>NC_091282.1:1249058995-1252047927 GCF_032444005.1 Ranitomeya imitator
CCCTCCTTACATGTAAAGTGCCATGGAATAAATGGCGCTATAACAATAAATAATAATAATAATAATAATAATTTTATTATTATTATTATTATTTATTTATATAGCACCATTGATTCCATGGTGCTGTACATGAGAAGGGGTTACATACAAGTTACAAATATCATATACAGTAAACAAACTAACAATGACGGACTGATACAGAGGGGCGAGGACCCTGCCCTTGCGGGCTTACATTCTACAGGATTATGGGGAAGGAGACAGTAGGTTGAGGGTTGCAGGAGCTCCGGTGTTGGTGAGGCGGTAGCTCCGGTGTTGGTGAGGCGGTAGCTCCGGTGTTGGTGAGGCGGTAGCTTCGATAGTGATGAGGCAGCAGCAGTGTCAGTGCAGGCTGTAGGCTTTCCTGAAGAGATGAGTTTTCAGGTTCCGTCTGAAGGATCCGACTGTGGTTGATAGTCGGACGTGTTGGGGCAGAGAGTTCCAGAGGATGGGGGATATTCGGGAGAAGTCTTGGAGGCGATTGGATGAGGAGCGAATAAGTGTGGAGGAGAGAAGGAGGTCTTGGGAGGACCGGAGATCACGTGAGGGAAGATATCGAGAGATTAGTTCAGAGATATATGGAGGAGACAGGTTGTGGATGGCTTTGTAGGTCAGTATTAGTAATTTGAACTGGATACGCTGAGGGAATGGGAGCCAGTGAAGAGATTTGCAGAGGGGGGAAGCAGAGGAGTAGCGAGGAGAGAGATGGATTAGTCGGGCAGCAGAGTTAAGGATGGACTGGAGAGGTGCAAGGGTGTTAGCAGGGAGGCCACAGAAAAGGATGTTGCAGTAGTCAAGGCGGGAAATGATGAGGGCGTGCACAAGCATTTTAGTAGATTGGGGGTTGAGGAAGGGACGGATCCTGGAGATATTTTTGAGCTGGAGGCGACAGGAGGTGGAAAGAGCTTGGATGTGTGGTTTGAAGGACAGGGCAGAGTCGAAGGTTACTCCGAGGCAGCGGACTTCGGGTACAGGGGAAAGCATGATGTCATTGACTGCGATAGATAGGTCAGGTAAGGAAGATTTGTGGGATGGAGGAAAGATGATGAGTTCAGATTTGTCCACATTGAGTTTGAGGAAGCGAGAGGAGAAGAAGGAGGAGATGGTTGATAGGCACTCTGGGATTCTGGACAGCAGAGTGGTGACGTCTGGACCAGAGAGGTAGATCTGAGTGTCGTCAGCGTAGAGGTGGTACTGGAATCCATGGGACTTTATAAGTTGTCCCAAGCCAAGTGTATAGATTGAGAAGAGTAGAGGTCCTAGAACAGAGCCTTGGGAGTGGGAGACGCAGAATGTGCGGTTGGAAAGGTACGAGGCGATCCAGGATAGGGCGAGGTCTTTGATGCCAAAGGAGGAGAGCATCTGCAGTAGGAGGCAGTGGTCAACTGTGTCGAAAGCAGAGGACAGGTCTAGAAGGAGGAGTACAGAGTATTGTCCAGTAGCTTTGGCGGTAAGTAGGTCGTTAGTGATTTTGGTCAGGGCAGTCTCAGTTGAGTGATGGGGGCGGAAAACAGATTGTAGATTGTCGTACAACAAGTGAGATGAGAGGTGGGAGGAGAGTCCAGCATGGACGTGCTGCTCCAGGAGTTTGGAAGCAAATGGGAGCAGTGATATTGGGCGATAGCTGGACATAGCAGTTGGATCGAGGGTTGGCTTTTTAAGGATAGGCGTGATTGTGGCATGTTTGAACGCAGAGGGGAAGGTGCCAGAAGTTAGTGATAGGTTGAAGAGGTGGGTTAGGGATGGGATAAGTGTGGTGGTGAGGTTGGAGAGGAGGTGGGATGGGATGGGGTCGAGCGCACAGGTGGTGAGGTGGGATTTGGAGAGGAGACAATTAAGTCCCCCTTCAGTGATGTTGGATAGGGAGGTTATGGGTTTGGGCATTGGTCTAGTATACAAAGGGGTTGTGGTGGTTGAACAATAAAGACTTGCCTTGTCTGGTCGATCTTATTTTTAAAGTGTGTGGCAAAGTCCTCAGCAGAGATGAGGGAGGTTGGAGGGGGCAGTGGGGGGCGGAGGAGGGAGTTAAATGTTTTGAATAACTGTTTGGGGTTGTGGGATAGGGAAGATACGAGGGTTGTGAAGTAGGCCTGTTTAGCAGAGGTGAGTGCAGATTTAAAAGCGAGTGTTGCTTGTTTGAATACAGTGAAGTCGTCTTGCGAGTGTGTTCTCTTCCAACGCCGCTCCGCAACCCTGGACACTTGCCTTAGCTTTTTGGTGGTGTTATTATGCCAAGGTTGTCTATTGATACGTCGCGCTCTGCCATGGACGAGAGGGGCAACAGTGTCAATAGCTGATGCTATTTCAGAATGACTCAACATCCACATAACTTAAATGTTCAATTCCCATTCCTCACACACACAGTTAAGCATCTCGTCCCCTCTTTCAAATTCCCATTATTTAACCAAAGATGATAGAACAAAACCAACATAGATATTTCTGTAACAATAAAACTCACCTGTGAGTATCCGAGAACACCCAATATCTGTGCTAAGGTTAAAGATATGTCTGGATTCAGATCTCCAATAACACCAACCAAGTTTCCAAACTTCCTACAAAAGTAATTAGGAATTGGATCCCAAGGACCAGACAGAATCTGTAGAACACTATATACAGCATTATTTACAGAGTTACACGAGTCGTACACATCGTATCCCAGAGTCACATTTGGTAAAATATCAGGATTCTTGTTAATTTCATCAATGGCAAAAATAAAGGCCATAAGATATCTGTAGAAATGAGGCAGAGGCCTGAAGAAGGTTAGAAAAAAGTAAAATGTTATTAAAGCGAGAAAGAGAGAAAGGAAAGAAAATGCAAACATAAATACTTTGCAATTCTAATAATTCAAGAGTGCTGCTGATGGCCTCCAAATGATCAGGATTGTCTGACAAGTGACCTTTTAATGAATTACGCTTTGTGCTTTACCAGAAATCTTACTCCATGGTGAGCTGTGGTGTTTCTCCCCTGCCTCCCCCGTCTTTCCTTATTTTGGTGGAGATGGATGAAATTGTCGTGAAAATGCAGAAAGTTGTAAAATCTCTGCGCAACCTCAAATTGCATAAAAACTTGCCAAGATATCAAAGTATTGTCTCCGACCCAAATGTTAAATCAGCGTTCATTCTGGATGTGAACAAACAATATCCACGTTCACTGACATCAAACATTGATCTTAGACTAATGGAGCATTAGAAAGTTGAACAACTCTCATTATGCAATGATTAGGATGCATTCACATAAAACTGGAAAAGCTTTGTTTAATGGGAACCTTTCATAACCCAAAATGATTTTGACTTGCAGACATAGAGCTAATTTGCAGGTTAATATCATTACAAACCTGACCGGCTGCCAGCAATTGGGAGAAATTGAATTTTTTCCATTCTAGGACCTCCGTCAGAGAGGTGTGCCCTGAATGTCTACAGTCATTGTGAGCCACGGCTGTAACCATGCCCCGATACATCTGATCGCTCCGTCCGCCATTTTCTGTCTTTGTTTATTGATAATGGCCGACCTGCCTGATGCCAACATGATCGTTACCATCGTAAGCTGCATCTAAAAAATAAAACTGCAGCAGACAATAAGATACTAGGTACTTACGTGTGACAGGTAGCTGCAATATCATTGAATTTATCTCGTGAAATGTGCTCCGTAGAAGTCACTGTAAATATCCCCCCGATGATCAGATCTCCGTTCTGCTCATAATTTGCATTATGTAAAGTCACTCTTCTCTGTATAGAACATTGTGGACTTGTGCCAGTTATTTGACACTGAGATAATAAAATGGTTATAATAAATAATATTCCTATAGGCAGAAATCTATCCATCATTGCTGCATTAGACATATTCAATTCATTGATTTCAAATAGAAGATCGAATGCAGAACGTAACATGTATCCGTTCTTCAGGGAAGTGCGCAGCGTTCTACGGACTTATATAGGCAACGCAAGAGAGAGAGATTTATTCTTAGATTCTCTTATTATGTTTCTATTCTTTTGTTATTTATTAATATATTGAATTGAAAATCAGATGGGTATATCTGTTCAAGTCTTTTTTTAACTTTTTTTCTGATTAGAACATTATAATTGTTGCTGAAATAAAAGTTCCACGTAGTAAGAGACAAACATTTCAAAGTGATGAGACCTCCTGTCATGTTATCACTTCCTTTAAAGTATATATATTTTGTTGCTTTATAATATTAGCTTCTGATTACTCTTTTGTACAACAAATACGACAATTTTTACTGAGTTTTACTTCTTTTCTCTTTACCTAAATGTCCAAAAGGTCAGCTTATGTTCGAATGCACCTAAAGGCTTGAAATCAATTGTAATAGACTGACTGACATACAATATATGCAACTGTACAATCTATAATCCATTTTAATGGTTGATAGTGAATATTGAAGCAAGTCTACGACCTCCAGATTGCCCTAGAGCCCTGCGATGTGAACAGGTAATTAAAGAAAATTACCTGATGGATCCAAGACCAGGCCAGGCTGACATAGGAATATGGGCGTACAACAGATGTATAGCTGTTTGAGAAAACGTATCACTTTTAGCCTCAGCATGAACTTAAAGGCAAGAAGACTGTTTAGGTCAGACACCAGTTGTGAATATTGAGGTTATTGTGAATGGAATAGATATGACAGATATGAAAGACACATTTTTTGTAATCATGAAGAAGTGACAAGCATCACACATTGACTTATGCCTCTGGATGCTTGCGGCAACAATTCCAAATGAATGTTGCTCAGATGGATGATGCTATCCATGTCATGTCTTCTACCTATCGAAAGGTAAACGCGTGATAGGAAACATGACAGTAGGTGAAAATATCGTGAAAGTTGGGGATCCTATATTTCTCTAAAAGAACTAGCCACACACTTGACCAGCCATGTAATGAATCACTGGAGGGTAGTTATGTGGGCATAACTTGTGTTCATTAAAGCAAATGCCAAACTTTGATCATTGATTGTCCTGGGAGACACAGTGCACTGTGGTTTTGTACCATTACAACCCACAAAAATGAAGAATTCCCTTCATAAGAGACAGAGCCAACCCTGCGACATCAGGTTGAGTATATTTCTTCATTTCTTTTGTTTATCCTTTCCATTTTATGTAATTTTTTTTATAATGTATTGTTTTCTCCATTTTGTAGCATCTGTGTATATTTTTATAAACACTGCCTACTTTTCAGATTAAATATATAAAAATGTAAAAAAAAGTAATAGCCTTGTTCACCTTGCACCATAAACCACATGCCTAAAGTAATATACTGTCTGTAACAGGTGTCTAATCAGCTTGTATAAATGATTGGTGGGGGCAGCTAGCTCCATTTGTCAGTGTGGAATTGACAGTGACTGCACCAGAATAAGTACCCTGCGTGCAGAATTATTAGGCAAGTTGTATTTTAGAGGATTATTTTTATTATTGATCAACAACTATGTTCTCAATCCACCCAAAAGACTCATAAATATCAAAGTGTAATATTTTTGGAAGTTGGAGAGGGTTTTTTTTACATTTGGCTATCTTAGGAGGATATCTGTTTGTGCAGGTAACTCTTACTGTGCAGAATTATTAGGCAACTTAATGAAAACCAAATACAATCCCATCTCACTTACATAGTAACATAGTAACATAGTAACATAGTTAGTAAGGCCGAAAAAAGACATTTGTCCATCCAGTTCAGCCTATATTCCATCATAATAAATCCCCAGATCTACGTCCTTCTACAGAACCTAATAATTGTATGATACAATATTGTTCTGCTCCAGGAAGACATCCAGGCCTCTCTTGAACCCCTCGACTGAGTTCGCCATCACCACCTCCTCAGGCAAGCAATTCCAGATTCTCGCTGCCCTAACAGTAAAGAATCCTCTTCTATGTTGGTGGAAAAACCTTCTCTCCTCCAGACGCAAAGAATGCCCCCTTGTGCCCGTCACCTTCCTTGGTATAAACAGATCCTCAGAGAGATATTTGTATTGTCCCCTTATATACTTATACATGGTTATTAGATCGCCCCTCAGTCGTCTTTTTTCTAGACTAAATAATCCTAATTTCGCTAATCTATCTGGGTATTGTAGTTCTCCCATCCCCTTTATTAATTTTGTTGCCCTCCTTTGTACTCTCTCTAGTTCCATTATATCCTTCATGAGCACCGGTGCCCAAAACTGGACACAGTACTCCATGTGCGGTCTAACTAGGGATTTGTACAGAGGCAGTATAATGCTCTCATCATGTGTATCCAGACCTCTTTTAATGCACCCCATGATCCTGTTTGCCTTGGCAGCTGCTGCCTGGCACTGGCTGCTCCAGGTAAGTTTATCATTAACTAGGATCCCCAAGTCCTTCTCCCTGTCAGATTTACCCAGTGGTTTCCCATTAAGTGTGTAATGGTGATATTGATTCCCTCTTCCCATGTGTATAACCTTACATTTATCATTGTTAAACCTCATCTGCCACCTTTCAGCTCAAGTTTCCAACTTATCCACTTGTTTATTTTCACCAGGTAAACCAATATAACTGCAAAAAATTTTGAAATAAACATTTCTGACATGCAAAAACAAAACGAAAAAAAAAAAATTAGTGACCAATATAGCCACCTTTCTTTATGATGACACTGAACAGCTTTCAATCCATAGATTCTGTCAGTTGCTTGATCTGTTTACGGACCAACATCACGTGCAGCGGCCACCACAGCCTCCAGACACTGTTCCGAGAGGTGGACTGTTCTCCCTCCCTGTAGATCTCACATTTTATGAGGGACGACAGGTTCTCTACGGGGTTCAGATCAGATGAATAAGAGGGCCATGTCATTATTTTTTCTTCTTTGAGACCTTTACTGGCCAGCCACGCTGTGGAGTAGTTGGAGGCATGTGATGGAGCATTGTCCTGCATGAAAATCATGTTTTTCTTGAACGATACCGACTTCTTCCTGTACCACTGCTTGAAGTTGTCTTCCAAAAACTGACAGTAGGTCTGGGAGTTGAGCTTCACTCCATCGTCAACCTGAAAAGGTCCCACAAGTTCATCTTTGATGACTCCAGCCCATACCAGTACCCCACCTCCACCTTGCTGGCGTCTGAGTCGGAGTGGAGCTCTCTGCCCTTTACTGATCCAGCCTCTGGCCCATCCATCTGGCCCATCAAGAGTCACTCATTTCATCAGTCCATAAAACCATTGAAAAGTCAGTCTTAAGATATTTCTTGGCCCAGTCTTGATGTTTTATCTTATGTTTCTTGCTCAAAGGTGGTAATTTTTCAGCCTTCCTTACCTTGGCCATGTCCCTGAGTATCGCACACCTTGTGCTTTTTGTTACTCCAGTAACATTGCAGCTCTGAAATATGGCACAACTGGTGGCAAATGGCATCTTGGCAGCTTCACGCTTGATTTTCCTCAATTCATGAGCAGTTATTTTGCGCCTTTTTTGCCCAACACGCTTCTTGCGACCCTGTTAGCTATTTGCCATGAAATGCTTGATTGTTCGTTGATCACACTTCAAAAGTATGGCAATTTCAAGATTGCTGCATCCCTCTGCAAGACATCTCACAATTTTAGACTTTTCAGAGCCCGTCAAATCTCTCTTCTGACCGTTTTGCCAAAGGAAAGAAAGTTGCCTAATAATTAAGCACACGTTATATAGGGTGTTGATTTCATTAGACAGCACCCCTCCTCATTACAGAGATGCACATCACCCGATTTACTTAATTGGAAGTTGGCTCTCAAGCCTAAACAGCTTGGAGTAGGACAACATGTATAAAAATTATCATGTGATCCAAAAAACAACTTGCCTAATAATTCTGCATGCAGTATATTTATATATATATATTTATATATATATATATATTTGGACACACCTTCTCATTTAAAGATTTTTCTGTATTTTCATGACTATGACGATTGTAAATTCCCACTGAAGGCATCAAAACTATGAATTCACACATGTGGAATTATATACTTAACAAAAAAGTGTGAAACAACTGAAAATATGTCTTATATTCTAGGTTCTTCAAAGTAGCCACCTTTTGCTTTGCACACTCTTGGCATTCTCTTGATGAGCTACAAGAGGTAGTCAAAGGAAATGGTCTTCCAACAATCTTGAAGGAGTTCCCAGAGATGCTTAGCACTTGTTGGCCCTTTTGCCTTCACTCTGCGGTCCAGCTCACCCCAAACCATCTCGATTGGGTTCAGGTCTGGTGACTGTGGAGGCCAGGTCATCTGGCATAGCACCCCATCACTCTTCTTCTTGGTCAAATAGCCCTTACACAGCCTGGAGGTGTGTTTGGGGTCATTGTCCTGTTGAAAAATAAATGATGGTCCAACTAAACGCAAACCGGAAGGAATAGCATGCCGCTGCAAGATGCTGTGGTAGCCATGCTGGTTCAGTATGCCTTCAATTTTGAATAAATCCCCAACAGTGTCACCAGCAAAGCACCCCCACACCTCCTCCTCCATGCTTCACGGTGGGACCCAGGCATGTAGTGTCCATCCGTTCACCTTTTCTGTGTCGCACAAAGACACGGTGGGTGGAACCAAACATCTCAAATTTGGACTCATCAGACCAAAGCACAGATTTCCACTGGTCTATTGTCCATTCATTGTGTTCTTTAGCCCAAACAAGTCTCTTCTGCTTGTTGCCTGTCCTTAGCAGTGGTTTACAAGCAGCTATTTTACCATGAAGGCCTGCTGCACCAAGTCTCCTCTTAACAGTTATTGTAGAGATGTGTCTGCTGCTAGAACTCTGTGTGGCATTGACCTGGTCTCTAATCTGAGCTGCTGTTAACCTGCGATTTCTGAGGCTGGTGACTTGGATAAACTTATCCTCAGAAGCAGAGGTGACTCTTGGTCTTTCTTTCCTGGGGCGGTCCTCATGTGAGCCAGTTTCTTTGTAGCGCTTGATGGTTTTTGCAACTGCACTTGGGGACACTTTCAAAGTTTTCCCAATTTTTCGGACTGACTGACCTTCATTTCTTAAAGTAATGATGGCCACTCGTTTTTCTTTACTTAGCTGCTTTTTTCTTTCTATAATACAAATTTTAACAGTCTATTCAGAAGGACTATCAGCTGTGTATCCACCAGACTTCTGCTCAACACAACTGATGGTCCCAACCTCATTTATAAGGCAAGAAATCCCGCTTATTAAACCTGACAGGACACACCTGTGAAGTGAAAACCTTTCCCGGTGACTACCTCTTGAAGCTCATCAAGAGAATGCCAAGAGTGTGCAAAGCAGTCATCAAAGCAAAAGGTGGCTTGTTGTGAATTCTGCTCTTGGGCTCCCTCCGGTGGTTATGAGTGGTAGTGCTGCGGTAGTTGGATCGCAGCATTTATCAGGTGTATCTATTTTTTGCAATTTGGGCTGGGCTATATAGCCTTGCTTGTTCCTTTAGTCAGTGCCAGTTGTCCATTGTTTTTGGAGGATTCACTTCCCTTCTGGTCTCTCCTGTTCGCTGTGATTTTCTTCAAAGATAAGTCCTGGCTTTGTTTTTGCTGTCCACCTGCTGTGGACCTTATAGTTCTGTGCATTTTTCATGTTTTGTCTTGTCCAGCTTTGTTGTGAAGGATTTTTTGCAGCCTAGCTGTGTCTCTGGAGATGCAGATATACCCTCCCTGTCTTTAGTCAGATGTGGTGTTTTGTATCTTCTGTGGTGGATATTTTCTAGTGTTTTAATACTGACCGCATAGTACTCTGTTCTATCCTTTCTTTTTAGCTAGTATGGCCTCCTATGCTAAATCCTGATTTCATGCCTGCGTATGTTATTTCCCTCTCCTCTCACAGTCAATATTTGTGGGGGGCTGTCTATCCTTTGGGGATTTTCTCTGAGGCAAGATAGGTTTCCTGTTTCTGTTTTTAGGGGTAGTTAATTCTTAGGCTGTGTCGAGGGGTCTAGGGAGCGTTAGGTACCACCCACGGCTACTTCTAGTTGCGGTGTTAAGTTCAGGGTTTGCGGTCAGTACAGGTGCCACCTTCTCCAGAGTACGTCTCATGCTGCTCCAAGGCCACCAGATCATAACAGTAGCTACTTTGAAGAACCTAGAATATAAGACATATTTTCAATTGTTTCACACTTTTTTGTTAAGTATATAATTCCACATGTGTTAATTCATAGTTTTGATGCCTTCAGTGTGAATTTACAATTTTCATAGTCATAGTGTCCAAACTTTTGGTCTGTACTGTATATACTGTGCATGTGTGTATATATAGAAGTGATTTGTGCTCACTCAGCTGTGGTTGAGGTAAGCACAGGAAATGGTTTCATTAAAATGTCCAGGCAGGTTTACTAAACTTCATAAACCTCTCAGTATGAGCAAGCAAAAGATAGCCTTCTCTGGAACAAAGTAAAAAAAAACAGAAAGTAAACAGTCCACTTAGTAGTGTGGATTCATCTGCTCAAGTTACTGTCCTTGAGCAAACACACTGGCAGCCTCCACATCTCCTGTCAGAGACACAACTACTTGCTCTCCATTTTATTGGCCAAATCACAATCCAGGGTAGTTATATGTGAGCAGTCATTCCCACCCATCTCTTTTGACTGCTCGTAAAATAATCCATGTTAAGCCTTATTAACTGTTTCAGCACTATACGTGCTGGAGCATGCTTTCCCTGGCTTACATCACCAAATCTACCAAACTCAATGATACATATCTCCCCTCAAGGACCCATCTGGTGGCCGTCTTACAATATGCAGTTGAGTAAAAAAGTGTTTGCCCCTTCCCAATTTCTTATTCTTTTGCATGTTTGTCAGACTTAATTGTTTCCGATCACCAAACAAATGTAAAGATAACAAAGTAAACAAAAAATGCTATTTTTAAATGAAGGTCTGTATTATTAAGAGAAAAGAAAATCCAAACCTTTGGAGCCCTGTGTGAAAAAGGGATTGCCCCCACCCTCTTAAAACATAAATTAACTGTGATTTATCACATTTTTAGGAAACCGAGTTCAGATTTCCTAGCAAGACCCTGGTCCGATTCCTGCCACATGTGTTCTCAATCAAGAAATCACTTGAATAGGACTTGCCTGACAAAGTGAAGTAGATAAAAAGCTTATCAAAAGCTAGACATCATGCCCTGATCCAAAGAAATTTTGGAACAAATGAGAAACAAAGTAATTGTAGTCAGGAAAAGGTTAAAAAGCCATTTCTAAAGCTTTTGGACTCCAGCGAACCACAGTGAAAGCCATTATCCAGAAATGTAAAAAAATGGAACAACGGTGAAAATACCCAGGAGAGGCCAGCCAACCAAAATTAACACAGTGCATCGACGACTCATCCAAGAGGTCACAAAAGACACCATAACAACATCCAAAGGGGTTCATAGGATCTAGTCCGGTGCCAAGAATCGTCCACATATACTGGTAAGTGCTGCTCTTAGCATGAACTATACTTTTACACATCTGTAAAATGCTTACTCTATTGAATAGCGTCTTGCCTGTCTAATACAGAACATTGGTGGTTGCTTTGGCATCGGTGGTCCTACATTTCCATCCTTGTGCACTTTAACACTTTTTTCTTTTGTATATCTTTTGTACTAATTATTTATTATATGTAATTAATAAAATAATACTTTTTTTAAACCATGATACTCCTTTGTTCTCTTTATTTTCTAACATTCAAAGAACTTCAGGCCTCTAGTGATGAGCGAGTATGCTCATCACTCAGGTTTTCCGAGCATGCTTGGGTGGTCTCCGAGTATTTCAGCGTGCTCGGAGATTTAGTATGTCGACGTAGCTGCATGATTTGCGGCTGCTAGACATCTTGGATACATGTGGGGATTGCCTGATTGTTAAGCAACCCCACATGTATTCCAACTGTCCAGCAGCCGCAAATTGTGCAGCTGCGTCGACATAAACTAAATCTCCGAGCACGCTGTAATACTCAGAAACCACTCGAGCACGCTCGGAGAAACCCGAGTAGCGAGCATACTCAATCATCACTAGAGGCCTCACTTGCCTTAGTTAAGGTCAGTATTCCTGACTCCAATATAGTAAAGAGACTGGGCAAAACAGGCCTGTGTGGCAGAATTCCAAGAAGAAAACCATGGCTGAGCAATAAAAACATAAAGGCTTGTATCAGTTGTGCCAAAAAATATCTTGATGATTCCCAAGACTTTGGTGAAATACTCTGTGGACTGATGAGACCAAGTTGAACTTTTTGGAAAGTGTATGTCCCATTACATCTAGAGTAAAAAAAACACAGGATTTTAGAAAAGGAACCTCATACCAACAGGAAAATGTGGTGGTGGTGGTAGTGTGATGGTCTTGGGCTGTTTTGCTGCTTCAGGAACTGTAATACTTGTTGTTGTAAATGGTACCATGAATTCTGCTGTTTAACAAACAATTTCTGAAGGAGATTATCCAGCTATCTATTTATGACCTCAAGCTGAAGCGAATTTGGGTTATGCAGCAGGACAGTGATCCCAAACACACCAGCAAGTCCACCTCTGGATGGCTTAAGAAAAATAAAATTAAGACTTTGTAGAGGCCTCATCAAAGTCCTGACCTTTATCTGATTGAGTTGCTTGTTTATGACCTTGAAAAGGCGGTTCATGCTTGGAAACCCTCAAGTGTGTCTCAATCACAACAATTCTGCAGAGATGAGTGGCCAAAATTCCACCAGAACATTGGGATCCAAGAAGTATCATTTCTCCTTGCAGAGAGTGACATAATAAGCATGTTGAGGTGAGGAGACTTAAAGCTGCAATGCAATTTGAGATTCTGGTTTGGCTATTAGCCTAAGTCACGTGACAAGGCTCGTTAAAGGGTCGTCATTGACTGTTAGGATTGCTACTTCCAATAGGTGGCACTAGAGTTCTAGTCCTCTTCCCCTCTGAAGAGACAATCATCAGAACATTGCAAAAGACTCACTTCCAGCTACCACAAATGCTTGATTTCAGCTGTTGCTGCTAAGGGTGGCCCAACTAGTTGTTATGCTAAATGGGTAATCACTTTTTTACACAGGGCCCTGTAGGTTTGGATTGCTTTTTTCTTTAATAAAAACCTTCAATGATAAACTGCATTTTGTGATTACTTCTGCCATCTTTGTCTAATATTTACATTTGTTTGTGGTGATTTGAGACATTTAACACCTTAGCGACCGCCGATAAGCCTTTTAACGGCGGCCGCTAAGGCTACTTAAACCACAGCGCCATTAGTTAACGGCGCTGTGGAAAAAGTAAATAGCGCCCCCCAGAGTCGGATTTTTTCCGGGGTCTCGGCTGCCGGGGGTAGCCGAGACCCCAGAGAACATGATTCTGTTTTTTTTTTACCGACCCCGCATTTGCGATCGCCGGTAATTAACCGTTTACCGGCGATCGCAAAAAAAACCAAAATGCGATTTCTTTTTAATTTCTCTGTCCTCCGATGTGATCGCACATCGGAGGACAGAGAAATGGGGTCCCAGGTAGCCCCCCGATACTCACCTGTCTCCCCCGGTGCTCCTCGTGGCTCCCGATGGGCGCCACCATCTTCAAAATGGCGGGCGCATGCGTAGTGCGCCCGCCGGCCGGCACCAGGAGAATCTTTGGCAGCCGAGACCCCAAAGAACATGATCGGGGTCGGTTTTACCGACCCCTGTTTTGCGATTGCCGGTAATTAACTGTTTACCGGCGACCGCAAAAAACTAAAAAAAGCAAAGTGTAATTCTCTGTCCTCTGATGTGATCGCACATCAGAGGACAGAGAAATAGGGGGATTCGGGGACCCTATCATACTCACCGGTGTCCCCGGGTCCTCCTGCTGCTCCTCCAGGCTGCCGGGGAAAAGAAAATGGCGGGCGCATGCGCAGTTAGGGTTAGGGCTAGGGTTAGGGTTAGGGCTAGGGTTAGGGCTAGGGTAGGGCTAGGGTTAGGGCTAGGGTAAGGGTTAGGGTTAGGGCTAGGGTTAGAGTTAGGGTTAGGGCTAGGGTTAGGGCTAGGGTTAGGGTTAGGCTTCTTTCACACTTACGTCGGTATGGGGCCGTCGCAATGCGTCGGCCCGACAAACTGACGCACGTTGTGAAAATTGTGCACAACGTGGGCAGCGGATGTAGTTTTTCAACGCATCCGCTGCCCAATCTATGTCCTGGGGAGAAGGGGGTGGTGTTACGGCCACACATGCGCAGTCAGAAATGGCGGACGCGACGTACAAAAAACGTTACATTGAACTTTTTTGTGCAGATGGTCCGCCAAAACACAACTGATCCAGTGCACGACGGACGCGACGTGTGGCCATCCGTCACGATCCGTCAGCAAGTCTATGGCTTACAAGTCTATGGGCAAAAAACGCATCCTGCGGGCACATTTGCAGGATCCGTTTTTTGTCCAAAACAATGGATTGCGACGGATGCCAAACGACACAAGTGTGAAAGTAGCCTTAGGGCTAGGGTTAGGGTTGGGGCTAAAGTTAGGGCTAGGGTTGGGGCTAATGTTAGGGTTAGAGTTGGGATTAGGGTTGGTATTAGGGTTAGGGTTGGCATTAGGGTAACGCTTGGGATTAGGGTTAGGTTTGGGATTAGGGTTAAGGTTAGGGTTGTGATTAGGGGTGTATTGGGATTAGGGTTAGGTTTGAGGTTAGGGTTGAGATTAGGATTAGGGGTGTGTTGGATTTAGGGTTTTGATTAGGGTTATGGTTAGGGTTGACATTAGGGTTGTTTTGGGGTAAGGGTTGTGATTATCGTTAGGGTTAGTGATTAGGATTATGGATCGGGTTGGGATTAGGGTTAGGGGTGTGTTGGGGTTAGGGTTGGAGCTAGAATTGGGGGTTTCCACTGTTTAGGTACATCAGAGGGTCTCCAAACACAACAGCCAATTTTGCGCTCAAAAAGTCAAATGGTGCTCCCTCCCTTCTGAGCTTTGCCGTGCGCCCAAACAGTGGGTTACCCCCACATATGGGGCATCAGCGTACTTGGGATAAATTGGACAACAACGTTAGTGGTCCAATTTCTCTTGTTACCCTTGTGAAAATAAAAACTTGGGGGCTACAATATCTTTTTTGTGGAAAAAATTTTTTTTTTATTTTCACGACTCTGCATTCTAAACTTCTGTGAAGCACTTGGGCATTCGAAGTTCTCACCACACATCTAGATAAGTTCCATGGGGGGGTCTAGTTTCCAAAATGGGGTCACTTGTGGGGGGTTTCCACTGTTTAGGCACATCAGGGTCTCTCCAAACGCGACATGGCATCCGATCTCAATTCCAGACAATTCTACATTGAAAAAGTAAAACGGCACTCCTTCTCTTCCAAGCTCTGCGGTGCGCCCAAACAGTGGTTTACCCCCACATATTGGGTATCGACGTACTCAGGAGAAATAGCCCTACAACTTTTGTGGTCTAATTTCTCCTGTTAGCCTTGTGAACATAAAAATTTGGGGGCAAAAAGATCATTTTTGTAGAAAAAATGCGATTTTTTATTTTCACGGCTCATGTGAAGCACATGGGGGTTCAAAGTGCTCACCACACATCTAGATAAGTTCCTTAAGGGGTCTAGTTTCCAAAATGCCCACATATGGGGTATTCGCATATTCAGGAGAAATTGCGTAACAAAATTTATGGTTACATTTCTGTTTTTACACTTGTGAAAATAAAAAAAAATGGTTCTGAATTAAAATGTTTGCAAAAAAACGTTAAATGTTCATTTTTTCCTTCCACATTGTTTCAGTTCCTGTGAAGCACATAAAGGGTTAATAAACTTCTTGAATGTGGTTTTGAGAACCTTGAGGGGTGTAGTTTTTAGAATGGTGTCACACTTTGTTATTTTCTATCATATAGACCCCTCAAAATGACTTCAAATGTGATGTGGTCACTAAAAAAAAAGGTGTTGTAAAAATGAGAAATTGCTGGTCAACTTTTAACCCTTATAACTCCCTAACAAAAAAAAATTTGTTTCCAAAATTGTGCTGATGTAAAGTAGACATGTGGGAAATGTTATTTATTAACTATTTTTTGTGACACATCTCTCTGATTTAAGGGCATAAAAATACAAAGTTTGAAAATTGCAAAATTTTAAAAATTTTCGCCATATTTCCGTTTTTTTCATAAGTAATCGCAAGTAATATCGAAGAAATGTTACCACTAACATGAAGTACAATATGTCACAAAAAAACATTCTCAGAATCAGCGGGATCCGTTGAAGCGTTCCAGAGTTATAACCTCATAAAGTGACAGTGGTCAGAATTGCAAAAATTGGCTCGGTCATTAAGTACCAAATTGGCTCTGTCACTAAGGGGTTAAGTGTGACAAACTTACAATAAAACAGGAAACCAGGAAGGGGGTTTATATTTTTTCACCCAACTGTATACAGTATACATGTACTGTATATATATATTGTATATTTGAAACCAATATGTGGCCTAGGTTTAACCCCTTAGTGACCACCAATACGTCTTTTTACTGACCTGAGATATAAAAGATTAGCATCCCAACGGGTGACAATCTAGCAGCTGTCGGCTGTACACTATAGCTGACAATGTGCTGCATCAGCCACAATCAGTGCTGGTACCGACAATAATCAGTTAACCCCTTAAATGCTGCTGTAAATAATGACTACAGCTTCTTGATATTTAACAGGGTGTGAGGGCTTCCTCTTTAACCTCATCGACACCCCGAGATCTTGATCTTGTGGTCCTAATGTTTGCCATGGCAAGTCATGGCCAAATAGCGGCCTTATAGTCTGACGGCTTTTGTGACCGGTTCGGAAGTTATCAACATTTATGTGGTAAAAATTAACTTCTTCATTTCTGTTATGCCACTTTGCATTAATTCCTGAAAAGCACCTGAAGGGTTAATGAACTACCTGAAAGCAATTTTGAATATGTTGAGGGGTGCTATTTTTAAAATGGTATCACTTTTGTCGGTTTTCAACATGTAGGACCTTCAAAACGTAATAAGTCCCTAAAAGTATGTTTTGTACATTTCCTTGAAAACCTGAAAAATTACTGCTACATTTTTAACCCTTCTATAATCCTAACAAATTAAAACAATTTGCAAATGGTGCTGGTGTAAAGCCGACACTAGGGAAATGTTATTTATTAATGTTTTTGTGTGGTATGACTATTTGGATTAAAGGGATAATCATTTCAAAGTTAAAAAAAAATGCAAATTTTTGGAAATTATTGAAAATCTCCGATGTTTTTATAAATAATTACAGAAAATATTGACATAAATTAACCATTATCATAAAGTACAATATGTTGCGAAACAAAAAACAGTTTCAAAATCAACTGGACATGTTTAAGCATCGCAGAGTAATTATCACATACATTGACGCTGCTCAGATTTGAAAAATATAATACATATATTTCCAAAATAGAATGTAAGTCTTCTGTATAGTTCTACTTTTTGCTTGATTCCCATATGACTGTATAGAGCAGATGATTTTATATTAATATTTTGCTAATAATATTCCCTCCCAATCTCTCACAAGCACCATCCACACTATATAATACGGCTCGTTCAGGAACCTACAGCTGTATACAACATTCAGAAAGCTGCAGCACAGATGTATCTGTTATGATTATATTCCAGGGAATATTCCATGGATGAGCCTCCTACCTGCAGAGATGTCGGGGAAGTCGCTAGTAGTAATAGTTATTATTTTCCTCGTCTTTATAGTAACACAGTGCCAGAAGCTAAGCTCAGGACCAAACTGTTTTATTACAAAAGACTCTCCTCTGTTAAATACAAATTATTTCCAGGATGGAGACATGATCATTGGAGGAATATTCACTGTACATTATTATTATGATAACGACCAGAAACAGCCAATTGATGGAGTCTGTAAACTGTAAGTATAGATCTTGGAAAATGATTTTTATTTTGCTGGACACATCTTTCAATTTCTCATTTTTATTTGTTTGATCCAATTATGGGATTTGACTCTGTATTTTTTTTAGTTGCCTCTACAATATACTGCAATATATCTATACTAAACTCATCAATGAGATACTGAAAGGCAGCTTAGTGAGCTCAACTGTAGGGTATAAAGAGGTTAGATCCAGAGTCATCAATATTTGCTATATAGATAGGCCTCCAGCTGCCAAAGCAACACAATAACACCCAATGATCGCATTGCATGTCTCATGTGAGCTCCTGGCTCATCTAGCCACATAGATTCTACAATCAGAATTTACAACAGCACATTCAGTGGCTTCCAAAAGTATTCACCCCCTTGGCATTTTTGGTGTTTTGCTACCTCACAACCTGGAATTTCACTGTTTTTTAAGGGTTTGCATCAGTTCATGTAAAGAAAATGCCTACAACTCTTAACATTTGATTTTATTTTTATTGTGAAGCAAACAAAAAATGGGACAACATTGCTGAAAACTTCAGTGGGCACAAATATTCACCCGTCCAAAGTTAATACTTGGCTGCTCAAACAAACACTTACACACTTTCCCTTAAACCACTTTGCTTCAGCAGTATGCTTTGTGTCATTGTCTTGGTGGAAGGTGAACGTCCGTTCCTGTCTCAAATCACTGGCGGATTGAAACAGGTTTTGCTCAAGATTGTCTCTGTATTTCACATTATCCATCTCCCCCTCGACTTGGACCTTTTTCTCTGTCCCTGCTGTAAAAAAACATCCCCACAGCATGATGCTGCCACCATCATGTTTCACTGTGGGTATTCTATTCACTGTGCTGGTTTGCCACCAGATATAGCATTTACTTTGTGGGACAAAAAGGTCAATTTTGGTTTCATCTGACCAAAGAACCTTCCTCCATACTTTTGGGGAGTCTCCCACAAACTCATAACAAGCCATAGTTTTTGTGTGTAAGTAAAGGCTTTTTTTATACCCAACATAAAAGGATATAAAAATATAGCTAGGTATTCGCGCTGATGCAACCCGATTAAGAAAGGATCAGATGTAACAATCCATGAAATACCAATAAAAAAGATAGTCACTCAATAAATGGAGCAACCGCTGTGGTAGTTCATGTCATAGCTCCTTCAGGATTGATATAAATTTTCCTTTTGGTGCTGTGCCGTAAAAAACTTAAAGTAAATGACGTTCTTACCATGAGGAGTCCATGCAGGATAAACAGTCCATGCAAAATAAAGGAATGCTTTGATGAAGTCTGCGGACCAAATGTTCGGCTAGTAAGGAAGGAAGGAAGGAGACGGACGTCTCTGAAATGCATCAGCTGTTTTGATCCCTACCACCATTCGTACGTGCAAAAAATGTATATTAAGCCGCTCTACCAAACGTCAAGGTATACCCGTATTAGAGCAGTCCTAACTAATGTACTGTATGTAATCCCTAACTGATGTGTTTAAAAACCTGGTTGTTAGGTCTCGAGTTCCCGCTTCTGCACAGGGGGAATCTCGAGCCATCTCCGCTGCGGTCTCCCATTCTCATCCAGCCGCAGTGGAGTCTGCTCAGCAAGGACTTCGGTCCCAGCGTCTTGCTCTGTCTCACTCTGTACAGAGAGTTACTGCTGCTTCTTCAGCTTCTGCCATTAAAGCCAGTGTTGGTCAGCAGCGAGCAGACTTCTCTGGGACTAAGTCCTTGCCTGCACACACTGAGCATACCCAGGGCAAGATCTCCCATTGGAGATCGAGGGTCATGTGCTCAGGCTCTGCAGCACATTCCATTGGTCCTCTTGGCAGGTCTTGGAAGGGCAAAGTTTCTGTGGCCACTTCCTGTGCTGCAACTATATAAACTGCGCATGACCGCACGGCCATGCGCTAGTGTACAATTGTTAATGTGTGTATGTTGTGAGTGCAAGTCGTCCTTGGATATCCCTACCCTATTGAATGTCTGTTCGCAGAAGGTGTATGGTTGCTATCTAGCGCCCGACTTAGCCTACAGCACTAATCACACATTACAGCGTCCTGTTGCTGTGACCGCCAGTACGGCGCTGTGCACTTCCTCTGTGCTTTCCTTACCCAAGCCTGGGTGGTTAGTGGCGTTCGTCAGTGCGGCACCGCATGCCTTAAAATTGTTATTGAGTTTCCTTACACACCCAGTTGCGGTGTTGTGCCAGCAAGGGTCTAATCGGACTTCAATCCTAGTTGGGGTTGAGTTCGCTGACTGCTTGCTCGCGCTCTATGTGCGGTACCGCGGTCCTGTGATGCAACAGGATCGCTTCCTTCATGCTGGGTGAAGTTTAACCCACGTGTGTATACTTATGAGTACCGCCATATAGTCCGTCATTACTTGGCAGCAGGTTCCATCTCTGCACGGTGGACCCCGGGCTGCGAACGCACCATACTCTATCTGTCTTATTATTTGGTGCGTTCCGCTAGCCCTAACATTACACTAGCGCCAGGGTCTGGCTAGTAATGACGGACAAACAGCAATCCTTGCGGTATATCCAGCAGCTGGAGGGTAGGTTGGCGGCTCTTGAGAGCGCAACCTCAGCTGTGGATGTTACCGCAGTTGCTGTACAGGCTGCTAGCGTGGCTGCAGCAACCCTGTCCATTGCCACCCCTGCTCCGACCTTTTCTCGCCTCCCGCTGCCAGAAAATTTTTCTGGTGATAGCAAATTTTGTAGGGGATTTGTGAGTCAGTGCTCTATTCACCTCGAGCTCCTGGCTGCACGTTTTCCCACAGAGCGGGCTAAGGTGGGATTTATAGTGTCTCTCTTGTCGGACAGGGCGTTGGAATGGGCTACACCGCTGTGGGAGCGTGGCGATCATGTGGTGCAGAGTGCTCCGCTGTTTCTGAGCACTCTGAAACAGGTCTTTTCAGGACCTGAAGTCACCCATGATACTGCGCTCCAACTGCTGGCATTAACTCAGGGTGAGTCCTTGGTCAGTCATTTTGCCGTCCAATTCCGCACTTTAGCTTCTGAGCTGGATTGGTCGGATAAAGCTCTTATCCCCATATTTTGGAGGGGCCTGGCTGACCACGTTAAGGACGCTCTGGCCACTAGGGAGATTCCTGCCACACTGGAGGAGTTAATAACTGTCTCCACTCGAATTGACCTCCGTTTTAACGAGCCGAGGTTAGAGCGAGCCCAGTGTAGGCAGAGCTTTCGGCTGGCTCCTACCTTCGCCAAACCTCTGGAATCTCCGGTTCTGGTTCCTGAGTCACATGAGGCCAGGGAAGTGTCACAAGCGGGATCTAAGTCCCGGACCGCAGGTGCACTCAAGGTCTGTCATGTATGCCAGCAGTCGGGACATCTAGCCTCCAGATGTTCTCAGCGGTCGAGGAAACGTCAGCGTCTAGTTGTAGTAGGTGGAAGGGCACTAGACACGGCGACGTTTGCCTCTAAATTGTCCTTTAAGGGGACAATTACTATAGGCTCATTCTCCCACTCGGTAGAGCTCTGCGTGGATTCTGGGGCGGAGGGCAATTTTATGTCTTCTGCCTTCGCCCAACGTCACGCAATACCCCTGGTTATGCTAGCTCAACCAGTAACGGTACGAGTGGTGAATGGGTCGACACTGCCCTCACAGATAACACACCAGACCATCCCTTTTACTCTGTCCATGTCGCCATCTCATCAGGAGATTATATCTCTGCTCGTCATTCCCAAGGGAATTGATGAGGTCATGTTGGGAATACCTTGGCTACGGTACCACTCTCCTCATATCGAGTGGTCCTCTGGCAGAATCCTGGGATGGGGCGAATCTTGTGGGGGTAGGTGTCAGAGGGAGTGCGTTCAGGTTGCTACTACTGAGGTACCCGCAGATCTTTCCTCTCTCCCCAAGCAGTATTGATCTTATGCAGACGTGTTCTCCAAAAAGGCGGCGGAGATCCTTCCGCCCCATCGCCCCTATGACTGTCCTATTGATCTCTTGCCTGGTGCTGAGCCTCCCCGGGGTCGAGTCTATCCGCTATCTCTCCCAGAGACGGAGGCAATGTCACAGGTCATCCATGAAAATCTGGCAAGAGGATTCATTAGGAAGTCAGTGTCACCTGCTGGGGCAGGGTTCTTCTTCGTGCAGAAGAAGAATGGGGAACTACGTCCATGCATAGACTACAGGGGTCTTAACGCCATCACCGTTAAAAATAAGTATCCTTTGCCCTTGATATCTGAGCTCTTCGATAGGCTTCGGGGAGCAAGGGTATTTACTAAACTAGATCTGCGGGGTGCTTACACCTGATTCGCATCCGTGAGGGGGACGAATGGAAGACGGCTGTTAACACCAGGGATGGGCACTATGAATATCTGGTGATGCCCTTCGGGCTCTGTAATGCCCCCGCCGTTTTCCAAGACTTTGTGAATGATATCTTCCGGGATATGCTTTCCACCTCGGTCGTAGTCTATCTGGATGATATTCTCGTCTACTCTCCAGATATTGACTCCCACCGGAGAGATGTTTGCAAAGTCTTCGACCTCCTACGGGCAAACTCCCTCTATGCCAAGTTGGAGAAGTGTATGTTTGAGCAGGAGTCCTTACCTTTCCAAGGCTACATCATCTCTGCCCAGGGATTGGCTATGGATCCTGCTAAACTACAGGCTGTGATGGACTGGCAGGAACCCCATTCTCTTAAAGCGGTGCAGCGCTTTATGGGGTTCATTAATTATTATCGCCAGTTCATTCCGCACTTCTCAACTTTGGTAGCTCCCTTGGTTGCCCTCACCAAGAAGGGGGCGAATCCCAAATTGTGGTCTGAGGAGGTCTCCAAGGCCTTTAACTCTATAAAGTCACACTTCGCTAGCGCTCCCATCCTACATCGCCCCGATGTTGATAAGCCATTTATCATGGAGGTGGATACCTCTTCTGTTGGTGCTGGAGCAGTCCTCTTCCAAAAGGATGCTCAAGGTCGGAAGCATCCTTGCTTCTTTTTCTCCAAGACCTTCTCACCAGCAGAGAGGAATTATTCCATCGGGGACAGGGAGTTGCTAGCCATGAAGTTGGCTTTCTCGGAGTGGAGACATCTCTTGGAGGGAGCACGTTTTCCCTTCCAAGTCTTCACAGACCATAAAAATTTGGTGTACCTGCAGACAGCCCAGCGGTTGAATTCTCGCCAGGCCAGATGGTCCTTATTCTTCTCCCGGTTTCATTTCACCCTCCATTTTCTTTCTGGGGAGAAGAACATTCGGGCCGATGCTCTCTCTCGCTCCATTGTGTCATCTGCGGAGGAGGAGGAGGAGCCTCGGCTTATTGTCCCCACCGAGAGCTTGAGAACTGTGGCCCCGGTTTCGCTAGAGTCTGTGCCCCCGGGCAAGACTTTTGTTCCATCCAGTTTGCGACCGGAGGTTCTCTCTTGGGCACACTCGTCCAGGGTGGGTGGACATTTTGGTACCAAAAGGACATCTGAGTTACTGGCGAGGACATACTGGTGGCCGCATATGGCTCGTGATGTCGCAGAGTATGTTCGGGCGTGTGTCTCTTGCACCAAGAACAAGACTCCTCGGCAACGGCCAGCTGGTTTGCTTTATCCTCTGCCGGTGGCGGACAGGCCCTGGGAGATGGTCGGGATGGACTTTGTGGTGGGCTTACCCAAGTCTCGTAACTGCACCATTATCTGGGTGATCACCGACCATTTTTCCAAAATGGTGCACTTGGTGCCTCTTCCACGGCTACCTTCTGCACGGGCATTGGCTGTCTTGTTCGTCAAGCATATCTTTCGCCTACACGGTATGCCAGACAAAATTGTTAGTGACCGGGGTCCCCAGTTTGCGTCTCGATTCTGGAGAGAGCTTTGTCGTCTACTCAGTATTGAGTTAAATCTCTCTTCGGCATATCATCCCGAGACGAATGGGTTGGTAGAGAGGGCCAACCAGACCTTGGTCACATATTTACGACATTTTGTTTCTGCCAGGCAGGATGACTGGGCATCCTTGCTACAGTGGGCAGAGTTTGCACTTAACAATGCCGTAGCCGACTCCACCGGTCAGACTCCATTCCTCCTAAATTACGGCCAGCATCCACGTGTTCCTGTGCCCATGCCTGTGTCTTCTCCTGATTCCAGGGTGGCAGACTGGGCTGTGGAGGCACGGGACATTTGGGATCGCACGCAGGATGCCATTCGGGCCTCCAAGGAGAGAATGAGGTCCTGCGCTGATGTTCATCGGCGCCCCGCTCCGACCTTTGCTCCTGGCGACTTGGTGTGGCTCTCCGCCCGTAACATCAGGCTGCGAGTTGAGTCCACTAAGTTTGCTCCTCGCTACTTGGGCCCCTTCAAGGTTCTCGAACGGGTTAATCCTGTGGTCTACCGTTTGGCTCTTCCTCCACGCTTGGGTATCACCGACACCTTTCATGTGTCCCTCTTGAAACCCGTATACATGTCCCGGTTTTCCGAGTCATCTGCCGGGACATCGGGTTCGTCTACGGACGATTACGAGGTGAACGCTATTTTGGGGTGCAAGGTGGTACGCGGCAAAAAGTTCTATCTGGTGGATTGGAAAGGCTTTGGCCCGGAGGACAGGTCATGGGAGCCTGCTGAAAACATTCGGGCCCCACAGCTCATTGCTGCCTTCGAGCGTAGCGAGGCCCAAGGAGGGGGGGTAATGTTAGGTCTCGAGTTCCCGCTTCTGCACAGGGGGAATCTCGAGCCAGATTCCGCTGCGGTCTCCCATTCTCATCCAGCCGCAGTGGAGTCTGCTCTGCAAGGACGTCGGTCCCAGCGTCTTGCTCAGTCTCACTCTGTACAGAGAGTTACTGCTGCTTCTTCAGCTTCTGCCATTAAAGCCAGTGTTGGTCAGCAGCGAGCGGACTTCTCTGGGACTAAGTCCTTGTCTGCACACACTGAGCATGCCCAGGGCAAGATCTCCCGTTGGAGATCGAGGGTCATGTGCTCAGGCTCTGCAGCACATTCCATTGGTCCTCTTGGCAGGTCTTGGAAGGGCAAAGTTTCTGTGGCCACTTCCTGTGCTGCAACTATATAAACTGCGCATGACCGCACGGCCATGCGCTAGTGTACAATTGTTAATGTGTGTATGTTGTGAGTGCAAGTCGTCCTTGGATATCCCTACCCTATTGAATGTCTGTTCGCGGAAGGTGTATGGTTGCTATCTAGCGCCCGACTTAGCCTACAGCACTAATCACACATTACAGCGTCCTGTTGCTGTGACCGCCAGTACGGCGCCGTGCACTTCCTCTGTGCTTTCCTTACCCAAGCCTGGGTGGTTAGTGGCGTTCATCAGTGCGGCACCGCATGCACTCTTGTGCCTTAAAATTGTTATTGAGTTTCCTTACACACCCAGTTGCGGTGTTGTGCCAGCAATGGTCTAATCGGACTTCAATCCTAGTTGGGGTTGAGTTCGATGACTACTTGCTCGCGCTCTATGTGCGATACCGCGGTCCTGTGACGCAACAGGATCGCTTCCTTCACGCTGGGTGAAGTTTAACCCACGTGTGTATACTTATGAGTACCGCCATATAGTCCGTCATTACTTGGCAGCAGGTTCCATCTCTGCACGGTGGACCCCGGGCTGCGAACGCACCATACTCTATCTGTCTTATTATTTGGTGCGTTCCGCTAGCTGTTATGTTAACCAATTCAGTAACACAATGGACATAGCGGTCAGAACACATACAGTGATCTGACAAACACCCAAAAATAAAGAACGAGCTCTGAGACGTGGGAACTCTGCAGACCGCAATCCCTGATCCTATCAAACCACACTAAAGGTAGCCGTGGAGCGCTCCTGACCAGAACCTAGGCGCCTCGTCACAGCCTGAGAAACTAGCTATTCCTGAAGATAGAAAAATAAGCCTACCTTGCCTCAGAGAAATTCCCCAAAGGAAAAGGCAGCCCCCCACATATAATGACTGAGTAAGATGAAAACACAAACATAGAGATGAAACAGATTTAGCAAAGTGAGGCGCGACTAGCTGAATAGAACGAGGATAGGGAAGATAACTTTGCGGTCAGCACAAAAACCTATAAATAACCACGCAGAGGGGACAAAAAGAGCCTCCGCACCGACTAACGGTATGGAGGTCGTCCCTCTGCGTCTCACAGCTTCCAGCAGGCGAGAAAAACCAATAAAGCAAGCTGGACTGAAAAATAGCAACAAAATAACATAAGCAAAACTTAGCTTTGCAGAGCAGCAGGCCACAGGAATGATCCAGGGAAAAAACCAGTCCAACACTGAAACATTGACAGGAAGCATAGATCAAAGCATCAGGTGGAGTTAAGTAGAGAAGAAGCCAACGAGCTCACCAGATCACCTGAGGGAGGAAACTCAGAAACTGCAGTACCACTTTCCTCCACAAACGGAAGATCCCAAAGAGAATCAGCCGAAGTACCACTTGTGACCACAGGAGTGAACTCTGCCACAGAATTCACAACAGTACCTCCCCCTTGAGGAGGGGTCACCGAACTCTCACCAGAGCCCTCGGGCCGACCAGGATGAGCCACATGAAAGGCACGAACAAGATCGGGAGCATGGACATCAGAGGCAAAAACCCAGGAATTATCTTCCTGAGCATAACCCTTCCATTTAACCAGATACTGGAGTTTCCGTCTTGAAACACGAGAATCCAAAATCTTCTCCACAATATACTCCAATTCCCCCTCCACCAAAACCGGGGCAGGAGGCTCAACAGATGGAACCATAGGTGCCACGTATCTCCGCAACAATGACCTATGGAATACGTTATGTATGGAAAAAGAATCTGGAAGGGTCAGACGAAAAGACACAGGATAAAGAACCTCAGAAATCCTATACGGACCAATAAAACGAGGTTTAAACTTAGGAGAGGAAACCTTCATAGGAATATGACGAGAAGATAACCAAACCAGATCCCCAACACGAAGTCGGGGACCCACACGGCGTCTGCGATTAGCGAAAAGTTGAGCCTTCTCCTGGGACAAGGTCAAATTGTCCACTACCTGAGTCCAAATCTGCTGCAACCTGTCCACCACAGCATCCACACCAGGACAGTCCGAAGACTCAACCTGTCCAGAAGAGAAACGAGGATGGAACCCAGAATTGCAGAAAAACGGTGAAACCAAGGTAGCCGATCTGGCCCGATTATTAAGGGCGAACTCAGCCAAAGGCAAAAAGGACACCCAGTCATCCTGATCAGCAGAAACAAAGCACCTCAGATATGTTTCCAAGGTCTGATTGGTTCGCTCGGTCTGGCCATTAGTCTGAGGATGGAAAGCCGAGGAAAAAGACAAGTCAATGCCCATCCTACCACAAAAGGCTTGCCAAAACCTCGAAACAAACTGGGAACCTCTGTCAGAAACAATATTCTCTGGAATGCCATGCAAACGAACCACATGCTGGAAGAACAAAGGCACCAAATCAGAGGAGGAAGGCAATTTAGACAAGGGTACCAGATGGACCATCTTAGAAAAGCGATCACAGACCACCCAAATGACTGACATCTTTTGAGAAACGGGAAGGTCAGAAATAAAATCCATAGAGATATGTGTCCAAGGTCTCTTCGGGACCGGCAAGGGCAAAAGCAACCCACTGGCACGAGAACAGCAGGTCTTAGCCGAGCACAAATCCCACAGGACTGCACAAAAGTACGCACATCCCGCGACAGAGAGGGCCACCAAAAGGATCTAGCCACTAACTCTCTGGTACCAAAGATTCCAGGATGACCAGCCAACACCGAACAATGAAGTTCAGAGATAACTCTATTCGTCCACCTATCAGGGACAAACAGTCTCTCCGCTGGGCAACGATCAGGTTTATTAGCCTGAAATTTTTGCAGCACCCGCCGCAAATCAGGGGAGATGGCAGACACATTTACTCCTTCCTTGAGGATACCCGCCGGCTCAGATAAACCCGGAGAGTCGGGCACAAAACTCCTAGACAGAGCATCCGCCTTCACATTTTTAGAGCCCGGAAGGTACGAAATCACAAAGTCAAAACGGGCAAAAAACAACGACCAACGAGCTTGTCTAGGATTCAAGCGCTTGGCAGACTCGAGATAAGTCAAGTTCTTATGATCAGTCAATACCACCACGCGATGCTTAGCTCCTTCAAGCCAATGACGCCACTCCTCGAATGCCCACTTCATGGCCAGCAACTCTCGGTTGCCCACATCATAATTTCGCTCAGCAGGCGAAAACTTCCTGGAAAAGAAAGCGCATGGTTTCATCACTGAGCAACCAAAACCTCTCTGCGACAAAACAGCCCCCGCTCCAATCTCAGAAGCATCAACCTCGACCTGAAACGGAAGAGAAACATCTGGCTGACACAACACAGGGGCAGAAGAAAAACGACGCTTCAACTCTTGAAAAGCCTCCACAGCAGCAGAAGACCAATTGACCACATCAGCACCCTTCTTGGTCAAATCGGTCAATGGTTTAGCAATACTAGAAAAATTGCAGATGAAGCGACGATAAAAATTAGCAAAGCCCAGGAACTTTTGCAGACTTTTCAGAGATGTCGGCTGAGTCCAATCATGGATGGCTTGGACCTTAACAGGATCCATCTCGATAGTAGAAAGGGAAAAGATGAACCCCAAAAATGAAACCTTCTGCACACCAAAGAGACACTTTGATCCCTTCACAAACAAAGAATTAGCACGCAGGACCTGAAAAACCGTTCTGACCTGCTTCACATGAGACTCCCAATCATCCGAGAAGATCAAAATGTCATCCAAGTACACAATCAGGAATTTATCCAGGTACTCTCGGAAGATGTCATGCATAAAGGACTGAAACACTGATGGAGCATTGGCAAGTCCGAACGGCATCACAAGATACTCAAAATGACCCTTGGGCGTATTAAATGCAGTTTTCCATTCATCGCCCTGCTTAATTCGCACCAGATTATACGCACCACGAAGATCTATCTTTGTGAACCAACTAGCCCCCTTAATCCAAGCAAACAGATCAGAAAACAATGGCAAGGGGTACTGAAATTTAACCGTGATCTTATTTAGAAGGCAGTAATTTATACAAGGTCTCAGTGAACCATCCTTCTTGGCTACAAAAAAGAACCCTGCTCCTAATGGCGACGATGACGGGCGAATATGCCCCTTCTCCAGGGATTCCTTCACATAACTGCGCATAGCGGTGTGCTCAGGCACGGACAAATTAAACAATCGGCCTTTTGGGAATTTACTACCAGGAATCAAATTGATAGCACAATCACAATCCCTATGCGGAGGTAGGGTATCGGACTTGGGCTCATCAAATACATCCCGGTAATCAGACAAGAACTCTGGGACCTCAGAAGGGGTGGATGATGAAATTGACAGAAATGGAACATCACCATGTACCCCCTGACAACCCCAGCTGGAAACCGACATGGATTTCCAATCTAATACTGGATTATGGACTTGTAGCCATGGCAACCCCAAAACGACCACATCATGCAGATTATACAACACCAGAAAGCGAATAACCTCCTGAGGCTTATTCTTGGCCAAAGGTGTAGCATCAATTCCTCTCAATGGAATAGGACACTGCAAGGGCTCCAAGAAAAACCCACAACGCTTAGCATACTCTAAGTCCATCAAATTCAGGGCAGCGCCTGAATCCACAAATGCCATGACAGAATACGATGACAAAGGCAGATCAAGGTAACGGACAGAAGAAATTTTGACTGTACTGTACCAATGGTGGCAGACCTAGCGAACCGCTTAGAGCGCTTAGGACAATCAGTGATGGCATGAGTGGAATCACCACAGTAGAAACACAGACCATTCAGACGTCTGTGTTCATGCCGTTCAACTCTGGACAAAGTCCTATCGCACTGCATAGGCTCAGGTTTAAGCTCAGGTAATACCTCCAAATGGTGCACAGATTTACGCTCACGCAAGCGTCGACCGATCTGAATGGCCAAAGACATAGATTCATTCAGACCATCAGGCATAGGAAATCCCACCATGACATCCTTAAGGGCTTCAGAGAGACCCTTTCTGAAAATCGCTGCGAGCGCAGCTTCATTCCATTGAGTGAGTACAGACCACTTTCTAAATTTTTGACAGTATACCTCTATCTCATCCTGACCCTGACACAAAGCCAGCAAATTTTTCTCTGCCTGATCCACTGAATTAGGCTCATCGTACAGCAATCCGAGCGCCAGGAAAAACGCATCAATATTACTTAATGCAGGATCTCCCGGCGCAAGAGAAAATGCCCAATCCTGAGGGTCACCACGCAAAAAAGAAATAATAATTCTCACTTGTTGAGCTGGGTCACCAGAGGAGTGAGGTTTCAAGGCCAAAAACAGTTTGCAATTATTTTTGAAATTCACAAACTTGACTCTATCACCATAAAACAAATCAGGAATAGGAATTCTTGGTTCAAAAATAGGCTTCTGAACCACCAAATCTTGAATCTTTTGCACATTTATAACGAGATTATCCATTGAAGAGCACAGACCCTGAATCTCCATGTCCACACCTGTGTCCTGAACCACCCAAATGTCTAGGGGAAAAAAAAGGAAAAACACAGTGCAAAGGAAAAAAAAAAATGGTCTCAGAACTTCTTTTTTCCCTCTATTGAGAATCATTAGCACTTTGGCTTCCTGTACTGTTATGTTAACCAATTCAGTAACACAATGGACATAGCGGTCAGAACACATACAGTGATCTGACAAACACCCAAAAATAAAGAACGAGCTCTGAGACGTGGGAACTCTGCAGACCGCAATCCCTGATCCTATCAAACCACACTAAAGGTAGCCGTGGAGCGCTCCTGACCAGAACCTAGGTGCCTCGTCACAGCCTGAGAAACTAGCTATTCCTGAAGATAGAAAAATAAGCCTACCTTGCCTCAGAGAAATTCCCCAAAGGAAAAGGCAGCCCCCCACATATAATGACTGTGAGTAAGATGAAAACACAAACATAGAGATGAAACAGATTTAGCAAAGTGAGGCCCGACTAGCTGAATAGAACGAGGATAGGGAAGATAACTTTGCGGTCAGCACAAAAACCTATAAATAACCACGCAGAGGGGACAAAAAGACCCTCCGCACCGACTAACGGTATGGAGGTCGTCCCTCTGCGTCTCAGAGCTTCCAGCAGGCGAGAAAAACCAATAAAGCAAGCTGGACTGAAAAATAGCAACAAAATAACATAAGCAAAACTTAGCTTTGCAGAGCAGCAGGCCACAGGAATGATCCAGGGAAAAAACCAGTCCAACACTGAAACATTGACAGGAAGCATAGATCAAAGCATCAGGTGGAGTTAAGTAGAGAAGAAGCCAACGAGCTCACCAGATCACCTGAGGGAGGAAACTCAGAAGCTGCAGTACCACTTTCCTCCACAAACGGAAGATCCCAAAGAGAATCAGCCGAAGTACCACTTGTGACCACAGGAGTGAACTCTGCCACAGAATTCACAACAGCTAGCCCTAACACTGGTCATATGTATAATACCTGTATGAGCAGGATTCAGAAAAGAAATGTCCAATGTGGACAGGCAGTATAGATAATAAAAGCCACTCTATACTGCGTGCCACATTGGACATTACCTTTCGTAATCCTGCTCATACAGGTATTATACATATGACCAGGTTTTTAAATACATCAGATAGGGATACGATACAATACGATACACTTTATTGATCCCGTGGGAAATTATGGTATCACAGCAGCACAACTTAAATCAAATCATAAAAATCATAAAGGAATTACATAGTTAACATGACAGTGGAGTTGACAGAAGAACATTATACATTATACATTAGAATAGGACATACACAACGAGTGAACTGAAATGTAGAGAAATAAGTAGACATTCACCTTGGAGGTTTAACCCTAATGTTATTGTTGTACATTCCCATGGCAGTTGGCACAAACGATTTCCTATATTTTTCCTTCTTACACCTCAGAAGTATTAGCCGGTTGCTGAAGGTGCTCTTCTGTCTCATGAATAGCTCATATAATGGATGTGCATTATTGTTCATAATTGTCATACACTTTCTCAGAGTTCTTTTCTCCATTACCTCCCCAAATGAGTCCAGATTGCAGCCCACAGCAGAACTTGCCTTCTTAATAATCTTATTCAGCTTATTAGCATCAGAGGCCCGCACACTACTACCCCAGCATGTGATTGCAAAAAAGATGGCACTTGCCACCACAGACTGGTAGAACATTTCTAACATTTTGCTACACACATTAAAAGACCTCAGTTTCCTTAGGAAATACAATCTCCTCATCCCCTTCTTGTAGACAAACTCTGAGTGGCATCTCCAGTCCAGTTTGCTATCCAAATGGACCCCCAAATATTTGTAACTCTCCACCTGCTCTACCTCCTGACCAGCAATAGTGATCGGTAAGCATTCTATCTTTATCCTGCTATAGTTGGCCACCAACTCCTTAGTTTTCTTAACATTTAGTTGTAGATAGTTACCATTGCACCAATCCACGAAATTCGACACCACCCTTCTATATTCCTCATCCCCCTGATCTCCCCTAATGCATCCCACAACCACGGAGTCATCCAAAAATTTTTGAAGGTGGCAAAGTTCAAATTTATACTGAAAGTCTGAAGTATACAGTGTGAATAGAAAGGGCGCAAGCACCGTTCCCTGGGGGGCACCTACACTGCTCAGTAATCTGCTTGACACCACTGCTCCCATCTGTACAAACTGTGGCCGATCTGATAGGTAGTCAGTTATCCAATTTCTCATCCCCTCCTTCAACCTTCATATCAGTCATCTTTTTGTGTAGTAAAAGTGGCTGCAGGGAGTTAAATGCACTCCAGAAATCGAAGAACATCGCTCGCACCGTGGTTCCGTCAATCTCCAGAAATGAATGTACCCTATGTAACAGAGAAAAGATAGCATCATCCACCCCCAATCTATGTCGGTAGGCAAGCTGAAGGGGATCGATAAAAGCATTGACCCTCGGTCTTAAGTGAGCAAGCACTAATCTTTCCAAGGCCTTCATAGCGTGAGATGTTAAGGCTACAGGACGATAGTCATTTAGGGTTGCAGGAGAAGAAGTCTTGGGTACCGGCACCAGACAGGAAGTTTTCCATAACACTGGTACCCTCTGTGTTTGTATACTTCCATTAAATTGGCGTGTAAAGACAGTACACAGCTGGTCTGCACAAACTTTAAGGACACGTGAGCTGAGACCATCAGGTCCTGCAGCTTTACCAATGTTAAGTCACTTAAACTGCCTCCTCACATCATTTTCGGATACTCTAAATTTAGTCTGCTCATCCTCCAATATCGATGTTGCAGAATTTGCACCCAGCTCCCATCCACTATCAGTTGGCAGTGCACATGTACTAAACCTGTTGAAAAACTCGTTCATCTCATTAGCCTTGTCCATTGTTCCTTGATCATTTTCAGGCCTCACCTTAAGCCCAGTCAGTAATTTCATTCCTTACCAAACCTCCCTGGTATATTGTCGGACAGTTTCTTTTCAAGTTTAATTCTGAAGGCTTCCTGGGCCTCCTTTATTTTATGCTTCAATTCATGCTGTATCATTTTAATTTCCTCTTTGTCACCCAGTTTAAATGCCTTTTTTTTCCTGTTGAGCAAATGCTTCAATTCCTTTGTTATCCATGGCTTGTTGTTTGCAAAACACCTAATCTTTTTAGCCGGCACCAACATATCAGTGCAGAAGTTAATGTAGTCAGTCACTCTACCAACCACTTCATTAACATTTGTATACTCGTCCATTGTCCCAAGCAGCACATCCCAGTCTGTAAGATGAAAGCAATCCTGTAAGGCCTGTTCATTCGTTGGACTCCACATTCTAACTGATTTAATGGTAGCAGGCTGTGTACTAACAACAGGTTGGTAGACTGGTGACAATAGTACAAGATTGTGATCAGACTTCCCCAAGGGTGGCAGGGTAGAGGATGAATAAGCATTCTTGACATTCGCATAGAGTAAGTCCAAAGTAATTTTGTCACGTGTTGTACATTTAACAAATTGATAGAATTTAGTTAAGGCAGTAGAAATTTTAGCTCGGTTAAAATCCCCAGAGATTAGAGTAAGCGAGTTGGGGTGTTTCAGCTGGAGCCGAGCAATGACTCCTGACAGCACTTCACCTGCAGCCTCATGGTTTGCAGTTGGTGGTATGTACAACACTACTGCAATAACAAGCGAGAATTCTCTAGGAATATAGTAAGGTCTGAGGCCAACAGCTAGCAATTCAATGTTCGGACAACAATGGCGCTCCCTTACAGTCACATGCCCCTGATTGCACCAACCATTGTTTAGAGTATAACTCCACTGCCCTTTTTTTTGCCGCTCTTCATAGTGTCTCTATCTGCCCGGACCATGTGAAATCCTGGTACTGAGACACTTGAGTCTGGGATCTCGCCACGTAACCATGTTTCAGTAAAACACATCAAACTGCATTCCTTGTATTCCCTCTGGGTCCGTATTAATGCCAGCAGTTCATCCGACTTATTACCCAGTGATTGAACATTAGTGATTACAGTGATTACATATATTAGTTAGGACTGCTCTAATACGGATATACCTTGACGTTTGGTAGAGCTGCTTAATATGCAATTTTTGCAAAAAACTTATTTACCAAATACCCTGTGCTTTTCCATCTTTTTATTAGCACTTGCTGTTTACAGTTATATTTTTTTGCAACAGAGTATTTTTTGGTTTTACTGTGCTTTTTTGTGTGGTTTGTCTCCTGGTGGTGTGAACAGTGTTCTACAGGCCTGTTCACTGTGTGCACGGCTCATGTGTTTCTGGTTTAATTCCTTTAACTAAGGTTTTGACTAATGAAGGTAATTGCCTGCACCAGAAGTTTTGGGGCTTCCTAGCAAAAGGTGTGGATACATATGCACATGTAAATGTTTACTTATTTAATCCCATAAAGTAATTTATACCAGTATTCGTCTCACTTCACTTCACCAACTTATACTATTTAGTGCTGATTAATGTTGAGCGATACCTTCCGACATTCGGAAATATCGGTATCGGATTGGATCGGCCGATATTAAAAAAATATCGGATATCGCCGTTACCGATACCCGATACCAATGCAAGTCAATGGGACAAAAATATCGGAATTAAAATAAACCCTTTCTTTTTTTGTAGGTTAATTCTACCTGAAGGAAAACAACTAAGAATAATGTAGGATGTGTGTGTATTGTGGGAGGTGGAGGAGGCATTAAAGGCATAGAGGTTTAGCCCAATAAAATGGAATAGCAGAAATTATTATTTTTTTAAGATGTTCAGAGTTACAAAGATATTAACTATGTTTAGATTTTTTATATTGTGTCAGATTTTTATGTTTCACTACTTCCATGCTCTTCACGTCCTTCTTCATCATCTTCAGCAGCAGCATCTTTTTCATCAACATCTCCTCCACCTTATTCATCTTATTCTTCTTCACCTTCTTTCTATTATTCTTTTTTTTACATTCTTCATATTCTTTTTATTCAACTATTATGCTTCTTCATATTCTACTTCTTCATAGTCTTCTCCTTCATATTCTTGTAGATTGTAAGCTTGCGAGCAGGGACCTCACTCCTAATGTCACTGTTTAAATTGTCTTAACTTGTACCGAATTGATTGTTTGTACATGTCCCCCCTTAATTGTAAAGTGTGGCGGAATATGTTGGCGCTATATAAATAAAAATATTATTATTATTATTATTATTCATTATATTCTTATTTGTGACAGGCATCCCTGTAATTGTTATCTATAAAAGTTTGAAGATTGCACCTTCCGTTCTGCCTGTGACAAAAGATTTACAACAGGATTTGTTCGCGTTCAGTTTGGCCTGCAGCAGCAGGTTTTTTCCAGGGGCACCACGAGGAGGAAAGGACTCACCCCCATACATTGCTTAGTCTTCTTCTGCTAATAATTTAGATAATATATTTTGCTGTGATTTTTAGTCTTATGCTTAATGTTCTGCTTTTTGATCTGCAGCCTCTTTTTCTTCTGCTTCTCGGTCTTCAGGGTCGTCATCTCCAGCGTCTTCATCTCCAGGGTCGTCATCTCCTGGGTCGTTGCCTTCTTAGGGGTGGTCTTTAGGGTCGTCGTCTCCATGGTCATCGTCTCCGGAGTCGTCATCTCCAGGGCCATCATCTCCATGGTCATCATCTCCGGGGTCGTCGTCTTCTTTGGGGTAGTCTTGAGGGTCGTCGTCTTTAAGGTCTTGAACTTGGAAATGTAGCAGAAGGTACAAGAAGGCTGAGGAACTGCCGAGAACCAGCTGACGGTACTGGAACCTGGATGGCTACCCAAAGGAACAAAAGCCAATGGAACTACCAAGGAACAGCTGACGGTACTAGAACCCGGTTTCTAAGCAGGAGGTACCCATGCCAGAAAGCACTACCAAGGACCACCAGACATTGGTGGAACTTGGATACCCAGAAGGAGGCACCTAAGCTAAAGGCTCCACCCAGAACCAGCTGACAGTACTGGAAACAGAGATTACGCCCTGCATTGTCTTCTGATTTAGTCACACTGCGGGGCAGGGATTCATGGGCATGCACAGTGCATATCTTTGCCTCTCACTCATCTCCTTCAGCCTTCTTCAGACTGTGCGGCGTCACGGCCGTGGCATGCGATTAGGGATCAGCTGATGGTGCACAGTCTGAAGAAGGCGGAGGGAGATGAGTGAGAGGCTGAGGCGAAGATATGCACTGTGCATGCCCATGAATCCCAGTCCCGCAGTGTGACTAAATCAGAAGAAACTGCGAGGCAAGATCTCGGGCAGCGCGGGCACACAGGCGCAGTCAGCCTTACACCAAATGATGTCAGAAGACGGGCAGCGCTAACTGCGCATGCCCAAGTTTTAACATAACAGCACAGGCTCTGGGACAGATTCAAACAACGCTGAGGAGGCGGCACCCGGTGCCAAGGGAGTATGAATGATGTCTGTGCTGCGTCTCATTACGAAGGAAAGTCCCACCTCTGGGACGGTTTCACAGTATGAGGGGACACATTTTATAAGTGTTAAGTTCAGCATGTGCAAGGAGCATAACTAAAAGAGCCACATTTTCCTTGTGCAAATGCTGACTCTTTTCCCTCTTTTGACTTTCTAATGACACAGCTCGCATTTGACTAAGCAAATGTCATCTGCAACGGTCTCAAAAAAGGACCAGGCACTGCAAGTCTTGAGAGCACCCATTTTGGCTTTTGGAAGAGGCATGCTCCTAATGGGTGCCAAAGTGAAGGCTACATGCAATGCATTCTTCCGCCTCCATCTCCCTCTTTGGGCCATTCGGGGAATCTCTTCCTCAGAGCTGCTCCCACCACCTTCCTGTACTTCACGCCATAATGGGTCAAGGACCTCATCATCTACACATTAACCTCTTCCAACAACTGCTTCTCCTGGGTAGTCTCAGCAGCACAATACGCACCAGAAAGTGGCATCTGAGTCTCATCATCAGATGCGTACTGAGGTATGTTGACCGCAGGCACTGGCCCACCCGCCTCTTCAGATTCAGAGAGACAAAGCTGTTGGGCATCACTGCATATTGCCTCTTCTTCCATTTCTCGAATGCTGCTTGGCTGGCCCCCTCTTTCCAAGCCAAGAGATTCAGAGAACAGAAGTAGAGATGGCTCCTGTCCTGGGCTCTCTGACTTGCTGGGCAATTTGGCAGGTGGTGAAGAGACAGATGGGTACGCTTCAGTGCTCTGTGCCTGAGATGATGTGGTACTTATTGAAGTTGATGCATTAGCTGCCATCCATCCGACAACGGCTTCAATTTGTTCATCCCACAGCAGCGAGGTATGGCGAGCTCCTACAAAGCTGCGCATGAAGGACTGTTCCCAGCTAAAACTGGGGGATGATTAGTCAACGGTGCCCACAGCAGGCACTGAATTCCCACATCCTCTCCCTGCTCCACCTCCACGACCACGACCATGTGCCTTACTTCTTCATCTTGGTAGACTGATAAAGATAGACAGAAAAGTACTAAGGGCTTATTGTGCTTATTCCTGAACAGCTGCTAAAAGGTATAAGAAACACTAATTTTATAAAGTGTGGACTAGACTTTAATATGAGCTAATGTGGCCTACACAACTGTAAAGTGGAGTGTTTGGTGAACTTTATTAACTTTTTGTTTTTTTCGCAGAAGTTACTGCAGAGTGAGCTGCACTCACACAGAGACTGTGCAGACAGCTGTGAACAGTGCTGCAAGGCCAAAAAAATCTCCTCTATGTAATCCTATATAGTGTTTTTCCACAATCTAGCAGGATTCGGATGCAAACCCACTAATAGGATAAATTTGAAAAAATGTGCAGCAGGCAGCACTAATTGAAAAAAGGACAATGGAACTGTATGAGGCAGTGACGCACCCTGAGCTGACTACAACCAGCTGTAGCAGCAGAACAGACTACAGAGTGAGCTGCACTCACACAGAGATTGTGCAGACAGCCGTGAACGGCGCTGCAAGGCCATAAAAAGCTCCTCTATGTAATCCTACGTAGTGTTTTTCCGCAATCTAGCAGGATACGGATGGAAACCCACTAACAGGATAAATCAGGAAAAATGCGCAGCAGGCTGCACTAATTGAATAAAGGACAATGGAACAGTATGAGGCAGTGACGCACCCTGAGCTGACTACAACCGGTTGTGGCTGCAGAACAGACTACAGAGTGAGCTGCACTTACACAGAGACTGTGCAGACAGCCGTAAGCGGTGCTGCAAAGCCAAAAAAAGCTCCTCTATGTACTCCTAGTTAGATCCATATATATTTGGACAGAGTAAACATTTTTCTAATTTTGGTTATATACATTACCACAATTAATTTTAAACAAAACAATTCAGATGCAGTTGAAGTTCAGGCTTTCAGCTTTCATTTGAGGGTATCCACATTAAAATTGGATGAAGGGTTTAGGAGTTTCAGCTCCTTATCATGTGCCACCCTGTTTTTAAAGGGATCAAAAGTAATTGGACAACTAATTCCAAGGCTATTTCATGGATAGGTGTGGGCAATCCCTTCGTAATGTCATTCTCAATTAAGCAGATAAAAGGCCTGGAGTTGATTTGAGGTGTGGTGCTTGCATTTGGAAGGTTTTGCTGAAAAGTAAACATGCGGTCAAAGGAGCTCTCCATGCAGGTGAAACAAGCCATCCTTAAGCTGAGAAAACAGAAAAAACCCATCCAAGAAATTGCTACAATATTAGGAGTGGAAAAATCTACAGTTTGATACATCCTGAGAAAGAAAGAAAGCACTGGTGAACTCATCAATGCAAAAAGACCTGAGTGCCCACGGAAGACAACAGTGGTGGATGATCACAGAATAATCTCCATGGTGAAGAGAAACCCCTTCACAACAGCCAACCAAGTGAACAACACTCTCCAGGAGGTTGGCGTATCAATATCCAAATCTACCATAAAGAGAAGACTGCATGAAAGTAAATACAGAGGGTTCACTGCACGGTGCAAGCCACTCATAAGCATCAAGAATAAAAAGGCTAGACTGGACTTTGCTAAAAAAAATCTAAAAAAGCCAGCACAGTTCTGGAAGAAAATTCTTTGGACAGATGAAACCAAGATCAACTTCTACCAGAATGATGGAAAGAGAAAAGTATGGCGAAGGCGTGGTACAGCTCATGATCCAAAGCAGACCACATCATCTGTAAAACACGGCGGAGGCAGTGTGATGGCTTGGGCATGCATGGCTGCCAGTGGCACTGGGTCACTAGTGTTTATTGATGATGTGACACAGGACAGAAGCAGCCGAATGAATTCTGAGGTATTCAGAGCCATACTGTGTGCTCAGATCCAGCCAAATGCAGCCAAACTGATTGGTCGTCATTTCATACTACTGATGGACAATGACCCAAAACATAAAGCCAAAGCAACCCAGAAGTTTATTAAAGCAAAGAAGTGGAATATTCTTGAATGGCCAAGTCAGTCACCTGATCTCAACCCAATTGAGCAGCATTTCACTTGTTAAAGACTAAACTTCAGACAGAAAGGCCCACAAACAAACAGCAACTGAAAACCACCACAGTGAAGGGCTGGCAGAGCATCAAAAAGGATGAAACACAGCGTCTGGTGATGTCCATGAGTTCAAGACTTTAGGCAGTCATTGCCAACAAAGGGTTTTCAACCAAGTACTAAAAATGAACATTTTATTTAAAATTATTTAATCTGTCCATTTACTTTTGTTCCCTTTAAAAACAGGGTGGCACATGTTAAAGAGCTAAAACTCCTAAACCCTTCATCCAATTTTAATGTGGATACCCTCAAATGAAAGCTGAAAGTCTGAACTTCAACTGCATCTGAATTGTTTTGTTTAAAATTAATTGTGGTAATGTCTATAACCAAAATTAGAAAAATGTTGTCTCTGTCCAAATATATATGGACCTAACTGTATATAGTGTTTTTCCACAATCTAGCAGGATACGGATGGATACCCACTAATAGGATAAATTTGAAAAGATGTGCAGCAGGCAGCACTAATTGAAAAAAGGACAATGGAACAGTATGAGGCAGTGACGCACCCTGAGCTGACTACAACCAGCTGTGGCAGTAGAACAGACTACAGAGTGTGCTGCACTCACACAGAGACTGTGCAGACAGCCGTGAACGGCGCTGCAAGGCCATAAAAAGCTTCTCTATGTAATCCTACATAGTTTTTTTCCACAATCTAGCAGGATACAGATGGAAACCTGTTGTGAATTCTGTGGTCAAGCTCCCTCCTGTGGTCATGAGTGGTACTTCGGCTGGTTCTGTCCATGTGCTTCCTTTGGTGGATGTGAGTGGGGCTGCGGCTTCTGAGTTTCCTTCCTCAGGTGACGAGGTTAAGTCGTTAGGTGCTGCTCTATTTAACTCCACCTAGTTCTTTATTCCTAACCTCCAGTCAATGTTCCAGTATTGGTCTTGCTCTCTCCTGGATCGTTCTTGTGACCTGTCTTCCCTGCATAAGCTAAGTCTGCTTGTGTTACTTTTGTTTGCTATTTTTTCTGTCCAGCTTGCTATATTGGTTTTTCTTGCTTGCTGGAAGCTCTGGAACGCAGAGGAAGCACCTCTGTGCCGTTAATCGGTACGGAGGGTCTTTTTGCGCCCTCTGCGTGGTTGTTTGTAGGTTTTTGTGCTGACCGCAAAGCTATCTTTCCTATCCTCGGTCTATTCAGTAAGTCGGGCCTCACTTTGCTAAAATCTATTTCATCTCTGTGTTTGTATTTTCATCTTTACTCACAGTCATTATATGTGGGGGGCTGCCTTTTCCTTTGGGGAATTTCTCTGAGGCAAGGTAGGCTTGTTTTCCTATCTTCAGGGCTAGCTAGTTTCTCAGGCTGTTCCCGAGGCGCCTAGGTCTGGTCAGGAGCGCTCCACGGCTACCTCTAGTGTGGTGTGATAGGATTAGGGATTGCGGTCAGCAGAGTTCCCACGTCTCAGAGCTCGTCCTATGTTATTAGTAACTATCAGGTCACTTGGTGTGCTCTTAACCACCAGGTCCATTGTGTTTCTGAACCCCCAGTTCATAACAGAAACCCACTAATAGGATAAATCAGGAAAAATGTGCAGCAGGCTGCACTAATTGAAAAAAGGACAATGGAACAGTATGAAGCAGTGACGCACCCTGAGCTGACTACAACCGGCTGTGGCTGCAGAACAGACTACAGAGTGAGCTGCACTCACACAAACACCTTGCAGACAGCCGTAAACAGTGCTGCAAGGCAAAAACAAGGTTCTCACACAGTGGTTTCTAAATTAGCCTGGGTAAAGCACAATGAAGCAAATCACTATCTCAAAACTGGCCCTCAGTCAGAACACAGCGTCCTGTCCCTAACTGAATTCACAGCAGAGTGAACCCAAAATGTCGGCGGCGACTTTTATAGTGCATCATGACATCATTTCAGCAGCCAATCACAGCCATGCCAGTAGTTACATGCCTAACATGCAAAACAGGATGTGCCCACAATTCAAATGATTCCCCATTGGCTGAATTAAATGAAACTGGCTCTTTGCATTATGGGAACTTCCGATTCCGGTATCCGATATTTCAAAAGTATCAAAACTCGGTATCGGAATTCCGATACTACAAATATCGGCCGATACCCGATATTTGCAGTATCGGAATGCTCAACACTAGTGCTGATGCATCAAATGCAAATCAGTTTACAAATATATTTAAACATAGGTTTTAATATAACAAAATAGGTGAAAAGCCGTGGGAGAAGGGGACAAATACTTTGGCAAGCCAGTGTAGGATCAAACACATCTGTCATGCTACAGTAGTTGTTAGGTTTCTATTAAAATAATTTTTACTTTTGTGCCGGTCTGGAGTCTTAAAGTTGAGACAAACATCAGTCAAGTAATTAGTGCAAATACAAGTGTTTTGCCATGACGTTCTATGGTGAAGTTTAGCTTCACTATATCCAATATGCACAGCTGCTTAAAATTACTCACTCAGTAGGATCATCCGTCACAAGTTTGTATGAGCAGACTTGTGGAAGTTTGGATTCTGGTACACTAACAAAACTTTATTCCAAAGTTTAATTCTGGTACCAGAACTGTTCCTCAACTTGCATCAGAATCTGAACCCTGCTGAAAACAATGAGAAACTGAACTTTTGAGCTTGAAAACAATATCTGTCTGTCTCTTCCTTGGCCTTCCACCCCCCTTCCCCCCCAAACGCCAAACATTGCAACAAGACTTCTGGGAGACGTCTGTGTTCGGCTTTTTACCGCTGGACATTAACTGACTGATACAAACTGAACTTTTAAGTTCAAATTTTCTCATCTTTACTCACAAGATATCAATATGGAAATGCAGAAACCAGAAACTTGAATATTACCTTGACACCTGCGATCCAATATTTTATTACAGAAAAAAAAACACATTTTTCTTCTATGTATGTTGATGTTAAGATCTATGGGTCAGACATGGATGTGCATGAGTATCTTCCTTCAGATCTCATTTTAAATATAATGGGGGATTACAGTGTGAACCAAGTAATAAATGACACTTATAATTGCACACAGCAACAATGAGATCAGAACATTACAACAAGCGTAGTACAGCAGAGCTATCAAAGTACAGCAGAAGTGAAGTTTTTCTCATTACAATCATTTGCAGCAGAAGTTTTCCTTTTATAGTGCTGGCAAATCTGTTACAGAGCTTTACCTGATTATTACTGATTCAGTACAGCAGAGTTGAGACTTGCCATATTACAAAAACAACAAGCATGATTGCAGTTGTGGCCTCACAGTGCTGTCAGCTCTACTGTACTGCTTTTTCCCCCACACTGGCTGCCTGTGAAATGGTAGCTGAAGCGGACTGCTTTTGTAATGAGACAAACTTCACTTCTGCTGTACTGTGTTTTCTCTAGTCTTTCTGAAAAGTTGTGTGTCAATCATTACTTGTTCACACTGGCAATGCCCCCTTTCATTAAAAATAAACTCTGGAGGAAGATTCTCGTAGAGAACTATGTCCAAGCCCACAGATTTTAACAGATCATTTACATATTTAAAAACCATGTTTTTCTCTGGAACAATCAGATCGCAGATATCAAGGTATCAATTTATTCTATGACCTGCATGTTCATAATGACGGCTTAGGAGGGTAGATCCTACTGGCAGGTTACCTTTCTACTAACTGAAAATAATGTTGTCCCCTACTATTTTTTAGCCTGTAGAATGTTTTTGCAGATACCTGAAAAAGAAAAAAATAGAAATCCTGTAGAGAACACATTGTTAAAGTTCCTGGTGTTCTAGTTTCATCTGAACGATTGGTTAATTTTCTTTCCATTTTCAGCTCAGGAAAATATGGTCAAGGAGAATTAGTATTGATTAAAGGTAGTTGTCCATGCATAAGTATCAATGATTTATCCTCAAGATGTAATCAAAAGTCGATCATTCAATTGTAATCCTGTAGAATGTAAGCCCGCAAGGGCAGGGTCCTCGCCCCTCTGTACCAGTCTGTCATTGTTAGTTTTGTTTACTGTAAGTGATATTTGCATTTTGATGTAACCCCTTCTCAAGTACAGCACCATGGAATTAATGGTGCTATATAAATAAATAATAATAATAATAATAATATTTATCATGGAATTCATGAAAATGGGCTATATACCTATAGCGCAAAAACGTGATGTTATAGAGAAATTATAAGATCAGATTTGAATTCAGCACCCTCAAATTAGTCTAAAACTGTTCTTAAAGTCCATGCCAGAAAAAAAAATTTTTTTGTAGCCCAGTGTTATTTTTGTTCTATTGTTCTCAACACATTCCACTATGTAATGAATAACGATTTACAACTGGAATATTTGATTCAGCGATATCTAGGATGTGGGATTTTAGTGTTCCCTATATTATTTTGAGCAATGTATACACCACCAACTTGAAAAAAAACTAATTTCTTCAACAGTGCAAATAAGAATATGAAAGCAAAGCTGAAAGGAAGATTAGCTTTAGGTAGTATGTACGGATTACAAAATGTGAACTACATAGTTTTCTAATTGAAGTGCTTTTAAGACCTTTTTTATTTTGGTATCTTGAGCTAGTCTAAAAAAAATGTTTTGTTTTTTTCTCTTTGCTACCCTTGCAGCCCTTTACCGTCCTTCTATAAGTATGTTCTTGCATTTATTTTCGCCATCGATGAGATTAACAAGAATCCATATATTTTACCTAATGTGACCCTTGGATACCATGTGACTGATTCCTGCAACAATGAAAATAAAGCCATAGAGAACTTACTACAGATCTTATCCGGTCCAGGAGACATAGTCCCCAACTATTATTGTCCCCGTAATGGCAAACTGGTGGGTGTAGTTAGCGATCAGTCATCGAAGACGTCATTACAGATAATAGAACATTTAAATGTTTATGGTTACACCCAGGTAAGTATCGTTTATTCTTCAGAATTATTATAAAATCATAAACAAAATTTTGATTATAAACTGAAGTGTTAATGGATTTTCATATGGACAATCCCATCACTAACTGAAATTTAATTTTTGCTAATGAAAATCTTGAGAAATAGTAATTAGTGTAAGATAAAAACAGCTCTACATTTCTCCTGTATTGGCCACTAGAGTGAACATGTGTGTAATGGATTGAGTTGAGCACCATGTGGTATATGGTCACCATAAGTCTTGTAGAAATCTCAGTAACTCTATATTATAATGTGAAGTCCCAAACTCAAATGTCTATATATCTATAAAACTTATTAGATGGACCAATTCTAGATTTTCTACTTAGGTGAAAAATGTAATGGTGTCCCTACCTGTGGGGCAATTTAAACCTGTAGTGAAAAGTAAGACAATTCCTTAAATGTTTGGTGGAGTTTCACTTTTAAGTTATTGATTCATTAATATTTAATTCCTTTGGGGGATTACTTGATTATTTTTAGGACACATCACTGTCTCCTATAAAGAAGTACAGCAAAAGAATAATTATTAGTGCAGGAATCCAGCACAACAACCACTGTCAGTAAATGACTACGAGTTCCACTATCAGTGTGTTAGGGATCGAGTTCCCGCCTCTGCACAGGGGGAATATCGAGCCATCTCTGCTGTGGTCTCCCATTCTTCTCCAGCTGTGGTGGAGCCTGCTCAGCAGAGACGTCGGTCCCAGCGTCTCACTCAGTCTGACACTGTGCAAAGGGTTACTGCTGCCTTTCCAGCTTCTGCCATTGTAGCCAGTACTGGTCAGTGCCGAGCAGACATCTTTAGGTCTAAGTCCTACTTTTCCCTTTCTGAGCATGCCCAGGGTAAGATCTCTTATTGGAGATTAAGGGTCACATGCTCAAGTACTGCAGCAACTCCCATTGGTCCTCTAGGAAGGTCCTGAAGTTGCTCAAGTACTGTGGCAGCTTCCTATTGGTCCTTCTGGGAAGGTCCTGTAGTTGCTGCAGCTATAAAAGGTTCGCATGGCCACACAGCCATGCGATAGTATTAATCCTTGTTATGTGCTTTGTGCCAGTGTGGTCATGAATGCCTGCAGTCAGGGTCGGCTGTAAGAGCCATTAGAATACCGGCACCTCCGGTCAGGAGTTTGGTCGCATGTAGTCAGGGCCCAGCTGAGATAAGCCACTAGAATACCAACTCCTCCGGTGAAGAATTGGTTGTGTGCTTTCCTGACTGTATGACCACAAACTGCTATCTGCTCTGCAGTTATCTGTGTGCTCCTGTGAGCTTAACAGGACACAGTCCTTTTCTATATCAGCAACTCTGTGAGGTAACAGAGTTTGCGTATACCGCCATATAGTGCCATTTACTAGCAGCAGGTTCCTCCTGCACGGTGGACCCCGGGCTGCAAACGCACCAATAACTTCATCTATTTACTCGGTGCGTTCCACTAGCCCTAACACAGTGTAAGAATACATGGACAAAACCATAATTAGAAAAACATCAACAGAACCATCATTGGTACATTGATACATCACCATACCCACCATAAGTACATTAATATACAAGTAAAACCAATATCACTGCATAAAAACAACACTCGAACCATCATCAGTACAATAATTCACCAGAGTCACCCGCCGTACGTGAATGCAGCACAAAAACAGCCATCAATACATGAATGCAGCTCCAAAACAACCATCAGTTCATAAATATATCATCAGTACTACCATCAGCATTGACATACAGCTCCAGAACCATCATCAGTACATGAAATCATTATCAAATCATTCATCAGTACATTCATCCATCACCAGAACCCCATCAGTAGATTAGTACATCACCAGAATCACCATTAGTAGGTTAACACAGGACCAAGACGATCATCAGTACATTAATACATCTACAGCACTAGAATCAGTACATGAATACAGCACCAAGCTTAGTACAGTAGTCAATTGCAATGTCATGTCAGCACTTGCCATATACATAGGCTTCAATTCAAGATATATCTCCTAGTATGTCATTAACAATGGTAATTCGGTGGCAGTCATAATCAAGCTATAGATCCTTCAGTAATTACAGCACTGATGAACTATTGCCTCAACAGTATCTGCTCTCATCAACTATAGCCTCCATGCCATCCTCATATTTCATGTAGAAAAGCCGCAGAGACACCATCACGTGTTTCTCAACGTAAGCAATAAATAGCCAGGTCTTTCACCGGGAAGGAACAACCACGGGAAGGGCAGCATCCAAAAAGGAAAAAGGAAAATCACCTATGCCAAAACATGGTATCCATCCATAGACAGCTGTTTCGGGGTATTTGCCCCTCATCAGTGTGGAGTAGGAAACCGGCTATTAGGAGCAGTGTCTAGTAAAAGGACTATAAACATAAGGATGAATGACCACGGGGAGATCAAAACATCCAACACAGCGGAGACACCATCACATATTTCTCAACGCAGTGATCCAGAACACTGCCCCCATCCCTTATGGGAAATATGCAAATGCATGTAGAAAAGCCGCGGAGACACCATCACGTATTTCTCAACGCAAGCAATAAATAGCCAGGTCTTTCACCGGGAAGGAACAACCACGGGAAGGGCAGCATCCAAACAGGAAAATCACCTATGCCAAAACATAGTATCCATCCACAGACAGCTGTTTCAGGATATTTGCCCCTCATCAGTGTGGAGTAGGAAACTGGCTATTAGGAGCAGTGCCTAGTAAAAGGACTATAAACATAAGGCTGAATGACTTCGGGGAGATCAAAACATCCGACACCGGAGGTCATATGAACTATGACCTCAACACAATCTGTCCTTAAAAATCTTTGATACAGAAAGTTTCTATAAAACTGTGATATATACTTGAAGCACGGGGACTTTAGATTTGGCCAATTATGCATTATTTTTGGATTTAATGTTGATATCCTCGCTGCTATTTTTTTATATACTGCTCTGGCAAAAATTAAGAGACCACCACATCAAAACCCTGGCATGGCAGCCCAATCTCCAGACCTGAACTCCAATGAAAACCTCTGGAATGTAATCATGAGGATGATGTATAGTCACAAGCCATCAAACAAAGAAGAACCGCTTACATTTTTGCACCAGAAGCAGCGTGAAAGACTGGAGGAAAGAAAGCGAAGATGCATGAAAGCTGGGATTAAAAATCATGGTTATTCCACAAAATATTGATTTCTGAACTCTTCCTGAGGTAAAATGTTGGTATTTTTACTTCTAAATGATTATTAGCTTGTCTTGTTTGCATTATTTGAGGTCTGAAAGCACTGTTTGTTTGCTTTTATTTTGAACACTTTGCCGTTTCAGAAAAAAATACAAAATCTTTAGCTTTGAAATTTGGAGACATGTTGTCAGTAGTATATAGAATAAATGAAAAATTTACATTTTACTCAAAAATATACCTATAAAGAGAAAAATCAGACAAACTGAACATTTTGCAGTGGTCTCTTAATTTTTGCCAGAGCTGTTTATTGAGAGTTTTTTCCAGTCTCGCCTTTTTCCTATCACCTTTTCCTGATTTTTATCAATGCCATCATTTTAATCATATATAAATCAAATGTAGTAATTTTAATTGAAGTCCATTTTGTCACTTCTAATGTTTGCATATAGTTAAATATAAGCTTGGATCCCTATTGCAAATACTAGTTTATGTATACTGGGCCAGAGCCACTATATACAGCATGATGGCCCATAGTTCTTATATACAGTATGATGACCACCACACCATATCATATGCACAGCTCATTTTGGTGGCTGCCACCCGGTACTGCCCCCTCTTTGAATCAATAGCGACCAGATCACAGTCCCCTTATGGCTGCAATACCCTTACGGGACCACTATTACATTGACAGAGCTATGCGGTGCAGCTCCGCAAGTCCATACACTTAGATAACGCTAGCACCGGGAACAGTTCATCTGTTTGACTACCAGGGTTCACATCTCTAGTGTTTTGATATTGATGACAGCCTAAGGAAAGGCTTTTAATATAAAAGTATAAAAAGTGACAATGCCTTTAAGCATTATACTTGTGCGCAATGTGGATATTAAATCAAAATATTGCACGGGCAATAGATGTGGTACGGTGAGAGAAAAATATCGCCTATATCATGGCAATAATTGTGGGAAACACTATCAGCACCACAGGCACTTATGGAATCACCCCAACAGAAGTAGTATAAATCACAGTTCACAATTGGCCAACTTTGCCTCTGGCAAATATGTCAGTGATGATAAAGTGGAGGGTGCCATGGAAGCTATGTCACAACACTCGTCTCAGTCACGGCAGGATGATGTTACCTCTGACAGTAACATCAGCAGCCTGAGTCTGTGTTCTGTGCAGTTCATCATGTCCTCTGCCGCCATAACACATAGACCCGATTAATCAAAATGTTTTTATCAGAAGACTGGCATCAACCATTTGAAAAGTCAGTTTTTATGTAATTGTTTATTATTGCACAAAAATGTTGAGACTTTTAGTGTCTACACAATAGTTATGCCAAAGTGGATGGAGCTGGGAAGGAATCATGATGGATCAGTAAGAGGTTATGTCTGTCTGTCAAATTCATCAATAATGGTGACATTTCTTATGCCAAAAATTTCTGGTGATACGCACACCGCTGATCAAGGTTCTTAGCGCATAAATCGGCCAATTCATGTATGCCCTTCAACCACGACAAGGTGACCTCCCTCTGATGGGTCCTACTCTACTGTACATGCCACTCTCGGGCTCATTCTGTATATTTACCTATCTATATATTCTTCATTATCCACCTATCTACCTATTATCTATCATTCGTCTATTATCTATCTATATATTTATGTGCTGTTTCTTGTTCTTTTTTCCATCTATCTATAATCTATCTACACTACCATTCCAAAGTTTAGGGTCACTTACAAATTGTTAGGGCTAGCGGAATGCACTAAGTAAGTATAGACGTTTATTATTGATGCGTTCGCAGCCCGGGGTCCACCGTGCAGGAGGAACCTGCTGCTAGTGAATGGTGGCACTATTTGGCGGTATAAGCTAGCTCTGTTACTTCACAGAGTCGCCATGAAAGAAAAGCACTGTGCCCTGTTAGACTTCACAGGAGCACAAGCTAACTACCGAGCTGATAGTGGTAAGTGGTCATGCAAACACACAATCTCCTCACTGGAGGTGCCGGTATTCTTGGGGCTTATTTCAGCCGGGTCCCTGAATACATACACACATAACCACACTGGTGCAAAGCACATAACTTAGATTGATACTAGCGCATGGCCGTGTGGTCATGCAAACCTTTTATAGCTGCAGCAACTACAGGACCTTCCTAGAAGGACCAATGGGAGCTGCCACAGAACTTGAGCAACTTAAGGACCTTCCTAGAGGACCAATGGGAATTGCTGCAGTACCTGAGCATGTGACCCTTGATCTCCAATGAGAGCTGTTACCCTGGGCATGCTCAGAAGGGGAAAAGCAGGACTTAGTCCCAAAGACGTCAGCTCGCCGCTGACCAGTACTGACTACAATGGCAGAAGCTGGAAGTGCAGCAGTAACCCTTTGCACAGTGTCAGACTGAGCAAGACGCTGGGACTGATGCCTCCACGGAGCAGGCTCCACTGCAGCAGGAGAAGAATTGGAGACCGCAGCGGAGATGGCTCGAGATTCCCCCTGCTGTGCAAAGGCGGGAACTCGACCCCTTGCAGAAATGTCCTTATTTTTTAAAGAAAAGCACACTTTTTCCCAATGACGCTAACAGTAAATGATTCAGAAATACACTCTATACATTTTTAGTGTGGTAAATGACTATTCTAGCTGCAGAAGTCTGGTTTGTAATGCAATATCTTCATAGGTGTATAGAGGCCCATTTTCAACAACCATCACTCCAGTGTTTTAATCATACTTTGTGTTTGCCAACTGTGTAAGAAGGCTAATGGATGGTTAGAATACCCTTGAAAACCCTTTGTGCAAGTATGTTAGGACAGCTGAAAACAGTTTGGCTGATTAGAGAACCTATAAACCTGACCTTCCTTTGAGCTAGTTGAGAATCTGGAGATTTACATTTGTTAGTTCCATTAAGCTCTAAAAATGGACAGAAAAAAATAACTTTGGTGTGAAACTTGACAGTCTATTCTTGCTCTTAGAAATGAAGGCTTTTCCATGCAAGAAATTGTTAAGAAACTGATGTTTTCCTACAATGGTGTGTACTGCTCCCTTCAGAGGAGAGCACAAACAGGCTCTAACCAAAGTAGAAAGAGAAGTGGGAGGCCCTGCTGCACAACTGAGCAACAAGACAAGTACATTACAGTCTGTAGTTTGAGAAATCGACGCCTCACAGGTCCTCAACTGGCAGCTTCATTAAATAGTACACGCAAAATACCAGTGTCAACGTCTACAGTGAAGAGGCGACTCCGGGATGCTGGCCTTCAGGGCAGAGTGGCAAAGAAATAGCCATATCTGAGACTGGCTAATAAAAGGAAAAGATTAATATGTGAAAAAGAACACAGACATCGGACAGAGGAAGATTGGAAAAAAGTGTTATGGACAGACGGATCCAATTTTGAGGTGTTTGGATCACATAGAAGAACATTTGTGAGTCGTAGAACAACTGAAAGATGCTGGAAGAGTGCCTGACACAATCTGTAAAACATGGTGGAGGTAATATGATGGTATAGTGCTCTGGTGCTGGTAAATTGGGAGATTTGTACAAGGTGAAAGGGATTTTGAATAAGGAAGGCTATCACTCAATTTTGCAATGCCATGCCGTACCCTGTGGACAGCACTTGATTGGAGCCAATTTCATCCTACAAAAGGACAATGACCCAAAGCCACCTCCAAATTATGCAAGAACTATTTAGGGAAGAAGCAGGCAGCTGGTATTCTTTCTGTAATGGAGGGGCCAGCACAGTCACCAGATCTCAGCCCCATTGAGCTGTTGTGGGAGCAGCTGACTGTATGGTCAAACCAACTTGTGGGAGGGGCTTCTGGAAGCATGGGGTGAAATTTCTCCAGATGACCTCAGCAAATTGACTGCTAGAATGCCGAAGGTCTGCAATGCTGAAATTGCTGCAAAGGGAGCAAAGATTGAAGGAGAAAATTATTATTTCAAATAAAAATATTTTTTTCGAACCTTTTCAATGTCTGGACTAGATTTTCAATTTGTTTGGTAACTCATTTGATTAATGAAATTATGAGTTTTCATGGAAAACACAAAATTGTCTGGGTGACCCTAAACTTTGGAACCATATAGTGTATCTATCATCTATCTATTATCCATCTATCATCTATCTATTATATTATCTATCATATATATCTGCCATTCACTTCTATTTTCTTGCGCATAATTGCTGTTTTATTTCTCTAGATCAGCTACGGTGCCACAAATCCTCTTTTATCCAATAAGAAATTGTATCCATCCTTCTTCCAAACTCTTCCCAGTGATCAAACTCAATTTCTGGCAATAGTTAATCTTCTGAAACATTTTGATTGGACATGGATTGGCGTTCTTGCCTCCGATGATGATGGAGGTTACACACAAAGTCAGAAGTTAATGAAACAGGCAGAAGTTAATGATATTTGCATTGAGTTTATTCTAAAAATGAAAACTGATGATTTCACAAATGAAGAAAACAGCAATGAAAGGAACAGAAGGATATTTCAAAAAACAACCTCAAACATTATTGTACTTTGTGGCACAATTTCATTTCTCACTGTACAATTTATAGAGGAACAAAGCATTTCCGGAAAAGTGAAGACTCTGATTATACCAGCGGGGTCAAATATTCACATTCTTTCATCAGTAAAACATAAAGCATCATATTATAGAAGCCTCATATTTTCAGCACCAAATGTAAAGATCCCACAGCTGAAAACATTTTTAGAAAATATTTGTCTTGAAAATCGTCCAAATGATCCTATACTTGAACATATTCTAATGGTATACCTGAGCTGTAAACCTTCAAACCCCATCCTAAAAATGTTAGCTGCAGAAAAGTATCCACACCAACTTAAATATTGCAACAAAACTGTAAAACTACAAGAAATTGGCAGCAATCATTATTACACTAAAACATTTAGAACCACCTATCTTGTATATACCGCTGTCTATGCCATGGCTCACGCTCTACATGAAGGCCTTCTTCATATGCCAAGAAATATCAATTGTAAACACATATTAAAGGTAATTTAAGTCTTTTACTCCAGGTGTATTAGACACTTTTCATCTCGGGTAATCATGACAATTTTCAAATTTTTTACATATGTAAGAGGCCCAGGCCGGCAGCTGTGGACGACCTACTGCTTCTACACACCCTGGAACTCCACAAATAAACAATGTCTTAGTCCATCAATGTGGTTCTGTATACAATGCAGTGTATTCACTTTAAAGCTGGAGGTTTTTGCTATCTCCACGTCCTTTGGTCCAAGATCAGCTGCACACACCAGTAGACACTTGTTTTGTATATTCAACTTTAAAGGACGGTTCATATGTAACAGTCTTTAACACTCAGTTTCGGGCACAGCACCCTCCAGTTCCTGTTGCATTAATACTGTATATTGAAAGCCTCTGCTTACTTTCAGCTCAATTCATACTCTTGATCCTCCTGTTTCCCCATCCGGCTTCCTCTGTGTGGAAGAGATTAAGGCACACTCCTCAGTGCCTAGTTTTGGCACTAGGCACACAGTATAAGCTAATGCTGTTGGAACGATATGGACTCCACATGTCTCCAGCTCACTGCACACTGAATCTAAACTTCACACAATCTCTCAGTAACTCAGACTCCAACTAATCAAACCAGTAAATGCTTTCATTTTTTGCTCAACCTTGTCTGTCCCATTGGTGGCAAATATTTAACTGTATCCTAACCTACTCTGTCTGCCCCAGCAGTCTGTTGCTGGGGGAAAATAACCTTTCACCTACTTAACTACAGTCACTATGTTCTAACAGCATGCATTGAACTTCTAATCACAGCCTAATTTTCTCTACTCTGGACCCTAAACCCTAACCTATGTTTAACCTGTGCTTACCCTGAACTTTCCGTTATACATGAGCTAAGCGTGCAAGGTCACCTTAGGCATTACCAATACAGCACCCGCACATCAGCATCAGTACTTATAACATTCTATCCATTTACATGTTTATATTATACCATTAAACACAATCTCACCTCGTTAGTATTCACAATTGGTGTCTTCATAGGAAGTTAGTTATATGAAATAATAAAGAATAAAAAAAAAAAATATGGATATACTCACTCCTCCGGCGGACCCTGGATCTTAGCGGTGTAACCAGCAGCCTGCGTTCCTAAGAATGCAGGGTGAAGGACCTTCGATGAAGTCGCGGCTTGTGATTGGTCGCGTGACCGCTCATGTGACCGCTCACACGACCAATCACAAGCCACGGCGTCATCTCAGGTCCTTCACTCGCTCATTCTTAGGAAGGGAGGCTGCCGATTGCAGCGGTTACAACCAGGGTGTGTCCGAGGGTGAGTATACCAATATTTTTTATTTTTATTCTTTATTTTACACATGAATATTCATCCCGATACCGATTCCCGATATCGCAAAAATATCGGAACTCGGTATCGGAATTCCGATACCGCAAATATCGGCCGATACCCGATACTTGCGGTATCGGAATGCTCAACACTAATAAACACCCATATCGATTATTATTTTCATAAAGGAGCCAGCAAGCACCTTAAATAGAGTCTGTCTGTCACACTGTTACGGCCTTCGGTAGGGAAGAGGGGCCTCAAAATGATCCCTGGAGCTGGTCTCTAATTTCCCTGTCCAGGGGGTACTCTTAACCCCTTCATGACCTTGGGATTTTCCATTTTTCCGTGTTTGTTTTACGCTCCCCTCCTTCCCAGAGCCATAACTTTTTTATTTTTCCATCAATATGGCCATGTGAGGGATTTTTTTTTTGTGAAACAAGTTGTACTTTTGAACGACAGTATTGGTTTTAGCATGTTGTGTACTAGAAAATGGGGAAAAAAATTCCAAGTGCGGTGAAATTGCAAAAAAAGTGCAGTCCCACACTTGTATTTTGTTTGGCTTTTTTACTAGGTTCACTAAATGCTAAAACTGACCTGACATTATGATTCTCCAGGTCAGTACAACCCATCAGATTAATGAGACCATCTTTACGATGGTTGATGGGCTCACACTATTTGATCAAATTCTGTGCAAAGCGTCTCTCTAATATTTTCCTAATGTTGAAAAGCCATTTTGCTATTCCAATTTCATGTAGTTCATATTAGACATGCTTTGGCACGATAGAGTGCAATCTTTTTTGTGTATTTTTTTTTGTATATTGTATATGGAGGTAGTTGCTCCTGGTATGCACCTATTCACACTAGTTTGGATGTGCCAGTCGTTTTTCTGTCATTACGAGTTCATGGACACCAAACATGAATAGGTTCTCTTTTATCTAAGTGATGAAAAAAAATTCCCAACTTTGCTGTAAAAAAATTCCGATACCTGTAGCGTCTCCATTTTTTATGATCTGGGGGACAGTTGAGGGCTTATTTTTTGCGTGCAGAGCTGGCGTTTTTAATGATACCATTTTGGTGCAGATACGTTCTTTTGAACGCCCATTATTGCATTTTAATGCAATGTCCTGGCGACCAAAAAAACGTAATTCTGGCATTTCAAATTTTTTTCTCGCTACGCCGTTTAGCAATCAGGTTAATCCTTTTTATTATTGATAGAACAGGCGATTCTGAATGCGGTGATACCAAATATGTGTAGGTTTGATTTTTTTTTTAATTGATTTATTTTGAATGGGGCAAAAGGGGGGTAATTTAAACTTTTATATTTTTTTTGTTTATTTCACATTTTTTTTCCTTTTTTTTTTCCTTTTGCCATGCTTCAATAGCCTCCATGGAAGACTAGAAGCTGGCACAACTCGATCGGCTCAGCTACATAGCAGAGATCATCAGATCGCTGCTATGTAGCTTAATAACAGGCTTGTTATGAGCACCGACCACAGGGTGGCGCTCACAGCTAACCAGGATCAGTAACCATAGAGGACTCAAGGACCTCTATGGTTACCATTGTGATGCATCGCTGACCCCGATCATGTGACAGGTTCAGCGATGCACTCATTTCCGGCCGGATGGCGGTAAGCGCCAGTTAAATGCCGCTGTCAGCGTTTCACAGCGGCATTTTACTAGTTAATAGCAGCGGATGAATAGCGATTTCACCCGCCGCTATTGAGGGCACATGTCAGCTCTTCAAAACAGCTGACATGTCCCGGTTTTGATGTGGGCTCACCGCCGGAGCCTTGCATCAAAGACGGGGATCTGACCTCGTACCTACTATCCAGTCCGAGGTCAGAAAGGGGTTGAAAGTAGAGAGGCCCAAGTCTCTGACTTTTCTCTGCTCCTGTAAAAACCCTAATCTGTTCCCTTCCCCACCCCATGAGGCATGGGACATAAAGGAATGGTAAACCAGACACAAACACAAAACAGGGATAACAGAAAACCTGGATCATACAAAAGCACTAACCAATGATAGGGAGGTGGATAGGGACTGGGAGGAATAGACTAAATGAGAAAAGGAATGAGGAGATAAACACACATGTACAACAGCAAACTAAAGAACACCACAACTCCAACTCCAAACTTCAAATACTTAACTTTATCACACAGCACTGAAAGACAAATCTGCAATAGCAACAACGATCTCCTCTTCAGTACAGCATCTCCTAAGAGCAAGGAAGAAGAGTTTTCACTGGCAGGACAGAGAGGGTCTGGCTAGGTTTCAGACCAGATCTGAAGCAGTTGAAATGGAGCTGCGTGTTTCTGACCAGCATGGGAAAGGTCATTAACCTCTTCAGCCCAAAGGAAACCAAATTCATTTAATATCACAAGGATATCGGAAGGAGATATAAAAGGGGAGACAAGGGGCGCAGAGTCTAAGTGTAGGTGTATATTCACAGCAAGAAATATATATTGTTGCACTCACCCTTTGGATGTCATGTATGTACATTCAATTGATCCGTATGATGGATCCACACCTTATAGTATTCCGGTATCCAGCACTATTGCATGAACTATGCCAGCCTTGATCCAAGGATTGCATGTGAATACAATAGTTAAAGATGAAGGCCGTTGTGGGCTGAAACGCGTTGTTTTGTTCTTATTAAAGTGTCCTAATAAATTTGGTACTGAGCAAATTATCTCAACCTTCAAACTATCCTTGTCTTCCGGAAGCGCCAAGAAAGGAATTTTTTTTTTTCAAATTCATTTAATATGAGATCCAAACAAAAATACTGAATGGAAGATCTGAGGATCAAAATATGGAGTGATCTTCTACCCCCAGATATCCCAGGTTGGCGTGGCACACACGTGACAATGTCACAATAAAAGTACTTTCTAATAGAGACAAGAGAAATGATTTAATCCAAATCAAATTTGTGTAATATTTTTTTAGGAATTTGCTGAATCCAGCAACATTTAAATATAATCTGAGTTTCCTTTCATGAAAATCACCTACAAAAGTTTCCTCCATTGCAGAAAGTTACATCAACCAGAAAAGGCTCATGTGACCTCAAAGCATCCATCATACCTTGCATGTTAAGGGTGCTTTGCCATTACTATTTCTGTTTGCTTTAATTGCTAAAACTGTTTTGAGTAAAGTAGAGATTAGAGATGAGCAAGCACTAAAATGATCGGGTGCTCATTGCTCGACCGGAGGGATTCCTAATACTCGAATGCTCTTTATGAGATACACCATGTATTAGACATAAGGGAGGGCCTCATGCGCATTCTGTTAAAAATTGTCATGTATTGTTACTCCTAGACTCATAAAGGTTATGCTCTTTTGTGAGATATATACCAAGAAAATGTACTCCAGGAATAGTCTGGGTGAGCAATATAATACCGATAACGATATGTGCACACGTTGAGTAAAACCATTGCTGTATCTCCTGGAAGGAAAAATGCATGTTTCAATTTCAGTGAAGTCGGTAATGAAAAATGCAGACAATTTTCTGCACTAAAGCTGCAAGTCAAAAATACTTAAAGTGACACTTCAGGTTTCTCATTCACTTTGCTGGAATTAGGTTTTACTTTATGTTGTTTTTTTTATAAATCAGTGCAGAAAAAAAACGCAACAAAAACCAAACCAAATTTGCAATGTGTGCACACAGCCTAAAGTTTTGAATAAGGTTTTTGAAGCAGATATAAGAACAAAATATACCCAAGAATATGTAAAAGTTTATGGATAAGGAATGTTTTATACCGCTCAATTTTTGGACATGTTTTTTGAGGCTTATATACCACTGAAACCTTCCCAATAATATGTTAAAATCTAATTATCGATATACTGATACATTTTTAAAAAAAGTTTTTTATAGCTTATATAGCAATGAATTGTTCCCAAGAAGACGTAATAGACTATGAATGAGTAATATAATCCCCCCAAAAATTTGAGCAAGTTTGAGGCATACATAATAATGAAATATACCCAATGTATGTAAAAGTCCTCAATGTACCCAAGAACACATTATAATATGTGGATGAATAATATAATACCAATCAGTCTATAGAAAATGAGGTGCTCAGGAGAAAAATAGTAGAATCAGCAGAAAAAACTCCGGCACACAATTAAAGTCAATGCAATTTGCTGGTGAATTTATTAGAAAATAACAACGTTGCAAGTAGTATAAATCCGTAGGAGGAAAAAATGTAACACCGCATACGTAGGAAAAATGCTATGTATTGATTCACAGGTAACAATTTCATGTATTGATTCACAGGTAATAGTTTCAACGTTTCGGACTGTAAGCCTTTTTCAAGAAAACCTGTATGTGAATCTGTAATGATAACAAGAGTGAATGCATTTAAAATACATATAATACCAAAAAAGTGACAAAAATAAAATGAAACAAAACAATAAAGTGATGAAACAGTAATAAAATAAGTCAAAATGATATAGAATCTCACAACATAAAATCCCCTTTAAAGTAACCCTTGCGGATATAAGAGATGGTATGGCTATATACAGATTTAGAGGCGGAACCAAAAGACAACATATATACACTGGTCAAACAAGAAAACATCCTAAATCTGATGAAAGAGACAAGAGACAAAAACAAATAAATAATAAAAAAAAAAAAAAAAAAATTAAAAAATAAAAAAAAAAAAAATAAATAAAAAGAGAAGAAAAAAGGAAAGTCAGAAAATAAAAACCACTTTAGGACAAAAAAAATTAGGAACAAAATGACAAATATACATGTTAGGGGTCGAGTTCCCGCTTCTGCACAGGGGGAATCTCGAGCCACTTTCGCTGCGGTCTCCCATTCTTGTCCAGCCGCAGTGGAGCCTGCTCAGCAAGGACGTCGGTCCCAGCGTCTTGCTCATTCTCACTCTGTTCTGAGAGTTAGTGCTGCTTCTCCAGTCTCTGCCTTTAAAGTCAGTGCTGGTCAGCAGCGAGCGGACTTCTCTGGGACTAAGTCCTTGTCTGCATGTACTGAGCATGCCCAGCGTAAGGTCTCCCGTTGGAGATCGAGGGTCATGTGCTCAGTCTCTGCAGCACATTCCATTGGTCCTCTTGGCAGGTCCTAGAAGGGCAAAAGTGCTGTGGCCACTTCCTGTGCTGCTGCTATATTAACTGCGCATGACCGCACGGCCATGCGCTAGTATTTTCTTACAATTGCTTATGTGTGTATGTTGTGAGTGCAAGTCGTCCTTGGAAACCCCTACCCTATTGAATGTCTGTTCGCGGAAGGTGTATGGCTGCTACCTAGCGCCCGTCTTAGCCTACAGCACTAACACACATCACAGCGTCCTGTAGCTGTGCCTGCCAGTACGGCGCCGTGCGCCTGCCTTGCGCTTTCCATACCCGAGTCTGGGTGGTTAGTGGCGTCCGTTAGTGCGGCATCGCTCGCACTCTTGTGCACATAGATTGCTTAAGGTTCTCTACACACCCAGTTGCGGTGTTACGCCAGCAAGGGTCTAATCGGGCTCCAATCCCTTCTGGGGTTAAGTCCGCTGACCACTTGCTCGCGCACTAGTGCGGTACTGCGGTCCTGTGAATTAACAGGATCGCTTTCTTCACGCTGGGTGAGGTTTAACCCACGCGTGTATACCGCCATATTGTCTGCTAATTGCTAGCAGCAGGTTCTCACCTGCACGGTGGACCCCGGACTGCGAACGCACCTTTATCATCTGTCTTGGTGCGTTCCGCCAGTCCTAACATAATACTAGCGCCAGGGTCTGGCTAGTAAAATGGCGGACGATCAGCGTTTACAGCGGTACATCCAGCAGCTGGAGGGAAGGTTGGCGGCTTTTGAGCGTTCAACCTCAGCTGTGGATGTTACTGCTGTCGCTGTTCAGGCTGCAAGTGTGGCTGCAGCTACCTTGTCCACTGCCGCTCCTGTACCGACGCTATCTCGCCTCCCGCTACCAGAGAAATTTTCTGGTGACAGTAAGTCCTGTAGGGGTTTCGTGAGTCAGTGCTCAATACATCTCGAGCTTCTGGCCTCTCGTTTCCCTACAGAGCGGGCTAAGGTGGGCTTTATAATTTCCTTATTGTCGGACAGGGCGTTGCAGTGGGCTACGCCGCTGTGGGAGCGTGGCGACCATGTGGTGCAGAGTGCTCCGTTATTCCTGAGCACTCTGAAACAGGTCTTTCTAGGACCTCGTGTCACCCATGATACGGCGCTCCAACTGTTGGCACTGACTCAGGGCTCGTCCTTGGTCAGCCTTTTTGCCGTCCATTTCCGCACTCTGGCATCTGAGCTGGAGTGGACGGATAAAGCCCTTATCCCTATATTTTGGAGGGGGCTGGCTGACCACGTTAAGGACGCTCTGGCCACTAGGGAGATTCCCGCCACACTGGAGGAGTTAATAGCAGTATCTACTCGCATTGACCTCCGTTTTCACGAGCGGAGGTTAGAGCGAGCCCAGTGTAGGCAGAGGTTTCGGCTGGCTCCCACCTTCGCCAAACCTTTGGAATCTCCAGTTCAGGCTCCTGAGTTCCAGGAACCTAAGGTGGTGTCACGAGCGGGATCTAAGTCCCAGACTGCTCGTGCACCCCAGGGTTGCCAGGTTTGCCAACAGTCAGGACATCTTGCCACCAGATGTCATCAGCGGTCGAGGAAACGTCAGCGTCTAGTGGTAGTAGGTGGAGGTGCACTAGACACTGCGACGTTTGCCTCCAAATTGTCCTTTAAGGGGACAATTTCCTTTGGCTCATCCTCCCACTCGGTAGACCTCTGCGTGGATTCTGGGGCGGAGGGCAATTTTATGTCTTCTGCCTTCGCCCAACGTCACGCAATACACCTGGTTATGCTATCCCAACCAGTAACGGTACGAGTGGTGAATGGGTCGACACTCCCCGCACAGATAACACATCAGACCATCCCTATTACTCTGTCCCTGTCGCCATCCCATCAGGAGATTATTTCTCTGCTCGTCATTCCTGAGGGTATTGATGAGGTCCTGTTGGGGATACCTTGGCTACGGTACCACTCTCCTCACATCGAGTGGTCCTCAGGCAGAATTCTGGGATGGGGTGAATCATGTGGGGGTAGGTGTCACCGAGAGTGCGTTCAGGTTGCTACTACTGAGGTACCCGCAGATCTATCCTCTCTCCCCAAGCAATATTGGTCTTATGCAGACGTATTCTCCAAGAAGGCGGCGGAGACCCTTCCGCCCCATCGCCCCTATGACTGTCCTATCGATCTCTTGCCTGGTGCTGAGCCTCCCCGGGGTCGAGTCTATCCATTATCTCTCCCGGAAACGGAGGCAATGTCTCAGTACATACAAGAGAATCTGGCAAGAGGGTTCATTAGGAAGTCAGTGTCACCTGCTGGGGCAGGGTTCTTCTTCGTGCAGAAGAAGAATGGAGAACTACGTCCATGCATAGACTACAGGGGTCTTAATGCTATCACAGTTAAGAACAAGTACCCTTTGCCGTTGATTTCTGAGCTTTTCGATAGGCTTCGGGGAGCTAGAGTGTTTACGAAACTAGATCTGCGGGGTGCTTACAATCTGATTCGCATCCGTGAGGGGGACGAGTGGAAAACGGCATTTAACACCAGAGATGGGCACTATGAGTATCTGGTGATGCCCTTCGGGCTCTGTAATGCACCTGCCGTTTTTCAAGACTTTGTCAATGACATCTTCCGGGATATGCTTTCCACCTCGGTTGTAGTCTATCTGGATGATATTCTCATCTTTTCTCCAGATATTGACTCCCACCGGAGAGATGTTGGCAGAGTCTTCGACCTCCTACGGGCAAACTCTCTTTACGCAAAGTTGGAGAAGTGTGTGTTTGAGCAGGAGTCCTTACCTTTCCTGGGCTATATCATCTCCGCCCAGGGATTGGCTATGGATCCTGCCAAACTACAGGCTGTGATGGACTGGCAAGAGCCCCATTCTCTTAAAGCGGTGCAGCGCTTTATGGGGTTCATAAACTATTACCGCCAGTTCATTCCCCACTTCTCAACTCTGGTAGCTCCCTTGGTAGCCCTCACCAAGAAGGGAGCGAATCCCAAATTGTGGTCGGAAGAGGTCTCCAAGGCCTTCACTTCTATTAAGTCCCACTTTGCTAGCGCTCCCATCTTACATCGTCCCGATGTGGATAAGCCATTCCTACTGGAGGTGGATGCCTCGTCCGTTGGTGCTGGAGCAGTCCTCTACCAAAAGGATGCTCAAGGTCGGAAGCATCCATGCTTCTTCTTCTCCAAGACCTTCACGCCAGCGGAGAGGAACTACTCCATCGGGGACAGGGAGTTGCTAGCAATGAAGTTGGCCTTTTCGGAGTGGAGACATCTTCTGGAAGGTGCGCGGTTTCCCTTCCAAGTTTACACGGACCACAAAAATTTGGTCTATTTGCAGACAGCCCAGCGGCTAAATTCTCGCCAAGCCAGATGGTCCCTGTTCTTCTCCCGGTTCCACTTTTCCCTTCATTATCTCGCCGGGGAGAAGAATATCCGTGCTGACGCTCTCTCTCGCTCCCTTATGTCAACTGAGGAGGAGGAAGAGGAGCCTCGGCTTATTGTCCCTTCCGAGAGCCTGAGAACCGTGGCGCCGGTTTCGCTAGAGTCTGTGCCTCCGGGCAAGACTTTTGTGCCCATTAATTTGCGACCGGAGGTTCTCTCTTGGGCTCATTCCTCCAGGGTGGGTGGACACTTTGGGACAAAGAGGACATCTGAGCTACTGGCGAGGACGTACTGGTGGCCGCATATGGTCCGGGATGTCAGGGATTATGTTCTGGCGTGTGTCTCCTGCGCCAAAAATAAATCTCCACGTCAAAGGCCAGCTGGTTTGCTCTATCCCTTGCCGGTGGCAGATAGGCCCTGGGAGATGGTCGGGATGGACTTTGTTGTGGGTTTGCCCAAGTCTCGCGGCTGTACCATCATTTGGGTCATCACCGATCATTTCTCAAAAATGGTGCATTTGGTGCCGCTGCCGCGGTTACCTTCTGCACGGGCCTTGGCAGCGTTGTTCATCAGACATATCTTCCGCCTACATGGTATGCCAGACAAAATTGTCAGTGACCGGGGTCCCCAGTTTGCGTCTCGGTTCTGGAGAGAGCTCTGTCGTCTTCTCAGTATTGAGTTGAATCTCTCTTCCGCTTATCATCCCGAGACGAATGGGTTGGTAGAGAGGGCCAACCAGACCTTGGTCACATACCTGCGACATTTTGTTTCAGCCAGGCAGGATGACTGGGCATCCTTGCTATCATGGGCAGAGTTTGCACTGAACAACGCCGTTGCCGACTCCACTGGACAAACTCCATTCCTCCTCAACTATGGTCAGCATCCACGGGTACCTGTGCCTATGCCCGTGTCTTCCGCCGACTCCAGGGTGGCAGACTGGGCTGTGGAGGCACGGGATATTTGGGACCGCACTCAGGATGCCATTCGGGCCTCTAAGGAGAGAATGAGGTCCTCCGCTGATGCTCATCGGCGTCCCGCCCCGACCTTTGCTCCTGGCGACTTGGTGTGGCTCTCCGCCCGTAACATCAGGCTGCGAGTTGAGTCCACTAAATTTGCTCCTCGCTACTTGGGTCCATTCAAGGTCCTCGAACAGGTTAATCCTGTGGTCTATCGTTTGGCCCTTCCGCCACGCCTGGGTATCACCGACACCTTTCATGTGTCCCTCTTGAAACCCGTGTATATGTCCCGCTTTTCCGAGTCATCTGCTGGGACATCGGGTTCGTCTACGGACGATTATGAGGTGAACGCTATTTTGGGGTGCAAGGTGGTGCGTGGTAAAAAATTTTATTTGGTGGACTGGAAGGGTTATGGCCCCGAGGACAGGTCCTGGGAGCCTGTTGAGCACATTCGGGCTCCGCAGCTCATTGCTGCCTTCGAACGTAGCGAGGCCCAAGGAGGGGGGGGCCCTAGGAGGGGGGGTAATGTTAGGGGTCGAGTTCCCGCTTCTGCACAGGGGGAATCTCGAGCCACTTCCGCTGCGGTCTCCCATTCTTGTCCAGCCGCAGTGGAGCCTGCTCAGCAAGGACGTCGGTCCCAGCGTCTTGCTCATTCTCACTCTGTTCTGAGAGTTAGTGCTGCTTCTCCAGTCTCTGCCTTTAAAGTCAGTGCTGGTCAGCAGCGAGCGGACTTCTCTGGGACTAAGTCCTTGTCTGCATGTACTGAGCATGCCCAGCGTAAGGTCTCCCGTTGGAGATCGAGGGTCATGTGCTCAGTCTCTGCAGCACATTCCATTGGTCCTCTTGGCAGGTCCTAGAAGGGCAAAAGTGCTGTGGCCACTTCCTGTGCTGCTGCTATATTAACTGCGCATGACCGCACGGCCATGCGCTAGTATTTTCTTACAATTGCTTATGTGTGTATGTTGTGAGTGCAAGTCGTCCTTGGAAACCCCTACCCTATTGAATGTCTGTTCGCGGAAGGTGTATGGCTGCTACCTAGCGCCCGACTTAGCCTACAGCACTAATACACATCACAGCGTCCTGTAGCTGTGCCTGCCAGTACGGCGCCGTGCGCCTGCCTTGCGCTTTCCATACCCGAGTCTGGGTGGTTAGTGGCGTCCGTTAGTGCGGCATCGCTCGCACTCTTGTGCACATTGATTGCTTAAGGTTCTCTACACACCCAGTTGCGGTGTTACGCCAGCAAGGGTCTAATCGGGCTCCAATCCCTTCTGGGGTTAAGTCCGCTGACCACTTGCTCGCGCACTAGTGCGGTACTGCGGTCCTGTGAATTAACAGGATCGCTTTCTTCACGCTGGGTGAGGTTTAACCCACGCGTGTATACCGCCATATTGTCTGCTAATTGCTAGCAGCAGGTTCTCACCTGCACGGTGGACCCCGGACTGCGAACGCACCTTTATCATCTGTCTTGGTGCGTTCCGCCAGTCCTAACAATACATATATACGTACCCACATTCAAACCAACATCCTGGCAAAACATTCACTCACTCACTAATCAACATGTGCATGCAAACATAGATACAAGAACACTCATACATGCTACCACACATATACAACACTCACACACACATACACATATATTCACACACTCACACACTCACACACTCACACACTCACACACTCACACACTCACACACTCACACACTCACACACTCACACACTCACACACTCACACACTCACACACTCACACACTATCACATACTCACATATATACATATACACACACCCACATACATAACCATATTCACACTCGTACAAATCCAAATAAATGCACATATAAATGTATAAAAGAAAAAAGGATAAGAATAAGAGAGTGAAAGTACAAATACCGGGTAAAAAAGGATAAGCAAAAGCAAAACACCTGGCCAGAGCCTGAGAATACACAGAATCCATGCACATATAGGAGAACAAGTCCCTTACATAACGGACACAGGGCCAGAGCGGCTGAGAATAAGAAGCAACAGGCAGAAACGGGCTTACCCATGACAGGAATCCAGCAGTGCGGGGTCCGTAATGCGGTGAAGAAAGAGGCGCTCAATCGCGCTTATATGTGCACGCTTCCCGCTACAAGCGAGCAGAAGAGAAAGACTTCTGGGTGCCCAGGAGGTGAGTATCCACAGTGCGCAGGCGCTGAAAAAGAGTGGAGCGCCGATAGAAGGCAAAACAAGCCGAGCGATGAGCCGGCTTGGCGCATGGGCAGTCAGCGCTGCTCGGAACCGACCTAAAAAGAGAGACATAATAAATGCCAAGCAGGGCACAAAAACCAAAAGCCAGGGAAAAACAAAATAGGGAAAAAAAGGGAAAGAAAAACAAAGGAAGGGGAAAAAAATAAAAAATGTAAATGTAATAACAATAGCTAATGGAAGAATAGAAGGAGGGAAAACAGACCTCCAGAAAGTGGAATCCAGAAAGGGAAGGTAAAGATGGAAATCCAGATATCTAATGTACAATTATGATACTTGTTGGCATATCAAATGTTAATAAATGATCTCATAATCCCTATTAAGACCTAGGGGAGAAAGTGTCAGCAACTTGTGAATCCAGTAAGATTCACGAGCTTTAAGCTTTTTAATTCTGTCGCCACCCCTCCTCGATAGGGGGACGTGATCGATGACCTGGTAGCGCAATTGTGCGATAGTGTGTCTCCGATCCAAAAAATGGGCGGGGATGGGTAACAGGGTACGTGAACACCTAATGGTGGATTTGTGCTGGGAAATGCGGTCTCGGATATGTTGGGTAGTCTCACCAACATATCCGAGACCGCATGGACACTTGATAAGGTACACCACATATGTGGAGTCACATGTAAAATGACCTTTAATTTGAAACCTGCGTCCCGTCCGGGGATGGGCAAAGGAGTCACCCTTAATAATATTGGAGCACTGGCGGCAGCCTAAACAGGGGAATGTCCCATTATGTGGAGTGCAAAGAATCCATTGACGTGGTGTGACCGTTGCTGAACCCACATCCGCTCGGACAAGATAATTTCTCAAATTATCAGATCTTTTGTTACAAATTAGTGGCCGTACATTAAATTCAGGAATATCGGGATAAGAAGTCTGTAAGATACTCCAGTGTTTGAATATACTTTGATGTATGGGCCGCTTGAAGGGATGAAACATATTCACGAATGCTATCCGGGACGTATTACGCTTGTCACTAGGGGATGCTCCAGTACTCATTGATACCCCAGAAATCGATGGGGGGTAACCCCTGTCTCGAAATTTCAAATCCATCTCACGATGTTCAAGAGAGGCCTGGATGTCTTCCTGGAGCAGAACAATATTGTATCATACAATTATTAGGTTCTGTAGAAGGACGTAGATCTGGGTATTTATTATGATGGAATATAGGCTGAACTGGATGGACAAATGTCTTTTTTCGGCCTTACTAACTATGTTACTATGTTACTATGATGTCTATGTGAACGTACGAGTGGATTAGAGACTATCCTCCTGATTCTTTCATGTTGGGATTTAGGTAAGGCCTTCTTAACATGGCAGGGGTGGCTGCTTGTGTATAAAAGCAGACTATTCTTATCTGTGGGTTTGACGTACAAATCAGTCTCAACCGACCCCCCTGCTTTGATTAGTACCAAAGTGTCCAAAAAATTAATGGAATTACAGTCATGTTGAATAGAAAATGCTATATTCGGTGTACATGAATTTAGATCGTTATGAAAATCCAACAGTGCCCCCACATCCCCTGTCCAAATAAGGAACACATCGTCTATATAGCGCTGCCAAAAAAATACATGAGATGTAAATAGAGGATGACAATAGACAAAAGTATTCTCAAAAAAATCCATGAATATGTTGGCATAAGGGGGCGCGACGTTAGACCCCATCGCGGTCCCCTTCTGCTGCATATAATACTGATCTTCAAAAAGAAAAAAGTTTTTAGTTAGTACCAGTCCAAGTAATTCATAACAAAAAGATAATTTGTCTGTATTGAAGGTCGTGTGCTTTTGTAGATATTTCATGACTGCTTCAATGCCTTGTTGATGCCCAATACTGGTGTATAAACTTGTCACATCCATGGTGACCAAAACTGATTGGGGGGGCAAAGGGCCTAGATCTCTTAGTAATCTAAGAAAATGAGCTGTGTCCTTTAAGAAGGATTTCATATTCGGTACAATTGGAGATAAGATTTTTTCCAGGGTGATAGCCAAAGGAGATAATAGAGAATTAGTGGATGCGACTATAGGTCTGCCGGGAGGTTTCCATAAATTTTTATGCACCTGAGGAAGTGTATAAAAAACCGGTGTGACCGGATGTCTATTAATAAGAAAGTCGCCCAACTTAGAGTCAATGATACCCAACTCCTGGTAATGAGTAACAATCAGTTTGATTTGTTTGGCTATTTCAAAGGTGGGATTATGAGGTATAGGAGTATACGTCGTGATATCTCTCAATTGTGTCCGTATCTCTTCCATGTAATAAGATTTATCCAGCACCACTATTGCTCCCCCTTTATCAGCGGGCTTAATGATTAGGTTTTTATTATTCTTAATATCATGAAGAGATCTATATTCCTCTTGAGACAGGTTATTCCTGACCTTCATGTGACCCTTATCAATGGAATCCAGAATAGAAGTGACATCTTTTTGAACAAATGAAATAAAAGTCTCCACAGGATGGTAAGATCGTGGTGGTTGGAAGGTGCTACCAACTCTAAGGCCAAGAGACTTAAGAGAGAAACACGTAGAAGTAACTGAAGATTCTACTACTGGATCATATGGGTGATTAGCAAAATGCGCTTTTAGTCTTATGGTCCTAAAGAAACGGTGTAACTCTTGGTCAACCTGAAAAGAGTCGAAGTGAGGAACCGGGCAGAATGTGAGACCTTTTTCTAAAAGTGTCGTGTCAGCTGGGGAGAGGATCTGTGACGAGATGTTGTACACAATGTTATTGGATGTAGTGGTTTCCCTACCTGAGATCTCGTAATCATCCTTTGTCGATCTGTGTGACCGCCTACCTCTCCGCGTCTTCCTTTTGGTTGTCGAGTACGTCGTTGTTCTAAAAAAGGAGCTCTGGAGGTTCCAAAATCGCTGTCCGAGCTGGTAGAGAAAGAATTGTTGTTTCTCCTGTACAACAATTCTTTCTCTACCAGCTCGGACAGCGATTTTGGAACCTCCAGAGCTCCTTTTTTAGAACAACAACGTACTCGACAACCAAAAGGAAGACGCGGAGAGGAAGGCGGTCACACAGATCGACAAAGGATGATTACGAGATCTCAGGTAGGGAAACCACTACATCCAATAACATTGTGTACAACATCTCGTCACAGATCCTCTCCCCAGCTGACATGACATTTTTAGAAAAAGGTCTCACATTCTGCCCGGTTCCTCACTTCGACTCTTTTCAGGTTGACCAAGAGTTACACCGTTTCTTAGGACCATAAGACTAAAAGCGCATTTTGCTAATCACCCATATGATCCAGTAGTAGAATCTTCAGTTACTTCTACGTGTTTCTCTCTTAAGTCTCTTGGCCTTAGAGTTGGTAGCACCTTCCAACCACCACGATCTTACCATCCTGTGGAGACTTTTATTTCATTTGTTCAAAAAGATGTCACTTCTATTCTGGATTCCATTGATAAGGGTCACATGAAGGTCAGGAATAACCTGTCTCAAGAGAAATATAGATCTCTTCATGATATTAAGAATAATAAAAACTTAATCATTAAGCCCGCTGATAAAGGGGGAGCAATAGTGGTGCTGGATAAATCTTATTACATGGAAGAGATACGGACACAATTGAGAGATATCACGACGTATACTCCTATACCTCATAATCCCACCTTTGAAATAGCCAAACAAATCAAACTGATTGTTACTCATTACCAGGAGTTGGGTATCATTGACTCTAAGTTGGGCGACTTTCTTATTAATAGACATCCGGTCACACCGGTTTTTTATACACTTCCTAAGGTGCATAAAAATTTATGGAAACCTCCCGGCAGACCTATAGTCGCATCCACTAATTCTCTATTATCTCCTTTGGCTATCACCCTGGAAAAAATCTTATCTCCAATTGTACCGAATATGAAATCCTTCTTAAAGGACACAGCTCATTTTCTTAGATTACTAAGAGATCTAGGCCCTTTGCCCCCCCAATCAGTTTTGGTCACCATGGATGTGACAAGTTTATACACCAGTATTGGGCATCAACAAGGCATTGAAGCAGTCATGAAATATCTACAAAAGCATACGACCTTCAATACAGACAAATTATCTTTTTGTTATGAATTACTTGGACTGGTACTAACTAAAAGCTTTTTTCTTTTTGAAGATCAGTATTATATGCAGCAGAAGGGGACCGCGATGGGGTCTGACATCGCGCCCCCTTATGCCAACATATTCATGGATTTTTTTGAGAATACTTTTGTCTATTGTCATCCTCTATTTACATCTCATGTATTTTTTTGGCAGCGCTATATAGACGATGTGTTCCTTATTTGGACAGGGGATGTGGGGGCACTGTTGGATTTTCATAACGATCTAAATTCATGTACACCGAATATAGCATTTTCTATTCAACATGACTGTAATTCCATTAATTTTTTGGACACTTTGGTACTAATCAAAGCAGGGGGGTCGGTTGAGACTGATTTGTACGTCAAACCCACAGATAAGAATAGTCTGCTTTTATACACAAGCAGCCACCCCTGCCATGTTAAGAAGGCCTTACCTAAATCCCAACATGAAAGAATCAGGAGGATAGTCTCTAATCCACTCGTACGTTCACATAGACATCGTGAGATGGATTTGAAATTTCGAGACAGGGGTTACCCCCCATCGATTTCTGGGGTATCAATGAGTACTGGAGCATCCGCTAGTGACAAGCGTAATACGTCCCGGATAGCATTCGTGAATATGTTTCATCCCTTCAAGTGGCCCATACATCAAAGTATATTCAAACACTGGAGTATCTTACAGACTTCTTATCCCGATATTCTTGAATTTAATGTACGGCCACTAATTTGTAACAAAAGATCTGATAATTTGAGAAATTATCTTGTCCGAGCGGATGTGGGTTCAGCAACGGTCACACCACGTCAACGGATTCTTTGCACTCCACATAATGGGACATTCCCCTGTTTAGGCTGCTGCCAGTGCTCCAATATTATTAAGGGTGACTCCTTTGCCCATCCCCGGATGGGACGCAGGTTTCAAATTAAAGGTCATTTTACATGTGACTCCACATATGTGGTGTACCTTATCAAGTGTCCATGCGGTCTCGGATATGTTGGTGAGACTACCCAACATATCCGAGACCGCATTTCCCAGCACAAATCCACCTTTAGGTGTTCACGTACCCTGTTACCCATCCCCGCCCATTTTTTGGATCGGAGACACACTATCGCACAATTGCGATCACGTCCCCCTATCGAGGAGGGGTGGCGACAGAATTAAAAAGCTTAAAGCTCGTGAATCTTACTGGATTCACAAGTTGCAGACACTTTCTCCCCTAGGTCTTAATAGGGATTATGAGATCATTTATTAACATTTGGTATGCCAACAAGTATCATAATTGTACATTAGATATCTGGATTTTCATCTTTACCTTCCCTTTCTGGATTCCACTTTCTGGAGGTCTGTTTTCCCTCCTTCTATTCTTCCATTAGCTATTGTTATTACATTTACATTTTTTATTTTTTTCCCCTTCCTTTGTTTTTCTTTCCCTTTTTTTCCCTATTTTGTTTTTCACTGGCTTTTGGTTTTTGTGCCCTGCTTGGCATTTATTATGTCTCTCTTTTTAGGTCGGTTCCGAGCAGCGCTGACTGCCCATGCGCCAAGCTGGCTCATCGCTCGGCTTGTTTTGCCTTCTATCGGCGCTCCACTCTTTTTCGGCGCCTGCGCACTGTGGATACTCACCTCCTGGGCACCCAGAAGTCTTTCTCTTCTGCTCACTTGTAGCGGGAAGCGTGCACATATAAGTGCGATTGAGCGCCTCTTTCTTCACCGCATTACGGACCCCGCACTGCTGGATTCCTGTCACGGGTAAGCCCGTTTCTGCCTGTTGCTTCTTATTCTCAGCCGCTCTGGCCCTGTGTCCGTTATGTAAGGGACTTGTTCTCCTATATGTGCATGGATTCTGTGTATTCTCAGGCTCTGGCCAGGTGTTTTGCTTTTGCTTATCCTTTTTTACCCGGTATTTGTACTTTCACTCTCTTATTCTTATCCTTTTTTCTTTTATACATTTATATGTGCATTTATTTGGATTTGTACGAGTGTGAATATGGTTATGTATGTGGGTGTGTGTATATGTATATATGTGAGTATGTGATAGTGTGTGAGTGTGTGAGTGTGTGAGTGTATGAGTGTGTGAGTGTGTGAGTGTGTGAGTGTGTGAGTGTGTGAATGTGTGAGTGTGTGAGTGTATGAGTTTGTGAATGTGTGAGTGTATGAATATATGTGTATGTGTGTGTGAGTGGTGTATATGTGTGGTAGCATGTATGAGTGTTCTTGTATCTATGTTTGCATGCACATGTTGATTAGTGAGTGAGTGAATGTTTTGCCAGGATGTTGGTTTGAATGTGGGTACATATATATGTATATTTGTCATTTTGTTCCTAATTTTTTTTTTGTCCTAAAGTGGTTTTTATTTTCTGACTTTCCTTTTTTCTTCTCTTTTTATTTTTTATTTTTTTTTATTTATTTTTTTATTATTTTTTTATTTATTTGTTTTTGTCTCTTGTCTCTTTCATCAGATTTAGGATGTTTTCTTGTTTGACCAGTGTATATATGTTGTCTTTTGGTTCCGCCTCTAAATCTGTATATAGCCATACCATCTCTTATATCCGCAAGGGTTACTTTAAAAGGGATTTTATGTTGTGAGATTCTATATCATTTTGACTTATTTCATTACTGTTTCATCACTTTATTGTTTTGTTTTATTTTATTTTTGTCACTTTTTTGGTATTATATGTATTTTAAATGCATTCACTCTTGTTATCATTACAGATTCACATACAGGTTTTCTTGAAAAAGGCTTACAGTCCGAAACGTTGAAACTATTACCTGTGAATCAATACATGAAATTGTTACCTGTGAATCAATACATAGCATTTTTCCTACGTATGCGGTGTTACATTTTTTCCTCCTACGGATTTATACTACTTGCAACGTTGTTATTTTCTAATAAATTCACCAGTGTGCCGGAGTTTTTTTTGCTGAATATAATACCAATACATTTTTTAACCAGTTTTTCTAGGGTTTGATACCACCAAAATCTAACCAAGAATGTGTAATACTCTATGGATGAGTAAAATAATACTGAAAAAAAATTTTAACAATTATTTTTGGGAGGGTTCGATATAATCAAAATGCACCCAATAAGATTTAAAATGCTATAGAGGAGCAATGTAATACCAATACATTTTTGAACACTTTTTGAGGATTATATAACAATAAAATGTATTCCAGAAGACGGAATAGTGCATGAGTGAGAAATGTAACAGAAAAAATAGATATTGTAACGCTTTTTTGGAGTGTTATATATCATAAAAATATGCTCAGAAATCGGCATAGTGATTTGGTGAGAAATGTAACAAAATAAATTAAATTTAAATTTAGAAAATTTAAAAAGCAATAACTGGCACACCTCAGCATCTGCGTGAACCATCTTCAGCAGTTCTACTTAGCAATCCTTTAAAGCACGCAATTTGTAATTGCTAGGTCTCTTTAGTTTAGTCCAAGTTTAGTTTAGTTTAGTTTAGTCCAAGTTTATTTTTAATAAAACAAAAAAATTGGTCACCTGCAGCAGTCAAAGCAGTTTTGGGGAGTTTAATACGACCATAATGCAACATAAAGAACGCAGAAGTATATGGATGGGAACCAAAATCAATCCAGAAAAGTGTTTAAACTCTTTTTAAATGTACGGTAATATACCACAGAAATGTAACACAAATGCCGTAATACTGTATGGGTGAGAAATCTAACCCATCAACATTTTGCATTTTTATTTGAAGTGTTATATATTACAACCAATTTTTTTTAGCTCTTTTTTATAGTGTTAGATAGTATCACAGAAATTTACCCCAGAACATGGAATAGTGTGTGGGTGACAAATCTAATCCATCTAATTTTTTATCGCTTTTTGGAGTGTTGAATATCACAGAAATGTACCACAGAACACGTGTAACTGTATGGATGAGAAAATTTAGACTGCAAAATTTTTAAATGCTTTTTTCCAGTTTTATAGATTACAGGAAATGAATGTACAATAGAACACATAATAATGTATGGATGAGAACTGTAATCCAGCCTATTTTTGATGCATTTTTGGAATAGAAAACAGACCTGTTTACTGATTTTATTCAGTTACTCTCCCTACTCCTACGACTCTCTCTTCCTCCCAAAGGTATATGCATCCCACAAAATTAGATTATCATCAAAAAGTGAATATATTTCAGTTCTTCAATACAAAAAGTGAATCTCATATATTATATAGAGTCATTACAGGCTGATCTATTTCAAGTGTTTGTTTCTGTTAATGTTAATAAATATGGCTTACAGCCAATAAAAACCCCAAATTCATTATCTCAGTAATTTAGAATACTTTATAACACCAGCTTGAAATAATGATTTTTAAAACCCGAAATGTTGTCCTACTGAAATGTATGTTCAGTAAATGCCCTCAATACTTGGTCGGGCTCCTTTTGCATCAATTACTGCTTCAATGCGGCGTGGCATAGAGGTGATCAGCCTGTGGAAATTTCCATCTCCACAAAGATTGTTGGCAGAGGGAAGCATAAAGTGCTCTAAAATTTTCTGATAGACGGCTGTGCTGACTTTGGTCTTGATAAAATAAAATGGACCTACACCAGCAGATGAAACCATCATTAATCGTGGAAACTTCACACTAGACCTTGGAAATCAAGGTTCCAGAGTATGGAGGAAGAGTGGAGAGACAGACAATCCAAGCTGCTTGAGCTTTAGTAACATAGTAACATAGTAACATAGTTAGTAAGGCCGAAAAAAGACATTTGTCCATCCAGTTCAGCCTATATTCCATCATAATAAATACCCAGATCTACGTCCTTCTACAGAACCTAATAATTGTATGATACAATATTGTTCTGCTCCAGGAAGACATCCAGGCCTCTCTTGAACCCCTCGACTGAGTTCGCCATCACCACCTCCTCAGGCAAGCAATTCCAGATTCTCACTGCCCTAACAGTAAAGAATCCTCTTCTATGTTGGTGGAAAAACCTTCTCTCCTCCAGACGCAAAGAATGCCCCCTTGTGCCCGTCACCTTCCTTGGTATAAACAGATCCTCAGCGAGATATTTGTATTGTCCCCTTATATACTTATACATGGTTATTAGATCGCCCCTCAGTCGTCTTTTTTCTAGACTAAATAATCCTAATTTCGCTAATCTATCTGGGTATTGTAGTTCTCCCATCCCCTTTATTAATTTTGTTGCCCTCCTTTGTACTCTCTCTAGTTCCATTATATCCTTCCTGAGCACCGGTGCCCAAAACTGGACACAGTACTCCATGTGCGGTCTAACTAGGGATTTGTACAGAGGCAGTATAATGCTCTCATCATGTGTATCCAGACCTCTTTTAATGCACCCCATGATCCTGTTTACCTTGGCAGCTGCTGCCTGGCACTGGCTGCTCCAGGTAAGTTTATCATTAACTAGGATCCCCAAGTCCTTCTCCCTGTCAGATTTACCCAGTGGTTTCCCGTTCAGTGTGTAATGGTGATATTGATTCCCTCTTCCCATGTGTATAACCTTACATTTATCATTGTTAAACCTCATCTGCCACCTTTCAGCCCAAGTTTCCAACTTATCCAGATCCATCTGTAGCAGAATACTATCTTCTCTTGTATTAACTGCTTTACATAGTTTTGTATCATCTGCAAATATCGATATTTTACTGTGTAAACCTTCTACCAGATCATTGATGAATATGTTGAAGAGAACAGGTCCCAATACTGACCCCTGCGGTACCCCACTGGTCACAGCGACCCAGTTAGAGACTATACCATTTATAACCACCCTCTGCTTTCTATCACTAAGCCAGTTACTAACCCATTTACACACATTTTCCCCCAGACCAAGCATTCTCATTTTGTGTACCAACCTCTTGTGCGGCACGGTATCAAACGCTTTGGAAAAATCGAGATATACCACGTCCAATGACTCACCGTGGTCCAGCCTATAGCTTACCTCTTCATAAAAACTGATTAGATTGGTTTGACAGGAGCGATTTCTCATAAACCCATGCTGATATGGAGTTAAACAGTTATTCTCATTGAGATAATCCAGAATAACATCCCTTAGATGTGAAGTTTCCACAGTGAGTGATTGCATCAGCTGATATGTTCCCCTAATAACCGTGGGTGGAACCACGATCCACCCGTGGCTGCTAACCAGTTTAATGCTGCTGTCAATCAATGACAGTGGCATTTAACGTGATCATGCCAGTAACACGTCACTTTTCCTACCCATTGGCTACCGTGTAGCATGCTATAAGCCCAGCGGTCGGCTCTAATAGCATGTGAGCATTTCTGCTACATTGAGCAGGGCTGTAGCTTTGCTTTATGTAGCACAAGTGATCGGATGATCGCAGTTTCTAGTTTCTCTTGTAGAGTACTGAAGCCATTGAAAAGTGCGATAAGAATGTTTTTAAAAAATATTTAAAATATTAAAGTTTAAATCACTCCATTTGGCCCATTCAAAATAAAAAAATAAAAAAATACTTATTTGGTATCGCCCAGTTCATAATCCCTCAATCTATCAATATGTAAAAATAATTAATCAGATCGGTAAATAGCATAACAAGCATATATTTTTGTAACAAATTTGGGGATTTTTTTTCGTCGCTTGAATTAAAAAGAATCTATACATTGTTGCTACCTCTGAGTTTGTAATGACCAGGAGAATCATTTGGCAGGTCAGATTTAGCATGTGGTGAACATGGTAAAAAACAAACAAACAACAGTTGTGGAATTGCAGATTTTTTGCAATCCCACAGCATTTGGAATTTTTTTCCAGTTCTTGATATGGTAAAACCAATAGTGGCTTTCAAAAGTAGAACTTGTCCGCAAGAAAAAAAAAGGCTTCACATGGCCATATTGATTGAAAAATAAGAAAAGTTATGGCTTTGGGAAGCAGAGGAGCAAAAAATAGAAATGCAAAAACAGAAAATGGCATGGGAGTGAAGGGGTTAAATCTCTGCTTTCCTGGGATTTTCCTCCATTGGGTGGATTTATAAGTGTCTTATCAGTGACTGTTGAGTGTCTTATTAGTGGCTGTTATTTATACAATTGAACCAAAAATTCCCAAAAGAGCATCTGTTTAAATGATTAAATTACTAATTAGACAGAGTCTACTCCTCTCCTTCTGCTCCACAATATGGTTCCTATGAAATGAACGGCATTTTCATGTTGACAGTTTCCCTTTAAAGTTAACTTGAAAACAAAATGCATTCTGGAAAATCTGGAAACTGTTTTTTAAGAATTTTTTTTGATCAAAATCCTCTGCAAATGCTGCTTCAAAAATACTTGGAAAATTCTTCCATTTTATTTCTATTTGAACTGCACTTTTCTGTTCATATAAGGAGAATTTTTTTTTTTCACATTTGATTTTCTGGGATTTGGAGAGGTCCCATCAGTATAATAATACCATACCTTCAATTTGCATCAAATACATTCAATGTAGAGATCAGTGAATCAGACAAAATTCAAATTTGATTGTTTCCATATTTTTTCTGTTACAAATTGTATTATTTGTGTTATTTTTCATATGTTTTTAAAACATCTTTTTTTCTTTTTATTGTATTTTTAGTCCCCTTAGGTGACCTGGACCTGGGATCATCCAATCGCTTATAACCACATGGTTTTCAATTGACCCCAGCTAAACTCTGGCTTTCATGGAGAACCATTATGAAAAGCATGGAGGTCTTCATCAGACTCCAGGCTCAGGCTGTCATGGCAACCCATCAGTGCCCTGCGAAAACATCACAAAAACACTGATAAGCACTTAGAATGATACACTCCTCTACCGGCTCACATCAAATGCAGCTGTCAGAGATTGACCTCATGTAACAGGATAACAGCCATGGGTGGAGCTCTGATCCTCCTGCTGCTGTTAGATGGAGATACTAGCTGCTTACATTAACCATTAACCATTTTCTGCTGGGTGAGATGTTGGCTTGGTGTGCCAGCTCACATCAAAATCCGTAACCGGATATGTGACTTAAATATGTTGGAAGGAGTTCACAATTCTTTTGTGCTTTGGGTCGTTGACTTGCTACATGATCCACATTCTCTGGAGATTACTCTTGATGTTTTCCTTTTTCGCTCATAAAATTCAGAATTCATTATTCCTTCCAAGATGGTTGCTCTCCTGGTCCTAATCTAGCAAAACATGCCCAAAACCACGATACTGCCGCCACTGTGTATCACAGATGATATGGCTTTGTTATGTAGTAACCTGAGTCCACACGTACTTATATTATGCTGCAATTGAGTCACAGGCAAAATTGTGATGTGACGTCAAGTGTTGGTGACTTGCAGCCACCTAAAAATATGCCATGTTTCTTTTTCTTTATTTATTTTACTTGCTTATCTAGTGCCATTAATTCCAAACTGTCTCATAATTAGTGTTGAGCATTCCGATACCGCAAGTATCAGGTATCGGCCGATATTTGCGGTATCAGAATTCCGATACCGAGTTCCGATATTTTTGTGATATCGGGAATCGGTATCGGGATTAAGATTCATGTTTAAAATAAAGAATAAAAATAAAAAATATTGATATACTTACCCTCGGACGCGCCCTGGTTGTCACCGCTGCAACCGCCATGCTTCCCTTCCTAAGAATGAGCGCGTTAAGGACCTTCGATGACGTCGTGGCTTGTGATTGGTCGCGTGAGCGGTCACATGACGCTACCGTGACCAATCACAAGCCACGACGTCATCAAAGGTCCTTAACGCGCTCATTCTTAGGAAGGGAATCATGGCGGTTGCAGCGGTGACAACCAGGGCACGTCCGAGGGTAAGTATATCAATATTTTTTATTTTTATTCTTTATTTTACACATGAATATGGATCCCAGGGCCTGAAGGAGAGTTTCCTCTCCTTCAGACCCTGGGAACCATAGAGGAATACCTTCCGATATTTGTGTCCCATTGACTTGTATTGGTATCGGATATCGGTATCGGCGATATCCGATATTTTTCGGATATCGGCCGATACCATCCGATACCGATACTTTCAAATATCGGACGGTATCTCTCAACACTACTCATAATATCACTCTCCACATTGGGGCTCACAATCTATATCCCCTTTCAGTATATTTTTGGAGTGTGGGAGGAAACTGGAAAACCAAAAGAAAACCTGCGCAAACACAGGCAGAACATACAAACTGAGGAAAACACAGAGAAGCACAGCTCAGGTACATGGGAAAAACCGTGATGCGTACTTCAACAGCTGAACGCCTGACTGCTGATCACAGGTGCTCGCATGAATAACAGAGTTGAATGGCAAACATATCACAGAAAAATGCGGCAGCACTCCCCGATCCTGGAGTGATCATAGTCATAGTAACATAGTAACATAGTAACATAGTTAGTAAGGCCAAAAAAAGACATTTGTCCATCCAGTTCAGCGCTTCTACACTTGGCGCGAAACGGCCGTCGTCGATCCCTGCACACTCTTGTAATTTTGCACACCCCCGAGCCATGAAGATGTCTCCTCACATGCTTGAATAAAGGACTATGATCACTCCAGGATCGGTGAGTGCTGCCGCATTTTTCTGTGATATGTTTGTAGAACATACAAACTCCTTACCGATGTTGTCCTTGGTGGGAATTGAACAAAGGACCATAACACTGAAAGGTATTTTTTTGCTTATTTTCCACTGTTTTTGATTTTTGGAAAATATGCAGCCACATTGGTTTTTAAAGGGTTTTCCAGGACTAATATATTGATATTATATTTTTAGGATAGGTCATTAATAGTAGATTTGTGAGATCCAACACAGTGGTCACTTTACCTCCCATTTCATACCTTTTCGCAGTTTTTTCTCCTTTGTGTGACTTTCCAACAATAAAATACTCACTTAGTCTAAATCCCATTGGATCCACTTTTCATTCCCTCTGGACTTCCTCAACCAGTTGTGCTCAAGGCTTTATTATAAAATCAGACATCTGGCGCCTCCACTTCAGCCTGAGATACAAAGTCTACTGGGCTACATCAGCACAGTTCCTCACCCTGTGTAGTGTTTGTCCTGGGGCACTGCAGCTCAGCTCCTATTGAAGGGATTGTGAGTTGAACTTCAGAAACTAGAAAAGACCACTGCACAGCTCAAAGGGCTGGCTCAGCACATTGTGAACATCTGCGTGCAACGGGAGCTAAAAACAGGTATCCATGGGGGAATATATACAAAGGATGGGCCCAGTATAGGAGGAAATACAAACCCGGATTGGGGACATATATACCCAGAAGGCGCACAGGATGGGGGACAACTGGACCTGAAAGGGGCCCAGGATGAGGAGAAATGAGTACAGGATGGGGACTTTGCTACATAATGAGTGGCAACAGGTATGTTCTTATTGGATATAGAACACAGGCAGGATGAAGGAGGGCAGGACTAAATTTTGCACCGAGGCCCATCAGATTCTCGTTTTGCCATTGTATATGAGCCTAGTTTTTTTTCTATTCTTGTTTATTACTGTTTCCTTTGTTTCAGTTCTTTTTACGAAATCTTAATTTCCAAGATTCATTGGGAAAAGAAGTCCACTTTAATGACAAAGGAGTAATGAACACTTACTATCACATTAATACTTTTAAAATAGTGTTTCAAAATTGTTTTATTCTGAACAATGTTGGAAGATTTAATCTATCTGTGCATGATGAAGAGCAGCTTTTCATAGACACTAATAAAAAATTTTGGAAAAATGGCAAGGTAAGTATTATGATCTCTAGTCATGTACGATCACTCTAATATATTTGGTTAAACATTCAACAAGTTATATGGCTTTCTTTAGCCATTATTCCCTATAATAAAATTCTGTACTTTTGAAAATAAATATATATTTCTTAAATGTCAAAGAGTTTAAGAGTCTTCATATTGTCTGTTTTAATAAAGGCTGATTTCTCATGTGTAAAAGTCAGATGTCGAAAGCTAGTTTAAAAAATACACAAACAACAATACTGAAAATTGTCTCCACTAAACTTAAAAAGGTGGTGTGATACCTATAATGTCCATTACAAATATTTATTTTATCACCCTAAGTAATTTCATAATTTGCTTCATAATAAAATACCCTACACTTCACCCTATCCAGCTTTTCCTTAAATAAGTTGTTATACTTCATTTCATGTGACTCTTCGATAGAGGGACATCATAGTTGACTGAGGCTGAGTTCAATTTCCATCATTCTCTATCTCCTGTCCTGAAACAGGATGTCATCTGGAGGCAGCACAACTGCTTTCATTGCTGCCCATCGCTGTGAAACAAGAAATCAGCAAGGTTCGGTGAAAGAAGCAGGGTGAGTGAAATCAATGCCACAGCAAAGCAGCTTTTATGTCACTCACCCTGCTTTGATCACTACCTACTGAGAATGTCTCCTTTCACAGTAAGAAGTTGCAGAAGGTGGAGATCGTTGCAAAGTACAGGTGACTGTCACTTTTCCTACTGCTTCTATCAGCACCGTTGACTCATGATGTACCTTTACTTGGTGACGTCTTGTTCTATGGGATGTGATAGACATTTCAGGGTAGTGGGTGCATCCCCAGCCTCCTTTCACTCATTCTGAGCTCTGCATCCGAGTATGAGTGTCAGCTCTACAGTGACAGCAACATCATGGGGCATCACAGAGGGAAGGAGCTCCCTCTGCTCTTCCATCGGCACAAAGCAATGTGATTGCGTAATGCTAATTGTCTCCATGGTGACCCCAGGCTGATACATGTTCTGCTGATACAGAAGCATTGCAGAGTATTAGCAATCTGTCAGTTTAAAGTTGATGTCCCATCCTGGGATAGTGTTAAAATGTAAAAAAAAAAAAGTTAAAAAAAATTGTAAAAATATTTTAAAAAAAATCACAAAATAAAGAACAAAAAAGAAAGAAATTTTAATCCAATAAATCCATTTATGTAAAAAATCAAACACATTGTTAGGTCTCGAGTTCCCGCTTCTGCACAGGGGGAATCTCGAGCCATCTCCGTTGCGGTCTCCCATTCTTATCCAGCCGCAGTGGAGTCTGCTCAGCAAGGACGTCGGTCCCAGCGTCTTGCTCAGTCTCACTCTGTACAGAGAGTTACTGCTGCTTCTTCAGCTTCTGCCATTAAAGCCAGTGCTGGTCAGCAGCGAGCGGACTTCTCTGGGACTAAGTGTTAGGTCTCAAGTTCCCGCTTCTGCACAGGGGGAATCTCGAGCCATCTCCGCTGCGGTCTCCCATTCTTATCCAGCCGCAGTGGAGTCTGCTCAGCAGGGACGTCGGTCCCAGCGTCTTGCTCAGTCTCACTCTGTACAGAGAGTTACTGCTGCTTCTTCAGCTTCTGCCATTAAAGCCAGTGCTAGTCAGCAGCGAGCGGACTTCTCTGGGACTACGTCCTTGTCTGCACACACTGAGCATGCCCAGGGCAAGATATCCCGTTGGAGATTGAGGGTCATGTGCTCAGGCTCTGCAGCACATTCCATTGGTCCTCTTGGCAGGTCTTGGAAGGGCAAAGTTTCTGTGGCCACTTCCTGTGCTGCAACTATATAAACTGCGCATGACCACACGGCCATGCGCTAGTGTACAATTTTTAATGTGTGTATGTTGTGAGTGCAAGTCGTCCTTGGATACCCCTACCCTATTGAATGTCTGTTCGCGGAAGGTGTATGGTTGCTATCTAGCACCCGACTTAGCCTACAGCACTAATCACACACAGCGTCCAGTTGCTGTGACCGCCAGTACGGCGCCGTGCACTTCCTCTGTGCTTTCCTTACCCAAGCCTGGGTGGTTAGTGGCGTTCATCAGTGCGGCATCGCATGCACTCTTGTGCCTTAATATTGTTATATAGTTTCCTTACACACCCAGTTGCGGTGTTGTGCCAGCAAGGGTCTAATCGGACTTCAATCCTAGTTGGGGTTGAGTTCGCTGACTACTTGCTCGCGCTCTATGTGCGGTACCGCAGTCCTGTGACGCAACAGGATCGCTTCCTTCACGCTGGGTGAAGTTTAACCCACGTGTGTATACTTATGAGTACTGCCATATAGTCCATCATTACTTGGCAGCAGGTTCCATCTCTGCACGGTGGACCCCGGGCTGCGAACGCACCATACTCTATCAGTCTTATTATTTGGTGCGTTCCGCTAGCCCTAACACACATATTTGGTAATGTTGCATCCAGAACAATGCGACATATAAAACTGTCCCACTAGTTAAGTTCAGAGACGGACTAAACTGTCCCACCAGTTTAGTCCAGAGACGGACTACACCTCAACAAACCTGGGAAACACACATTCGCCAGAAGACTCGCTACACTCATCAGGAGGGCGTTAAACTAGAAGAAGAGGGGACGGGAAGAAAAACATTAGACTTGAACAAAGAATACCCAGGAAAACATACTCAGATGGGAGGTAAGAACATTTCTAAAACAATCCACAGCGAGGAGATTGGAACAAAACAAAATCCTCTAAACTGCATGCTCGCAAACGCCAGAAGCCTGACAAACAAGATGGAAGAACTAGAAGCAGAAATATCTACAGGTAACTTTGACATAGTGGGAATAACTGAGACATGGTTAGATGAAAGCTATGACTGGGCAGTTAACTTACAGGGTTACAGTCTGTTTAGAAAGGATCATAAAAATCGGAGAGGAGGAGGGGTTTGTCTCTATGTAAAGTCTTGTCTAAAGTCCACTTTAAGGGAGGATATTAGCGAAGGAAATGAGGATGTCGAGTCCATATGGGTCGAAATTCATGGAGGGAAAAATGGTAACAAAATTCTCATTGGGGTCTGTTACAAACCCCCAAATATAACAGAAACCATGGAAAGTCTACTTCTAAAGCAGATAGATGAAGCTGCAACCCATAATGAGGTCCTGGTTATGGGGGACTTTAACTACCCGGATATTAACTGGGAAACAGAAACCTGTGAAACCCATAAAGGCAACAGGTTTCTGCTAATAACCAAGAAAAATTATCTTTCACAATTGGTGCAGAATCCAACCAGAGGAGCAGCACTTTTAGACCTAATACTATCTAATAGACCTGACAGAATAACAAATCTGCAGGTGGTCGGGCATCTAGGAAATAGCGACCACAATATTGTACAGTTTCACCTGTCTTTCACTAGGGGGACTTGTCAGGGAGTCACAAAAACACTGAACTTTAGGAAGGCAAAGTTTGAACAGCTTAGAGATGCCCTTAATCTGGTAGACTGGGACAATATCCTCAGAAATAAGAATACAGATAATAAATGGAAAATGTTTAAGAATATCCTAAATAGGCAGTGTAAGCGGTTTATACCTTGTGGGAATAAAAGGACTAGAAATAGGAAAAACCCAATGTGGCTAAACAAAGAAGTAAGACAGGCAATTAACAGTAAAAAGAAAGCATTTGCACTACTAAAGCAGGATGGCACCATCGAAGCTCTAAAAAACTATAGGGAGAAAAATGCTTTATCTAAAAAACTAATTAAAGCTGCCAAAAAGGAAACAGAGAGGCACATTGCTAAGGAGAGTAAAACTAATCCCAAACTGTTCTTCAACTATAGCAATAGTAAAAGAATAAAAACTGAAAATGTAGGCCCCTTAACAAATAGTGAGGAAAGAATGGTTGTAGATGACGAGGAAAAAGCTAACATATTAAACACCTTCTTCTCCACGGTGGAAAATGAAATGCTAGGTGAAATCCCAAGAAACAATGAGAACCCTATATTAAGGGTCACCAATCTAACCCAAGAAGAGGTGCGAAACCGGCTAAATAAGATCAAAATAGATAAATCTCCGGGTCCGGATGGCATACACCCACGAGTATTAAGAGAACTAAGTAATGTAATAGATAAACCATTATTTCTTATTTTTAGGGACTCTATAGCGACAGGGTCTGTTCCGCAGGATTGGCGCATAGCAAATGTGGTGCCAATATTCAAAAAGGGCTCTAAAAGTGAACCTGGAAATTATAGGCCAGTAAGTCTAACCTCTATTGTTGGTAAAATATTTGAAGGGTTTCTGAGGGATGTTATTCTGGATTATCTCAATGAGAATAGCTGTTTAACTCCATATCAGCATGGGTTTATGAGAAATCGCTCCTGTCATACCAATCTAATCAGTTTTTATGAAGAGGTAAGCTATAGGCTGGACCACGGTGAGTCATTGGACGTGGTATATCTCGATTTTTCCAAAGCGTTTGATACCGTGCCGCACAAGAGGTTGGTACACAAAATGAGAATGCTTGGTCTGGGGGAAAATGTGTGTAAATGGGTTAGTAACTGGCTTAGTGATAGAAAGCAGAGGGTGGTTATAAATGGTATAGTCTCTAACTGGGTCGCTGTGACCAGTGGGGTACCGCAGGGGTCAGTATTGGGACCTGTTCTCTTCAACATATTCATTAATGATCTGGTAGAAGGTTTACACAGTAAAATATCGATATTTGCAGATGATACAAAACTATGTAAAGCAGTTAATACAAGAGAAGATAGTATTCTGCTACAGATGGATCTGGATAAGTTGGAAACTTGGGCAGAAAGGTGGCAGATGAGGTTTAACAATGATAAATGTAAGGTTATAGACATGGGAAGAAGGAATCAATGTCACCATTACACACTGAACGGGAAACCACTGGGTAAATCTGACAGGGAGAAGGACTTGGGGATCCTAGTTAATGATAAACTTACCTGGAGCAGCCAGTGCCAGGCAGCAGCTGCCAAGGCAAACAGGATCATGGGGTGCATTAAAAGAGGTCTGGATACACATGATGAGAGCATTATACTGCCTCTGTACAAATCTCTAGTTAGACCGCACATGGAGTACTGTGTCCAGTTTTGGGCACCGGTACTCAGGAAGGATATAATGGAACTAGAGAGAGTACAAAGGAGGGCAACAAAATTAATAAAGGGGATGGGAGAACTACAATACCCCGATAGATTAGCGAAATTAGGATTAGTTAGTCTAGAAAAAAGACGACTGAGGGGCGATCTAATAACCATGTATAAGTATATAAGGGGACAATACAAATATCTCGCTGAGGATCTGTTTATACCAAGAAAGGTGACGGGCACAAGGGGGCATTCTTTGCGTCTGGAGGAGAGAAGGTTTTTCCACCAACATAGAAGAGGATTCTTTACTGTTAGGGCAGTGAGAATCTGGAATTGCTTGCCTGAGGAGGTGGTGATGGCGAACTCAGTCGAGGGGTTCAAGAGAGGCCTGGATGTCTTCCTGGAGCAGAACAATATTGTATTATACAATTATTAGGTTCTGTAGAAGGACGTAGATCTGGGGATTTATTATGATGGAATATAGGCTGAACTGGATGGACAAATGTCTTTTTTCGGCCTTACTAACTATGTTACTATGTTACTATGTAACCCCTTCAGTGAACACCGTTAAAAAATAAATAAAAAAGATGCGAAAAACCATGCTTTATCATCTTACAGCTGAACATGATGAGATCAAAAAGAAAAATGTAAATAAAAATTGTATCTTTGAAAAATGTCATCTTGTCATTTGAAAAATAAATCATAATACAGCGCCATCAGCGAAAAAATAAAAAAAGTTATAGCTCTCAGAATGTGATATAATAATAATTATTTTTTTCTAGAAAGTGGTGTTTACGGTGTAAAAGCACCAAAACATTAAAAAAATATATAAATGCGGTATCGCTGTGATCATACTGACCCGAAGAATAAATCTGCCTTATCAATTTTACTACACACGGAATGGCATAAAAAACTATTTCTGAATTGCTGGCTTTTGTTTATTCTGCCTCCCAAAAATTAGAATACAAAGCAATCACAAAATGTCACATGCCCAAAGATGATACCAATAAAAACATCAACTCTTCTCATGAAAAAACAAGCCCCACATGATTCGGTCAACTGAAATATGGAACATCTATAGCTATCAAAATATGACATTTTTAATATATTAATACAGCCAGTCATACAAAAATAAATATATAAATCTGGTATTGCTTTTATTGCACCGTCCCGAAGAGTCATCTAATCATTTATACCAAATGAGGAATGGCATTAAAAATAAATAAAACCAATTCTTTACCTCCTCTTGATTTTTTTCATTCTGCCTCTCAAATATTGCATTAAGAATCATCTCACATTTATCCTGTGCTCTGCGCTGATCCAGATTCACTATAAAGAGGTGGATGGAGGCACTATGGATTCTGTGTGGCTGCCTTTGGGCCGGCAGTGTCCATCTTTTTAGGCAGGTAAAAAAGCACAGTGCACCACAGTTTTGTGCACCTCTGAAAAGGACGTTGCTGAACAGAGGCCAAATGGAGCCCAGAGTAACTTTGCAGCTGCGTTATAGTGACTGGATCCCTCGGGGATCTCATTTGCATCATGTCACTGGCAAATTTAGATGTAAAGCCCGATTTATGTGCTCAGCGCAGAGCACCAGATAAATGTGATCCCAAGTGTTATGTAAAATGTTCTCTATAAAATCTTCAAATCAATCCACAAAACAGCAAGTCCCCCCTCAGCTCTATGATCTGTTAATGGAAATAGTGGGAACTTCCACTTTACTGGTAGAACGAAAGCTCTGGGAAAGTGCTATAGTTCCTCGGCCCCCAAAAGAAATTCAGCAAATTCCTCACTCCCAAATCCAAATGGCCAATCTCTTTTGAGGACCACAGTGTGCCTAAATCACATTTAGCGTCCACATGTTTAACATTTCTGTAGCGATGACATCCCACCTAATTTACAGATTCATGTCTCCAGAAGCATGAGCTGGGCACTTCCACGTACAGGCAACTATAACGTACTGGTGACTGCAACATACTGGTGACTGCAAAGGGGACTACAATGGCAATTTGCAATTTTCACTCAGCAACATCCACTGCTGCTTGTTTCTGTAAAACTCCCATGGAGTTAAAATCGTCACTACACCTGTAGATAAATTCCCAAGATGGGGGTCACTTAAGGGAGGATTCTGCTGTTGAAGCACTTAGGGACTTTACATGGAGTCCTAAAACCAGTCTAGCAATATCTTTGATCCAAGAGGACAATAGAACTCAGTCCCTATTGGCATCATTTATGCGGGATTCTGCTGTTCTGGCACCTCAAGGGCTCTACCAATGTGACAAGCACCCTCAAACCAGTCCAGCAAAATTTGAACTCCAATGTGGTGCTTCTTCCTTGCTGAGCTTTGCACTGTGCCTCAAAATAAGTTTTTGGCCACCTCCACAAGAGGTATCGGCATGCTCAGGAGAAATTGTGCAAAAATAATTGTGGTCAATTTTCCCTTGTTAACTTTGTGATAATAAACAATTTGGGACTACATTTTTTATTTTCACAGCTCAATGTTATATTCTTCTATGAAGCACGTGGGGTTTAAAGATACTCATCACACAAGGTGTAAAATGGGGTCACTTGTGGGGATTTCAACTGTTTAGGCACATCAGGGGCTCTGCAAACTCGACATGGCATCTGCTAATGATTCCAGCAAATTTTGCATTCATAAAGATAAATCTTGTTCCTTCTCTTCTGAGCCCTTCCGTGCACCAATACAGCAGTTTTTCCCCACATATGGGGTATTAGCATACTCAGATGGAATTTCACAAAAAAATCCATGCTGCAATTCCTCCTGTTAACCTTATGAAAATGCAAATTTGGGGCTTAAAATAAATTTTGTGCAAAAAATGTGATTTTTTATATTTTCACAGCTCAAAATTATAAACTTCTGTGAAGTACCTGGGGGTTCATGGTGTTCACCCACATCTAGATAACTTCCCTGAGGAGTTTAATTTCCAAAATGGTTTCACTTATAGTGGTTTCCACTGTTTAGGCACATAAGGGGCTCTTCAAAATTGACACGGCTTCTGCTAATTATTCAAGCAAATTTTAAATTCAAAAAGTCATATAGTGCTCCTTCCCTTCAGAGCTTTACAGAGCACCCAAACAGTGGTTTTCCCACATATAGGGTTTGGGCGTACTAACAAGAAATTGCTTAACAAATTTTAGGGTTCATTTTTTCCTGGTACACTTGCAAAAAACAAATAGTCACATTTTTAAGAAAAAAAGTTAAATGTTCATTTTTTCCTTCTACATTCCATTAATTCTTGTGAAGAACCTGAAGGGTTAATACACTTCTGGATTGTGGTTTTGAACACCTTGAGCGGTGCAGTTTTGTGTCACTTTTAGGTATTTTCCATAATATAGGCTCCTCAAAGTCTCTTCAAATGTGATCTGGTCCCTGAAAAAAATGGTTTTGTAAATTTTGCTGGAAAAATGAGAAATCGCTAGTGAATTTTTAACCCTTATAACGTCCTAACAAAAACAAATTAAGTTTAAAACTTTAAGGGCATAAAAATTGAAAGTTTGAAAATTGCAAAATTTTCCTCATTTTTGCCAAATTTCTGATATTTTCACAAATAAATGCAAATCATATCAAACAAATTTACCACTATTATGAATTATAATACGTCATGAGAAAATACAGTAATTTCAGAATCAGGTGGATCCGTTGAAGCGTCTAGGAGTTTTTACCAAATAAATTGACATTGGTCATAATTGTAAAATTTGGCCTTTCAGGAAGGTGAAAACAGGTTTCAAGGTGAAGGCAAAAAAGTTACCGCTGGTTACAAGCATTGGCTCATTAGAATATTATTAGCAAACGTATGATGATGGAAGTTTTCACCAGCTGGCACTTGTGCACTGAATATATTTGAAAAAAGATGTGCAATCCCTTCCATTTTTTATAACTAGAGCAGGCAAAACCAACATCTGTGAGTTGCAGCTCTCAGCTGTCAGCTTTTTCTTGGCTGGTTATCAAAAATAGTGGGATCCTATTAATTTATTAATTTTTTAAATAAATAATTTAAAAAAAATGTTGTGAGGTCACCCACATTTTTGAAAAACAGCCAAGCTAAAGCAGACAGATGGGGCAGTTATTCTCAGACTGGTAAGGGGCCATGGGTATTGACCCCCCAGCCTTCAAATAGCATCCCAAAGCCGCCCCAGAAAAGGCACATCTATTAGATGTGCCAATTCTTGTGCTTTGCCCAGTTTTTTCCACTTGCCCTGTTGCAGTGGCAAGTGGGGTAATAGTTGTGGGGTTGATGTCAGCTTTGCTTTCTCAGATGACATCAAGCCCACAGGTTAGTATTGGAGAGGCATCTATAAGACACCCCATTACTAACCCCATGGTAAGATTGTAATAAAGACACAACAAGAATACAGTCCTTTACATGAAAAATCTCCACACCCACTTTTACACGTTTATTTAAAAAAAATAAAAATAATAAAGCAACATATTCCCCACCTGTTTGATGTGCTGTGGTGTGGAGCTTGGCAGTGGGGCCTGGAGCTAAGTTACCTGTTTTCTTACCTTGTCTATCTCGTGCTTGATGGTCTCCCCTTTGTTTGTACCATCTCCAGTGGTGAGGCAAGCATCATTGCCGGCCAGTGCCCTAGCCAGGGTATTGTGAGGTGACAGCTAGGGACTAGACACATGGCGGTGAGGGGATGACCCACATAGGGCGTTAAAGAAGCTTAGGAGTAGGCACAGGCTTTGTTAGGAGGTGCCACATGTTAGGAGTCGAGTTCCCACCGCTGAACAGGGGGAATCTCGAACCATGTCTGCTATGGTCTCTCTTTCTGCATCAGCCGCAGTGGAGCCTGCTCAGTGGAGACATCGGTCCCAGCGTCTCACTCAGTCTGATTCTGTGCAAAGGGTTACTGCTGCCTTTCCTGGCTCTGCCAATGTAGCCTGTACTGATCAGCGGCGAGCAGACATCTCTGGGACTAAGTCCTGCTTTTCCCCTTCTGAGCATGCCCAAAGGAAGACCTCTCAGTGGAGGTCTGGGGTCACATGCTCAGGTACTGCAGTAGCTCCTATTGGTCCTCTAGGAAGGTCCTGAAGTTGCTCAGTTACTGTAGCAGTTCTCATTGGTCCTCTAGGAAGGTCCTGAACTTGCTTCAGCTATACAAGGTTTGCATGGCCGCACGGCCATGCGCTAGTATACACTTGTTTACATGTGTGTGTTGTGAGTGAAAGTCGCTCTTTAATCATCCCCTCCCTTGTGTTTGAATGCTCGCGTAAGGAGGATGATTGTAATCTAGCGCCCGACTTGTTACCAACACTGGTACACAAACAGCGTCTATTACTGTGGCGTCAGCCAGTGCAGCACCGCATGCACTCTTGTGCTACTTAATTATTATTTCTGTTACGTGCAGTACCGCGGCCCTGTGACTCAACAGAGTTCACTTCTTTCTTTCACACAGGGTGAAGCTAACCCGTGTGTGTATCCTCATTGTACCGCCATATAGTCTGTCATTGTTTAGCAGCAGGTTCCATCTCTGCACGGTGGACTTCGGGCTGCGAACGCACCATATGCCTTTTCTCTAATTATTTGGTGCGTTCCGCTAGCGCTAAAACCTCGATCCCTAATGTTAGGGTCTTCATCTCCCTTTTTCCATCACGTTGTGTGCGTGTTGTGCCATCCGCTAGACCAACCCATGTTGAGTCATGACACCGAAAACTCACAAGAATGTTAGGAAACAAGCTCACAACATTGTACAGGCACCTCCATGTTGAATGTGGTGCTTTAAATAGTAAGTGTAATCCAGCTATTGGCTGGGGACACTTTTGAGTAATGCACACTGCCTCTTTAAGAAAGAGGAAGTATGTGTGCACCCTAAGCCCAGTTCCCAGGGACCTGCATGTGGTTCACGTACCCAGGGTAGTAGCAGACCCAGGAGCAGCAGGATGGGGGCTGCAGTGGTAAGTACGCTTGCTTCTCTACAGGGGAGACGGCCTGCAGGCAGAGACAGGGGCGCTACAGGTTCAAAACCTTACACCAAACTTTGGTACCTACTCTTGCAGGGCCAAAATGTAACAAAGAATAAAGTTGCATACATTTTTATAATAGCAAAAATGTATTACAAATGTTAAAGATATTTAATATCTTATTATTTTTAGTCTTCAACAATATTAGAACACATTTGTTGTTTCAAAAAAATGTGATCGTTTATGTTTTAGATTCCAGTCTCTAAGTGCACTGAGGACTGTCCAGCAGGTTATCGAAGGATCCTAATGAGCGGAAGCCATAAGTGCTGCTTCCAATGTCTGCAGTGTTCTGATGGGGAAATATCTAATGAGACAGGTAATAATTGCTATTTCATTCCAGGAGAATTTCATTACAATCCTAACAATCTTTACATTTTATTCAGCAGTTGTTTTCATGTTATATGTTTATTATAATACTCTATGTCTCAATAAGTACATTTATTCTTTTGCGTATAATTGAATGCTTTACATGTGTATTTGTACTGTTGGCTGGGGAGGTGTGGAGTCTAAAAGCTCCCCCCCCCCAAGATGCTGATGATGATTTAACCCCTTAGTGACAGGGCCAATTTTGTACTTAACCCCTTAGTGTCAATTTATGTGGTAATAACTCTGGAACACTTCAACAATTCCCAGTGATTTTGAGATTGTTTTTTCGTGACACATTATACTTTATGATAATGGTAAATTTAGGTCGATATGTTTTGTGTTTATTTATAAAAAAATACCAGAAATTTGAGAAAAATGTTAACAAATTAGCAATTTTGAAACGTTTAATGATTATCCCTTTAATCCAGATAGTCATACCATAGCAATAAATTAATAAACAATATTTCCAACATGTCTGTTTTACATCAGCACCATTTGTAAAATGTTATTTTATTTTATTTGCATTTTAGGAGGTTTAAAAATGTAGCAGTAATTTTTCATTTCTTCAATGAAATTGACAAAATTTATCCTTTTAGGGACTTATCCATGTTTGAAGTGCCTTTAGGGGTCTCATATATTGGGAAACCCCCAAACGTGATACCATTTAAAAAACAGCACCCCCTGACATATTGAAAACTGCTGTCAGGTAGTTTATTAACCCTGGGGATAAAGAGGGAGAAGCCGCACTTTGTTAACCATTTAAAATGATGTAGTCACTATGGACAGCAGCATCTAAGGGGTTAAACAGATTTGGACGGTGCCAACACTGATCGTGGCTGATACAGTAAGTTGTCAGCTATAGTGTACAGCCGACAGCTGCTGTATGTGGACCTGGTCATAAAAAGCTCCCAAACGCCCCGCGACCCTTGACTCTCATTTTGTGTTCAGCTTTATTGAAGGGGATGGTGTAATGTCCCGAGATGGCCGTTTAAATAATCCCCAGTAAAGCACCAATGATAACGGCGCATGCGCCCCAGAGAGCTCCGTACACTTCCGGTCACTTTTCCGTCATCGCACCATCGTCGCATTACTGTGTGCATGCGGGTGAAGTTGCACCCTGTGATGTCACGGAGCATGCGCACAGCAACTAAGGCGATAGCCACAGAGAGAGCAATGTAAAAACAACAGAGTCTTAGTGCACATGGGCACCCTCGGCGGCCATATTGTCTTAGAACACATTCAAATGTAAAAGTGGCCATCTTGGGTAAGAATATCAATATGCATAAAAATGTGGTGATAAGCCCCCGAAGCTGAAGATTAGGAGAAAAGACAGAGGTGAAAGAGGTAAGAGAAAAGTGAATAATAATAATATGAAGAGATAAGTGAAAAGAAAGACAGTATATATCATAAATAGTGTTGAGCGATACCGTCCGATACTTGAAAGTATCGGTATCGGATAGTATCGGCCGATACCCGAAAAATATCGGATATCGCCGATACCGATATCCGATACCAATACAAGTTAATGGGACACCAAGTATCGGAAGGTATTCTCATGGTTCCCAGGGTCTGAAGGAGAGGAAACTCTCCTTCAGGCCCTGGGATCCATAGGGATGTGTAAAATAAAGAATTAAAATAAAAAATATTGATATATTTACCTCTCCGGCGGCCCCTGAACTCAGCGCGGGTAACCGGCAGGCTTCATTGTTCAAAATCAGCGCTTTTAGGACCTGAGAATCACGTCCCGGCTTCTGATTGGTCACGGGCCGCCCATGTGACCGCCACGCGACCAATCACAAGCCGCGACGTCACCGCAAGCTATTAACGCGCTCATTTTTAAAAATGAGCGCGGTAATGACTTTCAAAGACGTAGCGGCTTGTGATTGGTCGCGTGGCGGTCACATGGGCGGCCCGCGACCAATCAGAAGCCGGGACGTGATTCTCAGGTCCTAAAAGCGCTGATTTTGAACAACGAAGCCTGCCGGTTACCCGCGCTGAGTCCAGGGGCCGCCGGAGAGGTAACTATATCAATATTTTTTATTTTAATTCTTTATTTTACACATCTCTATGTATCCAATACCGATACCCGATACCACAAAAGTATCGGATCTCGGTATCGGAATTCCGATACCGCAAGTATCGGCCGATACCCGATGCTTGCGGTATCGGAATGCTCAACACTAATCATAAAGCAAATCCATAACAAAGTGTCTGTGATATGTATGCAAAATCAGTAAAGTAATAGTGAAGAAATAATAACAAGGTATAAAAAATGCCAGGCAAGTGTAAAGACTAGTGTTGAGCGATACCGTCCGATATTTGAAAGTATCGGTATTGGATGGTATCGGCCGATATCCGAAAAATATCGGATATCGCCGATACCGATATCCGATACCAATACAAGTCAATGGGACACAAATATCGGAAGGTATCCTCTATAGTTCCCAGGGTCTGAAGGAGAGATAACTCTCCTTCAGGCCCTGGGATCCATATTCATGTGTAAAATAAAGAATAAAAATAAAAAATATTGATATACTCACCCTCGGACGCGCCCTGGTTGTCACCGCTCCAACCGCCATGCTTCCCTTTCTAAGAATGAGCGCGTTAAGGACCTTCGATGACGTAATGCTCTTATTCTCTTGTCTGCAAGCCTCGCTTCTCTCTGCTCAGAAAGTTCATTGGCTCTTGAGGAAGCAGCTGCTGTTCTCATGTGTGTCAGCCTTGTTTCTCGGTCTTCGCATTTTTCATTGGCCCGTAATGCAGCTTTTCTTTTTGCACCAGTTGACATTCATGCCATGGAATTCCTTTTCTTATGAGGCATTATTGTTGTAAAAATAGTCTGTAACTGGCAGTTTCTATATCCTCTCACATAGAAGTAATGTGACTGACATCAGCCTTTCCACCAACACACCCTAACTGACATGTTATTACCTCACACAAGCTTTGTTATACTGAGAATGTCCTGGCTATGTTAACCAATCAGAGCTCAGATTAATTAACTGTAGCAAAGTAGAAGCTGAGCTGTGATTGGTTGCTATTGGCAGCCTTATAAATCCCAGCAAACAGGAAGCCCTCCCCCTGGCAGTATATATTAGCTCACACATACACATAATAGACAGGTCATGTGACTGACAGCTGCCGTATTTCCTATATCGTACATTTGTTGCTCTTGTCCCCTTATTAATCAGATTTTTATTTTTGAAGGATAATACCAGACTTGTGTGTGTTTTAGGGCGAGATTCATGTGTCAATTTGTTTGTGTTGAGTTGCATGTGGCGACATGCATGTAGCGACTTTTGTGAGATGAGTTTTGTGTGGCGACATGCGTGTTGCAACTTTTTGTGTGTCGAGTTGCATGTGACGGGTTAGTATGCTTTGCGCATCGAGTTTTATGTCTGGTGCATTTTGAGTATGTGCAAGTTTTGTGTGAGGCAACTTTTCCATGTGTTGCAACTTTTGTGCATGTGGCAATTTTTCCGCGTGTGCAAGTTTTGCTTGTGGTGAGTTTTTCATGAGGTGAGTTTTGCACGTGTGGTGAGTTTTGAGCGGCGACTTTTTTGTTTCGACTTTTATGTGGCGAGGTTGGTGCATGTGTGGTGAAATGTGTGCTGAGGGTGGTATAGGTGTTTAAGCACGTGGTAGTGTGTGGTGCATTTTGTGAGTGTGTTCATATCCCCGTGTGTGGTGAGTATCCCATGTCGGGGCCCCACCTTAGCAACTGTACGGTATATACTCTTTGGCGCCATCGCTCTCACTCTTTAAGTCCCCCTTGTACACATCTGGCAGCTGTCAATTTGCCTCCAAGTCTTTTCCTTTCACTTTTCCCCATTATGTAGATAGGGGCAAAATTGTTTGGTGAATTGGAACGCACGGGGTTAAAATTTCGCCTCACAACATAGCCTAGATGCTCTCGGGGTCCAGACGTGTCACTGTGCAAAATTTTGTGGCTGTAGCTGCGACGGTGCAGGTGCCAATCCCAGACATACACACACATACATTCAGCTTTATATATTAGAAATATCTGTAAGTCATCGACCCTGTATATAGTATATACCTGTATGTCATCTCCTCCTGTATATAATATATAGCTGTATATCATCTCCCCTGTATATAGTATATACCTGTATGCCATCTCCTCCTGGCTGTCAATTTGCCTCCAACACTTTTCCTTTCACTTTTTCCCCATTATGTAGATAGGGGCAAAATTGTTTGGTGAATTGGAACATGCGGGGTTAAAAATTTTGCCTCACAACATAGCCTATGATGCTCTCGGGGTCCAGATGTGTGACTGCAAAATTTTGTGGCTGTAGCTGCGATGGTGCAGATGCCAATCCCGGACATACACACACACATACATACACACACACATTCAGCTTAATATATTAAATAGATATATTTATAGATAGATATATCTATAGATACATAGATGTATCTATACATATATCTGGCTGCTTTCACACATCAGGTTTTTGTCGTTAGGCACAATCTGACCAGTTTTGAAAAAAACAGATCGGGTGGAAAAAAACAGATCCTGCGGAAAAAATGGATCCAGTGGAAAAAAAACGGATCTGGCGGGAAACAACGGATCCTGTGGGAAAAAACGGATCCGGTGGAAAAAAACGGATCCGGCAGAAAAAAACCGAGCCGGTGGAAAAAAACGATCTGGTGGAAAAAACAAATCTGGCGGGAAAAAAAACAGATCCGGCGGAAGAAACAGATACTATGAAAAAAATGGATCCGGTGGAAGAAACGGATGTGGTGGGAAAAAAACGGATCCTGCGAAAATAAACGGATCTGTCGGAAAAAAAGGGATGCGGAAAAAAAATGGATCCGGCGGAAAAAAAGGATCCGGTGGAAAAAACGGATCCGGCGGAAAAAAATAAATCGGTTGCGGTGGAAAAAACGGATCCATTTTTTTCAAAACTCACCAGATTATGCTGACGGCAAAAACCTGATGTGTGAAAGAAGCCAGATATATGGAGAGATACATCTATGTATCTATAAATATATCTATAGATAGATATATCCATAGATATATAATAGAAAGGCCGATGTTTCTAAGGCTACTTTCACACTTACGTTTTTAGCAATCCGTCGTTTTCGGAAAAAACGGATCCTGCAAATGTGCTAGCAGGATGTGTTTTTTACCCATAGACTTGTATTAGCAACAGATCGCCACACGTCGCGTCTGTCGTGCAACGGATCTGTTGTGTTTTGGCGGACCGTCGGCATGAAAAAACGTTAAAGTGAACGTTTTTGTCCATCTCGTCCGCCATTTTCTACCGCGCATGCGCAGCCAAAACTCCGCCCTTTCCTCCCCTGACTTCAGAATGGGCAGCAGATGCATTGAAAAACTGCATCCGCTGCCCACGTCGTACACATATTTCACAATGTGTGTCGGTATGTCAGCCCGATGCATAGCGATGGACCCGTACTAATGCAAGTTTGAAAGAGGCCTTAATGAGCGTTGAATTAAAAAAAAACGGCGTGGGCTCCCGTTTTCTGCGCCAGAGGGGGAAAGCCGATGGCCGGGGGACAATATTTGTAGCCTGCTATGAATATCAGCCCGCAACTGTCTGCGTAGCTTTTACTGGCTATTAAAATAAGGGGACCCCCCAAAAAATGACGTTGGGTCCCCCTATATTTTATAGCCAGAAAGGCTACGCAGACAGCTGCGGGCTGATATTCATAACCTAGAGAGGGGCCATGGATATTGGCCCTCGGGCTACAAATACCAGTCCTCAGCCGCCCAGAAATGGTGCATCTGTAAGATGCGTCAATTCTGGCGCTTAGTCCCTCTCTTCCCACTCCCGTGTATTAGTGGGATGTGAGTAATAAGGGGTTAATGTCACCTTGCTATTGTAAGGTGACATTAAGCCGGGTTAATAATGGAGAGGCGTCAATAAGACGCCTATCCATTATTAATAAAATAGTAGGAAAGGGTTAATAAAACACGCACACATTAGGAAAAAAGTATTTTAATATTCTTCATTTAACCATACTTACCATACTTCAGCGCCTGCAAAAAATGTAATATAATAAACCGTATACTACCTGTCTGCCGTTGTCCAATTAATAATTAGTGTCCCACGACGATCTCCCCTATAGAACAGTGACATCGGGTAATGTCACTGCTCTATAGGACCCTCAGTGACACACTGACAGGAGACAATGGCTCCTGCAGTGCATCACTGAGAGATTACCTTAGCACAAAGTCTCACTTTATGGCAATTGCTGCGTGGGAAAATTTCTCACACAGCAATGCCAAAAGTGAGACTAGGGACTATTTTTTTACAGTGGCGGAGGAATACAGTGCGGAAGGATACCTTCCTCCCGTCATTGTATTACTGGTGCCCATAGAGAGCGGTCGCATCAGCTGATGCTGCCGTTCCCCACGGGAAATTGTGGGACACTCGTGGATTTCTGTGGACCGGGAGTATATTGGTTGTTTGTTATTTTCATATTTTTTACAGATGACACTGGCTTCGGGGAACAAAGTGACAAGTAATGGTGAGTATGTACTCTATGTTATATGTACTGTATGTCTGTATGTATGTACTGTATGTAATGTATGAATGTATTGTATGTAGTGTGTATGTAGTATGTATGTTGTATGTAGTATGTTGTATGTAGTATGTATGTATGCAGTATGTAGTATGTATGTAGTATGTGTGTAGTATGTATGTAGTATGTTGTATGTAGTATGTATGTAGTATGTATGTTGTTTGTATGTAGTTTGTATGTAGTATGTGTGTAGTATGTATGTAGTATGTTGTATGTAGTATGTATGTAGCTGCTTGGAAAGAATCACCAAACCAGGGATTCAAGCTTGAGGAGGCTAATTTGCATATTCCAGGTGCCTTCTGGGAAAAGCGAAGAGTCTCCCTAAGCTAGAAGATCGTTGGGTACAGCCGGGACCAGCTGCTTGGAAAGAATCACCAAACCGAATTTTTGCCTGTAGGACATTAATGCAAGAGAGCTTGGCTGAGTAGATTACACAAGAAGGAAAACACACAGCAAGTCAGCAGGATCTAGGAGCAACATGGCAGATGTGACAACCTACATGGTGAGCTGCAGCATGTGCTACATGTTCACAGATCGACCAGAAGAAGAATCAAATTTCACCTGTCAGAAGTGTAGACTAGTGGCCCTTTTAGAAGAAAAGGTGTGGGGTCTGGAAGAAAGAATAGCAACTTTGAAACTCATCAAAGAGAATGAAGACTTTCTAGACAGAACATAAGCATCTCTACTGGTCACAGAAGGTGAAAAAAGTGTCAGAGAACCTCCAAAAGCAGATGAGTGGAAGCATGTGACCAAAAGAAGCAAGAAGACCATGGAGAAATCACCAACCCCACAACTGAAGAACCGATATCAAATCTTTGTAGAGGATGAAGATGGCACACCTAAGGATGAAGCAATACCAGCAAGCAAAAAAGAAAAGGGCACACAGCAACAAGTGACAGCAAACAGTACAGCCAAGAAGCAACGAAGAGTGGTGGTGGTGGGAGACTCACTACTGAGAGGCACAGAAGCAGCCATCTGCAGACCGGACATAACTACAAGAGAAGTATGCTGCCTTCCAGGTGCGATGATCAAGGATGTGACCGATAGGATACCAAAGCTCTTCAACTCCAAGGACGTCCACCCATTTCTTCTGATACATGTTGGCACCAATGACACGGCAAGGAAGGACCTACCGACAATCTGCAAGCACTTTGAAGAGTTGGGGAAGAAAGTAAAGGAACTGGATGCACAGGTAGTTTTTTCTTCTATCCTTCCAGTAGACGGGCATGGCACCAGGAGATGGAACAGGATCCTTGATGCAAACAACTGGCTAAGACGATGGTGCAGACAACAAGGATTCGGATTCCTGGACCACGGTGTGAATTACTTGTACGATGGACTCCTCGCCAGAGATGGACTACACCTCAACAAACCTGGGAAACACACATTCGCCAGAAGACTCGCTACACTCATCAGGAGGGCGTTAAACTAGAAGAAGAGGGGACGGGAAGAAAAACATTAGCCTTGAACAAAGAAGACCCAGGAAAACATACTCAGATGGGAGGTAAGAACATTTCTAAAACAATCCACAACGAGGAGATTGGAACAAAACAAAATCCTCTAAACTGCATGCTCGCAAACGCCAGAAGCCTGACAAACAAGATGGAAGAACTAGAAGCAGAAATATCTACAGGTAACTTTGACATAGTGGGAATAACCGAGACATGGTTAGATGAAAGCTATGACTGGGCAGTTAACTTACAGGGTTACAGTCTGTTTAGAAAGGATCGTAAAAATCGGAGAGGAGGAGGGGTTTGTCTCTATGTAAAGTCTTGTCTAAAGTCCACTTTAAGGGAGGATATTAGCGAAGGAAATGAGGATGTCGAGTCCATATGGGTCGAAATTCATGGAGGGAAAAATGGTAACAAAATTCTCATTGGGGTCTGTTACAAACCCCCAAATATAACAGAAACCATGGAAAGTCTACTTCTAAAGCAGATAGATGAAGCTGCAACCCATAATGAGGTCCTGGTTATGGGGGACTTTAACTACCCGGATATTAACTGGGAAACAGAAACCTGTGAAACCCATAAAGGCAACAGGTTTCTGCTAATAACCAAGAAAAATTATCTTTCACAATTGGGGCAGAATCCAACCAGAGGAGCAGCACTTTTAGACCTAATACTATCTAATAGACCTGACAGAATAACAAATCTGCAGGTGGTCGGGCATCTAGGAAATAGCGACCACAATATTGTACAGTTTCATCTGTCTTTCACTAGGGGGACTTGTCAGGGAGTCACAAAAACACTGAACTTTAGGAAGGCAAAGTTTGACCAGCTTAGAGATGCCCTTAATCTGGTAGACTGGGACAATATCCTCAGAAATAAGAATACAGATAATAAATGGAAAATGTTTAAGAACATCCTAAATAGGCACTGTAAGCGGTTAATACCTTGTGGGAATAAAAGGACTAGAAATAGGAAAAACCCAATGTGGCTAAACAAAGAAGTAAGACAGGCAATTAACAGTAAAAAGAAAGCATTTGCACTACTAAAGCAGGATGGCACCATTGAAGCTCTAAAAAACTATAGGGAGAAAAATACTTTATCTAAAAAACTAATTAAAGCTGCCAAAAAGGAAACAGAGAAGCACATTGCTAAGGAGAGTAAAACTAATCCCAAACTGTTCTTCAACTATATCAATAGTAAAAGAATAAAAACTGAAAATGTAGGCCCCTTAAAAAATAGTGAGGAAAGAATGGTTGTAGATGACGAGGAAAAAGCTAACATATTAAACACCTTCTTCTCCACGGTATTCACGGTGGAAAATGAAATGCTAGGTGAAATCCCAAGAAACAATGAAAACCCTATATTAAGGGTCACCAATCTAACCCAAGAAGAGGTGCGAAACCGGCTAAATAAGATCAAAATAGATAAATCTCCGGGTCCGGATGGCATACACCCACGAGTACTAAGAGAACTAAGTAATGTAATAGATAAACCATTATTTCTTATTTTTAGGGACTCTATAGCGACAGGGTCTGTTCCTCAGGATTGGCGCATAGCAAATGTGGTGCCAATATTCAAAAAGGGCTCTAAAAGTGAACCTGGAAATTATAGGCCAGTAAGTCTAACCTCTATTGTTGGTAAAATATTTGAAGGGTTTCTGAGGGATGTTATTCTGGATTATCTCAATGAGAATGACTGTTTAACTCCATATCAGCATGGGTTTATGAGAAATCGCTCCTGTCAAACCAATCTAATCAGTTTTTATGAAGAGGTAAGCTATAGGCTGGACCACGGTGAGTCATTGGACGTGGTATATCTCGATTTTTCCAAAGCGTTTGATACCGTGCCGCACAAGAGGTTGGTACATAAAATGAGAATGCTTGGTCTGGGGGAAAATGTGTGTAAATGGGTTAGTAACTGGCTTAGTGATAGAAAGCAGAGGGTGGTTATAAATGGTATAGTCTCTAACTGGGTCGCTGTGACCAGTGGGGTACCGCAGGGGTCAGTATTGGGACCTGTTCTCTTCAACATATTCATTAATGATCTGGTAGAAGGTTTACACAGTAAAATATCGATATTTGCAGATGATACAAAACTATGTAAAGCAGTTAATACAAGAGAAGATAGTATTCTGCTACAGATGGATCTGGATAAGTTGGAAACTTGGGCTGAAAGGTGGCAGATGAGGTTTAACAATGATAAATGTAAGGTTATACACATGGGAAGAAGGAATCAATGTCACCATTACACACTGAATGGGAAACCACTGGGTAAATCTGACAGGGAGAAGGACTTGGGGATCCTAGTTAATGATAAACTTACCTGGAGCAGCCAGTGCCAGGCAGCAGCTGCCAAGGCAAACAGGATTATGGGGTGCATTAAAAGAGGTCTGGATACACATGATGAGAGCATTATACTGCCTCTGTACAAATCTCTAGTTAGACCGCACATGGAGTACTGTGTCCAGTTTTGGGCACCGGTGCTCAGGAAGGATATAATGGAACTAGAGAGAGTACAAAGGAGGGCAACAAAATTAATAAAGGGGATGGGAGAACTACAATACCCAGATAGATTAGCGAAATTAGGATTATTTAGTCTAGAAAAAAGACGACTGAGGGGCGATCTAATAACCATGTATAAGTATATAAGGGGACAATACAAATATCTCGCTGAGGATCTGTTTATACCAAGGAAGGTGACGGGCACAAGGGGGCATTCTTTGCGTCTGGAGGAGAGAAGGTTTTTCCACCAACATAGAAGAGGATTCTTTACTGTTAGAACAGTGAGAATCTGGAATTGCTTGCCTGAGGAGGTGGTGATGGCGAACTCAGTCGAGGGGTTCAAGAGAGGCCTGGATGTCTTCCTGGAGCAGAACAATATTGTATCATACAATTATTAGGTTCTGTAGAAGGACGTAGATCTGGGTATTTATTATGATGGAATATAGGCTGAACTGGATGGACAAATGTCTTTTTTCGGCCTTACTAACTATGTTACTATGTTACTATGCATGTAGTATGTATGTAGTATGTATGTAGTTTTTTTTTTTTTACAATCAACACTTTAGCTGGATGATGGGACTACTACTGTCCCATCATTAGCTAATGTGTCAATCACTGTCACTGTTGCAGGCATCGTCCGATAGGACTTGTAGTCCCATTGGACGATGCCTGCACAGACCCCCAGCAGCCCACACAGAGCCCCGGCAGGCAGCACAGAGCCCCATCAAGCTCGCACAGAGCCCCGGCAGGCCGCACAGAGCCCCGGCAGGCAGCACAGAGCCCCATCAAGCTCGCACAGAGCCCCGGCAGGCTGCACAGAGCCCCGGCAGGCCGCACAGAGCCCCGGCAGGCTGCACAGAGCCCTGGCAGGCCACACAGAGCCCCAGCAGGCATGGAGCCCCAGCAGGCACGTACAGACCCCCCCACGGTCACGCACAGACCCCGCCCGCACACACACACACACACATAGTCTCTGCCCACGCACCGCCCACACTCCATTATAGTGCATCATTGCACTATGGAAACTTCCGATTCCGGTATCAGATATTGCAAAAATATTGCAACTCCGTATTGGAATTCCGATACAGCGAATATCGGCCGATACACGATAATTGCAGTATTCGAATGCTCAACAATAGTGATCAGTCATAGATGTATGTGTGTTACTTTCTGCAGAGACAAGTTCAAGCTAGAAAAAGTAATAAAGGTATTTGCCAGATGAAGAAAAAAAAGCAAAAAAAACACCTTTTTTTGGATGCATTACCAGTAAGTCACTGGATTTCCCTGCACTACAGTATATACATTTACACCATGTATAAAAATCAAGTAGTTTTATTGTGGTTCATTAAAATCAAAAGGGCAGCATGGGAGCTCGTAGCGTGTGACAGACTACCGGCAGTTTAGCGTGTCGATACATTCCTATAGGTGTGAGTGCAGCGTGACATCAGCACGCGTCCTATGTACAAAAACAACAATATGTTTAAGTACAAAGTATATAATAACTGTCATGATCCAGGTTGGGGTTTGCTTCTTGCTTTTCCTTCCCCGGCCTAGTTATGGTGGGGTTAACCTTTCCTGCCTCTCTTTAATTCATGGGTGGCTATTTATTGGTGCCACTCCTGCTAGGAATTGTCAGTGATGGTTCCAGTCCCTGGCTTCAGAAGCTGACCCGTATACCCTAGTGATCCTTCTGCCTCTGATTACCCGTATTTGTGCCTGACCCATTTCCTGTCCGTAAAATACAAGTGACTAGCTGACTCCAAAAGTGTTGTGATGCAAAGTGGGGGTTTTATTTACATACAGTATTCACAAACGTTTCGGTCGTTACTGGACCTTCATCAGTGTGCTGAAGGGAAATATATACAGAGAAAGTGACATCCAATGTAGAAAAAAAGAACAATATATGAAAATAAACATAAACAAAAAAACAGAAAAAAACTAAAGTATATACATCACATGGGAGAATACAGTCATGATTGAAAATAATAGAACACAACTCCAATAAAGAGACATCAAACAAGATAGCCGAGATATGAAGGCTGCACAGATTGAACGTATGCGAATAAAGATAAGGTAGTGTATCACGGAGAAAAATGAGGGGTTACGGTAGGACGGGGTGGTGGGGTGGGAAAACATAAGAAAAAAAAAAAAAAAAAAGGAGAAAAACCTACCTAATATACTAGTATGCTTAGAGAAGCCCCGAGTAGCAAAGTTAGATTGCATCTAAAAAGAGAGATCAATATGCGAAGTTGAAGTGATAATAAGAGAGAATAGATAGGCTATGTGAAAAACTGACGGGGCGTATGGTGTATAATGTGTAGTAGAATCCACCTACCAATAAGAAGCCTGAAGACATATAGGTCGCGGGGGTAGGCACTAGCCGCAGAGATACAATGGTGTGTCACAAGTGACGCTAACTGCAGGAGAGAGCAAGGTGTGACATATATGGCACTGTGAACCGCTGGTACTATATGGGCATGTGCTACGGAGGACCCACCTGCTGGATGGAGCAGGAGCCACGCGGAATGTACTGCCAGTATGGGCTGCAAAATAGTGCGCATGAGGTAGAAACAAGCTACTGAGATAGGGTAGTGTGTCACGGACTGACGCTATCTGCGGAAGAAAGGATAGTGTGATGCATATGGCACGGTGACACGCTAGTACTGTATGGGCACAAGATGCAGGGGACTCACCTGCGGAATGAAGCAGGAGGCACGTGGTATGTACCGCCAGTATGGGCTGCAAAATAGTGCTCAAGGGGTAGGCACAAACTATGGAGATAAGATAGTGTGTCACAAACTGACGCTGTCTGCAGAGGAAAGGATAATATGACACCTATGGCACAGTGGACTGCTAGCACTATATAGGCATGTAATGCAGAGGACTCACCTGCTGAATGAAGCAGGGGCCACACGGTATACACCGCCAGTCTGGGCTGCAAGAATAGTGCGCACTATCTGCATAGAGGGAGAAAGGACGTTTCATGTGTGACAGGCTGGACTGCTACAATGGAAAGCATGTAGAGCATGTGGTGCATAGAACTTACCCGCCTCATCAGCAACAGGAAGCACGCGGTGTCCCCCGCAAGTGCAGGCTGAGGACGGTGCGCTCGGGACCTGCCTATATAGTAGCACAAGGAGCCGGAAGGGGCGGGGAGAGGTGACGAGGGTGTCACATGACCAGAAGGGGTGGTGTGCAGTGTATTACACTAAAGAAGAAAAAAAAAAAAAAAAAAAAGTGAGGTGGAGGTGTATTCCAGAGCAGTATACTAGCTGGTGCAGAGGTGCAATACGGTGGCCGCAGGGTGTCACAGATGTCAGAAGGGTGAATTCAGAGAGGCCGATTCTGTAAGGAGAAGAAAGAAGATTAGCAAAATACCAAATGACAGCATGATAAATAAACAGCGGCCCTGTACGTACCATACAGAGTAATGTGGCAGATGTACATTTCTTTAACATAAGAAAACACATTACTAGTCACCTGGGACGGTGATTATGCCTATGATCATATTGTTGATCACAAAATGAGTGAGTAAATACATTTATGTTAAATGAATGAAAAAAGCAAACATAAGTAGAAGTGCCCCGCTATGTGGTGGTATGATAGATAGCGGAGACCTGGTTAGCGGGCATCACATATAGGAACGCAGTGGTACATTTGGTAATGCGGTTGAGCTGAAATAATAGACAGTCATCAAAAAAGAACAGATACAAAGTGACATCACATGTTCCGAAAGCCGTAGAGCTCAACGGGCCCCCTGGAGTATTCTATAGGAGATAATATTGTGACAGTAATCTCAAATAAATGATGATAACTCATAATCTCTGTTGAGACCCCTGGGGCTCAGTGTGTTGAGCTCGTGTATCCAATACGCCTCTCTGCGTTTGAGAATTGAAACGCGGTCCCCACCGCGGCGAGGTGATGTAATGTGTTCTATTATTTGAAATTTTAGCTGGGACACGTTGTGGCCTTTATCGGCAAAGTGTGCTGGTATGGGAAGTAAGAGGTTCTTACATCTTATTGTCGATTTGTGTTTAGAGATCCTAGCTTTGACTGGTTGGGTGGTTTCGCCTATGTACAGGAGCCCGCAGGGGCATTTAATCAGATATACAGCAAAATTGGTGTTGCAGGTGAAAAAACCGTTAATGGGGTATCTCTTGCCTGTGTGCGGGTGATGAATGACATTGCCTTTAAGGACACTGTTGCACTGATTACAACACAGACAGGGGAAAGTTCCTGTTTTGGGGTTACTCAAGAACCGCTGAGTAGTATGAGGTTGTGTTGAGCCTATGTCGGCACGGACTAAACAGTCTTTTATGTTGCGGGGCCTTTTAAAACATGGCAAAAAAGGTTGTTGGAACTCACTAACTGATGGATACGCTGTTTGGAGGATGTGCCAGTGTTGGCGAATAGTTTTGTGTAATCTATAAGCAGCAGGGTGGTACTGGTGGACGAATGGAATGCGTGATGTAGCAGGAACTTTGTCCCTATGGGCCACTGCACACCACCCCTTCTGGTCATGTGACACCCTCGTCACCTCTCCCCGCCCCTTCCGGCTCCTTTTGCTACTATATAGGCAGGTCCCGAGCGCACCGTCCTCAGCCTGCACTTGCGGGGGACACCGCGTGCTTCCTGTTGCTGATGAGGCGGGTAAGTTCTATGCACCACATGCTCTACATGCTTTCCATTGTAGCAGTCCAGCCTGTCACACATGAAACGTCCTTTCTCCCTCTATGCAGATAGTGCACACTATTCTTGCAGCCCAGACTGGCAGTATATACCGTGTGGCCCCTGCTTCATTCAGCAGGTGAGTCCTCTGCATTACATGCCTATATAGTGCTTGCAGTCCACTGTGCCATAGGTGTCATATTATCCTTTCCTCTGCAGACAGCGTCAGTTTGTGACACACTATCTTATCTCCATAGTTTGTGCCTACCCCTTGAGCACTATTTTGCAGCCCATACTGGCGGTACATACCACGTGCCTCCTGCTTCATTCCGCAGGTGAGTCCCCTGCATCTTGTGCCCATACAGTACTAGCGTGTCACGTGCCATATGCAGATGCAGGTAAAGAAGCTGCGGAGACACCATCACGTGTTTCTCGACGCAAGCAGTGAATAGCCAGGCCTTTCCCCAGGAAGGAACAACCACGGGAAGGCCAGCATCCTATGAAGGAAAGCCACCTATGCCAAGCATGGTATCCATCCACAGACAGCTGTTTCGGGGTGTTTGCCCCTCATCAGTGTGGAGTAGGAATCTGGCTATTGGGAGCAGTGCCTAGTAAAAAGGCTATAAAGGCACAGATGATTGGCCTCGGGGAGACCAAAACATCCAACACTGCGGAGACACCATCACGTGTTTCTCAACGCAGTGATTCCAGAACACTGCCCCCATCCCTTATGGGAAATATGCAGATGCAGGTAAAGAAGCTGCGGAGACACCATCACGTGTTTCTCGACGCAAGCAGTGAATAGCCAGGCCTTTCCCCGGGAAGGAACAACCACGGGAAGGGCAGCATCCTATGAAGAAAAGCCACCTATGCCAAGCATGGTATCCATCCACAGACAGCTGTTTCGGGGTGTTTGCCCCTCATCAGTGTGGAGTAGGAATCTGGCTATTAGGAGCAGTGCCTAGTAAAAAGGCTATAAAGGCACAGATGATTGGCCTCAGGGAGACCAAAACATCCAACACTGCGGAGACACCATCACGTGTTTCTCAACGCAGTGATTCCAGAACACTGCCCCCATCCCTTATGGGAAATATGCAGATGCAGGTAAAGAAGCTGCGGAGACACCATCACGTGTTTCTCGACGCAAGCAGTGAATAGCCAGGCCTTTCCCCGGGAAGGAACAACCACGGGAAGGGCAGCATCCTATGAAGGAAAGCCACCTATGCCAAGCATGGTATCCATCCACAGACAGCTGTTTCGGGGTGTTTGCCCCTCATCAGTGTGGAGTAGGAATCTGGCTATTAGGAGCAGTGCCTAGTAAAAAGGCTATAAAGGCACAGATGATTGGCCTCGGGGAGACCAAAACATCCAACACTGCGGAGACACCATCACGTGTTTCTCAACGCAGTGATTCCAGAACACTGCCCCCATCCCTTATGGGAAATATGCAGATGCAGGTAAAGAAGCTGCGGAGACACCATCACGTGTTTCTCGACGCAAGCAGTGAATAGCCAGGCCTTTCCCCGGGAAGGAACAACCACGGGAAGGGCAGCATCCTATGAAGGAAAGCCACCTATGCCAAGCATGGTATCCATCCACAGACAGCTGTTTCGGGGTGTTTGCCCCTCATCAGTGTGGAGTAGGAATCTGGCTATTAGGAGCAGTGCCTAGTAAAAAGGCTATAAAGGCACAGATGATTGGCCTTGGGGAGACCAAAACATCCAACACTGCGGAGACACCATCACGTGTTTCTCAACGCAGTGATTCCAGAACACTGCCCCCATCCCTTATGGGAAATATGCAGATGCAGGTAAAGAAGCTGCGGAGACACCATCACGTGTTTCTCGACGCAAGCAGTGAATAGCCAGGCCTTTCCCCGGGAAGGAACAACCACGGGAAGGGCAGCATCCTATGAAGGAAAGCCACCTATGCCAAGCATGGTATCCATCCACAAACAGCTGTTTCGGGGTGTTTGCCCCTCATCAGTGTGGAGTAGGAATCTGGCTATTAGGAGCAGTGCCTAGTAAAAAGGCTATAAAGGCACAGAAGATTGGCCTCGGGGAGACCAAAACATCCAATACTGCGGAGACACCATCACGTGTTTCTCAACGCAGTGATTCCAGAACACTGCCCCCATCCCTTATGGGAAATATGCAGATGCAGGTAAAGAAGCTGCGGAGACACCATCACGTGTTTCTCGACGCAAGCAGTGAATAGCCAGGCCTTTCCCCGGGAAGGAACAACCACGGGAAGGGCAGCATCCTATGAAGGAAAGCCACCTATGCCAAGCATGGTATCCATCCACAGACAGCTGTTTCGGGGTGTTTGCCCCTCATCAGTGTGGAGTAGGAATCTGGCTATTAGGAGCAGTGCCTAGTAAAAAGGCTATAAAGGCACAGATGATTGGCCTCGGGGAGACCAAAACATCCAACACTGCGGAGACACCATCACGTGTTTCTCAACGCAGTGATTCCAGAACACTGCCCCCATCCCTTATGGGAAATATGCAGATGCAGGTAAAGAAGCTGCGGAGACACCATCACGTGTTTCTCGACGCAAGCAGTGAATAGCCAGGCCTTTCCCCGGGAAGGAACAACCACGGGAAGGGCAGCATCCTATGAAGGAAAGCCACCTATGCCAAGCATGGTATCCATCCACAGACAGCTGTTTCGGGGTGTTTGCCCCTCATCAGTGTGGAGTAGGAATCTGGCTATTAGGAGCAGTGCCTAGTAAAAAGGCTATAAAGGCACAGATGATTGGCCTCGGGGAGACCAAAACATCCAACACTGCGGAGACACCATCACGTGTTTCTCAACGCAGTGATTCCAGAACACTGCCCCCATCCCTTATGGGAAATCTGCAGATGCAGGTAAAGAAGCTGCGGAGACACCATCACGTGTTTCTCGACGCAAGCAGTGAATAGCCAGGCCTTTCCCCGGGAAGGAACAACCACGGGAAGGGCAGCATCCTATGAAGGAAAGCCACCTATGCCAAGCATGGTATCCATCCACAGACAGCTGTTTCGGGGTGTTTGCCCCTCATCAGTGTGGAGTAGGAATCTGGCTATTAGGAGCAGTGCCTAGTAAAAAGGCTATAAAGGCACAGATGATTGGCCTCGGGGAGACCAAAACATCCAACACTGCGGAGACACCATCACGTGTTTCTCAACGCAGTGATTCCAGAACACTGCCCCCATCCCTTATGGGAAATATGCAGATGCAGGTAAAGAAGCTGCGGAGACACCATCACGTGTTTCTCGACGCAAGCAGTGAATAGCCAGGCCTTTCCGACACGTGATGGTGTCTCCGCAGTGTTGGATGTTTTGGTCTCCCCGAGGCCAATCATCTGTGCCTTACGTGCCATATGCGTCACACTATCCTTTCTTCCGCAGATAGCGTCAGTCCGTGACACACTACCCTATCTCAGTAGCTTGTTTCTACCTCATGCGCACTATTTTGCAGCCCATACTGGCAGTACATTCCGCGTGGCTCCTGCTCCATCCAGCAGGTGGGTCCTCCGTAGCACATGCCCATATAGTACCAGCGGTTCACAGTGCCATATATGTCACACCTTCCTCTCTCCTGCAGTTAGTGTCACTTGTGACACACCATTGTATCTCTGCGGCTTGTGCCTACCTCCACGACCTATATGTCTTCAGGCTTCTTATTGGTAGGTGGATTCTACTACACATTATACACCATACGCCCCGTCAGTTTTTCACATAGCCTACCTATTCAGTCTTATTATCACTTCAACTTCGCATATTGATCTCTCTTTTTAGATGCAATCTAACTTTGCTACTCGGGGCTTCTCTAAGCATACTAGTATATTAGGTAGGTTTTTCTCCTTTTTTTTTTTTTTCTTATGTTTTCCCACCCCACCACCCCGTCCTACCGTAACCCCTCATTTTTCTCCGTGATACACTACCTTATCTTTATTCGCATACGTTCAATCTGTGCAGCCTTCATATCTCGGCTATCTTGTTTGATGTCTCTTTATTGGAGTTGTGTTCTATTATTTTCAATCATGACTGTATTCTCCCATGTGATGTATATGCTTTAGTTTTTTTCTGTTTTTTTGTTTATGTTTATTTTCATATATTGTTCTTTTTTTATACATTGGATGTCACTTTCTCTGTATATATTTCCCTTCAGCACACTGATGAAGGTCCAGTAACGACCGAAACGTTTGTGAATACTGTATGTAAATAAAACCCCCACTTTGCATCACAACACTTTTGGAGTGTGCTAGTCACTTGTATTTTACATAAAGGCTTGGGAACCTATGACCGTGCACCTCCTCCTTTTGGCTGTGCTGAACATTTTCTATATAACTACAATTTCCTGTCCGTGACTTACTGTGTGTTTGGTGGTTCCCTACATTGTATGACTCGGCTTGTATTCTGAACCCTGCCTTCTGCTTTTCATCGCTGTTACTACATTTCCCGTCTGGCTTTGACTCTCTGGCTCATACCCCGACTACATCTTGTGTCTCACATTTTGGATCCCGCACTCCTGTCTGGTTCCAATTTCTTTCTTGTCTCTGACCTGGTGCATTGCTGTGACCTCTGGTACTTTGTCTTCCTGTTTGTTGCTGACCGGCCTGACTGCTCTGCCGCCTCGTTGTGGCGCTCCTCACTTTGCACTGTGGTGCTACACAGTGAGTGCTACCTTTTTCCCCTTACCTGCGTGCCCTGGCGGAGGTTGCGTGCAATTGCTCTGCAGATGTATTACAATATCAACACAGATACTGTAGATAACTCTTGTCACATAGACCTAAAGGCCCTGTCTTTTAATATATAATGATCCACTTTGCCTTCCTTTGGAGTAATAATTTTTGAATGTCTCCTCATTCTGGCATATTAAACACTTAAAATCTTACAAAATATAAACCTTTTGGATTTGATCACTGGACCTCACTTATTATATTTTATTAATATTGGTGAACCATTCCCATTCCTATAGAACAATTGTGCTTTCTATATCTTACAAATAAATGTCTTATCTATTCTCCTTTATAGAAACATTTACAAGAGCAGCAGTGGGAATAAACTACTTGTTGAGTTTTGCATGAGACAAAGTGTTTTACCCAATGTGTAATAAATCCAATCCGAATGGAGTTTTGAAAAATATGGAAACTACAAAAAAGATCAATGGTTGCGTTTACATTTCCCTTTAGGTATTGTTTTTTAAAGCCAAGAATAATACTTGTTTTTCAAATGATTTTGGAATAAAAATATCTTTTATGTTGCTGTTGTTTTTGTAAAGCTAGATCATGTAGGTTCTTATCACTTTCTAGTAAATATTTATTTTTCCAGTAATACATTTACTGTTTCATCCATTTGACTAATTTAAACTAAAAAAAAAAAAGTTTATTTTTTTCTTTGCTTGTAGACAAGCGATCATGCATCAGGTGTCCAAGAGACCAGTGGCCAAATGACAACAATCAATGTGCGCCAAAGGAGACAGAATTTTTATCATTTACCGATGACTCAATTACTCTTATAATCACTCTCATTGTTATTTTTCTTTTCCTCAAAACTTCATTTAAACTTGGGAATCTTCACTTTATGTAGAGACACACCAGTCGTAAAAGCATCTAACCAAAGCTTAAGCTTCCTCCTACTTGTCTCCATTATGTTAAGCTTCCTCTGTATATTTTTGTTCCTTGGTCGTCCTACAAGACTCACCTGTATGCTTCGTCAGACTTTATTTGGGATCATCTTCTCAGTAGCGATCTCTTCTATTCTGGCTAAGACAATTATGGTCTACTCTGCCTTCAAAGCCACCAAACCTGGGAGCAAGTGTCGAAAATTTATTGGAGTAAAGATCACCAACTGTTTAGTCTTTATTTGTTCATTTACCCAAGTTGTACTTTGCATTATCTGGTTATCTACTGCTCCACCATTTCCAGAAAACAACTTTGACTTGTATGAGGACAAAATTATTCTTCAGTGTAATGAAGGCTCAATAGTAGCATTTTCCATAATTCTGGGTTATATTGGTATTCTTGCTTTAGTAAGTTTCTTGGTTGTTTTTCTGGCGAGAAATTTGCCAGATAGTTACAATGAAGCCAAAAATATCACATTCAGCATGTTGGTTGTCTGCAGTGTCTGGGGGCTTTTATTCCGGCCTATTTAAGTGTAACTGGAAAAAGTTCAGTTCTTGTAGAGATATTTGCCATATTGTCCTCAAATGTTGCCATTTTGGCCTGTATATTTTTTCCTAAGTGCTATATTATTATCCTAAGACCAGACTTAAATTCAAGGGACAATTTGTTAAAAAAGCCTAAATATAATAGTGAAAACATAATCACATAAATCATGCATAGCAATTTAATGTATTCACAATTTTTTTTTAATGTATATTTTCTTTTCTTTCGTAATGGCCCAACAATCAATTTACATTTTAGATCTTTATTGCTGATTCTGCCATAAGAAATCATGGTATCAAAATTATGGAACAGTGAAAACCTTTAAAGGACCACACGTTAACAAAAGATTTTAGGCAGCAAATTACTTATTCCAATATTGTAGGAAAATATTTGTTTTCGAAATCTTGAAAATAGATCCTATTACAGTTCATTAATAAGACACGATAAAGATGACTATTTGTTAAGCAATTTTTTACAATTTTCTGGTGTAAAACTGCTTGAAATATGGCAAGTAAAATAAATATGGGAAAGAAAGAAAGCAGACTCACTGCAGGGATTCAACAGGTGTTTAATTGCACTGTAGCCTCTAAGCTGGACAACTATAACTCTTAAATCCAACTCCACTTAGAGATATAGCCAGCAAGGAAGTGCAGTAAAGGGTGAGCATAAACAGTGAGGAAAATAAGTGTTTGATACATTTACAATGTTGCAACTTTTCACATATTCAAAGAATGGAGAGCTCTGTAATTTGTATCACACGTACATTTCAACTGTCAGAAACAGAATCTTTTTAAAAATTCAGAAAATTACATTTTATGATTTTTACATAATTAAATTACATTTTATCTCATGAAAAAAGTGTTTGATACTATAGAAAAACAGAACTCTATATTTGGTACGGAAACCTTTGCTTGCAATTACAGAGGTCAGACGTTTCCTGTAGTCCATGGCCAAGTTTTCACACACTACAGCAGGGATTTAGGCCAGTCCTCCAACAAGTTTTCTTTACATCTTTCAGGTTTTGGGGCTTTTGCTAGACAACCTTGAGTTTTCAAGTGGGAAGACCCAGCAAAGACCCATCTTCAATGCTCTTACTGAGGGAAGGAGGTTGATGGCCAAAATATTGCAATATATGACCCCCATTTACCCTCCCTTCTTTACAGTGCTGTTGTCCTGTCCTCTGTGCAGAAAAGCACCCCCAAAGTATGATGTTTCACCCACGTTGCTTAATGGTGGAGATGGTGTTTATACTTTTTCTTCCTCCAGCCACGACGAGTGGAGTTTATGCCAAAAAGTTATTTTTTCATCTCATCTAACCACATGACCTTCTCCCATGCCTTCTTTGGATCATCCAGATGGTCATTGGTAAACTTCAAAAGGGTCTTACAGGGGGAAGTTGCGTGCCCTGCAGGATTTTAATCCTTGATGGCATAGTGTATGACTAAAGGTAATGCTTGAGGCTGTGGTCCCACCTCTCTTCAGGTTATTGATTAGGTCCTCCCATATAGTTCTTGCGTGATTCTTGACCTTTCTCAGAATCATCCTTACGCCATGAGGTAAGATCTTGCATGGAGCCCCAGTCCGAGGATGATTGACAGTCATCTTGTGCTTCTTCCATTTTCTGATAATTGTGCAAGCCACTGTTGCCTCCACACAATCTGCTTGTAGCTCATCCCAGCCCTGCGCAGGTCTACAATTTTTTCCCTGATTTCCTTATACAGGTCTTTGGTCTTGGCCATGGTGGGAAAGTTGGAGTGTGATTGATTGAGTGTGTGTACAGATGTCTTACATGCAGGAAACAAGGTCACACAAGTGCTATTAATACAGTTAATGAGGGTAGAATAGAAAAACTATCAGGTCTGTGAGAGCCAGAATTCTTGCTGAGCAAATCAGGTGATCAACCAGTTATTTCATGCAATTAAAAGCAATTTCATTAATGAAAATCATGCAATGAGATTTTATTGTTATTTAGCTTTCGGTCTCTCACAGTTGAAGTGCACCTAAGATAAAAATTACATGTCTCTCCATTCTTTAAAGGTGGGAAATACTTATTTTCTCCACTGTAAAAATCAACCCAAAATGTGATAGGACAGACCAAAATGGGAAAACGGAAAACAGTTGGAAAGAAGCAAACCAAGAAGGAGGAACAAAGACAATTGGAACCCTCAGCATTTTGGGCAGGGTGGAAAAGGCAATAGCTCAATAGTCAGGGGTACTATCCACGGAACAACAGGTCAGCAGATCAAATCGCCAAACCGACCTATGACAACACATTTACAAGTTTCACCCTAATGGGTTTGTTTACTTTATTCGCAAAATCCGTTTCCAATCTGTGTATATTAACCCCTTCCCGACCTTTGACGCATACGCTGCGTCATGAAAGTCGGTGCCATTCCGACCCATGACGCAGCATATGCGTCATGGAAAGATCGCGTCCCTGCAGGCCGGGTGAAAGGGTTAACTCCCATTTCACCCGATCTGCAGGGACAGGGGGAGTGGTAGTTTAGCCCAGGGGGGGTGGCTTCACCCCCTCGTGGCTACGATCGCTCTGATTGGCTGTTGAAAGTGAAACTGCCAATCAGAGCGATTTGTAATATTTCACCTAAAAAACTGGTGAAATATTACAATCCAGCCATGGCCGATGCTGCAATATCATCGGCCATGGCTGGAAACACTTATGTGCACCCACCCCACCCCTCCGATCGCCCCCCCAGCCCCCCGATCTGTGGTCCGCTCCCCTCCGTCCTGTGCTCCGCTCCCCCGTCCTCCTGTCCGCTTCCCCCGTGCACCAATCACACCCCCCGCGCTCCAATCAAACCCCCCCGCACTCCGATCCCCCCCGCACACAGCGACCCCCCCCCCCCCGTGCTCCGATCCACCCCCCCCGCACAGCGATCCCTCACCCCGTGCTCCAATCCTCCCCCGTGCTCCAATCCTCCCTCCCGTGTTCCGATCCACCCCCCCCATGCTCCGATCCACCCCCCCGTGCTCCGACGCCCCCCCCCGTGCCCTGATCTCCCCCCCTTATACTTACCTGGCCGCCCGAGGTCCGTCCGTCTTCTTTCCTGGGCGCCGCCATCTTCCAAAATGGCGGGCGCATGTGCAGTGCGCCCGCCGAATCTGCCGGCCGGCAGATTCGTTCCAGAGTGAATTTTGATCACTGAGATATAACCTATCTCAGTGATCAAAATAAAAAAAATAGTAAATGACCCCCCCCTTTGTCACCCCCATAGATAGGGACAATAAAAAAATAAAGAATTTTTTTTTTTTCACTAAGGTTGGGGTAAGAACTAGGGTTAGGGGTAGGGTTAGGGGTAGGGTTAGGGTTAGGGTTAGGGGTAGGGGTAGGGGTAGGGTTAGGGGTAGGGGTAGGGTTAGGGGTAGGGTTAGGGGTAGGGTTAGGGTTTCGGTATGTGCACACATATTCTGGTCCTATGCGGATTTTTCCGCAGCGGATTTGAAAAATCCACAGTGCTAAACCGCTGCCGATTTATCGTGGATTTACCGCGGTTTTTCTGCGCATTTCTCTGCGGTTTTACAACTGCGATTTTCTATTGGAGCAGTTGTAAAACCGCTGCGGAATCCGCAGAAAGAAGTGACATGCTGCGGAATGTAAACCGCTGCGTTTCCGTGCAGTTTTTCCGCAGCATGTGTACAGCGATTTTTGGTTCCCATAGGTTCACATTGAACTGTAAACTCATGGGAAACTGCTGCGGATCCGCAGCATTTTCTGCAGCGTGTGCACATACCTTTAGAATTAGGCTATGTGCACACGGTGCGGATTTGGCTGAGGATCCGCAGCAGTGTTCCATCAGGTTTACAGTACCATGTAAACATATGGAAAACCAAATCCGCTGTGCCCATGGTGCGGAAAATACCGCGCGGGAACGCTGCGTTGTATTTTCCGCAGCATGCCAATTCTTTGTGCGGATTCCGCGGCGTTTTACACCTGTTCCTCAATAGGAATCCGCAGGTGAAATCCGCACAAAAAACACTGGAAATCCGCGGAAAATCCGCAGGTAAAACGTAGTGCCTTTTACCCGCGGATTTTTCAAAAATGGTGCTGAAAAATCTCATACGAATCCCCAACGTTGGCACATAGCCTTAGGGTTGGGTTGGAATTAGGGTTGTGGTTAGGGTTAGGGGTGTGTTGGGGTTAGGGTTGTGGTTAGGGGTGTGTTGGGGTTAGGGTTGTGATTAGGGTTATGGCTACAGTTGGGATTAGGGTTAGGGGTGTGTTGGGGTTAGTGTTGGAGGTAGAATTGAGGGGTTTCCACTGTTTAGGCAGTTCAGGGGGTCTCCAAACGCAACATGGCGCCACCATTGATTCCAGCCAATCTTGTATTCAAAAATTCAAATGGTGCTCCCTCACTTCCGAACAGTGGTTTACCCCCACATATGGGGTACCAGCATACTCAGGACAAACTGCGCAACAATTACTGGGGTCCAATTTCTCCTGTTACCCTTGAGAAAATAAAAAATTGCTTGCTAAAACATCATTTTTGGGGAAAGAAAAATGATTTTTTATTTTCACGGCTCTGCGTTGTAAACGTCTGTGAAGCACTTGGGGGTTCAAAGTGCTCACCACATATCTAGATAAGTTCCTTGGGGGGTCTAGTTTCCAAAATGGGGTCACTTGTGGGGGGTTTTTACTGTTTAGGCACACCAGGGGCTCTGCAAACGCAACGTGACGCCCGCAGACCATTCCATCAAAGTCTGCATTTCAAAAGTCACTACTTCCCTTCTGAGCCCCCACGTATGCCCAAACAGTGGTTTACCCCCACACATGGGGTATCAGCGTACTCAGGAGAAACTGGACAACAACTTTTGTGGTCCAATTTCTCCTGTAACCCTTGGAAAAATAAAAAATTCTGGGCTAAAAAATTATTTTTGAGGAAAGAAAACGTATTTATTATTTTCACGGCTCTGCGTTATAAACTTCTGTAAAGCACTTGGGGGTTGAAAGTGCTCACCACACATCTAGATAAGTTCCTTTGGGGGTCTAGTTTCCAAAATGGGGTCACTTGTGGGGGTTTCTACTGTTTAGGCACACCAGGGGCTCTGCAAACGCAACGTGACGCCCGCAGACCATTCCATCAAAGTCTGCATTTCAAAAGTCACTACTTCCCTTCTGAGCCCCCACGTGGGCCCAAACAGTGGTTTACCCCCACACATGGGGTATCAGCGTACTCAGGAGAAACTGGACAACAACTTTTGTGGTTCAATTTCTCCTGTAACCCTTGGGAAAATAAAAAATTCTGGGCTAAAAATTATTTTTGAGGAAAGAAAATGTATTTATTATTTTCACTGCTCTGTGTTATGAACTTCTATGAAGTACTTGGGGGTTCAAAGTGCTCACCTCACATCTAGATAAGTTCCTTTCGGGGTCTAGTTTCCAAAATGGGGACACTTGTGGGGGGTTTCTACTGTTTAGCCACATCAGGGGCTCTGCAAACGCAACGTGACGCCCACAGAGCATTCCATCAAAGTCTGCATTTCAAAACGTCACTACTTCACTTCCGAGCCCCAGCATGTGCCTAAACAGTGGTTTACCCCCACATATGGGGTATCAGCGTACTCAGGAGAAACTGGACAACTTTTGGGGTCAAATTTCTCCTGTTACCCTTGGGAAAATAAAAAATTGCGGGCTAAAATTCATTTTTGAGAAAATAATTTTTTTATTTTATTTTCATGGCTCTGCGTTATAAACTTATGTGAAGCACTTGAGGGTTCAAAGTGCTCACTACACATCTAGATTAGTTCCTTTGGGGGTCTAGTTTCCAAAATGGGGTAATTTGTGGGAGATCTCCAATGTTTAGGCACACAGGGGCTCTCCAAACGCGACATGGTGTCCGCTAATGATTGGAGATAATTTTCCATTTAAAAAGCCAAATGGCGTGCCTTCCCTTCTGAGCCCTGCCGTGCGCCCAAACAGTGGTTTACCCCCACATATGGGGTATCTGCATACTCAGGACAAACTGGACAACAACATTTGTGGTCCAATTTCTCCTATTACCATTGGCAAAATAGGAAATTCCAGGCTAAAAAATCATTTTTGAGAAAAGAAAAATTATTTTTTATTTTCATGGCTCTGCATTATAAACTTCTGTGAAGCACCTGGGGGTTTAAAGTGCTCAGTATGCATCTAGGTAAGTTCCTTGGGGGGTCTAGTTTCCAAAATGGGGTCACTTGTGGGGGAGCTCCATTGCATAGGCACACAGGGGCTCTCCAAATGCGACATGGTGTCCGCTAACAATTGGAGCTAATTTTCCATTCAAAAAGTTAAAAGGCGCGCTGTTAAGGACTGGCGGAACGCACCATGTATAGATGGTAAGAAACTAGGTGCGTTCGCAGTCCGAGGTCCACCGTGCAGGTAAAAGACCCTGCAGCTAGCAAGACGGACAATATGGCGGTACACTAAAGGATACACGCGTGGGTTAAACCTCACCCAACGTGAAGAAAGCGATCCTGTTAATCCACAGGACCGCAGTACCGCACTAGTGCGCGAGCAAGTGGTCAGCGGACTTAACCCCAGAAGGGATTGGAGCCCGATTAGACCCTTGCTGGCGTAACACCGCAACTGGGTGTGTAGAGAACCTTAAGGAATATAAGTGCACAAGAGTGCGAGCGATGCCGCACTAACGGACGCCACTAACCACCCAGACTCGGGTATGGAAAGCGCAAGACAGGCGCACGGCGCCGTACTGGCAGGCACAGCTACAGGACGCTGAGATGTGTTTTTAGTGCTGTAGGCTAAGTCGGGCGCTAGGTAGCAGCCATACACCTTCCGCGAACAGACATTCAATAGGGAAGGGGTTTCCAAGGACGACTTGCACTCACAACATACACACATCAACAATTGTTTGACAATACTAGCGCATGGCCGTGCGGTCATGCGCAGTTTATATAACAGCAGCACAGGAAGTGGCCACAGCACTTTTGCCCTTCTAGGACCTGCCAAGAGGACCAATGGAATGTGCTACAGAGCCTGAGCACATGACCCTCGATCTCCAACGGGAGACCTTACGCTGGGCATGCTCAGTACATGCAGACAAGGACTTAGTCCCAGAGAAGTCCGCTCGCTGCTGACCAGCACTGACTTTAATGGCAGAGACTGGAGAAGCAGCACTAACTCTCAGAACAGAGTGAGAATGAGCAAGACGCTGGGACCGACGTCCTTGCTGAGCAGGCTCCACTGCGGCTGGACAAGAATGGGAGACCGCAGCGGAAGTGGCTCGAGATTTCCCCTGTGCAGAAGCGGGAACTCGACCCCTAACACGCGCCTTCCCTTCCGAGCCCTGCCGTGTGCCCAAACAGTGGTTTACCCCCACATATGAGGTATCGGCGTGCTCGGGAGAAATTGCTCAACAAATTTTAGGATCCATTTTATCCTGTTGCCCATGTGAAAATGAAAAAATTGAGGCGAACATAAATTTTTTGTGAAAAAAAAGTACTTTTTCATTTTTACGGATCAATTTGTGAAGCACCTGAGGGTTTAAAGTGCTCACTAGGCATCTAGATAAGTTCCTTGGGGGGTCCAGTTTCCAAAATGGGGTCACTTGTGGGGGAGCTCCAATGTTTAAGCACACAGGGTCTCTCCAAACGCGACATGGTGTCCACTAACGATGGAGATAATTTTTCATTCAAAAAGTCAAATGGCGCTCCTTCCCTTCCGAGCCTTACCATGTGCCCAAACAGTGGTTTACCCCCACATGTGAAGTATCGGTGTACTCAGGAGAAATTGCCAAACAAATTTTAGGATCCATTTTATCCTGTTGTCCATGTGAAAATGAAAAAAATTGAGGCTAAAAAACTTTTTTTGTGAAAAAAAAGTACTTTTTCATTTTTACGGATCAATTTGTGAAGAATCTGGGGGTTTAAAGGGCTCACTATGCATCTAGATAAGTTCCTTGGGGCGTCTAGTTTCCAAAATGGGGTCACTTGTGGGGGAGCTCCAATTTTTAGGCACACGGGGGCTCTCCAAATGTGACATGGTGTCCGCTAAAGAGTGCAGCCAATTTTTCATTCAAAAAGTCAAATGGCGCTCCTTCCCTTCCAAGCCCTGCCGTGCGCCCAAACAGTGGTTTACCCCCACATATGAGGTATCAGCGTACTCAGGACAAATTGGACAACAACTTACGTGGTTCAGTTTCTCCTTTTACCATTGGGAAAATAAAAAAATTGTTGCTGAAAAATCATTTTTGTGAGTAAAAAGTTAAATGTTCATTTTTTCCTTCCATGTTGCTTCTGCTGCTGTGAAGCACCTGAAGGGTTAATAAACTTCTTGAATGTGGTTTTGTGCACCTTGAGGGGTGCAGTTTTTAGAATGGTGTCACTTTTGGGTATTTTCAGCCATATAGACCCCTCAAACTGACTTCAAATGTGAGGTGGTCCCTAAAAAAAATGGTTTTGTAAATTTCGTTGTAAAAATGAGAAATCGCTGGTCAAATTTTAACCCTTATAACTTCCTAGCAAAAAAAAATTTTGTTTCCAAAATTGTGCTGATGTAAAGTAGACGTGTGGGAAATGTTATTTATTAACTATTTTGTGTCACATAACTCTCTGGTTTAACAGAATACAAATTCAAAATGTGAAAATTGCGAAATTTTCGCCAAATTTCCATTTTTATCACAAATAAACACAGAATTTATTGACCTAAATTTACCACTAACATGAAGCCCAATATGTCACGAAAAAACAATCTCAGAACCGCTAGGATCCATTGAAGCGTTCCTGAGTAATTACCTCATGAAGGGACACTGGTCAGAATTGCAAAAAACGGCAAGGTCTTTAAGGTCAAAATAGGCTGGGTCATGAAGGGGTTAAGGTTATGTCCAAGTGATTTGCAAACGGTAAAAATACTTTCCCATCCTCTCATATTTCTCCTCATTTTTGTCATTTAATGTTATGTTCCCTTTGCTTTGTCAGATCTCAATGCGGCAATACTTTACAGTAATCTTCCCCTAAGTCTAACATCTGTAAATACTTGGCTTCATATGTATTAATTAGATATTCTTTTGATGGCACAGTTTCCTGATTATTTGTATCTACTAACACATCAAGATCTCATCATGTACAGTTAAAACATGTATCTGTTGGATCTGTCTAAAGGAAAGAACAGTGTTCTCCTTGGAGTTAAAAAGCTGTTTCAGCATGATTAACTGGTCTTCTGGATACCAGAGCTTATTCTCATTGCCGTCACCCTGTGTGGAGGGGCAATCACCAGTGCCGGAGGAAAATTATTATATGGCTATCATCAGTTGTTAGAGGAGTCCTCCATAAGCCCTACCTACTGTGCTACTCTCACCCTCCTCTTCACTTCATGTCAGCAAATGTCGAAAGGTCGAGTTTTGTCTCCTAAAGGCACTATTTTCACTTTAGTCACAACAGCATTAACCCCTTAAGCCCCGAGGGTGGTTTGCACGTTAATGACCGGGCCAATTTTTACAATTCTGACCACTGTCCCTTTATGAGGTTATAACTCTGGAACGCTTCAACGGATCTTGGCGATTCTGACATTGTTTTCTCGTGACATATTGTACTTCATTTTAGTAGTAACATTTATTCGATATAACTTGCGTTTATTTGTGAAAAAAACGGAAATTTGGCGAAAATTTAGAAAGTTTCGCAATTTTCCAACTTTAAATTTTTATGCCCTTAAATCACAGAGATATCTCACGCAAAATACTTAATAAGTAACATTTCCCACATGTCTACTTTACATCAGCACAATTTTGGAACCAAAATTTTTTTTTGTTAGGGAGTTATAAGGGTTAAAAGTTGACCAGCAATTTCTCATTTTTACAACACCATTTTTTTTTAGGGACCACATCTCATTTGATGTCATTTTGAGGGGTCTATATGATAGAAAATACCCAAGTGTGAGACCATTCTAAAAACTGCACCCCTCAAGGTGCTCAAAACCACATTCAAGAAGTTTATTAACCCTTCAGGGGTTTCACAGGAATTTTTGGAATGTTTAAATAAGAATGAATATTTAACTTTTTTTCACACAAAATTTATTTCAGCTCCAATTTGTTTTATTTTACCAAGGGTAACAGGATAAAATGGATGCCAAACATTGTTGTACAATCTGTACTGAGTACGCTGATAGCCCATATGTGGGAGTAAACCACTGTTTGGGCGCATGGCAGAGCTCGGAAGGGAAGGAGCGCCATTTGACTTTTAAATGCAAAATTGACAGGAATTGAGATGGGACACCATGTTGCGTTTGGAGAGCCACTGATGTGCCTAAACATTGAAACCCCCCCACAAGTGACACCATTTTGGAAAGTAGACACCCTAAGGAACTTATCTAGATGTGTGGTGACCACTTTGACCCACCAATTGCTTCACAGAAGTTTATAATGCAGAGCCGTAAAAATAAAAAATCATATTTTTTCACAAAAATGATCTTTTCGCCCCCAATTTTTTATTTTCCCAAGAGTAAGAGAAGAAATTGGACCTCAAAAATTGTTGGCCAATTTGTCCTGAGTACGCTGATACCCCATATATGGGTGTAAACCATTGTTTGGGCGTATGGCAGAGCTCGGAAGGGAAGGAGCGCCATTTGACTTTTCAATGCAAAATTGACTGGAATTGAGATGGGACGCCATGTTGCGTTTGGAGAGCCCCTGATGTGCCTAAACATTAAAACCCCCCACAAGTGACACCATTTTGAAAAGTAGACCCCTTAAGGAACTTATCTAGATGTGTGGTGAGCACTTTGACCCAACAAGTGCTTCACAGAAGTTTATAATGCAGAGCCGTAAAAATAAAAAATCTTATTTTTTCACAAAAATGATCTTTTCGCCCCCAATTTTTTATTTTCCCAAGGGTAAGAGAAGAAATTAGACCACAAAAGTTGTTGTGCAATTTGTCCTGAGTGCGACGATACCCCATATGTGGGGGTAAACCACTTTTTGGGTGCATAGCAGAGCTCGGAAGGGAAGGAGCGCCATTTGACTTTTCAATGCAAAATTGACTGGAATTAAGTTGGGACGCCATGTTGGTTTGGAGAGCCCCTGATGTGCCTAAACATTAAAACCCCCCACAAGTGACACCATTTTGGAAACTAGACCCCATAAGGAACTTATCTAGATGTGTTTTGAGAGCTTTGAACCCCCAAATGTTTCACTACAGTTTACAACGCAGAGCCGTGAAAATAAAAAATCCTTTTTTTTCCCACAAAAATGATTTTTAGCCCCCCAAATTTTTATTTTCCCAAGGATAACAAGAGAACTTGGACCCAAAAAGTTGTTGTCCAATTTGTCTCGAGTACGATGATACCCCATATGTTGGGGTAAACCCCTGTTTGGGCGCACGGGAGAGCTCGGAAGTGAAGGAGCACTGTTTTACTTTTTCAATGCAGAATTGGCTGGAATTGAGATCGGACGCCATGTCGCGTTTGGAGAGCCCCTGATGTGTCTAAACAGTGGAAACCCCCAATTATAACTGAAACCCTAATCCAAACGCACCCCTAACCCTAATCCCAACTGTAACCCTAACCACACACCTAACCCTGACACACCCCTAATTCTAATCCCAACCCTAATCCCAACCGTAAATGTAATACAAACCCTAACCCTAACCCTAGCCCTAACCCTAGCCCTAACCCTAACCCTAATGGGAAAATGGAAATAAATACATTTTTTTAATTTTATTATTTTTATTTTAAGGCTAGGTTCACATTGCATTAGGGAAATCCGTTTAGCACTAGCGGATTGCGCTAACGCAATGTCTTTTTAGGTGTCGTGTTTAGTGGTCGCGTTAACGTCCCCGCTCTGGAAGATCGGGGATCGGACCTCGGGCGCGCCGCGGACGCTGCAAGCAGCGTCTGAGGCGCGCCACAAAAGAACGGCACCTTGCTAGCGCGAGCCGAAAATGGCACGCTCTAGCGATGCGCTACACCCGAAAATCACATTGCTGTCAATGGTTGTGCTAACGGACCCGTTGCACGGCGTTAATTGTGACATTTTCGCCGTGCAACGCTGTCCGTTAGCGTTAACCCATTAACGCAATGTGAACCTAGCCTAACTAAGGGGGTGATGAAGGGGGGTTTGATTTACTTTTATAGCGAGTTTTTTATATCGGATTTTTATGATTGGCAGCCGTCACACACTAAAAGACGCTTTTTATAGCAAAAAAGTTTTTGCGTCTCCACATTTTGAGACCTATAATTTTTCCATATTTTGGTCCACAGAGTCATGTGAGGTCTTGTTTTTTGCGGGACGAGTTGACGTTTTTATCGGTTACATTTTCGGACATGTGACAGTTTTTGATCGCTTTTTATTCCGATTTTTTGTGAGGCAGAATGACCAAAAACCAGCTATTCATGAATTTCTTTTGGGGGAGGCGTTTATACCGTTCCGCGTTTGGTAAAATTGATAAAGCAGTTTTATTCTTCGGGTCAGTACGATTACAGCGATACCTCATTTATATCATTTTTTTTATGTTTTGGCGCTTTTATACGATAAAAGCTATTTTATAGAAAAAATAATTATTTTGGCATCGCTTTATTCTCAGGACTATAACTTTTTTATTTTTTTGGTTATGATGCTATATGGCGGCTCGTTTTTTGCGGGACAAGATGACGTTTTCAGAGGTACCATGGTTATTTATATCCGTCTTTTTGATCGCGTGTTATTCCACTTTTTGTTCAGCGTTATGATAATAAAGCGTTGTTTTTTGGCTCGTTTTTTTTTTTTTTTTCTTACGGTGTTCACTGAAGGGGTTAACTAGTGGGCCAGTTTTATAGGTCGGGTCGTTACGGACGCGGCGATACTAAATATGTGTACTTTTATTGTTTTTTTTGTTTTTTTTTATGTAAAGAAATGTATTTATGGGAATAATATTTTTTTTTTTCTGCTTTATTTAGGAATATTTTTTTTTATTTTTTTTTACAAGTGTGGAAATTTTTTTTTTTACTTTTTCACTTTGTCCCAGGGGGGACATCACAGATCACCGATCTGACAGTGTGCACAGCACTCTGTTAGATCGGTGATCTGACATACAGCCGGGCAGGATTAGAGCTGCAGCTGCAGCCTGATCCTGACCCGGAAGTGCTCCCTGCAGGACCCGGATGCAGCCCGGCGGCCATTTTGGATCCGGGGACTGCAGGGAGAAGACGCTCGGTACACGGTGAGCACATCACCGTGTACCGATCGTCTCAGGGAAGCCCGCAGGGAGCCCCCTCCCTGCGCGATGCTTCCCTGCACCGCCGGCACACCGCGATCATCTTTGATCGCGGTGTGCCGGGGGTTAATGTGCCGGGAGCGGTCCGTGACCGCTCCTGGCACATATTGCCGGATGTCAGCTGCGATAGGCAGCTGACACCCGGCCGCGATCGGCCGCGCTCCCCCCGTGAGCGCGGCCGATCGCATATGACGTACTATCCCGTCCATGGGAATTAAGTCCCAGGTCACCTGGACGGGATAGTACGTCATATGGGATTAAGGGGTTAATAGGGGCATTTCAAACATTGAGCTGTCCAAAATGTAAAAAAATTGCGTAGTATCCCAGCAGAACAATCACCCAAAGGATACATCAAGATTGTGGAAGAAATGGTTAAATGACAGCGATGTAAAGGTGGATATGCCCCCGCAGTCACTAGCTCAACGCAATGTAACACCTGTGGTGGTCTTGAAGAAAAAACTGTATACATGCCCAAGTGAGTCAACCAGTGTGCACCAACTTTGGGAACGAAGAGAAGAGCCATGGGATCAGATTTTAGTCTTGACATGTTTGAATATGATTGAGAGCATGCCCAGAAAAATGCAGACAGTGATGAAAAAAACTAAAAAAAACAAATTTAGATTTTTAGAAGCAAAATAGTAACACTGCATAAACACGACAAGAATCTTCACAACTAATCATAGGCTACATAGTTGCAAGTCAAATGCATGTATAAGATAGCCAAGTTGATTGTATATAAAAATCTGATAGTCCCATGTTCAAAGAAGTAGTGATGGTGAGATATGGTGTTAGGTGTAGAGATCCCACCGCTGCACAGGGGGAATCTTTAACCATCTCCGCTGAGGTCTCCCATTCTCCTCCAGCCGCAGTGGAGCCTGCTCAGCAGAGACGTCGGTCTCAGCATCTTGCTCAAGCTGATACTGTGCATCTGGTTACAGCTGTCGCCCCAGGTTCTGCCTTTCTAACCAGCATTGATCAGCGGCGAGTAGACATTCCAGGGACTAAGTCCTGCTTTGCGTCTACTGAGCATGTCCGTGAGACAACCCCTCATTGAAGGTCACATGCTCAGGTCCTGTAGCAGCTCCGATTGGAGCACTAGGAAGGTCCTGGAAGGCTACATCTATAAAAGGCTTGCATGGCTTGGCCATGTGCTAGTATAAACCAAAATTGTGTGTCTGCTTGTATAACTGTATCTGGTGAAAGCTACTTAATGTTCCCCGTCCCTCCGGTTGTTGCATGGGCATTAGGTTGAGTGGAGCTAGGATACAGCATCAGTTAGCCACCGCCACACACTTGGTCAACATCTTTAGCGGTGTACGCAAGCGCGACGCTGCGCGCACGCCATGTGCTGTAGCTTACAGTTAGCGATTTCACAGTTGCGTTAGCACTTAGAGGTTAATCACAGTCACTTTTCAGAGTAGGGTGGGAATTCCCATTTGAACCCAGCATCTGTCTCTGGTGTGCTCGGGCTCAAAAGCCATTGATTGACAGGGTGCGTTCAACCACCAGCTTAGTTGGGGTGAGTGCTATGGATCCCAGTAGCTCCTGCTCTGCTGTGCCCTGTGACAGCTAACAGGGTCCAGCGTTCCTATTGTGCTCTGCGTCTCTGTGGAGCAACAGAATTTGCGTTTGTTCACACCGGGTAATGTTAGCCACAGAGTGCCGCAATTACTTAGCAGCAGGTTCCATCACTGCACAGTGGACCCCGGTCTGCCAACGCACCTTATACCTTCCTTAATATTATTTGGTGTGTTCCGCCAGCCCTAACATATGAAGCCTCAAAGTCAAAAGTTCAAAACATTATTACCTTTTCTGCTTTTCAGTATAAGGGCAAAAAAATATCACTTTTTGGGATCTGGAACAGGTTTTTTTAATTAAAAAAATAATAATTTAACAAGTGCAAGGATTTTTTATCAATCCATGCAAACAGCATCACGTTTTTACAGAGCAGAACAGGCTAGCTACTTTCAATGTACAGCACAAGGGCTTGTCACCAAGTCTTTATAATTTTTCTGTATTTGGTAGCTTTTTATTTTTTTCTATTCTGAAATAACTTTTAGTCCAACACTATAAAACACATTATGTAGCTTGCAGATGTGTGGATGGTTCGGCCGTGTTGTGAGTGTGGCAAAAGTCACACAGAAAAGAGTTAAAGCAAACCTGTCAGCAGGAAACTACAGGCAATGTCACGTTGGCGGTTTTAATCTACCGGTAATTGAAATGATACATAGGGTAAAGAAATCCATCTCGAGGTTCTTGTGTAATCAGTGTTATAAGTTTTCAGTTGATGAGATTCTCATGCTCGAGAGCTGGACTCTGGGCAGAGTCTTATCTTGGTGCTCTAAGCCAGAGAAACCAAGGAAAGAAATGCCCACAGGCCGCCCCGAAGAACAAACAGCCAGTTTCTCTCTTTCTCTATGATGATGAATATGTTTGTGCTTTGGGTCGGCCTATGGGCAGGTCTTTCCTTGGTATCTCTGGCTTAGAGCACCAAGGTAAGAGTCCGCCTACAGTCCCGCCCTGCAGCAGGAGCATATCATTAGATGAAAACTTCTAACACTAATTACACAAGAACCAATATACAGATTTATTTACCCCAGGTATCATTTTAATCAGTTTAACACTGCCAACCTGACACTGTCTGTAGTTTACTTAGCAAAATAATGCTGGGAAGCTCACTGTAAGGCAAGGCAGATAAGGAGACACTGAAGGACCAGCAACAGCAGCCCTGGCACCAGCAGCATTGCCAAACATTGCAAAACACAGCAGGAGATGTGTGGCTTGTGTACCTCTGCCGTGGTTGTGGCAATGGCAGAAGATACAACAGTGTTCCCCAACTCCAGTCCTCAAGAGCCACCAACAGGTCATGTTTTCAGGATTTCCTTAGTATTGAAGGGTGATAATTGCATCGCCTGGACAATACTAAGGAAATCCTGAAAACATGACCTGTTGGTGGCTCTTTAGGACCGGAGTTGGGGAACACTGAGCTACAAGATAGAGAATTAGGATAGGTCAGGTAAGGAGAATTCCAGCAATGGCAGCCCTTGCAGAAGCAGCAGTAATTGCAGTATAGATGATATGGTCACAGGAATAAATACCCAACTGAGCACAGGTCATCAGCAGTTGCAGCTGGAGAAGACAGGCAATGGACAGTCAGACAGACAGAAAGAGCTATGGCTATTTAATAATTGGCATCAGCAGTAGGTGATGAACATTAGCACTGGTCCATGACTTATTATTTTGACAAATGTTACATTTGTCACTCTTTTAGTCAATTACCTTGGATGTGATATATCCGTTGGCCATGCTAAACACTTTTGCTAACAGTACACTGGAGGCTGAACATGACTATGCCGATATCAAATCGGCCAATATCTCGCTACTAATTCATGGGATCTGTGTTCAGGTTATCTAGCTGAAAAAGAACACAGTGTAGATACGACTTAATCTGGCTGCTCACCCTGGTGTTTCTGTTTGATGAAGTGTGTCCACTTTTTGCTCTGACAGATACATTATCTGGCCCATCATGTTAAAGGTACTGCAGCTATCGCTGTGGCTATCTCAGCTCCTTGTTGTAGCACTACTGCTGGCACAGGCAGGGAAGCATTTTGTCTCGGCGGATCATAGAGGTGTTTGTTGGTCAGTTGTGTAGGGAGCAGTGAAAGTTTAGTATACCGGCAAAATGATAAGACCCCTCAATGTGAGGTTTAGAGAAAATGTTTCGCATTGAAATGCTTCATCCAAGGGTGAGTGGCTGCGATATGCGCTTCAGGTGCGGTAGGTGACTGGATAACCTTATTCCTGAAGGTAGTATGAGTTGTCTTGTGTATTAGGCTAGGTTGACATTGCGTTAGGGCAATCTGTTTAGCGCATAGGCTAACGGACTGTGCTAACGCAATGTCCCAAAAGGGATCGCGTTTGCCGAACCCGCGAGCGCAGATGCCCGATCTGCGCTAGCGAGGAGCAGCGTTCGAGGTCCATCACTCAAATGATGGCACATCGCTAGCGCACAGCCATTGTGGGTGTGCGCTAGCAATGCAATCGCCATTGTAAGCAATGGCGGTGTTAACGCACTACGTTACACCGCGTTATGCCGCTGTGTAATGTAGTCCATTTAACGGGTTCACACAACGCAGTGTGAACCTAGCCTTAGACTAAGATAATAATTATATGGGTTCAATAGGCAACACGGATACCTAATTGGATATGATGTACACTGGATTTACCTTGTTATTATAGCTTTTATTTCTATTTTATGTTCTGTATATCTTTTGTACTCTTTCATATATGTCTATAGGTGGCCATAAATATTACGCAAGTATGATATCTATATATATATATACAGTGGGGCAAAAAAGTATTTAGTCAGTCAGCAATAGTGCAAGTTCCACCACTTAAAAAGATGAGAGGCGTCTGTAATTTACATCATAGGTAGACCCCAACTATGGGAGACAAACTGAGAAAAAAAAATCCAGAAAATCACATTGTCTGTTTTTTTAACAATTTATTTGCATATTATGGTGGAAAATAAGTATTTGGTCAGAAAAAAACAATCAAGATTTCTGGCTCTCACAGACCTGTAACTTCTTCTTTAAGAGTCTCCTCTTTCCTCCACTCATTACCTGTAGTAATGGCATCTGTTTAAACTTGTTATCAGTATAAAAAGACACCTGTGCACACCCTCAAACAGTCTGACTCCAAACTCCACTATGGTGAAGACCAAAGAGCTGTCAAAGGACACCAGAAACAAAATTGTAGCCCTGCACCAGGCTGGGAAGACTGAATCTGCAATAGCCAACCAGCTTGGAGTGAAGAAATCAACAGTGGGAGCAATAATTAGAAAATGGAAGACATACCAGACCACTGATAATCTCCCTCGATCTGGGGCTCCACGCAAAATCCCACCCCGTGGGGTCAGAATGATCACAAGAACGGTGAGCAAAAATCCCAGAACCACGCGGGGGGACCTAGTGAATGAACTGCAGAGAGCTGGGACCAATGTAACAAGGCCTACCATAAGTAACACACTACGCCACCATGGACTCAGATCCTGCAGTGCCAGACGTGTCCCACTGCTTAAGCCAGTACATGTCCGGGCCCGTCTGAAGTTTGCTAGAGAGCATTTGGATGATCCAGAGGAGTTTTGGGAGAATGTCCTATGGTCTGATGAAACCAAACTGGAACTGTTTGGTAGAAACACAACTTGTCGTGTTTGGAGGAAAAAGAATACTGAGTTGCATCCATCAAACACCATACCTACTGTAAAGCATGGTGGTGGAAACATCATGCTTTGGGGCTGTTTCTCTGCAAAGGGGCCAGGACGACTGATCCGGGTACATGAAAGAATGAATGGGGCCATGTATCGTGAGATTTTGAGTGCAAACCTCCTTCCATCAGCAAGGGCATTGAAGATGAAATGTGGCTGGGTCTTTCAACATGACAATGATCCAAAGCACACCGCCAGGGCAACGAAGGAGTGGCTTCGTAAGAAGCATTTCAAGGTCTTGGAGTGGCCTAGCCAGTCTCCAGATCTCAACCCTATAGAAAACCTTTGGAGGGAGTTGAAAGTCCGTGTTGCCAAGCGAAAAGCCAAAAACATCACTGCTCTAGAGGAGATCTGCATGGAGGAATGGGCCAACATACCAACAACAGTGTGTGGCAACCTTGTGAAGACTTACAGAAAACGTTTGACCTCTGTCATTGCCAACAAAGGATATATTACAAAGTATTGAGATGAAATTTTGTTTCTGACCAAATACTTATTTTCCACCATAATATGCAAATAAATTGTTAAAAAAACAGACAATGTGATTTTCTGGATTTTTTTTCTCAGTTTGTCTCCCATAGTTGAGGTCTACCTATGATGTAAATTACAGACGCCTCTCATCTTTTTAAGTGGTGGAACTTGCACTATTGCTGACTGACTAAATACTTTTTTGCCCCACTGTACATATATATATATAAAGACTACCTTGCTATTATATCTTTTTTTAAAATACTTTTGCTTCATGCTCTATACAGCCGTTTTATCTTACACTTCACCCTTGTGTCTTTATAGAGGCACGTAGCATATCTTATTGTATTTCACTACATTAAGTGATATCTATACTAACATCCCCTACAGTAACTTGACTAGTATGCTTCATTGATATCTTTACTTGGCACATATTTTTATATATACACGCTGTTTTCCAGGTTCACCCACCCATGGGTTTATTTCTGTTGTTTTCCTGTTTTTTTAAAAAATATATACTATATTTTGATTTTATATTTGATTATCTGAATAAAGCTTCTTTGCCTTTTGAATCTTGGTCTCTAAGGCTAAGAGCATACAGTGCGTTTTTTCTGCGTTTTTTCAGCTTTTTTTCTGCATGGAAATGGGCCAAAAATGCTACGGAATCTTTATGTGAGCTAATTCAATGACAATGCTGAAGTGTTGTACACATGATCAGTAAATTTCCTGAAGTGTTTGCAGTGTGTTTTTTTCTGAAGCATGTCAATTCTTTGTGAGTTTCTGCAGCGTTTCCTACACATTGGCTTCCTACGGTGTTTCCCACGCTGTCATCTGTGTAACAGTATGAGAAACACCAGTGCGGTGGTTCTTATAGGTGGTAACACAATCGCTGGTAAGACTGTTGGCCAGAGCGCAGTGGGATAATGCTGCCAGATGTGAGCCTAAAGTAACTAAAGTTGTTAGTAACATCAGCAACAGCAGGCACAGAAACCACAACAAAGGTGGCACAGACTGCAATAAAGCAAGGTCATTGCAGCATGCAAAAAACTACACCATTGCCTAGTCTGCCCAGTTTGTGACTTGTAAAAGTAATTGAAGATCTATGACTTGTTCATGTTGATGAAAAGTTAGGCAGTCTATACTTCCAGGGGACAGCTGCATAAACTTGTCAGTCAGGACACTACCGGCAGTGCTGCAGACACATTCTGAGAAAACAATGTCTGATGGGCATGAAAAAACATCCTAGACGTGACAGGCGAGCTCAGGCCACTCTTCCATTTTTGAAGACCAAAATGCAAAAGGCTCGAACACATTCGCATTCATATTGAGCTTGAGATACTCCTGCACCATCCTTTCCAGTTGTGAAACTACTCACAGAAATTGCTCCTGCCACTTACACTGCTGCTGCTAATGTTTTTGCATTGACTAATTGATGTTCCTAGATCTAAAAAATCTGTGAAATGACTCACAGAAATTGCTTCTGCCACTTATACTGCTGCTGCTAATGTTTTTGCATTTACTATTCAGTGTTCCGAGGGTTGGAAGTCTATAACTGCAATGCACGCTGTGTGCCTGACTGCTGTCTTAGGGAAAGCCACTCTGTATACAAGCCTGTTTCGATGCTCCAGCATGAACACATCCCTTTCAAGGGAAGAAAGCATCTGACAAAATGTACTCTTCTACGTGGAGCTAACAGAGTGGCAACCTAGTAGTCAGTACTGCTTCTAATCCTAACAATACGGGCATCATGTTGCAGATAGTGCAGTTAGAAAGCAATCATGTGTCAGGGACTTATATGAGGTACAAGTCCATGGTGTGTTGATGGTGGGGTAACACTCAAGCATGCTTCCTCTGTTCCACATGTAACAAAGTGGGGATCATTATCCTCTCATCTCCTGACTGTTGCATGCTTATCACCTTTTTCTCCTCATCCTGCTCCATTTGTTTCTCGGCACCTGAACCCTTACTAACAGCTTGTATGGTACCATGAGTGCCCATCGATCACTGTAATCCACCCTCTCATGAAACTTGTCTGTATGACGAAAGTTTGGAACTTAGAGATATTATTATCCCTTCTGCATCCTCCCGCAGACTAGGCACAGTTGGCGGATAACGTGAGATGGGTCATCCTTTTCAGTTTTTAAAAAGACAACCCTCACCAACCATGCGAACTGCAGATCTGCGATTGCTGCTGGCAACAGCAAGAGTTGCAGCTAAGGATGCCATGCTTGTAATGGTTGCATCACTCCATATATGTGCAGCAATATGCAACATAACCTCCTCGTCTTCCCCCCTCCACCTCCTCTGCTGAGCTGCATGTGTCTGGTTGCACATAGTCATTCTCTCTGTTCTTCAACTCCCTGCCCTGTGAGTCACCCTCCTCCTCTTCCTGCGATACAATACAGTTCATGTGTGCCTCAGGTATCTGACTTTCATCAGTATCACCTCTGGCGGGGGTTAACGTTTAGTGACTATCATCTGGATTCTGCTCAGACTCTACTTCATCTGGCTCTAGGTCCAACAGAAATATTTTTGAGCATAAGTGCAGATGCTTTCCCCCTTTTGAGTCTGTGAATCTTTGGAGCAGAACTCTGATACCCATGGATTAGATTGTGTGAACAGCTCTGCAGACTCGCCCATCTGTGGTTACCCACAGTCAGTGGGGCAGTTGGAGAGTTGTGACATGGGGGGAAAAAGGGTAATTGGGGTGCCACCTCTTAGGCCTCATCATTGTGTGTGATGTTAAGGTGGAGGAAGAGGAGAGGCCACTTGATGCATCACTTGCCATCCACTGGAGCACAAATTCTTTCTGGCCCTCAACTGTAAGGTGTTGATGAGGGAGTCCAGCATGCTCACTGCCTCGGGAAAACCCTAGACTCTGATCTCTCCTTCAAAACATATATCCATGCCCTTTCCACTTCCTGCTGACTGCAGCTCAAAAATATTTCCGTATATTCCTTAAACAAGAATCTGCTAAAACCTTGGTTCATGCGCTCATCATTTTTCACCTGAACTACTACAAGCTCCTGCTTTGTGCCCTCCCTTCTAACAGTTTCACATCCCTCCAATCTATCCTAAACTCTGCTGCCCAACTACTCCACCTATATCCCTGCTCTTACCCTAAATCTTCTCTATGTCAATACCTTAATTGGCCCCCAATTACCCAGAGACTCCAGTTCAAAACCCTAACTAAGACATAGAAAGCCATCCAGCCATCCACAACCTGTATGCTCCATATATCTGTGAGCTAGTCTCCCAGTACTTAACTGAAATCAACCTGCGATCCTCACAAGATCTCCTTCTCTTCTCCCCTCTTATCTCCTCTTTCCACAACTCATACTAGACTTGTCTTCCTATAAGCCTTCAACCTACAGTAACCACCGTTCCACCATACCGCTGTACTATCAGCTCTATTATCACCTATTGTATCCTCAGCTATTACTTGTTGACTGTGATTCCTCATAGGCAAGGTCCTCATTCCTCCATTGCTAGTCTATGACTTGTATTATTTAAGATTTTTGTAATTGTTTGTATTATGCATACCCCTTATCACATGTAAAACGCCATGAAATATATGGCACTGTAACAATAAATCTTATTAGGGAGTCGGGTAGCCAAAAGGTCAAACTGTGCTCCAGCATGTAGGTGACCGGAATAGTCATGCTGATGATGGCATTGTCAATGCTAACATCTTTGTAGCCATTTCAAAACTGTACAGAAGGGTGCAAAGGTCCTTTATCTGTGCCTACTCAGCAAAAGTGATTTGCATCACGTCCATACTGCGTTGGTCCAGGCTTTGCAAAAGGACATTCTTCACCAGGGTCATTGCTGCAACACATGCAGATTGGAATTCCACCGTGTCGGCACATTTCATATCAAATTGTTAACCAGTCTTCTCAAAGACCACAGTAGCAATGTTGATGACTTGAGGGGTGTAAGAGGTGGGAGTGAGCATACAGCAAATGTAAATTCTGCAGCAGTTCATCCAGGCTGGGATAGTGGTGGATAAATTGCTGTATCACCAGGTTGAGGACGTGAGCCATGCAAGGCATATGTGTGAGGTGTCCCCAGTGTAGGACTGACACAAGGTTCACACCATTATAGCAGATGACCTTCCCTGCCTACAGGTTCAGTGTAGACAGCCATTGATCCAACTTGGTCTGGATAGCTGTCCACAATTCTTGAGCTGTATGACTGTGATCTCCAAGGCATAATAACTCAAACACTGCCTAATTGCGGTGAGCCCTGTCTACGCAGTACAGGTCTTGGGGGAATTCATCTGCACTGTTGGAAAGCGTGTCTCGTTAAAGGAGAGGTTGAGGGTGCAAGTGGATTCCCTAGAGGAAGTGGAGGAGGCAGAAACAGTGGAGGAATTGTTAGATACAGAGGTTTGTCTCACAAGATATGGGGATTCCAAGACATGGTGTCTAGTGGCACCATAATGTCCATAGGATTAGTTCACCATCCTTTGGTGTGTAGTGGTTTAGTTCTCCAATCCTAGATGTTTAGTAGTTTAGTTCTCCAAACCCTGTTGTCTAGTAGTTTAGTTCCCCATCTTCTGGTGTGTAGTGGTTTACTTATCCAACCCTACATGTTTAGCAGTTTAGATCTCCGAATCCTGTTGTCTAGTACTTTAGTTCTCCATCTTTTGGTGTGTAGTGGTTGAGTTATCCAACCCTAGGTGTTTAGTAGTTTAGTTTATTTCTTCAACCCCAGTTGTCTAGAAGATTATTCTCTGATGTGTAGTGGTTTATTTTCCATACCCAAGAGTCCTGCAAGCCTTGAGGATTCTAAGACTTTTTGAGCAGACCCTTCCCCGCCTGTCCCCACAGCAACGAGAGTCACCCAATACCCAGTCACTGAGATATAACGTCCCTGGTCATGCTTGCTAGTTCAGGTGTCAGTTGTTAAATGCACCCTGGCAGACATAAATGTTTTAAAGTAACATGCTGATGTAGCACAGGCTAAGCTTTCTAGATAAGGAGTGACAACTGGGCAACTGGTACTGGGGGACTGCGATGGTTTCGAAAAGCGCCTGTAAGCACGAGGCGGAAAAGCAGCATTTGCGTAGCCAACAGATTTTATACGGTGAGGTTCAAGCTCTCAGCTTTGCCATGTGTAAGAGGAAACATTCTTATACATGACCACAACTGTAGGACCGAGGGCTGACTTCTCTGCTGAGAGATGGTGGAGTACGTTGAACACATCAAACTGATGGACTGTGAGTGAGGTGGAGGCAGAGATGTTATGATGGATTGAGAAAGATATGATGTGCTTGGTGTGTGAGATCTGTCAAAAACAGCAGGCATTTCCATTTCTGTAACAACTAACTAGCTGTCGCCTCACCTTTAGCAGGAAAAAAGTGGAGGTTCTGTGGCCACAGATCTGTGTTAGAACACTCACCAGGGTGACGGAGGAGGAAGCAGCACAGGTTTGGTTGATGGCGCACCCGGTGGTTGGCGAGGCCTGCAAAGCTGCATTTTAGAGCTGTGAGATTCCCAGACTAACTCATGTTGATCTCCCAAGTACCGATTCATGCATGTAGTAGTCTAATTGTTGTCAAAATGCTGCACAATTATACTATTTCTACTCTGGGGAAATTGATGCCAATTTAGTGGTGTGTGGCAATAATTTTTGGAAATGTTTGTACTCTATGTTTAATGTACTGTATGTCTGTATGTATGTATTGTATGCAATCTATGAATGTACTGTATGTAGTATGTATGTATGTGCTATGTAGTATGTAGTATGTATGTATGTATGTAGTATTTATGTAGTGTGTATGTAGTATATATGTAGTATGTATGTAGTATGTATGTATGTAGTATGTATGTAGTATGTATGTAGTGTGTATGCAGTATATATGTAGTATGTATCTAGAATGTATGTATGTAGTATGTATGTAGTATGTATGAAGTTTTTTTCACTTTCAACACTACTACTGTCCCATCATTGGCAAATGTGTCAATCACTGTCACTGTAGCAGGCATCGTTCGATGGGACTTGCAGTCCCATCGGATGATGCCTGCACACACGCACAGAGCCCCGACAGCCCGCACAGAGCCCCGGCAGCCCACACAGAGCTCCGGCATGCCGCACAGAGCCACGGCAACCTGCACAGAGCTCCGGCAGCCCACACAGAGCCCCAGCAGGCCCGTACAGACTCCCAGCAGCCCGCACAGAGCACCGGCATGCTGCACAGAGCCCAGGCACACCGCACAGAGCCCCCACCCTGGCACGCCGCACAGAGCCCCGGCAGCCCACACAGAGCCTCGGCACGCAGCACAGTGCCCCGGCACACCACACAGAACCATGGCATGCCACACAGAGCCCAGGTAGGCCCGCACAGAGCCCCGGCAGGCCCGCACAGACCCCCGGAAGCCCGCACAGAGCCCCGACAGCATGCACAGAGCCCCGGCATGTTGCACAGAGCCTCGGCAGGCCTTCACAGAGCCCCATCAGGCCCACATAGAGCCCCGGCAGCCCGCACAGAGCCCCGGCAGCCTGCACAGAGCCCGGCAGGCCCTCACAGAGCCCCAGCAGGCCCGCACAGACCCCAGCAGCTGGCACAGAGCCCCAGCACGCCGCACAGAGCCCCAGCAGGCCCACACAGGGCCCCAGCAGGCCTGTACAGACCCTGGCAGCCCACACAGAGCCCCAGCACACCGCACAGAGCCCCGGCACACCGCACATACCCCCGCACAGAGCACCAGCAGCCCCACACAGACCCCCAGCAGCCCGCACAGAGCCCCGACAGGCCCGCACAGAGCCCTAGCAGGCCCGCAAAGACCCCCCATGGTCACACACAGACCCCGCTCACACATATGCAGTCTCCGCCCATGGACGACCCACGCACCGCCCACACTCCTTTGTAGTGCATCATTGCACTATAGGAACTTCTGATTCCGGTATCCGATATCGCAAAAGTATCGGAACTCGGTATCGTAATTCCGATACAGCGAATATCCACCGATACCCGATATACAGTATGCAGTATCGAAATGCTCAACACTAGTGCTGAGTTGATCTTGCATTATTGCAGTGTCTGACCCCTTTTTTCATGACTTCTGTGTTTGCTGTTCCAATTTTTGGAATTGTGGAGACTTTAAGTTATGCATCTGTCTGGAGTCTTGCCCATAGAAGAAGGTGTGTCAGAGCCTCATTGTACTATTTCTACTCTGGAGAAATTGATGACACTTTAATGGTGTCTGCCCTTAATTTTTGGAAATATTTGGACTCCAAGCTGAGTCTCCTTAATGTTTGTTGCCTGAACTTGGCAGAGCTCTCAGAGCACCAGGCCTACATCTGTCAGTCATCAACCTGTTACTGATTAATGTTTAAGCTAGAAATGCTCATCCAAGCTGTGTCCCAGTCTCTGCCCCATGCATCCATGCTGCACAATGAAATGAGACCTAGTGTCTGCAACACATCATTAGCACAAAGGATTCATATTATGAAATGAGGTCTGGTGCCTGAACCAAAGTATTAACTCAAACAAATTGGATTATGAAATGAGATCTGATGCCTGCACTAGAGTATTAGGCCAAACAATGTTGATTATGAAATGAGGCCTAGTACCTGCAAAACAACATTACCACAAAGGATTTATGTTATGAAATGAGGCCTGATGCCTGCAACGCAGTATTATCCCAATTTGGATTATGAAATTTGGTCTGGTGCCTGCACCAGAGTATTATCCATAACGATTTGGATAAGAAAATCAGGTATAGTTTCTACACCAGAGTATTATACTAAACAATTGCAAATATGAAATGAGTTCTGGTGCCTGCACCAGAGTATCAGGCCAAATGATTTGGATTATGAAATGAGTCCCTGTTCCTGCAACACATTATTAGCTCAAAGGATTTATATTATGAAATGAGGTATGGTGACTGCACCAAAGTATTATCACAAACAATTTTGGATTATGAAATGAGGCTGGTGCCTGCACCAGAGTTTATTCAAAATAATTTGTATTATCAAATGAGGTTTGGTGACTGCACCAGATTAATATCCCAAACAATTTGTATTATGGAATTAGCCCTGGCGCCAGCAACACATTATTAGTACAAAGGTTAATATTATAGAATGAGACCTGGTGCCTGCACAGGAGTATTATCCCAAACAATTTGGATTATGAAATTAGGTATGATGCCTGCACCAGAGTATTACCCATTTTGATCTTTATAATGAAATCAGGTCTGGTTTCTGCACCAGAGTATTATCCCAAATGATTTTGATTATGAAATGAGGTCTGGTGCCTGCAACACCTTATTAGCACAAAATATTTATATTATGAAATGAAATCTGGTGCCTGCACCAGAGTATTATCCCAAACTAATTGTACTATGAAATGATGACTGGTGCCTACACCAGATTATTATCTCAAATGATTTGTATTTAGAAATGTGATCTGGTGCTTGCACCAACGTTTTAGACCAAATGTTTGGGATTATGAAATGAGTCCTTGTGCCTGCAACACATTATTAAGACAAATTATTTATGTTATAAAATTAAGTCTGGTGCCTGCATCAGAGCATTATCCCAAATGATTTGTATTAGAAAATGAGATCTGGTGCTTGCACTGGATTATTATCCCTAACAATGTGCAATATGAAATGAGGCCCTGTGCCTGCATCAAAGTATTAGGCCAAACATTTAGGATTATGAAATGAAGTCTGGTGCCTGGACCAAAGTGTTAGGCCAAATTATTTGGATTATGAAATGAGGTCTGGTGCCTGCACCAAAGTATTAGGCCAAACAATTTGGAATTATTGAATGAGGCCTGGTGCTTGCAACACATTATTAGCACCAAAGATTTATATTATAAAATGAGGCATGGTGCCTGCACCAGAGTATTATACCAAACAATTTGGATTATGATATGAGGTCTGGTTCCTGCATCAGAGTATTATCCCAAACAATTTTATTATGAAATGCGACCTAACGCCTGCACCAGAATATTATCCAAAAAGATTTGTATTATGAAATGAGGTCTAGTGCGTGCACCAAACTATTATCCAAAACGGTAACCTCCAGTAGAGAATGAGAACACAGCTGATATTGTTTAATGTGCTCAGAAGTACACAATAAATTAATATTAATAGAACTTCAACACTCAAAATTGAAATGGTAAATCCAAAAAGATATAAAAATAAAATAAAATAAAATTTTCCACACTAATAAAATGGAAAAATAAGGAGGGACTGGGACTTCCGGACTTTGAAAAATATAGACTTGCTACACGCTTGTCTAGAACCAGGAAATGGAGAATATCCCCACCTAGGAAGCTCTGGGTTGACATAGAATGCAGTTCTTTTAACAGAAGCATCAATCATTAGTCAGAAGGAATTCACATCCCAAACTATTTATATGCACGTTTTCTCTTTCAAATATAAGTCTTGGTCAGTCTTTTCCTTTTTAACTTGAATTGATAGACAAATAGTTATAATATACCTAAATCCTCTGTCACTCCCACTCTATTCCCCGCCTAGTGCTGTCTCTTCCTGCTTGACTGATGGCTCTTTTGAAGGCAGCATAGAGGTAGGATGTCAAGCAGAAAGAAGATGCAGTGGGAGTGGAGCAGAGCTGGAGCGACAGAGGCTTCAAATGTACACCCTCATTTGCATATCAATTCAAACATTGATTTTCCATTAAAAGAGAAATTGAAAGGTATTGCTAAACTTATCTACTAAAAATCTTTATGCATGTATAAATCATTTGGGGTGTGAAATCCTGCTGAAAGATTCTCTTTAAATCCAGGACATGGGCACGCATGGAGTATAATTACTTTGTCAGACTGTAAGGCAACCAAATGGCTGTGTGCAATGTCTCTCATGTGATTTCAAAGTTGCAGTTTACTGGAAACCAGGCAGCAGGCAATTTGTCGCTTGATGCACAGTTGCAACTCAACTGCCTCTTGACTTCCCTTTCCCAAGCTGTTCAGCTGTAAAACCGCTTTGCAGAACTCGCCCTTGCAAAAGATGATGCAACAGCCCAGTTTATTTGTAGTGTGTAGGGTAGCCAAATTAAAATATGAAACCAATTATGCAAAAAGAAAAATGTATGTGTGGTGCCCCTGAGGGTTCAGTCTCCACAGAGTACTGCACCTCACCCAGAGGTGTGGTATTCTGCTCTTAGGTAAGGAGGGGGGCATGAGACAGAACCCTACACCTGCATCCAACACTAGACAATTCAATCAGGGTACCTGGGCATGCCCTAAGGGAGGATGGCATCATCCCAGGCTGGAGAGTGTATCTAGGTAGAGGGTGTGGATGGAGTGAGTAGTTAGGGTAGGAGCTAATTATGCAGGAAAATAGTCAGATGGTAAGGGAAGTGGAGCTGAGCAGACATGTGAGTCTGCAGCTCCTGACAAGGAGATGAGAGTCTGCAAGGGGAAAGAGAGGAGAGCAGACTTGAGAGAGAGGAAGCAGAAGGATCAAGACAGACAGAAAGGAGTACCCAAAGAGGGGTAACTGAAGGAAAGTGAAGCTAAAGAAAGAAGAGAAGGAAGGGCTCCTAGAGTCAACGATAGTTAAAAGTCCACCCGTGGTGCTCATTATAACACTGACCATAGTCAGGTGGAGGGACCAGATCGCAGTCAGGGGACCGCGCCCATACTATTCGAGAAACTAAGGACTCAGCTAGATAACCGGAGTCTGTGGCTTTTGCAAGAAGCACAGCCACATCTGCACACATTTGCTGAAAAGGCAGCCAGATAGGATCCAGGTGGACTAGATCTCACCATCCGACAAGATTCGTGGTTGCTGCCTGTGTGGCAGGAGCAGGGCAGGAGGGGTGAAGTCAGCGCAGAGAGACGGCCAGGCAAGGACATAAAAAAAAGGTTCTGGAAAGTGCACCAAATTTGCTTGAGAGCTGGCAGGACCACAAACCCGGAGGACACAGCACCAGGGCTGGGGCAACTAAGAACTGTGAGTAAAGGATTGAAACTGCACCCTGCTATGTCCTCACACTTATTTACTGCTCAGTGATATCCGAGTGCAGCACGATCTTTCACTCTTACCCATAGACGGTGAGTGCGATCCGAAATCAGCATGCATTCACAGTATGATGCATTTTTTTTACCGTTCGATCATGATCCAATTGGAGCAGGGAAAAAGACGCAATTGAGAGCAGAAGCATAGGATTAAATTGGCGCAAATGTAAATTTTTATTCTGATTGCATTGGTCTGATTTAAATCCATGTTGTAGCGAGCCCTTACACTATTATCCTCCCCCAAAAAAATGCTATGTTGACAGATACACAATTGCACAAGCAACATAATGAACTGGTAAAAGTTACGCAAAAAATAACCTTTTTTTAATAAATATATTTGCTTGCTAAAGCTACAAACAATAATTCTGTAACCCTAAAACATTATTTAGATATTCAGTAGATGCAATACATATGCAACCAATACTTATAAACTAAATGTGTCTAACATCTCACCTGGCCTTTACCAAAAAGAACAGGATGAGAAAACTTAAGTAGGTCCAGAACCCAAAGGAAAGCAACTGCAACAAACCTGCTGTATTCAGGTGATGTGTTTGGGTCTAATATTATTACAGCAAAGAGGTGTGCCAAGAAATCATATTTTTTCAGCATTCTCAGTATGTGTTGTAGATAGTTGTGTATAATATGATTGATCAGGTCAATAACTTGATACTGATACAAGAAGTTTGTAACTTGACGAATTATTCTAATATTTATTTTAAGGTTGATTTTGAGGATTATTTGACCTTCCCGTCTTGGAAGATTCAAGATTAACAGGAAAATAAAAAAAATATATGTGAATGAACCACAAGAAAATAAAATACGGAACATTTATTGTATTTTTAATATGCTTAGGAGGAACTGATAATAACAAAATATTGAAGCTTAATATAATACATTTTATTATGGAAATATTTGTAAGTCTTCAGTACAATTCTGCTTTTTGCTTGATTCCCATATGACTGTATAGAGAACATGATTTTATATTAATATTGTACTAATAATATTCCCTCCCAATCTCTCACAAGCACCATCCACACTATATAAGATGGCTCGTTCAGGAACCTACTGCTGTATACGACATTCAGAAAGCTGCAGCACAGATGTATGTGTTATGATTAGATTATATTCCAGGGAATATTCCATGGATGAGCCTCCTACCTGCAGAGATGTCGGGGAAGTCGCTAGTAGTAATAGTTATTATTTTCATCGTCTTTATAGTAACACAGTGCCAGAAGCTAAGCTCAGGACCAAACTGTGTTATTGGGAAAGACTATCCTTATTTAAGTACTAATTATTTCCAGGATGGAGATATGATCATTGGAGGAATATTCACTGTACATTATTTTTATGACAGTCACAAGAAACAACCAATTGATGAAATCTGTAAACTGTAAGTAAAGTTCTTAGAAGATAATTTAGCTGAACACATCAAGCAATATCTATTATCTTTGAAGGACAATTGTCATTTTTATTCAGAATTTTGGTTCCACTATGAGACTTGAATATGAAAAATTTTAGTAATTCCTGTAGGCAGGGTTAGCATAGCTGAATTGACAACCTTTTGTCAAGCCTCCATCTGCCATGGCAAACATTATCATCAAATAATCAATCTGTAAGGCCCCAGTGAGGTGACAGATGGAGTTACTTCCCTTTATCTAACCATGTAGATGATGATACTTGTTGTGAGTAACGAGTATAATGGGAGTCAAAGGGAAATCCATGCATTTTTCCAGCATACCCTAAAATGAGGTCTGGGGGCAGTGAAAATAGATGCAAAAAGTGCTGAATGGAAGGAGAACAGGATGGGGAAAACCCCTGGAAGCAACTCTGACTCCCAGATATCAGTTGATCACAATGATATCACACTTATAATCCACTTTAAGGACTGACAATAAAACATTCAAAATCGACAAGAAATTAGAGTTTACATGAAAAAAATGTTTAGAAACATTATTTCCTGTATAATGACTCTTCTATAAAAGGCAACATTTTTTTAAAAATAATAATTGAAGTAAACCAAAATTGATGTAGTTTTTGAAGGGAAAAAATATACACCCAGAACTAGACAAAAAGGAGGGCAACATACACATTCTGTTCAAATTGTCATTTAGTGGTACTTCTAGACCCATAAAGGCTATGCACAAAGTACAAAGTCTTCCAAAAATTCCAAGCAGGTTCATCCATACACCCTTGACGGCACCAACTGTAGTGCCTCATTCAATTATTGTGAGCAAAGTATAGTTGTGATACTCCTACACTCATAATAGTTCTGCACAGTTCAAAGCCTGCCATGAATTGCAAGTAGGGTCATCCATACAACCTTGAAGGCGTCAACTGTAACATCTCATTCAAATATTGTTAGCAAAAGTATAGTTGTGGTACTCCTAACCGACAAAACTTCTGCACAATGCAAAGCCTGCCAAAAATTTGAAGCAGGGTCATCCATACAACCTTGAAGGCACCGACTGTTGTACGCCATTTAAATATTGTAAGCAAAGTAGAGTTATGGTGATCCTACCCTCAAAACTTCTGCACAGTGCAAAGCCTTCTAAAAATTGCAAGAAAGGTCATTTATACAGCCTTGAAGACAACAACTTGAAGGCCTCATTAAATGTTAATAAAGTGTACTGTATACCTGTAACAGGCCAATTTTTTTTTTACTTCAAACCAATTGAATTTCACACAAAGTAGGTTCTACAGTATATATGTCAAAAGTAAATTTTTTGTCCAATATTATTTTGTAAACTGTAGAAGGTCAAACGTTTTTTAAAAACTTTAGCCCATCATAATTTTACACACAGCACATTAAACTGTATGCATGAATTATTGAAGCCATAAATATTTTCGGGAGAGTTTCATATACCAGTAAAATGCATCAAGGACCACATTGCAGTGTATGGATAAATACTTGAATCCATAAAAAGTTTTGGAAGCTTTTTATTAGAGTTTAATCTAACAGCAAAATGTAACAAAGAACCACATTAAAGTCTATGGATGAGTAATTGAGTCAATAAACATTTTTCAAGGACTTTAAGAATTTTATATAATGCTGAAATGTAGCAGAAAGCATAAAAAACTGTTTGGATGAGTAATTGAATCCAGACAAATTTATCATTGCTTTTTTGTATTGTTATACCAAAGAAATGTACCACAGAGCATGGAATATAGTATGGATCAGTAATTGAATCCAGACAAATTTCATCTCCTTTTTTTCTATCTGCTTTCTCTCTGGTAAATTGAAGGCAGTTTTAAGAAACTGCTGTACTACCAAGTAGAGAATGTATACTGTTATGGGTCGAGTTCCCACCTCTGCAAAGGGGGAATCTCAGGCCATTTCTGCTGTGGTCTCCCATTCTTCTCCTACCGCAGTGGAGCCTGCTCAGCGGAGATGTCGGTCCCAGCGTCTCACTCAGTCTGACTCTGTGCAAAGTGTTACTGCTGTCTTTCCAGCTCCTGCCATTGTAGCTAGTACTGGGCAGCGGCGAGCAGACATCTTTGGGACTAAGTCCTACTTTTCTCCTTCTGAGCATGCCCAGGGTAAATGTCTTGTTGGAGATCAAGGGTCGTATGCTTAGATACTGCAGCAAACCCCATTGGTCCTCTAGGAAGGTCCTGAAGGTGCTCAACTTCTGTGTCAGCCTCCCATTGGTCCTTCTGGGAAGGCCCTGTACTTGCTGCAGCTATAAAAGGTGTGTATGACCACACGGCCATGCACTAGTATCAATTCAGGTCATGAGTTTTGCGCCAAAGTGGTCATTCATGTGTGTATTCAGGGCCCCAGCTGAAATAAGCCACTAGAATACCGGCATCTCCGGTGAGGAGATTGTGTGTATGCATTCAGGTCCCCGACTGAAATAAGCCACTAGAATACCGGCTCCTCCGGTGAGGAGATTGTATGATTGCCTCTTTGACTGCATGACCACAGACTGCTATTTGCTCGGCAGTTGCTGTGTACTCTTGTGAGCTAAACAGGACACAGTGCTTTCTTTATAGGCAACTCTGTGAAGTAACAGAGTTCGCTTCTACTGCCATATAGTGCCGCCATTTGCCAGCAGCAGGTTCTCTCCTGCACGGTTGACCCCAGGCTGCGAACGCACCAAATATCATCTCTTTATTTACTTGGTGCGTTCCGTCAGTTCTAACATATACTGAATATATGTGCAAACTTGTCAAGCTTCAGAGCCATCACGAGGTTACTTCCTCCATACCTGGGTATCACCTATACCTTTCATGTGTCCCTCCTAAAACCCGTTAACATGTCCCAGTTTTCTGTGTCATCTGTCGGGACATCGGGCTCGTCCACAGACAATTATGAGGTGAATGCCATTGTTGGGTCCAAGGTGGTTCATGGCAAAAAGTTCTCTCTGATGGACTGGAAGGGTCATGGTCCAGAGGACAGGACCTGGGAAGCTATTGAGCACATTTGGGCTCCTGAGCTCCTTGCAGCATTTGAGTGAAGCGAGGTCCGAGGAAGTAGGGCCCAAGGAGGAGGGTAATGTTAGATGTCGAGTTCCCGCCGCTGCACAGTGGGAATTTTAAGCCATGTCATCTGCTGTCTCCTTTTCTTCCTCAGCTGCAGAAGATCCTGCTCAGTAGAGACACCAGTACCAGCATTTAGCTCAGGCTAATGCTGTGCGTCTTGCTGCTGCGGCCTTCCGAGGTCCAGCTATAGTAACCAGCATTAGTCTGTGGCGATTAAGTCCTACTTTTGGCCTTCTGAGCATGCTCATGAGATGACCACTCATTGGTGGACAGAGGTCACATGCCAGGTCCTCAAGCTTTCTGATTGGTTCACTAGCAAGGTCCCGGAAGGCTGAGGCTATAAAGGGATCGCATGGCCGCATGGTATGTCCGTAATTGTTGTGTGTGTGGATGCATGTGTGTTACTGGTGCAAGCTCCTAATTATCCCCTTCCCTCATGTTATGTCTGAGTCAGGGTGTTTGGAGCAATTACAGTGCCAGGTAGTGCATTGCCAGCACCGAGCATGATAACCAGGGTCTATTAGTGGCATTCACCAGTGCAACACTGTGCACAACCATTGTGCTTAACTCCCTAGTCAGGCAGGTTATTGGAGTTCGCCAGTGTGACGCTGCATGCACTCTGTGTGCTAAATCAATTAGTCAGGTGTGGTCCAGGCATCACAGGTGCGATGCCATGTGCTTAGTGGGTCTAGAGAGACTCTTACCCCATGTCCTTGGGGCTGAGTCTTGTGACTGAACACTAGCGTTGTTTTAGCTGTGCCCTGTGACAGCTAACAGGGTACGGTATCTGTGCTTTGCGGTACTGCGGCTCTGTGAATTAACAGAGCTTGTCAAAAGTACCCACTGGGTGACGGTTAACCCACATGTGTCCAGCGTGACACCGCCACTTTGTGTCCGCCATTACTGAGCAGCAGTTTACATCTCTGCACGGTGGACCCCGGGCTGCGAACGCACCTTATTATTATCCTTATATTTATTTGGTGCATTCCGACAGCCCTAACATACCCCCCATCCTTTCAAATTGAGAGGTATTGAATACCTATCCTACGAAAAAGTTTTTGTAAACAAGCTACATAGTGTGCGTTTGAGGCTTCCATTCACCATTTTTTGCTGTGTGTTACCCTAGCTCCAAACACTAATTTGGGGTTAAATATAAAAAAATAAAAGCCACATATATTACAGTGTGGTACTTCCGTGACACACCTCATCTATCCGTGGGCTACAAAGTGTGCTTTTGAGGCTTCCATTCACTTTTCTTGCTGTGTGTTACCCTAGCTCTAAACACTATTTTGGGGTAAAAAATTTAAAAATACCGGCTACATGTATTACAGTGTGGTAATTCCGGGACACGCCTCATCTATCTGTGAGCTACAAAGTGTGCTTTTGAGGCTTCCACTTTTTTACTGTGTGTTACCCTAGCTCCCAACAATTTTTAGCAGTAAAAAAATAAATATACAGGCTGCATATTGAACAGTGTGGTGTCTCAGTCAAACATTAGATATATCTGTGGCCTACAAATTGTGGCATTTCAGGGCTACATCCCACTGTATTTGCTGTCTGTGACCATATTTCTATACAATATTTTGGGGTACACATTTTTAAAAAAAACAAGGCAGATATTTAACTGTCTGGTATTTTGGGGTACAAATTTTGAAAATACAGGCAACATATTGAACAGTGTGGTATCTCGGTCAAACGCCAGAAGCATCTGTGGCCTACAAATTGAGTCATTTCAGGGCTACATGTTTGCCTATGCAGTGAATGCAAGGCCTGCCCAAGATTTAGAAGCACCTCAATACCTCTTTGAAAAGACATACAGGAGGACCTCCTGAAAACAATGTTCCCAATATCAGGAAGTGGGTCTGGTGTACTGTTTACATATGCAGTAATTGTAAGGCCTGCCCACAATTTAGAAGCATCTCAATACACTTTTGAAGAGACATACAGGAGGACCTCCTGAAAACAATGTTCCCATTCTTAGGAGGTGTTTGCCTTTGCAGTGAATTCAAGAGCTGCCCAAAAATAAGATACACCCCAATTTCCCTTTGAAGAGACGTACATGCGATCCTCCTGGAAACAATTTTCCCATTATTAGAAAGTTGTTCTCCCATATTGTTTGACCATGCAATGAATGGAAGGCCTGCCCAAAATTTGGATGCACAATAATACCCCTTTGAAGAGACATACAGGAGGGTCTCCAGAAAACAAAATTCTCAGTCTTGGGAAGTGGGTCTCCCATACTGTTTGCCTATGCAGTGAATGCAAGGCCTGCCCAAAATGTAGATGCAGCCCAATACCCCTTTGAAGAAAAGTACAACAGGGCCTCCTGAAAGCAATGTTCCCATTCTTAGGATGTGGATCTCCCACATTGTTTTCCTATGCAGAGAATGCAAGAGCTGCCAAAAATCCTGGTTATGGGGGACTTTAACTACCCGGATATTAACTGGGAAACAGAAACCTGTGAAACCCATAAAGGCAACAGGTTTCTGCTAATAACCAAGAAAAATTATCTTTCACAATTGGTGCAGAATCCAACCAGAGGAGCAGCACTTTTAGACCTAATACTATCTAATAGACCTGACAGAATAACAAATCTGCAGGTGGTTGGGCATTTAGGAAATAGCGACCACAATATTGTGCAGTTTCACCTGTCTTTCACTAGGGGGACTTGTCAGGGAGTCACAAAAACATTGAACTTTAGGAAGGCAAAGTTTGAACAGCTTAGAGATGCCCTTAATCTGGTAGACTGGGACAATATCCTCAGAAATGAGAATACAGATAATAAATGGGAAATGTTTAAGAACATCCTAAATAGGCAGTGTAAGCGGTTTATACCTTGTGGGAATAAAAGGACTAGAAATAGGAAAAACCCAATGTGGCTAAACAAAGAAGTAAGACAGGCAATTAACAGTAAAAAGAAAGCATTTGCACTACTAAAGCAGGATGGCACCATTGAAGCTCTAAAAAACTATAGGGAGAAAAATACTTTATCTAAAAAACTAATTAAAGCTGCCAAAAAGGAAACAGAGAAGCACATTGCTAAGGAGAGTAAAACTAATCCCAAACTGTTCTTCAACTATATCAATAGTAAAAGAATAAAAACTGAAAATGTAGGCCCCTTAAAAAATAGTGAGGAAAGAATGGTTGTAGATGACGAGGAAAAAGCTAACATATTAAACACCTTCTTCTCCACGGTATTCACGGTGGAAAATGAAATGCTAGGTGAAATCCCAAGAAACAATGAAAACCCTATATTAAGAGTCACCAATCTAACCCAAGAAGAGGTGCGAAACCGGCTAAATAAGATTAAAATAGATAAATCTCCAGGTCCGGATGGCATACACCCACGAGTACTAAGAGAACTAAGTAATGTAATAGATAAACCATTATTTCTTATTTTTAGTGACTCTATAGTGACAGGGTCTGTTCCGCAGGACTGGCGCATAGCAAATGTGGTGCCAATATTCAAAAAGGGCTCTAAAAGTGAACCTGGAAATTATAGGCCAGTAAGTCTAACCTCTATTGTTGGTAAAATATTTGAAGGGTTTCTGAGGGATGTTATTCTGGATTATCTCAATGAGAATAACTGTTTAACTCCATATCAGCATGGGTTTATGAGAAATCGCTCCTGTCAAACCAATCTAATCAGTTTTTATGAAGAGGTAAGCTATAGACTGGACCACGGTGAGTCATTGGACGTGGTATATCTCGATTTTTCCAAAGCGTTTGATACCGTGCCGCACAAGAGGTTGGTACACAAAATGAGAATGCTTGGTCTGGGGGAAAATGTGTGTAAATGGGTTAGTAACTGGCTTAGTGATAGAAAGCAGAGGGTGGTTATAAATGGTATAGTCTCTAACTGGGTCGCTGTGACCAGTGGGGTACCGCAGGGGTCAGTATTGGGACCTGTTCTCTTCAACATATTCATTAATGATCTGGTAGAAGGTTTACACAGTAAAATATCGATATTTGCAGATGATACAAAACTATGTAAAGCAGTTAATACAAGAGAAGATAGTATTCTGCTACAGATGGATCTGGATAAGTTGGAAACTTGGGCTGAAAGGTGGCAGATGAGGTTTAACAATGATAAATGTAAGGTTATACACATGGGAAGAGGGAATCAATGTCACCATTACACACTGAATGGGAAACCACTGGGTAAATCTGACAGGGAGAAGGACTTGGGGATCCTAGTTAATGATAAACTTACCTGGAGCAGCCAGTGCCAGGCAGCAGCTGCCAAGGCAAACAGGAACATGGGGTGCATTAAAAGAGGTCTGGATACACATGATGAGAGCATTATACTGCCTCTGTACAAATCCCTAGTTAGACCGCACATGGAGTACTGTGTCCAGTTTTGGGCACCGGTGCTCAGGAAGGATATAATGGAACTAGAGAGAGTACAAAGGAGGGCAACAAAATTAATAAAGGGGATGGGAGAACTACAATACCCAGATAGATTAGCGAAATTAGGATTATTTAGTCTAGAAAAAAGACGACTGAGGGGCGATCTAATAACCATGTATAAGTATATAAGGGGACAATACAAATATCTCGCTGAGGATCTGTTTATACCAAGGAAGGTGACGGGCACAAGGGGGCATTCTTTGCGTCTGGAGGAGAGAAGGTTTTTCCACCAACATAGAAGAGGATTCTTTACTGTTAGGGCAGTGAGAATCTGGAATTGCTTGCCTGAGGAGGTGGTGATGGCGAACTCAGTCGAGGGGTTCAAGAGAGGCCTGGATGTCTTCCTGGAGCAGAACAATATTGTATCATACAATTATTAGGTTCTGTAGAAGGACGTAGATCTGGGGATTTATTATGATGGAATATAGGCTGAACTGGATGGACAAATGTCTTTTTTCGGCCTTACTAACTATGTTACTATGTTACTATGTAAAAATGTAGACGCACCTGAATACTTTTTTGAAGAAACGTACAGGGGGGCCTCCTGAAAATAATGTTCCCATTACTAGGAAGTGGGTCTCCAAAAATGTTTGCCTGTGCAGTGAATGCAAGAGCTTAAAAAAATTTAGACACACCCCAATTCCCCTTTGAAGAGAAGTACAGGAGGGCTTCCTGAAAACAACGTTTGCATTGTTAGGAAATGGGTCTCCCACACTGTTTGCCTATGCAGTGAATGCAAGGCCTGCCCAAAATTTTGACGCACATCAATACCCCTTTGAAGTGACATAGAGGAGTGCCTCTTGAAAACAATGTTCCCATTCTTAGGAGGTGTTTGCCTTTGCAGTGAATTCAAGAGCTGCCAAAAATTTAGAGGTACCTCAATAGCCTTTGAAGAGACATACAGGAGGGCCTACTGAAAACAATGTTTCCATTATTAGGAAGTGGATCTCCCATACTGTTTGCCTGTGCCATGAATGCAAGGTCTTCCTAAAATTTAGACGCACCACTATACCCTTTGAAGAAAAGTACAAGAGAGCCTCCTGAAAACAATGTTCCCATTCTTAGAAAGTGGGTGAATGTAAGAGCTGCCAAAATGTTTGGAGGCGCTCCAACACCCTTGGAAGAGACGTGAAGGAGGGCCTTATAATTAAATGTTCCCTTTAGAAAGGAGCCTGTCTCCTATACTTGTAATGCCCATGCACTATGTGTGTGGGCTAACAAACATTTACCCCTGGGGGTATACAAGAGCATACTGTATAACCATTATTTTTTATGGCCATCATAAACACCCTTTAAAAAAATTATGTGGGTGTTGCAGCATGGATCACGGTCACCATGGTGATATTGTGGTGGAGGATGAGGAGAAGGACAACAGAAAATAGCCAATATCAGGAAGCATACACCCATGTGTGGGTGTGAAGAGATACATGGGAATAGACCTCCCAAAAAAGACACTGGATTTGATATTATGTTATCATTCGGTGGTGTTGAAAAGTCTGGCCCAGTCCAGCCCTGGTTCATTTTTATGAGTCAGCCTGTTGACAGGCGGATGTGCTTATCAGTTGTAATTCCACCAGTGGCACTAAAAACCGGCTCTGACAAAACGCTAGCAGCAGGGCAGGCCGGGACCTCCAAGGTATAGAGAGCCAGTTCATTCTATGTGTCCAGCTTGGAAAGCCAACAATTATACGACACAGAGGAATCACCAAGGTCTTTGATATGGTCAACAAGGCACTCCCTCAGCATCTTCCAAAACTTTGTACTCCTTGTTAGAGTACCCCGCGCCTCAAGGCCTGTGCAATGGGAGAGTCTGAGAAAACTCTCCCAGAACTTTAGCAGTGATCCCTTGCATGTGTTGGAATGGAGTTGTTTCTCTCTCACCTGTACTCCTTTGTTGTCCAATGAATTGTGACCTCTGCCACCAGCATTTTCAGATGGGGATTTTTTTAATAATTCTGCAACAAGGGCCCTCTGGTAAAGCCCCAATTTAGTAGACCTGTCCAACTTGGGAATAAGAGATGGAAAGTTCTTTTTGTAGCATGGGTCTTGAAGTGTTGCCAACCAGTAATGACTGTCAACCAAAAATTTTGAGAATGCGAGAGTCACAGGAAAGACAGCATAACATAAACGCAGCCAGACTGTTAACAGGCAAGGCTTCTGTGTCCTCACCAAGAGGACGACTGACCATGTTCTCTTCCTCCTCCTCCTCGCTGTCCTCAGGCCTTCCATATTGAGCAGATTTTATGACAGTTGTGCTGGTAGTACCGTCTATAGCACCTAGCTCCTGTTCTTCCTCCTCCACTTCCTCATTGTCACCCAATTCACGTTGGGATGAGATGAGGCTGGGCTGAGTGTAATTACCCTGTATGGTTCCTTGCTCCATCTCATTGTGCTCCTTCTGCAATGCATCTTCTTTGAATGTGAGCAGAGAGCATTTCAGAACACAGGGAAGCAGGATGGTGATGCTAATTATGGATTTATCACTACTCACCTGTTGTGAATTCTGTTATCGAACTCCCTCCTGTGGTCATGAATGGTACTTCGGCGAGTTCTGTCCATGGACTCCCTCTGGTGGCTGTGAGTGAAGCTGCTGCTTCTGAGGTTCCTTCCACAGGTGACTTAGTTTATTCTTTGGCTGGCTGCTCTATTTAATTCCACTCATATCGTTACTCCATGCCAGCTGTCAATGTTCTTGTACTGGTTCAGTTCGCTCTTGGATCTTTCTGGTGACCTGTCTACTCCAGCAGAAGCTAAGTCCCTGCTAGTAAATTATTTGTTCATTGTTTTCTTGTCCAGCTTGCTATCATGATTTTGCCTTGCTAGCTGGAAGCTCTGGGATGCAGAGTGGCACCTCCGCACCGTGAGTCGGTGCGGAGGTCTTTTTGCACACTCTGCGTGGTCTTTTTGTAGTTTTTTGTGCTGACCGCAAAGATACCTTTCCTATCCTCAGTCTGTTTAGTAAGTCTGGCCTCCTTTGCTGAAACCTGTTTCATTTCTGTGTTTGTGACTTTCATCTTAACTGACAGTCAATATATGTGGGGGGCTGCCTTGTCCTTCGTGCGAATTCCTTGTTTGTGACGGGGTCAAAATGTCTCTTTGGAGTTCAGAAGGTTTCATTTTTGGGTTTCATTTTTTCCCCTTCTACTGTCGAGATGGACCCTGTTAAAGTTCAGGCCATTTATGATTGGACTCAGCCGACATCTGTGAAGAGCCTGCAGAAGTTCCTGGGCTTTGCTAATTTTTACCGTCGCTTCATCGCTAATTTTTCTAGTGTTGCTAAACCGTTGACTGATTTGACCAAGAAAGGTGCTGATGTGGTCAATTGGTCCTCTGCGGCTGTAGAGGCTTTTCAGGAGTTGAAGCGTCGTTTTTCTTCTTCCCCTGTGTTGTGCCAGCCAGATGTTTCGCTCCCGTTTCAGGTCGAGGTTGATGCTTCTGAGATTGGAGTAGGGGCTATTTTGTCGCAAAGAAGTTCTGATGGCTCGGTGATGAAACCATGTGTATTCTTTTCTAGAAAGTTCTCACCTGCTGAGCGCAATTATGATGTTGGCAATTGAGAGTTGTTGGCTATGAAGTGGGCATTCGAGGAGTGGCGACATTGGCTTGAAGGAGCCAAGCATCGCGTGGTGGTTTTGACGGATCACAAGAATTTGACTTATCTCGAGTCTGCCAAATGGTTGAATCCTAGAAAGGCTCGATGGTCGCTGTTTTTCTCCCATTTTGATTTTGTGGTTTCGTACCTTCCGGGCTCTAAGAATGTGAAGGCTGATACCCTGTCAAGGAGTTTTGTGCCTGACTCTCCGGGTGTTCCTGAGCCGGCGGGTATTCTCAAAGAGGGGGTAATTTTGTCTGCCATCTCCCCTGATTTGCGGCGGGTGCTGCAGAAGTTTCAGGCTGATAGACCTGACCGTTGTCCAGCGGAGAAACTGTTTGTCCCTGATAGATGGACTAGTAGAGTTATCTCTGAGGTTCATTGTTCGGTGTTGGCTGGTCATCCTGGAATCTTTGGTACCAGAGATTTGGTGGCTAGATCCTTTTGGTAGCCTTCTTTGTCACGGGATGTGCGTTCTTTTGTGCAGTCCTGTGGGACTTGTGCTTGGGCTAAGCCCTGCTGTTCTCGTGCCAGTGGGTTGCTTTTGCCCTTGCCGGTCCCGAAGAGGCGCTGGACGCATATTTCCATGGATTTTATTTCAGGTCTCCCTGTCTCTCAAAGGATGTCTGTCATTTGGGTGGTCTGTGATCGCTTCTCTAAGATGGTCCATTTGGTACCCTTGTCTAAATTGCCTTCCTCCTCTGATTTGGTGCCATTGTTTTTCCAGCATGTGGTTCGTTTGCATGGCATTCCGGAGAACATCGTCTCGGACGGAGGTTCCCAGTTTGTCTCCAGGTTTTGGCGGTCCTTTTGTGCTAAGATGGGCATTGATTTGTCTTTTTCTTCGGCTTTCCATCCTCAGACAAATGGCCAAACCGAACGAACTAATCAGACTTTGGAAACATATCTGAGATGCTTTGTTTCTGCTGACCAGGATGATTGGGTGTCCTTCTTCCTTTGGCTGAGTTCACCCTTAATAATCGGGCCAGCTTGGCTACTTTGGTTTCGCCTTTTTTCTGTAATTCTGGTTTTCATCCTCATTTCTCTTCAGGTCAGGTTGTGCCTTCGGACTGTCCTGGTGTGGATACTGTGGTGGACAGGTTGCAGCAGATTTGGACTCATGTGGTGGACAATTTGACATTGTCCCAGGAGAAGGCTCAACGTTTCGCTAACTGCCGGCGCTGTGTTGGTCCCCGACTTTGTGTTGGGGATTTGGTTTGGTTGTCGTCTTGTTATGTTCCTATGAAGGTTTCCTCTCCTAAGTTTAAGCCTCGTTTCATTGGTCCGTATAAGATTTCTGAGGTTCTAAATCCTGTGTCATTTCGTTTGGCCCTTCCAGCTTCTTTTGCCATCCATAATGTGTTCCATAGGTCGTTATTGCGGAGATACGTGGCGCCTATGGCTCCCTCCGTTGATCCTCCTGCCCCGCTGTTGGTCGAGGGGGAGTTGGAGTATGTGGTGAAGATTTTGGATTCTCGTATTTCGAGACGGAAACTCCAGTACCTGGTCAAGTGGAAGGGTTATGGTCAGGAAGATAATTCCTGGGTTTTTGCCTCTGATGTTCATGCTGCCGATCTAGTTCGTGCCTTTCATTTGGCTCATCATAATCGGCCTGGGGGCTCTGGTGAGGGTTCGGTGACCCCTCCTCAAGGGGGGGTACTGTTGTGAATTCTGTTATCGAACTCCCTCCTGTGGTCATGAATGGTACTTCGGCGAGTTCTGCCCATGGACTCCCTCTGGTGGCTGTGAGTGAAGCTGCTGCTTCTGAGGTTCCTTCCACAGGTGACTTAGTTTATTCTTTGGCTGGCTGCTCTATTAAATTCCACTCAGATTGTTGCTCCATGCCTGCTGTCAATGTTCTTGTACTGGTTCAGTTCGCTCTTGGATCTTTCTGGTGACCTGTCTACTCCAGCAGAAGCTAAGTCCCTGCTAGTAAATTATTTGTTCATTGTTTTCTTGTCCAGCTTGCTATCATGATTTTGCCTTGCTAGCTGGAAGCTCTGGGATGCAGAGTGGCACCTCCGCACCGTGAGTCGGTGCGGAGGTCTTTTTGCACACTCTGCGTGGTCTTTTTGTAGTTTTTTGTGCTGACCGCAAAGATACCTTTCCTATCCTCTGTCTGTTTAGTAAGTCTGGCCTCCTTTGCTGAAACCTGTTTCATTTCTGTGTTTGTGACTTTCATCTTAACTGACAGTCAATATATGTGGGGGGCTGCCTTTTCCTTTGGGGAATTTCTCTGAGGCAAGGTAGGCTTTATTTTCTATCTCTAGGGCTAGTTAGCTCTTAGGCTGTGAAGAGGCGTCTAGGCAGAGTTAGGTACGCTCCACGGCTATTTCTAGTGTGTGTGATAGGATTAGGGGTTGCGGTCAGCAGAGCTCGCTCCCACTTCCCAGAGCTTGTCCTGTGTAGTTTAACCATCAGGTCGTTCCGGGTGCTCCTAACCACAAGGTCCATAACACTCACCATCTTCTTCTCATAAAGCATTATCAACATCTGCAGTGTAGAGTTCCATTGGGTGGGGACATCACACTCCAGTCATTGAGCTGGACGCTGCAAATGCTGCTGAAGCACAGCAAGGACAGTGGAAGCAGTAGCTGACTTTCTAAAATGGGCACACAGGCGGCATAATTTGATTATCAGATCCGGCAGCTCTGAGTAGGTTTTAAGAAACCACTGAACAATGAGGTTAAGCACATGGGCCAGGCATGGTGTGTGTGACCTCGCCTCAGATCCACCACCAGATTTCAGCCATAGTTACACACGACCATGCTTGGCTGTAGATTCAGCGGTTTCAGCCACAGCTCTGCCTGCTCTTTCAGAGCTCTCCACAACTCTTTAGAATTGTGTGGTTTGTCACCTAAGCATATAAGCTTCAGCACAACCTGTTGTCGCCTGGCTGAGGCAGTGCTGCAGTGCTTCCAGCTTCTGACTGATGTAGTAATTTCGAAGATTGAGACTGAAGAGGAGGAGGAAGTGCAGGAGCTGTAGACTGCTGGGGCAACCCTCATTGACATAAGTTCCACAAACCTCAGCCTGGCTACAGGCTCTACGCTAGGGACGAGCTGCACCTCAATGGGGAGGGTGCAGCTGTGTTGGGGGAGAAAATGGCTAGAAGGTTGGAGGAGTGTTTAAACTAGGAATTGGGGGGGAGGGTATTCATTTTATTGGAGGGGAAGATAGTGCAGATAGAGACCTGGGCACAAATAAGGAAGTTGGGGGTGGCGGTGGCATGGGGGGTGGGGTTAGAACAGTTAATAATTTAAGAAAGAATAGAGGTGCAGAGAGATACATAAAATGTATGTATACTAATGCCAGAAGCCTCGCCAACAAAATGGACGAATTAGAACTAATGTTGTTGGAGCATAATTATGAAATGGTGGGGATATCTGAAGCATGGCTGGATGAGAGCCATGATTGGGCTGTTAACTTGCAGGGCTATAGCCTGTTCAGAAATGACCGTACAGATAAGCGAGGGTGTGGGGTGTGTCTATAGGTAAAATCGTCCTTAAAACCCATCCTGCGTGATAATATAGGTGAATTTAATGAAAATGTAGAATCCCTGTGGGTGGAGATAAGAGGAGGGGGAAAAAATAATAAATTACTGATAGGGGTTTGTTATAAATCTCCTAAAATAATGGAAGCAATGGAGAATATCTTCGTAAAGCAAATAGATGAAGCTGCGACTCAAGTAGAAGTCATTATTATGGGGAACTTCAACTACCCTGAAATAGATTGGGGAACAGAAACCTGCAGTTCCAGCAAAGATAATCGGTTTTTGACAACTATGTTACTATCAATATTGTATCATACAATTATTAGGTTCTGTAGAAGGACGTAGATCTGGGTACTTATTATGATGGAATATAGGCTGAACTGGATGGACAAATGTCTTTTTTCGGCCTTACTAACTATGTTACTATGAGAGACAATTACCTTTCACAACTGGTTCAGGACCCAACAAGAAGAGGGGCACTGCTAGACCTAATATTAACCAACAGGCCAGACCGCAGGGGGTCACTTGGGTAATAGCGATCACAAAATAATAATTTTTCATGTATCCTTTAAAAAGATGTGTAATAGAGGGGTTACAAGGACACTAAACTTCAGGAGGGCAAATTTCCAACGGATGAGAGATGATCTTGGTGCAATTAACTGGGACGATATCCTGAGACACAAAAATAAACAAAGAAAATGGTAGACGTTTATTAGCATCCTGGATAGGACCTGTGCACAGTATATACCGTATGGGCATAAACATACTAGAAATAGGAGGAAACCAATATGGCAAAATAGAGCTGTAAGGGGCGCAATAAGTGACAAAAAGAAAGCATTTAGAGAATTAAAGGAAGTAGGTAGTGATGAGGCATTAAATAAACACAGAAAATTAAATAAATTCTGTAAAAAGCAAATCAAGGCAGCAAAGATTGAGACAGAGAGACTCATTGTCAGAGAGAGTAAAAATAATCCTAAAATATTCTTTAACTACATAAATAGTAAGAAACTAAAAAATGATAGTGTTGGCCCCCTTAAAAATAGTCTGGGTGAAATGGTGGATGAGGATGAGGAAAAAGCCAATATGCTAAATGACTTTTTTTCATCAGTATTTACACAAGAAAATCCCATGGCAGACAAAATGACTAGTGATAAAAATTCCCCATTAAATGTCACCTGCTTAACCCAGCAGGAAGTGCGACGGTGTCTAAAAATCACTAAAATTGACAAATCTCCGAGCCCGGATGGGCTACACCCTCGAGTACTGCAGGAATTAAGTACAGTCATTGATAGACCATTATTTTTAATCTTTAAACACTCCATAATAACAGGGTCTGTACCACAGGACTGGCGTATAGCAAATGTGGTGCCAATATTCAAAAAGGGGACAAAAACTGAACTCGGTAAGTATAGGCCAGTAAGCTTAACCTCTACTGTGGGTAAAATCCTGGAGGGCATTCTAAGGGATGCTATACTGGAGTATTTGAGGAGGAATAACCTCATGACCCAGTATCAGCACGGGTTTACTAGGGACCGTTCATGTCAGACTAATTTGATCAGTTTCTATGAAGAGGTAAGTTCCGGATTTAACCAAGGGAACCCAGTGGATGTAGTGTATATGGACTTTTTAAAAGCTTTTGATATGGTGCCACACAAAAGGTTGATACATAAAATGAGAATAATGGGGATAGGGGAAAATATGTGCAAGTGGGTTGAGAGCTGGCTCAGGGATAGGAAACAAAGGGTGTTTATTAATGGAGCACACTCGGACTGGGTAGCTGTTAGCAGTGGGGTACCACAGGGGTCAGTATTGGGCCCTCTTCTTTTTAACATATTTATTAATGACCTTGTAGGGGGCATTCAGAGTAGAATTTCAATATTTGCAGATGACACTAAACTCTGCAGGGTAATCAATACAGAGGAGGACAATTTTATATTACAGGATGATTTATGTAAACTAGAAGCTTGGGCTGATAAATGGCAAATGAGCTTTAATGGGGATAAATGTAAGGTCATGCACTTGGGTAGAAGAAATAAGATGTATAATTATGTGCTTAATTCTAAAACTCTGGGCAAAACCACCAATGAAAAAGACCTGGGTGTATGGGTGGATGACAAACTCATATTCAGTGGCCAGTGTCAGGCAGCTGCTACAAAGGCAAAAAAAATAATGGGATGCATTAAAAGAGGTATAGATGCTCATGAGGAGAACATAATTTTACCTCTATACAAGTCACTAGTTTGACCACACTTAGAATACTGTGCACAGTTCTGGTCTCCGGTGTATAAGAAAGATAATAGCTGAACTAGAGCGGGTGCAGAGAAGAGCGACCAAGGTTATTAGAGGACTGGGGGGTCTGCAATACCAAGATAGATTATTACACTTGGGGCTATTTAGTTTGGAAAAACGAAGACTAAGGGGTGATCTTATGTTAATGTATAAATATATGAGGGGACAGTACAAGGACCTTTCTGATGATTTTTTAATCATAGACCTGAAACCGGGACTAGGGGGTATCCTGTGCGTTTGGAGGAAAAAAGGTTTAAGCATAATAACAGACGCGGATTCTTTACTGTAAGAGCAGTGAGACTATGGAACTCTCTGCCGTATGATGTTGTAATGAGTGATTCATTATTTAAATTTAAGAGGGGACTGGATACCTTTCTGGAAAAGTATAATGTTACAGGGTATATACACTAGATTCCTTGATAGGGCGTTGATCCAGGGAACTAGTCTGATTGCCGTATGTGGAGTCGGGATGGAATTTTTTTTCCCAATGTGGTGCTTAATCTTTGCCACATGGTTTTTTTTTGCCTTCCTCTGGATCAATATGTTAGGGCATGTTAGGTTAGGCTATGGGTTGAACTAGATGAACTTATAGTCTTCCTTCAACCTTAATAACTATGTAACTATGTAACATGTTCCATCCCAAGGTCCGGCTTCCATTTTATTAAAACAGTGTGCTGTCAGCAAGATGTACTGTCTCTGCCAACAAGCACTTGTACATAGGTCCGTGGTAAGGTGGACTTTCCCAGTAACTGCAGTGTTGAAGGCACATGCTTGTGTAATGCACATCGGGAGAAATAGTGGCGGCTGGGGACCGAATACTGAGGGACGGCCGCCGCCATCAGGTTGCGGAAAGCTTCCATCTCCATGAGCCTGAAAGGCAACATTTCGAGCACAAGAAGTGGCAACATGTTGGAATTTTAGTAGTTTGGCCTGTGGGGCACTGGCTGCATATTTGCGCTTGCGTTCCAAAGAACTGGGGTTCTGAGATACTAAATGTGTGCTGAAACAAGAATGTGGACGTGCTTGCTGATGGTGCTAGATGAGTGTCTTCAATGACAGGTGCAGGGCAGGAGGCATCTTTGCATGCACCATGGACAGGGGCTTGGCTTGCATGCACAATAGCTTAAGAAGCAGTGGTGTCACCCGCGGACACTGTTCGTTGACCCTGGGGTGCTGCCATGTTCTTGATCATGTTGCTGGTGGTCAGGCTAGTAGTTTTGCTACCCCTGCAGATGCTGGCATGGCAGGTGGTGCAAATGGCCTTTTTGGAATAATTTGCAGCGTCTTTAAAAAACAACCAGACTTGGGAAGACCTAACAGTTGGACTGGCAACTTCCATCATGTTGATGTTGCGGGGAACAGTTGCCCATTTTTTGTCTGCCTCCACCACACTGCTCCTTCCTGCCTGTTGGGGTACTACACCTCCCTCCCACTGTGTGCTGTTGTCCTCACTCTGCATGTCCTCCTTGCAGGTGGGGTGAGTTATTATATCATCCACCACCTCGTTTTTCACATCCGCTCCCTGGTCCTCCACCTGATTTTCTGGCAATTGTGTCTCATCACTGTCCACCTCTTGTGACACTTTCCCACTGTTGCCTTTGACCGTGGCTTCTCAAATATTTGGCCATCACTACATGATATCTCCTCTTGCCCCTCTTCAAGTGGACAAGGCTAGAGGCCTGATTCTATAAATGGAAAAGTGAACAGCTCTTCAGAGTGTCTCAGTATGGGACCAGTTGTCTCCAGGCACTTGGCATGGTGAGAGGATGGAGGATCAGGGTGAGGAATATGCAGTCCAGACTCACAGCTACTGAGACTTGACCGTGTTGAAGACAGGGTGGTAGTGGTGGTGGCAAAATGACTGGAAGCATTATCCACTATCCAACCAACAACCTTTTGACACTACTCTGGGTTCAAGAGTGGTGTGCTGCTGCGGTCCCTTAGCAATTGGGACAAGAAGGTCGGAAAGAAGATGTGGGTGTTTGTTGTGGCACAATTTCAGCTTGCACACAGCGTTGGCCTCGGCCACTGCATGCACCATCACCATCATGTCCACTTCTCTGTCTCTTGCCAAGCACCTTGCCTATTTTAAATAGAAGACAGAAAAACGCACAGAGAGGTCAAAAAATACTCTGTTGTAAAAAAGTCACAGCAAATAAGAAAGTGCTAGTCAAAATATAAAAAAATACAGGGTATTTAGTTAATACGTTTTTTTGCAAAAAAAGTATGTTAAGCTGCTCCACCAATCGCCAAGGTATATCCATAATAGAGCAGTCCTGTCTAATGTATATAATCCCTATCTGATGTTTTTAAAAACCTGATCATCTGTATATTACCTGTATGAGCAGGGTTCAGAGAGAAAATATCCATGTAGAACATACAGGATGGAACAGCTACAATGCAAATGACCCACAGAGGAGTGGTGGACTCCCCAGTCTTGTAGAAACAAGAGAACAATTATAAAACCAAAAACACATGGGCTACTTGCACAGTGAACAAGTCTGTAGAAACCTGTTCACACCACCAAAGAACTTGAAGACACAAAAAGAGCACAGCGAGGTCAAAAATACTCTGTTGTAAAAAAAAAGTCACAGCAAATAAGCAAGTGCTAGTCAAAAAATGAAAAAATACAGGGTATTTAGTTAATACATTTTTTTGCAAAAAAAATATGTTAAGCTGCTCCACCAATCGCCAAGGTATACCCATAATAGAGCAGTCCTATCTAATGTATATAATCCCTATCTGATGTTTTTAAAAACCTGATCATCTGTATATTACCTGTATGAGCAGGGTTCAGAGAGAAAATATCCATGTAGAACATACAGGATGGAACAGCTACAATGCAAATGACCCACAGAGGAGTGGTGGACTCCCCAGTCTTGTAGAAACAAGAGAAAAATTATAAAACCAAAAACACATGGGCTACTTGCACAGTGAACAAGTCTGTAGAAATACATCAGATAGGGATTATATACATTAGGTAGGACTGCTCTATTATGGGTATACCTTGGCGATTGGTGAAGCAGCTTAACATACTTTCTTTGCAAAAAACGTATTAACTAAATACCCTGTATTTTTTCATTTTTTGACTAGCACTTGCTTATTTGCTGTGACTTTTTAACAACAGAGTATTTTTTACCTCTCTGTGCGCTTTTGTGTCTTCAAGTTCTTTGGTGGTGTGAACAGGTTTCTACAGACTTGTTCACTGTGCAAATAGCCCATGTGTTTTTGGTTCTATTTTAAATAGAGGATAATATTTTCCACGTTCAGTACAAATGACTGAATTTGTAACATACTTATATGGAACTGTGTGATGGAAAACCACAGTTTGTAATATCTGGCCTGTTGGTAACTTTTTTCTTCTGCAAACTGGTGTCAATAACTTGGGTAAAACACTGCAAAAAAATTAAATGTAGGCATGAAATGGCACTATTTTGAGCGCACTGATATGTGATTTGTGTGACGGACAAACCACATTTTAAAATATCTTGCCTGTGGGTAACATTTTTTTTCAGCAAACTAATGTCAAAAACTTGGGTAATGCACTGAAAAAAAATTAAATGTAGACCTGAAATGGCACTATTTTGAGTGCACTGATATGTGTTCCGTGTGACGGACAAACCCCCATTTTAAATATCTGGCCTGTAGGTAACTATTTTTTTTGTGTTATTTTATTCAGTAAACTGGTGTCAATAACTTGGGCAAGACACTGCAAAAAAATGTAAATGTAGGCCTGAAATGTCACAATTTTGAGCACACTGTTATTTGATCCGTGTGACAGACAAACCCCATTTTAAAATAGCTGGATTTTTAACGCTGTAATATGGAAATGATCTGGCTGTATTCTGCAGTGCCAACAAGCAAATGGAGCAGAAAAATAGTGTTCTCTGGAATAGTTTTAAAGCAGATAATCAGGATTAATATCCCCCCAAAAATGATTCCTGGCCCCTGGTACCTGGCGCTAAGTCTACAAATATATGTAACTAGCTGAAGAGCCCGGCGTTGCCTGGGCATAGTAAATATCTGTGGTTAGTTATAGCACCTCACTTCTCTTATTTTCTCATCACGCCTCTCATTTTCCCAATCACATCTTTCATTTTCCCCCTCACATCTCCCATTTTCTCCCTCACATCTCTCATTTTCTCCCTCACTCCTCTCATTCCCCCCTAACACTTGTCATTTCAACCTCACATCAGTCATTTTCTGATCACTCCACTATTTTTCCTCACTCCTCTCATTTTGCACTCACACCTTTTCATTTTCACCTCACACCTCTCATTTTCACCTTATCACCTCAGTATATACATGTTTGTCATCTCCCTTATATATACTATACATCTGTATGTCATCTCCTGTATATAGTATATACCTGTACGTCATCTCCCCTGTATATATTATATACCTGCTGTGTGTCATCTCCCCTATATATAGTATATACCTGAATGTCATCTCCTTCTATATATAGTATATACCTGTATGTCGTCTCCTCCTGTATATAGTATATACCTATGTGTCATCTCCCCTGTATATAGTATATATCTGTGTGTCATCTCCTCCTGTATATAGTATATACCTGCATGTCATCTTCTATATATAGCATATACCTGTATGTCATCTCCTCCTGTATATAGTATATGCCTGTAGGTCATCTGCTCCTGTATATAGTATATACCTGTGTGTCATCTCCTCCTGTATATAGTATATACCAGTATGTCATCTCCTCCTGTATATATATGTACCTGTATGTCATCTCCTCCTCTATATAGTATATACCTGTGTGTCATCTCTCCTGTATATAGTATATATCTGTGTGTCATCTCCTCTGTATATAGTATATACATGTGTGTCATCTCCTCCTGTATTAGACCTCGTTCACACGTTATTTGCTCAGTATTTTTACCTCAGTATTTGTAAGCTAAATTGGCAGCCTGATAAATCCCCAGCCAACAGGAAGCCCTCCCCCTGGCAGTATATATTAGCTCACACATACACATAATAGACAGGTCATGTGACTGACAGCTGCCATATTTCCTATATGGTACATTTGTTGTAGTTTGTCTGCTTATTAATCAGATTTTTATTTTTGAAGGATAAGACCAGACTTGTGTGTGTTTTAGGGCGAGTTTCGTTTGTTAAGTTGTGTGTGTTGAGTTGCGTGTGGCGACATGCATGTAGCGACTTTTGTGAGATGAGTTTTGTGTGGCAACATGCGTGTAGCAACTTTTTGTGTGTCGAGTTGCATGTGACAGGTTAGTGTAGCAACTTGTATGCAGCAAGTTTTGCGCATGGCGAGTTTTGCGCGTGGCGAGTTTTGTGTGGTGCCTTTTGAGTATGTGCAAGGTTTGTGTGAGGCAAATTTTGCATGTGTTGCAACATTTGTGCATGTGGCAATTTTTCCGCGTATGCAAGTTTTGCGTGTGGCGAGTTTTCCATGAAGGTGAGTTTTGCACTTGTGGCGAGTTTTGCAAGAGCCTAGTTTTTGCATGTGGCGAGTTCTGCGCGTGGGGAGTTTTGAGCGGCGACTTTTGTGTTTCGACTTTTATGTGGTGAGGTTGGTGTATTTGTGGTGAAATGTGTGCTGAGGGTGATATGTGTTCAAGCACGTGGTAGTGTGTGGCGCATTTTGTGTGTGTGTTCATATCCCCGTGTATGGTGAGTATCCCATGTCGGGGCCCCACCTTAGCAACTGTACGGTATATACTCTTTGGCGCCATCCCTCTCACTCTTTACGTCCCCCTTGTTCACATCTGGCAGCTGTCAATTGCCTCCTACACTTTTCCTTTTATTTTTTCCCATTATGTAGATAGGGGCAAAATTGTTTGGTGAATTGGAACGTGCGGGGTTAAAATTTCGCCTCACAACATAGCCTATGACGCTCTCGGCGTCCAGGCGTGTGACTGTGCAAAATTTTGTGGCTGTAGCTTCGACGCCTCCAACACTTTTCCTTTCACTTTTTTCCCCATTATGTAGATAGGGGCAAAATTGTTTGGTGAATTGGAACGCGCAGGGTTAAAATTTCGCCTCACAACATAGCCTATGACGCTCTCGGGGTCCAGACGTGTGACTGTGCAAAATTTTGTGGCTGTAGCTTCAACGCCTCCAACACTTTTCCTTTCACTTTTTCCCCATTATGTAGATAGGGGCAAAATTGTTTGGTGAATTGGAACGCGCGGGGTTAAAATTTCACCTCACAATATAGCCTATGACACTCTCGGGGTCCAGACGTGTGACTGTGCAAAATTTTGCGGCTGTAGCTGCGACGGTGCAGATGCCAATCCCGGACATACGCACACATACACACATACACACATTCAGCTTTATATATTAGACTAGCTGAAGAGCCCGACATTGCCTGTGGTTAGTTATAGCACGTCACTTCTCTTATTTTCCCATCACGCCTCTCATTTTCCCAATCACATCTTTAATTTTCCCCCTCACATCTCTCATTTTCTCCCTCACACCTCTCATTTTCTCCCTCACTCCTCTCATTCCCGCCTAACACTTGTCATTTCGACCTCACATCTGTCATTTTCCGATCACTACACTATTTTCCCTCTCTCCTCTCATTTTGCTCTCACACCTTTTCATTTTCACCTCACACCTCTCATTTTCACCTCAGTATATACATGTTTGTCATCTCCCTTATATATAGTATACACCTGTATGTCATCTCCTGTATATAGTATATACCTGTATGTCATCTCCCCTGTATATAGTATATACCTGCTGTGTGTCATCTCCCCTGTATATAGTATATACCTGTATGTCATCTCCTCCTATATATAGTATATACCTGTATGTCATCTCCTCCTATATATAGTATATACCTGTATGTCATCTCCTCCTATATATAGTATATACCTGTATGTCATCTCCTTCTATATATAGTATATACCTGTATGTCATCTCCTCCTGTATATAGTATATACCTGTGTGTCATCTCCCCTGTATATAGTATATATCTGTGTGTCATCTCCTCCTGTATATAGTATATACCTGTATGTCATCTTCTATATATAGCATATACCTGTATGTCATCTCCTCCTGTATATAGTATATACCTGTAGGTAATCTGCTCCTGTATATAGTATATACCTGTGTGTCATCTCCTCCTGTATATAGTATATACCTGTATGTCATCTCCTCCTGTATACAGTATGTACCTGTATGTCATCTCCTCCTTTATATAGTATATACCTGTGTGTCATCTCTCCTGTATATAGTATATATCTGTGTGTCATCTCCCCTGTATAAAGTATATACCTGTGTGATCTCCTGTATTAGACCTCGTTAACACATTATTTGCTCAGTATTTTTACCTCAGTATTTGTAAGATAAATTGGCAGCCTAATAAATCCCCAGCCAACAGGAAGCCCTCCCCCTGGCAGTATATATTAGCTCACACATACACATAATAGACAGGTCATGTGACTGACAGCTGCCGTATTTCCTATATGGTACATTTGTTGCTCTTGTAGTTTGTCTGCTTATTAATCAGATTTTTATTTTTGAAGGCTAATACCAGACTTGTGTGTGTTTTAGGGCGAGTTTCGTTTGTCAAGTTGTGTGCGTTGAGTTGTGTGTGGCGACATGCATGTAGCGACTTTTGTGAGATGAGTTTTGTGTGGCAACATGCGTGTAGCAACTTTTTGTGTGTCGAGTTGCATGTGACAGGTTAGTGTAGCAAGTTGTGTGCTGCAAGTTTTGCGCATGGCGAGTTTTGCGCGTGGCGAGTTTTGAGCGGCGACTTTTGTGTTTCGACTTTTATGTGGCGAGGTTGGTGTATTTGTGGTGAAATGTGTGCTGAGGGTAATATGTGTTCAAGCACGTGGTAGTGTGTGGCGCATTTTGTGTGTGTGTTCATATCCCCGTGTGTGGGGAGTATCTCATGTCGGGGCCCCACCTTAGCAACTGTACGGTATAGACTCTTTGGCGCCATCGCTCTCATTCTTTAAGTTCCCCTTGTTCACATCTGGCAGCTGTCAATTTGCCTCCAACACTTTTCCTTTCACTTTTCCCCATTATGTAGATAGGGGAAAAATAGTTTGGTGAATTGGAAAGCGCGGGGTTAAAATTTCACCTCACAACGTAGCCTATGATGCTCTCAGGGTCCAGACGTGTGACTGTGCAAAATTTTGTGGCTGTAGCTGCGACGCCTCCAACACTTTTCATTTCACTTTTTCCCCATTATGTAGATAGGGACAAAATTGTTTGGTGAATTGGAACGCGCGGGGTTAAAATTTCGCCTCACAATATAGCCTATGATGCTCTCGGGGTCCAGACGTGTGACTGTGCAAAATGTTGTAGCTGTAGCTGCGACGGTGCAGATGCCAATCCCGGACATACACACATACATACACACACATTCAGCTTTATATAGTAGATAGGCAGCAGCAGACAGAACTGGAATGAACCCTCTTCCTATATGCACTGAATTGTGCCACATACACTTCTTGCCTGTCTATCACTGATATTTCTGCAGCTTTATTATTCCTCAGAAGTATTGTTAGTTGAGATGAATGTGTGTTATTTATGGTTTATCCACACTAAGTATGAAGCAAAGAAATCTCTTCCTAGCTCAGCAGCAACTCTCCGTACACTGTTTGAATCCGGAGCCAATTGTGATGAGCGCGGCAGCACCAGATCTGATATAGACCTGAAGACGCTGTGCGGCCAGCCAATCACTGTTATGCCACAACCAACATTGCTGCGGTATTACAGTGTGTGGCAGGAAATCCCTGCACGTTCATTGGCTCTCTAAAGAGTGCAAATCTTGCAGGGCGGTGACCTGAGCTCCCGCTGAGCAAACCCGGAAATACTCGGCGAGCTCCGAGCATCGCGAGCACCGAGCAATGGCGAGTATGCTCGCTCATCACTACAAGAAGTACATAGTTTGGTTGCTTTTTAACTAAATCTAATTTGAAAAATACTTTATCTTTATTATCCACTTACAGTCCTGTACCGTCCTTCTATAAGTATGTTCTGGCATTTATGTTCGCCATAGATGAGATTAACAAGAATCCATATATTTTACCTAATGTGACCCTTGGATACCATGTGACTGATTCCTGCAACAATGAAAATAAAGCCATAGAGAACTTACTCCAGATCTTATCCGGTCCAGGAGACATAGTCCCCAACTATTCTTGTCTCAGTAATGGCAAACTGGTGGGTGTAGTTGGCGATCAGTCATCGAAGACGTCAATACAGATAATAGAACATTTAAATGTTTATGGTTACACCCAGGTAAGTATAATTTATTCTGACAAGTCTTTAAAAATGTAGCAACTACAGTATATTTTGATTATCATCTGTATTGTTAATGCATTTTTGTATAAAAAAAATCCTTTCACTAACTGAAATGTAGGTTTGGCACCCCAAAGCCCCATAGATCTGATGTTATTAGATTAACCTGAAGAAAGCTCTATATTTCTCCTGCAGCATCCCGAAGGTTGGAAAATTTGCTTCTGAAATAAGTTATATGTCATGGACTATATGGTGGCCCTAAATCCTTTGGAAAAGAAGCTGTTGTTTATGGCAACTATCAGTGCTAATAATGGGGGTTGCAAACGGGAACTGTCTCTACATCCTGTCTTTGTGTATGTAAGGAGGAAATCTTTGAATAACCACAAAGCCACATTAGCATAGCCTTCACTCTAGTCCAGCCTTTAGATGTATTTGCTGTCTGCATCCCAACATATACAGATCCTTTGCTCTGGCTAGGTCATCCAATATCATGAGGCTGCTTACAAACCAGATTAGAGCAGAGAGGAGTTTTGCAGGATCAGCTCTCTGGTACCCACTTGGATACAGAAAACCTTGATCAAAACAAAATAATGTTTATTGTTCTTCATAAAATTTCCAGCTCCAAAATCAAAACTGCCTGTCTTCATCAAGAATGAATAAATAGTTGCCCTTCCTTCACCACAAATGAATAAAAAAACAATCTTGGGTAATTCAAACAGTGTCACCAACTTGGTATTAAACGCTTTCCTCAGTTTGCCATAGATTACTTCACCACAGCAGCCCTCAAGGCACTGAGCCTCTACTCCAGGGGGTGAAGACTGGCTGCAATATGCAATTTACGGTTTCACAGATAAATAACCTTCACAACCTACTGAACAGCCGCAAAACCAGCTCTACCCTCTCCTATTGTATCCTCACCCATCCCCTGCAGACTGTGACCCTCGCGGGCAGGGTCCTCCCTCCTTATGTACCTGTGTGCCTTGTTTTTTTGCTCATGTTTAGTTGTATTTGTCTATATTTGCCCCCTTTTCCCATGTATGGTGCCATGGAATAAATGGCGCTATAAAAATGTATAATAATAATAATAATAATAACACACATCGCTGGGCTAATGCGACAGCCTGTTATTAAGCTCCTGATTGAAGTATTAGAGCAACCTTTCCCACCCAGAATCTTTCGTTTGCTTTTAAATTCGAGACAGAAAATCAAGTAAAGAAATGAAACCATCTCGGTGTTAGGGTTGGCAGGTTGCACTAAATAAATTTAATAGAGAAGTGCAATCCAACCCGGGGTCCACCGTGCAGAGATGTAAAACTGCAACTAGTGTGAACAATGGCAGAACACACAGCGAGCGATTGCTTGCTCACACTGAGTTAAACGCCACTCAGTGAACAGCACAAGAAGCTGTGTCACTAGCACACAGAAATGAAATAGATGCTCTGCAATAGAGCTGTGTCACTCGCCCACAGTAACAGAGTAGATGCTCTGCAATAGAGCTGTGTCACTTGTGCACAGTAACAGAATAGATGCTCTGCAATAGAGCTATGTCACTCGCAAACAGTGATTAAAAAAAGTTATGTCCCTTTAGAATGTGGCAAAATGGAATAAGAGTTGATTTGCCTGAATTAATTTATTGTGTGAAATTCTAAATTAATTTGATTAACTTATTAATGATTCTTGTGTCATGTAGGTTTATGTTTTTCAAACCGTAAAGAAGTTTAATTGGTAAAGGTCCACCCAATTATTTTTGGAACAAATCAATGGAGTTAGTTTTATAGAAATGTCTGTGCAGTTGTAGCAGCTTTCCATATGATAATATGTATTTTGATTATGTAACCAAATGAGAGTATGCTACTTGAGTGGACTGTACCTGATTTAAAGTGAATGAAAATGCAAACAGCATAAAATGGGAGCTGTAATGTTGGAATTGTTACAGCGATATGCTAAGGTGCCAATAATTTGTCTTATTAATGTAGCTTGATGTCTGTACTAACAATGTACAGTAAATAAACCAAAACGTAAGAAGTAAAAAATCCAGGAGCAAAAATATATAGAAAAAATATATTCTGCTCCCAAAAATAAAGGGAACACTAAAATACCACATCCTAGATATCGCTGAATACATTTTCCATTTGAAAATCTTTATTCATTAAATACCGGAATGCGTTAAGAACAGTAAAACAAAAATGATCAATGTAAATAAAAATGAATTTCCCTTTATCTGGATTTGCACTGATACTCAAAATCAAAGTGGAAAATCAAATTACAGGCTGATTAAAGTTCAATGGAAATGCTTCAAGAAAAGGAAATGATGCTCAGTAATGTGTGTGGCCTCCACATGCTTGTATAACCTCCCTACAACACATGGGCATGCTCCTGATGAGGAGACGGATGTTCTCCTGAGGGATCTTCTCACAGACCTGGATTAAAGCATCAGTCAACTCCTGGACAATCAGTGGTACAACATGACATTGATGGATGGAGTGAGGAATGTTGTCCCAGATGTGCTCGATTGGATTCAGGTCTGGGAACAGGCAGGTCAGTCAGTCTGTAGCATCAATGCCTTCATTAAGCAGAAACTGCTGACACAATTCAGCCACAAGAGGCCTAGCATTGCATGCATCAGAAGGAACCCAGGGGCCACTGCACCTGCATATGGTCTCACAAGGGGTCTGAAGCTATCATCCTGGTACCTAATAGCAGATAGGGTACCTCTGGATAGCACCTGGAGTGCTGTGTGGCCCTCCAAGGAAAAGCCTCCCCACACCAGTAATGCCCCACTGTTAAACCGTCATGCTGGAGAATGTTGCAGGCAGGCATGGCATCTCTAGACTCTGTCATGTCTGTCACATGTGCTCATTGTGAATCTTCACTCATTCATGAAGATCACAGGTCGTTAATTTCAAATTTTCCAATCTTGGTGTTCTCTGGCAAATACCAATCGCCCTGCACTGTTTTGGGCTGTAAGCACAAAACCCACATGTGGACTTCGGGCCCTTATATTACCCTCATGGAGTGTGTTTCTGACAGTATGAGCAGACACATGGATGTTAGTTGCTTGTTGGACGTCATTTTGCGGGGCTCTGGCAGTGCTCCTCCTATTCCTCCTTGCACAAAAGAGGAGGTAGTGGTCCTGCTGCTGGGTTGTTGACCTCTTATAGCCCCTTCACATCAGCTGTTGCACTGGCCTGTCTCCTGGTATCTGCCCCATGCTCTGGACACTGTGCTGACAGACACAGCAATCCTTTTAGCTACAGCTTGCATTAATGTGCCATCCTGGATGAGCTGCACTACCTGAGCAACTTCAGAGGGTTGTAGACACCAACTCATTCTACTGTAGAGTACCTATAGGAGTTAGAGCAATAACAAAATGCAAAATTGACCAAAACAGCAACCAAAAAAGATGAGAACAGAGAAATGGTCTATGGTCACCCAATGCAGAACCACTCCTTTATAGGTGTTTTTTTGTTAATTGCCTATCATTAGTGTTGAGCATTCCGATACCGCAAGTATTGGGTATCGGCCGATATTTGCAGTATCGGAATTCCGATACCGAGTTCCGATATTTTTGCGATATCGGGAATCGGTATCGGGATGAAGATTGATGTGCGCCCTGGTTGTAACCGCTGCAACCGCCATGCTTCCGTTCCTAAGAATGAGCGCGTGAAGGACCTTTGATGATGTCGCGGCTTGTGATTGGTCACATGAGCGGTCACGCGACCAATCACAAGCCGCGACTGTTGTGAATTCTGTGGCAGAGCTCCCTCCTGTGGTCACAAGTGGTACTTCGTCTGATTCTCTCTGTAAGCTTCCGTTGGTGGAGGGAAGTGGTACTGCGGCTTCTGAGTTTCCTCCCTCAGGTGATGTGGTGAGGTCGTTAGGTGCTGCTCTACTTAACTCCACCTAGTGCTTTGATCTTGGCTTCCTGTCAATGTTCCAGTATTGGACTTGTTTTCCTCCTGGATCGTTCCTGTGGCCTGCTGCTCTGCATAGCTAAGTTTTCCTTTGCTATTTTGTTTGCTTTTCTTCTGTCCAGCTTATCTATTTGTTTGCTGGAAGCTCTGGGACGCAGAGGGTGTACCTCCGTGCCGTTAGTTTGGTACGGAGGGTCTTTTTGCCCCCTTTGCGTGGTTTTTAGGGTTTTGTGTTGACCGCAAAGTTACCTTTCCTATCCTCGCTCTGTTCAGAAAGTCGGGCCTCACTTTGCTAAATCTATTTCATCTCTACGTTTGTCTTTTCATCTTACTCACAGTCATTATATGTGGGGGGCTGCCTTTTCCTTTGGGGTATTTCTCTGAGGCAAGGTAGGCTTATTTTCTATCTTCAGGCTAGCTAGTTTCTCAGGCTGTGCCGAGTTGCATAGGTAGCGTTAGGCGCAATCCACGGCTGCCTCTAGTGTTGTTGGATAGGATTAGGGATTGCGGTCAACAGAGTTCCCACGTCTCAGAGCTCGTTCTATGTTTTTGGATTATTGTCAGATCACTGTATGTGCTCTGACCTCTATGTTCACTGTGGTACTGAGTTGCCTAATCATAACAGTACAGGAAGCCAAAGTACTAATGATTCTCAATAGAGGGAAAAAAGAAGTTCTGAGACCATTTTTTTTTCTCTGCACTGTGTTTTGCCTTTTTTTTCCCCTAGACATTTGGGTGGTTCAGGACACAGGTGTAGCAATGGACATTAGAAGTCTGTCTTCATGTGTGGATCAGCTCTCGGCAAGAGTACAAAAGATTCAAGACACTATTGATCAGAAATCTATGTTAGAACCAAGAATTCCTATTCCTGATTTGTTTTTTGGTGATAGAACTAAGTTTCTGAGTTTCAAAAATAATTGTAAACTATTTCTGGCCTTGAAACCTCGCTCCTCTGGTGATCCAGTTCAACAGGTTTTGATCATTATTTCTTTTTTGCGTGGCGACCCTCAGGACTGGGCATTTTCTCTTGCGCCAGGAGATCCTGCATTAAGTAATATCGATGCGTTTTTCCTGGCGCTTGGATTGCTGTACGATGAGCCTAATTCTGTGGATCAGGCAGAAAAAAATTTGCTGGCTCTTTGTCAGGGTCAGGATGAGATAGAGTTATATTGTCAGAAATTTAGAAAGTGGTCCGTGCTCACTCAATGGAATGAATCTGCGCTGGCAGCTATGTTCAGAAAGGGTCTCTCTGAAGCCCTTAAGGATGTCATGGTGGGATTTCCTATGCCTGCTGGTTTGAATGAGTCTATGTCTTTGGCCATTCAGATTGGTCGACGCTTGCGTGAGCGTAAATCTGTGCACCATTTGGCGGTATTACCTGAGCTTAAACCTGAGTCTATGCAGTGCGATAGGACTTTGACCAGAGTTGAACGGCAAGAACACAGACGTCTGAATGGGCTGTGTTTCTACTGTGGTGATTCCACTCATGCTATCTCTGATTGTCCTAAGCGCACTAAGCGGTTCGCTAGGTCTGCCACCATTGGTACAGTACAGTCAAAATTTCTTCTGTCCGTTACCTTGATCTGCTCTTTGTCATCGTATTCTGTCATGGCATTTGTGGATTCAGGCGCTGCCCTGAATTTGATGGACTTGGAGTATGCTAAGCATTGTGGGTTTTTCTTGGAGCCCTTGCAGTGTCCTATTCCATTGAGAGGAATTGATGCTACGCCTTTGGCCAAGAATAAGCCTCAGTACTGGACCCAGCTGACCATGTGCATGGCTCCTGCACATCAGGAGGTTATTCGCTTTCTGGTGTTGCATAATCTGCATGATGTGGTCGTGTTGGGGTTGCCATGGCTACAAGTCCATAATCCAGTATTAGATTGGAAATCCATGTCGGTGTCCAGCTGGGGTTGTCAGGGGGTACATGGTGATGTTCCATTTCTGTCAATTTCGTCATCCACCCCTTCTGAGGTTCCAGAGTTCTTGTCTGATTACCGGGATGTATTTGATGAGCCCAAGTCCGATGCCCTACCTCCGCATAGGGATTGTGATTGTGCTATCAATTTGATTCCTGGTAGTAAGTTCCCAAAAGGCCGATTGTTTAATTTATCTGTGCCTGAGCACGCCGCTATGCGCAGTTATGTGAAGGAGTCCCTGGAGAAGGGGCATATTCGCCCGTCATCGTCGCCATTAGGAGCAGGGTTCTTTTTTGTAGCCAAGAAGGATGGTTCGCTGAGACCTTGTATAGATTACCGCCTTCTAAATAAGATCACGGTTAAATTTCAGTACCCCTTGCCATTGTTATCTGATTTGTTTGCTCGGATTAAGGGGGCTAGTTGGTTCACCAAGATAGATCTTCGTGGTGCGTATAATCTTGTGCGAATTAAGCGAGGCGATGAATGGAAAACTGCATTTAATATGCCCGAGGGTCATTTTGAGTATCTAGTAATGCCATTCGGACTTGCCAATGCTCCATCAGTGTTTCAGTCCTTTATGCATGACATCTTCCGAGAGTACCTGGATAAATTCCTGATTGTGTACTTGGATGACATTTTGATCTTCTCGGATGATTGGGAGTCTCATGTGAAGCAGGTCAGAACGGTTTTTCAGGTCCTGCGTGCTAATTCTTTGTTTGTGAAGGGATCAAAGTGTCTCTTTGGTGTGCAGAAGGTTTCATTTTTGGGGTTCATCTTTTCCCCTTCTATTATCGAGATGGATCCTGTTAAGGACCAAGCCATCCATGATTGGACTCAGCCGACATCTCTGAAAAGTCTGCAAAAGTTCCTGGGCTTTGCTAATTTTTATCGTCGCTTCATCTGCAATTTTTCTAGTATTGCTAAACCATTGACCGATTTGACCAAGAAGGGTGCTGATGTGGTCAATTGGTCTTCTGCTGCTGTGGAAGCTTTTCAAGAGTTGAAGCGTCGTTTTTGTTCTGCCCCTGTGTTGTGTCAACCAGATGTTTCGCTTCCGTTCCAGGTCGAGGTTGATGCTTCTGAGATTGGAGCAGGGGCTGTTTTGTCGCAGAGAGGTTCTGATTGCTCAGTGATGAAACCGTGCGCCTTCTTTTCCAGGAAGTTTTCGCCTGCTGAGCGAAATTATAATGTGGGCAACCGAGAGTTGCTGGCCATGAAGTGGGCATTCGAGGAGTGGCGTCATTGGCTTGAAGGAGCTAAGCATCGCGTGGTGGTCTTGACTGATCATAAAAACTTGACTTATCTCGAGTCCGCCAAGCGGTTGAATCCTAGACAAGCTCGTTGGTCGTTGTTTTTTGCCCGTTTTGACTTTGTGATTTCATACATTCCGGGCTCTAAAAATGTGAAGGCGGATGCTCTGTCTAGGAGTTTTGTGCCCGACTCTCTGGGTGTATCTGAGCCGGCGGGTATCCTCAAAGAGGGAGTAATTGTGTCTGCCATCTCCCCTGATTTGCGGCGAGTGCTGCAAAAATTTCAGGCTAATAAACCTGATCGTTGTCCAGCGGAGAAACTGTTTGTCCCTGATAGGTGGACGAATAAAGTTATCTCTGAGGTTCATTGTTCGGTCTTGGCTGGTCATCCTGGAATCTTTGGTACCAGAGAGTTAGTGGCTAGATCCTTTTGGTGGCCATCTCTGTCGCGGGATGTGCGTACTTTTGTGCAGTCCTGTGGGATTTGTGCTCGGGCTAAGCCCTGCTGTTCTCGTGCCAGTGGGTTGCTTTTGCCCTTGCCAGTCCTGAAGAGGGCTTGGACACATATCTCTATGGATTTTATTTCAGATCTTCCCGTTTCTCAAAAGATGTCAGTCATTTGGGTGGTCTGTGATCGCTTTTCTAAGATGGTCCATTTGGTACCCTTGTCTAAATTGCCTTCCTCCTCTGATTTGGTGCCATTGTTCTTCCAGCATGTGGTTCGTTTACATGGCATTCCAGAGAATATAGTTTCTGACAGAGGTTCCCAGTTTGTTTCGAGGTTTTGGCGAGCCTTTTGTGGTAGGATGGGCATTGACTTGTCTTTTTCCTCGGCTTTACATCCTCAGACTAATGGCCAGACCGAACGAACCAATCAGACCTTGGAAACATATCTGAGATGTTTTGTTTCTGCTGATCAGGATGACTGGGTGTCCTTTTTGCCTTTGGCTGAGTTCGCCCTTAATAATCGGGCTAGCTCGGCTACCTTGGTTTCGCCATTTTTCTGCAACTCTGGGTTCCATCCTCGTTTCTCGTCAGGACAGGTTGAGTCTTCGGACTGTCCTGGTGTGGATACTGTGGTGGACAGGTTGCAGCAGATTTGGACTCAGGGTGTCGACAATTTGACCTTGTCCCAGGAGAAGGCTCAACGTTTTGCTAATCGCAGACGCTGTGTGGGTCCCCGACTTCGTGTTGGGGATCTGGTTTGGTTATCTTCTCGTCATATTCCTATGAAGGTTTCCTCTCCTAAGTTTAAACCTCGTTTCATTGGTCCGTATAGGATTTCTGAGGTTCTTAGTCCTGTGTCTTTTCGTCTGACCCTTCCAGATTCTTTTTCCATACATAACGTATTCCATAGGTCATTGTTGCGGAGATACGTGGCACCTATGGTTCCTTCTGTTGACCCTGCTGCCCTGGTTTTGGTGGAGGGGGAGTTGGAGTATATTGTGGAGAAGATTTTGGATTCTCGTGTTTCAAGACGGAAACTCCAGTATCTGGTTAAGTGGAAGGGTTATGCTCAGGAAGATAATTCCTGGGTCTTTGCCTCTGATGTCCATGCTCCCGATCTTGTTCGTGCCTTTCATGTGGCTCATCCTGGTCAGCCTGGGGGCTCTGGTGAGGGTTCGGTGACCCCTCCTCAAGGGGGGGTGTTGTGAATTCTGTGGCTGAATTCACTCCTGTGGTCACAAGTGGTACTGCAGCTTCTGGGCTTCCTCCCTCAGGTGTTCTGGTGAGCTCGTTGGCTGCCTTGTTATTTAACTCCACCTGATTCTGTCTTCCTTGCTCCTTGTCAATGTTCCAGTGTTGGATCTGAGCTTCTGGATCTTTCCTGTGGCCTGCTGCTCTGCTTAGATAAGTGCTTCTTTGCTTTTGTTGCTGTTTTTTCTGTCCAGCTTGTCTATTCGTTTTTGCTGGAAGCTCTGAGACGCAAAGGGTGTACCGCCGTGCCGTTAGTTCGGCACGGTGGGTCTTTTTGCCCCCTTTGCGTGGTTTTTTGCTTTAGGGTTTTTTGTAGACTGCAAAGTTCTCTTTGCTATCCTCGCTCTATCTAGAATATCGGGCCTCACTTTGCTGAATCTATTTCATCCCTACGTTTTGTCTTTTCATCTTGCTAACAGTCATTATATGTGGGGGGCTGCCTTTTCCTTTGGGGTATTTCTCTGAGGCAAGTCAGGCTTGTATTTCTATCTTCAGGCTAGTCAGTTCCTCAGGCTGTGCCGAGTTGCATAGGTAGTGTCAGGCGCAATCCACAGCTGCCTTTAGTTGTGTTTAGGATAGGTTCAGGTATTGCGGTCTACAGAGATTCCACGTCTCAGAGCTCGTTCTATTGTTTTTGGGTTTTTGTCAGATCACTGTATGTGCTCTGATTACTGGCACACTGTATTACTGGATTGCTTTCATAACAGTACAAGGAGCCCAAAACTAATGATTCTCAATAGAGGGAAAAAAGAAGTTCTGACATCCTTTTTTTTTCTCAGCTCTCTGTTCAGTCTTTTTTTTCCCCTAGACATTAGGGTGCTTCAGGACACAGCTGTGGACATGGATATTCAGGCTCTGTGCTCTTCAATGGATAATCTCGTTATAAATGTACAAAAGATTCAAGATACAATTGATCAGAAATCTATGCTAGAACCAAGAATTCCTATTCCTGATTTGTTTTTTGGTGATAGAACTAAGTTTCTGAGCTTCAAAAATAATTGTAAGCTATTTCTGGCCTTGAAACCTCATTCTTCTGGTAATTCAGTTCAACAGGTTTTGATTATTATTTCTTTTTTGCGCGGCGACCCTCAGGACTGGGCATTTTCTCTTGCGCCAGGAGACCCTGCATTGAGTGGTGTCGATGCGTTTTTCCTGGCACTCGGATTGCTGTACGATGAGCCTAGTTCAGTGGATCAGGCTGAGAAAAATTTGCTGGCTTTGTGCCAGGGTCAGGATGATATAGAAGTATATTGTCAGAAATTTAGGAAGTGGTCAGTACTCACTCTGTGGAATGAATCTGCGCTGGCAGCTTTGTTCAGAAAGGGTCTCTCTGAGGCTCTTAAGGATGTCATGGTGGGTTTTCCTATGACTGCTGGTTTGAATGAGTCTATGTCTTTGGCCATTCAGATCGGTCGTCGCTTGCGCGAGCGTAAATCTGTGCACCATCTGGCGGTATTGTCTGAGATTAAACCTGAGCCTATGCAGTGCGATAGGACTATGACCAGAGTTGAACGACAAGAACACAGACGTCTGAATGGTCTGTGTTTCTACTGTGGTGATTCCACTCATGCTATTTCTGATTGTCCTAAGCGCACTAAGCGGTTCGATAGGTCTGCCGTCATTGGTACTGTACCATCCAAATTCCTTCTGTCCATTACCTTGATATGCTCTTTGTCATCATATTCTGTCATGGCGTTTGTGGATTCAGGCGCTGCCCTGAATCTGATGGATTTGGATTATGCTAAACGTTGTGGGTTTTTCTTGGAGCTTTTGCGGTGTCCTATTCCGTTGAGAGGAATTGATGCTACACCTTTGGCCAAGAATAAACCTCAGTACTGGGCCCAGCTGACTATGTGCATGGCTCCTGCACATCAGGAAGTTATTCACTTTCTGGTGCTACATAATCTGCATGATGTGGTCGTGTTGGGGTTGCCATGGCTACAAACCCATAATCCAGTATTGGATTGGAACTCTATGTCGGTATCCAGCTGGGGTTGTCAGGGGGTACATGGTGATGTTCCATTTTTGTCTATTTCGTCATCCACTCCTTCTGAGGTCCCAGAGTTCTTTTCTGATTATCAGGATGTATTTGAAGAGCCCAAGTCCGATGCCCTACCTCCGCATAGGGATTGTGATTGTGCTATCAATTTGATTCCTGGTAGTAAATTCCCTAAAGGTCGTTTATTTAATTTATCCGTGCCTGAACACACCGCTATGCGCAGTTATGTGAAGGAATCCCTGGAGAAGGGACATATTCGCCCATCGTCATCACCACTGGGAGCAGGGTTCTTTTTTGTAGCCAAGAAGGATGGTTCGCTGAGACCGTGTATTGATTACCGCCTTCTTAATAAGATCACTGTTAAGTTTCAGTATCCCTTGCCATTGTTATCTGACTTGTTTGCTCGGATTAAGGGGGCTAGTTGGTTCACTAAGATAGATCTTCGTGGTGCGTATAATCTGGTGAGAATCAGGCAAGGAGATGAATGGAAAACGGCATTTAATACGCCCGAGGGTCATTTTGAGTATCTAGTGATGCCGTTCGGACTTGCCAATGCTCCATCTGTTTTTCAGTCTTTTATGCATGACGTCTTCCGTGAGTATCTGGATAAATTCCTGATTGTTTACTTGGATGACATTTTGATCTTCTCAGATGATTGGGAGTCTCATGTGAAGCAGGTCAGAATGGTTTTCCAGGTCCTGCGTGCTAATTCTTTGTTCGTTAAGGGATCTAAGTGTCTCTTCGGTGTGCAGAAAGTTTCATTTTTGGGGTTCATCTTTTCCCCTTCTACTATCGAGATGGATCCGGTTAAGGTCCAAGCCATCCAGGATTGGACTCAGCCAACATCTCTGAAAAGTCTGCAAAAGTTCCTGGGCTTTGCTAATTTTTATCGTCGCTTCATCTGTAATTTTTCTAGCATTGCCAAACCATTGACCGATTTGACCAAGAAGGGTGCTGATTTGGTTAATTGGTCTTCTGCTGCTGTGGAAGCTTTTCAGGAATTGAAGCTCCGTTTTTGTTCTGCCCCTGTGTTGTGTCAACCAGATGTTTCTCTTCCGTTCCAGGTCGAGGTTGATGCTTCTGAGATTGGAGCAGGGGCGGTTTTGTCACAGAGAGGTTCTGGTTGCTCAGTGTTGAAACCATGTGCGTTCTTTTCCAGGAAGTTTTCTGCTGCTGAGCGTAATTATGATGTGGGCAACCGAGAGTTGCTGGCCATGAAGTGGGCATTCGAGGAGTGGCGTCATTGGCTTGAAGGAGCTAAGCATCGCGTGGTGGTATTGACTGATCATAAGAACCTTACTTATCTCGAGTCTGCCAAGCGCTTGAATCCTAGACAGGCCCGTTGGTCATTATTTTTTGCTCGCTTCGATTTTGTGATTTCGTACCTTCCGGGCTCTAAAAATGTGAAGGCGGATGCTCTGTCTAGGAGTTTTGTGCCCGACTCTCCGGGTTTATCTGAGCCGGCGAGTATCCTCAAGGAAGGAGTCATTGTGTCTGCCATCTCCCCTGATTTGCGGCGAGTGTTGCAAAAATTTCAGGCTAATAAACCTGATCGTTGTCCGGCCGAGAAACTGTTCGTCCCTGATAGGTGGACTAGTAAAGTTATCTCTGAACTTCATTGTTCGGTGTTGGCTGGTCATCCAGGAATCTTTGGTACCAGAGAGTTAGTGGCTAGATCCTTCTGGTGGCCATCTCTGTCACGGGATGTACGTACTTTTGTGCAGTCCTGTGGGATTTGTGCTAGGGCTAAGCCCTGCTGTTCACGTGCCAGTGGGATGCTTTTGCCCTTGCCGGTCCCGAAGAGGCCTTGGACACATATTTCGATGGATTTCATTTCTGACCTTCCCGTTTCTCAAAAGATGTCAGTCATTTGGGTGGTTTGTGATCGCTTTTCTAAAATGGTCCATCTGGTGCCCTTGGTTAAATTGCCTTCCTCCTCTGATTTGGTGCCTTTGTTCTTCCAGCATGTGGTTCGTTTGCATGGCATTCCTGAGAATATTGTTTCTGACAGAGGTTCCCAGTTTGTATCAAGGTTCTGGCGAGCCTTTTGTGGTAGGATGGGCATTGACCTATCTTTTTCCTCGGCTTTCCATCCTCAGACTAATGGCCAGACCGAACGAACCAATCAGACCTTGGAAACATATCTGAGATGTTTTGTTTCTGCAGACCAGGAAGATTGGGTGTCCTTTTTGCCGTTGGCTGAGTTCGCCCTTAATAATCGGGCCAGCTCGGCTACCTTGGTCTCTCCATTTTTCTGCAATTCTGGGTTCCATCCTCGTTTCTCTTCAGGACAGGTTGAGTCTTCGGACTGTCCTGGTGTGGATTCTGTGGTGGACAGGTTGCAGCAGATCTGGACTCAGGTAGTGGACAATTTGACCTTGTCCCAGGAGAAGGCTCAACTTTTCGCTAATCGCAGACGCCGTGTGGGTCCCCGACTTCGTGTTGGGGATCTGGTTTGGTTATCTTCTCGTCATATTCCTATGAAGGTTTCCTCTCCTAAATTTAAACCTCGTTTTATTGGTCCGTATAGGATTTCTGAGATTCTCAATCCTGTGTCCTTTCGTCTGACCCTCCCGGACTCCTTTTCCATACATAATGTATTCCATAGGTCGTTGTTGCGGAGATACGTGGCACCTATGGTTCCATCTGTTGAGCCTCCTGCCCCTGTTTTGGTGGAGGGGGAATTGGAGTATATTGTGGAGAAAATTTTGGATTCTCGTGTCTCTAGACGGAAACTCCAGTATCTGGTTAAATGGAAGGGTTATGCTCAGGAAGATAATTCCTGGGTTTTTGCCTCTGATGTCCATGCTCCAGATCTTTTTCGTGCCTTTCATGTGGCTCATCCTGGTCGGCCTGGGGGCTCTGGTGAGGGTTCGGTGACCCCTCCTCAAGGGGGGGGTACTGTTGTGAATTCTGTGGCTGAATTCACTCCTGTGGTCACAAGTGGTACTGCAGCTTCTGGGCTTCCTCCCTCAGGTGTTCTGGTGAGCTCGTTGGCTGCCTTGTTATTTAACTCCACCTGATTCTGTCTTCCTTGCTCCTTGTCAATGTTCCAGTGTTGGATCTGAGCTTCTGGATCTTTCCTGTGGCCTGCTGCTCTGCTTAGATAAGTGCTTCTTTGCTTTTGTTGCTGTTTTTTCTGTCCAGCTTGTCTATTCGTTTTTGCTGGAAGCTCTGAGACGCAAAGGGTGTACCGCCGTGCCGTTAGTTCGGCACGGTGGGTCTTTTTGCCCCCTTTGCGTGGTTTTTTGCTTTAGGGTTTTTTGTAGACTGCAAAGTTCTCTTTGCTATCCTCGCTCTATCTAGAATATCAGGCCTCACTTTGCTGAATCTATTTCATCCCTACGTTTTGTCTTTTCATCTTGCTAACAGTCATTATATGTGGGGGGCTGCCTTTTCCTTTGGGGTATTTCTCTGAGGCAAGTCAGGCTTGTATTTCTATCTTCAGGCTAGTCAGTTCCTCAGGCTGTGCCGAGTTGTATAGGTAGTGTCAGGCGCAATCCACAGCTGCCTTTAGTTGTGTTTAGGATAGGTTCAGGTATTGCGGTCTACAGAGATTCCACGTCTCAGAGCTCGTTCTATTGTTTTTGGGTTTTTGTCAGATCACTGTATGTGCTCTGATTACTGGCACACTGTGTTACTGGATTGCTTTCATAACAGGGGGGGTACTGTTGTGAATTCTGTGGCAGAGCTCCCTCCTGTGGTCACAAGTGGTACTTCGGCTGATTCTCTCTGTAAGCTTCCGTTGGTGGAGGGAAGTGGTACTGCGGCTTTTGAGTTTCCTCCCTCAGGTGATGTGGTGAGGTCGTTAGGTGCTGCTCTACGTAACTCCACCTAGTGCTTTGATCCTGGCTTCCTGTCAATGTTCCAGTATTGGACTTGTTTTCCTCCTGGATCGTTCCTGTGGCCTGCTGCTCTGCATAGCTAAGTTTTCCTTTGCTATTTTGTTTGCTTTTCCTCTGTCCAGCTTATCTATTTGTTTGTTGGAAGCTCTGGGACGCAGAGGGGGTACCTTTGTGCCGTTAGTTCGGTACGGAGGGTCTTTTTGCCCCCTTTGCATGGTTTTTAGGGTTTTGTGTTGACCACAAAGTTACCTTTCCTATCCTCGCTCTGTTCAGAAAGTCGGGCCTCACTTTGCTAAATCTATTTCATCTCTATATTTGTCTTTTCATCTTACTCACAGTCATTATATGTGGGGGGCTGCCTTTTCCTTTGGGGTATTTCTCTGAGGCAAGGTAGGCTTATTTTCTATCTTCAGGCTAGCTAGTTTCTCAGGCTGTGCCGAGTTGCATAGGTAGCGTTAGGCGCAATCCACGGCTGCCTCTAGTGTTGTTGGATAGGATTAGGGATTGCGGTCAACAGAGTTCCCACGTCTCAGAGCTCGTTCTATGTTTTTGGATTATTGTCAGATCACTGTATGTGCTCTGACCTCTATGTTCACTGTGGTACTGAGTTGCCTAATCATAACACGCGACGTCATCGAAGGTCCTTCATGCGCTCATTCTTAGGAAGGGAATCATGGCGGTTGCAGCGGTTACAACCAGGGCGCGTCCGAGGGTGAGTATATCAATCTTTTTTATTTTTATTCTTTATTTTACACATGAATATGGATCCCAGGGCCTGAAGGAGAGTTTCCTCTCCTTCAGACCCTGGGAACCATAGAGGATACCTTCCGATATTTGTGTCCCATTGACTTGTATTGGTATCGGATATCGGTATCGGCGATATCCGATATTTTTCGGATATCGGCCGATACCATCCGATACCGATACTTTCAAATATCGGACGGTATCGCTCAACACTACCTATCATTTCTATCTGTTGTCTATACCATTTGCACAACAGCAGGAAAATTGAATCATAATCAGTGTTGCTTCATAACTGGACAGGTTGATTTCACTGAAGTGTAATTGAAGTGTGGTTGAAATGGAGCTACATTGTGTTGTTTAAGGCTGTGTTCACACGTTCCGGTTTTTTCGCGGTTTTTCCCGATAAACGCTATAAAACCGCAAAAAAACGCATACAATAAGCATCCCATCATTTAGAATGAATTCTGCATGTTTTGTGCACATGATGCGTTTTTTTTCCGCAAAAAACGCATCAGGCACAAAATCCGGACATGCTCTATCTTTTTGCGTTTTTTTGCGGATTTCCCACTCCAAAATGCATTGGGAAGTGTCCGGAAAAAACCGCGGCAAAAACGTGTCAAAACCGCGGCAAAAACCCGTCAAAACCGCGGCAAAATTGCGGCAAAAACGCACGCGGTTTTCTAGCGGATTTCATGCAGAAAATGTCCGGAATTCTCAGGAATTTTCTGCATGAATTCCTGAACGTGTGCACATAGCCTAAGTGTTCCCTTTATTGAGCAGTCTATATATGCTTTTTTATATATGTGGAAACACCTAAAATTAGGACAATACACGATGAAAGCAGTGTGGGTAATTGATAAGGTCACACATTAGTTCGAAGTCAGGATTTGTGAAAAGAATACAGTACATGGAGTATTTGACTATATTCACATGTTGTGTTTTTTATGCAAACTAAAAGTTGCTTTTACAGTACCAGGAAAAGCAATACAATTTCAGAAATCTCATGTGCACACATTTTTTTCATGTTTTTTTCATGAATTGGAAAACTGCCACATCCCAATCCTTTCAGTGTTTTTGCAGTGTATTTTCAGCCATAGAAAGCAATGGGTAAATGAAAAAAAGCAGCAAAAAAGCAGCAAAAATAACATTGCCATCAGCTTTTGCTATGTTTTTAGGGAAAAAAGCAGGTACAGAAGGATATCAAACTCATTTATTTTTTGTGATTTTCTCAAATTAAACCAAAATGTCTTGGTCCCCTTACCTGAGAATGGAAGTTAGGATTAGTACAATTTAATCAAATTAGTGATCTGTGTTAAAGTAAACATTGCCTGACTAATGTATGAAATTGAACAATGCCCAACTCAATGGCTGACTAGTCAAATTAAACAGTGCCTGACCTACAAAATGCACTGCTAATGTGTTAGGTAAATCATATAACCCCCTTCTGCTGTTTTTTTTTACGTTTGCAATTCACTATTTTTTCTTTAGCTCATTGACTTTTTTGTTCAGAATAGTCACTATTATTTTAAACATAAACATTAGTGATGAGCGAGTATACTCGTTGCTCGGGTTCTCGAGTGATCTCCGAGTATTTGTTATTGCTCGGTGATATAGTTTTTTTCGCCTCAGTTGCATGATTTACGGCTTCCAGATACACTGAATACATGTGAGGAATGCCTGTTTGTTAGGGAATTCCCACATGTATTCAGCCTGTCCTGCAGTCGTAAATCATGCTGCTGAGGCGATGAAAACTATATCTCCGAGCAATAACAAATACTCGGAGGTCACCCGAGAACCCGAGCAACGAGTATACTCGCTCATCACTAATAAACATCTTTTCCACCAAATAATTTGCTTAAATTGCCCTTTTTTAAAAAAAAATGTTTATGGTTCCACCATTATTACTGGGAGGGGCTGGTGAGGACCCAGCGGTCATGGTGCACATTGGCACAAATGACAAAGTTAGAGGTAGGTGGAAGGTCCTTAAAGATGATTTCAGGGAATTAGTCTGCAAGCTGAAAGCAAGGACCTCCAACGTGGTATTCTCCGAAATACTGCCTGTACCACGTGCCACGCCAGAGAGGCAACGCGATATTAGGGATGTTAATAAGTGGCTCAAGAATTGGTGAAGGAAGGAGGGGTTTGGGTTCCTGCAGAACTGGGCCGACTTCTCAGTTGGCTACAGGCTCTACGCTAGGGATGGGCTGCACCTCAATGGGGAAGGTGCAGCTGTGCTGGGGGAGAAAATGGCTAGAAGGTTGGAGGAGTGTTTAAACTAGGGATTGGGGGGGAGGGTATTCAATTTATAGGAGGGGAAGATAGTGCAGACAGAGACCTGGGCACAAATAAGGAAGTTGGGGGTGGCGGTGGCATGGGGGGTGGGGTTAGAACAGTTAATAATTTAAGAAAGAATAGAGGTACAGAGAGGAACATCAAGTGCATGTATACTAATGCCAGAAGCCTCGCCAACAAAATGGACGAATTAGAACTAATGTTGTTGGAGCATAATTATGACATGGTGGGGATATCTGAAACGTGGCTGGATGAGAGCCATGACTGGGCTGTTAACTTACAGGGTTATAGCCTGTTCAGAAATGACCGTACAGATAAGCGAGGGGGAGGGGTGTGTCTATATGTAAACTCGTCCTTAAAACCCATCCTGCGTGATAATATAGGTGAATTTAATGAAAATGTAGAGTCCCTGTGGGTGGAGATAAGGGGAGGGGGAAAAATAATAAATTACTGATAGGGGTTTGTTATAAATCTCCAAAAATAATGGAAGCAACGGAGAATATCCTCGTAAAGTAAATAGATGAAGCTGCGACTCAAGGAGAAGTCATTATTATGGGGGACTTCAACTACCCTGAAATAGATTGGGGAACAGAAACCTGCAGTTCCAGCAAAGGTAATCGGGGTCTGACAACTATGAGAGACAATTACCTTTCACAACTGGTTCAGGACCCAACAAGAAGGGGGGCACTGCTAGACCTAATATTAACCAACAGGCCAGACCGCATATCAAATATAAGGGTTGGGGGTTACTTGGGAAATAGCGATCACAAAATAATAAGTTTTCATGTATCCTTTAAAAAGATGTGTAATAGAGGGGTTACAAGGACACTAAACTTCAGGAGGGCAAATTTCCAACGGATGAGAGAGGATCTTGGTGCAATTAAATGGGACGATATTCTGAGACACAAAAATACACAAAGAAAATGGGAGACATTTATTAGCATCCTGGATAGGACCTGTGCACAGTATATACCATATGGGAATAAACAAACTAGAAATAGGAGGAAACCAATATGGCTAAATAGAGCTGTGAGGGGCGCAATAAGTGACAAAAAGAAAGAATATAGAGAATTAAAGGAAGTAGGTAGTGAGGAGGCATTAAATAAATACAAAAAATTAAATAAATTCTGTAAAAAAGCAAATCAAGGCAGCAAAGATTGAGACAGAGAGACACATTGCCAGAGAGAGTAAAAATAATCCCAAAATATTCTTTAACTACATAAATAGTAAGAAACTAAAAAATGATAGTGTTGGCCCCCTTAAAAATAGTCTGGGTGAAATGGTGGATGAGGATGAGGAAGAAGCCAATATGCTAAATGACTTTTTTTCATCAGCATTTACACAAGAAAATCCCATGGCAGACAAAATGACTAGTGATAAAAATTCCCCATTAAATGTCACCTGCTTAACCCAGCAGGAAGTGCGGCGGCGTCTAAAAATCACTAAAATTGACAAATCTCCAAGCCCGGATGGGATACACCCTCGAGTACTGCAGGAATTAAGTACAGTCATTGATAGACCATTATTTTTAATCTTTAAAGACTCCATAATAACAGGGTCTGTGCCACAGGACTGGCGTATAGCAAATGTGGTGCCAATATTCAAAAAGGGAACAAAAACTGAACTCGGAAATTATAGGCCAGTAAGCTTAACCTCTACTGTGGGTAAAATCCTGGAGGGCATTCTAAGGGAAGCTATACTGGAGTATCTGAAGAGGGATAACCCCATGACCCAGTGTCAGCACGGGTTTACTAGGGACCGTTCATGTCAGACTAATTTGATCAGTTTCTATGAAGAGGTAAGTTCCGGACTGGACCAAGGGAACCCAGTGGACGTAGTGTATATGGACTTTTCAAAAGCTTTTGATACGGTGCCACACAAAAGGTTGATACATAAATTGAGAATAATGGGGATAGGGGAAAATATTTGTAAGTGGGTTGAGAGCTGGCTCAGGGATAGGAAACAAAGGGTGGTTATTAGTGTTGAGCATTCCGATACCGCAAGTATCGGGTATCGGCCGATACTTGCGGTATCGGAATTCCGATACCGAGATCCGATACTTTTGTGGTATCGGGTATCGGTATCGGATACATAGAGATGTGTAAAATAAAGAATTAAAATAAAAAATATTGATATATTTACCTCTCCGGCGGCCCCTGGACTCAGCGCGGGTAACCGGCAGGCTTCGTTGTTCAAAATCAGCGCTTTTAGGACCTGAGAATCACGTCCCGGCTTCTGATTGGTCGCGGGCCGCCCATGTGACCGCCACGCGACCAATCACAAGCCGCGACGTCACCGCAAGCTATTAACGCGCTCATTTTTAAAAATGAGCGCGTTAATGACTTTCAAAGACGTAGCGGCTTGTGATTGGTCGCGGCCACGCGACCAATCACAACCCGCGACGTCACCGCAAGCTATTAACGCGCTCATTTTTAAAAATGAGCGCGTTAATGACTTTCAAAGACGTAGCGGCTTGTGATTGGTCGCGGCCACGTGACCAATCACAAGCCGCTACGTCTTTGAAAGTCATTAACGCGCTCATTTTTAAAAATGAGCGCGTTAATAGCTTGCGGTGACGTCGCGGCTTGTGATTGGTCGCGTGGCCGCGACCAATCACAAGCCGCTACGTCTTTGAAAGTCATTACCGCGCTCATTTTTAAAAAATGAGCGCGTTAAGGACCTGCGAATGACGTCACGGCTTGTGATTGGTCGCGTGGCGGTCACATGGGCGGCCCGCGACCAATCAGAAGCCGGGACGTGATTCTCAGGTCCAAAAAGCGCTGATTTTGAACAAAGAAGCCTGCCGGTTACCCGCGCTGAGTTCAGGGGCCGCCGGAGAGGTAAATATATCAATATTTTTTATTTTAAGTCTTTATTTTACACATCCCTATGGATCCCAGGGCCTGAAGGAGAGTTTCCTCTCCTTCAGACCCTGGGAACCATGAGAATACCTTCCGATACTTGATGTCCCATTGACTTGTATTGGTATCGGATATCGGTATCGGCGATATCCGATATTTTTCGGGTATCGGACGATACTATCCGATACCGATACTTTCAAGTATCGGACGGTATCGCTCAACACTAGTGGTTATTAATGGAGCACACTCGGACTGGGTCGCGGTTAGCAGTGGGGTACAACAGGGGTCAGTATTGGGCCCTCTTCTTTTTAACATATTTATTAATGACCTTGTAGAATTTCAGAGTAGAATTTCAATATTTGCAGATGACACTAAACTCTGCAGGGTAATCAATACAGAGGAGGACGATTTTATATTACAGGATGATTTATGTAAACTAGAAGCTTGGGCTGATAAATGGCAAATGAGCTTTAATGGGGAGAAATGTAAGGTCATGCACTTGGGTAGAAGTACTAAGATGTATAATTATGTGCTTAATTCTAAAACTCTGGGCAAAACCACCAATGAAAAAGACCTGGGTGTATGGGTGGATGACAAACTCATATTTAGTGGCCAGTGTCAGGCAGCTGCTACAAAGGCAAATAAAATAATGGGATGCATTAAAAGAGGCATAGATGCTCATGAGGAGAACATAATTTTACCTCTATACAAGTCACTAGTTCGACCACACTTAGAATACTGTGCACAGTTCTGGTCTCCGGTGTATAAGAAAGACATAGCTGAACTAGAGCGGGTGCAGAGAAGAGCGACCAAGGTTATTAGAGGACTGGGGGGTCTGCAATACCAAGATAGGTTATTACACTTGGGGCTATTTAGTTTGGAAAAACGAAGACTAAGGGGTGATCTTATGTTAATGTATAAATATATGAGGGGACAGTACAAAGACCTTTCTGATGATATTTTTAATCATAGACCTGAAAGAGGGACAAGGGGGCATCCTCTACGTTTGGAGGAAAAAAGGTTTAAGCATAATAACAGACGCGGATTCTTTACTGTAAGAGCAGTGAGACTATGGAACTCTCTGCCGTATGATGTTGTAATGAGTGATTCATTACTTAAATTTAAGAGGGGACTGGATACATTTCTGGAAAAGTATAATGTTACAGGGTATATACACTAGATTCCTTGATAGGGCGTTGATCCAGGGAACTAGTCTGATTGCCGTATGTGGAGTCGGGAAGGAATTTTTTTCTGCAAGGTGGAGCTTACTCTTTGCCACTAGTTTTTTTTTGCCTTCCTCTGGATCAACATGTTAGGGCATGTTAGGTTAGGCTATGGGTTGAACTAGATGGACTTAAAGTCTTCCTTCAACCTTAATAACTACAGTTAGGGCCAGAAATATTTGGACAGTGACACAATTTTCGTGAGTTGGGCTCTGCATGCCACCACATTGGATTTGAAATGAAACCTCTACAACAGAATTCAAGTGCAGATTGTAACGTTTAATTTGAAGGGTTGAACAAAAATATCTGATAGAAAATGTAGGAATTGTACACATTTCTTTAAAAACACTCCACATTTTAGGAGGTCAAAAGTAATTGGACAAATAAACATAACCCAAACAAAATATTTTTATGTTCAATATTTTGTTGCAAATCATCCGGCTACTCTTGTCTGCTCTTATGTCATCAATAAACACAAGTGACCCAGTGCCATTGAAAGCCATGCATGCCCATGCCATCACGTTGCCTCCACCATGTTTTACAGAGGATGTGGTGTGCCTTGGATCATGTGCCGTTCCCTTTCTTCTCCAAACTTTTTTCTTCCCATCATTCTGGTACAGGTTGATCTTTGTCTCATCTGTCCATAGAATACTTTTCCAGAACTGAGCTGGCTTCTTGAGGTGTTTTTCTGCAAATTTAACTCTGGCCTGTCTATTTTTGGTATTGATGAATGGTTTGCATCTAGATGTGAACCCTTTGTATTTACTGTCATGGAGTCTTCTCTTTACTGTTGACTTAGAGACAGATACACCTACTTCACTGAGAGTGTTCTGGACTTCAGTTGATGTTGTGAACGGGTTCTTCTTCACCAAATTAAGTATGCGGCGATCATCCACCACTGTTGTCATCCGTGGACGCCCAGGCCTTTTTGAGTTCCCAAGCTCACCAGTCAATTCCTTTTTTCTCAGAATGTACCCAACTGTTGATTTTGCTACTCCAAGCATGTCTGCTATCTCTCTGATGGATTTTTTCTTTTTTTTCAGCCTCAGGATGTTCTGCTTCACCTCAATTGAGAGTTCATTTGACCGCATGTTGTCTGCTCACAGCAACAGCTTCCAAATGCAAAACCACACACCTGGAATCCACCCTGACCTTTTAACTACTTCATTGATTACAGGTTAACGAGGGAGACGCCTTCAGAGTTAATTGCAGCCCTTAGAGTCCATTGTCCAATTACTTTTGGTCCCTTGAAAAAGAGGACGCTATGCATTACAGAGCTATGATTCCTAAACCCTTTCTCCGATTTGGATGTGGAAACTATCATATTGCAGCTGGGAGTGTGCACTTTCAGCCCATATTATATATATAATTGTATTTCTGAACATGTTTTTGTAAACAGCTAAAATAACAAAACTTGTGTCACTGTCCAAATATTTCTGGCCCTAACTGTATGTAACTATGTCTTGCATTGGTGGCTCAAAACCTTGTGCTGCTTGTGCATATATCGTGGAAGCAAAACTGAACTTTGACATCCTAAAAAAATGCAGCAAAAAAGCATCAAATGAGAGCCAGAAAAAGTTGCTTTTTTTACTGCCAAGAGATCAGTTTTTGGCTGCAGAAAAAAACAACAAAAAACAACATGTGAACAGCCTGATATGATGAAAAGGCAAGTACCGTATATACTCGCGTATAAACCGACCTGAGTATAAGTTGACCCCCCTAATTTTGCCACAAAAAACTGGGAAAACTTAATGACTCGAGTATAAGCCGCCTAGGGTTGGAAATGCAGCAGCTACCGGTAAATTTCAAAAATAAAAATATGTACCAATAAAAGTAATATTAATTCAGACATCAGTAGGTTAAGTGTTTTTGAATATCCATGTTGAATCAGGAGCCCCATATAATGCTCCATACAGTTCATGATGGCCCCTTAAGATGCTCCATTCAAAATACGGCCCATATAATCCTGCACAAATGTTGATTATGACCCCATAAGATGCTCCATAGACACATTTGCCCTGTATAATGCTTGACAAGTTTGGATTATGGCCCCACAAGATGCTCCATACAGATATTTGCCCCATATAATGCTGCACATGGCCCCATACAGATATTTGCCCCATATAATGCTGCACATGGCCACATAAGATGCTCCATACAGACATTTGCCTCATATGCTGTTGCTGCGATTAAAAAAAATAAAAAAATACATATTCACCTCTCAGGCCCCCGACACTTGCTATACTCACCTTTCCCATTCCACCGCCGACCACCGCTGTGTCTTCCACGTCCTGTGCACTGACGTTCAGGCAGAGGGCGGTGCGCACTAATCGCGTCAGTGCGCCCTCTGACCTGAGCGTCAGTGCAGAGGATGTAGAAGACTCAGCGGCGCTGATGATGGAACGGGGAGCAGGTGAATATCGCGCACGGCCCCATCATACTCACCTGCTCCTGGCACGGTGGAGTCCCTGGTTCTCTGGGCGCTGGCAGCTTCTTCCTGTAGTGAGTGGTCACATGGTACCGCTCATTACAATAATGAATATGCGGCTCCACCCCATTGGGAGTGGAGTCGGGTCCATATTTATTACTGTAATGAGCGGTACCATGTGACCGCTCACTACAGGAAGAAGCTGCATGTGCTGGGGAACCAGGGACGTGCAGGGACCGTGCCCGGAGAAGGAGAATATTATTACACAGCTCCGCTCCCCCTCCCCTGCCGACCCCTGGGTATGACTCGAGTATAAGCCAAGAGGGTTACTTTCAGTCCAAAAAATTGGGCTGAATATCTCGGCTTATACTCGAGTATATACGGTAACAGTAAAAAGCTTATAAAGTGAGCATACATATAGCTAAGTACCCCAAGATGAATCATGTACTGTAGGAATACATGTACACTGTAATATACAGTGTCTGGTGGATACATATCCAAATTATCACCACATCCAACACAAATTTTTCCAACACTAGTGATATCAGACAACAAAATTGGACCATGTAGTTCCAAAATTTCATCACTATTCCTAGAATGAACACACAAAAATAGTCTATTTCCCGCTTTAATGACTTGGATCTGTGAAGGTCACTCATTTGACGTTCGCTGCCTTATTGCTGAGTTTCATGAAGCTGTCATTGCTGTTACCTCTTTCCTGGAACCAAGTTGTTAACTCCCATACTTTTCTTTCAAATGTGTCACCATCTGAGCATAGTAACATAGTAACATGGTTAGTAAGGCCGAAAAAAGACATTTGTCCATCCAGTTCAGCCTATATTCCATCATAATAAATCCCCAGATCTACGTCCTTCTACAGAACCTAATTGTATGATACAATATTGTTCTGCTCCAGGAAGACATCCAGGCCTCTCTTGAACCCCTCGACTGAGTTCGCCATCACCACCTCCTCAGGCAAGCAATTCCAGATTCTCACTGCCCTAACAGTAAAGAATCCTCTTCTATGTTGGTGGAAAAACCTTCTCTCCTCCAGATGCAAAGAATGCCCCCTTGTGCCCGTCACCTTCCTTGGTATAAACAGATCCTCAGCGAGATATTTGTATTGTCCCCTTATATACTTATACATGGTTATTAGATCGCCCCTCAGTCGTCTTTTTTCTAGACTAAATAATCCTAATTTTGCTAATCTATCTGGGTATTGTAGTTCTCCCATCCCCTTTATTAATTTTGTTGCCCTCCTTTGTACTCTCTCTAGTTCCATTATATCCTTCCTGAGCACCGGTGCCCAAAACTGGACACAGTACTCCATGTGCGTTCTAACTAGGGATTTGTACAGAGGCAGTATAATGCTCTCATCATGTGTATCCAGACCTCTTTTAATGCACCCCATGATCCTGTTTGCCTTGGCAGCTGCTGCCTGGCACTGGCTGCTCCAGGTAAGTTTATCATTAACTAGGATTCCCAAGTCCTTCTCCCTGTCAGATTTACCCAGTGGTTTCCCGTTCAGTGTGTAATGGTGATATTGACTCCTTCTTCCCATGTGTATAACCTTACATTTATCATTGTTAAACCTCATCTGCCACCTTTCAGCCCAAGTTTCCAACTTATCCAGATCCATCTGTAGCAGAAGTGTTGTGAATTCTATGGTCAAGCACCCTCCTGTGGTCATGAGTGGTACTTCGGCTGGTTCTGTCTATGAGCTTCCGCTGGTATATGTGAGTAGGGCTGCGGCTTCTGAGTTTCCTTCCTCAGGTGACGAGGTTAAGTCGTTAGGTGCTGCTCCATTTAACTCCACCTAGTTCTTTGTTCCTGGCCTCCAGTCAATGTTCCAGTATTGGTCTTGCTCTCTCCTGGATCGTTCTTGTGGCCTGTCTGCCCTGCATAAGCTAAGTTCTGCTTGTGTTACTTTTGTTTGCTATATTTTCTGTCCAGCTTGCTATATTGGTTTTTCTTGCTTGCTGGAAGCTCTGAGACGCAGAGGGAGCACCTCCGTACCGTTAGTCTGCGTGGTTGTTTGTAGGTTTTTGTGTTGACCGCAAAGCTATCTTTCCTATCCTTGGTCTATTCAGTAAGTCGGGCCTTACTTTGCTAAATCTATTTAATCTCTGTGTTTGTATTTTCATCTTAACTCACAGTCATTATATGTGGGGGGCTGCCTTTTCCTTTGGGGAATTTCTCTGAGGCAAGGTAGGCTTATTTTTCTATCTTCAGGGCTAGCTAGTTTCTCAGGCTGTGCCGAGTTGCATAGGGAGCGTTAGGCGCAATCCACGGCTACCTCTAGTGTGGTATGTTAGGATTAGGGATTGCGGTCAGCAGAGTTTCCACGTCTCAGAGCTCGTCCTATGTTAGTAACTATCAGGTCACTTTGTGTGCTCTTAACCACTAGGTCCATTGTGGTTCTGAATCATCTGTTCATAACAGTAACCGCTTAGTGCGCTTAGGACAATCGGAGATAGCATGAGTGTTATACTTTGAATTCACCACAGTAAAAACACAGCCCATTCCGTCGTCTGTGTTCTTGCCGTTCAGCTCTGGTCAAAGTCCTATTGCATTGCATAGGCTCAGGTTTATGCTCAGATAATACCGCCAAATGGTGCACAGTTTTACGCTCATGTAAGCGTCGTTCGATCTGAATGGCCAAAGACATATACTCATTCAGACCAGCAGGCATAGGAAATCCCACCATGACATCCTTAAGGGCTTCAGAGAGACCATTCCTGAAAATTGCTGCCAGCGCACATTCATTCCATTGAGTGAGCACAGACCACTTCCTAAATTTCTGACAATATATCTCTACCTCATCCTGACCCTGACACAGAGCCAGCAAGATTTTCTCTGCCTGATCCACTGAATTAGGTTCGTCATAAAGCAATCCAAGCACCAGGAAAAATGCATCAACATCACGCAATGCCGGATCCCCTGGGGCAAGGGAAAATGCCCAGTCTTGAGGGTCGCCACGTAATAAAGAAATAATGATCTTTACTTGTTGAACTGGGTAACCAGAGGAGCGGGGTTTCAAACCCAGAAATAGTTTACAATTATTTTTGAAATTCAGAAACTTAGCTCTATCTCCAGAAAATAACTCAGGAATAGGAATTTTAGGTTCTAACATAGGATTTTGAACCACTAAATCTTGAATGTTCTGAACACTTATAGCGAGATTATCCATCAAAGAGGACAGACCTTGAATGTCCATGTCTACACCTGTGTTCTGAACCACCCTGATGTAAAGGGGAAAAGAGACAAAACACAGTGCAAAGAAAAAAAAATGGTCTCAGAACTTCTCTTTTCCCTCTATTGAGAAGCATTAGTACTTTGGGCCTCCAGTACTGTTATGAACTGGTGATTCAGAACCACAATGGACCTAGCGGTTAAGAGCACACAAAGTGACCTGATAGTTACTAACATAGGACGAGCTCTGAGACGTGGAAACTCTGCTGACCGCAATCCCTAATCCTATCATACCACACTAGAGGTAGCCGTGGATTGTGCCTAACGCTCCCTATGCAACTCGGCACAGCCTGAGACACTAGCTAGCTCTGAAGATAGAAAAATAAGCCTACCTTGCCTCAGAGAAATTCCCCAAAGGAAAAGGCAGCCCCCCACATATAATGACTGTGAGTTAAGATGAACATACAAACACAGAGATGAAATAGATTTAGCAAAGTGAGGCCCGACTTACTGAATAGACCGAGGATAGGAAAGATAGCTTTGCGGTCAACACAAAAACCTACAAACAACCACGCAGAGGGGCAAAAAGACCCTCCGCACCGACTAACAGTACGGAGGTGCTCCCTCTGCATCTCAGAGCTTCCAGCAAGCAAGAAAAACCAATATAGCAAGCTGGACAGAAAATATAGCAAACAAAAGTAACACAAGCAGAACTTAGCTTATGCAGGGCAGACAGGCCACAAGAACGATCCAGGAGAAAGCAAGACCAATACTGGAACATTGACTGGAGGCCAGGAACAAAGAACTAGGTGGAGTTAAATAGAGCAGCACCTAACGACTTAACCTCGTCACCTGAGGAAGGAAACTCAGAAGCCGCAGCCCCACTCACATATACCAGCGGAAGCTCATAGACAGAACCAGCCGAAGTACCACTCATGACCACAGGAGGGAGCTTGACCACAGAATTCACAACACAGAATACTATCTTCTCTTGTATTAACTGCTTTACATAATTTTGTATCATCTGCAAATATCGATATTTTACCGTGTAAACCTTCTACCAGATCATTCATGAATATGTTGAAGAGAACAGGTCCAATACTGACCCCTGCGGTACCCCACTGGTCACAGCAACCCAGTTAGAGACTATACCATTTATAACCACCCTCTGCTTTCTATCACTAAGCCAGTTACTAACCCATTTACACACATTTTCCCCCAGACCAAGCATTCTCATTTTGTGTACCAACCTCTTGTGCGGCACGGTATCAAACGCTTTGGAAAAATCGAGATATACCACGTCCAATGACTCACCGTGGTCCAGCCTATAGCTTACCTCTTCATAAAAACTGATTAGATTGGTTTGACAGGAGCAATTTCTCATAAACTCATGCTGATATGGAGTTAAACAGTTATTCTCATTGAGATAATCCAGAATAACATCCCTCAGACACCCTTCAAATATTTTACCAACAATAGAGGTTAGACTTACTGGCCTATAATTTCCAGGTTCAATTTTAGAGCCCGTTTTGAATATTGGCACCACATTTGCTCTGCGCCAGTAGTGCGGAACAGACCCCATCACTATAGAGTCCCTAAAAATAACCTAAATTGAAAATTCTGCCTTTATGTTTTAGATTGAAACATAAGTGTTTCATTTCAAGTAATGTTTAGATATAGGCTTCAGTAGACAAAAAAGCAAACCATCTGAGTATTACTAATCATATCCAGTGTAAATTATAGATCAACTCTCTTTGTTGTTGGTCTGCAGTCAAGTTGATGGCACTGCAGTGTCACGGGTGTGTCAGAGGCTGCAAATAGCCGCAGTGCATCTGGCTGCAGAAGTTCTCAGCGGTTTGCCTTGCAGACTAATGGCCACCTCCCCTGGCCTTAATGGTGTTACCTGGATGTGGGTGTTTATAACTCCCAACTTCCTCTTGGGTGTTGTGAGTGTTATTTTCTTTTTGCACATCTCTGTTGAGACTTGGAGCTGCAGCAGTCAGCTAGATTCCTCTTTGGAGTTTGAAGGATGGCAGTGTTTCTCTCTGAGTCTACTCAAGCTAAGTTTCCCTTTGATTTGGGTATCCTAGCCGTCTTTAGGGCTAGTGCGGTTTAACCAGCAACACCCCTTCCTTCCCTTACCACTAGGGTCTGACAGGAACTAGGTATTCTGCTCGGCGATTGGTGTGGAACATATTTAGGGTCTCTTAGGACAGACAGGGTGACGTTAGATCTGCCTAGGGGTCTCCACTCCCCTCTTCCCTAGTGTTGGGCCCCCCTTCCCCTTATCCCTTTGCATTGCCACTTAGTCTGTCCTACATTGTGCGTGACATGCAGCCAATGATTGAGCTCTGTAGCTTGTTATGTCTTGCAAAAGGAGAGGCACAGAGCCCTGTTATTAACTCTGGCATGGCACGTTACAACAGCGATCCAAACAAGCACTATAAATCGGGGCAGAGAAGGAAACCCTACACTGGACCCAAGGAAAGCAAGTTTTCAAAAGGTTAAACCCAACAGTATTCTGAAAGGGGAAAACAGATTTAATCTGCTTGCGTTCAAACTATGCATGAAGGATTCAAGTTCAGAGATAGACTTCCTGCCAAAGGAAGATAGCAACATTGATACAACAACCCTAGATGTGTACCTTCAGAATAAGAGGCATTGGGTCTGTCATAGCAATACCTGTTATGATCTGGTGGCCTAGGAGCAGCATGAGACGTACTCTGGAGAAGGTGGTACCTGTACTGACCGCAGACCCTGAACTTAGCACCGCGACTAGAAGTAGCCGTGGGATGTACCTAACACTCCCTAGACACCTCGACACAGCCAAAGGACTAACTTCCCCTAAAGATAGAAATGGGAAAACTATCTTGCCTCAGAGAAAATCCCCAAAGGATGGACAGCCCCCCACAAATATTGACTGTGAGAGGAGAGGGAAATGACATACACAGACTGAAATCAGGATTTAGCAAAGGAGGCCTTTCTAGCTAAAAAGAAAGAATAGGACAGAGTACTAACACTAGAAAATATCCACCACAGAAAATACAAGTCTCCACATCTGACTAAAGACATGGAGGGTATATCTGCATCTCCAGACAAGCTGGACAAGACAAAACATGAAAATGCACTGAACTATAAGGCCCACAGCAGGTGGACAGCAAAAACAAAGCCAGAACTTATCTTTGTTGAAATGAATAGCAAAACAGGAGAGACCAGGTATGGATGTGAATCCTCCGAAAACAATGGACAACTGGCACTGACTAAAGGATCAAGTAAGACTAAATAGCCCAGTCCAAATTGCAATAAGTGGACACACCTGATAAATGCTGCGATCCAAAGACAGCAGCACTACCACTCATAACCACCGGAGGGAGCCCAAGAGCAGAATTCACAACAAATACCCTTGTTAAAAAATGCCAAATTTACCAATGAGAGCTGAAAAATGCCCCAATAGCAGTTTTCTAGAGTTGAGGAGAAAGGGACTGTTTAAAAATGAAAATATTACATGATAAAATTAGTTTTAGAACATCTACAATACAGTCAAACCTTGCTGTTTCTAAACCACTCTATGAAAAAAGTGAACCGCGAGATGGAAATACCATCTTTCTGAGGTTATGATGCTGAAATTGTACAACACAGGTGAAAAAAAGCTTAGCCATTAAAAATTCAACTAATTTGGGATCTAAATGTTATGTATGCTTTCATGATTATGTTTGGATTACTGAATGTATAGTAAATCAGTATTGCTTTTTCTTACTTCTAAGTTGGCTCTCCAACTCTATGCTCTTCATGAATCCTAATTTAAACTTTATTCTACATTTTTTGGAATGACTCACACCAGTTTATTTTTTGTGTTTTTTTTAAGATTTTAAGTGTTTTATACACATATTCTGTTCCACAGGACTACACTGACAAATCCAGGAATCTTTAGATTGTGACTGACAATATTAACTTTGTATGAAGACTTTGGGGTTCTGACTGCCATAAAGTTGATATTGATGTTGCTTTTTTTTTGGTGTAACGCATATTGTTTTCTCTAGATCAGCTATGGTGCCACAAATCCTCTTTTATCCAATAAGCAGATGTATCCATCCTTTTTCCAAACTCTTCCTAGTGATGAAACTCAATTTCTGGCAATAATTAAACTTCTCAAACATTTTGATTGGACATGGATTGGCGTTCTTGCCTCCGATGATGATGGAGGTTACACACAAAGTCAGAAGTTAATGAAACAGGCAGCAGTTTATGATATTTGCATTGAATTTATTCTAAAAATGAAAACTGATGATCTCACAAATGAAAAAAACAGCAATGAAAGGAGAAGAAGGATATTTCAAAAATCAACCTCAAACATTGTTGTACTTTGTGGCACAATTTCATTTCTCACTGTACGATTTATTGAGGAGCAAAGCATTTCAGGAAAGGTGAAGACTCTGATTATACCAGCGGGGTCAAATATTCACATTCTTTCATCAGTAAAACATAAAGCATCATGTGATGGCAGCCTCATATTTTCAGCACCAAATGCAAAGATCCCACAACTAAAAACATTTTTAGAAGATATTAGTCTTGAAAATCGTCCGAATGATCCTATACTTGAACATATCCTGATTGTATATCTGAGGTGTAAACCTTCAAACCCCATCCTAAAAATGTTGGCTGCAGAAAAGTATCCACACAAACTTAAATATTGCAACAAAACTGTAAAATTACAAGAAATTGGCAGCAATCATTATTACACTGAAACATTCAGAACCACCTATCACGTATATACCGCTGTCTATGCCATGGCTCACGCTCTACATGAAGGCCTTCTTCATATGCCAAGATATTTCAATTCTAAATACATGTTACAGGTAATTTAACCCTTTTGCTTCAAGACGTACAGTATTAAATGCTTTTCTTAATTAGTCTGGACAAATTTCAAGTTGTTTACATATATATAAGTATTTGATCCCTTGCTGATTTTGTAAGTTTGCCCACTTATAAAATCATGAACAGTCAATAATTTTAAGGGTAGGTTAATTTTAACATTGAGAGATAGAATGTCAAAAATAAAATCCAGAAAATCACATTGTATAATTTATATAAATTTTATTTGCATTTCGCAGTGAGAAATAAGCATTTGATCCATCTAGCAAACAAGACTTAACATTTAGTATTAAGTCAGACGTTTTTTGTAGTTGATGATGAGGGTTGAGCACATGTCAGGAAGAATTTTGGTCCACACTCTCTGCAGATAATCTATAAATCATCGCTTGGCAACTCGGAGCTTCAGCTCCCTCCATACGTTTTCTATGGGATTAAGGTCTGGACACTGGCTAGACCACTCCATGACCTTAATGTACTTCTTTTTGAGTCACTCCTTTGTTGTCATGTATGTTTTGGGCCATTGTCTTGCTGGAAGACACAGCCATGACCCATTTTTAATGTCCTGGCAGAGGGAAGGAGGTTGTTACTCAGAATTTTATGGTACATGGCTCAATCCATTGTCCCATTGATGTGGTGACATAGTCCTGTGCCCTTAGCAGATAACCACCAAAACATAATGCTTCCACCTCTATGATTGACAGTGGGGACGGTGTTCTTTGGCTCGAAGGCAGCATTTCTCTTCCTCCAAACATGGTGAGATGTGTTAATGCCAAAGACCTCAGTTTTTGTCTCATCTGAAGACAGCACTTTCTCCCAATCACTAACAGAATCATCCAGGTGTTCATTGACAAGCTTCAGACGGGCCTGCACATGTGCCATCTTGAGCGGGGGACCTTGTGGACACTTTAGGATTTTAAAACTTTATGGCGTAAAGTGTTTTCAATGGTTTTCTTGGTGAATCTTGTCCCAGCTGCCTTGAGATCATTAACAAGTTCCCCCCATGTAGATTTAGGCTGATCTCTCACCTTCCTCATGATCAAGGATACCCCACAGGGTGAGATTTTGCATGGTGCCCCAGATCTATGACGATTGACAGTCATTTTGTATTTCTTCCATTTTCTTACTATTACACCAACAGTTTTCTGCATCTCACCCAGAGTATTACTTATGGTTTTGTAGCCCTTTCCAGCTTTGTGCAGGTCAACGATCTTGACCCTGTCTTCCTTATAAAACTCTTTGGTCTTGTCCAAGTTGTAGGGGTTAGAGTCTCACTGATTAATTGAGTCTGTGGACAGGAGTTGTTTTTTTTTATAAAGGAGACTATGTAAGACAGCTGTCTTTAATGCAAGTAATGAGCTGATTAGAAGCGTCTAACTGGTCTGTAGGAGACAGAACTCTTAATGGTTGGTAGGGGATCAAATACATGTTTCTCACTGCAAAATGCAAATACATTTCTAGAATTTATACAATGAGATTTTCAGGATTTTATTTTTGATATTCTATCTTACAATATTAAAATTAACCTACCCTTAAAATTATAGACTATTCATGTCTTTGTCAGTGGGCAAACTTCCAAAATCAGCAACAGATCAAATACTTATTTCCCCCACTGTATATATACTTATTTTATTTACACTTTATAATAAAAATCTCTTAATCATATTTTCTAAAAGAAGAAATTTAGTCACCTTAAATAGAGTCTATGACAAAGAAATTGCTTCGTAAAGTAAGCACATTATATGGGGAGTCAGCAAGTTCCCCAGGTCTGCAACTGAAACCACATGGACGAGAGATCGTCCCACCCAAGACCTGTTCTCCTTATAAAGTGGGCATAATGCTACTCAGACAACACAGGCTGAGGGTAAAGGATGAGGGTAAAACAGTGTGACAATTCTTTATTGACACGGAAAACAGGCAGATAACACATATTCAAAATTCCCCAAGATGGTACACATTACAGAGTCTCACCCTTTGCTGACCCATCAAGATAATGACAGATGTTGCAGTAGAGCTTCCAGGGTCAGCTACCCCACCTGTGGTACACACAGAGAGAGGAGGTAATGACAAGCATAGGAAGATGACAGTCCATTGAGTCCATACAAGGTCCAAAGCCAGTTGACACAAGAGTCACAACCTGGCTTATCTGACCATCTCCATGGACCTCAGGTGACCAGCGGGTCCTAATACTGGCTTTCTCCAAACGTATCCATGGTCTAGAAAAGATCTGCTTTCTTCCAACTGGAGCCGAAAGCCTCTAGTTTATTTCCTGTAGAATGATAGATCCGTGTCCCTCGTAATGGTGCCATGATGAATTGGCAGCAGTGATGTCTCTTGTCCTTTAGGTGTGTTTGGCAGAATCTCTGGCCAACTCTCTCTCACCATGTCAGACTCATTATACAGAGACATATAACCTATTTAAAACTTATTATTAGTGTTGGGCGATACCTTCCAATATCGGGAAATATTGGGATCAGATTGGATCAGCCGATATCCAAAAAATATCGGATATCGCCGAAACCGATACCGGAAACCAATGAAAGTCAATGGGACACAAATATCGGAATGAAAATAAGCCCTTTCTTTCCTTGCACATCCTGTTCCGGGGGGGGAAGAGTGTGGGCAGTGCATGGGCGGAGACTAAATGTATGTGTGGGACCGTGGGGGGGCTGTGCGGACCTGCCATGGGTCTGTACGGGCCTCTCGGGGGTCTGTGCAGGCTGCCAGGTGTCTGTGCGGGCCTGGCAGGGGTCTGTACAGGCCTCTCAGGGGTCTGTGCGGCCTGCCCGGGGTCTGTGCAGCCTGTTGGGGGTCTGTACGGGCCTCTCGGGGGTCTGTGCGGCCTGCCGGGCGTCTGTGCGGCCTGCCGGCGGTCTGCACGGGCCTCTCAGGGTCTGTGCGGCCTGCCGGGGGTCTGTGTAGTCTGCCGGGGGTCTGTACAGGCCTCTCGGGGTCTGTGCAGCCTGCCGAGGGTCTCTGCGGGCTGCCGGGGGTCTGTACGGGCCTCTCGGGGGTCTTTGCGGGCCTCTCGGGGGTCTTTGTGTTTGTGTGCAGGCATCGTCCGATGGGACTACAAGTCCCATCGGGCTATGCCTGCTACAATGGCAGTGATTGACACATTAGCCAATGATGGGACAGTAGTAGTCCCATCATCCAGCTAATGTGTTGAATGTAAAAAAACAAACAAACAAACATACATACTCCATACAACATATTACATACATATTACATACATACTACATACAACATACATACATACAACATACATACAAAATACTACATGCATACTACATACATACTACATACATACATGCAACATACATACAACATACTATATACTACATACATACTACATACATACAACATACATACAACATACATACAACATACTATATACTACATACATACATACAACATACTACATTCATACTACAAACATACATACAACATACTACATACATACAACATACATTCAAAATACTACATACAGTACATACTACATACAGTACGTACATGAAACATACATACAACATACCCCATACATACAAAACACATACTACATACATACAACATACATACAGCATACATACATACAACATGCATACAACATACTACATGCATACTACATTCATACATACAACATACTACATACTACATACATACAACATACATACATACAACATGCTATATATTACATACATACATACAACACACTACATACATGCTACATACATACAACATACCACATACATACAACATACATACTACATACACACATTTTGATCTCATCACAGAAGAAGAAGTCACCAGGTTCCTCTCTTCATCTCGTCCGACCACATGCTCTACCGACCCCATTCCCTCTCATCTCCTCCAGTCTCTCTCTCCAGTCGTCACTACTCACCTAACTACAATCTTTAATCTCTCACTCTCCTCTGGCATTTTCCCATCCTCCATCAAACACTCTATCATTACTCCGTCACTAAAGAAACCCACCCTCGACCCATCCTGCACAAACAACTACAGACCGGTCCCCAATCTCCCCTTCATCTCTAAACTCTTGGAGCGCCTAGTCTACTCCCGCCTTAGCCGTTACCTCTCCATTCACTCCCTCCTAGACCCTTCACAGTTCGGCTTCTGCCCCCTACACTCGACAGAAACTGCACTCATCAAAGTGACCAACGACCTGCTGACAGCAAAATGTAATGGTGACCACTCTCTGCTCATTCTTCTCGATCTTTCTGCAGCTTTCGACACTGTTGACCACCCTTTCTTACTCTCTAGACTCCAGTCACTTGGCATTAAGGACACTGCTCTCTCCTGGTTCTCTGTTATGACCTGGTGGTTAGGAGCACCTGGAATGACCTGATAGTTAAACCTCGTACAGGACGAGCTCTGGGATGTGGGAACTCTGCTGACCGCAAGCCCTAATCCTATCACACACACTAGAAATAGCCGTGGAGCGCTCCTGACCAGACCTAGGCGCCTCGTCACAGCCTAAGAACTATCTAGCCCTAGAGATAGAAAATAAAGCCTACCTTGCCTCAGAGAAATTCCCCAAAGGTAAAGGAAGCCGCCCACATATATCGACTGTGAGTAAAGATGAAAGTCACTAACGCAGAAATGAAACTAGTTTCAGCAAAGGGAGGCCAGACTTACTAAATAGACAGAGGATAGGAAAGGTAACTTTGCGATCAGCACAAAAACCTACAAAAGACCACGCAGAGTGTGCAAAAAAGACCTCCGCACCGACTCACGGTGCGGAGGGACCACTCTGCATCCCAGAGCTTCCAGCTAGCAAGACAAAATCATGATAACCAACTGGACAAGAAAACAGTGAACAAATAATGTCTATCAGGAACTTAGCTTCTGCAGGAGAAGGCAGGTCACCAGAGAGATCCAGGAGCGAACTGAACAAATGCAAAAAACATTGACAGCTGGCATGGAGTAATGATCTGAGAGGAGTTAATTAAAGCAGCCAACCAAAGGATAAACCAAGTCACCTGTGTAAGGAACCTCAGAAGCCGCAGCTTCACTCATAGCCACCAGAGGGAGCCCATAGACAGAACTCGCCGAAGTACCATTCACGACCACAGGAGGGAGCTCGACAACAGAATTCACAACAGTTCTCCTCCTATCTTTCTGACCTTTCCTTCAGTGTTCTCTTCTTTGGCTCCACTTCATCTTCTCTTCCTCTCACTGTCGGGGTACCTCAGGGCTCAGTCCTTGGCCCCCTTCTCTTCTCCATCTACACAGCCCCAATTGGACAGACCATCAGCATATTTGGCTTTCAGTACCATCTTTATGCCAATGACACACAACTATATACATCATCCCCTGGCCTTACTCCTGCTGTACTACAGAACGCCACTGACTGCCTGTCCGCAGTCTCTGACATCATGTCCGCTCTCTATCTGAAACTCAACCTCTCCAAAACTGAACTTCTTCTGCTCCCACCATCTACTAACCTCCCTAAACCTGACATTTCCCTCTCTGTGGGTGACACCATAATAACACCCCGGCAGCAGGCGCGCTGTCTGGGTGATATGTTTGACTCCGATCTCTCCTTCACATCCCATATACAATCTCTTGCCCGCTCATGCCGCTTACACCTAAAGAACATCTCTAGAATCTGCCCTTTTCTCACCATAGAAACAACAAAAACCCTCACTGTCCCCCTGATCCACTCCCGCCTGAACTACTGCAACGCTCTATTAATTGGCCTCCCCCTCACTCGACTTTCTCCTCTCCAGTCAATCCTTAATGCAGCAGCCAGGGTCGTCCATCTGGCTAATCGTTACTCAGATGCATCCGCTCTTCACCAGTCATTACACTGGCTACCCATTCATTACAGGATACAATTCAAAGTACTTGTTCTCACCCATAAAGCTCTTCACAGTGCAGCACCCCCTTACATCTCCTCCCTCATTTCTGTCTATCGGCCTAACCGACCTCTTCGCTCTGCAAATGACTTTCAACTAACCTCTGCATTAATCCGTACCTCCCACTCCCGACTACAAGACTTCTCCCGTGCTGCGCCAATCCTCTGGAATGCTCTACCCCAAGAAATTAGGACCATCCACAATTTGCATAGTTTTAGGCGCTCCCTCAAAACACATTTGTTCAGAGCGGCCTATCATGTTCCCTAATCAGTTATTCTGTTTGTGTGTAGCCCATTCACTACTTCCATCTTTCCCCCACTCCCTGAAGATGGCTGGACCATCATTGTAAATACATCATTGTAAATACACACCTGTGCTTTTTTATTTCCCCACCTCATTGTAGATTGTAAGCTCTCACGAGCAGGGTCATCTTGTGTTGCATTAATTATTGTATTGTTAACATTGTTACTTATGACTGTTGTGTTTGAAGCTGTTAAACTGTAAATTGCTGCAGAATATGTTGGTGCTATATAAATAAAGATTATTATTATTATTATTATTATTATTATACATACAACATACATACAACATACTACATACATACAACATACATACATACTACCTACATACTACATACATACTACATACATACAACATACATACAACATACATACAACATACATACATAAAAACTACATACATACTACATACATACTACATACAATGCATTCATACATTGCATACAATACATACATATAGACATACAGTACATATAACATAGATACATACTCACCATCACTTCTCACTTTGTTCCCCGAAGCCAGTGTCCTCTGTAATAAATATGAAAATAACAAACAAACTATATACTCCCTGATCCGCAGAAATCCACGAGTGTCCCACGACGATCTCCCGATGAGAACGGCAGCATCAGCTGATGCGACCGCTCTCTAGGGGCTCCAGGAATACATTGACAGTAGGAAGGTATCCTTCCGCACTGTATTCCGCCGCCGCTGTAAAAAAATAGTCCCTAGTCTCACTTTTGGCATTGCTGTGTGAGAAATTTCCCATGCAGCAATTGCCATAAAGTGAGACTCTGAACTATAGTAAACTCTCAGTGATGCACTGCAGGAGCCATTATCTCCTGTCAGTGTGTCACTGAGGGTCCTATAGCGCAGTGACATCACCCGATGTCCATGTTCTATAGGGGAGATCGTCGTGGGACACTCGTTATAGTATACGGTTTATTATTTTAAGTTTTTTGCAGGCGCTGAAGTATGGTAAATATTAGGGTTGAGCGAAACGGGTCGAAATTTTTCAAAAGTCGCCGACTTTTGGCAAGGTCGGGTTTCATGAAACCCGACCCGACCCCAGTGTGGGGTCGGCCATTAAGTCGGCAATCTTTTGAATCTAGAATCGGAATTCCGATACCGATTCCCGATATGTTTAAGATATCGGGAATTGGTATCGGAATTCAGATTTAAGTGTAAAATAAAGAATTGAAATAAAAAATATCGCAATACTTACCCTATGACGCGCCCTGGTACTAACCGGGAACCTTCCTTCCTTAGAATTAGCCTTCCAGGACCCTGCGGTGACGTCGCGGTGACGTCGCGGCTTGTGATTGGCCACGCGGCCGCCCATGTGACCGCTCGCGCGGCCAATCACAAGCCGCGACGTCACCCGCGACGTCTCCGAAGGTCCTGGAAGGGCTGATTCTTAGGAAGGAAGGCTGCCGGAAAGAAGCAGGGCGCGTCCGAGGGTGAGTATATTCCTATTAGGTATTCCTATTAGGTATATACTCACCCTCGGACGCGCCCTGCTTCTTTCCGGCAGCCTTCCTTCCTAAGAATCAGCCCTTCCAGGACCTTCGGTGACGTCGCGGGTGACGTCGCGGCTTGTGATTGGCCGCATGAGCGGTCACATGGGCGGCCGCGCGGCCAATCACAAGCCGCGACGTCACCGCGACGTCACCGCAAGGTCCTGGAAGGCTGATTCTAAGGAAGGAAGGTTCCCGGTTAGTACCAGGGCAGAATTTAAAAAAGATAAAAAATGGTAAAAAATGATCCCAGGATCGTTTTTTACCATTTTTTATCTTTTTTAAATTCCGGACACATTGTTTAATATATATTATATCAGGTCTTTTTTTGTACATGAATTATTTGGTACCTTGGTGGTTGTCTCGTGCTACACCTTTTCCTTATATAATTTTGTAATATTAAAAAATGTATTTAAATATTTTTATATTGTTTTATTTTCTGTGATTTGATTTGCTACTGCCTCAATAAAGATACACCTATTCGAACTCCGTGCTGGTATCTCTCTCTCTTTCTTTGGTTCATTCTCTGGGTGTGGTGTTTGTTCCATTGTATGTAGTATGTACGGTATGTAGTATGTATGTTGTATGTATGTAGTATGTTGTATGTATTTTGTATATATGTAGTATGTTGTTTGTATGTAGTATGTATGTAGTATGTTGTATGTATGTTGTATGTAGTATGTATATATCATTTATGTTGTATGTATGTTGTATGCAGTATGTATGTAGTATGTTGTATGTATGTATGTTGTATGTATGTAGTATGTATGTGGTATGTTGTTTGTATGTAGTATGTATGTAGTATATATGTAGTATGTTGTATGTATGTTGTATGTTGTATGCATATAGCATGTATGTTGTATGTATGTCGTATGCAGTATGTATGTTGTATGTATGTTGTATGTATGTAGAATATAGTATGCATGTAGTATGTATATATGTAGTATGTATGTAGTATCTACAGTATGTATGTAGTATGTGTTAGGGTTGGCGGAACGCACCAAATATACTTATTAAGGGAGATAGGTGCATTCGCAACCCGGGATCCACCGTGCAGGAAAGAACCTGCTGCTAAGCAAGGCGGCGAAGCAAATTAGTACAAACAAACTCTGTTACTTCACAGAGCCCGTAGTAAAGAGAACACTGTGCCCTGTTTAGCTCCCAGGGGACACAGCTACTGTGTAGAGCCGACAGTGGTCATGCAGTCCAACCAACACACAGCTCCTCTCCAGTGGAGCTGGAATTCTAATGGCTATTAGCCAGCCCTGAATTCACACATAAACTCCTCGCTGGAGGTGCCAGCATTCTAGAGGCTTATTTCAGCCGGGTCCCTGACTGCATACACACAAAACTCCTCGCCGGAGGTGCCAGCATTCTAGAGGCTTATTTCAGCCAGGTCCCTGACCACACACACGACCACACTGGTGCTGAGCTCGTACATATTTGATACTAGCGCATGGCCGTTCAGTCATGAGAACCTTTTATAGCTGTAGCAACTTCAGGACCTTCCCCGAAGGACCAATGGAAGACTGTCGCAGAACTTGATCAGGTACAGGGCCTTCCTGGAGGACCAATGGAAATTGCTGCAGTACCTGAGCATGTAACCCTTCATCTCCACTGAGAGATCTTACCCTGGGCATGTTCAGTGTGTGCAAAGCAGGACTTAGGCGGGAACTCGACTCCTAACAGTATGTATGTGTTTTTTTTTTTTACATTCAACACATTAGCCAGATGATGGGACTACTCCTGTTCCATCATTGGCTAATGTGTCAATCAGTGTCATTGTAGCAGGCATAGCCCGATGGGACTTGTAGTCCCATCGGACAATGCCTGCACACACACACAACCCCCAGCAGGCCCGCACAGACCCCCGGCAGGCCCGCAAAGACCCCCGGCAGCCCGCACAGACCCCCAGCAGACCCGTACAGACTCCCGGCAGCCTGCACAGACCCCCATCAGGCCCATACAGACCCCCGTCAGGCCCATACAGACCCCCATCAGGCCCGCACCCCCCCGGCAGGCCGCACAGACTCCGGCAGGCCTGCACAGACCCCCTATGCTCACACACAGACCTCACCTGCACACACAGGCACGCAGTCTCCGCCCACGCACCACCCACATTCTATTACAGCGCATCATTGCACTATAGAAACTTCCAATTCCGGTGTTCGATATCTTAAAAGTATCGGAACTCAGTATCGGAAATCTGATACAGCGAATATCGGCCGATACCCGATATTTGCAGTATCGGAATGCTCAACACTACTTATTATATAACCTATTATATTGGCATATAAGCTAATTTTAGATTTACCCAGTGTCCTTCAGTTCAGCCTCATAGATAAGGGAAACAGTGGTGATAAGATCAAATAGCCTTGTTTGATTATGTAATCTATTTGCATATATTTTCTTACTCTGCTTTAAAATTCAACAACCTATCTAGGCTAGACAATGTGTAATTAGCATATCAGTAGTCCTCACTATTCATCAAGGATAAGAGCACACAATGTAATATCAAATATCAGCTTACAAGTCAATATTCCAGGCTTCCACAAGCAAAAGTTTGTTTTCTTGACCAACAGGAAATCACACTTAAATCCAAAAGCCAACATACAGATAAAAAGTCAATTCTTCTTGGTTTGCTAAACATAGTCATCTGGGTAATTAAAATATAACCTGGTTTCTTCACATTGCTCCCCCATGTTAATTAGTCACATGTGATAGGATTTTGATCATCCTCCACTTATGGGGAGCAGTCCACAACATGTCTTAAAGCACAGTCATGAATGTAAGAGGTCTCACCTTTATGACACAAAACTTCCATCATCCAGTTTCCTCAGAGCATATTTCTAATTTAACAAAAAAAAATTATGTGTGGTAGGTGTCGAGTTCCCGCCACTGCACAGGGGGAATCTCGAACCATGTCTGCTGCGGACTCCCATTCTACATCAGCCGCAGTGGATCCTGCTCAGTAGAGACGTCGGTCCCAGCGTCTCGCTCAGTCTGAAACTGTGCAAAGGGTTACTGTTGCCTTTCCAGGCTCTACTTTTGTGGCCAGCACTGTTCAGTGGCGAGCAGGCTTTTCTTGGACTAAATCCTGCTTTGCACACACTGAGCATGCCCACGGGAGGACCTCTCATTGGAGGTCGGGGGTCACACACTCAGGCCCTGTAGCAGTTCCCATTGTTTCTCCAGGAAGGTCCTGAAGAGCGGCAACTATAAAATGTTTGCATGGCTGCATGGCCATGCGCTAGTATCAACCTATGTTATGAGCTTTGCTACATTGTGTTCATGGCAGTATGAGGTCAGAGTTGGCTGAAATAAGCCCCTAGAATACCGGCACCTCCGGTGAGAAGTTTTGTGTGTGTGAATTCAGGGCTGGCGTATAACCACTAGAATTCCGGCTCCACCAGAGAGGAGTTGTTGTGTGTTATGCTGACTGCATGACCACAGTTTGCTTTCGGCTCTATTAGGTAGCTGTGATCCTCTGTTAGGTTAACAGAGCCCAGCATTTTCCTACCTTGCGATTCTGTGAAGTAACAGAGTTCGCTTATACCGCTATATAGTGCTGCCTTTTGCTAGCAGCAGGTTTCTCTCCTGCACGGTGGACACTGGGTTGCGAACGCATCCATTATTACATATATACTCGGTGCGTTCCGTCAACCCTAACATAATACTAGCCAAGATCTGGATAGTAAATGGCAGACGATCAGCGTCTACAGCGGTTAGTGTTGAGCATTCCGATACCGCAAGTATCGGGTATCGGCCGATACTTGCGGTATCGGAATTCCGATACCGAGATCCGATACTTTTGTGGTATCGGGTATCGGTATCGGATCAATAGGGATGTGTAAAATAAAGAATTAAAATAAAAAATATTGATATGCTCACCTCTCCGGCGGCCCCTGGACATCATGCTGGTAACCGGCAGGCTTCTTTGTTTAAAATGAGCGCCTTCAGGACCTGCGAATGACGTCGCGGCTTCTGATTGGTCGCGTGCCGCCCATGTGACCGGCACACGACCAATCAGAAGCCGCGACGTCATTCTCATTCACAAAACTCCTAATTCTAGGAATTAAGGACCTGCGAATGACGTCGCGGCTTCTGATTGGTCGCGTGCCTGTCACATGGGCGGCACGCGACCAATCAGAAGCCACAACGTCATTCGCCGGTCCTGAAGGCGCTCATTTTAAACAAAGAAGCCGGCCGGTTACCAGCGTGATGTCCAGGGGCCGCCGGAGAGGTGAGCATATCAATATTTTTTATTTTAATTCTTTATTTTACACATCCCTATGGATCCCAGGGCCTGAAGGAGAGTTTCCTCTCCTTCAGACCCTGGGAACCATGAGAATACCTTCCGATACTTGATGTCCCATTGACTTGTATTGGTATTGGATATCGGTATCGGCGATATCCGATATTTTTCGGGTATCGGCCGATACTATCCGATACCGATACTTTCAAGTATCGGACGGTATCGCTCAACACTAACAGCGGTACATCCAGAAGCTGGAGGGTAGGTTTTCGGCTCTTGAGCGCACAACCTCGGCCGTGGATGTCACCGCAGTCGCTGTAGCTGCAGCCAGTTTGTCCTCTGCCACCCCTGTTCTGACCCTATCTCGCCTCCTGCTGCCAGAAAAATTTTCTGGTGATAGCAAATCTTGTAAGGGTTTCGTGAGCCAGTGCTCTATACACCTCAAGCTCCTGGCCGCATGTATTCCCACTGAGTGGGCAAGGGTGGGATTCATTTTGTCTCTCCTGTTGGACAGGGCGCTGGAATGGGCTACCCCGCTGTGGGAGCGTGGAGATCATGTGTTGCAGAGTGCTCCGCTGTTCCTGAGCACTCTGAAACAGGTCTTTTTAGGACCTCAAATCACCCATGATACGGCGCTCCAACTGTTGGCATTGACTCAGGGTTCGTCCTTGATAAGCCATTTTGCCATCCATTTCCGCACCTTAGCATCAGAGCTGGAGTGGTTGGATAAAGTCCTCATCACTATATTTTAGAGGGGGCTGGCTGACCACGTCAAGGATGCTTTGGGCACTAGGGAGATTCCTGCCAAACTGGAGGAGCTAATAGCTGTGTCCACTCGTATTTGCCTCCGTTTTAACAAGCGGAGGATAAAGCGAGCCTAGTGTAGGCAGAGCTTTTGGCTGGCTCCCACCGTCGCCAAACCTTTGGAATCTCCGGTCCGGGCCCCTGAGTCACATGAGGCCTTTCAAGTGTCACAAGCAGGATCTACCTGCTCGTGCACTCAAGGTCTGTCATGTTTGCCAGCAGTCAGGACATCTTGCCACCAGATGTTCCCAGCGTTCGGGGAAATGTCAGCATCTAGTTGTAGTTGGTGGAGGTACACTAGACACGGCGATGTTTGCCTCCAAATTGTCCTTTAAGGGGACAATTACAATAGGCTCATTCACTCATTCGGTTGAGCTCTACGTGGATTCTGGGGCGGAGGACAATATTATGTCTTCTGCCTTCACCCAACATCACGCAATACCCCTGGTGATGCTTGCTCAACCAGTAACCGTATGAGTGGTGAATGGGTCAACACTGCCCTCACAGATAACAGACCAGACCTTCCCATTTTCTTTGTCCATGTCGCCATCTCATCAGGAGATTATATCTCTGCTCGTCATTCCTGAGGGAATTGTTGAGGTCCTGTTAGGTAAACCTTGGCTACGGTACCACTCTCCTCATATTGAGTGGTCCACAGGCAGAATTTTGGGATGGGGTGAATCTTGTGGGGGTAGATGTCAGAGGGAAAGCGTTCAGGTTGCTACTACTGAGGTACCCGCAGATCTATCCTCTCTCCCCAAGCAATATTGGCCCTATGAGGACATGTTCTCCAAAAAGGCTGCGGAGACCCTTCCGCCTCACCGCCCCTATAACTGTCCTATTGACCTCTTGCCTGGTGCTGAGCCTCCCCGGGGTCGAGTCTATCCGTTATCTCTCCCGAAGACAGAGGCAATGTCACAGTATATCCAGGAAAATCCGGCAAGAGGATTCATAAGGAACTCAGTGTCTCCTGTAGGGGCTGGGTTCTTCTTCTTGCAGAAGAACAGGGAACTACATCCATGCATAGACTACAGGGGTCTTAACGCCATCACCATTAAAACAAGTATCCTCTGCCCTTGATATCTGAGCTCTTTGATAGGTTTCGAGGAGCAAGGGTATTTACTAAACTAGATCTGCGGGGTGCTTACAACCTGATTCGCATCCGTGAGGGGGACGAATGGAAAATGGCTTTTAACACCAGGAATGGGAACTATGAATATCTAGCAATGCCTTTTGGGCTCTGTAATGCCCCAGCCATTTTCCAAGACTTTGTCAATGATATCTTCCGAGATATGCCCTGCACTCCGGTCGTAGTCTATCTGGATGATATTCTCATCTACTTTCCAGAATTTGACTCCCACCGGAGAGATGTTTGCAGAGTCTTCGACCTCTTATGGGCAAATTCCCTCTATGCCAAGTTGGAGAAATGTGTGTTTGAGCAAGAGTCCTTACCTTTCCTGGGCTATATCATCTCCACCCAGGGATTGGCTGTGGATCTTGCCAAACTACAGGCTGTGATGGACTGGCAAGAACCCCATTCTCTTAAAGCGGTGTTGCACTTTATGGGGTTCATTAACTATTATTGCAAGTTCATTCCTCATTTCTCAACTTTGATAGCTCCCTTTGGTAGCCCTCACCAAGAAGGGAGCAAATCCTAAATTGTCGTCAGAGGAGGTCTCCAAGGCCTTCACTTCTATTAAATCTCACTTTGCTAGCGCTCCCATCCTACATCACCCCGATGTAGATAATCCATTTATAATGGAGGTGGATGCCTCATCCGTTGGTGCTGGAGCAGTCCTTTTCCAAAAGGATGCTCAAGGTCGCAAGCATCCTTGCTTCTTCTTTTCCAAGACCTTCTCACCAGCGGAGAGGAATTATTCCATCGGGGACAGAGAGTTGCTGGCAATGAAGTTGGCTTTCTCAGAGTGGAGACATCTTTTTGAGGGGGCTCGTTTTCCCTTCCAAGTATTCACAGACCACAAGAATTTGGTCTATTTCCAGACAGCCCAGCGGTTAAATTCTCACCAGGCCAGATGGTTCTTGTTCTTCTCCCGGTTCCATTTCACCCTCCATTTTCTTTCCGGGGAGAAGAACATTAGTGCCAATGCTCTCTCTCGCTCCCTTGTATCATCTGAAGAGGAGGAAGAGGAGCCTCGGCATATTGTCCCTTTGGAGAGCCTAAAAACTGTGGCCCCAGTGTCTCTAGAGTCTGTGCCTCTGTGCAAGACTTTTGTTCCATCAAATCTGCATCCGGAAGTTCTCTATTGGGCTCACTCGTCCAGGGTGGGTGGACATTTTGGAACCAAAAGGATATCTGAGCTGCTGGCGAGGACATACTGGTGGCCGCATATGGCCCATCAGAGACTATGTTCAGCCGTGTGTTTCCTGCGCCAAGAACAAGTCCCTTTGATATCGGCCAGCTGGGTTGCTTTACCCCCTGCCGGTGGCAGACAGGCCCTGGGAGATGGTCGGGATGGATTTTGTGGTGGGCTTTCCCAAGTCTCGTAGCTGCACCATTATTTGTGTAATTACTGACCATTTTTCCAAAATGGTGCACTTGGTGCCTCTTCCATGGCTACCTTCTGCACGGGCTCTGGCAGCATTGTTTATTAAACATATCTTTCGCTTACATGGTATGCCGGACAAAATCGTCAGTGACTGGGGTCCCCAGTTTGCGTCTCGGTTCTGGAGAGAGCTTTGTCGTCTACTCAGCATTGAGTTGAATCTCTCTTCAGCATATCATCCCGAGAAGAATGGGTTGGTAGAGAGAGCAAACCAGACCCTGGTCAAATATCTGCAACATTTTGTTTCAGCCAGACAGGATAACTGGGCAACCTTGCTACCATGGGCAGAGTTTGCGCTTAACAATGCAGTAGCCAATTCCACTGGTTAGACTCCATTCCTCCTTAATTATGGTTAGCATCCGCGGGTTCCTGTGCCTATGCCCATGTATTCTGCCGACTCCAGGGTGGAAGAATGGGCTGTGGAGGCACAGGACATTTGGGACCACACTCAGGATGCCATCCGGGCTTCCAAGGAGAGAATGAGGTCATCCGCCGATGACCATCGGCACCCTGCTCCTACCTTTGCTCCTGAAGACTTAGCGTGGCTCTCCGCCTGTAACATCAGGCTGCCAGTTGAGTTCACTAAGTTTGCACCTTGCTACTTGGGTCCCTTCAAAGTCCTTGAAGAGGTTAATCCTTTGGTCTACCATCTGGCCCTTCCCCCACGCCTAGGTATCACCAACACCTTTCATGTGTCCCTTTTAAAGCCCGTAAACATGTCCCAGTTTTCCGAGTCATCTGCCGGGACATCGGGTTCGTCTTCGGAAGATTAGGAGGTGAACACTATTTTGAGGTGCAAGGTGTTACATGGCTAAAAATTTAATTTGGTGGACTGGAGGGGTTATCGCCCAGAGGACAGGTCCTGGTTGCCTGCTGAACACATTCAAGCTCCGCAGCTCATTGCTGCCTTCGTGGCGAGGCCCAAGGGGGGGTACTGGGAGGGGGGTAATGTTAGGTGTCGAGTTCCTGCAGCTGCACAGGGGGAATCTCGAACCATGTCTGCTGCGGTCTCCCATTCTACATTCTACATCAGCCGCAGTGGATCCTGCTCAGCGGAGACGTTGGTCCCAGCATCTCGCTCAGTCTGATACTGTGCAAAGGGTTACTGTTGCCTTTCCAGGCTCTGCTTTTGTGGCAATCACTGTCCAGCAGGTTTTTCTAGGACTAAGTCCTGCTTTGCACACACTGAGCATGCCCACGGGAGGACCTCTCATTGGAGATCGGAAGTCACAAGCTCAGCCCCTGCAGCAGTTCCCATTGGTTCTCCAGGAAGGTCCTGAAGAGCTGCAACTATAAAACGTTCGCATGGCCGCACGGCCAAGCACTAGTATCAACCTATGTTATGAGCTTTGATACATTGTGGTCATGGCTGTATGTGGTCAGGGTTGGCTGAAATAAGCACCTAGAATACCAGCACCTCCGGTGAGGAGTTTTGTGTGTGTGAATTCAGGGCTGGCGTATAGCCACTAGAATTCTGGCTCCACCGGAGAGGAGTTGTGTGCTATGCTGACTGCATGACCACAGTTTACTTTTGCCTCTATTAGGTAGCTTTTATCCTCTGTGAGGTAAACAGGGCACAGCGTTTTCCTAACCTTGCGATTCTGTGAAGTAACAGAGTTTGCTTATACCGCCATATAGTATAATGTCTTATAGTCTCCTGCACGGTGGACCCCGGGTTGCGAACGCATCCATTATTACATACATATATACTCGGTGCATTCCGTCAACCCTAACATAGTGTGACTAGATAATCTACTGCCATTATAATAAAATATTAAATAATGTCATTATATGTACATAAATTGTTTGAATTTGTGTTGATAATATTAAACTGATTGAATATATTTGTGTATATATGTGTATATATATTTTATGTATATTAAATGAATTGTGTTATCTAAACTCTGGTGGTTGTAAATAGATTCTGATGAGACTATGCTGACACCTCTGTGATTAAGGGTGTATTTTAACCCAGGAAACGCATCAGAGATGTATTGATGCACTAACAGAAATGTCTTAATGGATACCGAAGAAATAAATATTTTTAAATGTTTTAAGTGGGCGTAACTAGTGATGAGCGAACATGCGCGCCACTACTCGTTACTCGCCGGAGTATCACTATGCTTGGGTACTCGGCAAGCACTGCCCAGCATTTTTGGTGCTCATTAGAGACCCATTCATCCTGCAGGGATTATCTGCCAGGCTATGAAATGCCGCAGCCATCTTTGTTGTGGTTGTGCAGTGATTAGCTTGGCCGCACAGCATCATCTCGAGTATATGAGACCTGGTGCCGCCCTGCTCGCCATTGCGTGCCCAGAAATAGAGTACAGGAGTACAAAATGAATATTGTGAAGTGGATTTGCACTGACCCATCCAGTAATGGGGTGCATATGAATTGGTAGCAGGGCAGGCCTTGCATTCAATGCAACATTTTATCAGGAGGCCCTTCTGGACATCTTATGAAAGGGGTATTGTGGTGTGTCGTAATTTTATACAGCCCATCCACTCACAGCATAGGCTACAACAGTTTTGGAGACCCACTGTTTCATAATGGCCCTTTAAGAAGATTAATGCCTCCTGATGCACCAGTAAAAATAGGCTCTGTGACTTTAAGAGTCCCTCCTTCATTCATGAAACAAGATGGCTCTGCTTATCTGTCACACACCACATGGCCAGCTAGGTGTGTTAAATTTTACAATGACATTTCCCAGTGAATGCATTTGTAGTCGTTGGAAGCAATGTTAAAGTTGAAAAATGCTTCAAAAACGCTGCGTCTGAACTAAGCCTAAGTGGGGGAAGAAATTTTCGGTCTTGGGTTAATAATTTGGCCTTACAGGCAAGTCATTAACCTGCAAAGGATGTATCTTAATATATTTCCCAGCAAAATCCATTTTGATTTTGTTTTAATCTGTTTTTTTGTGGCACCGGGAAAAATGGCATGAATCTCGGAAAAAATTGTTTAAAGCTGTGAAGTAGGAGTCAGGAATAGGCTTGAGCAAAACAGATCGAACAAATTCAAAAGTCGCCGACTTTTGGCAAAGTTGGGTTTCATGAAACCCGACTCGACCCTAAAAAAGTAAAAGTCGCTCAACCCTAGTCAGGAATGCTTCCAGGGGCGATCCCCATGATGTTCTTGTGCCATTTGAGCAGAATTTCCATGATTTTCAGATGTTTTGTAGACCTTATAGGGACCCCCGGGGGGGATCTCAGTAAAAATACTTGGGTCTCCCACAGACTTACTTGGGGCATTGTTCTGTCCGAGTACCTGAATATTCCAATCTGCTCGACCCAAGCAACGAGCACCCGAGCATTTTAGTGCTCGCTCGTCACTAGTCGTAACTGCTTTTTCCTATACCACTTTTTTCTCTTGTTTTCGCTGGCCAGCCAAGCAAGCAGGTCACACATGATAAGTTGAGTCTGATATAAATGCAGAGTGGTGCGTTCATTTTATCTATATATATTTTAACTAATAAGTTATGTACTCAACCGCCATGGCCTGTATGCATGCTCAGCACTCAAGACTCCATTGCTGAATAAAAACATGTTCACGCATGCTTAAAATTTGCTAAACAACATTTTCCAAGCCTGTGAAAAACTGGGAGAATATAGTTTGGTCAGCTTAGACCAAAATTGAACTCTGTGGATGCTACAATGCACACCATGTTTGGAGGACAAAAGGCACTGCACATAACCCCAAAAAATAAAATTCAAATAGTGAAGTTTGGAGGTGGGAGCATCATGTTTTGGGGCTGTTTTTCAGCATGTGACACTGGCAAACTTCATAAAGTTGAGGGAAGATTGAATGAACAAATATGCATTATTGATAAATATCGGTCACCATCCATCAGGAAGATGAAAATAAGGGTGGACATTTCTAGTAAGACTGAGATCCAAACACACATCCAAGGAATCTCTCAGTTGATTTCATAGAAAGAAAGTATGGCCCAGCCAATCACCTGATTAGAATCAAATAGAAAATGTGTGGCAGGAACTAAAGCTCAGAATTCATAGAGGGAGCTCATGGAACCTTAACGATTTGAAGAGCATTTGTGAGGAAGAATGGGCCACAATCACAACTGAAAAATGCGTGTGACTAACTTCTCCATACAGGAGGCGTATTGAAGCTGTCATCACCAACAAAGGCTTTTGTTTAAAGTATTATTTAAACTTTGGAAAGTGTGTGCAAAATTTTTTCCTGTGTAATTTTTCATTATTACAAATAATTATTGATGGGCGAACCCGACCAGTAAACTTCAAGGTCTGTACCGAACACTTAATGTCCAACCACAGACCCTGAACACAGACTTCTCATGGAAGTCCGTGTTACTGTTTAGGTGTTTTCCACACTGTCATCTGTGTGACAGCACGAAAAACACTAGCGGCTCTGCATTCTTTACCGTCCGTCAGAGCGCTATGGTTCCCATGCTGTCAGATTGCATCATGTGATGTGAGCCAGCAGATGTGACTCATCATCATCACTCTCATCATCTTGCACTTGCTCTCCCCTCCATTTTTGATAACCCGCTATGGTAAAGCTGAGAACTGCAGGCTGCAACTCCCAACTGTCAGCATTATATTGGCTGGTTATCAAACATAGAGGTTCACCACGACATGTCCCCCCTTTTTTGACAATCAGCCAAGCTAAAGCAGACAGCTGGGGGCTAGTTTTCTCAATCTTTGAAGGGCACATGAATATTGGCCCTTTCTAGCCTTAAAATAGCAGTCTGCAGCCACCTCAGAAAAAGCAAATTTACTATACTTTGGTCAGTCCTTGATCTATTGTGGTGGCAGATGGGGTAATATTTGTGGGGGTGTCGTTGATACAAAAGATAGCCTGTGGGCTTGTCATCAGCTGACATGACAAAGCCAACATCAACTCCACAAATATTACCCCAACTGCCAATGCACCAGGTCAAGTGGAAAGAGCTTGACAAAGCACTGCTTGGTGCATCCAATAGATGCACTTTTACTGGGGCGGCTTCAGGCTACTATGTTTAGGCTGGTGAGGGCCAATATCCAGGGCCCCTTCCCAGTCTGAGAATACCAGCCAAAAGTTGTCTGCATTAGCTTGGCTGGTTGTCAAAAATGGTTGGACTCCACACCGGTTTTTAAATTATTTAAATAATTAAAAAATATGCTGTGGGGATCCCTCTATTCTTGATAACCATCCAATAGAAAGCTGATAGCTAGGCGCTGTCAGATTTACATATGCTGGTTATAAAAAATAGAGCGGAACTCACGCTGTTTAAAAAAAAGTATTTATTGTACAGCACCAGATTGTGAATACTTTCATCAGTCTCACCTGCTCTTGCTGCTATCAGCGAGAGTAGGTGTAGGATGATGACAGTAGTATTCTCATCAGCCGATGCCTGTGATCGGTGGCAGCCATTTCTACCGCCGGTCACAACTGCTGGCTCAAATGTGGGAACTGCAGCGCTCTGACAGTCATAACAATCTTACCACCGATCAGAGTACATGTTGGGCATGATGTCGAAGGTAAGCACTGGGTTTCCATGGCAATCTACTGCACAAATGAACATAGATAGCTGGGACCAGCAGTAGGATGCATCTCCTGATGCTCGATCCAATGTTAGAAAGAAACACTAACTGACTTTAGCACACGTTTTAAAAAAAATGTAATCTATACCAAAATGATTTAGTCTCTTTTTCTGCAAATCTAAAATATGTATATCTAACTCAAGCTTGTCTTCTCTACACAATTTTTTTTGCAATTTTCAATTCTTACAGTATTTTTTAAGAAAACTTCATTTCCAAAATTCAATTGGTGAAGAAGTCTATTTTAATGAGAAAGGAGAAATGATGATCACTCACTATCATATTAATAGTTTAAGAATACTGTTTCCAAAACTATTTATTTTAAGAGATTTTGGAAGATTTAATCTAATTTCACATGAAGAGAATCAACTTTTTATACATACTAGTAAAATATTTTGGAAAAATGACAAGGTCAGTATTACAATTATTCACGGGGCATCACAAATATATGTATCTTGTCGTGATATTGACAGAATTGACTTTTTTTATTGAAAGTTCAAAATTACATTACAAATTAATTGCATCAATATTGTATTGTTTATTTTATAATGTGTAGGCATGAGAATCACTGATTAAATTCACTGCCTATGTTCAGCTTATTTTATAAGTGAAGCACACATTTATAGAATGTAAAGATAGTCGAATCTACATATTTGAATTTACCAGCTTTGACAGATTAATAAAAAATGTATTTGCAGATGATTGGTTCACTGTGTTAGGTCTCGAGTTCCCGCTTCTGCACAGGGGGAATCTCGAGCCATCTCCGCTGCGGTCTCCCATTCCTACCCAGCCGCAGTGGAGCCTGCTCAGCAGGGACGTCGGTCCCAGCGTCTTGCTCGGTCTCGCTCTGTACAGAGAGTTACTGCTGCTTCTTCAGCTCCTGCCATTAAAGTCAGTGCTGGTCAGCAGCGAGTGGACTTCTCTGGGACTAAGTCCTTGTCTGCGCACACTGAGCATGCCCAGGGCAAGATCTCCCGTTGGAGATCGAGGGTCATGTGCTCAGACTCTGCAGCGCATTCTATTGGTCCTCTTGGCAGGTCTTGGAAGGGCAAAGTTTCTGTGGCCACTTCCTGTCCTGCAACTATATAAACTTCGCATGACTGCACGGCCATGCGCTAGTGTACAATTTAATACGTGTGTTTGTTGTGAGTGCAAGTCGTTCTTTAAATACCCCTACCCTATTGTATGACTGTTCGCGTATGGTGTATGGCTGCTATCTAGCGCCCGACTAATCACTCAACGTGTCACACACGTATCAGCGTCTATTGCTGTGACCGCCAGTACGGTGCCACGCGCCAGTGTGCGCTTCCTGACCCACGTCTGGGTGCTTTGTGGTACCTGCCAGCACGGCACAGTTCGCACTTCGGTGCTATAATTATATATTTCCTTACACACCCAGTAGCGGTGTAGTGCCAGCAAGGGTCTAATCGGACTACAATCCCTGTTGGGGTTAAGTTCGCTGACCACTTGCTCGCGCTCTATGTGCAGTACCGCGGTCCTGTGACGCAACAGGATCGCTTTCTTCATGCTGGGTGAGGTTTAACCCACGCGTGTATACTTTTGGATACCGCCATATAGTCTGTCATTTCCTAGCAGCAGGTTTCACCTGCACGGTGGACCCCGGACTGCGAACGCATCTATATCATCTCTCTTGGTGCGTTCCGCCAGTCCTAACATTACACTAGCGCCAGGGTCTGGCTAGTGATGACAGACAAACAGCAATCTCTGCGGCATATCCAGCAGCTGGAGGGTAGGTTGGCGGCTCTCGAGAGCGCGACTTCAGCTGTGGATGTTACTGCAGTAGCTGTACAGGCTGCCAGCGTGGCTGCAGCTACTATGTCCATTGCCACCCCTGTTCCGACATTATCTCGCCTCCCGCTGCCAGAAAGATTTTCTGGTGATAGCAAGTTTTGTAGGGGATTTGTGAGTCAGTGCTCTATTCACCTCGAGCTCCTGGCTGCACGTTTTCCCACAGAGCGGGCTAAGGTGGGATTTATTCTGTCTCTATTGTCGGACAGGGCGTTGGAATGGGCTACGCCGCTGTGGGAGCGTGGCGATCATGTGTTGCAGAGTGCTCCGCTGTTTCTGAGCGCTCTGAAACAGGTCTTTTTAGGACCTCAAGTCACCCATGATACTGCGCTCCAATTGCTGGCATTAACTCAGGATGAGTCCTTGGTCAGTCATTTTGCCGTCCAATTCCGCACCTTAGCATCTGAGCTGGATTGGTCGGATAAAGCTCTTATCCCCATATTTTGGAGGGGCTTGGCTGACCACGTAAAGGATGCTTTGGCCACTAGGGAGATTCCTGCCACACTGGAGGAGTTAATAACTGTCTCCACTCGAATTGACCTCCTTTTAACGAGCGGAGGTTAGAGCGAGCCCAGTGTAGGCAGAGGTTTCGGCTGGCTCCTACTTTCGCCAAACCTCTGGAATCTCCGGTCCTGGTTCCTGAGCCACATGAGGCCAGGGAAGTGTCACAAGCAGGATCTAAGTCCCGGACCGCTTGTGCACTCAGGGTCTGTCATATTTGCCAGCAGTCAGGACATCTAGCCACCAGATGTCCTCAGCGGTCGAGGAAACATCAGCGTCTAGTGGTAGTAGGTGGAGGTACACTAGACACGGCGACGTTTGCCTCTAAGTTGTCCTTTAAAGGGACAATTACTATTGGCTCATTCTCCCACTCGGTAGAGCTCTGCGTGGATTCTGGGGCGGAGGGCAATTTTATGTCTTCTGCCTTCGCCCAACGTCACGCAATACCCCTGGTAATGCTTGCTCAACCAGTAACGGTGCGAGTGGTGAATGGGTCGACATTGCCCTCACAGATAACACACCAGACCATCCCTTTTACTCTGTCCATGTCGCCATCTCATCAGGAGATAATTTCTCTGCTCGTCATTCCGGAAGAAATTGATGAGGTCCTGTTGGGAATACCTTGGCTACGGTACCACTCTCCTCATATCGAGTGGTCCTCAGGCAGAATTCTGGGTTGGGGTGAATCTTGTGGGGGTAGATGTCAGAGGGAGTGCGTTCAGGTTGCTACTACTGAGGTACCCGCAGATCTATCCTCTCTCCCCAAGCAGTATTGGTCTTATACAGACGTGTTCTCCAAAAAGGCGGCGGAGGTCCTTCCGCCTCATCGCCCCTATGACTGTCCTATTGATCTCTTGCCTGGTGCTGAGCCTCCCCGGGGTCGAGTTTATCCGCTATCTCTCCCGGAGACGGAGGCAATGTCACAGTACATCCAGGAAAATCTGGCAAGAGGATTCATTAGGAAGTCAGTGTCACCTGCTGGGGCAGGGTTCTTCTTCGTGCAGAAGAAGAATGGGGAATTGCGTCCATGCATAGACTACAGGGGTCTTAACGCCATCACCGTTAAGAATAAGTATCCTTTGCCCTTGATATCTGAGTTATTCGATAGACTTCGGGGAGCAAGGGTATTTACTAAACTAGATCTGCGGGGTGCTTACAACCTGATTCGCATCCGTGAGGGGGACGAATGGAAGACGGCCTTTAACACCAGGGATGGGCACTATGAATATCTGGTGATGCCCTTCGGGCTCTGTAATGCCCCAGCCGTTTTCCAAGACTTTGTGAATGATATCTTCCGGGATATGCTTTCCACCTCGGTCGTAGTCTATCTGGATGATATTCTCATCTACTCTCCAGATATTGACTCCCACCGGAGAGATGTTTGCAAAGTCTTCGACCTCCTACGGGCAAACTCCTTCTATGCCAAGTTGGAGAAGTGTATGTTTGAGCAGGAGTCTTTACCTTTCCTGGGCTACATCATCTCGGCCCAGGGATTGGCTATGGATCCTGCCAAACTACAGGCAGTGATGGACTGGCAGGAACCCCATTCTCTGAAAGCGGTGCAGCGCTTTATGGGGTTCATAAATTACTATCGTCAGTTCATCCCCCACTTCTCAACCATGGTAGCTCCCTTGGTATCCCTCACCAAGAAGGGAGCGAATCCTAAATTGTGGTCCGAAGAGGTCTCCAAGGCCTTCACTTCTATTAAGTCCCACTTTGCTAGCGCTCCCATCTTACATCGTCCCGATGTGGATAAGCCATTCCTAATGGAGTTGGATGCCTCATCCGTTGGTGCAGGAGCAGTCCTCTATCAAAAGGATGCTCAAGGTCGGAAGCGCCCATGCTTCTTCTTCTCAACGACCTTCTCACCAGCGGAGAGAAATTACTCCATCGGGGATAGGGAGCTGCTGGCAATGAAGTTGGCCTTTTCGGAATGGAGACATCTCTTGGAGGGTGCTCAGTTCCCATTCCAAGTCTTCACGGACCACAAGAATTTGGTCTATTTACAGACAGCCCAGCGGCTGAATTCTCGTCAGGCCAGATGGTCCTTGTTTTTCTCCCAGTTCCACTTCACTCTACATTATCTCGCCGGGGAGAAGAACATTCGTGCTGACGCTCTCTCTCGCTCCCTGGTGTCAACTGTGGAGGAGGAGGACGAGCCTCGGCTCATTGTCCCTTCAGAGAGTCTGAGAACCGTAGCTCCGGTTTCGCTTGAGTCTGTGCCTCCGGGCAAGACTTTTGTTCCCATCAATTTGTGTCCGGAGGTTCTCTCGTGGGCTCATTCGTCCAGAGTGGGTGGACACTTTGGGGCAAAGAGGACATCTGAGTTGTTGGCGAGAATGTATTGGTGGCCACATATGGTTCGTGACGTAGGAGACTACGTTCGGGCATGTGTCTCTTGTGACAAAAATAAGTCTCTCCGTCAACGGCCAGCTGGGTTGTTATACCCTCTGCCGGTGGCAGACAGGCCCTGGGAGATGGTCGGGATGGACTTTGTGGTGGGTTTGCCCAAGTCACGTGGCTGTACTGTCATTTGGGTTATCACCGACCATTTTTCTAAAATGGTGCATTTGGTGCCGCTTCCTCGGCTACCTTCTGCACGGGCCTTGGCAGCATTGTTTGTTAAACACATCTTCCGTCTTCACGGTATGCCAGACAAAATTGTCAGTGACCGGGGTCCCCAGTTTGCGTCTCGGTTCTGGAGAGAGCTTTGTCGCCTTCTCAGTATCGAGTTGAATCTCTCTTCGGCATATCATCCCGAGACGAATGGGTTGGTGGAGAGAGCCAACCAGGCCTTGGTCACATATCTGCGACATTTTGTCTCTGCTAAGCAAGATGACTGGGCATCTTTGCTACCGTGGGCGGAGTTTGCTCTTAACAATGCTGTAGCTGACTCCACTGGACAAACTCCATTCCTCCTTAACTATGGTCAGCATCCGCGGGTACCTGTGCCCATGCCCGTGTCTTCCGTCGATCCCAGGGTGGCAGACTGGGCTGTGGAGGCACGGGACATTTGGGATCGCACTCAGGATGCCATTCGGGCTTCCAAGGAGAGAATGAGGTCCTCCGCCGATGTTCATCGGTGCCCCGCTCCGACCTTTGCTCCTGGCGACTTGGTGTGGCTCTCCGCCCGTAACATCAGGCTGCGAGTTGAGTCCACTAAGTTTGCTCCTCGCTACTTGGGTCCCTTCAAGGTTCTCGAACAGGTTAATCCTGTGGTCTACCGCCTGGATCTTCCTCCTCGCTTGGGTATCACCGACACCTTTCATGTGTCCCTCTTGAAACCCGTATACATGTCCCGGTTTTCCGAGTCATCTGCCGGGACATCGGGTTTGTCTACGGACGATTACGAGGTGAACGCTATTTTGGGGTGTAAGGTGGTACGCGGCAAAAAGTTCTATCTGGTGGATTGGAAGGGTTATGGTCCAGAGAACAGGTCATGGGAGCCTGCTGAAAACATTCGGGCCCCACAGCTCATTGCTGCCTTCGAGCGTAGCGAGGCCCAAGGAGGGGGGGCCCTAGGAGGGGGGGTAATGTTAGGTCTCGAGTTCCCGCTTCTGCACAGGGGGAATCTCGAGCCGTCTCCGCTGCGGTCCCCCATTCCTACCCAGCCGCAGTGGAGCCTGCTCAGCAGGGACGTCGGTCCCAGCGTCTTGCTCGGTCTCACTCTGTTCAGAGAGTTACTGCTGCTTCTTCAGCTCCTGCCATTAAAGTCAGTGCTGGTCAGCAGCGAGTGGTCTTCTCTGGGACTAAGTCCTTGTCTGCGCACACTGAGCATGCCCAGGGCAAGATCTCCCGTTGGAGATCGAGGGTCATGTGCTCAGACTCTGCAGCGCATTCTATTGGTCCTCTTGGCAGGTCTTGGAAGGGCAAAGTTTCTGTGGCCACTTCCTGTCCTGCAACTATATAAACTGCGCATGACTGCACGGCCATGCGCTAGTGTACAATTTAATACGTGTGTTTGTTGTGAGTGCAAGTCGTTCTTTAAATACCCCTATTGTATGACTGTTCGCGTATGGTGTATGGCTGCTATCTAGCGCCCGACTAATCACTCAACGTGTCACACATGTATCAGCGTCTATTGCTGTGACCGCCAGTGCGGTGCCATGCGCCAGTGTGCGCTTCCTGACCCACGTCTGGGTGCTTTGTGGTACCTGCCAGCACGGCACAGTTCGCACTTCGGTGCTATAATTATATATTTCCTTACACACCCAGTAGCGGTGTAGTGCCAGCAAGGGTCTAATCTGACTACAATCCCTGTTGGGGTTAAGTTCGCTGACCACTTGCTCGCGCTCTATGTGCGGTACCGCGGTCCTGTGACGCAACAGGATCGCTTTCTTCACGCTGGGTGAGGTTTAACCCACGCGTGTATACTTTTGGATACCGCCATATAGTCTGTCATTTCCTAGCAGCAGGTTTCACCTGCACGGTGGACCCCGGACTGCGAACGCATCTATATCATCTCTCTTGGTGCGTTCCGCCAGTCCTAACACACCGCTAATTGCAAAATTGCAAACCTCTAAATACGCTAAAGTCTTGTCTCCTAGAAATGTTTTGAACCTACCTCAAGAAATTTAAATATTATCCTTTTTTATGGGCACAGACCTGCTTACTCATGCTAGACAGGTTAAGAAAGAGAATGAAGTATCTATTTGAACTGCACAAGAAGTGGTACAAAACTTATACTATACTTATAAGCATTGGATCCCTTTTCTATGCTGGCAGAGCAAATGCAGAGGTTGACATCGGAGGTGACTGACCTTTGTTCTGAGGTTCAGCAGCAACAGCAGCCGCTGGAGGATCCTATTATGGGGAACGCTGCTGGTTGGCGGGTCCAGCTTGAACCCAATATTGCCCTTCCGGACAGTTTTTCGGGGGGTAGAAGCAGGTTTTCGTGTTTAGCAAATAGCAACTGTTATTTCACTGATGCAAGGGGAACATCAGTCCTGGAATTTTTCTCTGCCCCAGGATTCGATGTGTCTGCAGTCTGCAAAAGAGTTTTTCAGGACCCTAGCCCTTATATATGACAATCCTGACTGTATTTCCTTGGCTGATTCCAGGCTGCATCACATTCAGTAGGAAAATCATTCAGTAGAAATGTTGAGTTTGCTAGAACTTATGGTCTTGACTGCTCTACCTTGCCTAATCCTATTCCTACTTGCACCATCAAATCATGGGAAAAGCCTCACTATGCTCACAATGCTAAAGCCTCACAATGCTAAAAGTAGCATTGCTCCTTGATGTCACAGTATAGATCCACTTGAGAAAATTGACAAAAAAAGGGAAGAAACAGATCCACATTGCCGTATGAATAAAAATCTGTAGCTTTATTTCACATGGTTAAAAAAGTGTCGAGACAATTAAAAGACTGTGCACCATGGACATTCTACTCCCTTCTTCTTCATCATTGCAAAATTCAATATTAAAGGGAACCTGTCACCCACAAAATCGAAGATGAGCTAAGCCCACCGGCATCAGGGGCTTTTCTACAGCATTCTGTAATGCTGTAGATAAACCCCCAATGTATCCTGAAAGATGAGAAAAAGAGGTTAAAATACAGTGGGGCAAAAAAGTATTTAGTCAGTCAGCAATAGTGCAAGTTCCACCACTTAAAAAGATGAAAGGCGTCTGTAATTTACATCATAGGTAGACCTCAACTATGGGAGACAAACTGAGAAAAAAAAATCCAGAAAATCACATTGTCTGTTTTTTTATCATTTTTTTTGCATATTATGGTGGAAAATAAGTATTTGGTCAGAAACAAACAATCAAGATTTCTGGCTCTCACAGACCTGTAACTTCTTCTGTAAGAGTCTCCTCTTTCCTCCACTCATTACCTGTAGTAATGGCACCTGTTTAAACTTGTTATCAGTATAAAAAGACACCTGTGCACACCCTCAAACAGTCTGACTCCAAACTCCACTATGGTGAAGACCAAAGAGCTGTCAAAGGACACCAGAAACAAAATTGTAGCCCTGCACCAGGCTGGGAAGACTGAATCTGCAATAGCCAACCAGCTTGGAGTGAAGAAATCAACAGAGGGAGCAATAATTAGAAAATGGAAGACATACAAGACCACTGATAATCTCCCTCGATCTGGGGCTCCACGCAAAATCCCACCCCGTGGGGTCAGAATGATCACAAGAACGGTGAGCAAAAATCCCAGAACCACGCGGGGGGACCTAGTGAATGAACTGCAGAGAGCTGGGACCAATGTAACAAGGCCTACCATAAGTAACACACTACGCCACCATGGACTCAGATCCGGCAGTGCCAGACGTGTCCCACTGCTTAAGCCAGTACATGTCCGGGCCCGTCTGAAGTTTGCTAGAGAGCATTTGGATGATCCAGAGGAGTTTTGGGAGAATGTCCTATGGTCTGATGAAACCAAACTGGAACTGTTTGGTAGAAACACAACTTGTCGTGTTTGGAGGAAAAAGAATACTGAGTTGCATCCATCAAACACCATACCTACTGTAAAGCATGGTGGTGGAAACATCATGCTTTGGGGCTGTTTCTCTGCAAAGGGGCCAGGACGACTGATCCGGGTACATGAAAGAATGAATGGGGCCATGTATCGTGAGATTTTGAGTGCAAACCTCCTTCCATCAGCAAGGGCATTGAAGATGAAACGTGGCTGGGTCTTTCAACATGACAATGATCCAAAGCACACCGCCAGGGCAACGAAGGAGTGGCTTCGTAAGAAGCATTTCAAGGTCCTGGAGTGGCCTAGCCAGTCTCCAGATCTCAACCCTATAAAAAACCTTTGGAGGGAGTTGAAAGTCCGTGTTGCCAAGCGAAAAGCCAAAAACATCACTGCTCTAGAGGAGATCTGCATGGAGGAATGGGCCAACATACCAACAACAGTGTGTGGCAACCTTGTGAAGACTTACAGAAAACGTTTGACCTCTGTCATTGCCAACAAAGGATATATTACAAAGTATTGAGATGAAATTTTGTTTCTGACCAAATACTTATTTTCCACCATAATATGCAAATAAAATGTTAAAAAAACAGACAATGTGATTTTCTGGATTTTTTTTTTCTCAGTTTGTCTCCCATAGTTGAGGTCTACCTATGATGTAAATTACAGACGCCTCTCATCTTTTTAAGTGGTGAAACTTGCACTATTGCTGACTGACTAAATACTTTTTTGCCCCACTGTATACTCACCCAGGGGCAGTCTCGCTGTGGTCCGGGTCCGGTCTGGGGCCTCCCATCTTCTTACCATGACTTCCTCTTCTCATCTTCACGCTGCGGCTTCAGTGTACTTTGCCCTGTTGAGGGCAGAGCAAAGTACTGAAATGTGCAGGCACTGGAAAAGGTCAGAGAGGCCTGGCGCCTGCGCACTGCAGTACTTTGCTCTGCCCTCTACAGGGTAGACAAAGTATGCCGGAGCCGCAGCGTGAATACAAGAAGAGGATGTCATCGTAAGAAGATGGGAGGCCCTGGAACGCGATGCCCATTGGATCGGACCGCCAGCCCAGGTGAGTATAATCTAACCTTTTTTTCTCATCTTTCAGGTTACATCGGGGCTTATCTACAGCATTACAGAATGCTGTAGATAAGCCCCTGATGCTGGTGGGCTTAGTTCACCTTCGATTTTGGGGGTGACAGGTTCCCTTTAAGAGACTATATTGTGAATGCAAGAAAGTGCATCCCTCTGCTTTTGAAAAAAAGACACCGCTCCAACAATTTCCCTCTAGTTTTTCAAAAATTAATGATGTGATGTTAATGGAGGAACTCACCATTATGATCAACAATTACTATGAACTTTTCTACACAACCTGGTTTTATTGTCTGGAGCTTAGATCTTCTGCTGATTATCTTTCTTTTGTTGGGGAAAACTGTGTCTGTCATTTTTGGATTCCACCATTCAACACCCTTCCCCATCTCTTTTCCTCCCTATTTCCCCTCCCCTCATTCGTTTCTTTGTCCTTCTTCTGCTTTTTGCTCTTTTCTCTCTTTTCATTGTATGTTCCTAAGACTTATTCCAATCAGTCTATGTGGATATGGTTGTGGAATTTCATGTCTTTTTAATGTATATGTTTTTCTATATCAGTACAGTTAGTGGAATACCATATTAATTTTTTCTTTTTCATAAATTAAATAAATATAAATTTAGAAAGAAAGATTTATAGAAAAAAGCTTTAACTTTCTTTAGTTAGATATGCAGTTATTTACTTAATGTAAGTTATTGGAATTAAAGCTTGATTTCCATGTTATATTCAGATTTCTAATTTCTACTAAAGTTCTTCATTTTTGCCCTTTTTATTGCTGGAGGGGGATGTCTACTTCGTTAGCCAAGCGACTCATGCTAAGGACCACAAAGCTTTTTATTGTTAAACTATGCTTCTATTTTAAAGGCGTTGTCCTATCTATAGCTCATCAGTACGAGATTGGTGGGGGTTATTAACCTGGCTATCCCTCTACCCCACAGCTGGACATCAGCAAAAAACAAAATACATCTTCATAATTTTGAAATGCAAATTAAAAAATATCATTTAAAATGCTGAATAATATTTGTTTCCTGTTTAAAGCAATCTGAGAATAATTATGCTTCTTTCAAAAGTTGCGCTGACTTGTGTTTTAGATTCCGGTCTCTAAGTGCACTGAGGACTGTCCACCAGGATATCGAAGGATCTTAAGGAAAGGAAGGCACAAGTGCTGCTTCGTATGTCTGCAGTGTTCTGATGGGGAAATATCTAATGAGACAGGTATTACATTACATTTATTCTGATCTTTACATATTTCCCAAAGGTTTTTCATTTTATAAGTTGTTTTGTTCTTAAATATTTTGAATACGTACATTTCTGATTGTTTGCATATGTGTTTGTGCTGCTTTTTGAATAGGGAAATATTTTGAGAGCTGACATGAGAAATTTGATAGGTGATTATTAGAAATGAGCAGATTGTTGGCAATACAAATTTCAGTGTTGTAGAATTTTTTTTCCAAAATATCCAATTTTTGACTACTGGGATAGTAAAAGATGAGTGGTTGAAAGAAAGAACTTTGAGGATTCGACCAAGATGGTCAGTGGCAATGACACCACGATCAGCATAACCCACCTGTCATGGGGCTACCGCGACAGAGAGGTTCCAGAGAACCGCAGTTCTCTGGGCCTCGTTCACACACAGTGAACAGAAGCTCTTCTCCTGTATTCTGACCTGGCTGCTTTGTGCCAGCAGTGCAGGAGTTAACCTTGTTGCTGAGTTGCTGTGAGCTGAGTCTCTCAGCTGACGTGGATTTTTGTAATCTCCTCCTCTATATAGACCCATCCTTGACTACAGCTAGTGTCAGTGATCAGTTCTGCTGCCTGGCTAGGAGGTTGAAGGAGCGTAGTATTTGGATCCTGGAGGTTTATTACAGAGATTGGTGTCTGCTGTTTTGGTTGCATGTTAAACCTGTTTTCCTTCCTAGTTTTCTCCTTCTCTTCCCTTCTATATGTTACCTCTGTGGTTGTGTGAGCATTTGGTTAGTTTGAGACTTTTAGTTACCTTGTCTGTATACCCTGTTTATTGTTGTGTTTATACACTGGTGCAGTCCTCCTCCCTGGGGGGAAGAGGGGGCCACTGATAGGGCCTGCACAGGAGACAGGGATACGCTGGCGGCTCAGGCCTCCTAACCATCATAGGTACCCCTGAGATAGGAGAAAGCCAAGGCCCAATTATAGTGGCAGGGAAAGGTGCGGGTCCCAGTAAGCTGTCCTGCCCCTTTATCGCCGTTAACGGCGTAACACCACCCTTTTTTCTGTCTACTGAAAGGTTTGCTGCTTACAATTAAAAAGGAGTCTTTGCAGGCACATCAACTTGAGATGGAGCTATAAACTATACTGGGTGATGCTACACAGCCAAGTCTCATCTCATATTCTCAACACAAATTGGGTCATAATGAGGAGGAGGAAGAGGAACAAGAGCTGGTTGCTTGCGTGACAGATGGTAATACCCACACAAACTTCACCCTGTCTGTTAAGTATGGATGACCTATAGATGAGGAGGAGAGGGAGGATGAAAAGGAAAACAAGGACAGGCATTCGTTCTCTTGGTGGGGACAGAGAAATCTTGGCTGTTGGCAGTCTGGAACACATGGCTGAAATGATGTTCTGCTGCCTTTATTGTGACCCTCGCGTTGTAAGCATTTTGGCCAACACTAATTGATTCTTCATCTTTCTAGCGCTTCCTCTCACGCTGCAAGGAAAGCTTTCCTTATCTCCCTTCTGTGGTGAACAGTTCTTATAAAACATTGCAGTACCATACGACCAAAGTTGAAGACTTTAAAAATTTCCCATCTGACAACTCTGGTGGTTGAGGTCATTGTTCCTTGGACAACCAAGGAGTGTAGATGAAGGAGAAACACACCAGATGCATCAGAGGCAGGTGAACATTCTTAAATGTCTGGGACAGATTTCTCAGACCCTTCCAATGTCCAGTACTGTACCAACATCCTCAGTGATTCCTCTGTGACTTACAACTATTGAGTATCCAAGCTAGACATGTGGCATGAACTGTCTCTCTACACCTTGGAGGTCCTGGCCTGCCGCTAGCATTTCATCAGAGCGAGTTGTTAGTGCCCCCGGGGGGTATTATAATCTATAGGCATATCCACCTGTCAATTTAAAATGCTGACAGGCTGATTCTTATCAAAAAGAACAAGGGCTGGATTGGGCCAGACATCTCTACTCCACAGAATGATATCAGTGGGACAAAACTCAAAGGCAGGGTTTTTTTGTTTTGTTTCTGGTGCATTCTCATGCCTTCCCACAAAAATATTGGTATACGCTTCAGGATTTTGTCTTTTTGTCCTCATCCTCCATCAGCATCATATCAGAAGGGTGGTCATTCTACAATCGCTATACATTTTCTAAGGGTGTTTATGATGCTCGCATTAACAATTTTTAGAGGCCTATCTTGAACATTCTTTTATATGTATAACCCACAGGGGTAAATGTTTTTCAGCCCTTGCACTTAGTACATGGGTATTACCAGTCTATGTAATAATGGGAAAAAATGCTTTCTGAGGTTCTCTGCTATGTCTCTGCAAAAGGGGTATTGGAGATCATCCTTCTAGTTTTTGGCATCCCTTGCACTTAGTGCATACACTTTACCACTGTTGGAGATCCACCCTTTAGTAATGGGGAAAAAAAATATTTTCTGTGGATCCACTTTGTAGTTGAGGCAAATATTTCTGAAACCAAAAGAGTTGATGGGTTTTAATAGTATATGATCCAGTGCCCTGTTGTGGGCTGTCAGTTGGTCATCACATAGGGAGTTCTCCCACCGCATGCAGGACTTCACAACGAGGACAGGAACGTTTGTACAGTAAGTACCGAAGATTCTGGTCTCCTCCAAATAAGGCTGAGTAGAATTGAAATGCTCCACTATATTCCCCAGCAGGGTTGATGAAATAAAAGTCCATGATGATAATACCGTTCTTATGTGCACTTTGTCTATGGGGAGCTGTGTGCACAAATGTGCAAAAATGTTGCAAGAACACTTTGTGTGAACAAAGACCATATTTTGGATGAACTTTTTTCTCTTTTTTTGCCTTATATACAAGTCAATATCCTGGAAAGAATGTTTCGCAACATTTTTTCCAGGTAAATCCATTTTAACTACAGTTTTGTATATTTTATTTTCGATCCGTAAAAGTGGCGCAATACTCTGACAACATTGTTCCCAGCAGCGACCTGAGATTCAGAGATGCGTCCAGGGGTTTTTCCCATGCGGTTCTTATAAAATTTCAGTGCAGTTTTCATACTTTTCAGCAATTTTTAGACCCCCTCCAGACCTCTGGAATGGAGGAGTTGCAGGAAAAATGCTAGAGTTTTCCTTTGACTTCCATTATACGCGTTACTAAGGTCGAAAACCTAAGGTTCATGATTTGCTTGACTTGAGTAATGAGCACCCAAGCATTTTAGTGCTTGCTCATCACTATTAACTAGGGTATTTTCAGCAGTCTATCATGTGATGCTTGGTATCTTTTTTTTTAAATCCCTGAGAATCAAAAGTGTTTAAATTGACAATGACATGCAAATATGAGGTAACATCACTTGAAATCAATTGCTCTTGATCGATTTGCTCATCTCTAATAATGTCGTCCAACTGTATTACTCAGGAGATCAGATAATACTTCCTGTCTACACATTTGTGCATGTTCTGGACTGTTTACCAAACTACGTATCATATCATATAAAAATAGAATCATAGAATGTTAGAGTTGAAAGGGACCTCCAGGGTATCATAAGTTTAGATTTAACTGCGGTGGGATGAATTAAATGAATCATTGAAAATGCAGATAGTGATTAAAAAAAATTGGGAGTGCTTCTATTTCTATGTGTAAAAAATGTTATATTCTCATGGTTTCACTTTAAGAAAAAATTGACATAAATTAACCCCTTAGTGACAGAGCCAATTTGGTACTTAATGACCGAGCCAATTTTTGCAATTCTGACCACTGTCACTTTATGAGGTTATAACTCTGGAACGCTTCAACGGATCCCGCTGATTCTGAGAAAGTTTTTTCGTGACATTTTGTACTTCATGATAGTGGTAACATTTCTTCAGTATTACTTGTGATTATTTATGAAAAAAATGGAAATATGGCAAAAATTTTAAAATTTTGCAATTTTCAAACTTTGTATTTTTATGCCCTTAAATCAAAGAGATATGTCACGAAAAATAGTTAATAAGTAACATTTCGCACATGTCTACTTTACATCAGCATAATTTTGGAAACAAATTTTTTTTTTGTTAGGGAGTTATAAGGGTTAAAATTGACCAGCAATTTCTCATTTTTACAACACCATTTTTTTTTAGGGACCACATCTCATTTGAAGTCATTTTGAGGGGTCTATATGATAGAAAATAATGAAGTGTGACACCATTCTAAAAACTGCACCCCTCAAGGTTCTCAAAACCACATTCAAGAAGTTTATTAACCCTTTATTTGCTTCACAGGAACTGAAACAATGTGGAAGGAAAAAATGAACATTTAACTTTTTTTGCAAACATTTTAATTCAGAACCTTTTTTTTTATTTTCACAAGTGTAAAAACAGAAATGTAACCATAAATTTTGTTATGCAATTTTTCCTGAATATGCCAATACCCCATATGTGGGGGTAAACCACTGTTTGGGCGCACCGCAGAACTTGGAAGTGAAGGAGCGCCGCTTGACTTTTTCAATGCAGAATTGGCTGGAATTGAGATCGGACGCCATGTCAGATTTAGAGAGCCCCTGATGTGCCTAAACAGTAGAAACCCCCCACAAGTGACCCCATTTTGGAAACTAGACCCCCCAAGGAACTTATCTAGATGTGTGGTGAGGACTTTGAATGCCCAAGTGCTTCACAAAAGTTTAGAATGCAGAGTGGCGAAAATAAAAAAAATATTTTTTTTTCCTCAAAAAAGATATTGTAGCCCCCAAGTTTTTATTTTCACAAGGGTAACAGGAGAAATCGGATCCCAAAAGTTGTTGGCCAATTTGTCCTGAGTATGCTGGTACCCCATATGTGGGGGTAAACCACTGTTTGGGCGCACGGCAGAGCTCGGAAGGGAAGGAGCGCCGTTTTGGAATGCAGACTTAGATAGAATGGTCTGTGGGCGTTATGTTGCGTTTGCAGAGCCCCTGATGTACCTAAACAGTAGTAAACCCCCACAAGTGACCCCGTTTTGGAAACTAGACCCCCCAAGGAACTTATCTAGATGTGTGGTGAGAACTTTGAATGCCCAAGTGCTTCACAGAAGTTTAGAATGCAGAGTCGTGAAAATAAAAAAATATTTTTTTTTCGACAAAAAAGATTTTGTAGCCCCCAAGTTTTTATTTTCACAAGGTAACAGGAGAAATTGGACCCCAAAAGTTGTTGTCCAATTTATCCCGAGTACGCTGATGCCCCATATGTGGGGGTAACCCACTATTTGGGTGCACGGCAGAGCTCAGAAGGGAGGGAGCACCATTTGACTTTTTGAGCGCAAAATTGGCTGTCGTGTTTGGAGACCCCCTGATGTAACTAAACAGTGGAAACCCCCCAATTCTAGCCCCAACCCTAACCCCAACACACCCCTAACCCTAATCCCAACCCGATCCATAATCCTAATCACTAACCCTAATGATAATCACAACCCTAACCCCAAAACAACCCTAATGTCAACCCTAACCATAACCCTAATCAAAACCCTAAATCCAACACACCCCTAATCCTAATCTCAACCCTAACCTCAAACCTAACCCTAATCCCAATACACCCCTAATCACAACCCTTTCCTTAACCCTAATCCCAAACCTAACCCTAATCCAAACCCTAATCCCAACTCTAACCCTAACTTTAGCCCCAACCCTAGCCCTAACTTTAGCCCCAACCCTAACCCTAGCCCTAAAGCTACTTTCACACTTGCGTCGTTTGGCATCCATCACAATCCGTCGTTTTGGACAAAAAACGGATCCTGCAAATGTGCCCGCAGGATGAGTTTTTTGCTCATAGACTTGTATTGCCGACAGATCGTGACGAGTGGCCACACGTCGCGTCTGTCGTGCACTGGATCAGTTGTGTTTTGGCGTACCGTCGGCACAAAAAATGTTCAATGTAACGTTTTTTTGTACGTCGCGTCCGCCATTTCTGACCGCGCATGCGTGGCTGTAACTCTCCCCCCTCCTCCCCAGAACATAGATTGGGCAGCGGATGCATTGAAAAACTACATCCGCTGCCCACGTTGTGCACAATTTTCACAACGTGCGTCGGTATGTCGGGCCGACGCATTGCGACGGCCCCGTACCGACGTAAGTGTGAAAGAACCCTAACCCTAAATTTAGCCCAAACCCTAACCCTAAATTTAGCCCCAACCCTAACCCTAAATTTAGCCCCAACCCTAACCCTAGCCCTAGCCCTAACCCTAACCCTAGCCCTAACCCTAACCCTAGCCCTAACCCTAACCCTAGCCCTAGCCCTAACCCTAACCCTAGCCCTAACCCCCGGCAGCCGAGACCCCGGAGAAAACCCGACTCTGGGGGGCGCTATTTACTTTTTCCACAGCGCCGTTAATTAACGGCGCTGTGGTTTAAGTACCCTTAGCGGCCGCCGTTAAAAGGCGTATCGGCGGTCGTTAAGGGGTTAATTCTTCATTTATAAAAAATCTTGGAAATCTCACATTTATTAATGCACTACGTTGTCAAGTAATATGCATTAGGACATAGTGATTTTTTTTACCAAGAACATAAATAATTATCAAGAGAATTATATATTAACTGTATCTTTGCCATACGTTTTTTTCAAAAATATGTCATATCCAGGCCAAAGGGACCAACATTTTCATCTCAAGTATAAACTATACATTTCTATAATTCCAGATTCTGTGGCTGTGAGGTATAGCACATGCATAGAGGATCTCCAGGTCTACACTTAATGGCAAAAGTCCGATCTTTAAAGCGTTTCTCAAAAACTGTGCTTTTATAGATTTTTGTCTATTTATTTATTTTTTAATCTTTTTTAATCTTTTTTAGACAAGCGATCATGCATCAGGTGTTCAAGAGACCATTGGCCAAATGACAACAATCAATGTGCACCAAAGGAGACAGAATTTTTATCATATAGTGATGACTCAATAACTCTTATTATATCTACAATTTCTATCTTTCTTTTTCTCAAAACCTCAGTTATTTTGGGCATCTTTACATTTTTTAGAGATACACCAGTCGTCAGGGCAACTAACCAAAGCTTGAGCTTCTGCTTACTTGTCTCCATTATGTTAAGCTTCCTTTGCATATTTTCTTTCCTTGGTCGTCCTACACATGTGACCTGTATGCTTCGTCAGACTTCATTTGGAATTATCTACTCAGTTGCCATCTCTTCTATTCTAGCTAAAACCATTATGGTCTACTCGGCCTTCAAAGCCACCAAACCTGGAAGCAAATGTCGAAGATTTATTGGCATAAAAATAACCAACTGTTTAGTCTTTGTTTGTTCATTTACCCAAGTTGTACTTTGCATTATCTGGTTATCTACTGCTCCACCATTTCCAGAAAACAACTTTGACTTGTATGAGGACAAAATTATTCTTCAGTGTAATGAAGGCTCAATAGTAGCATTTTCCATAATTCTGGGTTATATTGGTATTCTTGCTGCAGCGAGCTTCTTGGTTGCTTTTCTGGCAAGAAATTTGCCAGATAGTTTCAATGAAGCTAAATACATCACTTTCAGCATGTTGGTTGTCTGCAGTGTCTGGGTGGCTTTTATTCCGGCCTATTTAGGTGCAACTGGAAAAAGTTCAGTTCTTGTAGAAATATTTGCTATATTGTCTTCAAATGTTGCCATTTTGGCCTGTTTATTTTTTCCTAAATGTTATATTATTATCATTAAACCAGACTTAAATTCAAAGAACAAAATTATAAAAAAGCATAAATATGGTAGGTAAAATAAAACCATATAAATAATGCTTACAATATATAATTTATTGACACTATTATTTAATTTAAAATTTAGATCTTTATTAGAATTATGCTATGTGTGATCAGTAGTTTCTAATTGTAGAACAAGAAAAACATTCAAAAGAGCAAATATTATTTAGATCTTTTAGGTTATGTTATCGAGATCACGCAAAGTCATTATCCCCCTCTACTCCTCTTTGGTCAGATCTCATCTGGAGTTTTGTGTCCAGTTTTGGGAACCACATTTTAAAAAAGACATCAACAAACTGGAGCAAGTTCAGAGAAGAGCGACCAGAATGGTGACCAGTCTGCAAACCATGTCCTATGAGAAACTGTTACTGGATTTAGGAATGTTTAGCTTGCAAAAAAAGAAGACTGAGAGGAGACTTAATAGCTGTCTACAAATATCTCAAGGGCTGTCACATTGCAGAAGGATCATCTTTATTCTCATTTGCACAAGGAAAGACTAGAAGCAATGGGATGAAACTGAATGGCAGGAGACACAGATTAGATATTAGAAAAAACTTTTTGACAGTTAGAGTGACCAATAATTGGAACTGGCTGCCACGAGAAGTGGTGAGTAGGGTTGAGCGAAACGGGTTGGCCAGATTCAGAAGTCGACGACTTTTGGCAAAGTCGGGTTTCATGAAATCCGACCCGACCCCTGTGTGGGGTCGGCCATGAGGTCGGCGATCTTCTGATCTGGAATCGGCACTCTGATACCGAGTTCCGATATGTTTAAGATATCGGGAATCGGTATCGGAATTCATATTTAAGTGTAAAATAAAGAATCAAAATAAAAAAATATTGATATACTCACCCTCGGACGCGCCCTGGTTCTCACCGGCAGCCTTCCTTCCTAAGAATGAGCGCCTGAAGGGCCTTCGATGACATCGCGGCTTGTGATTGGTTGCGTGAGCGGTCACATGGGTGTCACGTGACCAATCACAAGCCGCGACGTCATCTAAGGTCCTTCAGGCGCTAATTCTTAGGAAGGAAGCGTCCGAGGGCGTGTCCGAGGGTGAGTATATTTCTAATAGGTATATACTCACCCTTGGACGCGCCCTGGTTCTAACCCGCAGCCTTCCTTCCAAAGAATCAGCGCCTGAAGGACCTTAGATGACGTCGCGGCTTGTGATTGGTCGCGTGACGCCCATGTGACCGCTCACGCGACCAATCACAAGCCGCGACGTCATCGAAGGTCCTTCAGGCGCTCATTCTTAGGAAGGAAGGCTGCCGGTGAGAACCAGGGCGTGTTCGAGGGTAAGTATATCAATATTTTTTATTTTGATTCTTTATTTTACACTTAAATATGGATCCCAGGGCCTGAAGGAGAGTTTTCTCTCTTTCAGACCCTGGGAACCATTAGAAACCCAATGCACTGCATTGGGTTTCGTGTTTCGGCCGACCCCGACCCCGATTTTTCTATAGGATCGGCCGATTTCACTCGACCCGATTTTTGAAAAAGTCGGGTTTCGTGAAACCCGACCCGATCCTATAAAAAGAAAAGTCGCTCAACCCTATTGAGGAGCACTTTTTTGCAAATCAACATCACTTGTGTCCCCTAAAAACCCTGTACCTGACCTTGCAACGCCACTAGTTTCAATTGCCCCCTGAGAAACATCCTCTTTCCATAAATATTCATCCCCATCATCCTCTTCCTCCTCCTCTTCGTCCACCACCTCGTCCAGGAGAGTTCCCTGAGCAGACAAGGGCTGACAGTCATCAAGCCTTCCCTCCTACTCGGTTGCAGACACCAGCTCCTTAATGTGCATCATATTTTGCATCAGCTGACACATTAATGGGATGCTCATGCTTATGATGGCGTCATCTGCACTTACCAGCCATATGCATTCCTCAAAACACTGAAGGACTTGACAGAAGTGTTGTAGCTTTGACCACTGCACACCAGACAACTCCATGTCTGCCATCCAACTGCCTGCCCGTGCATGTGTATCCTCCCACAAATTAATTACAGCACGCCTCTGTTCGCACAGCCTCTGAACCATGTGCAGTGTGGAGTTCCACCTTGTTGCAATGTCGATTGTTAGGCGGTGCTGGGGAAGATTCAGCGATCGCTGATGATTCAGCATACGGCTGGAGTGTACGGGCAACCGGCGGATGTGCGAGCAAAGTCTTCGCACCTTCAGGAGCAGGGCTGGTAACTCCAGATAATTTTTGAGGAAGCACTGCACCACCAGGTTCAAGGTGTGAGCCAGGCAAGGTATGTGTTTAAGTTCTGAAAGGGCTATGGCAGCCATAAAATTCCTTCCATTATCACTGACTACCTTGCCTGCCTCAAGATGTACACTGCCCAGTCATGACTGAGTTTGTTGCTGCAAGTACTCAGCCAGTACTTCCGCGGTGTGTCTGTTGTCGCCCAAACACTTCCTTTGTAACACAGCTTGCTGACGCTTACCACTAGCTGTTCGATAATGGGACACCTCGTGTGCAACAGTGGCAGCTGCGGATGGAGTGGTCGTGTGACTGCGCTCTGTGGACGAGCTTTCGCTTCTGGAGGAGGAGGAGGAGGGGTGGCAAATGCCTACAGCCAACTGTTTCCTAGACCATGGGCTAGGCAGAACTGTCCCAATATGGCTGTCCCCTGTGGACCCTGCATCCACCACATTAACCCAGTGCGCCATGATGGACACGTAATGTCACTGGTCATGCCTACTGATCCATGCATCTGTTGTGAGGTGCACCTTTCCACTGACTGATTGTCTCAGTGCATGGACAATGCGGTCTTTGACATGCTGGTGAAGGGCTGGGATGGCTTTTTATGCAAAGAAGTGCCGACTGGGTAGGTCATAGCGTGGTAATGCGTAGGCCATCAGGTTTTTGAAAGTTTTACTTTCAACCAACCGGTAGGGCATCATCTCTAACGAGATTAGTCTAGCAATGTAGGCGTTCAAACCCTGTGTATGCGGATGAGAGGATAAGTACTTTCTTTTCCTAACGAGAGTCTCTTGTATGGTGAGCTGGACTGGAGAACTGCATATGGTGGAACTAGCGTGGGTGGTGGTGGACATGGCGGATTGAAAGAGGTTATGTGATGGTATTCTTGATGTTGGCCTACAAACAGTGTTTCCTACCAAGAACCTTGTGATTCCCTGACAGCTTTGGCCTTGCGACAATACCTCCACATTTGCTGCTGGTGTCCTAACCTAATGTCCTAATGTAGCGTTGCTGACTACCTTCATTCTGAGCAGGTGCACCAACGGTACAGGATGTTTGTAAGTTAGTCCAGGCTTGCATGTGCATGCTTTTTAAATGTCTAAGCATACACGTTGTATTTAAATTTTGAAGATTCTTTCCTCTGCTAAAGGTCTTTGAGCATTTCTTACAGATAACTTTTGACGGATCATTCGGATCTTGGTTAAAAAATTGCCACACTACACTCTTCCTAATATGGAATTCACCGGATGGCCACGCTGTCCTAAAACTGTTTTTGTTTTTGACAAACGTTTTTGGCCTGATACGGGCCTGCTAGATGACATCTGTTGCGATATAGATGGCTGCTGCGGATCATCCTCCTCCGCTTCTGAGCTACTGGCAGCGGCACCCTCTTCCCCCAATGGCTGCCAATCTGGGTCAACAACTTGGTCATCTATCACCTCCTCTTCAATGTCATGTGCACTTTCCTCTGTGTCACCGTGTAAGGTGCTATAGCGTTCGGGACGGGGCACCATAGTCTCATCAGGGTCAGTTTCTGGCTCAGTACATTACGAGGGCAATGTAGTGATGAGTCAATGGAACAGCATAATAATCAAGCTGTGGCTGTGCATCTGTGCACTCCATGTCCGATTCATCTTGTAATGGGCAGTTATCAATTTCCCTTTCTAACCCAGGCACGGTATGTGTAAAGAGCTCCATGGAGTAACCTGTTGTGTCACCTGACGCATCTTTCACTTTTGGTTTGGGTGAAGGACACAAGGAAACGTCTTGTTCCTGACCGGGAGCATCCACTGACGACTCGCTGCTTTTATATTTGGAACTTTCTGAAGAGGAGGCGAAAGAGCTATAGGCTGAGTCAGCAAGGAAAGCCAAAACTTTTTCCTGCTGCTCCGGCTTTAAAAGCTGTTTTCCTACTCTCAGATAAGGGAGCCTTCGAGGCCTTGTGTAGCCAGACGATGACGCTGGCTCAACACCTTCAGCCTTAGGTGCTATTGTGCTTTTGCCACTACCACCAGATGCACCACCACCACCACCATCAGTACCAGCTGGCAACCACCGCCCACAAGCTCTTCCACCAGACTTCCTCATTTTTTGGAAAATCTAACCAAAATAACAACCGTTATATGGTACTGTAAAACAAGGTAGAAGGTGTATATAAACTTGTTGAGAATTTAAATCTCCCTAATTTTGGGGGGGAAACTGAAACAAAACTCAGGCCCAGTGTATAAAACAATGCAATGTAAGTGGCAGAACGTGGCAGGAAGATATATGAAAAAATACAAGGGCTGTAGTAAAATTTCAATCTCCCTACAATGATCTCAGGACAAGTATGGCAGCAATAAAAAGGACTGCTGCACACAAAAGTGTGGACAAATAAACAAGATAACTGTGCAGAACGGAGCAACCGGATTTTTGCTTTTAATAAAGCAGTTGTTTTGCACAGCGGCGTACAAACAGCAATGCAGCTATCAGGGAGCCTTATAAGGCAGCCTAATAAGCTACAGAGCTGATGCACCAAAATATAAACTCCACTGTCCCTGCAAAGAAAAGGTGGTGTTTGACAGTGGAAATCGCTACAGCACAAGCAGTTTGGGGGTTAATCTTCCCTCCCTAACTATATCCCTTCTTCTGATGAAGCTGCAGCAACCTCTCCCTATGCTATGATCGGCAGAAGTAAGATGGCGGACGGCGTGCACGCCCCTTTATAGCCCCTGTGATGCCGCAGACAGCAAGCCAATCACTGCAATGCCCTTCTCTAAGATGGTGGGGACTGAGACCTATGTCATCACGCTGCCCATACTCTGCGTCCTCCTTTATTGGCTGAAAAATGGGGCTGAAAGCGTCATACGAAACGCGACTTTTGGCGCGTAGATCGCCGACCTCATGGCCGATCCCACACTAGGATCGGTTCGGGTTTCATGAAACCCGACTTTGCGATTTTTTAATTCGTTCGCTCAACCCTAATTAGGGTTATTTGGATGTTTTGGGGTGTCGTTATAATTTAAAAAGAGAAAACACAGTAGTTTGACAATAAATGGCTTCATCCCACCATTAACAATGAGTGGAGAAAACGTTTTGGTGTCATTCAGATTCTCTGAAAAAAGGCCAAGAAAGCAAAAATTCTGCCGGTTATGTAAATCTAATTAATGCCGCTGGTGATTAAACTAAAGTAAATAATGACAACATTCAATAGCGCTTACACAGGTGGTAAATTAACTTAAAATGAAGTTAATAACAATAATAATCATTAAAAATCTGAATAATACTAATAATACATTTTATTCACAGTGTAAAATAAAAAACAAACTGGATTCAGTAAGATGTGCGTTTTTTATTCATTCCAGCATCTAAACAAATTTCAAAACGAAACATAAATTACGGGTGGTAATGGGGTGGGGGGCGGTATTACGGGTGGTAATGGGGTAGGGGGTGGGATTACAGGTGGTGATGTGGTGGGGGGTGGGATTATGCGTGGTGATGTGGTGGGGGTGGGATTATGCATGGTGATGTGTTGGGGGGCAGGATTATGCATGGTGATGAGTGGGGGCGGGATTATGCGTGGTGATGGGGTGGGAGGCGTGATTGTGTGTGGTGATTGTGTGGGGGTGGAATTATGTGTGGTAATGGGGTGGGGGGTGGAATTATGTGTGGTGATGTGGTGGGGGGTGGGATTATGTGTGGTAATGTGGTGAGGGGTGGGATTATGGGTAGTAATGTGGTGGGGGGCGGGATTATATGTGGTAATGTGGTGGGTGGTGGGATAATGGGTGGTAATGGTGTGGGGGGCGGGATTATGTGTGGTAATGGGGTGGGGGGTGGGATTATGGGTGGTAATGGGGTGGGGGCAGGATTATATGTGGTAATGGGGTGGGGGGTGGGATTATGTGTGGTAATGGGGTGGGGGGTGGTATGGGTGGTAATGGGTGGGGGCAGGATAATGTGTGGTAATGGGGTGGGGCGGGATTATGTGTGGTAATGGGGTGGGGTGGGATTATGTGTGGTAATGGGGTGAGGGGTGGGATTATGTGTGGTAATGGGGTGGGGGGTGGGATTATGTGTGGTAATGGGGTGGGGGGCTGGATTATGTGTGGTAATGGGGTGGGGGGTGGGATTATGTGTGGTAATGTGTGGGGGGCGGGATTATGTGTGGTAATTTGTTGGGGGGCAGGATTGTGTGTGGTAATTGGGTGGCGGGCGGGATTGTGTGTGGTAATGGGGTGGGAGTCGGATTATGTGTGGTGATGTGTTGGGGGCGGGATTATGTGTGGTGATGTGGTGGGGGCGGGATTGCGTGTGGTGATGTGGTGGGAGGCGGAGCTACTGTGAAGGGGGCGGGATTAGCGAGTAATCACGATGCCTTATATATATATATATATATGAATGACAGATACTAAATAGTTTTTGAATGGCATCTAGTTCATCTGTAACACATTGTACCAGTCACCTCATGTTGATCAAATATCGACATGCTACACAAATGGAAAAACCCTAATGATTCTTCCATTAACAAACTTTAGTGTCCACCATATCGATTGACTTTGAAGATTATGTGCAAGACAGATGTAGGCTTGACCTAATTGACTAACCATTAGGGGAATATAGATAATGACGTGGGCGACAGACATCAGGAATGACTAGCAATAATTATGATGCATGTAAAGAAGCCGCGGAGACACCATCACGTGTTTCTCGACGCAAGCAGTGAATAGCCAGGCCTTTCCCCGGGAAGGAACAACCACGGGAAGGGCAGCATCCTATGAAGGAAAGCCGCCTATGCCAAGCATGGTATCCATCCACAGACAGCTGTTTCGGGGTGTTTGCCCCTCATCAGTGTGGAGTAGGAATCTGGTTATTAGGAGCAGTGCCTAGTAAAAAAACACGTGATGGTGTCTCCGCGGTGTTGGATGTTTTGGTCTCCCCGAGGCCAATCATCTGTGCCTTAATAGCAATAATTATGAGATAAGGCATTGAGGTAATGTGTGGCAAAACCCCTTATTTTTTCCTATAAAATGTTGCACACTTCTGCCAATAAAGCAGAATTAATTTGAGACACGACTCACTGTCTATGTCTTGTGATTTCTCTGGCCGTAAAATTCCTATACATTTTGGCGGCAGACAAACAGCACCACTCTCCTAGCCAAAGTCATATCAAAAGAATTAGTAGAAAAGCGATCATGTAACAAACATTGGCTGAATTTTGCCGATTTATAGTAAAAATGCTCCGGTGTCCGAAAACAAATCTGAATATGCTAGGTTGGTGCTGAATTTACATAGTAATATAGTAACATAGTTAGTAAGGCCGAAAAAGACATTTGTCCATCCAGTTCAGCCTATATTCCATCATAATAAATCCCCAGATCTATGTCCTTCTACAGATCCTAATTGTATGATACAATATTGTTCTGCTCCAGGAAGACATCCAGGCCTCTCTTGAACCCCTCGACTGAGTTCGCCATCACCACCTCATCAGGCAAGCAATTCCAGATTCTCACTGCCCTAACAGTAAAGAATCCTCTTCTATGTTGGTGGAAAAACCTTCTCTCCTCCAGACGCAAAGAATGCCCCCTTGTGCCCGTCACCTTCCTTGGTATAAACAGATCCTCAGCGAGATATTTGTATTGTCCCCTTATATACTTATACATGGTTATTAGATCGCCCCTCAGTCGTCTTTTTTCTAGACTAAATAATCCTAATTTCGCTAATCTATCTGGGTATTGTAGTTCTCCCATCCCCTTTATTAATTTTGTTGCCCTCCTTTGTACTCTCTCTAGTTCCATTATATCCTTCCTGAGCACCGGTGCCCAAAACTGGACACAGTACTCCATGTGCGGTCTAACTAGGGATTTGTACAGAGGCAGTATAATGCTCTCATCATGTGTATCCAGACCTCTTTTATTGCACCCCATGATCCTGTTTGCCTTGACAGCTGCTGCCTGGCACTGGCTGCTCCAGGTAAGTTTATCATTAACTAGGATCCCCAAGTCCTTCTCCCTGTCAGATTTACCCAGTGGTTTCCCGTTCAGTGTATAATGGTGATATTGATTCCTTCTTCCCATGTGTATAACCTTACATTTATCATTGTTAAACCTCATCTGCCACCTTTCAGCCCAAGTTTCCAACTTATCCAGATCCATCTGTAGCAGAATACTATCTTCTCTTGTATTAACTGCTTTACATAGTTTTGTATCATCTGCATCTGCCAATTTGAGATTGGCAAACTTTTTCCGAACAAGTTTGCTCATCTTTAGACGTCAACAGGTTTACATTACCTGTTGCCATATCATAAAATACAAAAAGGATGAACATTGATGGGTCTAACTATGGATCAATCATGACCCACTACCCACACTCCTTAAGCTAGCCTGATATCATGTAGTTTTACTTTTTGTTAGTCTTTTGATTGTCATGTCACACTTGTAGCCTTCTTTAGCATTGACTTTGTCTTGTCTGGACCATGATTTTTTTTTCCTTTTAGTTAACCTCAAACTAATCATTGAGAATGATTCCTTAACCTTTCACTAATCCTACAATTCCAAAGCTGCTCTGGAATTTTTTTTCTTAAGGATTAACTGCAGAGAAGTCCAAATCATAGTGTAAGCTTAACGAATAAATTCCAAGAAATCTTTAAAGGGGTTGTCTGGCCAAAATTGATATGTCTGCAATCACTCTATGTGACTCACAGTGCGCTGAGAGGATTCGCTGTTTTCTGAGACAGGAACAGTGGGTACATATGTGTTATTCATACTCACTGCCAGATCCTGTCTAGTTGGCTTCTACTCACTCGATACCCTTGTATTGAGTGTATGGATTCATTTTTTTGGTTTATTTATTATGCTTTGCTTATATAATGCTATGTTATTCCAATGCTTTACAGACATTATCATCGCTGTCCCAAATGGGGCTCACAATCTAAAGTCCCTATCAGTATGTCTTTGGAGTGTGGGAGGAAACCGGAGTATCTGGAGGAAAGTTTAGTTTAAGCTCTTATGGTCAGCCAAGATAGCTACCTTTCTTTCTTTTTTATGTAGTATCTAATCCCTTATGGTCAACCGACTGCACTCTCTCTCACCTGTTGCATGCAAACTCTTATGGTCCTCTATTTCTCTCTCACATTCGTAAAGAGTAAACTCTTAGAGTGTGTGGGGTCCTCTCTCTTCAATAGTGTTTACGTTCTTATGGTCAGCAGAGTCTTCTCCGTCTTTTGACTGTAAACTGAAAGCTTTTATGGTCATCTCTTGGTCATCTTTCCACTCTCTACATGTGTATTTTTCTAAGTAATTACAACCTGTCAAGAATTGAGTTTTATGGAAATTTCTTTTCCACAAATATAATATTTTGGAAAAGTTTGGAGTAGTCGGCAAATTGTAATTTCAAAATATCCACTCATCTCTGAGGCTGGTTTCACATTTGCGTTTTTTGCCGCTGCGCTTTTGCGCAAAAAAAGCATGCGTTTTTTTCCTATATTTAACATTAAAAACGCATGCATTTTTTTGCATGCGTTTTGCCGTGTTTTGCCGCCACATGCGTCTTTCCTATTCATGCGTTGTGTTGCAGAAATGCAACATGTAGTAATTTTTAGTGGCGTTTTTTGGCCGCAAAAAAACCTATTGCTGTCTATGTAAACGCATGCATTTTTATAGAAAAAAAACAGAAAACACACTGATATGCCACCCCCCACCATAAAGGTGATAAAGGGATCCTAACCCTAACCCTAGCCCTAAGGGGATCCTAACCCTAACCCTAAAGGGATCCTAACCCTACCCCTAACCCTAACCCTAACCCTAGGGATCCTAACCCTACCCCTAACCCTACCCTTACCCCTATGTTGTGAATTCTGTGGTCAAGCTCCCTCCTGTGGTCATGAGTGGTACTTCGGCTGGTTCTGTCTATGAGCTTCCTCTGGTGGATGTGAGTGGGGCTGCAGCTTCTGAGTTTCCTTCCTCAGGTGACGAGGTTAAGTCGTTAGGTGCTGCTCTACTTAACTCCACCTAGTTCTTTGTTCCTGGCCTCCAGTCAATGTTCCAGTATTGGCCTTGATATCTCCTGGATCGTTCCTGTGGCCTGTCTGCCTTGCATGAGCTAAGTTTTGCTTATGTTACTTTTGTTTCCTATATTTTCTGTCCAGCTTGCTATATTGGTTTTTCTTGCTTGCTGGAAGCTCTGAGACACAGAGGGAGCACCTCCGTACCGTTAGTCGGTGCGGAGGGTCTTTTTGTCCCCTCTGCGTGGTTGTTTGTAGGTTTTTGTGGTGACCGCAAAGCTATCTTTCTTATCCTCGGTCTATTCAGTAAGTCGGGCCTTACTTTGCTAAAATCTATTTTCATCTCTGTGTTTGTATTTTCATCTTACTCACAGTCATTATATGTGGGGGGCTGCCTTTTCCTTTGGGGAATTTCTCTGAGGCAAGGTAGGCTTATTTTTCTATCTTCAGGGCTAGCTAGTTTCTCAGGCTGTGACGAGGTGCCTAGGTTCTGGTCAGGAGCGCTCCACGGCTACCTTTAGTGTGGTATGATAGGATCAGGGATTGCGGTCAGCAGAGTTCCCACGTCTCAGAGCTCGTCCTATTTTAGTAACTAAACAGGTCACTTGTGTGCTCTTAACCACTAGGTCCATTGTGGTTCTGAATCACCTGTTCATAACAGTACTGGAGGCCCAAAGTACTAATGCTTCTCAATAGAGGGAAAAGAGAAGTTCTGAGACCATTTTTTTTCTTTGCACTGTGTTTTGTCTCTGTTTTTCCCCTAGACATTTGGGTGGTTCAGAACACAGGTGTTGTGATGGACATTCAAGCTCTGTCCTCTTTGATGGATAATCTCGCTATAAGTGTACAGAACATTCAAAATTTAGTGGTTCAGAATCCTATGTTAGAACCTAAAATTCCTATTCCTGAGTTATTTTCTGGAGATAGAGCTAAATTTCTGAATTTCAAAAACAATTGTAAACTATTTCTGGCTTTGAAACCCCGCTCCTCTGGTGAGCCAGTTCAACAAGTAAAGATCATTATTTCTTTATTACGCGGCGACCCTCAAGATTGGGCATTTTCTCTTGCGCCAGGAAATCCTGCATTATGTAATATTGATGCGTTTTTTCTGGCGCTCGGATTGCTGTATGATGAACCTAATTCAGTGGATCAGGCAGAGAAAAATTTGCTGGCTCTGTGTCAGGGTCAGGATGAGGTAGAGATATATTGTCAGAAGTTTAGGAAGTGGTCTGTGCTCACTCAATGGAATGAATGCGCGCTGGCAGCAATTTTCAGAAAGGGTCTCTCTGAAGCCCTTAAGGATGTCATGGTGGGATTTCCTATGCCTGCTGGTTTGAATGAGTCTATGTCTTTGGCTATTCAGATCGGTCGACGCTTGCGTGAGCGTAAAACTGTGCACCATCTTGCGGTATTATCTGAGCATGTACCTGAGTCTATGCAGTGCGATAGGACTTTGACCAGAGCTGAACGGCAAGAACACAGACGTCAGAATGGGCTGTGTTTTTATTGTGGTGATTCCACTCATGCTATCTCCGATTGTCCTAAGTGCACTAAGCGGTCCGCTAGATCTGCCACCATTGGTACTGTACAGTCGAAATTTCTTTTGTTAGTTAGTTTGATCTGCTCTTTGTCATCCTATTCCGTCATGGCATTTGTGGATTCAGGCGCTGCCCTGAATTTGATGGACTTGGAGTATGCTAGGCGCTGTGGCTTTTCCTTGGAGCCCTTGCAGCATCCTATTCCATTGAGAGGAATTGATGCTACGCCTTTGGCCAAGAATAAGCCTCAGTATTGGACCCAGCTGACCATGTGCATGGACCCTGTTAAAGTTCGAGCCATTCATGATTGGACTCAGCCGACATCTCTGAAGAGTTTGCAAAAGTTCCTGGGCTTTGGTAATTTTTATCGTCGCTTCATCAATAATTTTTCTTGTATTGCTAAACCGTTGACTGATTTAACCAAGAAGGGTGCTGATGTGGTCAATTGGTCTTCTGCTGCTGTGGAAGCTTTTCAAGAGTTGAAGCGTCATTTTTCCTCTGCCTCTGTGTTGTGCCAACCAGATGTTTCGCTCCCGTTCCAGGTCGAGGTTGATGCTTCTGAGATTGGAGCAGGGGCTGTTTTGTCGCAAAGAAGTTCTGATGGCTCGGTGATGAAGCCATGCGCCTTCTTTTCCAGGAAGTTTTCGCCTGCTGAGCGTAATTATGATGTTGGCAATCGTGAGTTGCTGGCCATGAAGTGGGCATTCGAGGAGTGGAGCCATTGGCTTGAAGGAGCTAAGCATCGCGTGGTGGTCTTGACTGATCACAAGAACTTGATTTATCTCGAGTCAGCCAAGCGGTTGAATCCTAGACAGGCTCGTTGGTTGCTGTTTTTCTCCCGTTTTGACTTTGTGGTTTCGTACCTTCCGGGCTCTAAAAATGTGAAGGCGGATGCCCTGTCTAGGAGTTTTGTGCCCAACTCTCCAGGTTTGTCTGAGCCGGCGAGTGTTCTCAAGGAGGGGGTAATTTTGTCTGCCATCTCCCCTGATTTGCGGCGGGTGCTACAAAAATTTCAGGCTAATAGACCTGACCGTTGCTCAGCGGAGAAACTGTTTGTCCCTGATAAATGGACGAGTAGAGTTATCTCTGAGGTTCATTGTTCGGTGTTGGCTGGTCATCCTGGAATCTTTGGTACCAGAGATTTGGTGGCTAGATCCTTTTGGTGGCCGTCTCTGTCGCGGGATGTGCGTTCATTTGTGCAGTCCTGTGGGATTTGTGCTCGGGCTAAGCCCTGCTGTTCTCGTGCCAGTGGGTTGCTTTTGCCCTTGCCAGTCTCGAAGAGGCCCTGGACACATATCTCTATGGATTTTATTTCGGATCTCCCCGTCTCTCAAAAAATGTCGGTCATTTGGGTTGTTTGTGATCGCTTTTCTAAGATGGTCCATTTGGTACCCTTGTCTAAATTGCCCTCCTCCTCTGATTTGGTGCCATTGTTCTTCCAGCATGTGGTTCGTTTACATGGTATTCTGGAGAACATCGTTTCTGACAGAGGTTCCCAGTTTGTGTCGAGGTTTTGGCGAGCCTTTTGTGCTAGGATGGGCATTGATTTGTCTTTTTCCTCGGCTTTCCATCCTCAGACAAATGGCCAGACTGAACGAACCAATCAGACCTTGGAAACATATCTGAGATGTTTTGTTTCTGCCAATCAGGATGATTGGGTGTCCTTTTTGCCTTTGGCTGAGTTCGCCCTTAATAATCGGGCCAGCTCGGCTACTTTGGTTTCGCCGTTTTTCTGCAATTCCGGCTTCCATCCTCGTTTCTCTTCAGGGCAGGTTAAGTCTTCTGACTGTCCTGGCGTGGATACTGTGGTGGATAGGTTGCAGCAGATTTGGACTCATGTGGTGGACAATTTAACATTGTCTCAGGAGAAGGCTCAGCGTTTCGCTAACCGCAGGCGCTGTGTGGGTCCCCGACTTCGTGTTGGGGATTTGGTTTGGTTGTCATCTCGTTATATCCCTATGAAAGTTTCTTCTCCTAAGTTTAAACCTCATTTCATTGGTCCGTATAGGATTTCTGAGGTTCTTAATCCTGTGTCTTTTCGTTTGACCCTTCCAGCTTCTTTTTCCATCCATAACGTGTTCCATAGGTCATTGTTGTGGAGATACGTGGCACCTGTGGTTCCATCCGTTGATCCTCCTGCCCCGGTTTTGGTTGAGGGGGAGTTGGAGTATATAGTGGAGAAGATTTTGGATTCTCGTATTTCGAGACGGAAACTCCAGTACTTGGTTAAGTGGAAAGGTTATGGTCAGGAAGATAATTCCTGGGTCTTTGCCTCTGATGTTCATGCTGCCGATCTGGTTCGTGCCTTTCATTTGGCTCATCCTGGTCGGCCTGGGGGCTCTGGTGAGGGTTCGGTGACCCCTCCTCAAGGGGGGTACTGTTGTGAATTCTGTTGTCGGGCTCCCTCCTGTGGTCATGATTGGTACTTCGGCTGGTTCTGTCTATGAGCTTCCTCTGGTGGATGTGAGTGGGGCTGCGGCTTCTGAGTTTCCTTCCTCAGGTGACGAGGTTAAGTCGTTAGGTGCTGCTCTACTTAACTCCACCTAGTTCTTTGTTCCTGGCCTCCAGTCAATGTTCCAGTATTGGCCTTGCTATCTCCTGGATCGTTCCTGTGGCCTGTCTGCCTTGCATGAGCTAAGTTTTGCTTATGTTACTTTTGTTTCCTATATTTTCTGTCCAGCTTGCAATATTGGTTTTTCTTGCTTGCTGGAAGCTCTGAGACGCAGAGGGAGCAACTCCGTACCGTTAGTCTGCGTGGTTGTTTGTAGGTTTTTGTGTTGACCGCAAAGCTATCTTTCCTATCCTCGGTCTATTCAGTAAGTCGGGCCTTACTTTGCTAAAATCTATTTTCATCTCTGTGTTTGTATTTTCATCTTACTCACAGTCATTATATGTGGGGGCTGCCTTTTCCTTTGGGGAATTTCTCTGAGGCAAGGTAGGCTTATTTTTCTATCTTCAGGGCTAGCTAGTTTCTCAGGCTGTGACGAGGCGCCTAGGTTCTGGTCAGGAGCGCTCCACGGCTACCTTTAGTGTGGTATGATAGGATCAGGGATTGCGGTCAGCAGAGTTCCCACGTCTCAGAGCTCGTCCTATTTTAGTAACTAAACAGGTCACTTGTGTGCTCTTAACCACTAGGTCCATTGTGGTTCTGAATCACCTGTTCATAACACCCCTACCCCTATCCCTAAGGGTTAGGGTTAGGATCCCTTTAGGGTTAGGGTTAGGGGTAGGGTTAGGGTTAGGATCCCTAGGGTTAGGGTTAGGGTTAGGGGTAGGGTTAGGGTTAGGGGTAGGGTTAGGGGTAGGGTTAGGGTTAGGATCCCTTTAGGGTTAGGGTTAGGGTTAGGATCCCTACCCCTAACCCTAACCCTAGCTATTTCTATTTATAGTGGGTTTTCTAGTTGATTTTGATGATTGGCAGCTGTCACACACTTCTCATCATGCGTTTAAAAAACGCAAATGCATGAAAAAATGCATGTAAACGCGTCAAAACGCCACATTTTTTTCACCACATGCATGTGTTTTAAAACGCAAGTGTGAAACCAGCCTAACAGTAGGCTGAGTAGCATGATTATTCTAGTTTTGATAATCAAAGAAAACCATAAAATCTGTGCTAACAATGTGACTTGTAGGTAATAATTTATACACGTAGTCATAACAATTACAATAATTTAATTGATATAGCACCAACATATTCCAGGGCACTTTACAATTAAGCAGGGGAAAGTATAGACAATAAAACAATATAAACTAACACATAGGTGAACAGTTACAGAAGGAGCGAAGGCCCTGCTTGCAAGCTTAGTTAAGTTTATTTCTATTCTTTCCATTTTTATTATTTTTTTACCCCAATAAATTATTGAAGCAATTATTTCTTTAATTTTCCATGCTGTTGACTTCTTCTATTCATCTCAGGTTTCAGGAAAATAATGTAGCACTTTGGGAAAAATATAAAACTTAACAGTCCAGCACTCGATGCAAATATGGAAAAAACTTCTACTGCCACCATATTTTTTCCTTTGGTGCTCAGATAAGAAGGAACCATTGTTATCCAGACACTACAGAATATGAGCATACTAAACGTGATGTACTTTGCTTCATTAAAACGATCAGGTAATGTTCTAGCCAAATATGCTACGCTAACACTAACAACAGCCAAGAAGAATAGATAACCTATGTTTGCAAAAAAACCAACTTGTGACCCTTCATTGCACTGAATGATGACCTTTCTTTGATAGGTATGCGTGTCCTGCTCCAGATAGGGGGGTGAAAAGTATAGCCAACTAATACTTATAAAGAGCTCTATGGATGAGGCCATCACAACCATTGAGTTGGTCACTTTCATTCCAAATAGCTTTCTCCATGGACTTCCAGGTCTTGATGTTTTAAAAGCCATGCAGACCATGATAGTTTTCGCCAAAACAGAAGACACTGAGATGGAGAAGATGATGCCAAAAACAATTTGTCGTAATTTACAGGTTCTTTCAATGGGACGACCAATAAATAAAAATACACACAAAAAGCACAACGAAAGTGATGTAAGTAGAACAAAGCTAAGATTTTTGTTATTTGCTTTCACAATTGGTGTATCTCTGTGCGACACAAAAACTCCGAATATTAGAACAGAGATTGACCAAAAAATAATAGAGATGGTCAATAGTGGTATAGCAAGACTGTCAGAATAATCGAGGAATTCTTCAAATTTGGGAAGACATTGATCTCTTTTGCTGCTTGACCATTCCGTAGGCAAACATTGTATGCAGTTTTCACTGTCTGTAAAGACATAAAAAACAGGAATTATTTTTGATTGTCCATATGTTGACGTTGCGGTTTTAAAGTTTCAGGAATTAATATTCAATTTTATAAGGTCAAATCTGGTACTTTGGATGTTGTGTATTCATCTCACCTAATTTGCCTGGATGCAATTATAATAAAAATAGTTTTTATTTATATAGATAATAACCTTTAATTAATCACATTGGGTACATTTCATCCCAAGTGAGTTTGTTTTAATTATATTTCCGCAAGTATGGAAGGTATTAATAATAATAATTTTATTTCTATACCACCAACATATTCCGCAGAGGGGACCGGTACAGACAATACAAGATATTACAGAATAACAATAATCATATAATCCACTATATATCAAGAGGAGTGAGGGCCCTGCCCGCAAGCTTTCTATCTTTGAGAAAATAAAGGAGACATGAAAGGTGTCCTGACCAGCCATAATGTAATAAATTGGGTGTTCATGTAACGCTACATGAACTGGTTATAAACCAGAATCTGTAAAAGTACAGACACAGAGGGCTATTAAATGCGTAAAGCGTGGGAGAACATGACACGAGGGTCCTGCTTATGAAGAAAATTTTAAACGGGCAACCCAGGGATAGTTCGATAAATGACCTGGGGCGGTAGACCAGTCTGAAGAAATGCATTGAGGATTAATCGAATTATCCTGGGTAGTGCATTCCAAACAATTGTCGCAGCATGCAAGAAGTCTTGGAGACGGGAGTGGGAAGTTCTGATTTTTGAGGATGTTAACCTCTGGTCATTAGCAGAATGGAGGGCACGGGTAGGGTGGTAGACTGAGACCACGGAGGAGATGTAGGGTGGTGCTGAACAGTGGAGCACTTTGTGGGTGAGGGTAATAAGTTTATATTGAACTCTGGAGTGGATGGGTAACTAATGCAATGACTGGCGCAAGGTAGATGCATCGGTGTAACAGTTGGCGAGGAATATGATCCTGGCTGCAGCATTCAAGACAGATTGGAAAGGGGAGAGTTTGGTAAGAGGAAGACCAAAATTTTATAAAATCCGGAAAAATCTGTAACATTCGGTAAAAGTGCAGGAAAATAATTGCGTTGCCACAAAAATATTTTCAGCAATTTAGCAACAATAATGGTGGTGTATCATGAGCATTCGGCACGTGTTTGATGATGTGAGGGTTTTGCAGATCTCAGAGGTGCTGCGTTCTTGTTAACAGTGTTTTTCCCCCTAACTTTATGTGTGCACATTGCAGCTAGCCAATCACTGACACAATGGCTTTTTTCATTGGTTGTTGAAATCGCATTTTTTTCACTATCTAAATGTGAAACAGCCTGCTGTATCTCACCTTGTCATTTTGTGCTTTGCTGATATAAAACTGACTACAGACCTAAGGAACAGTAAAAAAATATTATTTTGTTTCTGTTGCTAAATGAGAAACAGCCTGCTGTATCCAACTTTGTCATTTTGTGGCGGTGATATGAACCTGTGTGCAAACTGAAGGTAGATTAAAAAAATATATACCGTATATACTCGAGTATAAGCCGAGATTTTCAGCCCAAATTTTTGGGCTGAAAGTGCCCCCCTCGGCTTATACTCGAGTCACGGTAGCGGTGGGGTCGGCGGGTGAGGGGGTGAGGGCGCTGAGGTATACTTACCTAGTCCCAGCGATCCTGACGCTCCCCCTGCCGTCCCACGGGCTTCGGCGCTGCAGTTTCTTCCTCTCTTCAGCAGTCACGTGGGACCGCTCATTACAGAAATGAATAAGCGGCTCCACCTCCCATAGGGGCGGAGCCGCTTATTCATTTCTCTAATCAGCGGTGCCGGTGACCGCTGATAGAGAAAGAAGCTGCAGCGCCGAAGACAGGAGGGGACAGCGCGAGGATCGCCAGGACTAGGTGAGTATTGCATATTCACCTGTCCTCGTTCCAGCCGCCGGGCGCCGATCCATCTTCCCGGCCGGCGCCTCCATCTTCCCGGCGTCTCTGCTCTCTGACTGTTCAGGCAGAGGGCGCGATGACGCATACAGTGTGCGCGGCGCCCTCTGCCTGATCAGTCAGAGCAGAGACGCCGGGAAGATGGAGGCGCCGGAACGAGACGCCGGGAGCTGCAATCAAGGGAGGTGAGTATGTGTTTTTTTTTCTTTATTGCGGCAGCGGCGGCACAAATTTATGTGGAACATCTATGGGGCACAGTGAACGGTGCAGAGCACCGTATATGGCACAGCACAGCTATGGGGCACAGTGAACGGTGCAGAGCACCGTATATGGAGCACAGCTATGGGGCACAGTGAACGGTGCAGAGCACCGTATATGGCACAGCACAGCTATGTATGGGGCACAGTGAACGGTGCAGAGCACCGTATATGGCACAGCACAGCTATGTATGGGGCACAGTGAACGGTGCAGAGCACCGTATATGGCACAGCACAGCTATGTATGGGGCACAGCGAACGGTGCAGAGCACCGTATATGGCACAGCTATGGGGCACAGTGAACGGTGCAGAGCACCGTATATGGCACAGCACAGCTATGGGGCACAGTGAACGGTGCAGAGCACCGTATATGGCACAGCTATGGGGCACAGTGAACGGTGCAGAGCACCGTATATGGCACATCTATGGGGCACAATGAACGGTGCAGAGCACCGTATATGGCACAGCTAGGGGGCACAATGAACGGTGCAGAGCACTATATGGTTCACACCTATGGGGAAATATGAACGGTGCAGAGCACTATATGGCACAGCTATGGGGAAATAATGATCTATTTTTATTTTTGAAATTCACCGGTAAATGCTGCATTTCCACCCTAGGCTTATACTCGAGTCAATAGGTTTTCCCAGTTTTTTGTGGCAAAATTAGGGGGGTCGGCTTATACTCGGGTCGGCTTATACTCGAGTATATACGGTATATAATTTTTCAGTTGCAAAGTTAGACAACGCGCAGTATCACACTCTGTGATTTTGTTGGTTTGAAATTAAGCTGTAGAGGCCTGATCGAGAGGCCACAAAAATTATTCTGTTTCTAGTATCATACAGTAGAGGACCTGACTTTAACCCCTTCACGACCTCTGCCGTACTTGTATTGCGGAGGTCGCATCTCTTTCTTTGATGTGGGCTCCGGCGGTCAGCCCACATCAAAGCGGGGACATGTCAGCTGTTTTGTACAGCTGACAAGTGCCGGCAATAGCGGCAGGTGGAATCACGATCCACCCGCCGCTGTTAACTAGTTAAATGCAGCTGTCAAATGCTGACAGCAGCATTTAACAAGAGTTCCCGGCCGCAAGCTGGAAGTACGCTCACCGCTGCCCCCCGTCACGTGATCGGGGGTCATCAGTGCATTGGCATAACAACCAGAGGTCTCCTGAAGACCTCTATGGTTGTTGATGATGGATTGCTGTGAGTGCCACCCTGTGGTCGGTTTTCATATCAATGCAGCAATTCTAATACATAGGAGCGATCTGAGAAAATTGTCAATGACGTCTGTAGTTGCTGTTTACAATGGCGCATATGCGAGCCGGATAGGCACATGACGAAAATGAGGTATCCAAGCTCCGATCATGTGACCTGCCTAACGAAGCCGAGCGACGGAGCAGGCACATACAGATCGCAGATTCAAGATCCTTTCTGCATCCACCACTTGAGCATGCGCTACACCAGACATTGTGTTTGAGGGGATCACTATCTTCATATCTTTTATGGGGGGAACAAAATGAGGTATAACACAAGGTAAGGTGCATGTGCCCGATGTAAAAGGTGTAAACTTGAAGTGATGTAAAAAATGGACGGTTTTAGTAAAGGGTAAACCATATCCTTAGTTATGTAAGTGAACAAGGACTTAATAAAATAAGAAAGATTTACAGAGGTGCATCTATATTTAAAAAATATATTAAAATTAATTAGGTTAGAATAATGATTTACTGTAGTATACAGTTCACTTAAATCACAAAATAAATCACAAAGCGTATCATAAATGAATAAAAAATGATACATTAAATTATTTTGATCAGAAATGTATATTTACCAGTTATATTAGATATTTCTCCTTCTGAGCACATTATACAGCCATAACAACAGACTGGTTTCGTATTAATATTGATCTTTCTGCTACCAGGTGGACAATTCTCTGAACATTGAGATCTTGGTACCTATGAAGAGAAGTAATATATTATAGAGAACAATATGTTTCTGCATTAGAGTAGTGTTTCCTAAGAAGGGATCTGTAAGATAAGTAGAGATTAGTGTTGAGCATTCCGATACTGCAAGTATCGGAATTTCGATACCGAGTTCCGATATTTTTGCGATATCGGAAATCGGAATCGGCGTATGCGGTGCGTATGGTTCCCAGGGTCTGAAGGAGTGGAAACTCTCCTTCAGGCCCTGGGATCCATATTCATATAAAAAATAAAGAATAAAAATAAAAAATATGGCTATACTCACCCCTCCGAAGGACCCTGGCTGTCACCGCTGCGAGCGTCTGCTTCCGTTCCTAAGAATGCAGTGAGTGAAGGACCTTCGATGACGTCACGGTCACGTGAGCGGTCAGGTGAGCGGTCACCTGACCGCGACGTCATCGAAGGTCCTTCACTCTCTGCATTCTTAGGAACGGAGGCAGACGCTCGCAGCGGTGACAGCCAGGGTCCTTCGGAGGGGTGAGTATAGCCATATTTTTTATTTTTATTCTTTATTTTTTACATGAATATGGATCCCAGGGCCTGAAAGAGAGTTTCCACTCCTTCAGACCCTGGGAACCATCCAGGATACCTTCCGATAATTGTGTCCCATTGACTTGCGTTGGTATCGGGTATCGGCGATATCCGATATTTTTTGGATATCGGCCGATACCGATACCTTTGAATATCGGAAGCTATCGCTCAACACTAGTAGAGATAAGCTTTCCATTCGGGTTGAGCAGTAGAATAGTGAAACATTTTAGTTTAGACAATTCAATTGCACTATATATTTGACGTTTTGGTCCTAGATTCTGGATCTTTATCAGAAAGCAGAAATCAGATTGTGACAAAAGTCACACGTGCAGTGGCGCAATCCATTTAGAATTACCCCGTCTACGGAAATACATTGTTTTATTAGGAAGATCCGGAATCTACGACCAAAATGTCAAATATGAAATACTATTGGATTGTCTAAATAAAATATTTTCACTATTCTGTTGCTCAACCCCTAAACGCCAAGTTTTTCTCCAGTTATGTTGAGAAGTAAGTTATGAAAAAACAATGAAAAAAGAAGTATACTCCACATTTGACCAACAGTTTTGATGTTCTGAGATCACAATGAATATCACAGAAAACTAAAGATGCATCGAAATAATTTAATCATTTATGATAAAGGGTTTCTTTATCTTAGCTCCCCCAAACAGTAGATTCTTACATCCTGGACCAGCAGTGTTGCAACGATTTTCCACCTGAAATCCACTCTGATGGAATTATGAAGGTTGCACCTAATCAGTGGCTGCTCATCGGTTACAGACATCACTTGACAGCCGGTAGAAATAATTATAAGATTAAAGTTCCCATCCAGGATATCAGGTTTTTTATGTTGCAAAGTTGAATTTTGGGGGGAGAAATTTTATCCCAAATTCTAGAGCAAAATAAGTTTCCAATCCTCATTTTCTCACCTCATCATTCTTCCAAGATGTCAATGATGTGTTGATGTGAAGTTGCTGGTCTGGTGATGCCCAGGGTATGAATGAACCCACATAGTTCATTTTGACTTTGTCATCGCTGACCTTTATCCAGTTATATATCGCATATATTGTATTCAATTCCCTGTTATCATCATAGTATAATCTCTTCTCGAATCCATCATAATGTTGAATGTTCCTCAAGTATTGCTTCAGCTTTCAATAAATCATAAACCAAATGTTATTCAATGTAACAACTACTAAATAGGTTTACTTTTTTGTTCCTTTAGTCTATATTTCTTAGTTCAATTGATAACATTTTACATTTTTGCAAAATGAGAAAGAAAAAAAACACAATGGGAAAGGCTTTACCATTTTCAACGCACCTTGATGTTTGTGGGAAATGAACCAGATTATTAGCATGGATTAAAAATGTTACAACTTGCCCTAAATTCAGCGGTTTAAAGTTAGATAAGAGCATCTAAAAATGGGCCAAATATATGATCCTTGACAAAAATTATTGAAGAAAAAGATGCGGCACTCACCAAATCGTGTTGTTATAAGACCATTTATTCTCCCACTTAATGGGGTGAGGACATACCTCAAGGGTGGCTGGTGTATACGAGGGTGCAGGGAAACAAAAACAGGATGGCCGCCGTTTCGCGCTGACTGCGCTTCCACGGGTCCAGTCGGTGCAAAACGGCCGTCGTCCTGTTTTTGTTTCCCTGCACCCTCGTATACACCAGCCGCCCTTGAGGTATGTCCTCACCCCATTAAGTGGGAGAATAAAAAGACTTTTAACAACACGATTTGGTGAGTGCTGCATCTTTTTCTCCTATAATTTTGGTCATGGATTGCTTCATGTTGAGCACCACAACGTGAAATGATACCACCACCTCTCTATGGTCAGAAGAGGTATTTGCCTGCATGATTTCATGTTCACGGTCCATCAGTTATCGCCATACCTGGTGCCGTTCTACTTTTTCTTTTTTTTTTGGACACATATATGATTCTGCATCAACAACTGTGAAAAATGTTGCATTTTTTGTAACCTCATAATTTCAATTTGTAGTGACAAATGCACAGGTATAGTAAGTATTCCCAATATTTATTTTAGTTGTCCCTGATATCTCTATATTTTTAAAATGATGGTTAATCCCTTCAAAACATATGATGTACATTTACATCATATGTCATGTCCCTGCTTTTGAAGTGGTCTTGTAAGTCAAACCAGCATATTTCCTGGCAGATGATGTCTGTTGTATTTAACCATCATCTGCCCCTAACAGAAAAGTGTGGAGCTGAGCTTCACCCCGCAGCAGGCAGCATGTTAAATGCCGCTCGCAATCTCTGACAGCATAATTTAAGATACGTCGGCAGGAGGCATCTACTGAACACCACTGCACCAGTAATTATGATACTCTTGTGAAAGCCAGTGTTTAGCTGGCCTTCATAGGAGATCATGATTTTAGCTATACATTCCAGTGCTAATGCTCTGATATGTGTAGCACAAGCAATTGGATGATAAAAGATTCAAACTAACAGGTACAGTAAAAAGTGAGAAAAACGTTTTTTAAAAAAATACAAGATTTTAATTACCACCTTTGCCCCATTAAAAGCAAAGCCAATGAAGAGAAAATACATACATTTGGGTTTGCTGCTTTTAGAAAAGGTTGCTCTATCAAAATATTAAATAAGTTCATCCGATCAGTAAACTTGTTCAAAGAATTAACCAAGATGATGAAATGTTGTGACAAAAAATTAAAAAAAGTCAATGCTTGTGTAATAACGAATCACAGTCTATGATGATAGTGAAGTGCTTTCAACCCAGACATTATGGAAACTGACAGAAAAGCCTAATGATGAGAGAAGCATACCAAGTATCCAAATGGAATGAATTTCAAAAATGACCTGTTTTGTATTTACTGATGGTTTATAGCAGTTTACCTTGTCTGTTGGAATGTGATCACCTGTTGTGTATATTCAGCTATTGTTCCCGCTTTTTATTGGATCTCAGCGGAGACGTCAGTCCAAGCGTCTTGCTCAGTCCCACTCTGTACAAAGAGTTACTGCTGCCTTTCCTGCTTCTGCCATTGAAGTCAGTGCTGGGCAGCGGCGAGCAGACGCTTCTGCGACTAAGTCCTGCTTTTCTCATTTTGAGCATGCCCTAAGTAAGATCTCTCAGTGGAGATCGAGGGTCACATGGTAGGAAGGTCCTATTGCTGCTAGGACTAACTCCTGCTTTTCACACACTGAGCATGCCCAGGGTAAGATCTCTCAGTGGAGATCTAGGGTCACATGCTCAGTTATGGCAGTCTCTCATTGGTCCTTCTAGGAAGGTCTTTTTCTTGCTGCAGCTATATAAGGCTCGCATGGCCGCACGGCCATGCGCTAGTATCAATGCATGACATGAGTTTTGCGCCACTGTGGTCACGCTTGTGTGTATTCAGGGACCCGGCTGAAATAAACCACTAGAATACCGGCACCTCCGGTGAGGAGATTGTGTGTTTGGCTACAGGGCCCCGGCTGAAATAAGCCACTAGAATACCGGCTCCACCGGTGAGGAGATTGTATGTTTGCCTCCTGGACTGCGTGACCACAAGCTGCTATCTGCTCAGCAGTTACTGTGTATTCCTGTGGAGTTTAACAGGACACAGTCCTTTCCTTATAGCGACTCTGTGAAGCAACAGAGTTCGCTTCTACCGCCATATCGTGCCGCTGTTTGCCAGAAGCAGGTTCTATTCCTGCACGGTGGACCCCGGGCTGCGAACGCACCAAATAACATCTCTATATTTACTCGGTGCATTCCGCCAGCCCTAACATCCTATTTTTCAACTCTCTGTGTGTCTTAAAGAGGTTGACCAACATTAGGAGAATCCCTTGTCAATCTGAATATTTGCTTACATTTGGAATATTAAAAGGAAGTTAGAAAGCAGAGAACAACCCTGGCTTCCTGTTGAAGTTTGACTTTTCCAAAGGTGGGGACAATGATGCTGGAGCTTACTGGGGGTAGGGTTTGTGTGACTTAACACCCTAACGTGAGCCATGAGAACGCAAGTGCCAACACTAGGGTTGAGCGACTTTTCTTTTTATAGGATCGGGTCAGGTTTCACGAAACCCGACTTTTTCAAAAGTCGGGTCGAGTGAAATCGGCCGATCCTATAAAAAAGTCGGGGTCGGCCGAAACACGAAACCCAATGCAGTGCATTGGGTTTCTAATGGTTCCCAGGGTCTGAAGGAGAGGAAACTCTCCTTCAGGCCCTGGGATCCATATTTAAGTGTAAAATAAAGAATAAAAATAAAAAATATTGATATACTTACCCTCAGACGCGCCCTGGTTCTCACCGGCAGCCTTCCTTCCTAAGAATGAGCGCCTGAAGGACCTTCGATGACGTCGCGGCTTGTGATTGGTCGCGTGAGCGGTCACATGGGCGTCACACGACCAATCACAAGCTGCGACGTCATCTAAGGTCCTCAGGTGCTGATTCTTAGGAAGGAAGGCTGCGGGTTAGAACCAGGGAGCGTCCAAGGGTGAGTATATACCTATTAGGAATATACTCACCCTCGGACAGGCCCTCAGACGCTTCCTGCCTAAGAATTAGCACCTGAAGGACCTTAGATGACGTCACGGCTTGTGATTGGTCGCGTGACCGCCCATGTGACCGCTCACGCGACCAATCACAAGCCGCGACGTCATCGAAGGCCCTTCAGGCGCTCATTCTTAATAAGGAAGGCTGCCGGTGAGAACCAGGGCGTGTCCGAGGGTGAGTATATCATTATTTTTTTATTTTTATTCTTTATTTTACACTTAAATATGAATTCCGATACCAATTCTCGATATCTTAAACATATCGGAACTCGGTTTCGGAATTCCGATTCCAGATCAGAAGATCGCTGACCTCATGGCCGACCCCACACAGGGGTCGGGTCGGGTTTCATGAAACTCGACTTTGCCAAAAGTCAGCGACTTCTGAATCTGGCCAACCCGTTTCGCTCAACCCTAGCCAACACCTTTGGAACATCGTCGGCAAGGGAAGTGAGCATGAGTGTTTTTTTTTTAATGGGGACAAAGCTTCCGATTAAGAAAGGGTTGTTCTAGCAGTGAACAACCTATTTAAGCCGGCTCCACTTCATTTGCACTTTCCTATGTTGGGGTCATTATTACAGAATGCTGCCCCCTATTATTTTGAACTTTAGATCTCCAAGTTCATTAAAACTGTGAGAATGAGGGATTCTGCTGAGTTTCGAATTTACTAGAATTTGGGAGGGAAATTTAACTGACATCAACGCTATTTGGTGAAATTGTAATGCCTCTTAATATATTTTTGTGCGCTCTCCTCATGCTCATTTAATCTCAAATGTGATGACATCTTAATATCATGAAGTTTACCACCCCTCATGAGAAGCGTCATGATGTCTGATAACTATTCAGCCAAAGAATCTCAAAGCTGAGTAGAGATTGTAGAAGATACAAGAGGAGGCACGGAGCATTCACGGCAGGCTGCATCAAAGACAAATATAAGCGGAGAAGCTTTTTTTTCACCACTTTGCTCACTATGATGCAGTAAAATTAAATTATAATGAATAAATAAACCCAAATTTGAATGGAGTGTACCATAGTTAAATATCAAATTAAATTTGCTGCCACCAAAAGTCACATCCACAATGGTAAATAAACAATAGTGAACACTTAAGAAGATTAAAATATCAATTTTGTATTAATAAATAATTAAACAAACATACATAAATAGACAAATATCAAAGATGCCTCAAATGTGACAATGGAAACCACATAAGACCAGCCCAAAAGTGTAATTCACAATAATTCATTGTCATATCTTCAAAAAAATGCCAAAATCTGTAGAATCTCTGCTTTCTAAGGCAAATGGGTGACAATGAGCTCAATCAATCCCACTATTATATATCCATATTGAGGCAGTAACACTAGAAGCTGTAAGTGCATGTAGAGTAAGACACTCCTCTAATAATGTGTCAGTGCATCAGGAGAAATAGCTTGCTGAGCTACATGTTAGAGTAGGTTACCTGTGATATGAATTGGTGCAGGGCAATGGCCAGGGCTGTCTCTCCCCCGACGCACGTTTCAAATTCACTTCTTCAAGGGGCATATCAGGAAGGGAGTCCAATCAGAGCGCAGTTCGTATAACACATAATTAGGGAAGTGGCTTAGGCTGAGTTGCGATCAATATGATCTGGCACGATGCATCATGTACCCACCCTTATCACATGACTTATCACTAGTGTTGAGCATTCCGATACCGCAAGTATCGGGTATCGGCCGATACTTGCGGTATCGGAATTCCGATACCGAGATCCGATACTTTTGTGGTATCGGGTATCGGTATCGGATACATAGAGATGTGTAAAATAAAGAATTAAAATAAAAAATATTGATATATTTACCTCTCCGGCGGCCCCTGGACTCAGCGCGGGTAACCGGCAGGCTTCGTTGTTCAAAATCAGCGCTTTTAGGACCTGAGAATCACGTCCCGGCTTCTGATTGGTCGCGGGCCGCCCATGTGACCGCCACGCGACCAATCACAAGCCGCGACGTCACCGCAAGCTATTAACGCGCTCATTTTTAAAAATGAGCGCGTTAATGGCTTTCAAAGACGTAGCGGCTTGTGATTGGTCGCGGCCACGCGACCAATCACAAGCCGCGACGTCACCGCAAGCTATTAACGCGCTCATTTTTAAAAATGAGCGCGTTAATGGCTTTCAAAGACGTAGCGGCTTGTGATTGGTCGCGTGGCGGTCACATGGGCGGCCCGCGACCAATCAGAAGCCGGGACGTGATTCTCAGGTCCTAAAAGCGCTGATTTTGAACAACGAAGCCTGCCGGTTACCCGCGCTGAGTTCAGGGGCCGCCGGAGAGGTAAATATATCAATATTTTTTATTTTAATTCTTTATTTTACACATCCCTATGGATCCCAGGGCCTGAAGGAGAGTTTCCTCTCCTTCAGACCCTGGGAACCATGAGAATACCTTCCGATACTTGATGTCCCATTGACTTGTATTGGTATCGGATATCGGTATCGGCGATATCCGATATTTTTCGGCTATCGGCCGATACTATCCGATACCGATACTTTCAAGTATCGGACGGTATCGCTCAACACTACTTATCACCGCTGACACTTTACTAAATGAATATTTTAGCCTACGTGTGTTAGGAGTCGAGTTTCCTCTGCTGCACAGGGGGAATCTCGATCCATCTCCGCTGCGGTCTCCCATTCTCCTCCAGCCGCAGTGGAATCTGCTCAGCAGGGACGTCGGTCCCAGCGTCTTGCTCGCTCTCACTCTGTACAGAGAGTTACTGCTGCTTCTTCAGCTCCTGCCATTAAAGTCAGTGCTGGTCAGCGGCGAGCGGACTTCCCTGGGACTAAGTCCTTGTTTGCGCACACTGAGCATGCCCAGAGCAAGATCTCCCGTTGGAGATCGAGGGTCATGTGGTCTGGCTCTGCAGCGCATTCCATTGGTCCTCTTGGCAGGTCTTGGAAGGGCAAAGTTTCTGTGGCCACTTCCTGTCCTGCAATTATATAAACTGCACATGACCGCACGGCCATGCGCTAGTGTACATTTGAATACGTGTGTTTGTTGTGAGTGCAAGTCGTTCATTAAATACCCCTACCCTATTGTATGACTGTTCGCGTATGGAGTATGGCTGCTATCTAGCGCCCGACAAATCACTCAACGTGTCACACACGTATCAGCGTCTATCGCTGTGACCGCCAGTGCGGCGCCATGCGCCAGTAGTGCGCTTCCTGACCCACGTCTGGGTGCTTAGTGGTGCCTGCCAGCACGGCACAGTTCGCACTTCGGTGCTCTAATTATAAGATTTGCCTAACACACCCTGTTGCGGTGTTGTGTCAGCAAGGGTCTAATCGGACTTCAATCCTAGTTGGGGTTGAGTTCGCTGACTACTTGCTCGCCTTCTATGTGCGGTACCGCGATCCTGTGACACAACAGGATCGCTTCCTTCACGTTGGGTGAAGTTTAACCCACGCGAGTATACTTATGAGTACCGCCATATAGTCCGTCATTACTCAGCAGCAGGTTCCATCTCTGCACGGTGGACCCCGGGCTACGAACGCACCGTACACTATCAGTCTTATTATTTGGTGCGTTCCGCTAGCCCTAACAACGTGCACTTGCACGTTTAATTGTTATAATACTGGAATTAAGTTCATTAGAACCCATTTCCCTTAGAAGTCAGAGATTGGACCGGTCATGTCATTTTTATGAAAATATGACTGTAAATTAATGCGAATTATACTTTTGTATATCACGTTTGAGCTATTTTTGTGCCTACATTTTTTTGGCTGGCCTTATGTGGTTTCCATTGTCAGCTGATCCCTCACTTTTGAGGCACCTTATTATAATTATTTCTAAATAAAATAAACGTTATTTTAAATCATCCTAAGTGTTGCTTATCTACAATTGTAGATGTGACTTTTGGTGATAGCAAAATTGATTTAAAATGCAGTAAAATGGCTGTTGTCTGGCCGCCGTTTTATTAAATGGATGTGAAACAAAATGCCAAACATTCCAACTCGAGAGAATTTAAAATGTAATAAAATGTGAGGCAAATTCAGTGGGCCTCAGATTAGCTCGTTTCCCATTTCTATGATTGATTTACCTTATTTTTGTATTTATGATTTTTCAATTTATTGCTATTATTTTTTTTCCCCAGAGAAAGAAGCATAGAATCGAGGGCGTAAGCCATGGTGAGTAACGTATCATATACTACGGGTGAGCCAATATCGAATAATGCATATGGAAGTGTAGATATATTCTCCTCTCCTGAACAATTGCGCAGTTTTGTCTTACATACTATCTCAAATACTCTGTTTTTATTATTATTCCTTGACCGACATCTGTATTGTGTCATCCATAAGTCTTCAAGCATCTTATCATCTGGATAATTTAAAGGATGGACATTTTTAATAAATTGCTCCATGTTGTCTATTTTGTGTGGAGTTTTCCTGAGTTCTTCAGTGCTGTTATACCCATTATGAGTACCCATGTTATGTACAAATCCCAGGGCACAATTAAATGCTTGAAAACAGCATTCCACTAGATTGTAATTGGTGAACCAGATGGGCGGAAGGACAAAAGTTTTCGTTTTCAGAACAAAATCTGGCAAATGTAAAATGTCAGCCACGTAAAAAGAAACCGTTCCACAAATAAGAATAATATTAGAGGACGATTTGGAGATTATTTCCTTATTTTTCTCATTTATGACTTGTGTGATTTGGCTTTTTATAACGCCATGCATAGCTCTTAGAGAAAATATTCTAGCAACAAACTCTACACAGACGCCATGACTGTTAAGGATCGAGGAGAGAGTTTGACTCTCTTTGTCTCCACTGTCATCTGCACTGGTCACGATTCCAACCCAGTTCCAAGAAAAATGCTTCATCAATGCTAAAACGGCAGAGAAGTAGACATTGTCATTATGTGCCGTACGGAAAAGATATGGGTACATAGCACTGTCACTGAGGATCGGATCTGTAGCTCCATAACTGATCTGGGGGAAAAAAATAATTCTGTCAAAATTTGTAAATCATTTCAATAAAATAATTGACTGAAGCCAATCCATTTCTTTAAAGAATGTATCACCAACCCAAGGCTCATAAGTTACGTGCGACTCTTGGCTAATAGTTATACTGGCACACTAGCTCTGCATAGTGATGAAATAGTAATCAAATACTTGAGTTCTCGTTACTCGGATTGACCACTTTGGACTGCTCACGTGCTCGACTCGAGTATATTGGAAGTCAATGGAAAGCTCAAGCATTTTTTTTCCGATAGACCCTCCCAGGAGGTAAGCAAAAAGATATTGTGGAAGGCAAAGAGGTCACCAACATTATTATTCACCCCAAATGGGGTATACTTATATTTAAATAGAATGGGACCAAGGATAGGACCATAATGGACAGACTGCAACAATAAACACCAAACCAACCAAAGAAAAAACAGTCAGAAGTCCAAATATAAAAATGTACAAAAAAACTTTATTATTAATAATGACAGATAAAAACATAACAGAAGGAAGCAATCCCTGTGCTACCCATGGCAAGCACCTGAAAAGGGCAGGGGTTAGGTGTCTCTAGCAGAAACAAGTCCACTCACTAACCATATGGAGAAACCAATAATCGTGTAGGACTAGTAAAGAGTAACTGCATGTAAAGAGCAATGGAGTCTACAATTTAGCAGCAACGCCCACACACAATACACAATATACATACCGGTTAATGCAGGAGTATACCTAATACGAACGGGCACCTCACCCCTGTCCACCCCGACGTGCGTTTCGGCTGATGCCTTTCTCAAGGGGTATACCTCCCAGGAGGTATGGAGATCATCAAATCACTGAAATGGATGGAAAAAATGCTCAAATGGAATGGGAACAGCATGGGGAAGACAACTGGATGCATCCCTAACTCCCAGGTCTCTTCTGAATCCAATGTTGTCAGAGTATTACGCCACTTTTACAGACTGAATATAAAACATATCAAAGATAAAATGCATTTTACCGGAAAAAAGACTAGGAAACATTCTTTCCAGATAATGACTTGTATATAAGTCAAATAAAAATAAAGGTAAAAAACTTTCCTCCTTAGGCTATGTTAAAACTTTGCATTTTTGTTGTGTTTTTTTCAGTTTGTCATTCAGTTTGTCATTCAGTTTGCACAATTGGTGCAGAATCCAACCAGAGGAGCAGCACTTTTAGACCTAATACTATCTAATAGACCTGACAGAATAACAAATCTGCAGGTGGTCGGGCATCTAGGAAATAGCGACCACAATATTGTGCAGTTTCACCTGTCTTTCACTAGGGGGACTTGTCAGGGAGTCACAAAAACATTGAACTTTAGGAAGGCAAAGTTTGAACAGCTTAGAGATGCCCTTAATCTGGTAGACTGGGACAATATCCTCAGAAATGAGAATACAGATAATAAATGGGAAATGTTTAAGAACATCCTAAATAGGCAGTGTAAGCGGTTTATACCTTGTGGGAATAAAAGGACTAGAAATAGGAAAAACCCAATGTGGCTAAACAAAGAAGTAAGACAGGCAATTAACAGTAAAAAGAAAGCATTTGCACTACTAAAGCAGGATGGCACCATTGAAGCTCTAAAAAACTATAGGGAGAAAAATACTTTATCTAAAAAACTAATTAAAGCTGCCAAAAAGGAAACAGAGAAGCACATTGCTAAGGAGAGTAAAACTAATCCCAAACTGTTCTTCAACTATATCAATAGTAAAAGAATAAAAACTGAAAATGTAGGCCCCTTAAAAAATAGTGAGGAAAGAATGGTTGTAGATGACGAGGAAAAAGCTAACATATTAAACACTTTCTTCTCCACGGTATTCACGGTGGAAAATGAAATGCTAGGTGAAATCCCAAGAAACAATGAAAACCCTATATTAAGGGTCACCAATCTAACCCAAGAAGAGGTGCGAAACCGGCTAAATAAGATTAAAATAGATAAATCTCCGGGTCCGGATGACATACACCCACGAGTACTAAGAGAACTAAGTAATGTAATAGATAAACCATTATTTCTTATTTTTAGGGACTCTATAGCGACAGGGTCTGTTCCGCAGGACTGGCGCATAGCAAATGTGGTGCCAATATTCAAAAAGGGCTCTAAAAGTGAACCTGGAAATTATAGGCCAGTAAGTCTAACCTCTATTGTTGGTAAAATATTTGAAGGGTTTCTGAGGGATGTTATTCTGGATTATCTCAATGAGAATAACTGTTTAACTCCATATCAGCATGGGTTTATGAGAAATCGCTCCTGTCAAACCAATCTAATCAGTTTTTATGAAGAGGTAAGCTATAGGCTGGACCACGGTGAGTCATTGGACGTGGTATATCTCGATTTTTCCAAAGCGTTTGATACCGTGCCGCACAAGAGGTTGGTACACAAAATGAGAATGCTTGGTCTGGGGGAAAATGTGTGTAAATGGGTTAGTAACTGGCTTAGTGATAGAAAGCAGAGGGTGGTTATAAATGGTATAGTCTCTAACTGGGTCGCTGTGACCAGTGGGGTACCGCAGGGGTCAGTATTGGGACCTGTTCTCTTCAACATATTCATTAATGATCTGGTAGAAGGTTTACACAGTAAAATATCGATATTTGCAGATGATACAAAACTATGTAAAGCAGTTAATACAAGAGAAGATAGTATTCTGCTACAGATGGATCTGGATAAGTTGGAAACTTGGGCTGAAAGGTGGCAGATGAGGTTTAACAATGATAAATGTAAGGTTATACACATGGGAAGAAGGAATCAATGTCACTAGAGTTGAGCGACCTTGACCTTTTTAGAGTCGAGCCGGGTTTCGCGAAACCCGACTATCTCAAAAGTCGGGTCGAGTGAAATCGGCCGATTATGACGTAAAGTCGGGATCGACCGAAACACGAAACCCAATGCAAGTCAATGGGGCAGCATAGTCGGCAGTGAGTGGGGGCCAGGAAAACACCTAGAGTGCCCATTTTAATGTCAAAACCATCCATTCTTCTTAATGAAGCTTGTCAAGCGTAATTTACCTTATAATAATTGGAAGGCATTTGAAATTGGGGGTCATTTGGCTAAAGTTGTGTGGGGTAGGGCTGGTTCAAGTAATTAGTGGGCCCAGGAAATCTGGACCACGTCACGGCAGTGGAGCAGGGAGAGGTAAGTATTTCAACTTTGCAAGTGCTGTGATCCTGAGCAAGCAGGGGGGGCCCACTTGTTGGCATTGGCACTGGCACAGGGCCCCTCAAAGTACAGCGGTGTGTTTGCACGGCGGGGGCGCCTCCCACCGGCAGCAACACTTTTGCGTACTATGAGAGGCCCTGTGCCAGTGACGTCGCCAACTAGTATTCCTCCCCCCACCTGATGAAGGAACCTGCACTTTCATCTGCACCTTCCTCTTTGTCCCCGTGTAAGGTGGTATGGTATGCGGGAAGAGCAACCTGACTTTCAGCAGGGTCACAATGTTGTTGTGTAGCATGCACGGGGAATGTTGCGTTATGGGTCAATGTACCAGCAGACTCATCTATCACTGGCTGGGCAATGGGCACGATGAAGTGGAAACACAGATATAGGCCCAAAGAATAAAGTGGGCTAAATGCAGTTCAAAATTGGTAACACAGGAATAACCAGGGGGCATTGCAGTGGAGGACAACTGGAATGAGAGGCTGACACAGAGAGTAGGGCCAAATCAGTAAGTAGTCGAAATGCAGTTCAAAATTGGCAACCGTAGTAAACAGGCGGCACAGCTTTGTTCAGTGGAGGAGAACAGCAAGGAGTGGCAAACACCGATAGTAGGCCCCAACCCAACTAGTAGGCCAAATGCAGTCTAACATTAACAACTACTTAACGAGAGCCTGAAAATGGAATTTCAGGACAGGAAACCAGGAGAACAGCAAGGAGTGGCAGACACCGATAGTAGGCCCCAAACCAACTAGTACGCCAAATGCAGTTGTTCCATTTAACCACAATTTAATGAGAGCCTGAAGATAGAAGCTCAGGAAAGGCAACCTGGGGAACACCTTGGAGTGTAACACACCATCTCTCTCCACCCCATACCCATTTTGTAGGCCTAATGCAGTGTACTTTTCTACAACTACTAAACGAGAGTCGGAAGACCGAAGCAATGGCAAGGAAACCTGGGGAACACCTTGGAGTGTAACACACCATCTCTCTCCACCCCATACCGAATTTGTAGGCCTAATGCAGTGTAGTTTCCAAGAACTACTAAACGAGAGCCGGAAGATCGAAGCTCAGGAAAGGCAACCTGGGGAACACCTTGGAGTGTAACACACCCTCTCTCTACACCCCATACCCAATTTAAAGGCCTAATGCAGTGTAGTTTCCAAGAACTACTAAACGAGAGCCGGAAGATCAAAGCTCAGGAAAGGCAACCTGGGGAACACCTTGGAGTGTAACACACCCTCTCGCTACACCCCATACCCAATTTGAAGGCCTAATGCAGCGTAGTTTCCAACAACTACTAAACGAGAGCCGGAAGATCGAAGCTCAGGAAAGGCAACCTGGGGAACACCTTGGAGTGGAACACACCATCTCTCTACACCCCATACCCAATTTGAAGGCCTAATGCAGCGTAGTTTCCAACAACTACTAAACGAGAGCCGGAAGATCGAAGCTCAGGAAAGGCAACCTGGGGAACACCTTGGAGTGTAACACAACGTCTCTCTACACCACGGAAGGGCTGATTCTTAGGAAGGAAGGCTGTTGGAAATAAGCATTGCGCGTCCGAGGGTGATTATATTCTTATTAGGTATATACTCACCCTCGGACGCGCCCTGCTTCTTTATTTGGAATGAATGTTTATTTGCAATGTGGTGTTGACTTTCTCTATTATTTTGGTAATTAATGATTTTATTATTTTCATTGTTTTGCATCTTCTCGGCAATAATATAAAGAAGACGCGACAGGACAACACTCGGTGGATGCCATATGTGTGTTTTCAATTTAAAAAACCTTTCAGTTAACTACTTGCAGGAGAAAGTAATTGTAGCTGGTGGCCATTTTTAGTACTGTACCAGATTTTAGTTGTGTGTTTGTTTTTAATGTTAAAATGTCTGCATTTGATATCTCTCCAGTATTTTCTTTTTTGTAAGCAAAATACTTATTTTTATATTTTCTGATGTTGGTTCCAGGGGTACACGGGCAGCAGTGCCCTGGTCAGTGTAGTAGTAGTTGAAAGAATGGACCGCAGACAGGCATCGAAGGCCTAAAATAAAAAAATTGGGCTGGCTGTAGGCAATTTTAAATTGGTTCCAGGGGTACACGGGCAGCAGTGGTGTGGTCAGTGGAGGCCTAGTGGAAGGAGTGACCGCAGACAGGCATCGAAGGCCTAAAATAATAACACATGGCTGTAGGCAATTTTAAATTGGTTCCAGGGGTATACGGGCAGCAGTGGTGTGGTCAGTGGAGGCCTAGTGGAAGGAGTGACCGCAGACAGGCATTGAAGGCCTAAAATAAAAAAATTGGGCTGGCTGTAGGCAATTTTAAATTGGTTCCAGGGTTACACGGGCAGCAGTGGTGTGGTCAGTGGAGGCCTAGTGGAAGGAGTGACCGCAGACAGGCATCGAAGGCCTAAAATAATAACACATGGCTGTAGGCAATTTTAAATTGGTTCCAGGTGTACACGGGCAGCAGTGACCTGGTCAGTGTAGTAGTAGTTGAAAGAATGGACCGCAGACAGGCATCGAAGGCCTAATATAAAAAAATTGGGCTGGCTGTAGGCAATTTTAAATTGGTTCCAGGGGTACACGGGCAGCAGTGGTGTGGTCAGTGGAGGCCTAGTGGAAGGAGTGACCGCAGACAGGCATCGAAGGCCTAAAATAATAACACATGGCTGTAGGCAATTTTAAATTGGTTCCAGGGGTACACGGGCAGCAGTGGTGTGGTCAGTGGAGGCCTAGTGGAAGGAGTGACCGCAGACAGGCATCGAAGGCCTAAAATAATAACACATGGCTGTAGGCAATTTTAAATTGGTTCCAGGGGTACACGGGCAGCAGTGGTGTGGTCAGTGGAGGCCTAGTGGAAGGAGTGACCGCAGACAGGCATCGAAGGCCTAAAATAAAAAAATTGGGCTGGCTGTAGGCAATTTTAAATTGGTTCCAGGGGTACACGGGCAGCAGTGGTGTGGTCAGTGGAGGCCTAGTGGAAGGAGTGACCGCAGACAGGCATCGAAGGCCTAAAATAATAACACATGGCTGTAGGCAATTTTAAATTGGTTCCAGGGGTACACGGACAGCAGTGGTGTGGTCAGTGGAGGCCTAGTGGAAGGAGTGACCGCAGACAGGCATCGAAGGCCTAAAATAATAACACATGGCTGTAGGCAATTTTAAATTGGTTCCAGGGGTACACGGGCAGCAGTGCCCTGGTCAGTGTAGTAGTAGTTGAAAGAATGGACCGCAGACAGGCATCGAAGGCCTAAAATAATAACACATGGCTGTAGGCAATTTTAAATTGGTTCCAGGGGTACACGGGCAGCAGTGGTGTGGTCAGTGGAGGCCTAGTGGAAGGAGTGACCGCAGACAGGCATCGAAGGCCTAAATTAATAACACATGGCTGTAGGCAATTTTAAATTGGTTCCAGGGGTACACGGGCAGCAGTGCCCTGGTCAGTGTAGTAGTAGTTGAAAGAATGGACCGCAGACAGGCATCGAAGGCCTAAAATAATAACACATGGCTGTAGGCAATTTTAAATTGGTTCCAGGGGTACACGGGCAGCAGTGGTGTGGTCAGTGGAGGCCTAGTGGAAGGAGTGACCGCAGACAGGCATCGAAGGCTTAAATTAATAACACATGGCTGTAGGCAATTTTAAATTGGTTCCAGGGGTACACGGGCAGCAGTGCCCTGGTCAGTGTAGTAGTAGTTGAAAGAATGGACCGCAGACAGGCATCGAAGGCCTAAAATAAAAAAATTGGGCTGGCTGTAGGCAATTTTAAATTGGTTCCAGGGGTACACGGGCAGCAGTGGTGTGGTCAGTGGAGGCCTAGTGGAAGGAGTGACCGCAGACAGGCATCGAAGGCCTAAAATAATAACACATGGCTGTAGGTAATTTTAAATTGGTTCCAGGGGTACACGGGCAGCAGTGGTGTGGTCAGTGGAGGCCTAGTGGAAGGAGTGACCACAGACAGGCATCGAAGGCCTAACATAACAAAAATGTCAATACAATGGTATTGTCAGTGGCAGGCATTGAAGGATGTCAGCGCATAGACTAAACATTGGTGGAACTGTGAGATAATTTTGCAAGTGGTAGAGCACTGTTTGAGCTGGGGTGGGGGGAAACTGTCTTGTGGCCGGCGGTACAGGCCCAGGGCCCCTCATATTACAACGGTGTGTCTGACGTTGGGTGCGCACCACCACCGCCAGAGACACTTTATTGTACTGGGAGGGACCCAGTGGCAGTGCCGTCGACCAAAAGCGGGCTCACCCACCTCTTCAGACAAACTGCACTCTTACGGGTGCTGTCGCCAAGTGTCGATACCACGGCCCCGTGTGGGGAGTTTGGCCATTTAGTGAGGTGTAAACATGTCGTATGCTGGACAATCAGGTGCTGAAAATTACGAGATTGGAAAAGGCATTCAGAATAGTCCACAGGCAAGACCTTTTCATAAGAAAGCTAGGTGTCAGCCGGGCAAGGTGGGGCAAAAGATTTCGAAATCCAGTTGTGGTTCATTTTAATGAAGGTTAGATCATCTACATTTTGGGTAGCCAGACGAGTCCTTTTTTCTGTTAGTATTGAACCTGCAGCACTGAATACTCTTTCTGATAGGACACTAGCTGCCGGGCAAGCAAGCTCCTGCAATGCATATTCTGCCAATTCTGGCCAGGTGTCTAATTTTGATGCCCAGTAATCAAATGGGAATGACGGTTGAGGGAGAACATCGATAAGGGATGAAAAATAGTTTGTAACCATACTGGACAAATGTTGTCTCCTGTCACTTTGAATTGATGCTGCAGTACCTGTCCTGTCTGCGGTCATAGCAAAATCACTCCACAACCTGGTCAGAAAACCCCTCTGGCCAACGCCACTTCTGATTTCTGCCCCTCTAACTCCTCTGGTCTGCTGGCCCCTGCAGCTCGTGTGAGAACGATCACGGGCGCTGTGTGCAGGGAATGCCAGAAGCAAACGGTCAACAAGAGTTGATTGTTTGGTTGCTAATATTAGTTCCAAGTTCTCATGTGGCATTATATTTTGCAATTTGCCTTTATAGCGAGGATCAAGGAGGCAGGCCAACCAGTAATCGTCATCATTCATCATTTTAGTTATGCGTGTGTCCCTTTTGAGGATACGTAAGGCATAATCCGCCATGTGGGCCAAAGTTCCAGTTCTCAAATCTGCGGTTGTGCTTGGTTGAGGGGCAGTTTCAGGCAAATCCACGTCACTTGTGTCCCTCAAAAAACCAGAACCCGGCCTTGCCGCGCCACCAATTTCCAGTGGCCCCGGAAAAGCTTCCTCATTAAAAATATAATCATCCCCATCATCCTCCTCGTCCTCCTCCTCCTCTTCGCCCGCTACCTCGTCCTGTACACTGCCCTGGCCAGACAATGGCTGACTGTCATCAAGGCTTTCCTCTTCCTCAGCTGCAGACGCCTGATCCTTTATGTGCGTCAAACTTTGCATCAGCAGACGCATTAGGGGGATGCTCATGCTTATTATGGCGTTGTCTGCACTAACCAGCCGTGTGCATTCCTCAAAACACTGAAGGACTTGACACATGTCTTGAATCTTCGACCACTGCACACCTGACAACTCCATGTCTGCCATCCTACTGCCTGCCCGTGTATGTGTATCCTCCCACAAAAACATAACAGCCCGCCTCTGTTCACACAGTCTCTGAAGCATGTGCAGTGTTGAGTTCCACCTTGTTGCAATGTCTATGATTAGGCGATGCTGGGGAAGGTTCAAAGAACGCTGATAGGTCTGCATACGGCTGGAGTGTACGGGCGAACGGCGGATATGTGAGCAAAGTCCACGCACTTTGAGGATCAGGTCGGATAACCCCGGATAACTTTTCAGGAAGCACTGCACCACCAGGTTTAAGGTGTGAGCCAGGCAAGGAATGTGTTTCAGTTGGGAAAGGGAGATGGCAGCCATGAAATTCCTTCCGTTATCACTCACTACCTTGCCTGCCTCAAGATCTACAGTGCCCAGCCACGACTGCGTTTCTTTCTGCAAGAACTCGGACAGAACTTTTGCGGTGTGTCTGTTGTCGCCCAAACACTTCATAGCCAATACAGCCTGCTGACGTTTGCCAGTAGCTGCCCCATAATGGGAGACCTGGTGTGCAACAGTGGCAGCTGCGGATGGAGTGGTTGTGCGACTGCGGTCTGTGGACGAGCTCTCGCTTCTGCAGGAGGACGAAGAGGAGGAGGAGGGGGTGCGAACGGCTACAGCCAATTGTTTCCTAGACCGTGGGCTAGGCAGAACTGTCCCAAACTTGCTGTCCCCTGTGGACCCTGCATCCACGACATTTAACCAGTGTGCCGTGATGGACACGTAACGTCCCTGGCCATGCCTACTGGTCCATGCATCTGTTGTCAGGTGCACCTTTGTGCTCACAGATTGCCTGAGTGCATGGACGATGCGCTCTTTAACATGCTGGTGGAGGGCTGGGATGGCTTTTCTGGAAAAAAAGTGTCGACTGGGTAGCTCGTAGCGTGGTACAGCGTAGTCCATCAGGGCTTTGAAAGCTTCGCTTTCAACTAACCGGTAGGGCATCATCTCTAATGAGATTAGTCTAGCTATGTGTGCGTTCAAACCCTGTGTACGCGGATGCGAGGCTAAGTACTTCCTTTTTCTAACCATAGTCTCATGTAGGGTGAGCTGGACTGGAGAGCTGGAGATCGTGGAACTAGCGGGGGTGCCGGTGGACATGGCAGACTGAGAGACGGTGGGAGATGGTATTGTTGCCACCGGTGCCCTAGATGCAGTGTTTCCTACTACGAAACTGGTGATTCCCTGACCCTGACGGCTTTGGCCTGGCAAAGAAACCTGCACAGATACTGCAGGTGGTGCGGAAAATGGTGGCCCTACACTGCCGGAAGGGATGTTGCGTTGCTGACTAGCTTCATTGGCCGAGGGTGCTACAACCTTAAGGGACGTTTGGTAGTTAGTCCAGGCTTGCAAATGCATGGTGGTTAAATGTCTATGCATGCAACTTGTATTGAGACTTTTCAGATTCTGTCCTCTGCTTAAGGTAGTTGAACATTTTTGACAGATGACTTTGCGCTGATCAATTGGATGTTGTTTAAAAAAATGCCAGACTGCACTCTTTCTAGCATCGGATACCTTTTCAGGCATTGCAGACTGAGCTTTAACCGGATGGCCACGCTGTCCTCCAACAGGTTTTAGCTTTGCCACGCGTTTTGGGCAAGATACGGGCCCGGCAGATGGAACCTGTTGCGATGTTGATGCCTGCTGCGGCCCCTCCTCCTCTGCTTCAGAACTGCTGCCGCCTGCACCCTGTTCCCCCAATGGCTGCCAATCGGGGTCAAGAACTGGGTCATCTATTACCTCTTCTTGTAGCTCGTGTGCAACTTCGTCTGTGTCACCGTGTCGGTCGGTGGTATAGCGTTCGTGATGGGGCAACATAGTCTCATCAGGGTCTGATTCTTGATCAGCACCCTGCGATGGCAATGTTGTGGTCTGAGTCAAAGGACCAGGATAGTAGTCTGGCTGTGGCTGTGCATCAGTGCACTCCATGTCAGATTCAACTTGTAATGGGCATGGACTGTTAACTGCTTCACTTTCTAAGCCAGGGACGGTATGTGTAAAGAGCTCCATGGAGTAACCCGTTGTGTCGCCTGCTGCATTCTTCTCTGTTGTTGTTTTTGCTGAAGAGGACAAGGAAGCGACTTGTCCCTGACCGTGAACATCCACTAACGACGCGCTGCTTTGACATTTACCAGTTTCACGAGAGGAGGCAAAAGAGCTAGAGGCTGAGTCAGCAAGATAAGCCAAAACTTGCTCTTGCTGCTCCGGCTTTAAAAGCGGTTTTCCTACTCCCAGAAAAGGGAGCGTTCGAGGCCTTGTGTAGCCAGACGACGAACCTGGCTCCACAGCTCCAGACTTAGGTGCAATATTTTTTTTCCCACGACCAGCTGATGCTCCACCACTACCACTACCCTCATTACCAGCTGGCAATGAACGCCCCCGGCCACGACCTCTTCCACCAGACTTCCTCATTGTTTTAAAAACGTTAACAAACGAACGGTATTTGTTGCTGTCACACAACTTACACGGTGAGCTATAACTTCAGTATGATTTAGCTACCCCTTTACAGGTGGGTGAGACCACAACGAAAATCAGCCACAATGTTACACACTCTGTTGTTGTTGGCAACAAATGAGATGGCACACACGCAGGACTGTCACTGAAGCGCAAATGTAAATATTTATCTCCCACTGATTTGTGTTTGTTTTTTTTAAAAGGGAGACTTCAGAAAAAAAAAAAATTAAAAAAAAATTATTTTTTACAGAAGAATTTATAAAACAAATAAAATGAAATGATTGTTTCAGGGAGAATTTAGGAAAAAAAAAAAAAAAAAGGCTTTGTAGGGCCCACTGAGTGAGAGAGGACGCACACAGGAGTCAGGAGTGGCACACAAGCCCAGAGGCCAATATTAATCTCCCACCGATTGATTTAGTTATTTTTTTTGGTAGATTTTGGAACCCAAATCAAGCAAAAAAATTAATAGGCTTTCTATGGCCCACAATTGGGGAGAGAGAGAGAGATGGCACACCCAGGAGTCAAGACTGGCACACAAGCAGAAGGGGCAATATGAATCTCCCACAGATTTTTTTTTTTTTTTTTTTTTTTCAGGGAGACTTGAGAGAAAAAAAAATACAAAAAAAATGATTTTTTTCAGGAATAATTTAGAAACCAAAGAAAATAAAATGATTGTTTCAGGGAGAATTTAGAAAACAAATAAAACAAAAAATAGGCTTTCTAGGGCCCACTGAGTGACAGATGACGCACACAGGAGTCAGGAGTGGCACACAAGCCCAGAGGCCAATATTAATCTCCCACTGATTGATTTAGTGATTTTTTTCAGGTAGATTTTGGAACCCAAATCAAGCAAAAAAATTAATAGGCTTTCTATGGCCAACAATTGGGGAGAGAGAGAGAGATGGCACACCCAGGAGTCAAGACTGGCACACAAGCAGAAGGGGCAATATGAATCTCCCACAGATTTTTTTTTTTTTTTTTTTTTTCAGGGAGACTTGAGAGAAAAAAAAATACCAAAAAAAAGATTTTTTTCAGGAATAATTTAGAAACCAAAGAAAATAAAATGATTGTTTCAGGGAGAATTTAGAAAACAAATAAAACAAAAAATAGGCTTTCTAGGGCCCACTGAGTGACAGATGACGCACACAGGAGTCAGGAGTGGCACACAAGCCCAGAGGCCAATATTAATCTCCCACTGATTGATTTAGTGATTTTTTTTGGTAGATTTTGGAACCCAAATCAAGCAAAAAAATTAATAGGCTTTCTATGGCCCACAATTGGGGAGAGAGAGAGAGATGGCACGCTTAGGACTGGCACACAAGCCCAAAGGCCAATATTAATCTCCCACTGATTGATTGATTGATTTTTTCAGGTAGAATTATGAACCCAAATCAACCAAAAAAATAAATAGGCTTTCTATGGCCCACTATTTGTGAGAGAGATGGCACGCTCAGGACTGGCACACAAGCCCAGAGGCCAATATTAATCTCCCACTTTTTTTTTTTTTCCAGGGAAAATTTATAAACCCAATAAAATAATAAAAAAATAGGCTTTCTATGGCCCACTATCTGAGAGAGAGAGAGATGGCACGCTTAGGACTGGCACACAAGCCCAAAGGCCAATATTAATCTCCCACTGATTGATTGATTGATTTTTTCAGGTAGAATTATGAACCCAAATCAACCAAAAAAATAAATAGGATTTCTATGGCCCACTATTTGTGAGAGAGATGGCACGCTCAGGACTGGCACACAAGCCCAGAGGCCAATATTAATCTCCCACTGATTGATTTATTGATTTTTTCAGGTAGAATTTAGAACCCAAATCAAGCAAAAAAATTAATAGGCTTTCTATGGCCCACAATTGGAGAGAGAGAGATGGCACACTCAGGAGTCAAGACTGGCACACAAGCAGAAAGGGCAATATTAATCTCCCACTGATTTGATGGTTTTTTTTTTCAGGGAGACTTTAGAAAAAAAAATAATAGAATAAAATGATTTTTTCAGGAAGAATTTAGAAACCAAATAAAATAAAATGATTTTTTCAGGGAGAATTTAGAAAACAAATAAAACAAAAAAAGGCTTTCTATGGCCCACTGAGTGAGAGATGACGCACACAGGAGTCAGGAGTGGCACACAAGCCCTGAGGCCAATATTTTTCTCCCACTGATTGATGTTGTGATTTTTTCTGGTAGATTTTGGAACCCAAATCAAGCAAAAAAATAAATAGGCTTTCTATGGCCCACTGAGTGAGAGATGACACAGACAGGGATGGCACTCTAGCAGAAATGTCAATCTTAATCTCCCACAAAAAAAAAAAAAAAAAGGAACTGTCCTTCAATTACTATCTCCCTGCAGTAATCTCAGCCAGGTATGGCAGGCAGCAATAAGGAGTGGACTGATGCACAAATTAAATAAAAAGTGTGGACAAACAAACAAGATAGCTGTGCAGAAAGGAAGGAACAAGAGGATTTGTTCTTTGAAAAAAGCAGTTGGTTTGCACAGCGGCGTACACACAGCAATGCAGCTATCAGGGAGCCTTCTAGGGCAGCCCAATGAGCTACAGCGCTGAGGAAAAAAAAAAAATGTAGCTTCCACTGTCCCTGCACACCGAAGGTGGTGTTGGGCAGTGGAAATCGCTACAGCACAAGCGGTTTTGTGGTTAATGGACCCTGCCTAACGCTATCCCTGCTTCTGACGAAGCGGCAGCAACCTCTCCCTAAGCTCAGATCAGCAGCAGTAACATGGCGGTCGGCGGGAACTCCCCTTTATAGCCCCTGTGACGCCGCAGACAGCAAGCCAATCACTGCAATGCCCTTCTCTAAGATGGTGGGGACCAGGACCTATGTCATCACGCTGCCCACACTCTGCGTTTACCTTCATTGGCTGAGAAATGGCGCTTTTCGCGTCATTGAAATGCGACTTTGGCGCGAAAGTCGCGTACCGCATGGCCGACCACGCACAGGGGTCGGATCGGGTTTCATGAAACTCGACTTCGCCAAAAGTCGGCGACTTTTGAAAATGTTCGACCCGTTTCGCTCAACCCTAAATGTCACCATTACACACTGAATGGGAAACCACTGGGTAAATCTGACAGGGAGAAGGACTTGGGGATCCTAGTTAATGATAAACTTACCTGGAGCAGCCAGTGCCAGGCAGCAGCTGCCAAGGCAAACAGGATCATGGGGTGCATTAAAAGAGGTCTGGATACACATGATGAGAGCATTATACTGCCTCTGTACAAATCCCTAGTTAGACCGCACATGGAGTACTGTGTCCAGTTTTGGGCACCGGTGCTCAGGAAGGATATAATGGAACTAGAGAGAGTACAAAGGAGGGCAACAAAATTAATAAAGGGGATGGGAGAACTACAATACCTAGATAGATTAGCGAAATTAGGATTATTTAGTCTAGAAAAAAGACGACTGAGGGGTGATCTAATAACCATGTATAAGTATATAAGGGGACAATACAAATATCTCGCTGAGGATCTGTTTATACCAAGGAAGGTGACGGGCACAAGGGGGCATTCTTTGCGTCTGGAGGAGAGAAGGTTTTTCCACCAACATAGAAGAGGGTTCTTTACTGTTAGGGCAGTGAGAATCTGGAATTGCTTGCCTGAGGAGGTGGTGATGGCGAACTCAGTCGAGGGGTTCAAGAGAGGCCTGGATGTCTTCCTGGAGCAGAACAATATTGTATCATACAATTATTAGGTTCTGTAGAAGGACGTAGATCTGGGGATTTATTATGATGGAATATAGGCTGAACTGGATGGACAAATGTCTTTTTTCGGCCTTACTAACTATGTTACTATGTTACTATGTATTGCTTTCAATCATGAAAAAAACCCTGAAAAAACCCTGAAAAAATTGATATGTTCCTTTTTTCAAAAATGCAGCAGTTTTCCATTTCAGTAAGAAACAAAAAAAGGAATAAGGAATTGTGTGCTTGAGATTTCTGATTTTTTTGTTCCCATTGGGACTCCTAGTCGGGTGAAGCGTATGCAGTAAGTGCAAGGCCTATCAAAACTTAAAAGTAATTATTGAAATTCACCCTTGAACAAAAGTAGAGAATGGACTCAGAAAACATTGCTTCCTCAACTGAAACTAGTGAGACTCCTAGACTTTTTAAAGCGCATGGGCAAGGGCTTCCAAAAATTAGAAGTCACTCAAAATACCATATGTAAATTGCCTCTTCAGAGAAAAGGAAGACTTGAACTCTATAGCGCCACCTATTGGAAGTAGGGATCCTACAAGTCACAATCAACCCTTTAACGAGTCTTGCAATATAACTTAGGATAAGAGTCAAATTAGTATCTCAATTCACAGACACGGTGTTTCAGGCTGTTGGCTCTCATCAGTGTGAAGCATGAGAACTAATTTGGCTAGGTGACAGGCTCTGGACTGGGGTCGTAGGGTACCGTCACATTTAACGATGCTGCAGCGATCTAGACAACGATGCCGGCACTGTGTCACTGTGCCGAAGTCCCCGGGTAACCAGGGTAAACACCGGGTTACTAAGCGCAGGGCCGCGCTTAGTAACCCGATATTTACCCTAGTTACCAGTGTAAATGTAAAAAAATACAAACACTACATTCTTACATTCCGGTGTCTGTCGCGTCCCCCGGCGTTCTGCTTCCCTGCACTGTGTAAGCGCCAGCCGTAAAGCAGAGCGGTGACGTCACCGCTGTGCTCTGCTTTACGGCCAGCCGGCGCTGACAGTGCAGGAAAGCAGAACGCCGGGGGACGCGACAGACACTGGAAAGTAAGTATGTAGTGTTTGGTTTTTTCTACATTTACACTGGTAACCAGGGTAAACATTGGGTTACTAAGTGCGGCCCTGCGCTTAGTAACCCGATGTTTACCCTGGTTACCAGTGAAGACATCGCTGAATCGGCGTCAGCGATGTCTGCGGGAGATCCAGCGACGAAATAAAGTTCTGGCCTTTCTGCTCCGACCAACGATGTCACAGCAGGATCCAGATCGCTGCTGCCTGTCAAACACAACGATATCGCTATCCAGGACGCTGCAACGTCACGGCTCGCTAGCGATATCGTTGTTAAGTTGTTCAGTGTGAAGATACCATAAGGGGTAAGGTTTCTCCCTGTGGAGAGTGACATACCAGCTCTGGCTTGTCAAGATAAGGAGGCTTATTCACCATGCAATTCTCCTCTGGGAAATATAATATGCAAATTGCTTCTTCAGATAAAGAGAACACCCATAAGGTAGGGCCTCAGAAAACAGTTACCTTTCGAAGGAGTGCAAATTCTGTGGTCAACAGCAAGGAGTCCTGGATTCGAGGTAAATGCTCTGGGTACAACAAGTTGAAATTGAGCAAAATTAGTTTCAGCCTATTCGGCCGGCCTCCCCAATAGTCATGGTCTGTCATGCGGCCAGTAAGGACAATTAATTTCCCACCTCTACTCTGTTGTGTATAGCGCTATGTTACATATAGTGAAAATGGGGCACTTATACCTGTAAAACATAACAAAAAACCTAAAAAATTCTCTTATTTAGTTAATTTAAAAATCCAAAACATTAAGACGTAAATACATCCATATTTGCACAGAAATACAGTAATTGAAAAAAGTAGGAATAGGGACTAGCATTGTCCTTCACAATTCCCTTACTGACAGCAGCATGGTCTCCTCGTTTCTCGTCAATCGCACCTATGAAGCCATTTCCACTACTCTAGCTTCCAGAAACAAAAAATTAAAAGCAACACTCACCGGGTATGCGATTCGTCATAAATCCTTTATTTCCAGTTTACAAATATTGGCAAAGCGGAGGGCAGGGAGTGTGCAGGAGAGGAACAGACAACGACAGCCATTTTGCGCAGCTGCACTTCAATGGGTTCATCTAGCAATGACATACCAACTACTTCCATTTGTAGCAAGGCAGGCAGGTGCAGAATATCTGTTATTACAACAATCAGTACATAGAAAACATTGTGCAGATTAAAAACCATTACAAACCGACATATACAATCTATCATTGAGTTCCAAAGGACTCCGGGCTGCAGAATTAAGAATTAATTTCTATTCCTGCAAAGCATAATAGTTTAGGATCAGCGTTATGGTATCCATGAATATGTTTAAAAAAATCAAAGGGCTCCATTTCCAGTGGTTATAGAACGATAATATTCTCTGAATCATACAAACATGGGTCTCATAGTTTTCCATATGCAATAACATTTACATGGACAGATGACTGCATATACCACATGCTTAGTCCTGCATGAGAAAAAATCATTAACATGTCATCAGTCCTAAATGGGACACTTTGTCTGAACCATGCAAATGGCAGAATGAGCAGCTGCCACATCTGAAGTTACCCCGTGATGTGTTTTTTCAAACCAATTATCTGTGTTATTTTCTGTTCTACTGTATTTCTAACTATTAAGTCTTGTCAGTAAATCTCATATTTTTGGCATTTACTTCATTTATATAAGATACAAAAGATAGAAATTGCATGCTTTTGTGTCACCCCAGGGACCTGGTCATCACAGAAGCATTGCTTTCCTCACGGGGAGAGTGATGTTACGGTTGGAGGCAAGAAGGGATAACTGTCACCAGGTAAACACAAGCATGCAAAACATTCACACTCCAGGCCACCAGGGGGAGCTTTTGATCCTATTTACTAGGTGACTCACCATATATATGGTAGTTTGTAGGGAAAGTTAGTCAGTTCTTGCCAGGAAACAGACTGGAGCAGTCTGAGGCAGAAGAGGGTGTACGGAGCTGTGTAGCCACAGTGCTGCAGCTCTTGGAAAGAGATTATACAAAAGCCGAATATACTGCAGTGAGCATGTAGGAGAGCGATGCACAGGAGAGTAATGCCAGTGGGAGACCAGCCATGAGCAGGCTGCCTCCTTCTGAGGCGCAGAGACCGGTAGCCAGAACACCGAGGTTGCAAGGGCTCTACGACTTACATCAGAGACCTGCAGGACATCTGAACTCCAAGATACCTGTCCAAGTTACCTTAATACCCAGGAGTGTTGTGAATTCTGTGGCTGAATTCACTCCTGTGGTCACAAGTGGTACTGCAGCTTCTGAGCTTCCTCCCTCAGGTGTTCTGGTGAGCTCGTTAACTGCTTCATTACTTAACTCCGCCTGATGCTGCTATCCTTGCTCCTTGTCAATGTTTCAGTGTTGGATCTGAGCTTCTCCTGATTGTTCCTGTGACCTGCTGCTTTGTATAGCTAAGTGCTTTTTGCTTTTTTGTTGCTTTTTTCTGTCCAGCTTGTCTTTTGTTTTGCTGGAAGCTCTGAGACGCAAAGGGTGTACCGCCGTGCCGTTAGTTCCCTTAGTGCCCTTGCCGGTCCCAAAGAGGCCTTGGACACATATTTCGATGGATTTCATTTCTGACCTTCCCGTTTCTCAAAAGATGTCAGTCATTTGGGTGGTCTGTGATCGCTTTTCTAAAATGGTCCATCTGGTGCCCTTGGCTAAATTGCCTTCCTCCTCTGATTTGGTACCTTTGTTCTTTCAGCATGTGGTTCGGTTGCATGGCATTCCTGAGAATATTGTTTCTGACAGAGGTTCCCAGTTTGTTTCAAGGTTTTGGCGAGCCTTTTGTGGTAGGATGGGCATTGACCTATCCTTTTCCTCGGCTTTCCATCCTCAGACTAATGGCCAGACCGAACGAACCAATCAGACCTTGGAAACATATCTGAGATGTTTTGTTTCTGCAGACCAGGATGATTGGGTGTCCTTTTTGCCGTTGGCTGAGTTCGCCCTTAATAATCTGGCCAGCTCGGCTACCTTGGTTTCTCCATTTTTTTGCAATTCTGGGTTCCATCCTTGTTTCTCTTCAGGACAGGTTGAGTCTTCGGACTGTCCTGGTGTGGATTCTGTGGTGGATAGGTTGCAGCAGATCTGGACTCAGGTAGTGGACAATTTGATCTTGTCCCAGGAGAAAGCTCAACTTTTCGCTAATCGCAGACGCCGTGTGGGTCCCCGACTTCGTGTTGGGGATCTGGTTTGGTTATCTTCTCGTCATATTCCTATGAAGGTTTCCTCTCCTAAATTTAAACCTCGTTTTATTGGTCCGTATAGGATTTCTGAGGTTCTCAATCCTGTGTCTTTTCGTTTGACCCTCCCAGACTCCTTTTCCATACATAATGTATTCCATAGGTCGTTGTTGCGGAGATACGTGGCACCTATGGTTCCATCTGTTGAGCCTCCTGCCCCGGTTTTGGTGGAAGGGGAATTGGAGTATATTGTGGAGAAGATTTTGGATTCTCGTGTTTCTAGACGGAAACTCCAGTATCTGGTTAAATGGAAGGGTTATGCTCAGGAAGATAATTCCTGGGTTTTTGCCTCTGATGTTCATGCTTCCGATCTTGTTCGTGCCTTTCATGCGGCTCATCCTGGTCGGCCTGGGGGCTCTGGTGAGGGTTCGGTGACCCCTCCTCAAGGGGGGGGTACTGTTGTGAATTCTGTGGCTGAATTCACTCCTGTGGTCACAAGTGGTACTGCAGCTTCTGAGCTTCCTCCCTCAGGTGTTCTGGTGAGCTCGTTAACTGCTTCATTACTTAACTCCGCCTGATGCTGCTATCCTTGCTCCTTGTCAATGTTTCAGTGTTGGATCTGAGCTTCTCCTGATTGTTCCTGTGACCTGCTGCTTTGTATAGCTAAGTGCTTTTTGCTTTTTTGTTGCTTTTTTCTGTCCAGCTTGTCTTTTGTTTTGCTGGAAGCTCTGAGACGCAAAGGGTGTACCGCCGTGCCGTTAGTTCGGCACGGTGGGTTTTTTTTGCCCCCTTTGCGTGGTTTTGCTTTAGGGTTTTTTGTAGACTGCAAAGTTCGCTTTACTGTCCTCGCTCTGTCCTAGAATATCGGGCCCCACTTTGCTGAATCTATTTCATCCCTACGTTTTGTCTTTTCATCTTACTCACAGTCATTATATGTGGGGGGCTGCCTTTTCCTTTGGGGAATTTCTCTGGGGCAAGTCAGGCCTATTTTTCTATCTTCAGGCTAGCTAGTTTCTTAGGCTGTGCCGAGTTGCCTAGGTAGTTGTTAGGCGCAATCCACAGCCGCTTTTAGTTGTGTTTAGGATAGGATCAGGTGTGCAGTCTACAGAGTTTCCACGTCTCAGAGCTCGTTCTTGTATTTTTGGGTATTTGTCAGATCACTGTGTGCGCTCTGATCGCTAAGCACACTGTGTTTCTGGATTGCCTTCATAACACCTGTCATTAGCAAACATAACAGTACAAGGAGCCCAACTAATGATTCTCAATAGAGGGAAAGAAAAAGTTCTGACATCATTTTTTTTTTTTTTTCTGCTCTGTGTTCTCTTTTTTTTTTTTCCCCTAGACATTTGGGTGATTCTGGACACAGGTGTGGACATGGATATTCAGGGTCTGTGCTCTTCAATGGATAATCTCGTTATAAATGTACAAAAAATTCAAGATACTATTGATCAGAAATCTGTGTTAGAACCAAGAATTCCTATTCCTGATTTGTTTTTTGGAGATAGAACTAAGTTTCTAAGTTTCAAAAATAATTGTAAGCTATTTCTGGCCTTGAAACCTCATTCTTCTGGTAATCCTATTCAACAGGTTTTGATTATTATTTCTTTTTTGCGCGGCGACCCTCAAGACTGGGCATTTTCTCTTGCGCCAGGAGACCCTGCATTGAGTAGTGTCGATGCGTTTTTCCTGGCGCTCGGATTGCTGTACGATGAGCCTAATTCAGTGGATCAGGCTGAGAAAAATTTGCTGGCTTTGTGCCAGGGTCAGGATGATATAGAAGTATATTGTCAGAAATTTAGGAAATGGTCAGTACTCACTCAGTGGAATGAATCTGCGCTGGCAGCTTTGTTCAGAAAGGGTCTCTCTGAGGCTCTTAAGGATGTCATGGTGGGATTTCCTATGCCTGCTGGTTTGAATGAGTCTTTGTCTTTGGCCATTCAGATCGGTCGACGCTTGCGCGAGCGTAAATCTGTGCACCATTTGGCGGTACTGCCTGAGGTTAAACCTGAGCCTATGCAGTGCGATAGGACTATGACTAGAGTTGAACGGCAGGAATACAGACGTCTGAATGGTCTGTGTTTCTACTGTGGTGATTCCACTCATGCTATTTCTGATTGTCCTAAGCGCACTAAGCGGTCCGCTAGGTCTGCCGTCATTGGTACTGTACAGTCCAAATTCCTTCTGTCCATTACCTTGATATGCTCTTTGTCGTCGTTTTCTGTCATGGCGTTTGTGGATTCGGGCGCTGCCCTGAATCTGATGGATTTAGATTATGCTAAACGTTGTGGGTTTTTCTTGGAGCCTTTGCGGTGTCCTATTCCATTGAGAGGAATTGATGCTACACCTTTGGCCAAGAATAAACCTCAATACTGGGCCCAGCTGACCATGTGCATGGCTCCTGCACATCAGGAAGTTATTCGCTTTCTGGTGTTGCATAATCTGCATGATGTGGTCGTGTTGGGGTTGCCATGGCTACAAACCCATAATCCAGTATTGGATTGGAATTCCATGTCGGTATCCAGCTGGGGTTGTCAGGGGGTACATGGTGATGTTCCATTTTTGTCGATTTCATCATCCACCCCTTCTGAGGTCCCAGAGTTCTTGTCTGATTATCAGGATGTATTTGAGGAGCCCAAGTCCGATGCCCTACCTCCGCATAGGGATTGTGATTGTGCTATCAATTTGATTCCTGGTAGTAAATTCCCTAAAGGTCGATTATTTAATTTATCCGTGCCCGAACACGCCGCTATGCGCAGTTATGTGAAGGAATCCCTGGAGAAGGGACATATTCGCCCATCGTCATCACCACTGGGAGCAGGGTTCTTCTTTGTAGCCAAGAAGGATGGTTCGCTGAGACCGTGTATTGATTACCGCCTTCTTAATAAGATCACTGTTAAATTTCAGTATCCCTTGCCATTGTTATCTGACTTGTTTGCTCGGATTAAGGGGGCTAGTTGGTTCACTAAGATAGATCTTCGTGGTGCGTATAATCTGGTGAGAATCAGGCAAGGAGATGAATGGTAAACTGCATTCAATACGCCCGAGGGTCATTTTGAGTATCTAGTGATGCCGTTCGGACTTGCCAATGCTCCATCTGTGTTTCAGTCTTTTATGCATGACATCTTCCGTGAGTATCTGGATAAATTCCTGATTGTTTACTTGGATGACATTTTGATCTTCTCAGATGATTGGGAGTCTCATGTGAAGCAGGTCAGAATGGTTTTTCAGGTCCTGCGTGCTAACTCTTTGTTTGTGAAGGGATCAAAGTGTCTCTTCGGTGTGCAGAAAGTTTCATTTTTGGGGTTCATCTTCACCCCTTCTACTATCGAGATGGATCCAGTTAAGGTCCAAGCCATCCAGGATTGGATTCAGCCGACATCTCTGGAAAGTCTGCAAAAGTTCCTGGGCTTTGCTAATTTTTATCGTCGCTTCATCTGTAATTTTTCTAGCATTGCCAAACCATTGACCGATTTGACCAAGAAGGGTGCTGATTTGGTTAATTGGTCTTCTGCTGCTGTGGAAGCTTTTCAGGAGTTGAAGCGTCGTTTTTGTTCTGCCCCTGTGTTGTGTCAGCCAGATGTTTCTCTTCCGTTCCAGGTCGAGGTTGATGCTTCTGAGATTGGAGCAGGGGCGGTTTTGTCACAGAGAGGTTCTGATTGCTCAGTGATGAAACCATGTGCTTTCTTTTCCAGGAAGTTTTCGCCCGCTGAGCGTAATTATGATGTGGGCAATCGAGAGTTGCTGGCCATGAAGTGGGCATTCGAGGAGTGGCGTCATTGGCTTGAAGGAGCTAAGCATCGCGTGGTGGTATTGACTGATCATAAGAACTTGACTTATCTCGAGTCTGCCAAGCGCTTGAATCCTAGACAGGCCCATTGGTCGTTATTTTTTGCCCGCTTCGACTTTGTGATTTCGTACCTTCCGGGCTCTAAAAATGTGAAGGCGGATGCTCTGTCTAGGAGTTTTGTGCCCGACTCTCCGGGCTTATCTGAGCCAGCGGGTATCCTCAAGGAAGGAGTCATTGTGTCTGCCATCTCCCCTGATTTACGGCGTTTGCTGCAAAAATTTCAGGCGAATAAACCTGATCGTTGTCCAGCAGAGAAACTGTTCGTCCCTGATAGGTGGACTAATAAACTTATCTCTGAACTTCATTGTTCGGTGTTGGCTGGTCATCCTGGAATCTTTGGTACCAGAGAGTTAGTGGCTAGATCCTTCTGGTGGCCATCTCTGTCACGGGATGTACGTATTTTTGTGCAGTCCTGTGGGATTTGTGCTAGGGCTAAGCCCTGCTGTTCTCGTGCCAGTGGGTTGCTTTTGCCCTTGCCGGTCCCAAAGAGGCCTTGGACACATATTTCGATGGATTTCATTTCTGACCTTCCCGTTTCTCAAAAGATGTCAGTCATTTGGGTGGTCTGTGATCGCTTTTCTAAAATGGTCCATCTGGTGCCCTTGGCTAAATTGCCTTCCTCCTCTGATTTGGTACCTTTGTTCTTTCAGCATGTGGTTCGGTTGCATGGCATTCCTGAGAATATTGTTTCTGACAGAGGTTCCCAGTTTGTTTCAAGGTTTTGGCGAGCCTTTTGTGGTAGGATGGGCATTGACCTATCCTTTTCCTCGGCTTTCCATCCTCAGACTAATGGCCAGACCGAACGAACCAATCAGACCTTGGAAACATATCTGAGATGTTTTGTTTCTGCAGACCAGGATGATTGGGTGTCCTTTTTGCCGTTGGCTGAGTTCGCCCTTAATAATCGGGCCAGCTCGGCTACCTTGGTTTCTCCATTTTTTTGCAATTCTGGGTTCCATCCTTGTTTCTCTTCAGGACAGGTTGAGTCTTCGGACTGTCCTGGTGTGGATTCTGTGGTGGATAGGTTGCAGCAGATCTGGACTCAGGTAGTGGACAATTTGATCTTGTCCCAGGAGAAAGCTCAACTTTTCGCTAATCGCAGACGCCGTGTGGGTCCCCGACTTCGTGTTGGGGATCTGGTTTGGTTATCTTCTCGTCATATTCCTATGAAGGTTTCCTCTCCTAAATTTAAACCTCGTTTTATTGGTCCGTATAGGATTTCTGAGGTTCTCAATCCTGTGTCTTTTCGTTTGACCCTCCCAGACTCCTTTTCCATACATAATGTATTCCATAGGTCGTTGTTGCGGAGATACGTGGCACCTATGGTTCCATCTGTTGAGCCTCCTGCCCCGGTTTTGGTGGAAGGGGAATTGGAGTATATTGTGGAGAAGATTTTGGATTCTCGTGTTTCTAGACGGAAACTCCAGTATCTGGTTAAATGGAAGGGTTATGCTCAGGAAGATAATTCCTGGGTTTTTGCCTCTGATGTTCATGCTTCCGATCTTGTTCGTGCCTTTCATGCGGCTCATCCTGGTCGGCCTGGGGGCTCTGGTGAGGGTTCGGTGACCCCTCCTCAAGGGGGGGGTACTGTTGTGAATTCTGTGGCTGAATTCACTCCTGTGGTCACAAGTGGTACTGCAGCTTCTGAGCTTCCTCCCTCAGGTGTTCTGGTGAGCTCGTTAACTGCTTCATTACTTAACTCCGCCTGATGCTGCTATCCTTGCTCCTTGTCAATGTTTCAGTGTTGGATCTGAGCTTCTCCTGATTGTTCCTGTGACCTGCTGCTTTGTATAGCTAAGTGCTTTTTGCTTTTTTGTTGCTTTTTTCTGTCCAGCTTGTCTTTTGTTTTGCTGGAAGCTCTGAGACGCAAAGGGTGTACCGCCGTGCCGTTAGTTCGGCACGGTGGGTTTTTTTTGCCCCCTTTGCGTGGTTTTGCTTTAGGGTTTTTTGTAGACTGCAAAGTTCGCTTTACTGTCCTCGCTCTGTCCTAGAATATCGGGCCCCACTTTGCTGAATCTATTTCATCCCTACGTTTTGTCTTTTCATCTTACTCACAGTCATTATATGTGGGGGGCTGCCTTTTCCTTTGGGGAATTTCTCTGGGGCAAGTCAGGCCTATTTTTCTATCTTCAGGCTAGCTAGTTTCTTAGGCTGTGCCGAGTTGCCTAGGTAGTTGTTAGGCGCAATCCACAGCCGCTTTTAGTTGTGTTTAGGATAGGATCAGGTGTGCAGTCTACAGAGTTTCCACGTCTCAGAGCTCGTTCTTGTATTTTTGGGTATTTGTCAGATCACTGTGTGCGCTCTGATCGCTAAGCACACTGTGTTTCTGGATTGCCTTCATAACACCTGTCATTAGCAAACATAACACAGGAGGCATGGTGATACCCATATAGCTGGGGGCATGCTAGAGTCCCTATAAACATTCTCAAGTCACCATGAGCGGGGGACAGAGAGAGAAAATCTGTGAGCCCCACAGCGCTAGAGGAAGGCTTTGATTTCCACCTGGATAAGGGAACTCCTAACATGTCTCCAAGCCGGCCAGACCCTGCCTGCCCTGTGATCTGGTACCCTGGACTGTGGCTGCCTGAAGTCTTCAGTAAACAATGTAAAGAGACTGCAAACCTGTGTCCTCTTTCCTTACTGCGCCTTTTACCATCTTCCATCTACACACCGGTAGCTCAGGGGATACACTTCACCTGTGGGAAGTTATACCATCTAGCTGCCATAACATCACCCCAGAGGACCCCTTTAACCCCTTTCTGACCTCAGACGGGATAGTACATCCGAGGTCAGAAGCCCCTCTTTGATGCGGGCTCCGGCGGTGAGCCCGCATCAAAGCCGGGACATGTCAGCTGTTTTGAACAGCTGACATGTGCCCATAATAGGCGCGGGCAGATTCGCGATCTACCTGCACCTATTAACTAGTTAAATGCCGCTGTCAAACGCAGACAGCAGCATTTAACTACCGCATCCGGCCGGGCGGCCGGAAATTACGGCATCGCCGACCCCTGTCACATGATCGGAGGTCGGCGATGCTTCTCCATTGTAACCACAGAGGTCCTTGAGACCTCTATTGCTACTGATCGCCGGTAGCTGTGAGCGCCACCCTGTGGTCGGCGCTCACAGCACACCTGATTTTCTGCTACATAGCAGCGAAAATAAGATCGCTGCTATGTAGCAGAGGCGATCGCGTTGTGCCTGCTTCTAGCCTCCAATGGAGGCTATTGAAGCATGGCAAAAGTAAAAAAAAGATAAAAAAATGTGAAAAAAAAAAAAAAGTTTAAATCACCCCCCTTTCGCCCCAATCAAAATAAATCAATAAAAAAATCAAATCTACACGTATTTGGTATCACTGCGTTCAGAATCGCCCAATCTATCAATTAAAAAAAGCATTAACATGATCGCTAAACGGTGTAGCGAGAAAAAAATCAGTTTTTTTGGTCGCCGCGACATTGCATTAAAATGTAATAAAGGGCGATCAAAAGAACGTATTTGCACCAAAATGCTATCATTAAAAACATCATCTCAGCAAGCAAAAAATAAGACCTCACAGACCCTAGATCATGAAAAATGGAGACGCTACGAGTATCGGAAAATGGCACAATTTTTTTTTTTTAAGCAAAGTTTGGAATTTTTTTTCACCACTTAGGTAAAAAATAACCTAGTCATGTTAGGTGTCTATGAACTCGTACTGACCTGGAGAATCATAATGTTAGGTCAGTTTTAGCATTTATTGAACCTAGCAAAAAAGCCAAACAAAAAACAAGTGTGGGACTGCACTTTTTTTGCAATTTTACCGCACTTGGAATTTTTTTCCCGTTTTCTAGTACACGACATGCTGAAATCAATGTTGTTGTTCAAAAGTACAACTCGTCCCGCAAAAAATAAGCCCTCACATGGCCAAATTGACAGAAAAATAAAAAAGTTATGGCTCTGGGAAAGAGGGGAGTGAAAAATGAACACGGAAAAATGAAAAATCCCAAGGTCATGAAGGGGTTAAGCAGCGTCGGTCCCCACTGACCTAATACCACTGATGGCGTCATGAAAATAAACTTTATTCCCTTTAAAAACCTTCCCATTTTAAATCAGCGCCCAGGACCACGGACCGGGTCGCCACTGTGACATCCCCCTGTGAATCACCGGACCCGGTACAGAGTTCCCCATGGCCCAGGTGGGGCGTCTCATCTTGGCATCACGAACAGGATTGACTGACCCAGCAAATTGGGTCATGTGCACCTAAAAGACTGTGCCTAATTGCGATTTGTTTGAGAGACTGTGTAATGTAATTTGCCGCCAAAACCACCGCCATTAGAGCACCATGTGGCGTGCAGGAGGAGTGGGGCGTGTTGTCATGGGCGGAGCTTGGAAAATAGGGGTCTACCTTTTTTTTTAATTATTAATGGGCATCATAAACACCCTTGCCAAAAATTAGAGTGACTGGTGTATCACGGAATACATTCACCCTCATGTTCTAGTGGTGGTGTCTGAAGAAATGTGGAGGATGTCCTCCTATGAATGTTTTCCCAATTTAAACGGGTGGGTCTCCTATACTTGACATGCCCATACACTAAGTTTAAGGGCTGACAAACATTTCCCCCTGGGGGTCTACTTTTTTTTTAAATTATTTACAGGCATCATAACAGCCTTGCCAAAAATTTGAGTGACTGTTGGATAACGGAATACGTTCACCCTCGTGTTTTAGTGGGGTGTCTGAAGAGAAATGGAGGATGTCCTCCTATGAATATTTTCCCAGTTTAAAGACGTGGTTCTCCTATGCTTGAAATGCCCATACACTATGTGTAAGGGCTGATAAACATTTCCCCATGGGGGGTACATTTTTTAAAAAACATTTACGAGCCACATAGACACTCTTGCAAAGAATAGACTGAGCTGCTTATCTGTTATAATTCCAGCAGCGGCATTAAAAATCCGCTCTGACAAAATGCTAGTGTCTAGACAGTACAGGACCTCCAAAGTGTAGAGAGCCATTTCATGCAACGTGTCCAGCTTGGATACCCAATGATTAACCCTGCTGTTCTGTTGGTCAAAAATGACCGACTTTGAACTTCAATATTCTTTAAAATATTCAAGATGCGGCTCTGAAACCCGTGGCCGACCGACCCATCCTCATTTAAGTCAATCAACCACAAGTTTCAGAACCGCATCTTGAACACCCCAAAAAATACCAAAGTTCAAAATAGGTCTCCCCAGACCGAACAGAACAGCAGGGTTAAAAGGCACAGAGGAATCACGGGTGACATTGGTACGGTCAGCAAGATACTCCCTCACCATCTTTCCAAACATTCCATTGTGGCATTACAACATGCCTCAGGGCCAGGGTGATTGGAGGGTCTGAGAAAACTGTCACAGAACTTTGCCAATGTTGGCCTGCCACTGCTGGATTGGAGTTGTGTCTCTCTCGCCTGTACTCTTTGGTTTTCTAATGCACTGTGACGTCTGGTGCCAGCGTTTTCAAATGGGAATTTTTAAAATATTTTCGCAACTATGGCCTTCTTGTACTGCACCATTTTAGCACACCTGTCTGCCTCTGGAACAAGAGATAGAAAGTTCTCCTAGTAGACTGGGTTTAAATGAGTCACTACCCAGTAATGACACTCAACAAAATTTTTTTACAATATGAGGGTCACGGGACAAGCAGCACAACACAAAGTCAGCCATGCATGCCAGACTGGTAACAGGAAAGCTTTCCGTGTCCTCAACAACAGAACAAGTGACCAAGGTGTCCTCCTTCTCATCCTCCCTGTCCTCAGGCCATCCACGCTGAACAGATGGTATGACAGTTGTACTTTCAGTATCGTCTATAGCACATGAAAGTAGCTCCTATTCTTCCTCCTCCTCCTCATTGTCAACCAGTTCACGTTGGGATAACATGAGGTTGGGCTGTATGTAATCACCCTGCATGGTTCCTTGCTCCAGGTCCTCATGCTCCTTCTGCAATGCATCCTCTTTCACTGTGAGCAGAGAGGTTTTCAGAATGCAGATGCTAATTATGGCGCCATTGCTGCTCACTATCTTGTGGACTCCTCAAAGTTTTGCAGGGTGGTACAGATGTCTGGCATCCATGTCCACTCCTGAGGTCTTATGTGTGAAGTCTGAACTGAATAACGACGCCCTGTTGATGCTGATAGTCAACAACTGCCCTCTTCTACTCACAAATCCTTTCCAACATGTGCAGTGTAGAGCTCCAATGCGTGAAGACATCGCACACTAGTCGGTGAGCCGGAAGCTGCAAACGCTGCTGAAGCACGGCAAGGGGGGCTGAAGCTGCAGCTAACTTTCTAAAATGGGCCCACAGTTGGTGTACTTTCATAAGCAGATCCGGCAGCTCTGGGTAGGTTTTGAGAAAATGCTGAACCACTAGGTTAAGCACATGGGCCATGCATGGCACGTGTGTGAGCTCGCCTCACCTCAGAGCTACCACCAGGTTCCGGCCATTGTCACACATGACCATGGCTGGCTGTAGGTTCAGCAGTGTCAGCCACAGATCTGACTGCTCTTTCAGAGCTGTCCACAATTCTTCAGCATTGTGCGGTTTGTTACCTAAGCAGATTAGCTTCTGTGCAGCCTGTTGGTGCTTGGCTGAGGCAGTGCTGCGGTGCTTCCAGCTTGTGACTGATATGCTACTTTCAGTGATGGAGGCTGAAGAGGAGGTGGAGGAGGAGGTGCAGGAGATGTAGACTGTGGTGGCATCCCAGATTGATGTGTGACCTGGAATCCTTGGGTTTGGGAGGACGTGCACCATCCCAATGACTTACTAGGTCCCAGCTTTCACTATGTTAACCCAATGTGCCAGCAGCGAGATGTACCATTCCTGCCCACAAGCACTTGTCCACTTGTGTCCGTGGTTAGGTGGGCTTTCCCTGTAACAGCATTGTTAATTGCACGGCTAATGTTGTGGGATATGTGCTTGTGTAATGCTGGGAAGGCACACCGAGAGAAATAGTTGCGACTGGGGACCGAATACCTTGGGATGGCCGCCACCATCACGTGGCGGAAAGCTTCCATCCCCATGAGCCTAAAAGGCAACATTTCGAGTGCAAGTAGATGAGAAGTTTGTGAATTTAGTACTGTGGCCTGTGGGGCATTGGAGGCATACTTCTGCTTGCATTCCAATGACTGTGGTATGGACAACTGAAGGCTGTGCAGGGACAAGGATGAAGATGTGCTCGATGATGGTGCTAGTTGAGTCTGTGAAATTGCAGGTGCAGGGCAGGAGGCATCTTCACATGCACCGTGGATAGGGAATTGGCTTTCACGCACAACAGTGGAAGAAGGAGTGGCGTTACCTGCAGACACTGTTCCTGGTGCCTGTGGTTTGGCCCACAAAGTCGGGTGCTTTGCTGTCATGTGCCTAATTATGCTGGTGATGGTCAGACTGGTAGTTTTGCTACCCCTGCTGAAGTGGGCATAACAGGTTTTGCAAATGGCCTGTCTGGGATTATTATTATTATTATTATTTATTTATATAGCACCATTGATTCCATGGTGCTGTACATGAGAAGGGGTTACATACAAGTTACAAATATCACATACAGTAAACAAACTAACAATGATGGACTGGTACAGAGGGCGAGGACCCTGCCCTTGCGGGCTTACATTCTACAGGATTATGGGGAAGGAGACAGTAGGTTGAGGGTTGCAGGAGCTCCGGTGTTGGTGAGGCGGTAGCTCCGGTGTTGGTGAGGCGGTAGCTCCAGTGTTGGTGAGGCGGTAGCTTCGATAGTGATGAGGCAGCAGCGGTGTCAGTGCAGGCTGTAGGCTTTCCTGAAGAGATGAGTTTTCAGGTTCCGTCTGAAGGATCCGACTGTGGTTGATAGTCGGACATGTTGGGACAGAGAGTTCCAGAGGATGGGGGATATTCGGGAGAAGTCTTGGAGGCGATTGGATGAGGAGCAAATAAGTGTGGAGGAGAGAAGGAGGACTTGGGAGGACCGGAGATCACGTGAGGGAAGATATCGAGAGATTAGTTCAGAGATATATGGAGGAGACAGGTTGTGGATGGCTTTGTAGGTCAGTATTAGCAATTTGAACTGGATACGCTGAGGGAATGGGAGCCAGTGAAGAGATTTGCAGAGGGGGGAAGCGGAGGAGTAGAGAGGAGAGAGATGGATTAGTCGGGCAGCAGAGTTAAGGATGGACTGGAGAGGTGCAAGGGTGTTAGCAGGGAGGCCACAGAAAAGGATGTTGCAGTAGTCAAGGCGGGAAATGATGAGGGCGTGTACAAGCATTTTAGTAGATTGGGGGTTGAGGAAAGGACGGATCCTGGAGATATTTTTGAGCTGGAGGCGACAGGAGGTGGAAAGAGCTTGGATGTGTGGTTTGAAGGACAGGGCAGAGTCGAAGGTTACTCCGAGGCAGCGGACTTCGGGTACAGGGGAAAGCATGATGTCATTGACTGCGATAGATAGGTCAGGTAAGGAAGATTTGTGGGATGGAGGAAAGATGATGAGTTCAGATTTGTCCACATTGAGTTTGAGGAAGCGAGAGGAGAAGAAGGAGGATATGGCTGATAGGCACTCTGGGATTCTGGACAGAAGAGCGGTGACGTCTGGGCCAGAGAGGTAGATCTGAGTGTCATCAGCATAGAGGTGGTACTGGAATCCATGGGACTTTATGAGTTGTCCCAAGCCAAGTGTATAGATTGAGAAGAGTAGGGGTCCTAGAACAGAGCCTTGGGGGACTCCAACAGAGAGAGGGTGGGATGAGGAGGTAGTATGGGAGTGGGAGACGCTGAATGTGCAGTTGGAAAGGTACGAGGCGATCCAGGATAGGGCGAGGTCTTTGATGCCAAAGGAGGAGAGCATCTGCAGTAGGAGGCAGTGGTCAACTGTGTCGAAAGCAGAGGACAGGTCTAGAAGGAGGAGTACAGAGTATTGTCCAGTAGCTTAGGCGGTAAGTAGGTCGTTAGTGATTTTGGTTAGGGCAGTCTCAGTTGAGTGATGGGGCGGAAACCAGATTGTAGATTGTCGTACAACAATTTAGATGAGAGGTGGGAGGAGAGTTCAGCATGGACGTGCTGCTCCAGGAGTTTGGAAGCAAATGGGAGCAGCGATATTGGGCGATAGCTGGGCATAGCAGTTGGATCGAGGGTTGGCTTTTTAAGGATAGGCGTGATTGTGGCATGTTTAAACGCAGAGGGGAAGGTGCCAGAAGTTAGTGATAGGTTGAAGAGGTGGGTTAGGGATGGGATAAGTGTGGTGGTGAGGTTGGGGAGGAGGTGGGATGGGATGGGGTCGAGCGCACATGTGGTGAGGTGGGATTTGGAGAGGAGACAATTAAGTCCCCCTTCAGTGATGTTGGATAGGGAGGTTATGGGGTTTGGGCATTGGTCTGGTATACAAAGGGGTTGTGGTGGTTGAACAATAAAGACTTGCCTTGTCTGGTCGATCTTATTTTTAAAGTGTGTGGCAAAGTCCTCAGCAGAGATGAGGGAGGTTGGAGGGGGCAGTGGGGGGGCGGAGGAGGGAGTTAAATGTTTTGAATAACTGTTTGGGGTTGTGGGATAGGGAAGATACGGGGGTTGTGAAGTAGGCCTGTTTAGCAGAGGTGAGTGCAGATTTAAAAGCGAGTGTCGCTTGTTTGAATACAGTGAAGTCGTCTTGCGAGTGTGTTTTCTTCCAACGCCGCTCCGCAACCCTGGACACTTGCCTTAGCTTTTTGGTGGTGTTATTATGCCAAGGTTGTCTATTGATACGTCGCGCTCTGCCATGGACGAGAGGGGCAACCGTGTCAATAGCTGATGCGAGAGTGGCATTGTAATCAGCAAAGTCTTCAAAAAACAGCCAGACTCAGGAAGACCTTACAGTTGGACTAGAAACTTCCATCATGTTGGTGTTGTGGGGAACGATTGCCCACCTTTTGTCTGACACCACACTGCGTCTTCCTGCCTGTTGGGGTGCTATGCCTTCATCCTCCTGTGTGCTGCTGTCCTCGCCATGCATGTCCTCCTTCCAGGTTGGGTCAGTTGCTATATCATCCACCACCTCTTCTTCCACTTCCACACCCTGGTCCTCCTCTTGAGTTTCTGGCAATTGATTCTTATCATCGTCCACCTCTTGTGACACGTAAACACCATTGCCTTCATGTGACCATGGCTGCTCAAATATTTGGGCATCGCTACATGGAATCTCATCTTGCCTCGCTTCAAGTGGACTGGAAGAGAGACCTGAATCTGTAAATGGAAAAGTGAAAAACTCTTTGAAGTTCCCAAGTGTTGGATCAGTTGTCTCAGGGCACTCAGCATGGTGGAAGGAAGGAGGATCAGGGTGAGGAATATGTGGTCCAGAGTCACGGCTACTCAGACTTGACTGTGTGGAAGACGGTGCTGGTTTTGGTGGCAAAGCGACTGGAAGTATTATCCGCCATCCAAACAACTGCCTGTTTATGCTGCTTTGGTGTCAAGAGTGCTGTTCTGCCGTGCCCTATGAATTCTGATAGGAATATGAAGATGAAGATGTGGGTGTTTGTTGTGGCCCACTTTCAGCTTGCCCACAGCTTTAACCTCTGCATGCACCATCACCATAACATCCACTTCCCTGTCCCTTGCCATGGCCTTGCTAATTTTAATTAAAAGGTGAATGCAAGCCTCAGCTCTAATCTATTGACACAAATTGTAGGCCACAGATAGATAAGGCATGTCACAGAGAAACCAGACTGTTCAATACGTGGCCTGTATTATTGAATTTTTTATCCTAAAATAGTGTATAGACCTAGGGTAGCAGATAGCAAAAAAAGTGGAAAATCAACCTTTTGTAGAGCACAGATAGATCAAGAGTCTAAGGGAGCTATCACACTCATCAATACGTGGCCAGTTTGTTTTTATATTTTACCCAAAAATAGTGTATGGACCTAGTGTAGCAGACAGCAAAAGCAAAAAAAAAAGTGGAAGGTAGGTCTAAAAAGCAACGATTTGTAGGGCACAGATAGACCAGGCATCTGACAGAGATAACAAACTGTTCAATATGTTGCCTGGAGTTTTTTTTATTTTTTTTTTAACCCCAAAATACTGTATACACCTAGGGTATCCGACAGAAAAACAGTGGAAAATAGGCCGGAAATGCCACTATTTGTAGAACACACATAGATCTTTCGTCTGACGGAGATAGAATTCTGTTAAATATGTGCCCTGGATATTTTTTGGCCCATCAAAATTGTAAAAAAAAATTAGCTTATTGATATGCGATGCATGTGGTGTACAAAAGACAGTGATAAATATAAGAACTGTAGCTAAATATTTTTGAACCAGCTAAAGATTTTTTGGTCAGCAAAATGGTGTCAAAAAATCTTGTCAGAAAAAAATACTACAGTACCAAAAAAAGGCCAGAATTTTCTGCACACTAACATCTGATGCCTGAGACAAAAAAAAAGCCATTTTAAATTGCTAGATTTTCACACTGTTGTATTAAAATGACCTGGCTGTACTCTGCAGTGTGACCAAGCAAATAAATGTAGAAAAAAAGGGGGTTCTGGATTGCTTTGTAATATGGATTATTATGACACAATGGTGAATAAACATACAGTACATACCAATCTTCCACTACCTTCAAGGATGTTATAATCCAGGGGTAAAAAAAACCCAAAACTTGTATAAATAGTATAATATATATACCAGGCTAAATTGTTTCCTCGCTAGATGAAGCTCAAGAACATCAACTGTTCATTAACCCTCCGTCACATACAACTGATCTGACAGGCGCTTCTCTTTTACTTTCATTTCTCCTTCCTCACCAGATTGTGAGGAAACCCCCTCCCTCCAGGTAGTCTCCTGTCTCTTGAAGGTCTGTGAAACCTGATATCACAGTTGGATTTCAGAGCTTCAGGGGAGAGGATATAGCTGCACAGATCTCTCAGGCTCATTGTATGTGAATACGTCACATTCAGTAAGGTTGGTATTTTATGTTTTTATTCATCACAATAGTTTATTTAGCTTGTTTTATGAATGTATAGCACAAAATGTGAGGATATTTCATAGAAATAAGGGAGATTTTATAAAAGAAAGTGTGCTGCTCAGGCATATACAGTAGTTCCCTAACATATTCTTTCTCTTGCTTTAGATTATCTGCTGAAATGGAAAGGAAAATGTACAATTTATCCAAACAACTTGATGTTGAGGAAGTAACAAACATGCTGTTAGATGATAGAGACCTCACACTGAATGAGGATTTAGGAGAGGAAAGTGAGATTGATTCTCATGATGAGGTGGAAGAATGTGTCCTGGATTCTGAAACAGAGCAAGATGGTGACAGTGGTGAGGATGAAGAAGTTGGATCATATTATATTGGCTACAGCAGATCAGATGTGCTCCACTTTCAACATCAGCAGAAACATCAAACGCTGGCCAATGGTCATATTTTTTTGCTATGTTGAATTTGGGTGGTATAAATTCACAAGTAATTTATCTTGAAAACAAGCTTGAACCACTCCATAGACGATTGTATCTGAAAAAATTGGCCCATGAACTAGTACTTGGAGAGCTATGCAGGAGAAGCGTGAAAACAATCGGTATCCCCTCTCGCCTTCAAGTTCAGCTCAAAAGGTTCCGCCCAGAAGATGATGGTGAAAAGTCACCATCTGCACCACCTCACAAAAGAAGGAGATGCACCACCTGCCAAACGGAAAGCGGAACCAGAGGGCTTTCAAATTATGAATGTCTCAAATGTCATAAAGCAATTTGCCTGACACATGCAAAAATGGTGTGTAATTGTTGCTATTTGCTCTGCAAGTGTGACTTTTCTGGGGAAACCTCAGCATCTACTTCTGATTTAATATGTTTTTAATAGTACTTAAGGTACCTTAAAATTAAGTTTGTGTTCAAAAATTTTCTTTGTACATTTTTTTGAGAGAGTCGAACTGGGGACTATTTGGCGGGAGTTTTGAAAAGTTTGTATTTCATAGTTATTAGTTTTATGTTAAGTAAATGTTTTTTTTTGCAACTGATTATGTGTAGTCTCTTTTATTACATCCCTATGAAGGTCACTGATCACTTTTAGAGCACTGAAATTGCAAACATTAGATATTATAGGTATTTTTCCAGCAGGCGCCTGACAGGCACATTGTATGTGAACTCGTTAGTCCGAATATTGTATGTGACGGAGGGTTAAGCCTCTTAGGGTGGTCCGTGTCCATCTAAAAAATCCACCTTGTTTCTCTCTGCAAGATTTTTTTATCCCAGTCTCCTTGACGGACCGATGGTTCCACCACTTTGATTGTCCTGAATGCACTAGATCCCAGATCACCCTATGACACATGTTCACATGCCGAGCCAGCGGTGTGTCTCTCTTATTACGTATGTCACCAAGATACTCACCAATCCGCACTTGAAACTGTCTCTTAGTCTTACCAATGTAGTTAAGTGAACAGGTACATGTGCACAGGTAGATGACTCCCACAGTCTTAGAATTCGCAAACTGTTTGTTGTTATAAGTTCTATTAGTAACTGTACTAGTAAACGTATTGGATGGCGTAACATACCGACAGTAGCTGCAATGTCCACACCTAAAGGTACCTATGGCCCTATTGTCCTGCCACATTCCCTCCTTCTTAGGAGGGGCGACTTGACTGTTGACAAGCTGGTCCTTGATAGATTTACCCCTCCTAAGGCTGCCGTCACACTAGCAGTATTTGGTCAGTATTTTACATCAGTATTTGTAAGCCAATGCCAGGAGTGGAACAAATAGAGGAAAAGTATAATAGAAACATATCACCACTTCTGCATTTATCACCCACTCCTGGTTTTGGCTTACAAATACTGATGTAAAATACTGACCGAATACTGCTAGTGTGACGGCAGCCTAAATGTCACCGATGGTCTTGGTGTAATCCATTTAACTATATCAGAGTCAGTTCTGAGAACATTCCAATGTTTTTTAAGAATATGCAACATTTTGGGATTTTGGTCATCAAAGGTGCCTATTAATCTAGTGAGTGTATCTGAATCCTGTACTTTTTTTTTATGTCAAAAGAGATGTCCTGTCAGTCCTAAGCACATTATGATACGCTCTTTTTATTACCGAACCGGGGTACCCATGATCTTTGAATCTCTGGGTTAGATCGTGTGCCTTGTCACAAAAACCTGCTGTCCCTGAGCAGTTTCTTCTCAATCGGAAGAACTGTCCTTTCGGAATACCTCGTTTTTGGGGGACCGGATGATGGCTCTCCCATTTCAGTAGGCTGTTCATCGCCCTGGCTTTCCAAAATATAGATATCTTCAAAGAGCCATCCGGCTGTATGGTAATCGACACATCAAGAGAGACAATTGTATTCCCCCCTATCTCATATGTGGATTTTAAACCCAAATTATTCACATTGAGATGTTGGACAAGCGTGATAAACTCCTCTGCACTGCCCGTCCATAGGACGAGGATGTCATCTATATAGCGGCCCCAAAATTGAATATTGGGCCCCCGGATGACATCCCCATCCTTGAAAACCACGATATCCTCCCACCAGCCCAGGAGCATGTTGGCATAAGTGGGGGCACATGTGGCTCCCCATAGCCGTGCCTCTGGGATGGTGGTAGTACCTCCCCCCAAAAAGGAAGAAGTTATGTCTTAGAACAATTTGTAACAATTCTAAGATGAATTCATTATGTGATGTTAGATGGCTACCCCTAGTGCTCAGAAAGTATCTGGCTTCCATTAGGCATCGTTCATGAGGTATACTCAAATACAGTGACAGTACAGTGCCTCTACATCAGTTGATACCAGGATAGTCCCTGGTTCAACATTAATACCATCCAACTTATTCAGTAGATCCGTGGTATCCCTCAGATGTGATGGAAGGGCTGTAACAAAACCTCTCAGGATCTGATCAAGATATACACTACTATTCTGACATAATCCGTCAATACCACACACTATGGGACTCCCTTTTAGAGGGGGATACCCTTTGTGTATCTTGGGATTTGCATAAAATGTGGCGATCAGCTGGTATTTTGGCAGGAGGAAGTCCATCTCATTAGAGGAGATAAGACACTTCTGTTTTGCTTCAGATACAATCTCTCTCAGGGCCTTTAGATATTCAGGACTGGGGTCACATGAAAGGATCTCATAGGTTTTCCTATCAGACAACAGCTCAACACACATTTGCCGGTATTGCTCATTATTCATTACCACAGTGTTCCCCCCCTTAACTGAGGGCTTTATAACCAGAGAGGTATTATCCTTTAGATTCTGTATTGTCATCAAATCATCAAATGACAGGTTCGAGGGTATCTGATTATCTTTTGTCCTGATTTTCTTATATCTATATATATATATATATATATATATATATTTTTTTTTTTTTCTTATAATATCCTCCACCACAAGTTTTAAAAAATGTCAATGCTGCTCACTTCTCCACTAGGTGGCATCTTGGTGCGCTTACATTTAAGGTTTGTAAAAGGACCTTCTCCCACGTTCCTCTCACCTTCCCAAGCCAGGTCGGTGAGTAATAGAACGTCTGGGAGTTCATCAATCGATATCCCCAATTGTTGGCACTTATTCCTGTCATTGTAAGCAAATCATTTTCTCCATCTTAACTTTCTCAAAAACAAATGTATATCTTTCACCCATACAAAAGGGTTAAGCCTAGTGGTTGGAACAAAGGTCATCCCTGCTTTCAATACCTTGTATTCTGATGTCGTAAGTGTGTGAGAAGATAAATTAATAATGCAATTTTTATCAGATCCCTTCATGTCCCAGTCCCTTTGTATGTCCCCAGAGTTACTTATTTGTTGTAAGTGACTGTCCAGCCTCGAAGTTGATATCGAGCATCTCGGCTCCCTAAAAAAGAGGGCTGTGCAGAATATGAGGATGATGTGGAGGCTGAGCCCTGATGGAGACCTCCTCTCCCTCCACTCTCTTCTCCTTTTCTCTGCCATCTCTTGAACCTTCTGCCTCTCCTATGCTGGTTGGTAAATCTCTCATAAGACCTGGGACTCTCTTTTGGATTAGCCTCAGGATCTGAGGGTTCTAGATCAGAGGAAGAAATATCCATACTAACTAGGGTTGAGCGAAACGGGTCGGCCATTTTCAGAAGTCGCCGACCTTTGGCAAAGTCAGGTTTCATGAAACCCGACCCGATCCCTGTGTGGGGTCGGCCATGAGGTCGGCGATCTTCGCGCAAAAGTCGCGTTTCATTCCAATACCGCAAGTATCGGATATCGGCCGATATTTGCGGTATCGGAATCCATATTTATGTGTAAAATAAAGAATAAAAATAAAAAATAGGGATATACTCACCCTCGGACGCGCCCTGGTAGTAACCGCTGTAACCGGCAGCTTCCATTCCTAAGAATGAGCGCGTGAAGGACCTTTGATGACGTCGCGGCTTGTGATTGGTCGCGTGAGTGGTCACATGAGCGGTCATGCGACCAATCACAGGCCGCGACGTCATCGAAGGTCCTTCACGCGCTCATTCTTAGGAAGGAAGGCTGCCGGTTAGTACCAGGGCGCGTCCGAGGGTGAGTATATCCCTATTTTTTATTTTTATTCTTTATTTTACACATAAATATGGATCCCAGGGCCTGAAGGAGAGTTTCCGCTCCTTCAGACCCTGCGAACCATTAGTATCCCATTGCACTGCATTGGGTTTCGTGTTTCGGCCGAACCCGGCCCCGACTTTTTTATAGGATCGGCCAATTTCACTCGACCCGACTTTTGAGAAAGTCGGGTTTCGTGAAACCCGACCCGACCCTAAAAAAACAAAAGTCGCTCAACCTTAATACTAACCGCTCCCCGCATATGTAAATTCGGGTATGCCTGCTTATCTCTGAATTCTGATAAATCCCTCAAAAAACGTTTGTGCTTCCGATCCTTTAGCGCTGCTTGATATTTTTCAACAGCCACTCTTAAATTCTCCTCCTTATTTGTGAAATTAGTTTCAGATTTAAATTTCAATGCCCCTTCAATAAGTTCTTTTAATCTCTTAGATGTCCTCTCAAATGTATGCTTTTCTTCCTCAATTAAAATCTGCATGAACCTTAGTGATGATGATATAGATTTTTTCTCTCAATTTTCCAAGAACGACGCTGATCTACTTCTAGTGGCAGTTATAACCTTAATCCTGAGCCCTCTAGGCACAATGTTATGTTTACTATAACTGTCCAATGATTGGACCAACCAGACTTAATATTTTCTTTATAGGCCTCCAATAATTCAGAAAAAAAGATTTTTCAAGTTCGGTCCTGTACCTAAATCTGATCCTCCCTCCTGCTCTGAGAAGACTTCCTTTGCCTCATCCAGCCATTTATTGGTGTTCAACGGTCCCGACAGGAAACCAGCCATTTCCAACTAAAATAGTCCAACTGTCCAACCAAATTATTGCAGGGGAGTATATCAAGCGTAGTACCAAACAAAAAACCTACCCTTAAAAACATTAATCTTTATTAATAATCCCAGGTAATACCATCAATCAAAAAATAGATAAAAAAAAACATCCCGCTAGGGATTCACATTACAGGGTTCAGGGTAACAGCCTATATAAAGAAGAGTATACCCAAAGAAAAAAATATTTTTCAAAAATACAAACGGGATATCAAAAAATTAAAAAAAAGAAAAAAAAATGCAAAATATAGTATACCTTCCTATTCCTAGTAGACCCTGAAGTCTGATATCCTTCCTGTCAGCGGAGGGTGGCCCCCTAATATGCGATCTGGCGCCCCCGCTCCACGATGGCTGTCCCTTAAATCCCTGGGTGATCCCTATGGTCCCCATGGTCCTCAAGTGCCAAATCTGTGAATTCTGCAGGACAATGGGTGGAAGACAATGCCAAACGAATTAGAGTCACTTTCAACCATCCAATCTACCACCTTTTCACCATCTTATGCCCATACCATTCTGCCAGCATTAATCAGACCTATGTAGCAGGTGTAGGACTACCACGTCTTCTCCTTGCAGCAGCTCCACCAACACAGGCTGTAAAGAGTAGATTTAAAGGGGCTGCACGCATTAAGCTTTTCTGCACTCTTTTCTTCTGTCTGACAATGCGGCACAACATGTGAAGCTGTCTTTATACAGGTTATCTCATGTGTTGCGCCAACCAATACTGTGATGCAGCAGGAAGTGCACACAGTGATAAAGCTTGGTAATTGGCTGATATGCAGCCGTTCACCAAGATTAATTAGGCGCAGCCAATGCACTATTGGTTTAAAGTCCATGTTCGAGGTTTGGAACCGCACACAGCATAGGGTGTCTGGTATGAACGTCGAACATGAGTGTTCTGGTGCGCCAATCGGGCATAGTGCTCGAGCACCCAGGATGCTCAATCGAGTAACGTTGCTCGATCCAGTATCGAGCAGTACAAAGCATATTCGCTCATCATTTCTAGTGTCCATGTTTTGTAAAAAATAATAGGCATTTAAATAAAGTTTCAGATGTTACTCAGCAATAATAGGTTGAAGGTGAACCAGGTCAGCTAAATTAGATTAGTAACAAAAATTCTTAGTTTAGTTGAGTTCTCATAACTGTTTATTTCCCATGACCACGATACATGGTCCAAGTCAGTTGTCTCAGTATGTCGGAGGAAACCCACGCAAACACGGAGAGAACATACAAACTCTTTGCAGATGTTGTCCTTTGTGGGATTTGAACCGAGGACTCCAGCGCTGCAAGGTTGCTGTGCTATCCACTAAGTCACCGTGCTGCCATAATAATAATAATAATAATAAGCCAAGCCTGGAATCCTGGACCATTGACCATGGACTGGTGTTAATTATTGGCTGCTGATTTCTTACCTGTGTATATCCATACAGATTCAGCAGTTCTGCCATTGGCACAGTTGTTACTGATAACAGATCTCCAATAAAACTTGCAATGTTACTTTCTTTCCCGCAGCTATAGTTAGGTACGGGAGCTCCTGGTCCTGATAATATTTGTATTACACTTTTCACAGCTTTCCTAGCACTGGTACAAGAATCAGACACATAATATCCTAAGGTCACATTGGGCAAAATGTACGGATTTTTATTCACTTCCTCTATGGCAAATTGAAAATCCAAAAAGGCCTTGTAAGTGGAAAAAAGAGCTCTGAAAACATACACAACATTTCTACCAGTTAATGATTAATGACATTATGTATGATATCAGATTAAATAATACATTAATATGGACAGCAGTACGTGACACATTGAAATTAGGAATATACTCACCCTCGGACGCGACCTAGTTCTAACCCGCAGCCTTTCTTCCTAAGAATCAGCGCTTGAAGGACCTTTCGATGACGTCGCGGCTTGTGATTGGTCGCGTAACGCCCATGTGACCGCTCACGCGACCAATCACAAGCCGCGACTTCATCGAAAGGTCCTTCAAGCGCTGATTCTTAGGAAGGAAGGCTCCCGATTACAACCAGGGCGCGTCCGAGGGTGAGTATAGCAATTATTTTTATTTTTATTCTTTATTTTACACAATAATATGGATCGCAGGGCCTGAACGAGAGTTTCCTCTCCTTCAGACCCTGGGAACCATTAGAAACCCAATGCACTGCATTGGGTTTCGTGTTTTGGCCGACCCCGACTTTTCTATAGGATCGGCCGATTTCACTCGACCCGACTTTTGAAAAAGTCGGGTTTCGTGAAATCCGACCCGATCCTATAAAAACAAAAGTCGCTCAACCCAACTACAGGGGTTATATTATTTTCTTTACCAAATATGTATTTTTTAATATTTCAAATTGTTTACAATACGATTGCATGGATGTCGACAGACAATGACAATGACAAGATGTTCAAAACTTACTAACATAGTAATAACATTTCACATTTTTGAATTTTTCCCTAATTTTTTTGACGAGTGATATATGTTTTATTTTTGATCCAATTAATGAAATCATTCATTTTACCATATGCAGTACTGAAAAAAAGTAAAACAAAAAAATTCCAAGTGGGGTAATATGGTGAAAAACATGCAATTATGCCATTGCTTGTTGGGCTTGATTTTTACATTAACTTTGCTGTGAGTTAACTTATCCTGCTTTGACAGAAAAACATTTTCAGCGATTTGCATAAAAAAAATACTTTTATGAATATAGTTAAAATGACTTCAAAAAAATAAGAAAGCGAAAAAAATAAAAGCGGCTAACACAAGTGAGCTGTGTAACCAAACCAAAAACATAAAAACAACTAACAGACAGGCAGAGTATAAACAAACGCAAATAAAAAAAAACAAATAACAAAAGTGAGCAGTATAAGCAAACAAAAATAAAAAATAAAAAAACGAAAGAAAATGAGTTCTAGCAATACAATGTATAATTTGTGAAATCATTGTTAGTGGCGCTACATAATACAGAGATACTGGGATAAATGTTTGTATCAATATTAGATGTTTTATCGGGGCTGAGCTGCAATATACACTGTGTTTTTTTTCGCGGTCTCAATAACCTCTTTTGGATATTTCTGCCTATCGAAACCTGAGTTCACATTGATACAGTGTTCAAATCATTCTGCCAATCATTTATTTTGAAAAGTAAATAAAAATAATTTTTCATGATCATTTTGCACTCAAATATGAAAGCAATTTTTTTTATTTTGACTTACCCATTGCAAAACATCACTGTCTGATTTGTGCTTGTTGGAATCTCTTCCATGTTTAAATTAACAGTGAATATTCCTCCGATGATAACGTCCCCATGCTGATAATATTCATTTTCTTCTATTGCCTTTTGTATTCTCAGCTGACACTTAGTGGAGATTGTCAAAGTCATATAAAGAGAAAGGCACAGGATTATTACAGTGGTCATTAGATGGCAAGAAATTAGGAAATTACGGGTATTTTGTCAAATAAATCCGCCAATGAGTAATCTAATCTTCGTAGAGTTCAGTGATTCAGCATCAATGAAGATTTTCATCTGTGATAGAGAAAGCAGCATCCCACACATTATATAACTATTGGAGTTACTGACAAGATGTAATTAAGTGATACCGTAATATTAAACTTACCAGATGTGGCCAACTTTTTTTCTTCATAGGACTAAATAAAATTGTCTTGTTAACTCGATCCTGACATTTCTAAATGTCGCTTATACAAATAAAAACGTTCAACTTTTGAAATGACATATTCAAGAAGCAAGAAAGTCCTTTATTTCATAAGTAAATATTACAATCTTTAGATTAATTCTTAGTTTAGTCTGTAGAAGATTAGCTTCATAGCGTTTGGCAAAAGCATTTTCTGCTCTTCTTGGTGTAAAGAAACAGAATGTAAAGATTTTTAAAAAAATGCAATATCGCAATAGGGTCTTATCCAGGTTAGAGATGAGCAAACTTTTCAAGGTTCGGTTAGATGAAAGTCCCGATATTCACTGAGCAATTTGTCGAACATACCTGAACCCCTTGAATTTAATGGGAGGCAATACCAAACACATAGACAACACCATAGGAGGGTCAAAAAACTTCCCAAACTGCTCAAATTAGTGGCAGATATCAGGAAAAGTGGCATCAATTGACCTACAGTAGAAATTTGATATTGGCACAGCAGTAGTCAACCATGGGCCATGCATGAGGTATCAGGGTCTGGGCCAGCATTTACAGCTTTGATATGAAGTTTTAATTAAGATGAGGTGGGTGAGGGAGCGGTGTTAGCCTTTTTTTCTGGGAGCCCTAATACCTCATTCAATCATTCAAGTTGTTCTTGTTTTTCCATCCAAACTCATGTAGTACAAGATTTTTTAAAAATGCAATATCACAATAGGGTCTTATCCAGGTTAGAGATGAGCAAACTTTTCAAGGTTCGGTTAGGTGAAAGTCCCGATATTCACTGAACAGTTTATCGAACATACCTGAACCCCTTGAATTTAATGGGTTTACCCAACACATAGACAACACCGTAGGAGAGCCAAAAAACGTCCCAAACTGCTCAAATTAGAGGCAGACAGCAGGAAAAGTGTCATCAATGGACCCAGAGTACAAATAGTGTAATTGTGCAACATTGATGCCTGGGAGAGGGCTTGGAGCAGCATTTCTAAGAGAAACATTGATCAGTAACAGGTGGAGTCCTGCTGCTCTTAAAGGTCTGCTAAATTCAGGCAACACACATAGAGGAGACTCACCTTGAAGTCTAAACATTTCCCAAAATTTGATATGAAGTTTTAATTAAGATGAGGTGGGTGAGGGAGCGGTGTTAGCCTTCTTTGCTGGGAGCCCTAATACCTCATTCAACCATTCAAATTGTTCTTGTTTTTCCATCCAAACTCATGTGGTACAAACATTACCTTGGTAGAGCACTAATGTTAAAAGTATGTAAGCATAGTAACGCAACTAGTTGACCAAGCATTTGACCCATAGTAGTCAAATGCTTGGTCAACTATGATCTGGTGGAAGGTGTACATAGTAAAATATTGATATTTGCAGATTATGCAAAACTATGTAAATCAGTCAATACAAGAGAAGATACAGATGGATCTGAATGAGTTGGAAACTTGAGCCGAGAGGTGGCAGGTGCGGTTTAACAATTATAAATGTAAAGTTATACACATGGGAAAAAGGAATCAACATCACCGTTACACACTGAATGGGAAAACACTGGGTAAATCTGACAGGGAGAAGGACTTGGGGATCCGAATTAATTATAAACTTATCTGGAGCATCCAGTGCCAGGCAGCGGCTGCCAAGGCAAACAGGATCATGGGGTGCATTAAAAAAGGTCTGGATAAACATGATGAGAGCATTATACTGCCTCTGCACAAATCCTTGGTTAGACCGCACATGGAGTACGGTGTACAGTTTTGGGCACTGGTGCTCAGAAGGATGTAAAGGAACTTGAGATAGTACAAAGAAGGGCAACAAAATTAATTAATGGGATGGGGGAACTACAATACCCTGAGAGATTAGCAAAATTAGGATTATTTAGTCTAGAAAAAAGACGACTGAGGGGCGATCTAATAACCATGTATAAGTAAGTATATAAGGGGACAATACAAATATCTCGCTGAGGATCTGTTTATACCAAGGAAGGTGACAGTCACAAGGGGACATTCTCTGCGTCTGGAGGAGAGAATGTTTTTCCACCAACACAGAAGAGGATTCTTTACTGTTAGGGCAGTGAGAATCTGGAATTGCTTGCCTGAGGAGGTGGTGATGGCGAACTCAGTCGAGGGGTTCAAGAGACTGACCCGGAGCATAACAATATTGTATCTTACAGTTATTAGCGTCATTAGAAGGACGTAGATCTGGGGATTTATTCTGACAGAATATAGGCTGAACTGGATGGACACATGTCTTTTTTCAGCATTGCTAACTATGTTACTATGTTAATATGTAGAACATTTTATAATTGCACAGAAGCAGTCAGCCAGGGACCATGCATGAGGTTTCTGTGTCTTGGACAGTATTTAGATTTTTGAACTTAAGTTTCAATTAAGTGGATGCTGGTGTGGCTGCTGGGTAAACCTTCCATGCTAGGAGCTTTGATACCTCAAGTAATAGCTCAAACTGGTTCTATGCCCAGCCGCACTCAGGTGGCACAAATATCAGCTTCATAGACCACAAATCTAGAATCTGTGCAGGGGACAATGAAATCTCAAGACTATCAGGGGATTCTAGAGAGAAATGTGCTGCCCAGTATCAGAAAGCTTGGTCTCAGTTGCAGGTCAAGGGTATTGCAACTGGATAATGACCCAAAACACACAAGAATGGTTAAGAGGAAAACATGAAACTATTCTGAAGTGGCCTTCTATGAGCCCAGACCTAAATCCTATTGAACATCTTTGGAAAGAGCTAAAACATGCCGTCTGGTAAAGGCAACCTTCAAACACGACACAACGGGAGCAGTTTGCTCTTGAGGAGCGGCCAAAATACCTGTGGAGAGGTGCAGCAGTCTCATTTTCAGTTACAGGAATCGTGTGATTGCAGTGATTGCCTCAAAAGGTTGTGCAACAAAATATTTAGCTAAGGGTCCCATCATTTCTGTCCAGGCCTATTTCATGAGTTTTATTTTTTAACTTTTTTATTCTGTGGAAGCATGGTTAAACAGCGCCGCAGCAATACTGTGCACAGTGCATCTGGACCGCATCCAGCAGCGGCACATACCTCTATCACAATATACAGGTCCTTCTCAAAAAATTAGCATATAGTGTTAAATTTCATTATTTACCATAATGTAATGATTACAATTAAACTTTCAGATATTATAGATTCATTATCCACCAACTGAAATTTGTCAGGTCTTTTATTGTTTTAATACTGATGATTTTGGCATACAACTCCTGATAACCCAAAAAACCTGTCTCAATAAATTAGCATATTTCACCCATCCAATCAAATAAAAGTGTTTTTTAATAACAAACAAAAAAACCAACAAATAATAATGTTCAGTTATGCACTCAATACTTGGTCGGGAATCCTTTGGCAGAAATGACTGCTTCAAATGGTGGATAATGAATCTATAATATATGAAAGTTTAATTGTAATCATTACTTTATGGTAAATAATGAAATTTAACACTATATGCTAATTTTTGAGAAGGACCTGTGCAACCAGTTTATTGCACTACAGCAATTCAACTACCGCATATGCTTTTTGAAGGGCAAATTGGCTAACTGTATACATTCAAGATAAACTATATTGCTCTGTGGAAGGTCCGCGTTGGACCGAAAACGTTCAGCAATTGATCTGTTTGTCAGGATGTGAAATAAACAACCTTACCCTTCTTCCGAAAAAATTGAGTGCCAAGTTTGTTTCTTACATTTGTTGATACGGGTTGGAGACCCTACTTGAGCACCAACATCCACCCTCCACAGAGTCCCATGTAGCCTACATTGACTTGCTAGTAGCAAGTGAGTATTTCTGCTACACACAGACGATCTGTTCATCGCCTGTGTGTAACAAAGCCGATTAGACAACTGCATAGGAGACTATTGCAGTATGCAAGAAGTAAAAAAAGTTTTAAAAAATATTACAAGAACTAAAAAAATCCAAAAGTTCAGGTCACCCCCTTTCGCCCCATTGAAATAAAACAATAAAAAAATCAAATATACACATATTTGGTATCTACGTATTCAGAAACACTTGATCTATCAATATATAAAAAAGAAATAACCTGATCATTAAATGGTGTAACAAGAAAAAATTAAAAACTTCAGAATTCCTTTTTTTTCCTCCCACCCTGCCCAAGATCATGAAAAATGAAGACTCTACGGGTCTCAGAAAATGGCCCCTTTTTTGAACCAATCTTTGGATATTGTTTCACCACTTAACCCCTTAGTGACAGAGCCAATTTGGTACTTAATGACCGAGCCAATTTTTGCAATTCTGACCACTGTCACTTTATGAGGTTATAACTCTGGAACGCTTCAACGGATCCCGCTGATTCTGAGAATGTTTTTTCGTGACATATTGTACTTCATGTTAGTCGTAACATTTCTTTGATATTACTTGCGATTATTTATGAAAAAAACGGAAATATGGCGAAAATTTTTAAAATTTTGCAATTTTCAAACTTTGTATTTTTATGCCCTTAAATCAGAGAGATATGTCACGAAAAATAGTTAATAAATAACATTTCCCACATGTCTACTTTACATCAGCACAATTTTGGAAACAAAATTTTTTTTTGTTAGGGAGTTAAAAGGGTTAAAAGTTGACCAGCAATTTCTCATTTTTACAACACCATTTTTTTTTAGGGACCACATCACATTTGAAGTCATTTTGAGGGGTCTATATGATAGAAAATAATGAAGTGTGACACCATTCTAAAAACTACATCCCTCAAGGTTCTCAAAACCACATTCAAGAAGTTTATTAACCCTTTACGTGCTTCACAGGAACTGAAACAATGTGGAAGGAAAAAATGAACATTTAACTTTTTTTTGCAAACATCTTAATTCAGAACCATTTTTTTTATTTTCACAAGTGTAAAAACAGAAATGTAACCATAAATTTTGTTATGCAATTTCTCCTGAATATGCCAATACCCCATATGTGGGGGTAAACCACTGTTAGGGCGCACCGCAGAACTTAGAAGTGAAGGAGCGCCGTTTGACTTTTTCAATGCAGAATTGGCTGGAATTGAGATCGGACGCCATGTCACGTTTAGAGAGCCCCTGATGTGCCTAAACAGTGGAAACCCCCCACAAGTGACACCATTTTGGAAACTAGACCCCTTAAGGAACTTATCTAGATGTGTGGCGAGCACTTTGAACCCCCAAGTGCTTCACAGAAGTTTATAACGTAGAGCCGTGAAAATAAAAAAATCGCTTTTGTTTACACAAAAATGATTTTTTGCCCACAAATTCTTATTTTCACAAGGGTAACAGGAGAAATTAGACCACAAAAGTTGTTGTGCGATTTCTCCTGAATACGTCGATACCCCATATGTGAGGGTAAACCACTGTTTGGGCGCACAGCAGAGCTTGGAAGTGAAGGAGCGCCGTCTTACTTTTTCAATGTAGAATTGGCTGGAATTGAGATTGGACGCCATGTCGCGTTTGGAGAGCCCCTGATGTGCCTAAACAGTGGAAACCCCCCACAAGTGACACCATTTTGGAAACTAGACCCCTTAAGGAACTTATCTAGATGTGTGGCGAGCACTTTGAACCCCCATGTGCTTCACAGAAGTTTATAACGTAGAGCCGTGAAAAAAAAAAAATCGCATTTTTTCTACAAAAATGATCTTTTTGCCCACAAATTTTTATTTTCACAAGGGTAACAGGAGAAATTAGACCACAAAAGTTGTTGTGCAATTTCTCCTGAGTACGCTGATACCCAATATGTGGGGGTAAACCACTGTTAGGGCGCACCGCAGAGCTTGGAAGAGAAGGAGTGCCGTTTTACTTTTTCAATGTAGAATTGGCTGGAATTGAGATCGGACGCCATGTCGCGTTTGGAGAGCCCCTGATGTGCCTAAACAGTAGAAATCCCCCACAAGTGACCCAATTTTGGAAACTAGACCCCCCATGGAACTTATCTAGATGTGTGGTGAGAACCTTGAATGCCCAAGTGCTTCACAGAAGTTTATAATGCAGAGCCGTGAAAATAAAAAATATTTTTTTTTTCCACAAAAAAGATATTGTAGCCCCCAAGTTTTTATTTTTACAAGGGTAACAAGAGAAATTGGACCCCAAAAGTTGTTGTCCAATTTGTCTTGAGTATGCTGGTACCCCATATGTGGGGGTAAACCACTGTTTGGGCGCACGGCAGAGCTCGGAAGGAAGGAGCGCCGTTTTGGAATGCAGACTTTGATAGAATGGTCTGCGGGTATTATGTTGCATTTGCAGAGCCCCTGATGTACCTAACCAGTAGAAACCCTCCACAAGTGACCCCATTTTGGAAACTAGACCCCCCAAGAAACTTATCTAGATGTGTGGTGAGAACTTTGAATGCCCAAGTGCTTCACAGAAGTTTAGAATGCAGAGTCGTGAAAATAAAAAATATTTTTTTTTTCACAAAAAAGATTTTGTAGCCCCCAAGTTTTTATTTTCACAAGGGTAACAGGAGAAATTGGACTGCAATAGTTGTTGTCCAATTTATCCCGAGTACGCTGATGTGCCATATGTGGGGGTAAACCACTGTTTGGGCGCACGGCAGAGCTCGGAAGGGAAGGAGCGCCTTTTTGGAATGCAGACTTTGATAGAATGGTCTGTGGGCATTATGTTGCGATTGCAGAGCCCCTGATATACCTAAACTGTAGTAACCCCCCACAAGTGACCCCATTTTGGAAACTAGACCCCCCAAGGAACTTATCTAGATGTGTGGTGAGAACTTTGAATGCCCAAGTGCTTCACAGAAGATTAGAATGCAGAGTCGTGAAAATAAAAAATATTTTTTTTTTTCACAAAAAAGATTTTGTAGCCCCCAAGTTTTTATTTTCACAAGGGTAACAAGAGAAATTGGACCCCAGAAGTTGTTGTCCAATTTATCCCGAGTACGCTGATGCCCCATATGTGGGGGTAACCCACTGTTTGGGCGCACGGCAGAGCTCAGAAGGGAGGGAGCACCATTTGACTTTTTGAGCGCAAAATTGGCTGTCGTGTTTGGAGACCCCCTGATGTACCTAAACAGTGGAAACCCCCCAATTCTAGCTCCAACCCCTAACCCTAATCCCAACCTGATCCATAATCCTAATCACTAACCCTAACCATAATCACAACCCTTACCCCAAAACAACCCTAATGTCAACCCTATCCATAACCCTAATCAAAACCCTAAATCCAACACACCCCTAATCCTAATCTCAACCCTAACCTCAAACCTAACCCTAATCCCAATACACCCCTAATCACAACCCTAACCTTAACCCTAATCCCAAACCTAACCCTAATCCCAAGCGTAACCCTAATGCCAACCCTAACCCTAATACCAACCCTAATCCAAACCCTAAACCTAATCCCAGCTCTAACCCTAACTTTAGCCCCAACCCTAGCCCTAACTTTAGCCCCAACCCTAACCCTAACCCTAAGGCTACTTTCACACTTGCGTTGTTTGGCATTCCGTCGCAATCCGTCGTTTTGGACAAGAAACGGATCCTGCAAATGTGCCCGCAGGATGCGTTTTTTGCCCATAGTATTGCCGACGGATCGTGACGGATGGCCACACGTCGCGTCCGTCGTGCACTGGATCAGTTGTGTTTTGGCGGAGCGTCGGCACAAAAAAAGTTCAATGAAACGTTTTTTTGTACGTCGCATCCGCCATTTCTGACCGCGCATGCGTGGCCGTAACTCCGCCCCCTCCTCCCCAGGACATAGATTGGGCAGCGGATGCGTTGAAAAACTACAGCTGCTGCCCACGTTGTGCACAATTTTCACAACGTGCGTCGGTATGTCGGGCCGACGCATTGCGACGGCCCCGTACCGACGTAAGTGTGAAAGAAGCCTAACCCTAAATTTAGCCCCAACCCTAACCCTAAATTTAGCCCCAACCCTAACCCTAAATTTAGCCCCAACCCTACCCCTAACCTAACCCTACCCCTAACCTAACCCTACCCCTAACCTAACCCTAGCCGTAACCCTACCCCTAACCCTAACCTAACCCTACCCCTAACCTAACCCTAGCCGTAACCCTACCCCTAACCTAACCCTAGCCCTAACCCTACCCCTACCCTACCCCTACCCCTAACCCTAACCCTACCCCTAACCCTACCCCTAACCCTACCCCTAACCCTACCCCTAACCTAACCCTAGCCCTAACCCTAACCCTACCCCTACCCTACCCCTACCCCTAACCCTACCCCTAACCCTAACCCTACCCCTAACCCTACCCCTAACCCTAACCCTAACCCTAATTTTAGCCCTAACCACTGTTCTCCTGCCGGCCGGCAGATGGAGACAGATGGCGGGCGCACTGGGCATGCGTCCGCCATGTTCTTCTGCCGGCGGCCAGGAGGAGCAGCAAGAGGATCCAGGGACCTAGGTGAGTATGCTAGGGTCCCCGAATCCCCCTATTTCTCTGTCCTCTGATATGCGATCACATCAGAGGACAGAGAATTACACTTTACTTTTTTTTTTTTTTTTTGCGGTCGCCGGTAAACAGTTAATTACCGGCGATCGCAAAACAGGGGTCGCTAAAACCGACCCCCGATCATGCTCTTTGGGGTCTCGGCTACCCCAGGCAGCCGAGACCCCAAAGATTCTCCCGGTGCCGGCCGGCGGGCGCACTGCGCATGCGCCCGCCATTTTGAAGATGGCGGCGCCCACCGGGAGACACGAGGAGCATCGGGGGAGCTAGGTGAGTATTGGGGGGCCACCTGGGACCCCTTTTCTCTGTCCTCTGATGTGCGATCACATCGGAGGACAGAGAAATTAAAAAGAGATCGCTTTTTTTTTTTTTTTTTTTTTTTTTTGCGATCGCCGGTAAACGGTTAATTACCGGCGATCGCAAATGCGGGGAGGGTTAAAAACCCCCCGAATCATGTTCTCTGGGGTCTCGGCTACCCTCGGCAGCCGAGACCCCGGAGAAAATCGGCCTGTGGGGGGCGCTATACACTTTTTCCACAGCGCCGTTAATTAACGGCGCTGTGGTTTAAGTACCCTTAGCGGCCGCCGTTAAAAGGCGTATCGGCGGTCGCTAAGGGGTTAAATAAAAAAGAAGCTATACATGTTTGGTGTCTGTGAACTAGTTTCATCATTTAGTAAACATGGTTAAAAAAAAATTGTGGGATTGCAATTTTTTTTGCAGTTTCACCGCACTTGGAATTTTCTTCCCGTTTTCCGGTACGCGATATTTTAAAACCATTAGTGTTGTTCAAAAGAACAGCTTGTCTCGCGAAAAAACAAGCCCTCACATGGCCGTATTGACAAAAAAATATAAAAAAGTTATTTCTCTATTAAGAAGGGGAGCGAAAAACGCAAACGCAAAAACAAAAGTACCTCTGGTCAAGAAGGGGTTAAGGTCTCATCAAGCTTAGCTACATCATCACAGGCATACCATTGATGGTTCGGCAGTGTAGTTGGGCGAATTTAATAAAGTTGAATTTTAAAGTTTTCGAACATCCATATTCTCCAAAATGTGTTTTTTTTTGTAAATTGCACAGTACAAATTCAGCAAAAATTTTGCTGAACCATAGAGGGAAAAGGTTAAAGAAAAAGTGAATTACTTACGTCACCACTCAACTCCCATCCACCTCCACTACAATCTCCCCCCTATACAGTCCTTGATGCTTCTTCCTACCCCCCTCAGCACACTGAAATGTATGGCCTCTTCGTAATAGGCTGGAATTTTTGGCTGGGCCTACATCTGGGATGGGTCAGTGATCTACTGACATGCATGTCACAGCTGCGACTGAACCAGGGACAATCTTGCGCATGCCTACCCATGGCTTTAAGTCCCATTCTTGCAGTAAGATCCCCAGACAGCAATAATGAGAGATCTTGAGATCTATACGGGGAACAGTGAGCAGCAGAGGTGAGTGATAATGTCAATACTATTGGTCGATTTACTTTTTCTACATCTTATGTTTCTGCAACTTAAGACTGCAAGGCATAATAATCGATACTGCAAATTGAATTTCCTGCAAAATTTTGCAAATTTAGTGAATGTATATATCTTCAGATCTGTTCATCTTTATACAGCAGGTAAAGTAGTCGTCTGGAATAGTCCATGGGATCCCCCTCCGCTCATATTGTTGTACTCAACATTTAAATTGTAATGAAGCAAACAACCACTCTTGGAACATAATTAATTTATTAATGCAAACAATGTAGGCTTCTTCCAGATTCCTCAGAATTTCCTTTCTTTTGAACATAGCCCAGTTAAGCCTCCAGGCGACCGGACCAAATGAAAAACTCACACTCTGGGCAGCCTGGAGCTTATTACCTCTGCGGTCAGGAAATACGCGATGGACCATGGATATGAATATTTTCAAGATGAGCAAAATGTCAATGCGAAATCGCTGCGAGTCACCGGGGCGGCTCCAACTTTAATTAACTGAGCCAGCCCCTTCGGGACCCACAGAATCTCACAAAGATGTCTATGCTACAAACTCTTTCATCATTTTACAGAATAACATTTTTTATCTTTAATGGAGCCCTTTGAGTCTCCACCCTGGTTTCGTTGCCCCAAGATAGTAATACTGGGTCTGGAAAAGCTCCAATCACTGGGGTTGTTAACAACTTCCATTATGAAAAGTTGCTGTATCTCAAAATTACATCATTTATAGCTTTTTTCAACCAAAAATTGCAAGTGGACACAAAAAAAAAGAAAGAAACCAATATCCTACTGGTGGGTAACATTTACAATCTTAACTCTGACATATGGCCAACACAAACAAAAACCTCAATTCCAGACGCAATCCTAAAAAAGCTTTGTCTAACCATTGAAGCCAATGCAATCCTTTGATCCTGTGTCCAAGAGCTTGAAGACAGCACATTTAATTAAAAACTTGAGGTACAATATATTAATTAAGACTAAAATTAATGATTTTGCTTTATCACATACTGAAGTGGTTGTTGCCCATAATGTGTCATATGGGTTTGAACAGATATTTGTACAAGAACATATCAATACTAACTTACACAGAAAGTCCACTTGTTGGAATTACACTCTTCATACAAAAAGTTGCCATCTTCTTCATGTCATTAAAATCTTACCAGTTGGAGGATTTCCTCAATCAATGTCCTCCAAAAAATTATTTTGTGTACAATTCAACAAAGAAAACCAGTCTGTTCCATTGTAACCGCAATTACCATGGAGTGGACAGAATAAACACAAAGTCCAAAATTTGTCTTTAGAATTAAATAAACAACAATTTTATTGACAATACAATTTCATTACAAATCTATGAAAACCTCAAGTAATGAGGGACATTACATGCTAAGAACTCCTTTAAACACAACGTGGAGTATATGGAGTGTAATAAACACTGTTGTTCTAGGGCTAATTATATTAGATTAATTAAATAACAATATACACAGAGGAGCCACATGATACTCTTTATATATGGCATTTTTTTTTTACAAAATAACACCTGTATACTGAACACATCAGATATGCAGCTCAGCGGTTCCACGTTTTGTTATACATTAGCCACAATTATAGATATAAACAGAGTCTCACAAAATGTTACTTACTCTTGTGTGTGGAGTTAAGTGCTATGTCCCTCCACCCCGACGTACGTTTAACCTTCCTGAATACCACTGAATTAATATATCAAGCTGAATTCACAGTGTGAGATAAGCTATATATAGTTTGTACCACCAGAAAAAAATACATCTCAGAATGTATAGTATTGTATGTTGTCATCTAGAAAATGTAGCATCTATATAGGCTCTATGTGCAGCTTCTCAGCACTTGTTTCAATATGAACAACGGTGATGTGTCAATGCTTGTAGTAACAGCAGTTGAAAAAATTAACAAACCATCATATGGAGGTGACTTAAAAAATACATTTTAATTAATGAACAGGGATCAGTGGACCTGTGGAAGTTCGGGTTTGTCTCGTTCGATCATACTTTTGACTATAAACTTTAGTTTGGGTGCCAGAACTGTACCCAAGCTTGAACCTGTACCCGCATACCATTGAAATCAATGGAGACCCAAATTTTGGAACTGGAAAAACTCTCTCCCCCTAAACTCCCGAACTGTGAAACGAACTTCCAGGAGAAGTCTTTGTTGGGAATTCTGCACCCGACACTAGATGTCCGGTACGAATCCCAAACTTTACTCTTGCATTTTGCAAGCTGTGCTGCTGAAAAAATCCATACACATCCTGGAACACGGCGACTTTTAACTATGTCACTAAGTTAGCGTATGAGACTGTATCACCTGCTAATGATGGAGAACAAACTGATCTCCAAGATGAGCAAGGCTCAAACTTTCTTCCTTCTCCTCCTGATTGTCTTTCTGGTAACCAGTCCACAAGTACTGCCTTGGCATAGTCCTCAGCCCCATCTTCATCCTCCTTCCATTCATTTTCATTTTTCCATTTTCCCTCCATTGTGTTGTCAGCTAGCCATTTGTGCGCTCAAGAAACATGATTGGTTGTCTGTTTTTGTAGCAGCTAACCTCTCCCATGTCAAAATTCAGCACAATTGATACCAGACCATCTGCATTGTAGTTGGTTGTCATCTATTCAAACAACTCAGCAGTCTTGTGTTTTGCAGGTATGTACCACCGCAGTATGCAATGCTGGTTAAAAGAGAATGCCAGACATGGTCGTAGCAATGCAATCTTCAAAAATGATGTGAATAGAAAAAAAGAGGGGTACTCACCACTGGGGTAATATTCTGTGCTTAATTATTCTAAAGTCTTGTGGAATACAGAGTGAAGACACAAACACTGGGCTACAGCTGTTTTGCATTTTATTACCCTTCGTCTGAACATTCTGGGAAGAATTTTGCCCCTGTGCAAGTCAAGGCACAAAATGTTTTTTAAAAATAAAAGATTATAGTATTACATGCATCAAATTTTTGTTACATATCAGTTTCTATACCATTTTCAGCAAAAAAATGTAGTTTTTTATATGTGCATCTGGGGAGAATTTTCCTCATATCACCCTGAGCAGCTTTGGGCGAAAATGGCAAAAAATGGTTCAAAATTTTTATTTGGTTTAAATTACTCTCAGTTTTCATGCAGTTACTGATTTGCCTTTATTTTTTTCAAATATTAAAAGTTTTTTTTTTGAGGAAGTCTCAAAGCTAAGATCGTGGGCAAAATTTTGAATTAGAAGAAAAAACAATTCTTGGAATTCTCTTAATGCTTTTTTCTTTAACAAAATTGTCCATTTTTATTTAAATTGCTAATGATTTTTTGGTTAGCGCTTACTCACTTGAACATATTTTTGGTCGGAGTGAAAAAAAATCAGACAACACTTGGACTAATTTCAGAACGCACAAGTGTGTTCTGTAAATTGGATAAGACTTCACTACTCAAGTCTTACGGTATGCAAAACAAACTGAATGCTGCCACATAGAATCCATGCTATATACTCTCCTCAAAAAAATAAAGGGAACACTTAAACAACAGAATGTAACTCCAAGTAAATCAAACTTCTGCGAAATCAAACAGTCCACTTAGGAAGCAACACTGTTGGACAGTCAGTTTCACAGATGGAAATTATTGGCAATTATCAAGACCCCCTCAATAAAGGAGAGGTTCTGCAGGTGGGGGCCACAGACCACATCTCAGTACCAATGCTTTCTGGCTGATGTTTTGGTCACTTTTGAATGTTGGTTGTGCTTTCACATTCGTGGTAGCATGAGACGGACTCTACAACCCACACAAGTGGCTCAGGTAGTGCAGCTCATCCAGGATGGCACATCAATGCGAGCTGTGGCAAGAAGGTTTGCTGTGTCTGTCAGCGTAGTGTCCAGAGGCTGGAGGCGCTACCAGGAGACAGGCCAGTACACCAGGAGACAGGCCAGTACACCAGGAGATGTGGAGAAAAAAAATCGCAGTTGAAATGTAACCCATTGAATAACATTGGTCAGAGTGCAATCTGATTTTGTATTGGATTGCACTTGACCATTTTTCTCGCAAATGTATATCAACCCTTAATGAGACAAATCACCTGAATGACGTGCATGTACTGCAGGAGCAGATATAGTATTGGTACAATCTGTGCAGCTTAAGAGGAAAGAGGTAAGAGGAAACACTTACTCCTCCAAAGTAGGTGGAAATGTGCATTGCGATAAGCTATTGGATTGCAAAGGAATAATATAATACCTTTAGACAGAGGCCTCTTCTGTCTGTGTCTGCTACTGATGTCATGCTACATTTTATTCTCTGCTTTAAAAAATGCATGGATTTCTCTGCAGTAACAATCAATCATTAATGATTTTTTACTTGGAAACATGGCATTCAATTTATAATATGACTTGTTAGGAATCAATAAAAGTTTATCAAGTACAGACTATCCGCACAACTTAGTTATGCTTTTTTTGTTCGTTTTTTTACTTTTTTTCATTTCAGACTTTGCCAGTATGTTCCACAGCTTAGGTAAGAATATACAAATCATTATCCCATTACCTGAAGCCAATATGGCAAAAACTTCTACACTAACCATATTTTTCCCTTTACTGCTTACATAAGCCAGGATGGCACAGATCCAGACACTGAAGAACACCAGCATGCTGAAGGTGATGTACTTGGCTTCATTGTAGATATCTGGTAACTTCCTCACCGTAAAAGCCAGAATTAGACTCACCGCTGCCAGAAACCCCATATAACCCAACATGACATAGAAGGCCAGTCTTGAGCCCTCATTACATTGAATGATGATCTTTCCAGGATATGAGACCATGTCTAGCTCCTGAAATGGAGGAGAAAACAGCAACCAGAATATTGCATTCAGGACCTGAAGAGATGATAAGATCACCACTATAAAGTTAGGAAGCTTAACACCGAGCCATTTCCTCCAGGAGCTGCCAGGTGTGGTGGCTTTGAAGGCGATGCAAACGATGATGGTCTTGGCCAAGATTGATGACAACACAACAGTGAAGATGATCCCAAAGGAGACATGACGGAGCATACAAGTTATATCCACTGGTTTACCGATGAAGAGGAAAATACAGAGCAAACTGAGCTTCAGAGAAACAAGGATAAGAAAGCTGAGGTTCCGATTATTAGCTCTGACAACAGGAGTGTTCCGTAAAAATGTAAATATTCCTATTATTAATATAATTGTAGTAGAAGATAAAACTGACAAGAATAAGAAGACATAGGCGACTACATCAGTGTCATACGAGAGAAACTCAATAACTTTAGGGACACACTTGTCTCTTGCTTCATTTGGCCATTCCGTGTATAAACACTTTTCACAGTTTTCAGAATCTGAAATATAGAAATGTAACAGAAAAGTATTAGAAAAACAAAATAAAACTACAAAAAAGGATTTTGGAGAATATATTTAATGGTATTGCATACAAAATGAATTTAATCTCTCAGATCTTAGTTTGGCTTTTTAGGGGCTGTCCACTACTCAAACAACCCCAGGAGTTTGCACCCTGATGTGCGCTAATTGTGCCGACTGTCCCATGGTCAAGTATCCTGTTTTTTCCACGCATTACTCCTAGAATTATATTGGTATATTCTATTTCACTACGGAGAAATATTCTTGATAAAGTCTAAAGTCTAAAACGTTTTATTTGTCTGTCTGTGAATCCATGAATAATTCAAAAAACAAAAAACTATTCTTGTTATATCCTGTTAAATATGCTTATTTCGCACATTTATTTAATCAGGACTATTCACCAGGTGCTTACTCTTAAAGAAAAATGTCATGGTATTCTCATAAAAAGTATAGTGGTTTATTGAATTGTCCACAGAAAAACCACATTGCAGCAAAACATGAAAGTAGATGAAATAGTTACGACCAGATTGTCCATGTGTAAATATCAGCGCTTGTTACTCATCTTTCCCAAAGTCCTGGATGGTAAAACCGTCTGTCTGTGTGAAGTCTGAAGTCATCATGGCTACCAGCTGTTGTTCCTTGTGACTTGTCTCATGTCCATGGAGAATGATGGTGGAGGCAGGAGGTGACAGCCCCCACGTCACAAAAAGCCCCCCCACCCTCCTAAGAGACGTTATTTATATGTCCCACAGATCACGTGTTCCCTGTATATGGTGTTAACTTATACTCTGAGCTACATACACAGAAATAGCTGTTTGTAATGTCAGCAAGAAGCAACGTGCTCAGTACAGAATAAGAATATTTCAATTAATTAATATTTAACATATCCTCTGTGCCAAAGGTTATTCTTGTTTATTGCATTGAAGTTCCTTCCGAGCACAAAAATCTACATTGGATTGCCTATCCTTCCATTCTCAACAAGCCATTGGAAGACCACTGTGGTGATGTCATGTTGCTTCTCCACTTCCCCCCTTCCTACTTGGGTCTCATCCAGTATGGCATGGTGCCATTCTAAATTCCACAGGCCTAATATGACCTGTGGTCTACAGAATAGAGAGCGTGCAGGGAAACCGTTGAGTTTACCTATATTGACTTGCTGAACTCTCTGATACATTTAAGTGTAGCTGTCACCAACTTTCTGGCCCTATAGAACATACACATCTTGGATAACCCTATTATTTATTGTTATTGCTTATGTAACGCCATCATATTCTGTGGAACTTTACATACATCATCATTGCTGTCCCCAGTGGGTCTCACGATCGACATTACCTGTCAGTATGTCTTGGGAGTGTGGGTAAAAACCAAAGTACCTGGTGGAAATCCACAGAAACACGGGGAGAACACACAAACTCCTTACAGATGTTGTCCTTGATGGGATTTGAACTATTTCTATAACTATAACTTTTCAAACACAATTTCACTGTTGAATAACATTTCTATTTTCACCTTGATATAGCCTTAAGGAGGCTTGTATTTGTGAAATGTGCTAAATTTTGGATTACATACTGTATAATTGATTACCTAACTTTTATTAACTCTTCATGAGAAGGAATAGGAATAGTAATTTATTTATGTGGAACTGCCGCTGTATTGTGAAGACAGTGGTTTGTTTGAAAACATCATGAAATCCAAGGAACACACCAGACAGGTCAAGGAAAAAATTGCAGAGAAGAGTAAAGCAAGGTTAGCTTATTAAAAATATAGCCCAAGCTCTTGCCATCTCACAGAGCCCTGTTCAATCCATCATACAAAAATAAAAGGAGTATGACACAACCGTAAATCTACCAAGACATGGCAGTCAGCCTAAATTGACATCCTAAGCATGGGAAGTTCTAGTTAGAGAAGCAGCCATGAGGCCCATGGTCAATCTGAATGATTTCAAAAGATTCACAGCTCAGCTTAGAGATTCTGTCAACAGGACCACTATGACAGATTTTACTTATCTGCGTATAAATCAGAGAAGCACAATCTGATAAAAACTTATACTGAACACTGACTAATGTTATTCAATGCTCATGTACACCTTTTTTCTCACCTGGAATCTGGATGAGAAATTTTTTTAGCATGCTGCTGAATTTTTTTAGCTAAGTGCAAAACGTTATGAGTGGTGAAAAACTGACACTACAAGTTACCCTGAAAACATCATTCTCACAGTCAGACATGGTGGTGGCAGCAGCATTATGCTGTGGGGATATTTTGTGAAGCAGTTTCACGGAAGCTGATCAGAGTTGATGGAAAGATGGATGGAGCTAAACACAGAGCAATCCTGGAGGAAAACCTGTTAGAGGATGCTAAAGACTTGAAACTGGGGCAAAGGTTAACCTTCCAGGAAGAAAACAACCCTAATTATACTGCCAACAGAACAATGATTTAGATCAAAGTCACATTTCAGACCTAAATCACATTGAGAATTTATGAAGTGGAAATTGCCTTTCATGAACTCTCTTCACCCAAATTCACTGAGTGAGAGCTAGTTTGCAAAGAATGTAAGAATACTTGCTACAATTAAGTTTAAGTTTGTTGTGCAATTTGAAAAAGTTTTAAAAAGTTCACTGAAAATAAATATTTTTTCAAGTAACTGTCCTATTCCTCATAGTGTGGTGGTTTTTTTTTGCAAGTCTACTGTGTTAATTGTCATCATTACAGCTCACACTTCTGTGCCTTAATTAAATTATACATTTAAATCAATTTTGCCCGATCGTGATGCCGTTGGGTGATGCATGTAATGACGCCAAGTTTCCTAGTAATCTCCAGAGTGATTATAGAACAGACCCTAACTGTGAAAATGACCAATGAAGAAAAGACTGAAATGAAATTGTGAGGAATGGGAAGGAAAATGCCCAGAAAAGTTTAACCCTGCTGTTTTGTTCGCATTTACTATACACTTGTAGTGTTCCGGGTCACTATGACCCGGCTTATTAAACATTGAGTTTAGACACTCAAACTCCTTTTTTTTTATACTTTTTGCTTACTAGACTGTTTGTGAACTTGTTTGGTAGTTAAAAAAAAAGAAAAATGAACTAGAAATCTTTTTTTTTTTTTTATTCTGAAAAAAACAGATCCATCCAATGAGCAAAACGAAAATAGAAAACTACACATATTTTGTAACAAAAAAAAACAAAAAAAAACAATCAAATCAAACATTTTGTGATAAAAAATAAAGATAATAAACATTACAATGTGGATATATTTACATGATCATATAAATTTACAGATTCTTGCATGAAAAACAATACACATGATTTTTGCCTAGAAATGTTTTACAGCCAGAACATGTTATACTCGTCTTGGTGTCACAAGTAGAAGGGCAATAGCTGCATCTTTTCTTTTTGATGCCGGAAGAGGCCATGGGGGTAGAAGCACACAGCTGCTTTCCAAAGAAATTGAAAGGTAACATGTCTGGGCTAGCATATGTGTACTGATAAGAGCAGAGAAGATAAGAACCCTTCTGAAAACAAGCAGATAAGCCAGGAAGACAGACTTACTTAGCAAAAAAAAATATTTGCAAGACTTTACAGCTCAGCTTTACAAAAAAAAACATCTTAGACAGCGCGTTCTGAGCAGTCCGTTCTGCGCATAATATACATGTGTAGTGCACACCTAGTGATTAGTGTTGAGCATTCCGATACCGCAAGTATCGGGTATCGGCCGATACTTGCGGTATCGGAATTCCGATACCGAGATCCGATATTTTTGTGATATCGGGTATCGGTATCGGAAGTGTAAAATAAAGAATTAAAATAAAAAATATTGTTATATTCACCTCTCCGGCGGCCCCTGGACATCAGCGGGAGGATCCGGCGTCCGGCACGGCTTCTTTCTTCAAAATGCGCGCCTTTAGGACCTGTGGAATGACGTCCCGGCTTCTGATTGGTCGCGTGCCGCCCATGTGACCGCCACGCGACCAATCAGAAGCCGCGACGTCATTCCTCAGCTAAAGTCCTAGAATGAGCGCCTTCTAGGACCTGAGGAATGACGTCGCGGCTTCTGATTGGTCGCGTGGCGGTCACATGGGCGGCACGCGACCAATCAGAAGCCGGGACGTCATTCCACAGGTCCTAAAGGCGCGCATTTTGAAGAAAGAAGCCGTGCCGGACGCCGGATCCTCCCGCTGATGTCCAGGGGCCGCCGGAGAGGTGAATATAACAATATTTTTTATTTTAATTCTTTATTTTACACTTTAATATGGATCCCAGGGCCTGAAGGAGAGTTTCCTCTCCTTCAGACCCTGGGATCCATGAGGATACCTTCCGATACTTGATGTCCCATTGACTTGTATTGGTATCGGATATCGGTATCGGCGATATCCGATATTTTTCGGGTATCGGCCGATACTATCCGATACCGATACTTTCAAGTATCGGACGGTATCGCTCAACACTACTAGTGATCTCTCCGGATGCACTCTACATTTTAGAATAGACTGCGCACCAAAAATAATCAATATAAAGCCATTTTTATGGTGTGCAGATCTCAATGCATACCCCCGGTAGAGCGCGTGTACGACCCCATTGAAATAATTTAGGAAATAAATCAATTGATATACAATAGTAGATGCAATAAATAGACCCAACTGAGGTTATAACTCCTTTATTTCACTGAAAATATGGCCTCACAGCTGTAAAAAACGATGTCGGGTCACTATGACCCGAACACAACAAGTGTAACTTTTTGCGTGTAGCAAAAAGTAAACGAAAAAAAAGAATACTCATAGGTCGGTCCCCCCAAATGAGGAAAAGTCAAGGAGTCTCAAGTTTTATAGACTTACAGGAAAAAATCTACAGGGCCGCAAAAAGTCTGTTCGAGTCACTATGACCCGAACAGAACAGCAGGGTTAAGTCAAAAGAGAAGTTAGACATTTAAAGAGTTTAAATGTTAAGTTAAGAGTTTATTACTTATTACGCTAGGTTTGTTAATTTGTATCAAAAAATTTCTATGTGATCTGAATTTCACGGTTAAATTAAAGTGAATTTGCTAAATTCAAATGTAAATGTTATCGTTAGTTATGAAATTGGGTTGGAATTAATGATATTGAGAAATATTTGTTTTGTATCTTTACATTCATGAATTTATTATCATGTCTATGTGTCGTTAATACCATAAAGATATTTGAAATTTTAATTCAGAGTTAGTCACAAAGTATTTTGATATGGGAAAATCTTCAGTCAAATTTTCACTTTTTAAACTTTTACGACATTTTGTTTCCAGAGATACTAAGTAGCTTCTGTTACCAGAATCATTGGAAATCTCTCCAATAGAGCACAAGATACAGTCATAGCAACAAATGTGATGTCCTTTAATGACAGCTTTTCTTGATCCTGGAAAACACTCTTGTGAGCACCGGCTGTAAGGCACCTGTATGACGAGAAAAAAATCTAAATTAAAAAAACGGCTCCATGACATAAGAAAATTTAAAAGTTGTCTGGACGTTTAGAATTGCAAATGTATATATAAAATGAAATAACCTTCCTCTAGTGTTAGGGTCGTGACTCGTGACCGACCCGTTTTAGGTTTTAAATGCATATAAATTCTACATACATTTGTTTATTGCATAAAGACTTTTTGACTTTTTCAGGAACTTATTGTTAAACAAAATACAATAAAATAAAACTATTTTACTAAATTGTAAAATGCGCTTATTAAAATTATAACACTTGTGTTGTTGGGGTCAATTTAGACCCAGGTCTAATATAAGAGTAAAAAAACAATAATAAGTCCCAAAACTGAACTCATAAACACAATATAAACCAACAGCCCACAGTCAGCTCGACCTCCAACAACTTGAGTTAGGGACATGTCCAGGCATGTATGACCAAATCAGTTTTGAGTTGGTACTTTGCAGAGTATAGTTTATATTATTCTCTTGAGGTTCATTTGACAATATTTTTATATTGAAAATGAAGGGTATGCTCTCAAATGAAAGGCCCAGGGGGCCACAACAAAAATATTAAAATCAATCCTTCCATGGATGAGAAACCCTAACAAGATAACTAAGAGGTAAGAAACAAATTGGATCATAAATAACTATTTTTAGTGTATCCTAGGGGTGATTTAAGACACGGGTCAAAACCGGCCCTTTAACATAAGAAAGCGTAACAGAAAGCTAACACTAAAGGGTATTCTGCATTTTGACATTACATTAGTTCAAGATTGTTAAATAACTGTTTGCATTTTTTCTGTCTGTGTGTTGTGATGAATAACGTACAGTGGATTGGTCTCCTTGGATAACCTTAAAGGGAACCTGTCACCCCCAAAATCGAAGATGAGCTAAGCCCACCGGCATCAGGGACTTATCTACAGCATTCTGTAATGCTGTAGATAAGCCCCCGATGTATCCTGAAAGATGAGAAAAAGAGGTTAGATTATACTCATCCAGGGGCGGTCCCGCTGCGGTCGGGGTCCGATGGGCATCGCGGTCTGGTCCGGGGCCTCCCATCTTTACAGGATGATGTCCTCTTCTTGTCTTCATGCTCCGGCTCTGGCGCAGGCGTACTTTGTCTGCCCTACTGCAGTGCGCAGGCGCCGGGCCTCTCTGACCTTTCTCAGTTCCTGTGCACTGCAGTACTTTGATCTGCCCTCAACAGGGCAGAAAGAGTACGCCTGCGCTGGAGCCGCAGCGTGAATATAAGAAGAGGACGTCATTGTAAGAAGATGGGAGGCCCCGGACTGTAGATAAGCCTCTGATGCCGGTGACCGCAGCTCATCTTCGATTTTGGGGGTGACAGGTTCCCTTTAAATGTTGGGTTCATGATTGGCCAGAATAGTTTAATGAAATGTACTATAATTATAGGAACGCTAGAAACCCAAACACAAAGTTTGGAGCTCTGCAGTTATTGGTTTGGCAGAGATTAGTCAACTTTTAGGCACTATACATTCAGAACCCTACAATCCTGCTCTGCAACATTACATGGTATCCACTTCTTGGATGAGTTAATTTGATTCCTTCCATTTCTCTATATGACCACTCACAGGTGATAGAGGATAGAGACAAGAAAATTCATGAACTGAGCTGTTTCATGGGTAAAGTATAAAAACATTCAAATAAGCTTGTTTCTAGTTCGCTTGTGTTACAAGATCACTCTACTATATCTATTTACTGCATACCTTCATAACTACAGCCCATACACACACTTTTTGCACTCAATCTATATTAGTCCCATTCTTCGCCCATCTTCTATGTACAGAGCTCATTGCTCTTTTCACATTCATAATCAATACAGATTCATTCACTCTGACTGTACAGCACAAAATATGCTCTCACAAATCACTGAACCATCTGCTCACTCTCTGTATTTTCCTTCTCTTAGTCGTAATTGATATCTCCCTAATTTGGGCCATCCTTTTAATAGTAAATTTAACTCCTCTGCTGCACTCAGAAGCCCTGTTAATCTCATTAATATTGTTTTTGTAACCTCTGAAATTCACGATCAGCTTGTAATAGACTCCCCCACATCCATGACTTTTTTCTTTCCAATTCTCTTAGCCACCTGGCTCTCAGTTGGACACCACTACCGCTGTTGCTTTCTCGTATTTTGACCTTCATTTTAGCACACACATTCAGACCTGAGAACAAACAAGATGGAGGGTGTTGGTCTAATATTTCAACAAAATGTGCTTTTAGTTCATCCTCCCAGTGCACTCACTTATCTACGGTACCTATCTTTTGAGTTCCACACCATTAGACTTTTCCAGCTCTTTTTCCTGTGAGTGCCAGTTGTGTATCATACTCTATGCCAATCACTCCAGTTCCGATGATGACTGTGCCCCTTGGCCTCCACACTAAATATCTTCCAATATTTTTACTCTCATCATAGGGGACTTTACATCCATATTAATAATCCCTTCTCTTCACATGCCACTCATCTTTTAGCTCTATCTTCCTTTCCTGACCTTTCACAGCTTATTAACTCTCCTGCACATGAAGAGAGGAATACACTGAATCTGGCTTTTTTGCATTTCAACTCAGAGCACAATTTTACTAATTCCTGTTTCCTTCTCTCTAATCTCCACCTTCTTTCAATCTCTGCCAAGAACTGTTACGCCACTCATGACACCCTAACTTGCCACACTTATGGAAATATACATGCCATCAATACCAGAAACTTATGAAGATTTGGCATCCATTATTTGTCCAATCTCCTCACTCTCATGTCCTTACTCAGCTCTGAAATGTTATAATAAAACAATGAAAAGTGATTTTGAGGAAGCTGCACTTTCTATACAAAGAATACTCTGATACAGACAGTGGAAATCCTAGCACATGTTATAAACACGCTTTCTACAATGGTTTCCTATGTGTGCTGACCATCTGTGAACAAAATACCATTTAACATAAAATTTCATTCATTAAAAATCTTAACCCCTTGGTGACAGAGCCAATTTGGTACTTAATGACCGAGCCAATTTTTACAATTCTGACCACTGTCACTTTATGAGGTTATAACTCTGGAACGCTTTAACGGATCCCGCTGATTCTGAGATTGTTTTTTTGTGACATATTGTACTCCATGATAGTGGTAACATTTCTTCGATATTACTTGCGACTATTTATGAAAAAAACAGAATTATGGCAAAAATTTTAAAATTTTGCAATTTTCAAATTTTGTATTTTTATGTCCTTAGATATGTCACACAAAATAGTTAATATATAACATTTCCCACATGTCTACTTTACATCAGCACAATTTTGGAAACAATTTTTTTTTGTTAGGAAGTTATAAGGGTTAAAAGTTGACCAGCAATTTCTCATTTTTCCAACAAAATTTACAAAACCATTTTTTTAGGGACCATCTCACATTCAAAGTCACGTTAAGGGGTGTACATCACAGAAAATACCCAAACTTGACACCATTCTAAAAACTGCACCCCTCAAGGTGCTCAAAACCACATTCAAGAAGTTTATTAACCCTTTATGTGCTTCACACGAACTGAAACAATGTGAAAGGAGAAAATTAACATTTAACTTTTTTTGGAAACATTTTACTTCAGAACCAATTTTTTTTTGTTTTCACAAGTGTAAAAAGAGAAAATGAACCACAAACTTTGTTGTGCAATTTCTCCTGAATACGCTGATACCCGATATGTGGGGGTAAACCACTGTTTGGGCGCATGGCAGGGCTTGGAAGAGAAGGAGTGCCGTTTGACTTTTTCCTTCCACATCTCTGTCAACCACTCAACCCATGCTGTCTATTCCTCTAATGACCTAGTACTTACAGCGTTAACCCTTTTTTGGAACTGGATGTACTATTCCATCCATGTGACCTGGGACTTAATCCCCATGGACAGGATAGTACGTCCAATGCAATCGGCCACACTCCCGCTCTCGCGACCAGTTGTCAGCTGATTATCACAGCTGACACCCGCTACTATATACCAGGAGCGGTCAAGGAGGCATAGAGAAGCATCGTCTAGGGAGGGGGCTTCCTGCGTACTTCCCTGAGACCCTCAGAACAACGCGATGTGATCGCATTGTTTGAGGTTCTCCCTGCCTGCAGACCCCCAGATCCAAGATGGCCGCAGGGTCCTTCCGGGTTCCTCAGTGAGGTGGCTTGTCAGTGCCTGCTGAGAGTAGAACCTGATAAGCCTCCTTCACTGCCTGTCAGATCGCTGGAAATGTCATCTTGTCCCGCAAAAAACGAACCACCATACAGCATCATCAGCAAAAAAATGAAAAAGTTATAGCCTTCAAAATAAAGCAATGCAAAAATAATAATAATTTTTTTAAATAAAATAGTTTGTATAAAAGCGCCAAAACATAAAAAAATAAATGAGGTATCGCTGTAGTCATACTGACCCGAAGAATAAAACTGCTTCATGAATTTTACCACATGTGGAACGGTATAAATGCCCCACCCAAAAGATATTCATGAATTGCTGGTTTCTGTTCATTTGGCCTCCCAAAAATCATAATAAAAAGCAATCAAAAAATGTCATGTGCCTGAAAATGGTATGAATAAAAACGTCAACTCGTCCCACAAAAAGACCTCTATGGGCCCAAATCTGTAAAAATTATAGCTCTCAAAATGTGGTGATGCAAAAACTATTTTTTGCAATAAAAAGCATCTTTTAGCATGTGACAGCTGCCAAACATAAAAACCCGCTATAAAAACCTGCTATAAATAGTAAATCAAACCCCTTTTTACCATGGTACTGCTGAAAACGTCATCTTGTCCCTCAAGAAACGAGCTGCCATACAGCATCATCAGCGAAGAAGCGAAGAAATAAAAAAGTTATAGTCCTCAGAATAAAGTGATGCAAAAATAATTGCTTTATCAATTTTATCAAATGTGGAACGGTATAAACGCCCCCCCAAAAAAAAGAAATTCACGAATAGCTGGTTTTTGGTCATTCTGCTTCACAAAAATCTGAACAAAAAGTGATCAAAAAATGTCACATGCCCGAAAATGGTACCAATAAAAAAGCCAACTTGTCCCGCAAAAAACAAGACCCCACATGACTCTGTGGACTAAAATATGGAAAAATGATAGCTCTCAAAATGTGGAGACGCAAAACTATTTTTTGCAATAAAAAGCATCTTTTAGTGTGTGACAGCTGCCAATCATAAAAATCCGCTAAAAAACCCGCTATAAATAATAAATCAAACTCCCCTTCATCACCCCCCTAGTTGGGGAAAAATAATAAAATTTAAAAAAATGTATTTATTTCCATTTTCTCATTAGGGTTATAGTTAGGGTTGGGTGTTATGAACAGGTGATTCAGAACCACAATGGACCTAGTGGTTAAGAGCACACAAAGTGACCTGATAGTTACTAACATAGGACGAGCTCTGAGATGTGGGAACTCTGCTGACCGCAATCCCTAATCCTATCATACCACACTAGAGGTAGCCGTGGAGCGCTCCTGACCAGACCTAGGCACCTCGGGCACAGCCTGAGAAACTAGCTAGCCCTGAAGATAGAAAAATAAGCCTACCTTGCCTCAGAGAAATTCCCCAAAGGAAAAGGCAGCCCCCCACATATAATGACTGTGAGTTAAGATGAAAATACAAACACAGAGATGAAATAGATTTTAGCAAAGTGAGGCCCGACTCACTGAACAGACCGAGGATAGGAAAGATAGCTTTGCGGTCAGCACAAAAACCTACAAACAACCACGCAGAGGGGGCAAAAAGACCCTCCGCACCGAATAACGGTACGGAGGTGCTCCCTCTGCGTCTCAGAGCTTCCAGCAAGCAAGAAAAACCAATAAAGCAAGCTGGACAGAAAATATAGCAAACAAAAGTAACACAAGCAAAACTTAGCTTATGCAGGGCAGACAGGCCACAAGAAAGATCCAGGAGAGAGCAAGACCAATACTGGAACATTGACTGGAGGCCAGGAGCAAAGAACTAGGTGGAGTTAAATAGAGCAGCACCTAACGACTTAACCTCGTCACCTGAGGAAGGAAACTCAGAAGCCACAGCCCCACTCACATCCACCAGAGGAAGCTCATAGACAGAACCAGCCGAAGTACCACTCATGACCACAGGAGGGAGCTTGACCACAGAATTCACAACAGTACCCCCCCTTGAGGAGGGGTCACCGAACCCTCACCAGAGCCCCCAGGCCGACCAGGATGAGCCAAATGAAAGGCACGAACCAGATCGACAGCATGAACATCAGAGGCAAAGACCCAGGAATTATCTTCCTGACCATAACCCTTCCACTTAACAAGGTACTGAAGTTTCCGTCTGGAAATACGAGAATCCAAAATCTTCTCCACTATATACTCCAACTCCCCCTCAACCAAAACCGGGGCAGGAGAATCAACGGATGGAACCACAGGCGCCACGTATCTCCGCAACAATGACCTATGGAATACGTTATGGATGGAAAAAGAAGCTGGAAGGGTCAAACGAAAAGACACAGGATTAAGAACCTCAGAAATCCTATACAGACCAATGAAACGAGGCTTAAACTTAGGAGAGGAAACTTTCATAGGAATATAACGAGATGACAACCAAACCAAATCCCCAACACGAAGTCGGGGACCCACACAGCGCCTGCGGTTAGCGAAACGTTGAGCCTTCTCCTGAGACAATGTCAAATTGTCCACCACATGAGTCCAAATCTGCTGCAACCTATCCACCACAGTATCCACACCAGGACAGTCAGAAGACTCAACCTGCCCTGAAGAGAAACGAGGATGGAAACCAGAATTGCAGAAAAACGGCGAAACCAAAGAAGCCGAGCTGGCCCGATTATTAAGGGCGAACTCAGCCAAAGGCAAAAAGGACACCCAATCATCCTGATCGGCAGAAACAAAACATCTCAGATATGTTTCTAAGGTCTGATTGGTTCGTTCAGTCTGGCTATTTGTCTGAGGATGGAAAGCCGAGGAAAAAGACAAATCAATGCCCATCCTAGCACAAAAGGCTCGCCAAAACCTCGAAACAAACTGGGAACCTCTGTCAGAAACGATGTTCTCCGGAATGCCATTTAAAGAACCACATGCTGGAAGAACAATGGCACCAAATCAGAGGAGGAAGGCAATTTAGACAAGGGTACCAAATGGACCATCTTAGAGAAGCGATCACAAACAACCCAAATGACCGACATTTTTTGAGAGACGGGGAGATCCGAAATAAAATCCATAGAGATATGTGTCCAGGGCCTCTTCGGGACTGGCAAGGGCAAAAGCAACCCACTGGCACGAGAACAGCAGGGCTTAGCCCGAGCACAAATCCCACAGGACTGCACAAACGAACGCACATCCCGCGACAGAGACGGTCACCAAAAGGATCTAGCCACCAAATCTCTGGTACCAAAGATTCCAGGATGACCAGCCAACACCGAACAATGAACCTCAGAGATAACTCTACTCGTCCATTTATCAGGGACAAACAGTTTCTCCGCTGGGCAACGGTCAGGTCTATTAGCCTGAAATTTTTGCAGCACCCGCCGCAAATCAGGGGAGATGGCAGACAAAATTACCCCTTCTTTGAGAATACCCGCCGGCTCAGGAACACCCGGAGAGTCAGGCACAAAACTCCTAGATAGGGCATCCGCCTTCACATTTTTAGAGCCAGGAAGGTACGAAACCACAAAGTCAAAACGGGAGAAAAACAGCAACCAACGAGCCTGTCTAGGATTCAACCGTTTCGCAGACTCGAGATAAGTCAAGTTCTTGTGATCAGTCAAGACCACCACGCGATGCTTAGCTCCTTCAAGCCAATGACGCCACTCCTCGAATGCCCACTTCATGGCCAGCAACTCTCGATTGCCAACATCATAATTACGCTCAGCAGGCGAAAACTTCCTGGAAAAGAAGGCGCATGGTTTCATCACCGAGCCATCAGAACTTCTTTGCGACAAAACAGCCCCTGCTCCAATCTCAGAAGCATCAACCTCGACCTGGAATGGGAGCGAAACATCTGGTTGGCACAACACAGGGGCAGAAGAAAAACGACGCTTCAACTCTTGAAAAGCTTCCACAGCAGCAGAAGACCAATTGACCACATCAGCACCCTTCTTGGTTAAATCAGTCAACGGTTTAGCAATACTAGAAAAATTATTGATGGAGCGACGATAAAAATTAGCAAAGCCCAGGAACTTCTGCAGGCTCTTCACAGATGTCGGCTGAGTCCAATCATAAATGGCCTGGACTTTAACAGGGTCCATCTCGATAGTAGAAGGGGAAAAAATGAACCCCAAAAATGAAACCTTCTGAACACCAAAGAGACACTTTGACCCCTTCACAAACAAAGAATTCGCACGCAGGACCTGGAACACCATTCTGACCTGCTTCACGTGAGACTCCCAATCATCCGAGAAGACCAAAATATCATCCAAGTACACAATCAGGAATTTATCCAGGTACTCTCGGAAGATGTCATGCATAAAGGACTGAAACACTGATGGAGCATTAGAAAGCCCGAATGGCATAACCAGGTACTCAAAATGGCCCTCGGGCGTATTAAATGCTGTTTTCCATTCATCGCCCTGTTTAATACGCACAAGATTATACGCACCACGAAGATCTATCTTGGTGAACCAACTAGCCCCCTTAATCCGAGCAAACAAATCAGACAGCAGCGGCAAGGGGTACTGAAATTTGACCGTGATTTTATTTAGAAGGCGGTAATCAATACAAGGTCTCAGCGAACCATCCTTCTTGGCCACAAAAAAGAACCCTGCTCCCAATGGCGACGACGACGGGCGAATATGACCCTTCTCCAAGGATTCCTTTACGTAACTCCGCATAGCGGCGTGCTCAGGCACAGACAAATTAAACAGTCGACCTTTAGGAAACTTACTACCAGGAATCAAATCGATAGCACAATCACAATCCCTATGCGGAGGTAGGGCACTGGACTTGGGCTCATCAAATACATCCCGGTAATCCGACAAGAACTCTGGGACCTCAGAAGGGGTGGATGATGAAATAGACAGAAATGGAACATCACCATGTACCCCCTGACAACCCCAGCTGGACACAGACATTGATTTCCAATCCAATACTGGGTTATGGACTTGTTGCCATGGCAACCCCAACACGACCACATCATGCAGATTATGCAACACCAAAAAGCGAATATCCTCCTGATGCGCAGGAGCCATGCACATGGTCAGCTGGGCCCAATACTGAGGCTTAATCTTGGCCAAAGGCGTAGCATCAATTCCTCTCAATGGAATAGGATACTGCAAGGGCTCCAAGAAAAACCCACAGCGCCTAGCATACTCCAAGTCCATCAAATTCAGGGCACCGCCTGAATCCACAAATGCCATGACAGAAAAGGATGACAAAGAGCAGATCAAAGTGACGGACAAAAGAAATTTCGACTGTACTGTACCAATGGTGGCAGAGCTAGCGAACCACTTAGTGCGCTTAGGACAATCGGAGATAGCATGAGTGGAATCACTACAGTAAAAACACAGCCCATTCTGACGTTTGTGTTCTTGCCGTTCAGCTCTGGTCAAAGTCCTATCGCACTGCATAGGTTTAGGTCCATGCTCAGATAATACCGCCAAATGGTGCACAGTTTTACGCTCACGCAAGCGTCGACCGATCTGAATGGCCAAAGACATAGACTCATTCAGACCAGCAGGCAAAGGAAATCCCACCATGACATCCTTAAGGGCTTCAGAGAGACCTTTTCTGAAAATTGCTGCCAGCGCACATTCATTCCATTGAGTGAGCACAGACCACTTCCTAAACTTCTGACAATATATCTCTACCTCATCCTGACCCTGACACAGAGCCAGCAAATTTTTCTCTGCCTGATCCACTGAATTAGGTTCATCATACAGCAATCCGAGCGCCAGAAAAAACGCATCAATATTACATAATGCAGGATCTCCTGGCGCAAGGGAAAATGCCCAGTCTTGAGGGTCGCCACGTAATAAAGAAATAATGATCTTAACTTGTTGAACTGGGTCACCAGAGGAGCGGGGTTTCAAAGCCAGAAACAGTTTACAATTATTCTTAAATCTCAGAAACTTAGCTCTATCTCCAGAAAACAAATCAGGAATAGGAATTCTTGGTTCTAACATAGAATTCTGAACCACAAAGTCTTGAATATTTTGTACTCTTGCAGTGAGATGATCCACACAAGAAGACAGACCTTTAACGTCCATCACTACACCTGTGTCCTGAACTACCCAAATGTCTAGGGGAAAAGAAAGACAAAACACAGTACAGAGAAAAAAAAATGGTCTCAGAACTTCTCTTTTCCCTCTATTGAGAAGCATTAGTACTTTGGGCCTCCAGTACTGTTATGAACAGGTGATTCAGAACCACAATGGACCTAGTGGTTAAGAGCACACAAAGTGACCTGATAGTTACTAACATAGGACGAGCTCTGAGACGTGGGAACTCTGCTGACCGCAATCCCTAATCCTATCATACCACACTAGAGGTAGCCGTGGAGCGCTCCTGACCAGACCTAGGCGCCTCGGGCACAGCCTGAGAAACTAGCTAGCCCTGAAGATAGAAAAATAAGCCTACCTTGCCTCAGAGAAATTCCCCAAAGGAAAAGGCAGCCCCCCACATATAATGACTGTGAGTTAAGATGAAAATACAAACACAGAGATGAAATAGATTTTAGCAAAGTGAGGCCCGACTCACTGAACAGACCAAGGATAGGAAAGATAGCTTTGCGGTCAGCACAAAAACCTACAAACAACCACGCAGAGGGGACAAAAAGACCCTCCGCACCGACTAACGGTACGGAGGTGCTCCCTCTGCGTCTCAGAGCTTCCAGCAAGCAAGAAAAACCAATAAAGCAAGCTGGACAGAAAATATAGCAAACAAAAGTAACACAAGCAAAACTTAGCTTATGCAGGGCAGACAGGCCACAAGAAAGATCCAGGAGAGAGCAAGACCAATACTGGAACATTGACTGGAGGCCAGGAACAAAGAACTAGGTGGAGTTAAATAGAGCAGCACCTAACGACTTAACATCGTCACCTGAGGAAGGAAACTCAGAAGCCGCAACCCCACTCACATCCACCAGAGGAAGCTCATAGACAGAACCAGCCGAAGTACCACTCATGACCACAGGAGGGAGCTTGACCACAGAATTCACAACAGTTGGGGCTAAAATTAGGGTTAGGGTTGGGAATATAGTTAGGGATAGGTTTGGGGCTAAAGTTAGGGTTAGGATTAGGGATAGGGATAAATTTAAGGTTAGGGTTTGGATAAGGGTTAGGGTTGGGATTATGTTTACAGTTGGGATTAAGGTTAGGGGTGTGTCAGGGTTAGGGGTGTGTTGGGCTTGGGTTAGGTTTGGGGCTAAAGTTAGGGTTAGGGACAAAGATAGGTTTGGGATTAGCGTTAGGGGTGTGTTCGAGATAGGGGTGTAGTTAGGGTTATGGTTAGTGTTGGGATTAGGGTTAGGGGTGTGTTGGGCTTAGGGTTATGGTTAGGGTTGGGATTAGGGTTAGGGGTGTGTTTGCATTAGGGTTTCAGTTATAATTGGGGGGTTGCCACTGTTTAGGCACATCAGGGGCTCTCCAAATGCGACATGGCGTCCGATCTCATTTCCAGTGAATTCTGCATTGAAAAAGTCAAACGGTGCTCCTTCCCTTCCGAGCTCTGCTGTGCACCCAAACAGTGGTTTACCCCCAAATATGGGGTATCAGTGTACTCAGGATAAATTGGACAACAACATTTTGGGTCTAATTTCTCCTGTTACCCTTGTGAAAATAAAAATAATTTTTGTGGGGAAAGAAAATGATTTGTTATTTTCACGGCTTTGCGATGTAAATGTTAGTGAAACACTTGAGGGTTCAAAGGTCTCACAAAACATCTAGATAAGTTCCTTGGGGGGTCTAGTTTCCAAAATGGCATCACTTGTGGGGGTTTCAACTGTTTAGGTACATCAGGGGCTCTGCAAACGCAACATGATGCCCGCAGACCATTCCATCAAAGTCGGCATTCCAAAACGTCACTATTCACCTTCCGAGCCCCGATGTGTGCCCAAACAGTAGTTTTCTCAAACATATGGGATATCATTGTACTCAGGAGAAGTTGCAAAACAACGTTTGGGGTCCCATTTCTCCTTTTACTCTTGTGAAAATACAAAATTGGAAATTGTGGAAATTTTTTTTTTCATGGCTCTACTTTATAAACTTTAGTGAAACACTTGGGGGTTCAAAGTTCTCATAACACATCTAGATAAGTTCCTTGAGGGGTCTAGTTTACAATATGGGGTCACTTGTAGGGGTTTCTACTGTTTAGGCACATAAGGGGCTCTGAAAACGCAACGTGATGCCCACAGACCATTCCATCAAAGTCTGCATTCCAAAACGGTGCTTCTTCCTTTCCGAGGTCTGCCATGCACCCAAATAGTGTTTTACTACCACATATAAGGTATCAGTATACTCAGAAAAAATTGTACAATAACTTTTGGACTCCAATTTCTCCTTTTTCCCTTGGGAAAATAAAAAATTGGGGTCAAAAATATCATTTTTATGAAAAAAATATGATTTTTTTTATTTTTACGGTTCTACATTATGTACTTCTGTGAAGCACTTGGGGGTTTAAAGGGCTCACCACACATCTAAATAAGTTCTTTAGGGGGTCTACTTTCCAAAATGGTGTCACTTCTGGGGGGTTTCCACTTTTTAGGTACATCAGGAACTCTCCAAATGTGACATGGTGTCCGATCTCAATTCCAGCCAATTTTGCATTGAAAAGTCAAACGGCACTCTTTACCTTCCGAGCTCTACCATGTGCCCACACATTGGTTTACCCCAACTTATGAGATATTAGATAAAAAGCAAAGAACCGAATATATGGAATTCAAAAAATTATTATATAAAAGAAAAATTAAAAAGACAAGTATTATATGAGAAAAGATATATCTGTATTAAATATAACTGGTAAAAAAGTGGCACTATAAAGTGTGCCTGTACTTGGAGAAATAATAGATATGTGCTATAAAATAATCATATATATATATGTATATATATATATGTATATATATATATATATATATATAAGATAATATTATAATAAATATAGCACAATAGCGAACGGACACAAGAGAAGGGGAAATTTGGAAACAATTGTATAATAACAGACCAATTAATCACTTGGACCACACGGCGTGCAAACATGCATATAGAGACACATATATGTATATAAATACAAATAACCAGCCAAAATTGTGATGAAAATATATTATTATACACTCCAAGACATATATAAGTGTGTAAGCAAAAATTGGTGTGAACTCAATATAAAATATATGCGAAAAAAAATAAATATATATATATATAAAATGTATATACGTGATCATGTGACAAACATACCAAAAATATATACACTAAAACATATATGTGTGTAAAATACCTGCCTCAGTGCAGAAAAATATATCCATATATGTATATACAGTGGGGCAAAAAAGTATTTAGTCAGTCAGCAATAGTGCAAGTTCCACCACTTAAAAAGATGAGAGGCGTCTGTAATTTACATCATAGGTAGACCTCAACTATGGGAGACAAACTGAGAAAAAAAAATCCAGAAAATCACATTGTCTGTTTTTTTATCATTTTATTTGCATATTATGGTGGAAAATAAGTATTTGGTCAGAAACAAACAATCAAGATTTCTGGCTCTCACAGACCTGTAACTGCTTCTTTTTTAAGAGTCTCCTCTTTCCTCCACTCATTACCTGAAGTAATGGCACCTGTTTAAACTTGTTATCAGTATAAAAAGACACCTGGGCACACCCTCAAACAGTCTGACTCCAAACTCCACTGTGGTGAAGACCAAAGAGCTGTCAAAGGACACCAGAAACAAAATTGTAGCCCTGCACCAGGCTGGGAAGACTGAATCTGCAATAGCCAACCAGCTTGGAGTGAAGAAATCAACAGTGGGAGCAATAATTAGAAAATGGAAGACATACAAGACCACTGATAATCTCCCTCGATCTGGGGCTCCACGCAAAATCCCACCCCGTGGGGTCAGAATGATCACAAGAACGGTGAGCAAAAATCCCAGAACCACGCGGGGGGACCTAGTGAATGAACTGCAGAGAGCTGGGACCAATGTAACAAGGCCTACCATAAGTAACACACTACGCCACCATGGACTCAGATCCTGCAGTGCCAGACGTGTCCCACTGCTTAAGCCAGTGCATGTCCGAGCCCGTCTGAAGTTTGCTAGAGAGCATCTGGATGATCCAGAGGAGTTTTGGGAGAATGTCCTATGGTCTGATGAAACCAAACTGGAACTGTTTGGTAGAAACACAACTTGTCGTGTTTGGAGGAAAAAGAATACTGAGTTGCATCCTTCAAACACCATACCTACTGTAAAGCATGGTGGTGGAAACATCATGCTTTGGGGCTGTTTCTCTGCAAAGGGGCCAGGACGACTGATCCGGGTACATGAAAGAATGAATGGGGCCATGTATCGTGAGATTTTGAGTGCAAACCTCCTTCCATCAGCAAGGGCATTGAAGATGAAAAGTGGCTGGGTCTTTCAACATGACAATGATCCAAAGCACACCGCCAGGGCAACGAAGGAGTGGCTTCGTAAGAAGCATTTCAAGGTCCTGGAGTGGCCTAGCCAGTCTCCAGATCTCAACCCTATAGAAAACCTTTAGAGGGAGTTGAAAGTCCGTGTTGCCAAGCGAAAAGCCAAAAACATCACTGCTGTAGAGGAGATCTGCATGGAGGAATGGGCCAACATACCAACAACAGTGTGTGGCAACCTTGTGAAGACTTACAGAAAACGTTTGACCTCTGTCATTGCCAACAAAGGATATATTACAAAGTATTGAGATGAAATTTTGTTTCTGACCAAATACTTATTTTCCACAATAATATGCAAATAAAATGTTAAAAAAACAGACTATGTGATTTTCTGGATTTTTTTTTCTCACTTTGTCTCCCATAGTTGAGGTCTACCTATGATGTAAATTACAGACGCCTCTCATCTTTTTAAGTGGTGGAACTTGCACTATTGCTGACTGACTAAATACTTTTTTGCCCCACTGTATGTGTGCCACAGGCCCCTATGATTGGTTGCATTCACATAGGTTAAATACTAATTGGCTGCGTTTGCATAGATTGAATACTATGTGCTCACAGCACATGTAAAGACCGTCAGGCTCCAAGTAAAAAAAAAAAAAAAAAAAATATATATATATATATATATATATATATATATATATCAATACGTGAGTGGTCACTACCTTCAAGGGTCCGTTCCTCCAAGTACAGCGCACACCGACGCGCGTTTCAGATATAATCCTTCGTCAGAGGGTTTTCTCCAAGTACAGGCACACTTTGTAGTGCCACTTTTTTACCAGTTATATTTAATAAAGATATATCTTTTCTCATATAATACTTGTCTTTTTAATTTTTCTTTTATATAATAATTTTTTTAATTCCATATATTTGGTTCTTTGCTTTTTATCCAGTATTCCGAATGGTCTGCCATTCATGATCTATAGCGGCCATATTTAACTTTTATTCTTGTAATATATTGTATTGAATTTTAATTGTCTGTTATTATAGTTAAATATTTGGTTTGCTATTTTGTTCACTTTTATGAGATATTAGCGTACTCAGGACAAACTGCACAACAACTTTTGGGGTCCAATTTCTCTTGTTACCCTTGGGAAAATAAAAAAATTGGGGGCAAAAATATAATTTTTGTGAAAAAATATGATTTTTTACTTTCATAGGTCTATATTATAACTTCTGTGAAACACTTGTGGGTTTCAAGTGCTCACCACACATCTAGATTAGTTCCTTAACGGGTCTACTTTCCAAAATGGTGTCACTTGTTGGGGGTTTACACTGTTTAGGCACAATAGGGACTCTCCAAATTAGACATGGCGTCCAATCTCAATTCCAGCAGATATTGCATTGAACAGTCAAATTACGCTTCTTCCCTTCCGAGCTCTGCCATGAGCCCAAATACGGCATACTCAGGACAAATTGCACAATAACTTTTGCGGTCCATTTTCTCCTGTTACCCTTTGGAAAGTAAAAAAAATTGGGATCGTAAATAATTTTTTTGTGAAAAAAAGTTAAATGTTCATTTAAAAAAAAAAATTTGAATTTAGAGTCCTCAGTGGTTGATACCTTTTAATGGCTAACTAAAAAGATGGTAACAAATTTCAAGCTTTCGAGACTACTCAGGTCTAGGGTTGAGCAACATTTCCTTTTTTGAGGTCGAGTCGGGTTTCAAAAGTCGGGTCGAGTGAAATCGGCCGATCTTATTGAAAAGTCGGGTCGGGGATAGGCCGAAACACGAAACCCAATGCAAAGTCAATGGTAAATTATTAATCTGGCTTAATGTCACCTTACAATAGCAAGGTGACATTAACCCTTCATTACCCCATATCCCACCGCTACACGGGAGTGGGAAGAGAGTGGCCAAGTGCCAGAATAGGTGCATCTTCCAGATGTGCCTTTTCTGGGGTGGCTGGGGGCAGATGTTTTTAGCCATTGGGGGGCCAATAACCATGGACCCTCTCCAGGCTATTAATATCTGCCCTCAGTCACTGGCTTTACTACTCTGGCGGAGAAAGTTGCACGGGAGCCCACGCCAATTTTTTCCGTGATTTAACCCTTAAATTTAACAGCTAGAGTGCCGAAATTTTGCACATACACACTACTAACATTAGTAGTGTGTAGTGTTGAGCATTCCGATACCGCAAGTATCGGGTATCGGCCGATACTTGCGGTATCGGAATTCCGATACCGAGATCCGATACTTTTGTGGTATCGGGTATCGGTATCGGATCCATAGTAATGTGTAAAATAAAGAATTAAAATAAAAAATATTGATATACTCACCTCTCCGGAGGCCCCCGAACATCACTGCTAGTAAACGGCAGCCTTCTTTGTTTAAAATGAGCGCGTTTAGGGACTCCCATGACGTCACGGCTTCTGATTGGTCGCGTGCCGCTCATGTGACCACCATGCGACCAATCAGAAGCCGCGACGTCATTCCTCAGGTCCTAAATTCCTAGAATGAGGAGTTTAGGACCTGAGAATGACGTCGCGGCTTCTGATTGGTCGCGTGGCGGTCACATGAGCGGCACGCGACCAATCAGAAGCCGCGACGTCATTCTCAGGCCCTAAACTCCTCATTCTAGGAATTTAGGACCTGAGGAATGACGTCGCGGCTTCTGATTGGTCGCTTGGCGGTCACATGAGCGGCACGCGACCAATCAGAAGCCGCGATGTCATTCTCAGGTCCTAAACGCGCTCATTTTAAACAAAGAAGCCTGCCGGTTACCCGCGGTGATGTCCAGGGGCCTCCGGAGAGGTGAATATATCAATATTTTTTATTTTAATTCTTTATTTTACACATTAATATGGATCCCAGGGCCTGAAGGAGAGTTTCCTCTCCTTCAGACCCTGGGAACCATCAGGATACCTTCCGATACTTGGTGTCCCATTGACTTGTATTGGTATCGGATATCGGTATCGGCGATATCCGATACTTTTCGGGTATCGGCCGATACTATCCGATACCGATACTTTCAAGTATCGGACGGTATCGCTCAACACTAGTAGTGTGTAATATGCAAAACAAAGGGGGATATGACATGGTTTACTGTATGTAAACCATGTCTCATATCATGTCGGGTTTAGGCAGGAGAAATGAAAAGCCAGCAATTGAATTACCGGCTTTTCAATATTATCGCGCTGAAGTAAATATATATATATATATGTGTCTCTATGACATATATATATATATATATATATATAAAACGAAACCCGACTTTAGAGTACAGATCGCCGACCACCGACCCGATCCCAGAGTGGGATCGGGTCGGGTTTCATGAAACCCGGCTTTGTTAAAAGTCGGCGACTTTTGAAAAGTGCCGATCTGTTTCCCTCAACCCTACTCAGGTCCCATTTTTTTAAAAAACATTCCAAAAATTCCAGTGAAGCACCTGAAGTGTTACTAAACTTCTTAAATGCGAATTTGAGCACCTTGAGTGATGCAGTTTTTAGAATGGTGTCACATTTGGGTATTTTCTATCATATAAACCCCTCAAAGTGACTTCAAATGTGATGTGGTCTCTACAAAAAAATGGTGTTGTAAAAATGAGAAATCGCTGGGCAACTTTTAACCCTTATAACGCCCTAACAAAAAAAAATTGGTTTCAAAAGTGTGCTGATGTAAAGTAGACATGTGGGAATTGTTACTTATTAATTATTTTGTGTGACATATTTATGTGATTTAAGGGCATGAAAATCCAAAGTTGACAAATTGTGAAATTTTTTAAATTTTCACCAAATTTCCATTTTTTTCAAAAATTAACACAAGTCATAACAAACAAATTTTACCATTATTATGAAGTACAATATGTCATGAGAAAACAATGTCAGAATCACTGGGGATCTATGGAAGCGTTCCAGAGTTGTAGCCTCATAAATGGACAGTGGTCAGAATTGTAAAAATTGGCCTGGTCATTAACATGCAAACCACCCTTGGGGGCAAAGGGGTTAATAACCTGAGCCTCCAACTTTAGTCTTCAATACTTCTCTTATGCTGCACGGGTTCTTTGGAATGAACTACTCTGGGCAATTCAATTAATTTCACAATTTTAATACTACCCTAAAAACGCATTTATTTAGACTATCCTATGTTAGGTGTCGAGTTCAAGCCGCTGAACAGGGGAAATCTCGAACCATGTCCGCTGCTGTCTCCCATTCTCCCCCAGCTGCAGTGGAGTCTGCTCAGCAGAGACGTCGGTCCCAGCATCTGGCTCAAACTGATACTGTGTGTCTACTAACAGCTGCTGTCCCAGGTTCAGCCTTTGTAACTAGCATTGATCAGCGGCGAGCAAGTGTTCCAGGGACTAAGTCTAGCTTTTTGTCTACTGATCATGCTCGTGAGATAACTTCTCATTGGAGGTCAAAGGTCACATGCTCAGGTCCTGTAGCGGCTCAGATTGGACCTCTAGGAAGGTCCCGGAAGGCTGCATCTATAAAAGGTTTGCATTGCCACTCGGCCATGCGCTAGTATAAACCTGACTAGGTGTATGAGTGCTGAGTGTTTGAGACTGGTGAAAGCTCCTTAATGACCGCCAACCCGTTGGTTGTTGTTTGGGTGTTAGGGTGAGAGGAACAAACCATCAGCGCTATATCTAGGCAGCACAGCCAACTTTATACCACCGGTCAGTGTAGGGTGGGATTTCCCGCTTGGACTCAGCATCTGACTAGGGGCATCCTCAGGTGTGGGCTCAAAAGCCACCAAGGGTCAGAGCGGGTCCAATCACCAGTATAGTGGGGGTGAATCATAGGGATCCCATTAGATTCTACCCGCTGCACTCTGTAAATGCTAGCAGGGCTCAGCGTATTTTCAGTGACTCTGTGAATCAACAGAGTTTGCTTCCATTCACACGGGGTGAAGTTTAACCCACGTGTGCACAAGCGTTCATCCACCATCTTGTTCTGCCATTACTTAGCAGCAGGTTCCATCTCTGCACGGTGGACCCCGGGCTGCGAACACACCACATATCTCCCTTTATATTATTTGATACAATCTTTATCTGTACTTATACAAACACTGGCTGGTGACTGATTCATTCAGCAATATTTTAATACCTATTTATTAAGTTTGATGGAAGAACTTTCCAAAGTATTTTTAAATGTCATGAAGTCTTACAGTTATCATGTTACACATGAGATTACCAAAATAAAAGACTAGAATACTTTGCATCACTCACTAATGAAAGTAAGAATGTTGATGTAATTATTATTAATAATAGTAGTGGTAGTAATAGAAGTAGCAGTAGCAACAGTAGTACAAGTAGAATTTATAGTAGCAATAAAAACTATGTAAAGCAGTTAATACAAGAGAAGATAGTATTCTGCTACAGATGGATCTGGATAAGTTGGAAACTTGGGCTGAAAGGTGACAGATGAGGTTTAACAATGATAAATGTAAGGTTATACACATGGGAAGAAGGAATCAATATCACCATTACACACTGAACGGGAAACCACTGGGTAAATCTGACAGGGAGAAGGACTTGGGGATCCTAGTTAATGATAAACTTACCTGGAGCAGCCAGTGCCAGGCAGCAGCTGCCAAGGCAAACAGGATCATGGGGTGCATTAAAAGAGGTCTGGATACACATGATGAGAGCATTATACTGCCTCTGTACAAATCCCTAGTTAGACCGCACATGGAGTACTGTGTCCAGTTTTGGGCACCGGTGCTCAGGAAGGATATAATGGAACTAGAGAGAGTACAAAGGAGGGCAACAAAATTAATAAAGGGGATGGGAGAACTACAATACCCAGATAGATTAGCGAAATTAGGATTATTTAGTCTAGAAAAAAGACGACTGAGGGGCGATCTAATAACCATGTATAAGTATATAAGGGGACAATACAAATATCTCGCTGAGGATCTGTTTATACCAAGGAAGGTGACGGGCACAAGGGGGCATTCTTTGTGTCTGGAGGAGAGAAGGTTTTTCCACCAACATAGAGGAGGATTCTTTACTGCTAGGGCAGTGAGAATCTGGAATTGCTTGCCTGAGGAGGTGGTGATGGCGAACTCAGTCGAGGGGTTCAAGAGAGGCCTGGATGTCTTCCTGGAGCAGAACAATATTGTATCATACAATTATTAGGTTCTGTAGAAGGACGTAGATCTGGGGATTTATTATGATGGAATATAGGCTGAACTGGATGGACAAATGTCTTTTTTCGGCCTTACTAACTATGTTATGTTACTATGTTATGTTAATAGCAGCAATTGCTAAATATGCATTTTGATAATTAGAGAAGCTATTTAATATCTTGGTGACTTACCTCATTATTAATCCAAACTATATCTAAAGGTGAAATATTCAGTTGCTGATCTGGTGGAAGGGATCCATCAAATGTCCCAACAGTTGCTGTGAGTCCTTGTAGTGTGTCTCCTCCTGCAGTATTATGATGTCGTTTAGTTATAAAATTAAGAAAATCTAATGTCTCAGGTATTTCACCTTTATCATTAAAACATAGTTTTCCCGTCTTCAGATCATTGATGCATAATAGCTTCATGTAATGTCTCAGCTACAACATAAATACAATAACTATTTAGCAATGTTTTTCTACAAGTTCTATAAAGTGACAGTAAAATCTACACAAGTGCAGTATATACTGTAATATAATGATTCAAATGTAACTTGTCTGCTTTGTTTCAAGATGAAGTTGTAAAGCAATGCCATGAAGGAAATGAACAAGGATGAGGAGCAGATTGGAGGACTGAATTGGAAGCAGGACATTTCATAGTTTCAAAGCTTTTAAGGTTCAAGGTGTTTGGCTATGTGCACACGTTGCCGTTTTGCCTGCGGATCCGTGGCGTTTTTGATGCTGCAGATCTGCAGCAGTTTCCCATGCGGTTTACAGTACCATGTAAACCTATGGAAAACCAAATCCGCTGTGCACATGCTGCGGAAAAAACCTCGCAGAAACGCAGCGGTGTTGTCAATTCTTTGTGCGGATCTGCAGCGTTTTTGCACCCATTGACTTGCATTGAGTCGGCAAAACCACAGATGTAAAAAAGATCTGCGGTTTAGCTGCGGATGAAATGCTGCAGATCGGGAGGAGGGAAGTGTGCAGGCGGTGAATGTGTGCGTGTATGTGTGTGTGGGGATGGCGGGGCTGTCCGGGATGTCGGGGGTCAAAAGGGTCTGTGTGGGGCTGTCCGGGGTCTGTGCAGGGCTGTCCAGGGGTTTGCGGGCTATCCACGGGTCTGTGCAGGGCTGTTGGGGGTCTGCGGGGCTGTCTGGGGGTCTGTTTGTGTGCAGGCATTGTCCAATGGGACTACAAGTCCCATTTGGCTATGCCAATTAAAAAAAACACATACAGTACATACAACATACTACATCCAACATACAACATATAGTACATACAACATAAAGTACATACAGCACATACAACATATAGTACATACAACATACAGAAGATACAACATACAGTACATACAACATATAGTACATACAACATACAGAAGATACAACATACAGTACATACAACATACAACACACAGAACATACAGTACATACAAAATGCAACATACAACATACTACATTACAGTACATACAACATTCAACATACAGTACATACAATATACAGAACATACAGTACATACAACATACAGTGCATACAACATACAGAACATACAGTACATACAGTACATACAAAATACAACATACTACTTTACAGTACATACAACGTACAGAACAAACAGTACATACAACATATATTACATACAACATACTACATACAGTACATACAACATACAACATACAGTACATACAACATGCTACATACAGTACATACAACATACAGTACATACACCATACTACATACAGTACATACAACATACAGAACATACAACATACACACATATACAGTACATACAACATAGAGTACATATTCACCATCACCTTGATCCCCGAAGCCATTGCTCACCTGTAAAAAATATTAAAAAATAATAAACAAACAATATACTCCCTGATCCGCAGAAATCCAATTAATATAAGTGTCCCATGACGATCTCCCATGGAGAGCTGCCACATTAGCTGATGCCATTGCTCTCCAGGGGCTCCGGCAATACAATGACAGCAGATATACTTCGGCCCTGTATCCCTTTGCCGCTGTGAGAAATGATTCCTACTCTCACTTGCAGCACTGATGTGTGGGAAAATTCCCACTCAGCTTTGCCATAAAGTGAGAGCCTGAACTAGGTAACCTCTTCAGTGATGCGCTGCAGGAGCCATTGTCTCCTGTCAGTTCATCACTGGGAGGCCCTATACAGTAGAGCAGTGACATCACCTGATGTCACTGTTCTACAGGGGAGATCATCGTGGGACACTCATTAATTGGACTGTGCCGGACAGGGAGTATATGGTTGGTTTAGTATTTTTATTTTTTGCAGGCCATCGAGTATGGTAAGTATGGTGAAATTAAGAATATTAAAATACTTTATTCTTGCTGTGTCTTTATTTTTTTAACTCTTTCACTACTGTAGGATTAATAATGGATAGGTGTCTTATTGACGCCTCTCCATTATTAACAGGGCTTAATGTCACCTAACAATACAAAGGGGTAGTAAGGTGACTTATTACCCTATATCCCACAGTTACACAGGAGTGGGAAGAGAGGGGCTAAGTGCTAGAATTGGCGCATCTTACAGATGTGCCATTTCTGAGGTGGCTGGGTGCTGGTATTTGTAGTCGGGGGCAAATATCTATGGCCCCTCTTTAGGCTATAAATATCAGCCCACAGCTGTCTGCGTAGCCTTTCTGGCTATAAAATATAGGGGGACCCCACGTCTTTTTTGGGGGGTCTCCCTATTTTAATAGCCAATAAAGGCTACGCAGACAGCTGCGGGCTGATATTCATAGCCTGCAAAGGGGCCATGAGTATTATACTATCTATATATCTATCTATCTATCTGTCTATTTGTGTGTAATTTAGTGTGGGCTGGAAAAATGTAAAAGAGGAGGTTGGACAAGAAATTACATCACAAATCTTTTCTTTGTTCAATAATAGAGCTTTATTAAGCTTTCAAAATGCATACAAATCTGCATAAAAAACACACCTAAAACGCATCAAATATGCACCTGCATTTTCTGCCTGGAGGTGCGGATTTAGTGCTGAAAAATCCACAGGCAAATCTGCAACGTGTGCACATAGCCTTTAGGGTTGGCGGATTGCACTAAACAAAACAAAAAATTTACAGGATGTCTTTCACGGCCAGTGCTCTCTGTGCTACTGTGCCTTCAAGTGTAAAGGTGGACAGGTGACTTGAAGTCCAGCTGTCTGTCGGTTTCTGCTGTGAGCCTTAAAGTACTGCACAACCTCGGTCTTCCGTCTACCGGTATCTGCACTTCAGCTTGGAGGGAGCCCACTCACAGCTCTCCTCCAGCTCTTTACTCTCCTTTGCTTCTTTTTCCTCCTTCATGCTCTCTACAGCTTGTTCTTTCCTTTTTCTCTCTCCTTTCTAGGAGCTGCAGCACCTCACGTGGCTGCACGGTCCCACACCTTCCTCACATGAGCTGCAGATCTTCTCATCTGCACGGCCCCTTTCCTCTGTCTCCCTCACAGACTGACTGACTCTACTTTCCCTCCAGCCAGAATGTATATAGGGGAGCCCCCCACAAGCTGGATCAGAGCTCCCACTTCTGGCTTGGAGTAAGAACATGTTGTATGCTTGTGATAATCTGATAAAAGGAATCCTTCCTCGCTTCCAAGCATGACATCACTCTCCCCGTAAGGAAAGCAATGCCATTGTAACAACCAGTAACCAGGGGTGTTACGCTAGCACCGATCATGGATATTTAACCACTCTGATGCAGCTGTCAGTAGCGACCGCGTTATTCTAATAGTCTCCATGGAGACCCCCAGCAACAAGATGGCCATGGGGTCCTTCAGGGACCTGCAGGGAGGTGGCTTGTCAGTGCCTGCTGAAAGCAGGACCTGAAATGCCTCCTTCCCTGCCTGTCAGATCCTTGATCTGATACTCAGCAGAGCTAATTGTCAGATCAGCAATCTAACATTATATAATGATGGCAAATACTGCGACAATGTAAAAAAGTTTTAAAAAAATTATAATGTATAAAAATATTTTTTTTAAATCCCCAAATAAATAAAAAAAATTTTTACCAATAAATAGATTTATTTATGTAAATAAAAAAAACAGTAAAAGTGCACATATTTGGTATCGCCACGTCCATAACGACCTGCTCTATAAAACTGTCCAACTAGTTAACCCCTTCAATGAACACCGTAAAAAAATTAATAAATAACAAGGCAGAAAACAATCCATTATCATCATACCTCTGAATAAAAAGTGCAATAAAACATGACAAAAAAGACAGATGTAAAAAAAAAAAATGTTACCTCTGAAGACATCATCTTATCCTGCAAAAAAAAAGCTATCATACAGGTCCATCAGCAGAAAAATAAAAAAGTTATAGCTCTCAGAATAAAGTGACACAAAAATAATATTTTTTTCTATAAAATAGTTTATATTGTGTAAAAGCGCCAAAAGATAAAAAAATATAAATGAGGTATCACTGTAATTGTACTGATCCAAAGAATAAAGCTGTCTTACCAATTTTACCACATGAGATACGGTATAAAAAAAAATCAATTCCTGAATTGCTGGTATTTGTTCATTCTGTCTCCCAAAAATCAGAAAAGAAAGCAATCAAAAGATGTCTTGTGCCCAAAAATTGTACCAATAAAACACCAGCCCGTCCTGCAAAAAACAAGCCCTCACATGACTCTGTCAGCTGAAATATGAAAACATTATAGCTGTGAAAATATGGTGATGCAAAAACTAGTTTTTGTAATAAAAAAACCTCTTCTAGTATGTGACAGCAACCAAACATAAAAACCCGATATAAATCTGGTATCGCTGTAATGGCACCGACCCGAAGAATAAAGTCACCTAATAGTAAAGGAATGGCGTAAAAAACAAATAAAAACAAGTCTTCACCTACTGTTGATTTTTTCACTCTGCCTCCCGAAAATCGCAGTAAGGCTTGGCGCACATTTATCCTGAACTCTGCGCTGAGTGCTTACACTGATGTTCCCGTGTAAATCTCTGAAATACATGATTTACACACAACCCCTGCCAGAAAATTCCCTAAAAGGAGGCTAATGGAATCACTGTGGGCTCCATATGACCTGTGATCTGGCGGTGTCCATCTTCTTAGGATTGCACAAATGTGCCGTTGGCCAGTTTTGTACACTTCTGAAAAAAAGGACATCACAGAACAGAGGCCAGATGGAGTCCAGAGTAACTCTGCTGCCTCATTATAGTGAACGGATCCCTCGGGGGTTTCATCTATCACATCACATGGAGATTTAGATGGAAACCCCAAAGTAAGTGCTCAGCGTAGAAAACCAGATAATTAAGTAAAATGTTCCCAATGAAAGCTTCCACTCAATACACGAAGAAGCAAGCCCTCACTCAGGTCTGCCATCTGTTAATGGAAATATATGGGGCATCTACGTTACTGGCAGTAAAAAGGCTCTCGAAAACCAAAATGGCTCCTAACAAGTCAAAAGAAATTCAACAAATTCTCTGCTCTCAAATCCAAATGCCCTCTCCATTCTGAGACCCAGTGTGCCTAAACATTTAGCACCCATATATTTGGCATTTCTGTAGTGATGAGAGCCTGCCTAATTTACATGCGCATCTCCAGAAACATGGGCTGGGCATAACGCCCTGGTGACTGGAACGTACTGGTCACAACAGCGTACTTGTCACTACAACGGCAGTTTGCAATTTCAACTCAGAAGCGTCCACTGCTGCTTTTTACGGGAAAACACCCATGGAGTCAAAATTGTCACTACATCTGTAGATAAATTCCCAAAGGCCTATCATTTACAAAATGGGGTCACTTGAGGGGGAATTCTGCTTTTCTAGCACTTAGGGGCTCTTTATATGGAATACCGCTCTGTCCCTCTCGAGTCACTCCGTATGGCAAAGCAGTACTGTACAGCCACATCTGGGGTATTTCTACATTCATAAGAAATTGTGAGACAAATTCTGGTGCCATTTTTACCCATTTCCTAGTGTGAAAATGTAAAACCTGGGGCTAACACACAATCTTCGTAGTAAAAATGTAAATTACTTTTTCTTCACTTCCCAATGGTATAAAAGTTTGTGACACATCTGTTGTGTCAATATAACCACTACACCACTAGATGAATTAATTAAGATGTTTCATTGGTAAAATGGGGTCACTTATAGGGAGATTCTTCTGTTATGGCACCTCAGGGGCTATGTCCATGTAATATGGCGCTACTTCCCTTCTGAGCCTTGCACTGTGCCTCAAAATAGTTTTTGACCACATGGGGTATTGGTGACCTCAGGAGAATTGCATAGCAAACTTTAGGGTCCATTTTCTCCTTTTGCTCTTGTGAAAATACAAAATTTGTAGTTAAAAATGATTTTTGGGAAAAGTGAGATTATTTTTCACAGCTTACAGACATAAACTTCTGTAAAGTACCTGGGGGTTCAAGGTGCTCAATACTCATCTAGATAAGTTCCCAAAGGGGTCTAGTTTCCAAAATGGTGTCACGTGTGGGGGGTTTCCACTGTTTAGGCACATCAGGTGCTCTTCAAACGGGACATGGTGTCCGCTAATTATTCCATCAAATTTTTCATTCCAAAAGTCAAATGGTGCTCCTTCCCTTCCAAGCCCTGCTATATGCTTAAACAGTGGTTGTCTCCTTACTCAGAAGAAATGGCACAACAAACTGTATGGAGTAATTTCTCCTGTTACCCTTATGAAAATGCAAAATATGGAGCTACAATAGCTTTATTTGGAAAAATTTGATTTTTTTATTTCTACGGTTCTATGCTATAAACTTCTGTGAAGCACCTGTGGGTTCAAGGTGCTCATTACACATCTAGACAAGTTACATAAGGGGTCTAGTTTCCAAAGTGGTGTCTCTTGTGGGGGGTTTCCACTGCTTAGGCACATCAGAGGCTCTTCAAACGCGGCATGGTGTCCGCTAATTTTTTCTTCAAATTTTGCATTTAAAAATTCAAATGGGGCTCCTTCACTTCTGAACCCTGCCGTGTGTCCAAACAGTAGATTTCCGCTACATATGGGGTATCAGCATGTCTAAGAGAAATTGCAGTAAATGTTTATTTTTTCCATCAACATTCCAAAAATTCCTCTGAAGTACCTGAAGGGTTAATACACTTCTTGAATGTGGTTTTGAGCACCTTGAGAGAAGCAGTTTTTAGAATTGTGTTACTTTTGGGTATTTTCTGTCATATACGTCCCTCAAAGTCTCTTCAAGTGTGAGGTGGTCCCTAAAAAAATGGTTTTGCTAATTTTGATGTAAAAATGAGAAATCGCTGGTCAACTTTTATCCCTTACAACTTCCTAACAAAAAAAATTATGTTTCCAAAATTGTGCTGAGATGCTGAGATAAAGTAGACATGTCGGAAATGTTATTTATTAACTATTTTGTGCAATATGACTCTGACTTAGGGGCATAAAGATTAAAAGTTTGAAAATTTGCGACATTTTTAAAATTTTGGACAAATTTTAGTTTTTTCACAAGTCATATCAAAAATTTTGTAACGCTATCATAAAGTACAATATGTCACGAGAATACAGTCTCAGAATAACCAGGATCCGTTGAAACGTTCCAGAGTTATGTCCTCATAACATGACAGTGGTCAGAAAGGTGAAAACAAGCTAGGTCTCAAAGGGGTTCATGTAAATGCAGCAATACATTACTCCCATCCACAAGGTCATTAACAAAGAGGTTGAAAAGAATTGGTTCTAGCACAGATCCCTTGATTTCTTCTGTACGGGCCCCTCAGGGGCATTGCCAATATGACATGGCAACTGAAAAGCATTCCAGTAAAATCTGTACTCCAATATGGCATGATTCCCTTCTGAGCTTTGCACTGTACCTCAAAAAAGGTTTTAGACCAAATTTGGGGCATAGGAGAACTCGGGAGGAACTGTGTAATAATTTGTGCTCTCCATTTCCTACTTTTACCCTTTTTGAAAAGTAAAACCTTGGGGCAAAGCAACATGTTTGTGAAAAAATGGTAATTTTTCATTTTCATAGCCCAATGTTATACAATTCCGGTAATCAACTGAGGCTTAAAATTGGTCAATACACCCCTATAAGAATTCCTTGAGAAGCGTAGTTTCCAGAATGGGTCTCCTTGCTGGGTTTTTATCCTGTTTTGGCTTGTCAGGGGCTCTTTAAGTGTGGAATGGTGTTTCCAAGCTATTCCAGCCATTCAAGTAGCGCTCCTTCATTTTCTAGCATTCCATATGCTTAAACAGTAGTTTGCGACCGTATATGGACCATCCTCGTACTCACGAAAAATTGCAAAACAAATTGTGGCGTCCAACTTATCTAGCTACTCTTGTAGCACAATTCTATACTATTACTTGAATCAGCTGTGGCTTCACAATGCTCACGGTACCCTTAGGCCGGGATCACACATGCGAGAAACACGTCCGTGTCTCGCATGTGAAATCCAAGCTGTGGCGCCGGCACTCCAGAGCGGAGCATGCGGCCGCATAGCATTACATGGAGCCGCACGCTCCGCTCTGGAGTGCCGGCGCCACAGCTTGGATTTCACAAGCGAGACACGGACGTGTTTCTCGCATGTGTGATCCGGCCTTAGATGAATTCTTTGAGGGGGTCTAGTTTCCGAAATGAGTTAACTTGTGAGGGTTTCTTACTGTTTTGGCAAGCAAGGGGCTCTTTAAATGCATCATTGCATCAACAGTCTATTCCAGCCATATGGGTGCTTTCAAATTCTAATGGACCTCCTTCCCTTCCAAACCTAGTCATGCACCAAAAAGACGTTCTCCATCATGTAGGGGGCATCAGCGTACTCAGGAGAAATTTTACAACTTATTCCATTGTCAATTTTCTCCTTTTACCTTTGAGAACATGAAAAAATTGGTACTGAAGCAACAGTTTTGTGGAAATTAACTAATTTTTCTTTTTTAGTTTCCACTTTGTTTTAGTTAATGTGAAGCATCTGAAGGGTTAACAAACTTCCTAAATGTGGGTTTGAATCCCTTATAAGGTACAGTTGTTTTTAAATGAGATTTAATGATGGGCCCCAATCCAATGTAAGGCTGATGTCTGAATTCCTGGGTGAATGTGGACACCTCTCTCTGCATTTTCTGTATATTGTATATGGACTGGAAGTGGCTGCTCCATATGGAGGTAACATAGTAACATAGTAACATAGTTAGTAAGGCCGAAAAAAGACATTTGTCCATCCAGTTCAGCCTATATTCCATCATAATAAATACCCAGATCTACGTCCTTCTACAGAACCTAATAATTGTATGATACAATATTGTTCTGCTCCAGGAAGACATCCAGGCCTCTCTTGAACCCCTCGACTGAGTTCGCCATCACCACCTCCTCAGGCAAGCAATTCCAGATTCTCACTGCCCTAACAGTAAAGAATCCTCTTCTATGTTGGTGGAAAAACCTTCTCTCCTCCAGACGCAAAGAATGCCCCCTTGTGCCCGTCACCTTCCTTGGTATAAACAGATCCTCAGCGAGATATTTGTATTGTCCCCTTATATACTTATACATGGTTATTAGATCGCCCCTCATTCGTCTTTTTTCTAGACTAAATAATCCTAATTTCGCTAATCTATCTGGGTATTGTAGTTCTCCCATCCCCTTTATTAATTTTGTTGCCCTCCTTTGTACTCTCTCTAGTTCCATTATATCCTTCCTGAGCACCGGTGCCCAAAACTGGACACAGTACTCCATGTGCGGTCTAACTAGGGATTTGTACAGAGGCAGTATAATGCTCTCATCATGTGTATCCAGACCTCTTTTAATGCACCCCATGATCCTGTTTGCCTTGGCAGCTGCTGCCTGGCACTGGCTGCTCCAGGTAAGTTTATCATTAACTAGGATCCCCAAGTCCTTCTCCCTGTCAGATTTACCCAGTGGTTTCCCGTTCAGTGTGTAATGGTGATATTGATTCCCTCTTCCCATGTGTATAACCTTACATTTATCATTGTTAAACCTCATCTGCCACCTTTCAGCCCAAGTTTCCAACTTATCCAGATCCATCTGTAGCAGAATACTATCTTCTCTTGTATTAACTGCTTTACATAGTTTTGTATCATCTGCAAATATCGATATTTTACTGTGTAAACCTTCTACCAGATCATTAATGAATATGTTGAAGAGAACAGGTCCCAATACTGACCCCTGCGGTACCCCACTGGTCACAGCGACCCAGTTAGAGACTATACCATTTATAACCACCCTCTGCTTTCTATCACTAAGCCAGTTACTAACCCATTTACACACATTTTCTCCCAGACCAAGCATTCTCATTTTGTGTACCAACCTCTTGTGCGGCACGGTATCAAACGTTTTGGAAAAATCGAGATATACCACGTCCAATGACTCACCGTGGTCCAGCCTATAGCTTACCTCTTCATAAAAACTGATTAGATTGGTTTGACAGGAGCGATTTCTCATAAACCCATGCTGATATGGAGTTAAACAGTTATTCTCATTGAGATAATCCAGAATAACATCCCTCAGAAACCCTTCAAATATTTTACCAACAATAGAGGTTAGACTTACTGGCCTATAATTTCCAGGTTCACTTTTAGAGCCCTTTTTGAATATTGGCACCACATTTGCTATGCGCCAATCCTGCGGAACAGACCCTGTCGCTACAGAGTCCCTAAAAATAAGAAATAATGGTTTATCTATTACATTACTTAGTTCTCTTAGTACTCGTGGGTGTATGCCATCCGGACCCGGAGATTTATCTATTTTAATCTTATTTAGCCGGTTTCGCACCTCTTCTTGGGTTAGATTGGTGACCCTTAATATAGGGTTTTCATTGTTTCTTGGGATTTCACCTAGCATTTCATTTTCCACCGTGAATACCGTGGAGAAGAAGGTGTTTAATATGTTAGCTTTTTCCTCGTCATCTACAACCATTCTTTCCTCACTATTTTTTAAGGGGCCTACATTTTCAGTTTTTATTCTTTTACTATTGATATAGTTGAAGAACAGTTTGGGATTAGTTTTACTCTCCTTAGCAATGTGCTTCTCTGTTTCCTTTTTGGCAGCTTTAATTAGTTTTTTAGATAAAGTATTTTTCTCCCTATAGTTTTTTAGAGCTTCAATGGTGCCATCCTGCTTTAGTAGTGCAAATGCTTTCTTTTTACTGTTAATTGCCTGTCTTACTTCTTTGTTTAGCCACATTGGGTTTTTCCTATTTCTAGTCCTTTTATTCCCACAAGGTATAAACCGCTTACACTGCCTATTTAGGATGTTCTTAAACATTTCCCATTTATTATCTGTATTCTTAGTTCTGAGGATATTGTCCCAGTCTACCAGATTAAGGGCATCTCTAAGCTGGTCAAACTTTGCCTTCCTAAAGTTCAGTGTTTTTGTGACTCCCTGACAAGTCCCCCTAGTGAAAGACAGGTGAAAGTGTACAATATTGTGGTCGCTATTTCCTAGATGCCCAACCACCTGCAGATTTGTTATTCTGTCAGGTCTATTAGATAGTATTAGGTCTAAAAGTGCTGCTCCTCTGGTTGGATCCTGCACCAATTGTGAAAGATAATTTTTCTTGGTTATTAGCAGAAACCTGTTGCCTTTATGGGTTTCACAGGTTTCTGTTTCCCAGTTAATATCCGGGTAGTTAAAGTCCCCCATAACCAGGACCTCATTATGGGTTGCAGCTTCATCTATCTGCTTTAGAAGTAGACTTTCCATGCTTTCTGTTATATTTGGGGGTTTGTAACAGACCCCAATGAGAATTTTGTTACCATTTTTCCCTCCATGAATTTCAACCCATATGGACTCGACATCCTCATTTCCTTTGCTAATATCCTCCCTTAAAGTGGACTTTAGACAAGACTTTACATAGAGACAAACCCCTCCTCCTCTCCGATTTTTACGATCCTTTCTAAACAGACTGTAACCCTGTAAGTTAACTGCCCAGTCATAGCTTTCATCTAACCATGTCTCGGTTATTCCCACTATGTCAAAGTTACCTGTAGATATTTCTGCTTCTAGTTCTTCCATCTTGTTTGTCAGGCTTCTGGCGTTTGCGAGCATGCAGTTTAGAGGATTTTGTTTTGTTCCAATCTCCTCACTGTGGATTGTTTTAGAAATGTTCTTACCTCCCTTCAGAGTATGTTTTCCTGGGTCGTCCTTGTTCGAGTCTAATGTTTTTCTTCCCGTCCCCTCTTCTTCTAGTTTAACGCCCTCCTGATGAGGTAGTATGCATCTATTCAGACTAGTTTGGATGTGCCACTTTTTTTTTTTTTTTTTTTTACTATTTCCGTGTTGCCAAGCGACATCCTCAAAATCTTAATGATATAGAGATCATCTGCAAAGAGCAGTGGACCAAAATTCCTCCTGACATGTGCGCAAACCTCATCATCAACTACAGAAATCATTGGACTGCTGTGCTTGCCAACAAGGGTTTTGCCACCAAGTATTAAGTCTTGTTTGCCTGAGGGATCAAATACTTATTTCTCACTGCAAAATGCAAAAAAAAGTTTATATAATTTATACAAAGTGGTTTTCTGGATTATATTTTTGATATTCTATCTCTCAATGTTAAAATTAACCGACCCTTAAAATTATAGAATGTTCATGGCTTTGTCAGTGGGCAAACTTACAAAATCAGCAAGGGATCAAATACTTATTTCCCCCACTATATGACTTCTGTAAACAAGAACTGAGAATTATAGTAAGTGTCAATGCCAGAAAATACAATGCGTTAGGATGAAGCTATTGGAAAACTCTTAAAAATAAGATCATGTCGTTGTCAGTTAAGGAATTTAATAATTGTGTCTGCCAAACTGCTCCATTAGTAAAAGGAAAGTAACTGAACTCGGAGACAGTTCCATTTATTTAAAGGGACATTAACCCCTTAATGCCATCAGATGGAATAGTACGTCCGATGTCAGTACCCCCGCTTCGATGTGGGCTCCGGTGGTGAGCTGACATGTGCCCGCAATAGGCGCAGGTGGAATTGCAAGCCACCAGCGCCTATTAACTAGTTAAATGCCACTGTCATAATATGACAGCGGCATGTAAAGCATGCTTCCAGCCATCAGGCCTGAAATACATGCACCGCTGACGCACGTCATGTGATCAGGGGTCATAGGTGCATCGGCATAACAACCAGAGGTCTCCTTGAGACCTCTATGGTTTTTGATACCGGATTGCTGTGAGCACCACACTGTGGTTGGCGCTCATAGCAATCCATTAATTCAGCTACATAGGGGCGATCTGAGCATCACTCCTATGTAGCAGAGCCGATCAGGCTATGCCAGCTTCTAGCCTCCCATGGAGACTATTGTAGCATGTCGAAAGTTTAAAAAAAAAATTTAAAAAAAAATATGGAAAAAATTAAAAAAATAAGAGTTCATATCACCCCCCAATAAAAAAAAATCAAACCTACACATATTTGGTATTGCCGCATTCACAATCTCCTGATCTATCAATAAAAAAAGGATTACCCTGATCGCTAAACGGCATAGCGAGAAAAACAATCAAAACCCCGAAATTACATTTTTTTTGTCACCGCCACATTGCATTCAAATGCAATAATGGGCGATCAAAAGAACGTGTCTGCACCAAAATGGTATATTTAAAAATGTCAGCTTGGCACACAAAAAATAAACCCTCACCCAACCCGAGATCACGAAAAAGGAGACGCTACAAGTATCGGAAAATTGCACTTTTTCTTTTTAGCAACGTTTGGAATTTGTTTTCATCACTTAGATAAAACATAACCTAGACATGTTTGGTGTCTATGAACTCGCAATGACCTGGAGAATCATAATGGCCAGTCAGTTTTGGCATTTAGTCAACCTAGCAAAAAAGTCAAATTAGAAACAAGTGTGGGATTGCACTTTTTTTTGCAATTTCACCATTTTCTAGTACTTGGCATGATAAAACCAATGACTTTGTTCAAAAAGTATAACTTGTCCCGCAAAAAGTAAGCCCTCACATTTATGGAAAAATGAAAAAGTTATGGATCTGGGAAGGAGGGGAGCTAAACACAAAATGCAAATCTGAAAAAAGCTCTGGGGTTAAGGGGTTAAAGTTTCAAGACGGATCTGGATTTTGTGACCAAATGGAAAAAACACTTGGAACATTTGCTTAGACCTATACATTGGTATTGTTTTGAATAAAAAAGGAATATGAGTAAAACAAAATATGAAATACAAAAATAGAATAAAAAATAACCTTATATTCTTAAGTTGTCCCTTTAACAGCACACAACTTTGCAGTTTACTTATTTTCTGTTTGCTTGGAGCAAGGTTCAACTCCTTGAGTTCTGATCCAAGAGCTTTGTTCTGCTTCATTATTGTTCTGCCATTGTTTATTCAGAGTCAATATTCTTATCACTATATACTGTATACAAGGAAGCAGTGCATTTAAACAATCAGACAGCTCAGGAAAGTGATGATTGGGCTAACTGTTATGGAAGCTACCAATATTGGGTGCATGTGAATTGTGATTACATAGAAGTGATAAAAGCCCTGTCAGGAGCACAGCGGGAGAAGGGTAAACGTGAGCGGCTACCATATTTTTCAGATTATAAGACAAACTTTTTCAGCAAAAACTTTGTGGTAAATGGGGTGCGTCTTATAGTTTGACTATAGCTTAGCGGCTGCGGTTGAGCGAGGCCCAGGGCCGCTGCTGATGGAGGCAGGAGTGAGGTGACACTGCGGCCTCAGGCTGGGAGAAGATGGTATTCAAAGGTGCAACGCTGTGGGTGTTCAGTGATTCTGAGGCTCCGTCTATATTTTTTTTAAAGCCCAGAGCACCTGCACTTCCATGGTTTACATTGCAGTGGACTACGGGAAAATGGCTGCCGGGGCGGGCAAGTGCAGATGGAGATCTCGGCACCGAGATTTCATCTTCAGCCTGGGGTCCACAGCATCGTTCCACTCCTTCCTCCTGGGATACCGATCCCCTGCAGATACCACCGATGGTAATCAATAAGATACACAGAGTATAAGAAGAACTATTTTACTGAAGAAGTTTTTTTTTTTCTCAAAATTTGATGTGCATTTTATAATCCGATGCTCCTTATCATTCACAAAATATGGTAACTTATACATAGAAATCAATTGCCTGATAAGAGCTGGATAACACCTAATGACTTAACGCCTCTCTTGGAACTACTCTAGTACTGAACTGTGTGTTAGGAGTCGAGTTTCCTCTGCTGCACAGGGGGAATCTCGATCCGTCTCCGCTGCGGTCTCCCATTCTCCTCCAGCCGCAGTGGAGTCTGCTCAGCAGGGATGTCGCTCCCAGTGTCTTGCTCGCTCTCACTCTGTACAGAGAGTTACTGCTGCTTCTTCAGCTCCTGCCATTAAAGTCAGTGCTGGTCAGCGGCGAGCGGACTTCCCTGGGACTAAGTCCTTGTTTGCGCACACTGAGCATGCCCAGAGCAAGATCTCCCGTTGGAGATCGAGGGTCATGTGCTCTGGCTCTGCAGCGCATTCCATTTGTCCTCTTGGCAGGTCTTGGAAGGGCAAAGTTTCTGTGGCCACTTCCTGTGCTGCAACTATATAAACTGCGCATGACCGCACGGCCATGCGCTAGTGTACAATTGAATACGTGTGTTTGTTGTGAGTGCAAGTCGTTCATTAAATACCCCTACCCTATTGTATGACTGTTCGCGTATGGAGTATGGCTGCTATCTAGCGCCCGACAAATCACTCAACGTGTCACACACGTATCAGCGTCTATTGCTGTGACCGCCAGTGCGACGCCACGCGCCAGTAGTGTGCTTCCTGACCCACGTCTGGGTGCTTAGTGGTGCCTGCCAGCACGGCACAGTTCGCACTTCGGTGCTCTAATTATAAGAGTTGACTAACACACCCTGTTGCGGTGTTGTGCCAGCAAGGGTTTAATCGGACTTTAATCCTAGTTGGGGTTAAGTTCGCTGACTACTTGCTCGCCTTCTATGTGCGGTACCGCGACCCTGTGAGCGCAACAGGATCGCTTCCTTCACGTTGGGTGAAGTTAACCCACGCGAGTATACTTATGAGTACCGCCATATAGTCCGTCATTACTCAGCAGCAGGTTCCATCTCTGCACGGTGGACCCCGGGCTACGAACGCACCGTACACTATCAGTCTTATTATTTGGTGCGTTCTGCTAGCCCTAACATTACACTAGCGCCAGGGTCTGGCTAGTGATGATGGACAAACAGCAATCCCTGCGGTATATACAGCAGCTGGAGGGTAGGTTGGCGGCTCTCGAGAGCGCAACCTCAGCTGTGGATGTTACCGCAGTTGCTGTACAGGCTGCCAGCGTGGCTGCAGCAACTTTGTCCATTGCCACCCCTGTTCCGACATTTTCTCGCCTCCCGCTGCCAGAAAAATTTTCTGGTAATAGCAAATTTTGTAGGGGATTCGTGAGTCAGTGCTCTATTCATCTCGAGCTTCTGGCTGCATGTTTCCCCACAGAGCGGGCTAAGGTGGGATTTATTGTGTCTCTATTGTCGGACAGTGCGTTGGAATGGGCTACGCCGCTGTGGGAGCGTGGCAATCATGTGGTGCGGAGTGCTCCTCTGTTTTTGAGCACTTTAAGACAGGTCTTTTTAGGACCTCAAGTCACCCATGACACTGCGCTCCAACTGCTGGCATTAACTCAGGGTGAGTCCTTGGTCAGTCATTTTGCCGTCCAATTCCGCACTTTAGCTTCTGAGCTGGATTGGTCGGATAAAGCTCTTATCCCCATATTTTGGAGGGGCTTGGCTGACCATGTAAAGGACGCTCTGGCCACTAGGGAGATTCCTGCCACACTGGAGGAGTTAATAACAGTCTCCACTCGAATTGACCTCCGTTTTAACGAGCGGAGGTTAGAGCGAGCCCAGTGTAGGCAGAGGTTTCGGCTGGCTCCTACTTTCGCCATCCCTCTGGAATCTCCGGTCCTGGTTCCTGAGTCACATGAGGCCAGGGAAGTGTCACAAACGGGACCTAAGTCCCGGACCACTTGTGCACTCAGGGTCTGTCATGTTTGCCAGCAGTCTGGACATTTAGCCACCAGATGTCCTCACCGGTCGAGGAAACGTCAGCGTCTAGTGGTCGTAGGTGGAGGTACACTAGACACGGCGACGTTTGCCTCTAAATTGTCCTTTAAGGGGACAATTACTATAGGCTCATTCTCCCACTCGGTAGAGCTCTGCGTGGATTCTGGGGCGGGGGGCAATTTTGTGTCTTCTGCCTTCGCACAACGCCACGCAATATCTCTGGTTATGCTAGCTCAACCTGTAACGGTACGAGTGGTGAACGGGTCGACTCTGCCCTCACAGATAATTCACCAGACCATCCCTTTTACTCTGTCCATGTCGCCATCTCATCAGGAGATTATTTCCCTGCTCGTCATTCCAGAGGGAATTGATGAAGTCCTGTTGGGAATACCTTGGCTACGGTACCACTCTCCTCATATCGAGTGGTCCTCAGGCAGAATTCTGGGATGGGGTGAATCTTGTGGGGGTAGGTGTCAGAAGGAGTGCGTTCAGGTAGCTACAACTGAGGTACCCGCAGATCTTTCCTCTCTCCCCAAGCCGTATTGGTCGTATGCAGACGTATTCTCCAAAAAGGCGGCGGAGACCCTTCCGCCCCATCGCCCCTGTGACTGTCCTATTGACCTCTTGCCTGGTGCTGAGCCTCCCCGGGGTCAAGTCTATCCGCTATCTCTCCCGGAGACGGAGGCAATGTCACAGTACATCCAGGAAAATCTGGCAAGAGGGTTCATCAGGAAGTCAGTGTCACCTGCTGGGGCAGGGTTCTTCTTCGTGCAGAAGAAGAGTGGGGAATTGCGTCCATGCATAGACTACAGGGGTCTTAACGCCATCACCGTTAAGAATAAATACCCTTTGCCTTTGATATCTGAACTGTTCGATAGGCTTTGGGGAGCAAGGGTATTTACTAAATTAGATCTGCGGGGTGCTTACAACCTGATTCGCATCCGTGAGGGCGACGAATGGAAGACGGCTTTTAACACCAGGGATGGGCACTATGAATATCTGGTGATGCCCTTTGGGCTCTGTAATGCCCCAGCCGTTTTCCAAGACTTTGTGAATGATATCTTCCGGGATATGCTTTCCACCTCGGTCGTAGTCTATCTGGATGATATTCTCATCTACTCTCCAGATATTGACTCCCACCGGAGAGATGTTTGCAAAGTCTTCGACCTCCTACGGGCAAACTCCCTCTATGCCAAGTTGGAGAAGTGTATGTTTGAGCAGGAGTCCTTACCTTTCCTAGGCTACATCATCTCAGCCCAGGGATTGGCTATGGAACCCCATTCTCTTAAAGCGGTGCAGCGCTTTATGGGGTTCATTAATTATTATCGCCAGTTCATCCCGCACTTCTCAACTTTGGTAGCTCCCTTGGTTGCCCTCACCAAGAAGGGGGCGAATCCCAAATTGTGGTCTGAGGAGGTCTCCAAGGCTTTTATCTCTATAAAGTCACACTTCGCTAGCGCTCCCATTCTTCATCGCCCCGATGTTGATAAGCCATTTATCATGGAGGTGGATGCCTCTTCTGTTGGTGCTGGAGCAGTCCTCTTCCAAAAGGATGCTCAAGGTCGGAAGCATCCTTGCTTCTTTTTCTCCAAGACCTTCGCACCAGCAGAGAGGAATTATTCCATCGGGGGCAGGGAGTTGCTAGCCATGAAGTTGGCTTTCTCGGAGTGGAGACATCTCTTGGAGGGAGCACGTTTTCCCTTCCAAGTCTTCACAGATCACAAAAATTTGGTGTATCTGCAGACAGCTCAGCGGTTGAATTCTCGCCAGGCCAGATGGTCCTTGTTCTTCTCCTGGTTTCATTTCACCCTCCATTTCCTTTCTGGGAGAAGAACATTCGGGCTGACGCTCTCTCTCGCTCCGTTGTGTCATCTGCGGAGGAGGAGGAGGAGCCTCGGCTTATTGTCCCCACCGAGAGTTTGAGAACCGTGGCCCCGGTTTCGCTGGAGTCTGTGCCCCCGGGCAAGACTTTTGTTCCATCTAGTTTGTGACCGGAGGTTCTCTCTTGGGCGCACTCGTCCAGGGTGGGTGGACATTTTGGTACTAAAAGGACATCAGAGTTACTGGCGAGGACATACTGGTGGCCGCATATGGCTCGTGATGTCGCAGAGTACGTTTGGGCGTGTGTCTCTTGCGCCAGGAACAAGACTCCTCGGCAATGGCCAGCTGGGTTGCTTTATCCTCTGCCCGTGGCTGACAGGCCCTGGGAGATGGTCGGGATTACCCAAGTCTCGTAATTGCACCATTATCTGGTTGATCACCGATCATTTTTCCAAAATGGTGCATTTGGTGCCTCTTCCACGGCTACCATCTGCACGGGCGTTGGCTGTCTTGTTTATCAAGCATATCTTTCGCTTACACGGTATGCCAGACAAAATTGTTAGTGACCGGGGTCCCCAGTTTGCGTCTCGATTCTGGAGGGAGCTATGTCGTCTACTCAGTATTGAGTTAAATCTCTCTTCGGCATATCATCCCGAGACAAATGGGTTGGTAGAAAGGGCCAACCAGACCTTGGTCACATATCTGCGACATTTTGTTTCTGCCAGACAGGATGACTGGGCATCCTTGCTACCGTGGGCAGAGTTTGCACTTAACAATGCTGTAGCCGACTCTACCGGTCAGACTCCATTCCTCTTAAATTACGGCCAGCATCCGCGTGTTCCTGTGCCCATGCCTGTGTCTTCCGCTGATCCCAGGGTGGCAGACTGGGCTGTGGAGGCACGGGACATTTGGGATCGCACGCAGGATGCCATTCGGGCCTCCAAGGAGAGAATGAGGTCCTCCGCCGATGTTCATCGGTGCCCCGCTCCGACTTTTGCCCCTGGCGACTTGGTGTGGCTCTCCACCCGTAACATCAGGCTGCGAGTTGAGTCCACTAAGTTTGCTCCTCGCTACTTGGGTCCCTTCAAGGTTCTCGAACAGGTTAATCCTGTGGTCTACCGCCTGGCTCTTCCTCCACGCTTGGGTATCACCGACACCTTTCATGTGTCCCTCTTGAAATCCGTATACATGTCCCGGTTTTCCGAGTCATCTGCCGGGACATCGGGTTCGTCTACGGACGATTACGAGGTGAACGCTATTTTGGGGTGCAAGGTGGTACGCGGCAAAAAGTTTTATTTGTTGGATTGGAAGGGTTATGGTCCAGAGGACAGGTCTTGGGAGCCTGCTGAAAACATTTGGGCCCCACAGCTCATTGCTGCCTTCGAGCGTAGCGAGGCCCAAGGAGGGGGGGGCCCTAGGAGGGGGGGTAATGTTAGGAGTCGAGTTTCCTCTGCTGCACAGGGGGAATCTCGATCCGTCTCCGCTGTGGTCTCCCATTCTCCTCCAGCCGCAGTAGAGTCTGCTCAGCAGGGACGTCGCTCCCAGTGTCTTGCTCGCTCTCACTCTGTACAGAGAGTTACTGCTGCTTCTTCAGCTCCTGCCATTAAAGTCAGTGCTGGTCAGCGGCGAGCGGACTTCCCTGGGACTAAGTCCTTGTTTGCGCACACTGAGCATGCCCAGAGCAAGATCTCCCGTTGGAGATCGAGGGTCATGTGCTCTGGCTCTGCAGCGCATTCCATTGGTCCTCTTGGCAGGTCTTGGAAGGGCAAAGTTTCTGTGGCCACTTCCTGTCCTGCAATTATATAAACTGCGCATGACCGCACGGCCATGCGCTAGTGTACAATTGAATATGTGTGTTTGTTGTGAGTGCAAGTCGTTCATTAAATAATCCTACCCTATTGTATGACTGTTCGCGTATGGAGTATGGTTGCCATCTAGCGCCCGACAAATCACTCAACGTGTCACACACGTATCAGCGTCTATTGCTGTGACCGCCAGTGCGGCGCCACGCGCCAGTAGTGCGCTTCCTGACCCACGTCTGGGTGCTTAGTGGTGCCTGCCAGCACGGCACAGTTCGCACTTCGGTGCTCTAATTATAAGAGTTGCCTAACACACCCTGTTGCGGTGTTGTGCCAGCAAGGGTCTAATCGGACTTCAATCCTAGTTGGGGTTAAGTTCGCTGACTGCTTGCTCGCCTTCTATGTGCGGTACCGCGACCCTGTGACGCAACAGGATTGCTTCCTTCACGTTGGGTGAAGTTTAACCCACACGAGTATACTTATGAGTACCGCCATATAGTCCGTCATTACTCAGCAGCAGGTTCCATCTCTGCACGGTGGACCCCGGGCTACGAACGCACCGTACACTATCAGTCTTATTATTTGGTGCGTTCCGCTAGCCCTAACATTGTGCTTTAGAACAAGCTGTACACTATGCAAGATAAAAGCTTTCATAGCAAAAAATGGCAGCAGGTCATCAGAAAAAGCAAGTCAATTGAAAATGTGCTTATTTTGCTTCTGTCTGACTAACCGAGCTAAAGTAATCTATTAACTATTTAAAAGAATTACAGCTTAACAACTTGACAAGAAAAAACAACCTCAAACAAATTAATATTAGTTAATAGAAAAAGAGAAACATTTTTACTTGGCAGTAAGTCTTTGACAGGTAGAATGACAGAAACTGTACACAAAAATGATAACATAAACCTTGTTGCAAGTTATATTTCCTGGCAATTTCAACTGATTTACCTATTAATATTGGTCAATTAGAGGTTTCTCTCTGAGGATATGAGTATTATTGAACATATACTACTAGTAGTACAAAGCATCAGGTTAATATGCTGTTGTTATTATTATTATTATTATGCATTTTTATAGTGCCATTTATTCTATGGTGCTTTACATGTGAAAAGGGGGCAAATATAGACAAGTAAATTAAACATGAGAAAAAAACAAGGCACACAGGTACATAAGGAGGTAGGACCCTACCCACGTGGGCTCACAGTCTGCAGGGGATGTGTGAGGATACACTAGGAGAGGGGAGAGCTGGTTGTGTAGCGGTTCAGTAGGTTGAGGATCATTGCAGGCTGTAGGCTTATCAGAAGAGGTGAGTCTTCAGGTTCTTTTTGAAGGTTTCTAAGGTATGCGAGAGTCTGATGTATTGGGGTAGAAAGTTCCAGAGTATGGGGGAAGCATGGGAGAAGTCTTGGATACGGTTTTGGGAAGAAGAGATGAGAAGGGAGTAGAGAAGGAGATCTTGAGAGGATCGGAGGTCACATGTAGGTAAATACCGGGAGACCATTTCACAGATGTATGGAGGAGACAGGTTGTGCATGGCTTTGTATGTCATTGTAAGGGATTTGAACTGGAGTGTCTGGGTGATATCAAGCCAGTGAAGGGCTTGGCATTTTGGAGAGGTTGGGGAATAGCATGGAGACAGGTAGATTAGTAGGGCAGCAGAGTGTAGGATGGATTGGAGTGGTGCCAGAGTGCTAGAGGGGAGGCCAGAGAGTAGGAGGTTGCAGTAGTCAAGGCGGGAGATGATAAGGGCATGCAGTAGTGTTTTTGAGGTGACGCGGTGAAGGAATGCGGGAAATATTTTTGAGTTTGAGACGGCAGGAGGAGGCAAGGGCTTGGATGTTTGGCTTGAAAGAGAGGGCAGAGTCAAGGATCACCTCGAGGTACCGGGCATGTGGGACTGAAGAAAGTGACCAGCCATTAACATTTATGAATAGGTCATAGAGGTGTAGAGTGAGATTGAGGAAAGATGATGAATTCTGTTTTTTCCATGTTCAGTTTTAGAAACCGAGCAGAAAAGAAGGCCGCGATAGCAAACAGACAGTTTGGGATTTTGGTAAGTAAAGAGGTGAGGTCAGGTCCGGATAGGTAGATCTGCATGTCATCGGCGTAGAGATCATACTGCATACTGTGGGATTCTATGAGCTGTCCCAGGCTGAAGGTGTAGATGGAGAAGAGTAGGGGTCCTAGAACAGAGCCTTGAGAAACACCGACAGACAAGGGGCAAAGTAAGGAGGTGGTGTGAGGGAGGGAGACACTGAATGTTCCATCTGTCAGATATGACGAGATCCAGGATAGGACCAAGTCTGTGGTGCCAAGAGATGAGAGGCTCTGTAGCAGAAGGGAGTGGTCCACCGTGTCAAAGGCAGAAGACAGGTCCAGGAGGAGGACAGAGTAGCGTCACTTGCTCTTGGCAGTTAGTAGGTTATTGGTGACTTTAGTTAGGGCAGATTCAGTTGAATGATGGGGTCGGAAGCCATGATTGTTACCAGTCAAAGAGGGAGCAGGAGGAGAGGTTGGAGGACAGTTCAAGATGGATGTGTTTTTCCAGTAATTTGGGGGCATAAGGGAGATGAGATATCGGGTGATAGCTAGACACAGAGGATGGGTCGAGGGAAGGCTTTTGAGGATGGGTGTGATCTTAGCATGCTTGAAGGATGAGGGGAAGACATCTGTTGTGAGTGAGAGGTTGAAGAGGTGTGTTAGGGTTGGGATGAAGACCATGGCAAGGTTAGGGATGAGGTGGGACGGTAGCACGGTCAAGTGTGCAAGTGGTGAGGTTTGATCTTGACACGAGGGTGGAGAGCTGATCTTCTGTCATGGTGGAGAATCTGGTTTTGGAGGAACAGCATTGAGCAGCTAAGAGGGGCATTGGGAGGGAGAGAATTGAATGTGTTAAAAAGCTGTTTAGGGTTGTGAGACGGAGGATATGAGAGATGAGAAGTTAAGTTTGTTTTGCATCAGTGAGTGTGGACTTGAAGCTGGCGAGGGACTGCTTGTATGCAGTGAAGTGGTCGGTGGAGCAGGATCGCTTCTATCTCTGCTCAGCGATCCTGGAAGCCCATCTCAGTTTTTGGTCAAGCTGGTCAGCCAGGGCTGCCTGTTGAGTGTACGAGTTTTGCTAGGCATGAGTAGGGCGGCCAAATTGAGTGTTGCTCTTATTGTGGTGTTATAAAAAGTGACAGCAGCATCTGTGTCATGAAGGGAGGCTATGTCTGTAAGAGGGAGAAGGGACTTCGAGAGTGATTGTAAGTTGAGGTGTTTGAGATTTCTGCGATGGTGAATGAGTTTGTGGAGTTGGGGTTGCACACTAGAAGAGGAGAGGGAAGAGAATGTCAGTAAGTTGTGGTCAGACAGGGGGAGGGGTGTGTTAATGAGATTAGTAAGGGAGCAGAGGCGGGTGAAGATGAGGTCCAGCGTGTGGCCATCTTTGTGAGTGGCCTCAGAGGACCATTGAGTGAGGCCAAAGGAGGCAGTTAGTGACAAAAGTTTAGAGGTAGCTGAGGTGAAAGTGTCAATGGGGATATTCAAGTCACCCATGATGATAGTGGGGATGTCAACAGAGAGGAAATGAAGTAGTCAGGGGGTGAAGTGGCCAAGAAAAGTGGAGATGGCTAGTTCTGGGGGGTGATTGATGACAGCCAGCTGGAGGTTGGAGGGGGAATAGAGGCGGACGGAGTGCACCTCGAACGAGGGAGCAGGTGTCGGACAGGAGCAAGCAAACCCTTCCACCATGTTTGTTGCTGGGCGAGGGGTGTGAGAGAGGTGAAATCTGCCATAGGAAAGCACAGCTGGAGAGGATGAGTCAGAGGGGGTGAGCCAGGTTTCAGTAATGCCGAGGAAGGAGAGTTTGTTGGTGATGAAGAGGTCATAGATAAATGGCAGTTTATTGCAGACGAAGCGTGCATTCCATAGTGCACCAGGTAGGAGGACCAAGGGAGTGAGTGGCTGGATGAATGGGTATGAGTTTATCATAGTTGTGAAAATGTGTAGAGGTTCGTGGCAGGGGATTAGAAATGAGTGTGGGAAACTGTTGAAGAGGGTCGGGATTTGGGGATACTTCACCAGAGATGAGGAGTAGCAGACAGAGCATTAGAAGGTGGGAGCAGGATAGGACATGATTCGGCCGTGTGTGTCTGGAGAAATAGGATTGTATGTGGAGGAACAGTTCTGAGGAGAAGGTGAGATGGCTGGGGAGTATTGAGGGAGAAATGAGCAGTTCTTTTCTGGGTTTTCTGAGTAGGTATATTTTTGTGTCTTTTTTTAAATAGTCAGTTTGTTATTATCTATTGGTTTCTTACTTTTTTTCTATATCTGTTAATATAATTTTCTTCCTTGTTTATTCCACTAATTTTTAAGGTTTTATACATGTCATCCAGTGCTTGAGCCATCATCATTACAGCCGTGTACACTCTGTATGGCACTCCATCCTTAAAATAATGGCTGTCATTTGTAAAACGCTCTTCACCAGTGCAATTATGAAGGGGAAACTGGTCAACACTATAATGTAATAGCTCATTTTTCAGATCATTCCTTGAAACACAATGCAATGTAGTTATCCAAAGATCTTCTAGTATTGGATCATGTGGTAGTGAGGATGGATGAAAGCCAACTTCCTGCAGCTCATCAAAACTGTACTTAACAGGACTAAATACAAGGCTACAATTAATCCAATGTCCATACGAATAAATGGAGTCTTGTGACCAAGATGTTGAAAAGATAAAAGTTTTGTTTTTGATCATTTGTGCTGAATGAGCTAGAATAGCCTGAAACAGGCCACTACTTGTGCCACAAAGTAGAATAACTTCTGCTTTTAAATTCTTTATGATAGATGAATGTAAGATTTCTATTTTTGTAAGAAAAATTATTTCTTCAATACATATTTCAGATTTTCTCAGCTCTGTGCTAAGAAAGCGAAGATCCTGCTCTCCAATATCATCATTGGTAACAAAAATACAAACCATGTTCCAATTAAAATACATCAACAACTTCACTAAAGACACAAATTGCATCTCATTATCCTGGACTGTTCGAAAGAAGTGCGGATACGATCTTCTGTCACTGAGTATAGGGTCTCTTGCCCCGTAACTTATCTGAAATTTAAAAAACAAGATAAAGTATTGTCACAAAAAATGTATTTCTACCATCATATCATGGGGGTTTAGACTTATTGTTTGCAATAATTTAACTTGTGACAAGATATAAGCAAATTACCGTAAACTAATTTGAAAAGGATTTGAAAATTCAACCCCAAAATTAAATTCTATGTGAATTAATTCACTGCAAACCACAAGAAAAGAGGTTAAGTCAGAGGGTTCTACCTCTTGTTGTGTTTCACATAAAAATTGGCATTCACATATAAAGCATTAAATTAATATGCAAGTAAACAAATAGAATATGACCAATATCCAAAATCTATGTAAAATAATGGTGAGGACATTGTGATTACTGAATGCACAAATTACCCTATTGCTATAAACATAAGGAATATAATGATTCATAGACCTCAATTTGAATAAAACATTTGGAAGGGTTGCAAGAGTTGCACAAAAATGTTTCAATCATTACACTTTGCTAAAATGAGCATAGCCGGGGGGTCTACCTGGGTGAGAAGGAAAGTGACTACAAGAGATGAGTGAACCTTTTGACGTTCAGTTCGGATCCGAGAATATTTAAATGTTTGCTAACTTGTTTGACGTACGATTTTGACAAATGCAACCGAACTTCTAAAACCACGCCTCCTCTTCTGCACATTTTCAGGCAAATGACAGCTGACCTGACTAGCTGTCATGTGTCCCTAACAGCAGCAGGTGGAATCGTGATCCACCAGCCGCTATTTACATATCGAGTAACAGCATTTACCATGCAGATGCTGGAGGTGCTCAACAAACCACACCCATCGGCACCCCTGTCACATATCCTCGGGGCACAGATGGGTTGGCATGACAATCCAGGGTCTGCCGGAGACCTGTGTGGTTATCATTACTGATCTGTCAGGCAGATGACAGCATGAGCTCTCAGCTGTGATCGGAGGTAAACAGTTTACCTTCGGTCACAGGCATCGGCTGATGTGACTAATGCTCCCATCAGCATATGCCTGCAGCAGCTGATAACAGCAAGATCAAGCACCCATGATGGAAATATTCATCAGTCAGCACCTGTGCTGTTTTAACAATCCATCTAAGCTAAAGCAGACAGCTGGAGGTTGGTATTCCCAGGCTGGGAAGGGGCCATAGATATTTCCCTCCCAGCCTAACAATAGCAGCCCGCAGCAGTCCCAGAAAAGACATATCTATTAGATGTGCCAATTCTGATTCTTTGCTTGGCTCTTCCCACTTGCCCTAATGCTGCGCCAAGTGGGATAATATTTGGAGGTTGATGTCACCTTTGTATTGTAAGGTGCCATCAAGCCCAGAGGTTACTATTGGAGAGGTGACTATAAGCAATGACATCATTGAGGTTTCCACCAGTCACTGAGGATGCATTCACAGTCGGGCCCCTGAACTGTGGGGACCTCGGTGATATGAGCGCTGCACCGTGAAACTTTTTTTATATTAAAGACACCTCTCCAATACTAAGCCGTGGGCTTGATGTCACTGGACAACCCCACAAATATGAACCCCACTTGCCACCGCCACAGGGCAAGTGGGAAGAGCCAGGCAAAGCACCAGAATTTGCTCACCTATTAGACACACCTTTTCTGAGAGGCTGTGGGCTGCTATTTTTAGACTTGAGTGGGGTCCAATATCCATGGCCCCTTAACAGCCTGAAAATAATAGCCCCCAACTGTCTGCTTTAGCTTGGCTGGTTGTCAAAAATGAGGGAGACCCCACATTGTTTTTAATTATTTATTTAAATAATTAAAAAATATGGAGTGTGGACCTTTCTATTCTTGATAACTAGACTTAGGCTTAAGCTAACAGCTGAGGGTTGAATCCCGTAGGGCTGGTTATCAAAAATACAGGGGAACCCTATGTAATATTTTGAGGGAATTACCCATTTTAATAACCAGGAAAGGCTATGTTTACAGCTGTGAGTTGGTATTAATAGCCTGGTAACCTTTATGAATATTGCCTCTTTCCCAGAATATCAACATCAGTCCCCAGCCATCAACTTTCCCTCAGATGTTTATGAAATTTATACGGGACCCCATTCCATTTTTTGTCTATATTTTATTTATTTACTAGTACTGTAAAAGACACTCACAAGGTCATCTTAGCTTACAGCCTTCATGGGTTCCTGCAGCTGGAAACTTCCGGAACCTTAAAATGTCTCTCAAAGTTTCATAGGAGGTTTCCAGGCCTCGCATCTGCTGGGAGAACCGATGTCTCTGAACTCTGGTGATCTAAAGTTCAAGCTACCGGTTGTAGAGATGGGGTATTGCACTAATTAAAATAAATAATAAATTGCAATCACAACCCGGGGTCCACTGTGCAGATATGTAAAACTGCTTCTAGTGAGCAATGAAAAAACACACGGCGAGCGATTACTTATACACACTGAGTTGACGTCACTCAGTGTGATAAGACGCTAAGTTCCAAGCTCTGTTACTCCACAGGAAAGAAACAGTACAAATGAATACTAAGTGCTATGTCCTGTTAAACCTCACAGGACAAGCACATGAGCTGAACGAAACAGATGCTGAGTATTAAACCCTGACTCTTCTGTACTAACCGCACACATGTAGGTAACAGATGCTAAGCCAAATAGCTAATTGCCCCAACTGTTGCTAGCTGCCTGCCTACGTGTACAGTCCTAAGTTAGGCAGACATACAATGCTTGAAGACAGAGTGGTAGAGTCTTCACTCACATAGCCACACATAAATGATACTAGCGTGCACCACTGGGGGTCTTTTTTACCTTAGGCTCCCCAAACACTCATGTCCAGTAGAGTTGAGCGACCTTGACCTTTTTAGAGTCGAGCCGGGTTTTGCGAAACCCGACTATGTCCAAAGTCGGGTCGAGTGAAATCGGCCGATTATGACGTAAAGTCGGGATCGACCGAAACACGAAACCCAATGCAAGTCAATGGGGCAGCATAGTCGGCAGTGAGTGGGGGCCAGGAAAACACCTAGAGTGGCCATTTTAATGTCAAAACCATCCATTCTTCTTAATGAAGCTTGTCAAGCGTAATTTACCTTATAATAATTGGAAGGCATTTGAAATTGGGGGTCATTTGGCTAAAGTTGTGGGGGGTAGGGCTGGTTCAAGTAATTAGTGGGCCCAGGAAATCTGGACCACGTCACGGCAGTGGAGCAGGGAGAGGTAAGTATTTCAACTTTGCAAGTGCTGTGAACCTGAGCAAGCAGGGGGGGCCCACTCGTTGGCATTGGCACTGGCACAGGGCCCCTCAAAGTACAGCGGTGTGTTTGCACGGCGGGGGCGCCTCCCACCGGCAGCAACACTTTTGCGTACTATGAGAGGCCCTGTGCCAGTGACGTCGCCAACTAGTATTCCTCCCCCCACCTGATGAAGGAACCTGCACTTTCATCTGCACCTTCCTCTTTGTCCCCGTGTAAGGTGGTATGGTATGCGGGAAGAGCAACCTGACTTTCAGCAGGGTCACAATGTTGTTGTGTAGCGTGCACGGGGAATGTTGCGTTATGGGTCAATGTACCAGCAGACTCATCTATCACTGGCTGGGCAATGGGCACGATGAAGTGGAAACACAGATATAGGCCCAAAGAAGAAAGTGGGCTAAATGCAGTTCAAAATTGGTAACACAGGAATAACCAGGGGGCATTGCAGTGGAGGACAACTGGAATGAGAGGCTGACACAGAGAGTAGGGCCAAATCAGTAAGTAGTCGAAATGCAGTTCAAAATTGGCAACCGTAGTAAACAGGCGGCACAGCTTTGTTCAGTGGAGGAGAACAGCAAGGAGTGGCAGACACCGATAGTAGGCCCCAAACCAACTAGTACGCCAAATGCAGTTGTTCCATTTAACCACAATTTAATGAGAGCCTGAAGATAGAAGCTCAGGAAAGGCAACCTGGGGAACACCTTGGAGTGTAACACACCATCTCTCTCCACCCCATACCCATTTTGTATGGCCTAATGCAGTGTACTTTTCTACAACTACTAAACGAGAGTCGGAAGACCGAAGCAATGGCAAGGAAACCTGGGGAACACCTTAGAGTGTAACACACCCTCTCTCTACACCCCATACCCAATTTGAAGGCCTAATGCAGTGTAGTTTCCAAGAACTACTAAACGAGAGCCGGAAGATCGAAGCTCAGGAAAGGCAACCTGGGGAACACCTTGGAGTGTAACACACCCTCTCGCTACACCCCATACCCAATTTGAAGGCCTAATGCAGCGTAGTTTCCAACAACTACTAAACGAGAGCCGGAAGATCGAAGCTCAGGAAAGGCAACCTGGGGAACACCTTGGAGTGGAACACACCATCTCTCTACACCCCATACCCAATTTGAAGGCCTAATGCAGAGTAGTTTCCAAGAACTACTAAACGAGAGCCGGAAGATCGAAGCTCAGGAAAGGCAACCTGGGGAACACCTTGGAGTGTAACACAACGTCTCTCTACACGACGGAAGGGCTGATTCTTAGGAAGGAAGGCTGTTGGAAATAAGCATTGCGCGTCCGAGGGTGATTATATTCTTATTAGGTATATACTCACCCTCGGACGCGCCCTGCTTCTTTATTTGGAATGAATGTTTATTTGCAATGTGGTGTTGACTTTCTCTATTATTTTGAAAAGATGGTAACAAATTGCAAGCTTTCGAGACTACACAGGTCTCTTCATCAGGCAAAGACTAAAACAAATTCTGAAGAATCACATATTTATGCACAACATAGTATAGGAAAAAAAAAAAAAAAAAAAAAACCATGGATAAGCCAGGTGACATGAAGCAGAATTACCATGGGTGATAAACAGTTACGTCCATAAATATTGGGCCAATTCTTAGATAAGGATTGTTTTATTGTCCTGTGATTAGGGTCTCTGTTTTAATGACCCTTCATGGTCTGAGGGGCAAGTTCCTTAGTTGATGTAAAAAGACATAAATCCATGTCATCCATTACATGGATTTATGTCTTTTTACATCAACTAAGGAACTTGCCCCTCAGACCATGAAGGGTCATTAAAACAGAGACCCTAATCACAGGACAATAAAACAATCCTTATCTAAGAATTGGCCCAATATTTATGGACGTAACTGTTTATCACCCATGGTAATTCTGCTTCATGTCACCTGGCTTATCCATGGTTTTTTTTTTTTTTTTTTTTTTTCCTATACTATGTTGTGCATAAATATGTGATTCTTCAGAATTTGTTTTAGTCTTTGCCTGATGAAGAGACCTGTGTAGTCTCGAAAGCTTGCAATTTGTTACCATCTTTTCAGTTAGCCATTAAAAGGTATCAACCACTGAGGACTCTCAATTCTAAATATTTTTCTATCCACTGGCTAACACGGTACCAAGATATATTTCTTTCCTGTATCTATTATTTTGGTAATTAATGATTTTATTATTTTCATTATTTTGCATCTTCTCGGCAATAATATAAAGAAGACGCGACAGGACAACACTCGGTGGATGCCATATGTGTGTTTTCAATTTAAAAAAACTTTCAGTTAACTACTTGCAGGAGAAAGTAATTGTAGCTGGTGGCCATTTTTAGTACTGTACCAGATTAGAGTTGTGTGTTTGTTTTTAATGTTAAAATGTCTGCATTTGATATCTCACCAGTATTTTCTTTTTTATAAGCAAAATACTTATTTTTATATTTTCTGATGTTGGTTCCAGGGGTACACGGCCAGCAGTGCCCTGGTCAGTGTAGTAGTAGTTGAAAGAATGGACCGCAGACAGGCATCGAAGGCCTAAAATAATAACACATGGCTGTAGGCAATTTTAAATTGGTTCCAGGGGTACACGGACAGCAGTGGTGTGGTCAGTGGAGGCCTAGTGGAAGGAGTGACCGCAGACAGGCATCGAAGGCCTAACATAACAAACTTGGGCTGGCTGTAGGCACTTTTAAATTGGTTCCAGGGGTACACGGGCAGCAGTGGTCTGGTCAGTGGAAGTCTAGTGGAAGGAGTGACCGCAGACAGGCATCGAAGGCCTAAAATAATAACACATGGCTGTAGGCAATTTTAAATTGGTTCCAGGGGTACACGGACAGCAGTGGTGTGGTCAGTGGAGGCCTAGTGGAAGGAGTGACCGCAGACAGGCATCGAAGGCCTAAAATAATAACACATGGCTGTAGGCAATTTTAAATTGGTTCCAGGGGTACACGGGCAGCAGTGGTCTGGTCAGTGGAAGTCTAGTGGAAGGAGTGACCGCAGACAGGCTTCGAAGGCCTAACATAACAAAATTGGGCTGGCTGTAGGCACTTTAAATTGGTTCCAGGGGTACATGGGCAGCAGTGTATGGTCAGTGGAAGTCTAGTGGAAGGAGTGACGGCAGACAGTCTTCGAAGGCCTAACATAACAAAATTGGGCTGACTGTAGGCACTTTTAAATTGGTTCCAGGGTAACACGGCCAGCAGTGGCCTGGTCAGTGTAGTAGTTGTAGAAAGAAGGGACCGCAGACAGGCTTCGAAGGCCTAACATAACAAAAATGTCAAAACAATGGTATTGTCAGTGCCAGGCATTGAAGGATGTCAGCGGCTAGACTACACATTGGTGAAGCTGTGAGAGATAATTTTGCTAGTGGTAGAGCACTGTTTGAGCTGGGGGGGGGAACTGTCTTGTGGCCGGCGGTACAGGCACAGGGCCCCTCATATTACAACGGTGTGTCTGACGTTGGGTGCGCACCACCACCGCCAGAGACACTTTATTGTACTATGAGGGACCCAGTGGCAGTGCCGTCGACCAAAAGCGGCCACACCCACCTCTTCAGACAAACAGCACTCTCAAGGGTCCAAGCGCAAAGTGGCGATAGCACGGCCCCGTGTGGGGAGTTTGGCCATTTCGTGAGGTGGAAACATGTCGTATGCTGGACAATCAGGTGAAGAAAATTACGAGATTGGAAAAGTCATTCAGAATAGTCCACAGGCAAGACCTTTTCATAGGAAAGCTAGGTGTCAGCCGGGCAGGGTGGGGCAAAAGATTTTGAAATCCAGTTGTGGTTCATTTTAATGAAGGTTAGATCATCTACATTTTGGGTAGCCAGACGAGTCCTTTTTTCTGTTAGTATTGAACCTGCAGCACTGAATACTCTTTCTGATAGGACACTAGCTGCCGGGCAAGCAAGCTCCTGCAATGCATATTCTGCCAATTCTGGCCAGGTGTCTAATTTGGATGCCCAGTAATCAAATGGGAATGACGGTTGAGGGAGAACGTCGATAAGGGATGAAAAATAGTTTGTAACCATACTGGACAAATGTTGTCTCCTGTCACTTTGAATTGATGCTGCAGTACCTGTCCTGCCTGCGGTCATAGAAAAATCACTCCACAACCTGGTCAGAAAACCCCTCTGTCCAACGCCACTTCTGATTTCTGCCCCTCTAACACCTCTGGTCTGCTGGCCCCTGGAGCTCGTGTGAGAACGATCACGGGCGCTGTGTGCAGGGAATGCCAGAAGCAAACGGTCAACAAGAGTTGATTGTTTTGTTGCTAATATTAGTTCCAAGTTCTCATGTGGCATAATATTTTGCAATTTGCCTTTATAGCGAGGATCAAGGAGGCAGGCCAACCAGTAATCGTCATCGTTCATCATTTTTGTAATGCGTGTGTCCCTTTTGAGGATACGCAAGGCATAATCCGCCATGTGGGCCAAAGTTCCCGTTGTCAAATCTGCGGTTGTGCTTGGTTGAGGGGCAGTTGCAGGCAAATCTACGTCACTTGTGTCCCTCAAAAAACCAGAACCCGGCCTTGCCACGCCACCAATTTCCCGTGCCCCCGGGAAAGCTTCCTCATTAAAAATATACTCATCCCCATCATCCTCCTCATCCTCCACCTCCTCTTCGCCCGGTACCTCGTCATGTACACTGCCCTGACCAGACAATCGCTGACTGTCATCAAGGCTTTCCTCTTCCTCTGGTGCAGACGCCTGATCCTTTATGTGCGTCAAACTTTGCATCAGCAGACGCATTAGGGGGATGCTCATGCTTATTATGGCGTTGTCTGCACTAACCAGCCGTGTGCATTCCTCAAAACACTGAAGGACTTGACACATGTCTTGAATCTTCGACCACTGCACACCTGACAACTCCATGTCTGCCATCCTACTGCCTGCCCGTGTATGTGTATCCTCCCACAAAAACATAACAGCCCGCCTCTGTTCGCACAGTCTCTGAAGCATGTGCAGTGTTGAGTTCCACCTTGTTGCAACGTCTATGATTAGGCGATGCTGGGGAAGGTTCAAAGAACGCTGATAGGTCTGCATACGGCTGGAGTGTACAGGCGAACGGCGGATATGTGCGCAAAGTCCACGCACTTTGAGGAGCAGGTCGGATAACCCCGGATAACTTTTCAGGAAGCACTGCACCACCAGGTTTAAGGTGTGAGCCAGGCAAGGAATGTGTTTCAGTTGGGAAAGGGAGATGGCAGCCATGAAATTCCTTCCGTTATCACTCACTACCTTGCCTGCCTCAAGATCTACAGTGCCCAGCCACGACTGCGTTTCTTGCTGCAAGAACTCGGACAGAACTTCCGCGGTGTGTCTATTGTCGCCCAAACACTTCATAGCCAATACAGCCTGCTGACGTATGCCAGTAGCTGCCCCATAATGGGAGACCTGGTGTGCAACAGTGGCAGGTGCGGATGGAGTGTTTGTGCGACTGCGGTCTGTGGACGAGCTCTTGCTTCTGCAGGAGGACGAGGAGGAGGAGGAGGAGGGGGTGCGAACGGCTACAGACAACTGTTTACTAGACCGTGGGCTAGGCAGAACTGTCCCAAACTTGCTGTCCCCTGTGGACCCTGAATCCACCACATTTACCCAGTGTGCCGTGATGGACACGTAACGTCCCTGGCCATGCCTACTGGTCCATGCATCTGTTGTCAGGTGCACCTTTGTGCTCACAGATTGCCTGAGTGCATGGACGATGCGCTCTTTAACATGCTGGTGGAGGGCTGGGATGGCTTTTCTGGAAAAAAAGTGTCGACTGGGTAGCTCGTAGCGTGGTACAGCGTAGTCCATCAGGTCTTTGAAAGCTTCGCTTTCAACTAACCGGTAGGGCATCATCTCTAACGAGATTAGTCTAGCTATGTGGGCGTTCAAACCCTGTGTACGCGGATGCGAGGCTAAGTATTTCCTTTTTCTAACCATAGTCTCATGTAGGGTGAGCTGGACTGGAGAGCTGGAGATCGTGGAACTAGCGGGGGTGCCGGTGGACATGGCAGACTGAGAGACGGTGGGAGATGGTATTGTTGCCGCCGGTGCCCTAGATGCAGTGTTTCCTACTACGAAACTGGTGATTCCCTGACCCTGACTGCTTTGGCCTGGCAAAGATACCTGCACAGATACAGCAGGTGGTGCGCTAAATGGTGGTCCTACACTGCCGGAAGGGATGTTGCGTTGATGACTAGCTTCATTGGCCGAGGGTGCAACAACCTTAAGGGACGTTTGGTAGTTAGTCCAAGCTTTCAAATGCATGGTGGTTAAATGTCTATGCATGCAACTAGTATTGAGACTTTTCAGATTCTGACCTCTGCTTAAGGAAGTAGAACATTTTTGACAGATGACTTTGCGCTGATCAATTGGATGTTGTTTAAAAAAATGCCAGACTGCACTCTTTCTAGCATCGGATACCTTTTCAGGCATTGCAGACTGAGCTTTAACCGGATGGCCACGCTGTCCTCCACCAGGTTTTGGCTTTGCCACGCGTTTTGGGCAAGATACGGGCCCGGCAGATGGAACCTGTGGCGATGTTGATGCCTGCTGCGGCCCCTCCTCCTCCTCTGCTTCAGAACTGCTGCCGCCTGCACCCTGTTCCCCCAATGGCTGCCAATCGGGGTCAAGAACTGGGTCATCTAATAACTCTTCTTGTACCTCCTGCGCAACTTCGTCTGTGTCACCGTGTCGTTCGGTGGTATAGCGTTCGTGATGGGGCAACATAGTCTCATCAGGGTCTGATTCTTGATCAGCACCCTGCGAGGGCAATGTTGTGGTCTGAGTCAAAGGACCAGCATAGTAGTCTGGCTGTGGCTGTGCGTCAGTGCACTCCATGTCAGATTCAATTTGTAATGGGCATGGACTGTTAACTGCTTCACTTTCTAAGCCAGGGACGGTATGTGTAAAGAGCTCCATGGAGTAACCCGTTGTGTCGCCTGCTGCATTCTTCTCTGTTGTTGTTTTTGCTGAAGAGGACAAGGAAGTGACTTGTCCCTGACCGTGAACATCCACTAACGACGCGCTGCTTTTACTTTTACCAGTTTCACGAGATGAGGCAAAAGAGCTAGAGGCTGAGTCAGCAAGATAAGCCAAAACTTGCTCTTGCTGCTCCGGCTTTAAAAGCGGTTTTCCTAATCCCAGAAAAGGGAGCGTTCGAGGCCTTGTGTAGCCGGACGACGAACCTGGCTCCACAGCTCCAGACTTAGGTGCAATATTTTTTCCCCCACGACCACCTGATGCTCCACCACTACCACTACCCTCATTACCAGCTGACAATGAACGCCCCCGGCCACGACCTCTTCCACTAGACTTCCTCATTGTTTTAAAAACGTAACCAAACTAACGTTATTTGTTGCAGTCACACAACTTACACGGTGAGCTATAACTTCAGTATGATTTAGCTACCCCTTTACAGGTTGGTGAGACCACAGCGAAAATCAGGCCCAATGTTACACACTCTTTTTTTGGTGGCTGCAAATTAGAGAGATGCCCCACACGCAGGACTGTCACTGAAGCACAAATGTTAATATTAATGTCACACTATTATTTTTTTTTTATTTTTATTTTTTTCAGGAACACTTTAGAAACCCCCCAAAAAAAAAAAAATAGATTTTTGCAGGGAGAATTTAGAAAACAAATGTAACAAACTATATGCTTTCTATGGGCCACTGAGTGAGAGATGACGCACACAGGAATCAGGAGTGGCACACAAGCCCAGAGGCCAATATTTTTCTACCAATGATTGATGGAGTTATTTTCTCTGGTAGATTTTGGAACCCAAATCAAGGAAAAAAAATGTAGGCTTTCTATGGACCACAATTGGAGAGAGAGAGAGAGAGAGATGGCACACCCAGGAGTCAAGACTGGCACACAAGCAGAAAGGCCAATATTAATCTCCCACTGTTTTTTTTGGTTGTTTTTTTTTTTTTTTTTTTCAGGGAGACTTTAGAAAAAAAAATAATAAAAAAAATATGATTTTATCAGGAAGAATTTAGAAACCAAATAAAATAAAATGATTTTTTCAGGGAGAATTTAGAAAACAAATAAAACCAAAAATAGGCGTTCTATGGCCCACTGACTGAGAGATGACGCACCCAGGAGTCAAGACTGGCACACAAGCAGAAAGGCCAATATTAATCTCCCACTGTTTTTTTTGGTTGTTTTTTTTTTTTTTTTTTTCAGGGAGACTTTAGAAAAAAAAATAATAAAAAAAATATGATTTTATCAGGAAGAATTTAGAAACCAAATAAAATAAAATGATTTTTTCAGGGAGAATTTAGAAAACAAATAAAACCAAAAATAGGCGTTCTATGGCCCACTGACTGAGAGATGACGCACCCAGGAGTCAAGACTGGCACACAAGCAGAAAGGCCAATATTAATCTCCCACTGTTTTTTTTGGTTGTTTTTTTTTTTTTTTTTTTCAGGGAGACTTTAGAAAAAAAAATAATAAAAAAAATATGATTTTATCAGGAAGAATTTAGAAACCAAATAAAATAAAATGATTTTTTCAGGGAGAATTTAGAAAACAAATAAAACCAAAAATAGGCGTTCTATGGCCCACTGACTGAGAGAGAGAGAGAGATGGAACGCTTAGTACTGGCACACAAGCCCAAAGGGCAATATTAATCTCCCTTTTTTTTTCCAGGGAGAATTTCTGAAACCCAAAAAAAAAATAAAATAGGCTTTCTATGGCCCACTATTTGTGAGAGAGATGGGACGCTCAGGACTGGCACAGATGGCACGCTCAGGACTGGCACAGAAGCCCAGAGGCCAATATTAATCTCCCTTTTTTTCTGGGAGAATTTATAAAACCAAAAAAATATTTAAATAGGCTTTCTATGGCCCACTATTTGTGAGAGAGATGGCACGCTCAGGACTGGCACAGATGGCACGCTCACAACTGGCACAGAAGCCCAGAGGCCAATATTAATCTCCCTTTTTTTCTGGGAGAATTTATAAAACCAAAAAAATATTTAAATAGGCTTTCTATGGCCCACTATTTGTGAGAGAGATGGCACGCTCAGGACTGGCACAGATGGCACGCTCACAACTGGCACACAAGCCCAGAGGCCAATATTAATCTCCCTTTTTTCAGGGAAAATTTATAAAACCAAAAAAAAAATTAAATAGGCTTTCTATGGCCCACTATTTGTGAGAGAGATGGCACGCTCAGGACTGGCACAGATGGCACGCTCACAACTGGCACACAAGCCCAGAGGCCAATATTAATCTCCCTTTTTTCAGGGAAAATTTATAAAACCAAAAAAAAAATTAAATAGGCTTTCTATGGCCCACTATTTGTGAGAGAGATGGGACGCTCAGGACTGGCACAGATGGCACGCTCAGGACTGGCACAGAAGCCCAGAGGCCAATATTAATCTCCCTTTTTTTCAGGGAGAATTTATAAAACCCAAAAAAAAATAAAATAGGCTTTCTATGGCCCACTATTTGTGAGAGAGATGGCACACTCAGGACTGGCACACAAGCCCAAAGGCCAATATTAATCTCCCACTGTATTTTTATCAGGGAGAATTTATACACCCCACAAAAAAAAATACAGAAAAATGAAAAGGCTTTCTATGGCCCACTATGTGAGAGAGATGGCACACACAGGGATGGCACTCTAGCAGAAATGCCAAATTGCCAATCTTAATCTCCCACCAAAAAAAAAAAAAAAAAAAAAACAGGGAATGTCCTACAATTACTATCTCCCTGCCTGCAGTAATCTCAGCCAGGTATGGCAGGCAGCTACTATCTCCCTGCCTGCAGTAATCTCAGCCAGGTATGGCAGGCAGCAATAAGGAGTGGACTGATGCACAAATGAAATAAAAAGTGTGGACAAACAAAAAAGATAGCTGTGCAGAAAGGAAGGAACAAGAGGATTTGTGCTTTGAAAAAAGCAGTTGGTTTGCACAGCGGCGTACACACAGCAATGCAGCTATCAGGGAGCCTTCTAGGGCAGCCCAATGAGCTACAGCGCTGAGGGGAAAAAAAAAAAAAAAAAAAATTCCACTGTCCCTGCACACCGAGGGTGGTGTTGGACAGTGCAAATCGCTGCAGCACAAGCGGTTTTGTGGTTAATGGACCCTGCCTAACGCTATCCCTGCTTCTGACAAAGCGGCAGCAACCTCTCCCTAAGCTCAGATCAGCAGCAGTAAGATGGCGGTCGGCGGGAACGCCTCTTTATAGCCCCTGTGACGTCGCAGACAGCAAGCCAATCACTGCAATGCCCTTCTCTAAGATGGTGGGGACCAGGACCTATGTCATCACGCTGCCCACACTCTGCGTTTACCTTCATTGGCTGAGAAATGGCGCTTTTCGCGTCATTGAAACGCGACTTTGGCGCGAAAGTCGCGTACCGCATGGCCGACCCCGCACAGGGGTCGGATCGGGTTTCATGAAACCCCGACTTAGCCAAAAGTCGGCGACTTTTGAAAATGTTCGACCCGTTTCGCTCAACCCTAATGTCCAGTTGACTGGCGTGTCATCCATGGGCCAATCCAAAACTGCCACGTCAACAGGACAGGAAATGTCCAACCACCAATGAAATACCACCACATCACAGGCATGATCAGTATGGTGATTTCTGGACTTAGACGTGAGAGCATCAAGCCCCAGGTGCCTAACGCTGGATACCATAGACTTGGATGTAGAACCAGCAGCAACCAAATGAATTCATCGAGCCTGAGCTAGATGCTGGGACCGGCGTCAATGCTGAGCTGCACCCATGGTGGCCGAGCCTCAAAGGGGGACTGCAGAGGCAGATAAGGCTTGGGATCTATCCCAAGCAGTGGGAGAATCCTGACGCCTGACACCGGGTCTCACAGTAGCCCCAGTTCTGGACTGTTGAATGTCCGAGTGATGAGAGCCAGACTTGGAGCCCTTCATCAGTCTCGCACTGGCACTTGCAAAGCAAGAAAAACAACTGCTATAAACTCATGTAACCTTACTGTTCTTGCTTACAAATTAAAAAGTAATTAAGAAAAAAAAGTGTGAGTCCCCTGTAATTTTCATAATGAGCAGAGGGAAAGCTGACGGCTGGGGGCTGATGTTAATACTCTGGGAATGAGACAATATTCATAAAGGTTCCGAGGCAAAGAATATTAGCTCACAACTGTATACTTAGTCTTTTATGGTTATTAAAATGGGGTACCCCCAAAAAAGATTACTTAGGGTCATCCTATGTGTAATAACCAGCAAAGGACAGGCAACTGTGGGCTGAATAGCTTTTCACACTTGCCCTGGTGCAGTAGTAAGTGGGGTGAGAGGTGGGGTGGGAGGTTAGTAATAAGGAGGTATCTATAAAACGCCCCCAATACTAACCTCATTGTCATATTGTATTAAAAAACACACCCAGAACAAAATCCTATAATTGAAAGAATGATACAGACTTCTTTAATGAAATTAAACCATACTTACATAATCTCCTAGTCCACTGAAGCCATGGTCTCCTGTAACATGCTTAAATAATAAACAGGAATATAGCATACTCATAGATTGTGAGTAGTGTTGAGCGATACCTTCCGATATCGGAAAGTATCGGTATCGGATAGGATCGGCCGATATTCAAAAAATATCGGATATCGCCGATACCGATACCCGATCCCAATGCAAGTCAATGGGACCAAAATATCGGAATTAAAATAAACCCTTTCTTTCCTTGTAGGTTCATTCTACATGAAGGAAAACAACTAAGAATAATGCAGGATGTATTTGGGGAGGTGGCGGAGACATTAAAGTCATAGAGGTTTAGCCCAATCAAATAGAATAGCATGTTTTTTTTTTTTTTTTTTAAAGACGTTCGGAGTGACAAAGATATTGACTATGTAAATATTTTTTTTATTTTGTCAGATATTGATGTTTCACTATTCCACGACCTTCCCCTTCTTTTTTTTTTACTTTTCCCACACTTTCATCTTCATCATCATCAGCATCTTTGACATCAACTTCTTCTTCACCTTATTCATCTTCTTCTTCATCCTTTACCTTTTGTTTTTTTTTTTTTATTACATTCTTCATATTCATTTTATTCAACTATTATTATTCTTTCTATTCTACATATTCATTTTATTCAACTGTATTATTCTTCCTATTCTACTTCTTCATCATATTCTCATTTGTGACAGGCATTCCCGTAGTTGTTATCTATAAAAGTTGGAAGATTACACCTTCCGTTCTGCCTGTCACAAAAGTTACATTTGTCCGCGTTCAGTTTGGCCTGCAGCATCAGGCTTTATCCAGGGGCACCACGAGGAAGAACGGACTCACCCCCATACACTGCTTAGTCTTCTTCTGCATATAATTGAGATAATATCTTTTGCTCTGATGTTAAGTGTTATGCTTAATGTTCTTCTGCTCTTTGTTCTGCAGCCTCTTGTTCTTCTGCTTCTCAGTCTTCCATGTCGTCGTCTCCAGTGTCGTCGTCTCCAGTGTCGTCATCTCCGCCGTCGTCGTCTCCGCCGTCGTCATCGTCGTCATCGGGGTGGTCTTCCGGGTTGTCGTCATCGTCGTCATCGGGGTGGTCTTCCGGGTCGTCGACTTTAGGGTCTTCAACTTGGTAATGTAGCAGAAGGTACAAGAAGGCTGAGAAAATGCCAAGAACCTGATGATGGAACTGGAACTCGGATGGCTACCCGAAGGTTCAAGAGCCTATGGAACTACCGAGGACCAGCTGACGTTACTGGAACCCGGTTACTAAGCAGGAGGTACCCGTGCTAAAAAGCACTACCAAGGACCGCCTGACGTTGGCGGAACTCGGATACCCAGAAGGAGGCACCTAAGCCAAAGGCTCTGCCCGGAACCAGCTGACGGTACTGGAACCAGGATGGGGAGCAGAAGGTACAAGAGCAAAAGACACTGCCGAGAACCAGCTGACGGTACTGGAACCCGGATGGGTAGCCGAAGGTCCAAGAGCCAATGGAACTACCGAGGACCAGCTGACGTTACTGGAACCCGGTTACTAAGCAGGAGGTACCCGTGCCTGAAAGCACTACCAAGGACCACCTGACGTTGGTGGAACTTGGATACCCAGAAGGAGGCACCTAAGCCAAAGGCTCTGCCCGGAACCAGCTGACGGTACTGGAACCAGGATGGGGAGCAGAAGGTATAAGAGCAAAAGACACTGCCGAGAACCAGCTGACGGTGCTGGAACCAGGTGGTGGACCCGAAGGCCCACAGGAGAGGAGAGAACAGCTAGGCCGCGAGGCAGCCGCAGTTACCGAACCCCAACAGTCCTACAGGGGGAGCTGGGCCTACTGGCACTACAGAACCAGCCTTGACTACCAGTTCACGCAGCCCACATAGGAAGCTCCTAAACTGGAGGCACCCTGGAGTTGGCTAACCCGACCGCACCACGACGGGGCAAGCATAGGCGTCTCAGTGAGCTTGACACGACCCGGAAACAGCTGACGGTGCTGAAACCAGGTTTGGCACGAGGGAGTACCTGTGACAAAACCACTGCCGAGAACCAGCTGGCGGTGCTGGAACCCAGATGCGTTGCCCCAGTGTGCAAGAGCCAATGGCACAACCGAGGACCAGCTGACGGTGCTGGAACCCGGTTACTAAGCTGTTGGTGCCCGCGCTTAAAAGCACTACCAAGGACCGCCTGACGTTGGCGGAACTCGGATACCCAGGAGGAGGCACCTAAGCCAAAGGCTCGGCCCGGAACCAGCTGACGGTGCTGGAACCAGGTGGTGGACCCCAAGGCCCACAGGAGAGGAAAGAACAGCTAGGCCGCGAGGCAGCCGCAGTTACCGAACCCAAACAGTCCTACAGGGGGAGCTGGGCCTACTGGCACTACAGAACCAGCCTTGACTACCAGTTCACGCAGCCCACATAGGAAGCTCCTAAACTGGAGGCACCCTGGAGTTGGCTAACCCGACCGCACCACGACGGGGCAAGCATAGGCGTCTCAGTGAGCTTGACACTACCCAGAAACAGCTGACGGTGCTGAAACCAGGTTTGGCATGAGGGAGTACCTGTGACAAAAACACTGCCGAGAACCAGCTGGCGGTGCTGGAACCCAGATGCGTTGCCCCAGTGTGCAAGAGCCAATGGCACGACCGAGGACCAGCTGACGGTGCTGGAACCCGGTTACTAAGCTGTAGGTGCCCGCGCTTAAAAGCACTACCAAGGACCGTACCCAGGAGGAGGCACCTAAGCCAAAGGCTCGGCCCGGAACCAGCTGACGGTGCTGGAACCAGGTGGTGGACCCCAAGGCCCACAGGAGAGGAGAGAACAGCTAGGCCGCGAGGCAGCCGCAGTTACCGAACCCCAACAGTCCTACAGGGGGAGCTGGGCCTACTGGCGCTACAGAACCAGCCTTGACTACCAGTTCACGCAGCCCACATAGGAAGCTCCTAAACTGGAGGCACCCTGGAGTTGGCTAACCCGACCGCACCACGACGGGGCAAGCATAGGCGTCTCAGTGAGCTTGACACGACCCGGAAACAGCTGACGGTGCTGAAACCAGGTTTGGCACGAGGGAGTACCTGTGACAAAACCACTGCCGAGAACCAGCTGGCGGTGCTGGAACCCAGATGCGTTGCCCCAGTGTGCAAGAGCCAATGGCACGACCGAGGACCAGCTGACGGTGCTGGAACTCGGTTACTAAGCTGTAGGTGCCCGCGCTTAAAAGCACTACCAAGGACCGCCTGACGTTGGCGGAACTCGGATACCCAGGAGGAGGCACCAAAGCCAAAGGCTCGGCCAGGAACCAGCTGACGGTGCTGGAACCAGGTGGTGGACCCCAAGGCCCACAGGAGAGGAGAGAACAGCTAGGCCGCGAGGCAGCCGCAGTTACCGAACCCCAACAGTCCTACAGGGGGAGCTGGGCCTACTGGCACTACAGAACCAGCCTTGACTACCAGTTCACGCAGCCCACATAGGAAGCTCCTAAACTGGAGGCACCCTGGAGTTGGCTAACCCGACCACACCACGACGGGGCAAGCATAGGCGTCTCAGTGAGCTTGACACGACCCGGAAACAGCTGACGGTGCTGAAACCAGGTTTGGCACGAGGGAGTACCTGTGACAAAAACACTGCCGAGAACCAGCTGGCGGTGCTGGAACCCAGATGCGTTGCCCCAGTGTGCAAGAGCCAATGGCACGACCGAGGACCAGCTGACGGTGCTGGAACCCGGTTACTAAGCTGTTGGTGCCCGCGCTTAAAAGCACTACCAAGGACCGCCTGACGTTGGCGGAACTCGGATACCCAGGAGGAGGCACCTAAGCCAAAGGCTCGGCCCGGAACCAGCTGACGGTGCTGGAACCAGGTGGTGGACCCCAAGGCCCACAGGAGAGGAGAGAACAGCTAGGCCGCGAGGCAGCCGCAGTTACCGAACCCCAACAGTCCTACAGGGGGAGCTGGGCCTACTGGCACTACAGAACCAGCCTTGACTACCAGTTCACGCAGCCCACATAGGAAGCTCCTAAACTGGAGGCACCCTGGAGTTGGCTAACCCGACCGCACCACGACGGGGCAAGCATAGGCGTCTCAGTGAGCTTGACACGACCCGGAAACAGCTGATGGTGCTGAAACCAGGTTTGGCACGAGGGAGTACCTGTGACAAAACCACTGCCGAGAACCAGCTGGCGGTGCTGGAACCCAGATGTGTTGCCCCAGTGTGCAAGAGCCAATGGCACGACCGAGGACCAGCTGACAGTGCTGGAACCCGGTTACTAAGCTGTAGGTGCCCGCGCTTAAAAGCACTACCAAGGACCGCCTGACGTTGGCGGAACTCGGATACCCAGGAGGAGGCACCTAAGCCAAAGGCTCGGCCCGGAACCAGCTGACGGTGCTGGAACCAGGTGGTGGACCCCAAGGCCCACAGGAGAGGAGAGAACAGCTAGGCCGCGAGGCAGCCGCAGTTACCGAACCCCAACAGTCCTACAGGGGGAGCTGGGCCTACTGGCACTACAGAACCAGCCTTGACTACCAGTTCACGCAGCCCACATAGGAAGCTCCTAAACTGGAGGCACCCTGGAGTTGGCTAACCCGACCGCACCACGACAGGGCAAGCATAGGCGTCTCAGTGAGCTTGACACAACCCGGAAACAGCTGACGGTGCTGAAACCAGGTTTGGCACGAGGGAGTACCTGTGACAAAAACACTGCCGAGAACCAGCTGGCGGTGCTGGAACCCGGATGCGTTGCCTATCAAAGATTGTCTTCCTACACCCCCAACTAGTGGTGTTGGAGCAAAGGGTAAGCAGGGGGAGCAGAGTGTAGGCCGAAGCCTGCACTGGAGTCAGCTTTGTGTCTGCGTTGCGTTTGCAGGACACTTTGCTGGCTACACAGCGGGGGAACAGCTGGCAGTGCTGAACCCCACTAACACATTGGCTGGTGTTTTTCTCTGTGCAGCTAGCACTTCCGGGCAAAAACTAGCGGTGTTATAGCCCTGGGGCAGCAGGAGGAGGAGAGGAGCAGAGTGTAGGCCGAAGCCTAGTTGAACCAATTTCAAAGGTAACCTTTAACCCCCCCTCAGGTGTTACAAAGTACAAGAGCCACACCTTGTGCAGCATTAATGCTGCACAAGTAAAAGGTTGCTCTATTAATTTTTCTACTTGCACACGCTGAATACAACACGTACACAATTTAGCCCATTCTACAGTCAAACTGTAGTTGAGGCGTGACTTGTATTTTTAAGGAGACGCAGCATAGGTGTCCCAAATAACGCCTTTGTGCTTGGCGCAGCTTCCTGAGCGTTGTTTTTTGCTGTACAGGAATCTGCGCTCTTGTGTTATCCCTTGGGAATCGCCTGTTAGCGCTGCCCGTCTTATGACCTCATTTCATGTTGGCCGCTGCGGTTAACGATGGCCATAAATCCCAGACCCACAGAGCCTTTTCATAAAGTCACACTGCGGTGCTGGGATTCGTGGCCTTGAGCAGTAAATATTTTCGACGCTCACACACATCCTTACACCTGCTTCAGACTGGGCGGCCTCTGCTGATCCCTTTTCGCATGCCGCGGCCATGAGGCCGCACAGTCTGAAGAAGGCGGAAGGAGATGAGTGACGACAGGCGAACATATGCACTGCTCGTGCCCATAAACCACACCCTCGCTGACAAAATAAATAAGACAACGAGGGGCGTTGTTTCACGCAGGGCGGATGCACAGGCGCAGCCAGCTAACCATGATGTCAAAAGACGGGAAGCGCTACCAAGGGGGGTGCTGCGTATCATTAGAAAGGAAAGTCACACCTCAGGGACAGTGGAATGGTCTCAATGAGACACATTTTGTACGTGTTGAGTTCCACGTGGGCAAGGAGAAAAAGTCAGCCACCTTGTACAAATGCAGCAGTACTGCTGAACAAGGTGGCTGTTATACATAGAAACACCTGGGGGTGGGGGGCAGGCTCCCTTCAATTTCAGTTCATGTGCCTGCATGGCGTTTGCAGGTCACGTTGCCGGCTACACAGCTGGGGAACAGCTGGCGGTGCTGAACCCCACTGACACATTGGATGGTGTTTTTCTCTGTGCAGCTAGCACTTCCAGGCTAAAACTGGCGTTGTTATGAGCCCAGGGTCAGCAGGAGGAGGAGAGGAGCAGAGTGTAGGCCGAAGCCTGCACTGGTGCCAGCTTTTGTTCTGTTGTGCCTTCGTGGCATTTGCAGGTCACGTTGCCGGCTACTCAGCTGGGGAACAGCTGGCGGTGCTGAACCCCACTAACACATTGGCTGGTGTTTTTATCTGTGCAGCTAGCACGTCCGGGCAAAAACTGGCGGTGTTAGAGCCCAGGGTCAGCAGGAGGAGGAGAGGAGCAGAGTGTAGGCCGAAGCCTAGTTGAACCAATTTCAAAGGTAACCTTTAACCCCCCTCAGGTGTTGCAAGGTACAAGAGCCACACCTCGTGCAGCATTAATGCTGCACAAGTAAAAGGTTGCTCTCTTAATTTTTCTCCTTGCACACGCTGAATAAAACACGTACACTATTTAGCCCATTCTACTGTAAAACAGTAGTGGAGGCGTGACTTGTCTTTTTAAAGAAAAGCAGCCCAGGTGTCGAAAATAACACCTTGGTGCATGGGCGCAGCTTCCTGAGCGTTATTATTTGCTGTACAGTCTGCGCTCTTGTTATCCCTTGGCCATGCGCTGTGAGCGCTTCCTGTCTCCTGACCTCATTTCATGTCGGCCGTTGCGGTTAGCGATGGACATGAATCCCAGACCCACAGTGTGTTTTCAAAAAATCACACTGCGTGGCTGGGATTCGTGGCCTTGTGCAGTAAATATGTTTGCCGCTCACACATGTCCTTACACCTGCTTCAGACTGGGTGGCCTCATCTGATCCCTTATCGCATGCCGCGGCCATGAGGCCGCACAGTCTGAAGAAGGCGGAAGGAGATGAGTTAAGACAGGCGAACATATGCACTGCACATGCCCATCAATAACACCCTCGCAACCAAAATATATGAGCCAACGAGTTGCGTTGTGTTGGGCAGGGCGGACGCACAGGCACAGACAGCCAACCAATGATGTCAGAAGACGGGCAGCGCTACCAAGGGTGGTGCTGTGTATCATTAGAAAGGAAAGTCACACCTCAGGGACAGTTGAATGGTCTCAATGAGACACATTTTGTACGTGTTGAGTTCCACGTGGGCAAGGAGAAAAAGTCAGCCACCTTGTACAAATGCAGCAGTACTGCTGTACAAGGTGGCTGTTATACATAGAAACACCTGGGGGTGGGGGGGCAGGCTCACTTCAATTTCAGTTCATGTGCCTGCGTGGCGTTTGCAGGTCACGTTGCCGGCTACACAGCAGGGGAACAGCTGGCGGTGCTGAACCCCACTAACACATTGGCTGGTGTTTTTCTCTGTGCAGCTAGCAATTCCGGGCAAAAACTAGCGTTGTTAGAGCCCAGGGTCAGCAGGAGGAGGAGAGGAGCAGAGTGTAGGCCGAAGCCAGCACTGGTGGCAGCTTTTGGTCAGTTGTGCCAGCGTGGCTTGTGCTGGACACGATGCAGGCTACACAGCAGGGGAACAGCTGGCTGTGCTGAACCCCACTAACACATTGGCTGGTGTTTATCTCTGTGCAGCTAGCAATTCCGGGCAAAAACTAGCGGTGTTAGAGCCCGGGGTCAGCAGGAGGAGGAGAAGAGCAGAGTGTAGGCCGAAGCCAGCACTGGTGGCAGCTTTTGGTCAGTTGTGCCAGCGTGGCTTGTGCTGGACACGATGCCGGCTACACAGTGGGGGAACAGCAGGCGGTGCTGAACCCCACTAACACATTGGCTGGTGTTTTTCTCTGTGCAGCTAGCAATTCCGGGCAAAAACTAGCGGTGTTAGAGCCCAGGGTCAGCTGGAGGAGGAGAGGAGCAGAGTGTAGGCCGAAGCCTGCACTGGTGGCAGATTTTGGTCAGTTGTGCCAGCGTGGCTTGTGCTGGACACGATGCAGGCTACACAGCAGGGGAACAGCTGGCGGTGCTGAACCCCACAAACACATTGGCTGTTTTTTTTCTCTGTGCAGCTCGCATTTCCGGGCAAAAACTAGCGGTGTTTGAGCCCAGGGGCAGCACGAGGAGGAGAGGAGCAGAGTGTAGGCCGAAGCCTGCACTGGTGGCAGCTTTTGGTCAGTTGTGCCAGCGTGGCTTGTGCTGGACACGATGCCGGCTACTGTCATGATCCCAATGGCAGGGGATCACAAAAGGACAAGCACAAAAACAAAACAAGCTCTAGGGTGATGGAACCAACTAGCAGTAGCCGGGGAACGTGCCTACGATGATTCCTAGACGTCTCGCGCCAACCGAAGGATTAACTTCCCCTATAAGAAGAAACACAGACCTCACTTGCCTCCAGAGAAACACCCCACAGAAATAGCAGCCCCCCACATGTAATAACGGTGAAATGAGAGGAAAGCACATACGTAGTTGTGAAAATAGAATCAGCAAAAATGAGGCCCGCTAAAGCTAGATAGCAGAGGATACAAAAGTGAACTGCGCGGTCAGCGAAAAACCCTTCAAAAAACCATCCTGAAATTACTTGAACTCATGTGCCAACTCATGGAACATGAGGAGTAATTTCAACCCACTAGAGCAACCAGCAGCAAGGAATCACATCTCTGCAAGCTGGACTAAGACAAAAATTAAGCAAAACGTGGAACAGGAAAAACAAAACTTAGCTTGTCCTGAAGATAACAGACGCAGGGAGCAGAGGTAAAAAGACACGCTGATTACATTGATAGCCGGCGAGGAAATGACAAAAAAGCCAGGTTAAATAGGAAACTCCCATAACCTGATGGAACAGGTGGACACCAGAGACCGCAGAGAACACAAGTCACCCAGTACCATCAGTAACCACCAGAGGGAGCCCAAAAACAGAACTCACAACAGTACCCCCCCCCTTGAGGAGGGGTCACCGAACCCTCACGAGAACCAACAGGGCGACCAGGAAGAGCCCTATGAAAAGCACGGACCAAATCGGCAGCATGAACATCAGAGGCAATCACCCAAGAATTATCCTCCTGACCATAACCCTTCCACTTGACCAAATACTGGAGTTTCCGTCTGGAAACACGAGAATCCAAGATCTTCTCCACAACATACTCCAATTCACCCTCCACCAGCACCGGAGCAGGAGGCTCAAGCAAAGGAACGACAGGTACCTCATACTTCCGCAACAACGACCGATGGAACACATTATGAATAGCAAACGATGCCGGGAGATCCAAACGAAACGACACAGGGTTAAGAATTTCCAAGATCCTATAGGGACCGATGAACCGAGGCTTGAACTTAGAAGAAGAGACCTTCATAGGAACAAAACGAGAAGACAACCACACCAAGTCCCCAACAAGAAGTCGAGGACCCACGCGGCGACGGCGATTAGCAAACTGCTGAGCCCTCTCCTGGGACAACTTCAAATTGTCCACCACATGACTCCAAATCCGATGCAACCTATCCACCACCATGTCCACTCCAGGACAATCAGAAGGCTCCACCTGACCAGAGGAAAAACGAGGATGAAACCCCGAATTACAAAAGAAAGGAGACACCAAGGTAGCAGAACTAGCCCGATTATTAAGGGCAAACTCGGCAAGCGGCAAAAAGGAAACCCAGTCATCTTGATCAGCAGAAACAAAACACCTTAAATAAGTTTCTAAAGTCTGATTAGTTCGTTCCGTCTGGCCATTCGTCTGAGGATGGAATGCAGACGAAAAGGACAAATCAATGCCCATCCTAGCACAGAACGTCCGCCAAAATCTAGACACAAACTGGGATCCCCTGTCAGAAACGATGTTCTCCGGAATGCCATGCAGACAGACAACGTTTTGAAAAAACAGAGGGACCTACTCAGAGGAGGAAGGTAACTTAGGCAAGGGTACCAGATGAACCATCTTAGAAAAGCGGTCACACACAACCCATATGACGGACATTTTTTGAGAGACAGGGAGATCCAAAATAAAGTCCATGGAAATGTGCATCCAAGGCCTCTTCGGGATAGGCAAAGGTAACAACAATCCACTGGCCCGAGAACAGCAAGGCTTAGCCCGAGCGCAAACTCCACAAGACTGCACGAAAGAACGCACATCCCTCGACAAGGAAGGCCACCAAAAAGACCTGGCCACCAAGTCTCTAGTACCAAATATTCCAGGATGACCTGCCAACACAGAAGAATGGACCTCGGAGATGACTCTACTGGTCCAATTATCCGGAACAAACAGTCTTTCTGGCGGACAACGATCAGGTTTATCCGCCTGAAACTCCTGCAAAGCACGTCGCAAGTCTGGGGAGACAGCCGACAAAATCACCCCATCCCTAAGGATACCAGTGGGCTCAGAATTTCCAGGGGAGTCAGGCACAAAACTCCTAGAAAGAGCATCCGCCTTCACATTCTTTGAACCTGGCAGGTATGAAACCACAAAATTGAAACGGGAGAAAAACAGTGACCAACGAGCCTGTCTAGGATTCAGACGCTTGGCAGACTTAAGGTACATCAGATTTTTGTGATCAGTCAAGACCACCACACGATGTCTAGCACCCTCAAGCCAATGACGCCACTCCTCAAATGCCCACTTCATGGCCAAAAGCTCCCGATTACCAACATCATAATTCCGTTCAGCGGGTGAAAATTTTCTAGAAAAGAACGCACATGGCTTCATCACTGAGCCATCGGAGCTTCTCTGTGACAAAACCGCCCCCGCTCCGATCTCGGAAGCATCGACCTCAACCTGAAAAGGAAGCGACGTATCTGGCTGACGCAACACAGGAGCAGAAGAAAACCGGCACTTAAGTTCCTGAAAGGCCTCCACAGCCGCAGGAGACCAATCAGTAACATCAGCACCCTTTTTAGTCAAATCCGTCAAAGGCTTAACAACACTAGAAAAATTAGTTATGAAGCGACGATAAAAATTAGCAAAGCCCAAGAACTTCTGTAGACTCTTAAGAGATGTAGGCTGCGTCCAGTCACAAATAGCCTGAACCTTGACGGGATCCATCTCAATAGTAGAAGGGGAAAAAATATACCCCAAAAAAGAAATCTTCTGGACTCCAAAGAGACATTTAGAACCCTTTACAAACAAAGAATTGGCCCGCAGGACCTGAAACACCTTCCTGACCTGCTGAACATGAGACTCCCAGTCATCAGAAAAAACCAAAACATCATCCAAATACACGATAATAAATTTATCCAGATATTCACGGAAAATATCGTGCATAAAAGACTGGAAGACAGAAGGAGCATTAGAAAGTCCAAAAGGCATCACCAAATACTCGAAATGGCCCTCAGGCGTATTAAATGCGGTTTCCACTCATCACCCTGCCTTATCCGCACAAGATTATACGCACCCCGAAGATCAATCTTAGTGAACCATTTAGCCCCCTTAATGCGAGCGAACAAATCAGTCAACAATGGCAAAGGATACTGATATTTGACTGTAATCTTATTCAAAAGACGATAATCTATGCAAGGCCTCAAGGAACCATCTTTTTTGGCCACAAAAAAAAACCTGCTCCCAAAGGGGACGAAGAAGGACGGATATGTCCCTTTTCCAAGGACTCCTTAAGATAATTCCACATAGCAGTATGCTCTGGCACTGACAGATTGAACAAATGACCTTTAGGGAATTTACTGCCGGGAATCAAATCTATAGCACAATCGCAATCCCTGTGAGGAGGAAGCGAACTGAGCTTAGGCTCCTCAAAAACCTCCCGATAATCAGACAAAAATACCGGAACCTCAAAAGGAGTAGATGAAGCAATAGAAATCGGAGATGCATCATCATGAACCCCCTGACATCCCCAGCTTAACACAGACATTGTTTTCCAGTCCAGGACTGGGTTATGAGTTTGTAACCATGGCAGACCAAGCACTAAGACATCATGTAAATTATACAGTACCAGGAAGCGAATCACCTCCTGATGAACGGGAGTCATACGCATGGTCACTTGTGTCCAGTACTGAGGTTTATTCATAGCCAAAGGTGTAGAATCAATTCCTTTCAAAGGAATAGGAACTTCCAGAGGCTCCAGACTAAACCCACAGCGATTGGCAAATGACCAATCCATAAGACTCAGGGCAGCGCCTGAATCCACATAGGCATCGACGGAAATGGATGATAATGAGCAAATCAGAGTCACAGACAGAATGAACTTAGACTGTAAAGTACCAATGGCAACATACTTATCAACCTTTTTTGTGCGTTTAGAGCATGCTGATATAACATGAGCTGAATCACCACAATAAAAACACAATCCATTTTTCCGCCTATAATTTTGCCGTTCACTTCTGGACTGAATTCTATCACATTGCATTATCTCAGGTGCCTGTTCAGAAGACACCGCCAAATGGTGCACAGGTTTGCGCTCCCGTAAACGCCGATCAATCTGAATAGCCATAGTCATGGACTCATTCAGACCTGTAGGCGCCGGGAACCCCACCATAACATCTTTAATGGCCTCAGAAAGGCCATCTCTGAATTTTGCAGCCAGAGCGCACTCATTCCACTGAGTAAGCACCGACCACTTCCGAAATTTCTGACAATATATTTCTGCTTCATCTTGCCCCTGAGAGAGAGCCAATAAAGCTTTTTCAGCCTGAATCTCTAGGTTAGGTTCCTCATAGAGCAAACCCAATGCCAGAAAAAACGCATCCACATTGAGCAACACAGGATCCCCTGGTGCCAATGCAAATGCCCAATTCTGAGGGTCACCCCGCAGGAAAGATATAACAATCTTGACCTGCTGAGCAGGGTCTCCAGAGGAGCGAGATTTCAAGGAAAGAAACAACTTGCAATTGTTCCTAAAATTCAGAAAACTAGATCTATCTCCAGAAAAAAACTCTGGGACAGGAATTCTAGGTTCAGACATAGGCGTATGTACAACAAAATCTTGTATATTTTGAACCTTAGCAGCAAGATTATTCAGGCTGGAAGCCAAACTCTGGATGTCCATGATAAACAGCTGAGGTCAGAGCCATTCAAGGATTAAGAGGAGGAAAGAAGCAGTCAAGCTGCAATTAAGGCTAGGCAGCAAACACTGAGGAGGAGAAAAAAAAAAAAAAAAAAAAAACTTCCTCAGACTACTTTTCCTCCTACTTCAGCCAAAACGATGACCAATTTTTTCGGCCGGCTATACTGTCATGATCCCAATGGCAGGGGATCACAAAAGGACAAGCACAAAAACAAAACAAGCTCTAGGGTGATGGAACCAACTAGCAGTAGCCGGGGAACGTGCCTACGATGATTCCTAGACGTCTCGCGCCAGCCGAAGGATTAACTTCCCCTATAAGAAGAAACACAGACCTCACTTGCCTCCAGAGAAACACCCCACAGAAATAGCAGCCCCCCACATGTAATAACGGTGAAATGAGAGGAAAGCACATACGTAGTTATGAAAATAGAATCAGCAAAAATGAGGCCCGCTAAAGCTAGATAGCAGAGGATAAAAAAAGTGAACTGCGCGGTCAGCGAAAAACCCTTCAAAAAACCATCCTGAAATTACTTGAACTCATGTGCCAACTCATGGAACATGAGGAGTAATTTCAGCCCACTAGAGCAACCAGCAGCAAGGAATCACATCTCTGCAAGCTGGACTAAGACAAAAATTAAGCAAAACGTGGAACAGGAAAAACAAAACTTAGCTTGTCCTGAAGATAACAGACGCAGGGAGCAGAGGTAAAAAGACACGCTGATTACATTGATAGCCGGCGAGGAAATGACAAAAAAGCCGGTTAACTCTCCGTCACATACAATATTCGGACTAACGAGTTCACATACAATGTGCCTGTCAGGCGCCTGCTGGAAAAATACCTATAATATCTAATGTTTGCAATTTCAGTGCTCTAAAAGTGATCAGTGACCTTCATAGGGATGTAATAAAAGAGACTACACATAATCAGTTACAAAAAAAAACATTTACTTAACATAAAACTAATAACTATGAAATACAAACTTTTCAAAACTCCCGCCAACTAGTCCCCAGTTCGACTCTCTCAAAAAAATGTATAAAGAAAATTTTTGAACACAAACTTAATTTTAAGGTACCTTAAGTACTATTAAAAACATATTCAATCAGAAGTAGATGCTGAGGTTTCCCCAGAAAAGTCACACTTGCAGAGCAAATAGCAAGAATTACACACCATTTTTGCATGTGTCAGGCAAATTGCTTTATGACATTTGAGACATTCATAATTTGAAAGCCTTCTGGTTCCGCTTTCCGTTTGGCAGGTGGTGCATCTCCTTCTTTTGTGAGGTGGTGCAGATGGTGACTTTTCACCATCATCTTCTGGGCGGAACCTTTTGAGCTGAACTTGAAGGCGAGAGGGGATACCGATTGTTTTCACGCTTCTCCTGCGTAGCTCTCCAAGTACTAGTTCATGGGCCAATTTTTTCAGATACAATCGTCTACGGAGTGGTTCAAGCTTGTTTTCAAGATAAATTACTTGTGAATTTATACCACCCAAATTCAACATAGCAAAAAATATGACCATTGGCCAGCGTTTGATGTTTCTGCTGACGTTGAAAGTGGAGCACATCTGATCTGCTGTATCCACACCCCCTTTGGTGGCATTGTAAAATGTAATTATCTTTTTTTTCTGCCCCAGTCCCAGGATCGATGGCAGCATCATCATGAAGTGTTGATAGAAGAAGTACGATTTTTTGGGCATGTGGTACATAGGAAACTAAAGCCTTTCCATTATGGAATGCAAACATACTGCTGTACTGTTGTCTCTCTTTCACACTTACAAACTGTGGCGGCAATTCCCTTTTGTTTTTTCTTACAGTTCCCACATATGACAGCTTCTGAATTTTCAGATAATCAATCAGATCACAACTTGTAAACCAATTGTCAGCTGTAATATTGTGACCCGATCCAAATAAGGGTTCAGCCAGTCTTTTTACAACATCAATGGGTTTGTTGCTCACACAGTAAGGACCTTCTGGTTGTTTTCCTGCATAAACTTCCAGGTTGTAAGTGTAGGTCTTACTGGCATCAACAAGGGCATAAATTTTTATTCCATATTTGTTTGGCTTTGATGGAATATATTGACGAAAGGCACATCTACCACGAAAACCAGGGAGCATTTCGTCAATAGTGAGATTCTCTCCAGGGTAATAACTTTGTTTACAGTTTACAACAAATCTTTGAAATATATCACGAATTGGAGCAAGTCGGTCATGTGTTTTGCGTTCGGTTCGGGTAGTTCTGTCGTCAAACCGAAGGCAACGAATTAGAACCTTGAATCTGTTTATGGACATAACAAGGCTAAATTTTTCAACTCCATCCCCATCTTTACCCCAAAGTTCCTCCAAACTTTGTCTATTTGCCCTATAAGCTCCTGCAAGGTACAGTAATCCAAAAAAAGCACGCAGTTCTATTTCATCTGTGGGCTTGATGGTTCTGTTGCAGATGTACTTGTCCTTTATAATGTCTATATATTGGTTGGTATATGTGACAATAGAGTCCAGAATGTCATCTGTAAATATACTGTTCCAGCATTCAACTGCAGTTTTTGCATTACGTGCAGTTCCTATTACTTCAGGAAGGTGAGTAATAATGTTTAAAGGTTCCCTACGTTTTTTCTGGAATGGCTTCTTGTTCCATTTAGTATTTTTATCTTTTCCAATATAATATGATCCAACTTCTTCATCCTCACCACTGTCACCATCTTGCTCTGTTTCAGAATCCAGGACACATTCTTCCACCTCATCATGAGAATCAATCTCACTTTCCTCTCCTAAATCCTCATTCAGTGTGAGGTCTCTATCATCTAACAGCATGTTTGTTACTTCCTCAACATCAAGTTGTTTGGATAAATTGTACATTTTCCTCTCCATTTCAGCAGATAATCTGAAGCAAGAGAAGGAATATGTTAGGGAACTACTGTATATGCCTGAGCAGCACACTTTCTTTTATAAAATCTCCCTTATTTCTATGAAATATCCTCACATTTTGTGCTATACATTCATAAAACAAGCTAAATAAACTATTGTGATGAATAAAAACATAAAATACCAACCTTACTGAATGTGACGTATTCACATACAATGAGCCTGAGAGATCTGTGCAGCTATATCCTCTCCCCTGAAGCTCTGAAATCCAACTGTGATATCAGGTTTCACAGACCTTCAAGAGACAGGAGACTACCTGGAGGGAGGGGGTTTCCTCACAATCTGGTGAGGAAGGAGAAATGAAAGTAAAAGAGAAGCGCCTGTCAGATCAGTTGTATGTGACGGAGGGTTAAATAGGAAACTCCCATAACCTGATGGAACAGGTGGACACCAGAGACCACAGAGAACACAAGTCACCCAGTACCATCAGTAACCACCAGAGGGAGCCCAAAAAAAGAACTCGCAACAGGCTACACAGCAGGGGAACAGCTGGCGGTGCTGAACCCCACTAACACATTGGCGGGTGTTTTTCTCTGTGCACCTAGCACTTCCAGGCTACAACTGGCTGTGTTATAGCCCAGGGTCAGCAGGAGGAGGAGAGGAGCAGAGTGTAGGCCGAAGCCTAGTTGAACCAATTTCAAAGTTAACCTTTAACCCCCCCTCATGTGTTGCAAGGTACAAGAGCCACACCTTGTGCAGCATTAATGCTGCACAAGTAAAAGGTTGCTCTCTTCATTTTGCTCCTTGCACACGCTGAATAAAACACGTACACTATTTAGCCCATTATACTGTCAAACAGTAGTGGAGGCGTGACTTTTCTTTTGAAGAAGACGCAGCACAGGTGTTAAAATTTACACCTAGGTGCTGGGCGCAGACTCCTTACCGTTGTTATTTGCAGTACAGGAGAGTGCGCTCTTGTGTTATCCCTTGGCAATACCCTGTTAGTGCAGGCCGTCTTATGACCTCATTTCATGTTGGCCGGTGCGGTTAACGATGGCCATAAATCCCAGACCCACAGTGCCTTTCCATAAAGTCACACTGCGGTGCTGGGATTCGTGTCCTTGTGCAGTAAATATGTTCGCCGCTCACACATGTCCTTACACCTGCTTCAGACTGGGCGGCCTCAGCTGAACCCTTATTGCCTGCCACGGCCATGAGGCCGCACAGTCTGAAGAAGGCGGAAGGAGGGGAGTGAAGACAGGCGAACATATGCACTGCTCGTGCCCATCAATCACACCCTCGCAGTCAAAATATATGAGACAACGAGGGGCGTTGTGTCGGGCAGGGCGGACGCACAGGCACAGCCAGCCAACCAATGATGTCTGAAGACGGGCAGCGCTAACAATGGGGGTGCTGCGTGTCATTAAAAAGGAAACTCACACCTCAGGGACATTGTAATGGTCTCTAATGAGACATATTTTGTACGTGTTGAGTTCCACGTCGGCAAGGAGAAAAAGTCAGCCACCTTGTACAAATGCAGCAGTACTGCATTCAAGTACTGCATTCAAGCTTCAGGAGGCTAATTTGCATATTCCAGGTGCCTTCTGGGAGAAGCGAAGTCTCCCTAAGCTAGAAGATCGTTGGGTACAGCCGGGACCAGCTGCTTCGAAAGCATCACCAAACCGCGCGCCGTACGGCGCACGAATTTTTGCCTGTAGGACATTATTGCAAGAGAGCTTGGCTGAGTAGATTACACAAGAAGGAAAACACACAGCAAGTCAGCAGGATCTAGGAGCAACATGGCAGATGTGACAACCTACATGGTGAGCTGCAGCATGTGCTACATGTTCACAGATCGACCAGAAGAAGAATACAATTTCACCTGTCAGAAGTGTAGACTAGTGGCCCTTTTAGAAGAAAAGGTGCGGGGTCTGGAAGAAAGAATAGCAACTTTGAAACTCATCAAAGAGAATGAAGACTTTCTAGACAGAACAGAAGCATCTCTACTGGTCACAGAAGGTGCAAAAAGTGTCAGAGAACCTCCAAAAGCAGATGAGTGGAAGCATGTGACCAAAAGAAGCAAGAAGACCATGGAGAAATCACCAACCACACAACTGAAGAACCGATATCAAATCTTTGTAGAGGATGAAGATGGCACACCTAAGAATGAAGTAATACCAGCAAGCAAAAAAGAAAAGGGCACATAGCAACAAGTGACAGCAAAAAGTACAGCCAAGAAGCAACGAAGAGTGGTGGTGGTGGGAGACTCACTACTGAGAGGCACCGAAGCAGCCATCTGCAGACCGGACATAACTGCAAGAGAAGTATGCTGCCTTCCAGGTGCGATGATCAAGGATGTGACCGATAGGATACCAAAGCTCTTCAGCTCCAAGGACGTCCACCCATTTCTTCTGATACATGTTGGCACCAATGACACGGCAAGGAAGGACCTACCGACAATCTGCAAGGACTTTGAAGAGTTGGGGAAGAAAGTAAAGGAACTGGATGCACAGGTAGTTTTTTCTTCTATCCTTCCAGTAGACGGGCATGGCACCAGGAGATGGAACAGGATCCTTGATGCAAACAACTGGCTAAGACGATGGTGCAGACAACAAGGATTTGGATTCCTGGACCACGGTGTGAATTACTGGTATGATGGACTCCTCGCCAGAGACGGACTACACCTCAACAAACCTGGGAAACACACATTCGCCAGAAGACTCGCTACACTCATCAGGAGGGCGTTAAACTAGAAGAAGAGGGGACGGGAAGAAAAACATTAGACTCGAACAAAGACGACCCAGGAAAACATACTCAGAAGGGAGGTAAGAACATTTCTAAAACAATCCACAGTGAGGAGATTGGAACAAAACAAAATCCTCTAAACTGCATGCTCGCAAACGCCAGAAGCCTGACAAACAAGATGGAAGAACTAGAAGCAGAAATATCTACAGGTAACTTTGACATAGTGGGAATAACCGAGACATGGTTAGATGAAAGCTATGACTGGGCAGTTAACTTACAGGGTTACAGTCTGTTTAGAAAGGATCGTAAAAATCGGAGAGGAGGAGGGGTTTGTCTCTATGTAAAGTCTTGTCTAAAGTCCACTTTAAGGGAGGATATTAGCGAAGGGAATGAGGATGTCGAGTCCATATGGGTCGAAATTCATGGAGGGAAAAATGGTAACAAAATTCTCATTGGGGTCTGTTACAAACCCCCAAATATAACAGAAACCATGGAAAGTCTACTTCTAAAGCAGATAGATGAAGCTGCAACCCATAATGAGGTCCTGGTTATGGGGGACTTTAACTACCCGGATATTAACTGGGAAACAGAAACCTGTGAAACCCATAAAGGCAACAGGTTTCTGCTAATAACCAAGAAAAATTATCTTTCACAATTGGTGCAGAATCCAACCAGAGGAGCAGCACTTTTAGACCTAATACTATCTAATAGACCTGACAGAATAACAAATCTGCAGGTGGTTGGGCATTTAGGAAATAGCGACCACAATATTGTGCAGTTTCACCTGTCTTTCACTAGGGGGACTTGTCAGGGAGTCACAAAAACATTGAACTTTAGGAAGGCAAAGTTTGACCAGCTTAGAGATGCCCTTAATCTGGTAGACTGGGACAATATCCTCAGAAATGAGAATACAGATAATAAATGGGAAATGTTTAAGAACATCCTAAATAGGCAGTGTAAGCGGTTTATACCTTGTGGGAATAAAAGGACTAGAAATAGGAAAAACCCAATGTGGCTAAACAAAGAAGTAAGACAGGCAATTAACAGTAAAAAGAAAGCATTTGCACTACTAAAGCAGGATGGCACCATTGAAGCTCTAAAAAACTATAGGGAGAAAAATACTTTATCTAAAAAACTAATTAAAGCTGCCAAAAAGGAAACAGAGAAGCACATTGCTAAGGAGAGTAAAACTAATCCCAAACTGTTCTTCAACTATATCAATAGTAAAAGAATAAAAACTGAAAATGTAGGCCCCTTAAAAAATAGTGAGGAAAGAATGGTTGTAGATGACGAGGAAAAAGCTAACATATTAAACACCTTCTTCTCCACGGTATTCACGGTGGAAAATGAAATGCTAGGTGAAATCCCAAGAAACAATGAAAACCCTATATTAAGGGTCACCAATCTAACCCAAGAAGAGGTGCGAAACCGGCTAAATAAGATTAAAATAGATAAATCTCCAGGTCCGGATGGCATACACCCACGAGTACTAAGAGAACTAAGTAATGTAATAGATAAACCATTATTTCTTATTTTTAGTGACTCTATAGCGACAGGGTCTGTTCCGCAGGACTGGCGCATAGCAAATGTGGTGCCAATATTCAAAAAGGGCTCTAAAAGTGAACCTGGAAATTATAGGCCAGTAAGTCTAACCTCTATTGTTGGTAAAATATTTGAAGGGTTTCTGAGGGATATTATTCTGGATTATCTCAATGAGAATAACTGTTTAACTCCATATCAGCATGGGTTTATGAGAAATCGCTCCTGTCAAACCAATCTAATCAGTTTTTATGAAGAGGTAAGCTATAGACTGGACCACGGTGAGTCATTGGACGTGGTATATCTCGATTTTTCCAAAGCGTTTGATACCGTGCCGCACAAGAGGTTGGTACACAAAATGAGAATGCTTGGTCTGGGGGAAAATGTGTGCAAATGGGTTAGTAACTGGCTTAGTGATAGAAAGCAGAGGGTGGTTATAAATGGTATAGTCTCTAACTGGGTCGCTGTGACCAGTGGGGTACCGCAGGGGTCAGTATTGGGACCTGTTCTCTTCAACATATTCATTAATGATCTGGTAGAAGGTTTACACAGTAAAATATCGATATTTGCAGATGATACAAAACTATGTAAAGCAGTTAATACAAGAGAAGATAGTATTCTGCTACAGATGGATCTGGATAAGTTGGAAACTTGGGCTGAAAGGTGGCAGATGAGGTTTAACAATGATAAATGTAAGGTTATACACATGGGAAGAGGGAATCAACATCACCATTACACACTGAACGGGAAACCACTGGGTAAATCTGACAGGGAGAAGGACTTGGGGATCCTAGTTAATGATAAACTTACCTGGAGCAGCCAGTGCCAGGCAGCAGCTGCCAAGGCAAACAGGATCATGGGGTGCATTAAAAGAGGTCTGGATACACATGATGAGAGCATTATACTGCCTCTGTACAAATCCCTAGTTAGACCGCACATGGAGTACTGTGTCCAGTTTTGGGCACCGGTGCTCAGGAAGGATATAATGGAACTAGAGAGAGTACAAAGGAGGGCAACAAAATTAATAAAGGGGATGGGAGAACTACAATACCCAGATAGATTAGCGAAATTAGGATTATTTAGTCTAGAAAAAAGACGACTGAGGGGCGATCTAATAACCATGTATAAGTATATAAGGGGACAATACAAATATCTCGCTGAGGATCTGTTTATACCAAGGAAGGTGACGGGCACAAGGGGGCATTCTTTGCGTCTGGAGGAGAGAAGGTTTTTCCACCAACATAGAAGAGGATTCTTTACTATTAGGGCAGTGAGAATCTGGAATTGCTTGCCTGAGGAGGTGGTGATGGCGAACTCAGTCGAGGGGTTCAAGAGAGGCCTGGATGTCTTCCTGGAGCAGAACAATATTGTATCATACAATTATTAGGTTCTGTAGAAGGACGTAGATCTGGGTATTTATTATGATGGAATATAGGCTGAACTGGATGGACAAATGTCTTTTTTCGGCCTTACTAACTATGTTACTATGTTACTATGTTACTATGTTACTGCTGTACAAGGTGGCTGTTATACATAGAAACACCTGGGGGTGGGGGGCAGGCTCACTTCAATTTCAGTTCATGTGCCTGCGTGGCGTTTGCAGGTCACATTGCCGGCTACACAGCAGGGGAACAGCTGGCGGTGCTGAACTCCATTAACACATTGGCTGGTGTTTTTCTGTGTGCAGCTAGCAATTCCGGGCAAAAACTAGCGGTGTTAGAGCCCAGGGTCAGCAGGAGGAGGAGAGGAGCAGAGTGTAGGCCGAAGCCTGCACTGGTGGCAGCTTTTGGTCAGTTTTGCCAGCGTGGCTTGTGCTGGACACGATGCAGGCTACACAGCAGGGGAACAGCTGGCGGTGCTGAACCCCACAAACACATTGGCTTTTTTTTTCTCTGTGCAGCTCGCATTTCCGGGCAAAAACTAGCGGTGTTTGAGCCCAGGGGCAGCAGGAGGAGGAGAGGAGCAGAGTGTAGGCCGAATCCTGCACTGGTAGCAGCTTTTGGTCAGTTGTGCCAGCGTGGCTTGTGCTGGACACGATGCCGGCTACACAGCAGGGGAACAGCTGGCGGTGCTGAACCCCACTAACACATTGGCTGTTGTTTTTCTCTGTGAAGCTCGCATTTCCGGGCAAAAACTAGCGTTGTTAGAGCCCAGGGTCAGCAGGAGGAGGAGAGGAGCAGAGTGTAGGCCGAAGCCTAGTTGAACCAATTTCAAAGGTAACCTTTAACCCCCCCTCAGGTGTTGCAAGGTACAAGAGCCACACCTTGTGCAGCATTAATGCTGCACAAGTAAAAGGTTGCTCTATTTAGTTTGCTCCTTGCACACGCTGAATAAAACACGTACACTATTTAGCCCATTATACTGTCAAACAGTAGTGGAGGCGTGACTTGTCTTTTTAAGGAGACGCAGCACAGGTGTCAAAATTTACACCTAGGTGCTGGGCGCAGATTCCTGAGCGTTGTTATTAGCTGTACAGGAGTCTGTGCTATTGTGATCCCTTGGCCATGCGCTGTGAGCGCTGCCTGTCTTCTCACCTCATATCATGTTGGCCGTTGCGGTTAGCAATGGATATGAATCCCAGGCCCGCAGTGTGTTTTCAAAAAATCACACTGCGTGGCTGGGATTCGTGGCCTTGTGCAGTAAATATGTTTGCCGCTCACACCTGTCCTTACACCTGCTTCAGACTGGGCGGCCTCAGCTGATCCCTTATCGCCTACCACGGCCAGGAGGCTGCACAGTCTGAAGAAGGCGGAAGGAGATGAGTTAAGACAGGCGAACATATGCACTGCACATGCCCATCAATCACACCCTCGCAGCCAAAATATATGAAACGAGGGGGTTGTGTCGGGCAGGGCGGACGCACAGGCACAGTCAGCCAACCAATGATGTCAGAAGACGGGCAGCGCTACCAAGGGGGGGGGTGCGTGTCATTAAAAAGGAAAGTCACACCTCAGGGACATTGTAATGGTCTGTAATGAGACACATATTTTACGTGTTTAATTCTACGTGGGCAAGGATAAAAAATCAGCCACCTTGTACAAATGCAGCAGTACTACAGTACTAGGTGGCTGTTATACATAGAAACACCTGGGGGGGGTGGGGCCAGGTTCCCTTTAATTTCAGTTCATGTGCCTGCGTGGCGTTTGCAGGTCACGTTGCCGGCTACACAGCAGGGGAACAGCTGGCGTTGCTGAACCCCACTAACACATTGGCTGGTGTTTTTCTCTGTGCAGCTAGCACTTCCGGGCAAAAACTAGCGGTGTTTAAGCCCAGGGTCAGCAGGAGGAGGAGAGGAGCAGAGTGTAGGCCGAAGCCTGCACTGGTGGCAGCTTTTGTTCTGTTGTGCCAGCGTGGCTTGTGCTGGACACGTTGCCGACTACACAGCAGGGGAACAGCTGGCGGTGCTGAACCCCACTGACACATCACCTAGTGTTTTTTCTGTGTAGACAACACTTCCAGGTGGCAACTGACAGTGTTGAAACCCAGGGAATCAAAGAGGAGCAGAGTGTAGGCCGAAGCCTGCAGTGGAGCAAGTTGAAAGGGAACCTTTAACCCCCCCCCCCCCAGGCATTTGTTGCTGAAAGAGCCATCTTGTACAGCAGTAATACTGCACATTGAAAATGGTGGCTCCGAAAATTATGCTCCTTGCAAACGCTGAAGTACACACTCAAATAATGTGTCCCCTCACACTGTCAAACCGTCCCGGAAGTGGGACTTTCCTTTGTAATGTGACACGGCACAGCCGTCATTCCAACCCCCTTGGTGCCGTGCGCCACCTCCTCAACGTTGTTTGGTTCTGTCAAGGAGCCCGCGCTGTAATGTTATCCCTTGGCCATGCACAGTTAGCGGTGCCCGTCTTCTGACATCATGTAGGTGTCAGGCTGGCAGTGCCTGTGCATCCAAGCTGCCCGAGATCCAACCTTGCAGTGTAATCTAATGTAGTCCCACTGCGGGCCAGGGATCCATGGGCATGCGCAGTGCATATCATCACCTCTCACTCACCTCCTTCCTGCTTCTTCAAACTGTGCGGCGTCACGGCCGTGGCATGCTATTAGGGATCAGCTGACGCCGCCGAGTCTGAAGAAGCGTGAAGAAGGGGAGTGAGAGGCTAGTATATGCACTGCGCATGGCCATGGATACCAGGCCCACTGTGGGATCACATTAGACGACACTGCGAGGTGGGATTTCGGGCAGCGTGGACGCACAGGCGCAGCCAGGACGACAACAAATGATGTCAGAGGATGGGCAGCGCAAACTGTGCATGGCCAAGGGATAACATAACAGCGCAGGGTCCATGACGGAATCAAACAACGCTAAGGAGCCAGCGCACGTTGGCAAGGGGGTAGCAATGACGGCTGTGCTGCGTCACATTACAAAGTTAAGTCCCACCTCCTGGACGGTTGGACGGTGTGAGGGGACACATTACATGAGTGTGTAGTTCAGCGTTTGCAAGGAGCATAATTTCCAGAGCGACCCTTCCCTTGTGCAGTATTAGTGCTGCACATGGTGGCTCTTTCAGTAACAAACGCCTAGGGGGGGGGGGGGGACAGGTCCCCTTACATTTTAGTTGTGCCAGCGTGGCGGTCGCATGACACGTTGCCGGATACACAGCTGGGGATCAGCTGACGTTACTGAACCCCAATAACAGAGGAGCGACTGTTGACTGTGCAGACAGCACTTCCAGGCACCAACTGGCGGTGTTAGAGCCCAGGGACAGCAGGAGGAGCAGATTGGAGGTATTGCCGCACACACAGCTGGGGATCAGCTGACGTTACTGAACCCCAATAACAGAGGAGCGACTGTTAACTGTGCACACAGCACTTCCAAGCACCAACTGGCGGTGTTAGAGCCCAGGGACAGCAGGAGGAGCAGATTGGAGGTATTGCCGCACACACAGCTGGGGATCAGCTGACGTTACTGAACCCCAATAACAGAGGAGCGACTGTTAACTGTGCACACAGCACTTCCAGGCACCAACTGGCGGTGTTAGAGCCCAGGGTCAGCAGGAGGAGCAGAGGAACAGAGTGTAGGCCGAAGCCTGATTGGAGCAAGTTGAAAGGGAACCTTTAACCCCCCCCCAAGATGTTTGTAGCTGAAAGAGCCATCTTGTGCAGCACTAAGGATGCAAAAGGAAAAGGTTGCTCTTTTAATTATGCTCCTTGCAAACACTGAAGTAAACACTAAAAATGTGTCCCCTTATACCGTTCAACCGTCCCGGAGGTGCGAATTTCCTTCGTAATGGGACACAGCACAGCTGTCATTCCTATCCCCTTGGTGCCGTGCGCTGCCTGCTCAGCGTTGTTTTAAGCTGTCACAGAGCCTGCGCTGTTCTGTTAGCCCTTGGCCATGCCCAATTAGCGCTGCCTGTCTTCTGACATAATTTGGTGTCAGGCTGTCAGTGCCTGTGCGTCCACGCTGCTCCAGATCCCACCTCGCAGTCTCGTCTAACGTAATCCCACTGCGGGCCTTGGATCCATGGGCATGCACAGTGCATATACGCGACTCTCACTCCCCTCCTTCCCTCTTCTTCAGACTGTGCGGTGTCACGGCCGTGGCATGCTATTAGGGATCAGCTGACGGCGCAAAGTCTAAAGAAGGCGGAGGGAAATGAGCGAGAGCCCGAGGGGAAGATATGCACTGCGCATGCCCATGGATCCCAGGCCCGCAGTGTGACTCAATCAGAAGACACTGCGAGGCGGGATCTCAGGCAGCGCGGCCGCACAGGCGCAGCCAGCCTGACACCAAATTATGTCAGAAGACAGGCAGCGCAAATAGGGCATGCCAAAGGGATAACAGAACAGCGCAGGCTCCGTGACAGCTTAAAACAACGCTGAGGAGGCAGCGCATGGCACCAAGGGGGTAGGAATGACGGCTGTGCTGCGTCACATTATGAAGGAAAGTCCCAGCTCCGGGACGGTATAACGGTATCAGTGAACACATTTTATAAGTGTTAAGTTCTGCGTGTGCAAGGAGCTAAACCAAAAGAGCTACCTTTTCCTTGTGCAGCATTACTGCTGCACAAGATGGCTCTTTCAGTAACAAACGACGGGAGGGGGGGACAGGTTCCCTTACATTTAGGTTGTTGTGCCAGCGTGGCGGTCGCAGGACACATTGCCGGCTACACAGCTGGGGATCAGCTGACGTTACTGAAACCCAATAACACTGGGTCGTATGTTTTTACTGTGCAGCCTGCACTTCTGAGCTGCAACTGGCGGTGTTGGAGCCCAGGAATAGCAGTTCAGGTGGTAGAAAGATGAACACAGCAGGAGACCTGGATGACACCCAATTACTTAATCAGGCAGAGGAGTGGCAAATTCCTGCGAGATCCAGGCCTGGTTCATTTTCAGGAAAGTAAGCCGGTCAACGTTATCGGAGGATAGTCGCATGCGACGGTCTGTTAGTACACCACCTGCGGCACTAAAGACACGTTCCGATAAGACACTAGCCGCAGGGCAAGCCAGCACCTCCAATGCATACTGGCTTAGCTCTGGCCATGTATCCAGCTTAGAGAGCCAAAACTTGAACGGGGAAGAGCCATCTGGGAGTACAGTAAGAGGGCAAGCCATGTAGTCTGTCACCATCTGACGGAACCGATGCCTCCTGCTGACTGGAGCCGCCGGTGATGGTGTAGACATTTGGGGCGGGCACACAAAAGTGTGCCAGAGTTGTGCCATACTGGGCTTGCCTTGGGCAGAGGCACTGCTTCTGCTCCCTCTTTGGGCAGAGCCTCCCCCACTGCCTCGACGCACTGAGCTGCTTTGTAAAGCACTAGCAGCACTCCTCTCAGTTGGACAGGAGAAGATGATGGAATTCACCAGTGTGTCGTGGTACTCCCGCAATTTACGCTCCCGGGTCAACGCTGGGATGAGGTTTTGGACGTTGTCCCGGTAGCGAGGATCGAGGAGGGTGAACACCCAATAATCAGGCATGTTGAGAATGTGGTCGATGCGACGGTCGTTTCTCAGGCACTGCAGCATGAAATCCACCATGTGCTGCAGAGTGCCAACTGGCCCAGAAACGTTGTCCCCTGCTTGAGACATGATCTCTGCCCGCTCGTCATCACCCCACCCTCGCTGTACACACTGACCACTGGACAATTGTGTCGCTCCCTCCTCTGGACGGAGCTCTTCCTCCTCCATTGACTCCTCCTCATCCTCCTCACAAATTGGCCCCTGCGTACCCCTTTGTGAGGAACCACGTGGCGCTGACTCTCCAGAAGCTGATGGAAAAGGTGACTCCTCATCCTCCACCTCTTCCACAACATCATCCCTTAACCCTTGCAAAGTTTGCTGAAGCAGGCAGATAAGGGGGACAGTCATGCTGACTAGTGCATCATCTGCACTTGCCATCCGCGTGGAATAATCAAAAGGACGCAAAACCTGGCAGACGTCCTTCATAGTGGCCCACTCTGTGGTTGTGAAGTCTGATCGGCGCTGACTGCGACTTTTTTGCGCCTGATGCAGCTGGTACTCCATAACTGCTTGCTGCTGCTCACACAACCGCTCCAACATATGTAATGTGGAATTCCACCAGGTAGGTAGGTCACATATGATGCGGTGTTCCGGAAGGCGGAATCGGCGCTGCAGAGCAGCAATGCGGGATCTGGCCAAGCTGGAACGCCGCAAGTGAGCACACTCTAGGCGGATCTTGTGCAGCAGGGCATCACGATCCGGATAGTCCCTCAGAAAACTCTGCACAACCAAATTGAGCACATGTGCCAGACATGGGATGTGAGTGAGGTTGCCAAGGGCCAAAGCTGCCACCAGATTTCGGCCATTGTCACACACTACCATGCCTGGCTGGAGATTCGCTGGCAGTAACCACACATCGCTCTCCTGCTTGATGGCATTCCAGAGCTCCTGCGCTGTGTGGCTTCGATTCCCCAATGAAACAAGTTTCAAGACGGCCTGCTGATGTTTGGCCACGTCTGTGCTCATGTCGGTCATAGGTAAACGTTCACGGGTCCATGTGGAGGTGGACTGTGACGGCTCCTGCAGAGTTGATTCTGAGGAACTTGTGTAAGAGGAGGAGTCAATGCGTACAGACTGGATGCCTGCAATCCTTGGAGTGGGCAGGACACGTCCTGCGCCACTCGCACGATCTGTACCTGGCTCAACAACATTAACCCAATGGGCAGTGAGGGAAACGTATCGCCCCTGTCCATGCTGACTGGTCCACGCATCGGTGGTGAGGTGGACCTTGCTACTGACGGCGTTCAGTAGCGCATGTTTTATGTTTCCCTCAACATGCCTGTGCAGGGCAGGGACAGCTTGCCTGCTGAAGTAAAAGCGGCTGGGCACCTTGTACTGTGGGACTGCCAATGCCATCAAGTCACGGAAGCTGTCAGTCTCCACCAGCCTGAACGAGAGCATTTCCAGGGACAACAGTTTGGCAATGCCTGCATTCAGAGCCTGTGCTCGGGGGTGGTTGGCCGAGAATGCCCGCCTTTTCTCCCATGCCTGTACTACCGATGGCTGCAGAGTAGACTGGGAGTGTGAGGATGACTGGGAAGGTGGTGCTGTGGGTGGAATTACACAAGGTCTCTGGACAACAGTGCCAGAGGTTCTTCCATGGCGATCCTGGGAGGAAGCCAAACCAGCTGTGCGTGAGCTGGAGGAAGAGGCAACACGAGCTGAAGAGATGGTAGCTGCCGCTGTTGGTTGGCCTACATCTTCAGTCTGTTTCTGTAACTCCACCGCATGCCTGGTCCGCACATGTTTCCACATATTTGTGGTATTGAGGTTGCTGACATTTTTCCCTCTTTTTACTTTCTGATGACACAGCTTGCATTTGACAAAACAAATGTCATCTGCAACTGTGTCAAAAAAGGACCAGGCACTGCAAGTCTTGGGAGCGCCCTTTTTGGCTTTGGAAAGAGACAGGCTCCTAACGGGTGCCAAAGTGGAGGCTACAGGCTCCGCAGTCTTCCCCCTCCCTCTCCCTCTTTGGCCCGTAGGGGGAATCTCTTCCTCAGAGCTGCTCCCACCACCTTCCTGTTCCTCACGCCACGATGGGTCAACGACCTCATCATCTCCACTACCCTCTGCCACCAACTGCTCCTCCTGGGTAGTCTCGGCAGCACAGTACACACCAGAAAGCGGCACCTGAGTTTCATCATCAGATGCGTACTGCGCTGTGGTCACTGGAGGCACTGGCCCACCCGCCTCTTCAGAGTCAGAGAGACAAAGCTGTTGGGCATCACTGCACACTGCCTCTTCTTCCATTTCTCCAATGCGGCTTGGCTGGCCCCCTGTTTCCAAGCCAAGAGATTCAGAGAACAGAAGTAGAGACGGCTCCTGTCCTGGGCTCTCTGACTGCCTGGCCAATTTGGCAGGTGGTGAAGAGACAGATGGCTGCTCTCCAGTGGTCTGTGCCTGAGAGGATGTGGCACTAACTGAAGTCGATGCCGAGGCGTTAGCTGCCATCCACCTGACAACGGCTTCAATTTGGTCTTCACGCAGCAGCGGTGCACGGCGCTCTCCGACAAAGCTGCGCATGAAGGACTGTTCCCTGCTGAAACTGAGTGACGACGAGTCACCGGTGCCCGCAGCAGGCACAGAATCACCACGTCCTCTCCCTGCTCCTCTCCCTGCTCTGCGCCCACGCCCACGTGCCTTACTCCCTGCCCTCTTCATCTTGGTTGACAGATAAAGATAAGCAGAAAAGTACTAAGGCCTTAGTGTGCTTATTCCTGAAATGCTCCTCCTAACAGGTGTAAGAAACACTAATGTTGTAAAGTGTGGACTAAACTTTATTATTTTTCAAATGTGGCCTACACAAGTGTTAAGTTGTGTTTGGTGAACTTTACTTTTTTTTTTTTTGCAGATCGGGCTACAGAGCAAGTTTAAATCACACGGAGACCGTGCAGACAGCCGTAAACGGCGCTGCAAGGCCCAAAAATCCTCCTCTAGGTTATCCTATTTAGTGTTTTTCCACTATTTAGCTGGAGACGGGTGGAAAGACACTAATAGGGAATTTTTTTTTTTAATTTTAAACAGGCTGCACTATTTGAAAAAAAGGAAATTTTTTTTCAAGGTATGAGGCAGTAACGCACCCTGAGCTGAATCCAACCGGCTATGGCTGCACACAGACTACAGGGCGAGCTGCGCTCACACAGAGACCGTGCAGACAGCCGTAAACGGCGCTGCAAGGCCCAATAAACACCCTCTAGGTTATCCTATGTAGTGTTTTTCCACAATTTAGCTGGAGACGGGTGGAAAAACACTAATAGGAAATTTTTTTTTTAAATTTTAAACTGGCTGCACTATTTGAAAAAAATGAAATTTTTTTTCAAGGTATGAGGCAGTAACGCACCCTGAGCTGAATCCAACCGGCTATGGCTGCACACAGACTACAGGGCGAGCTGCGCTCACACAGAGATCGTGTAGACAGCCGTAAACGGTGCTGCAAGGCCAAAAAAAAACCCTCTAGGTTATCCTATGTAGTGTTTTACCACAATTTAGCTGGAGACGGGTGGAAAAACACTAATAGGAAATTTTTTTTTAAAAGTTTAAACAGGCTGCACTATTTGAAAAAAAGGAAATTTTTTTTCAAGGTATGAGGCAGTAACGCACCCTGAGCTGAATCCAACCGGCTATGGCTGCACACAGACTACAGGGCGAGCTGCGCTCACACAGAGACCGTGCAGACAGCCGTAAACGGTGCTGCAAGGCCCAAAAAACCCCTCTAGGTTATCCTATGTAATGTTTTTCCACAATTTAGCTGGAGACGGGTGGAAAAACACTAATAGGAATTTTTTTAAAAAATTTTTAAACAGGCTGCACTATTTGAAAAAAAGGAAAATTTTTCTCAAGGTATGAGGCAGTAACGAACCCTGAGCTGAATCCAACCGGCTATGGCTGCACACAGACTACAGGGCGAGCTGGGCTCACACGGAGACCGTGCAGACAGCCGTAAACGGCGCTGCAAGGCCCAAAAACCCCCCTCTAGGTTATCCTATGTAGTGTTTTTCCACAATTTAGCTGGAGACGGGTGGAAAAACACTAATAGGAAATTTGAGAAAAAATGTGCAGCAGGCTGCACTATGAGCAAAAAAGGACAACTGTGTGAGGCAGTGTGAACCCCCCCTGAGCTGAATACAACCGGGTATATGGCTGCACACAGACTACAGAGTGAGCTGCACACACACATACACAGAGAGACCTTGCAGAACGCTGTTAAAACAGCGCTGCAAGGCAAGAGCAAGGTGAACAGTGAAGAACACACAGCGTTTTGCTAAATTAGCCTTTGGAAAGGAAAATAAAGCAATTAGCTATCTCAACTGGCCCTCAGTTAGAACACAGCGTCCTGTCCCTAACTGAAATCACAGCAGAGTGTGCGCAAAATGGCGGCAGCATTTTTTATAGTGCAGAGTGACATCATTTCAGCAGCCAATCACAGCCTTGCCAGTACTTACATGCCCACCATGCTAAACAGGATGTGCCCACACTTCCAATCATTCCTCATTGGCTGCTGCGTTCAGTTTGAATTCTGGGAACTTCCGATTCCGGTATCCGATACGCAGGAAGTATCGGAATTCGGTATCGGAATTCCGATACCGCAAATATCGGCCGATACCCGATACTTGCGGTATCGGAATGCTCAACACTAATTGTGAGGTCTCGCAGGCAGGGTCCTTTCTCCTCCTGTACCAGTCGTGATTTGTAATGATTAAAGGGACTCTGTCACCTGAATTTGGAGGGAACAATCTTCAGCCATAGGGGCGGGGTTTTCGGGTGTTTGATTCACCCTTTCCTTACCCGCCGGCTGCATGCTGGCTGCAATATTGAGTTGAAGTTCATTCTCTGTCCTCCATAGTACACGCCTGCACAAGGCAAGATTGCCTTGTGCAGGCATGTACTACGGAGGACAGAGAATGGGTCAATCAAATACCCGAAAACTCCGCCCCTATGGCTGAAGATTGTTCTCTCCAAATTCAGGTGACAGAGTCCCTTTAAGATTGTAGTACATGTTTTTTTACTAGGTATACCCATTTTCACATGCAAAGCACCATGGAATAAATGGCGCTATAATAATAAATAGTAATAATAATAACATTCCTCACCTGTCCACAGAGAAGATAATAATCCATTTGTCCAGCAACATATCTAGCTCTGAAACATCGAGATGGCAGGCTGCATTGTTGCATGATGTGACTATACAGCCTGCCATCCATCAGAGACACTGCATATGCTACCACTACTTAAGGTACCGTCACACTAGACGATATCGCTAGCGATCCGTGACGTTGCAGCGTCCAGGCTAGCGATATCGTCCAGTGTGACAGGCAGCAGCGATCAGGCCCCTGCTGTGATATCGCTGGTCGGGGCAGAAAGGCCAGAACTTTGTTTCGTCGCTGGCTCTCCCGCTGACATCACTGAATCGGCGTGTGTGACACCGATTCAGCGATGTCTTTGTTTGGACTGGCGGAACGCACCAAGTATAAGGTGTAATGGTATTAGGTGCGTTTGCCGTCCGAGGTCCACCGTGCAGGTGAAAACCCTGCTGCTAGTAGAGACGGACGAGATGGCGGTACAATATGAATACACACTTGGGTTAACTTCACCCAGTGTGAAGGAAGCGAACCCTGTTGAGTCACAGGGCCGCGGTACCGCACCAAGAGAATATATTTAGAGACACGAGAGTGCGTACGGTGCCGCACTGGCGGACGCCACTAAAAGACGCTGTAATGTGTCTACCGTGCTGATGGCTAAGTCGGGCGCTAGGTAGCAATCACCCACCTTCCGCGAGCAGTCATTTAATAGGGAGGGGATTTTAAAGAACGACTTTCACTCACAACACACACACATTTACAAAAGACAATACTAGCGCATGGCCGTGCGGCCATGCGAGGCTTAAATAGCTGCAGCATGTTTAGGACCTTCCAAAGAAGGACCAATGGAGTGCTGCAGCACCTGAGCATGTGACCCTGGATCTCCACTAAGAGATCTCGCCCTGGGCATGCTCAGAGTGCAAAGCAGGATTTAGTCCTAGCAGCTACAAGGACCTTAGCTGCAGTATCTGATCATGTGACCCTCGATCTCCACTGAGAGATCTTACTCTGGGCATGCTCAGAATGTAAAAAGCAGGACTTAGCCCCAGAAACGTCCGCTCGCCGCTGCCCAGCACTAACTTCAATAGGAGAAGCAGGAAACGCAGCAGTAACTCTAAGCACAGAGTCAGACTGAGCGAGACGCTGGGATCGACGTCTCCGCTGAGCAAGCTCCACTGCGGCAGGAGAAGAATGGGAGACCGCAGCGGAGATGGCCCGAGATTCCCCCTATGAAGAGGCAGGAACTCGACCCCTAAAAGTCTTCACTGGTAATCAGGGTAAACATCGGGTTACTAAGCACAGGGCCATGCTTAGTAACCCGATGTTTACCCTGGTTACCATCGTTAAAGTAAAAAAAACAACCACTTCATACTTACCTACTGCTGTCTGTCCCCGGCGCTGGGCTTCTCTGCTCTGGCTGTGAGCACAGCGGCCGGAAAGCACAGCGGTGACGTCACCGCTCTGCTTTCCGGCTGCCCGGCGCTCACAGCCAGACCAGAGAAGCCGAGCGCCTGGGACAGACAGCAGTAGGTAAGTATGAAGTGGTTGTTTTTTTTACTTTAACGATGGTAACCAGGGTAAACATTGGGTTACTAAGCGCGGCCCTGTGCTTAGTAACCCGATGTTTACCCTGATTACCGGCGTCGCTGGAGAGCTGTCTGTGTGACAGCTCTCCAGCGACGCTGCAGCGATCCGGATCGTTGTCGGTATCGCTGCAGCGTCGCCTAGTGTGACGGTACCTTTAGTGTCTCGCGGTGAACTCCTATGACCTTACTGACATCACTTAGAGCTAGAGAAAGTTCTCATGCTTGTGAAGCCATCAGAAAGGTCCTGGGAGTTCACAGCCAATTAACTCACTTCACCAATCTGACATCACTGTGAGCGCCGTTACAAGTTATCCCTTGGCGCTTGTGCTGAATCAGTGAGTTGAACTGAGTTATTTGGCAGTGAACTCTCAAGACATTTCTGATGGCACCGCGATCACGAGAGCTTTCTCACGCTGGAGGTGACGTCGGTCAGGTCATAGGAGTTCACTGAGAGACACTAAGTAGTGGTAGCACACGCTGTTTACAGTATCTGCTTAATTGGAGGCTATATAATTACATCATGCAATGATGCAGCCTGCAATCTAGATTTAGCAGTGCTAGACCCATCATGGGACAATTGAATTATTATCATCTCTGCTGACAGGTATGGAATACTGTGGTTTATTATTTTATTCTGTTACAGGAGACCATGGCTACTGTGGACTGGCCTTAAAACTTATAGGTCCTAAAGTGTCTAATGTGAATACCTTTCTAAGACTGAAGTCTGAATTCCTGGGTAGATTTCAATAACTCTCTTCCAAGTCTGATTTTAAGGGTAGGTATTAGCTTTCTGCCCAAGCAGTCCACCCTTCAACATGTGGTGGATTTAAATTGCAGCAGGGACCTGCCTACCCATAAAATAAGACTGGAAGAGAGGTACTGCCACCTACCCAGAAATTCAGACTTCAGTCTTAGAAAGGTATTCACATTAGACACGTTAGGACCCATCAGTTTTGAGACAACCTTGTTGGTTGATGGACATGCATGAACTGGCCCAATTATGTGCTAAGTGTCTCATTTTTTCCTAGTATCCAGAGGCAGCATTGCTATTCATAATTAAGACTAGGATAGGAATGCAGCAGCCACTTTAAAACCTAGCTCTCTCCCTCACTTTCTTTCCGTCTTATGGGAAGATTCAGCAACTTCAATGACTTCACATTTGAAATATCTGCTCATCTCTAATGCACACATTTATCTGTATATTTCTGTTTTTGCACAACTGTTTTACTAGTTTGATTTTCTAACCTTCACACCTATATTGCTGCTTGCTGCTCCCTTTTGCTATCTCTCCATGTAACTGCCCACCTAGAATTTCTTATTACATTTTGGGAGGGCAATTGTTGAATAATTAGAATTGAAAATGATGCCTAGGAATAATTCTAAAGTTGTACAAAATGTGAGGTAAAAGAAAAAGCAGCAATGAAAATCAACAGGATAGTGGAAAAGAGATAAGAAAAGAAAACATATCTAAGAATGTTGGTGATACAAGCAGTCTGAGCCATAGTTCTACTTCCAGACGGGGTCACATCTGACCTACTTTGCCTCCGTCAAGCATATAAATGGAGAGGACGGTGCAGTTTGTAATGGAGTATGTTGCCCATCACTGATCTTAGTCACAGCAGGATGATGTTTTCTCTAAGGATATGTGTTAACTGTGTCTCTTTGTTGAGTTTTTGAAGTGAAAACTTAGCTGAAACTCGTATAATCATATACATATTTCACGTATTGCTACAATGAAGCAAAATTATGACTTTTGATCAGACGCCAGCCATACTTTTACTCCCCCATAATAAATTTAAAATGTAAGAATTGTTTCCTGATTCAAGAATTAATGCATTGATAAGTTATGTTCCCTGCTTGGCCAGATATATTTGCTGAGCATTCATCCGATGACAGCACATCTGACGATGATGATAATTCCCCCACCTGTACTAGCACTAGTACTACAGGTATATGAGGCAGCAGCAGTGACTACAGCATTGATGACATTGATGATAAATCAGATGTTTTGCTGCCTGTTGCACCAAACTTCAGCAAGCAAAAATGTTCTGTCTAAACAGCTGTAGAGCCTGGACTGTGTGATTTCTCCAGCAAATGCCCTGAGCCCTAAATTCATGGACTTCTGAATCAGCAAAAGGGACCAGCAGAGCAGTTGTGAGAACTATCCTAGACACAGTGTCATGTCCAGCCTCCTATGTACTGACAGAGGGCATTCAGCAGGCCAAGTGGCTTCGTCACACCAAGTTGGACTAGATTGTCTACTACCAGTGTGGAAAACCTTATATTACTCAATGGCGATCTCAATCTATTTTACTTTTTTTTTCTCCATAAAACCATATGAGGAACCTGTTAGAATGGAAAGTTTAAGTCTCTTCTATATCAATATGATGTTGTTTAAATTCATTTCTGACTATGGTTTACTGAGAATGAAAGCAAGAGAAAATGTTTTTGTCCAACCTGCTCGATTCAAGTACCGAGCACTCCAGCTTTTCAGTTCTCAACCAACCCTGGTCGAGATGCATCCTACTGAAAAGGAACCAGGGCATTAGGCTTCATACAGTGGCTTTTCAATATGCGCTGTCCAGTAAATTCTCTCCTCATCCATTCTCAAAATGTCATGGTGTAGAATCCAAAGGAGCCAGCTTTTTTTTTTTTATCAAGACTTACCTGTGTATATCCATACATACCCAATAACTGAGCCATCGGTAGGGTGGTGGCAGATCCTTGGTCTCCAATATAACCAGCTACATTATCATGGTCCATACATGAATAATTAGGAGCTGTTACTGAGTGTCCGGACATTATCTGCAGAACGTCCTTCAGAACTTTATTCACATTGCCGCAGGAATCATACAGATGATATCCCAGGGTGACGTTTGGTAGAATGGCCGGATTACTGTTAATATCATCAATGGCAAAAATGAATGTCAAGAGATGTCTGTATTCTCTAAATTTGGCACTGCAGAAAATAATAGAATGTAATTATCAATTTACAAATTAAATCAATTTTATGTTTTTCAATATTAATATAATATGTTTTTCCCTGTGCTGTTCTGTATTTTTCGATATAAACCTTACATTATACCCAACATTGACCAATACAGGCAATTGGATTTGTTAATAATATATAAGGTGTTACTTTTATACTAAACCGGTAAGTATTGGGCCACAACTCCTAATCATTGAACTTGCAGTAAAGCATTATTGTCATTTCAGGAAACCTTGTAGAATAATCACTCATTTGTGTACATGGCGAGTAATATCCTAACTTGAGATGAGCGAATGATCGCCGGCTCCCTCCTTATTCAGCAAGCTTTAGCTCTTACTGAAGAAGCGACATTGGGAACCTGGATACTTGGAGCACTCTATATAATCAGCTGTTCGGCGCCACAGCTACATGTGTCGCGGCTGTGTGACAATAAACATAAGGAGGAATGACCTCCGGGAGCTCAAAACATCCAACACCGCGGAGACACCATCACGTGTTTCTCAACGCATTGATCCAGAACACTGCTCCCATCCCTTATGGGAAATATGCAAATGCATGTAGAAAAGCCGCGGAGAAACCATCACGTGTTTCTCAACGCAAGCAATAAATAGCCAGGTCTTTCACCGGGAAGGAACAACCACGGGAAGGGCAGCATCCAAAAAGGAAAACCACCTATGCCAAAGCATGGTATCCATCCACAGACAGCTGTTTCCACACCGATGATGGGCAAATACCCCGAAACAGCTGTTTGTGGATGGATACCATGTTTTGGCATAGGTGGTTTTCCTTTTTGGATGCTGCCCTTCCCGTGGTTGTTCCTTCCCGGTGAAAGACCTGGCTATTTATTGCTTGCGTTGAGAAACACGTGATGGTGTCCCCACGACTTTTCTGCATGCGGCAGTGTGACAGTCATAATTCACAGGCTCTCCATGCATGTGTGGTTACTGTCACACAGTCGCAACACATGCAGCTGTGGCTCGGAACAGTTGATTATCTGGAGCGCTCCAAGTACCTGGGTTCCCGATGCTGCTACTTAAGGAGGGAGCCGACTACGTTCACTAATTTTTAATCCTAACTCTACTGCGCCCTCTTATAATCCTCTCTTGTTAACACCCAAAAGTTGCAAAATGATGCCTCACTCATTGTCGACTTGCCCCCTCAAAATCCTGGTGTGTACAAATCAATGCTGTAGATAGGCTGTCACAGATAACGTTGGGTCGTGTACAATAACAGGTGACCTTCATATTAATCTACAAATTGCAAAAGAAAGAAAAATTTGTAATTATATAAATTTTCCTGTGCTCAAAAGATGCTATGTTAATCGACAGGAAATTACCAAATAACTGAATTTGTTGCAGAAAAAGCCTAAACATAGACATAACAATTGCCACAATATAAAGTTCCTTATCTGAAGACGACGCTCTATCTCATTCTAACGCATTTTCCACAGCAATCTAGAGATTCATCAGGAGACATTATCAAACAGAGAATGACAGGAGCATGCCAGTGATGGATGCAGATCTCCTGCATAATGGCACATGGGTGTCAGTGAGTTATTTTGACGCCGTAAGGTTTGGATTGTGGTCTACTGGACAAACATGCAGTCGGTAGCCATCCACTCTGCAATAGCTTCACCAATCAGGGAACACGTTATTACAGTTATTATGTCAGTTCAACCACCCTAATAAAAATAATTTACAGTTTAAAAAATAGAATTTTGCCTCTAGCCCCTCGACCCCCACCACTTCCTCCCCTCTCGTGTTATGTCTTGTGTTATGTCTTGTTGATATGGTTGAGAAAATTTTCAATAAAAATTACTTGAATGAAAAAATAGAATTTTGTAAAAAAATTATTGAGCCTACAGAATTGCAAAAATGTTTGGGTTAATAATTTTTAACAATTTTTCCCCTTTTTTCCCTGCTTTTTGCAGAGGCCAGGCACAAAAGGAGTTGTTGAATCTACAAGAAGTGGACAGGGGTTTTCTTGCCAGACAAGCAGCCGTCAGTCAACCGTCCTTTCTGCAAAAGCATGACTAAACATGGAAAACATATGCTGATATGCCTGCTGCTTCACATCCTATAATTGTGCTTAGTCTCTATCACTGAGGGTGCTAGTGTTATTATTTTCCAAAAATGATTAACTTTTTTTTTTTACAAAATGAAAATTTATTGAAACAAAATTGCATTGCGGAAACTACAAGGATTTTTGTTTTCTACGTTTCAACAATTTTGCCCTATGTTCTCTGTGGAAGAGCACAGTTTTGCACAAGGATGCCTTTTCCTGTTAATGGTGAAAGTCATCCAGGCACAATAAAATGTAATTCAATTAAACATTAGAATGAAGTTGAAAGTCAGTTGAATTATAAACTTGATGCATGATACACATGTTTACTTTGTAAAATAAATCAGCATTTTTGGACTTGTAAATGTTCAATTTCCTAACAAATGGATCACTGGATGCACATTTCTTGGGCAAATAAAATGTGAATTGACAATGCCATGGAGGTAGAGGAGGAAGAGTGCTGAAAGCAGTGCTGTACGTTATCAAACTGGATTAATAAATTAGGTATTGTGAGATTGCACTCACTAACGGGTAGAGGATTACTCGCTTGGCACTGGATTCAAGCGCACGGGCACAAATTTTCAACACAAATCAGTCCATACGGTTTATTTTCAAGTCATAAACCGCGCAGTAAGCCAAGTTACAAATCACCGGCTTACATATAGTCCATTACACACTGTATCATTGGCTTGCATTATCCCTTTGCAGCAACTAAACACGCTGGTCCTCTTCTGACCAGTTGCCGTGGGTTACCACACAGTTCATAGAAAAAATTAGCACCAACAGACTATGGTACCTTCTGGGAGCTCCTGCCCCACCTGCTGACTCCTTGTCAGTCCTCTCTCTTGGGAAAGCTGCCTCACGGGGATCACCAACTTGCCCGTGTGGCATATCTTAGCCAGTCCAGACCCACTTAAGGACAGTAGCTTCCCCTAGGGATCCGGTCTTACACCCAGGACCTCCCAACACCAGCATGTGGCCTACCAGGTGCTGTTCAGGACGTTAGTCCAACACCCCAGGCCACCAGGTCTGAAGCCCCACCATGTGCTCTTCAGGAAGCCTCCTCCCTGGTCTTCCAACACAGGCTTCAAACAGGAAACTCTCAGCAAACATGTGACCCACACCCTGGTCACATCATATACCTTTTAACCACTCCCCTTCGTGGGAGTGTGGGTGTTTGGCTAGTTTGTCCCGCCCATCTCACATAACTAGCCCTGCCAGCCTCCCATGACTATTATACAACACTATAACTATAGGACTGCAGGTCCCAGAACACCACATCGATTCAGGCTGGCAGCGCAGAGTCCCCTCCTCTGCGACATATATATCGGCCATTCACCACAATGCCGGACTTTGTCACATCCATGCAACTGCCATGTACTCTCACAGCCTCAATACGCCTCCCCTACCTGTTACAGGGGTCACTGCATCACAGTATGCAGAAAGTAAAACGTGAGCATTTTTTTTCTAAGTATTTTTTAGGAGGGAGATAGATATTCTGACCCTGATTCTTCAAGTGGTGCACATATTTTAGTAAATCAGACTAGATGTCAAGTACAGACACCTTCTTAGGGTCCTCAGCACAAATCTTTCTCCAGTCAGGAACTGGAGTAAAATTTGTGCTGTAAAGTATTCCACCACTTGTCATGAGTTTGACAAATGAGTCTTCCTATTTCTCAACACTTTGTCATAGCAGTATGACAATGATGTGAAAAAGTCAACCACTTTTACCAAGCCATTTACTGAGTTAAAATTGCCAGTTTTGGCTCATACAATCTATAATGCATCCAGGCATTTTTTTTTTAATTTTCCCTATTAAAGGGAACTTGATGGCTGATACATGCTTCTCAATCCACGTTCGGCATGTATTACACATTGACTGTATGGATTCAGCCATGTCTGTCTAACCCTGAATTGCTGTGATGCCTCAAAGAAAAATATATTCTAAAAATCAGCTGGGGACCAAGCCACCTCAGATAACTGATGGACTTGCAGGTTCCCTGTGGTCATTGACTGATAGGTCATTTTCCACACACGTTCTTGGGAGAGACACTTCACTCAAGGGTGGTGGATGGGGAGAAGCCGCCAGAAACTCATCTGTATGATGACTTCACTCTACGAGCGGTTTGGTCCTCAGCTGGCTTCTAAGGTATATTTTTAGAATTTCATAGTCATAAATAGAGATGAGAGAACTTGGTAAATGGTGACTGAATTTGAATGTGCCATATTTTGTGCCGAATTTATGTTTGACGATTTTATTCCGAACATATTTGCTCATACAAGTAGAGATGAGTGGATATGTTCGTAAACGATAGCCAAACATAACTTAAACACAAATATGGAACATTTGGATTCGGTGACCATTTTCTGAATAAGCTCGCTCATCTCTACTCAAAATACATGGATGAAATCATAAAGGTAGTGGCTGATATACAGTATCCTGTCTGTGGACCGAGCTCCTTGTATCATTTGTTAGGTTCGAGTTAACAAAGAATTCTTAATCCTAAAGACTAGATAATTATGTAACAACAGCCAGAAGTATTGTTGTTGGCTGGCATTGTTAGATGCAACTAGTTAAAAAAACCTTAACTTTTTTTTTACTTATTTATTTCTGTATTATTTTCTCTTTCTTTTTAATTATGCCAAAAACTGTGTGGCTAATAAATTGGACAAACAAAACAGGAATTCAGAAATTAAAATGTAAGCTTTAAAAAAAGCAAACAAAAACAAAGGAATTTGAATACGCCGATACCCCATATGTGGGGGAAAACCACTGTTTGGGCGCACAGCAGGGCTCAGAAGGGAAGGAGTGCTTTTTGAGTTTTTGAACGCAAAACCGGCTGGAATTGAGAGTGGACGCCATGTCGCGTTTGAAGAGCCCCTGATGTGCCTAAACGTTGGAAAACCCCACAAGTGACCCAATTTTGGAACCTACACCCTTTACTGAACTTATGTGGCTACGTGGTGAGCACTTTGAACCCCCAGGTGCTTCACAGAAGTTTATAACGCAGAGCCGTGAATAAAAAAATCACATTTTTCCACTAAAATGATATTTTAGCAATGATTTTTTTATTTTCTCAAGAGTAAAAGGAGAAAATGGTCCACTAAAATTGTTGAGCAATTTCTCCTGAATACCCCGATACACCATGTGTGGGGGAAAAATACTGTTTTAGCGCACAGCAGGGCTTGAAAGGGAAGGAGCACCTTTTGACTTTTTGAACGCAAAATTGGCTAGAATTGAGAGTGGACGCCATGTCACGTTTGAAGAGCCCCTGATGTGACTAAACATTGAAAACCCCCCACAATTGACCCCATTTTGTAAACTAGACCCTTTAATGAACTTATTTAGCTGTGTGGTGAGCACTTTGAACCCCAAGGTGCTTCACAGAAGTTTATAACGTAGAGCCGTAAAAAAAAATCACATTTTTTCCATGAAAATGATCTTTTAGCAATGATTGTTTTATTTTTGCAAGTGTAAAAAGAGAAAATGGTTGACTAAAATTGTTGAGCACCTTTTGACTTTTCGAACGCAAAATTGGCTGGAATTGAGAGTGGATACCATGTTGCATTTGAAGAGCCCCTGATGTGCCTAAATATTGGAAAACCCCCACAAGTGAGGCCACATTCACACGTTGCGTCCTGTCCTGCGGGTTCTCCTGCAGCGGATTTGATAAATCTGGAGGGCAAACCCGCTGCGGTTATCCCTGCAGATTTATCGCGGTTTGTCCTGCGGGTTCCGCTGCGGGTTCCGCTGCGGGATTTTACCCCTACTATTGATGCTGCATATGCAGCAATATGCAGCATCAATAGTAATGTTAAAAATAATAAAATAATTATATACTCACCCTCTGATGTCTCGATCTCCTCGGCGCTGCAGGCGGTGGTCCGGTTCCAAAGATGCTGTGCGACCAGGACCTTCGTGACGTCACGGTCATGTGACCGCGACGTCACCGCAGGTCCTGGTCGCATAGCAAACCTGAGACCGGACGGCCGCGTGCAGCGCTGAGACTTCAGAGGTAAGTATAGCATTATTTTTTATTTTATTTCTTTTTTTTTTTACTCAAATATGGTTCCCAGGGCCTGGAGGAATAACCCGCATATTATCCGCTTACTTCCCGCATGGTGTGAACAGCGGGAAGTAAGCGGATCAATGCATTTCTATGGGTGCAGAATCGCTGCGATTCTGCACAAAGAAGTGACATGCTCCTTCTTTTTTTCTGCAGCAATTCCGCGCGTTTTTTTCCGTGATTTTCCGCAATGTGGGCACAGCGGTTTTTGTTTTCCATAGGGTAACATTGTACTGTACCCTGCATGGAAAACTGCTGCGGACCCGCAGTGGCAAAATCGCGGCGGTTCCGCGGTAAAAACCACATAGTGTGAAGATAGCCTGACCCAGTTTTGTAAATTAAACCCTTTAACAAACTTATTTAGCTGTGTGGTGAGGACTTTGAACCCCCAGGTGTGTCATAAAAGTTTATAGCGTTGAGCCGTGACAAAAAAAATCAAATTTTTTTCCACAAAAATGTTTTTTTAGCCCCAATTTTTTTATTTTCACAAAGGTAACAGGAGAAAATAGACCACTAAAGTTATTGCACATTTTCTCCTGAGTACGCCGATACCCCATATGTGGGGGAAAACCACTGTTTATGCACACAGCAGGGCTCAGAATGGAAGGAGTGATGTTTTGGATTGCAGCCTTTGATGGAATGGTCTGGGGACATCATGTTGCACTTGCAGAGCTCCTGATGTGCCTTAACAGTGGAAATCTCCCAAAAGTGACCCCATTTTGGAAACTAGACCTCCCAAGGAATTTGTTTAGATATGTGGTGAGCACCTTAAATCTCCAAGTGCCTCACAGAAAATTATAACGTGAAAACAAAAAAAGTCACAGTTTTTACACAAAAATGATCTTTTAGCCCCAATTTTCTTATTTTCACAAAGGTAACAGGAGAAAATAGACCACTAACGTTGTTGCACATTTTCTCCTGAGTGCGGCAATACCCCATATATGGGGGAAAACCACTGTTTGTGCACACGGCAGGGCTCAGAATGGAAGGAGTGATGTTTTTGATTGCAGACTTTAATGGAATGGTCTGCGGACATCATGTTGCATTTGCAGAGCCCCTGATGTGCCTTAACAGTGGAAATCCTCCACAATTGACCCCATTTTGGAAACTACACTTCTGAAGGAATTTATCTAGAGGCATTGTTTTATCATAATAACTATAATGCTTTTGGTTTTAGTGTATGAATTTATAATGTGGCGGTATGTGTAAGATGTGCTCGGTACATCAGATTATAGATGTGTTGTGTCAAAAGGGTATAAACTAATTTTATTAATTTGTAGATGTGTGGTACGCTTTGAAACAATCCTTAATGCAAAGGCCAGGTTTTTCAGGGCAGGTTTCACAATGGTACGTTGTGTCCTTTCAGATTTCCCTCTTGGAGCATACTCTGCACCGTTTTTATGATAGGCCTGTCCTTGCTGCTTGGGGAACCTGTCCTGGGAAATGTTGACCAGGGACAATATGGGCACTATCAGATTCAGAAGTACTGGGGCCCTCACCTCCCCGAGTGCCAAACATTAGGGCCTTGATGACTTCCTCCTGAAACTGAAGGAAGGTCCCCATATTGCCTGCAGATCTGAACAGCACAGAAGCATTGTACAGTGCCATCTGAACAATGTGCACGGCCAATTTTTTGTATCATTCTTTGGCTTTTCGCATGGCACTGTATGGTTAGAGGACCTGATCTGAAAGATCCACATCCCCCATGTACCGATTGTAATCCAAGATGCAATCTGGCTTTCAGACTTGTGTTATGGTCCCACGAACAGTGACAAGGGTACTGTTGTCACGGTGTATGGTGGTCAGGAGAAGGACATCCCTTTTGTCCTTATAATTGACCACCAGCATGCTGTCACTGCATTGGGCTCTGCTTTCCCCTTTTCTCAGCATTTGCCCAATTAGTGGCTTAGGGAGTCCTCGCTGATTTTTTTGCACGGTGCCACATGCAGCTTTACCTCTGGCAGAGAGGGCCTTGAAGAGTGGGATGCTGGTGTAAAAGTTGTCAATGTAGAGGTGATAACCTTTATCCAGCAGTGGGTGCAGCAATTCCCACACAATTTTTCCACTCACCCCCAGGATGGGGGGGCATTAAGGGGGTTAATTTGGGTGTCCTTCCCCTCGTAGACCGTAATACTGTGGGTGTACCCTGAGGTACTCTCGCACAGTTTGTACAGCTTTATTCCGTACCTGGACCTCTTACTGGGCAGATACTGTCGGAATTTTAGCCTCCCTTTGAAGTGAACGAGAAATTCATCAATAGCGATGTCCCTCTGGGGTGTGTACGCCTCAGCAAATTTTCTGCTGAAGTGTTCAACCACTGGACGAATTTTATATAGACGATCAAAGTTAGGATCCTCTTGGGGAGGACACTGCTCATTATCACTGTAATGCAAAAATCTTTGGATCCCTTCAAATCGTGTCCCTTTCATGGCCTTGTGGAATATCGGTGTACTGTAGAGAATATCAGTACTCCAGTACTGACGAATCTCTGTTTTTTTTTAATTATGGCCACATGCAGCACAATTCCCCAAAATGTCATCATCTCTACTGCATTTACGGTGGGTCCATCTGGCGTATGATGACGTGAGACTTTGGGTGAAAAATTGTTGGGCATACAGGTTCGTCTGGGCCACCATAAGATTTATTGTTTCCTCACTGAAAAAGAATTTGAAGAAGTCAATATCAGTGAGGCCAGTGGTGTCAAACTGGATTCCTGAGCTGCTCAAATCCGGAATGACGGGCTGATAATTTTCGTGGGGGTGCAATCCATACAGGATCGATGGCTACATGAGTTGCCTGGGTCCTAGGGCGCCTTGTTGGGGGTCCTTCCTCACCAGATGAGGAGGACTAGAGGAATGTGGGATCTTCCTCACTGGCTGAATCCGTGTCGGATGCAAGGATGGCGTAAGCCTCCTCTGCTGAATAGCGCCTTGTTGACGAATGGGCCATTTTTATTTTTTTCCCAAACCCCGGGGATGTGTATGTAAGTGGTGCTTTTACACGTGTAATGTGTGGGGCTTGTGTATAGGGTACTCTTCATTATAACAAAACAGAGAGAAAAAAGAAGTAGAGAGGTAAAATGTAGAAGAAAAAAATTGAAAGAAAAATCAGATTTAAAAAAAGTTTGCATAAAAAAACAGACGTTCACTACACTAATGCCCTCCCTATAAATTTATCAGACGCAAATTCTTTTTTACAAAAGAAAAACGGACGTCACCAACAATGTGACGTACGCTCCCCTAATGCACTTTTTATGCAAGAAAAAAAAAGCTACTTCCCTACCTATAAATCTACTCTGTACTTTTTTTTTCTAAAACAAGATCGGTCGTCACTAACTATGTGACGCCGGCTACGCTACCTTGCTATGTCTAAAACTATGCTGTACTAACTACTATTATTTTTTTCTAAAAAAAAAAAAAACTTGGACATCGCTTAGATTGTGAAGTTTGCTACACTAACTAGCTAAAAAAAGAAAAATTCCGGTGGTGCAGTCTCTGATGAGCAGCGATACTTATCAAAGCGCTGCGGACACAGGAAGAGCACGAATGCTCTGCGTGGGAAGCAGCGCACAGGAAAAAAAAGCACAAAAAAGTGCGCAAAAAATAAATTGCAGGGAGGAGACGGAGGGGGGCACTGGAACAGGGATGGGGAATGGGAAGGGGTGGGGGAGGTGCTGCTGCTGCTGCTGCTTTGATCACAGGAGTCGCACAGCAGGCAGCTGGCAGCAGAGAGAAGATCGCAGGAGTTCAGCACACAGCACAGGAGGGCAGGAGATCACAGGGATGATCGCACTGGCCACCAAAGGACTCCTCTCAGGTGACACAGAGGGACTTAGACCACCGCTCTGCACACCAAATCTGAGGTAAAGATGGCGTGCAGGGCGGTGATCGTTACTTTAATTTTACCCCTTTGGCGCTGATTGGCTAGAAGCTATTGTTCAGCCAATCAGCACCATAGGGGTTAATCAAGTGAGATGACGGGGTGATCACCCCACCTACTGTGACGGCTGTGATTGGTACTAAGTCACAGAGCGCGATGACCGGAAATAGCAGCGCCGTACTAGTACTGCGGTTTGAGGGAACACAGTTCCCGCAGAGCAGTACTAGTACGGCACATGTCAGGAAGGGGTTATGGTCTCCCCAGAGAAAGCACATGCATCAGATCTAATATTGAACTATTTCAACAAAGAAGTGTGCAAAAAAACTTGTTTTTTTTTACAACCTATACACTTTGTGATTTTGATAGTCGTGTTTACCTTTCTGGAGCCCTGACCTAAACCCAACTGACCATCTCTGGAGAGACCTGAAAATGGCCGTCCACCAATTTTCACCATCCAACCTGATGGAACTAGAGAGGATCTGCGAGGAAGAACGGCTGAGGATCCCCAAATCCAGGGGTGAAAAACTTGTTGCATCATTCCCAAGAAGACTCATGGCTGAACTGGCTCAGAGGGTCCTTCTACTCATGACCATGTGATAATTAAGTTTTCAATTTCAAATAAACATGCAAACATTTCTATCTTTTTGATTTTTTTCAGTCAAGATGGGGTGCAGAGTGTACATTAATGAGGAAAAAATGAACTTTTTCGAATTTACCAAATGGCTGCAGTGAAACAAAGAGTGAAAAATTTAAAAGTGTCTGAAAACTTTCCATACCCACTATATATATATATATATATATATATATATCCTCATATCAAAATTGAGGATTACCAGTATAATCAAATAGCTGAATAGAATTGTCTATTAAGTTTGCTGTCAATAAGCTAGCTACTCGGATTTAAGCACATGCAACAGTTTCACTAAGTTTCACTAAGTCCTCTCGACTGATCATTCATGTTAACAAATAAGGAATATTACCTGAAATAATTGATTGTAAAAATTCCAGATGTAGATAGGAGCGTTGCTCCTGAACCTGAACAGAATCTTACTGTAATACATTTTTTGGCATAAGGCACATCACAGATTGTCATGAATTAGATGAGTGAGCATCACTGCATCCCATTCCACCACTGGCCAGCACAAACTCAGTCCTTGTTGGCAGAGCTGGCATAAAAACAACAAAAGTTGCAATATTGTCACGTTGGGATCATGAACCTACTGCACCATGGCCCAGGTTTAACGTGCGGCTACTTGGTTTTCAATGGAGGGTCTGATGGTTAGGTCAATATTGAGCTGCAGGTAGCTGCCAGATACCAATGCTGGGCAGTGTCTAGAACTGTAGCAGATTCCAAGGGTCAGGGACTCTGGTTTGGATTTGGGGTACATGGCGCAATTGCAGATAGTGAGTTTTCTGGATTATTAGACACTGGTTACTGGTTCAGAGAGTGGAACTTCTGGATATAGGACAGTATTGCCACTGGACTTTGTGGCTTCTGGATACTATACAGGATGGCTGTTAGTAAGGGTTTAGGTTCAGACAGTGTGGCTTCTGGATACAATGCAGGAATGGAAAAGGTAGTTTCGGGTTCAGAACTACTTACTGGCAGCTCAAGTACAGGAACAGAATGGTTCATGGTCAGGATCAGGAAGGACAGATTTAGGGACCTAAGCACAGGGAAGCAGGTAGGGACAAACTGATAATGTACTAAAGTTGCTCAGGAACCTTCCAACAGGTGAAGGTGCCTTAAGTACTCAATGCCTCCCAGCTATTGGCTGTTGAAACAGCAGGAGTGCACCCACTGTCTGTTTAAGGATCAGGGGGTGCATGTGCGCCCTGAATACACTACCAGGAGATCTCCATGGCATGCAAAAGCCCTGGGACATGTGAGCCAAAGCAAAGGACGTGGCTGGGCGGCTGGGGTGGTGAGAATGATGGCATCCCTGATGTAAGGAGTTAGAGGAGGTATGCATTGTGCAAAGATTTTTCAATGTTTAAAAATATTTTACACCAAATTTCTGGTGTTAAACACTTTAATGAATCAGGGCCAATGTATTTTATTTCATAGCAGACAATTTAATGGAGAAAAGACACTTTACCAGACAGCCAACATTTTTCTGGATTGACCCAAGCGAATAGCAAAACTCTTTAGTTAAATTCGATTCACCTTGAATCAATTCACTAATCTCTAGCAGCCTGTACAGGCAGAAAAAAAGTAAATAGCCCAGAAGAGGAACAAAATAAAGTTTATCCAACAACACAGATCAGTGACACAAACCTACGGTCAGATTTTTGGCACAAGTTACACTAGACTTGGTGCATTGAGCTTCATAAATATGTCTTATTGCATTTTGGTACCTTTGTTTTTTTATTGCATTCTAAGTATGTTAAATTAAGTGATTTAATTACTACTATAACTACGTCTCTCCATTATGCCAGGACCTATAGCCATGACCAAGCCTTAAAAGTCTTTATGCACGCGCATCATTAGTTTGCGACATATTGAAAGCCTAGCATGAAGATGCCCAGGGCTTCAGCACACAGCAGCAATAAGAAAAGTCGTTAAGGACAGTACAGGGACTGAGAGCAGCGTTATTAGCTGGAAACGTAAGTGCTGAGACAAATAATAGTTACTTTTATTTTTATTGTGCTCTCAGACCTCAGAGTATAATAACGGAGAATTAATTTGCGAAAAATAATTTTGCTGTGAATAACATTTTTGGGTAAAATACACCAATTTTGCGTATTAAATCTAATCCAATTGGCTAATCTGTATTTATAACTTCATTCACATCATTTTAATTCGAGATCTTGGCTCAAATTAAATTCAAAGTGTATCTGCAGATAGTGCACCGTTGGGCATCTGGGTCACTCTCTAGGTTACAGCAGTGTTGCAACCTAGGTGGTTGTCATGAAGTTCTATGACTAATAAAGTTGGAAATCAAAGCAGTTTTCAAGCGTTCGAATGATCTAATCAGTTCAGCGAAAATGTTAATTTCGAATCCCATTATCAGTTTTGGACATTTTAATTAAGTTGCAGTGGATAATACTTGGAAGTAAAGTTCACATCTTTTTTTCCCTATCTTTTTGGTACATTATCAAACGAGTTTGTTCCTATCAATAAATAAAATAAATGAAAAAGTCTCCAAGAGTAAAAGCACCATATCTAGTAAAATAAGCTAAATGTACTGTACCATATGCTATGCTTGCTAATAAAATATACATTTATTCAAAATATTTGAAAAATTAAAACATAAATTCTATTTGCCTATTGACTTAGCGCAAAAATCTGGTCTCAGTATTTTTTTTTTGACACAAGCAAGAAACAGGAAAAAGTTGTTAGAAAGGGAGAACATTTTGCATTTCCATATAAAATCTGATAGAACTTAGCAACTTTTTTCGTTTGTCAGATTAAATATTAAATGACTGCTCAGAAATCACGTAATGCGTCCTTTTTTTAGCTAGATTGATATTTCACGCTACTCTTTGATGTTTTATGACACAGTTAAGCAAAGCAATAGAAAAAAACGTAAAAGATAAAGTTGTGCATACAGATCTAGCCTAATTTGACTATACAAATAAAGGACCATTTTGATATATTTTTTCAGAAATGTATCTAAATGAAGTGGATTACACTTGCGAACATTGCAAAAGCTATTGATCTTAAGTTGGCGGTCAGATTTTACTTTTCTGCGCTGTGATATCACAGTACTGAGTTACCTGTGTTCTTTTAATCATGGCTGCATCTTAAGATTGCACCCACATCAACTAGCTATACATTTTTTTTTAACTTTTGTATGGATTAGGCTACGTTCACATTTGCGGTGCGTCGAGCGCAACCGCGGCGACGCATGCGTCATGCACCCCTATATTTAACATGGGGGCACATGGGCTTGCGTTGTCTTGTGACGCATGCGACTTTTTTGGCGCAAGCGACGCAGCAAGTTGCATTTTTTTTGCGTCCAAAATCGGCCAAAAAAGGACGCATGCATCACAAAACAATGTGTTTTTGTATGCGTTTTGCATGCGTTGTGCGTTGCGTCGCCGATGCAACACACAACAACGCAAATGTGAACGTAGCCTTAGGGTACAAGATCTTCAACAACCAGAACCACTTTTTTTTATAATGTTTTGCACAGCAAACAGAAAAAATAGCACACAATGCCCATAAAGAGGTACTGTAAACATGTTCTATTAGGTAGGTTTTATTTTTTTCTCTCGTTTACTTACTATACGCAGACCATTTTAAAAAATGTTTCTTTCATAAACTGCCATTGTATTGTCAATGAATGTACAGTGAAAATTGCTCCTATGGTAACGTCTCCATCCTGAGAATATTTATATTCATACGTATAGTTCTCCATTGTTAGATGACATCCAGGAGCCGAGCTCGGTGACAGAGCAGAGCAAAGCATCATGCAGAAGAGCAATATCCAGCAGAGCCTCAGTGGAAGTACAATGTAACTTGACATCAGAGGATTAGTAAATAATCTTCTCTCGTATCCCAATGGCATGACAGATGTCAATTCTTAGTGAAAAAAATCATGACTGCACTGACAATGACAGAATGAGGGCTTTATATCTTTTTCCAAGTCATAATATAGACTACATGTATAATTTTATATTTAGCAAAAATGAAGGAAAAAAAAAGAATAAATAAAATAAGAACAGACTCAGGTGTGAGGAAAATATTAGAATGATAAATCAAATGAATTAAATTAAATATGAAGAAAAATAACAGCAAATGAGTTATGATATAGGTCACAAAGATTTGGTACTTTGCTGAGATCTGCGGTTCTATCTATTTGATGGACTATGGCAGACAGGTGTGTGATTTTTTTTTTTTAATGAAGTGATTAACCGGGGAAATTGTAGAGGACTGTTTGTTTAAATAAAGTATTTTTGTGTTTTTTTTACTGGTTTAGCAGAGCCCTAGCTATCTGTGCTCCCCAGATTACGCCTGATGATGAAGACAGCGGGACCACGTATTGTGATGCAGCTGTAGTGCAGTTTAGTGCAACCTCCACCAATGAGTGCTGGTGAGGGAATAGAGGTTGTACACTCACAGCGCAGCAACACTGAACAGCCGCACAGGTATCACGTGTGGCGAAAGAGTGGTCAGACTAGCAGAGTCAGAAACTGTCAGTAGCAGAAGTATCAGAGGTAACAGCAATAAGCGAAGTCAGAGCCAAGCTAGAAGTCAGAGCCAAACTGGAGCATCATTTCCAAAATGAGAGATGCAAGACAAAGTTGGGGTACAAGTCAGAAGTCAAAGCCAGTCGGGGAACGAGGTATCAGAGATGGAAAGCAAGAAGCAGGATACCGAGATAAGGCCAAGTAATACACTGTAAAGAAAACCACCAGATGAACACTAAGTTAGGGATAGGGAACATGTCTCACGCAAATAAGGGAAGTCAGAGGAAGAAGGATCACCAGGGTATATGGGTCAGCTGTTCTAGCCTGGAAGCATGAACTATCAATGAGGCTGCCCAGCAGACTACAGAGGACTGAAAAAGCCCAGCCAGCTCCAAAACGAGGCAGAAGGTGCTAACCCCTGCATGACCAGTCCAGAGAGAGGATAGCAGAAATCATACCCTGGACTGCGTACTGCCTCCTTTCCCCCACTAGCTCCATGGCCCCTTAATGCTTCGGAATCCACGTGCCTGTCATTACTGGCGTATCTCCTTGCATTTTTACAGCTCCAGCCTGATTGGGCATATCTTTACATCATTTCCAGGGTTCTCCTGTCTCACTTGTGGCTATTACTGTAGCATTTTCAGGTTTCTGTATGTGCTATGTATTATTCATTTGACCCTTTGCATAGGGACAGTTTACCTGTTATTTCTCCAGGTTGCCACTTACTTTTTGTTGAGCTGTATCATGTTAGCTAGCTTGTGGTTGTCACTGCCCATGAGACCTTTATAGCTTAGTTTGCGACTCCAGTTTTGGCATCCAGTTACATAGGGCACCTGTAGGTCCATACTTTTACTGAGACTCTGTTATGCTCGCTATAATTATGTACCGCATGGTTTGGTGGCTTTTTGATTACAGACTGTTTTGATTATTGATATTGTATACCTCTTGTATCTCCATATCATGGATGTGGGGAGGTGTGTTTGTTTTAGGTATGTTTCAATCTTCAGAATTTTGACAAAAATTGCACCCCTCTATCACACTGAAAGGCACACCAAGCAATCGGACCACATGCTCAATGAATAGTTTTGATAGAGTCTCAGCATTATGGAGGCCCACCAATGGTACAAAATATGCCTTTTTACTGAACCTATCATCAACTACCCAGAAAATGTTTTTTCTATTAGAGGGGGGAAGATTGGTGATAAAATCAATAGACAGATTAATCCATGATCTATCTGGAATTGACAGTGAAACCAATTCCCTGACCGGCCGGCTACAGGGGTTTTCTGAGCGGGCGCAAGTTTCACAGGAGGACACCAACCCAGTGACGTCAGAAGCCAATGAGGTTCACCAAAACAGCCTAGTGATGGCTTTACGCGTGGCAGAGATTCCAGGATACCCACCAAGAGCCGAGTCATGGAACTCCCGAAGCTGAACCAGCACAAAGAGCTTATTATCAGGTTTGGACAAAGGAGCAAGAGATTGGGCCTCACAAATCTCTCCTTCCAATGACGAGGACAAGGCAGCCACCACCACTCCCTGCTGAAGAATGGAGGAAGGAGGATCAGGAGGATATATTGGATCTAGGTAACGAGATAAAGCATCAGCCTTAACATTCTTGGACCCTGGTCTGAAAGTAATTGAAAATTGAAATCGATAAAAAAGGGACCACCTTGCCTGTCTCGGAGTTAAACGTTTGGCGGACTCGATGTAAGACAGGTTCTTGTGATCCGTAATGACAGTGATACGATGGACAGCCCTCTCCAAAAAATTCCTCCAATTTTCAAACACCAATTTAATGGCCAATGGCTCCCAGTTACCCACATCATAATTCCTCTCAGCAGAGGACAATTTTTTTGAACAGCAGGCACAGTTTCTTAGTTAGTAAACACGGTGGGCCCCTGAGACAACACAGCAACTCCCACCTCCGAGGCGGCCACCTCTACAATAAATGGTTTAGACAAATCAGGTCGAACCAATACAGGGGCAGTCATTAAACAGTTCGTCAAGGAAAAAAACACCGCCACAGCAGGAGCTAACCAGTTCTTGATATCAGTTCCCTTTCAAGTTAAATCCGTGAGGGGTTTGACCACCTGAGAAAACCCCTTAATGAATTTTCTATAATAATTAGCAAAACCCAGAAAACACTGAAGACCCTTGAAATCTCTGGGTTGCACACAATCCACAATAGCCTGTACCTTCCTAGGGCCCATGTGAAACCCCTCAGCAGACAAAAAGACTCCAAGAAAGGACAATTCTTGAGCAAAAATGAACTCTTCTCTGGTTTAGCTAATAGTGAGTTCTCACTGAGCCTTTGAAGAACTGCCTGGAGGAGGCCCATGTGACTCTGTTTGTCAGAATATATGAGGATGTCATCCAAGTAAATAACCCTGAAACGCCCAATAAAATCTGAGAAAACATGATTCATGAAATTCTGGAACACTGCTGGCGTCTTAGTCAGGCCAAAGGGCATAACCAAATTTTCAAACAAACCCTCAGAGGTGAGAAATGCAGTTTTCAACTCATTCTCCCCACACATACGGATGAGCCTTTATGCTCCCTTGAGGTCCAACTTAGAGAACCACCTGACCCCTGACAATTGATTGTTCAAACCAGGTATGAGTGGGAGGGGATAAGTGTTTCTTATAGTAATTTTATTCAGTTCTCGGAAATCGAGGCATGGGCGTAAACCACCATCCTTTTTCTTCACAAAAAAGAACCCTGCCACCACGGGACAGACAGATGACCGAATGTGCCCTTTATCGAGGCTATCAGAGATATACTCCTTGATAGCAGCCCACTCAGGGCTAGAAAGGTTGTACAAAGGGGCTTTGGGCTATTTGGCACCAGGAACAAGATCAACAGCACAATCAAAAGGGCCTCTTTCTCAGAGAACACATGCTCAAAGTCCTTCAGGTACTCCAGAATACCTTCCAGACTGACGGGTGACACAAGTATAGTAGTGAGTCAATTTTTACTACAATTAGGACCCCATTTAACAATGTCCCAGAATTCCCATTTTATCACAGGATTATGTAATTGTAGCCAGGGGAACCCCAACACCAGTCCTGCATGCAGATTGTCCATAATAAAACATGAAATATGTTCCTGGTGTAGGGAACTCACTTTAAGGAAAAACTCAGAAACACATTTGCAGACATTCTTAGCCAGTAGTGTTTTGTCAATGGCAACAAAATGAATAGGAGTCCCGAGCCTAACTGTCCCTAATTTACACTTGGAGTCAATAAAGTTCATGGACGACCCACAATCCACGAAGGCAGACGTAGGTACGGAGATACTCCCACAACAAAGTTCCACTTCCAACAAAACTTTTGATAATGTAGAAAAAGGTAACTGTGAGTCTGCGTGACTTCCAAAATAATCACCCAGACTCAGCCGCTTGGTAGTCGGTGGACAGAAGGGGCAGCCCTTTTTAACAATGCCCAGGATCTCTGCAGTAAAAACACATCTTTCCTACACATCGCCGTCTCCTCTCCTTCTCTTTAAGGTTGACAGCCCCCACCTCCATAGGTCCAGATGGAGACAAATCAGCAGAACCAGCAGGGAGTAACGAAACCTCTCGCTGTGTAGCACCTCTCTCCTGCAGCCTCCGATCCATACAGATAGCCTGAGTCATAGCTTCCTCCAATGAGCTGGTGGTGGATGGAAAGCCAGAGCTTCCTTCAGGTAATTTGACAGTCCACTCTTGAACTGACATCTCAGAGCATAGTCATCCCAGGACACCTCAGTGGACCATCGATGAAACTCGGAGATGTACCACTCAGCTGAGCACTTTCCCTAAACCAGACCCATAATAGTGTTGTCTGCCAACTTGAAATGGTCTGGTTCATCATAGATAAGTCCTAGGGCCTCAAAGAACCTATCTACCAACATCCTTTCAGGAGCAGTAGGGGGCAGTGAGAAAGCCCAAGATTGGGGACCCTCCCTAAGTAAGGAGATAATTATCACAACCCGCTGATTCTCATTCCCAGAAAATTGGGGTCTAAGAGAAAACAGTAGTTTACAAGTCTCCCTGAATGCACAACATTTATCTTTTTTGCTAGAAAAGGTGTCAGGAAGCTTAACTGAGGGTTCGGGAAGTGCAAAACAACATCTACTGAATCACCAGGTCGACTAACAGCATGTGGGGTGGTTCCATGAATGGTCTTAACAGTCTCTGTCTGCTTTTTTCTTACGTGAATATGAGACGTTGCTAGGGTCCGATGTTCCACTGAAAAATCTGGCACCATCTGTGTCAAACTGGACACTTGATCCACACAGTTACCAAGTGGATCCTTTTAAATGTGTGGTCAGTGATAATGTGATGCGGCTGCAGTGCAGTTTAGCACAACCTCCACCAGGGGGAGTTGGTGAGGTAAGAGAGGTTGCACCCTCACAGCGTAGCATCACTGAGCAGCTGCACAGGTGTCACAGGTAATGAAAGAGTTGTCAGACGAGTCAGAAATTGTCAGGAGCAGAAGTACCAGAGGTAACAGAGATTTCAGAGGTAACAGAGGTTTCAGAGATGGAAAGCAAGAGGCACAGTACCGAGCAACAAACTGTAAAGAAAACCACCAAAAAAAAAAAAAAAAGAAAAAGCCCAGTCAGCTCCAAAATGAGGCAGAGCGCGTTATCCCCTGCACAACCAGTCCAGAGAGATGATAGCAGAAAACAAACTCCGGACTGGATCATGACACGTATCTTTCTGAGCTCATGAATTTATTACTGAGTTTCACAGAACCTAGAAAAATTGGCCTAGATAATGATGGCACTTCCACAATTGCATATAAACCTATAAATATACGGAAGCAGATATCCAGTAGGTTTTAAAAGATAGTAAATTTTATTGAATACTAAATAACAACATTTAAAAAAAATTCAATGGTTAAACACAAGAAAAATGGACTTGCACACACAGGGATAGTTATACCCAATATTAAGAGCAATAAATTAAATGCCATTAAAGTTGTGTTACTAATATGATTTGGTCTAGAGGAGAAAAAGAAAAAATCATCCAATTCTTTCACAAAAGAAAATACTGTAAGTGCTTATAAGCTTCAATGTATAAAAAATAGCAGTTAATGAATTCTCAGATAATAGGTATTCATTTACATTTAGATTGATTAAATTGTTCCTGATGCTAAGTAGCAATATTAGTACATATTAGATCAGGACCGTTGTACATACATTTAGTACTTATAAGCTTCAACATATGAAAAAAAAGTTTTTAGAATCTCTGATGATATTAAGTCCAAATCCAATTGGATCAATTACATCATTAAATCTATTTTAAAGCAGAGTATCCAGTGTCTTAAAGGTAAATCAGCTAATAGTAATATTGAATCAATGGTCCAATTGAAAAAAAGCTTTTAATAATGGTAGGAAATAAGGGTTTTAAATCAAGGTAAACAGTAAAGCAATTGGTGCTTATATCTTCATATATAGAAGAAACTGCTCCTCACAACTGTGAAGCGCAATAATATATCTATATAGTAAAGGTGCAAATATTCATGCACATAGATTCTCAATAAAGTTACTGCCAATGAATTAGTGCCTAGACAGATATCAAGGTTTCAGCAGAATGCATATTGTTAAAGTGCACAGTGCCAATAGGTCACTCAAAGTTCAGTTGAGCAATGAGAGAGATATAAAGGTTCTTAAAATTTGAGGGTTTACATCAGAGGTCCCCAACTCCAGTCCTCAAGGCCCACCAACAGGTCATGTTTTCAGGATTTCCTTAGTCTTGCCCAGGTAATAATTGCATCACCTGTGCAATGTAAAGGAAATCCTGAAAACATGACCTGTTGGTGGGCCTTGAGGACTGGAGTTGGGGACCTCTGGTTTACATGACCTGGCTGCAAGGTGGCGCCCCATCTGACTCTAAAGGTACCGTTACACTAAACGATTTACCAACGATCACAACCAGCGATATGACCTGGCCGTGATCGTTGGTAAGTCGTTGTGTGGTCGCTGGAGAGCTGTCACCCAGACAGCTCTCCAGCGACCAACGATGCGGAAGTCCCCGGGTAACCAGGGTAAACATCGGGTTACTAAGTGCAGGGCCGCGCTTAGTAACCCGATGTTTACCCTGGTTACCATTGTAAATGTAAAAAAAGAAAACACTACATACTCACATTCCGGTGTCTGTCATGTCCCCCGCCGTCACCTTCCCGCACTGACTGTCAGCACCTGCCGGCCGTAAAGCAGAGCACAGCGGTGATGTCATGACGTCACAGCTGTGCTCTGCTTTACGGCCGGCCGGCCGGCGCTGACACAGTCAGTGCGGGAAGCTGACGCCGGGGGACGTGACAGACACCGGAATGTAAGTATGTAGTGTTTTTTTTTTTTTTACTTTTACAATGGCAACCAGGGTTAACATCGGGTTACTAAGCGCGGCCCTGCACTTAGTAACCCGATATTTACCCTGGTTACCAGTGAACACATCGCTGGATTGGCGTCACACACGCCGATTCAGCGATGACAGCGGGTGATCAGCGACCAAAAAAAAGGTCCTGATCATTCCCAGGGACCAACGATCTCCCAGCAGGGGCCTGATCGTTGGTCGCTGTCACACATAATGATTTTGTTAACGATATCGTTGCTACATCACAAAAAGCAACGATATCGTTAAAGAAATCGTTATGTGTGACGGTATCTTAACTGCAGCAGGTGGAGTGGAGTGGAGCATGCAGGTGTAAAATTTTCAAATGCCACTGTCAATCTGTCTGCACACTAGCAGAGGGGTGCCCAATGTTATGTGTCCATAGGAGCGCCTGGAACATGATGGAAGTGCACTCTTGGATTGCCATGTCTGCTGAAGACTCCTGTGGTTTTCATGACAGTACTCCTTTGAAAGCCAGCTTGTGTCTGGCATTTATAAATAACTGTTCAGTGTGCAATATGCAGTAATACTATGATAGTGGTGTATAAAGTACAAGTGTTCAGACGATAGCAGGTTCAAGGTCTCTGAAGGGACTAACAAATACAATAAAAAAGGGATGAGGAATCTCAGGCCCCCTCGATGACCTTTTATCAGGCCCTCGTGCAGATTCTCAGGGACCACATTCTTGGGCAGGGAGCTACATTTTGATTGCCACCAGCTTATTAATTTCATCTTGCTCTGTTAGCACACACACACACAGTGCTCACTATCACTACTGAACTCCGAACGGCATGCAATTAAAGATTATGTGCTGACACCAGTGCCACAGTCAGGATGCACTTTGTGGGAGGAGTTTGTACGGCCCCCAAAGGATGGTAAAAATATGCAAATTCGGCAATTGTCATTTATTACTCAATTTCATGCCGACTGCAAGAAGTTCCAATTTATTATTTATTCTTCTCCATTTACACCTTTGGCCTGGGACAGCTCATAGAATCTCATGGCTTTCAGTATCACCTTTATGCTGACGACACACAGATCTACATCTCTGGACCAGATATCACCTCTCTTCTAACCAGAATCCCTCAATGTCTGTCCACTATTTCATCCTTCTTCTCCGCTAGATTTCTGAAACTTAACATGGACAAAACAGAATTCATCATCTTTCCCCCATCTCACGCGACCCCCCAACGAACCTATCCATTACAGTAAATGGCTGCCCACTCTCCCCAGTCCCACAAGCTCGCTGCCTCGGGGTAATCCTTGACGCTGATCTCTCCATCAAACCACATATCCAAGCCCTTTCCACTTCCTGCCGCTTTCAACTCAAAAATATTTCACGAATCCGTTCATTCCTCAACCATGAATCTGCAAAAACCCTAGTCCATGCCCTCATCATCTCTCGCCTTGACTACTGTAACCTCCTGCTCTGTGGCCTCCCCTCTAACACTCTCGCACCCCTCCAATCTATTCTAAACTCTGCTGCCCGACTAATCCACCTGTCCCCCCGCTATTCCCCGGCCTCTCCCCTCTGTCAATCCCTTCACTGGCTCCCCATTGCCCAGAGACTCCACTACAAAACCCTAACCATGACGTACAAAACCATCCACAACCTGTCTCCTCCATACATCTGTGACCTCGTCTCCCGGTACTTACCTACCCGCAACCTCCGATCCTCACAAGATCTCCTACTCTACTCCTCTCTTATCTCCTCTTCCCACAATCGTATACAAGATTTCTCTCGCGTATCACCCCTACTCTGGAACCCTCTACCACAACACATCAGACTCTCGCCTACCATCGAAACCTTCAAAAAGAACCTGAAGACCCACCTCTTCAGACAAGCCTACAACCTGCAGTTACCACCGATCGACCAAACCGCTGCATGACCATCTCTACCCTCTCCTACTGTATCCTAACCCATCCCTTGTAGATTGTGAGCCTTCGCGGGCAGGGTCCTCTCTCCTCCTGTACCAGTTATGACTTGTATTGTTTAAGATTATTGTACTTGTTTTCATTATGTATACCCCTCCTCACATGTAAAGCGCCATGGAACAAATGGCGCTATAACAATAAATAATAATAATAATAATAATAATAATAATTATTCTGAAACATTGGGCCATTCTGTGGAGAGACAAGGTTATAGGTGAATATCTACCTATTGCCCCAAGATTTGTATTCAGGAAAGCCCAGTCCTTGGGCAACTTGGTGGCTCCAACTCTTAAGAGTCGAAAGGCAGAGGCCGGTATACCTAGGAACACCGCTCCGCTATTTACCCCATGTGGTACTTGTTATTTTTCGTAAAAACACAATCTACAACAAATCAAAACAAGTTGCGTTTGCTGACTCTGAGGCCATGAATACCTTTAGTGTTAAAAGCAGTATTACCTGCTACACTTCAAAGGTTATCTACCTAATTGAATGCCCATGCAAAAAATTGTACGTAGGCTGCACTAAAAGGTGGCTCATGGTACGCATCAAAGAGCACCTGATAAACATTAGGAAAGGGCATATAGGCCATCCCCTCTCACGCCGTTTCTCTGAGAAACATAACAAATGGGGATCCAAAAAATTCAGCAGAATGCCAGAGGGGGCAATCTCATAGAGACGATGGCAAGAGCGGAATCCAAATGGATTTTTTCTCTGAATTGTTTGGCCCCAAAGGGCCTTAATTTTCGGCTAGAACTCTATGCATTCTAGGGTACGGTGAACCAACGATCTGCTGTGCCCCCTCTCTATTGACCCTAGGCGTATTCATTCAGTTTCCCCATTTAGCAAGATATCATGAAACATATGGGGTTCGTACAGAGTAACTCCTCTCTCTCCTTTCCCCCTGTGCTAATGCCTGCTGAAGCAGGTTTTAATGTTCTGAAATTTTATTGTGTATATATATATACAGAACGGGCGCAGGATGGCAGCAGCACATGACAGAACGGGCGCAGGATGGCAGCAGCACATGACAGAACGGGCGCAGGATGGCAGCAGCACATGACAGAACGGGCGCAGGATGGCAGCAGCACATGACAGAACGGGCGCAGGATGGGAGCAGCACATGACAGAACAGGGGAGCAGGATGGGAGCAGCACATGACAGAAGGGGGGCGCAGGATGGGAGCAGCACATGACAGAACGGGGGCGCAGGATGGGTGCAGCACATGACAGGATGGGAGCAGCAAATGACAGAATGGAGGCGCAGGATGGTAGCGTCACATGACAGAACGGGCGCAGGATGGCAGCAGCACATGACAGAATGGGCGCAGGATGGGAGCAGCACATGACAGAACGGGCGCAGGATGGCAGCAGCACATGACAGAACGGGCGCAGGATGGCAGCAGCACATGACAGAACGGGCGCAGGATGGGAGCAGCACATGACAGAACAGGGGAGCAGGATGGGAGCAGCACATGACAGAACGGGGGCGCAGGATGGGAGCAGCACATGACAGAACGGGGGCGCAGGATGGGTGCAGCACATGACAGGATGGGAGCAGCAAATGACAGAATGGAGGCGCAGGATGGTAGCGTCACATGACAGAACGGGCGCAGGATCGCAGCAGCACATGACAGAATGGGCGCAGGATGGGAGCAGCACATGACAGAACGGGCACAGGATGGCAGCAGGACATGACAGAACGGGCGCAGGATGGGAGCAGCACATGACAGAACGGGGGCGCAGGATGGAAGCAGCACATGACCGATCAGGAGAGCAGGATGGGAGCAGCACATGACAGAACGGGGGCGCAGGATGGGAGCAGCACATGACAGAACGGGGGCGCAGGATGGGAGCAGCACATGACAGAACAGGGGCGCAGGATGGGAGCAGCACATGACAGGATGGGAGCAGCAAATGACAGAATGGAGGCGCAGGATGGTAGCGTCACATGACAGAACGGGCGCAGGATGGCAGCAGCATATGACAGAACGGGTGCAGGATGGGAGCAGCACATGACAGAACGGGCGCAGGATGGCAGCAGCACATGACAGAACGGGCGCAGGATGGGAGCAGCACATGACAGAACGGGCGCAGGATGGCAGCAGCACATGACAGAACGGGCGCAGGATGGGAGCAGCACATGACCGATCAGGAGAGCAGGATGGGAGCAGCACATGACAGAACGGGGGCGCAGGATGGGAGCAGCACATGACAGAACGGGGGCGCAGGATGGGAGCAGCACATGACAGAACGAGGGCGCAGGATGGGAGCAGCACATGACAGGATGGGAGCAGCAAATGACAGAATGGAGGCGCAGGTTGGGAGCAGCACATGACAGAACGGGGGCGCAGGATGGGAGCAGCACATGACAGGATGGGGATGCAGGATGGAGCAGCACATGACAGAATGGGGGCGCAGGATGGAGCAGCACATGACAGGATGGGGACGCAGGATGGAGCAGCACATGACAGGATGGGGACGCAGGATGGAGCAGCGTAGAACGGGTTCAATAGCTAGTATATATATATTGGGGATTACATCCTTCTTTTAACTCCTGTCTATGATTGATGCCACCTATATACTGCGGGCACCCCTGATTTTATTTTATTTTATTTTATCAGACATGTTTAAAATTATTTATTGTTATTTTTATTGGATTAATAAAGCATTATGCAAATTTTTAATTATATTAAAAGTAATTCACACTTACACATATTTTAATGTTTTGAGGCCTCATCCACTGGGTTCGAACCTGTGTCAGGCACGCATGGTGTTTCTCCTCTGTGTGTACAGGTGTATTAGCGGTGGTGCACACTGAATCTAAGTATCAACCCTATGGGCGGTGATAGGAGTGGGGTGCGGGACATAAGGGGCTCTTTAGCTGGGTTTCCCAAGCAGGCGGTAACCCTGATGAAGAAGGACTGCGTTCCTTCGAAATGCGTCGGTTTTCTGCTTGGTCCCAGCGCTGCTCCATACTCTTTGTGACGTCACACAGTGAGCGCTCCCGTCGGCCATTTTTCTTTTCCCCCACTGTTTCCAGGGATGCCACCATAACATGAATAAAAATCATGATGCAACAATTGCAGTTTGTCGGCCAACACAACAATACAATAGAATGTAACAGTAGGCGATCAAAACATTGCATCTACCCCCAACTTATATAAATAAAACCATTGGCTTGGGGCACAAAAGACAAACCATTCCAAGTGTCAAAAGTACAACTTGTCCTTCAAAAATCAAACCACCACACAGCTACGTCGATGAAAAATAAAGTAAAATATTGCTTTTTGAATAAGGCGAAGAAAAAATGAAAGTGCAAAACCAAAAAGTCACCTGGTCTTTGTTTATTTTAATCATATTGTTGAGCTAATAAAAATTTATTTTCTCATTTATTGCTTTTGAACACAATTCCTTATAGGTTTACATTATTGTTATAAGCTTGCACGTGTCATTATAGATTCAATCCTCACTATTTCAATGTCACTAATTCCTTTTTCACTTGTATTATATATTGTACATTCTATTGTTCCTATTTTGACTTAGTGAGAAAAGAACTTAAAAAGGTTTTCAAATACTAGGACAACACCTTGATAAGCTAAATAAAATAATAAAGCCTATGCTCCCGTCCCGTACTGGCTCTGTTCCAGCGGTGTCGACACTTGCGGTCCTTTGACTGTGATGCAGTTCAATCCACTGCTTGCCAGTCTCGTAATTTACCTTATTGATTTTTAACTTAAATGTTCCATTCAGCCTTTCTACCTTCTCACATCTTATGTGGTTGGTAAAGAGAGTGGAAAGCCTGCTCTATTCCCCGAGACTGCAAAATCTTCTTCATGACTTCTCCTGTAAAATTCTCTATCACTTTCTATCACTTCAGAAACCCTGAAACCCTAAATACCAACTACTTCATGATTTTTGGAGTGGTAACGTTAGCCCTAGCTTTCTGCACCATTTATACCTCAGGTTAACATGAAATGAAATCAACACAAAAATGCACAAGCTCATATGCACCTACGTGTGGTAGTTGTGTATTGTCAATCTTCAATCTCTGGAAAGGGTAGAGCAGACAAGGCTTTATTTATGTTGGGTTACAATATCTATTTTTTTCATACAAGATTTGAATGTTTGAAGCACATGAAGACCAAGGAACACAACAGGCAGGTCCGTGATACTGTTGTGGAGAAGTTTAAAGCCGGATATGAATACAAAATGATTTCCAAAACTTTAAACATACCAAAGAGCAATGTGCAAGAGAACATATTGAAATGGAAGGAGTTTCATACCACTGCAAATCTACCAAGACCCGGCCGTCCCTCTAAACTTTCATCGCAAACAAAGAGACTACTGATCAGAGATGAAGCCAAGAGGCCCATGATCACTCTGGATGAACTGCAGAGATCTACAGGACATCAATCAGTCGTACACTGCACAAATCTGGCCTTTATGGAAGAGAGGCAAGAAGAAAGCCATTTCTCAAAGATATCCATAAAAAGTGTTGTATAAAGTTTGCAGCAAGCCACCTGGGAGAAACACCAAACATGTGGAAGAAGGTGCTCTGGTCAGATGAAACCAAAAACAAACTTTTTGGCAACAATGCCAAACGATATGTTTGGCGTAAAGACAACACAGCTCATCATCCTGAAGACACCATCCCCACTGTCAAACATGGTGGTGGCAGCATCATGGTTTGGGCCTGCTTCTCTTCAGCAGGGACAGGGAAGATGGTTAAAATTGATGGGAAGATGGATGGAGCCAAGTACAGGACCATTTTTGAAGAAAACCTGTTAGAGTCTGCAAAAGACCTGAGACTGGGACAGAGATTTACTGTATCTTCCAACAAGACAATGATCTGAAACATAAAGAAAAATCTACAATGGAATGGTTCACAAATAAACGTGTCCAGGTGTTAGAATGGCCAAGTCAGAGTCCAGACCTCAATCCAATCGAGAATCTGTCGAAAGAGCTGAAAACTGCTGTTCACTAGTGTTGAGCGATACCTTCCGATATCGGAAAGTATCGGTATCGGTTTGGATCGGCCGATATTCAAAAAATATCGGATATCGCCGATACCGATACCCGATCCCAATGCAAGTCAATGGGACCAAAATATCGGAATTAAAATAAACCCTTTCTTTCCTTGTAGGTTCATTCTACATGAAGGAAAACAACTAAGAATAATGCCGGATGTATTTGGGGAGGTGGCGGAGACATTAAAGTCATAGAGGTTTATCCCAATCAAATAGAATAGCATGTTTTTTGTTTTTTTTTAAGACGTTCGGAGTGACAAAGATATTGACTATGTAAATTTTTTTTTTATTTTGTCAGATATTGATGTTTCACTATTCCACGCCCTTCCCCTTCTTTTTTTTCTTTTTTTTTTTCTTTTCCCACACTTTCATCTTCATCATCATCAGCATCTTTGACATCAACTTCTTCACCTTATTCATCTTCTTCTTCATCTTCTACCTATTTTTTTTTTTTTATTACATTCTTCATATTCATTTTATTCAACTATTATTATTCTTCTTATTCTACATATTCTTTTTATTCCACTGTTATTATTCTTCCTATTCTACTTCTTCATCATATTCTCATTTGTGACAGGCATTCCCGTAGTTGTTATCTATAAAAGTTTGAAGATTACACCTTCCGTTCTGCCAGTCACAAAAGTTACATTTGTCCGCGTTCAGTTTGGCCTGCAGCATCAGGCTTTATCCAGGGGCACCACGAGGAGGAACGGACTCACCCCCATACACTGCTTAGTCTTCTTCTGCATATAATTTAGATAATATCTTTTGCTCTGATATTAAGTCTTATGCTTAATGTTCTTCTGCTCTTTGTTCTGCAGCCTCTTGTTCTTCTGCTTCTCGGTCTTCCATGTTGTCGTCTCCAGGGTCGTCGTCTCCAGTGTCGTCATCTCCGCCGTCGTCGTCTCCGCCGTCGTCGTCGTCGTCATCGGGGTGGTCTTCCGTGTCGTCGTCATCGTGGTGGTCTTCCGGGTCGTCGACGTTAGGGTCTTCAACTTGGAAATGTAGCAGAAGGTACAAGAAGGCTGAGAAAATGCCAAGAACCAGCTGATGGAACTGGAACTCGGATGGCTACCCGAAGGTTCAAGAGCCTATGGAACTACCGAGGACCAGCTGACGTTACTGGAACCCGGTTACTAAGCAGGAGGTACCCGTGCTAAAAAGCACTACCAAGGACCGCCTGACGTTGACGGAACTCGGATACCCAGAAGGAGGCACCTAAGCCAAAGGCTCTGCCCGGAACCAGCTGACGTTACTGGAACCAGGATGGGGAGCAGAAGGTACAAGAGCAAAAGACACTGCCGAGAACCAGCTGACGGTACTGGAACCCGGATGGGTAGCCGAAGGTCCAAGAGCCAATGGAACTACCGAGGACCAGCTGACGTTACTGGAACCCGGTTACTAAGCAGGAGGTACCCGTGCCTGAAAGCACTACCAAGGACCACCTGACGTTGGTGGAACTTGGATACCCAGAAGGAGGCACCTAAGCCAAAGGCTCTGCCCGGAACCAGCTGACGGTACTGGAACCAGGATGGGGAGCAGAAGGTACAAGAGCAAAAGACACTGCCGAGAACCAGCTGACGGTGCTGGAACCAGGTGGTGGACCCCAAGGCCCACAGGAGAGGAGAGAACAGCTAGGCCGCGAGGCAGCCGCAGTTACCGAACCCCAACAGTCCTACAGGGGGAGCTGGGCCTACTGGCACTACAGAACCAGCCTTGACTACCAGTTCACGCAGCCCACATAGGAAGCTCCTAAACTGGAGGCACCCTGGAGTTGGCTAACCCGACCGCACCACGACGAGGCAAGCATAGGTGTCTCAGTGAGCTTGACACAACCCGGAAACAGCTGACGGTGCTGAAACCAGGCTTGGCACGAGGGAGTACCTGTGACAAGAACACTGCCGAGAACCAGCTGGCGGTGCTGGAACCCGGATGCGTTGCCCCAGTGTGCAAGAGCCAATGGCACGACCGAGGACCAGCTGACGGTGCTGGAACCCGGTTACTAAGCTGTAGGTGCCCGCGCTTAAAAGCACTACCAAGGACCGCCTGGCGTTGGCGGAACTCGGATACCCAGGAGGAGGCACCTAAGCCAAAGGCTCGGCCCGGAACCAGCTGACGGTGCTGGAACCAGGTGGTGGACCCGAAGGTCCACAGGAGAGGAGAGAACAGCTAGGCCGCGAGGCAGCCGCAGTTACCGAACCCCAACAGTCCTACAGGGGGAGCTGGGCCTACTGGCACTACAGAACCAGCCTTGACTACCAGTTCACGCAGCCCACATAGGAAGCTCCTAAACTGGAGGCACCCTGGAGTTGGCTAACCCGACCGCACCACGACGAGGCAAGCATAGGTGTCTCAGTGAGCTTGACACAACCCGGAAACAGCTGACGGTGCTGAAACCAGGCTTGGCACGAGGGAGTACCTGTGACAAAAACACTGCCGAGAACCAGCTGGCGGTGCTGGAACCCGGATGCGTTGCCCCAGTGTGCAAGAGCCAATGGCACGACCGAGGACCAGCTGACGGTGCTGGAACCCGGTTACTAAGCTGTAGGTGCCCGCGCTTAAAAGCACTACCAAGGACCGCCTGGCGTTGGCGGAACTCGGATACCCAGGAGGAGGCACCTAAGCCAAAGGCTCGGCCCGGAACCAGCTGACGGTGCTGGAACCAGGTGGTGGACCCGAAGGTCCACAGGAGAGGAGAGAACAGCTAGGCCGCGAGGCAGCCGCAGTTACCGAACCCCAACAGTCCTACAGGGGGAGCTGGGCCTACTGGCACTACAGAACCAGCCTTGACTACCAGTTCACGCAGCCCACATAGGAAGCTCCTAAACTGGAGGCACCCTGGAGTTGGCTAACCCGACCGCACCACGACGAGGCAAGCATAGGTGTCTCAGTGAGCTTGACACAACCCGGAAACAGCTGACGGTGCTGAAACCAGGCTTGGCACGAGGGAGTACCTGTGACAAAAACACTGCCGAGAACCAGCTGGCGGTGCTGGAACCCGGATGCGTTGCCCCAGTGTGCAAGAGCCAATGGCACGACCGAGGACCAGCTGACGGTGCTGGAACACGGTTACTAAGCTGTAGGTGCCCGCGCTTAAAAGCACTACCAAGGACCGCCTGGCGTTGGCGGAACTCGGATACCCAGGAGGAGGCACCTAAGCCAAAGGCTCGGCCCGGAACCAGCTGACGGTGCTGGAACCAGGTGGTGGACCCCAAGGCCCACAGGAGAGGAGAGAACAGCTAGGCCGCGAGGCAGCCGCAGTTACCGAACCCCAACAGTCCTACAGGGGGAGCTGGGCCTACTGGCACTACAGAACCAGCCTTGACTACCAGTTCACGCAGCCCACATAGGAAGCTCCTAAACTGGAGGCACCCTGGAGTTGGCTAACCCGACCGCACCACGACGAGGCAAGCATAGGTGTCTCAGTGAGCTTGACACAACCCGGAAACAGCTGACGGTGCTGAAACCAGGCTTGGCACGAGGGAGTACCTGTGACAAGAACACTGCCGAGAACCAGCTGGCGGTGCTGGAACCCGGATGCGTTGCCCCAGTGTGCAAGAGCCAATGGCACGACCGAGGACCAGCTGACGGTGCTGGAACCCGGTTACTAAGCTGTAGGTGCCCGCGCTTAAAAGCACTACCAAGGACCGCCTGGCGTTGGCGGAACTCGGATACCCAGGAGGAGGCACCTAAGCCAAAGGCTCGGCCCGGAACCAGCTGACGGTGCTGGAACCAGGTGGTGGACCCCAAGGCCCACAGGAGAGGAGAGAACAGCTAGGCCGCGAGGCAGCCGCAGTTACCGAACCCCAACAGTCCTACAGGGGGAGCTGGGCCTACTGGCACTACAGAACCAGCCTTGACTACCAGTTCACGCAGCCCACATAGGAAGCTCCTAAACTGGAGGCACCCTGGAGTTGGCTAACCCGACCGCACCACGACGAGGCAAGCATAGGTGTCTCAGTGAGCTTGACACAACCCGGAAACAGCTGACGGTGCTGAAACCAGGCTTGGCACGAGGGAGTACCTGTGACAAAAACACTGCCGAGAACCAGCTGGCGGTGCTGGAACCCGGATGCGTTGCCCCAGTGTGCAAGAGCCAATGGCACGACCGAGGACCAGCTGACGGTGCTGGAACCCGGTTACTAAGCTGTAGGTGCCCGCGCTTAAAAGCACTACCAAGGACCGCCTGGCGTTGGCGGAACTCGGATACCCAGGAGGAGGCACCTAAGCCAAAGGCTCGGCCCGGAACCAGCTGACGGTGCTGGAACCAGGTGGTGGACCCGAAGGTCCACAGGAGAGGAGAGAACAGCTAGGCCGCGAGGCAGCCGCAGTTACCGAACCCCAACAGTCCTACAGGGGGAGCTGGGCCTACTGGCACTACAGAACCAGCCTTGACTACCAGTTCACGCAGCCCACATAGGAAGCTCCTAAACTGGAGGCACCCTGGAGTTGGCTAACCCGACCGCACCACGACGAGGCAAGCATAGGTGTCTCAGTGAGCTTGACACAACCCGGAAACAGCTGACGGTGCTGAAACCAGGCTTGGCACGAGGGAGTACCTGTGACAAAAACACTGCCGAGAACCAGCTGGCGGTGCTGGAACCCGGATGCGTTGCCCCAGTGTGCAAGAGCCAATGGCACGACCGAGGACCAGCTGACGGTGCTGGAACCCGGTTACTAAGCTGTAGGTGCCCGCGCTTAAAAGCACTACCAAGGACCGCCTGGCGTTGGCGGAACTCGGATACCCAGGAGGAGGCACCTAAGCCAAAGGCTCGGCCCGGAACCAGCTGACGGTGCTGGAACCAGGTGGTGGACCCCAAGGCCCACAGGAGAGGAGAGAACAGCTAGGCCGCGAGGCAGCCGCAGTTACCGAACCCCAACAGTCCTACAGGGGGAGCTGGGCCTACTGGCACTACAGAACCAGCCTTGACTACCAGTTCACGCAGCCCACATAGGAAGCTCCTAAACTGGAGGCACCCTGGAGTTGGCTAACCCGACCGCACCACGACGAGGCAAGCATAGGTGTCTCAGTGAGCTTGACACAACCCGGAAACAGCTGACGGTGCTGAAACCAGGCTTGGCACGAGGGAGTACCTGTGACAAGAACACTGCCGAGAACCAGCTGGCGGTGCTGGAACCCGGATGCGTTGCCCCAGTGTGCAAGAGCCAATGGCACGACCGAGGACCAGCTGACGGTGCTGGAACCCGGTTACTAAGCTGTAGGTGCCCGCGCTTAAAAGCACTACCAAGGACCGCCTGGCGTTGGCGGAACTCGGATACCCAGGAGGAGGCACCTAAGCCAAAGGCTCGGCCCGGAACCAGCTGACGGTGCTGGAACCAGGTGGTGGACCCCAAGGCCCACAGGAGAGGAGAGAACAGCTAGGCCGCGAGGCAGCCGCAGTTACCGAACCCCAACAGTCCTACAGGGGGAGCTGGGCCTACTGGCACTACAGAACCAGCCTTGACTACCAGTTCACGCAGCCCACATAGGAAGCTCCTAAACTGGAGGCACCCTGGAGTTGGCTAACCCGACCGCACCACGACGAGGCAAGCATAGGTGTCTCAGTGAGCTTGACACAACCCGGAAACAGCTGACGGTGCTGAAACCAGGCTTGGCACGAGGGAGTACCTGTGACAAAAACACTGCCGAGAACCAGCTGGCGGTGCTGGAACCCGGATGCGTTGCCCCAGTGTGCAAGAGCCAATGGCACGACCGAGGACCAGCTGACGGTGCTGGAACACGGTTACTAAGCTGTAGGTGCCCGCGCTTAAAAGCACTACCAAGGACCGCCTGGCGTTGGCGGAACTCGGATACCCAGGAGGAGGCACCTAAGCCAAAGGCTCGGCCCGGAACCAGCTGACGGTGCTGGAACCAGGTGGTGGACCCCAAGGCCCACAGGAGAGGAGAGAACAGCTAGGCCGCGAGGCAGCCGCAGTTACCGAACCCCAACAGTCCTACAGGGGGAGCTGGGCCTACTGGCACTACAGAACCAGCCTTGACTACCAGTTCACGCAGCCCACATAGGAAGCTCCTAAACTGGAGGCACCCTGGAGTTGGCTAACCCGACCGCACCACGACGAGGCAAGCATAGGTGTCTCAGTGAGCTTGACACAACCCGGAAACAGCTGACGGTGCTGAAACCAGGCTTGGCACGAGGGAGTACCTGTGACAAGAACACTGCCGAGAACCAGCTGGCGGTGCTGGAACCCGGATGCGTTGCCCCAGTGTGCAAGAGCCAATGGCACGACCGAGGACCAGCTGACGGTGCTGGAACCCGGTTACTAAGCTGTAGGTGCCCGCGCTTAAAAGCACTACCAAGGACCGCCTGGCGTTGGCGGAACTCGGATACCCAGGAGGAGGCACCTAAGCCAAAGGCTCGGCCCGGAACCAGCTGACGGTGCTGGAACCAGGTGGTGGACCCCAAGGCCCACAGGAGAGGAGAGAACAGCTAGGCCGCGAGGCAGCCGCAGTTACCGAACCCCAACAGTCCTACAGGGGGAGCTGGGCCTACTGGCACTACAGAACCAGCCTTGACTACCAGTTCACGCAGCCCACATAGGAAGCTCCTAAACTGGAGGCACACTGGAGTTGGCTAACCCGACCGCACCACGACGAGGCAAGCATAGGTGTCTCAGTGAGCTTGACACAACCCGGAAACAGCTGACGGTGCTGAAACCAGGCTTGGCACGAGGGAGTACCTGTGACAAAAACACTGCCGAGAACCAGCTGGCGGTGCTGGAACCCGGATGCGTTGCCCCAGTGTGCAAGAGCCAATGGCACGACCGAGGACCAGCTGACGGTGCTGGAACACGGTTACTAAGCTGTAGGTGCCCGCGCTTAAAAGCACTACCAAGGACCGCCTGGCGTTGGCGGAACTCGGATACCCAGGAGGAGGCACCTAAGCCAAAGGCTCGGCCCGGAACCAGCTGACGGTGCTGGAACCAGGTGGTGGACCCCAAGGCCCACAGGAGAGGAGAGAACAGCTAGGCCGCGAGGCAGCCGCAGTTACCGAACCCCAACAGTCCTACAGGGGGAGCTGGGCCTACTGGCACTACAGAACCAGCCTTGACTACCAGTTCACGCAGCCCACATAGGAAGCTCCTAAACTGGAGGCACCCTGGAGTTGGCTAACCCGACCGCACCACGACGAGGCAAGCATAGGTGTCTCAGTGAGCTTGACACAACCCGGAAACAGCTGACGGTGCTGAAACCAGGCTTGGCACGAGGGAGTACCTGTGACAAGAACACTGCCGAGAACCAGCTGGCGGTGCTGGAACCCGGATGCGTTGCCCCAGTGTGCAAGAGCCAATGGCACGACCGAGGACCAGCTGACGGTGCTGGAACCCGGTTACTAAGCTGTAGGTGCCCGCGCTTAAAAGCACTACCAAGGACCGCCTGGCGTTGGCGGAACTCGGATACCCAGGAGGAGGCACCTAAGCCAAAGGCTCGGCCCGGAACCAGCTGACGGTGCTGGAACCAGGTGGTGGACCCCAAGGCCCACAGGAGAGGAGAGAACAGCTAGGCCGCGAGGCAGCCGCAGTTACCGAACCCCAACAGTCCTACAGGGGGAGCTGGGCCTACTGGCACTACAGAACCAGCCTTGACTACCAGTTCACGCAGCCCACATAGGAAGCTCCTAAACTGGAGGCACCCTGGAGTTGGCTAACCCGACCGCACCACGACGAGGCAAGCATAGGTGTCTCAGTGAGCTTGACACAACCCGGAAACAGCTGACGGTGCTGAAACCAGGCTTGGCACGAGGGAGTACCTGTGACAAAAACACTGCCGAGAACCAGCTGGCGGTGCTGGAACCCGGATGCGTTGCCCCAGTGTGCAAGAGCCAATGGCACGACCGAGGACCAGCTGACGGTGCTGGAACCCGGTTACTAAGCTGTAGGTGCCCGCGCTTAAAAGCACTACCAAGGACCGCCTGGCATTGGCGGAACTCGGATACCCAGGAGGAGGCACCTAAGCCAAAGGCTCGGCCCGGAACCAGCTGACGGTGCTGGAACCAGGTGGTGGACCCCAAGGCCCACAGGAGAGGAGAGAACAGCTAGGCCGCGAGGCAGCCGCAGTTACCGAACCCCAACAGTCCTACAGGGGGAGCTGGGCCTACTGGCACTACAGAACCAGCCTTGACTACCAGTTCACGCAGCCCACATAGGAAGCTCCTAAACTGGAGGCACCCTGGAGTTGGCTAACTCGACCGCACCACGACGGGGCAAGCATAGGCGTCTCAGTGAAGTTGACACAACCCGGAAACAGCTGACGGTGCTGAAACCAGGCTTGGCACGAGGGAGTACCTGTGACAAGAACACTGCCGAGAACCAGCTGGCGGTGCTGGAACACGGATGCGTTGCCTTGCCTATTAAAGATTGTCTTCCTAGAGCCCCAACTAGCGGTGTTGGAGCAAAGGGTAAGCAGGGGGAGATGAGTGTAGGCCGAAGCCTGCACTGGAGGCAGCTTTGTGTCTGCGTTGCGTTTGCAGGACACTTTGCCGGCTACACACTGGGGGAACAGCTGGCGTTGCTGAACCCCACTAACACAATGGCGTGTGTTTTTCTCTGTGCAGCTAGCACTTGCGGGCAAAAACTAGCGGTGTTTGAGCCCAGGGTCAGCAGGAGGAGTAGAGGAGCAGAGTGTAGGCCGAAGCCTAGTTGAACCAATTTCAAAGGTTACCTTTAACCCCCCCCCTCAGGTGTTGCAAGGTACAAGAGCCACACCTTGAACAGCATTAATGATGCACAAGTCAAAGGTTGCTCTATTTAATTTTGCTCCTTGCACACGCTGAATTAAACACGTACACTATTTAGCCCATTATACTGTCAAACAGTAGTGGAGGCGTGACTACTAGTCTTTTTAAGGTGACGCAGCACAGGTGTACAAATTTACACCTAGGTGCTGTGCGCAGATTCCTTACCGTTGTTATTTGCAGTACAGGAAACTGCGCTCTTGTGTTATCCCTTGGCAATACCCTGTTAGTGCAGGCCGTCTCATGACCTCATTTCATGTTGGCCGCTGCGGTTAACGATGGCCATAAATCCCAGACCCACAGTGGCTTTTCCTAAAGTCACACTGCGGTGCTGGGATTCGTGGCCTTGTGCAGTAAATATGTTCGCCGCTCACACATGTCCTTACACCTGCTTCAGACTGGGCGGCCTCAGCTGATCCCTTATCGCATGCCGCGGCCATGAGGCCGCACAGTCAGAAGAAGGCGGAAGGAGGGGAGTGAAGACAGGGGAACATATGCACTGCTCGTGCCCATCAATCACACCCTCGCAGTCAAAATATATGAGACAACGGGGGGCGTTGTGTCGGGCAGGGGGACGCACAGGCACAGCCAGCCAACCAATGATGTCAGGAGACGGGCAGCGCTAACAATGGGGGTGCTGCGTGTCATTAAAAAGGAAAGTCACACCTCAGGGACATTGTAATGGTCTGTAATGAGACACATTTTGTACTTGTTGAGTTCCACGTGTGCAAGGAGAAAAAGTCAGCCACCTTGTACAAATGCAGCAGTACTGCTGTACAAGGTGGCTGTTATACATAGAAACACCTGGGGGGGTGGGGGGCAGGCTCCCTTCAATTTCAGTTCATGTGCCTGCGTGGCGTTTGCAGGACACGTTGCCAGCTACACAGCAGGGGAACAGCTGGCGGTGCTGAACCCCACTAACACATTGGCTGGTGTTTATCTCTGTGCAGCTAGCATGTCCGGGCAGAAACTGGCGTTGTTTGAGCCCAGGGTCAGCAGGAGGAGGAGAGGAGCAAAGTGTAGGCCGAAGCCTGCACTGGTGGCAGCTTTTGGTCAGTTGTGCCAGCGTGGCTTGTGCTGGACACGTTGCCGACTACACAGCAGGGGAACAGCTGGCGTTGCTGAACCCCACTAACACATTGGCTGGTGTTTTTCTCTGTGCAGCTAGCCGTTCCGGGCAAAAACTAGCGGTGTTTGAGCCCAGGGTCAGCAGGAGGAGTAGAGGAGCAGAGTGTAGGCCGAAGCCTAGTTGAACCAATTTCAAAGGTTACCTTTAACCCCCCCCCTCAGGTGTTGCAAGGTACAAGAGCCACACCTTGAACAGCATTAATGATGCACAAGTCAAAGGTTGCTCTATTTAATTTTGCTCCTTGCACACGCTGAATTAAACACGTACACTATTTAGCCCATTATACTGTCAAACAGTAGTGGAGGCGTGACTACTAGTCTTTTTAAGGAGACGCAGCACAGGTGTACAAATTTACACCTAGGTGCTGTGCGCAGATTCCTTACCGTTGTTATTTGCAGTACAGGAAACTGCGCTCTTGTGTTATCCCTTGGCAATACCCTGTTAGTGCAGGCCGTCTCATGACCTCATTTCATGTTGGCCGCTGCGGTTAACGATGGCCATAAATCCCAGACCCACAGTGGCTTTTCCTAAAGTCACACTGCGGTGCTGGGATTCGTGGCCTTGTGCAGTAAATATGTTCGCCGCTCACACATGTCCTTACACCTGCTTCAGACTGGGCGGCCTCAGCTGATCCCTTATCGCATGCCGCGGCCATGAGGCCGCACAGTCAGAAGAAGGCGGAAGGAGGGGAGTGAAGACAGGGGAACATATGCACTGCTCGTGCCCATCAATCACACCCTCGCAGTCAAAATATATGAGACAACGGGGGGCGTTGTGTCGGGCAGGGGGACGCACAGGCACAGCCAGCCAACCAATGATGTCAGGAGACGGGCAGCGCTAACAATGGGGGTGCTGCGTGTCATTAAAAAGGAAAGTCACACCTCAGGGACATTGTAATGGTCTGTAATGAGACACATTTTGTACTTGTTGAGTTCCACGTGTGCAAGGAGAAAAAGTCAGCCACCTTGTACAAATGCAGCAGTACTGCTGTACAAGGTGGCTGTTATACATAGAAACACCTGGGGGGGTGGGGGGCAGGCTCCCTTCAATTTCAGTTCATGTGCCTGCGTGGCGTTTGCAGGACACGTTGCCAGCTACACAGCAGGGGAACAGCTGGCGGTGCTGAACCCCACTAACACATTGGCTGGTGTTTATCTCTGTGCAGCTAGCATGTCCGGGCAGAAACTGGCGTTGTTTGAGCCCAGGGTCAGCAGGAGGAGGAGAGGAGCAAAGTGTAGGCCGAAGCCTGCACTGGTGGCAGCTTTTGGTCAGTTGTGCCAGCGTGGCTTGTGCTGGACACGTTGCCGACTACACAGCAGGGGAACAGCTGGCGTTGCTGAACCCCACTAACACATTGGCTGGTGTTTTTCTCTGTGCAGCTAGCCGTTCCGGGCAAAAACTAGCGGTGTTTGAGCCCAGGGTCAGCAGGAGGAGTAGAGGAGCAGAGTGTAGGCCGAAGCCTAGTTGAACCAATTTCAAAGGTTACCTTTAACCCCCCCCCTCAGGTGTTGCAAGGTACAAGAGCCACACCTTGAACAGCATTAATGATGCACAAGTCAAAGGTTGCTCTATTTAATTTTGCTCCTTGCACACGCTGAATTAAACACGTACACTATTTAGCCCATTATACTGTCAAACAGTAGTGGAGGCGTGACTACTAGTCTTTTTAAGGAGACGCAGCACAGGTGTACAAATTTACACCTAGGTGCTGTGCGCAGATTCCTTACCGTTGTTATTTGCAGTACAGGAAACTGCGCTCTTGTGTTATCCCTTGGCAATACCCTGTTAGTGCAGGCCGTCTCATGACCTCATTTCATGTTGGCCGGTGCGGTTAACGATGGCCATAAATCCCAGACCCACAGTGGCTTTTCCTAAAGTCACACTGCGGTGCTGGGATTCGTGGCCTTGTGCAGTAAATATGTTCGCCGCTCACACATGTCCTTACACCTGCTTCAGACTGGGCGGCCTCAGCTGATCCCTTATCGCATGCCGCGGCCATGAGGCCGCACAGTCAGAAGAAGGCGGAAGGAGGGGAGTGAAAACAGGGGAACATATGCACTGCTCGTGCCCATCAATCACACCCTCGCAGTCAAAATATATGAGACAACGGGGGGCGTTGTGTCGGGCAGGGGGGACGCACAGGCACAGCCAGCCAACCAATGATGTCAGGAGACGGGCAGCGCTAACAATGGGGGTGCTGCGTGTCATTAAAAAGGAAAGTCACACCTCAGGGACATTGTAATGGTCTGTAATGAGACACATTTTGTACGTGTTGAGTTCCACGTGGGCAAGGAGAAAAAGTCAGCCACCTTGTACAAATGCAGCAGTACTGCTGTACAAGGTGGCTGATATACATAGAAACACCTGTGGGTGGGGGGCAGGCTCCCTTCAATTTCAGTTCATGTGCCTGCGTGGCGTTTGCAGGTCACGTTGCAAGCTACACAGCAGGGGAACAGCTGGCGTTGCTGAACCCCACTGACACATTGACTGGTGTTTTTCTCTGTGCAGATTGCATGTCCGGGCAAAAACTAGCGGTGTTAGAGCCCAGGGTCAGCAGGAGGAGGAGGAGAGGAGCAAAGTGTAGGCCGAAGCCTGCACTGGTGGCAGCTTTTGGTCGGTTGTGCCAGCGTGGCTTGTGCTGGACACGATGCCGGCTACACAGCGGGGGAACAGCAGGCGGTGCTGAACCCCACTAACACATTGGCTGGTGTTTTTCTCTGTGCAGCTAGCATGTCCGGGCAGAAACTGGCGTTGTTTGAGCCCAGGGTCAGCAGGAGGAGGAGAGGAGCAAAGTGTAGGCCGAAGCCTGCACTGGTGGCAGCTTTTGTTCTGTTGTGCCAGCGTGGCTTGTGCTGGACACGTTGCCGACTACACAGCAGGGGAACAGCTGGCGGTGCTGAACCCCACTAACACATTGGCTGGTGTTTTTCTCTGTGCAGCTAGCATTTCCGGGCAAAAACTAGCGGTGTTTGAGCCCAGGGTCAGCAGGAGGAGTAGAGGAGCAGAGTGTAGGCCGAAGCCTAGTTGAACCAATTTCAAAGGTTACCTTTAACCCCCCCCTCAGGTGTTGCAAGGTACAAGAGCCACACCTTGTGCAGCATTAATGCTGCACAAGTAAAAGGTTGCTCTATTTGTTTTGCTCCTTGCACACGCTGACTAAAACACGTACACTATTTAGCCCATTATACTGTCAAACAGTTGTGGAGGCGTGACTTGTCTTTTTAACGAGACGCAGCACAGGTGTCAAAATTTGCACCTAGGTACTGGGCGCAGATTCCTGAGCGTTGTTATTTGCTGTACAGGAGTCTGCGCTATTGTGATCCCTTGGCCATGCGCTGTGAGCGCTTCCTGTCTTCTGACCTCATTTCATGTCGGCCGTTGCGGTTAGCAATGGACATGAATCCCAGACCCACAGTGTGTTTTCAAAAAATCACACTGCGTGGCTGGGATTCGTGGCCTTGTGCAGTAAATAGGTTTGCCGCTTACACATGTCCTTACACCTGCTCCAGACTGGGCGGCCTCAGCTGATCCCTTATCGCCTACCACGGCCAGGAGGCCGCACAGTCTGAAGAAGGCGGAAGGAGATGAGTTAAGACAGGCGAACATATGCACTGCTCGTGCCCATAAACCACACCCTCGCTGACAAAATAAATATGACAACGAGGGGCGTTGTTTCTAGCAGGGCGGATGCACAGGCGCAGCCAGCTAACCATGATGACAAAAGACGGGAAACGCTACCAAGGGGGGTGCTGCGTATCATTACAAAGGAAAGTCACACCTCAGGGACAGTGGAATGGTCTCAATGAGACACATTTTGTACGTGTTGAGTTCCACGTGGGCAAGGAGAAAAAGTCAGCCACCTTGTACAAATGCAGCAGTACTGCTGTACTAGGTGGCTGTTATACATAGAAACACCTGGGGGGGTGGGGCCAGGTTCCCTTTTAATTTCAGTTCCTGTGCCTGCATGGCGTTTGCAGGTCACGTTGCCGGCTACACAGCAGGGGAACAGCTGGCGTTGCTGAACCCCACTAACACATTGGCTGGTGTTTTTCTCTGTGCAGCTAGCACTTCCGGGCAAAAACTAGCGGTGTTTGAGCCCAGGGTCAGCAGGAGGAGGAGAGGAGCAGAGTGTAGGCCGAAGCCTGCACTGGTGGCAGCTTTTGTTCTGTTGTGCCAGCGTGGCTTGTGCTGGACACGTTGCCGACTACACAGCAGGGGAACAGCTGGCGGTGCTGAACCCCACTGACACATCACCTAGTGTTTTTTTCTGTGTAGACAACACTTCCAGGTGGCAACTGACAGTGTTGAAACCCAGGGAATCAAAGAGGAGCAGAGTGTAGGCCGAAGCCTGCAGTGGAGCAAGTTGAAAGGGAACCTTTAACCCCCCCCCCCAGGCATTTGTTGCTGAAAGAGCCATCTTGTACAGCAGTAATACTGCACATGGAAAATGGTGGCTCCGAAAATTATGCTCCTTGCAAACGCTGAAGTACACACTCATATAATGTGTCCCCTCACACCGTCAAACCATCCCGGAAGTGGGACTTTCCTTTGTAATGTGACACAGCACAGCCGTCATTCCAACCCCCTTGGTGCCGGGCACCACCTCCTCAACGTTGTTTGGTTCTGTCACGGAGCCCGCACTGTAATGTTATCCCTTGGCCATGCACAGTTAGCGGTGCCCGTCTTCTGACATCATGTAGGTGTCAGGCTGGCAGTGCCTGTGCGTCCAAGCTGCCCGAGATCCAACCTTGCAGTGTCATCTAATGTAGTCCCACTGCGGGCCAGGGATCCATGGGCATGCGCAGTGCATATCATCGCCTCTCACTCACCTCCTTCCTGCTTCTTCAGACTGTGCGGCGTCACGGCCGTGGCATGCTATTAGGGATCAGCTGACGCCGCCTAGTCTGAAGAAGCGTGAAGAAGGGGAGTGAGAGGCTAGTATATGCACTGCGCATGGCCATGGATACCAGGCCCACTGTGGGATCACATTAGACGACACTGCGAGGTGTGATTTCGGGCAGCGTGGACGCACAGGCGCAGCCAGGACGACAACAAATGATGTCAGAGGACGGGCAGCGCAAACTGTGCATGGCCAAGGGATAACATAACAGCGCAGGGTCCATGACGGAATCAAACAACGCTAAGGAGGCAGCGCACGGTGCCAAGGGGGTAGCAATGACGGCTGTGCTGTGTCACATTACAAAGGAAAGTCCCACCTCCGGGACGGTTGGACGGTGTGAGGGGACACATTACATGAGTGTGTAGTTCAGCGTTTGCAAGGAGCATAATTTCAAGAGCGACCTTTCCCTTGTGCAGTATTAGTGCTGCACATGGTGGCTCTTTCAGTAACAAACGCCTAGGGGGGGGGGGGGACAGGTCCCCTTACATTTTAGTTGTGCCAGCGTGGCGGTCGCATGACACGTTGCCGGATACACAGCTGGGGATCAGCTGACGTTACTGAACCCCAATAACAGAGGAGCGACTGTTGACTGTGCACACAGCACTTCCAGGCACCAACTGGCGGTGTTAGAGCCCAGGGACAGCAGGAGGAGCAGATTGGAGGTATTGCCGCACACACAGCTGGGGATCAGCTGACGTTACTGAACCCCAATAACAGAGGAGCGACTGTTGACTGTGCACACAGCACTTCCAGGCACCAACTGGCGGTGTTAGAGCCCAGGGACAGCAGGAGGAGCAGAGGAACAGAGTGTAGGCCGAAGCCTGATTGGAGCAAGTTGAAAGGAAACCTTTAACCCCCCCCCCCAAGACGTTTGTAGCTGAAAGAGCCATGTTGTGCAGCACTAAGGATGCAAAAGGAAAAGGTTGCTCTTTTAATTATGCTCCTTGCAAACACCGAAGTAAACACTAAAAATGTGTCCCTTTATACCGTTAAACCGTTCCGGAGGTGCGAATTTCCTTCGTAATGGGACACAGCACAGCTGTCATTCCTATCCCCTTGATGCCGTGCGCTGCCTCCTCAGCGTTGTTTTAAGCTGCCACGGAGCCTGCGCTGTTCTGTTAGCCCTTGGCCATGCCCAATTAGCGCTGCCTGTCTTCTGACATAATTTGGTGTCAGGCTGTCAGTGCCTGTGCGTCCACGCTGCTCCAGATCCCACCTCGCAGTCTCATCTAACGTAATCCCACTGCGGGCCTTGGAACCATGGGCATGCACAGTGCATAACCTCGACTCTCACTCCCCTCCTTCCCTCTTCTTCAGACTGTGCGGTGTCACGGCCGTGGCATGCTAGGGATCAGCTGACGGCGCACAGTCTAAAGAAGGCGGAGGGAAATGAGCGAGAGCCCGAGGGGAAGATATGCACTGCGCATGCCCATGGATCCCAGGCCCGCAGTGTGACTCAATCAGAAGACACTGCGAGGCGGGATCTCGGGCACCGCGGCCGCACAGGCGCAGCCAGCCTGACACCAAATTATGTCAGAAGACAGGCAGCGCAAATAGGGCATGCCCAAGGGATAACAGAACAGCGCAGGCTCCGTGACAGCTTAAAACAACGCTGAGGAGGCAGCGCATGGCACCAAGGGGGTAGGAATGACGGCTGTGCTGCGTCACATTACGAAGGAAAGTCCCAGCTCCGGGACGGTATAACGGTATCAGTGAACACATTTTATAAGTGTTAAGTTCTGCGTGTGCAAAGAGCTAAAAAAAAAGAGCTACCTTTTCCTTGTGCAGCATTACTGCTGCACAAGATGGCTCTTTCAGTAACAAACGACGGGGGGGGGGGGGGGGGGACAGGTTCCCTTACATTTAGGTTGTTGTGCCAGCGTGGCGGTCGCAGGACACATTGCCGGCTACACAGCTGGGGATCAGCTGACGTTACTGAAACCCAATAACACTGGGTCGTATGTTTTTACTGTGCAGCCTGCACTTCTGAGCCGCAACTGGCGGTGTTGGAGCCCAGGAATAGCAGTTCAGGTGGTAGAAAGATGAACACAGCAGGAGACCTGGATGACACCCAATTACTTAATCAGGCAGAGGAGTGGCAAATTCCTGCGAGATCCAGGCCTGGTTCATTTTCAGGAAAGTAAGCCGGTCAACGTTATCGGAGGATAGTCGCATGCGACGGTCTGTTAGTACACCACCTGCGGCACTAAAGACACGTTCCGATAAGACACTAGCCGCAGGGCAAGCCAGCACCTCCAATGCATACTGGCTTAGCTCTGGCCATGTATCCAGCTTAGAGACCCAAAACTTGAACGGGGAAGAGCCGTCTGGGAGTACAGTAAGAGGGCAAGCCATGTAGTCTGTCACCATCTGACGGAACCGTTGCCTCCTGCTGACTGGAGCCGCCGGTGATGGTGTAGACATTTGGGGCGGGCACACAAAAGTGTGCCAGAGTTGTGCCATACTGGGCTTGCCTTGGGCAGAGGCACTGCTTCTGCTCCCTCTTTGGGCAGAGCCTCCCCCACTGCCTCGACGCACTGAGCTGCTTTGTAAAGCACTAGCAGCACTCCTCTCAGTTGGACAGGAGAAGATGATGGAATTCACCAGTGTGTCGTGGTACTCCCGCAATTTACGCTCCCGGGTCAACGCAGGGATGAGGTTTTGGACGTTGTCCCGGTAGCGAGGATCGAGGAGGGTGAACACCCAATAATCAGGCATGTTGAGAATGTGGTCGATGCGGCGGTCGTTTCTCAGGCACTGCAGCATGAAATCCACCATGTGCTGCAGAGTGCCAACCGGCCCAGAAACGCTGTCCCCTGCTTGAGACATGATCTCTGCCCGCTCGTCATCACCCCACCCTCGCTGTACACACTGACCACTGGACAATTGTGTCGCTCCCTCCTCTGGACGGAGCTCTTCCTCCTCCATTGACTCCTCCTCATCCTCCTCACAAATTGGCCCCTGCGTACCCCTTTGTGAGGAACCACGTGGCGCTGACTCTCCAGAAGCTGATGGAAAAGGTGACTCCTCATCCTCCACCTCTTCCACCACATCATCCCTTAACCCTTGCAAAGTTTGCTGAAGCAGGCAGATAAGGGGGACAGTCATGCTGACTAGTGCATCATCTGCACTTGCCATCCGCGTGGAATAATCAAAAGGACGCAAAACCTGGCAGACGTCCTTCATAGTGGCCCACTCTGTGGTTGTGAAGTCTGATCGGCGCTGACTGCGACTTCTTTGCGCCTGATGCAGCTGGTACTCCATAACTGCTTGCTGCTGCTCACACAACCGCTCCAACATATGTAACGTGGAATTCCACCGGGTAGGTAGGTCACATATGATGCGGTGTTCCGGAAGGCGGAATCGGCGCTGCAGAGCAGCAATGCGGGATCTGGCCAAGCTGGAACGCCGCAAGTGAGCACACTCTAGGCGGACCTTGTGCAGCAGGGCATCAAGATCCGGATAGTCCCTCAGAAAACTCTGCACAACCAAATTGAGCACATGTGCCAGACATGGGATGTGAGTGAGGTTGCCAAGGGCCAAAGCTGCCACCAGATTTCGGCCATTGTCACACACTACCATGCCTGGCTGGAGATTCGCTGGCAGTAACCACACATCGCTCTCCTGCTTTATGGCATTCCAGAGCTCCTGCGCTGTGTGGCTTCGATGCCCCAATGAAACTAGTTTCAAGACGGCCTGCTGACGTTTGGCCACGGCTGTGCTCATGTCGGTCATAGGTAAACGTTCACGGGTCCATGTGGGGGTGGACTGTGACGGATCCTGCAGAGAGGAATCAGAGGAACTGGTGTAAGAGGAGGAGTCGATGCGTACAGACTGGATTCCTGCAATCCTTGGAGTGGGCAGGACACGTCCTGCGCCACTCGCACGATCTGTACCTGGCTCAACAACATTAACCCAATGGGCAGTGAGGGAAACATATCGCCCCTGTCCATGCTGACTGGTCCACGCATCGGTGGTGAGGTGGACCTTGCTACTGACGGCGTTCAGTAGCGCATGTTTTATGTTTGCCTCAACATGCCTGTGCAGGGCAGGGACAGCCTGCCTGCTGAAGTAAAAGCGGCTGGGCACCTTGTACTGTGGGACTGCCAATGCCATCAAGTCACGGAAGCTGTCAGTCTCCACCAGCCTGAACGAGAGCATTTCCAGGGACAACAGTTTGGCAATGCCTGCATTCAGAGCCTGTGCTCGGGGGTGGTTGGCCGAGAATGCCCGCCTTTTCTCCCATGCCTGTACTACCGATGGCTGTAGAGTAGACTGGGAGTGTGAGGATGACTGGGAAGGTGGTGCTGTGGGTGGAATTACACAAGGTCTCTGGGAGGAAGCCAAACCAGCTGTGCGTGAGCTGGAGGAAGAGGCAACACGAGCTGAAGAGGTGGTAGCTGCCGCTGTTGGTTGGCCTACATCTTCAGTGTGTTTCTGTAACTCCACCGCGTGCCTGGTCCGCACATGTTTCCACATATTTGTGGTATTGAGGTTGCTGACATTTTTCCCTCTTTTTACTTTATGATGACACAGCTTGCATTTGACAAAACAAATGTCATCTGCAACTGTGTCAAAAAAGGACCAGGCACTGCAAGTCTTGGGAGCGCCCTTTTTGGCTTTGGAAAGAGACAGGCTCCTAACGGGTGCCAAAGTGGAGGCTACAGGCTCCGCAGTCTTCCCCCTCCCTCTCCCTCTTTGGCCCGTAAGAGGAAGCTCTTCCTCTGAGCTGCTCCCACCACCTTCCTGTTCCTCACGCCACGATGGGTCAAGGACCTCATCATCTCCACTACCCTCTGCCACCAACTGCTCCTCCTGGGTAGTCTCAGCAGCACAGTACGCACGAGAAAGCGGCACCTGAGTTTCATCATCAGATGCGTACTGCGCTGTGGTCACCGGAGGCACTGGCCCACCTGCCTCTTCAGAGTCAGAGAGAAAAAGGTGTTGGGCATCACTGCACACTGCCTCTTCTTCCATTTCTCCAATGCTGCTTGGCTGGCCCCCTGTTTCCAAGCCAAGAGATTCAGAGAACAGAAGTAGAGACGGCTCCTGTCCTGGGCTCTCTGACTGCCTGGCCAATTTGGCAGGTGGTGAAGAGACAGATGGCTGCTCTCCAGTGCTCTGTGCCTGAGAGGATGTGGCACTAACTGAAGTCGATGCCGAGGCGTTAGCTGCCATCCACCCGACAACGGCTTCAATTTGGTCTTCACGCAGCAGCGGTGCACGGCGCTCTCCGACAAAGCTGCGCATGAAGGACTGTTCCCTGCTGAAACTGAGTGACGACGAGTCACCGGCGCCCGCAGCAGGCACAGAATCACCACGTCCTCTCCCTGCTCCTCTCCCTGCTCCGCGCCCACGCCCACGTGCCTTACTCCCTGCCCTCTTCATCTTGGTTGACAGATAAAGATAAGCAGAAAAGTACTAAGGCCTTAGTGTGCTTATTCCTGTAATGCTCCTCCTAACAGGTGTAAGAAACACTAATGTTGTAAATTGTGGACTAAACTTTATTATTTTTCAAATGTGGCCTACACAAGTGTAAGTTGTGTTTGGTGAACTTAACCTTTTTTTTGGTGCAGATCGGGCTACAGAGCTAGTTTAAATCACACGGAGACCGTGCAGACAGCCGTAAACGGCGCTGCAAGGCCAAGAAACCCTCCTCTAGGTTATCCTATATAGTGTTTTTCCACTATTTAGCTGGATACAAGTGGAAAGACACTAATAGGAATTTTTTTTTTCAAATTTTAAACTGGCTGCACTATTTGAAAAAAAGGAAATTGTTTTTCAAGGTATGAGGCAGTAACGCACCCTGAGCTGAATCCAACCGGCTATGGCTGCACACAGACTACAGGGCGAGCTGGGCTCACACGGAGACCGTGCAGACAGCCGTAAACGGCGCTGCAAGGCCAAAAAACCCTCCTCTAGGTTATCCTATATAGTGTTTTTCCACTATTTAGCTGGATACGAGTGGAAAGACACTAATAGGAATTTTTTTTTTCAAATTTTAAACAGGCTGCACTATTTGAAAAAAAGGAAAATTTTTCTCAAGGTATGAGCCAGTAACGAACCCTGAGCTGAATCCAACCGGCTATGGCTGCACACAGACTACAGGGCGAGCTGGGCTCACACGGAGACCGTGCAGACAGCCGTAAACGGCGCTGCAAGGCCAAAAAACCCTCCTCTAGGTTATCCTATATAGTGTTTTTCCACTATTTAGCTGGATACGAGTGGAAAGACACTAATAGGAATTTTTTTTTTCAAATTTTAAACAGGCTGCACTATTTGAAAAAAAGGAAAATTTTTCTCAAGGTATGAGCCAGTAACGAACCCTGAGCTGAATCCAACCGGCTATGGCTGCACACAGACTACAGGGCGAGCTGGGCTCACACGGAGACCGTGCAGACAGCCGTAAACGGCGCTGCAAGGCCAAAAAACCCTCCTCTAGGTTATCCTATATAGTGTTTTTCCACTATTTAGCTGGATACGAGTGGAAAGACACTAATAGGAATTTTTTTTTTCAAATTTTAAACAGGCTGCACTATTTGAAAAAAAGGAAAATTTTTCTCAAGGTATGAGCCAGTAACGAACCCTGAGCTGAATCCAACCGGCTATGGCTGCACACAGACTACAGGGCGAGCTGGGCTCACACGGAGACCGTGCAGACAGCCGTAAACGGCGCTGCAAGGCCCAAAAACCCCCCTCTAGGTTATCCTATGTAGTGTTTTTCCACAATAGAGCTGGAGACTGGTGGAAAAACACTAATAGGAAATTTGAGAAAAAATGTGCAGCAGGCTGCACTAAGAGCAAAAAAGAACAACTGTGTGAGGCAGTGTGAACCCCCCCTGAGCTGAATACAACCGGGTATATGGCTGCACACAGACTACAGAGTGAGCTGCACACACACACACACAGAGACCTTGCAGAACGCTGTTAAAACAGCGCTGCAAGGCAAGAGCAAGGTGAACAGTGAAGAACACACAGCGTTTTGCTAAATTAGCCTTTGGAAAGGAAAATAAAGCAATTAGCTAGCTCAACTGGCCCTCAGTTAGAACACAGCGTCCTGTCCCTAACTGAAATCACAGCAGAGTGAGCGCAAAATGGCGGCAGCGCTTTTTTATAGTGCAGAGTGACATCATTTCAGCAGCCAATCCAAGCCTTGCCAGTACTTACATGCCCACCATGCTAAACAGGATGTGCCCACACTTTCATTCATTCCTCATTGGCTGCTGCGTTCAATTTGAATTCTGGGAACTTCCGATTCCGGTATCCGATACGCGGGAAGTATCGGAATTCAGTATCGGAATTCCGATACCGCAAATATCGGCCGATACCCGATACTTGCGGTATCGGAATGCTCAACACTACTGTTCACAAACGATCTCCATCAAATCTCACTGAGCTCGAGCTGTTTGCCAAGGATGAATGGGCGAGAATTTCAGTCTCCCGATGTACAGAACTGATAGAGACATACCCCAAGAGACTTGCAGCGTTAATTGAAGCAAAAGGTGGCGCAGCAAAGTATTAAGTTAAAGGGGCCGAATAATATTGCATGGAGAAGCTTGTGTATGACAAATCAATCCTCAGAAAATGTGTGAAAACCTTTGTAATTTCCAAAAGAAAAAACATTTTTCCTTCCATAACAGACCTTTCTATTATTAAATCTAAAGTTTGGTTTCCAGGTGTTAATTTAATCATGGGGAAGGACCAATAGAAAGAGAAACTTCTTGGTGATGCAATCTACTCATTTGTCAATTTCATAGGATGAGAAAGGATCATGTACAGCTATGTGTGGGGTCAGTAGAGGCTGCCCCCCAGCTTTTTTTTACGACTCCCTTCGTCCTATGAGCCGGAATTACATCTGGCTACAACCCATTTAGCCACTTACAAGAGGTTGTTTGAGTTCTTTTGCTCTCCACTCAGGCTGCACTTTCACAAGGTTATCTCCAATGAGTTTCATTCCATCCACCCACAAAGCAGTTCCCAATATTTGTACATTGAGGCCAATCCATTCCACTCATCTGAAAACAGGCAAAACACTTTCCCACCATCTTATTTTTTTCCCTGAGTCATATTATTTAAGGTTATAGATTGTTCCCTTTGCTTTGTCACAGTCCGGCACTGTAGAACATAGTGCCCCAATCCTCCACAGTTGTAACATTTTACAGTTTTGGCGCCCGAACGGGGCCGTGCAACCAGCCAAATCGGAATCCGTATGTGGGAGCAACCTGAGAGATTGGACACGCAAAACACAGCTGCAGCAAGGTAAGAAAATTTATTCTTACACTGTTTTCTCGTACTCTTCCCATGAGTATATTATCTGCAAATACCCTGTCCTATGTCTAATATTTAGATATTCTCTTGAAGATCCCATTTCCTTCTTTATAATATGGGCAGTCATGTCTGACACTTTTGTATCTACCAATGTCTCAAGGTCTTGCCATGTACAGTTATATGTAACCTACATCTGTTGGATCTATTGAAGAAAGGAATTTGCTTCCCATTGGAATTATGAAGCTGTTTCAGCCTGGCTAACTGATCACTTGGGCTTCAAGGCCTTGTACTGTGTTGCAGACACCCTTGAAGAGGGGAATTTACCAATACCTGAGGAGTGTTAGTCGAAAGCCTCCCATGAGTAGCTGTCAGTTGTTGGGAATGCCCTATGTCAGCCCCACCTACTGTATTACTCTTGTCCCTCTCCCCACTCCATGTCAACAGAAGTGGGGTAGGTTAGGTGTTGTCTCCTCCACATAGTATATAGTTTTGTTCTCCGCAGACATTATAAGAGCATCCTGGACATTGGCCTAAGTCGGGGCACTTCATAATTTAAACACCAGTATCTTCATCCTAGATTCTGTTCTTTACATATTGTACATGTCCACCTTCCAGTCCATTATAGGGAGGAATTACCATTGGCTCTGTCCGATTCATTTCTTCAGTCCATTGTCAAAACATTGATATAAAACCCTATTACCTATAGTATTGTTTCTTTACACCGGCTCTAATCGCCTCATCCTCTGCTTTCTTTCACTGTTCAAATTTAGATGCTAGACCATTGTCTTGTATCCAACCATGGAGCTCTTTCATTTACAACTGACACTTACACACATCCAGACTCCACTCTGGGGGGATTGCTGCCTTTTTGAACACGTTTGTCCAATTTGTTACAACATTCTTTCCTTCACATTTTCTGACCACTCTCTTTCCAGTCTTTTCTTGGGGTATATCTTTTATTTATATAAGTGTCATTAGGTATTAAACACCCTAAAATCTTGTTTCACAGTGCCAGAAAACATTCCTTGTGCATAAGTCTGGCACAAAGCTAATTTATCACCCTACACAACAAGAACTCAAGTAGACAACAACAGGACACCTATTCTGTGGATCATTCTCAACAGCCAAACAAGACACTGCAGCACTAGCAATTATCCAAGTGTGAGTGCCACTAAATTTTACTGTTATACACTAATTATATCTCATACACACAGTTCAAAAAGGTAAAGTTATCTATTTAGTTCTTAGACTAGACTCTTAAATGCAAAATAAGTCACCTGGAAAAGAGGAGGACTTAGAATACAAATTCTAACAGTCTATTCAGTAGGACTATCAGCTGTGTATCCACCAGACTTCTGCACAACACAACTGATGGTCCCAACCCCATTTATAAGGCAATAAATCCCACTTATTAAACCAGACAGGGCACACCTGTGAAGTGAAATCCATTTCCAGTGACTACCTCTTGAAGCTCATCAAGAGAATGCCAAGTGTGTGCAAAGCAGTCATCAAAGCAAAAGGTGGCTAGAACCTAGCCACCTGAAGAACCTAGAATATAAGACATAATTTCAGTTGTTTCACACTTTTTTGCTAAGTAAATAATTCCACATGTGTTAATTCATAGTTTTGATGCCTTCAGTGTGAATGTACAATTTTCATAGTCATGAAAATACAGAAAAACCTTTAAATGAGAAGGTGTGTCCAAACTTTTGGTCTGTACTGTATATATATATATATATATTATCCCCTTGATAAAGCTGACATACTAAAAAGCGAAACGTACGTTGGGGCGCTCTTGGATGCGATCTAGTGCCACTTCCCCATCTATCCTTTGGTGAGTGTTGTTCCTGCTGCATATTTGCACATTTTTGACCACTTGGTCAGAACATAGATAAATTTTTTTTATTTTTTTTATTTGGAACATACTTTCCCCTTTACCTCTCACTATGTATTATGTACTATTGGGGCATAGGTGGCGCTATTGATCTGGCACATCATCCGGTTTTAGTATCACTTTTTGGAATATATTTATATGACTTGATATGTTTTTGTAATAAAGCTTACTATTTTTTAACCCTAAATACTCCTGTTTCCTCCGATCTTCTATATATATATATATATATATATATATATATATATGTGATCCTATGATTAAGGAGTGCTTCAACTATTACCCCGCAGGTAGACTTCCCGAGAAAGAACCCCGGTGCTTATTAGGCTGGTGAATTCACTTATATGTGGGGTTCAATAGAAGGTATAGTTTCAATTCGGTACCTGTGATGCCGATACTTGCAAATAATAAATTAAATTAAGAGCTGTCCATGAATCCCGGGCGGAAATAGTAGGGCAGGTTACTTAGCTTAGTATATGCTGTCTTTGTTCGTCGGCTTCCAGGCAGCTTATGCGAGCGCCGTCCCGGCCGGTGACGGACGCTCGCGCAGCCTGTACTTGAGGATCCTTGCGCGATGCTTTGCAGGACCTTCGGTGACGTTCATCAGTCACGTGATCGTCAGTTACGTGGTGCCCCTGGAGATACTATGGATCGCAGTGGGAGCGAGAAAACCTACGCATTTCAGAATAGCTACGGATTCCTTCATCAGGGTTGGCTCCCCCTGCGCTGAATGGCTTTATATACCTGCAGTTCATCTCCCATAGGCTTAATTGAATGCGAACAGTTCCACTTCTTATTTATGCCCCTGGGTTTCAATGTGTCCATCTCAAAGATATATATTTTTTCTTCACGGGACATTTGTCTTATGAAGTCTCCATTTGGCCAATCACGTTGGACTACTTTTATGCCTGTCACCTTTATTCCCTGTATAGATCCCTCATGATGAATTTAAAAATATTTAGATAATGGGTGCTCATTATATTTAGTTCTTAGACTAGACTCTTAAATGCAAAATAAATCACCTGGAATAGAGGAGGACTGGACTCATAATGAAAGTGAGGCAACATTTTAAGAATAAGCTTCTTACCTTATGCTGCAGCTTTTCGGCTCACTGTCACTGGACAGTCTTTCTTCTCTCGAGATACAGATGCTACAATGGACGTTTGGTCTCTGTTTGGGCACCAAATTTATTTCAGTGAAATCAGCTCAGTTCTATTGCCTTTTGAACTCCAAATAATAAGATAAGTTTGCGAGCGTTCAGGAAATCAAACAGCACAACCCTAGTATGGTCTACACAGGGGGAATCTCGAGCCATCTCCGCTGCGGTCTCCCATTCTTATCCAGCCGCAGTGGAGTCTGCTCAGCAGGGACGTCGGTCCCAGCGTCTTGCTCAGTCTCACTCTGTACAGAGAGTTACTGCTGCTTCCTCAGCTTCTGCCATTAAAGCCAGTGCTGGTCAGCAGCGAGCAGACTTCTCTGGGACTAAGTCCTTGTCTGCACACACTGAGCATGCCCAGGGCAAGATCTCCCGTTGGAGATCGAGGGTCATGTGCTCAGGCCCTGCAGCACATTCCATTGCTCCTCTTGGCAGGTCTTGGAAGGGCAAAGTTTCTGTGGCCACTTCCTGTGCTGCAACTATATAAACTGTGCATGACCGCACGGCCATGCGCTAGTGTACATTTGCATACGTGTGTTTGTTGTGAGTGCAAGTCGTCCTTGGATACCCCTTCCCTATTGAATGTCTGTTCGCGGAAGGTGTATGGTTGCTATCTAGCGCCTGACTTATCCTACAGCACAAATCACACATTACAGTGTCCAGTTGCTGTGACCGCCAGTACGGCGCCGTGCACTTCCTCTGTGCTTTCCTTACCCAAGCCTGGGTGGTTAGTGGCGTTCGTCAGTGCGGCACCGCATGCACTCTTGTGCCCTAAATATTGTTATTTTCCTTACACACCCAGTTGCGGTGTTGTGCCAGCAAGGGTCTAATCGGACTTCAATCCTAGTTGGGGTTGAGTTCGCTGACTACTTGCTCGCGCTCTATGTGCGGTACCGTGATCCTGTGATGCAACAGGATCGATTCCTTCACGCTGGGTGAAGTCTAACTCACGTGTGTATACTTATGAGTACCGCCATATAGTCCGTCATTACTTGGCAGCAGGTTCCATCTCTGCACGGTGGACCCCGGGCTGCGAACGCACCATACTCTATCTGTATCATTATTTGGTGCGTTCCGCTAGCCCTAACAATGAATTTTGGCCTTTCTGCTTGTGTGCCAGTCCTGAGTGTGCCATCTCTCTTAAATAGTGGGCCATAGAAAGCCTAGTGTTTTTTTTTAAATTTGGTATCTAAATTCTCCCTGAAAAAAAAAAAAAACAGTGGGAGATTAATATTGGCCTTTCTGCTTGTCTGCCAGTCCTGAGTGTTCCATCTCTCTTAAATAGTGGGCCATAGAAAGCCTAATGTTTTTTTTTTTTAAATTTGGTATCTGAATTCTTCCTGAAAAAAAAAAAACGTGGGAGATTAATATTGGCCTTTCTGCTTGTCTGCCAGTCCTGAGTGTGCCATCTCTCTTAAATAGTGGGCCATAGAAAGCCTAGTGTTTTTTTTTTTTAATTTGGTATCTAAATTCTCCCTGAAAAAATAAAAACAACGTGGGAGATTAATATTGGCCTTTCTGCTTGTGTGCCAGTCCTGAGTGTGCCATCTCTCCTAAATAGTGGTCCATAGAAAGCCTAGTGTTTTTTTTAATTTGGTATCTAAATTCTCCCTGGAAAAAAAAAACAGTGGGAGATTAATATTGGCCTTTCTGCTTGCGTGCCAGTCCTGAGGGTGCCATCTCTCTTAAATAGTGAGCCATAGAAAGCCTAGTGTTTTTTTTTTTAAATTTGGTATCTAAATTCTCACTGAAAAAAAAAAAACGTGGGAGATTAATATTGGCCTTTCTGCTTGTCTGCCAGTCCTGAGTGTGCCATCTCTCTTAAATAGTGGGCCATAGAAAGCCTAGTGTTTTTTTTTTAATTTGGTATCTAAATTCTCCCTGGAAAAAAAAAACAGTGGGAGATTAATATTGGCCTTTCTGCTTGCGTGCCAGTCCTGAGGGTGCCATCTCTCTTAAATAGTGGGCCATAGAAAGCCTAGTGTTTTTTTTTTAATTTGGTATCTAAATTCTCCCTGGAAAAAAAAAACAGTGGGAGATTAATATTGGCCTTTCTGCTTGCGTGCCAGTCCTGAGGGTGCCATCTCTCTTAAATAGTGAGCCATAGAAAGCCTAGTGTTTTTTTTTTTAAATTTGGTATCTAAATTCTCACTGAAAAAAAAAAAACGTGGGAGATTAATATTGGCCTTTCTGCTTGTCTGCCAGTCCTGAGTGTGCCATCTCTCTTAAATAGTGGGCCATAGAAAGCCTGGTGTTTTTTTTTTTTAAATTTGGTATCTAAATTCTCCCTGAAAAAATAAAAACAACGTGGGAGATTAATATTGGCCTTTCTGCTTGCGTGCCAGTCCTGAGTGTGCCATCTCTCTTAAATAGTGGGCCATAGAAAGCCTAGTGTTTTTTTTTTTTAATTTGGTATCTAAAGTCTCCCTGAAAAAAAAAACAGTGGGAGATAAATATTGGCCTTTCTGCTTGTATGCCAGTCCTGAGTGTGCCATCTCTCTTAAATAGTGGGCCATAGAAAGCCTAGTGTTTTTTTTTTTAATTTGGTATCTAAATTCTCCCTGGAAAAAAAAACAGTGGGAGATTAATATTGGCCTTTCTGCTTGCGTGCCAGTCCTGAGTGTGCCATCTCTCTTAAATAGTGAGCCATAGAAAGCCTAGTGTTTTTTTTTTAAATTTTGTATCTAAATTCTCCCTGAAAAAAAAAAAAACGTGGGAGATTAATATTGGCCTTTCTGCTTGTGTGCCAGTCCTGAGTGTGCCATCTCTCTTAAATAGTGGGCCATAGAAAGCCTAGTGTTTTTTTTTTTAATTTGGTATCTAAATTCTCCCTGAAAAAAAAAACAGTGGGAGAATAATATTGGCCTTTCTGCCTGTGTGCCAGTCCTGAGTGTGCCATCTCTCTTAAATAGTGGGCCATAGAAAGCCTAGTGTTTTTTTTTTAATTTGGTATCTAAATTCTCCCTGAAAAAAAAACAGTGGGAGATTAATATTGGCCTTTCTGCTTGTCTGCCAGTCCTGAGTGTGCCATCTCTCTTAAATAGTGGGCCATAGAAAGCCTAGTGTTTTTTTTTTATTTGGTATCTAAATTCTCCCTGAAAAAAAAAACAGTGGGAGATTAATATTGGCCTTTCTGCTTGTGTGCCAGTCCTGAGTGTGCCATCTCTCTTAAATAGTGGGCCATAGAAAGCCTAGTGTTTTTTTTTTTTAAATTTGGTATCTAAATTCTCCCTGAAAAAAAAAACAGTGGGAGATTAATATTGGCCTTTCTGCTTGTCTGCCAGTCCTGAGTGTGCCATCTCTCTTAAATAGTGGGCCATAGAAAGCCTAGTGTTTTTTTTTTAATTTGGTATCTAAATTCTCCCTGAAAAATAAGAAAAAAACAGTGGGAGATTAATATTGGCCTTTGTGCTTGAGTGACAGTCCTGCGTGTGTGGCATCTCTCTCATTTGGTGCCACAGAAAACAGAGTGTGTAACATCGTGCCTGATTTTCCTTGCGGTCTCACCCACCTATAAAGGGATATCTAAATCATACAGAAGTTAGAGTTCACCTTGTAAGTTGTTTGACAGTAAGAAATACCGTTAGTTTGGTAACGTTTTTAAAACAATGAGGAAGTCTGGTGGAAGAGGTCGTGGCCGTGGGCGTTCATTGCCAGCTGGTAATGATGGTAGTGGTAGTGGAGCATCGGGTGGTCGTGGGAAAAACAATATAGCACCTAAGTCTCGAGCTGTGGAGCCAGGTTCGTCATCTGGCTACACAAGGCCTCGAACGCTCCATTTTCTGGGAGTAGGAAAACCGCTTTTAAAGCCGGAGCAGCAAGAGCAAGTTTTGGCTTATCTTGCTGACTCAGCCTCTAGCTCTTTTGCCTCCTCTTCTGAAACTGGTAAATGTAAAAGCAGCGCGTCGTTAGTGGATGTTCACGGTCAGGGACAAGTCGCTTCCTTGTTCTCTTCAGCAAAAACAGCAACAGAGAAGGATGCAGCAGGCGACACAACGGGTTACTCCATGGAGCTCTTTACACATACCGTCCCTGGCTTAGAAAGTGAAACAGTTAACAGGCCATGCCCATTACAAGTTGAATCTGACATTGAGTGCACTGATGCACAGCCACAGCCAGACTACTATGCTGGTCCTTTGACTCAGACCACAACATTGCCCTCGCAGTGTACTGATCGAGAATCAGACCCTGATGAGACTATGTTGCCCCGTCACGAACGCTATACCACCGACTTACACGGTGACACAGACGAAGTTGCACACGAGCTAGAAGAGGAGGTTATAAATGACCCAGTTGTTGACCCCGATTGGCAGCCATTGGGGGAACAGGGTGCAGGCGGCAGTAGTTCTGAAGCGGAGGAGGAGGGGCCGCAGCAGACATCAACATCACAACAGGTTCCATCTGCCGGGCCCGTAGATGGCCCAAAACGCGTGGCAAAGCCAAAACCTGTTGGAGGACAGCGTGGCCATCCGGTTAAAGCTCAGTCTGCAATGCCTGAAAAGGGATCCGATGCTAGAAAGAGTGCAGTCTGGCATTTTTTTAAACAACATCCAATTGATCAGCGCAAAGTCATCTGTCAAAAATGTTCAGCTACCTTAAGCAGAGGTCAGAATCTGAAAAGTCTAAATACAAGTTGCATGCATAGACATTTACCCACCATGCATTTGCAAGCCTGGACTAACTACCAAACGTCCCTTAAGGTTGTAGCACCCTCGGCCAATGAAGCTAGTCAGCAACGCTACATCCCTTCCGTCACTGTAAGGCCACCATTTTCCGCACCACCTGCAGTATCTGTGCAGGTTTCTTTGCCAGACCAAAGCAGTCAGGGTCAGGGAATCACCAGTTTCGTAGTAGGAAACACTGCATCTAGGGCACTGGCGGCAACAATACCGTCTCCAACCGTCTCTCAGTCTGCTATGTCCACCGGCACCCCCGCTAGTTCCACGATCTCCAGCTCTCCAGTCCAGCTCACCCTACATGAGACTCTGGTTAGAAAAAGGAAGTACTTAGCCTCGCATCCGCGTACACAGGGTTTGAATGCCCACATAGCTAGACTAATCTCGTTAGAGATGATGCCCTACCGGTTAGTTGAAAGCGAAGCTTTCAAAGCCCTGATGGACTACGCTGTACCATGCTACAAGCTACCCAGTCAACATTTCTTTTCGAGAAAAACCATCTCAGCCCTCCACCAGCATGTTAAAGAGCGCATCGTCCATGCACTCAGGCAATCTGTGAGTACAAAGGTGCACCTGACAACAGATGCAAGGACCAGTAGGCATGGCCAGGGACGTTTACATCAGCACAATAGACTTTGGCTCACGGCTTATTATCATGAATGTGTCTGGAAGACAAAACAAAGCTGAGAGATTGTTTTCAGCAACAGTAACAGAGGACACTCCCCCGCCCGGTAACAAAGACGCATTGTTGGATAATTTGCTATTACTAATGCTGAAAGGAAACCGTGTGTGGTGGGATCTTAGCTCACTAAAGAATTACAAAGACAAAAATGTGATCCCGAGAGGACTGAGATTAAAGAAAATCCCTAGTACCGTTTATTCAGACACGTTTGTCAAGGAATGGAACACAATTTTATCTGATTGCTCTCTGAAACTTATTGCACTTATCATTCATCATGAGGAAGAAATGCTAATAAAACTACAAAAGGACATTGATATCGCAACTAAGGACGCTAAAGACAAGATGACATCTGCTCAATTTGACGAGTTTTTGAACACCAGTAACTCTAAAATTGTGAAAGCAGAGGAAAATATTATGGACATGAAAAAACGCAAACTGGACCGTGACTTATATGATTATGCTCATGAACAAGTCTATGAATGGGGAAGGTGGGATAGAATGACTCAATCCCACAAATCAATCCTCAAATCCCAAAAACGTCGTACTTCGAAAAATCGCATGCAAAGACAGGTTACATTTAGTTCATCAGAATTAGACACGTCCACTGGAGTTACCGATGATTCAGATCCAGAACTCTTGCAGGCATCAAAAAACTCTTATTTCAAGAAAAGCAAGTGTTAGGGCTAGCGGAATGCACCAAATAATAAGACAGATAGTGTATGGTGCGTTCGCAGCCCGGGGTCCACCGTGCAGAGATGGAATCTGCTGCTAAGTAATGACGGACTATATGGCGGTACTCATAAGTAGGGTTGAGCGAAACGGGTCGTTCATTTTCAAAAGTCGCCGACTTTTGGCAAAGTCGGGTTTCATGAAACCCGATCCGACCCCTGTGTGGGGTCGGCCATGCGGTACGCGACTTTCGCGCCAAAGTCGCGTTTCAATGACGCGAAAAGCGCCATTTCTCAGCCAATGAAGGTAAACGCAGAGTGTGGGCAGCGTGATGACATAGGTCCTGGTCCCCACCATCTTAGAGAAGGGCATTGCAGTGATTGGCTTGCTGTCTGCGGCATCACAGGGGCTATAAAGGGGCGTTCCCGCCGACCGCCATGTTACTGCTGCTGATCTGAGCTTAGGGAGAGGTTGCTGCCGCTTCGTCAGAAGCAGGGATAGCGTTAGGCAGGGTCCATTAACCACCAAACCGCTTGTGCTGTAGCGATTTCCACTGCCCAACACCACCTTCGGTGTGCAGGGACAGTGGAAGCTACATTTTTTTTTTTTTTCCCTCAGCGCTGTAGCTCATTGGGCTGCCCTAGAAGGCTCCCTGATAGCTGCATTGCTGTGTGTACGCCGCTGTGCAAACCAACTGCTTTTTTCAAAGCACAAATCCTCTTGTTCCTTCCTTTCTGCACAGCTATCTTTTTGGTTTGTACACACTTTTTATTTAATTTGTGCATCAGTCCACTCTTTATTGCTGCCTGCCATACCTGGCTGAGATTACTGCAGGGAGATAGTAATTGAAGGACACTCCCTGTTTTTTTTTTTTTTTTTGTGGGAGATTAAGATTGACATTTCTGCTAGAGTGCCATCCCTGTGTGTGCCATCTCTCACTCAGTGGGCCATAGAAAGCCTATTTATTTTTTTGCTTGATTTTGGTTCTAAAATCTACCTGAAAAAATCACTACATCAATCAGTGGGAGAAAAATATTGGCCTCAGGGCTTGTGTGCCACTCCTGACTCCTGTGTGTGCCATCTCTCAGTCAGTGGGCCATAGAAAGCCTATTTATTTTTTTGCTTGATTTGGGTTCTAAAATCTACCTGAAAAAATCACTACATCAATCAGTGGGAGAAAAATATTGGCCTCAGGGCTTGTGTGCCACTCCTGACTCCTGTGTGCATCATCACTCACTCAGTGGGCCATAGAAAGCCCATTTTTTTTTTTTTTTTGCTTTATTTGGGTTCTAAATTCTACCTGAAAAAATCAATAAATCAATCAGTGGGAGATTAATATTGGCCTCTGGGCTTGTGTGCCAGTCCTGAGCGTGCCATCTCTCTCACAAATAGTGGGCCATAGAAAGCCTATTTATTTTTTTTTTTTTGGTTTTATAAATTCTCCCTTAAAAAAAAAAGGGAGATTAATATTGGCCTTTGGGCTTGTGTGCCAGTCCTAAGCGTGCCATCTCTCTCTCTCAGATAGTGGGCCATAGAAAGCCTATTTATTTTTATTTTTTTTTAATGGGTTTATAAATTTTCCCTGGAAAAAAAAAAAAAAAGTGGGAGATTAATATTGGCCTCTGGGCTTGTTTGCCAGTCCTAAGCGTGCCATCTCTCTCTGTCTCTCAGATAGTGGGCCATAGAAAGCCTATTTATTATTTTTTTTATTGGGTTTATAAATTTTCCCTGGAACAAAAAAAAAAAGTGGGAGATAAATATTGGCCTCTGGGCTTGTGTGCCACTCCTGACTCCTGTGTGCGTCATCTCTCACTCAGTGGGCCATAGAAAGCCTTTTTTTGTTTTATTTGTTTTCTAAATTCTCCCTGAAAAAATCATTTTATTTTCTTTGGTTTCTAAATTCTTCCTGAAAAAATCATTTTATTCTATTTTTTTTTCCTAAAGTCTCCCTGAAAAAAAAAAAAAAAAACAAACAAATCAGTGGGAGATTAATATTGCCCTTTCTGCTTGTGTGCCAGTCTTGACTCCTGGGTGTGCCATCTCTCTCTCTCTCTCTCCAATTGTGGGCCATAGAAAGCCTATTATTTTTTTAGCTTGATTTGGGTTACAAAATCTACCTGAAAAAATCACTACATCAATCAGTGGGAGATTAATATTGGCCTCTGGGCTTGTGTGCCACTCCTGACTCCTGTGTGCGTCATCTCTCACTCAGTGGGCCATAGAAAGCCTTTTTTTGTTTTATTTCTTTTCTAAATTCTTCCTGAAAAAATCATTTTATTCTATTTTTTTTTTCCTAAAGTCTCCCTGAAAAAAAACAAAAAAAAAAACAAATCAGTGGGAGATTAATATTGCCCTTTCTGCTTGTGTGCCAGTCTTGACTCCTGGGTGTGCCATCTCTCTCTCTCTCTCCAATTGTGGGCCATAGAAAGCCTATTATTTTTTTAGCTTGATTTGGGTTCCAAAATCTACCTGAAAAAATCACTACATCAATCAGTGGGAGATAAATATTGGCCTCTGGGCTTGTGTGCCACTCCTGACTCCTGTGTGCGTCATCTCTCACTCAGTGGGCCATAGAAAGCCTTTTTTTGTTTTATTTGTTTTCTAAATTCTCCCTGAAAAAATCATTTTATTTTATTTGGTTTCTAAATTCTTCCTGAAAAAATCATTTTATTCTATTTTTTTTTTCCTAAAGTCTCCCTGAAAAAAACAAAAAAAAAAACAAATCAGTGGGAGATTAATATTGCCCTTTCTGCTTGTGTGCCAGTCTTGACTCCTGGGTGTGCCATGTCTCTCACTCTCTCCAATTGTGGGCCATAGAAAGCCTATTATTTTTTTTAGCTTGATTTGGGTTCCAAAATCTACCTGAAAAAATCACTACATCAATCAGTGGGAGATAAATATTGGCCTCTGGGCTTGTGTGCCACTCCTGACTCCTGTGTGCGTCATCTCTCACTCAGTGGGCCATAGAAAGCCTTTTTTTGTTTTATTTGTTTTCTAAATTCTCCCTGAAAAAATCATTTTATTTTATTTGGTTTCTAAATTCTTCCTGAAAAAATCATTTTATTCTATTATTTTTTTTTCCTAATGTCTCCCTTAAAAAAAAAAAAAAATCAAATCAGTGGGAGATTAATATTTACATTTGTGCTTCAGTGACAGTCCTGCGTGTGTGGCATCTCTCTCATTTGTTGCCACCAACAACAGAGTGTGTAACATTGTGCCTGATTTTCGTTGTGGTCTCACTCACCTGTAAAGGGGTAGCTAAATCATACTGAAGTTATAGCTCACCGTGTAATTTGTGTGACAGCAACAAATACCGTTAGTTTGTTTACGTTTTTAAAACAATGAGGAAGTATGGTGGAAGAGGTCGTGGCCGGGGGCGTTCATTGTCAGCTGGTAATGAGGGTAGTGGTAGTGGTGGAGCATCAGCTGGTCGTGGGAAAAAAAATATTGCACCTAAGTCTGGAGCTGTGGAGCCAGGTTCGTCGTCTGGCTACACAAGGCCTCGAACGCTCCCTTTTCTGGGAGTAGGAAAACCGCTTTTAAAGCCGGAGCAGCAAGAGCAAGTTTTGGCTTATCTTGCTGACTCAGCCTCTAGCTCTTTTGCCTCCTCTCGTGAAACTGGTAAATGTCAAAGCAGCGCGTCGTTAGTGGATGTTCACGGTCAGGGACAAGTCGCTTCCTTGTCCTCTTCAGCAAAAACAACAACAGAGAAGAATGCAGCAGGCGACACAACGGGTTACTCCATGGAGCTCATTAACACATACCGTCCCTGGCTTAGAAAGTGAAGCAGTTAACAGTCCATGCCCATTACAAGTTGAATCTGACATGGAGTGCACTGATGCACAGCCACAGCCAGACTACTATGCTGGTCCTTTGACTCAGACCACAACATTGCCCTCGCAGGGTGCTGATCAAGAATCAGACCCTGATGAGACTATGTTGCCCCAACACGAACGCTATACCACCGACCGACACGGTGACACAGACGAAGTTGCACACGAGCTACAAGAAGAGGTAATAGATGACCCAGTTCTTGACCCCGATTGGCAGCCATTGGGGGAACAGGGTGCAGGCGGCAGCAGTTCTGAAGCGGAGGAGGAGGGGCCGCAGCAGGCATCAACATCGCAACAGGTTCCATCTGCCGGGCCCGTATCTTGCCCAAAACGCGTGGCAAAGCCAAAACCTGTTGGAGGACAGCGTGGCCATCCGGTTAAAGCTCAGTCTGCAATGCCTGAAAAGGTATCCGATGCTAGAAAGAGTGCAGTCTGGCATTTTTTTAAACAACATCCAATTGATCAGCGCAAAGTCATCTGTCAAAAATGTTCAACTACCTTAAGCAGAGGACAGAATCTGAAAAGTCTCAATACAAGTTGCATGCATAGACATTTAACCACCATGCATTTGCAAGCCTGGACTAACTACCAAACGTCCCTTAAGGTTGTAGCACCCTCGGCCAATGAAGCTAGTCAGCAACGCAACATCCCTTCCGGCAGTGTAGGGCCACCATTTTCCGCACCACCTGCAGTATCTGTGCAGGTTTCTTTGCCAGGCCAAAGCAGTCAGGGTCAGGGAATCACCAGTTTCGTAGTAGGAAACACTGCATCTAGGGCACCGGTGGCAACAATACCATCTCCCACCGTCTCTCAGTCTGCCATGTCCACCGGCACCCCCGCTAGTTCCACGATCTCCAGCTCTCCAGTCCAGCTCACCCTACATGAGACTATGGTTATAAAAAGGAAGTACTTAGCCTCGCATCCGCGTACACAGGGTTTGAACGCACACATAGCTAGACTAATCTCGTTAGAGATGATGCCCTACCGGTTAGTTGAAAGCGAAGCTTTCAAAGCCCTGATGGACTACGCTGTACCACGCTACGAGCTACCCAGTCAACACTTTTTTTCCAGAAAAGCCATCCCAGCCCTCCACCAGCATGTTAAAGAGCGCATCGTCCATGCACTCAGGCAATCTGTGAGCACAAAGGTGCACCTGACAACAGATGCATGGACCAGTAGGCATGGCCAGGGACGTTACGTGTCCATCACGGCACACTGGGTAAATGTGGTGGATGCAGGGTCCACAGGGGACAGCAAGTTTGGGACAGTTCTGCCTAGCCCACGGTCTAGGAAACAATTGGCTGTAGCCGTTCGCACCCCCTCCTCCTCCTCTTCGTCCTCCTGCAGAAGCGAGAGCTCGTCCACAGACCGCAGTCGCACAACCACTCCATCCGCAGCTGCCACTGTTGCACACCAGGTCTCCCATTATGGGGCAGCTACTGGCAAACGTCAGCAGGCTGTATTGGCTATGAAGTGTTTGGGCGACAACAGACACACCGCGGAAGTTCTGTCCGAGTTCTTGCAGAAAGAAACGCAGTCGTGGCTGGGCACTGTAGATCTTGAGGCAGGCAAGGTAGTGAGTGATAACGGAAGGAATTTCATGGCTGCCTTCTCCCTTTCCCAACTGAAACACATTCCTTGCCTGGCTCACACCTTAAACCTGGTGGTGCAGTGCTTCCTGAAAAGTTATCCGGGGTTATCCGACCTGCTCCTCAAAGTGCGTGGACTTTGCTCACATATCCGCCGTTCGCCCGTACACTCCAGCCGTATGCAGACCTATCAGCGTTCTTTGAACCTTCCCCAGCATCGCCTAATCATAGACGTTGCAACAAGGTGGAACTCAACACTGCACATGCTTCAGAGACTGTGTGAACAGAGGCGGGCTGTTATGTTTTTGTGGGAGGATACACATACACGGGCAGGCAGTAGGATGGCAGACATGGAGTTGTCAGGTGTGCAGTGGTCGAAGATTCAAGACATGTGCCAAGTCCTTCAGTGTTTTGAGGAATGCACACGGCTGGTTAGTGCAGACAACTGTTATGGCTGGCAATCAGGCAACACAGCGTGCAGTAATCAGCGCACATACAGAGATCTGGCAATAACCAAAAACAATAGGACGAGCTCTGAGACGTGGAATCTCTGTAGACTGCAGTACCTGATCTATCCTCACACAACTATAAGCAGCAGTGGATTGCGCCTATCACTACCTATGCAACTCGGCACTGCCTGAGGAGCTGACTAGCCTGAAGATAGAAATACAAGCCTGACTTACCTCAGAGAAATACCCCAAAGGAATAGGCAGCCCCCCACATATAATGACTGTTAGCAAGATGAAAAGACAAACGTAGGAATGAAATAGATTCAGCAAAGTGAGGCCCGATATTCTAGACAGAGCGAGGATAGCAAAGAGAACTATGCAGTCTACAAAAAACCCTAAAACAAAAACCACGCAAAGGGGCAAAAAGACCCACCGTGCCGAACTAACAGCACGGCGGTGCACCCCTTTGCTTCTCAGAGCTTCCAGCAAAAGTTAATAGCAAGCTGGACAGAAAAAAACAGAAAACAAACTAGAAGCACTTATCTAGCAGAGCAGCAGGCCCAAGGAAAGATGCAGTAGCTCAGATCCAACACTGGAACATTGACAAGGAGCAAGGAAGACAGACTCAGGTGGAGCTAAATAGCAAGGCAGCCAACGAGCTCACCAAAACACCTGAGGGAGGAAGCCCAGAGACTGCAATACCACTTGTGACCACAGAAGTGAACTCAGCCACAGAATTCACAACAGTACCCCCCCCTTGAGGAGGGGTCACCGAACCCTCACCAGAACCCCCAGGCCGACCAGGATGAGCCACATGAAAGGCACGAACAAGATCTGGGGCATGGACATCAGAGGCAAAAACCCAGGAATTATCTTCCTGAGCATAACCCTTCCATTTGACCAGATACTGGAGTTTCCGTCTAGAGACACGAGAATCCAAAATCTTCTCCACAATATACTCCAATTCCCCCTCCACCAAAACAGGGGCAGGAGGCTCCACAGATGGAACCATAGGTGCCACGTATCTCCTCAACAACGACCTATGGAATACATTATGTATGGAAAAGGAGTCTGGGAGGGTCAGACGAAAAGAAACCGGATTGAGAATCTCAGAAATCCTATACGGACCAATAAAACGAGGTTTAAATTTAGGAGAGGAAACCTTCATAGGAATATGACGAGAAGATAACCAAACCAGATCCCCAACACGAAGTCGGGGTCCCACACGGCGTCTGCGATTAGCGAAAAGCTGAGCCTTCTCCTGGGACAAGGTCAAATTGTCCACTACCTGAGTCCAGATCTGCTGCAACCTGTCCACCACAGAATCCACACCAGGACAGTCCGAAGACTCAACCTGTCCTGAAGAGAAACGAGGATGGAACCCAGAATTGCAGAAAAATGGAGAGACCAAGGTGGCCGAGCTGGCCCGATTATTAAGGGCGAACTCAGCCAACGGCAAAAATGACACCCAATCATCCTGGTCAGCGGAAACAAAACATCTCAGATATGTTTCCAAGGTCTGATTGGTTCGTTCGGTCTGGCCATTAGTCTGAGGATGGAAGGCCGAGGAGAAAGATAGGTCAATGCCCATCCTACCACAAAAGGCTCGCCAGAACCTCGAGACAAACTGGGAACCTCTGTCAGAAACAATATTCTCAGGAATGCCATGTAAACGAACCACATGCTGGAAGAACAAAGGCACCAAATCAGAGGAGGAAGGCAATTTAACCAAGGGCACCAGATGAACCATTTTAGAAAAGCGATCACAGACCACCCAAATGACCGACATTTTTTGAGAAACGGGAAGGTCAGAAATGAAATCCATCGAAATATGTGTCCAAGGCCTCTTCGGGACCGGCAAGGGCAAAAGCAACCCACTGGCACGTGAACAGCAGGGCTTAGCCCTAGCACAAATTCCACAGGACTGCACAAAAGCACGCACATCCCGTGACAGAGATGGCCACCAGAAGGATCTAGCAACCAACTCCCTGGTACCAAAGATTCCTGGATGACCGGCCAGCACCGAACAATGAAGTTCAGAGATAACTTTACTAGTCCACCTATCAGGGACGAACAGTTTCTCGGCCGGACAACGATCAGGTTTATTAGCCTGAAATTTCTGCAACACTCTCCGCAAATCAGGGGAGATGGCAGACACAATGACTCCTTCCTTGAGGATACTCGCCGGCTCAGATAACCCCGGAGAGTCGGGCACAAAACTCCTAGACAGAGCATCCGCCTTCACATTTTTAGAGCCCGGAAGGTATGAAATCACAAAATCAAAACGAGCAAAAAATAACGACCAACGGGCCTGTCTAGGATTCAAGCGCTTGGCAGACTCACGATAAGTAAGGTTCTTATGATCAGTCAAAACCACCACGCGATGCTTAGCACCCTCAAGCCAATGACGCCACTCCTCGAATGCCCACTTCATGGCCAGCAACTCTCGGTTGCCCACATCATAATTACGCTCAGCAGCAGAAAATTTCCTGGAAAAGAAAGCACATGGTTTGAACACTGAGCAACCAGAACCTCTCTGTGACAAAACCGCCCCTGCACCAATCTCAGAAGCATCAACCTCGACCTGGAACGGAAGAGAAACATCAGGTTGACACAACACAGGGGCACAGCAAAAACGACGCTTCAACTCCTGAAAAGCTTCCACGGCAGCAGAAGACCAATTAACCAAATCAGCACCCTTCTTGGTCAAATCGGTCAATGGTCTGGCAATGCTAGAAAAATTACAGATGAAGCGACGATAAAAATTAGCAAAGCCCAGGAATTTCTGCAGACTTTTTAGAGATGTCGGCTGAGTCCAATCCTGGATGGCCTGAACCTTAACCGGATCCATCTCGATAGTAGAAGGGGAAAAGATGAACCCCAAAAATGAAACTTTCTGCACACCGAAGAGACACTTTGATCCCTTCACGAACAAGGAATTAGCACGCAGTACCTGGAAAACCATTCTGACTTGCTTCACATGAGACTCCCAATCATCTGAGAAGATCAAAATGTCATCCAAGTAAACAATCAAGAATTTATCCAGATACTCACGGAAAATGTCATGCATAAAAGACTGAAAAACAGATGGAGCATTGGCAAGTCCGAACGGCATCACCAGATACTCAAAATGACCCTCGGGCGTATTAAATGCCGTTTTCCATTCATCTCCCTGCCTGATTCTCACCAGATTATACGCACCACGAAGATCAATCTTAGTAAACCAACTAGCCCCCTTAATCCGAGCAAACAAGTCAGAAATCAATGGCAAGGGATACTGAAATTTAACAGTGATCTTATTAAGAAGGCGGTAATCAATACACGGTCTTAGCGAACCATCCTTCTTGGCTACAAAAAAGAACCCTGCTCCCAATGGTGACGACGATGGGCGAATATGTCCCTTCTCCAGGGACTCCTTCACATAACTGCGCATAGCGGTGTGTTCAGGTACGGACAAATTAAATAAACGACCCTTAGGGAATTTACTACCAGGAATCAAATCGATAGCACAATCACAATTCCTATGCGGAGGTAGGGCATCAGACTTGGACTCTTCAAATACATCCTGAAAGTCCGACAAGAACTCTGGGATGTCAGAAGGAATGGATGACGAAATAGACAAAAATGGAACATCACCATGTACTCCCTGACAACCCCAGCTGGTTACCGACATAGAGTTCCAATCCAATACTGGATTATGGGTTTGTAGCCATGGCAACCCCAACACGACCACATCATGCAAATTATGCAATACCAGAAAGCGAATAACTTCCTGATGTGCAGGAGCCATGCACATGGTCAGCTGGGCCCAGTACTGAGGCTTATTCTTGGCCAAAGGTGTAGCATCAATTCCTCTCAACGGAATAGGACACCGCAAAGGCTCCATGAAAAATCCACAACGTTTAGCATAATCCAAATCCATCAGATTCAGGGCAGCGCCTGAATCCACAAACGCCATGACAGAATACGATGACAAAGAGCACATTAAGGTAATGGACAAAAGGAATTTGGACTGTACAGTACCAATAACGGCAGAGCTATCGAACCGCCTAGTGCGTTTAGGACAATTAGAAATAGCATGAGTAGAATCACCACAATAGAAACACAGTCTGTTCAGACGTCTGTGTTCTTGCCGTTCTACTTTAGTCATAGTCCTGTCGCACTGCATAGGCTCAGGTTTACTCTCAGACAATACCGCCAGATGGTGCACAGATTTACGCTCGCGCAAGCGACGACCGATCTGAATGGCCAAGGACATAGACTCATTCAAACCAGCAGGCATAGGAAATCCCACCATTACATCCTTAAGAGCTTCAGAGAGACCCTTTCTGAACAAAGCCGCTAGTGCAGATTCATTCCACAGAGTGAGTACTGACCACTTCCTAAATTTCTGACAATATACTTCTACATCATCCTGACCCTGGCATAAAGCCAGCTGATTTTTCTCAGCCTGATCCACTGAATTAGGCTCATCGTAAAGCAATCCCAGCGCCTGGAAAAATGCATCAACATTACTCAATGCAGAATCTCCTGGTGCAAGAGAAAACGCCCAGTCCTGTGGGTCGCCGCGCAAAAAAGAAATAATAATCAAAACCTGTTGAATAGGATTACCAGAAGAATGAGGTTTCAAGGCCAAAAATAGCTTACAATTATTTCTGAAGCTCAGGAACTTAGTTTTGTCACCAAAAAACAAATCAGGAATCGGAATTCTTGGTTCTAGCATCGATTTCTGATCAATAGTATCTTGAATCTTTTGTACATTTACAACGAGATTATCCATTGAGGAGCACAGAGCCTGAATATCCATGTCCACAGCTGTGTCCTGAAGCACTCTAATGTCTAGGGGAAAAAAAAGACTGAAGACAGAGCTAAGAAAAAAAAATGATGTCAGGATTTCTTTTTTCCCTCTATTGGGAATCATTGGTGTGGCTCCTTGTACTGTTATGGCTGGCAATCAGGCAACACAGCGTGCAGTAATCAGCGCACATACAGAGATCTGGCAATAACCAAAAACAATAGGACGAGCTCTGAGACGTGGAATCTCTGTAGACTGCAGTACCTGATCTATCCTCACACAACTATAAGCAGCAGTGGATTGCGCCTATCACTACCTATGCAACTCGGCACTGCCTGAGGAGCTGACTAGCCTGAAGATAGAAATACAAGCCTGACTTACCTCAGAGAAATACCCCAAAGGAATAGGCAGCCCCCCACATATAATGACTGTTAGCAAGATGAAAAGACAAACGTAGGAATGAAATAGATTCAGCAAAGTGAGGCCCGATATTCTAGACAGAGCGAGGATAGCAAAGAGAACTATGCAGTCTACAAAAAACCCTAAAACGAAAACCACGCAAAGGGGCAAAAAGACCCACCGTGCCGAACTAACAGCACGGCGGTGCACCCCTTTGCTTCTCAGAGCTTCCAGCAAAAGTTAATAGCAAGCTGGACAGAAAAAAACAGAAAACAAACTAGAAGCACTTATCTAGCAGAGCAGCAGGCCCAAGGAAAGATGCAGTAGCTCAGATCCAACACTGGAACATTGACAAGGAGCAAGGAAGACAGACTCAGGTGGAGCTAAATAGCAAGGCAGCCAACGAGCTCACCAAAACACCTGAGGGAGGAAGCCCAGAGACTGCAATACCACTTGTGACCACAGAAGTGAACTCAGCCACAGAATTCACAACAGACAACGCCATAATAAGCATGAGCATCCCCCTAATGCGTCTGCTGATGCAAAGTTTGACGCACATAAAGGATCAGGCGTCTGCAGCTGAGGAAGAGGAAAGCCTTGATGACAGTAAGCCATTGTCTGGCCAGGGCAGTGTACAGGACGAGGTAGCGGGCGAAGAGGAGGAGGAGGACGAGGAGGATGATGGGGATGATTATATTTTTAATGAGGAAGCTTTTCCGGGGCCACTGGAAATTGGTGGCGCGGCAAGGCCGGGTTCTGGTTTTTTGAGGGACACAAGTGACGTGATTTGCCTGAAACTGCCCCTCAACCAAGCACAACCGCAGATTTGAGAACTGGAACTTTGGCCCACATGGCGGATTATGCCTTACGTATCCTCAAAAGGGACACACGCATAACTAAAATGATGAATGATGACGATTACTGGTTGGCCTGCCTCCTTGATCCTCGCTATAAAGGCAAATTGCAAAATATAATGCCACATGAGAACTTGGAACTAATATTAGCAACCAAACAATCAACTCTTGTTGACCGTTTGCTTCTGGCATTCCCTGCACACAGCGCCCGTGATCGTTCTCACACGAGCTGCAGGGGCCAGCAGACCAGAGGAGTTAGAGGGGCAGAAATCAGAAGTGGCGTTGGCCAGAGGGGTTTTCTGACCAGGTTGTGGAGTGATTTTGCTATGACCGCAGACAGGACAGGTACTGCAGCATCAATTCAAAGTGACAGGAGACAACATTTGTCCAGTATGGTTACAAACTATTTTTCATCCCTTATCGATGTTCTCCCTCAACCGTCATTCCCATTTGATTACTGGGCATCAAAATTAGACACCTGGCCAGAATTGGCAGAATATGCATTGCAGGAGCTTGCTTGCCCGGCAGCTAGTGTCCTATCAGAAAGAGTATTCAGTGCTGCAGGTTCAATACTAACAGAAAAAAGGACTCGTCTGGCTACCCAAAATGTAGATGATCTAACCTTCATTAAAATGAACCACAACTGGATTTCGAAATCTTTTGCCCCACCTTGCCCGGCTGACACCTAGCTTTCCTATGAAAAGGTCTTGCCTGTGGACTATTCTGAATGCCTTTTCCAATCTCGTAATTTTCTGCACCTGATTGTCCAGCATACGACATGTTTACACCTCACTAAATGGCCAAACTCCCCACACGGGGCCGTGGTATCGACACTTGGCGACAGCACCCGTGAGAGTGCAGTTTGTCTGAAGAGGTGGCTGAGCCCGCTTTTGGTCGACGGCACTGCCACTGGGTCCCTCCTAGTACAATAAAGTGTCTCTGGCGGTGGTGGTGCGCACCCAACGTCAGACACACCGTTGTAATATGAGGGGCCCTGGGCCTGTACCGCCGGCCACAAGACAGTTTCCCCCCACCCCAGCTCAAACAGTGCTCTACCACTTGCAAAATTATCTCACAGCTCCATCAATGTTTAGTCTATGCGCTGACATCCTTCAATGCCTGCCACTGACAATACCATTGTATTGACATTTTTGTTATGTTAGGCCTTCGATGCCTGTCTGTGGTCACTCCTTCCACTAGGCCTCCACTGACCACACCACTGCTGCCCGTGTACCCCTGTAACCAATTTAAAATTGCCTACAGCCATGTGTTATTATTTTAGGCCTTCGATGCCTGTCTGCGGTCACTCCTTCCACTAGGCCTCCACTGACCACACCACTGCTGCCCGTGTACCCCTGTAACCAATTTAAAATTGCCTACAGCCATGTGTTATTATTTTAGGCCTTCGATGCCTGTCTGCGGTCACTCCTTCCACTAGGCCTCCACTGACCACACCACTGCTGCCCGTGTACCCCTGGAACCAATTTAAAATTGCCTACAGCCATGTGTTATTATTTTAGGCCTTCGATGCCTGTCTGCGGTGACTCCTTCCACTAGGCCTCCACTGACCACACCACTGCTGCCCGTGTACCCCTGTAACCAATTTAAAATTGCCTACAGCCATGTGTTATTATTTTAGGCCTTCGATGCCTGTCTGCGGTGACTCCTTCCACTAGGCCTCCACTGACCACACCACTGCTGCCCGTGTACCCCTGGAACCAATTTAAAATTGCCTACAGCCATGTGTTATTATTTTAGGCCTTCGATGCCTGTCTGCGGTCACTCCTTCCACTAGGCCTCCACTGACCACACCACTGCTGCCCGTGTACCCCTGTAACCAATTTAAAATTGCCTACAGCCATGTGTTATTATTTTAGGCCTTCGATGCCTGTCTGCGGTGACTCCTTCCACTAGGCCTCCACTGACCACACCACTGCTGCCCGTGTACCCCTGGAACCAATTTAAAATTGCCTACAGCCATGTGTTATTATTTTAGGCCTTCGATGCCTGTCTGCGGTGACTCCTTCCACTAGGCCTCCACTGACCACACCACTGCTGCCCGTGTACCCCTGGAACCAACATCAGAAAATATAAAAATAAGTATTTTGCTTATAAAAAAGAAAATACTGGAGAGATATCAAATGCAGACATTTTAACATTAAAAACAAAAACATACAACAAAAATCTGGTACAGTACTAAAAATGGCCACCAGCTACAATAACTTTCTCCTGCAAGTAGTTAACTGAAAAGTTTTTTCAATTTTAAACACAGATATGGCATCCACCGAGTGTTGTCCTGTCGCGTCTTCTTTATATTATTGCCAAGAAGATGCAAAACAATGAAAATAATAAAATCATTATTTACCAAAAAAATAGAGTAAGTCAAAACCACATTGCAAATAAACATTCATTACAAATAAAGAAGCAGGGCGCGTCCGAGGGTGAATATATACCTAATAAGAATATAATCACCCTCGGACGCGCCCTGCTTCTTTCCGACAGCCTTCCTTCCTAAGAATCAGCCCTTCCGTGGTGTAGAGAGAGGGTTTGTTACACTCCAAGGTGTTCCCCAGGTTGCCTTTCCTGAGCTTCGATCTTCCGGCTCTCGTTTAGTAGTTGTTGGAAACTACGCTGCATTAGGCCTACAAATTGGGTATGGGGTGGAGAGAGATGGTGTGTTACACTCCAAGGTGTTCCCCAGGTTTCCTCTCCATTGCTTCGATCTTCCGGCTCTCGTTTAGTAGTTGTTGGAAACTACGCTGCATTAGGCCTACAAATTGGGTATGGGGTGTAGAGAGATGGTGTGTTCCACTGTAGAGAGATGGTGTGTTCCACTCCAAGGTGTTCCCCAGGTTTCCTCGCCAATGCTTCGATCATCATGCTCTCGTTTAGTAGTTGTTGGAAACTACGCTGCATTAGACCTACAAATTGGGTATGGGGTGTAGAGAGATGGTGTGTTCCACTCCAAGGTGTTCTCCAGGTTGCCTTTCCTGAACTTCTATCTTCAGGCTCTCATTAAATTGTGGTTAAACGGAACAACTGCATTTGGCGTACTAGTTGGTTTGGGGCCTACTATCGGTGTCTGCCGCTCCTTGCTGTTCTCCTGGTTTCCTGTCCTGAAATTCCGTTTTCAGGCGCTCGTTAAGTAGTTGTTAATGTTAGACTGCATTTGGCCTACTAGTTGGGTTGGGGCCTACTATCGGTGTCTGCCACTCCTTGCTGTTCTCCTCCACTGAACAAAGCTGTGCCGCCTGTTTACTACGGTTGCCAATTTTGAACTGCATTTCGACTACTTACTGATTTGGGCCTACTCTCTGTGTCAGCCTCTCATTCCAGTTGTCCTCCACTGCAATGCCCTCTGATTAGTCCTGTGTTACCAATTTTGAACTGCATTTAGCCCACTTTATTCTTTGGGCCTATATCTGTGTTTCCTCCTCATCCTGCCCATTGCCCAGCCAGTGATAGATGAGTCTGCTGGTACATTGACCCATAACGCAACATTTCCCGTGCACGCTACACTGCAAGATTGTGACCCTGCTGAAAGTCAGGTCCCCCTTCCCGCATACCATACCACCTTACACGGGGACAAACAGGAAGGTGCAGATGAAAGTGCAGGTTCCTTCATCAGGTGGGGGGAGGAATACTAGTTGGCGACGTCACTGGCACAGGGCCTCTCATGGTACGCAAAAGTGTTGCTGCCGGTGGGAGGCGCCCCCGCCGTGCAAACACACCGCTGTACTTTGAGGGGCCCTGTGCCAGTGCCAATGCCAACGAGTGGGCCCCCCCTGCTTGCTCAGGTTCACAGCACTTGCAAAGTTGAAATACTTACCTCTCCCTGCTCCACTGCCGTGACGTGGTCCAGATTTCCTGGGCCCACTAATTACTTGAACCAGCCCTACCCACCACAACTTTAGCCAAATGACCCCCAATTTCAAATGCCTTCCAATTATTATAAGGTAAATTACGCTTGACAAGCTTCATTAAGAAGAATGGATGGTTTTGACATTAAAATGGGCACTCTAGGTGTTTTCCTGGCCCCCACTCCCTGCCGACTATGCTGCCCCATTGACTTGCATTGGGTTTCGTGTTTCGGTCGATCCCGACTTTACGTCATAATCGGCCGATTTCACTCGACCCGACTTTTGAGATAGTCGGGTTTCGCAAAACCCGGCTCGACTCTAAAAAGGTCAAGGTCGCTCAACTCTACTCATAAGTATACACACGTGGGTTAAACTTCACCCAGCGTGAAGGAAGCGATCCTGTTGCGTCACAGGATCGCGGTACCGCACATAGAAGGCGAGCAAGTAGTCAGCGAACTCAACCCCAACTAGGATTGAAGTCCGATTAGACCCTTGCTGGCACAACACCGCAACTGGGTGTGTAAGGAAGCTGAATAACAATATTAGGGCACAAGAGTGCATGCGGTGCCGCACTGACGAACGTCACTAACCACCCAGGCTTGGGTAAGGAAAGCACAGAGGAAGTGCACGGCGCCATACTGGCGGTCACAGCAACTGGACGCTGTAACGTGTGATTAGTGCTGTAGGATAAGTCGGGCGCTAGATAGCAACCATACACCTTCCGCGAACAGACATTCAATAGGGAACGGGTATCCAAGGACGACTTGCACTCACAACAAACACACGTAAGCAAATGTACACTAGCGCATGGCCGTGCGGTCATGCGCAGTTTATATAGTTGCAGCACAGAAAGTGGCCACAGAAACTTTGCCCTTCCAAGACCTGCCAAGAGGACCAATGGAATATGCTGCAGAGCCTGAGCACATGACCCTCGATCTCCAACGGGAGATCTTGCCCTGGGCATGCTCAGTGTGTGCAGACAAGGACTTAATCCCAAAGAAGTCGGCTCGCTGCAGACCAGCACTGGCTTTAATGGCAGAAGCTGAAGAAGCAGCAGTAACTCTCTGTACAGAGTGAGACTGAGCAAGACGCTGGGACCAATGTCCCTGCTGAGCAGACTCCACTGCGGCTGGATAAGAATGGGAGACCGCAGCGGAGATGGCTCGAGGTTCCCCCTGTGCAGAAGCGGGAACTCGAGACCCAACATTACCCCCCCTCCTAGGGCCCCCCCCTTGGGCCTCGCTACGCTCGAAGGCAGCAATGAGCTGTGGGGCCCGAATGTTTTCAGCAGGCTCCCATGACCTGTCCTCTGGGCCATAACACTTCCAATCCACCAGATAGAACTTTTTGCCGCGTACCACCTTGCACTCCAAAATAGCGTTCACCTCGTAATTGTCCATAGACGAACCCGATGTCCCGGCAGATGACTCGGAAAACCGGGACATGTATACGGGTTTCAAGAGGGACACATGAAAGGTGTCGGTGATACCCAAGCGTGGAGGAAGAGCCAAACGGTAGACCACAGGATTAACCTGTTCGAGAACCTTGAAGGGACCCAAGTAGCGAGGAGCAAACTTAGTGGACTCAACTCGCAGCCTGATGTTACGGGCGGAGAGCCACACCAAGTTGCCAGGAGCAAAGGTCGGAGCGGGGCGCCGATGAACATCGGCGGAGGACCTCATTCTCTCCTTGGAGGCCCGAATGGCATCCTGCGTGCGGTCCCAAATGTCCCGTGCCTCCACAGCCCAGTCTGCCACCCTGGAGTCAGCAGAAGACACAGGCATGGGCACAGGAACACGCGGATGCTGGCCGTAATTTAGGAGGAATGGAGTCTGACCGGTGGAGTCGGCTACGGCATTGTTAAGTGCAAACTCTGCCCACGGTAGCAAGGATGCCCAGTCATCCTGCCTTGCAGAAACAAAATGTCGTAAATATGTGACCAAGGTCTGGTTGGCCCTCTCTACCAACCCATTCGTCTCGGGATGATATGCCGAAGAGAGATTCAACTCAATACTGAGTAGACGACAAAGCTCTCTCCAGAATCGAGACGCAAACTGGGGACCCCGGTCAGTAACAATTTTGTCTGGCATACCGTGTAGGCGAAAGATATGCTTGACGAACAAGACAGCCAACGCCCGTACAGAAGGTAGCCGTGGAAGAGGCACCAAGTGCACCATTTTGGAAAAATGGTCGGTGATCACCCAGATAATGGTGCAGTTACGAGACTTGGGTAAGCCCACCACAAAGTCCATCCCGACCATCTCCCAGGGCCTGTCCGCCACCGGCAGAGGAAAAAGCAAACCAGCTGGCCGTTGCCGAGGAGTCTTGTTCTTGGCGCAAGAGACACACGCCCGAACATACTCTGCGACATCACGAGCCATATGCGGCCACCAGTACGTCCTCACCAGTAACTCAGATGTCCTTTTGGTACCAAAATGTCCACCCACCCTGGATGAGTGTGCCCAAGAGAGAACCTCCGGTCGCAAATTGGATGGAACAAAAGTCTTGCCCGGGGGCACAGACTCTAGCGAAACCGGGGCCACAGTTCTCAAGCTCTCGGTGGGGACAATAAGCCGAGGCTCCTCCTCCTCCTCCGCAGATGACACAACGGAGCGAGAGAGAGCGTCGGCCCGAATGTTCTTCTCCCCAGAAAGAAAATGGAGGGTGAAATGAAACCAGGAGAAGAATAAGGACCATCTGGCCTGGCGAGAATTCAACCGCTGGGCTGTCTGCAGGTACACCAAATTTTTATGGTCTGTGAAAACTTGGAAGGGAAAACGTGCTCCCTCCAAGAGATGTCTCCACTCCGAGAAAGCCAACTTCATGGCTAGCAACTCCCTGTCCCCGATGGAATAATTCCTCTCTGCTGGTGAGAAGGTCTTGGAGAAAAAGAAGCAAGGATGCTTCCGACCTTGAGCATTCTTTTGGAAGAGGACTGCTCCAGCACCAACAGAAGAGGCATCCACCTCCATGATAAATGGCTTATCAACATCGGGGCGATGTAGGATGGGAGCGCTAGCGAAGTGTGACTTTATAGAGTTAAAGGCCTTGGAGACCTCCTCAGACCACAATTTGGGATTCGCCCCCTTCTTGGTGAGGGCAACCAAGGGAGCTACCAAAGTTGAGAAGTGCGGAATGAACTGGCGATAATAATTAATGAACCCCATAAAGCGCTGCACCGCTTTAAGAGAATGGGGTTCCTGCCAGTCCATCACAGCCTGTAGTTTGGCAGGATCCATAGCCAATCCCTGGGCAGAGATGATGTAGCCTAGGAAAGGTAGGGACTCCTGCTCAAACATACACTTCTCCAACTTGGCATAGAGGGAGTTTGCCCGTAGGAGGTCGAAGACTTTGCAAACATCTCTCCGGTGGGAGTCAATATATGGAGAGTAGATGAGAATATCATCCAGATAGACTACGACCGAGGTGGAAAGCATATCCCGGAAGATATCGTTCACAAAGTCTTGGAAAATGGCTGGGGCATTACAGAGCCCGAAGGGCATCACCAGATATTCATAGTGCCCATCCCTGGTGTTAAAAGCCGTCTTCCATTCGTCCCCCTCACGGATGCGAATCAGGTTGTAAGCACCCCGCAGATCTAGTTTAGTAAATACCCTTGCTCCCCGAAGCCTATCGAAGAGCTCAGATATCAAGGGCAAAGGATACTTATTTTTAACGGTAATAGCGTTAAGACCCCTGTAGTCTATGCATGGACGCAATTCCCCATTCTTCTTCTGCACGAAGAAGAACCCTGCCCCAGCAGGTGACACTGACTTCCTAATGAATCCTCTTGCCAGATTTTCCTGGATGTACTGTGACATTGCCTCCATCTCCGGGAGAGATAGCGGATAGACTCGACCCCGGGGAGGCTCAGCACCAGGCAAGAGATCAATAGGACAGTCATAGGGGCGATGGGGCGGAAGGATCTCCGCCGCCTTTTTGGAGAACACGTCTGCATAAGACCAATACTGCTTGGGGAGAGAGGAAAGATCTGCGGGTACCTCTGTAGTAGCAACCTGAACGCACTCCCTCTGACACCTACCCCCACAAGATTCACCCCATCCCAGGATTCTGCCAGAGGACCACTCGATATGAGGAGAGTGGTACCGTAGCCAAGGTATTCCCAACAGGACCTCATCAATTCCCTCTGGAATGACGAGCAGAGATATAATCTCCTGATGAGATGGCGACATGGACAGAGTAAAAGGGATGGTCTGGTGTATTATCTGTGAGGGCAGTGTCGACCCATTCACCACTCGTACCGTTACTGGTTGAGCTAGCATAACCAGGGGTATTGCGTGACGTTGGGCGAAGGCAGAAGACATAAAATTGCCCTCCGGGCCAGAATCCACGCAGAGCTCTACCGAGTGGGAGAATGAGCCTATAGTAATTGTCCCCTTAAAGGACAATTTAGAGGCAAACGTCGCCGTGTCTAGTGTACCTCCACCTACTACCACTAGACGCTGACGTTTCCTCGACCGCTGAGAACATGTGGTGGCTAGATGTCCTGACTGCTGGCAAACATGACAGACCTTAAGTGCACAAGCGGTCCGAGACTTAGATCCCGCATGTGACACTTCCCTGGCCTCATGTGACTCAGGAACCAGGACCGACGATTCCAGAGGTTTGGCGAAGGTAGGAGCCAGCCGAAACCTCTGCCTACACTGGGCTCGCTCTAACCTCCGCTCGTTAAAACGGAGGTCAATTCGAGTGGAGACAGTTATTAACTCCTCCAGTGTGGCAGGAATCTCCCTAGTGGCCAGAGCATCCTTAACGTGGTCAGCCAGGCCCCTCCAAAATATGGGGATAAGAGCTTTATCCGACCAATCCAGCTCAGAAGCTAAAGTGCGGAATTGGACGGCAAAATGACTGACCAAGGACTCACCCTGAGTTAATGCCAGCAGTTGGAGCGCAGTATCATGGGTGACTTGAGGTCCTAAAAAGACCTGTTTCAGAGTGCTCAGAAACAGCGGAGCACTCTGCACCACATGATCACCACGCTCCCACAGCGGCGTAGCCCATTCCAACGCCCTGTCCGACAAGAGAGACACTATAAATCCCACCTTAGCCCGCTCTGTGGGAAAACGTGCAGCCAGGAGCTCGAGGTGAATAGAGCACTGACTCACAAATCCCCTACAAAACTTGCTATCACCAGAAAATTTTTCTGGCAGCGGGAAGCGAGAAAATGTCGGAGCAGGGGTGGCAATGGACAGGGTTGCTGCAGCCACGCTAGCAGCCTATACAGCAACTGCGGTAACATCCACAGCTGAGGTTGCGCTCTCAAGAGCCGCCAACCTACCCTCCAGCTGCTGGATATACCGCAAGGATTGCTGTTTCTCCGTCATTACTAGCCAGACCCTGGCACTAGTGTAATGTTAGGGCTAGCGGAACGCACCAAATAATAAGACAGATAGTGTATGGTGCGTTCGCAGCCAGGGGTCCACCGTGCAGAGATGGAACCTGCTGCCAAGTAATGACGGACTATATGGCGGTACTCATAAGTATACACACGTGGGTTAAACTTCACCCAGCGTGAAGGAAGCGATCCTGTTGCGTCACAGGATCGCGGTACCGCACATAGAAGGCGAGCAAGTAGTCAGCGAACTCAACCCCAACTAGGATTGAAGTCCGATTAGACCCTTGCTGGCACAACACCGCAACTGGGTGTGTAAGGAAGCTGAATAACAATATTAGGGCACAAGAGTGCATGCGGTGCCGCACTGACGAACGCCACTAACCACCCAGGCTTGGGTAAGGAAAGCACAGAGGAAGTGCACGGCGCCGTACTGGCGGTCACAGCAACTGGACGCTGTAACGTGTGATTAGTGCTGTAGGATAAGTCGGGCGCTAGATAGCAACCATACACCTTCTGCGAACAGACATTCAATAGGGAAGGGGTATCCAAGGACGACTTGCACTCACAACAAACACACGTAAGCAAATGTACACTAGCGCATGGCCGTGCGGTCATGCGCAGTTTATACAGTTGCAGCACAGGAAGTGGCCACAGAAACTTTGCCCTTCCAAGACCTGCCAAGAGGACCAATGGAATGTGCTGCAGAGCCTGAGCACATGACCCTCGATCTCCAACGGGAGATCTTGCCCTGGGCATGCTCAGTGTGCGCACACAAGGACTTAGTCCCAGAGAAGTCCGCTCGCTGCTGACCAGCACTGGCTTTAATGGCAGAAGCTGAAGAAGCAGCAGTAACTCTCTGTACAGAGTGAGACTGAGCAAGACGCTGGGACCGACGTCCCTGCTGAGCAGACTCCACTGTGGCTGGATAAGAATGGGAGACCACAGCGGAGATGGCTCGAGATTCCCCCTGTGCAGAAGCGGGAACTCGAGACCTAACAGCAAGCCCCCATTAAACAACAACAGAAGAAGATTTATCGGAGAAAGGGAAGGAAACATCGATGCCAACACAAATCCCCCAAGATATCATCTCAGACATCAACGCTAGGACAATTTGATGTGATAAATCTCTCCTCTTTTTCCCTTACAAATGACCAGAAAGAACTTCTGTCTCATGGCCTCAACTTTGTGCCTAGTTGTGATTTTGATCTCTTTTCTACAATTTGTGATGTAAACAGGTTTATCAGGAACATTGCGCTTAAATTGCACTTTAAGGACGATTCTCCTGTGACTGAAGGTAATGCACACGAGTGTGACAATGTTTTCAAGTCTTTCAATTTTGCTGACCAACTGTCACTTATCTGTTTATTGGAATTACAGGAGGATGACCTTAGTTCTAGTCATGGCCCTAGTCCCTCTAGAAACCGTATTAAGGTACCCAACCCCCATTACTACCCTGTACAAGCACGCAAACCTGTAATGGACAGGTTCCAAATTGCCATGGAAACACAATTAAGGCTTCTATCTGAGAGTGCTTCTGATGTACGCTTACAGAATAGTAATCTCAAACCAAAACTGCAACGGGCACTACGAGAACTACGAGACAATGATAATCTTGTCATTAAAAATTCCGATAAAGGTGGTTCCGTTGTAGTTATGGACAGAGACAACTATATAGCCTGGGTTGATAAAATGTTATCTGACTCTGCTGTATATAAGTGTTTACCTGCCAATCCTACCTCATCTATCAGAGACAGAATCTTCAGACTCATTGACGAGGGCTTTAGTTTGGGCTTTTTTAATGGGAAAGAGCGTGATTATCTCAAAGTTGCAACTCCTGTTACCCCAGTGTTGTACGCTTTGCCTAAAACTCACAAAGATGTTCATCCTCCACCTATGAGACCGATCGTCTCGGGTATTGGGTCCCAGGGTGAGAGACTGGGTGAGTGGCTAGACCAGCTCCTCCAGCCTCTCGTCCGGAGAACACCTGGTTACCTTAGTGACAGTACAGATGTACTCAATGTCATGAAAGATCTTATATGGCAGACTAGTTTTTCATGGATTACTTCAGACGTTGTCTCATTATACACGTCCATACCACCTGAGATAGCACTCTTCGCATTGAAATTTCACATGGAAAGATATAGCGATTTTCCCTTGGATCTTCAATCTTATGTGATAGAGGTCACTCAATTCTTGATCACCACCAATTTTTTTTGTTTCAATCAAATTTATTATATGCAAATCAGTGGTGTCTCAATGGGGGCTAAGTACTCGCCTTCTCTCGCTAATTTGGTCATGAGTTGGTGGGAAGAGTCTTACATTTACAATATCGAGAACCCATTTAGGGATTGTATATTTTGGTACGGTAGATATATCGATGACATCATATTAATTTGGAATTCTGATGTATCTACCGTACACAATCTAATTGATTATTTCAACAGTAATCCCTTTAACCTTAGTTTCACTGCTCGTCAAGAGCACATTTGTATAGAGTTTTGGGATTTAAAACTCAAGGGTGCTAGCGACCTTCCTGTAGTCACATCTACTTTTAGAAAAATCACAGCAGGAAACACAATTTTAAGGGCAAATAGTCACCATCCCAAACACACAATTAAAAGTATACCCGTAGGTGAAATGGTTAGAGCAAAACGCAATTGTAGTACCCAGGAGGATTATGCCAAAGAAGTCGAGGACATCAAAGGTAGACTCACACAGAGAGGCTACAGCAAATGGTGTTTACAGAGGGCGGAAAAAATTGTCGACAAAAAACCTCGTTTTAAACCCCAACAGAATAAAACGATAACTCCTACCAATCCCATTACCCTGGTTTTTCAATACAGCAACCAATTCGCTTCTATTAGCAAATTAATCAGAAATAATTTAACTATCCTAAGAGAAGATCCAGGTATTGCTGCTATATTGAAAAGTGGATGCAGAATTGTGTCCAGAAAGGCACCATCGTTAGGAAATAGTCTCTCTCCTTGCTCCCTCAATATGTCCCGTGCTCAGCCACTCAATTGGCTCAGCATGAAGGGATTCTACAAATGTGGTGCCTCAGTATGCAAAATTTGTAAATTTACACAAAAGTGCTCTGGTTTTACAGATGTGAATAATCAAAAAACATACCAAATTAAAACGTTTCTCAACTGCAACACTAACAATGTAGTTTACATTATGGAATGCACGACCTGTCATCTAAAATATGTTGGGAGTACTATACACCCACTAAAAACAAGAATTCGTGAGCACATTTATGATGTAGAAAACATTAACATCCACAGAAATATATCGCAAGTGTCACAACATTTCATCAATTCTCACCAATCCAATCTTGACTCTTTAAAGGTTTATGCAATTGAAAAGATGCACAGACCTTTTAGAGGAGGAGATACTGAGGCAACCCTCAGAAACAGGGAAACATGGTGGATATTTAAATTAGGTACTAGAACACCGCATGGCCTTAATAAGAGAAGAGACATCATGCTTTTCTATTAATCACATTACTCTTATTATGCCCACAAACCTCCCCTTCATACCTTTCTGGATTGTCGGCGCACTGGTGGTGCTGGATTTGTTTGTCTGTGCTTGGCACTGTGCGGTTCAGTGTATACGATCCGTTACGTACTTCGTTTCCCCTGTATGGTCTGCTGCTTCTGTGATTTATTTCAGCCACCATCTGCTTATATTACAGCCTTTTAGGTTTTACTGCTCCTTACAGCGACTTGTTCTTCGTCTCTGTTAGGTGTTGAAGCGATTTCATGCATTCAACATGATTTATCAGTTTCTTATTCAGTAACTTTTTATTATTTATATTATTTAAATTGTGATCTCCTCTATTAATTTTCGCTTATGTGCAATAACCATTCTATTTTCATAGGCTTTAGATTATAGCATCCTAGAAATTTGTTTATCTTTTTGTATAAACATGTTACAGTACAATTTTGAATAACCATCATGGCTAGTGTTGAGCGATACCTTCCGATATCGGAAAGTATCGGTATCGGTTTGGATCGGCCGATATTCAAAAAATATCGGATATCGCCGATACCGATCCCAATGCAAGTCAATGGGACCAAAATATCGGAATTAAAATAAACCCTTTCTTTCCTTGTAGGTTCATTCTACATGAAGGAAAACAACTAAGAATAATGTAGGATGTATGGGGGAGGTGGCGGAGACATTAAAGGCAATGAGGATTAGTCCAATCAAATAGAATAGCATGATTTTTTTTTTTTTAAAGACGTTCGGATTGAAAAAGATATTGACTATGTAAATTTTTTTTTATTTTGTCAGATATTGATGTTTCACTATTCCACGACCTTCCCCTTCTTTTTTTTCCTTTTCCCACACTTTCATCTTCATCATCATCAGCATCTTTGACATCAACTTCTTCACCTTATTCATCTTCTTCTTCATCTTCTACCTATTTTTTTTTTTTATTACATTCTTCATATTCATTTTCTTCAACTATTATTATTCTTCCTATTCTACATATTCTTTTTATTCCACTGTTATTATTCTTCCTATTCTACTTCTTCATCATATTCTCATTTGTGACAGGCATTCCCGTAGTTGTTATCTATAAAAGTTGGAAGATTACACCTTCCGTTCTGCCAGTCACAAAAGTTACATTTGTCCGCGTTCAGTTTGGCCTGCAGCATCAGGCTTTATCCAGGGGCACCACGAGGAGGAACGGACTCACCCCCATACACTGCTTAGTCTTCTTCTGCATATAATTTAGATAATATCTTTTGCTCTGATATTAAGTCTTATGCTTAATGTTCTTCTGCTCTTTGTTCTGCAGCCTCTTGTTCTTCTGCTTCTCGGTCTTCCATGTCGTCGTCTCCAGGGTCGTCGTCTTCAGTGTCGTCATCTCCGCCGTCGTCGTCTCCGCCATCGTCGTCTCCGTCGTCGTCTCCGCCGTCGTCGTCATCGTCATCGGGGTGGTCTTCCGGGTCGTCGTCGTCATTGGGGTGGTCTTCCGGGTCGTCGACTTTAGGGTCTTCAACTTGGAAATGTAGCAGAAGGTACAAGAAGGCTGAGAAAATGCCAAGAACCAGCTGATGGAACTGGAACTCGGATGGCTACCCGAAGGTTCAAGAGCCTATGGAACTACCGAGGACCAGCTGATGTTACTGGAACCCGGTTACTAAGCAGGAGGTACCCGTGCTAAAAAGCACTACCAAGGACCGCCTGACGTTGGCGGAACTCGGATACCCAGAAGGAGGCACCTAAGCCAAAGGCTCTGCCCGGAACCAGCTGACGTTACTGGAACCAGGATGGGGAGCAGAAGGTACAAGAGCAAAAGACACTGCCGAGAACCAGCTGACGGTACTGGAACCCGGATGGGTAGCCGAAGGTCCAAGAGCCAATGGAACTACCGAGGACCAGCTGACGTTACTGGAACCCGGTTACTAAGCAGGAGGTACCCGTGCCTGAAAGCACTACCAAGGACCACCTGACGTTGGTGGAACTTGGATACCCAGAAGGAGGCACCTAAGCCAAAGGCTCTGCCCGGAACCAGCTGACGTTACTGGAATCAGGATGGGGAGCAGAAGGTACAAGAGCAAAAGACACTGCCTAGAACCAGCTGACGGTGCTGGAACCAGGTGGTGGACCCGAAGGCCCACAGGAGAGGAGAGAACAGCTAGGCCGCGAGGCAGCCGCAGTTACCGAACCCCAACAGTCCTACAGGGGGAGCTGGGCCTACTGGCACTACAGAACCAGCCTTGACTACCAGTTCACGCAGCCCACATAGGAAGCTCCTAAACTGGAGGCACCCTGGAGTTGGCTAACTCGACCGCACCACGACAGGGCAAGCATAGGCGTCTCAGTGAAGTTGACACAACCCGGAAACAGCTGACGGTGCTGAAACCAGGCTTGGCACGAGGGAGTACCTGTGACAAGAACACTGCCGAGAACCAGCTGGCGGTGCTGGAACCCGGATGCGTTGCCCCAGTGTGCAAGAGCCAATGGCACGACCGAGGACCAGCTGACGGTGCTGGAACCCGGTTACTAAGCTGTAGGTGCCCGCGCTTAAAAGCACTACCAAGGACCGCCTGGCGTTGGCGGAACTCGGATACCCAGGAGGAGGCACCTAAGCCAAAGGCTCGGCCCGGAACCAGCTGACGGTGCTGGAACCAGGTGGTGGACCCGAAGGTCCACAGGAGAGGAGAGAACAGCTAGGCCGCGAAGGCAGCCGCAGTTACCGAACCCCAACAGTCCTACAGGGGGAGCTGGGCCTACTGGCACTACAGAACCAGCCTTGACCACCTGTTCACGCAGCCCACATAGGAAGCTCCTAAACTGGAGGCACCCTGGAGTTGGCTAACTCGACCGCACCACGACGGGGCAAGCATAGGCGTCTCAGTGAAGTTGACACAACCCGGAAACAGCTGACGGTGCTGAAACCAGGCTTGGCACGAGGGAGTACCTGTGACAAGAACACTGCCGAGAACCAGCTGGCGGTGCTGGAACCCGGATGCGTTGCCCCAGTGTGCAAGAGCCAATGGCACGACCGAGGACCAGCTGACGGTGCTGGAACCCGGTTACTAAGCTGTAGGTGCCCGCGCTTAAAAGCACTACCAAGGACCGCCTGGCGTTGGCGGAACTCGGATACCCAGGAGGAGGCACCTAAGCCAAAGGCTCGGCCCGGAACCAGCTGACGGTGCTGGAACCAGGTGGTGGACCCGAAGGTCCACAGGAGAGGAGAGAACAGCTAGGCCGCGAGGCAGCCGCAGTTACCGAACCCCAACAGTCCTACAGGGGGAGCTGGGCCTACTGGCACTACAGAACCAGCCTTGACTACCTGTTCACGCAGCCCACATAGGAAGCTCCTAAACTGGAGGCACCCTGGAGTTGGCTAACTCGACCGCACCACGACGGGGCAAGCATAGGCGTCTCAGTGAAGTTGACACAACCCGGAAACAGCTGACGGTGCTGAAACCAGGCTTGGCACGAGGGAGTACCTGTGACAAGAACACTGCCGAGAACCAGCTGGCGGTGCTGGAACCCGGATGCGTTGCCCCAGTGTGCAAGAGCCAATGGCACGACCGAGGACCAGCTGACGGTGCTGGAACCCGGTTACTAAGCTGTAGGTGCCCGCGCTTAAAAGCACTACCAAGGACCGCCTGGCGTTGGCGGAACTCGGATACCCAGGAGGAGGCACCTAAGCCAAAGGCTCGGCCCGGAACCAGCTGACGGTGCTGGAACCAGGTGGTGGACCCGAAGGTCCACAGGAGAGGAGAGAACAGCTAGGCCGCGAGGCAGCCGCAGTTACTGAACCCCAACAGTCCTACAGGGGGAGCTGGGCCTACTGGCACTACAGAACCAGCCTTGACTACTAGTTCACGCAGCCCACATAGGAAGCTCCTAAACTGGAGGCACCCTGGAGTTGGCTAACTCGACCGCACCACGACGGGGCAAGCATAGGCGTCTCAGTGAAGTTGACACAACCCGGAAACAGCTGACGGTGCTGAAACCAGGCTTGGCACGAGGGAGTACCTGTGACAAGAACACTGCCGAGAACCAGCTGGCGGTGCTGGAACCCAGATGCGTTGCCCCAGTGTGCAAGAGCCAATGGCACGACCGAGGACCAGCTGACGGTGCTGGAACCCGGTTACTAAGCTGTAGGTGCCCGCGCTTAAAAGCACTACCAAGGACCGCCTGGCGTTGGCGGAACTCGGATACCCAGGAGGAGGCACCTAAGCCAAAGGCTCGGCCCGGAACCAGCTGACGGTGCTGGAACCAGGTGGTGGACCCGAAGGTCCACAGGAGAGGAGAGAACAGCTAGGCCGCGAGGCAGCCGCAGTTACCGAACCCCAACAGTCCTACAGGGGGAGCTGGGCCTACTGGCACTACAGAACCAGCCTTGACTACCAGTTCACGCAGCCCACATAGGAAGCTCCTAAACTGGAGGCACCCTGGAGTTGGCTAACCCGACCGCACCACGACGGGGCAAGCATAGGTGTCTCAGTGAAGTTGACACAACCCGGAAAGAGCTGACGGTGCTGAAACCAGGCTTGGCACGAGGGAGTACCTGTGACAAGAACACTGCCGAGAACCAGCTGGCGGTGCTGGAACCCAGATGCGTTGCCTTGCCTATTAAAGATTGTCTTCCTAGAGCCCCAACTAGCGGTGTTGGAGCAAAGGGTAAGCAGGGGGAGATGAGTGTAGGCCGAAGCCTGCACTGGAGGCAGCTTTATGTCTGCGTTGCGTTTGCAGGACACTTTGCCGGCTACACACTGGGGGAACAGCTGGCGTTGCTGAACCCCACTAACACAATGGCGTGTGTTTTTCTCTGTGCAGCTAGCACTTGCGGGCAAAAACTAGCGATGTTAGAGCCCGTGTTGAAGCAGGAGGAGGAGGAGAGGAGCAGAGTGTAGGCCGAAGCCTAGTTGAACCAATTTCAAAGGAAACCTTTAACCCCCCCCTCAGGTGTTACAAAGTACAAGAGACACACCTTGTGCAGTATTAATGCTGCACAAGTGAAAGGTTGCTCTATTAATTTGTCTACTTGCACACGCTGAATGAAAGACATACACAATTTACCCCATTCTACAGTCAAACTGTAGTGGATGCGTGACTTGGTTTTTTGATGAGACGCAGCACAGGTGTCCAAAATAACGCCTTGTTGCTTGGCGCAGCTTCCTGAGCGTTGTTATTTGCTGTACAGGAGTCTGCGCTCTTGTGTTATCCCTTGGCAATGCCCTGTTAGCGCTGCCCATCTTATGACATCATTTCATGTTGGCCGGTGCGGTTAACGATGGCCATAAATCCCAGACCCACAGTGTCTTTTCATAAAGCCACACTGCGTTGCTGGGATTCGTGGCCTTGAGCAGTAAATATTTTGGCCGCTCACACACGTCCTTACACCTGCTTCAGACTGGGCGGCCTCTGCTGATCCCTTCTCGCATGCCGCGGCCATGAGGCTGCACAGTCTGAAGAAGGCGGAAGGAGATGAGTTAAGACAGGCGAAGATATGCACTGCTCGTGCCCATCAATCACACCCTCGCAGTCAAAATAATTAAGACAACGAGGAGCATTTTATTCAGGCAGGGCGGACGAACAGGCGCAAGTAGCCAACCAATGATGTCAGAAGACGGGAAGCGCTACCAAGGGGGGTGCTGCGTATCATTAGAAAGGAAAGTCACACCTCAGGGACAGTGGAATGGTCTCAAAGAGACACATTTTGTACGTGTTGAGTTCCACGTGGGCAAGGAGAAAACATCAGCCACCTTGTACAAATGCAGCAGTACTGCTGTACAAGGTGGCTGTTATACATAGAAACACCTGGGGGTGGGGGGCAGGCTCCCTTCAATTTCAGTTCATGTGCCTGCGTGGCGTTTGCAGGACACGTTGCCAGCTACACAGCAGGGGAACAGCTGGCGTTGCTGAACCCCAGTAACACATTGGCTGGTGTTTTTCTCTGTGCAGCTAGCATGTCCGGGCAGAAACTGGCGTTGTTTGAGCCCAGGGTCAGCAGGAGGAGGAGAGGAGCAGAGTGTAGGCCGAAGCCTAGTTGAACCAATTTCAAAGGTTACCTTTAACCCCCCCTCAGGTGTTACAAAGTACAAGAGCCACTCCTTCTGCAGCATTAATGCTGCACAAGTAAAAGGTTGCTCTATTAATTTGTCTACTTGCACACGCTGAATGCAACACGTACACTATTTAGCCCATTATACTGTTAAACAGTAGTGGAGGCGTGACTTGTCTTTTTAAAGAAAAGCAGCACAGGTGTCGAAAACAACACCTTTTTGCATGGGCGCAGCTTCCTGAGCGTTGTTAGTTGCTGTACAGGAGTCTGCGCTCTTGTGATCCTTTGGCCATGCGCTGTGAGCGCTTCCTGTCTTATGACCTCATTTCATGTTGGCCGTTGCGGTTAGCGGTGGACATGAATCCCAGACCCACAGTGTGTTTTTAAAAAATCACACTGCGGTGCTGGGATTTGTGCCCTGGTGCACTAAATATGTTTGCCGCTCACACATGTCCTTACACCTGCTTCAGACTGGGCGGCCTCATCTGATCCCTTCTCGCATGCCGCGGCCATGAGGCTGCACAGTCTGAAGAAGGCGGAAGGAGATGAGTTAAGACAGGCGAAGATATGCACTGCTCGTGCCCATCAATCACACCCTCGCAGTCAAAATAATTAAGACAACGAGGAGCATTTTATTCAGGCAGGGCGGACGCACAGGCGCAACTAGCCAACCGATGATGTCAGAACATGGGAAGAGTTACCAAGGGGGGTGCTGCGTATCATTAGAAAGGAAAGTCACACCTCAGGGACAGTGGAATGGTCTCAAAGAGACACATTTTGTACGTGTTGAATTCCACGTGGGCAAGGATAAAAAGTCAGCCACCTTGTACAAATGCAGCAGTACTACTGTACAAGGTGGCTGTTATACATAGAAACACCTGGGGGAGAGGGGGCCAGGCTCCCTTCAATTTCAGTTCATGTGCCTGCGTGGCGTTTGCAGGACACGTTGCCAGCTACACAGCAGGGGAACAGCTGGCGGTGCTGAACCCCACTGACACATCACCTAGTGTTTTTTCTGTGTAGACAACACTTCCAGGTGTCAACTGACAGTGTTGAAACCCAGGGAATCAAAGAGGAGCAGAGTGTAGGCCGAAGCCTGCAGTGGAGCAAGTTGAAAGGGAACCTTTAACCCCCCCCCCCCAGGCATTTGTTGCTGAAAGAGCCATCTTGTACAGCAGTAATACTGCACATGGAAAATGGTGGCTCCGAAAATTATGCTCCTTGCAAACGCTGAAGTACACACTCATATAATGTGTCCCCTCACACCGTCAAACCATCCCGGAAGTGGGACTTTCCTTTGTAATGTGACACAGCACAGCCGTCATTCCAACCCCCTTGGTGCCGTGCGCCACCTCCTCAACGTTGTTTGGTTCTGTCATGGAGCCCGCGCTGTAATGTTATCCCTTGGCCATGCACAGTTAGCGGTGCCCGTCTTCTGACATCATTTAGGTGTCAGGCTGGCAGTGCCTGTGCGTCAAAGCTGCCCGAGATCCAACCTTGCAGTGTCATCAAATGTAATCCCACTGCGGGCCAGGGATCCATGGGCATGCGCAGTGCATATCATCGCCTCTCACTCACCTCCTTCATGCTTCTTCAGACTGTGCGGCGTCACGGCCGTGGCATGCTATTAGGGATCAGCTGACGCCGCCTAGTCTGAAGAAGCATGAAGAAGGGTAATGAGAGGCTAGTATATGCACTGCGCATGGCCATGGATACCAGGCCCACTGTGGGATCACATTAGACGACACTGCGAGGTGGGATTTCGGGCAGCGTGGACGCACAGGCGCAGCCAGGACGACAACAAATGATGTCAGAGGACGGGCAGCGCAAACTGTGCATGGCCAAGGGATAACATAACAGTGCAGGGTCCATGACGGAATCAAACAACGCTAAGGAGGCAGCGCACGGTGCCAAGGGGGTAGCAATGACGGCTGTGCTGCGTCACATTACAAAGGAAAGTCCCACCTCTGGGACGGTTGGACGGTGTGAGGGGACACATTACATGAGTGTGTAGTTCAGCGTTTCCAAGGAGCATAATTTCAAGAGCGACCTTTCCCTTGTGCAGGATTAGTGCTGCACATGGTGGCTCTTTCAGTAACAAACGCCTAGGGGGGGGGGGGACAGGTCCCCTTACATTTTAGTTGTGCCAGCGTGGCGGTCGCATGACACGTTGCCGGATACACAGCTGGGGATCAGCTGACGTTACTGAACCCCAATAACAGAGGAGCGACTGTTTACTGTGCACACAGCACTTCCAGGCACCAACTGGCGGTGTTAGAGCCCAGGGACAGCAGGAGGAGCAGATTGGAGGTATTACCACACACACAGCTGGGGATCAGCTGACGTTACTGAACCCCAATAACAGAGGAGCGACTGTTGACTGTGCACACAGCACTTCCAGGCACCAACTGGCGGTGTTAGAGCCCAGGGACAGCAGGAGGAGCAGATTGGAGGTATTACCGCACACACAGCTGGGGATCAGCTGACGTTACTGAACCCCAATAACAGAGGAGCGACTGTTGACTGTGCACACAGCACTTCCAGGCACCAACTGGCGGTGTTAGAGCCCAGGGACAGCAGGAGGAGCAGAGGAACAGAGTGTAGGCCGAAGCCTGATTGGAGCAAGTTGAAAGGGAACCTTTAACCCCCCCCCCAAGACGTTTGTAGCTGAAAGAGCCATCTTGTGCAGCGCTAAGGATGCAAAAGGAAAAGGTTGCTCTTTTAATTATGCTCCTTGCAAACACAGAAGTAAACACTAAAAATGTGTCCCCTTATACCGTTAAACCGTCACGGAGGTGCGAATTTCCTTCGTAATGGGACACAGCACAGCTGTCATTCCTATCCCCTTGGTGCCATGTGCTGCCTCCTCAGCGTTGTTTTAAACTGTCACGGAGCCTGCGCTGTTCTGTTAGCCCTTGGCCATGCCCAATTAGCGCTGCCTGTCTTCTGACATAATTTGGTGTCAGGCTGTCAGTGCCTGTGCGTCCACGCTGCTCCAGATCCCACCTCGCAGTCTCGTCTAACGTAATCCCACTGCGGGCCTTGGATCCATGGGCATGCACAGTGCATATCCTCGACTCTCACTCCCCTCCTTCCCTCTTCTTCAGACTGTGCGTTGTCACGGCCGTGGCATGCTATTAGGGATCAGCTGACGGCGCACAGTCTAAAGAAGGCGGAGGGAAATGAGCGAGAGCCCGAGGGGAAGATATGCACTGCGCATGCCCATGGATCCCAGGCCCGCAGTGTGACTCAATCAGAAGACACTGCGAGGCGGGATCTATGGCAGCGCGGCCGCACAGGCGCAGCCAGCCTGACACCAAATTATGTCAGAAGACAGGCAGCGCAAATAGGGCATGGCCAAGGGATAACAGAACAGCGCAGGCTCCGTGACAGCCTAAAACAACGCTGAGGAGGCAGCGCATGGCACCAAGGGGGTAGGAATGACAGCTGTGCTGCGTCACATTACAAAGGAAAGTCCCAGCTCTGGGACGGTATAATGGTATCAGTGAACACATTTTATAAGTGTTAAGTTCTGCGTGTGCAAGGAGCCCAAAAAAAATAGCTACCTTTTCCTTGTGCAGCATTACTGCTGCACAAGATGACTCTTTCAGTAACAAACGACGGGGGGGGGGGGGGGCAGGTTCCCTTACATTCAGGTTGTTGTGCCAGCGTAGCGGTCGCAGGACACATTGCCGGCTACACAGCTGGGGATCAGCTGACGTTACTGAAACCCAATAACACTGGGTCGTATGTTTTGACTGTGCAGCCTGCACTTCTGAGCCGCAACTGGCGGTGTTGGAGCCCAGGAATAGCATTTCAGGTGGTAGAAAGATGAACACAGCAGAAGACATGGATGACACCCAATTAATTAATCAGGCAGAGGAGTGGCAAATTCTTGCGAGATCCATGCCTGGTTCATTTTCAGGAAAGTAAGCCGGTCAACGTTATCGGAGGATAGTCGCATGCGACGGTCTGTTAGTACACCACCTGCGGCACTAAAGACACGTTCCGATAAGACACTAGCCGCAGGGCAAGCCAGCACCTCCAATGCATACTGACTTAGCTCTGGCCATGTATCCAGCTTAGAGACCCAAAACTTGAACGGGGAAGAGCCGTCGGGGAGTACAGTAAGAGGGCAAGCCATGTAGTCTGTCACCATCTGACGGAACCGTTGCCTCCTGCTGACTGGAGCCGCCGGTGATGGTGTAGACATTTGGGGCGGGCACACAAAAGTGTGCCAGAGTTGTGCCATACTCGGCTTGCCTTGGGCAGAGGCACTGCTTCTGCTCCCTCTTTGGGCAGAGCCTCCCCCACTGCCTCGACGCACTGAGCTGCTTTGTAAAGCACTAGCAGCACTCCTCTCAGTTGGACAGGAGAAGATGATGGAATTCACCAGTGTGTCGTGGTACTCCCGCAATTTACGCTCCCGGGTCAACGCAGGGATGAGGTTTAGGACGTTGTCCCGGTAGCGAGGATCGAGGAGGGTGAACACCCAATAATCAGGCATGTTGAGAATGTGGTCGATGCGGCGGTCATTTCTCAGGCACTGCAGCATAAAATCTACCATGTGCTGCAGAGTGCCAACCGGCCCAGAAACGCTGTCCCCTGCTTGAGACATGATCTCTGCCCGCTCGTCATCACCCCACCCTCGCTGTACACACTGACCACTGGACAATTGTGTCGCTCCCTCCTCTGGACGGAGCTCTTCCTCGTCCATTGACTCCTCCTCATCCTCCTCACAAATTGGCCCCTGCGTACCCCTTTGTGAGGAACCACGTGGCGCTGACTCTCCAGAAGCTGATGGAAAAGGTGACTCCTCATCCTCCACCTCTTCCACCACATCATCCCTTAAATCTTGAAAAGTTTGCTGAAGCAGGCAGATAAGGGGGACAGTCATGCTGACTAGTGCATCATCTGCACTTGCCATCCGCGTGGAATAATCAAAAGGACGCAAAACCTGGCAGACGTCCTTCATAGTGGCCCACTCTGTGGTTGTGAAGTCTGATCGGCGCTGACTGCGACTTCTTTGCGCCTGATGCAGCTGGTACTCCATAACTGCTTGCTGCTGCTCACACAACCGCTCCAACATATGTAACGTGGAATTCCACCGGGTAGGTAGGTCACATATGATGCGGTGTTCCGGAAGGCGGAATCTGCGCTGCAGAGCAGCAATGCGGGATCTGGCCAAGCTGGAACGCCGCAAGTGAGCACACTCTAGGCGGACCTTGTGCAGCAGGGCATCAAGATCCGGATAGTCCCTCAGAAAACTCTGCACAACCAAATTGAGCACATGTGCCAGACATGGGATGTGAGTGAGGTTGCCAAGGGCCAAAGCTGCCACAAGATTTTGGCCATTGTCACGCACTACCATGCCTGGCTGGAGATTCGCTGGCAGTAACCACACATCGCTCTCCTGCTTTATGGCATTCCAGAGCTCCTGCGCTGTGTGGCTTCGATGCCCCAATGAAACTAGTTTCAAGACGGCCTGCTGACGTTTGGCCACGGCTGTGCTCATGTCGGTCATAGGTAAACGTTCACGGGTCCATGTGGGGGTGGACTGTGACGGATCCTGCAGAGAGGAATCAGAGGAACTGGTGTAAGAGGAGGAGTCGATGCGTACAGACTGGATTCCTGCAATCCTTGGAGTGGGCAGGACACGTCCTGCGCCACTCGCACGATCTGTACCTGGCTCAACAACATTAACCCAATGGGCAGTGAGGGAAACATATCGCCCCTGTCCATGCTGACTGGTCCACGCATCGGTGGTGAGGTGGACCTTGCTACTGACGGCGTTCAGTAGCGCATGTTTTATGTTTGCCTCAACATGCCTGTGCAGGGCAGGGACAGCCTGCCTGCTGAAGTAAAAGTGGCTGGGCACCTTGTACTGTGGGACTGCCAATGCCATCAAGTCACGGAAGCTGTCAGTCTCCACCAGCCTGAACGAGAGCATTTCCAGGGACAACAGTTTGGCAATGCCTGCATTCAGAGCCTGTGCTCGGGGGTGGTTGGCCGAGAATGCCCGCCTTTTCTCCCATGCCTGTACTACCGATGGCTGTAGAGTAGACTGGGAGTGTGAGGATGACTGGGAAGGTGGTGCTTTGGGTGGAATTACACAAGGTCTCTGGGAGGAAGCCAAACCAGCTGTGCGTGAGCTGGAGGAAGAGGCAACACGAGCTGAAGAGGTGGTAGCTGCCGCTGTTGGTTGGCCTACATCTTCAGTGTGTTTCTGTAACTCCACCGCGTGCCTGGTCCGCACATGTTTCCACATATTTGTGGTATTGAGGTTGCTGACATTTTTCCCTCTTTTTACTTTCTGATGACACAGCTTGCATTTGACAAAACAAATGTCATCTGCAACTGTGTCAAAAAAGGACCAGGCACTGCAAGTCTTGGGAGCGCCCTTTTTGGCTTTGGAAAGAGATAGGCTCCTAACGGGTGCCAAAGTGGAGGCTACAGGCTCCGCAGTCTTCCCCCTCCCTCTCCCTCTTTGGCCCGTAAGAGGAAGCTCTTCCTCTGAGCTGCTCCCACCACCTTCCTGTTCCTCACGCCACGATGGGTCAAGGACCTCATCATCTCCACTACCCTCTGCCACCAACTGCTCCTCCTGGGTAGTCTCAGCAGCACAGTACGCACGAGAAAGCGGCACCTGAGTTTCATCATCAGATGCGTACTGCGCTGTGGTCACCGGAGGCACTGGCCCACCTGCCTCTTCAGAGTCAGAGAGAAAAAGGTGTTGGGCATCACTGCACACTGCCTCTTCTTCCATTTCTCCAATGCTGCTTGGCTGGCCCCCTGTTTCCAAGCCAAGAGATTCAGAGAACAGAAGTAGAGACGGCTCCTGTCCTGGGCTCTCTGACTGCCTGGCCAATTTGGCAGGTGGTGAAGAGACAGATGGCTGCTCTCCAGTGCTCTGTGCCTGAGAGGATGTGGCACTAACTGAAGTCAATGCCGAGGCGTTAGCTGCCATCCACCCGACAACGGCTTCAATTTGGTCTTCACGCAGCAGCGGTGCACGGCGCTCTCCGACAAAGCTGCGCATGAAGGACTGTTCCCTGCTGAAACTGAGTGACGACGAGTCACCGGCGCCCGCAGCAGGCACAGAATCACCACGTCCTCTCCCTGCTCCTCTCCCTGCTCCGCGCCCACGCCCACGTGCCTTACTCCCTGCCCTCTTCATCTTGGTTGACAGATAAAGATAAGCAGAAAAGTACTAAGGCCTTAGTGTGCTTATTCCTGTAATGCTCCTCCTAACAGGTGTAAGAAACACTAATGTTGTAAATTGTGGACTAAACTTTATTATTTTTCAAATGTGGCCTACACAAGTGTTAAGTTGTGTTTGGTGAACTTAACTTTTTTTTTGGTGCAGATCGGGCTACAGAGCTAGTTTAAATCACACGGAGACCGTGCAGACAGCCGTAAACGGCGCTGCAAGGCCAAAAAACCCTCCTCTAGGTTATCCTATGTAGTGTTTTTCCACTATTTAGCTGGATACAAGTGGAAAGACACTAATAGGAATTTTTTTTTTCAAATTTTAAACTGGCTGCACTATTTGAAAAAAAGGAAATTGTTTTTCAAGGTATGAGGCAGTAACGCACCCTGAGCTGAATCCAATCGGCTATGTCTGCACACAGACTACAGGGCGAGCTGCGCTCACACAGAGACCATGCAGACAGCCGTAAACGGCGCTGCAAGGCCCAAAAAAAAACCTCTAGGTTATCCTATGTAGTGTTTTTCCACAATTGAGCTGGAGACTGGTGGAAAGACACTAATAGGAATTTTTTTTTTTTCAAATTTTAAACAGGCTGCACTATTTCAAAAAAAGGAAAATTTTTCTCAAGGTATGAGCCAGTAACGAACCCTGAGCTGAATCCAACCGGCTATGGCTGCACACAGACTACAGGGCGAGCTGGGCTCACACGGAGACCGTGCAGACAGCCGTAAACGGCGCTGCAAGGCCAAAAAACCCTCCTCTAGGTTATCCTATATAGTGTTTTTCCACTATTTAGCTGGATACGAGTGGAAAGACACTTATAGGATTTTTTTTTTTCAAATTTTAAACAGGCTGCACTATTTGAAAAAAAAGGAAAATTTTTCGCAAGGTATGAGCCAGTAACGAACCCTGAGCTGAATCCAACCGGCTATGGCTGCACACAGACTACAGGGCGAGCTGGGCTCACACGGAGACCGTGCAGACAGCCGTAAACGGCGCTGCAAGGCCAAAAAACCCTCCTCTAGGTTATCCTATATAGTGTTTTTCCACTATTTAGCTGGATACGAGTGGAAAGACACTAATAGGAATTTTTTTTTTCAAATTTTAAACAGGCTGCACTATTTGAAAAAAAGGAAAATTTTTCTCAAGGTATGAGCCAGTAACGAACCCTGAGCTGAATCCAACCGGCTATGGCTGCACACAGACTACAGGGCGAGCTGGGCTCACACGGAGACCGTGCAGACAGCCGTAAACGGCGCTGCAAGGCCAAAAAACCCTCCTCTAGGTTATCCTATATAGTGTTTTTCCACTATTTAGCTGGATACGAGTGGAAAGACACTAATAGGAATTTTTTTTTTCAAATTTTAAACAGGCTGCACTATTTGAAAAAAAGGAAAATTTTTCTCAAGGTATGAGCCAGTAACGAACCCTGAGCTGAATCCAACCGGCTATGGCTGCACACAGACTACAGGGCGAGCTGGGCTCACACGGAGACCGTGCAGACAGCCGTAAACGGCGCTGCAAGGCCAAAAAACCCTCCTCTAGGTTATCCTATATAGTGTTTTTCCACTATTTAGCTGGATACGAGTGGAAAGACACTAATAGGAATTTTTTTTTTCAAATTTTAAACAGGCTGCACTATTTGAAAAAAAGGAAAATTTTTCTCAAGGTATGAGCCAGTAACGAACCCTGAGCTGAATCCAACCGGCTATGGCTGCACACAGACTGCAGGGTGAGCTGGGCTCACACGGAGACCGTGCAGACAGCCGTAAACGGCGCTGCAAGGCCCTAAAAACCCCCCTCCAGGTTATCCTATGTAGTGTTTTTCCACAATAGAGCTGGAGACTGGTGGAAAAACACTAATAGGAAATTTGAGAAAAAATGTGCAGCAGGCTGCACTAAGAGCAAAAAAGAACAACTGTGTGAGGCAGTGTGAACCCCCCCTGAGCTGAATACAACCGGGTATATGGCTGCACACAGACTACAGAGTGAGCTGCACACACACACACACACAGAGACCTTGCAGAACGCTGTTAAAACAGCGCTGCAAGGCAAGAGCAAGGTGAACAGTGAAGAACACACAGCGTTTTGCTAAATTAGCCTTTGGAAAGGAAAATAAAGCAATTAGCAAGCTCAACTGGCCCTCAGTTAGAACACAGCGTCCTGTCCCTAACTGAAATCACAGCAGAGTGAGCGCAAAATGGCGGCAGCGTTTTTTATAGTGCAGAGTGACATCATTTCAGCAGCCAATCCAAGCCTTGCCAGTACTTACATGCCCACCATGCTAAACAGGATGTGCCCACACTTCCAATCATTCCTCATTGGCTGCTGCGTTCAGTTTGAATTCTGGGAACTTCCGATTCCGGTATCCGATACGCGGGAAGTATCGGAATTCGGTATCGGAATTCCGATACCGCAAATATCGGCCGATACCCGATACTTGCGGTATCGGAATGCTCAACACTAATCATGGCAAATGCATGTAAATAATTTCACCTAGTTTCCATATGGATATGTCTTCTCAGGTATTAGAACACCGCATGGCTTTAACAAGAAAGAAGAGATATTCTGCTTTTCTATTGATTACATTGCCCTTATTATGCCCACAAACCTCCCCTTCATACTTTTCTGGATTGTCGGCGCACTAGTGGTGCTGGATTTGGTTTGTCTGTGCTCGGCACTGTGCGGTTCAGTGCATATGATCGTTACGTACTTCGTTCCCTCTGTATGGTCTGCTGCTTCTGTGATTTATTTCAGTCACCATTTGTATATATTACAGCCTTTTAGGTTTTACTGCTCCACGCAGCGACTTGTCCTCTGTCCCTGCTAGGTGTTCAAGCAATTCCATGTATTGACCATGACTTATGAGTTTCTTATCCAGTAATTCTTTATTATTTATATTTAATTTGTGATTTCTTCCATTAATTTTCGTTTATGTGCAATAACCATTCTATTTTTATAGGCTCTGGATTAATAACAGCGTCCAAGAAATTTGCCTATCTTTTTGTCTAAACATGTTACAGCACATCTGTGAATTACCATCATGGCAAATGCATGCAAATAATTTCATCTAGTCTTTCATATGGATATGTTTCTCCAACTTTTTTCAGGAAGGACTCAATATTGTGTTAAACCTGCATGTTACTATTCTTGGATATCTTTGATGTAAAGATTTTTATTTTTTATTTTTGTTTTTGTTCCTATTTTTATGTTATTAAGCAATCATATACATTTTTGTTCTTCACATTTTCTGTTTTATAGCCAAAGTATTTTTTGTATGTGTTCTCTGCTTGTTCTGTGAATTCTTTTGTCACGTAAGGTCGAGTTGTGATCTACGCACACTATCAGGTGTTTTCACTTTTAATTATCTTCTCAATTAATCACTGCACTGGTGTGCCTACCGGATGCTAACATAAAAAGAACTGAACAGGCTACATACCAGATATCATGATTAAGGGTGCTGCGTCACCTGAAACGCGTAGATAGTGTTTTTTACCTATATTGTGCTGATGTTTTATCCTCTGCTTCTTATATGAAGTGAATAAAGTATTTAGTTTTTACTTTTCACCGCTTCGTTGAGCTGGAATTCCTTTTTCTTTTTGTGAATGTGGTGGATGCAGGGTCCACAGGGGACAGCAATTTTGGGACAGTTCTGCCTAGCCCACGGTCTAGGAAACAGTTGGCTGTATCCGTTCGCACCCCCTCCTCCTCGTCCTCCTGCAGAAGCAAGAGCTCGTCCACAGACCGTTGTCGCCCAACCACTCCATCCGCAGCTGCCACTGTTGCACACCAGTTGTCCCATTATGGGGCAGCTACTGGCAAGCGTCAGCAGGCTGTATTGGCTATGAAGTGTTTGGGCGACAACAGACACACCGCGGAAGTTCTGTCCGAGTTCTTGCAGAAAGAAACGCAGTCGTGGCTGGGCACTGTAGATCTTGAGGCAGGCAAGGTAGTGAGTGATAACGGAAGGAATTTCATGGCTGCCATCTCCCTTTCCCAACTGAAACACATTCCTTGCCTGGCTCACACCTTAAATCTGGTGGTGCAGTGCTTCCTGAAAAGTTATCCGGGGTTATCCGACCTGCTCCTCAAAGTGCGCGGACTTTGCTCGCATATCCGCCGTTCGCCCGTACACTCCAGCCGTATGCAGACCTATCAGCGGTCTTTGAACCTTCCCCAGCATCGCCTAATCATAGACGTTGCAACAAGGTGGAACTTAACACTGCACATGCTTCAGAGACTGTGTGACCAGAGGCGTTCTGTTATGTATTTGTGGGAGGATACACATACACGGGCAGGCAGTAGGATGGCAGACATGGAGTTGTCAGGTGTGCAGTGGTCGAAGATACAAGACATGTGTCAAGTCCTTCAGTGTTTTGAGGAATGCACACGGCTGGTTAGTGCAGACAACGCCATAATAAGCATGAGCATCCCCCTAATGCGTCTGCTGATGCAAAGTTTGATGCACATAAAGGAGCTGGCATCAGTAGCCGAGGAGGAGGAAAGCCTTGATGTCAGTCAGCCATTGTCTGGTCAGGGCAGTGTACAGGACGAGGTAGCGGGCGAACAGGAGGAGGAGGACGAGGAGGATGATGGGGATGAGTATTTTTTTAATGAGGAAGCTTTTACGGGGCCACTGGAAATTGGTGGCGTGGCAAGGCCGGGTTCTGGTTTTTTGAGGGACCCAAGTGACGTAGATTTGCCTGAAACAGCCCCTCAACCCAGCACAACCGCAGATTTGACAACTGGAACTTTGGCCCACATGGCGGATTATGCCTTACGTATCCTCAAAAGGGACACACGCATTACTAAAATGATGAACGATGACGATTACTGGTTGGCCTGCCTCCTTGATCCTCGCTATAAAGGCAAATTGCAAAATATTGTGCCACATGAGAACTTGGAACTAATATTAGCAACCAAACAATCAACTCTTGTTGACCGTTTGCTTCAAGCATTCCCAGCACACAGCGCCCGTGATCGTTCTCACACGAGCTGCAGGGGCCAGCAGACCAGAGGAGTTAGAGGGGCAGAAATCAGAAGTGGCGTTGGCCAGAGGGGTTTTCTGACCAGGTTGTGGAGTGATTTTGCTATGACCGTAGACAGGACAGGTACTGCAGCATCAATTCAAAGTGACAGGAGACAACATTTGTCCAGTATGGTTACTAACTATTTTTCATCCCTTATCGATGTGCTCCCTCAACCGTCATTCCCATTTGATTACTGGTCATCCAAATTAGACACCTGGCCAGAATTGGCAGAATATGCATTGCAGGAGCTTGCTTGCCCGGCAGCTAGTGTCCTATCAGAAAGAGTATTCAGTGCTGCAGGTTCAATATTAACCGAAAAAAGGACTCATCTGGCTACCCAAAATGTTGATGATCAAACCTTCATTAAAATGAACCACAACTGGATTTCGAAATCTTTTGCCCCACCTTGCCCGGCTGACACCTAGCTTTCCTATGAAAAGGTCTTGCTTGTGGACTACTATGACTGACTTTTCCAATCGCGTAATTTGCAGCAGCTGATTGTCCAGCATACGACATGTTTTCACCTCCCTAAATGGCCAAACTCCCCCCACGGGGCCGTGGTCTCGCCACTTGGCGCAAGCACCCGTGAGAGTGCCGCTTGTCTGAAGAGGTGGGTGTGCCCGCTTTTGGTCGACGGCACTGCCACTGGGTCCCTCATAGTACAATAAAGTGTCTCTGGCGGTGGTGGTGCGCACCCAACGTCAGACACACTGTTGTAACATGAGGGGCCCTGGGCCTGTACCGCCGGCCACAAGAGAGTTCCCCGCAGCTCAAACATTGCTCTACCACTTGTACAATTATCTCTCACAGTTCCACCAATGTTTAGTCTATGCGCTGACATCATTCAATGCCTGGCACTGACAATACCATTGTGTTGACATGTATGATGGTACTTAACATAGTCAGGGGCAGTGTCCTATATTTACACCAGTAAATAATTAGCGCCAAATTACTAGGTCTAAAACTCAGTAGAGGAGCCCACCCCTGTACCTAAGTATTCCACCCTTTTGTGTTTTGGTTTTGTTGTAATGCGAGACATTAACATCTATTTATTTTTTTCGAGTACTAACTGGCAGACACTCATTACAATCGGCCTCCGCTGACAAAAATAATGCTGCCTGCGTACCCCTGCAAGAGAATTGCAAGTGCCTACAGCCAAATTTTGTTATGTTAGGCCTACTACGCCTGTCTGCGGTCCCTCCTTCCACTAGTCCTCCACTGACCAGACCACTGCTGCCCGTGTACCCCTGGAACCAATTTTAAAGTGCCTACAGCCAAAATTTGTTATGTTAGGCCAACTACGCCTGTCTGCGGTCCCTCCTTCCACTAGTCCTCCACTGACCAGACCACTGCTGCCCGTGTACCCCTGGAACCAATTTAAAAGTGCCTACAGCCAAATTTTGTTATGTTAGGCCTACTACGCCTGTCTGCGATCCCTCCTTCCACTAGTCCTCCACTGACCAGACCACTGCTGCCTGTGTACCCCTGGAACCAATTTTAAAGTGCCTACAGCCAAATTTTGTTATGTTAGGCCTACTACGCCTGTCTGCGGTCCCTCCTTCCACTAGTCCTCCACTGACCAGACCACTGCTGCCCGTGTACCCCTGGAACCAATTTTAAAGTGCCTACAGCCAAATTTTGTTATGTTAGGCCTACTACGCCTGTCTGCGGTCCCTCCTTCCACTAGTCCTCCAGTGTCCTGTCTACTGCTGCCCGTGTACCCCTGGAACCAATGTAAAAGTGCCTACAGCCAAATTTTGTTATGTTAGGCCTACTACGCCTGTCTGCGGTCCCTCCTTCCACTAGTCCTCCAGTGTCCTGTCTACTGCTGCCCGTGTACCCCTGGAACCAATTTAAAAGTGCCTACAGCCAAATTTTGTTATATTAGGCCTACTACGCCTGTCTGCGGTCCCTCCTTCCACTAGTCCTCCAGTGACCTGTCCACTGCTGCCCGTGTACCCCTGGAACCTATTTTAAATTGCATAGAGCATCCTTTTTTAATAGTAGGCATACAAACTCTGTCTGTGGTCCATAATTGAAATTGTCCTCCACTGAACAGACCAGTGCTGCCTGTGTACCACTGTAACCTTTTTTAAACTGCATTGAGCCAAATGTTGTGTTTAAGGCCTACTACCTGTGTCTGTCTGCGCCACTCAATACAACTGTCCTCCTTTTAAAAAAGCTGAGCGTCAATAGTCTGGTTTTCAGCCTATAGGAATTTGAAAACTTCATTAGGGATACTACTACTACTTCGGTAGGGCCTACTAACGGTGTCTGCCGCTCCAAGGTGTTCCCCAGGTTTCCTCTCCATAGCTTAGAGCTTCTAGCTCTCGTTTAGTAGTTGTTGAAAACAACACTGCATTCAGCCTACAAGTTGGGTCTGGGGTGTAGAGACGGTGTCTTCCGCTCCAAGGTGTTCTCCAGGTTGCCTCTCCATTGCTTCAATCTTAAAGCTCTTGTTTAGTAGTTGTTGAAAACAACACTGCATTTGGCCTACAAGTTGGGTCTGAGGTGTAGAGACGGTGTCTTCCGCTCCAAGGTGTTCCCCAGGTTGCCTCTCCATTGCCTCAATCTTCTGGCTCTCGTTTAGTAGTTGTTGAAAACAACACTGCATTCGGCCTACAAGTTGGGTCTGGGGTGTAGAGACGGTGTCTTCCGCTCCAAGGTGTTCTCCAGGTTGCCTCTCCATTGCTTCAATCTTCTGGCTCTCATTTAGTAGTTGTTGAAAACAACACTGCATTCGGCCTACAAGTTGGGTCTGGGGTGTAGAGACGGTGTGTTCCACTCCAAGGTGTTCCCCAGTTTGCCTCTCCATTGCTTCAATCTTAAAGCTCTCGTTTAGTAGTTGTTGAAAACAACACTGCATTCGGCCTACAAGTTGGGTCTGGGGTGTAGAGACGGTGTCTTCTGCTCCAAGGTGTTCTCCGGGTTGCCTCTCCATTGCTTCAATCTTCTGGCTCTCGTTTAGTAGTTGTTGAAAACAACACTGCATTCGGCCTACAAGTTTGGTCTGGGGTGTAGAGACGGTGTGTTCCACTCCAAGGTGTTCCCCAGGTTGCCTCTCCATTGCTTCAATCTTAAAGCTCTCGTTTAGTAGTTGTTGAAAACAACACTGCATTCGGCCTACAAGATGGGTCTGGGGTGTAGAGACGGTGTGTTCCACTCCAAGGTGTTCCCCAGGTTGCCTCTCCATTGCTTCGATCTTCTGGCTCTTCTTAAGTAGTTGTTGAAAACAACACTGCATTCGGCCTACAAGTTGGGTCTGGGTTGTAGAGACGGTGTCTTCCGCTCCAAGGTGTTCTCCAGGTTTCCTCTCCATTGCTTCAATCTTAAAGCTCTTGTTTAGTAGTTGTTGAAAACAACACTGCATTCGGCCTACAAGTTGGGTCTGGGGTGTAGAGACGGTGTCTTCCTCTCCAAGGTGTTCCCCAGGTTGCCTCTCCATTGCTTCAATCTTAAAGCTCTTGTTTAGTAGTTGTTGAAAACAACACTGCATTCGGCCTACAAGTTGGGTCTGGGTTGTAGAGACAGTGTCTTCCGCTCCAAGGTGTTCTCCAGGTTTCCTCTCCATTGCTTCTATCTTAAAGCTCTCGTTTAGTAGTTGTTGAAAGCAACACTGCACTCGGCCTACAAGTTGGGTCTGGGGTGTAGAGACGGTGTCTTCCACTCCAAGGTGTTCCCCAGGTTGCCTCTCCATTGCTTCAATCTTAAAGCTCTTGTTTAGTAGTTGTTGAAAACAACACTGCATTCAGCCTACAAGTTGGGTCTGGGGTGTAGAGACGGTGTCTTCCACTCCAAGTTGTTCCCCAGGTTTCCTCTCCATTGCTTCAATCTTCTGGCTCTCATTTAGTAGTTGTTGAAAACAACACTGCATTAGGCCTACTAGTTGAGTTGGGGCCTTCTATCTGTGTCTGCCGCTCCTTGCTGTTCTCCTACAGTGAACACAGCTGTGCCGCCGCTTTACTACTGTTGCCAATTTTGAACTGCATTTAGAATACTTACTGATTTGGGCCTACTCTCTGTGTCAGCCTCTCATTCCAGTTGTCCTCCACTGAACAAAACAATGCCCCCTGGTTAGTCCTGTTACCAATTTTGAACTGCATTTAGCCCACTTTATTCTTTGGGCCCATATCTGTTTCCCCCTCATCCTGCCCATTGCCCAGCCATTTATAGATGAGTCTGCTGGTACATTGACCCATAATGCAACATTCCCCATGCACTCTACACTGCAAGATTGTGACCCTGCTGAAAGTCAGGGCCCCCTTCCCACATACCATACCACCTTACACGGGGACAAAGAGGAAGGTGCAGATGAAGGTGCAGGTTCCTTCATCAGGTGGGGGGAGGAATACTCGTTGGCGACGTCACTGGCATAGGGCCCCTCAGAGTACGCAAAAGTGTTGCTGCCGGTGGGAGGCGCCCCCGCCGTGCAAACACACCGCTGTACTTTGAGGGGCCCTGTGCCAGTGCCAATGCCAACGAGTGGGCCCCCCCTACTTGCTCAGGATCACAGCACTTGCAAAGTTGAAATACTTACCTCTCCCTGCTCCACTGCCATGACGTGGTCCAGATTTACTGGGCCCACTAATTACTTGAACCAGCCCTACCCCCCACAACTTTAGCCAAATGACCCCCAATTTCAAATGCCTTACAATTATTATAAGCTAATTTAAGACTAACAAGCTTCAGTAGCAAGAATTGATGTTTTTGCCATTAAAATGGGCTCTGTACATGTTTTCCTGGCCTCTACTCACTGCCGACTATGCTCCCCCATTGACTTGCATTGGGTTTCGTGTTTCGGTCGATCCCTGACTTTTTCGCGATAATCGGCCGATTCCACTCGACTCGACTTTTGAGATAGTCGGGTTTCGCGAAACCCGACTCGACTCTTAAAAGGTCAAGGTCGCTCAACCCTAGTGTTGAGCATTCCAATAATGCAATATCGGGGAATTGGAAGTTCTCATAATGCAATGAGCCAGTTTGATTTTAACCAGCCAATGAGGAATCCTAAGATGTGTGGGCACATCCTGTTATGCATGTTAGGCATGTTAACTAATGGCATGGCTGTGATTGGCTGCCACCATTTTGGGTTCACTCTGCTGTGAATTCAGTTAGGGACAGCATTGCTTTTGTACCTTCTGCTACCCATCTGGGTTCCAGTACTGTCATCTGGTTCTCGGCAGTGTTTTTGGCTCTTGTACCTTCTGCTACCCATCTGGGTTCCAGTACAGTCAGCTGGTTCTCGGCATTGTCTTTGGCATGGGTACTCCCTCCTGCTCAGCCTGGTTCCAGCACACCAGCTGTTTCCAGGTAGTCTCAAGGTCACTTTGCCTCCAATACGTTGTCCTGTCGGGTTGCGGTCGTGTTAGCCGACTATATGGTGCCTGCAGTTTAGGTGCTTCCTATGTTGGCTGCGGGATCTGGCAATGGAGGCTGGTTCCATAGTGCCAATAGGACAAGCACCCCCTGTAGGACTGTGGGTTCCGGTAACTGCGGCCGGCTCGTGGCCTTGCAACTTTTTTTTCATCTGGACCTTCAACTGCCTATCTGAGTTCCACCACCATTAGCTAGTTCTTTGGAAGTCAATCTTGAATATGTCCCCCTGGGTTCCAGTAGCGTCAGCTGGTTCCAGGCAGGGCCTTTGGCTTAGGTGCCTCCTTCTCAGTATCCGAGTTCCACCAACGTCTGGTGGTCCTTGGTAGTGCTTTCTGGCACAGGTACCTCCTGATTAGTAACCGGGTTCCAGTACCATCAGCTGGTCCTCAGTAGTTCCATTGGCTCTTGTACCTTCTGCTACCCATGCGCGTTCCTGTACCATCAGCTGGTTCTCGGCAGTTCCTCAGCCTTCTTGTACCTTCTGCTACATTTCCAAGTTCAAGTCTTTTTATATGGTTTTTGGTAATCACTTTGGATCTCCCTGATGATGACCCTAAAGACGACGACCCTGAAGACCACCCCAAAGAAGACGACGACCCTGGAGACAATGACCCCGAAGACGACGACCCTGGAGACGATGACCCTGAAGACGACCCCGAAGAAAACGATGACCCCGGAGACGACGACCCTGAAGACAACGACCCTGAAGACCACCCCGAAGAAGACTACGACCTCGGAGACGATGACCACGGAGACGACGACCCCGGAGATGACAACCCTAAAGACCACCCCGAAGAACACCAAGAAGATGACCCTGAAAGAAGATGGTCAAAAGGACAAAGAACAAGAAGACAACCACCAAGATACAGAAGAACAAGAGACAGAAGACCAAGAAGCAGAAGGACAAGAAGCTGCAGAACAAAAAGCAGAAGAACATTGAGCATAAGACTAAAAATCAGAGCAAAAGATATTTTATTATCTAAATTATAAGCAGAAGAAGACTAAGCAATGTGTGGGGGTGAGTCCGTTCCTCCTCGTGGTGCCCCTGGAAAAAAACCTGCTGCTGCAGGCAAAACTGAACGCAGACAATTCCTGTTGTAAATCTTTTGTGACAAGCAGAATGGAAGGTGTAATCTTCAAACTTTTATAGATAACAACTACAGGAATGCCTGTCACAAATAAGAATATGATGAAGAAGGAGAATATGAAGAAGATGAAGAAGTAGAATATGAAGAAGAATAATAGTTGAATAAGAAGAATTTGAAGAATGTAAAAAAAAAAAACAATAATAGGAAGAAAGTGAAGAAGAAGATGATTAAGGTGAAGAAGAAGTTGATGAAAAAGATGCTGCTGCTGAGGATTATGAAGGAGAAAGTGTGGGGGAAGTAAAAAAGAAGGTGAAGAGCATGGAATTAGTGAAACATAAATATCTGATAAAATATAAAAAGCTTAACACGGTCAATATCTTTGTAACTCCGAACATCTTAAAAAAAATGATTCCTGCTATTCCATTTGATTGGGCTAAACCTCTATGCCTATAATGTCTCCTCCACCTCCCCCAATACATTCTACATTATTCTTAGTTGTTTGCCTTCATGTAGAATTAACCTACAAGGAAAGAAAGGGTTTATTCTCATTCTGATATTTGTGTCCCATTGAATTGCATTGGTTTCCGGTATCGGAATCGGTGATATCCGATATTTTTTGGGTATCGGTCCAACTCAATCCGATCCGATATTTCCCGATATCGGAAGGTATCGCTCAACACTAGTGATGATCGACTATACTCGTTGCGAGTATGCTTGGATATCCTCCAAGTGTTTTGGCATGCTCTGAGATTTAGTTTTTGTTAATTTGCAGCTGCTGAACAGCCTGAATACGTGTAGGTCTTGCCTCGTTGTTAGGAAATCCCACATTCAGGCTTTCTAGCAGCAGCACACTATGCAGCTGCGTCGACATAAATGAAATCTCCGAGCAGCCCGAAACACTCGGAGACCGTCCGAGTATACTCAGGAAAACCTAAGCAACAAGTATACTTGCTCATCACTAATAGGGATTAAAAGGTAAGTGTCAGATCGTATGGATCTCAAAGAGTGAACCCGCAGAACCACAACAACAAACCTTCCAAGGGTGAGCTGGCCTGGTGGACCACCCCCAATACAGGGAGCATTAGGGTCAGGCCCAAGGGAGACTATTGCCGCAGAAGCTGAAACCGGGGAATAGGAAACAGGAGAGGAAAGATGCAGAAGTGGCTGAGGCAGAGACACAGGACAGAGTGACAGTGACTCAAACACAGAGTGGACTGGATATGGTGGACGCCCAGGACTGACAGGATATGGCGGAGACACAGGACAGACTGGATATGACGGATGCCCAGGACTGGTAGGGTATGGTGGAGACACAGGACGGACTGGATATGGTGGACACCCAGGATTGGCAGGGTATAGCCGAGACACAGGATGGACAGGATATGGCGGATGCCCAGGACTGGCAGGCTATGGCAGAGACACAAGGCGGACAGAGAATCGCACTGGAAAGCAACACAGCACAGAGGGACCTTGGTCAAGTGAGGACAAATGACAATCAGGCATGGAGCAGACGAAGGAGTTACCTTAAATAGTCTGAGTGCTGCAGATCTTCTGGGACAAGATCCTCCAGAATCATAGAGTGGAGGAACGAATCATCTGCAGGCTAGAGAGGGGAAGTGCGTGTGCGCAGTGAGAGGTGCATACGCGCACCCGACGAGAGCCAGGGACTGGCGGCGAGTCAAGAGAACAGACCGGAAGGCACGTGCACACCGCTGGAGTGAGCCGGGAGAGGTAAGTATGCTGCAAAGCAGGTGCAGCAGGCATCACACTAAGTCAGTGTTCATCATTATCATGATGAATGTGTGGTGAGGAGCTAGAACTTAGATCCAGATCAGGGTGACAAAAATGTGTTGTGTTGTAGGAGAACAAGACATTCCAGCGGCAGACCTGGTTCTGTTGTGATCAGATGATACAACAGCAAATGATGCCACAACTACTGTTGATAGAGGAGATGCAGTTTTATGTATTGACTAGCTGAAGAGACCGGCATTGCCAGGGCATAGTAACTAACTGTGGTTAGTTATAACAAATTATAATGATTATATTGCACATAGAAACATTTCGCATCATATACTCAACACTACAGATTTGCAACACAAATTAACTAAATGATTACCTAAGTATTGAAAGTATTTTATTTTCAACTCATTCAAGAGCCTTTTGGATAAACAACATTTTTGGCTTTTCATTCCGGTGCAAAGCTGAACAGATTTTGGGCAGTTCCAACTCTTGAACAGGCCATGTAAAGTTGACCATAAGAAAGGCATGAAGATTGCACATTGATCCGTACTACTTTCAAGGACTGTCCCTGAGCCTTGTTAATTGACATTGCAAAAGCCAGTTGAAGTGGAAACTGGAGGTGTTTAAAATCAAAAGGCAAATCCTATGGAATGAGTGGAATTTTTGGAATGAAAAAGTCCTCTCCTTTGACATATTCTGTTGCTGAGCTGTGTATCTAATCCTATACTGTGTGATACCATCTGCTGAATTGTGAATCTAGTTATGTCCTCTGTGATACTGTCTTCTGAGCTGTGTACCTAATCCTATCCTGTGTGATACTGTGTGCTGAGCCGTGTGTCTAATCCTATCCTGTATGATACTGTGTGCTGAGCTGTGTACCTAATCCTATCCTGTGTGAAACTGTCTCCTGAGCTGTGTATCTAATCCTATCCTGTGTGATACAGTCTGCTGAGCTGTGTATCTAATCATATCCTGTGTGATACTGGGCTCCCCCTGCAGTCTATAACAGAGGGTGGTCTGTGTTGACATGGTAATTCATTCTGTTATTTCCAGTTATTTCCAGCTTTACTGAAGGACGATAACACCATAGAAATGATAAGAATAATAGGCAGCAGTTACCACAACTGTCTGCAAGGAAAACTGTTGCTCATAGCAACCAATCACAGCTCAGCTTCTTGAAAGATGCTTAGTGATTGGTTGCCGATACACACACATACACTCATTTTTATATATATATATACAGTTAGGGCCAGAAATATTTGGACAGTGACACAAGTTTTGTTATTTTAGCTGTTTACAAAAACATGTTCAGAAATACAATTATATATATGTAATATGGGCTGAAAGTGCACACTCCCAGCTGCAATATGATAGTTTCCACATCCAAATCGGAGAAAGGGTTTAGGAATCATAGCTCTGTAATGCATAGCGTCCTCTTTTTCAAGGGACCAAAAGTAATTGGACAATGGACTCTAAGGGCTGCAATTAACTCTGAAGGCGTCTCCCTCGTTAACCTGTAATCAATGAAGTAGTTAAAAGGTCAGGGGTGGATTCCAGGTGTGTGGTTTTGCATTTGGAAGCTGTTGCTGTGAGCAGACAACATGCGGTCAAAGGAACTCTCAATTGAGGTGAAGCAGAACATCCTGAGGCTGAAAAAAAAGAAAAAATCCATCAGAGAGATAGCAGACATGCTTGGAGTAGCAAAATCAACAGTTGGGTACATTCTGAGAAAAAAGGAATTGACTGGTGAGCTTGGGAACTCAAAAAGGCCTGGGCGTCCACGGATGACAACAGTGGTGGATGATCGCCGCATACTTAATTTGGTGAAGAAGAACCCGTTCACAACATCAACTGAAGTCCAGAACACTCTCAGTGAAGTAGGTGTATCTGTCTCTAAGTCAACAGTAAAGAGAAGACTCCATGACAGTAAATACAAAGGGTTCACATCTAGATGCAAACCATTCATCAATACCAAAAATAGACAGGCCAGAGTTAAATTTGCAGAAAAACACCTCAAGAAGCCAGCTCAGTTCTGGAAAAGAATTCTATGGACAGATGAGACAAAGATCAACCTGTACCAGAATGATGGGAAGAAAAAAGTTTGGAGAAGAAAGGGAACGGCACATGATCCAAGGCACACCACATCCTCTGTAAAACATGGTGGAGGCAACGTGATGGCATGGGCATGCATGGCTTTCAATGGCACTGGGTCACTTGTGTTTATTGATGACATAAGAGCAGACAAGAGTAGCCGGATGAATTCTGAAGTGTACCGGGATATACTTTCAGCCCAGATTCAGCCAAATGCTGCAAAGTTGATTGGACGGCGCTTCATAGTACAGATGGACAATGACCCCAAGCATACAGCCAAAGCTACCCAGGAGTTCATGAGTGCCAAAAAGTGGCACATTCTGCAATGGCCAAGTCAATCTCCAGATCTAAACCCAATTGAGCATGCATTTCACTTGCTCAAATCCAGACTTAAGACGGAAAGACCCACAAACAAGCAAGACCTGAAGGCTGCGGCTGTAAAGGCCTGGCAAAGCATTAAGAAGGAGGAAACCCAGCGTTTGGTGATGTTCATGGGTTCCAGACTTAAAGCAGTGATTGCCTCCAAAGGATTTGCAACAAAATATTGAAAATAAAAATATTTTGTTTGGGTTATGTTTATTTGTCCAATTACTTTTGACCTCCTAAAATGTGGAGTGTTTGTAAAGAAATGTGTACAATTCCTACATTTTCTATCAGATATTTTTGTTCAACCCTTCAAATTAAACGTTACAATCTGCACTTGAATTCTGTTGTAGAGGTTTCATTTCAAATCCAATGTGGTGGCATGCAGAGCCCAACTCGCGAAAATTGTGTCACTGTCCAAATATTTCTGGCCCTAACTGTATATAGATTGAGAGCCATAGTTATTCCCCTACTTGATCCTTGATTTCCACATCTTATTTATCTTTCTCATAGTCTGTACATTGAATAAAATTTATCGATGGAAAAGATTGACTTTGTTTCTTCAGAAACAAATACACGACATATTGCTATTACATGCCATCTGCTGTTGAATTATCATTTTTGTCTGTCACATGAACCCTGCTAGTGCCTAAAATTTTTTTGTTAGATGTCATCTTTAGAAACAAATAAACTGTATCAATGTGTTCTGTATGTATTAGGGGTCGAGCTCCTGCCTCTGCACAGGGGGAATCTCGGGCCATCTCCGCTGCGGTCTCCCATTCTTCTCCTGCCGCAGTGGAGCCTGCTCAGCGGAGACGTCAGTCCCAGCGTCTCGCTCAGTCTCACTCTGTACAACGAGTTACTGCTGCTTTTCATGCTTCTGCTATTGAAGTCAGTGCTGGGCAGCGGCGAGCAGACATCCTGCTTTTCTCGTTCTGAGCATGCCCTGAGTAAGATCTCTCAGTGGAGATCGAGGGTCACATAGTCAGATACTGCAGCTAAATCCATTGGTCCTTTCAGGAAGGTCCTGTAGGTGCTAGGACTAAGTCCTGCTTTGCACACACTGAGCATGCCCAGGGCAAGATCTCTCAGTGGAGATCTAGGGTCACATGCTAAGGTATGGCAGTCCCTCATTGGTCCTTCTGGGAAGATTTTTTACTTGCTGCAGCTATATAAGGCTCACATGGCCGCACAGCCATGCGCTAGTATTGTCTTTTGTTATGTGCTTTGCGCCAATGTGGTCACCTGAGGTTGTGTTCAGGGACCCGGCTGAAATAAGCCCCTTCAGGCCCTGGGATCCATATTCATGTGAAAAATAAAGAATAAAAATAAAAAATATTGGTATACTTACCCTCGGATGCGCCCTGGTTGTAACCGCTGCAACCGCCATGAGTCCCTTAACATAGTAACATAGTTAGTAAGGCCGAAAAAAGACATTTGTCCATCCAGTTCAGCCTATATTCCATCATAATAAATCCCCAGATCTACGTCCTTCTACAGAACCTAATTGTATGATACAATATTGTTCTGCTCCAGGAAGACATCCAGGCCTCTCTTGAACCCCTCGACTGAGTTCGCCATCACCACCTCCTCAGGCAAGCAATTCCAGATTCTCACTGCCCTAACAGTAAAGAATCCTCTTCTATGTTGGTGGAAAAACCTTCTCTCCTCCAGACGCAAAGAATGCCCCCTTGTGCCCGTCACCTTCCTTGGTATAAACAGATCCTCAGCGAGATATTTGTATTGTCCCCTTATATACTTATACATGGTTATTAGATCGCCCCTCAGTCGTCTTTTTTCTAGACTAAATAATCCTAATTTCGCTAATCTATCTGGGTATTGTAGTTCTCCCATCCCCTTTATTAATTTTGTTGCCCTCCTTTGTACTGTCTCTAGTTCCATTATATCCTTCCTGAGCACCGGTGCCCAAAACTGGACACAGTACTCCATGTGCGGTCTAACTAGGGATTTGTACAGAGGCAGTATAATGCTCTCATCATGTGTATCCAGACCTCTTTTAATGCACCCCATGATCCTGTTTGCCTTGGCAGCTGCTGCCTGGCACTGGCTGCTCCAGGTAAGTTTATCATTAACTAGGATCCCCAAGTCCTTCTCCCTGTCAGATTTACCCAGTGGTTTCCCATTCAGTGTGTAATGGTGACATTGATTCCTTCTTCCCATGTGTATAACCTTACATTTATCATTGTTAAACCTCATCTGCCACCTTTCAGCCCAAGTTTCCAACTTATCCAGATCCATCTGTAGCAGAATACCATCTTCTCTTGTATTAACTGCTTTACATAGTTTTGTATCATCTGCATATATCGATATTTTACTGTGTAAACCTTCTACCAGATCATTAATGAATATGTTGAAGAGAACAGGTCCCAATACTGACCCCTGCGGTACCCCACTGGTCACAGCGACCCAGTTAGAGACTATACCATTTATCACCACCCTCTGCTTTCTATCACTAAGCCAGTTACTAACCCATTTACACACAATTTCCCCCAGACCAAGCATTCTCATTTTGTGTACCAACCTCTTGTGCGGCACGGTATCAAACGCTTTGGAAAAATCGAGATATACCACGTCCAATGACTCACCGTGGTCCAGCCTATAGCTTACCTCTTCATAAAAACTGATTAGATTGGTTTGACAGGAGCGATTTCTCATAAACCCATGCTGATATGGAGTTAAACAGTTATTCTCATTGAGATAATCCAGAATAACATCCCTCAGAAACCCTTCAAATATTTTACCAACAATAGAGGTTAGACTTACTGGCCTATAATTTCCAGGTTCACTTTTAGAGCCCTTTTTGAATATTGGCACCACATTTGCTATGCGCCAATCCTGCGGAACAGACCCTGTCGCTATAGAGTCCCTAAAAATAAGAAATAATGGTTTATCTATTACATTACTTAGTTCTCTTAGTACTCGTGGGTGTATGCCATCTGGACCCGGAGATTTATCTATTTTAATCTTATTTAGCCGGCTTCGCACCTCTTCTTGGGTTAGATTGGTGACCCTTAATATAGGGTTTTCATTGTTTCTTGGGATTTCACCTAGCATTTCATTTTCCACCGTGAATACCGTGGAGAAGAAGGTGTTTAATATGTTAGCTTTTTCCTCGTCATCTACAACCATTCTTTCCTCACTATTTTTTAAGGGGCCTACATTTTCAGTTTTTATTCTTTTACTATTGATATAGTTGAAGAACAGTTTGGGATTAGTTTTACTCTCCTTAGCAATGTGCTTCTCTGTTTCCTTTTTGGCAGCTTTAATTAGTTTTTTAGATAAAGTATTTTTCTCCCTATAGTTTTTTAGAGCTTCAATGGTGCCATCCTGCTTTAGTAGTGCAAATGCTTTCTTTTTACTGTTAATTGCCTGTCTTACTTCTTTGTTTAGCCACATTGGGTTTTTCCTATTTCTAGTCCTTTTATTCCCACAAGGTATAAACCGCTTACACTGCCTATTTAGGATGTTCTTAAACATTTCCCATTTATTATCTGTATTCTTATTTCTGAGGATATTGTCCCAGTCTACCAGATTAAGGGCATCTCTAAGCTGGTCAAACTTTGCCTTCCTAAAGTTCAGTGTTTTTGTGACTCCCTGACAAGTCCCCCTAGTGAAAGACAGGTGAAACTGCACAATATTGTGGTCGCTATTTCCTAGATGCCCGACCACCTGCAGATTTGTTATTCTGTCAGGTCTATTAGATAGTATTAGGTCTAAAAGTGCTGCTCCTCTGGTTGGATTCTGCACCAATTGTGAAAGATAATTTTTCTTGGTTATTAGCAGAAACCTGTTGCCTTTATGGGTTTCACAGGTTTCTGTTTCCCAGTTAATAGTTGATAGTAGTAACAGTTGGGTAGTTAAAGTCCCCCATAACCAGGACCTCATTATGGGTTGCAGCTTCATCTATCTGCTTTAGAAGTAGACTTTCCATGGTTTCTGTTATATTTGGGGGTTTGTAACAGACCCCAATGAGAATTTTGTTACCATTTTTCCCTCCATGAATTTCGACCCATATGGACTCGACATCCTCATTCCCTTCGCTAATATCCTCCCTTAAAGTGGACTTTAGACAAGACTTTACATAGAGACAAACCCCTCCTCCTCTCCGATTTTTACGATCCTTTCTAAACAGACTGTAACCCTGTAAGTTAACTGCCCAGTCATAGCTTTCATCTAACCATGTCTCGGTTATTCCCACTATGTCAAAGTTACCTGTAGATATCTCTGCTTCTAGTTCTTCCATCTTGTTTGTCAGGCTTCTGGCATTTGCGAGCATGCAGTTTAGAGGATTTTGTTTTGTTCCAATCTCCTCGCTGTGGATTGTTTTAGAAATGTTCTTACCTCCCTTCTGAGTATGTTTTCCTGGATCTTCTTTGTTCAAGTCTAATGTTTTTCTTCCCGTCCCCTCTTCTTCTAGTTTAACTCCCTCCTGATGAGTGTAGCGAGTCTTCTGGCGAATGTGTGTTTCCCAGGTTTGTTGAGGTGTAGTCCGTCTCTGGCGAGGAGTCCATCGTACCAGTAATTCACACCGTGGTCCAGGAATCCGAATCCTTGTTGTCTGCACCATCGTCTTAGCCAGTTGTTTGCATCAAGGATCCTGTTCCATCTCCTGGTGCCATGCCCGTCTACTGGAAGGATAGAAGAAAAAACTACCTGTGCATCCAGTTCCTTTACTTTCTTCCCCAACTCTTCAAAGTCTTTGCAGATTGTCGGTAGGTCCTTCCTTGCCGTGTCATTGGTGCCAACATGTATCAGAAGAAATGGGTGGACGTCCTTGGAGTTGAAGAGCTTTGGTATCCTATCGGTCACATCCTTGATCATCGCACCTGGAAGGCAGCATACTTCTCTTGCAGTTATGTCCGGTCTGCAGATGGCTGCTTCTGTGCCTCTCAGTAGTGAGTCTCCCACCACCACCACTCTTCGTTGCTTCTTGGCTGTACTTTTTGCTGTCACTTGTTGCTGTGTGCCCTTTTCTTTTTTGCTTGCTGGTATTGCTTCATCCTTAGGTGTGCCATCTTCATCCTCTACAAAGATTTGATATCGGTTCTTCAGTTGTGTGGTTGGTGATTTCTCCATGGTCTTCTTGCTTCTTTTGGTCACATGCTTCCACTCATCTGCTTTTGGAGGTTCTCTGACACTTTTTTCACCTTCTGTGACCAGTAGAGATGCTTCTGTTCTGTCTAGAAAGTCTTCATTCTCTTTGATGAGTTTCAAAGTTGCTATTCTTTCTTCCAGACCCCGCACCTTTTCTTCTAAAAGGGCCACTAGTCTACACTTCTGACAGGTGAAATTTAATTCTTCTTCTGGTCGATCTGTGAACATGTAGCACATGCTGCAGCTCACCATGTAGGTTGTCACATCTGCCATGTTGCTCCTAGATCCTGCTGACTTGCTGTGTGTTTTCCTTCTTGTGTAATCTACTCAGCCAAGCTCTCTTGCAATAATGTCCTACAGGCAAAAATTCCCGGCTGTACCCAATGATCTTCTAGCTTAGGGAGACTCTTCGCTTTTCCCAGAAGGCACCTGGAATATGCAAATTAGCCTCCTCAAGCTTGAATCCCTTCCTAAGAATGAGCGCGTAAAGGACCTTCGATGACGTTGCGGCTTGTGATTGGTCGCGTGACCGCTCATGTGACCGCTCACGTGACCAATCACAAGCCGCGACGTCATCGAAGGTCCTTCACGTGCTCATTCTTAGGAACAGAAGCATAGCTGTTGCAACGGTTACAACCAGGGCGCGTCCGAGGTAAGTATATCAATATTTTTTACTTTTATTCTTTATTTTACACATCAATCTTCATCCCGATACCGATTCCCGATATCGCAAAAATATCGGAACTCGGTATCGGAATTCCGATACCGCAAATATCGGCCGATACCCGATACTTGCGGTATCGGAATGCTCAACACTACTGACTAATATCTAATCACTTCCAAGGCACCAGAGAGATGATTCTATTAATTTTTTCATCCAAAATAAATCATAAAAACAACACTTTGACTGGCAAGCGGCCTATTTCAAGCATAAACAAAATGGCAGATGAAGCTAATAGTCATCATCACCACTATGATCATTGTCGTCCACCTCTTCAGTCATACTCCTAGAATGCCTCCTCCTCCTTCTTTTTGTCTCAACTGCACATAGCCATTCCCAATTGTTTGTCAAGGAACCAAGTGTATACTTCTAGTTATCTACATTCAACCTATAGGTAAACCCATAAATAAAGTTCACATGCACCAAATATAAACCAAGATGAAAAATGTATTGTACAGTCAAGCATTTATAAATAAAAATGATAAAAGAAGAAGCAATGAAAAACAAAACCGAAATAGATGAATGACAATAAGTATTCTATGAACAAAATGAGATAGTTATTTACTAGAAAAAATTAGTAAATTAAGGTGCAGTATGAGGAAGCTGGTGCTTATAGGCGACAGCCATTTTGTGCTGCTCTGTGCTTCTAAGAAGCGGCACTCAATTATGGTGAGCGCCTCTCTTTCTTTCTTCTTTATATATTTTTTACTGGACTGTTTTTTATAGTATCTTTTTACCAATTTTGCCTTATGAAAATGTAAAATTTGAGGCTAAGATAACATTTTTGTAGTAAAAATGTAATTATTTTTTCTTCACTGGCCAATGATATAAATTTCTGTGACCCACCTGTGGTGTCAAATTGATCACTGCATCATTATATTAATTAACTCAGATGTGTAGTTTGTAAAATGGGGTCACTTATCAACAAAATCTGCAGTATAATATTTTTTATGGAAATCCTTCCCTTCTGAGCACTCCACTGTGCCTGAAAAGTGTTTCCTGAGTACATGTAGGGTATTGGCGCATTCAGTAGAAACTACACAACAAACTGTAATGTCCATTTTTTCATGTTAGCTCTTACAAAACTTAAAAACTTGGGGCTAAGTGTTGTGAATTCTGTTGTCGAACTCCCTCCTGTGGTCGTGAATGGTACTTCGGTGAGTTCTGTCCATGGACTCCCTCTGGTGGCTGTGAGTGGAGCTGCTGCTTCTGAGGTTCCTTACACAGGTGACGTGGTTTATCCTTTGGCTGGCTGCTCTATTTAACTCCACTTAGATCGTTACTCCATGCCAGCTGTCAATGTTTCTGCATTGGTTCAGTTCGCTCTTGGATCTTTCTGGTGACCTGTCTACTCCAGCAGAAGCTAAGTTCCTGATAGTATCTATTTCGTTCATTGTTTCTTTGTCCAGCTGGATATCATAATTTTGTCTTGCTAGCTGGAAGCTCTGGGATGCAGAGTGGCACCTCCGCACCGTGAGTCGGTGCGGAGGTCTTTTTTGCACACTCTGCATGGTCTTTTGTAGTTTTTTGTGCTGATCGCAAAGCTACCTTTCCTATCCTCTGTCTATTTAGTAAGTCTGGCCTCCCTTTGCTGAAACCTGTTTCATTTCTGCGTTTGTGACTTTCATCTTTACTCACAGTCAATATATGTGGGAGTCCATGGACAGAACTCACCGAAGTACCATTCACGACCACAGGAGGGAGTTCGACAACAGAATTCACAACAGTGAGATTCTATGAGCTGTCCCAGGCCAAAAGTTAAATAGAACAGCCAGCCAAAGGATAAACCACGTCACCTGTGTAAGGAACCTCAGAAGCAGCAGCTCCACTCACAGCCACCAGAGGGAGTCCATGGACAGAACTCACCGAAGTACCATTCACGACCACAGGAGGGATTTCGACAACAGAATTCACAACAGCTAAGACAACATTTTGGTGGTAAAAATATAATTATTCTTTTTCCACCACCCAGTGATACAACATTTTGTGAGTTTATGCGGTTTCAGCATGCTCACTGCACCCCTAAATGAATTCAGTGTGGGGTTATATTTTGGAAAATGAGGTCAGTTAAGAGTGGGTTCTGCTGTTCTGGCACCTTAGGGGCTCTGCCAATGTGACTTGGCACTCTCAAACCATGACAGCAAAATCTGAACTCCAATATGGCACTTCTTTCCTTCCAAGCTTTGCACTGTGCCTCAAAAGTAGTTTTTTCTCACATATGGGGTATCGGCATACTAAGTTGAAATTACATATGAAATTGTATCATTCATTTTCTTCTATTATCCCTTTTAAAAATTCAAACTTGTGGCCAAAGCAACAGTTTAATGGAAAAAATGGTGACTTCTCCATTAACTTCATTTAGTGTTAAACAATTATGTGAATCGTCTGAAGGTTAACAATGTTTGCTGCACCCCTACATGAATTCCTCAAGAGGAGCATTTTCCAAAATGGAGCTATTTGTGGGGGGTTCTGCAGTTTTGGCATTTCAGTGGCTCTTCAAATGTAACATGGCATCCGCATTCTATTCAAGTCAAAATGGAGGTCCAGAATTCAATTGATGCTTCTTCACTTCCAATCCCTGCCGTGTGTCCAAACAGTAGTTTTCCACCACATATGGAGTATCTGTGTACTTAGAAAAAATTGCACAACAAACTTTATGGTTCATTTTCTCCTATTACTCTTGTAACAATCAAAAATTTGAAGGAAAACCATAATTTGTTTGCCAGAAAATGTATTTTCACAGCTCAACGTTATAAAATTCTGTGACGCACCTGTGAGTTCAAAGTGCTCACTACATCTCTAGATAAGTTTGTTGAGTGGTCTATTTTCCAAAATGTGGCCACTTGTGGGGGGGTTCAACTGTTTAGGCACGTCACTGGCTCTGCAAACTTGTCATGGCATCCGCTATCTATTCCATCAAGTTTTGGGCTCCAAAAGTCAACTGACGCTCCTTCCCTTCCGAGCTATGCCATGCACCCAAGCAGTAGTTTTTAACTAAATATGAGGTATTGTCATCAGGAGAAATTACAGAACAAATTATATGGTCCATTGTTTCCTGTTACAAGAATTTGAAGCTAAATCAACATTTTTGAGGGCAAAAGTAACATATTCATGTTTTCCTTCACATTGTTTTACTTTCTACGAAGCGCTTGAAAGGTTACTACACTTATTGAATGTGGTTTTAAATTTGTGTCACTTTTGGTTATTTTCTGTCATAAAGGTCCCTGAATGTAATTTCAGATTTGATGTGGTTCTTACTAAAAACAGGTTTTGTAAATTATGTTGGAAAATAAGAAAAATTGCTGATAGTTTTTGAACCTTTCTAACTTCCTAACAAAAAATTATGTTTCAAAAATTATACCTATGGAAAGTAGACATGTGGAAAATGTTAACTATTAACTATTTTGTCTCGTATAACTGTCTAATTAAAAGGCAGAAAATTTTAGTTTGAAAATTGCGAAATCTTCAAAATTTTCACAAGTATTTTCACAAATAAAAGCAAAATATTTCGATAAAAAACTATTTCAAAATCAATGGGAAACATTGAAGCATTCTAGAGTTATTACCGCATAAAGTAACAGTGGTCAGAATTAGAGTTGAGCGACCTTGACCTTTTTAGAGTCGAGCCGGGTTTCGCGAAACCCGACTATCTCAAAAGTCGGGTCGAGTGAAATCGGCCGATTATGACGTAAAGTCGGGATCGACCGAAACACGAAACCCAATGCAAGTCAATGGGGCAGCATAGTCGGCAGTGAGTGGGGGCCAGGAAAACACCTAGAGTGCCCATTTTAATGTCAAAACCATCCATTCTTCTTAATGAAGCTTGTCAAGTGTAATTTACCTTATAATAATTGGAAGGCATTTGAAATTGGGGTTCATTTGGCTAAAGTTGTGATGGGTAGGGCTGGTTCAAGTAATTAGTGGGCCCAGGAAATCTGGACCACGTCACGGCAGTGGAGCAGGGAGAGGTAAGTATTTCAACTTTGCAAGTGCTGTGAACCTGAGCAAATAATAACACATGGCTGTAGGCAATTTTAAATTGGTTCCAGGGGTACACGGGCAGCAGTGGTGTGGTCAGTGGAGGCCTAGTGGAAGGAGTGACCGCAGACAGGCATCGAAGGCCTAAAATAATAACACATGGCTGTAGGCAATTTTAAATTGGTTCCAGGGGTACACGGGCAGCAGTGGTGTGGTCAGTGGAGGCCTAGTGGAAGGAGTGACCGCAGACAGGCATCGAAGGCCTAAAATAATAACACATGGCTGTAGGCAATTTTAAATTGGTTCCAGGGGTACACGGGCAGCAGTGGTGTGGTCAGTGGAGGCCTAGTGGAAGGAGTGACCGCAGACAGGCATCGAAGGCCTAAAATAATAACACATGGCTGTAGGCAATTTTAAATTGGTTCCAGGGGTACACGGGCAGCAGTGGTGTGGTCAGTGGAGGCCTAGTGGAAGGAGTGACCGCAGACAGGCATCGAAGGCCTAAAATAATAACACATGGCTGTAGGCAATTTTAAATTGGTTCCAGGGGTACACGGGCAGCAGTGGTGTGGTCAATGGAGGCCTAGTGGAAGGAGTGACCGCAGACAGGCATCGAAGGCCTAAAATAATAACACATGGCTGTAGGCAATTTTAAATTGGTTCCAGGGGTACACGGGCAGCAGTGGTGTGGTCAGTGGAGGCCTAGTGGAAGGAGTGACCGCAGACAGGCATCGAAGGCCTAAAATAATAACACATGGCTGTAGGCAATTTTAAATTGGTTCCAGGGGTACACGGGCAGCAGTGGTGTGGTCAGTGGAGGCCTAGTGGAAGTAGTGACCGCAGACAGGCATCAAAGGCCTAAAATAATAACACATGGCTGTAGGCAATTTTAAATTGGTTCCAGGGGTACACGGGCAGCAGTGGTGTGGTCAGTGGAGGCCTAGTGGAAGGAGTGACCGCAGACAGGCATCGAAGGCCTAAAATAATAACACATGGCTGTAGGCAATTTTAAATTGGTTCCAGGGGTACACGGGCAGCAGTGGTGTGGTCAGTGGAGGCCTAGTGGAAGGAGTGGCCACAGACAGGCATCGAAGGCCTAAAATAATAACACATGGCTGTAGGCAATTTTAAATTGGTTCCAGGGGTACACGGGCAGCAGTGGTGTGGTCAGTGGAGGCCTAGTGGAAGGAGTGACCGCAGACAGGCATCGAAGGCCTAAAATAATAACACATGGCTGTAGGCAATTTTAAATTGGTTCCAGGGGTACACGGGCAGCAGTGGTGTGGTCAGTGGAGGCCTAGTGGAAGGAGTGACCGCAGACAGGCATCGAAGGCCTAAAATAATAACACATGGCTGTAGGCAATTTTAAATTGGTTCCAGGGGTACACGGGCAGCAGTGGTGTGGTCAGTGGAGGCCTAGTGGAAGGAGTGACCGCAGACAGGCATCGAAGGCCTAAAATAATAACACATGGCTGTAGGCAATTTTAAACTGGTTCCAGGGGTACACGGGCAGCAGTGGTGTGGTCAGTGGAGGCCTAGTGGAAGGAGTGACCGCAGACAGGCATCGAAGGCCTAAAATAATAACACATGGCTGTAGGCAATTTTAAATTGGTTCCAGGGGTACACGGGCAGCAGTGGTGTGGTCAGTGGAGGCCTAGTGGAAGGAGTGACCGCAGACAGGCATCGAAGGCCTAAAATAATAACACATGGCTGTAGGCAATTTTAAATTGGTTCCAGGGGTACACGGGCAGCAGTGGTGTGGTCAGTGGAGGCCTAGTGGAAGGAGTGACCGCAGACAGGCATCGAAGGCCTAAAATAATAACACATGGCTGTAGGCAATTTTAAATTGGTTCCAGGGGTACACGGGCAGCAGTGGTGTGGTCAGTGGAGGCCTAGTGGAAGGAGTGACCGCAGACAGGCATCGAAGGCCTAAAATAATAACACATGGCTGTAGGCAATTTTAAATTGGTTCCAGGGGTACACGGGCAGCAGTGGTGTGGTCAGTGGAGGCCTAGTGGAAGGAGTGACCGCAGACAGGCATCGAAGGCCTAAAATAATAACACATGGCTGTAGGCAATTTTAAATTGGTTCCAGGGGTACACGGGCAGCAGTGGTGTGGTCAGTGGAGGCCTAGTGGAAGGAGTGACCGCAGACAGGCATCGAAGGCCTAAAATAATAACACATGGCTGTAGGCAATTTTAAATTGGTTCCAGGGGTACACGGGCAGTAGTGGTGTGGTCAGTGGAGGCCTAGTGGAAGGAGTGACCGCAGACAGGCATCGAAGGCCTAAAATAATAACACATGGCTGTAGGCAATTTTAAATTGGTTCCAGGGGTACACGGGCAGCAGTGGTGTGGTCAGTGGAGGCCTAGTGGAAGGAGTGACCGCAGACAGGCATCGAAGGCCTAAAATAATAACACATGGCTGTAGGCAATTTTAAATTGGTTCCAGGGGTACACGGGCAGCAGTGGTGTGGTCAGTGGAGGCCTAGTGGAAGTAGTGACCGCAGACAGGCATCGAAGGCCTAAAATAATAACACATGGCTGTAGGCAATTTTAAATTGGTTCCAGGGGTACACGGGCAGCAGTGGTGTGGTCAGTGGAGGCCTAGTGGAAGGAGTGACCGCAGACAGGCATCGAAGGCCTAAAATAATAACACATGGCTGTAGGCAATTTTAAATTGGTTCCAGGGGTACACGGGCAGCAGTGGTGTGGTCAGTGGAGGCCTAGTGGAAGGAGTGACCGCAGACAGGCATCGAAGGCCTAAAATAATAACACATGGCTGTAGGCAATTTTAAATTGGTTCCAGGGGTACACGGGCAGCAGTGGTGTGGTCAGTGGAGGCCTAGTGGAAGGAGTGACCGCAGACAGGCATCGAAGGCCTAAAATAATAACACATGGCTGTAGGCAATTTTAAATTGGTTCCAGGGGTACACGGGCAGCAGTGGTGTGGTCAGTGGAGGCCTAGTGGAAGGAGTGACCGCAGACAGGCATCGAAGGCCTAAAATAATAACACATGGCTGTAGGCAATTTTAAATTGGTTCCAGGGGTACACGGGCAGCAGTGGTGTGGTCAGTGGAGGCCTAGTGGAAGTAGTGACCGCAGACAGGCATCGAAGGCCTAAAATAATAACACATGGCTGTAGGCAATTTTAAATTGGTTCCAGGGGTACACGGGCAGCAGTGGTGTGGTCAGTGGAGGCCTAGTGGAAGGAGTGACCGCAGACAGGCATCGAAGGCCTAAAATAATAACACATGGCTGTAGGCAATTTTAAATTGGTTCCAGGGGTACACGGGCAGCAGTGGTGTGGTCAGTGGAGGCCTAGTGGAAGGAGTGACCGCAGACAGGCATCGAAGGCCTAAAATAATAACACATGGCTGTAGGCAATTTTAAATTGGTTCCAGGGGTACACGGGCAGCAGTGGTGTGGTCAGTGGAGGCCTAGTGGAAGGAGTGACCGCAGACAGGCATCGAAGGCCTAAAATAATAACACATGGCTGTAGGCAATTTTAAATTGGTTCCAGGGGTACACGGGCAGCAGTGGTGTGGTCAGTGGAGGCCTAGTGGAAGGAGTGACCGCAGACAGGCATCGAAGGCCTAAAATAATAACACATGGCTGTAGGCAATTTTAAATTGGTTCCAGGGGTACACGGGCAGCAGTGGTGTGGTCAGTGGAGGCCTAGTGGAAGGAGTGACCGCAGACAGGCATCGAAGGCCTAAAATAATAACACATGGCTGTAGGCAATTTTAAATTGGTTCCAGGGGTACACGGGCAGCAGTGGTGTGGTCAGTGGAGGCCTAGTGGAAGTAGTGACCGCAGACAGGCATCGAAGGCCTAAAATAATAACACATGGCTGTAGGCAATTTTAAATTGGTTCCAGGGGTACACGGGCAGCAGTGGTGTGGTCAGTGGAGGCCTAGTGGAAGGAGTGACCGCAGACAGGCATCGAAGGCCTAAAATAATAACACATGGCTGTAGGCAATTTTAAATTGGTTCCAGGGGTACACGGGCAGCAGTGGTGTGGTCAGTGGAGGCCTAGTGGAAGGAGTGGCCACAGACAGGCATCGAAGGCCTAAAATAATAACACATGGCTGTAGGCAATTTTAAATTGGTTCCAGGGGTACACGGGCAGCAGTGGTGTGGTCAGTGGAGGCCTAGTGGAAGGAGTCACCGCAGACAGGCATCGAAGGCCTAAAATAATAACACATGGCTGTAGGCAATTTTAAACTGGTTCCAGGGGTACACGGGCAGCAGTGGTGTGGTCAGTGGAGGCCTAGTGGAAGGAGTGACCGCAGACAGGCATCGAAGGCCTAAAATAATAACACATGGCTGTAGGCAATTTTAAATTGGTTCCAGGGGTACACGGGCAGCAGTGGTGTGGTCAGTGGAGGCCTAGTGGAAGGAGTGACCGCAGACAGGCATCGAAGGCCTAAAATAATAACACATGGCTGTAGGCAATTTTAAATTGGTTCCAGGGGTACACGGGCAGCAGTGGTGTGGTCAGTGGAGGCCTAGTGGAAGGAGTGACCGCAGACAGGCATCGAAGGCCTAAAATAATAACACATGGCTGTAGGCAATTTTAAATTGGTTCCAGGGGTACACGGGCAGCAGTGGTGTGGTCAGTGGAGGCCTAGTGGAAGGAGTGACCGCAGACAGGCATCGAAGGCCTAAAATAATAACACATGGCTGTAGGCAATTTTAAATTGGTTCCAGGGGTACACGGGCAGCAGTGGTGTGGTCAGTGGAGGACTAGTGGAAGGAGGGACCGCAGACAGGCTTCGAAGCCCTAACATAATAAATTGGGCTGGCTGTAGGCAATTTTAAATTGGTTCCAGGGGTACACGGGCAGCAGTGGTGTGGTCAGTGGAGGCCTAGTGGAAGGAGTGACCACAGACAGGCATCGAAGGCCTAACATAACAAAAATGTCAATACAATGGTATTGTCAGTGGCAGGCATTGAAGGATGTCAGCGCATAGACTAAACATTGGTGGAGCTGTGAGATAATTTTGCAAGTGGTAGAGCACTGTTTGAGCTGGGGGGGGAACTGTCTTGTGGCCGGCGGTACAGGCCCAGGGCCCCTCATATTACAACGGTGTGTCTGACGTTGGGTGCGCACCACCACTGCCAGAGACACTTTATTGTACTAGGAGGGACCGAGTGGCAGTGCCGTCGACCAAAAGCGGGCTCACCCACCTCTTCAGACAAACTGCACTCTCACGGGTGCTGTCGCCAAGTGTCGATACCACGGCCCTGTGTGGGGAGTTTGGCCATTTAGTGAGGTGTAAACATGTCAGATGCTGGACAATCAGGTGCAGAAAATTACGAGATTGGAAAAGGCATTCAGAATAGTCCACAGGCAAGACCTTTTCATAGGAAAGCTAGGTGTCAGCCGGGCAAGGTGGGGCAAAAGATTTCGAAATCCAGTTGTGGTTCATTTTAATGAAGGTTAGATCATCTACATTTTGGGTAGCCAGACGAGTCCTTTTTTCTGTTAGTTTTGAACCTGCAGCACTGAATACTCTTTCTGATAGGACACTAGCTGCCGGGCAAGCAAGCTCCTGCAATGCATATTCTGCCAATTCTGGCCAGGTGTCTAATTTTGATGCCAAGTAATCAAATGGGAATGACGGTTGAGGGAGAACATCAATAAGGGATGAAAAATAGTTTGTAACCATACTGGACAAATGTTGTCTCCTGTCACTTTGAATTGATGCTGCAGTACCTGTCCTGTCTGCGGTCATAGCAAAATCACTCCACAACCTGGTCAGAAAACCCCTCTGGCCAACGCCACTTCTGATTTCTGCCCCTCTAACTCCTCTGGTCTGCTGGCCCCTGCAGCTCGTGTGAGAACGATCACGGGCGCTGTGTGCAGGGAATGCCAGAAGCAAACGGTCAACAAGAGTTGATTGTTTGGTTGCTAATATTAGTTCCAAGTTCTCATGTGGCATTATATTTTGCAATTTGCCTTCATAGCGAGGATCAAGGAGGCAGGGAAAGGGAGATGGCAGCCATGAAATTCCTTCTGTTATCACTCACTACCTTGCCTGCCTCAAGATCTACAGTGCCCAGCCACGACTGCGTTTCTTTCTGCAAGAACTCGGATAGAACTTCCGCGGTGTGTCTGTTGTCGCCCAAACACTTCATAGCCAATACAGCCTGCTGACGTTTGCCAGTAGCTGCCCCATAATGGGAGACCTGGTGTGCAACAGTGGCAGCTGCGGATGGAGTGGTTGTGCGACTGCGGTCTGTGGACGAGCTCTCGCTTCTGCAGGAGGACGAAGAGGAGGAGGAGGGGGTGCGAACGGCTACAGCCAATTGTTTCCTAGACCGTGGGCTAGGCAGAACTGTCCCAAACTTGCTGTCCCCTGTGGACACTGCATCCACCACATTTACCCAGTGTGCCGTGATGGATACGTAACGTCCCTGGCCATGCCTACTGGTCCATGCATCTGTTGTCAGGTGCACCTTTGTGCTCACAGATTGCCTGAGTGCATGGACGACGCGCTCTTTAACATGCTGGTGGAGGGCTGGGATGGCTTTTCTGGAAAAAAAGTGTCGACTGGGTAGCTCGTAGCGTGGTACAGCGTAGTCCATCAGGGCTTTGAAAGCTTCGCTTTCAACTAACCGGTAGGGCATCATCTCTAACGAGATTAGTCTAGCTATGTGTGCGTTCAAACCCTCTGTACGCGGATGCGAGGCTAAGTACTTCCTTTTTCTAACCATAGTCTCATGTAGGGTGAGCTGGACTGGAGAGCTGGAGATCGTGGAACTAGCGGGGGTGCCGGTGGACATGGCAGACTGAGAGACGGTGGGAGATGGTATTGTTGCCGCCGGTGCCCTAGATGCAGTGTTTCCTACTACGAAACTGGTGATTCCCTGACCCTGACTGCTTTGGCCTGGCAAAGAAACCTGCACAGATACTGCAGGTGGTGCGGAAAATGGTGGCCCTACACTGCCGGAAGGGATGTTGCGTTGCTGACTAGCTTCATTGGCCGAGGGTGCTACAACCTTAAGGGACGTTTGGTAGTTAGTCCAGGCTTGCAAATGCATGGTGGTTAAATGTCTATGCATGCAACTTGTATTGAGACTTTTCAGATTCTGCCCTCTGCTTAAGGTAGTTGAACATTTTTGACAGATGACTTTGCGCTGATCAATTGGATGTTGTTTAAAAAAATGCCAGACTGCACTCTTTCTAGCATCGGATACCGTTTCAGGCATTGCAGACTGAGCTTTAACCGGATGGCCACGCTGTCCTCCAACAGGTTTTGGCTTTGCCACGCGTTTTGGGCAAGATACGGGCCCGGCAGATGGAACCTGTTGCGATGTTGATGCCTGCTGCGGCCCCTCCTCCTCCGCTTCAGAACTGCTGCCGCCTGCACCCTGTTCCCCCAATGGCTGCCAATCGGGGTCAAGAACTGGGTCATCTATTACCTCTTCTTGTAGCTCGTGTGCAACTTTGTCTGTGTCACCGTGTCGGTCGGTGGTATAGCGTTCGTGATGGGGCAACATAGTCTCATCAGGGTCTGATTCTTGATCAGCACCCTGCGAGGGCAATGTTGTGGTCTGAGTCAAAGGACCAGCATAGTAGTCTGGCTGTGGCTGTGCATCAGTGCACTCCATGTCAGATTCAACTTGTAATGGGCATGGACTGTTAACTGCTTCACTTTCTAAGCCAGGAACGGTATGTGTAAAGAGCTCCATGGAGTAACCCGTTGTGTCGCCTGCTGCATTCTTCTCTGTTGTTGTTTTTGCTGAAGAGGACAAGGAAGCGACTTGTCCCTGACCGTGAACATCCACTAACGACGCGCTGCTTTGACATTTACCAGTTTCACGAGAGGAGGCAAAAGAGCTAGAGGCTGAGTCAGCAAGATAAGCCAAAACTTGCTCTTGCTGCTCCGGCTTTAAAAGCGGTTTTCCTACTCCCAGAAAAGGGAGCGTTCGAGGCCTTGTGTAGCCTGACGACGAACCTGGCTCCACAGCTCCAGACTTAGGTGCAATATTTTTTTTCCCACGACCAGCTGATGCTCCACCACTACCACTACCCTCATTACCAGCTGACAATGAACGCCCCCGGCCACGACCTCTTCCACTATACTTCCTCATTGTTTTAAAAACGTAAACAAACTAACGGTATTTGTTGCTGTCACACAAATTACACGGTGAGCTATAACTTCAGTATGATTTAGCTACCCCTTTACAGGTGAGTGAGACCACAACGAAAATCAGGCACAATGTTACACACTCTGTTGTTGGTGGCAACAAATGAGAGAGATGCCACACACGCAGGACTGTCACTGAAGCACAAATGTAAATATTAATCTCCCACTGATTTGATTTTTTTTATTTTTTAAGGGAGACTTTAGGAAAAAAAAAATAGAATAAAATGATTTTTTCAGGAAGAATTTAGAAACCAAATAAAATAAAATGATTTTTTCAGGGAGAATTTAGAAAACAAATAAAACAAAAAAAGCCTTTCTATGGCCCACTGAGTGAGAGATGACGCACACAGGAGTCAGGAGTGGCACACAAGCCCAGAGGCCAATATTTATCTCCCACTGATTGATGTAGTGATTTTTTCAGGTAGATTTTGGAACCCAAATCAAGCTAAAAAAAATAATAGGCTTTCTATGGCCCACAATTGGAGAGAGAGAGAGAGATGGCACACCCAGGAGTCAAGACTGGCACACAAGCAGAAAGGGCAATATTAATCTCCCACTGATTTGTTTTTTGTTTTTTTGTTTTAGGGAGACTTTAGGAAAAAAAAATAGAATAAAATGATTTTTTCAGGAAGAATTTAGAAACCAAATAAAATAAAATGATTTTTTCAGGGAGAATTTAGAAAACAAATAAAACAAAGAAAGGCTTACTATGGCCCACTGAGTGAGAGATGACGCACACAGGAGTCAGGAGTGGCACACAAGCCCAGAGGCCAATATTTATCTCCCAATGATTGATGTAGTGATTTTTTCAGGTAGATTTTGGAACCCAAATCAAGCTAAAAAAAATAATAGGCTTTCTATGGCCCACAATTGGAGAGAGAGAGAGAGATGGCACACCCAGGATTCAAGACTGGCACACAAGCAGAAAGGGCAATATTAATCTCCCACTGATTTGTTTTTTGTTTTTTTGTTTTTCAGGGAGACTTTAGGAAAAAAAAAATAGAATAAAATGATTTTTTCAGGAAGAATTTAGAAACCAAAGAAAATAAAATGATTTTTTCAGGGAGAATTTAGAAAACAAATAAAACAAAAAAAAGGCTTTCTATGGCCCACTGAGTGAGAGATGACGCACACAGGAGTCAGGAGTGGCACACAAGCCCAGAGGCCAATATTTATCTCCCACTGATTGATGTAGTGATTTTTTCAGGTAGATTTTGGAACCCAAATCAAGCTAAAAAAATAATAGGCTTTCTATGGCCCACAATTGGAGAGAGAGAGAGAGATGGCACACCCAGGAGTCAAGACTGGCACACAAGCAGAAAGGGCAATATTAATCTCCCACTGATTTGTTTTTTTTTTGTTTTTTTCAGGGAGACTTTAGGAAAAAAAAATAATAGAATAAAATGATTTTTTCAGGAAGAATTTAGAAACCAAATAAAATAAAATGATTTTTTCAGGGAGAATTTAGAAAACAAATAAAACAAAAAAAAGGCTTTCTATGGCCCACTGAGTGAGAGATGACGCACACAGGAGTCAGGAGTGGCACACAAGCCCAGAGGCCAATATTTATCTCCCACTGATTGATGTAGTGATTTTTTCAGGTAGATTTTGGAACCCAAATCAAGCTAAATAAAATAATAGGCTTTCTATGGCCCACAATTGGAGAGAGAGAGAGAGATGGCACACCCAGGAGTCAAGACTGGCACACAAGCAGAAAGGGCAATATTAATCTCCCACTGATTTGTTTTTTGTTTTGTTTTTTTCAGGGAGACTTTAGGAAAAAAAAAAATAGAATAAAATGATTTTTTCAGGAAGAATTTATAAACCAAATAAAATAAAATGATTTTTTCAGGGAGAATTTAGAAAACAAATAAAACAAAAAAAGGCTTTCTATGGCCCACTGAGTGAGAGATGACGCACACAGGAGTCAGGAGTGGCACACAAGCCCAGAGGCCAATATTTATCTCCCACTGATTGATGTAGTGATTTTTTCAGGTAGATTTTGGAACCCAAATCAAGCTAAAAAAATAATAGGCTTTATATGGCCCACAATTGAAGAGAGAGAGAGATGGCACACCCAGGAGTCAAGACTGGCACACAAGCAGAAAGGGCAATATTAATCTCCCACTGATTTGTTTTGTTTTGTTTTTTTTTCAGGGAGACTTTAGGAAAAAAAAATAATAGAATAAAATGATTTTTTCAGGAAGAATTTAGAAACCAAAGAAAATAAAATGATTTTTTCAGGGAGAATTTAGAAAACAAATAAAACAAAAAAAGGCTTTCTATGGCCCACTGAGTGAGAGAGGACGCACACAGGAGTCAGGAGTGGCACACAAGCCCAGAGGCCAATATTTATCTCCCACTTTTTTTTTTTTGTTCCAGGGAAAATTTATAAACCCAATAAAAAAAATAATAAATAGGCTTTCTATGGCCCACTATCTGAGAGACAGAGAGAGATGGCACGCTTAGGACTGGCACACAAGCCCAGAGGCCAATATTAATCTCCCACTTTTTTTTTTTTTTCCAGGGAAAATTTATAAACCCAATAAAAAAAAAAATAAATAAATAGGCTTTCTATGGCCCACTATCTGAGAGAGAGAGATGGCACGCTTAGGACTGGCACACAAGCCCAAAGGCCAATATTAATCTCCCAATGATTGATTTATTGATTTTTTCAGGTAGAATTTAGAACCCAAATAAAGCAAAAAAAAAAAAAAAAGGGCTTTCTATGGCCCACTGAGTGAGTGATGATGCACACAGGAGTCAGGAGTGGCACACAAGCCCTGAGGCCAATATTTTTCTCCCACTGATTGATGTAGTGATTTTTTCAGGTACATTTTAGAACCCAAATCAAGCAAAAAAATAAATAGGCTTTCTATGGCCCACTATTTGTGAGAGAGATGGCACGCTCAGGACTGGCACACAAGCCCAGAGGCCAATATTAATCTCCCACTTTTTTTTTTTTGGTTCCAGGGAAAATTTATAAACCCAATAAAAAAAAAAAAATAGGCTTTCTATGGCCCACTATCTGAGAGAGAGAGATGGCACGCTTAGGACTGGCACACAAGCCCAAAGGCCAATATTAATCTCCCACTGATTGATTTATTGATTTTTTCAGGTAGAATTTAGAACCCAAATAAAGCAAAAAAAAAAAAAAAATGGGCTTTCTATGGCCCACTGAGTGAGTGATGATGCACACAGGAGTCGGGAGTGGCACACAAGCCCTGAGGCCAATATTTTTCTCCCACTGATTGATGTAGTGATTTTTTCAGGTAGATTTTAGAACCAAAATCAAGCAAAAAAATAAATAGGCTTTCTATGGCCCACTGAGTGAGAGATGACACAGACAGGGATGGCACTCTAGCAGAAATGTCAATCTTAATCTCCCACAAAAAAAAAAAAAAAACAGGGAGTGTCCTTCAATTACTATCTCCCTGCAGTAATCTCAGCCAGGTATGGCAGGCAGCAATAAGGAGTGGACTGATGCACAAATTAAATAAAAAGTGTGGACAAACAAAAAAGATAGCTGTGCAGAAAGGAAGGAACAACAGGATTTGTGCTTTGAAAAAAGCAGTTGGTTTGCACAGCGGCGTACACACAGCAATGCAGCTATCAGGGAGCCTTCTAGGGCAGCCCAATGAGCTACAGCGCTGAGGGAAAAAAAAAAAAAAAAAAACTTCCACTGTCCCTGCACACCGAGGGTGGTGTTGGGCAGTGGAAATCGCTACAGCACAAGCGGTTTGGTGGTTAATGGACCCTGCCTAACGCTATCCCTGCTTCTGACGAAGCGGCAGCAACCTCTCCCTAGGCTCAGATCAGCAGCAGTAACATGGCGGTCGGCGGGAACGCCCCTTTATAGCCCCTGTGACGCCGCAGACAGCAAGCCAATCACTGCAATGCCCTTCTCTAAGATGGTGGGGACCAGGACCTATGTCATCACGCTGCCCACACTCTGCGTTCACCTTCATTGGCTGAGAAATGGCGCTTTTCGCGTCATTGAAACGCGACTTTGGCGCGAAAGTCGCGTACCGCATGGCCGACCCCGCACAGGGGTCGGATCGGGTTTCATGAAACCCGACTTTGCCAAAAGTCGGCGACTTTTGAAAATGAACGACCCGTTTCGCTCAACCCTAGTCAGAATTACAAAATTTGGCTTGTTCAGAAAGGTGGAAATAAGCTCGAGGTTGAAGGGTTTAAGTGTCTGAATCTTATGCACAGATGACTGCCGCACATTCTTCTCACCTACAATACTATTTTTTTCTATATATTCATTGCTTAGCTACTTTAAAATAAACAAGGTAACATGTTTTTGTGGAATGCTGATTATTTTTCTTTAGATGTTATTTAGATGGAGTTGCAGAATCTCACATAATGAGATTCCAACAATATTACCCTCTTTATTGCATAAATTATTTTGCTCCGAAAAGCTATAGCGCACAATTCACAGAAAGAGAAAGGCATGTTCTATTAGGTTTTTTGTCTTTTTACTTACAATATGCAAATCATTTTGGAAAATATGTCCCCTTTATACCACCAAGGTATTGTCCATGAGTGTACAGTGAAGATTCCTCCTATAATAATGTCTCCACCTTGAGAATATTTATATTCAAATGTATAGTCCTTCATCGTTAGATGACATCCAGGAGCCGAGGTCTGAGCAGAGCAAAGCATCATGCAGAAGAGCAATATCCAGCAGAGCTTCAGTGGAAGATCCCGTACAATGGAACGGGACATCAGAGGATTGGTGAAGACTAGGGTTGAGCGAAACGGGTCGAACATTTTCAAAAGTCGCCGACTTTTGGCTAAGTCGGGGTTTCATGAAACCCGATCCGACCCCTGTGCGGGGTCGGCCATGCGGTACGCGACTTTCGCGCCAAAGTCGCGTTTCAATGACGCGAAAAGCGCCATTTCTCAGCCAATGAAGGTAAACGCAGAGTGTGGGCAGCGTGATGACATAGGTCCTGGTCCCCACCATCTTAGAGAAGGGCATTGCAGTGATTGGCTTGCTGTCTGCGACGTCACAGGGGCTATAAAGAGGCGTTCCCGCCGACCGCCATCTTACTGCTGCTGATCTGAGCTTAGGGAGAGGTTGCTGCCGCTTTGTCAGAAGCAGGGATAGCGTTAGGCAGGGTCCATTAACCACAAAACCGCTTGTGCTGCAGCGATTTGCACTGTCCAACACCACCCTCGGTGTGCAGGGACAGTGGAATTTTTTTTTTTTTTTTTTTTCCCCTCAGCGCTGTAGCTCATTGGGCTGCCCTAGAAGGCTCCCTGATAGCTGCATTGCTGTGTGTACGCCGCTGTGCAAACCAACTGCTTTTTTCAAAGCACAAATCCTCTTGTTCCTTCCTTTCTGCACAGCTATCTTTTTTGTTTGTCCACACTTTTTATTTCATTTGTGCATCAGTCCACTCCTTATTGCTGCCTGCCATACCTGGCTGAGATTACTGCAGGCAGGGAGATAGTAGCTGCCTGCCATACCTGGCTGAGATTACTGCAGGCAGGGAGATAGTAATTGTAGGACATTCCCTGTTTTTTTTTTTTTTTTTTTTTTGGTGGGAGATTAAGATTGGCAATTTGGCATTTCTGCTAGAGTGCCATCCCTGTGTGTGCCATCTCTCTCACATAGTGGGCCATAGAAAGCCTTTTCATTTTTCTGTATTTTTTTTTGTGGGGTGTATAAATTCTCCCTGATAAAAATACAGTGGGAGATTAATATTGGCCTTTGGGCTTGTGTGCCAGTCCTGAGTGTGCCATCTCTCTCACAAATAGTGGGCCATAGAAAGCCTATTTTATTTTTTTTTGGGTTTTATAAATTCTCCCTGAAAAAAAGGGAGATTAATATTGGCCTCTGGGCTTCTGTGCCAGTCCTGAGCGTGCCATCTGTGCCAGTCCTGAGCGTCCCATCTCTCTCACAAATAGTGGGCCATAGAAAGCCTATTTAATTTTTTTTTTGGTTTTATAAATTTTCCCTGAAAAAAGGGAGATTAATATTGGCCTCTGGGCTTGTGTGCCAGTTGTGAGCGTGCCATCTGTGCCAGTCCTGAGCGTGCCATCTCTCTCACAAATAGTGGGCCATAGAAAGCCTATTTAATTTTTTTTTTGGTTTTATAAATTTTCCCTGAAAAAAGGGAGATTAATATTGGCCTCTGGGCTTGTGTGCCAGTTGTGAGCGTGCCATCTGTGCCAGTCCTGAGCGTGCCATCTCTCTCACAAATAGTGGGCCATAGAAAGCCTATTTAAATATTTTTTTGGTTTTATAAATTCTCCCAGAAAAAAAGGGAGATTAATATTGGCCTCTGGGCTTCTGTGCCAGTTGTGAGCGTGCCATCTGTGCCAGTCCTGAGCGTGCCATCTCTCTCACAAATAGTGGGCCATAGAAAGCCTATTTAAATATTTTTTTGGTTTTATAAATTCTCCCAGAAAAAAAGGGAGATTAATATTGGCCTCTGGGCTTCTGTGCCAGTCCTGAGCGTGCCATCTGTGCCAGTCCTGAGCGTCCCATCTCTCTCACAAATAGTGGGCCATAGAAAGCCTATTTTATTTTTTTTTTGGGTTTCAGAAATTCTCCCTGGAAAAAAAAAGGGAGATTAATATTGCCCTTTGGGCTTGTGTGCCAGTACTAAGCGTTCCATCTCTCTCTCTCTCTCAGTCAGTGGGCCATAGAACGCATATTTTTGGTTTTATTTGTTTTCTAAATTCTCCCTGAAAAAATCATTTTATTTTATTTGGTTTCTAAATTCTTCCTGATAAAATCATATTTTTTTTATTATTTTTATTTCTAAAGTCTCCCTGAAAAAAAAAAAAAAAAAAAACAACCAAAAAAACAGTGGGAGATTAATATTGGCCTTTCTGCTTGTGTGCCAGTCTTGACTCCTGGGTGTGCCATCTCTCTCTCTCTCTCTCTCTCTCTCTCTCTCTCTCTCTCCAATTGTGGTCCATAGAAAGCCTATATTTTTTTTCCTTGATTTGGGTTCTAAAATCTACCAGAGAAAATAACTACATCAATCATTGGTAGAAAAATATTGGCCTCTGGGTTTGTGTGCCACTCCTGACTCCTGTGTGCGTCATCTCTCAGTCAGTGGGCCATAGAACGCCTATTTTTGGTTTTATTTGTTTTCTAAATTCTCCCTGAAAAAATTATTTTATTTTATTTGGTTTCTAAATTCTTCCTGATAAAATCATATTTTTTTTATTATTTTTTTTTCTAAAGTCTCCCTGAAAAAAAAAAAAAAAAACAGTGGGAGATTAATATTGGCCTTTCTGCTTGTGTGCCAGTCTTGACTCCTGGGTGCGTCATCTCTCAGTCAGTGGGCCATAGAACGCCTATTTTTGGTTTTATTTGTTTTATAAATTCTCCCTGAAAAAATCATTTTATTTTATTTGGTTTCTAAATTCTTCCTGATAAAATCATATTTTTTTTATTATTTTTTTTTCTAAAGTCTCCCTGAAAAAAAAAAAAAAAAAACAACCAAAAAAAACAGTGGGAGATTAATATTGGCCTTTCTGCTTGTGTGCCAGTCTTGACTCCTGGGTGCGTCATCTCTCAGTCAGTGGGCCATAGAACGCCTATTTTTGGTTTTATTTGTTTTCTAAATTCTCCCTGAAAAAATCATTTTATTTTATTTGGTTTCTAAATTCTTCCTGATAAAATCATATTTTTTTTATTATTTTTTTTTCTAAAGTCTCCCTGAAAAAAAAAAAAAAAAAAACAACCAAAAAAAACAGTGGGAGATTAATATTGGCCTTTCTGCTTGTGTGCCAGTCTTGACTCCTGGGTGCGTCATCTCTCAGTCAGTGGGCCATAGAACGCCTATTTTTGGTTTTATTTGTTTTCTAAATTCTCCCTGAAAAAATCATTTTATTTTATTTGGTTTCTAAATTCTTCCTGATAAAATCATATTTTTTTTATTATTTTTTTTTCTAAAGTCTCCCTGAAAAAAAAAAAAAAAAAAACAACCAAAAAAAACAGTGGGAGATTAATATTGGCCTTTCTGCTTGTGTGCCAGTCTTGACTCCTGGGTGTGCCATCTCTCTCTCTCTCTCTCTCCAATTGTGGTCCATAGAAAGCCTACATTTTTTTTCCTTGATTTGGGTTCCAAAATCTACCAGAGAAAATAACTCCATCAATCATTGGTAGAAAAATATTGGCCTCTGGGCTTGTGTGCCACTCCTGATTCCTGTGTGCGTCATCTCTCACTCAGTGGCCCATAGAAAGCATATAGTTTGTTACATTTGTTTTCTAAATTCTCCCTGCAAAAATCTATTTTTTTTTTTTTGGGGGGTTTCTAAAGTGTTCCTGAAAAAAATAAAAATAAAAAAAAAATAATAGTGTGACATTAATATTAACATTTGTGCTTCAGTGACAGTCCTGCGTGTGGGGCATCTCTCTAATTTGCAGCCACCAAAAAAAGAGTGTGTAACATTGGGCCTGATTTTCGCTGTGGTCTCACCAACCTGTAAAGGGGTAGCTAAATCATACAGAAGTTATAGCTCACCGTGTAAGTTGTGTGACTGCAACAAATAACGTTAGTTTGGTTACGTTTTTAAAACAATGAGGAAGTCTAGTGGAAGAGGTCGTGGCCGGGGGCGTTCATTGTCAGCTGGTAATGAGGGTAGTGGTAGTGGTGGAGCATCAGGTGGTCGTGGGGGAAAAAATATTGCACCTAAGTCTGGAGCTGTGGAGCCAGGTTCGTCGTCCGGCTACACAAGGCCTCGAACGCTCCCTTTTCTGGGATTAGGAAAACCGCTTTTAAAGCCGGAGCAGCAAGAGCAAGTTTTGGCTTATCTTGCTGACTCAGCCTCTAGCTCTTTTGCCTCATCTCGTGAAACTGGTAAAAGTAAAAGCAGCGCGTCGTTAGTGGATGTTCACGGTCAGGGACAAGTCACTTCCTTGTCCTCTTCAGCAAAAACAACAACAGAGAAGAATGCAGCAGGCGACACAACGGGTTACTCCATGGAGCTCTTTACACATACCGTCCCTGGCTTAGAAAGTGAAGCAGTTAACAGTCCATGCCCATTACAAATTGAATCTGACATGGAGTGCACTGACGCACAGCCACAGCCAGACTACTATGCTGGTCCTTTGACTCAGACCACAACATTGCCCTCGCAGGGTGCTGATCAAGAATCAGACCCTGATGAGACTATGTTGCCCCATCACGAACGCTATACCACCGAACGACACGGTGACACAGACGAAGTTGCGCAGGAGGTACAAGAAGAGTTATTAGATGACCCAGTTCTTGACCCCGATTGGCAGCCATTGGGGGAACAGGGTGCAGGCGGCAGCAGTTCTGAAGCAGAGGAGGAGGAGGGGCCGCAGCAGGCATCAACATCGCCACAGGTTCCATCTGCCGGGCCCGTATCTTGCCCAAAACGCGTGGCAAAGCCAAAACCTGGTGGAGGACAGCGTGGCCATCCGGTTAAAGCTCAGTCTGCAATGCCTGAAAAGGTATCCGATGCTAGAAAGAGTGCAGTCTGGCATTTTTTTAAACAACATCCAATTGATCAGCGCAAAGTCATCTGTCAAAAATGTTCTACTTCCTTAAGCAGAGGTCAGAATCTGAAAAGTCTCAATACTAGTTGCATGCATAGACATTTAACCACCATGCATTTGAAAGCTTGGACTAACTACCAAACGTCCCTTAAGGTTGTTGCACCCTCGGCCAATGAAGCTAGTCATCAACGCAACATCCCTTCCGGCAGTGTAGGACCACCATTTAGCGCACCACCTGCTGTATCTGTGCAGGTATCTTTGCCAGGCCAAAGCAGTCAGGGTCAGGGAATCACCAGTTTCGTAGTAGGAAACACTGCATCTAGGGCACCGGCGGCAACAATACCATCTCCCACCGTCTCTCAGTCTGCCATGTCCACCGGCACCCCCGCTAGTTCCACGATCTCCAGCTCTCCAGTCCAGCTCACCCTACATGAGACTATGGTTAGAAAAAGGAAATACTTAGCCTCGCATCCGCGTACACAGGGTTTGAACGCCCACATAGCTAGACTAATCTCGTTAGAGATGATGCCCTACCGGTTAGTTGAAAGCGAAGCTTTCAAAGACCTGATGGACTACGCTGTACCACGCTACGAGCTACCCAGTCGACACTTTTTTTCCAGAAAAGCCATCCCAGCCCTCCACCAGCATGTTAAAGAGCGCATCGTCCATGCACTCAGGCAATCTGTGAGCACAAAGGTGCACCTGACAACAGATGCATGGACCAGTAGGCATGGCCAGGGACGTTACGTGTCCATCACGGCACACTGGGTAAATGTGGTGGATTCAGGGTCCACAGGGGACAGCAAGTTTGGGACAGTTCTGCCTAGCCCACGGTCTAGTAAACAGTTGTCTGTAGCCGTTCGCACCCCCTCCTCCTCCTCCTCCTCGTCCTCCTGCAGAAGCAAGAGCTCGTCCACAGACCGCAGTCGCACAAACACTCCATCCGCACCTGCCACTGTTGCACACCAGGTCTCCCATTATGGGGCAGCTACTGGCATACGTCAGCAGGCTGTATTGGCTATGAAGTGTTTGGGCGACAATAGACACACCGCGGAAGTTCTGTCCGAGTTCTTGCAGCAAGAAACGCAGTCGTGGCTGGGCACTGTAGATCTTGAGGCAGGCAAGGTAGTGAGTGATAACGGAAGGAATTTCATGGCTGCCATCTCCCTTTCCCAACTGAAACACATTCCTTGCCTGGCTCACACCTTAAACCTGGTGGTGCAGTGCTTCCTGAAAAGTTATCCGGGGTTATCCGACCTGCTCCTCAAAGTGCGTGGACTTTGCGCACATATCCGCCGTTCGCCTGTACACTCCAGCCGTATGCAGACCTATCAGCGTTCTTTGAACCTTCCCCAGCATCGCCTAATCATAGACGTTGCAACAAGGTGGAACTCAACACTGCACATGCTTCAGAGACTGTGCGAACAGAGGCGGGCTGTTATGTTTTTGTGGGAGGATACACATACACGGGCAGGCAGTAGGATGGCAGACATGGAGTTGTCAGGTGTGCAGTGGTCGAAGATTCAAGACATGTGTCAAGTCCTTCAGTGTTTTGAGGAATGCACACGGCTGGTTAGTGCAGACAACGCCATAATAAGCATGAGCATCCCCCTAATGCGTCTGCTGATGCAAAGTTTGACGCACATAAAGGATCAGGCGTCTGCACCAGAGGAAGAGGAAAGCCTTGATGACAGTCAGCGATTGTCTGGTCAGGGCAGTGTACATGACGAGGTACCGGGCGAAGAGGAGGTGGAGGATGAGGAGGATGATGGGGATGAGTATATTTTTAATGAGGAAGCTTTCCCGGGGGCACGGGAAATTGGTGGCGTGGCAAGGCCGGGTTCTGGTTTTTTGAGGGACACAAGTGACGTAGATTTGCCTGCAACTGCCCCTCAACCAAGCACAACCGCAGATTTGACAACGGGAACTTTGGCCCACATGGCGGATTATGCCTTGCGTATCCTCAAAAGGGACACACGCATTACAAAAATGATGAACGATGACGATTACTGGTTGGCCTGCCTCCTTGATCCTCGCTATAAAGGCAAATTGCAAAATATTATGCCACATGAGAACTTGGAACTAATATTAGCAACAAAACAATCAACTCTTGTTGACCGTTTGCTTCTGGCATTCCCTGCACACAGCGCCCGTGATCGTTCTCACACGAGCTCCAGGGGCCAGCAGACCAGAGGTGTTAGAGGGGCAGAAATCAGAAGTGGCGTTGGACAGAGGGGTTTTCTGACCAGGTTGTGGAGTGATTTTTCTATGACCGCAGACAGGACAGGTACTGCAGCATCAATTCAAAGTGACAGGAGACAACATTTGTCCAGTATGGTTACAAACTATTTTTCATCCCTTATCGACGTTCTCCCTCAACCGTCATTCCCATTTGATTACTGGGCATCCAAATTAGACACCTGGCCAGAATTGGCAGAATATGCATTGCAGGAGCTTGCTTGCCCGGCAGCTAGTGTCCTATCAGAAAGAGTATTCAGTGCTGCAGGTTCAATACTAACAGAAAAAAGGACTCGTCTGGCTACCCAAAATGTAGATGATCTAACCTTCATTAAAATGAACCACAACTGGATTTCAAAATCTTTTGCCCCACCCTGCCCGGCTGACACCTAGCTTTCCTATGAAAAGGTCTTGCCTGTGGACTATTCTGAATGACTTTTCCAATCTCGTAATTTTCTTCACCTGATTGTCCAGCATACGACATGTTTCCACCTCACGAAATGGCCAAACTCCCCACACGGGGCCGTGCTATCGCCACTTTGCGCTTGGACCCTTGAGAGTGCTGTTTGTCTGAAGAGGTGGGTGTGGCCGCTTTTGGTCGACGGCACTGCCACTGGGTCCCTCATAGTACAATAAAGTGTCTCTGGCGGTGGTGGTGCGCACCCAACGTCAGACACACCGTTGTAATATGAGGGGCCCTGTGCCTGTACCGCCGGCCACAAGACAGTTCCCCCCCCCAGCTCAAACAGTGCTCTACCACTAGCAAAATTATCTCTCACAGCTTCACCAATGTGTAGTCTAGCCGCTGACATCCTTCAATGCCTGGCACTGACAATACCATTGTTTTGACATTTTTGTTATGTTAGGCCTTCGAAGCCTGTCTGCGGTCCCTTCTTTCTACAACTACTACACTGACCAGGCCACTGCTGGCCGTGTTACCCTGGAACCAATTTAAAAGTGCCTACAGTCAGCCCAATTTTGTTATGTTAGGCCTTCGAAGACTGTCTGCCGTCACTCCTTCCACTAGACTTCCACTGACCATACACTGCTGCCCATGTACCCCTGGAACCAATTTAAAGTGCCTACAGCCAGCCCAATTTTGTTATGTTAGGCCTTCGAAGCCTGTCTGCGGTCACTCCTTCCACTAGACTTCCACTGACCAGACCACTGCTGCCCGTGTACCCCTGGAACCAATTTAAAAGTGCCTACAGCCATGTGTTATTATTTTAGGCCTTCGATGCCTGTCTGCGGTCACTCCTTCCACTAGGCCTCCACTGACCACACCACTGCTGCCCGTGTACCCCTGGAACCAATTTAAAATTGCCTACAGCCAGCCCAATTTTTTTATTTTAGGCCTTCGATGCCTGTCTGCGGTCCATTCTTTCAACTACTACTACACTGACCAGGTCACTGCTGCCCGTGTACCCCTGGAACCAATTTAAAATTGCCTACAGCCAGCCCAATTTTTTTATTTTAGGCCTTCGATGCCTGTCTGCGGTCCATTCTTTCAACTACTACTACACTGACCAGGTCACTGCTGCCCGTGTACCCCTGGAACCAATTTAAAATTGCCTACAGCCAGCCCAATTTTTTTATTTTAGGCCTTCGATGCCTGTCTGCGGTCCATTCTTTCAACTACTACTACACTGACCAGGTCACTGCTGCCCGTGTACCCCTGGAACCAATTTAAAATTGCCTACAGCCAGCCCAATTTTTTTATTTTAGGCCTTCGATGCCTGTCTGCGGTCCATTCTTTCAACTACTACTACACTGACCAGGTCACTGCTGCCCGTGTACCCCTGGAACCAATTTAAAATTGCCTACAGCCATGTGTTATTATTTTAGGCCTTCGATGCCTGTCTGCGGTCACTCCTTCCACTAGGCCTCCACTGACCACACCACTGCTGTCCGTGTACCCCTGGAACCAATTTAAAATTGCCTACAGCCATGTGTTATTATTTTAGGCCTTCGATGCCTGTCTGCGGTCACTCCTTCCACTAGACTTCCACTGACCAGACCACTGCTGCCCGTGTACCCCTGGAACCAATTTAAAAGTGCCTACAGCCAGCCCAAGTTTGTTATGTTAGGCCTTCGATGCCTGTCTGCGGTCCATTCTTTCAACTACTACTACACTGACCAGGTCACTGCTGCCCGTGTACCCCTGGAACCAATTTAAAATTGCCTACAGCCAGCCCAATTTTTTTATTTTAGGCCTTCGATGCCTGTCTGCGGTCCATTCTTTCAACTACTACTACACTGACCAGGTCACTGCTGCCCGTGTACCCCTGGAACCAATTTAAAATTGCCTACAGCCATGTGTTATTATTTTAGGCCTTCGATGCCTGTCTGCGGTCACTCCTTCCACTAGGCCTCCACTGACCACACCACTGCTGCCCGTGTACCCCTGGAACCAATTTAAAATTGCCTACAGCCAGCCCAATTTTTTTATTTTAGGCCTTCGATGCCTGTCTGCGGTCCATTCTTTCAACTACTACTACACTGACCAGGTCACTGCTGCCCGTGTACCCCTGGAACCAATTTAAAATTGCCTACAGCCAGCCCAATTTTTTTATTTTAGGCCTTCGATGCCTGTCTGCGGTCCATTCTTTCAACTACTACTACACTGACCAGGTCACTGCTGCCCGTGTACCCCTGGAACCAATTTAAAAGTGCCTACAGCCAGCCCAAGTTTGTTATGTTAGGCCTTCGATGCCTGTCTGCGGTCCATTCTTTCAACTACTACTACACTGACCAGGTCACTGCTGCCCGTGTACCCCTGGAACCAATTTAAAATTGCCTACAGCCAGCCCAATTTTTTTATTTTAGGCCTTCGATGCCTGTCTGCGGTCCATTCTTTCAACTACTACTACACTGACCAGGTCACTGCTGCCCGTGTACCCCTGGAACCAATTTAAAATTGCCTACAGCCATGTGTTATTATTTTAGGCCTTCGATGCCTGTCTGCGGTCACTCCTTCCACTAGGCCTCCACTGACCACACCACTGCTGTCCGTGTACCCCTGGAACCAATTTAAAATTGCCTACAGCCATGTGTTATTATTTTAGGCCTTCGATGCCTGTCTGCGGTCCATTCTTTCAACTACTACTACACTGACCAGGGCACTGCTGGCCGTGTACCCCTGGAACCAATTTAAAATTGCCTACAGCCAGCCCAATTTTTTTATTTTAGGCCTTCGATGCCTGTCTGCGGTCCATTCTTTCAACTACTACTACACTGACCAGGTCACTGCTGCCCGTGTACCCCTGGAACCAATTTAAAATTGCCTACAGCCATGTGTTATTATTTTAGGCCTTCGATGCCTGTCTGCGGTCACTCCTTCCACTAGGCCTCCACTGACCACACCACTGCTGTCCGTGTACCCCTGGAACCAATTTAAAATTGCCTACAGCCATGTGTTATTATTTTAGGCCTTCGATGCCTGTCTGCGGTCACTCCTTCCACTAGGCCTCCACTGACCACACCACTGCTGTCCGTGTACCCCTGGAACCAATTTAAAATTGCCTACAGCCATGTGTTATTATTTTAGGCCTTCGATGCCTGTCTGCGGTCCATTCTTTCAACTACTACTACACTGACCAGGGCACTGCTGGCCGTGTACCCCTGGAACCAACATCAGAAAATATAAAAATAAGTATTTTGCTTATAAAAAAGAAAATACTGGTGAGATATCAAATGCAGACATTTTAACATTAAAAACAAACACACAACTCTAATCTGGTACAGTACTAAAAATGGCCACCAGCTACAATTACTTTCTCCTGCAAGTAGTTAACTGAAAGTTTTTTTAAATTGAAAACACACATATGGCATCCACCGAGTGTTGTCCTGTCGCGTCTTCTTTATATTATTGCCGAGAAGATGCAAAATAATGAAAATAATAAAATCATTAATTACCAAAATAATAGAGAAAGTCAACACCACATTGCAAATAAACATTCATTCCAAATAAAGAAGCAGGGCGCGTCCGAGGGTGAGTATATACCTAATAAGAATATAATCACCCTCGGACGCGCAATGCTTATTTCCAACAGCCTTCCTTCCTAAGAATCAGCCCTTCCGTCGTGTAGAGAGACGTTGTGTTACACTCCAAGGTGTTCCCCAGGTTGCCTTTCCTGAGCTTCGATCTTCCGGCTCTCGTTTAGTAGTTCTTGGAAACTACTCTGCATTAGGCCTTCAAATTGGGTATGGGGTGTAGAGAGATGGTGTGTTCCACTCCAAGGTGTTCCCCAGGTTGCCTTTCCTGAGCTTCGATCTTCCGGCTCTCGTTTAGTAGTTGTTGGAAACTACGCTGCATTAGGCCTTCAAATTGGGTATGGGGTGTAGCGAGAGGGTGTGTTACACTCCAAGGTGTTCCCCAGGTTGCCTTTCCTGAGCTTCGATCTTCCGGCTCTCGTTTAGTAGTTCTTGGAAACTACACTGCATTAGGCCTTCAAATTGGGTATGGGGTGTAGAGAGAGGGTGTGTTACACTCTAAGGTGTTCCCCAGGTTTCCTTGCCATTGCTTCGGTCTTCCGACTCTCGTTTAGTAGTTGTAGAAAAGTACACTGCATTAGGCCATACAAAATGGGTATGGGGTGGAGAGAGATGGTGTGTTACACTCCAAGGTGTTCCCCAGGTTGCCTTTCCTGAGCTTCTATCTTCAGGCTCTCATTAAATTGTGGTTAAATGGAACAACTGCATTTGGCGTACTAGTTGGTTTGGGGCCTACTATCGGTGTCTGCCACTCCTTGCTGTTCTCCTCCACTGAACAAAGCTGTGCCGCCTGTTTACTACGGTTGCCAATTTTGAACTGCATTTCGACTACTTACTGATTTGGCCCTACTCTCTGTGTCAGCCTCTCATTCCAGTTGTCCTCCACTGCAATGCCCCCTGGTTATTCCTGTGTTACCAATTTTGAACTGCATTTAGCCCACTTTCTTCTTTGGGCCTATATCTGTGTTTCCACTTCATCGTGCCCATTGCCCAGCCAGTGATAGATGAGTCTGCTGGTACATTGACCCATAACGCAACATTCCCCGTGCACGCTACACAACAACATTGTGACCCTGCTGAAAGTCAGGTTGCTCTTCCCGCATACCATACCACCTTACACGGGGACAAAGAGGAAGGTGCAGATGAAAGTGCAGGTTCCTTCATCAGGTGGGGGGAGGAATACTAGTTGGCGACGTCACTGGCACAGGGCCTCTCATAGTACGCAAAAGTGTTGCTGCCGGTGGGAGGCGCCCCCGCCGTGCAAACACACCGCTGTACTTTGAGGGGCCCTGTGCCAGTGCCAATGCCAACGAGTGGGCCCCCCCTGCTTGCTCAGGTTCACAGCACTTGCAAAGTTGAAATACTTACCTCTCCCTGCTCCACTGCCGTGACGTGGTCCAGATTTCCTGGGCCCACTAATTACTTGAACCAGCCCTACCCCCCACAACTTTAGCCAAATGACCCCCAATTTCAAATGCCTTCCAATTATTATAAGGTAAATTACGCTTGACAAGCTTCATTAAGAAGAATGGATGGTTTTGACATTAAAATGGCCACTCTAGGTGTTTTCCTGGCCCCCACTCACTGCCGACTATGCTGCCCCATTGACTTGCATTGGGTTTCGTGTTTCGGTCGATCCCGACTTTACGTCATAATCGGCCGATTTCACTCGACCCGACTTTGGACATAGTCGGGTTTCGCAAAACCCGGCTCGACTCTAAAAAGGTCAAGGTCGCTCAACTCTAGTGAAGACTCATCTCTCTTATCCCAAATGACAGATGTAAATCTTGACTGAAAAGATCAGGACTGCACTGACAATGGCAGGATGAGGGCTTTATATCTTCTTCCAAGTCATAATATAGACTCCATGTACAAATTTGTATTTAGAAAAAATGAAAAAAAAAAATAGAAAATAAAATAAGATCGTCTCAGGTGTGAGGGAAATATTAGAATTGTAAGGTAATTGAATTAAATAAAATATAAAGATAAAAAACAGCCTTGGAGTTACAATGAACGTTAATAAGTTTTGGTACATTGCTGACATCTGCTGTTCTATGTTTAACATCCATCAGAACAACTGATATCCACTTTTAATCACAATCTCATTGTTATTATATCATTGTATAGGAGCAGCACAGTTTCTAAGAATTTGGTTGACAGGTCCAATATGAAAATAGTGTTGATATTCCAACCCCTCATACACAGCTCATTTGGAATTGTGGAGCACAAGTAGGGGTGGAATTTAAATTTTTTTTTTCAATTTTGATTATTTCATTATTTTTCAGCTGATCAATATAGCTCTGCTTATGACCAGCCACTCCAGACACATCAGTTATTCCCACTGCAATGCATCCTAGAGAATAGCCAAATGTATGTATTACTTACAATACATTTGATTCTGGCTTCTCTCCCTACCACGGTAACAACCCTGATAGCAATGACTTTCCTTGCATTTCAGACTCTATATAGGGTACTCTTTAGACAAAAAGTATCCAAAACTACAATCAGTGAGATCGTGAGAGGAATTGTAGACATCATACAAACCTTCAACTAGGTGGCACTTCTCCACCAAGACCATCTCCTGTGACATCTTCTTCTTTTACCCCATACTGCAGTATTAAGGCTAGGTTCACATTGCGTTAGGGCAGTCCGTTTAGCGCATAGCGCTACAGACTGCGCTAATGCAATGTCCCAAAAGGGATCGGGTTTGCAAGCAGCATCCGCGGTTTGTCCGAAACTAACGGGACATCGCTAGCGTGTGCCAAAAATGGCATGCGCTAGCGATGCGCTAGAGATCCGTTAGCACATTGCCATCAATGGGTGCGCTAACAGATCCGTTGCATGGCGTTAATTGCGACAATTTCGCCATGTAATGGAGTTAACCAATTAATGCAATGTGAACCTAGCCTAATTCCAGGGGCAGCACTGGACATTGGGACCAGAAGATCTGGATGACAAAGACTCCAGCTGTTTAGATCATTGTGGTTGGAACTAGGGTTGAGCGACTTTTACTTTTATAGGATCGGGTCGGGTTTCACGAAACCCGACTTTCTCAAAAGTCGTGTCGAGTGAAATCGGCCGATCCTATAGAAAAGTCGGGGTCGGGGTCGGCCGAAACACGAAACCCAATGCAGTGCAATGGGATACTATGGTTCCCAGGGTCTGAAGGACCCTGGGATCCATATTTAAGTGTAAAATAAAGAATTAAAATAAAAAATATTGCTATACTTACCCTCTGACGCGCCCTGTTACTAACCGGCAACCTTCCTTCCTTAGAATCAGCGTGTGTAGGACCTTAGATGATGTCGCGGCTTGTGATTGGTCGCGCGACCGCCCATGTGACCGCTCATGCGACCAATCACAAGCCGTGACATCACCGAAGGTCCTTCAAGTGCTGATTCTTAGGAAGGAAGGCTGCCGGAAAGAAGCAGGGCATGTCCGAGGGTGAGTATATTCCTACTAGATTGTGGCCCGATTCTAACGCATCGGGTATTCTAGAATATGCATGTCCCCGTAGTATATGGACAATGATGATTCCAGAATTCACGGCAGACTGTGCCTGTCTTTATGACATCATTGTCGCCATGGCAACCATTATGACATCTACGTCGATACTGCGCCTGGCGGCCTCGACCAATTAGAAACGCGGGATGTCTACGTCCTTTATGACATCATCGTCGCTGTGCCCGTCGCTGATTGGTCGAGGCTTGGCGGCCTCGACCAATCAGAGACACGGGATTTCCAGGACAGACAGACAGACAGACAGACAGACGGAAAAACCCTTAGACAATTATATATATAGATTAGGTATATACTTACCCTCGGACGTGCCCTGCTTCTTTCCGGCCGCCTTCCTTCCTAAGAATCAGCGCTTGAAGGACCTTCGGTGACGTCGCGGCTTGTGATTGGTCGCATGAGCGGTCACATGGGCGGTCGCGCGACCAATCACAAGCCACGACGTCATCTAAGGTCCTTCACGCGCTGATTCTAAGGAAGGAAGGCTGCCGGTTAGTACCAGGGCGCGTCAGAGGGTTAGTATAGCAATATTTTTTATTTTAATTCTTTATTTTACACTTAAATATGGATTCCGATACCGATTTCCGATATTGCATACATAGTAACATAGTAACATAGTTAGTAAGGCCGAAAAAAGACATTTGTCCATCCAGTTCAGCCTATATTCCATCATAATAAATCCCCAGATCTACGTCCTTCTACAGAACCTAATTGTATGATACAATATTGTTCTGCTCCAGGAAGACATCCAGGCCTCTCTTGAACCCCTCGACTGAGTTCGCCATCACCACCTCCTCAGGCAAGCAATTCCAGATTCTCACTGCCCTAACAGTAAAGAATCCTCTTCTATGTTGGTGGAAAAACCTTCTCTCCTCCAGACGCAAAGAATGCCCCCTTATGCCCGTCACCTTCCTTGGTATAAACAGATCCTCAGCGAGATATTTGTATTGTCCCCTAATATACTTATACATGGTTATTAGATCGCCCCTCAGTCGTCTTTTTTCTAGACTAAATAATCCTAATTTAGCTAATCTATCTGGGTATTGTAGTTCTCCCATCCCCTTTATTAATTTTGTTGCCCTCCTTTGTACTCTCTCTAGTTCCATTATATCCTTCCTGAGCACCGGTGCCCAAAACTGGTTACAGTACTCCATGTGCGGTCTAACTAGGGATTTGTACAGAGGCAGTATAATGCTCTCATCATGTGTATCCAGACCTCTTTTAATGCACCCCATGATCCTGTTTGCCTTGGCAGCTGCTGCCTGGCACTGGCTGCTCCAGGTAAGTTTATCATTAACTAGGATCCCCAAGTCCTTCTCCCTGTCAGATTTACCCAGTGGTTTCCCGTTCAGTGTGTAATGGTGACATTGATTCCTTCTTCCCATGTGTATAACCTTACATTCATCATTGTTAAACCTCATCTGCCACCTTTCAGCCCAAGTTTCCAACTTATCCAGATCCATCTGTAGCAGAATACTATCTTCTCTTGTATTAACTGCTTTACATAGTTTTGTATCATCTGCAAATATCGATATTTTACTGTGTAAACCTTCTACCAGATCATTAATGAATATGTTGAAGAGAACAGGTCCCAATACTGACCCCTGCGGTACTCCACTGGTCACAGCGACCCAGTTAGAGACTATACCATTTATAACCACCCTCTGCTTTCTATCACTAAGCCAGTTACTAACCCATTTACACACATTTTCCCCCAGACCAAGCATTCTCATTTTGTGTACCAACCTCTTGTGCGGCACGGTATCAAACGCTTTGGAAAAATCGAGATATGCCACGTCCAATGACTCACCGTGGTCCAGCCTATAGCTTACCTCTTCATAAAAACTGATTAGATTGGTTTGACAGGAGCGATTTCTCATAAACCCATGCTGATATGGAGTTAAACAGTTATTCTCATTGAGATAATCCAGAATAACATCCCTCAGAAACCCTTCAAATATTTTACCAACAATAGAGGTTAGACTTACTGGCCTATAATTTCCAGGTTCACTTTTAGAGCCCTTTTTGAATATTGGCACCACATTTGCTATGCGCCAATCCTGCGGAACAGACCCTGTCGCTATAGAGTCCCTAAAAATAAGAAATAATGGTTTATCTATTACATTACTTAGTTCTCTTAGTACTCGTGGGTGTATGCCATCCGGACCCGGAGATTTATCTATTTTAATCTTATTTAGCCGGTTTCGCACCTCTTCTTGGGTTAGATTGGTGACCCTTAATATAGGGTTTTCATTGTTTTGTGGGATTTCACCTAGCATTTCATTTTCCACCGTGAATACCGTGGAGAAGAAGGTGTTTAATATGTTAGCTTTTTCCTTGTCATCTACAACCATTCTTTCCTCACTATTTTTTAAGGGGCCTACATTTTCAGTTTTTATTCTTTTACTATTGATATAGTTGAAGAACAGTTTGGGATTAGTTTTACTCTCCTTAGCAATGTGCTTCTCTGTTTCCTTTTTGGCAGCTTTAATTAGTTTTTTAGATAAAGTATTTTTCTCCCTATAGTTTTTTAGAGCTTCAATGGTGCCATCCTGCTTTAGTAGTGCAAATGCTTTCTTTTTACTGTTAATTGCCTGTCTTACTTCTTTGTTTTACTTCTTTGTTTACTTCTTTGCAAACATATCGGAACTCGGTATCGGAATTCCGACACCAGATTCCGAAGATCGCCGACCTCATGGCCGACCCCACACAGGGGTCGGGTCGGGTTTCATGAAACCCGACTTTGCCAAAAGTCGGCGACTTCTGAAAATGGCCGACCCGTTTCGCTCAACCCTAGTTGGGACCTACAGTGCTGACCAGTCTGACAGTGTGGGTGTGTGTGCTGCTAAACTGGAGTTATCAGCTCCATACTCCAGGCAATTGGACAGAACTGCACTCTTGCTAAGCTTGCAGCTTACTGCTGGAAGCTGTCTGATATAATTGTGTGCTACTCTGGTTTAGTCCTGTCTGTTCAGCTCCTTGTTGCATTACTGATCCTTGTTTTGACTTCAACGTGTGTTGATCAGGGAAATGTGGTAGACCTAGTATATCTCTACTTTAGCAAGGCATTTGATAAAGTATACTACCATTATTGAAAAAAGTATGGGATTGAGAAGACTACAGTTAGGTGGATTCATAACTGGCTCAATTATGGTACTCAAAGAGTGATAATAAATGGATACATATCCAATTGGAAAAGTGTTTCAAGTGGGGTACCACAAGGCATAGTCTTAGCCCAGTGTTAGTCAACATTTTTATAAATGATCAAGATAAAGGAACTGAAGGTAAACGAATCATATTTGCAGATGATGCAAAGCTAGGAGGGATATCTAACACTAGAGAAGACAGAGAAAGGATTCAGAAGGACCTAGATAAGCTTCAACAATGGGCAACGACTAATAGAATGGTATTTAACAAGGAAAAATGCAATATTCTACATCTGGCCAAGAAAAATGAAAATTACATCCATAGAATGTGAGGAATAGAACTAAGCAACGGTACGTGTGAAAAAGTCTTGGGCATGCTATTAGATCACACACTGCTTATGAGTCAACAGTGTGATGCAGTAGCAAAAAAGGCAAACACAGTTGATCTTCCACTCAGTCTTCACCCCTGCACTTTTTGCCAGTCTGAAGACAGAAGAATGCCCCCCGCAGGTACAAATTCTGCTCTTTTAGCAGGAAACTGGGTGGAAGACAAAGCAAAGCAACTGAGGGGACTCTCCTTCCAACCTTTCTCAACCCACCTCAACTTGTTCTGGCCCCACCATTTGTCCAGTGGTTCTCTTGTCTACTAAATTATGCAGAAATTCCTGTCACCTGCGTGCTGTTGGTGGTGTGATATCACTCAAGCTTTCTTCCTCCATCACCTTGCGTTAACCATGGACAACAGAGAGGGAATCGTTATCCTCTTCCATCACATCTTCCTTCTTATCCTTTTCATGGTCATTCTCCATTTGTTCCTCCTCCATTTGGTCATCCCATGGCAATCGCCTGTGAGACAACAGACCTCAACTTAGAGATATTGTTAACCCTAAGGCTATGTGCACACGTAGGTTCGGGTCCCCGTGGGTTCTGCCGCAGCGGATTTGATAAATCTGCAGGGCAAAACCGCTGCGGTTATCCCTGCAGATTTATCACGTTTTGTCTTGCAGTTTCTGCTGTGGGTTTTACTCCTGAACTGGTTTTACTATTGATGATGCATATGCAGCATCAATAGTAATGTTAAAAATAAACAAAAATGGTTATACTCACCCTCTGACGTCCCGATCTCCTCGGTGCTGCAGGCGGCGGTCCGGTTCCAAAGATGCAGTGCGAGAAGGACCTTCGTGATATCATGGTCATGTGACCGCGACGTCACCGCAGGTCCTGCTCGCATAGCAAACCTGAGACCGGACGGCCGCGTGCAGCGCTGAGGTGAGTATATCATTATTTTTTATTTTAATTCTTTTTTTTACCACAAATATGGTTCCCAGGGCCTGGAGGAGAGTCTCCTCTCCTCCACCCCGGGTAGCGACCGCACATTAACCGCTTACTTCCCGCATGGTGGGCATAGTTCCTTGCGGGAAGTAAGCGGATCAATGCATTTCTATGTGTGCAGAATCGCTGCGATTCTGCACAAAGAAGTGACATGCTGCGGGTTGTAAACCGCTGCATTTCTGCACGGTTTTTCCCGCAGCATGTGCAGAGCGGTTTGCGGTTTCCCATTGGTTTACATGTTTACTGTAAACGCAATGGAAACTGCTGCGGACCCGCAGCATCAAAATCGCTGCAGTTCCGCGGTAAAAACCGCAACGTGTGCACATAGCCTAAAGGCATCTTCCTCTGCTTCCTTCTCTTTCGTTGGGACCACCTGCACCTCCTCACCCAGTCTATGTAAAGTGTGGTCCAGCATTTAGATGACTGTATGAGTGATGCTGATGATGGCATTGTCATCGCTAACCATCTTAGCAGCCATTTCAGAAACATGCAGAAGAATGCAGAGGTCCTTCATCTGTGTCTACTATGCAAGAGTGAATTGCACCATGTCCGTACTGTGATGTGCCAGGCTATGCAAAATGTCACACTGCACCAGGTCTCGGTGCTACTGCCACAGTTGCTTCAACATGTGCAGATTTGAATTCCACAGTGTGGTCACTCCGCATATCAATCAGTTAACTGGTAGTCTGAAAGATCTCTATACCAACTTAACCCATTGTCTACCAATGTCCTTTTTTTGGAACGCCTAATGTTTTGCTTGTAGCAACTAAGATTTTCTAATTAGGTCCAATTTTTTTGTGCTGTGTTTGTAAAATGAATGTTTTCAAAACAGGAAATCATGTCATTGTCCTTTTTAATTGAATATTCTTCCACCCAGAGAGCTTTCAAAGCACCTATTTTCGAGGTTTTTTTCAAAATTATGATCATAAGCTGAAATTATTATTTAAAATCACAGTTCTGTGATCACAAAGTTATTAGAACTATTGTTTATACTTGAAGGAAGGTATATAATGCAAAGGCATTGAGGTAGATTTACCAAGGCCACAGTTATATTCAAGTGGAATTGCCGTCCCATTTTTGGGACATTGGCAGAATGCACTGTCTATTTTCAATGTTATTTTTTACATGGAAATGTTTGTTTGATTCACTAGTTTTTATACATAACCCTAAATCATTTACAACTAGTGTTGAGCATTCCGATACCGCAAGTATCGGGCATCGGCCGATATTTGCGGTATCGGAATTTCGAAACCGAGTTCCGATATTTTTGTGATATCGGGAATCGGTATTGGGATTAAGATTCATGTGTAAAATAAAGAATAAAAAAAAAAAATATTGATATACTCACCCTCGGACGCGCCCCGGTTGTCACCGCCGCAACCGTCATGCTTCCGTTCCTAAGAATGAGCGCGTTAAGAACGTTCGATGATATAGCAGCTTGTGATTGGTCGCGTGAGCATCATGTGACCGCTCACGTGACCAATCACAAGCCGCGACGTCATCAAAGGTCCTTAACGCGCTCATTCTTAGGAAGGGAATCATGGCGGTTGCAGCGGTGACAACCAGGGCGCGTCCGAGGGTGAGTATATCAATATTTTTTATTTTTATTCTTTATTTTACACATGAATATGGATCCCAGGGCCTGAAGGAGAGTTTCCTCTCCTTCAGACCCTGGGAACCATAGAAGATACTTTCCGATATTTGTGTCCCATTGACTTGTATTGGTATCGGATATCGGTATCGGCGATATCCGATATTTTTCTATACTATCCGATACAGATACTTTCAAATATCGGACGGTATCACTCAACACTATTTACAACTGATATGGCAGGCAGAGGTCTTTTAGTTTCATTTCTTCCTTCTTACCTGATGTCGAAATCCCTCAGCCCCCCACCCCCTTCCCCAGTACCTTTCTGACTATATATGCTTTGTGAAACCTGATATATCAGCTGTACTGGAGACACTCAGGAGAACAGACCCTGTAACTTGCTGGCTTGTCAGACATTGTTTACAATCACATTACAGTATATAAGATTGGTATTTTATGTTTTTATTCATCACAATTGTTTATTTAGCTTGTTTTATGAATGGATAGTGAAATGTGATATATATATATATATATACTAGCTATTGAACCCATTCTACGCCCGGGTGCCGAGCATTTATATTGGTATATGGTCTCCATCCTGTCATGTGCTGCTCCCATCCTGCGCCCCCATCCTGTCATGTGCTGCTCCCATCCTGCGCCCCCATTCTGACATGTGCTGCACCCATCCTGCGCCTCCATTCTGACATGTGCTGCACCCATCCTGCGCCTCCATTCTGACATGTGCTGCACCCATCCTGCGCCTCCATTCTGACAAGTGCTTCACCCATCCTGTGCCTCCATTCTGACATGTGCTGCACCCATCCTGTCATGAGCTGCTCCCATCCTGCGCCCCGTTCTGTCATGTGCTGCTCATATCCTGAGCCCCCGTTCTGTCATGTGCTGCTTCCATCCTGCACCCCCATTCTGTCATGTGCTGCCCTATTCTGTCATGTGCTGCTCCCATCCTGTGCCCCCATTCTGTCATGTGCTGCTGCCATCCTGCACCCCCGTTCTGTCATGTGCTGCTCCCATCCTGCGCCCCCATTCTGTCATGTACTGCTCCCATCCTGCGCCACCATTCATTTTTTAATTTGCTGCTCCCATCCATATGCCCCATATGCTGCTCCATAAAGGTTTATGGCCCCATAAGATGCTCCATAGTATATGCCCCGTACGCTGTTCCATAAAGGTTTATGGCCCCCATAAAAAGCTCCATGGTATATGCCCCCGTACACTGCTCCATTATGGTTTATGGCCCCCATAAGATGCTCCATGGTATATGCCCCCCGTAGACTGCTCCATAAAGGTTTATGGCCCCCATAAGATGCTCCATGGTATATGCCCCCGTACACTGCTCCATTATGGTTTATGGCCCCCATAAGATGCTCCATTGTATATGCCTGTATGCTGCTGCAATATATATAAAAAAATACCATACTCACCTATCGTCGCTGGGCACAGAGTGCTGGGGGGCCTGGGCAAGCGGGGACACCGGCGCACTGTGGGGGTCAGGTGGCGGTATCGCCGCTAGCTCAGGCCCCGACACTTGCTATATTCACCTGGCCCTGTTCCACCGCTGGGCACCGCCATCTTCCGGCTCCTCTGGCTGTGACTGGTCAGTCAGAGGGCTGCGCGCATTAAGCGCGTCATCGCGCCCTCTGAATTGAGCGTCACAGGCAGAGGACCGGGACACGGAGACGGAGCCGCACGCAACGCTGGAACGGGGGACAGGTGAATATAGCCGATACTTACCCTCCTGGCGGTCCCTGCCTCTCCGTTGGAGATCGCGTGTGCATTCAGTGTTTACGCATACCGCGATCTCCTGGGAGCGTCACTCTGTGGGGTCTAGACTGCGCCGGCGCTTGCGCTTGCGCAGTCTATAAAGGCTTCGGACAGAGTGACTCTCCCAGCGTTATATTACAGATATACAGTGGGGCAAAAAAGTATTTAGTCAGTCAGCAATAGTGCAAGTTCCACCACTTAAAAAGATGAGAGGCGTCTGTAATTTACATCATAGGTAGACCTCAACTATGGGAGACAAACTGAGAAAAAAAAATCCAGAAAATCACATTGTCTGTTTTTTTAACATTTTATTTGCATATTATGGTGGCAAATAAGTATTTGGTCAGAAACAAACAATCAAGATTTCTGGCTCTCACAGACCTGTAACTTCTTCTTTAAGAGTCTCCTCTTTCCTCCACTCATTACCTGTAGTAATGGCACCTGTTTAAACTTGTTATCAGTATAAAAAGACACCTGTGCACACCCTCAAACAGTCTGACTCCAAACTCCACTATGGTGAAGACCAAAGAGCTGTCAAAGGACACCAGAAACAAAATTGTAGCCCTGCACCAGGCTGGGAAGACTGAATCTGCAATAGCCAACCAGCTTGGAGTGAAGAAATCAACAGTGGGAGCAATAATTAGAAAATGGAAGACATATAAGACCACTGATAATCTCCCTCGATCTGGGGCTCCACGCAAAATCCCACCCCGTGGGGTCAGAATGATCACAAGAACGGTGAGCAAAAATCCCAGAACCACGTGGGGGGACCTAGTGAATGAACTGCAGAGAGCTGGGACCAATGTAACAAGGCCTACCATAAGTAACACACTACGCCACCATGGACTCAGATCCTGCAGTGCCAGACGTGTCCCACTGCTTAAGCCAGTACATGTCCGGGCCCGTCTGAAGTTTGCTAGAGAGCATTTGGATGATCCAGAGGAGTTTTGGGAGAATGTCCTATGGTCTGATGAAACCAAACTGGAACTGTTTGGTAGAAACACAACTTGTCGTGTTTGGAGGAAAAAGAATACTGAGTTGCATCCATCAAACACCATACCTACTGTAAAGCATGGTGGTGGAAACATCATGCTTTGGGGCTGTTTCTCTGCAAAGGGGCCAGGACGACTGATCCAGGTACATGAAAGAATGAATGGGGCCATGTATCGTGAGATTTTGAGTGCAAACCTCCTTCCATCAGCAAGGGCATTGAAGATGAAACGTGGCTGGGTCTTTCAACATGACAATGATCCAAAGCACACCGCCAGGGCAATGAAGGAGTGGCTTCGTAAGAAGCATTTCAAGGTCCTGGAGTGGCCTAGCCAGTCTCCAGATCTCAACCCTATAGAAAACCTTTGGAGGGAGTTGAAAGTCCGTGTTGCCAAGCGAAAAGCCAAAAACATCACTGCTCTAGAGGAGATATGCATGGAGGAATGGGCCAACATACCAACAACAGTGTGTGGCAACCTTGTGAAGACTTACAGAAAACGTTTGACCTCTGTCATTGCCAACAAAGGATATATTACAAAGTATTGAGATGAAATTTTGTTTCTGACCAAATACTTATTTTCCACCATAATATGCAAATAAAATGTTAAAAAAACAGACAGTGTGATTTTCTGGATTTTTTTTCTCAGTTTGTCTCCCATAGTTGAGGTCTACCTATGATGTAAATTACAGACGCCTCCCATCTTTTTAAGTGGTGGAACTTGCACTATTGCTGACTGACTAAATACTTTTTTGCCCCACTGTATATATTTAATATAATAATATATATTTTTATCTATAGTTTTCTAAATGTTACTATACAAATTTTTGTTTTTGTTGTATCAGCAGTAAGAACATGGCATATCGATATAAAAAGGACTTACTATTGATGAAATACTAGGTTATCTTGAGGAATTAGATGACCAAGAAGAGGAAGATTCTGATGTTGAAGTAGTGATTGTGCCCCCTGCCCCTGATGAGGAAGATTTTCTGGAAAATGAGCTTCTTGCTCACGAATTGAATGATGTAGCAGGAACTTTGGAGGTATTGCACACTTCAACAGAAATTGAAGAGGCTCCTGAGGTGGCATCAACTGAGAATTTACCATCCACCTCAGCAGGAACTTCATGTACCAGGAGCAGAAAACGACCAAGGAATCAAACCTCAAAACCAGTTGTGAGCAAGAAAAAAAAAATGCAACAGAAATATTACAATGTGCAGCAACTCTAAAATGGAAAAAATATGTCAACCAACATATGAAAGCAGTGCGGACCAGGATACGTCTGAAATAAGCAACATTTGTGACCTTTTAGAAAATAAAAATGAAGTTGAAATATTTGAAGAGTTTTTTTTCCCATGATGTTATGGATATTATTTTGACCCAAAGCATGGTATATGCAAATAAAAAAAATAAACCCTCCTTTTCCATCAGCGAGGAAGAATTGCAAGTTTTCTTAGGCATATTATTACTGTCTGGATATCATTCTCTTCCCCAAGAGGACATGTACTGGGAACAAGCTCAAGATGTGGGAGTTCCATTGGTGTCCAAAGCAATGTCAAAGAACCATTTTAGGGATATTAAAAATTATATACACCTAAATGACAATTCTAAAATTGACAAGTCTGACAAGATGTACAAAGTTAGTTTATTCTTTGAAGTACTGGGAAAGAATTCCTGAAATTTGGTGTATTCCACCAGGAACTTTCCTTAGATGGAATGATGGTCCGCTACTCTGGCAAACACCCTACAAAAATGTGCATGCGAGGCAAGCCAATAAAATTCTGCTACAAAATTTGGTGTCTGTGCAGTTCCAACGGCTACCTCTACAAATTTGTGCCATACTGTGGTAAGTCGGACAAAGAGGAAGGACCGTTAGGCTTGAGAGTAATTTCACAACTTACAAATGTAATAACTAATTCCCAGTCATTCAGTTACAAGTAGTGTTGAGCGATGCCGTTCGATATCTGAAAGTATCGGTATCGGATTGTATCGGCCAATATCCAAAAAATATCGGATATCGCCGATACCGATACCCGATACCGATACCCGATACCAATACAAGTCAATGGGACACAAATATCGGAATGTATCCTCGATGGATCCCAGGGTCTGAAGGAGAGGAAACTCTCCTTCAGGCCCTGGGATCCATATTTATGTGTAAAATAAAGAATACAAATAAAAAATAGGGATAAACTCACCCTCGGAGGCGCCCTGGTTCTAACCGCTGCAACCGGCAGCCCCCTTTCCTAAGAATGAGCGGGTGAAGGACCTTCGATGACGTCGCGGCTTGTGATTGGTCACGTGACCGCTCATGTGACCGCTCACATGACCAATCACGAGCCGCGACATCATCGCAGGTCCTTTACCCACTCATTCTTAGGAACGGGGACTGCCGGTTGCAGCGGTTAGAACCAGGGCGCGTCCGAGGGGTGAGTATACCCATATATTTTATTTTTATTCTTTATTTTACACATGAATATTCATCCCGATCCCGATTCCCGATATCGTTAAAATATCGGAACTCGGGATCGGAATTCCGATACCGCAAATATCGGCCGATAACTGATACTTGCGGTATTGGAATGCTCAACACTAGTTACAAGTTATTTTTTGACAATTTCTTTACATGTATTGATGCTCTGCTGATGCTGAAAAACAAAAACATCCAAGCTACTGGCACTATGAGAGAAAATCGCAGAAAACAGTGTCCTCTTATGCCAAGCAAGGAGATTGAAAAACAAAAGGAGAGAGAATTTTGTGATTAACGGTTTGATAAAGCAAATAACATTCTTGTGGTGAAATGGAAGGATTATAAGGTTGTCACGTTTGGCACGAACTTCACCACAATAGAGCCTTTGTCAACAGCTCATAGGTACTCTCAAAAACAGAAAAAAACATGTCCAAATCTCAATGATGCTGATGGTTCAGGAATATAATTCCCACATGGGGGGAGTTGATTTATTGGACAATCAAATCTCCCTGTACCGTGTCAGAATCCATTCCAAAAATTGGTGGTGGCCCCTTTTCACTCAAATGATAGACATTGCCGTTATCAACACCTGGAGGGTATATAAAAAGGCAAATCCAGAAGAAAGTGTGCCACTGCTAAGTGTAAGGAGGAGGATTGCATTGGCCTATCTGTTAGGGTTGGCGGAACGCACCAAATATATAATTTATTAAATGGAATTGGTGCGTTCGCAACCCGGGATCCACCGTGCAGGAAAGCACCTGCTGCTAAATAATGGCGGCTCTATATGGCGGTATATAACAACTCTGTTAGCTTCACAGAGTAACCACGAGAGGAAAGCTCTGTGCCCTGTTAGACTTTCACAGAGGCACAGGCCAACTACCCAGATGTGAGCAGTGAGTGGTCATGCATGCATACAAAACTCCTCGCCGGAGATGCCAGCATTCTAGGGGCTTATTTCAGCCGGGTCCCTGAACACATTTATACACAATCTCCTCGCCGGAGGTGCCAGCATTCTAGGGGCTTATTTCAGCCTGGTCCCTGAACACATTCAAACACATGACCACATTGGCGCAAAGCATATAGCATAAGACGATACTAGCGCATGGCCGTGCGGTCAAGCGCAGTTTATATAGTTGCAGCACAGGAAGCTGCTACTGAAGTTTTTGCCCTTTCAGGACCTTCCAGAAGGACCAATGGAAAGTGCTGCAGTACCTGAGCATGTTTTGCCCTTTCAGGACCTTCCAGAAGGACCAATGGAATGTACTGCAGCACCTGAGCATGTGACCGAACATGTGGCCCTCGACCTCCAATGGGAGACCCTGCCCTGGGCATGCTCAGTGTGAGTAAACAAGGACTTAGTCCCAGAGAGGCTCGCTCGCCGCAGATCAGTGCAGGGTACCATAGGAAAGCCAGAAAAGGCAGTAGTGACCCTATGCACCGAATCAGCCCCAGCGAGACGCTGGGAGCGACGTCTCCGCTGAGCAGAGCCCACTGCGGCCGATACCGAATGGGAGACCGCAGCAGACACGGATCGAGATTCCCCCTGTGCAGCAGAGGAAACTCGACTCCTAACACTATCTAAGCAAAAGAACACAATCAACCCCAAAGCGATGTGGACCTCAACGGCGTAAATTATTAGGTGGCCGAGTTAGTGATGACGTCAGATTTGATCCTGGTAATCATTTGATAGAGCCAATTGCTACACAAAGAAGGTGTGCTTTATGTAAGAAAAAAAAACCAGAATTTGCAAATGGTGTGATGTTCCCCTTCATGCGAAGTGTTTTGCTGTATTCCACTCCCCTAACTGAGTTATTTGGAGAATTTTGTAATATAATATTTTTTTAAAAAAGTGCGTAAACATATTGTTTGCATAATAGTTTGTAAGCAAAAAATGCAAAAAAATAAAGTTGAATAAGTTCTATCTTTTCTGAGTTTTTGCTATCACTTTCTGCCAATGGCCCAAAATTGGGACGCCCTTTTCTGAAAAATCCGTACTTGTAAAAATTTGGCAAATTATGTTTCTGACTCATTAGGACCCAAATCTTTAAAAATCTGTCATTTAAAAAAAAAAGAAAGAAAATTGCTAATTTGTCAAGTAATGCGTTAAGTGGAAAGGTGAAAGTGAACAAACAAAAACAGTGTTTTCTACAGCAGCGCATCTATGCTGGGACAGTGGTGTAGGAATTTCTGTACCATCAGGTTCAGTATCCGAGCCATGCAAGGCATGCGTAAAGTTGGCCTGGCGCAGGGCCGCCACCAAGTTTGCACCGTTATTGCACATTACCTTCCCTGACTGAGCATGGATAGCAGTCCTCAACTGTTGAACTGTATCACTGCAATCTCCAAGTCATATTAATTTAAATGCTACCTGATTGCGGTGAGTCGTGGCTGCACAGTACAGAAGTGTGGGGGGATTCCATCTGCAGTATTGTAATTTCTGTTTCATTAAGGCAGAGGTTGAGGCCACAGGTAGAAGCCCTAAAGGAGGTGGAGGATGCAGAAGCTCTGCAGGAGGTATTATATAGAGAGGTTTGTTCCGCAAACCCTGGGGATTCCACGACTTGGTGTCTAGTGACACCTTGCTGTCTAGTACTTTATGTCTCCATCCATGTAGTATTTTAATTCTGTAACCTAAGCTGTTTAGTAGTTTAGTTCTCCAACCCCTGTTGTCTATTAGTTTGGTTATCCATCATATGTTGTGTAGTGGTTTAGTTCTACAACCCTAGCTGTTTAGGAATTTAGTTTGTCCAGTTCAGTTCAATCTCCTACCTAGATGACTGACCTCTTATCCTTTTTCCCCCATGAAACTAGGAGCATAACCACAACTTAGACATTAAGCCCTAAGACATGTGTTTTAGGGCTTCCCATGATGTTCCTTAATCAAATTCATTTATATATATATATATATAGCTTATTCTCTACTTCTCTGAACATAATTCACCACCAAACTCAACCATACCAGAAAGGCTCATGCAGTCTTTATCTACCTCTCATTTCCTTAAGATGGTTGTACCATCATTGTAAACCACCACCTGTAATTGGTGTCACCCCCACCTCACTGTAGATTGTAAGCGCTGAAGAGCAGGGTCGACATTATTTTTGCTTGAGTTTTTTGATTATCTTAAATTTGGTAACTGTTTACTGTTTTATATGAACTGTGACTAGTAAAGCTATGCGCAATGAGTTTTGATATATGTAAAGTTTATTATTATTAGTAGATTGAAGATGATGAAATTCAAACTGATAACTGTGCCATGTTAGGTACTAAGAATATGAAAAAAAAGAATATGTGAGCGGGCAACACTGAAATAACGTCTATGATAGATGCCAGGTGCTACGTATGCGCCAATAAATACTTGTACAAAAAAAGAGAGAAAAGAAGCGCAATAAATGTGCACACTCAGCTGTTATTTAGAAAATGTGAACAATGCTTTATTGAGGCGGAAAAACACAGTGCCTATACATATAAAAACATTTAAAACAGCATGTAAAAACATACCCAAACATATCACTACCGTACCCTCTGGATAAAGGAGTACGGTCAAAAAGCAGACCCCATAGGGAGAAATAATCCCTCAAGACTAGATGGTGAGTATATAGAAAAGATTTTTTAATAAATGGTGCACACAAAATGCTGGAGGGCATGAAAATCAAGGCTTCCCAATGGTAAAAGATATAATGAAATAAAGAGCTGTCACAGCTGGTGTCGGATACACTAGATGGAAGCTAAGTTGACTCAGTGAGTAAAGCAAGAGCTATACAAAGCTGTGACACTGCACAGCATTTTGTGTGCACCATTTATTAAAAAATCTTTTCTATATACTCACCATCTAGTCTTGAGGGATTATTTCTCCCTATGGGGTCTGCTTTTTGACCGTACTCCTTTATCCAGACGGTACGGTAGTGATATGTTTGGGTATGTTTTTACATGCTGTTTTAAATGTTTTTATATGTATATATGGACGTGCACAGGTTATACACATGGGAAGAGGGAATCAATATCACCATTACACACTGAACGGGAAACCACTGGGTAAATCTGACAGGGAGAAGGACTTGGGGATCCTAGTTAATGATAAACTTACCTGGAGCAGCCAGTGCCAGGCAGCAGCTGCCAAGGCAAACAGGATCATGGGGTGCATTAAAAGAGGTCTGGATACACATGATGAGAGCATTATACTGCCTCTGTACAAATCCCTAGTTAGACCGCACATGGAGTACTGTGTCCAGTTTTGGGCACCGGAAGGATATAATGGAACTAGAGAGAGTACAAAGGAGGGCAACAAAATTAATAAAGGGGATGGGAGAACTACAATACCCAGATAGATTAGCGAAATTAGGATTATTTAGTCTAGAAAAAAGACGACTGAGGGGCGATCTAATAACCATGTATAAGTATATAAGGGGACAATACAAGGGGACAATACAAATATCTCGCTGAGGATCTGTTTATACCAAGGAAGGTGACGGGCACAAGGGGGCATTCTTTGCGTCTGGAGGAGAGAAGGTTTTTCCACCAACATAGAAGAGGATTCTTTACTGTTAGGGCAGTGAGAATCTGGAATTGCTTGCCTGAGGAGGTGGTGATGGCGAACTCAGTCGAGGGGTTCAAGAGAGGCCTGGATGTCTTCCTGGAGCAGAACAATATTGTATCATACAATTATTAGGTTCTGTAGAAGGACGTAGATCTGGGGATTTATTATGATGGAATATAGGCTGAACTGGATGGACAAATGTCTTTTTTCGGCCTTACTAACTATGTTACTATGTTACTATGTTACTATGTATAGGCACTGTGTTTTTCCGCCTCAATAAAGCATTGTTCACATTTTCTAAATAACAGCTGAGTGTGCACATTTACTGCGCTTCTTTTCTCTCTTTTTTTGTACAGGTACTAAGAATCTGTTATGTGAGCACAACTGCACAAACGAGGGTTTGGTGCTGTCCTGACAAAGGGTGGAGTAGGGTGAACACAACAAGCTGCTGTACTGTGAGAGCGGTGCAGGTGGGGATGTTATGGTGGATTGAGAAAGATGGGGTGTGCTAGGTATGTACGAACTGTCAGAAACAGCAGGCACGTCCAATTACGTATCAGCTGATACTTGTTTCACCCCAACAGTCGGGGGTTAAAAAGAGGAGGTTCATCGACCAGAGACCTATGTGACAAAACTTGCCATAGTGACGGAGGCGGAAGAAACAAAAGATGCGGTTGATGGAGTGGAGAGTGGTTGGCGAGACCCGCTAGTCTGCTTTTTAGCACAGTGACATTCCCTGAGTAACTCATGTTGATCACGCATGTGGCAGGTCATGCATGTAGTACAGAAATGATGTTTTTTTAGATTTTTGACATTCTGCAAAAAAGACCCAAGCTAGACAACTGCAGAAACGCAAATGCTGCTGTCCACTACCAGAGTTGGGCCTCAGGATGCATTTCTTGTTGTGGTTGCATAACGTGTCTACGTAACCTCCTCATCTTCCTCATTCTCCTCCTTCTCTGTTGAGCTACTTAGCTGCATGCCTCTGGGTTTACACTAAGTTTGAACTACAACCTCATCGTCATCCCCTCTATTTCCCCACTCCTTGCCCTGAGAGTCACCCTCCTCTTCTTACTGCCTTAACAGCACAGTACAGTCTGTGGGCTCCTCAAATATCTGAGTCTCATCACAAATGGATCAATTTCAATCAAAGGGGTTAACACCCGTGAAGAGGGAATGGTTTATGCTCTAACAAAACTTCGTCTGGCCATAGATCTAAGTCAGAAAAAATTTGGCCATCGGTGCAGATGATTTTCTCCTCTTGAATCTGTGTATCTTTAGAGTACACATCCTACACCCATGGCATAAAATGTGTGGAGAGATCTGCAGAAATCTGGGGTTCCCAACAATCAGTTGGGCACTTGGAGAGTTGTGATGTGGGGGAAAAAAGGTTAATTGAGGTACCAACACTGAGGATTGTACTATATGTGTGATGTTAAGGTGAAGGAAGAGGAACGGAGTCCACTTGATGCAGCTTTTTCATCTACTGGAGCACATGTTCTGTCTGGCCCTTATCTACAAAGCATACCGTCGTATGGCTGCCAAAGAAAGGGAGAGGAGTTGCACGTCCAGTAACAGAAGTTGTAAAAATGCTGCGCAAATTCTGACTGCAGCAAATAAAACCGACTTCTCATCCCTCATATCATATCTGTCTCTCAACCTTAAACAGCTATTCAGTTCTTTCAATTCTTTCCTGCTTCCACCATTTCCCCCTCCATTCCCTCTCATCTTAGCTGAATACTTTGCCTCATCACCTGTGAACTTGACACAATAACATCCCACCTCATTCCAAACTTTACCACTGTCTTAATCACAAGCATAACCCACCTCTTCAACCTGTCACTAAAAACTGGTGTCTTCCGTCCTGATTGAAACATACCTCGATAACAATTATCTTCAAAAAGCCCACCCTTGACCCATCCTCTGTGTCTATCTATCACCCCATATCATTTCTCTGCTATGCCACCAAATTACTGGAACAACATGTTCATTTTGAACTGTCCTCCCATCTCTCCTCTTGCTCCCCCTTTGCCCTGACTAAAGTCACCAACAACGTACTAACCACCAAATGAAAGTGACACAAGTTTGTCCTACTTCTTCTGGACCAGGCATCTGTCTTTGAAACACTGGACCAATCCCTCTTACTGCAGACTTTCTGATCTGTTGACATTACAGACTTTGGCCCTTTGTTGGATATCCTCGTACCCAACAGAAAGGATATTCAGTGTCTCCCACTCAAACACACCACCTCTTCATCTCGCCCCCTATGTGTCAGAGTCCACCAAGGTTCAGTTGTTGGACCAGGAACTATGCGTAGAGGGTGTACACATGCTCCCTCCCTCTTAGAGGGACCGCTTGCATTACCCTAAGGCATTCCGAACCTATAGCTGGGCGACACCTTCTATTTAAGGCTTCTCCTCTAATATGGAGGTGCCTGAGCTATTTTGTTAGTTTTCCTTGCATGCTTGCTAGTTGTCAGGTTCCCATGTATTGTCTGTCTGCTTGTCAACCCGACACCTCTCAGGAATTGGAGGTGTGTGGTTGCCCCAGTTGTCAGGGATTTATTTTATTCCACTTTCCTGTTCCAGTTAGGAACTTGCAGCTCTCTGGTGCCCCCTTTTCCTCAAGACAGTCAGTGAACTACACCTAGGATAAGTAGTTGCCAGAAAGGCTGCCTTGCCGTGTACTGGCTATTGGGCCCTCTGCAGTGAGGGTGGCATGTATATTCCCAGTCTCATGTAGGAAATATATACATGAGCCTCCTTTCCATCACTGACAGGGTCTCCCAAGTACACTAGAACACTTTGATGCCACCAACGCCTTGCTTGACATTAAACCCAATATCGGGTCAGGAGCACACCCACAAGGTAGCATAATTTAGAGCGGAGGAAGTGGCGGTCCCTTCATAGAGCAAGGAGTATGAAACTAGTAAATTATATAGATTTTCATCAGAAAATATAGGCAGTGTTTACAAAAATACAAAAGAGACAAAATACAGAATATACAGGCATTTACAAAATAAGATGGATTAAAATATGAAACTTGCAGATCTTAGTCAATGGCATGCCACGTGAAGGAGGGGGGAGGGTTGCCTTCCCCAAGGGAAAATTGTCTTTCAGCACAGTTCATGGCTGGCACCCTGGGCAAATGACACCCCACTGAGTCAGCATCTGAGCTTTGTAGCTTTCCTTCACTGACCTCACTGTTGGAGGTTGAGCTCTAGGATGTATACCCCTTTTGTACAGTTATCAAAACTTCTATTTGCTATAACTCTAGATGTAATCCTCACAATGAGACAGCAGGAGTATCATTCTTCTTATTACAAAATTACCTTTCTTTTGATACCAAACATCATATATCTATGTGTTACTGTGAAGTATATACCCTTTATTGATTTCTGGTGGATGCAGAAGTTGTAAAACCCACCTGTGGATAGCTCTAACCATGCTGTTTACATAAATATAACTTTCCTGTCTCTATGAATATTCTGTCTTATCACATTTGATCCTGAATGAACAAAGCAGTTAACCAGTTAGGGTCATAAACGGATCCTGTGCTGCTGAACATACCATGGTCTTACATTACACCAGCTTGTATAGCAGAAGGGAGGGGGCGAGTGGACATTTCAAAGGTGGGGGGAAAGGGAGGGGGGTCTTTGAGCTGAGCTTGCAGGCTATGTGAGTGCACTGCAGACACCTAATGGGGAGGGGCTGCATGTCATTCAAAAGCCAAGGAGCTGCAGCAGATAGCTCTGTGTGTGTAATCAAAACCATGTAGAATGAGACATATTTTCCTGACACCTCCCCTTTTGGACTGCGTTACGGAGTCAGGACCTCATGGTACTCAGCAATGCACACCCCGGCAGGCTCGCCTGGCCAAACTGTCTGCATTGCCATGCTTACTGCCCTTTATGTGGGTTACGGTGAAGGCTTCTGCACAGCAACCTTCCATTGGTGCCAGAAACGGTGTGTAGACACCTCAGGGGGTTGTGGTCATTCACCACGGTGAAGGTGCGTCTGTACAGGTAGGGCTGTACACAGTGCAGGGCCCAAAAAATGGCCAGATACTCCTTCTCTATGGTGGAATAGGACAATTTCCTCTGCAGATGCTTCCAGCGCAGGTTCAACACGGGTTGCTCTTTGTTCCCAGAGTAAACCTGGTTAAGAACAGCACCGATGCTAACCTCTACAGTACCCTTCAGTGCCTAGGAAGGACATCACCTGCTTCTTGGTCCAGAGAGTTGACCAAGATGCAAGAGTGTCCACTTTCCCAGCCTCTAGCCTCATAGAACCCCTGCCTACCTGGTACCCCAGGTAGTGGACTTCTCTCATGCCTATCTGGCAAGATCCCGGCTTGATGGTCAGGCCTGCTTGGTGGAAGCGCCCGAGCATCTCCTGGAGATGCTGAAGGTGTTCCTCCCAGGTGGAGCTGAAGATGGCAATGTCATCCATGTACACCACAGTTCACCTTTCCAGTCCCTGAAACAGGTGGTTGACCATACCCTGGATTGTGGCAGGGGCATACTTCATGCCAAAAGGCATGACCGAGGACTGGTATAGCTGAAGGGGGTGATAAAGGTGAACTTCTCCTGTGCCTCAGGGCTCAGGGGGATCTTCCAATATCCTTGACTCATATCCATAATAGATAGATACTGTGTGCCAGATAACCGCTCAAGCAGCTCCTCAATGCATGGCATTGGATGCACATCAGAGGCTGTGATGGCTTTGAGCCCCCTGTAGTCCACACAGAATCAGGTGGTCCAATCCTTCATTGGCACCAGGACTACAGGTAAGGGCCTCGTGCTCTTGGAATGTGGAATCACCCCCAGCTGCAACATCTCATCAATCTTCTGGCTGCCTCAGTCCTTACAGGGCTGTTGGTAAAAATGGCCCAGAAGGGTTCCAGCATGGTCCCCGACTGCGACCACTGGTGTGGGGATAGCTCGGTGCTTACTTCCACGTCCTCCATAGACCCGCCGGCCTTAACTTGGGCCAACATGTCGAGAGGTGGATCTTCCTTCCTGTCCTCGGGCAGGTTGCAGACCGGTAGGATGCAGGATCCATGTTCTTGATGAATCTCATGGGCAATCCGTAACAGATCACCCCTAAATTGGTAGGGGATGAGCAGCTATATTTTCTTCAACCACTCCTTTTGGGATTTGCTGGGAACAGTCTTCCACTACAACCTCCCTCGTTCCCACAGCACCCTCTCCTTATCAGTCTCGGAGGTGGGCTTCTCGGCGAGATGCCTCAAGGTCTCCAGGCTAGCATCTGAGTACAGATAAGCCTTGAACTCCTGGCTAGAGACAGCCGGAAGTTACGTCAAGGTCCCTTCCTCACATGGATCTCCTGTGACCTGCTCTGGGTCCATCTCAGGTTCAGTCATCCCTCTAACTGAGGAGGGTCCAGAAGGCAGGGCGTTACCTGCATTCTGGGCAATCTGTCTGCAGATGACAGCTGCTATGTAGGCCATCTCCCCGTGGATTACCACTAACCCATTAGCCTGCTCGGCTATGGGTACTACCTACCCATCCACCCCAATGCCTCAGGTGCAGTGCTATATATGGTTACCTTCCTCTGTAGCACTGGTCAGTCACATGGCATCCCCTTCCTCATTGGTCCCGTGCCGCTCCTCATTTCCCTTAGCACTGTCGATTGCTCCTGTTAGGGGTTCCTCAGCCATCTCACCCCGCAGCGTGATGTGGCTGAGTACTCCTGCATTTGCAGACTCATTATCTGGTAAATCACTGTCAGGTAAAGCATGCATATTCACATCATTATCACTAGCATTACCCACAGTATCAGATTGGGGAGGGGCATCAGGGACACAATACGCGAACATCCTCCCCAAATCAATCTCCAACAACACGTCAGTGGGCAAGTTTTCAGACAACACCACATCCTACACCCCACTCCCGGCGCCCCAATCTATATAAACCCAGGCCATCAGCAAGGGGCAGCAGACACCCCCAATCTTGGTGAAAGTCAGGGTTTTCCCTAGAGTTATCTCTTCAGGGGCTGCCAGTTGAGGTTGAATTAGGGTTCATTTGACACCAATGTCCTTGAGGCCTATAGTGCCCTTACTCCCCATGGTGACGTGCTGCAAATTTTCACATACCCTTCCAACCACCCCACCCACCAAAAGAGCTGCTGTATTAGGCCCCGGGGCCCTGGCTGGGGGTTCTTCTGCTTCTCCGGACAGGTGGTGCTGAGATGTCCAGTCCAATTGCAGGTATAGGACTTGCAGGGTTGGATCTAGGCATGCCGTTGGCAAGGGGGACATGGCCTCCAGTGGGTCCGGTGGTAGCTGTATTGGGGGTTGGTTGATGGCTTACTGCCTTTGCAGCTGGTGGTAACCAACTTCCGCACCTCCGGTTTACAGTTGGCCTTGTAAGTATCGGGGATCTGCGCTGCTTTTTCCATGTCTTTTGGCTCCCGGTCCATCATGAACTGTCACATCTCAGCTGGACAAAGATGTAGGAACTGGTCTTTTATCATCAGGCCCCACAGCAGCTCAAAGATGGCACTGACAGTACTTTGACCCACTCGTCAAAATGGGTTCTGAGTCCATGCACCACGTCGCTGTAACTGTCGTGTGGGCCATGCTGAAGGTTCCTGATCTTTTTATAGTAAACATAAGGAATCAGTTGATACTTCTTTATCAGGGTCTGCTTGATGACTCATTATCTCCATCTTGGTAGAGAAGGAGTGAAGCAAATGCCTCCAGAGCTTTTCCCTTGAGCCCTGGGTTAAGTATCAGGCCCATTGGTCTCCAGGCAGCTGTTACTGTCTGCAGGCTTTTTCAAATCCACGCTGAAAATGTCCAAGGTCCCCTCCTTTTGCATCCTTTTCCATCACAGGAAAGTACTCCGGCTGGGGTTTAAGGAACTGAGCGTTGCTCGACTCACTGCTTGGCTTGGGGGACCTCTGCCACTGGAGTCGGGATAACTCCAGCTGGTACTCCTGCTCAGCCTGTCGCTCAACTCTCAATCGCTGGGCCCGAGCCTGAGGCTGGGCCTGGGCCTGAGCATGGAATTGCAGGATCAGCTTCAAACGTTCCACACGATCGTTTGCGTGGAGTTGTTCCAAGGCCATCTGCAGGGGGGGCCACACTGCCCTGGTTGCAAGTAGGGCTGGCATTCAGTGGTTTGACCTCTACAACAGCACCACCTGTGCTTGGGCTGGCTCGTGCATCCCCTGGGCTCTGGGGACAGACTGGCTCTTGTTTTTGCCGCAGGGTCGATGCCTCTGGTCGTACATATTCCAGCAAGCGTGTCCTTTTTCTGCTGCTTCTACCAGGCCTCTCCCAGCGTAGCCATAATTGCCAAATAAGAGACAGAACAGAAAAAACAAGAAAAGGGGAAGGGTAACCGCTGTATACACAGTATTGTCTCAGCACTAATAAACACTGAGTTCATTCTCCAAAATTGTTTGCACAGGGTCATCGCAAGAACCATGCAAGTTTTTACTGAGAGGAATGATTGCTCAAACCTGGTCCACAGCTCTACCACCAATATGTCAGGAACTGGGGGGTGTTGTTTCCTCAGTTGTCAAGGATTTATTACATCCCACTTTCCAGGTGTGGATGAAAACTTGCAGCTCTTTGGCACCCCCCTTCTCCTCAGGACAGTGAGGGAACTACACCTAGGATAAGTAGTTGCCAGGAAGGCTGCCATGCTGTGTACTGGCTATCGGTCACTCTGCAGTGAGGGCGGTATGTGTATCCCCAGTCTCATGCAGAACATACACACATGAACCTCCTTTCCATCACTGACAGGGTCTCCCAAATACCCCAGAACACTTTGCTGCCAGCAGCTCCATGTTAGACATTAAAACCAACATGCAAATGGCAGAGCGGTAAAAACAAATGGCTAAATCATAGTTCATGGTGAAGGCAATAGGTGTGCTGCACATTTTGAGCAACACATATTTCTAAAACTAAATTTAAATTCAGAAACAAGGATTAAAATTCATTAAAAATTCTGCTTAATTACCCATGTACCATTTATGCTAACATTCAAAACTGAAACATAATATGATGTTCATGGGTTCAGGTCTTGTGGGACCTTACATCACCATATAATCCTTGTATGCTTTTTCACTGTGGACTGATCCGGTGGGAGTGAAGTTTTCATGTCACATTGGGCCACCTATGTATTGTAACCCATTCCTTATGTCTGGCATGCATCTGACATCTTAAGATCGAAGATTGTTCTACACTTGGAGGATGTTCACTATGCTATGCAGCCACCATTGTCCTCTAGCAGCATTTATCGTGAACATTCATGGTGAGTTGCTATGATAATTCCAAAGATTGGCACAGTTCGGGAAATATTATGACAAGTACTACACTTGAAATTTCATATATATTTTTAAGATATGTGGAATAATATTTAGCATTTTCACATAGTTAAAAGTTGATATATTTTAAAAGAAAGCATAAAAAACAATGTTTGAGTAATATATTTTGTCCACCATTTTACGATACTTATAAGTTTCAAGTACATTTTGCAGTAACATGAATCTGTCCCACCAAAAAATTACTGAAAAAACCTGCAGATGCTTGCATCAACTGAAAAAACTTATGGCTCTTGGAATTAGGGTAACAATTCAGATGACCTGCATGCATTGGTACATTATAATCTATGTACTGAGAAAAAGCATGACCAACAGTGGGTTTCCTTTGCAGCAGCAGCCAATCGTTAATAGCTTCTTAACCTGAATCCATGCCATTCATATTATAATCTGGCCAGCTAGGAATAAAGAAAAAGTTTAACAAGTTATGACAACAGATACAACTTACCTATGCTATTCTGCTTTATTTTTCTAATAATTGTCTTTTTTTCATTTCTGACTTTGCCAGTATGTTCCACAGCTTAGGCAAGAATATACAAACCATTATCCCATTACCTGAAGCCAATATGGCAAAAACTTCTACACTAACTGTATGTTTTCCTTTACTGCTCAGATAGGCTGGAATGGCACAGATCCAGACACTGAAGAACACCAGCATGCTGAAGGTGATGTGCTTGGCTTCATTGTAGATATCAGGTAATTTCCTCACCATGAAAGCCAAAATTAGACTTACCGCTGCCAGAAACCCCATATAACCCAACATGACATAGAAGGCCAGTCTTGAGCCCTCGTTACATTGAATGGTGATCTTTCCAGGATATGAGTCCATGTCTAGCTCCTGAAATGGAGGAGAAAACAACAACCAGAATATTGCATTCAGGACCTGAAGAGATGATAAGATCATCACTATAGAATTAGGAAGCTTAACACCGAGCCATTTCCTCCAGGAGCTGCCAGGTGTGGTAGATTTGAAGGCGATGCAAACGATGATGGTCTTGGCCAAGATTGATGACAACACAACAGTGAAGATGATCCCAAAGGAGACATGACGGAGCATACAAGTTATATCCACTGGTTTACCGATGAAGAGGAAAATACAGAGCAAACTGAGTTTCAGAGAAACAAGGATGATGAAGCTGAGGTTCCGATTATTAGCTCTGACAACAGGAGTGTTCCGGAAAAATATAAAAATTCCAATTAGAAATGTAATTGTAGTAGAAGATAAAACTAACAAGAGTAAGAAGACATAGGCGACTACATCAGTGTCATAAGAGAGAAACTCAATAACTTTAGGGACACACTTGTCTCTTGACTCATTTGGCCATTCCGTGTAAAAACACTTTTCACAATTTTCAGCATCTAAAATATAGAATGTAAGTATTAAAAAAGCAAAAAAAATGTAAAAAGAAATGCTTTGAGAATATTTAATGGAATTGTATTGGAAAAAAAAAACATAACAAGGACTAATTTGGCACCAATGGCCAGAAATCTCTTTTTGTGATTTCATTGTTGCGTAATATTTTTGATGATAACCAAATTTACATAAAAATATATTATTTTGTGAGTGTTGCTGCCATGAACGGGGGTGTTTGGTTGCCCCAGTTCTTTCTTCATGGATTTTATTTATATCCCACTTCCCAGTTCCAGTTTGGAACTTGCAGCTCTCTGGCACCCCCCTTACCCTCACCATAAAGGCTGCGTGCTATGTACTGGCTATTGGGCACACACTGAAGTGAGAGAGATATAATTATTTCCAGCGCCAGCCAGGCAATACACTTATAAACCCCTTTCTGTCACTGCCAGTTTCCCCAAAAGCGCATAACACTTCGCTGCCACCAGCTCCTATTTCTATGACTAATAGCGGGTCAGGAGCCAACCCAATCAGTAGTGTAATTTACTTCAGAGGATGTTGGAGGTACGTTTTAGTGCAAGCAAAATAAAGCTAGAATATATTATAACTTTTACTCGAAAAAGATTAGGCACTGTTTACAAAAAGTATAAAAACGATATTACCAAAATGAGACAATTATAGTATGTACAGATCAAGTACAAAATAAAAGGGATAAAAGATGAAAATAAACTTAACTTTTGTCTTATGTCATTCCATGGTAAGCCGTGCAGCAGGGAGGAGGAGGAGCATATGTCCCAATGCATCAGGCAGATTGCAGAGTCTCTGTTAGCTGACCTCCTGGGCAAAAAGCTACACCTAAAATGAGGCTGAATCTCTTATACCCTCTGCTAGTGACATCACTGAGGGGCTGGATACACCCCCATTGGAAAGGTATGGAAAACCAACTATTAAATATATCTTGGGGTAAGAACCTTGAAGAAGGACCCCAAAACTATCATTCTCCCGAGCATGAGGTGGGTGTTAATTTGAGCCCAAACATGGGGTATCTGTACTACCCGGTTAAGTAGTAATCCAATTCTCAAATTCTGCTGATACGGGAAATTAGAAAACACACTGGTGTGTAGGTCTATTAATGCACATTCCAAAAATTTCAGCTTCACACCTATACCACTACTTGGGGTCGAATTATTCCATCTTGAATAACTATCACTCACACATGGAAGCACATGGATGCAAACAAAGAACTGGTTTTCTGCTCACTCCCGCATTCTTGGGGGAGGGTGGAAGGAGTCACACACTGGAGAATGTCGCATATCATGATGAACAGAAGAGACAGGAGCATTGGAGCCCGTGCAATATGAGATTAGAAAATGCAATGGTAGGATTAGTTAGCGGCAAGGTAACAAATAATTGTTTTTAACTCTTTTCCAGGCCCTCTACAATTCTTAAGAATTTGCCATTTTGCCAGCCGGCAGCCATACTCTGCTGATATATTTTCACAAGTGGAATCACAAAAATTTTGAATCAGATGAGATTCACACAGCATTTTCTTCAATATTCATTGGCCGGTCAGGGCTTCCATGTGAACTGCTTGCAAAAAAAGAATTAGGGTGTATGCGCCGACAGAGCTATTGACCGTATTGATGCACACAAAGTCACCATGTGCCCTGTCAAGCCTCATTGTCGTAAGTCAAGCCTTTTACTTTGAATTGGGCTCCGGTGCTGAGCCCACATCTTTTCCAGCCTCCAGTGGAATTGCAATCCATCGACAACTTTTAATGTGTTAAATGCCGCTGTCAGAGATTTAACCCAATCGTGCCAGAAGTGCTTCACTAACCCCTGTCACATGATCTCAGGAGGCCGATGGGCGGGCATGATGACAGGAGACCCCTGTGCTTGTCGTTGCTGGTCTGCTATGAACACTAGCCTGTGGTCGATGTTCATAGAACATGATAATTTTTGCTACAGATAGCAGGGCTATAGCCATCCTGTGTGTGGCACAAGCGGTCAGATCATTGGAGCTTCAAGTCTCCTAAAAAGACGATTGAAGCAAGTAAAAAGTAGAACAAAAATATTTTAAAAATAATTTTAAAAAATTAGAAGTTTCAATCACTCTCCTTTTGGACCATTCAAAATAAAACATTGAAAAAATATAAAAATACACGTATTTGGCATAACTGTGTTCAGAAACGCCCATTCTATCAAAACATAAACTGAATTAATCTGATCTGTAAACAGCGTAATGAGAAAAAAAAATCAAAACTCCAGAAATATGGTTTTTGGTTGTCGCAATAAAATGTAAAAACAAACGATCAAAACATCATAACTAACCCAAAATGGTATCAATAAAAATGTCAGCTCACTGTGCACAAAATAAACCAGAACCACATCCCAAAAAATGGAGACACTACAGGTCTCGGAAAATGGCACCTTTTTTTCTTACAAACTTTGGATTTTTTAACCACTTAACATAAAATAATAATAATATAAAAAATAACCTATATAATGTCCTGGATAATTTATTGAACACTGTAAAAAAATGTTGAATTTCACTTTTTTTTGGCAATTTTACGGCACTTGATTTTTTTGTCCTGTTTTCCAGTACATTATATGGTAAAATGAATGATGTCGTCCAAAAGTACAAAAAAAATAATGGCCCTGGGAAAAAAAGGTGCAAAAAAATGAAAATGCAAAAATGGAAAATCCCAAGGTCATAAAGGGATTAATATTTTATTTTCCACATTTTGTTTCCAGCTATATTAGCTTCTATTACCGGACTTATTGGAAACTTCTCCATTAGAACACAAGATGCAGTCATAGCAACATATGACATGTCCTTTTTTGACAGCTTTTCTTGATCCTGGAGAACACTGTTCTGAGCACCGGCTGTAAGGCACCTATAGGAAAGAAAACATAGCAATGTAAATAATGTCTTCAGGCCATAAAGAAATTAAGAAACTGTCTGGTCTTTTAGAGTTGCAAAGATAAACGTAAAAAAATCAAGAATAAAATGATCTGTTAGTCCTAGAATTGTGACAAAACAGTTTGTATTTTTTTATTCTGTAAAATAATGTACAATGCAAGTGCAAAAAAGTGCAATGCCGCAATAGTTTTTTGTGTTTCTTAGTTAGCATATTCAATATATGGTAAAACTGACTTAATAATATGATTCCCCTGCTCCATACAAGTATGCAGATACAAAACATGTATAGGATTTTTTTATTTAAGTAAGAAAAAAAATGTTTTGCTAATGTTGCGAATTTCAAGACGGTAGCGTTTTCATTTTTCTGGAAATTTGCCTGTGCAATATTTGATTTTTTTGTGCCCCGAGCTGATGTTTTTATTGCTACCATTTTGAGGTACATACAATGTTTTGATCGCTCGTTATTGCATTCTATTGGAATTTTGTGGTGAACAAAAATGTGATTATGGTATTACTTTTTTTGTTTACCAATCGGATTAATTTATTTTCGATTTTGATAGCTTGGACTTCTATAAAAGCAGAGATACCAAACATATTGTTTGTTTTTTTTTAATGGATCAAAATGGGTGTGATTTGAAGTTTTCTGTTTGTTTTTTTTTACTATATTGAAAAAAAAAATGTTCACTTTTTTTATTTGACTTAATAGTCTCATTAGGGGACTGGAAGCTGTGATCCGCCAATCGCTTGTGCTATACATTGCGGTTTATCAGTACTTCTATGTATGACAGAAATCACGATCTCCACTGGCTATCATTCACAGAAGGCTCGAATGACATTACAACCCATCGGTGCCCTACAATCACATGACATGGGTACCAATGTGCGGGAAGAATTACACACTTTAGGGAGGCATGTGTTAATTGCGCTGTCCTTGACTGACAGTGGGATTTATCTGGTTAACGCCATGCTACATTTTTACAAATTCCATTAAAAATATCAGTAACTGATATAGCATACTTAGTCTGCTTATGTTTAGGAAGGGTCCAAAAATTCTAAATATGGTTTAGGTGGAGTGTGGGAGGGGCAATGCCATTATTCTTTCATCCTTAAGTGCTTTTCTGGCAAGCCAAACAGTGGCGTATTTTGATGCAATAAATGAAGTGGAGCTCTGTGCCTGATAATCATTCAATTACAACTTCATCCATCTGGTCTGTCAAGATTCACTTTCATTTAATGAATCCATAAAATCTTTGAAAAATCTATTTTTAGATATTTTGTGGCCCAAATTTGACATTTCAACTTATAGGTTTATTCAGTGGTGGAGGGGTTCTGCCTTCCTCGCCTTGGCCATGTCTCTCAGTACGGAACACCTTGTACTTCTAAAAACTCCAGGGATGTTGCAGTCAGTGGCCTAACAAGAGACTGATGGGTCCCGGTTTGGACTGCCCCTCATCCTGAATAAATTCTCATATCTATCTATCTACATAGTTATAAAACTATGCATGGGCTTACCCTATTAATTCTGGAATTGAAGATATATGTCTCATCAATATGGGATATATAAACCCCAGTATTAATAACATTCTACCGGTGCCCCAGTGTCTAATAGTTAATGTCTAGTGATGAGCGAACATACTCGTTACTCAAGATTTCCCGAGCACGCTTGGGTGTCCTCTGAGTATTTTTTAGTGCTCGGAGACTTAGTTTTCATCGCCTCAGCTGAATGATTTACAGCTATTAGCCAGGCTGAGTACTTGTGGGGGTTGCCTGGTTGCTAGGGAATTGTTATTATTATTATTATTATTATTATTAATTTATATAGCACCATTGATTCCATGGTGCTGAACATGAGAATGGGTTACATACAAATTACAGATATCACTTACAGTAAGCAAACTAACAATGACAGACTGGTACAGAGGGAAGAGAACCCTGCCGTGCGGGCTTACATTCTACAGGATGGATGGGATGGAGACAATAGGTTGAGGGTTGTAGGAGCTCCGGTGTTGGTGAGGCGGTAGCTTTAGTAGTGGTGAGGAGGCAGAGGGGTCAGTGCAGGCTGTAGGCTTTCCTGAAGAGATGGGTTTTCAGGTTCCGTCTGAAGGATCCGAATGTGTTATGACCTGGTGGTTAAGAGGCCACACTGAAATGACCTGGTGGCTAAAATGCAACATGGAACGAGCTCTGAGAAGGTGGTATCTCTACTGATCACAGTCCCTGTTGTGAATTCTGTGGCAGAGTTCACTCCTGTGGTCACAAGTGGTACTTCGGCTGATTCTCTCTGGGAGCTTCCGTTTGTGGAGGAAAGTGGTACTGCAGCTTCTGAGTTTCCTCCCTCAGGTGATCTGGTGAGGTCGTTAGCTGCTTCTCTACTTAACTCCACCTGATGCTTTGATCCATGCTTCCTGTCAATGTTCCAGTGTTGGACTTGTGTTTCTCTGGATCATTCCTGTGGCCTGCTGCTCTGCATAGCTAAGTGCTTCTTTGCTATTTGTTGCTATTTTTTCTGTCCAGCTTGTCTATTTGTTTTGCTGGAAGCTCTGGGACGCAAAGGGTGTACCTCCGTGCCGTTAGTTCGGTACGGAGGGTCTTTTTGCCCCCTTTGCGTGGTTTTCTTTAGGGTTTTGTGTAGACCGCAAAGTTATCTTTCCTATCCTCGTTCTGTCTAGAATATCGGGCCTCACTTTGCTGAATCTATTTCATCCCTACGTTTGTCTTTTCATCTTACTCACAGTCATTATATGTGGGGGGCTGCCTTTTCCTTTGGGGTATTTCTCTGAGGCAAGGTAGGCTTATTTTTCTATCTTCAGGCTAGTTAGTTTCTCAGGCTGTGCCGAGTTGCATAGGGAGCTTTAGGCGCAATCCACAGCTGCCTCTAGTTGTGTTTGGAGAGGATCAGGAATTGCGGTCTACAGAGTTTCTACGTCTCAGAGCTCGTTCTATTATCTTGGGTTATTGTCAGATCACTGTATGTGCTCTGATCGCTATGTACATTGTGTTACTGAATTGCCTAGCATAACAAGTCCCTAATCCTAACAACACAACTAGAAATAGCTGTGGGATGTTCCTGACACTCCCTAGACACCTCGTCACAGCCTCAGATATAACTACCCCTAAAGAAGGAAATAGAAAGCTATCTTGCCTCAGAGAAACCCCCAAAAGGAAAGACAGCCCCCCACAAATATTGACTGTGAAAGGAGAGGGAAATGATGAACACAGAAATGAAATTAGATTTCAGCAAAGGGAGGCCAAAACTAAACTAGATAGACAGAGAGCAAAGGATACTGTGCGGTCAGTATTAAAAACTACAAAATCCACGCAGAGTTTACAAAATTGAACTCCACACTGACTCACAGTGTGGAGGGGCAAATCTGCTTTCCCAGAGCTTCCAGCTAGCCTGAATAAGACATAGTGACAAGCTGGACAAAAGAGACAAAATGCAAAGCAATAGAGTCTAAGCAAATGGACAAACAAAACTGGCAAAACTTATCTTTTGCAGACAAGGACTGGCCATATGAGAAATCCAAGGGAAGAATCAAATCCAACCAAGAACATTGACAGCAGGCATGGACTAAGGCCCAGAGCAGGTTTAAATAACAAACCCAGGCAAGGCGATTAGTGAAGGCAGCTGCCACAGCTACCTAACGGAGCAGCAGTTCCACTTGAAACCACCAGAGGGAGCCCAAGGGCAGAACTCGCAAAAATACCATTAGCAACCACAGGAGGGAGCTCCAAAACGGAACTCACAACACGAATGTGGTTGATAGTCGGATTTGTTGGGGCAGAGAATTCCAGAGGATGGGGGATATTCGGGAGAAGTCTTGGAGGCGGTTGGGTGAGCAGCGGATGAGTGTGGAGGAGAGATTACGTAAGGGAAGATATCAGGAGATTAGTTCAGAGATATATGGAGAAGACAGGTTACGGATGGCTTTGTAGGTCAGTATTAGTAGTTTGAACTGGATACGCTGAGGGAATGGGAGCTAGTGAAGTGAATCCCCACATGTAATCAAGCTGGCTAGTAGCTGTAAATCACCCAGCTGCGACGAAGAAAACTAAATTTCCGAGCACTAAAAAATACTCGGCGGACACCTGAGAATGCTCGGGAAATCTCGAGCAACGAGTATATTCGTTCATCACTATTAATGTCCCATTTCCAGTGAAGGGGACAATAGTTACTTCTAAAGTTGTTACATTTTCTGCTTCTCTTCCTCTTCAGTCTCTAAATCTCAGTCTTCCTCACAATATCCAGCCAGCTCTGCTGCTGTCTGTCTATGAAGTGCACATAATTACATCACCCAGCTTTCCACACAGACTTTCCTCTGCTCCTAGCATTCTCATGGAATGCTTTTCAGCTAACCCCAGCTTACCCTGTGATATTTATGACCTTGTTTACTCAGGCCTGATTGTATGCATCTGGTCCACCCTTAATTCTCTGACCAAGATGAGCAGAGATCAGTCCTCTCTGCTTCACACCTGAACGCACTTAGTTGTACATATATTGCATAGTAGAAGTCTGCATGGACTTCAGTCTGCAGTGTGATCCCTTAGAAGTGTGGATTACAGTAGAATTAAAACCTGAATTAGAACTGAAGGTAACTGGCCAGTCATTGTAAACAATGTTTCTGTTTGTTTTCACTCTCACCCCTATAATCCTTCACTTTCTGCTAGCTCCCCTGATCCCTACACCAAGTAAGGAACTATTCATCTCCTCTTCAATCCTCCCCATCCACCTCACCTCCTCCTCCAAACTGTTCCTTAACATACAATCCTCTGTCTCCAAGCACAGACAGCCCCCTCATGCCCTCTCATTCTCCCACCTGCTAACACTTTCTCTGCTCCTTCTTACTGCTGGTGATATCTCTCCAAATCCTGGTCCTCCTCACCATATTCCCACAATCATTTCTACCTCCCATCCACGCTCTAGCACAAACTTCCGTAACCTCTCTAACCTTATACCCATTTGCCCAGCCCCCGCCTCCCCAGTCCCACTAACAGGAGCTCTGTGGAACGCCCACTCTGTCTGCAACAAGCTCTCCTACATCCATGATCTCTTTGTTACTACCAAACCTTCCTTCCTTGCCATCACCGAAACCTGGCTCACCCCTTCTGACACAGCCTCCCCTGCGGCACTCTCTTACGGTGGCTTCCACCTTTCCCACACACCCCGCCCCAGCAGCAAACATGGTGGAGGAGTTGGTTTTCTCCTGTCAGATAACTGCTCCTCACCCCAATCCCACCGCCACCCTCTGTTACCCTCCCTTCCTTTGAGGTGCACTCTGTGCGCATCTATTCCCCCACCAACCTCCAACTGGCTGTCATTTACCGCCCCCCAGGGCCAGCCACCATCTTCTTTGACCACTTCACCACCTGGCTACTTCACTTCCTTTCTGCGGACATCCCCACTATCATCATGGGCGACTTCAACATACCCATTGACACTTCCCTCTCAGCTGCCACTAAACTTCTAACTCTCACTTCCTCCTTCGGCCTCACTCAATGGTCTTCTGCAGCCACTCACAAAGATGGCCACACACTGGACCTCATCTTCACCCGCCTCTGCTCTCTATCTAACCTCTCTAACTCACCTCTTCCACTCTCTGACCACAACTTTCTCACATTCTCATCTCTCTCCACTCCATGTCTACAATCCCCACCCCACAAACTTTCACACCTTCGCAGAAATATTAAACATCTTGACCTACATTCATTCTCTGAATCCCTCCCCCCCCTCACAGGCATAACTTCCATACACAATGCGGATGACGCTGCTGCTCTATATAACACCACAATAGCTGTAGCTTTGGAATCTGCTGCCCCACTTACACATACCAAAGCTCGCAAAATCAACAGACAGCCCTGGCACACCAGCCTGACCAAAGAACTGAGACGAGCTTCCAGGGCTGCTGAGCGCAGATGGAAAAGATCCCACTCCAACGAGCACTTCATCGCATTCAAACAGTCCCTCACTACTTTCAAGACCACACTCGCCACAGCTAAACAAACCTACTTCTCATCTCTCATATCCTCTCTCTCTCACAACCCTAAACAGTTATTCAACACCTTCAATTCTCTCCTCCGTCCCCCAGCACCTCCTCCCTCCCCACTTATCTCTGCTGAAGACTTTGCCTCATTTTTCAAGCAGAAGATTGATAACATCAGAGACAGTTTTGGTCAACAACCCCCAGAGCTCTTCCTCCCGATTTCCCAGCCCTCCACCTCCAAAACCAACTTCTCCACCATTACAGAAGATCAACTCTCCACTCTACTCTCAAGATCCCATCTCACCACCTGTGCACTTGACCCACTCCCATCCCACCTCATCCCAAACCTCACCACAATCTTCATCCCAACCCTAACCCATCTCTTCAACCTATCACTAACAACTGGTGTTTTCCTCTCAAGCTTTAAACATGCCTCCATCACACCTATCCTCAAAAAGCCCTCTCTTGACCCATCCTCTGTATCTAGCTATCGCCCTATATCACTTCTCCCCTATGCCTCAAAACTACTGGAACAACACATCTACCTTGAACTGTCCTCCCATCTCTCTTCTTGCTCCCTCTTTGACCGCCTACAATCTGGCTTCCGGTCACACCATTCCACCGAAACTGCCCTAACTAAAGTCACCAATGACCTCTTAACCGCCAAGAGCAAGCGACACTACTCTGTCCTCCTCCTCCTCGACCTGTCGGCTGCCTTTGACACAGTGGACCATTCCCTATTATTACAAACCCTCTCATCCCTTGGCATCGCAGACTTGGCCCTATCTTGGATCTCATCATACCTAACAGACTGGACATTCAGCGTCTCCCACTCACACACCACCTCCTCACCTCGCCCCCTATCTGTCGGAGTCCCACAAGGTTCAGTCCTTGGGCCCTTGCTCTTCTCCATTTACACCTTTGGCCTGGGACAGCTCATAGAATCTCATGGCTTTCAGTATCACCTCTATGCTGACGACACACAGATCTACATCTCTGGACCAGATATCGCCTCCCTTCTAACCAGAATCCCTCAATGTCTGTCCACTATTTCATCCTTCTCCTCCGCTAGATTTCTGAAACTTAACATGGACAAAACAGAATTCATCATCTTTCCCCCATCTCACGCGACCCCCCCAACGAACCTATCCATTACAGTAAATGGCTGCCCACTCTCCCCAGTCCCACAAGCTCGCTGCCTCGGGGTAATCTTTGACGCTGATCTCTCCTTCAAACCACATATCCAAGCCCTTTCCACTTCCTGCCGACTTCAACTCAAAAATATTTCACGAATCCGTTCATTCCCCAACCATGAATCTGCAAAAACCCTAGTCCATGCCCTCATCATCTCTCGCCTTGACTACTGCAACCTCCTGCTCTGTGGCCTCCCCTCTAACACTCTCGCACCCCTCCAATCTATTCTAAACTCTGCTGCCTGACTAATCCACCTGTCCCCCCGCTATTCCCCGTCCTCTCCCCTCTGTCAATCCCTTCACTGGCTCCCCATTGCCCAGAGACTCCACTACAAAACCCTAACCATGACGTACAAAGCCATCAACAACCTATCTCCTCCATACATCTGTGACCTCGTCTCCCGGTACTTACCTACCCGCAACCTCCGATCCTCACAAGATCTCCTACTCTATTCCCCTCTTATCTCCTCTTCCCACAATCGTATACAAGATTTCTCTCGCGTATCACCCCTACTCTGGAACCCTCTACCACAACACATCAGACTCTCGCCTACCATCGAAACCTTCAAAAAGAACCTGAAGACCCACCTCTTCAGACAAGCCTACAACCTGCAGTTACCACCGATCGACCAAACCGCTGCATGACCATCTCTACCCTCACCTACTGTATTCTCACCCATCCCTTGTAGATTGTGAGCCTTCGCGGGCAGGGTCCTCATTCCTCCTGTACCAGTTATGACTTGTATTGTTTAAGATTATTGTACATGTTTTCATTATGTATACCCCTCCTCACATGTAAAGCGCCATGGAACAAATGGCGCTATAACAATAAGTGATAATAATAATAAATAACAATAGACATCCTGCTTGGCATGGAATGGGGTCATCTTCTCCTTATAAATTATAAGCTTGCAAGCAGGGCCCTCACTCCTGTAACTGTTTTAATGTGTTACATTCTATTGTTTTTATTGTCTGTACATGTCATTAATTAATTGTTAAGTGCCACAGAATATGTTGGCGCTATATAAATAAAAATTATTATTATTAAAGAGGATTTTAAATAGCTTTGCAATTTTGTCACTTTCCATATGTCAACTGTGCAATTCTACTTCAAGGAAGCTTAGATTGTAGGCTCTTTCTCCTTGAAATTTCATATAAGAGAGGAGGTGGGTGAATTCCCTTTTCACTAGAGAGGTTTAATGAGTCTTAATGTTTTTATTACACTAAACATGAGAAAGAGACTAACTTAGTGACTGAGGACGCGCATAGGACCTTTGACTTATGAACTTTGCTTCATTGGAAATGAGTGATCTCAAATGGCCAGGAACTGACTACTGCAGTACAAGGTATAATAACTCAGTTATTGTCATAGCTGCAGGGCATTATGGGATGTCTATGCTGCCATGCAATATGTTATTAGCCTGCTTCATGGGGAATTTTTCAGGGCAAATTTTTCTTTGCAAACCATGAATCAAATCTCAAAACATTTCACTTCTTGAAATCAAACTCCATGTCCTGTGAATCGACACATTAATCTCTAGTAATAATAATATTATTACCATTTTTATTGGCAGCGGTAGCAATTGTAATAATAGGATAATACATGTTTGTAGCAGTATTACTCGCATTTCAAAAATATACTTTTTATATTGAGACCAGGTGTTAAATATTACAACTTACCTTATTATTAATCCAATTTATTTCTAACTTTGAAATATTCAGCTGCTGATCAGGTGCAAGTGATCCATCAAATGTCCCAACACTTGCTGTGAGTCCTTGTACTGTTTCTATTCTTCCACTATTATTATGTCGTTTAGCTATAAAATTAAGAATCTCTAATGCCTCAGGGATTTCACCTTTATCATTAAAACATATGCTTCCTTTCTCCAGGTCACTGATGCATAATAGCTTCATGTAATGTCTCAACTACAATATAAATACATGAATTATTTAGCCATGGTTTTATGCAAGTACAGGGTGGGCCATTTATGTAGATACACTTGGGTGGGCCATTGATAAAGATACATCCAAAATGGCCGACTACAAAATGGCCGCCATGGTCACCACCCATCTTGAAAAGTTTTCCCCCTCCCTCGCCAACCATTCCGATTTTATTTAGGTGTATCCATATGCATGGCCCACCCAGGTTTATCCCTTTATATGGCCCACCCTGTACTATAAAATAGACCTATAAACTATAGGGACACTCGTGGACAAAATTGTTGGTACTCTTCTGTTAAAGTAAGAAAAACATAATAGTAATTGAAATAATTTGAAACTGATTAATGAAATTATGGCATTAATTTTGGTTTGTTTTTCAACAGAAAAAAAACTGGGAAAATGGCCTTAGAGAATTATGGAAAAGATTGGAAACAATTTGATTATAAGTGACATGTTGTGTTGTGTTCCATTATTAGCATCAAAGGTGTCTACAAGCTTCCGATGAGTCCGTTTGCCATTTTATAGTGTGAAAAGCAGTTATTTATTGAACTGTTTGGTATGAGTGCCACACCAAGCAAGAAGCAAAGAGAGCTAAGGAGAGACTTGTCTCAGTAGATTGGAATAGAATATTTATAAACTTGAAACCATTGCTCCTGAGTAGTGATGAGCGTATACTCGTTCGGGTTTTCCAGAGTACGCTCGGGTGACCTCCAAGTATTTATGACGGCTCGGAGATTTAGTTTTCATATCCGCAGCTGAATGATTTACAGCTACTAGCCTGCTTGATTACATGTGGGGATTCCCTAGCTACTAGGCAACCCCCACATGTACTCAGCCTGGCTAGTAGCTGTAAATCATTTAGCTGCAGCGATGAAAACTAAATCTCTGAGCCGTCATAAATACTAGGAGGTCACCCGAGCCTGCTCGGGAAAACCCTAGCAACGGGTACACTCGCTCATCACTACTCCTGAGGAATCGACTAAGATTTGATTACTTTTTTAAATGTTTCCTCCAAATTAGGAACTACGAGATTGTGATTATGCAGCAGTGAAAGAGAGGGAGATTAGCAGCTAAATGATATATATATATATAAATCAATTGGCCAGAGATAGGTGGCTTGTATCTTAAGAGTTAACTCCTCTCCTGGAATCTATCTACTGTACTCACGTGGTAAGGCTTTGGTGGCTGAGCCTGAAAACACTATTTAAGATAAAACCTATCACATCAGAAGAATGCCAATCAATTTCACACTTGTTTATTTTCATGCTAAGTATATAAAGCAATTTAATATCTTGAGAATGCCCACTAAATCCAATAACAGTTTAACAATGTGACAAGAAAATAATCTTCATACTATAAGAAGGAATTATTTTTTTTTTACTGAGGAAAAAGTATCTGGCTCAGTAGTAAACAGAAAATATAATACATTTAAACTTAGACCTCATTTCAAATCAAGGTTCCTGGTAATTTCAAACAGTTTATTCGACATACCATTAGGTGTTAACTTAATGGATGCAAATATTACTGAACATACAACTAGTTCGTACAATGCATCCGGACAAACTCTTATTTGATTAAGAATTTTATTTTTATGCTTATTTTATTTTTTTCAAATTGTGACTTTACTATTGACTATTATTTTTTTTTACCTTTCTTCTGTATACATTAGTCTCATTTCCTTCCTTCTTTGTTTCTCTCATTTGTAAGGTTTTATACATGTCATCCAGTGCTTGAGCCATCATCAGTACAGCCGTGTACACTCTGTATGGCGTTCCATCCATATAATAATGGCTGTGGTTTGTAAAACGTTCTTCACCAGTGCAATTACGAAGAGGATAAGAAATAGTACGCCGTAAAAGAGAATTCTTACGATCATTTCTTGAAGCACAATGCAGTGAAGTTATCCAAAGATCTTCTAGAATTGGATCATGTGGGTGAGTGGATGGGTGAAAGCTTAAAAACATTTCCTCCAATCCATGACAACTGTACTTAAAAGAGCTAAATATGAGGCTGCAATTAGTCCAATGTCCATACAAATGGACCGCGTCATGTGACCAAGATGTCGAAAAGATAAATGTTTTCCTTTTGTCAATTTTTGCTGCATGAACTCGAATAGTCTCCACCAGATCTTTACTTGTGCCACAGAGTAGAATAATTTCTCCTTTTAAATTGTTTATGACAGATGAATGTAATTTTTTAATTTGTGTCGGAAAAATTATTTCTGCAATACATATTCCGGATTTTCTCAGCTCTGTGCTAAGAAAGCGAAGCTCTCGTTCTCCAACATCATCATTTGTAGCAAAAATACAAACCATGTTCCAATTAAAATACATCAACAACTTCACTAAAGCCATATATTGCATATCATTATCCTGGACTGTTCGAAAGAAGTGTGGATACGATCTTCTGTCAGTAAGTATGGAGTCTCTTGCTCCGTAACTAACCTCAAAATAAAAAAAAAAATTGAATAAAAATCATGTTTCTGCAAACATATCATTGTCCCTTTTTCCCCAAGCCTGTTTACACCTTCATGACCAGGCCAAACTTTGCAATTCTGACTAGTGTCATCTTATGTGGTATTAACTGCATAATGCTTCAACCATGTGGGGACAAGCTGTAGGCAAGGTAGCGATGTCCGCGCATCACCTCAGGAGAAGCAGGAAGGGGCACAATATCAAAAGAAAAACAAATTTGAATGAATCTTCACCAGCACACGCTGTAACTGCTGCTGCAGTATGTTCTGATGTCTTACTAACCGAATGCGCTCATCCACGCTGTCATTAACACTGCTGCCTATGTCACCACAGGAAAGTGATGTCAGTATTAGCAACTCTGAGCTCTTGTTGGCACTGCTTACAACCTGAGCGTCTGCATCGAGCAGTTTGACTGCTGAACACTGCCTTCATCCAGAGCTCAGAGTTGACAGAATGGACAGCATTCTACTGTTTCGACTAGGGTTGAGTGAAATGGGTCGGCCATTTTCAGAAGTCGCCGACTTATGGCAAAGTCGGGTTTCATGAAACCCGACCCGACCCCTGTGTGGGGTCGGCCATGAGGTCGGCGATCTTCTGAATCTGGTATCGGAATTCCGATACCGAGTTCCGATATGTTTGCAATATTTGAAATTGGTATCGGAATACATATTTAAGTGTAAAATAAAGAATTAAAATAAAAAATATTGCTATACTCACCCTCTGACGCGCCCTGGTACTAACCGGCAGCCTTCCTTCCTTAGAATCAGCGTGTGAAGGGCCTTAGATGACGTCGCGGCTTGTGATTGGTCGCGCGACCGCCCATGTGACCGCTCACGCGACCAATCACAAGCCGCGACGTCACCGAAGGTCATTCAAGCGCTGATTCTTAGGAAGGAAGGCTGCCGGAAAGAAGCAGGGTGCGTCCGAGGGTGAGTATATACCTAATAGGAATATACTCACCCTCGGACGCGCCCTGCTTCTTTCCGGCAGCCTTCCTTCCTAAGAATCAGCGCTTCAATGACCTTCGGGGACGTCGCGGCTTGTGATTGGTCGCGTGAGCGGTCACATGGGCGGTCGCGCGACCAATCAAAAGCCGCGACGTCATCTAAGGTCCTTCACGCGCTGATTCTAAGGAAGGAAGGCTGCCGGTTAGTACCAGGGCGCGTCAGAGGGTAAGTATAGCAATATTTTTTATTTTAATTCTTTATTTTACACTTAAATATGGATCCCAGGGCCTGAAGGAGAGTTTCCTCTCCTTCAGACCCTGGGAACCATAGTATCCCATTGCACTGCATTGGGTTTCATGTTTCAGCCGACCCCGACCCCGACTTTTCTATATGATCGGCCGATTTCACTCGACCCGACTTTTGAGAAAGTCGGGTTTCGTGAAACCCAACCCGATCCTATAAAAGTAAAAGTCGCTCAACCCTAGTTTTGACATAGGCAGATGATAGAGCTATTGAGCGCATCAGGTTAGCAAGATATCAGCACATAGTGCTGCAACATTGACAGTGTGTGCTGGTTGAGATTCACTCATTCATTCCTGAAGACCCGGGGTGGCCTAGGACAGGGGTCCTTGGGCCGCTCCCCCAGCAACTGTGCAAGGACATGAGACTGACTGCTTCTTCTTAGGCTGGGCCATCATAAAGTGAGGTTGTGTTGGAAGGGGGAATAGGTTTGGTGTTGATTATTTTTGTGGTTTAGGTGGTAATGCTACTGAAAGCTCTAATGAACAAACACTGTCTCGTACTATTCAAAGACACTTAACAGCATCTGATACTGGACGGCCTACTTGACTCTCGTTCTTTGTCAGCTGCACAGTGGTATGCCTTGTAGATGAATGGCAAGCGCTGCATCAAGTAGCCTCTCTTCCTCTTCCTCCACCTTAACGTCACGCACAGTACAACCTTCAGAGGTGCAACCAAAATCACCCTTGTTTTCCCCCACATCACAACTCTCCAAACGCCCAACTGACTGTGGGGAACCAAAGATGGACGAGTTTGCAGTCTATTCAGATATTCTATTCCATGGGCATCAGAGGTCTGCTCCAAAGATTCACAGAATCAAGAGGAGGAAAGCATCTGCACTGATGGCCAAAATATATTCACTTGGATCCGGGCCCAGACAAAGTAGAGTCCAAGCAGAATCCAGACTCTTGTCACCAGAAGTTAACCTCTGGAGGTGGAGGTGATCCTGATCAGATTCAAATACCTGAGGTGCACACAGACTGTACTGTACTATCAGGGTGAGGAGTGAGAGAACAGAGAGGATGACAATAAGGTTGTAGATTTCACTTGGTTTGAACCCAGAAGCATGCAGCTGATTAGCTCTCAGGTGCAGGTAGTGCTTTGCCTTCAGTCTCACTGTGCCACCTTTTACATTGCACCAATTGTACCCCATTCCCTATATTTAGTGGTGCTACCCCTTTTAAAAAAAAAACCACTGTTTGATATTAGTCTCTTTTTTCCAGATCTCAGGTTATTGGCACAATATACCGGAACACGATCACATTGTCTCCATAGTCACGTTCTTAATATGTCCATGATATTTCAATTAAACCACGTCACCAACTTAGATCCATAAGGAGCACGTATATCCTTTTTCATCACAGCATATTCTTTTCTATTGCGTTTTTTGTTGGATGTCTTTACTACTCTAATTCATCATATGTTTCCTTTTACACCATGTATACGGCTGCAGTCACTATCGTGCTGGTATATATTGTATGTTTTTGTCAGAAATGTAGTTTTATGCACTAAGCAATGATATAACATGTTTTCACACGACAACGGACTTAAAATCTAATCAAGATTTCCTTTTTTTCTGTTCTAAATAATTTTTGTATTACATCAAATAAATTTGCTCTGAGGAAGGTCCGCACTGGACCGAAAACGTTTAGCAGCAATTGAGCACTAATTGAACTGTTTGTCTGGACGTGAAATAAATATCTTGATTACACTTCTTCAAGAAATTGTTGAGGGTCAAGTTTTTCTACGCATTGCTTTTGGATATGTGCTATGATTTTTTTTCTCTCCTCATTTATTCTATGTGTTAGATGGAATTAGAATTAGAAGCGCAAAGCTTTCTTATTGGAACGTACCTGTGTATATCCATACATACCCAATAACTGAGCCATTGGTAGGGTGGTGGCAGATCCTTGGTCTCCAATATAACCAGCTACATCACCATGGTCCATACATGAATAATTAGGAGCTGTTACTGAGTGTCCGGACATTATCTGCAGAACGTCCTTTAGAACTTTATTCACATTGCCGCAGGAATCATACAGATGATATCCCAGGGTGATGTTTGGAAGAATAGAAGGATTATTGTTAATATCATTAATGGCAAAAATGAATGTCAAGAGATGTCTGTATTTTCTATACTTCTCACTGTAGAAAATAATAGAATTATATTATATTTTACAAATAAAATATATTTATTACTGTCTTCTGTTTTCTTTTCAGGAAATAAATGAGGATTTTCAATTTTTTTTATCTTTTTTTTATTTTAATAGTGGAGTGTTCTTCTGTATTTTTAGTTTTGAGCCTCACATCATAATCATTATTAAATAGTTCATTGACCATAGCCTTTTGGATTTGTTTATATGCTACATTTTTCTTATGCAGTACACATACAAAAGTATTAGAACACACATCTAAATCATTAATCTTAACTCATCGTTAATCAATAGCTGCTCGGAATAAATAGTTGTGTGGGCACACGAGGAGTAAGGGTACCGTCTCACAGTGGCACTTTTGTCGCTACGACGGTACGATTCGTGACGTTCCAGCTATATCCATACGATATCGCTGTGTCTGACACGCAGCAGCGATCAGGGACCCTGCTGAGAATCGTACGTCGTAGCAGATCGTTTAGAACTTTCTTTCGTCGCTGGATCTCCCGCTGTCATCGCTGGATCGGTGTGTGTGACACCGATCCAGCGATGCGTTCGCTTGTAACCAGGGTAAACATCGGGTTACTAAGCGCAGGGCCGCGCTTAGTAACTCGATGTTTATCCTGGTTACCATCATAAATGTAAAAAAAAAAAAAAAACAGTACATACTTACATTCCGGTGTCCTTCAGGTCCCTTGCCGTCTGCTTCCCGCACTGACTGACTGTTGGCCATAAAGTGAAAGCAGAGCACAGCGCGCTGTGCTCTGCTTTCACTTTACGGCCGGAAGTCAGTCAGTGCGGGAAGCAGACGGCAAGGGACAGACACCAGAATGTAAGTATGTACTGTTTTTTTTTAATGCTAGTAACCAGGGTAAACATCGGGTTACTAAGCGCGGCCCTGCGCTTAGTAACCCGATGCTTACCCTGGTTACCCGGGGACCTCGGCATCGTTGGTCGCTGGAGAGCTGTCTGTGTGACAGCTCTCCAGCGACCACACAACGACTTACCAATGATCACGGCCAGGTCGTATCGCTGGTCGTGATCGTTGGTAAATCGTATAGTGTAACGGTACCCTAACACTGTTTGTGTCCATTATAGGACTTTTAGTAAAGATGTAAGCCATAAAAAGTTTTACAGTATTTTTGACCAATGACTGCAAAAAGTAGTTAGAATAATCCACCGATAAAATTAAAATCTTTATTATATATACATTTAAAATAAATTCCACTTGTATACCTATACCCTTATGCAAATTGCTTCTTCAAAGAAAAAGATGACTTAAATCTGTTGGAAGTAGCAATCCTTATGAAAATATCCAAGTGTAAGATAAATCATAATACATGATAAGGGAGAGGAAAAGAGGCACAAGAAAGGGGGAATGGGAGGCAAACCGAAAGTAGAAGTTGGAATCCAAATGTTGAGACATGACATATCTCATGTACCTTTGTCTTGCCTTCTGAAAACTCTTTTGTGTACCTGTCACTATTTTAGATAGATTACCACAAAGAACTTTAATTCATATAAAACATATATAGCATGTGCAGTGGCATCCATAGCAATCCACATGTAGCCTTAAAAAGAAAATGTATCATTATATATAATTATATTTATTTAACAACATCTATATCAGTCCCCAGAAATATATCAAAAACATCAATCTGCTTCAGAAAAAGCCTAAACATGTAGCGGTGGTGGGAGCTGACGGACTGCTCTCTGACACCCAATGATTAAATGTATTTGGTGCCCAAGACCCAACACAGACAACGGCAGCCCTGGCACACTATGCAAACACGCTTTCTTCAGCGTTGCTCAAGGTGTGCAAAGCGGCAGTGGAAAAAATCTCTCTTAGCAGAAGACTTCATCCACTATAAGTTCAGCCCTTTATTTGGCCAAACAATCCTACTTCACCACCCTCATCACCTCACTGTCCCACAACCCAAAACAACTTTTTGAAACCTTAAACTCCCTCCTGAAATCTAAAGTACAGGCCCCCATCACAAATCTCAGTGGTGAGGATCTGGCCTCTTATTTCCTAGAAAAAACAACCACATCCATCAGGATATCTCAGCCCAATCTCCTCAGTGCCTGGATCCCCTTCCCTGCCGCACCTCAAGCTCACTAGACATCTTTGAGCCTGTTTCAGAAGAAGAAGTTTCCAAACTCCTCGCTTCTGCTCGGCCTACAACCAGCAACAGTGACCCCATTCCTTCACATCTCCTGCAGTCTCTCTCACCAGTGGTTACCACTCACCTGACTAAAATAATTAACCTCTCTCTTTCTTCAGGTATCTTTCCCTCCTCATTTAAACATGCCATCATAACCCCTTTACTTAAAAAGCCATCCCTGGACCAGAACTGCACAGCTAACTACAGACCTGTCTCTAACCTTTACTTCATCTCAAAACTCCTGGAACGCTTGGTCCACTCCCGTCTAATCCACTATCTCTCGGATAACTCTCTTCTCGACTACAATCTTGTTTCTGCTCTTTACACTCCACAGAAACTGCCCTCACTAAAGTCTCTAATGATCTAATAACAGCTAAATCCAAAGGTCATTGCTCTCTGCTGATTCTCCTGGATCTCTCTGCCGCATTTGACACTGTGGATCACCAGCTCCTTCTCACTATGCTCCGCTCCATAGGCCTCAAGGACACAGCCCTCTCCTGGTTCTCCTCCTACCTCTCTGACAACTCCTTCACTGTATCTTTTGCCGGCTCCTCTTCCTCTCCTCGTCCCCCTACTATCGGGGTTTCGCAGGCGTCAGTCCTAGGCCCCCTCTTCTCTCTATACACTGCCCCTATTGGACAACAATCAGCAGATTTGGGTTCCAGTACCATCTCTATGCTGATGACACCCAATTATACACTTCTTCCCCCGACATCACCCCTACCCTAATTCAAAATACCAAGGATTGTCTGTCTGTTGTCTCTAACATCATGTCCTCCCTCTATCTGAAACTAAATTTCTCCAAAACTGAACTTCTTGTTTTTTCTCCCTTCTACTAACCTCACTCTACCCAACATCGAAATTTCCCTGGAGGGTTCAACCATAACTCCCAAGCAGCATGCCCGCTGTCTTGGGGTCATATTAGACTCCGAACTTTCCTTTACTCCCTATATCCGATCACTCACTCGCTCCTGTCACCTGCAACTTAAAAACATCTCCAGAATCTGACCTTTTCTCACCTTTGAAACTGCTAAAATTCTTACTGTCGCTCTTATTCATTCTCGTCTGGACTACTGCAACTCTCTTCTGATCGGTCTCCCTCTTTCCAAACTTTCTCCTCTCCAATCCATCTTGAATGCAGCAGCCAGGGTCATATTTCTGTCCAGCCACTTCACCGATGCCTCCATCTTGTGCCAGTCATTACACTGGCTACCCATTCACTACAGGGTCCAGTATAAACTCATCTCTCTCACCCACAAAGCTCTCCGCAGTTCTGCACCGCCTTATATCTCCTCTCTCATCTCCGTCTATCGCCCTACACGTGCCCTCCGTTCTACAAATGACCTAAGACTAACATCCCCCGTAATCCGAACCTCGCACCTCGGTCTCCAAGACTTCTCTCGTGCTGCGCCAGCTCTCTGGAATGCACTTCCCCAGACAATTAGGCTGATACCTGGCCCCGACCTATTCAAGCGTGCTTTGAAAACCCATCTCTTCAAACAAGCCTACCACATCAACTACTCATTAATAGTGTTGAGCATTCCGATACCGCAAGTATCGGGTATCGGCCGATATTTGCGGTATCGGAATTCCGATACCGAATTCCGATACTTCCCGCGTATCGGATACCGGAATCGGAAGTTCCCAGAATTCAAACTGAACGCAGCAGCCAATGAGGAATGATTGGAAGTGTGGGCACATCCTGTTTAGCATGGTGGGCATGTAAGTACTGGCAAGGCTTGGATTGGCTGCTGAAATGATGTCACTCTGCACTATAAAAAACGCTGCCGCCATTTTGCGCTCACTCTGCTGTGATTTCAGTTAGCGACAGGACGCTGTGTTCTAACTGAGGGCCAGTCGAGCTAGCTAATTGCTTTATTTTCCTTTCCAAAGGCTAATTTAGCAAAACGCTGTGTGTTCTTCACTGTTCACCTTGCTCTTGCCTTGCAGCGCTGTTTTAACAGCGTTCTGCAAGGTCTCTGTGTGTGTGTGTGTGTGCAGCTCAATCTGTAGTCTGTGTGCAGCCATATACCCGGTTGTATTCAGCTCAGGGGGGGTTCACACTGCCTCACACAGTTGTCCTTTTTTGCTCTTAGTGCAGCCTGCTGCACATTTTTTCTCAAATTTCCTATTAGTGTTTTTCCACCAGTCTCCAGCTCTATTGTGGAAAAACACTACATAGGATAACCTAGAGGGGGGTTTTTGGGCCTTGCAGCGCCGTTTACGGCTGTCTGCACGGTCTCCGTGTGAGCCCAGCTCGCCCTGTAGTCTGTGTGCAGCCATAGCCGGTTGGATTCAGCTCAGGGTTCGTTACTGGCTCATACCTTGAGAAAAATTTTACTTTTTTTCAAATAGTGCAGCCTGTTTAAAATTTGAAAAAAAAAAATTCCTATTAGTGTCTTTCCACGCGTATCCAGCTAAATAGTGGAAAAACACTATATAGGATAACCTAGAGGAGGGTTTTTTGGCCTTGCAGCGCCGTTTACGGCTGTCTGCACGGTCTCCGTGTGAGCCCAGCTCGCCCTGTAGTCTGTGTGCAGCCATAGCCGGTTGGATTCAGCTCAGGGTTCGTTACTGGCTCATACCTAGAGAAAAATTTTACTTTTTTTCAAATAGTGCAGCCTGTTTAAAATTTGAAAAAAAAAAATTCCTATTAGTGTCTTTCCACTCGTATCCAGCTAAATAGTGGAAAAACACTATATAGGATAACCTAGAGGAGGTTTTTTTGGCCTTGCAGCGCCGTTTACGGCTGTCTGCACGGTCTCCGTGTGAGCCCAGCTCGCCCTGTAGTCTGTGTGCAGCCATAGCCGGTTGGATTCAGCTCAGGGTTCGTTACTGGCTCATACCTTGAGAAAAATTTTACTTTTTTTCAAATAGTGCAGCCTGTTTAAAATTTGAAAAAAAAAATTCCTATTAGTGTCTTTCCACTCGTATCCAGCTAAATAGTGGAAAAACACTATATAGGATAACCTAGAGGAGGTTTTTTTGGCCTTGCAGCGCCGTTTACGGCTGTCTGCACGGTCTCCGTGTGAGCCCAGCTCGCCCTGTAGTCTGTGTGCAGCCATAGCCGGTTGGATTCAGCTCAGGGTGCGTTACTGCCTCATACCTTGAAAAACAATTTCCTTTTTTTCAAATAGTGCAGCCAGTTTAAAATTTGAAAAAAAAAATTCCTATTAGTGTCTTTCCACTCGTATCCAGCTAAATAGTGGAAAAACACTATATAGGATAACCGAGAGGAGGGTTTTTTGGCCTTGCAGCGCCGTTTACGGCTGTCTGCACGGTCTCCGTGTGAATTAAACTAGCTCTGTAGCCCGATCTGCACCAAAAAAAAAGTTAAGTTCACCAAACACAACTTAACACTTGTGTAGGCCACATTTGAAAAATAATAAAGTTTAGTCCACAATTTACAACATTAGTGTTTCTTACACCTGTTAGGAGGAGCATTTCAGGAATAAGCACACTAAGGCCTTAGTACTTTTCTGCTTATCTTTATCTGTCAACCAAGATGAAGAGGGCAGGGAGTAAGGCACGTGGGCGTGGGCGTGGAGCAGGGAGAGGAGCAGGGAGAGGACGTGGTGATTCTGTGCCTGCTGCGGGCGCCGGTGACTCGTCGTCACTCAGTTTCAGCAGGGAACAGTCCTTCATGCGCAGCTTTGTCGGAGAGCGCCGTGCACCGCTGCTACGTGAAGACCAAATTGAAGCCGTTGTCGGGTGGATGGCAGCTAACGCCTCGGCATCGACTTCAGTTAGTGCCACATCCTCTCAGGCACAGAGCACTGGAGAGCAGCCATCTGTCTCTTCACCACCTGCCAAATTGGCCAGGCAGTCAGAGAGCCCAGGACAGGAGCCGTCTCTACTTCTGTTCTCTGAATCTCTTGGCTTGGAAACAGGGGGCCAGCCAAGCAGCATTGGAGAAATGGAAGAAGAGGCAGTGTGCAGTGATGCCCAAAAGCTTTATCTCTCTGACTCTGAAGAGGCAGGTGGGCCAGTGCCTCCGGTGACCACAGCGCAGTACGCATCTGATGATGAAACTCAGGTGCCGCTTTCTGATGCGTACTGTGCTGCCGAGACTACCCAGGAGGAGCAGTTGGTGGCAGAGGGTAGTGGAGATGATGAGGTCCTTGACCCATCGAGGCGTGAGGAACAGGAAGGTGGTGGGAGCAGCTCTGAGGAAGAGCTTCCCCTTACGGGCCAAAGAGGGAGAGGGAGGGGGAAGACTGCGGAGCCTGTAGCCTCCACTTTGGCACCCGTTAGGAGCCTGTCTCTTTCCAAAGCCAAAAAGGGCGCTCCCAAGACTTGCAGTGCCTGGTCCTTTTTTGACACAGTTGCAGATGACATTTGTTTTGTCAAATGCAAGCTGTGTCATCAGAAAGTAAAAAGAGGTAAAAGTGTCAGCAACCTCAATACCACAAATATGTGGAAACATGTGCGGAACAGGCACGCGGTGGAGTTACAGAAACACAGTGAAGACGTAGGCCAACCAACAGCGGCAGCTACCACCTCTTCATCTCGTGTTGCCTCTTCCTCCACTGTTGTCCAGAGACCTAGTGTAATTCCACCCACAGCACCACCTTCCCAGTCATCCTCACACTCCCAGTCTACTCTACAGCCATCGGTAGTCCAGGCATGGGAGAAAAGGCGGGCATTCTCGGCCAACCACCCCCGAGCACAGGCTCTGAATGCAGGCATTGCCAAACTGTTGTCCCTGGAAATGCTCTCGTTCAGGCTGGTGGAGACTGACAGCTTCCGTGACTTGATGGCATTGGCAGTCCCACAGTACAAGGTGCCCAGCCGCTTTTACTTCAGCAGGCAGGCTGTCCCTGCCCTGCACAGGCATGTTGAGGCAAACATAAAACATGCGCTACTGAACGCCGTCAGTAGCAAGGTCCACCTCACCACCGATGCGTGGACCAGTCAGCATGGACAGGGGCGATATGTTTCCCTCACTGCCCATTGGGTTAATGTTGTTGAGCCAGGTACAGATCGTGCGAGTGGCGCAGGACGTGTCCTGCCCACTCCAAGAATTACAGGAATCCAGTCTGTACGCATCGACTCCTCCTCTTACACCAGTTCCTCTGATTCCTCTCTGCAGGATCCGTCACAGTCCACCTCCACATGGACCCGTGAACGTTTACCTATGACCGACATGAGCACAGCCGTGGCCAAACGTCAGCAGGCCGTCTTGAAACTAGTTTCATTGGGGCATCGAAGCCACACAGCGCAGGAGCTCTGGAATGCCATCAAGCAGGAGAGCGATGTGTGGTTACTGCCAGCGAATCTCTAGCCAGGCATGGTAGTGTGTGACAATGGCCGAAATCTGGTGGCAGCTTTGGCCCTTGGCAACCTCACTCACATCCCATGTCTGGCACATGTGCTCAATTTGGTTGTGCAGAGTTTTCTGAGGGACTATCCGGATCTTGATGCCCTGCTGCACAAGGTCCGCCTAGAGTGTGCTCACTTGCGGCGTTCCAGCTTGGCCAGATCCCGCATTGCTGCTCTGCAGCGCCGATTCCGCCTTCCGGAACACCGCATCATATGTGACCTACCTACCCGGTGGAATTCCACGTTACATATGTTGGAGCGGTTGTGTGAGCAGCAGCAAGCAGTTATGGAGTACCAGCTGCATCAGGCGCAAAGAAGTCGCAGTCAGCGCCGATCAGACTTCACAACCACAGAGTGGGCCACTATGAAGGACGTCTGCCAGGTTTTGCGTCTTTTTGATTATTCCACGCGGATGGCAAGTGCAGATAATGCACTAGTCAGCATGACTGTCCCCCTTATCTGCCTGCTTCAGCAAACTTTGCAAGGGTTAAGGGATGATGTGGTGGAAGAGGTGGAGGATGAGGAGTCACCTTTTCCATCAGCTTGTGGAGAGTCAGCGCCACGTGGTTCCTCACAAAGGGGTACGCAGGGGCCAATTTGTGAGGAGGATGAGGAGGAGTCAATGGACGAGGAAGAGCTCCGTCCAGAGGAGGGAGCGACACAATTGTCCAGTGGTCAGTGTGTACAGCGAGGGTGGGGTGATGACGAGCGGGCAGAGATCATGTCTCAAGCAGGGGACAGCGTTTCTGGGCCAGTTGGCACTCTGCAGCACATGGTGGATTTCATGCTGCAGTGCCTGAGAAACGACCGCCGCATCGACCACATTCTCAACATGCCTGATTATTGGGTGTTCACCCTCCTCGATCCTCGCTACCGGGACAACGTCCAAAACCTCATCCCTGCGTTGACCCGGGAGCGTAAATTGCTGGAGTACCACGACACACTGGTGAATTCCATCATCTTCTCCTGTCCAACTGAGAGGAGTGCTGCTAGTGCTTTACAAAGCAGCTCAGTGCGTCGAGGCAGTGGGGGAGGCTCTGCCCAAAGAGGGAGCAGAAGCAGTGCCTCTGCCCAAGGCAAGCCCAGTATGGCACAACTCTGGCACACTTTTGTGTGCCCGCCCCAAATGTCTACACCATCACCGGCGGCTCCAGTCAGCAGGAGGCAACGGTTCCGTCAGATGGTGACAGACTACATGGCTTGCCCTCTTACTGTACTCCCAGACGGCTCTTCCCCATTCAAGTTTTGGGTCTCTAAGCTGGATACATGGCCAGAGCTAAGCCAGTATGCATTGGAGGTGCTGGCTTGCCCTGCGGCTAGTGTCTTATCGGAACGTGTCTTTAGTGCCGCAGGTGGTGTACTAACAGACCGTCGCATGCGACTATCCTCCGATAACGTTGACCGGCTTACTTTCCTGAAAATGAACCAGGCCTGGATCTCGCAGGAATTTGCCACTCCTCTGCCTGATTAAGTAATTGGGTGTCATCCAGGTCTCCTGCTGTGTTCATCTTTCTACCACCTGAACTGCTATTCCTGGGCTCCAACACCGCCAGTTGCGGCTCAGAAGTGCAGGCTGCACAGTAAAAACATACGACCCAGTGTTATTGGGTTTCAGTAACGTCAGCTGATCCCCAGCTGTGTAGCCGGCAATGTGTCCTGCGACCGCCACGCTGGCACAACAACCTAAATGTAAGGGGACTGTTGACTGTTGACTGTGTGCACAGTCAACAGTCGCTCCTCTGTTATTGGGGTTCAGTAACGTCAGCTGATCCCCAGCTGTGTGTGCGGCAATACCTCCAATCTGCTCCTCCTGCTGTCCCTGGGCTCTAACACCGCCAGTTGGTGCCTGGAAGTGCTGTGTGCACAGTCAACAGTCGCTCCTCTGTTATTGGGGTTCAGTAACGTCAGCTGATCCCCAGCTGTGTGTGCGGCAATACCTCCAATCTGCTCCTCCTGCTGTCCCTGGGCTCTAACACCGCCAGTTGGTGCCTGGAAGTGCTGTGTGCACAGTCAACAGTCGCTCCTCTGTTATTGGGGTTCAGTAACATCAGCTGATCCCCAGCTGTGTGTGCGGCAATACCTCCAATCTGCTCCTCCTGCTGTCCCTGGGCTCTAACACCGCCAGTTGGTGCCTGGAAGTGCTGTGTGCACAGTCAACAGTCGCTCCTCTGTTATTGGGGTTCAGTAACGTCAGCTGATCCCCAGCTGTGTGTGCGGCAATACCTCCAATCTGCTCCTCCTGCTGTCCCTGGGCTCTAACACCGCCAGTTGGTGCCTGGAAGTGCTGTGTGCACAGTCAACAGTCGCTCCTCTGTTATTGGGGTTCAGTAATGTCAGCTGATCCCCAGCTGTGTATCCGGCAACGTGTCATGCGACCGCCACGCTGGCACAACTAAAATGTAAGGGGACCTGTCCCCCCCCCCCCTAGGCGTTTGTTACTAAAAGAGCCACCATGTGCAGCACTAATACTGCACAAGGGAAAGGTCGCTCTTGAAATTATGCTCCTTGCAAACGCTGAACTACACACTCATGTAATGTGTCCCCTCACACCGTCCAACCGTCCCGGAGGTGGGACTTTCCTTTGTAATGTGACGCAGCACAGCCGTCATTGCTACCCCCTTGGCACCGTGCGCTGCCTCCTTAGCGTTGTTTGATTCCGTCATGGACCCTGCGCTGTTATGTTATCCCTTGGCCATGCACAGTTTGCGCTGCCCGTCCTCTGACATCATTTGTTGTCGTCCTGGCTGTGCCTGTGCGTCCACGCTGCCCGAAATCACACCTCGCAGTGTCGTCTAATGTGATCCCACAGTGGGCCTGGTATCCATGGCCATGCGCAGTGCATATACTAGCCTCTCACTCCCCTTCTTCACGCTTCTTCAGACTAGGCGGCGTCAGCTGATCCCTAATAGCATGCCACGGCCGTGACGCCGCACAGTCTGAAGAAGCAGGAAGGAGGTGAGTGAGAGGCGATGATATGCACTGCGCATGCCCATGGATCCCTGGCCCGCAGTGGGACTACATTAGATGACACTGCAAGGTTGGATCTCGGGCAGCTTGGACGCACAGGCACTGCCAGCCTGACACCTACATGATGTCAGAAGACGGGCACCGCTAACTGTGCATGGCCAAGAGATAACATTACAGCGTGGGCTCCGTGACAGAACCAAACAACGTTGAGGAGGTGGCGCCCGGCACCAAGGGGGTTGGAATGACGGCTGTGCTGTGTCACATTACAAAGGAAAGTCCCACTTCCGGGATGGTTTGACGGTGTGAGGGGACACATTATATAAATGTGTACTTCAGCGTTTGCAAGGAGCATAATTTTCGGAGCCACCATTTTCCATTTGCAGTATTACTGCTGTACAAGATGGCTCTTTCAGCAACAAATGCCTGGGGGGGGGGGTTAAAGGTTCCCTTTCAACTTGCTCCACTGCAGGCTTCAGCCTACACTCTGCTCCTCTTTGATTCCCTGGGTTTCAACACTGTCAGTTGCCACCTGGAAGTGTTGTCTACACAGAAAAAACACTAGGTGATGTGTCAGTGGGGTTCAGCACCGCCAGCTGTTCCCCTGCTGTGTAGTCGGCAACGTGTCCAGCACAAGCCACGCTGGCACAACAGAACAAAAGCTGCCACCAGTGCAGGCTTCGGCCTACACTCTGCTCCTCTCCTCCTCCTGCTGACCCTGGGCTCAAACACCGCTAGTTTTTGCCCGGAAGTGCTAGCTGCACAGAGAAAAACACCAGCCAATGTGTTAGTGGGGTTCAGTAATGCCAGCTGTTCCCCTGCTGTGTAGCCGGCAACGTGACCTGCAAACGCCACGCAGGCACATGAACTGAAATTAAAGGGAACCTGGCCCCACCCCCCCAGGTGTTTCTATGTATAACAGCCACCTAGTACAGCAGTACTGCTGCATTTGTACAAGGTGGCTGACTTTTTCTCCTTGCCCACGTGGAACTCAACACGTACAAAATGTGTCTCATTGAGACCATTCCACTGTCCCTGAGGTGTGACTTTCCTTTCTAATGATACGCAGCACCCCCCTTGGTAGCGTTTCCCGTCTTTTGTCATCATGGTTAGCTGGCTGCGCCTGTGCATCCGCCCTGCTAGAAACAACACCCCTCGTTGTCATATTTATTTTGTCAGCGAGGGTGTGGTTTATGGGCACGAGCAGTGCATATGTTCGCCTGTCTTAACTCATCTCCTTCCGCCTTCTTCAGACTGTGCGGCCTCCTGGCCGTGGTAGGCGATAAGGGATCAGCTGAGGCCGCCCAGTCTGGAGCAGGTGTAAGGACATGTGTGAGCGGCAAACCTATTTACTGCACAAGGCCACGAATCCCAGCCACGCAGTGTGATTTTTTGAAAACACACTGTGGGTCTGGGATTCATGTCCATCGCTAACCGCAACGGCCGACATGAAATGAGGTCAGAAGACAGGAAGCGCTCACAGCGCATGGCCAAGGGATCACAATAGCGCAGACTCCTGTACAGCAAATAACAACGCTCAGGAATCTGCGCCCAGTACCTAGGTGCAAATTTTGACACCTGTGCTGCGTCTCCTTAAAAAGACAAGTCACGCCTCCACAACTGTTTGACAGTATAATGGGCTAAATAGTGTACGTGTTTTATTCAGCGTGTGCAAGGAGCAAACCAAATAGAGCAACCTTTTACTTGTGCAGCATTAATGCTGCACAAGGTGTGGCTCTTGTACCTTGCAACACCTGAGGGGGGTTAAAGGTAACCTTTGAAATTGGTTCAACTAGGCTTCGGCCTACACTCTGCTCCTCTCCTGCTGACCCTGGGCTCAAACACCGCTAGTTTTTGCCCGGAACTGCTAGCTGCACAGAGAAAAACACCAGTCAATGTGTTAGTGGGGTTCAGCACCGCCAGCTGTTCCCCTGCTGTGTAGTCGGCATCGTGTCCAGCACAAGCCACGCTGGCACAACTGACCAAAAGCTGCCACCAGTGCAGGCTTCGGCCTACACTCTGCTCCTCTCCTCCTCCTGCTGACCCTGGGCTCAAACACCGCCAGTTTCTGCCCGGAAGTGCTAGCTGCACAGAGAAAAACACCAGCCAATGTGTTAGTGGGGTTCAGCACCGCCAGCTGTTCCCCCGCTGTGTAGCCGGCATCGTGTCCAGCACAAGCCACGCTGGTACAACTGACCAAAAGCTGCCACCAGTGCAGGCTTCGGCCTACACATTGCTCCTCTCCTCCTCCTGCTGACCCTGGGCTCTAACACCGCCAGTTTTTGCCCGGACATGCTAGCTGCACAGAGAAAAACACCAGTCAATGTGTCAGTGGGGTTCAGCAACGCCAGCTTTTCCCCTGCTGTGTAGCTTGCAACGTGACCTGCAAACGCCACGCAGGCACATGAACTGAAATTGAAGGGAGCCTGCCCCCCACCCCCAGGTGTTTCTATGTAAAACAGCCACCTTGTACAGCAGTACTGCTGCATTTGTACAAGGTGGCTGACTTTTTCTCCTTGCCCACGTGGAACTCAACACGTACAAAATGTGTCTCATTGAGACCATTCCACTGTCCCTGAGGTGTGACTTTCCTTTCTAATGATACGCAGCACCACCCTTGTTAGCGCTGCCCGTCTTTTGACATCATTGGTTAGCTGGCTGCGCCTGTGCGTCTGCCCTGCTCGAAACAACGCCCCTCGGTGTCATATTTTTTTGGACAGCGAGGGTGTGATTGATGGGCATGTGCAGTGCATATGTTTGCCTGTGTTCACTCATCTCCTTCCGCCTTCTTCAGACTGGGTGTCCTCATGGCCGCGGCAGGCGATAAGGGATCAGATGAGGCCGCCCAGTCTGAAGCAGGTGTAAGGACATGTGTGAGCGTCAAACATATTTACTGAACAAGGCCACGAATCCCAGCCACGCAGTGTGATTTTTTGAAAACACACTGTGGGTCTGGGATTCATGTCCATCGCTAACCGTAACGGCCGACATTAAATGAGGTCAGAAGACAGGAAGCGCTCACAGCGCATGGCCAAGGGATCACAATAGCGCAGACTCCTGTACAGCAAATAACAACGCTCAGGAATCTGCGCTGTTGTGAATTCTGTGGCTGAGTTCACTTCTGTGGTCACAAGTGGTATTGCAGTCTCTGGGCTTCCTCCCTCAGGTGTTTTGGTGAGCTCGTTGGCTGCCTTGCTATTTAGCTCCACCTGAGTCTGTCTTCCTTGCTCCTTGTCAATGTTCCAGTGTTGGATCTGAGCTACTGCATCTTTCCTTGGGCCTGCTGCTCTGCTAGATAAGTGCTTCTAGTTTGTTTTCTGTTTTTTCTGTCCAGCTTGTTATTATCTTTTGCTGGAAGCTCTGAGAAGCAAAGGGGTGCACCGCCGTGCTGTTAGTTCGGCACGGTGGGTCTTTTTGCCCCTTTGCGTGGTTTTCGTTTTAGGGTTTTTTGTAGACTGCATAGTTCTCTTTGCTATCCTCGCTCTGTCTAGAATATCGGGCCTCACTTTGCTGAATCTATTTCATTCCTACGTTTGTCTTTTCATCTTGCTAACAGTCATTATATGTGGGGGCTGCCTATTCCTTTGGGGTATTTCTCTGAGGTAAGTCAGGCTTGTATTTCTATCTTCAGGCTAGTCAGCTCCTCAGGCAGTGCCGAGTTGCATAGGTAGTGGATAGGCGCAATCCACTGCTGCTTCCAGTTGTGTGAGGATAGATCAGGTACTGCAGTCTACAGAGATTCCACGTCTCAGAGCTCGTCCTATTGTTTTGGGTTATTGCCAGATCTCTGTATGTGCGCTGATTACTGCACGCTGTGTTGCCTGATTGCCAGCCATAACAGTACAAGGAGCCATTCAATGATTTCCAATAGAGGGAAAAAAGAAATCCTGACATCATTTTTTTTTCTTAGCTCTGTCTTCAGTCTTTTTTTTCCCCTAGACATTAGAGTGCTTCAGGACACAGCTGTGGACATGGATATTCAGGCTCTGTGCTCCTCAATGGATAATCTCGTTGTAAATGTACAAAAGATTCAAGATACTATTGATCAGAAATCGATGCTAGAACCAAGAATTCCGATTCCTGATTTGTTTTTTGGTGACAGAACTAAGTTCCTGAGCTTCAGAAATAATTGTAAGCTATTTTTGGCCTTGAAACCTCATTCTTCTGGTAATCCTATTCAACAGGTTTTGATTATTATTTCTTTTTTGCGCGGCGACCCACAGGACTGGGCGTTTTCTCTTGCACCAGGAGATTCTGCATTGAGTAATGTTGATGCATTTTTCCAGGCGCTGGGATTGCTTTACGATGAGCCTAATTCAGTGGATCAAGCTGAGAAAAATCTGCTGGCTTTATGCCAGGGTCAGGATGATGTAGAAGTATATTGTCAGAAATTTAGAAAATGGTCAGTACTCACTCTGTGGAATGAATCTGCACTAGCGGCTTTGTTCAGAAAGGGTCTCTCTGAAGCTCTTAAGGATGTAATGGTGGGATTTCCTATGCCTGCTGGTTTGAATGAGTCTATGTCCTTGGCCATTCAGATCGGTCGTCGCTTGCGCGAGCGTAAATCTGTGCACCATCTGGCGGTATTGTCTGAGAGTAAACCTGAGCCTATGCAGTGCGACAGGACTATGACTAAAGTAGAACGGCACGAACACAGACGTCTGAACAGACTGTGTTTCTATTGTGGTGATTCTACTCATGCTATTTCTAATTGTCCTAAACGCACTAGGCGGTTCGATAGCTCTGCCGTTATTGGTACTGTACAGTCCAAATTCCTTTTGTCCATTACCTTAATGTGCTCTTTGTCATCATATTCTGTCATGGCGTTTGTGGATTCAGGCGCTGCCCTGAATCTGATGGATTTGGATTATGCTAAACGTTGTGGATTTTTCTTGGAGCCTTTGCGGTGTCCTATTCCGTTGAGAGGAATTGATGCTACACCTCTGGCCAAGAATAAGCCTCAGTACTGGGCCCAGCTGACCATGTGCATGGCTCCTGCACATCAGGAAGTTATTCGCTTTTTGGTACTGCATAATTTGCATGATGTGGTCGTGTTGGGGTTGCCATGGCTACAAACCCATAATCCAGTATTGGATTGGAACTCTATGTCGGTAACCAGCTGGGGTTGTCAGGGAGTACATGGTGATGTTCCATTTTTGTCTATTTCGTCATCCATTCCTTCTGACATCCCAGAGTTCTTGTCGGACTTTCAGGATGTATTTGAAGAGTCCAAGTCTGATGCCCTTCCTCCGCATAGGAATTGTGATTGTGCTATCGATTTGATTCCTGGTAGTAAATTCCCTAAGGGTCGTTTATTTAATTTGTCCGTACCTGAACACACCGCTATGCGCAGTTATGTGAAGGAGTCCCTGGAGAAGGGACATATTCGCCCATCGTCGTCACCATTGGGAGCAGGGTTCTTTTTTGTAGCCAAGAAGGATGGTTCGCTAAGACCGTGTATTGATTACCGCCTTCTTAATAAGATCACTGTTAAGTTTCAGTATCCCTTGCCATTGATTTCTGACTTGTTTGCTCGGATTAAGGGGGCTAGTTGGTTTACTAAGATTGATCTTCGTGGTGCGTATAATCTGGTGAGAATCAGGCAGGGAGATGAATGGAAAACGGCATTTAATACGCCCGAGGGTCATTTTGAGTATCTGGTGATGCCGTTCGGACTTGCCAATGCTCCATTTGTTTTTCAGTCTTTTATGCATGACATTTTCCGTGAGTATCTGGATAAATTCTTGATTGTTTACTTGGATGACATTTTGATCTTCTCAGATGATTGGGAGTCTCATGTGAAGCAAGTCAGAATGGTTTTCCAGGTACTGCGTGCTAATTCCTTGTTCGTGAAGGGATCAAAGTGTCTCTTCGGTGTGCAGAAAGTTTCATTTTTGGGGTTCATCTTTTCCCCTTCTACTATCGAGATGGATCCGGTTAAGGTTCAGGCCATCCAGGATTGGACTCAGCCGACATCTCTAAAAAGTTTGCAGAAATTCCTGGGCTTTGCTAATTTTTATCGTCGCTTCATCTGTAATTTTTCTAGCATTGCCAGACCATTGACCGATTTGACCAAGAAGGGTGCTGATTTGGTTAATTGGTCTTCTGCTGCCGTGGAAGCTTTTCAGGAGTTGAAGCGTCGTTTTTGCTGTGCCCCTGTGTTGTGTCAACCTGATGTTTCTCTTCCGTTCCAGGTCAAGGTTGATGCTTCTGAGATTGGTGCAGGGGCGGTTTTGTCACAGAGAGGTTCTGGTTGCTCAGTGTTCAAACCATGTGCTTTCTTTTCCAGGAAATTTTCTGCTGCTGAGCGTAATTATGATGTGGGCAACCGAGAGTTGCTGGCCATGAAGTGGGCATTCGAGGAGTGGCGTCATTGGCTTGAGGGTGCTAAGCATCGCGTGGTGGTTTTGACTGATCATAAGAACCTTACTTATCTTGAGTCTGCCAAGCGCTTGAATCCTAGACAGGCCCGTTGGTCGTTGTTTTTTGCTCGTTTTGATTTTGTGATTTCATACCTTCCGGGCTCTAAAAATGTGAAGGCGGATGCTCTGTCTAGGAGTTTTGTGCCCGACTCTCCGGGGTTATCTGAGCCGGCGAGTATCCTCAAGGAAGGAGTCATTGTGTCTGCCATCTCCCCTGATTTGCGGAGAGTGTTGCAGAAATTTCAGGCTAATAAACCTGATCGTTGTCCGGCCGAGAAACTGTTCGTCCCTGATAGGTGGACTAGTAAAGTTATCTCTGAACTTCATTGTTCGGTGCTGGCCGGTCATCCAGGAATCTTTGGTACCAGGGAGTTGGTTGCTAGATCCTTCTGGTGGCCATCTCTGTCACGGGATGTGCGTGCTTTTGTGCAGTCCTGTGGAATTTGTGCTAGGGCTAAGCCCTGCTGTTCACGTGCCAGTGGGTTGCTTTTGCCCTTGCCGGTCCCGAAGAGGCCTTGGACACATATTTCGATGGATTTCATTTCTGACCTTCCCGTTTCTCAAAAGATGTCTGTCATTTGGGTGGTCTGTGATCGCTTTTCTAAAATGGTCCATCTGGTGCCCTTGGTTAAATTGCCTTCCTCCTCTGATTTGGTGCCTTTGTTCTTCCAGCATGTGGTTCGTTTACATGGCATTCCTGAGAATATTGTTTCTGACAGAGGTTCCCAGTTTGTCTCGAGGTTCTGGCGAGCCTTTTGTGGTAGGATGGGCATTGACCTATCTTTTTCCTCGGCCTTCCATCCTCAGACTAATGGCCAGACCGAACGAACCAATCAGACCTTGGAAACATATCTGAGATGTTTTGTTTCCGCTGACCAGGATGATTGGGTGTCATTTTTGCCGTTGGCTGAGTTCGCCCTTAATAATCGGGCCAGCTCGGCTACCTTGGTCTCTCCATTTTTCTGCAATTCTGGGTTCCATCCTCGTTTCTCTTCAGGACAGGTTGAGTCTTCGGACTGTCCTGGTGTGGATAATGTGGTGGACAGGTTGCAGCAGATCTGGACTCAGGTAGTGGACAATTTGACCTTGTCCCAGGAGAAGGCTCAGCTTTTCGCTAATCGCAGACGCCGTGTGGGACCCCGACTTCGTGTTGGGGATCTGGTTTGGTTATCTTCTCGTCATATACCTATGAAGGTTTCCTCTCCTAAATTTAAACCTCGTTTTATTGGTCCGTATAGGATTTCTGAGATTCTCAATCCGGTGTCTTTTCGTCTGACCCTCCCAGACTCCTTTTCCATACATAATGTATTCCATAGGTCGTTGTTGAGGAGATACGTGGCACCTATGGTTCCATCTGTGGAGCCTCCTGCCCCTGTTTTGGTGGAGGGGGAATTGGAGTATATTGTGGAGAAGATTTTGGATTCTCGTGTCTCTAGACGGAAACTCCAGTATCTGGTCAAATGGAAGGGTTATGCTCAGGAAGATAATTCCTGGGTTTTTGCCTCTGATGTCCATGCCCCAGATCTTGTTCGTGCCTTTCATGTGGCTCATCCTGGTCGGCCTGGGGGTTCTGGTGAGGGTTCGGTGACCCCTCCTCAAGGGGGGGGTACTGTTGTGAATTCTGTGGCTGAGTTCACTTCTGTGGTCACAAGTGGTATTGCAGTCTCTGGGCTTCCTCCCTCAGGTGTTTTGGTGAGCTCGTTGGCTGCCTTGCTATTTAGCTCCACCTGAGTCTGTCTTCCTTGCTCCTTGTCAATGTTCCAGTGTTGGATCTGAGCTACTGCATCTTTCCTTGGGCCTGCTGCTCTGCTAGATAAGTGCTTCTAGTTTGTTTTCTGTTTTTTCTGTCCAGCTTGTTATTATCTTTTGCTGGAAGCTCTGAGAAGCAAAGGGGTGCACCGCCGTGCTGTTAGTTCGGCACGGTGGGTCTTTTTGCCCCTTTGCGTGGTTTTCGTTTTAGGGTTTTTTGTAGACTGCATAGTTCTCTTTGCTATCCTCGCTCTGTCTAGAATATCGGGCCTCACTTTGCTGAATCTATTTCATTCCTACGTTTGTCTTTTCATCTTGCTAACAGTCATTATATGTGGGGGCTGCCTATTCCTTTGGGGTATTTCTCTGAGGTAAGTCAGGCTTGTATTTCTATCTTCAGGCTAGTCAGCTCCTCAGGCAGTGCCGAGTTGCATAGGTAGTGGATAGGCGCAATCCACTGCTGCTTCCAGTTGTGTGAGGATAGATCAGGTACTGCAGTCTACAGAGATTCCACGTCTCAGAGCTCGTCCTATTGTTTTGGGTTATTGCCAGATCTCTGTATGTGCGCTGATTACTGCACGCTGTGTTGCCTGATTGCCAGCCATAACACTGCGCACAGCAGCTAGGTGTAAATTTTGACACCTGTGCTGCATCTCCTTAAAAAGACAAGTCACGCCTCCACTACTGTTTGACAGTATAATGGGCTAAATAGTGTACGTGTTTTATTCAGCGTGTGCAAGGAGCAAAATTAAATAGAGCAACCTTTGACTTGTGCATCATTAATGCTGTTCAAGGTGTGGCTCTTGTACCTTGCAACACCTGAGGGGGGGGTTAAAGGTAACATTTGAAATTGGTTCAAATAGGCTTCGGCCTACACTCTGCTCCTCTACTCCTCCTGCTGACCCTGGGCTCAAACACCGCTAGTTTCTGCCCGGAACTGCTAGCTGCACAGAGAAAAACACCAGTCAATGTGTTCGTGGGGTTCAGCACCGCCAGCTGTTCCCCTGCTGTGTAGTTGGCATCGTGTCCAGCACAAGCCACGCTGGCACAACCGACCAAAAGCTGCCACCAGTGCAGGCTTCGGCCTACACTCTGCTCCTCTCCTCCTCCTGCTGACCCCGGGCTCAAACACCGCCAGTTTCTGCCCGGACATGCTAGCTGCACAGAGAAAAACACCAGCCAATGTGTTAGTGGGGTTCAGCACCGCCAGCTGTTCCCCTGCTGTGTAGTCGGCATCGTGTCCAGCACAAGCCACGCTGGCACAACTGACCAAAAGCTGCCACCAGTGCAGGCTTCGGCCTACACTTTGCTCCTCTCCTCCTCCTGCTGACCCTGGGCTCAAACAACGCCAGTTTCTGCCCGGACATGCTAGCTGCACAGAGAAAAACACCAGCCAATGTGTTAGTGGGGTTCAGCACCGCCAGCTGTTCCCCTGCTGTGTAGCTGGCAACGTGTCCTGCAAATGCCATGCAGGCACATGAACTGAAATTGAAGGGAGCCTGCCCCCCACCCCCCCCAGGTGTTTCTATGTATAACAGCCACCTTGTACAGCAGTACTGCTGCATTTGTACAAGGTGGCTGACTTTTTCTCCTTGCACACGTGGAACTCAACAAGTACAAAATGTGTCTCATTACAGACCATTACAATGTCCCTGAGGTGTGACTTTCCTTTTTAATGACACGCAGCACCCCCATTGTTAGCGCTGCCCGTCTCCTGACATCATTGGTTGGCTGGCTGTGCCTGTGCGTCCCCCCTGCCCGACACAACGCCCCCAGTTGTCTCATATATTTTGACTGCGAGGGTGTGATTGATGGGCACGAGCAGTGCATATGTTCCCCTGTCTTCACTCCCCTCCTTCCGCCTTCTTCTGACTGTGCGGCCTCATGGCCGCGGCATGCGATAAGGGATCAGCTGAGGACGCCCAGTCTGAAGCAGGTGTAAGGACATGTGTGAGCGGCGAACATATTTACTGCACAAGGCCACGAATCCCAGCACCGCAGTGTGACTTTAGGAAAAGCCACTGTGGGTCTGGGATTTATGGCCATCGTTAACCGCACCGGCCAACATGAAATGAGGTCATGAGACGGCCTGCACTAACAGGGTATTGCCAAGGGATAACACAAGAGCGCAGTTTCCTGTACTGCAAATAACAACGGTAAGGAATCTGCGCCCAGCACCTAGGTGTAAATTTGTACACCTGTGCTGCGTCTCCTTAAAAAGACTAGTAGTCACGCCTCCACTACTGTTTGACAGTATAATGGGCTAAATAGTGTACGTGTTTAATTCAGCGTGTGCAAGGAGCAAAATTAAATAGAGCAACCTATGACTTGTGCATCATTAATGCTGTTCAAGGTGTGGCTCTTGTACCTTGCAACACCTGAGGGGGGGGTTAAAGGTAACATTTGAAATTGGTTCAACTAGGCTTCGGCCTACACTCTGCTCCTCTCCTCCTCCTGCTGACCCTGGGCTCAAACACCGCTGGTTTTTGCCCGGAACTGCTAGCTGGACAGAGAAAAACACCAGTCAATGTGTTAGTGGGGTTCTGCAACGCCAGCTGTTCCCCTGCTGTGTAGTCGGCAACGTGTCCAGCACAAGCCACGCTGGCACAACAGAACAAAAGCTGCCACCAGTGCAGGCTTCAGCCTACACTTTGCTCCTCTCCTCCTCCTGCTGACCCTGGGCTCAAACAACGCCAGTTTCTGCCCGGACAACGTGTCCTGCAAACGCCACGCAGGCACATGAACTGAAATTGAAGGGAGCCTGGCCCCCACCCCCCCCAGGTGTTTCTATGTATAACCGCCACCTTGTACAGCAGTACTGCTGCATTTGTACAAGGTGGCTGACTTTTTCTCCTTGCACACGTGGAACTCAACAAGTACAAAATGTGTCTCATTACAGACCATTACAATGTCCCTGAGGTGTGACTTTCCTTTTTAATGACACGCAGCACCCCCATTGTTAGCGCTGCCCGTCTCCTGACATCATTGGTTGGCTGGCTGTGCCTGTGCGTCCCCCCTGCCCGACACAACGCCCCCCGTTGTCTCATATATTTTGACTGCGAGGGTGTGATTGATGGGCACGAGCAGTGCATATGTTCCCCTGTCTTCACTCCCCTCCTTCCGCCTTCTTCTGACTGTGCGGCCTCATGGCCGCGGCATGCGATAAGGGATCAGCTGAGGAAGCCCAGTCTGAAGCAGGTGTAAGGACATGTGTGAGCGGCGAACATATTTACTGCACAAGGCCACGAATCCCAGCACCGCAGTGTGACTTTAGGAAAAGCCACTGTGGGTCTGGGATTTATGGCCATCGTTAACCGCACCGGCCAACATGAAATGAGGTCATGAGACGGCCTGCACTAACAGGGTATTGCCAAGGGATAACACAAGAGCGCAGTTTCCTGTACTGCAAATAACAACGGTAAGGAATCTGCGCCCAGCACCTAGGTGTAAATTTGTACACCTGTGCTGCGTCTCCTTAAAAAGACTAGTAGTCACGCCTCCACTACTGTTTGACAGTATAATGGGCTAAATAGTGTATGTGTTTAATTCAGCGTGTGCAAGGAGCAAAATTAAATAGAGCAACCTTTGACTTGTGCATCATTAATGCTGTTCAAGGTGTGGCTCTTGTACCTTGCAACACCTGAGGGGGGGTTAAAGGTAACCTTTGAAATTGGTTCAACTAGGCTTCGGCCTACACTCTGCTCCTCTCCTCCTCCTGCTGACCCTGGGCTCAAACACCGCTAGTTTTTGCCCGGAACTGCTAGCTGCACAGAGAAAAACACCAGTCAATGTGTTAGTGGGGTTCAGCAACGCCAGCTGTTCTCCTGCTGTGTAGTCGGCAACGTGTCCAGCACAAGCCACGCTGGCACAACAGAACAAAAGCTGCCACCAGTGCAGGCTTCGGCCTACACTTTGCTCCTCTCCTCCTCCTGCTGACCCTGGGCTCAAACAACGCCTGTTTCTGCCCGGACATGCTAGCTGCATAGAGAAAAACACCAGCCAATGTGTTAGTGGGGTTCAGCACCGCCAGCTGTTCCCCTGCTGTGTAGTCGGCAACGTGTCCAGCACAAGCCACGCTGGCACAGCTGACCAAAAGCTGCCACCAGTGCAGGCTTCGGCCTACACTTTGCTCCTCTCCTCCTCCTGCTGACCCTGGGCCCAAACAACGCCAGTTTCTGCCCGGACATGCTAGCTGCACAGAGAAAAACACCAGCCAATGTGTTAGTGGGGTTCAGCACCGCCAGCTGTTCCCCTGCTGTGTAGCTGGCAACGTGTCCTGCAAACGCCATGCAGGCACATGAACTGAAATTGAAGGGAGCCTGCCCCCCACCCCCAGGTGTTTCTATGTATAACAGCCACCTTGTACAGCAGTACTGCTGCATTTGTACAAGGTGGCTGACTTTTTGTCCTTGCCCACGTGGAACTCAAAACGTACAAAATGTGTCTCATTGAGACCATTCCACTGTCCCTGAGGTGTGACTTTCCTTTCTAATGATACGCAGCACCCCCCTTGGTAGCGCTTCCCGTCTTCTGACATCATTGGTTGGCTTGTTGCGCCTGTGCGTCCGCCCTGCCTGAAACAATGCTCCTCGTTGTCTTATTTTGACTGCGAGGGTGTGATTGATGGGCACGAGCAGTGCATATCTTCACCTGTCTTAACTCATCTCCTTCCGCCTTCTTCAGACTGTGCAGCCTCATGGCCACGGCATGCGAGAAGGGATCAGCAGAGGCCGCCCAGTCTGAAGCAGGTGTAAGGACGTGTGTGAGCGGCCAAAATATTTACTGCTCAAGACCACGAATCACAGCACCGCAGTGTGACTTTATGAAAAGGCACTGTGGGTCTGGGATTTATGGCCATCGTTAACCGCACCGGCCAACATGAAATGATGTCATAAGACGGGCAGCGCTAACAGGGCATTGCCAAGGGATAACACAAGAGCGCAGACTCCTGTACAGCAAATAACAACGCTCAGGAAGCTGCGCCAAGCACCAAGGCGTTATTTGGGACACCTGTGCTGCGTCTCCTTAAAAAGCCAAGTCACGCATCCACTACAGTTTGACTGTAGAATGGGCTAAATTGTGTACGTTTTTCATTCAGCGTGTGCAAGTAGACAAATTAATAGAGCAACCTTTCACTTGTGCAGCATTAATACTGCACAAGGTGTGTCTCTTGTACTTTGTAACACCTGAGGGGAGGTTAAAGGTTTCCTTTGAAATTGGTTCAAATAGGCTTCGGCCTACACTCTGCTCCTCTCCTCCTCCTCCTGCTTCAACACGGGCTCTAACATCGCTAGTTTTTGACCGCAAGTGCTAGCTGCACAGAGAAAAACACACGCCATTGTGTTAGTGGGGTTCAGCAACGCCAACTGTTCCCCCACTGTGTAGCCGGCAAAGTGTCCTGCAAACGCAACGCAGACACAAAGCTGCCTCCAGTGCAGGCTTCGGCCTACACTCTGCTCCCCCTGCTTACCCTTAGCTCAAACACCGCTAGTTGGGGCTCTAGGAAGACAATCTTTAATAGGCAACGCATCTGGGTTCCAGCACCGCCAGCTGGTTCTCGGCAGTGTTCTTGTCACAGGTACTCCCTCGTGCCAAGCCTGGTTTCAGCACCGTCAGCTGTTTCCGGGTTGTGTCAAGCTCACTGAGACGCCTATGCTTGCCCCGTCGTGGTGCGGTCGGGTTAGCCAACTCCAGGGTGCCTCCAGTTTAGGAGCTTCCTATGTGGGCTGCGTGAACTGGTAGTCAAGGCTGGTTCTGTAGTGCCAGTAGGCCCAGCTCCCCCTGTAGGACTGTTGGGGTTCGGTAACTGCGGCTGCCTCGCGGCCTAGCTGTTCTCTCCTCTCCTGTGGGCCTTGGGGTTCACCACCTGGTTCCAGCACCGTCAGCTGGTTCCGGGCCGAGCCTTTGGCTTAGGTGCCTCCTCCTGGGTATCCGAGTTCCGCCAACGTCAGGCGGTCCTTGGTAGTGCTTTTAAGCGCGGGCACCTACAGCTTAGTAACCGGGTTCCAGCACCGCCAGCTGGTCCTCGGTCGTGCCATTGGCTCTTGCACACTGGGGCAACGCATCTGGGTTCCAGCAACGCCAGCTGGTTCTCGGCAGTGTTTTTGACACAGGTACTCCCTCATGCCAAGCCTGGTTTCAGCACCGTCAGCTGTTTCCGGGTTGTGTCAATCTCACTGAGACGCCTATGCTTGCCCCGTCGTGGTGCGGTCGGGTTAGCCAACTCCAGGGTGCCTCCAGTTTAGGAGCTTCCTATGTGGGCTGCGTGAACTGGTAGTCAAGGCTGGTTCTGTAGTGCCAGTAGGCCCAGCTCCCCCTGTAGGACTGTTGGGGTTCGGTAACTGCGGCTGCCTCGCGGCCTAGTTGTTCTCTCCTCTCCTGTGGGCCTTGGGGTCCACCACCTGGTTCCAGCACCGTCAGCTGGTTCCGGGTCGAGCCTTTGGCTTAGGTGCCTCCTCCTGGGTATCCGAGTTCCGCCAACGTCAGGCGGTCCTTGGTAGTGCTTTTAAGCGCGGGCACCTACAGCTTAGTAACCGGGTTCCAGCACCGCCAGCTGGTCCTCGGTCGTGCCATTGGCTCTTGCACACTGGGGCAACGCATCTGGGTTCCAGCACCGCCAGCTGGTTCTCGGCAGTGTTCTTGTCACAGGTACTCCCTCGTGCCAAGCCTGGTTTCAGCACCGTCAGCTGTTTCCGGGTTGTGTCAAGCTCACTGAGACGCCTATGCTTGCCCCGTCGTGGTGCGGTCGGGTTAGCCAACTCCAGGGTGCCTCCAGTTTAGGAGCTTCCTATGTGGGCTGCGTGAACTGGTAGTCAAGGCTGGTTCTGTAGTGCCAGTAGGCCCAGCTCCCCCTGTAGGACTGTTGGGGTTCAGTAACTGCGGCTGCCTCGCGGCCTAGCTGTTCTCTCCTCTCCTGTGGGCCTTGGGGTCCACCACCTGGTTCCAGCACCGTCAGCTGGTTCCGGGCCGAGCCTTTGGATTAGGTGCCTCCTCCTGGGTATCCGAGTTCCGCCAACGTCAGGCGGTCCTTGGTAGTGCTTTTAAGCGCGGGCACCTACAGCTTAGTAACCGGGTTCCAGCACCGCCAGCTGGTCCTCGGTCGTGCCATTGGCTCTTGCACACTGGGGCAACGCATCTGGGTTCCAGCACCGCCAGCTGGTTCTCGGCAGTGTTCTTGTCACAGGTACTCCCTCGTGCCAAGCCTGGTTTCAGCACCGTCAGCTGTTTCCGGGTTGTGTCAAGCTCACTGAGACGCCTATGCTTGCCCCGTCGTGGTGCGGTCGGGTTAGCCAACTCCAGGGTGCCTCCAGTTTAGGAGCTTCCTATGTGGGCTGCGTGAACTGGTAGCCAAGGCTGGTTCTGTAGTGCCAGTAGGCCCAGCTCCCCCTGTAGGACTGTTGGGGTTCGGTAACTGCGGCTGCCTCGCGGCCTAGCTGTTCTCTCCTCTCCTGTGGGCCTTGGGGTCCACCACCTGGTTCCAGCACCGTCAGCTGGTTCCAGGCCGAGCCTTTGGCTTAGGTGCCTCCTCCTGGGTATCCGAGTTCCGCCAACGTCAGGCGGTCCTTGGTAGTGCTTTTAAGCGCGGGCACCTACAGCTTAGTAACCGGGTTCCAGCACCGCCAGCTGGTCCTCGGTCGTGCCATTGGCTCTTGCACACTGGGGCAACGCATCTGGGTTCCAGCACCGCCAGCTGGTTCTCGGCAGTGTTCTTGTCACAGGTACTCCCTCGTGCCAAGCCTGGTTTCAGCACCGTCAGCTGTTTCCGGGTTGTGTCAAGCTCACTGAGACGCCTATGCTTGCCCCGTCGTGGTGCGGTCGGGTTAGCCAACTCCAGGGTGCCTCCAGTTTAGGAGCTTCCTATGTGGGCTGCGTGAACTGGTAGTCAAGGCTGGTTCTGTAGTGCCAGTAGGCCCAGCTCCCCCTGTAGGACTGTTGGGGTTCGGTAACTGCGGCTGCCTCGCGGCCTAACTGTTCTCTCCTCTCCTGTGGGCCTTGGGGTCCACCACCTGGTTCCAGCACCGTCAGCTGGTTCCGGGCCGAGCCTTTGGCTTAGGTGCCTCCTCCTGGGTATCCGAGTTCCGCCAACGTCAGGCGGTCCTTGGTAGTGCTTTTAAGCGCGGGCACCTACAGCTTAGTAACCGGGTTCCAGCACCGTCAGCTGGTCCTCGGTCGTGCCATTGGCTCTTGCACACTGGGGCAACGCATCTGGGTTCCAGCACTGCCAGCTGGTTCTCGGCAGTGTTCTTGTCACAGGTACTCCCTCGTGCCAAACCTGGTTTCAGCACCGTCAGCTGTTTCCGGGGTGTGTCAAACTCGCTGAGACGCCTATGTTTGCCCCGTCGTGTTGCAGTCGGGTTAGCCAACTCCAGGGTGCCTCCAGTTTAGGAGCTTCCTATGTGGGCTGCGTGAACTGGTAGTCAAGGCTGGTTCTGTAGTGCCAGTAGGCCCAGCTCCCCCTGTAGGACTGTTGGGGTTCGGTAACTGCGGCTGCCTCGCGGCCTAGCTGTTCTCTCCTCTCCTTTGGGCCTTCGGGTCCACCACCTGGTTCCAGCACCGTCAGCTGGTTCTCGACAGTGTCTTTTGCTCTTGTACCTTCTGCTCCCCATCCTGGTTCCAGTACCGTCAGCTGGTTCCGGGCAGAGCCTTTGGCTTAGGTGCCTCCTTCTGGGTATCCAAGTTCCACCAACGTCAGGTGGTCCTTGGTAGTGCTTTCAGGCACGGGTACCTCCTGCTTAGTAACCGGGTTCCAGTAACGTCAGCTGGTCCTCGGTAGTTCCATTGGCTCTTGGACCTTCGGCTACCCATCCGGGTTCCAGTACCGTCAGCTGGTTCTCGGCAGTGTCTTTTGCTCTTGTACCTTCTGCTCCCCATCCTGGTTCCAGTAACGTCAGCTGGTTCCGGGCAGAGCCTTTGGCTTAGGTGCCTCCTTCTGGGTATCCGAGTTCCACCAACGCCAGGCGGTCCTTGGTAGTGCTTTTTAGCACGGGTACCTCCTGCTTAGTAACCGGGTTCCAGTAACGTCAGCTGGTCCTCGGTAGTTCCATAGGCTCTTGAACCTTCGGGTAGCCATCCGAGTTCCAGTTCCATCAGCTGGTTCTTGGCATTTTCTCAGCCTTCTTGTACCTTCTGCTACATTTCCAAGTTTAAGACCCTAAAGTCGACGACCCGGAAGACCACCCCGATGACGACGACCCGGAAGACCACCCCGATGACGACGACGACGACCCGGAAGACCACCCCGATGACGACGGCGGAGACGACGACGGCGGAGACGACGACGGCTGAGACGACGACGGCGGAGATGACGACACTGGAGACGACGACCCTGGAGACGACGACATGGAAGACCGAGAAGCAGAAGAACAAGAGGCTGCAGAACAAAGAGCAGAAGAACATTAAGCATAAGACTTAATATCAGAGCAAAAGATATTATCTAAATCATATGCAGAAGAAGACTAAGCAGTGTATGGGGGTGAGTCCGTTCCTCCTCGTGGTGCCCCTGGATAAAGCCTGATGCTGCAGGCCAAACTGAACGCGGACAAATGTAACTTTTGTGACTGGCAGAATGGAAGGTGTAATCTTCCAACTTTTATAGATAACAACTACGGGAATGCCTGTCACAAATGAGAATATGATGAAGAAGTAGAATAGGAAGAATAATAACAGTGGAATAAAAAGAATATGTAGAATAGGAAGAATAATAATAGTTGAATAAAGTGAATATGAAGAATGTAATAAAAAAAAAAAATAGGTAGAAGATGAAGAAGAAGATGAATAAGGTGAAGAAGAAGTTGATGTCAAAGATGCTGATGATGATGAAGATGAAAGTGTGGGAAAAGTAAAAAAAGAAAAAGAAAAAAAAGAAGGGGAAGGGCGTGGAATAGTGAAACATCAATATCTGACAAAATAAAAAAAAATTTACATACCTAATATCTTTTTCACTCCGAACGTCTTTAAAAAAAAAAAACATGCTATTCTATTTGATTGGGCTAAACCTCATTGCCTTTAATGTCTCCGCCACCTCCCCAAATACATCCTGCATTATTCTTAGTTGTTTTCCTTGATGTAGAATGAACCTACAAGGAAAGAAAGGGTTTATTTTAATTCCGATATGTTGGTCCCATTGACTTGCATTGGGATCGGGTATCGGTATCGGCGATATCCGATATTTTTTGAATATCGGCCGATCCCAACCGATACCGATACTTTCCGATATCGGAAGGTATCGCTCAACACTACTCATTAAACTAACTTTGTCCTTTTCCCTCCCTCCAAATATTATCTGCATGTGAATCTGCACCCTACTATTCATTTGTCTCCACACCCTCCATGCACACGATAACTGCACTTAATACTTGACTCTTGCACTTAAACACACGGGCTGATGACCGGATCATGCAGCTTTATATGAAAATCCCTATTCATTATAATTGCCAGACCTAAAATAGCAAGCACTTTTCACCTATTGTGTCCCCCCATTTCCTTGCAGATTGTAAGCTTGCGAGCAGGGACCTCACTCCTAATTTCACTCTTTAAATTGTCTTAAGTTGTACTGAAATTATTGTCTGTACATGTCCCCACTTAATTGTAAAGTGCTGTGGAATATGTTGGTGCTATATAAATAAAAAATATTATTATATTATTATTATGTATGTGATAAAAGTCTGATACCCACTGGGGCTTCAGTTAGCTGTGATAGGGTTAACTGTAGGTCCTGCCCAGTTTGGGAGCGGGAAGTGAGAGTTTGTAACAAGTCTCGAAGTGACAGGAGTCAGTGTGTGGACAGCAGTAAATGAACTAGGCAGTGGATTGCCGCAAATACCGTGCCGTGTGATTCCGTCTAAATAGCCTGGGGCAACTTCGAGATGAACGTTGGAGGCCAGAGGCACACTTTTGAAGCTACAGGGAAAGATCGGCTCAAATTACATGGAGTGGGAGGTATTTCAATCAGGATATACTGCTAGAGGTGAGGAAGATTCCCTAGGGATAAAAAAGCCAGTGAGAGGGAAATACCACTTATACAGTGGGACCAGGGCTAAAGTTGTGTACAGTTCCTGTGGGAGAGATGACAACCTGTTGGGCCTTATCCTTTGCATCCGCCTGTAAATACTGCACATACTGCCGATCACAAAGTAAAAGTTTGGTTTTTATAATCTCTGGATCCAGAAGAAGGATTCCTGGAATCAGATGAGGCCTACAGGCCAGAAGTACAGTAAGTGGAAAGAACAAAAGCAGCACACTGGGATTGGGACATCCCTTGTCTGTAGGATGAGTGAGTGGGGACCGAAGCTTGGGCAACTTACACATGGACAAAAGAAGTGCCGTATTATGAAGGCTACTTATCTGAAGATCCTGCTGTATCTTTCAATCATGAAAAGTTAAAAAAATCCAACTAAACAAATTAAGATGCCCTTAATCTGGTAGACTGGGACAATATCCTCAGAAATGAGAATACAGATAATAAATGGGAAATGTTTAAGAACATCCTAAATAGGCAGTGTAAGCGGTTTATACCTTGTGGGAATAAAAGGACTAGAAATAGGAAAAACCCAATGTGGCTAAACAAAGAAGTAAGACAGGCAATTAACAGTAAAAAGAAAGCATTTGCACTACTAAAGCAGGATGGCACCATTGAAGCTCTAAAAAACTATAGGGAGAAAAATACTTTATCTAAAAAACTAATTAAAGCTGCCAAAAAGGAAACAGAGAAGCACATTGCTAAGGAGAGTAAAACTAATCCCAAACTGTTCTTCAACTATATCAATAGTAAAAGAATAAAAACTGAAAATGTAGGCCCCTTAAAAAATAGTGAGGAAAGAATGGTTGTAGATGACGAGGAAAAAGCTAACATATTAAACACCTTCTTCTCCACGGTATTCACGGTGGAAAATGAAATGCTAGGTGAAATCCCAAGAAACAATGAAAACCCTATATTAAGGGTCACCAATCTAACCCAAGAAGAGGTGCGAAACCGGCTAAATAAGATTAAAATAGATAAATCTCCGGGTCCGGATGGCATACACCCACGAGTACTAAGAGAACTAAGTAATGTAATAGATAAACCATTATTTCTTATTTTTAGTGACTCTATAGCGACAGGGTCTGTTCCGCAGGACTGGCGCATAGCAAATGTGGTGCCAATATTCAAAAAGGGCTCTAAAAGTGAACCTGGAAATTATAGGCCAGTAAGTCTAACCTCTATTGTTGGTAAAATATTTGAAGGGTTTCTGAGGGATGTTATTCTGGATTATCTCAATGAGAATAACTGTTTAACTCCATATCAGCATGGGTTTATGAGAAATCGCTCCTGTCAAACCAATCTAATCAGTTTTTATGAAGAGGTAAGCTATAGACTGGACCACGGTGAGTCATTGGACGTGGTATATCTCGATTTTTCCAAAGCGTTTGATACCGTGCCGCACAAGAGGTTGGTACACAAAATGAGAATGCTTGGTCTGGGGGAAAATGTGTGTAAATGGGTTAGTAACTGGCTTAGTGATAGAAAGCAGAGGGTGGTTATAAATGGTATAGTCTCTAACTGGGTCGCTGTGACCAGTGGGGTACCGCAGGGGTCAGTATTGGGACCTGTTCTCTTCAACATATTCATTAATGATCTGGTAGAAGGTTTACACAGTAAAATATCGATATTTGCAGATGATACAAAACTATGTAAAGCAGTTAATACAAGAGAAGATAGTATTCTGCTACAGATGGATCTGGATAAGTTGGAAACTTGGGCTGAAAGGTGGCAGATGAGGTTTAACAATGATAAATGTAAGGTTATACACATGGGAAGAGGGAATCAATATCACCATTACACACTGAACGGGAAACCACTGGGTAAATCTGACAGGGAGAAGGACTTGGGGATCCTAGTTAATGATAAACTTACCTGGAGCAGCCAGTGCCAGGCAGCAGCTGCCAAGGCAAACAGGATCATGGGGTGCATTAAAAGAGGTCTGGATACACATGATGAGAGCATTATACTGCCTCTGTACAAATCCCTAGTTAGACCGCACATGGAGTACTGTGTCCAGTTTTGGGCACCGGTGCTCAGGAAGGATATAATGGAACTAGAGAGAGTACAAAGGAGGGCAACAAAATTAATAAAGGGGATGGGAGAACTACAATACCCAGATAGATTAGCGAAATTAGGATTATTTAGTCTAGAAAAAAGACGACTGAGGGGCGATCTAATAACCATGTATAAGTATATAAGGGGACAATACAAATATCTCGCTGAGGATCTGTTTATACCAAGGAAGGTGACGGGCACAAGGGGGCATTCTTTGCGTCTGGAGGAGAGAAGGTTTTTCCACCAACATAGAAGAGGATTCTTTACTGTTAGGGCAGTGAGAATCTGGAATTGCTTGCCTGAGGAGGTGGTGATGGCGAACTCAGTCGAGGGGTTCAAGAGAGGCCTGGATGTCTTCCTGGAGCAGAACAATATTGTATCATACAATTATTAGGTTCTGTAGAAGGACGTAGATCTGGGTATTTATTATGATGGAATATAGGCTGAACTGGATGGACAAATGTCTTTTTTCGGCCTTACTAACTATGTTACTATGTTACTATGTTACTAAACTTTTTTTTTACAAAAATTTTTAATTCCAAATTGATCCATGGAAAAGACATGGTATAGATTTACATGTTACTAGAGTTGAGCGACCTTGACCTTTTTAGAGTCGAGCCGGGTTTCGCGAAACCCGACTATCTCAAAAGTCGGGTCGAGTGAAATCGGCCGATTATGACGTAAAGTCGGGATCGACCGAAACACGAAACCCAATGCAAGTCAATGGGGCAGCATAGTCGGCAGTGAGTGGGGGCCAGGAAAACACCTAGAGTGCCCATTTTAATGTCAAAACCATCCATTCTTCTTAATGAAGCTTGTCAAGCGTAATTTACCTTATAATAATTGGAAGGCATTTGAAATTGGGGGTCATTTGGCTAAAGTTGTGGTGGGTAGGGCTGGTTCAAGTAATTAGTGGGCCCAGGAAATCTGGACCACGTCACGGCAGTGGAGCAGGGAGAGGTAAGTATTTCAACTTTGCAAGTGCTGTGAACCTGAGCAAGCAGGGGGGGCCCACTCGTTGGCATTGGCACTGGCACAGGGCCCCTCAAAGTACAGCGGTGTGTTTGCACGGCGGGGGCGCCTCTCACCGGCAGCAACACTTTTGCGTACCATGAGAGGCCCTGTGCCAGTGACGTCGCCAACTAGTATTCCTCCCCCCACCTGATGAAGGAACCTGCACTTTCATCTGCACCTTCCTGTTTGTGCCCGTGTAAGGTGGTATGGTATGCGGGAAGGGGGACCTGACTTTCAGCAGGGTCACAATCTTGCAGTGTAGCGTGCACGAGAAATGTTGCGTTATGGGTCAATGTACCAGCAGACTCATCTATCACTGGCTGGGCAATGGGCAGGATGAGGAGGAAACAAAGATATAGGCCCAAAGAATAAAGTGGGCTAAATGCAGTTCAAAATTGGTAACACAGGACTAATCAGGGGGCATTGCAGTGGAGGACAACTGGAATGAGAGGCTGACACAGAGAGTAGGCCCAAATCAGTAAGTAGTCGAAATGCAGTTCAAAATTGGCAACAGTAGTAAACAGGCGGCACAGCTTTGTTCAGTGGAGAACAGCAAGGAGTGGCAGACACCGATAGTAGGCCCCAACCCAACTAGTAGGCCAAATGCAGTCTAACATTAACAACTACTTAACGAGCGCCTGAAAACGGAATTTCAGGACAGGAAACCAGGAGAACAGCAAGGAGCGGCAGACACCGATAGTAGGCCCCAAACCAACTAGTACGCCAAATGCAGTTGTTCCGTTTAACCACAATTTAATGAGAGCCTGAAGATAGAAGTTCAGGAAAGGCAACCTGGAGAACACCTTGGAGTGGAACACACCATCTCTCTACACCCCATACCCAATTTGTAGGTCTAATGCAGCGTAGTTTCCAACAACTACTAAACGAGAGCATGATGATCGAAGCATTGGCGAGGAAACCTGGGGAACACCTTGGAGTGGAACACACCATCTCTCTACACCCCATACCCAATTTGTAGGCCTAATGCAGCGTAGTTTCCAACAACTACTAAGCGAGAGCATGATGATCGAAGCATTGGCGAGGAAACCTGGGGAACACCTTGGAGTGGAACACACCATCTCTCTACAGTGGAACACACCATCTCTCTACACCCCATACCCAATTTGTAGGCCTAATGCAGCGTAGTTTCCAACAACTACTAAACGAGAGCCGGAAGATCGAAGCTCAGGAAAGGCAACCTGGAGAACACCTTGGAGTGGAACACACCATCTCTCTACACCCCATACCCAATTTGTAGGCCCAATGCAGCGTAGTTTCCAACAACTACTAAACGAGAGCCGGAAGATCGAAGCAATGGAGAGGAAACCTGGGGAATACCTTGGAGTGTAACACACCATCTCTCTACACCCCATACCCAATTTGTAGGCCTAATGCAGCGTAGTTTCCAACAACTACTAAACGAGAGCCGGAAGATCGAAGCAATGGAGAGGAAACCTGGGGAACACCTTGGAGTGGAACACACCATCTCTCTACACCCCATACCCAATTTGTAGGCCTAATGCAGAGTAGTTTCCAACAACTACTAAACGAGAGCCGGAAGATCGAAGCAATGGAGAGGAAACCTGGGGAACACCTTGGAGTGTAACACACCATCTCTCTACACCCCATACCCAATTTGTAGGCCTAATGCAGCGTAGTTTCCAACAACTACTAAACGAGAGCACGAAGATCGAAGCAATGGAGAGGAAACCTGGGGAACACCTTGGAGTGGAACACACCATCTCTCTACACCCCATACCCAATTTGTAGGCCTAATGCAGCGTAGTTTCCAACAACTACTAAACGAGAGCATGATGATCGAAGCATTGGCGAGGAAACCTGGGGAACACCTTGGAGTGGAACACACCATCTCTCTACAGTGGAACACACCATCTCTCTACACCACATACCCAATTTGTAGGCCTAATGCAGCGTAGTATCCAACAACTACTAAACGAGAGCCGGAAGATCGAAGCTCAGGAAAGGCAACCTGGGGAACACCTTGGAGTGGAACACACCATCTCTCTACACCCCATACCCAATTTGTAGGCCTAATGCAGCGTAGTTTCCAACAACTACTAAACGAGAGCCGGAAGATCGAAGCAATGGAGAGGAAACCTGGGGAACACCTTGGAGTGTAACACACCATCTCTCTACACCCCATACCCAATTTGTAGGCCTAATGCAGCGTAGTTTCCAACAACTACTAAACGAGAGCATGAAGATCGAAGCAATGGAGAGGAAAGCTGGGGAACACCTTGGAGTGGAACACACCATCTCTCTACACCCCATACCCAATTTGTAGGCCTAATGCAGCGTAGTTTCCAACAACTACTAAACGAGAGCATGATGATCGAAGCATTGGCGAGGAAACCTGGGGAACACCTTGGAGTGGAACACACCATCTCTCTACAGTGGAACACATCATCTCTCTACACCCCATACCCAATTTGTAGGCCCAATGCAGCGTAGTTTCCAACAACTACTAAACGAGAGCCGGAAGATCGAAGCTCAGGAAAGGCAACCTGGGGAACACCTTGGAGTGTAACAAACCCTCTCTCTACACCACGGAAGGGCTGATTCTTAGGAAGGAAGGCTGTCGAAAAGAAGCAGGGCGCGTCCGAGGGTGATTATATTCTTATTAGGTATATACTCACCCTCGGACGCGCCCTGCTTCTTTATTTGTAATGAATGTTTATTTGCAATGTGGTTTTGACTTACTCTATTTTTTTGGTAAATAATGATTTTATTATTTTCATTGTTTTGCATCTTCTTGGCAATAATATAAAGAAGACGCGACAGGACAACACTCGGTGGATGCCATATCTGTGTTTAAAATTGAAAAAACCTTTCAGTTAACTACTTGCAGGAGAAAGTTATTGTAGCTGGTGGCCATTTTTAGTACTGTACCAGATTTTTGTTGTATGTGTTTGTTTTTAATGTTAAAATGTCTGCATTTGATATCTCTCCAGTATTTTCTTTTTTATAAGCAAAATACTTATTTTTATATTTTCTGATGTTGGTTCCAGGGGTACACGGGCAGCAGTGGTGTGGTCAGTGGAGGCCTAGTGGAAGGAGTGACCGCAGACAGGCATCGAAGGCCTAAAATAATAACACATGGCTGTAGGCAATTTTAAATTGGTTCCAGGGGTACACGGGCAGCAGTGGTGTGGTCAGTGGAGGCCTAGTGGAAGGAGTGATCGCAGACAGGCATCGAAGGCCTAAAATAATAACACATGGCTGTAGGCAATTTTAAATTGGTTCCAGGGGTACACGGGCAGCAGTGGTATGGTCAGTGGAGGCCTAGTGGAAGGAGTGACCGCAGACAGGCATCGAAGGCCTAAAATAATAACACATGGCTGTAGGCAATTTTAAATTGGTTCCAGGGGTACACGGGCAGCAGTGGTGTGGTCAGTGGAGGCCTAGTGGAAGGAGTGACCGCAGACAGGCATCGAAGGCCTAAAATAATAACACATGGCTGTAGGCAATTTTAAATTGGTTCCAGGGGTACACGGGCAGCAGTGGTGTGGTCAGTGGAGGCCTAGTGGAAGGAGTGACCGCAGACAGGCATCGAAGGCCTAAAATAATAACACATGGCTGTAGGCAATTTTAAATTGGTTCCAGGGGTACACGGGCAGCAGTGGTGTGGTCAGTGGAGGCCTAGTGGAAGGAGTGACCGCAGACAGGCATCGAAGGCCTAAAATAATAACACATGGCTGTAAGCAATTTTAAATTGGTTCCAGGGGTACACGGGCAGCAGTGGTGTGGTCAGTGGAGGCCTAGTGGAAGGAGTGACCGCAGACAGGCATCGAAGGCCCAAAATAATAACACATGGCTGTAGGCAATTTTAAATTGGTTCCAGGGGTACACGGGCAGCAGTGGTGTGGTCAGTGGAGGCCTAGTGGAAGGAGTGACCGCAGACAGGCATCGAAGGCCTAAAATAATAACACATGGCTGTAGGCAATTTTAAATTGGTTACAGGGGTACACGGGCAGCAGTGGTGTGGTCAGTGGAGGCCTAGTGGAAGGAGTGACCGCAGACAGGCATCGAAGGCCTAAAATAATAACACATGGCTGTAGGCAATTTTAAATTGGTTCCAGGGGTACACGGGCAGCAGTGGTGTGGTCAGTGGAGGCCTAGTGGAAGGAGTGACCACAGACAGGCATCGAAGGCCTAAAATAATAACACATGGCTGTAGGCAATTTTAAATTGGTTCCAGGGGTACACGGGCAGCAGTGCCCTGGTCATTGTAGTAGTAGTAGAAAGAATGGACCGCAGACAGGCATCGAAGGCCTAAAATAAAAAAATTGGGCTGGCTGTAGGCAATTTTAAATTGGTTCCAGGGGTACACGGGCAGCAGTGGTGTGGTCAGTGGAGGCCTAGTGGAAGGAGTGACCGCAGACAGGCATCGAAGGCCTAAAATAATAACACATGGCTGTAGGCAATTTTAAATTGGTTCCAGGGGTACACGGGCAGCAGTGGTGTTGCCAGTGGAGGCCTAGTGGAAGCAGTCACCGCAGACAGGCATCGAAGGCCTAAAATAATAACACATGGCTGTAGGCAATTTTAAATTGGTTCCAGGGGTACACGGGCAGCAGTGGTGTGGTCAGTGGAGGCCTAGTGGAAGGAGTCACCGCAGACAGGCATCGAAGGCCTAAAATAATAACACATGGCTGTAGGCAATTTTAAATTGGTTACAGGGGTACACGGGCAGCAGTGGTGTGGTCAGTGGAGGCCTAGTGGAAGGAGTGACCACAGACAGGCATCGAAGGCCTAACATAACAAAAATGTCAATACAATGGTATTGTCAGTGGCAGGCATTGAAGGATGTCAGCGCATAGACTAAACATTGGTGGAGCTGTGAGATAATTTTGCAAGTGGTAGAGCACTGTTTGAGCTGGGGTGGGGGGAAACTGTCTTGTGGCCGGCGGTACAGGCCCAGGGCCCCTCATATTACAACGGTGTGTCTGACGTTGGGTGCGCACCACCACCGCCAGAGACACTTTATTGTACTAGGAGGAACCCAGTGGCAGTGCCGTCGACCAAAAGCGGGCTCACCCACCTCTTCAGACAAACTGCACTCTCACGGGTGCTGTCGACAAGTGTCGATACCACGGCCCCGTGTGGGGAGTTTGGCCATTTAGTGAGGTGTAAACATGTCGTATGCTGGACAATCAGGTGCAGAAAATTACGAGATTGGAAAAGGCATTCAGAATAGTCCACAGGCAAGACCTTTTCATAGGAAAGCTAGGTGTCAGCCGGGCAAGGTGGGGCAAAAGATTTCGAAATCCAGTTGTGGTTCATTTTAATGAAGGTTAGATCATCTACATTTTGGGTAGCCAGACGAGTCCTTTTTTCTGTTAGTATTGAACCTGCAGCACTGAATACTCTTTCTGATAGGACACTAGCTGCCGGGCAAGCAAGCTCCTGCAATGCATATGGTATGGTCAGTGGAGGCCTAGTGGAAGGAGTGACCGCAGACAGGCATCGAAGGCCTAAAATAATAACAAATGGCTGTAGGCAATTTTAAATTGGTTCCAGGGGTACACGGGCAGCAGTGGTGTGGTCAGTGGAGGCCTAGTGGAAGGAGTGACCGCAGACAGGCATCGAAGGCCTAAAATAATAACACATGGCTGTAGGCAATTTTAAATTGGTTCCAGGGGTACACGGGCAGCAGTGGTGTGGTCAGTGGAGGCCTAGTGGAAGGAGTGACCGCAGACAGGCATCGAAGGCCTAAAATAATAACACATGGCTGTAGGCAATTTTAAATTGGTTCCAGGGGTACACGGGCAGCAGTGGTGTGGTCAGTGGAGGCCTAGTGGAAGGAGTGACCGCAGACAGGCATCGAAGGCCTAAAATAATAACACATGGCTGTAGGCAATTTTAAATTGGTTCCAGGGGTACACGGGCAGCAGTGGTGTGGTCAGTGGAGGCCTAGTGGAAGGAGTGACCGCAGACAGGCATCGAAGGCCCAAAATAATAACACATGGCTGTAGGCAATTTTAAATTGGTTCCAGGGGTACACGGGCAGCAGTGGTGTGGTCAGTGGAGGCCTAGTGGAAGGAGTGACCGCAGACAGGCATCGAAGGCCTAAAATAATAACACATGGCTGTAGGCAATTTTAAATTGGTTACAGGGGTACACGGGCAGCAGTGGTGTGGTCAGTGGAGGCCTAGTGGAAGGAGTGACCGCAGACAGGCATCGAAGGCCTAAAATAATAACACATGGCTGTAGGCAATTTTAAATTGGTTCCAGGGGTACACGGGCAGCAGTGGTGTGGTCAGTGGAGGCCTAGTGGAAGGAGTGACCACAGACAGGCATCGAAGGCCTAAAATAATAACACATGGCTGTAGGCAATTTTAAATTGGTTCCAGGGGTACACGGGCAGCAGTGCCCTGGTCATTGTAGTAGTAGTAGAAAGAATGGACCGCAGACAGGCATCGAAGGCCTAAAATAAAAAAATTGGGCTGGCTGTAGGCAATTTTAAATTGGTTCCAGGGGTACACGGGCAGCAGTGGTGTGGTCAGTGGAGGCCTAGTGGAAGGAGTGACCGCAGACAGGCATCGAAGGCCTAAAATAATAACACATGGCTGTAGGCAATTTTAAATTGGTTCCAGGGGTACACGGGCAGCAGTGGTGTTGCCAGTGGAGGCCTAGTGGAAGCAGTCACCGCAGACAGGCATCGAAGGCCTAAAATAATAACACATGGCTGTAGGCAATTTTAAATTGGTTCCAGGGGTACACGGGCAGCAGTGGTGTGGTCAGTGGAGGCCTAGTGGAAGGAGTCACCGCAGACAGGCATCGAAGGCCTAAAATAATAACACATGGCTGTAGGCAATTTTAAATTGGTTACAGGGGTACACGGGCAGCAGTGGTGTGGTCAGTGGAGGCCTAGTGGAAGGAGTGACCACAGACAGGCATCGAAGGCCTAACATAACAAAAATGTCAATACAATGGTATTGTCAGTGGCAGGCATTGAAGGATGTCAGCGCATAGACTAAACATTGGTGGAGCTGTGAGATAATTTTGCAAGTGGTAGAGCACTGTTTGAGCTGGGGTGGGGGGAAACTGTCTTGTGGCCGGCGGTACAGGCCCAGGGCCCCTCATATTACAACGGTGTGTCTGACGTTGGGTGCGCACCACCACCGCCAGAGACACTTTATTGTACTAGGAGGAACCCAGTGGCAGTGCCGTCGACCAAAAGCGGGCTCACCCACCTCTTCAGACAAACTGCACTCTCACGGGTGCTGTCGACAAGTGTCGATACCACGGCCCCGTGTGGGGAGTTTGGCCATTTAGTGAGGTGTAAACATGTCGTATGCTGGACAATCAGGTGCAGAAAATTACGAGATTGGAAAAGGCATTCAGAATAGTCCACAGGCAAGACCTTTTCATAGGAAAGCTAGGTGTCAGCCGGGCAAGGTGGGGCAAAAGATTTCGAAATCCAGTTGTGGTTCATTTTAATGAAGGTTAGATCATCTACATTTTGGGTAGCCAGACGAGTCCTTTTTTCTGTTAGTATTGAACCTGCAGCACTGAATACTCTTTCTGATAGGACACTAGCTGCCGGGCAAGCAAGCTCCTGCAATGCATATTCTGCCAATTCTGGCCAGGTGTCTAATTTTGATGCCCAGTAATCAAATGGGAATGACGGTTGAGGGAGAACATCGATAAGGGATGAAAAATAGTTTGTAACCATACTGGACAAATGTTGTCTCCTGTCACTTTGAATTGATGCTGCATTACCTGTCCTGTCTGCGGTCATAGCAAAATCACTCCACAACCTGGTCAGAAAACCCCTCTGGCCAACGCCACTTCTGATTTCTGCCCCTCTAACTCCTCTTGTCTGCTGGCCCCTGCAGCTCGTGTGAGAACGATCACGGGCGCTGTGTGCAGGGAATGCCAGAAGCAAACGGTCAACAAGAGTTGATTGTTTGGTTGCTAATATTAGTTCCAAGTTCTCATGTGGCATTATATTTTGCAATTTGCCTTTATAGCGAGGATCAAGGAGGCAGGCCAACCAGTAATCGTCATCATTCATCATTTTAGTTATGTGTGTGTCCCTTTTGAGGATACGTAAGGCATAATCCGCCATGTGGGCCAAAGTTCCCGTTCTCAAATCTGCGGTTGTGCTTGGTTGAGGGGCAGTTTCAGGCAAATCCACGTCACTTGTGTCCCTCAAAAAACCAGAACCCGGCCTTGCCGCGCCACCAATTTCCAGTGGCCCCGGAAAAGCTTCCTCATTAAAAATATAATCATCCCCATCATCCTCCTCGTCCTCCTTCTCCTCTTCGCCCGCTACCTCGTCCTGTACACTGCCCTGGCCAGACAATGGCTGACTGTCATCAAGACTTTCCTCTTCCTCAGCTGCAGACGCCTGATCCTTTATGTGCGTCAAACTTTGCATCAGCAGACGCATTAGGGGGATGCTCATGCTTATTATGGCGTTGTCTGCACTAACCAGCCGTGTGCATTCCTCAAAACACTGAAGGACTTGACACATGTCTTGAATCTTCGACCACTGCACACCTGACAACTCCATGTCTGCCATCCTACTGCCTGCCGGTGTATGTGTATCCTCCCACAAAAACATAACAGCCCGCCTCTGTTCACACAGTCTCTGAAGCATGTGCAGTGTTGAGTTCTACCTTGTTGCAACGTCTATGATTAGGCGATGCTGGGGAAGGTTCAAAGAACGCTGATAGGTCTGCATACGGCTGGAGTGTACGGGCGAACGGCGGATATGTGAGCAAAGTCCACGCACTTTGAGGAGCAGGTCGGATAACCCCGGATAACTTTTCAGGAAGCACTGCACCACCAGGTTTAAGGTGTGAGCCAGGCAAGGAATGTGTTTCAGTTGGGAAAGGGAGATGGCAGCCATGAAATTCCTTCCGTTATCACTCACTACCTTGCCTGCCTCAAGATCTACAGTGCCCAGCCACGACTGCGTTTCTTTCTGCAAGAACTCGGACAGAACTTCCGCGGTGTGTCTGTTGTCGCCCAAACACTTCATAGCCAATACAGCCTGCTGACGTTTGCCAGTAGCTGCCCCATAATGGGAGACCTGGTGTGCAACAGTGGCAGCTGCGGATGGAGTGGTTGTGCGACTGCGGTCTGTGGACGAGCTCTCGCTTCTGCAGGAGGACAAAGAGGAAGAGGAGGGGGTGCGAATGGCTACAGCCAATTGTTTCCTAGACCGTGGGCTAGGCAGAACTGTCCCAAACTTGCTGTCCCCTGTGGACCCTGCATCCACCACATTTACCCAGTGTGCCGTGATGGACACGTAACGTCCCTGGCCATGCCTACTGGTCCATGCATCTGTTGTCAGGTGCACCTTTGTGCTCACAGATTGCCTGAGTGCATGGACGATGCGCTCTTTAACATGCTGGTGGAGGGCTGGGATGGCTTTTCTGGAAAAAAAGTGTCGACTGGGTAGCTCGTAGCGTGGTACAGCGTAGTCCATCAGGGCTTTGAAAGCTTCGCTTTCAACTAACCGGTAGGGCATCATCTCTAACGAGATTAGTCTAGCTATGTGTGCGTTCAAACCCTGTGTACGCGGATGCGAGGCTAAGTAGTTCCTTTTTCTAACCATAGTCTCATGTAGGGTGAGCTGGACTGGAGAGCTGGAGATCGTGGAACTAGCGGGGGTGCCGGTGGACATGGCAGACTGAGAGACGGTGGGAGATGGTATTGTTGCCACCGGTGCCCTAGATGCAGTGTTTCCTACTACGAAACTGGTGATTCCCTGACCCTGACTGCTTTGGCCTGGCAAAGAAACCTGCACAGATACTGCAGGTGGTGCGGAAAATGGTGGCCCTACACTGCCGGAAGGGATGTTGCGTTGCTGACTAGCTTCATTGGCCGAGGGTGCTACAACCTTAAGGGACGTTTGGTAGTTAGTCCAGGCTTGCAAATGCATGGTGGTTAAATGTCTATGCATGCAACTTGTATTGAGACTTTTCAGATTCTGTCCTCTGCTTAAGGTAGTTGAACATTTTTGACAGATGACTTTGCGCTGATCAATTGGATGTTGTTTAAAAAAATGCCAGACTGCACTCTTTCTAGCATCGGATGCCTTTTCAGGCATTGCAGACTGAGCTTTAACCGGATGGCCACGCTGTCCTCCAACAGGTTTTAGCTTTGCCACGCGTTTTGGGCAAGATACGGGCCCGGCAGATGGAACCTGTTGCGATGTGGATGCCTGCTGCGGCCCCTCCTCCTTCGCTTCAGAACTGCTGCCGCCTGCACCCTGTTCCCCCAATGGCTGCCAATCGGGGTCAAGAACTGGGTCATCTATTACCTCTTCTTGTAGCTCGTGTGCAACTTCGTCTGTGTCACCGTGTCGGTCGGTGGTATAGCGTTCGTGATGGGGCAACATAGTCTCATCAGGGTCTGATTCTTGATCAGCACCCTGCGAGGGCAATGTTGTGGTCTGAGTCAAAGGACCAGCATAGTAGTCTGGCTGTGGCTGTGCATCAGTGCACTCCATGTCAGATTCAACTTGTAATGGGCATGGACTGTTAACTGCTTCACTTTCTAAGCCAGGGACGGTATGTGTAAAGAGCTCCATGGAGTAACCCGTTGTGTCGCCTGCTGCATTCTTCTCTGTTGTTGTTTTTGCTGAAGAGGACAAGGAAGCGACTTGTCCCTGACCGTGAACATCCACTAACGACGCGCTGCTTTTACTTTTACCAGTTTCACGAGAGGAGGCAAAAGAGCTAGAGGCTGAGTCAGCAAGATAAGCCAAAACTTGCTCTTGCTGCTCCGGCTTTAAAAGCGGTTTTCCTACTCCCAGAAAATGGAGCGTTCGAGGCCTTGTGTAGCCAGACGACGAACCTGGCTCCACAGCTCCACACTTAGGTGCAATATTTTTTTCCCACGACCAGCTGATGCTCCACCACTACCACTACCCTCATTACCAGCTGACAATGAACGCCCCCGGCCACGACCTCTTCCACCATACTTCCTCATTGTTTAAAAAACGTAAACAAACTAACGGTATTTGTTGCTGTCACACAAATTACACGGTGAGCTATAACTTCAGTATGATTTAGCTACCCCTTTACAGGTGAGTGAGACCACAACGAAAATCAGGCACAATGTTACACACTCTGTTGTTGGTGGCAACAAATGAGAGAGATGCCACACACGCAGGACTGTCACTGAAGCGCAAATGTAAATATTAATCTCCCACTGATTTGTGTTTTTTTTTTTAAAAAGGAGACTTTAGAAAAAAAAAAAAAATGATTTTTTAAGGAAGAATTTATAAACCAAATAAAATGAAATGATTTTTTCAGGGAGAATTTAGAAAACAAATAAAACATAAAATAGCCTTTCTAGGGCCCAGTGAGTGAGAGAGGACGCACACAGGAGTCAGGAGTGGCACACAAGCCCAGAGGCCAATATTTATCTCCCACTGATTGATTTAGTGATTTTTTCAGGTAGATTTTGGAACCCAAATCAAGCAAAAAAATTAATAGGCTTTCTATGGCCCACAATTGGAGAGAGAGAGATGGCACACCCAGGAGTCAAGACTGGCACACAAGCAGAAAGGGCAATATTAATCTCCCACTGATTTGATTTTTTTTTTTTTTCAGGGAGACTTTAGAAAAAAAAAATACAAAAAAAATGATTTTTTTCAGGAATAATTTAGAAACCAAATAAAATAAAATGATTTTTTCAGGGAGAATTTAGAAAACAAATAAAACAAAAAATAGGCTTTCTAGGGCCCACTGAGTGAGAGAGGATGCACACAGGAGTCAGGAGTGGCACACAAGCCCAGAGGCCAATATTTATCTCCCACTGATTGATTAAGTGATTTTTTCAGGTAGATTTTGGAACCCAAATCAAGCAAAAAAATTAATAGGCTTTCTATGGCCCACAATTGGAGAGAGAGAGATGGCACACCCAGGAGTCAAGACTGGCACACAAGCAGAAAGGGCAATATTAATCTCCCACTGATTTGTTTTTTTTTTTTTTTTCAGGGAGACTTTAGAAAAAAAAAATACAAAAAAAAAATGATTTTTTCAGGAATAATTTAGAAACCAAATAAAATAAAATGATTTTTTCAGGGAGAATTTAGAAAACAAATAAAACAAAAAATAGGCTTTCTAGGGCCCACTGAGTGAGAGAGGACGCACACAGGAGTCAGGAGTGGCACACAAGCCCAGAGGCCAATATTTATCTCCCACTGATTGATTTATTGATTTTTTCAGGTAGAATTTAGAACCCAAATCAACCAAAAAAATAAATAGGCTTTCTATGGCCCACTATTTGTGAGAGAGATGGCACGCTCAGGACTGGCACACAAGCCCAGAGGCCAATATTAATCTCCCACTTTTTTTTTTTTTTCCAGGGAAAATTTATAAACCCAATAAAAAAAATAATAAATAGGCTTTCTATGGCCCACTATCTGAGAGAGAGAGATGGCACGCTTAGGACTGGCACACAAGCCCAAAGGCCAATATTAATCTCCCACTGATTGATTTATTGATTTTTTCAGGTAGATTTTGGAACCCAAATCAAGCAAAAAAATAAATAGGCTTTCTATGGCCCACTGAGTGAGAGATGGCACACACAGGAGTCAGGAGTGGCACACAAGCCCTGAGGCCAATATTTTTCTCCCACTGATTGATGTAGTGATTTTTTCAGGTAGATTTTAGAACCCAAATCAAGCAAAAAAATAAATAGGCTTTCTATGGCCCACTGAGTGAGAGATGACACAGACAGGGATGGCACTCTTGCAGAAATGCCAATCTTAATCTCCCACAAAAAAACAAGATAGCTGTGCAGAAAGGAAGGAACAAGAGGATTTGTGCTTTGAAAAAAGCAGTTGGTTTGCACAGCGGCGTACACACAGCAATGCAGCTATCAGGGAGCCTTCTAGGGCAGCCCAATGAGCTACAGCGCTGAGGGGAAAAAAAAAAAAATGTAGCTTCCACTGTCCCTGCACACCGAAGGTGGTGTTGGGCAGTGGAAATCGCTACAGCACAAGCGGTTTGGTGGTTAATGGACCCTGCCTAACGCTATCACTGCTTCTGACGAAGCGGCAGCAACCTCTCCCTAGGCTCAGATCAGCAGCAGTAACATGGCGGTCGGCGGGAACGCCCCTTTATAGCCCCTGTGACGCCGCGGACAGGAAGCCAATCACTGCAATGCCCTTCTCTAAGATGGTGGGGACCAGGACCTATGTCATCACGCTGCCCACACTCTGCGTTTACCTTCATTGGCTGAGAAATGGCGCTTTTCGCGTCATTGAAACGCGACTTTGGCACAAAAGTCGCGTACCGCATGGCCGACCCCGCACAGGGGTCGGATCGGGTTTCATGAAACCCGACTTTGTCAAAAGTCGGCGACTTTTGAAAATGTTCGACCCGTTTCGCTCAAGCCTACATGTTACTCATGACTGAGGGTGTTATATGTTGTGAATTCAGCTTTTGGGCTCCCTCCGGTGGTTGTAGAGGGTAATGCAGTTGTGTCTGGATTGCAGGAGTGGACATGTGTTTCTACTAATTGCAGGACGGACTGGGGTATATAGCTTTGCAGGATCCTTTAATCAGTGCCAGTTGTCCATTGTTCTTGAAGGATTCACTTCCCTGCTGGTCTCTCCAGTTTGCTGTGTTTTTCTACAAAGATAACTAGAAACAAGAGGAAAGGAGCTGCTCAATAGAATGCACACCCAGGGCTTTTCATTTTTTCTACAAAGATAAGTCCTGGCTTTGTTTTTGCTGTCCACCTGCAGTGGACCTTATAGTTCTGTGCATTTTCATGTTTTTGTCTTGTCCAGCTTGGTCTGTGAAGGATTTTTTGCAGCCTAGCTATTTCTCTGGAGATGCAGATATACCCCCCATGTCTTTAGTCAGATGTGGTGATCTGTATTTTCTGCGGTGGATATTTTCGAGTGTTTTTGTACTGACCGCATAGTACTCTGTTCTATTCTTTCTTTTTAGCTAGTATGGCCTCCTATGCTAAAATCTGATTTCATATCTGCGTATGTTTTTTCCCTCTCTTCTCACAGTCAATATTTCAGGGGGGCTATCTATCCTTTGGGGATTTTCTCTGAGGCAAGATAGGTTTCCTGTTTCTGTCTTTAGGGGAAGTTAGTTCTTAGGCTGTGCCGAGGGGTCTAGGGAGTGTTAGGTACCCCCCACGGCTGCTTTTAGTTGCGCTGCTAGGTTCAGGGTTTGCGGTCAGTACAGGGACCACCTTCTCCAGATTACGTCTCATGCTGCTCCAAGGCCACCAGATCATAACAGTACAACTGGCCAACAATGAGTTAATTGCATCTCAGAAGAAGGGTGGAAAGATTTTGAGCCATTTTTTTTTCCTTGTTTGGTCTGTTCTTCCCTCTTTACCTCTGGGTGGCTACGGAGTCTAGTATTAACATGAATGTTCAGGAGTTAGTTTCTCGGGTGGATCAGCTTGCTGCTAGGGTACAGGGTATTTCAGATTTCATTGTTCAGACTCCTGCCTTAGAACCTAAGATTCCCACTCCTGATTTATTATTTGGTGACAGATCCAAATTTTTGAGTTTCAAAAATAACTGTAAACTGTTTTTTGCATTAAGACCCCGGTCTTCTGGTGATCCTATTCAGCAGGTTAAAATCATCATATCTCTGCTACGTGCTGACCCATAGGATTGGGCATTTTCCCTGGAATCTGGCAATCCTGCTTTGCTTAATGTTGATTCTTTCTTTCAAGCATTGGGGTTGTTGTATGATGAGCCTAATTCTGTGGATCAGGCTGAGAAAATTTTGCTAGCCCTGTGTCAAGGTCAAGAAGCAGCAGAATCGTATTGCCAGAAATTTAGAAAATGGTCTGTACTGACTAAATGGAATGAGGATGCCTTGGCGGCAATTTTCAGAAAGGGCTTTCTGAATCCGTTAAAGACGTTATGGTGGGGTTTCCCACGTCTGCTGGTCTGAGTGATTCTATGTCTCTGGCTATTCAGATTGATCGGCACTTGCGCGAGCGCAGAATTGTGCACACTGTGGCGTTGCCCTCTGAGCGGATCCCTGAGCCTATGCAGTGTGACAGGATTTTGTCTAGAGCTGAACGTCAAACATTCCGGCGTCAGAATAGGTTGTGTTTTTACTGCGGCGATTCTGCTCATGTTATTTCTGATTGCCCTAAGCGTACTAAGAGAATCGCTAGTTCTGTTGCCATCAGTACTATACAATCAAAATTTATGTTATCTGTGACCTTGATCTGCTCATTATCATCATTTTCTGTCATGGCTTTTGTGGATTCAGGCGCCGCTCTGAACTTAATGGACTTAGAATTTGCCAGACGTTGTGGTTTTCCCTTGCAGCCTTTGCAGAACCCTATTCCTTTGAGGGGCATTGATGCTACACCGTTGGCTAAAAATAAACCTCAGTTTTGGACACAGCTGAACATGTGCATGGCGCCAGCCCATCAGGAAGATTGTCGTTTTCTGGTGTTGCATAATTTGCATGATGATATTGTGCTGGGTTTTCCATGGTTACAGCTACATAATCCGGTGTTAGACTGGAAATCCATGTCTGTGACTAGTTGAGGTTGTCAGGGGGGTCATGATCAGGTTCCTTTGATGTCAATTTCCTCTTCCCCCTCTTCTAAAGTTCCTGAGTTTTTGTCTGACTTCCAGGATGTATTCGATGAGCCCAAATCCAGTTCCCTTCCGCCGCATAGGGACTGTGATTGTGCTATAATAAGTGCATCTGCAGATTGTTCTCACCTGCTGGGATCTATATACCTTCAGGCTTCTTCTCTGATAGTAATGAAATGTAGTTTCAATTATTGGGGCTCCTTCAACATACTAGTTATCTAGCACACTGATGAAGGTCCAGTTACGACCGAAACGTTTGTGTTACTGTATGTATAATAAACCCCAATTTTGCATCACAACACGTCCGGAGTGTGCCAGTCACTTATTATCTATATATTGAGGCTTGGGAACCTATGACCGTGCACCTCCTTCCTTCGGCTGTGCTGAACATTCTCTATATTACCTGTGATTGTGCTATTGACTTGATTCCAGGTTGTAAGTTCCCTAAGGGTCGACTTTTCAACTTGTCTGTGCCTGAACATGCCGCCATGCGGAGCTATATTAAGGAGTCTTTGGAGAAAGGGCATATTCGGCCATCTTCTTCACCGTTGGGCGCGGGGTTCTCTTTTGTTGCCAAGAAGGATGGATCCTTGAGATCCTGTATTGATTATCGCCTCTTGAATAAGATCATGGTTAAATTTCAATACCCCTTGCCTTTGCTTACTGATTTGTTTGCTAGGATTAAGGGGTCTAGCTGGTTTACTAAGATTGACCTTCGAGGGGCATATAATCTTATTCGTATCAAGCAGGGTGACGAATGGAAAACTGCATTTAATACGCCCGAAGGCCATTTTGAATACCTTGTGATGCCATTTGGACTCTCTAATGCCCCATCTGTGTTCCAATCCTTCATGCATGATATCTTTCGGAGTTATCTTGATAAATTCATGGTTGTATATTTGGATGATATTTTGATTTTTTCCAATGATTGGGAGTCTCATGTGAAACAGGTCAGGATGGTATTTCAGATCCTCCGTGATAATGCTTAGTTTGTGAAGGGGTCAAAGTGCCTCTTTGGAGTGCAGAAGGTTTCTTTTTGGGGTTTCATTTTTTCTCCCTCATCTATAGAAATGGATCCGGTTAAGGTTCAGGCCATTCATGATTGGATTCAGCCCACATCTGTGAAGAGCCTTCAGAAATTCTTGGGCTTTGCTAACTTTTATCGTCGTTTCATTGCCAACTTCTCCAGTGTGGTTAAACCTCTAACCGATTTGACCAAGAAAGGCGCTGATGTGACGAATTGGTCCTCCGTGGCTGTTTCTGCCTTTCATGAGCTTAAACGCCGATTTACTTCTGCCCCTGTGTTGCGTCAGCCAGATGTTTCTCTTCCATTTCAGGTTGAGGTTGACGCGTCTGAGATTGGGGCAGGGGCCGTCTTGTCTCAGAGGAATTCTGATGGTTCCTTGATGAAACCGTGTGCCTTCTTTTCTCGGAAGTTTTCGCCTGCGGAACGCAATTATGATGTCGGCAATCGGGAGTTGTTGGCTATGAAGTGGGCATTTGAGGAGTGGCGACATTGGCTTGAGGGAGCTAAGCACCGTATTGTGGTCCTGACCGATCATAAGAATCTGATTTACCTCGAGTCTGCCAAACGGCTGAATCCTAGACAGGCTCGATGGTCCCTAGTTTTCTCTCGTTTTGATTTTGTGGTCTCGTACATTCCTGGTACTAAGAATGTTAAGGCGGATGCCCTCTCTAGGAGTTTTTTTATTCCCCTGGGGTTCTTGAGGCGGTCGGCATTTTGAAGAAAGGGGTGATTCTTTCTGCCATCTCCCCTGATTTGCGACGGGTTCTTCAGGAATTTGAGGCTGATAAGCCTGACCGCTCTCCTGTGGGGAAACTGTTTGTTCCTGATAGATGGACTACTAAAGTGATTTCTGAGGTTCATTGTTCTGTGTTGGCTGGCCATCCTGGGATTTTTGGTACCAGAGATTTGGTTAGTAGGTCCTTTTGGTGGCCTTCTTTGTCACGGGATGTGCGTTCTTTTGTGCAGTCCTGTGGGATTTGTGCGCGGGCTAAGCCTTGCTGTTCCCGCGCTATTGGGTTGCTTTTGCCATTACCGGTCCCCGAGAGGCCCTGGACACATATTTCTATGGATTTTATTTCCGATCTTCCTGTTTCCCAAAGAATGTCGGTTATCTGGGTTGTCTGTGACCGATTTTCTAAGATGGTTCATTTGGTGCCTTTGCCTAAATTGCCTTCTTCTTCTGATTTGGTTCCGTTGTTTTTTCAGCATGTGGTGCGTTTGCATGGTATTCCGGAGAATATTGTGTCCGACAGAGGTTCCCAGTTTGTTTCTAGGTTTTGGCGGGCCTTTTGTGCCAAGCTGGGCATTGATTTGTCTTTTTCTTCTGCATTTCATCCTCAGACAAAAGGCCAGACTGAGCGAACTAATCAGACCTTGGAGACCTATTTGAGATGCTTTGTGTCTGCTGATCAGGATGATTGGGTGGCTTTTTTGCCATTGCCCTTAATAATCGGGCTAGTTCGGCTACTTTGATTTTGCCTTTTTTTTGTAATTTTGGTTTTCATCCTCGTTTTTCTTCTGGGCAGGTTGAGCCTTCTGACCTTCCTGGTGTGGATTCTGTGGTCGACAGGTTGCAGCAGATTTGGGCTTATGTGGTGGACAATTTGGTGCTGGCTCAGGAGGAGGCTCAACGTTTTGCTAATCGTCGTCGGTGTGTTGGTACCCGGCTTCGGATTGGGGATCTGGTTTGGTTATCTTCCCGTCATGTTCCTATGAAGGTTTCTTCCCCTAAGTTTAAGCCTCGATTTATTGATCCTTATAGGATTTCTGAGATTATTAATCCGGTGTCCTTTCGCCTGGCGCTTCCGGCCTCGTTTGCTATTCATAATGTCTTCCATAAATCTTTGTTGCGGAAATATGTGGAGCCCGTTGTTTCCTCTGTTTATCCTCCGGCCCCTGTATTGGTCGATGGGGAGTTGGAATATGTTGTTGAGAAGATTTTGGATTCTCTTTTTTCGAGGCGGAAGCTTCAGTACCTTGTCAAGTGGAAGGGTTATGGCCAGGAGGATAATTCTTGGGTTTCTGCCTCTGATGTCCATGCCATTGATTTGGTTCGTGCCTTTCATCAGGCTCATCCTGATCGGCCTGGGGGCTCTGGTGAGGGTTCGGTGACCCCTCCTCAAGGGGGGGGGTACTGTTGTGAATTCAGCTTTTGGGCTCCCTCCGGTGGTTGTAGAGGGTAATGCAGTTGTGTCTGGATTGCAGGAGTGGACATGTGTTTCTACTAATTGCAGGACGGACTGGGGTATATAGCTTTGCAGGATCCTTTAATCAGTGCCAGTTGTCCATTGTTCTTGAAGGATTCACTTTCCTGCTGGTCTCTCCAGTTTGCTGTGTTTTTCTACAAAGATAAGTCCTGGCTTTGTTTTTTCTGTCCACCTGCAGTGGACCTTATAGTTCTGTGCATTTTCATGTTTTTGTCTTGTCCAGCTTGGTCTGTGAAGGATTTTTTGCAGCCTAGCTATTTCTCTGGAGATGCAGATATACCCCCCATGTCTTTAGTCAGATGTGGTGATCCGTATTTTCTGCGGTGGATATTTTCTAGTGTTTTTGTACTGACCGCATAGTACTCTGTTCTATTCTCTCTTTTTAGCTAGTATGGCCTCCTATGCTAAAATCTGATTTCATATCTGCGTATGTTTTTTCCCTCTCCTCTCACAGTCAATATTTGTGGGGGGCTATCTATCCTTTGGGGATTTTCTCTGAGGCAAGATAGGTTTTCTGTTTCTGTCTTTAGGGGTATTTAGATCTTAGGCTGTGCCGAGGGGTCTAGGGAGTGTTAGGTACCCCCCACGGCTGCTTTTAGTTGCGCTGCTAGGTTCAGGGTTTGCGGTCAGTACAGGGGCCACCTTCTCCAGAGTACGTCTCATGCTGCTCCAAGGCCACCAGATCATAACAGTTATACACCTGAAAGGTGTAGATCTATGCTATGCCTTTTCCATGGATCCTGTAGCTATGCTATGAATTTGGAATTTTAACTAATTTTTTTCACTTGGTTACTATTATTGGTTAATATTATCACTCTATCTATATACTTCTTCACCCACAGGAGCAAAATACTGTACACATTAAATCTCGCTAGCGTCCTCCTGTCATGAGATTGGGGCACCCAACGGATTATAGCGACGGCGCCAAAGAGTCACCGCTAAAATGGCTGAACCACCACACACAACACACAAACATTTCTCAAACACCATACAAACATCACACAGACAGCAAACATACACCAAACCACAAGGACAGCACAGCACCACACAAATGCCACAACATACCACACAAACACCAGACCACTCTAGACACACACAACACAAACACCACCCCACAAATGCCAAAACACCACCCCATAAATACCACATGCTCACCACACACACAGACACATGCACAAAGACACACACACAAGGACCACAAACGCATGCAAACACACTCAGATGGATGCACCCTATGCACATGGACAAACTCTACTGAGCAGCAATATTGGTCAAGCAAAAAATGCCTCATAGTAAGATTGTCATTATTGCTTACTTTGCAGGGAGCTTTCATCACTGAAGCTGCTGAGGTAAAGTGAAAGCGGAGCTCTGATTGGTTTCTATGGGCAACTAGACAAGTCTTCCTGTGAGGCGGTTTTCATTACTGAAATGTGAGCTCCTTCAGGTCATAGTAATACTGTGTGAGGGCTGCTCTGTATTTACCATTCATCCTATTAAATCTCTTATCAGTGTCAGGTGAATACTAAAGAGCCATAATACTAAGCAGTCATCTATTGGGAAAGTTCATGCAAAAGCTAAGAAAGCAAAATTGGGTCAAAGAGCTGAAACAAGTGAGCAACGTGACTCGAGGCTTGAAAAGAAATGGACGAGACAGTCTAAATGTAAGGTACCTGAGACATCAGATCAACAGGAATGTCGTCTTCACAAGAATTAGATAAGGCAGGCTGAAGCAAGGAATATGGAAACATCTGAACAAAAGGATGAACGTTGTGAAAATGACCGCATATGACATATGCAACGTGTGCAAAGATGTAGGCAGGCTGATTTGAGTGTGGAAGCATTTCACTACAACCGAATTCAAGACTATAGGTCACATCAGAAAGTCATAATTGGCAAAATGGACATAATATGCAAACATTGTCAAGCAAGAAGTTTGACTTGGAATCGCCTGGTATGTGTTGCTCAAAATGCAAAGTCAGTTTGCCACCTTTAGATCTACCTCCTGAACCACTTCTTTCATACATGTCAGGAACAACTCCCGGGTCCAAGCATTTTCTGCAAAATATTAGGAGATACAATTCATCTTTGCAGAAAGGCATAGACGATATGATGCTCTGCAATATCCGATAATATTTTGGAAAGGGAAAGATGACTATCACTTAAATCTAACACAGACTGATCCCAAGACTGCTAGGCCAAACAATAAAAAAAAATCAGCTATGAACTTTTATGCCTACCAAATAATGATCAGACATTGGTCTTATAACCACATTCTACAATGTAGGCATATGTAGTTGATATGTATGCCAAGATGGAAAGTGAGGGTCTTTTGTTCAGGGTGGGCCATGTATATGGATACACCTGGGTGGGCCATGTGTATGGATACACCTAAATAAAATAGGAATGGTTGGTGATATCAGCTTCCTGGTTGTGGCACATTATTATATGTGAGGGGGAAAACTTTTCAAGATGGCTGATGACCGTGGCGGACATTTTGTAGTCAACCATTTTGGATCCAACTTTATAAATAGCCCACCCAGGTGTATCCATATAAATGGCCCACCCGTTACATACAAATGAACCAACAAAAGCTTAGAGTGGATGAATACATTCATTTAAGGGATGCTGTTGCTAATAGTGGCAACATGGCTGACATTGGGTGTACGTTTATTTTACCGGCTACATTTACTAGAAGTCCCAGACACATGCATGAGTATGCTGAGGACGCCATGACATATGTTCGGATATATGGTCGTTCTGATTAGTTTATTACAGTTGCATGTAATCCAACTTGGCCAGAGATAAGGGAAGAGCTTCATTTTTTTGATACTTATGTATGGCAGCGAAATGTACCGTCAAAAATTATAATACCCTGTAGATGAGCAATATAATAACAATACATTTTGAACATGGTTTTTTAGTCTTTTTTGAGGTTTAACAGCAACTAAATGTATCTGAGAAAATGCACTGCCTTATGGATGAGCAATATAGTACTGATACATTTTGAACAAGTTTTTGGGGCGTAAACACCAAAGAAATGTACCTCAGAACAAGGAAAAGTTTATGGGCAACAAATGTGAACAAACAAGGAACATTTTAAAACCCTTTTTCATAGTGTTATATACTGCACAAGTGTGACAGAAAACTTTAATACTCAATGGATAAATAATCTAATCCTGGAATATTTTCTATGCTTTTTGTAAGTTTTACATACCACCATGATGCAACAATAACCATGCTAAACGGTATAGATGAGTCATGAAAGCCATGCAAATTTTGATTGAAAATATTTTAAAAGTGTATTTGATGTACTTATACAGTCATAAAGGTTTTGCAAAAAGTGCAAAGCCAGACAGAAATCAATAGGAGGGTCAGCCATTGACCATTGAAAGACAACATCTGGTGGCCATCATTAAAATTCAGAATATTACAAACACTTTATGTGCAGCTATCATCAGGTGATGTGGAAAAGTGTTGGCTTTCCCATGCTTTCTTCATTTTAATGAGAGTGAGCCTGTCTGCATGCAAAGATGCAAAGTTCTCCTAGTAGCATGAGTCTAGCAGGATAAGCAACCAACACTTTTTTTGCCAAAAGGGATGTAACGTGAGGGTCACAGGAAAGACAGTGGTACATAAAGTCTGCCATATGTGCTAATGTCCGTACATATAACACTTTTCTGTCTCCACCAGGTTGATGACACTCCATCTTCTGCTCCCTTTCATCCTCCTCATTCCCATCCTCAGCCCATCTACATAGTAGAGAAGGAACAAAGGTTCTGTGGGTGCTAGCCTCTGTTGCACTAGCCACCAGCTCCTGTTACTCCTATTCCTCCTCCTGTTACCCCATCCATGCTGAGAAGATGAGATGCGGCTTGCCTAGGAAGAATATCTGATATCTTCCTTTATCTCCACCTTGTCCGCATGCATAAATTCATGTTTATTTGTGAGCAGTGACTGTTTAAGTAGTCATGGAAGCGGGATTCCTGCACTGTCTATGGCATTATTGCCTCTCACCATCTTTGTGGAATACTCAAAGTCTTGGGGAAATGCACAACTGTCAGACCTCCATGTCCACTCTTCAGATGTTATGTGCGGAGGTTGACCAGAATGCAGAAGGGCAAGTTGGAGCTGCTACTCAACAACTGGCCTCTTCTGCTCACAAAGCCTTGCTAGCATGTGCAGTGTAGAGTTCCAGAGCATGGGCACATCACACAGCAGTCAATGAGCTGACACTTGCATGCACTGTGGTAGAACTGCAAGAGCAGCAGCAGCTATAGCCCATTAGTGGAAATGGGCGCTGATGTATCGTACCTTGACCAGTAGTTCTGGCAAAGCTGGGTATGTTTTCAGAAACCGCTGAACTACTAAGTTGAACACATGTACCAAGCATGGTAAGTGCATGAGCTTGCCAAGCTTCACAGACGCCAATCTTGGTTACACCCATTATCACACACTACCATGACTGGTTTGAGGTTCAGTGGAAAAAACACAGATCTGTCTGATCTGTTATTCCTTTTAGTAGCTCTGCCTCTGTGTGTTGTTTGTCGCCAGACAAATTAGCTTGAGCAGAGCCTATTGCCACTCCGCTGCGTGAGTGCTGCAGAGCTTCCAGATACAGTCTGATATGGATGATATGTTCTGATTTAGCATAAAGAAGATGGAGGATGAGGTAGAAAAGGAGAGGGTGTACGAACTGGTATCGAAGGTAAGGGAAACCCTAATAGAAGTAGGGCCAGCAATCCTCGGTGTTGGGGCACATGCGCCATGCCTGGGTATGACTCGGCCCCATCCTCCTCAGTTCACCCAGTGTGCCTTCAGGATAATGTAGCGTCCTTGGCCAGAAGCACTTGTCCACATGTAGGTCATTAAGTGGACAATGCCAATAAGTGCACTGGTAAGGACACCGGTAATGTTCCTGGACAAGTGGTGGTACAAATAAGGGACACCACCCCGGGAGAAAAAGTGGTGGCTGGGGATCAAGTACCGAGGGACGGCTGCTGCCATGAGTCGGCAGAAATCCTCTTTATCAGCCTAAATGGCAAAATGTTCAATGTAAGCAGCCTGAAAATGTGCCCGTTCAACATTTGGGCCTATGGGTAGGTTTGTGCTAGGGTACTTTCTTTTTAATTGCAAGTCCTGGGTTGGGGACAGCTGAAAACTGTTCTGGGACAAGGATTTGAATATGCCTGATGATGGTAAGTTAGAATGTGCGAATATAATTGCGGGGGAAGGAGGCATCTGCACCAGTGTTTTTGGCATTGTATTGGGAAGCATATAGCACAGGTAAAAAGGCAGTGGTGTCACCCTATGGAACCAATCATGGACCCAGGCATTCGGCGCAATGAGTTGGATGCAAAGATCATGATCATGCTGCTGGTGGTTAGGTTCTTAATACTAATTCTTCTGCTGATCTTAGCATGGCACAGGTTGCAAATGGCCATTTTATTAGTCTCAGAACTCTCTTGAAAAAGTCCCAGACTAGAAAAACTTAACTCTTTGACAGAGAAATGCAAGAGTGTCCATACTTGGCAGAACAATTTTCTGTCTACCTCTGGTCACCTGATTGCTTCTTCCTGTCTATTTTGGTGCTGCTGATATCTCCCCCTCAGAGCCATAGGCCTCGCTCTGCATGTCAGCTTCCCAGGTTGGATGGGTGACATCGTGACTTAACAACAACAAAACTTAGCGGCAACCGTGTTTCATCATCATCTTCCACTTTATCCAAAATTTGCCATTTGTGCATCACTGACCGTCCTGGAGCATGCAGGTTGAGATGCCACAATCAAGAAATTATGCAGTAAAGAGCTCCTTAGAGTGTCCTAGTCTGTTATCATTAGTCATGTGACTGAAAGTGGTGGGAAAAAGCAGGAGCAGGGTAAGGATTAAGATCCAGACTTTCGGCTGATGAGACTGGAAGGTGTGGAAGACTGGGAAATGCTACCAAGCCTGCTGAGAGCACTATCTGCTATCCAACTGACCACCTGTGTGCACTACTATGGCTTCAGAAGTGGTCTTCTCTGTCTCCCTGTAAATTGAGACAGGAACCTATGTGTTGAGGATGGGCAAGTTTCTTGTGCTCCAGCGACAGGTGTAGTTACACCTGCCCCAACTCCATAGCATCTGCATGCACTTCCACTTCCCTGTCCCCTTATGAATTTTGTAATTGCTAAGTCTATTGAAACCAAGTTTTTGATAAATAAAATAAACAAATTGGTCACCTGCAGCAATCAAAGTGATTTTTGAAAATTTACCCTACCATAGTGCAACAAAAAGAACACAAAAGTGTATGGATTAGAATCAAATTCAATCCAGAAAAATGTTTCATTGCTTTTTTTCAGTTTTATAAATCACATAAATGTTCCCACACCACGTAACACTGCTTGTCTGAGAAATGAAACCCTACCAATTTTTTTAAACATTTTTCTCCATTTTAGAGACAACATAAATATTCACAGACCACATAACACTGTATGGCTGAGAAATGGAAGCCACAAAACTTTTAAATGCTTTTTCTCAGTTTTAGGGATCGCATACATTTTTACAGACCATAAAACACTGTATAGATGAGAAGTAGAACCCTATAACATTTTTAAAAGCTTTTTCTCAGTTTTAAAGATCACAGAAATGTTCCCAGACCACAAAATGCTGCATAAGTGTGGAAGAAAAGGAGGAAGACATGAAGGAGGATGAGGAGCTGAATCCACCTGATGGTTTGGTAAGTGATAGCAATGCACAGCGGGATAGCTCCTCAACAGGTCGAGCTTCCATTGGACGCCAGTTCATCGGAAGATGATGGGAGTGAAGACCGTGAGGAGGATGGCAGTAGAAGTGAGGGGGAATGCCTTGTCAGTCGGCAGATCCATCTGCTGGAGTCCCCAGGAAGTTTTAACAAGTTTTCTTTTGAGGACAAGGTCTGCGGTGATGAGGCGCCTTCGAGGGGGAAGAAGAGGGCAAGAAAATAACCGAGAAAAATATTGGAGAAGCTTGTACATGTCCCTGTCCCTGGGTCCACCTGATCCTGCTGTGTGGAACCCGCTGCTTACTCCTCCTCAGACCCTGCTGTGTGTCTGCAGCGAGGTAGTGGAGAGAGCATAGCCTGTGTTACCGAAGGTGCTGTCCCTGCTTCTGGTAGGCAGCAGAAGTGGCAGCGAAAGGCATGCCGCTGTAAAGTCGGGCAGTGGCTGCGTGACAAGTGACTCGGCGGTGAGCAGGAGCGGTACCAAGGGCACAGGTGCTAAAGCAGGTCTTTAGGGAAAGGCAGGGCCATCCTGACTGTCACTGTCACTGTCACTGGTGCTGTCACTCGAGGCTCTGTAGACAGGAATGAAGAAAAATTTGCAAAAGCTGCCATTACTAAGCCCGCTGCTCTTAGAAATCAAACTGTCGGTGGGTTTTTGTCAGCCAGAGCTACATCCCTTGTGATGGGTGTTGGTCTGTCAGGGTCCTACACATGCGGATCTATTACTCTATCGTTACCTGGCACCTCAGCAGAGAAACAGTTAAAGCACTTGCAGACAGTGGTCAAAGTGTCTAAGCTGCTGGCTGCAGAGCAGTTATCACCAGTATCCCAGCCAGCTCAGACTGCATCTTCAACTGGGGGTTCTGGGTGTTTGGGTCCCTTGAGCAGGGGTCTGTTACCTTAGCAGATCAGGCATTAGGGGTCCCAGCAGCATCAAAGGGGATGGGGAAGCGATCAGCACCTGCATCTGTGAGCTGTGAAGTGAGGGCTGGGCAGAAACTTAACCCTGTAGCTGCAGCAGAAAATCAGGAGCCACAGCTGGCTAAGAGATAAACTTGGCAATAGCCCTTTTAGAAATAAACAGCAAAAATAAATGCAAAGCTGGAAGTAACCTCAATAAAAACACACAGAGTGTGGGTGCAACGAAGGTGTAAGTGGTAAGGCTGTGGGGAATATGGATAAGCAGAATGTGAGTGGTAATGATGATGGCTCTTGTGTGTATTCCCTTCCTTTTGCCGGTATTCAATATGGCGGTTATGACAAGCGTGTGTGCCCCGCACCCGCTGGAAGAGCCCTGTGTCTCCGGCTTCAATTTTCCGAGTGCGCATTTCCTTTGACATCATTTGGGGATTTCTCCTCGATGTGCGGTTTTCGTGAATGCTGGAGAGCGGGTATACTACTTCCGGTGGTGGTAGCAGTGCGCACGCACATAGCGGACATGCTGCATAATGAATGCCATTATAAAAGCGCCGGGGTGGGGGAAGCTTGATACATTCCCTTTTGATTAAGCCTACGCGAAACGCGCGTCAGGGGGTTGATCCGGTCCTTTGGCCTTGTACTACATTCACCATGGGTAAGAAATTTGGCTACTAGATGGACTGCAATTGTCTTTCTCCTCTGTGGGGGTACTGGTCACTGTGACAGCCTAAGGGGGAACGCACTATGTTAAGGACATCCAATACTTAGGTTAACACTGATTTTATATGAACAGTACTTGTATTGGGTGTCAGAAAGATTTAAAGCCATTATGATTTGCAGTGGTTTATACTAGTACCATTGTGATGGTTTATATAATTTTCTTTCATGCCTGGGACTTACTTGTCTCTTACTAGGGTCTCTTGTTTGTTCTATTGTTGTGTTATATTGTGATAAATTGTGCAATAATATTTGTAATAAAATGTACACTTTTTAAACTAATTCATGTGTATGGAACTCCAGTTTTTTGTTTCTTAATGAGGAGTATACAGAAAAAACAACCAAGGAAAGCTTGCCATGGTCTCAATTTAAGAGGGTCTCCGGGATTGTCACTGACCCCGAGCTACAGCAAGTCTGACTAAACACCAAAATCATAAAAAGGATAGACATTACCCGGCCAAGCTCCTTGAGAAGGAACTGATACAATCTTTGGCACCATAGTGGCCTTCTAAACCTCGCCAGCCACAAGAGAGACGACCATTTGTTCACACTTTCCATCCTTGAAAGCTGAAAGTTTATTCAGTGATTATAAAACACTGGTCCCTCTTCACTAAAGCATACCCTCAGATTTCATCATTTCAGTTCCCGCTGCTCATGAGTTCCAGGAGGCCTACCAACACCAAGGACCAACTGGTACGAGCGGTGATTGGTAGTACACTCTCTATTCCCACACAGAGATTCCTCAGCACTCAATGCAAGGGCACCTGTCCTTGCATTGGTTGCACTACTCTAGTTGTCACCCCAAAACAACCAAGGAAAGTTTGCCATGGTCTCAATTTAAGAGGGTCTCCCGGATTATCACTGACCCCGAGCTACAGCAAGTCCGACTAAACACCAAAATCATAAAAAGGATAGACATTACCCGGCCAAGCTCCTTGAGAAGGAACTGATACAATCTTTGGCACCATAGAGGCCTTCTACACCTCGCCAGCCACAAGAGAGACGACCATTTGTTCACACTTTCCATCCTTGAAAGCTGAAAGATTATTCAGTGATTATAAAACATTGGTCCCTCTTAACTAAAGCATACCCTCAGATTTCATCATTTCAGTTACCGGTGCTCATGAGTTCCAGGAGACCTACCAACACCAGGGACTAACTGGTACGAGCGGTTATTGGTAGTACACGCTCTATTCCCACACAGAGATTCCTCAGCACTCAACGCAAGGGCACCTTTCCTTGCATTGGTTGTGCATCATGCTCCAACATCATCAAATCAGAATGTGTCACCCATCCCCAGACAGGGAAGTTGTATCCCATACATGGTTATTTCACATGTATATCCAACTTTGTCATCTATGTCATTAAATGCCCGTGCGAGACCACCCAACATGTTAGAGACCGCATAGCCAGTCACAAGTCCACGATACGGTGTGGCAAAATATGGCTCCCACTACCAGACCATTTTTGTGCTTTTAAGCACACAGTGGTTCAACTGAAATTTCAGGTCCTAGAGCAGGTACCACGCCGTACGAGAGGAGGGAACCACATAAAACTCCTGAAATCAATGGAAACATTCTGGATCTTTAGACTTGATACTCTCTCACCTAAGGGCCTCAATAGAGAAATAAACTGGCTAGTTTGAATTACTCCTTGTTACATATATTATTTCACTCATTATTGTTTTTATTCCTCTAGACCCACTGAGAATAGTACTGACTAAGGTGAGTCTGCCTTATGCCTGTACCTATTAAATAGTTCTTGGTCCCCGATACTTTATTCCTTTGCGATAGCTACACCATAGATATGCTATATGTCCAGCCTAAGCCAGGTTAGAATACGACCATGCTAGGTTTTTTTTTGCCCCCTTTTCATTTTTTCATTATTGTTTATTTTTGTTTTAAATCCCCCTCTCATCTCCAGATGGTAGTTAACGGAGTTATTTGGGTCACTTCACACATACAGTTAGGGCCAGAAATATTTGGACAGTGACACAAGTGTTGTTATTTTAGCTGTTTACAAAAACATGTTCAGAAATACAATTATATATATAATATGGGCTGAAAGTGCACACTCCCAGCTGCAATATGATAGTTTCCACATCCAAATCGGAGAAAGGGTTTAAGAATCATAGCTCTGTAATGCATAGCGTCCTCTTTTTCAAGGGACCAAAAGTAATTGGACAATGGACTCTAAGGGCTGCAATTAACTCTGAAGGCGTCTCCCTCGTTAACCTGTAATCAATGAAGTAGTTAAAAGGTCAGGGGTGGATTCCAGGTGTGTGGTTTTGCATTTGGAAGCTGTTGCTGTGAGCAGACAACATGCGGTCAAAGGAACTCTCAATTGAGGTGAAGCAGAACATCCTGAGGCTGAAAAAAAAGAAAAAATCCATCAGAGAGATAGCAGACATGCTTGGAGTAGCAAAATCAACAGTTGGGTACATTCTGAGAAAAAAGGAATTGACTGGTGAGCTTGGGAACTCAAAAAGGCCTGGGCGTCCAGGGATGACAACAGTGGTGGATGATCGCCGCATACTTAATTTGGTGAAGAAGAACCCGTTCACAACATCAACTGAAGTCCAGAACACTCACAGTGAAGTAGGTGTATCTGTCTCTAAGTCAACAGTAAAGAGAAGACTCCATGACAGTAAATACAAAGGGTTCACATCTAGATGCAAACCATTCATCAATACCAAAAATAGACAGAAAAACACCTCAAGAAGCCAGCTCAGTTCTGGAAAAGTATTCTATGGACAGATGAGACAAAGATCAACCTGTACCAGAATGATGGGAAGAAAAAAGTTTGGAGAAGAAAGGGAACGGCACATGATCCAAGGCACACCACATCCTCTGTAAAACATGGTGGAGGCAACGTGATGGCATGGGCATGCATGGCTTTCAATGGCACTGGGTCACTTGTGTTTATTGATGACATAAGAGCAGACAAGAGTAGCCGGATGAATTCTGAAGTGTACCGGGATATACTTTCAGCCCAGATTCAGCCAAATGCTGCAAAGTTGATTGGACGGCGCTTCATAGTACAGATGGACAATGACCCCAAGCATACAGCCAAAGCTACCCAGGAGTTCATGAGTGCCAAAAAGTGGAACATTCTGCAATGGCCAAGTCAATCTCCAGATCTAAACCCAATTGAGCATGCATTTCACTTGCTCAAATCCAGACTTAAGACGGAAAGACCCACAAACAAGCAAGACCTGAAGGCTGCGGCTGTAAAGGCCTGGCAAAGCATTAAGAAGGAGGAAACCCAGCGTTTGGTGATGTCCATGGGTTCCAGACTTAAGGCAGTGATTGCCTCCAAAGGATTTGCAACAAAATATTGAAAATAAAAATATTTTGTTTGGGTTATGTTTATTTGTCCAATTACTTTTGACCTCCTAAAATGTGGAGTGTTTGTAAAGAAATGTGTACAATTCCTACATTTTCTATCAGATATTTTTGTTCAACCCTTAAATTAAACGTTACAATCTGCACTTGAATTCTGTTGTAGAGGTTTCATTTCAAATCCAATGTGGTGGCATGCAGAGCCTAAATCGCGAAAATTGTGTCACTGTCCAAATATTTCTGGCCCTAACTGTATATATTCTAGTCCATTGGTTGTTATCTAAGCAGTATTCATCATGGCTTGGTATACACATACTTTGGTCCATTGGGGTGATCAGTGCAGTATCCTTCCAACAACGCTATATCTAGACCAGTCATTCAGCCACGGCAGGGTTCAGGCCCATCCCCTTAGAGATCTATAGCATTCCTGACAACTGCCACGCACGCGTTGTCTCACCTTTCAATATACACAGTCACACTTCCGGTACCGATGACGCACTTCTGGTCTGGCAGGCGCCGATGCTATTTATTACTCAGTGCCCATTGACATGCAGCATGCCACCAGCAGCTAGGCTCAGGAGCGCCGTTGAGACACCTAAACCACCAGGTAACCTCCTGCATGGCTGCTTACTTATTGGCATATGTGAAACCTTGCGGTATCTCATACCCAATGCTAACAGCTAGGGTTGAGCGACTTTTCCTTTTTTGAGGTCGAGTCGGGTTTCGCGAAACCCGACTTTCTCAAAAGTCGAGTCGAGTGAAATCGGCTGATTATCTTGAAAAGTCGGGGTCGGGGGAACAGCCGAAACACGAAACCTAATGCAAGTCATTGGGAAATCTCTAGCTTTTGTTAAATAAATATTCACTTTTGATACTACCATTTAACGACTTAAGGCTCTATTTTTCTATATTTATATTCATGAGAGTATACTCCTGATCTCACACTATTAACATTAGTAGTGTGGAATATGCAAAAAAAATGGGGATATGACATGGTTTACTGTATGTAAACCATGTCTCATATCATGTCGGGTTTAGGAAGGAGAAATGAAAAGCCGGCAATTGAATTACCGGCTTTTCAACATTATCGCGCTGAAGTAAATATAAATATATATATATATATATATATATATATATGTGTGTGTGTCTCTATGATATATATATATATATATATATACACATATAAATATATATACAGTTAGGGCCATATATATTTGGACAGAGACAACATTTTTCTAATTTTGGTTATAAACATTGCCACAATGAATTTTAAACAAAACAATTCAGATGCAGTTGAAGTTCAGACTTTCATCTTTCATTTGGGGGCATCCACATTAAAATTGGATGAAGGGTTTAGGAATTTCAGCTCTTTAACATGTACCACCCTGTTTTTAAATGGACCAAAAGTAATTGGACAGATTCAATAATTTTAAATAAAATGTTCATTTTTAGTACTTGGTTGAAAACCTTTTTTTGGCAATGACTGCCTGAAGTCTTGAACTCATGGACATCACCAGACGCTGTGTTTCCTCCTTTTTGATGCTCTGCCAGGCCTTCACTGCGGTGGTTTTCAGTTGCTGTTTGTTTGTGGGCCTTTCTGTCTGAAGTTTAGTCTTTACCAAGTGAAATGCTTCTCAATTGGGTTGAGTTCAGGTGACTGACTTGGCCATTCAATAATATTCCACTTCTTTGCTTTAATAAACTCCTGGGTTGCTTTGGCTTTATGTTTTGGGTCATTGGTCGTCGTTTCATACTACAGATGGACAATCAGTTTGGCTGCATTTGGCTGGATCTGAGCACACAGTATGGCGGCTCTGAATACCTCAGAATTCATTTGGCTGCTTCTGTCCTGTGTCACATCATCAATAAACACTAGTGACCCAGTGCCACTGGCAGCCATGCATGCCCGCGCCATCACACTGCCTCCGCCGTGTTTTACAGATGATGTGGTATGCTTTGGATCATGAGCTGTACCGCGCCTTCTCCATACTTTTCTCTTTCCATCATTCTGGTAGAGGTTGATCTTGGTTTCATCTGTCCAAAGAATGTTCTTCCAGAACTGTGCTGCTTTTTTAGATGTTTTTTAGCCTTTTTCTTCTTGATGCTTATGAGTGGCTGCACCGTGCAGTGAACCCTCTGTAGTTACTTTCATGCAGTCTTCTCTTTATGGTAGATTTGGATATTGATACGCCGACCTCCTGGAGAGCGTTGGTCACTTGGTCGGCTGTTGTGAAGGAGTTTCTCTTCACCATGGAGATTATTCTGCGATCATCCACCACTGTTGTCTTCCGTGGGCGCCCAGGTCTTTTTGCATTGATGAGTTCACCAGTGCTTTCTTTCTTTCTCAGGATGTACCAAACTGTAGATTTTGCCACTCCTAATATTGTAGCAATTTCTCGGATGAGTTTTTTTCTGTTTTCGCAGCTTTAAGATGGCTTGTTTCACCTGCATGGAGAGCTCCTTTGACCGCATGTTTACTTCACAGCAAAACCTTCCAAATGCAGCACCACACCTCAAATCAACTCCAGGCCTTTTATCTGCTTAATTGAGAATGACATAACGAAGGGATTGCCCACACCTGTCCATGAAATAGCATTGGAGTCAATTGTCCAATTACTTTTGGTCCTTTTAAAAACAGGGTTGTACATGTTAAGGAGCTGAAACTCATAAACCCTTCATCCAATTTTAATGTGGATACCCTCAAATGAAAGCTGAAAGTCTGAACTTCAACTGCATCTGAATTGTTTTGTTTAAAATTCATTGTGGTAATGTCTATAACCAAAATTAGAAAAATGTTGTCTCTGTCCAAATATATATGGACCTAACTGTGTATGTATATATATATATATATAAACGAAACCCGACTTTGGAGAAAAGATCGCCAACCGCTGACCCGATCCCACAGTGGGATCGGGTCAGGTTTCACGAAACCCGACTTTGCCAAAAGTTGGCGACTTTTGAAATTTGCCGATCTGTTTCGCTCAACCCTGCTAACAACTATACCGGCATATCACTATACCCTAATGTCTGCGCTTTAACCTATTGCAGGTCACTCACCTGATTGGACACAGTCCAAATTTATCTATAACCACCATCACTGCTTACCAGGTAGTTGTGTAACAATTAGTGTTGAGCGATACCTTCCGATATTTGAAAGTATCGATATCAGATGGGATCGGTCGATTTCCAAAAAATATCGGATATCGCCGATACCCGATACCAATGCAAGTCAATGGGACACAAATATCGGAAGTGATCCTGGATGGTTCCCAGGGTCTGAAGGAGAGGAAACTCTCCTTCAGGCCCTAGGATCCATATTCAGGTAAAGATAAAGAATAAAAATAAAAAATATGGATATACTCAACCCCTCCACCGGACCCTGGCTGTCACCTCTGCAAGCGTCTGCCTCCATTCCTAAGAATGCAGAGAGTGAAGGTCCTGATTGACCCGATTATTGAAAGTGAATTCCGCTATAGGTATTGCAGAGCACCAATCATCCTGTCTAGACGTGACAAGACATCATAAAATCTGCTCCAAAGACTGATTGGTTCTTTCACTCTGACCGTTGGTCTCGGGATGATAGGCCGATGAAAAGGTCAGACTGATGCCCAGCCTTTTGCAAAAACCAGAATTTTGCCACGAATTGCACCCCTCTATCAGACACCACACTGACAGGCACACCATGCAACCGGATCACAAGCTCAATGAATAATTTAGATAGAGTCTCAGCATTAGGGAGGCCTGTTAATGGTACAAAATGTGCTTGTTTACTGAACCTATCAACAACCACCCAGATCACAGTTTTGCCATTAGAGGGGGAAGATCGGTGATAAAATCCATGGACAGATGAGTCCACGGTCTATCGGGAATTGGCAGTGGCACCAATTCCCCAGCCAGCCGGTTGCGGGAGATTTTTGCACAGGCACAAGTTTCACAGGACGACACAAACTCAATGATGTCAGAAGTCAACGAGGGCCACCAGAATAACCTAGTGATGACTTTATGAGTGACCGAGATTCCAGGATGCCCACTCAAAGCAGAGTCGTGTATCTCCCAAAGCACCCTTAACCAATACTGGACAGGCAAAAAAAGCTTATTTTCAGGTATGGATGATGGAGCCAGAGATTGGGCCTCACGAATCTCCTGTTTCAATCTCGGGGACACCACAGCCACCACCACCCCATACTGATGATGGAAAACTGAAATTGGGGGAAAAAAAAGTGACCACCTTGCCTGTCTCAGAGTTAAATGTTTGGCGGACACGATGTAAGACAGGTTCTTGTGATCAGTAATGACAGCGATACGATGGACCGCCCCCTCCAAAAAATGCCTCCATTCTTCAAACGCCAATTTAATGGCCAATAACTCTTGGTTACCCACATCATAATTCCTCTTGGCAGAGGAACATTTTCTTGAAAAGAAGGCACAGGGTCTTAAGCTAGTTGATGTGGTGGGCCCCTGGGACAACACAGCCCCCATCCCCACCTCAGAGGTGTCTACCTCCATGATAAATGGTTTAGACAAATCAGGTTGAACCAGTACAGGGGCAGTCATGAAACGTTTTTTTAATGAAGAAAATACCACCACCGCTGGAGCTGACCAGTTTTTGAGATCAGCCCCTTTTGAGAGAGATCAGTGGGGGGTTTGACCACTTGAGAAAACCCCTTGATGAATTTTCTGTAGTAATTGGCGAAACCCAGAAATCGCTGAAGACTCTTAAGATCTCTGGGTTGCACCCAATTCACATTGACCTGTACCTTCCTAGGGTCCATACGAAACCCCTGAGCGGACAAAATGACCCCTAGAAAGGACAATTCTTGAGTAAAAAATGAACACTTCTCCAGTTTGGCAAAGAGTGAGTTCTCCCTGAGTCTCTGGAGAACCGCACAAAGATGACTCATGTGATTTAGTCTGTTAGAGGAATATATGAGTATATCATCAAGATAAACAACCAGAAAGCTTCCAATAAAGTCAGAAAAAACATGATTAATGAAATTCTGAAATACCGCTGGTGCGTTAGTCAAACCGAACTGCATGACCAAATTTTCAAACAGACCCCCAGAGGTGAGAAATGCAGTTTTCCTCTCATCCCCCTCCTGCATATGGATGAGATTGTATGCTCCCCTGAGGTCCAATTTAGAAAACCACCTGGCCCCCGACAATTGATTGTACAAATCAGGTATAAGTGGGAGAGGATAAGTGTTTCTTACGGTGATCTTATTCAGTTCTCGAAAATCGAGGAATGGGCGTAAACCACCATCTTTTGTTTTTACAAAAAAGAACCCCGCCGCCAGTGGAGAGACAGATGGCTGAATATGCCCTTTACGGAGGCTTTCAGAGATATACTCCTTCATTGCAGCTAGCTCAGGGCCGGAGAGATTGTACAGGTGGGCTTTGGGCAATTTGGCATCGGGAACAAGATCAATGGCACAATCGAATGGCGGTGTGGTGGTAGAACCTCAGCCTGCTTTTCGGAGAACACATCCTCATAGTCCTTCAGGTACTCTGGAATACCCTCCAGACTGACAGATGACAAAGACACAGTAGCAAGACAATTTTCAGAACAATTAGGTCCCCGTTTAACAATATCTCGGGACCCCCAGTCAGTAACTGGGTTATGCCATTGCAACCAGGGAAACCCCACCACCACCAGGCAAGCAGGGAGATTATCCAAAACAAAGCATGACTTGCGCTCCTGGTGCAGGGCCCCACCTTGAGGGTGAATTCTTTAGAAATGAAATGGAGAACATCCTTTGTGAGAAGTGTGGAGTCAATAGCCATAATTTTTAAGGGATTCTCCAAGACACCTCAGTGGACCATCAATAGAACTCAGAGCTATACCTTTCGGCTGAGTGTTTCCTCTGAACCAGACCCATATTGGTGTCCTCTGACACCCTAACATGGTCTGCTTCATCATAAATAAGTCCTAGAGCCTCAAAGAACCTATCTACCGACCTCTGTTAAGGGGCAGAGAGAATGCCCTGGATTGGGGTCTCTCCCTAAGTAAGGAGATAATAATCCCTACTCGCTAAGTTTCATCCCCAGATGATCGAGGTCTAAGAAAAAAACATAATTTACAACTCTTCCAGAAAATGTGAAATTTATATTTTTCGCCAGAAAACGTGTCTGGAAGTGTAACCGAGGGCTACGGAGAGTGCAAAACAACATCCACAGAGTCACCAGGTAGACTAACAATACGTGAGGTGTTTCTCTGCACGGTCTTAACAGTCTCAGTCAGTTTTTTCTGTAAGTGGTTATGAGATGGGACAAGGGACTGATTTTTCACAGAAAAATCCTGCATAATCTGTGTAAACAGGACAGTTGATCTGCCAAGTTATGCAGCGGATCCATGAACAGAGAAAAAAAAATGCAAAATCCCATTTAAATGTGGGTTAGAGATAATGTAATGTGCTGTTGCAGTGCAATATAGTGCAACCTCCACAAAGGTGGAGCTGGTGAAGGAAGAGAGGTTGTACACACAACATAGCAGCACTGAATAGCAGCACAGGTGCCACAGGTAACGAAAGAGTAGTTAGACAAGCCAAGGTTATACACAGAGAGGTAAGCTCAGTACACAGGGGCAGTCAGAAGAATAGTCAAGGACAAGCAAGAAGTCAGAGCCTACCAGGAACGTGGTAACCAAAACGTGAGACGTAAGACGAAGTCAGGGTGCAAACCAGAGTCGAAGCTAGTCGGGGAGTGTGGTGTCAGAAACGGAAAACCAGGGGCAAAGTCCAGAGATCAGATCAAGTCATACACGGGTACAGGTGGTCAGAGGCACATGGATCACTAGTACAGGTCAGGGGCTCAAGCCAGGAAGCAAGGACTATCACTAACACTGGTCAGCAAGCTGTGATGGACTGAAATAGCTCAGCTAGCTCCAGAATAAGGCTGAGAAGATTAACCCCTACATGACCAGTCTAGAGAGAGAAAAGAAGAAAGTAAACTCCGGACTGGACCATGACAGGTACGCTCTTGGACGACTTTGAGGTGAACATGATTGTCGGTACCTAGGTGGTACACAGCAAATAAATTTATTTAATGGACTAGAAGGGTCGTAGAATAGGACCTGGGAACCGGTTGAGCACATTGGTGCCCCTCAGCTTATTGTGAACTTCGAGCATGGCATTGCTCACCGGGGGCAATGTTAGTTGTTGGGATTCTTCCTCTGCACAGGATGGATACCAAGCCTTGTCTTCTCCTGCGGTCTCCCATTCAGTCTCAACACAGTGAATGCTGCTGAGCAAAGACATCGGTCTCAGCGTCTTGTTCAGACCTGGGCTGTATGCTTGGTTACTGCTGCCTCTCCAGGTTTAGGTATTGTAACTGGCAATACTCAGCAGCGTGCAGTCACTCCTGAGACTAAGTCCAGGTTTCGCTCTACTGAGCATGCTTGTGGGTTGACTTCTCGTTGGTGGTTGCCCGTCACACACTCAGGTCCTGGTCTGGCTCCAGATTGGCCAGTGAGCAAGGTCATGTAAGATTGACAGAAACTAGAAAAGGATCTTTGGCGTGCCCATTGGTGCACACAGATCATTTGTGTTTGGTGTGTGTGAGGAACCTAGCAATAGTGTGGACTAAGGGCAAGCTCAGTGCCTTTACAATTCTGGCCCCTTCCGGAGAGGAGTTTTGTGAGCGCTTGGAGTCCACTACCGATTCCCGTGCCCCACTGGGGCTTGCGTACTCCTGTGATGCTAACGTTACGCATTTAGCGATATATTCACCCTGTGGCCATATGCGCCGATAAACAGGGTCTCATAGCAGAGTTCCCTTTCCGCCGTTGTGTGCAATTGGCACAGCCATGTGCTACTCCCCTGAGTGACATTAACTCTGTGCGAGTCTGTTACACTCGCTGCAAGTCTCGCCATTGTCCTTTGAGCTGCAGTGTACCATCTCGGCACGGTGGACCCCGGGTGGCGAACGTGGTTCATTATTATAATTTTTTCCATGCGATCCGCCCACCTTAACACACACAAGCATCATCTCACAATGGTTCAAAAGATGCACCCCAAAATTTTTAAGAGGAAAGTAGGAAAAAATGTTTTTTAATGTGTCAAATGTGTGTATGTCTTACAGTCCAAATTTAGCTTACTGTGGGTCGGTGTTGGTTGAGAGGAGACACATGAGGCTGGGTCACCTCTGCAGGGAACTGGTGGCAGCAAGAATAGGTTAATGCTGCTGGCCCTGGGTTCATCATTGAGCTGACATCTCAATCGATGCATATGCCACCTCTGTTGCCCACTTTCCTGAAGCCCACAGCTGGAAGAGCAATGTGTAGAGCCGGAACTCCACTTCTGCTTGCATGGTGTCATTTTCATGAATCTTACCGCCGTGGCACCCCATCCTGCTCCCACTGGCTTCCTGTAGCAAGGACCCTGCCTCCTGTGATCCCGCACCATCGCCGCCCTTGCCGTGAACCCTCTTCCACCATTAAGCAACATTTGTACTATAAGATGCACCTCAATTTTCCTCCCAGATTTTAGGGGAAATAAGTGTGTCTTCAAAATGTATGTTCAGATTTTGGGCACAAATTACAGTATGTTACAAGTGTTGTACATTGAGCTTTTTAATTCATTTTTGTGTGCTTTTCACATTTCAAATCAAGTGATTTAATAATAATTAGAGATGTGCAAATTGATTGATAATGGAATTGCATGCTAATCGAATTTTACATAAATCTGTTTTCTCCAGGATGCAGACAAAAGAATACATGCACATTGAGTGATTGCTAAAATGTCGGCAAAACTTTGAATTAATGATATTTAAACTGTATTACTGTTACTGTATATAGAATTTAAAAATGAAAAGAAACACTTTAAAATGAAGGCACTTTAGCCTACAAATTGGACAATTAATGAACATTTTACTTTCATTTTGTAAGTATAATTTACATAGCAGTAATGAAAAGAAAAATAGTCAAACTAAAAAACCCAGAGCTTTCAGACCTCAAATAATGCAAACAAAACAAGTTCATAATCATTTAGAAGCAACAATACTAATGTTTTACCTCAGGAAGAATTCAGAAATCAATATTTTGTGGAATAACCATGATTGTTAATCACAGCTTTCATGCGTCTTGGCAGCTTTCCTCCAGTCTCTCACACGGCTCCTGGTGGAGAAATGTCAGCAGTTCTTCTGTGTTTGATGGCTTGTGATTATCCATCTTCCTCTTGGTTACATTCCAGAGGTTTTCAATGGGGTTCAGGTCTGGAGACTGGGCTGCTCAAGACAGGGATTTGATGTGGTGGTCTCTTAATTTTTTGCCAGAGCTGTATTGGTGTTGATTAGTGTTGAGCGATACCGTCCGATACTTGAAAGTATCGGTATCGGATAGTATCGCCCGATACCCAAAAAATATCGGATATTGCCGATACCGATATCCAATACCAATACAAGTCAATGGGACATCAAGTATCGGAAGGTATTCTGATGGTTCCCAGGGTCTGAAGGAGAGGAAACTCTCCTTCAGGCCCTGGGATCCATATTAATGTGTAAAATAAAGAATTAAAATAAAAAATATTGATATATTCACCTCTCCGGCGGCCCCTGGACATCACGCTGGTAACCGGCAGGCTTCTTTGTTTAAAATGCGCGCGTTTAGGACCTGCGAATGACGTCACGGCTTCTGATTGGTCGCGTGCCGCCCATGTGACCGCCACGCGACCAATCAGAAGCCGTGACGTCATTCGCAGGTCCTAAATTCCTAGAATTAGGAGTTTAGTGAATGAGAATGACGTTGCGGCTTCTGATTGGTCGCGTGGCGGTCACATGGGCGGCACGCGACCAATCAGAAGCCGTGACGTCATTCGCAGGTCCTAAACGCGCGCATTTTAAACAAAGAAGCCTGCCGGTTACCAGCGTGATGTCCAGTGACCGCCGGAGAGGTGAATATATCAATATTTTTTATTTTAATTCTTTATTTTACACATCCCTATGGATCCGATACCGATACCCAATACCACAAAAGTATCGGATCTTGGTATCGGAATTCTGATAGCGCAAGTAACGGCCGATACCCGATACTTGCGGTATCGGAATGCTCAACACTAGTGTTGATCATTTCTTAGAGCTTAGAAGCTGCTCAATTGTTTTGCTTGTATATTACGCGTTCACTACAGCTTTTATCTTTTCACCCTTGCTTTATTCGGTTCGGAGGTGTTGGTCAGATTTTTGCTTTTCTCTAAAAAACATTCTTTGTAATTTGTGCTGCCCAAATTCAACAAAATGGTGGCCAAATACCGAACCCTAGAGGTTCTCTCTTTCCCCAATATGGTCTTCTGTGCCTCTTGTTACGCCACTATGTGCTTAAACCCAAGCTTCTACATGCTAAGCCGAGACTTCTGTCTGTGACCCTACCTAAAAGCAATTACATATGCTTGTCGTAAGAACGCAATGTCATGATGACCTAGCATAAGGGTGCCATGAAGCAGCAGCAAGGGGGACACCAAAATAGTTGAGCACTAGCTGTTTTCTTTTCTACATTTTATGTTTATTGTGCTCTTATCTCTGATGTCTGCCTAGACGCAAGAGCGCGATATAGGACATTCAATTTGTAGAACATTAAAATTGTTCTAAATTGAATTTAAATGTAAAATCTGCAGAATTTGGTGTTTTCAAATCTCTTTAGATCAAATCATCTGTAAATATAACTTAGTTCACATGATTCCAGTGTGAAAAACAAAACAAAAAAGCAGCACAGGTTGTCAGATGCTGTCCTACAGTATCTTTAGGGGCATATTTGGCCCAAAGTCAATGTTGACTAGCAGCAAGACTGCTGGGTAAATCTCCTTGCTGGTGCAGTGCTGGGACTGAGGTGGCCACCATAGGTTTCTGTGCCTAAAAGAATTGGGCATCAAAGCAATGGCTGTATCCTTTCATGAGCGTATAAGCTACAATTATATGTTAATGATCTCATGATCATTTTTTTTCTAAATTTGAGTACTAAGGTCCATGTGTAGACTTGAGTGCACCCAAACTTGCGGCTATGTGCCCACAATCAGGGAATAGCAACATTATGGAATCTGCACATTTGCACTGCATCCAAAACAGTGCATTCTATATTAGAGGCATAGTAGATGGGATTTATAAAAATCCCATGCCCACTGTGCTTCTATTTAATGCTCCGTACACTCACCGGCGGTGTAGGCTTACGAACTGCAGCATGTGAATTTATGTAGCGAATAGTGTTGAGCATTCCGATACTGCAAGTATCGGGTATCGGCCGATATTGGCTGTATCGGAATTCCGATACCAAGATCCGATATTTTTGTGATATCGGAAATCGGTATTGGAGTGTGCGGTGCGTATGGTTCCCAGGGTCTGGAGGAGAGGAAACTCTCCTTCAGGCCCTGGGATCCATATTAATATAAAGAATAAAAAAAAAATATATGGCTATACTCACCCCTCCGAAGAACCCTGGCTGTCACCGCTGCAAGCGTCCACCTCCGTCCTTAAGAATGCTGTGAGTGAAGGACCTTTGATGACGTCGCGGTCAGGTGAGCGGTCACACGAGCGGTAACTAAAAGACAAGTGCGGTAATTATAACCCTAGGTTTTGGGCTCAGCGAAAATATGCTGCTTCCAAAACGCTGATCGTGGGCAAGTAGCATAAAAGTTCGAGGGTTTGTAATGGACAGTTGATGTCCGGTGCCAAACTCCAAACAAGGACTTCTCTCGGAAGAACGTTGCAATGTTCAAATGTTGAAAGAGGGAAAGAATTTTCCAGTTTGGGTCCCCATTCTTTTCTATGGGGTTCGGTTCCTCCTTCAAGTTCAGGTACAGTTCTGGTACCCAAACCAAACTTTGGAATAAAGGAACCCAAATTTAAACAGGTCAGTTCATCCCTGTGTGCTTTTTCTCTACATTTGTAGTACATTGTTAAATGTTTTTCCCCCCAAGAAAATAGACTGCAAGAGTAAAAGCACCATCCAATTTTCAAAATAAAATGAGCCCAATACTCTGAATGCTGTATTTATTTAACACCCAAAAACTCTTTTACTTTTATGAAAGCTGGGTAAGTAAAGCAGTAAAAAAAACTTAAATGAAAAAGTCCTAAATACCATTGATCATACACAAACTGGCCACATATTTGTAAACTGTGTAAACATTGAGGCACAGATTCTTATGTACATGTAACTGGCCTAATAAGACAAAGTCCAGCTCACCGTGATCGACATCCTTAGAAACTCGGAGCACGGAATCGAAAAAAAGATGAAGAATCTAACTCAACGAGGTAGTGAAAAAAACCTTTCTTTATTCACTTCAAATCATATTCAGTGGAGGATAAAACATCAGCAGCAACAACAAAGAATAAAATGCGATATCAACGCGTTTCTGGTGAACAAGCACCCTTAACCCCTATCTGACCTCGGACGGGATAGTACGTCCGAGGTCAGATCCCCTGCTTTGATGCAGGGCTCCGCGGTGAGCCCGCATCAAAGCCGGGACATGTCAGCTGTTTTGAACAGCTGACATGTGCCCAAAATCGGCGCGAGCAGAATCGCGATCTGCTCGCGCCTATTAACTAGTTAAATGCCGCTGTCAAACGCAGACAGCGGCATTTAACTACCGCTTCCAGCCGGGCGGCCGGAAATGACGTCATCGCCGACCCCTGTCACATGATCGGGGGTCGGCGATGCGTCTGGATGGTAACCATATAGGTCCTAGAGACCTCTATGGTTACTTATCACCGGTGGCTGTGAGCGCCACCCTGTGGTCGGCGCTCACAGCACACCTCCATTTCTGCTACATAGCAGCGAACAGCAGATCGCTGCTATGTAGCAGAGCCGATCGCGTTGTGCCTGCTTCTAGCCTCCTATGGAGGCTATTGAAGCATGGCAAAAGTAAAAAAAAAAAAAAAGTAAAAAAATGTGAAAAAAATAAAAAAAATATAAAAGTTTAAATCACCCCCCCCCCCTTTCGCCCCCAATCAAAATAAATCAATTAAAAAAAAAAATCAGATCTACACATATTTGGTATCGCCGCGCTCAGATTCGCCCGATCTATCAATTAAAAAAAGCATTAACCTGATCGCTAAACGGCGTAGCGAGAAAAAAATTCGAAACGCCAGAATTACGTTTTTTTAGGTCACTGCGACATTGCATTAAAATGCAATAACGGGCGATCAAAAGAAAGTATCTGCACCAAAATGCTATCATTAAAAACGTCATCTCGGCACGCAAAAAATAAGCCCTCAACCGACCCCAGATCACGAAAAATGGAGACGCTACGAGTATCGGAAAATGGCGCAATTTTTTATTATTTTTTTTGGCAAAGTTTGGAATTTTTTTCACCACTTAGGTAAAAAATAACCTAGTCATGTTAGGTGTCTATGAACTCGTACTGACCTGGAGAATCATAATGGCAGGTCAGTTTTAGCATTTAGTGAACCTAGCAAAAAAGCCAAACAAAAAACAAGTGTGGGATTGCACTTTTTTTGCAATTTCACCGCACTTGGAATTTTTTTCCCGTTTTCTAGTACACGACATGCTAAAACCAATGATGTCGTTCAAAAGTACAACCCGTCCCGCAAAAAATAAGCCCTCACATGGCCAAATTGACGGAAAAATAAAAAAGTTATGGCTCTGGGAAGGATGGGAGTGAAAAGCGAACACGGAAAAACGAAAAATCCCCCGGTCATGAAGGGGTTAATCATGTAACTGGCCTCCAACATCGCAAACCCCTTCATTGTTTAAATTTCTTTGCTTTGAAACAAAAAGAATAGCATACAAGTCACAGAAGAGGTAGCTATGTTCTACCAATTTGTTTTTTTTTTTACTTACTATGTGCAGATCATTTTGTAGAAGAGTTTGCCTATATGATACCATTTCATTATCGCGGAATGTACAGTGAAGATTCCTCCTATAATAACGTCTCCATCTTGAGAATATTTATATTCGAATTCATAGTCCCTCATTGTTAGACGACATCCAGGAGCCGAGGTCTGTGACAGTGAAGAGGAAAGGACAAAGCAGAAGAGTAACATCCACCAGAGCGTCAGTGGAAGATCCCATACATTGTAGCGCGGCATCAGAGGATTAGTAAAGATTCTTCTCTCTGTTCCCAGTCGCATGACAGATCTAAACCTTTACTGAAAAGTTCAGAACTGCACTGACAATAGCAGGATGAGATCTTTATATCTTCTTCCAAGTCAGATTTTAGAATTATATTTTTAATAAATACAAATTTATACATAGCAAAGACAAAGAATAAAATAAGGTCAGTCACAGGTGTGGGCAAAATGTTACAATGATAAATTAAATACATCATTTAGAATATAAAGAAAGAAAACAGTCAATAAGTTCCGATATAGAGGACTAAGTTCTGATGCTTTGTTGAGATCTGTGTTCTATGTTTACATTCAAAAGATCCACCGATGTCCATTCAATCATGACGTCTATAGCGCCCGTGTCGCTGCCTGCAGTCCCTCTCTCCCTGCAGAGACACCACCGTACCATCCTGCTCCTTCAGGGTCTGCTGCTGCTCGAGGTGCGTGCCCCGCGCTCAGGTCCATGGGCAATGAGCTTAGGGCGCGTGCACACACTTCCTCTTTTTTAATGGGGCTACGCTCATTCCTCTAAAGTGTCCTCAGCCAATACCTGGAAGACAGTTACTATTTAAAGCACCTCCTCCAACATATAGGTGCCTGTGCAATGTTGTGAGTTTGTTTTTCTAATATTTTTGTGAGTTCTCAGGTCCCAATGCTTGTATGTCAGCATGTTGCACCTGTCAGAGCTCATCTCAATGGCAGCCGGTCCAGTTGCACCTGCCAGTGCTCATATTAATAGCACCTGGTCCGGTTTCACCTGCCAGTGCTGACCTTAATGGCAGCCGATCCAGTTACATCTGCTGGTGCTTATCTCAATGGCAGCCACTCCTGCTGCACCCGCCAATGCTTATCTCATCAGCATCCAGAACAGGTTACTCCTGCCAGAGCTCATCTCATTGGCAGCCGGTCCAGTTGCACCCACCAGTGCTCATATTAATAGCACCTGTTCCTGTTTCACCTGCCAGTGCCAGCCGATCCAGTTACATCTGCTGGTGCTTATCTCAATGGCAGCCACTCCTGCTGCACCCGCCAATGCCTTTCTCATCAGCATCCAGACTAGTTACTCCTGCCAGTGCTCATCTCAGTGGCAGCTGGTCCCACTGCACCCGCCGGCGTTCATCTCATTGGCAGCCGGTCCAGTTGCACCCGCCAGTGCTTATTTCAATGGCAGCTGGTCCAGTTGCATCAGCCAGTGCTCATCTTTCCGTCAGCCTTTCCTGTCTGCATCTGTGTTTCTTGTCATTTTAGTCTGCCTGCATCTGTTGGACATTCCCTCAGGCTGCCCCAGCTACCCGTTCCTAGGGGCCAGTTGCCATCTACCCATGGTCAGTCCTGGAGTATCACCTGGACCACCTCACTTGTCCCTTCTCAGATATCGGTGTCGTTAGCTGCTGAATATCCATCGTCAGTTTGGATGAAGCTTCTAGTCACACCCCTCCAGGTCTTCGTTGGGCTTCGGCACAGTGGTTTACCACTCAACCAGTTACAGTGTCCCTGCTAGGTCACATGTATTCATACCATACAATTATGTAGGAGCACAGAGATTCTAGGAAGTTTAAATAATAGGTTCAATATTAAAAAAAAAAAATCATTCAACAAACTCCATACAGAGATTACTTCGCAAGGTGGAAAACAGGAAGTGGTAAAATTCAATATTTTCAGTATTTTTATTTGGTTAGTATTGAGATAATTTACTATTTTAGAGATGAACAAGCATTAAAATGCTCAGGTGTTCGATGCTCGAACCAAATAATTCCTAAAACGGGAGTGCTCATTTTGAGTAATGAGTATAATGGGAGTCAATGGGAAAACAGAGCTTTTTTCCAGAAGACCCCACAAAGACGTCTGGGGGCAATAAAAATGTTCAAATGGAAGGGACAAGTGCTGAATGGCAGGAGAACAGCATGTGGAAAACCCCTGGAGGCATCTCTGACTCCCCGTTAGCTGCTTAGAAAAAATGAGAGCAACACTTTTACTGTACTTTAAAGGGAACATGTCACGTCATTTCAAGTATCCAAACTGTCCTCCGTGCATTGTTAATGAAGCAATGTGCATCACTAACACATTTTTTTTTCATTAAAAATGGCGCTGTAATGATGTCCAAACAGCAATTTATATAGCTATATGATACCTGTTCGTTTAGCCATAGGGGTGTGCTTCATTTTCTGTTCAGTCACGGGCATCACCACCCACTCAATTTGATTTGTTTCCCTGGTTGCATTGATAATACTAGAATCCCGTGCTTGCGCTGTGTATAGCATGAAGCCGGTTGCGCTTGCGCAATGTTGAGCAAGGAGCCATGCATCAAAGCTAGTGTTGAGCATTCCGATACTGCAAATATTGGGTATCGGCTGATATTCGCTGTATCGGAATTCCGATACTGAGTTCCGATATTTTTGCATTAGTGGAATGCTCATGCTTATGATGGCGTCGTCTGCACTTACCAGCCGTGTGCATTCCTCAAAACACTGAAGGACTTGACAGAGGTCTTGTAGCTTCGACCACTGCACACCAGACAACTCCATGTCTGCCATCCAACTGCCTGCCCGTGAATGTGTATCCTCCCACAAATTAATTACAGCACGCCTCTGTTCGCACAGCCTCTGAACCATGTGCATTGTGGAGTTCCACCTTGTTGCAACGTCGATTATTAGGCGGTGCTGGGGAAGATTCAGCGATTGTTGATGGTTTATCATATGGCTGGAGTTTACGGGCGACTGGCAGATGTGCGAGCAAAGTATGCACACCTTCAAGAGCAGGGCTGGTAACTCCGGATAATTTTTGAGGAAGCACTGCACCCCCAGGTTCAAGGTGTGAGCCAGGCAAGGTATGTGTTTAAGTTCTGAAAGGGCTATGGCAGCCATAAAATTCCTTCCGTTATCACTGACTTCCTTGCCTGCCTCAAGATGTACACTGCCCAGCCATGACTGAGTTTGTTCCTGCAAGTACTCGGCCAGTAATTCCGCGGTGTGTCTGTTGTCGCCCAAACACTTCATTTGTAACACAGCCTGCTGACGCTTACCACTAGCTGTTCGCTAATGGGACACCTTGTGTGCAACACTGGCAGCTGCGGATGGATTGGTCATGCGACTGCGCTCTGTGGACGAGCTTTCGCTTGTGGAGGAGAAGGAGGAGGGGTGGCGAACGCCTACAGACAACTGTTTCCTAGACCGTGGGCTAGGCAGAACTGTCCCACTATGGCTGTCCCCTGTGGACCCTGCATCCACCACATTAACCCAGTGCGCCGTGATGGACACGTAACGGCCCTTGCCATGCCTACTGGTCCATGCATCTGTTGTGAGGTGCACCTTTCCACTGACTGATTGCCTCAGTGCATGGACAATGCGGTCTTTGACATGCTGGTGGAGGGCTGGGATGGCTTTTCTCACAAAGAAGTGCCGACTGGGTAGGTCATAGAGTGGTACTGCATAGGCCATCAGGTCTTTGAAAGCTTCGCTTTCAACCAACTGGTAGGGCATCATCTCTAACGAGATTAGTATAGGAATGTGGGCGTTCAAACCCTGTGTACGCAGATGAGAGGATGAGTACTTTCTTTTCCTAATGAGATTCTCTTGCAGGGTGACCTGGACTGGAGAGCTGCATATGGTGGAACTAGCGGTGGTGGTGGTGGTGGACATGGCGGTTTGAGAGAGGGTTGGTGATGGTATTCTTGATGTTGGCCTACATACAGTGTTTCCTAGCAATAACCTTGTGTTTCCCTTGCTGCTTTGGCCTTGCGACTATACCTCCACATTTGCTGCTGGTGGTGTCCTAACCAGTGGGCTTACAGTGAGGGAAGCAATGTAACGTTGCTGACTACCTTCATTCTGAGCAGGTGCACCAACGGTACGGGACATTTGGTACTTAGTCCAGGCATGCAAGTGCAAGCTGGTTAAATGTCTAAGCATGCACGTTGTATTTAAATTTTGAAGATTCTTCCCTCTGCCAAAGGTCTTTGAGCATTTCTTACAGATAACTTTTGACTAATCATTCAAATCTTGGTTAAAAAATTACTACACTACACTCTTCCTACTATGGAATACCTTTTCAGGCATTGCAAGTTGTGCTACTTTCACCGGATGGCCACGGTGTCCTAAAACTGTTTTTGTTTTTGACAAACGTTTTTGGCCTGATACGGGCCTGCCAGATGACAGCTGTTGCGATGTAGATGGCTGCTGCGGATCATCCTCCTCCGCTTCTGAGCTACTGGCAATGGCACCCTCTTTCCCTATTGGCTGCCAATCTGGGTCAACAACTGGGTCATCTATCACCTCCTCTTCAATGTCATGTGCACCTTCCTCTGTGTCACCGTGTAAGGTGCTATAGCGTTTGGGACGGGGCACCATAGTCTCATCAGGGTGACATTCTGGCTCAGTACACTGCGAGAGCAATGTAGTGATCTTCGTCAATGGAACAGCATAATAATCTAGCTGTGGCTGTGCATCAGTGCACTCCATGTCCGATTCATCTTGTAAAGGGCAGTTAACAATTTCCCTTTCTAACCCAGGCACGGTATGTGTAAAGAGCTCCATGGAGTAACCTGTAGTGTCGCCTGACGCATCCTTCACTTTTGGTTTGGGTGAAGGACACAAGGAAACGTCTTGTTCCTGACCGGGAGCATCCACTGACGACTCGCTGCTTTTATATTTGGAACTTTCTGAAGAGGAGGCGAAAGAGCTAGAGGCTGAGTCAGCAAGGAAAGCCAAAACTTTTTCCTGCTGCTCCGGCTTTAAAAGCTGTTTTCCTACTCCCAGATAAGGGAGCCTTCGAGGCCTTGTTTAGCCAGACGATGATGCTGGCTCAACACCTCCAGCCTTAGGTGCTATTATGCTTTTGCCACTACTACCAGATGCCCCACCACCACCACCATCAGTACCAGCAGGCAACCACCGCCCACGGGCTCTTCCACCAGACTTCCTCATTTTTTGGAAAATCTAACCAAAATAACAACCATTACATGGTACTGTAAAACAAGGTAGAAGGTGTATATAAACTTGTTGAGAATTTAAATCTCCCTTTTTTTGGGGAGACTGAACCAAAACTCAGGCCCTGTGCATAAAACAAAACAATGTAAGTGGCAGAAAGTGGCTGGCTGATATACGACAAACTAACAGGACTGAAGTATATCCACTTTGTGAGAATTTGAATCTCCCTTATTTTTTGGGAGACTGAACCAAAACTCAGGCCCAGTGTATTTTATTATTATTTATTTATATAGCACCGATGATTCCATGGTGCTTTACATGAAAAGGGGTTACATACAAGCTACAGATATCACATACAGTAAACAAACTAACAATGACGGACTGATACAGAAGGGCGAGGACCCTGCCCTTGCGGGCTTACATTCTACAGGATTATGGGGAAGGAGACAGTAGGTTGAGGGTTGCAGGAGCTCCGGTGTTGGTGAGGCGGTAGCTTCGGTAGTGATGAGGGGGCAGCGGGGTCAGTGCAGGCTGTAGGCTTTCCTGAAGAGATGGGTTTTCAGGTTCCATCTGAAGGATCCGAATGTGGTTGATAGTCGGACGTGTTGGGGCAAAGAATTCCAGAGGATGGGGGATATTCAGGAGAAGTCTTGGAGGTAGTTGGATGAGGAGCGAATAAGTGTGGAGGAGAGAAGGAGGTCTTGGGAGGACTGGAGATCACGTGAGGGAAGATATCGGGAAATTAGTTCAGAGATATGTGGAGGAGACAGGTTGTGGATGGCTTTGTAGGTCAGTATTAGTAATTTGAACTGGATACGCTGAGGGAATGGGAACCAGTGAAGAGATTTGCAGAGGGGGGAAGCAGAGGAGTAGCGAGGAGAGAGATGAATTAGTCGGGCAGCAGAGTTAAGAATGGACTGGAGAGGTGCAAGGGTGTTAGCAGGGAGGCCGCAGAAAAGGATGTTGCAGTAGTCAAGGCAGGAGATGATGAGGGCGTGCGCAAGCATTTTAGTAGATTGACGGTTGAGGAAAGGACAGATGCTGAGATAATTTTGAGCTGGAGGCGACAGGAGGTGGAAAGAGCTTGGATGTGCGGTTTGAAGGACAGGGCAGAGTCGAAGGTTACGCTGAAAGCGTCATATGAAACGCGACTTTTGCGCGCAGATCGGCGACCTCATGTCCGATCACACACTAAGGTCGGGTTTCATGAAACCCGACTTTGCCGAAAGTCGCCAATTTTTTAATTTGTCCAATCCGTTTCGCTCAACCCTAATCACAAATAGACAAATCCAAGAACAAGTACCGTACATATATCCCCATTAATACAAAAATAGAAATCTTAGGAGCAATATAAGAGGACTTGTAAATGGTCCTTCGTATTCAGCAACATTTACATGGCAATGTGTTTAAACTGTATATACATCAAACAGGAACAATTGCCATTACCAATATAAAGAAAAGGGAACAATCTCACCTCATGTTCTTTTGTTCATTTAGTAGAGAGAGAATAGCCCTTAAACACTGGTGCCATATAGGTAGGGGAGTCAATAGTGAAGTATACCATGGCACAGCTGTGTCGGTGCACAAGATAGGTTTCCCACACCAGTAGATATATGATAGATAAATAACTTGGCACTCAACTTTGTAAATAGTGATGATTTTTATTCAGGTGGCAGTCCAAATTAAACGTTTCGGTCAGACATTAGACCTTCTTCAGTAAAAGGCATTGCAAATGCATGACAGAATATAAACAATTATAGGTATACAAAAAACAATAACCGGAAATCGGTAAATAAAATAAAAATGAAACACCAAGATAAATCTCACAATAAATGTGCGATATGTGATGGATAAGAAGGTAGGGGAGGTAAGGTAAGGGCAAGAAGCATCTTTTTACATACCCGACTGTTTGTGTGGTGAATACGGGAGATGTCTCTAGTTGTGGAGTAGGTTCTGGGTTATGGTTTTAAATGGACCTGTCTGAGAACGATAATTTCCCTACAATGAGACTGTGTAGTAAGGTGTACAGAAATTAGGTAAAAGCGAAAATAACGGTGTACTGACCGGGTAAGAAAACGGAAATAAGTTTGTATCTGGGCCTAGTGTTCCAGGTTTGGAGAAAACTGTAGCTGTAAAGTAACATATAAATACAGCTGTAGAACAAAGACTAGGGGAAGTGGAGGCAGACATAAAATATATGGGGAATATGTAAAAATTCTCACCAGTATAGGTAACTTGCTGTAAACTAGGCTTAGGGTTCTATGTCCACTGTGGTAACATAAGAAGGATTGGTACTACATAGCTGAAAAAAAGGGGATATAAATGTGACTGATATAAATGTAATATAAAATAGGTGTGTGTTTAATAAGTACTGAAGATATGAATCTCACCATAAGGGAGGACTGTATCCCATATACTATGGCCTCAAACGCTAGGTTATCCAATTAAGTGGTATTAGTGTCTAAAGAATAAACAAAAGACCGGATGGACATAATGTCATAATAATATGGTCCTGTATATATGCAAATACGGCCCAAAACCAGACTCCAAATGTACAAAACTAAAGCTCACCTATTAATTGAGGTGCATAAAGACACCTGATGGAATGAGCGTGCTTGGAGCAAACCGCAGCCTGTTGTGTAATAATGCAGAATAGGGTTGAGCGACTTTTACTTTTATAGGATCAGGTCGGGTTTCACGAAACCTGACTTTCTCAAAAGTCGGGTCGAGTGAAATCGGCCGATCCCATAGAAAAGTCGGGGTCGGCCGAAACACGAAACCCAAAGCAGTGCAATGGGTTACTATGGTTTCCAGGGTCTGAAGGAGCGGCAATTCTCCTTCAGGCCCTGGGATCCATATTTAAGTGTAAAATAAAGAATTAAAATAAAAAATATTGCTATACTTACCCTCTGACGCGCCCTGGTACTTACCGGCAGCCTTCCTTCCTTAGAATCAGCGCGTGAAGGACCTTAGATGACGTCGCGGCTTGTGATTGGTCGCGCGACCGCCCATGTGACCGCTCACGCGACCAATCACAAGCCGCGACGTCACCGAAGGTCATTCAAGCGCTGATTCTTAGGAAGGAAGGCTGCCGGAAAGAAGCAGGGCGCGTCCGAGGGTGAGTATATTCCTATTAGGTGTATTTTACACTTAAATATGGATTCCGATACCGATTTCCGATATTGCAAACATATCGGAACTCGGTATGGGAATTCTGATACCAGATTCAAAGGATCGCCGACCTCATGGCCGACCCCACACAGGGGTCGGGTCGGGTTTCATGAAACCCGACTTTGCCAATAGTCGGCGACTTCTGAAAATGGCCGACCCGTTTCGCTCAACCCAAATGCAGATAACATAAATATGTCCCATCTTAGGGACCTGTATGGGTGGTATAGCTGAATAGGAGAAAGGACTTACCCATGTGCGGTGTGTAACTGGTATGTCTCAACGCGGTGTCCGCCGCTAGTTGAATGGCATACATGGTGTGGAGCAGGTTTAAATGGCTGTAGGGCGGGACCGGGTGTGTGCCCGAAAACGGAAGAGCGTCATGGGTTGTGACGCGTACTTCCGGTAATCCCGGGCACTTGCCGTTGTCAAGGAGACAGACAACAAGTGCGGTGTCATGATCGCTATGTTGCCACACCTGTGGGCAAGTAGTAAGCGGAGCTAGTATAGCCGCCATGAGCCGGAGGTGCATTGCTTAATAAGGCGCTTGCTTCCTGTGTCGTGAGCCTAACGTGATGGTCCTGGTAACCGTTGGGCAGTGTGATTACAAGATCACAGAGATAGTTGTTATATGGGAGGGCGGTGTGGAGGCACACTTTGTAAATCTCTGTGATGGTTATAAAGGGGGAGATAACTGAGGCATATTGTCAGACCTTAGTATATAAACTGTATACCTCAGGGAAATTAGTAAGAAGGGGGCAGTCAGGTAGGGAACACAGGATGGGAGAGTCCAAGGGAAGGAAAGGGTCAGGAGGTGACTTGCGTGATGTTGTCAATATGGGCGACTCTGCAGAGAAATATAAATAAATTAGCATACATCATAGAGATAACATAGTAACCAAACGACAGGGACGCTGTCATAAAATAATGAAAGAGATGGTATTATACATCCATATAATCAGATAACAATGGCATGAGTCACGATATCCAGAATATTATGTGGATTTAGATGAAGGCTGCAGGGTCATAATCCCTATTTAGACCTTTTGGTGCTAGGGTCTGTAACTCATGAATCCAGTATGCTTCCCTCTTTTTCAGGAGATCAATTCTGTTTCCCCCCGCCTAGGGGCAGGAATATGTTCAAGGACCTGAAACTTAAGTTGCGATATATTATGTCCCTTGGAGATGAAGTTGCATGGGAGTGGTAGTAACATATTTTGACAGCATATAGTCGACTTATGTTTAGAGATGCGGGATTTGACTGGTTGGGTAGTTTCCCCAATGTATAGAAGACCGCAGGGGCATTTTATAGCATGGACTACAAATGTAGTGTCACAAGTCGAGTAGCATTTAATCTTGTACCTTGTGCCAGAATGGAGATGGTAGAAATAGTCCCCCCTGATAACATTATTGCCCTGATTGCAGTGTAGGCACGGAAAAGTGCCATTCTTGGGTGTATTCAGAAAACGTTGTGAGGTGTCCTGTCTACTTCCCCCAAAATCAGCTCTGACCAAGGAGTCCCGGATATTGGTAGGACGTTTATAACATGGTAGGAAGTGTACCTGAAACTCAGGAATGCCAGTGTGAGCTGTGCGTAGTATATTCCAGTGACGTCTAATCGTATGGTGTAGAATATGTACGTACGGGTGATAGATATGAACCAACGGGACTCTTTTATTAGCCGATGAGAGCATCGTGGTGGTAGGATTGATGGCCTCAGTCAGTAAGGTTGGGGGATAGCCACGTTCCCTAAATTTAGAGTACATCTCGTCTTTTCTGATTTTCAGGAGATTGGGTTCAGTAACTATTCTCTGTACCCTCTTGAACTGGGACCGAGGGATGGATTTTTTGGTGGCAATGAGGTGTTGACTTTGAAAATGGAGACTATTTCTATCGGTTGGTTTTGTGTAAAAGTCAGTTTTAAGGGTTCCCAGCTCATCCTTCACGACCAGGGTGCCCAAAAAGTTCACTTGTTGTGTGCTACTTGTTATGGTGAAAGTGAGACCTGGCCAAGCTGTATTGAGGGTGTGAAAGAAGAGGTCCAGGGTTTGTGGTGTACCGGTCCATAGACAAAAAACGTCATTGATATAACATTTCCAAAAGGGGCAATGGGCCTGAAATAATGGGTCAGGGACAGGTACACGATTTCCTCTTCGAACAGGGCCATGTAGCTGTTTGCATACGGCTGGGCTACATTCGAGCCCATTGCGGTACCTTTTGTCTGTAGAAAAAATTGGTCCTCGAATATAAAAATTTTTTTGTCAGAACTATAGTCAAGAGATCAAGACAGAGATCGATAATGTGAGGGTTCAACTGTGAGGCATTGAGAAGATGTTTTACGCTAAGGATTCCTTGTGAGTGCGGAATTGAGGTATAGAGATCCTTGATGTCTAGAGAGATTAGTAAGAGATCTCCTGGAAGGGAAGTCAGTTCCTGTAGTTGGTGTAGAAAGTCACCTGTATCAAGCAGAAAGGATGGTAATTTGCGTATGAGAGGTGTAAGTATATTTTCTAGAAAGATAGCAAGCGGAGAGAGTATTGATTCTGTGGAGGCCACAATCGGGCGGCATGGAGGATGCTTAAGGTTTTTGTGTACTTTGGGCAATATATAGAATACTGGTGTGACGGGATGGGTTTTGGTCAGATATTCCTGTGTTTTTCCATCAATGATACCTCCATCCACATAGGGAACAAGGGTATCCTTGATGTGGTCTCTAATCATGGTGGAAGGATCCGCTGGCAGTCGTTGGTAGACAGTACTGTCATTGAGTTGTCGGTAGACATCTTTGGTGTAGTCAGATTTGTCCATGACCACAATAGCCCCGCCTTTGTCGGCTGGCTTAATTATTATGTCTTTGTCATTACGTAGCGATTGTAAGGCTTGAAAGTCAAGGGCACTGAGGTTAGGAGAGGTGTGTAATTTATGTGTCTCAATGTCCTAATGAAGTTTGGACTCCAACTCGATAAAGGTCTCCACGGCGTGGGGGCCTTTGGGGGGCCTATATGTAGTTTTGTTTAGTATACCTAAACTTAGAGAAGAGATTAAAGGGCCCGTAGGGCTCAAGGAGGAAATAGATGGAGTCTCAGAAGACTCAAAATGTACAAGCAATCTTAAACGGCGATAAAACCGGTGTAAGTCCATGTCCATGTTGAAGGTATCAAATTTATATGAGGGACAGAAAGAGAGTCCCTTCTGTAGTACGTTGTGCTCAGCAACACTAACAGTTCTTGATGATATAATAATGACTAATGGTGAATTACCTGAGACCGAGTCACTCTGTAGAAGTCCGTGTCTCTTTTTCCGTTGGCTCCTGCGGGTCCTCTTCTTCTTTGCTGTCGACGTCGTCTCTGGCCTAAAAAATTGCTGGGTCCACCAAGGTTGTCACATCTGTCAGATTCGGAACCTGAAGTAGAAGGATCGTTAGAAGAGTGGTAATCTGACCTAGTGGTATTGGGAAGGAAAGTGGATCTATCCTGCCAGTGATAGACCCGATTATTATCATAATTGTCTGAGTCTCTTTGGAATTTGATCCTCTTTCTATTTTCTGTGTCCCGTCTATGCTGGTCAGTGACTGTTTTTATCCTGGTTTTCAAAGTGTCCAACTCCTCAGCTGTGCTAGAGGAGGACAATTGTGTCTCAATATTTTTTATAGTGTCTTTACTGGAAGCAATGGCTCCCTGGAGGTGTTGAACTGTAAGAGTCATTAAGTAAAACGAGCATTTGTTTAGTATTTGCTCATATTTCAGGCAAAATTCTGGACAGTCACTGAACAAAGTAGGGCGAAGAGGGACCCTAAGTCCTCTTGGTATTCTCTTCACATGCAGGTATTCAGTAAGAGTGGCACAATGGAGTTCCAGATTGATCTGGCGTCGCTGTTCGCGCTCCAGATCCCTTCCTCTTGTTTCTCTCGGGGGAATTTTGAGAAAGTCACTAGAGAGATTTAACTTAGAGATTATATTATTAGTTTCATCAGGGTTGTATAAAAATGTCAGAGATGACATGCTAGACAGCGTGCTCACGTAAAGGAAAGTCAATAGTGAAGTATACCGTGGCACAGCTGTGCCGGTGCACAAGATAGGTTTCCCACACCAGTAGATATATGATAAATACATAACTTGGCACTCAACTTTGTAAATAGTGATGATTTTTATTCAGGTGGCAGTCCAAATTAAACGTTTCAGTCAGACATTAGACCTTCTTCAGTAAACTGCATTGCAAATGCATGACAGAATATAAACAATTATAAGTATACAAAAAACAATAACCGGAAATCGGTAAATAAAATAAAAATGAAACACCAAGATAAATCTCACAATAAATGTGCAATATGTGATGGATAAGAAGGTAGGGAAGGTAAGGTAAGGGCAAGAAGCATCTTTTTACATACCCAACTGCTTGTTTGGTGAATACGGGAGATGTCACATACAGCTATCACCTGAATGCGATTGCTGCGGCGCTCACCGTGAGGCCCTACAATCGTGCCACTGTACTAGTACTGCGGTTTGCGGGAACGCTGTTCCCGCAGAGCAGTACTAGTATGGTGCATGTCAGGAAGGGGTTAAACACATGTTCACAGTTCACTTCTGATGGAAAATCATCTGATCAATTAATGATGATCTTATTTGTAATAAACAGCTGATGTGTGCATGACCAGAATGTATACGCTCAGTCAAAAGAGTATACAAGGGCTGGTATCCAATAAAGTTTATGGCTTTGGAAACAGATTACTTTGTCTCTATCCATCACTCATTCGAATGATCTCATGATCAGGCAACCATCCAATATCCCTGATGGTCTGACTTGAAGACCAATCTAACACCTCCTTCCATCAGCAAGTGCATTGAAGATGCAACATGGATTGGTCTTTCAGCATGATAATCATCCCAAGCACACCATCTTGGAAATGAATGAGTGGCTTTGTAAGAAGCATTTGAAGGCCCAGGAGTGGCCTAGCCAGTCTCCAGATCTCAATCCCATAGAAAACATTTGGAAGGAATTGAAAGTCCGTGCTACCCACCGACAGGCCCAAAACATCACTGCTCTAGAGGAGATCTGCATGGAGAAATGGGCCAACATACCACCAACAGTGTGTGCCAACCTTGTGAAGACTTACAGAAAACGTTTGATCTCTGTCATTGACAAAAAGGATATATAACAAAATATTGAGATCAACATTTGTTAATGACCATATACATATATTTTCCACCATAATTTGCAAAATAAATCTTGCCAAATCAGACAAGATGATTTTCTGGATTTGTTTTCTCATTTTGACTCTCATAGTTGTGGTCTACCTATGATGTCAATTACACGATTTTCTCATGTTTTTAAGTAGGAGAACTTACACAATTGGTGGCTGACAAAATACTTTTTTCCCCACTGTAAGTGACCACAACTGCAGAACCGAGAGCTGACTGCTGCACTGAGAGAGGGTGGAGTACGGAGAAAAGGACAAACTGCTGGACTGTCAGTAAGGTGCAGATAGAGATGTTAAGGTGAATTGAGAAAGATCTGTTGCTTTAGGGGACACCAAAACAGCAGTCATGCCTACTTCCATAACAGCTGACGGGCTTTCATTCACCCTGACTGTAGGGGATAAACAAGTGGAGTTTCTGTGAGACATGTGTGAGAAGACTTGACATGGTGACGGAGGAGGAAGAAGCAACAGATGGGGTTGATGAGATGGCCAGTGGTTGGCAATGTCCACTAGTCTGCATTTTAGCTCAGTGAGATTCCAACACTAAGGAATGTTGATCACACATGTGCCGGTTCATGCTTGTAGTTGACACATTATCACAATCTTTGCTTCTGACTTTTCTTTTTCAAGTTCGATAGATAACGTTGGTTGTGTCATCCTTTGTGGTCTCAAAAAAGGTGCAGGCTAGGCAACCGCTGCAGCCCCTGCAAATTGCACACTCGCGACTGGTATTGGCCACAGCCAGAGTTGCGTCTGAGGATGCAATACTTGTCATCGCTGCATCATGTCATATCTGTGTGGTAAGCCACAAAGTAGCCTCCTAGTTTTCCTCCTCCTACACATCTTCTTCTGAGCTACTCAGCTGTGTAACTCTGGGTTCACACAAAGTGGGATCTACAACCTCATTATCATCATCTCTGTTCTTACACTTCTCACCCTGAAAGTCAGCCTCCTCCTCTTCCTACCTCTGGTATCTGAGTCTCATCAGGATCACCTCCACGATTTGGAATAGCTAATTAGGCCTCCAGGCTGCACCCCAATATAAGGTCTAATGATTTTTAATTTGAAATCTGGTCTTCTGATTTGCCACTTAAAAACAGTTTTTTCACAAACTATTTGGAGTAGATAATTGGGCCTCGTAGCTGCTCCCCAATATTAGGCCTAATGATTTAAGATTTTGCCAGCTCCACTTTGTGAGTTACTAAGATCATTTTGTCATACATGTAAGGTGGTTTTCAATAATGCACAACTTACTTCTTCGTATATGTATGGTGGATGTCCGGAAGGGGTAAAAATAAAACAAGTTAAAAACACTATTTCTTTCTATTTTATACTTTTTTTTTAGCAGATTTAGTTTGTATTAATGGAGACAGTTTTTGTACCAGTCTTTTTTGCAGTTTTTAATGATAATTTGTAATCAAATTCATGCTGCCAGAACCTCGTTCAGCATGAATCAGACACTGGCTGCATAGTTTAGTATTTCTGTTTTTTCTACTATATAATTAAGCAGTATTTCAAAGAAAACATTGCTGTTCACGCTGCTAGCGTGGCTGCAGCAGCTTTACCCACTGCCACCCCTGTTCCGTCTCTATCTCACCTCCCTTTGCCTGAAAAATACTCTGGGGACAGTAAGTCCTGTAGGGGTTTCGTGAGCCAGTGTGGTATACACCTCGAGCTCCTGGCTGCACGTTTTCCCACAGAGCGGGCAAAGGTGGGATTCATAATATCTCTCTTGTCGGACAGGGCGTTGGAGTGGGCTACGCCGCTGAGGGAGCGCAACGATCATGTGGTGCGGAGTGTTCCTCGGTTTCTGGACACTCTGAAACAGGTCCTTGTAGGACCTCAAGTCACCCATGATACAGTGCTCCAACTGCTGGCTTTGACTCAGGGTTCAACCATGGTCAGCCATTTTGCTGTTCACTTCCGGACATTAGCGTCTGAGTTGGAATGGCCAGACAAAACCCTCATTCCCGTATTTTGGAGGGGGATGGCTGACGATGTGAAGGATGCTTTGGCCACTAGGGAGATTCCCGCCACACTGGAGGAGCTCGTAGCTGTATCAACTCGCATAGACCTTCGTTTTCATGAGCGAAGGTTGGAGCGAGCCCAGTGTAGGAAGAGGTTTCGGATGGCTCCCACCTTCGCCAAACCTTTGGAATCTCCAGTCCAGGCATCCGAGTCACATAAGGTTTGTCATGCTTGCCGGCACTCAGGACATCTTGCCTCCAAGTGTCCTCAGCGGTCAGGGAAACGTCAGCGTCTAGTGGCAGTAGGAGAATGTACACTAGACACGGCGACGTTTGCCTCAAAGTTGTCCTTCAAGGGGACAATTAACATAGGCCCATCCACTCTTATGGTAGAGTTATGCATGGATTCAGGGGCGGAGGGTAATTTTATGTCATCCGCTTTCGCCCAGCATCACGCAATACCCTCCTTCTTGGTAGGTCCTGTAGGTGCTAGGACTAAGTCCTGCTTTGCACACACTGAGCATGCCCAGGGCAAGATCTCTCAATGGAGATCTAGGGTCACATGCTCAGGTACTGCTGCAACTCCATTGGTCCTTCTTTGAAAGGTCCTGAACGTGCTGCAGCTATATAAGCTTTGCATGACCGCACGGCCATGCGCTAATATACATTTGTAAACGTGTGTGTGCTGTGAGTGAAAGTCGTTCTTTAAAATCCCCTCCCTATTGGATGACTGTTCGCGGAAGGTGGATGATTGCTATCTAGCGCCTGACTTAGCCACCAGCACGTTACACACCATATAGCGTCTAATTGCTGTGACCGCCAGTGCGGTGTCGTGCGCTTTCACAGCGCTTTCTTGGCCCAAGCCTGGGTGGTTAGTGGCGTTCACCAGTGCGGCACCGCATGCACTCTCGTGCATCTTTAATTATTATTTTGGTTACGCTGACACCCCATTAGCGGTGTCGAGCGCAAGCAGTCTAGACGGACTCGGATCCCAAGTCTTGGGACTGAGCTCGATGACTCCTTGCTTGCGCTCTTTTGTGCGGTACCGCGGCCCTGTGACTTAACAGGGTTCACTTCCTTCACACAGCGGGAAGTTAACCCGTGTTTGTATTCACATTGTACCGCTATATAGTCCATCATTTACTTAGCAGCAGGTTCTTTCCTGCACGGTGGACCCCGGGTGGTGAATGCACCAATCTTACTTAATAAATATATTCGGTGCGTTCCGCCAACCCTAACAGCTATTGCTTTTGGATCTGTGTTATTCAGTTATGCCTCTCTCCATCCATTCTATAAATTAGATGGAGCAGAATTGGAAGGAGACAAATTTCTTACCTTAACTTACCTGTGTATATCCATACATACCCAACAACTGAGCCATTGGTAGGGTGGTGGCAGATCCTTGGTCTCCAATATAACCAGCTACATCACCATGGTCCATACATGAATAATTAGGAGCTGTTACTGAGTGTCCGGACATTATCTGCAGAACGTCCTTTAGAACTTTATTCACATTGCCGCAGGAATCATACAGATGATATCCCAGGGTGATGTTTGGAAGAATGGCCGGATTACTGTTAATATCATCAATGGCAAAAATGAATGTCAGAAGGTGTCTGTATTCTCTAAATTCGGCCCTGCAGAACATAATAGAATTAAATCATAATTTAACAAATAAAATATATTTTATATTTTTATCTCTTTTATATCATGACTTAAGTGGGGATTTTTTTTTGTATATTTCATTATTTTTCTTTTAACAGAGGAGTGTTGTACTTTTTAGTTTTGAGCCTCACATCATAATTATTATTAAATTGTTCATTGACCATAAGCTTTTAAATTTGTTAATATGTGACATTTTTATTATGCAGTATACATACAAAAATATTAGGACACACATCTAAATCATTGATCTTAACGCTATCAATAACTTTTTAGAATAATCATTCTTGTGTAGTGTTGAGCATTCCGATACCGCAAGTATCGGGTATCGGCCGATATTTGCGGTATCGGAATTCCGATACCGAGTTCCGATATTTTTGTGATATCGGGAATCGGTATCGGGATTAAGACTCATGTGTAAAATAAAAAATAAAAATAAAAAATATTGATATACTTACCCTCTGACGCGCCGTGGTTGTCACCGCTGCAACCGCCATGCTTCCGTTACTAAGAATGAGCGCGTTAACGACCTTCGATGACGTCGCGGCTTGTGATTGGTCGCGTGAGCGTCATCTGACCGCTCACGCGACCAATCACAAGCCGCGACGTCATTGAATGTCCTTAACGCGCTGATTCCTAAGAATGAGCGCGTTAAGGACCTTTTGGTGACGTCGCGGCTTGTGATTGGTCGCGTGAGCGTCATCTGACTGCTCACGTGACCAATCACAAGCCGCGACGTCATCGAAGATCCTTCACGCGCTCATTCTTAGGAAGGAAATCATGGCGGTTGCAGCGGTGACAACCAGGGCGCGTCCGAGTGTAAGTATATCAATATTTTTTGATTTTTATTCTTTATTTTACACATCAATATGGATTCCAGGGCCTGAAGGAGAGTTTCCTCTCCTTCAGACCCTGGGAACCATCGATAATACCTTCCGATATTTGTGTCCCATTGACTTGTATTGGTATCGGATATCGGTATCGGCGATATCCGATATTTTTCGGGTATCGGCCGATACCATCCGATACCGATACTTTCAAATATCGGACGGTATCGCTCAACACTATTCTTGTGTGTAATTGAGGAAAAATGCTGTTTGTATCCATTATCAGACTTTTAGTAAAATAAGAAACCATAAAAAAGTGGTACAGTAATAGGTGTGATAGCAAAAAGTATTAAGAATAATCCATCGTTAAAATTTAAGGTTTTTTTTTAGATATACATTAAAAAAACCTAAGTGCCAATCTCAATAAAAGCGCCATGCGGCCGTGTACTTATAGGCATATTGTACATTTACTCTTATACCCATACAGGATGTATCCAAGTGCAAAATAAATCAGACTACCTAATTTTATTTCTAGAGCACCGACATTTCGGCCGCACTTTACACTTTAGAGGTGACTTGTACAGAAAAAAAAAACTTTAAAGAATAACAATGATCACATAAATCATCAGATACCAAGAGGAGTGAGGGTCGAGCTGCTCGCAATCTAGAACCTACGGTGAAGTAGGGGAAACACGAAAGGTGGATGGTAAGAATTGCTTGCATTGCACTGTCCAACCATCGATGTGATAAATAGGGTGTTCATGTAATACTGCATGAACTGGTAACCAACCGGTATGTGTAAAAGTACAGACACAGAGGGCTATTAAATGCATAAAGCATGTGAGAACAGATGATATGAAGGTTGTGGTATTGAAGAAAATCTTGCATGGGCAAAACAGTGATAGTTAGATAAGTATGTTGAACTGATAGGCCAATCTGAAGAAATATGGTTTTAGGGCATGCTTAAAAATGTGAATATTGAGGATTAATTGAATTGTCCTGGGTAGTGCATACCAAAAATTAGCGCAGCACGCGAGAAGTCTTGGAGATGAGAGTGGTAGGTTTGAATTATTGAAGATGTTAATGGCTCATTAGCAGAACGAAGGGTAAAGTGGTAGACTGAGATGAAGGAAATGTAGAATGGTGCTGAAGCATGGAGCACTTTGTGGGTGAGAAATATAAGTTGATATTGAACTCTTTAGCAGACAGGTAACCAGTGCAATGACAGGCACAGGATAGAGGCATCAGTGTAACGGTTGGCGAGAAATATGATCCTGGTTGCTACATTCAGGAGGATGGATTGTGGAGGGGAGAGTTTAGTAAGAGGGAAATTAGATAGTAGAGAACTTGAGATAGTCCAGACGAGAATGAATGAAAACAACAGTAAGAGTTTTTACAGAGTTGAAAGTAAGAAAAGGTTGAATTCTAGAAATGTTTTTGAGATATAGATGACAAGAGCAAGCGAGTGATCAGATGTAGGGAGTAAATGAGAGATCTGAATCAAGAATGATACCAAGACAGCAGTCATATTGCTGGGGAATAATGGTCTATAATCGAGCATGATCGTGTGTTCGTATATTATGTTTGAGGCCCTGTGGCTGCATGATATGAGGCTGTTAGACTGCCTAGACACATTTGGGGATTGCCTGTTTGCTAGGTACTCCTCTCATATGTTGAAGCTTTAGTAATCTACAGTTAGCTCTAGCGATAGTTTTTTTTAAGTAATGGATGCTGGCATGTTTAAATGATGAGGGAAAGAAAAAAATGGAGAGAGAGAGAGGTTGAATTTTTTTGTTAGGAGAGTGGTGACAGCTGGGGAAATGGACTGGAGGAGATATGAAGGAATAGGGTCACTGGTGTAAGTAGTAGGGCGAAAAGATGCAAGGAGCCTGATCTCTTCTTCTTCCATGACTAGTTCAGAGACAGAGAGTGAGCTAGATGCAGTGGGGGAGGGAGTACAGTGCATGGTATAAAGGTATTGGGAAAAAGTTTCCTGTCCGATATGGTCAATTTGTTCTTTAAATTAATTGGCCAGATCGTCAGCACTGATATCGCTGGTCGGGGCCTGCACTGTTATGATCTGGTGGCCTTGGAGCAGCATGAGATGTACTCTGGAGAAGGTGGAACCTGTACTGACCGCAAACCCTAAACTTAACAGCGCAACTAGAAGTAGCCGTGGGGGGGTACCTAACACTCCCTAGACCCCTCGACACAGCCTAAGAAATAACTACCCCTAAAGACAGAAACAGGAAACCTATCTTGCCTCAGAGAAAATCCCCAAAGGAAAGACAGCCCCCACAAATATTGACTGTGAGAGGAGAGGGAAATGACATACGCAGAAATGAAATCTGGATTTAGCATAGGAGGCCATACTAGCTAAAAAGAAAGAATAGAACAGAGTACTATGCGGTCAGTATTAAAACACTAGAAAATATCCACCGCAGAAAATACGGATCACCACATCTGACTAAAGACATGGGGGGTAAATCTGCATCTCCAGATAAATAGCTAGGCTGCAAAAAATCCTTCACAGACTAAGCTGGACAAGACAAAAACATGAAAATGCACAGAACTATAAGGTCCACAGCAGGTGGACAGCAAAAACAAAGCCAGGACTTATCTTTGAAGAAAAGCACAGTGAACAGGAGAGACCAGAAGGGATGTGAATCCTCCAAAAACAATGGACAACAGGCACTGACTAAAGGAACAAGCAAGGCTATATAGCCCAGCCCAAATTACAAAAAATAGATACACCTGATAAATGCTGCGATCCAACTACCGCAGCACTACCACTCATAACCACTGGAGGGAGCCCAAGAGCAGAATTCACAACACTGCACTCTTCGATTGAGGAAGGAATGAAAAGTGTCAAAGAGACTTTTAGGATTCTTTGATAGTGAGGAAATGAGGGTATTGATATAGATTTGTTAGGAGAGGTGAAAGGCAAGTTGTATGTTTTAAGCATGATAAGGGTGAGGGAAGAATGCACAAAAAAGGGAATGGATGTCAAACAAAAACTGTATAGCTTGTTAGCTCTATCACAGCCTGTTCCTGTCTCCATTGCCTCAGAAATTGAAATCCAAAAGGTGAGGAATGATGTTTCACTTGGTGTCGACTTGCGCTCTTTTGTGTACCTGTCATTATTGTAGATAGACCAGCACAATAAACATTAGATCACATACAATAGCATGTAAATAGAGGCATCCATATCAATCCACATATAGCCACAAAAAGAAAATGTATCATTATATATAAGTATCTGTGCTTAATAGCATGTATGTCAATCCACAGAAATATATAAAATGCCTCAATCTGTTTCAGGATAAGCCTAAACATGGACATAAAAAGTTTCACAATATAAAGGCTACTGAGATACTGCTGTACATTCTATTATCTGTGAAAATGCATAAAGAGTGATGGGAGCATGACATTGACATGTGCAGATCTCCTGAATGATAGGATATGGATGTAACGAATTGTGTTTACTCTGCAGTGTGAGGAGTGCGGCTTCCTGATCAGATACAGTATGTGGTCAGCAGCAGTCCACTGTGCAAAAGTTTCACTGATCAAGGAACACATTCTGCCAATACTCCTGTTCTACAACCCTTCAAAAAAAATAAACTTTTTTTTAAAATTACAACAGAAGATGGAAATTGCACCTACAGAATTCTAAGAATTTTTTGTTTGATCATTTACAATTATTGCATATATTTGAGTACAAGCCAAATTTTTCAGCACATTTGAAATCGCATCCCTTAGCTTATACTTGGGGGAGGGTCCCACTAACTGTTTTTCTCGGACAATAAGACAGAGGGTGATCGGCAATGGTGGAGCAGAGGGTCACAGGAGGCAGAAGCCGGCTGCTGCAGCACATCTGTGCCTGCTGCAAAGGGAAATTTATATCCACTGCTCTCTACGCCCATGGGAGTGGATAGCAGTGAAAATTTAATTTCTCTTTAATAGCCAAGATGCTGTTAGCCGCAGCAGCTGGCTTCCTGCAGCTGCTGGGTTCTGAAGTGAGTCATGGGCATGGAGAACAGGGAATACCCATTTCTCTTTAATAGTGGGCACAGTAGTTGCAGTTGCTAGATTTCTGCAGCGGACGAGTTTTGCGTGTGCCTGCTTAAGCTTCTTTTACACTTAGCGGGTTTTTTGTGACCTGCTATTGCGGGCTTTTTTTGTGGGCCATATCACCACAATTTTCACAGTCTACCGCAATAATAGACCACAAAAATCTTGCGGATCACCATTTTTCAGGTTTCCAAAACTATGTTATACTATGCTTTCCACAAAACCGGAAGTCACAGTGCACAGAAAAAACAAGCTTCCGTTGTTTTTGCGGCCCCATTGATTTTCATTGGGGGCCGTGTCCGTAAGTCATGAAAAAGATCGAGCAGGCTCGATATTTTTTCACGTGTGTAAACACAGCCCTCATGGCCATATGGCGTATGGCACTCCGTTGAATTATTGCAGCCAGTTTTTGCGGCCCCATAGAAATCTATTGGTGCCTCCAAAACGATACACAAAACCACGGTAAGTGTAAAAGAAGCCTTAAGAATGAATATTCACTGCCCTCCACTTGCATGGGCGTGCAGGGCATTGAATATTCATTACCTTTAGTAGCACGCACACATGTTTGCCCATCCGCTACAACAAGCCAGTAGCTGAAGTTATTGCACCCCTTATTTAAGATCAATGAATATTCCCTTCTCTCCACACCCATAGTCCCAGCGTGGAGAGCAGTGAATATTCCGACAGCTGTCCTCTGCTTGTAAGCAGAGCATGACGTCACTGCCACGCGCTGCTTACAAGAATAAGTCATCTACTGGCATCAGAACAGGATGCTGCGAGGGAGCGCAGGGAAGGTAAGTAGGATGGTTTATTTTTTTAAATGTTTTTCTTATGGGGGCCATGCATACCAGGATGAGGATTAGAGTGCCATGCATACCAGGGTGGGGATGAGGATGAGGGTGACATACATACCAGAATAAGGATGAGGGGCCATGCATACGAGTATAAGAATAAGGGGACCTTGCATACCAAGATGGGGATGAGGGTGTCATGCATGCCAGGATGGGAATAAGGAGGCCATTCATACCAGGATAGGGATGAGGGGGCCAGGCATACCAGGATAGTGATGAGGAGGCCATGCATACAGGATGTGGATGAGGAAGCTATGCATACTATGATGGGTATGAGGAGGCTATGCATACCAGTATCGGGATGAGGGGGGCATGCATACCAGGATAGGGATGAAAAGGCCATTAGTGATGAGTGAATAGTGAAATATTGAAATTCGCGAAAATTGGCACAAATGATTTCTAGTATCCATGTATTCGTACCGAATAATGAATCCAATGCAAGTCAATGGAAAGCTAAATATTTCTCTGCAGGAACCAACAACCAAGTCTGAGTGCATGAGAAAAAAGCTGAAATAGATGTGAAAGCGCTAAAACTAAATATGAACTGCATGGAGAAGATGCCTGGATGCCTTTCTGGCTCACATATGGTATCTGGGAATAATATTGCGAGACTATTACGCGGGTTTTATGGATTTATAAAAAAGACCTACCAAACTAAAACAAAATTATTTTTAAAGGGAAAAAAGAAACATTTTTTTCCTTCATAATTACTATATTTATTTGTGTATAATCCGAGTTTTTCAGCACATTTTTTTTATTTGAGAGAACTCTCACAACTACATTTGAGAGGTCCCTCCATCATGCTAAAAATTTAGCAAGATACTGTAATACATATTCCCCATCCCTTTACAATGCAATTTCAAACATGCCCGTTTGAATTTTGGGCTTCACCCACCACCACCACCAGTTCCAACGCCATCTCATTATAGGGCCCTCACTTCACATATTCAGATGTTATGCACGCTCATAAACTTTTGCCAAGTTGCGGAAATGCTAACTCTGCCTTTCCAGGTGGTAGTTGTGCCACAGCTGTGTTAGCGACTTCGCTGCATTGGGGATACAGCAGGGTGGCCACCCAGTAATCTGCACTGGTGGCAATACGGGCAATTCGGCTGTCATTGCACAGGGACTTAAGCATATATTGGCTCATGGTTGCCAGGCTGCCTGGATGCAAGGGCAAGCTGTCCTCAGTGGGAGTTGTATCATCGGGGTGCGTACTCTTCCCCCAGCCATGCGCCAGTTATACCCATGAGCTGCTGTGAGTGCCACCCTGCTTTGAACATGACTGTTTTCCTCCTCTTCCTCATCCCTCAAACTTGTTTATTAGCTAGAGACTTGTGTACCTCTACTGTTGCTACAACAACTTACCCTCGGATCCATGAGTGGACAACCAGCCTGATGACAATGAAAATGGTCCCTTTCCTTCCTGCTCCCCTTCCTCCTGCACCACTTCCTCATGCATCATTGCTTGCAGAGTTGTTTCCAACAGACATAAAAGCAGTATTGTAGCACTGATGATGATGTCATCAACGCTGGCAATGCAGCTTTAATATTCAAAGGACCGCAAAATACCCATATGAAGTCCTACTCATTGTTGATGAAGTGAGCTGTTCGGCTGAGCGACTCACTCATGCACGGTGCATTTGAAATTCCAATATTGCTTACTTTTTCTCACACATCCTCTTCAGCATATCCAGGGTGGAGGTCCACCTTATCGGTACATCACATATAAGGCAAGAAGACAGAAGTGGTGCTGCAATGCAGGCTGGCGAAAATCAACAGTGAGAAAGTTGAAAGTGCCCAAACACTGCCCGCACATTCACCAACATATCAGACGTATCTTGGCATTTTTTTGAGGAAGACCAAATTAAGCACATGTGTCACGCAAGGTATGTGTGTCAGTCCGGCTAGGACCAGAGCTCCTACCAGATTTCACGCGCTATCTCACACCACTTGGCCACGCTTGAATTGCACCACTCATCTGTCTGATCTGTGATCCCCATCCACAGCTCTTGAGCGGTCTGGCATCTGTCACTGTAACAGATCGCTTCTGATCCCCCTGCTGTCATTTCCCCCTAGCTGTGCTCAAGTTGGTGGTGCAAGTATTACTGTGAATGGGTGATGAGGTGGTGGAGGAAGCAGAGCAGGAGGAAGAAGCAATTTGGACAGAGGAACATCCAGAAATCCTCAGTGGTGGTAGGACATGCATAACAATGCCTTCAGCCTCTAGCCCACCCACCACCAGATTTGACCCAGTTGGCCGTTAGGGAGATGTACAGTTGCTGATTGTGCTTACTGGTCCACATATCAGTTGTTATGCTGACATTGCCAATGATGGTGTTGAGCAGTGCACACCTGATTTCCTCAGCCACATGAGTGTGCAGGGCAGGGATGGCCCACCTTGAAAAGTAGAAGGTTCAGGAACAACATACTTTGAGGCAACCACAGCAATCAGTTTTTTAATTGGCCATCTCCACAAGCAGGAATGGCAGCATTTCAAAGGCCAGTAAATTTGAAATGCTGACTTTCAGGACCATTGCTTACAAGTGACTAGTGGGGTATCTCCTCTTCCCATACAGAGTTTGAGGGACGGAAAGCTGAACACTTCCATAAGATGGTGTGGAGGTGCTCGTTGACACTGGTGGTGTCACATTCTTTTTTTGTAGGGAGGCAGGTGGCCCTGTTCGTTGTGAGCTGTAGGTAGAGACCAAGACCGCGGCAGAAGAGGGAGCAGTATCTAGAAAGAGAGAAAGCTGTAGACCATGGACTGGGGATCACCAGAAGTAAATACAATAATAATCTTTATTGAATACAGGACCAACATACATAATAAAAACAATTAAAAGTCATCCAACATGACAAATATACACCCAAAAACTAGCTTGTAATAAAGCTTTAGAGCAATCCCATCGTAGGCCAATGTGCAAAATAGGTAAATAAATGGCAAGCAATGCACCAGGTTATAGTACAGACATATCATATGGTGGTAACCACAAAAAATGCAATATGCAGTGTAAATCACAGTACATATAACATGATATGGGTAAAAACCCGATGTTTAATACCAATATAAACCTGGCACAGAGCAATATTTCAATCTGCCAATGTGCCTACACTGCAAAATATATTATCCCACTGAAAAGGATGACCATACACTAAAGTGTATGAAACTGGCAAAGAAAGAGAGTAGCATAAAGTCATAGCCTAATAAATCAGCAGGAAAGCAATGCCCATCAAGCAAAAAAATATAATAGCGCCACTTAAGGCCGATAATACAGACCAATGCACCAATTGCAGTATAGAAGACCTAGAAATGGGGGAGCCCGTGGAGATGCCCGACGCGTATCGCCACCGCAAGGTGGCTTCGTCAGGGGCTGAAGGTATGATATGCCGAGTATTGTTAAATACTATATCAAATAATAAACAATAGACAGCAGCTGTACTGATTACAATATGTCTTGGAGCACGCCGGTAACATACTTCCGGGACGCTGTGAATGAGCAGACGGTAGTGTCCCCCTCATGTAATGCCACGAGTACTTCCCGTGTAAAGACCCACTGCGCACGCTCAGTCCAATGCGGTCAGCATCTGCGCATTGTAGCCAGTTTGTGACCACAGTTACGCAGGAAGCTTTGGTCAATAATGCGTCTGCGCAGTAGGAGATGGAACATCACCGTGACAACAAACACAGCTCCCATGAGAGCCGCATTAGCTGACCAAGGACCATTACACACTCAAAATGCGGGATATAGGTATCATTTAATGTAAGTATAGTGGTCAGTATAGTAAACCAAATATAAGGCAGAAAACATTGCGCAGGATGCGTCCCATTGGGGACTGCGTCTGCGCCGTCTAGTAGAGTTGTAGCCATGGTTACACAAACATGCTTCACTACAAGCCACGCATGCGCAGTATGAGGCTGATCCCACCCCCAGTGACAAATACGGCTCGAATTAGAGCCGCATCTGCGCCCCAGAGTTCCATCCAGGCAAACCATCAAACGTAATGCGAATATCAGTTGATGTGAAAGACGATATTAATGTTAGAAACAGTTATCGAAGAAATAAAGGACCTTTTTTAAGAATCGCATACACGAATCAAGAATTTACTTTGTATTTATTATTTACAGAACAGCTGCCAGTATTAATGTTTGCACACTGATATGAAAGTATGTATAAACAATGCGCAGCAAGAACTGATATAACCAAAGACATAGGGATAGAAGCATATTAAAGAATGTAATTATAAATACGACTCCTTTATCTCATATATACAAAAGTAGAAACAAGTGGTCAGATCAAAGAGCTCAATATAATGAGTTTCTAACCATGATAATACCGCAGGCTTCAATAAGGGCCACGCATAATAGTAGATACAGCCCAAATTCGAGCTGCATCTGCGCCCCAGAGTCCTATCCGAGAGAGCCATCATAGATGATTCCGAATGTGAATGTGAATAGTATAGAGAGCGCTACTGATGTTGGAGACAAGTATTAGCGAAATAGAGGATCTTATAGAAAATCCCATACAATGACCAAGTGTGTCCTGTCTAAGACAGCCATCACAAATAGTCCCAAATGCGGATGTCAATGAGTGTAAAGGACACTATTGATATTAAAGACGGCTGTCTGCAAAGTAAGGGGCCTAAAAATCGCATATAATGATCAAGTGTTTTCCTTGTATTAAGGTACCGTTACACTAAACGATTTACCAACGATCACGACCAGTGATACGACCTGGCAGTGATCGTTGGTAAGTCGTTGTGTGGTCGCTGGGGAGCTGTCACACAGACGGCTCTCTCCAGCGACCAACGATCAGGGGAACGACTTCGGCATCGTTGAAACTGTCTTCAACGATGCCGAAGTCCCGGGGTAACCAGGGTAAACATCGGGTTACTAAGTGCAGGGCCACGCTTAGTAACCCGATATTTACCCTGGTTACGATTGTAAAAGTAAAAAAAAAACTACATACTCACATTCTGATGTCTTTCACGTCCCCCGGCGTCAGCTTCCCGCACTGACTGTGTCAGCGCTGGCCGTAAAGCAGAGCACAGCGGTGACGTCACCGCTCTGCTTTACGGCCGGCGCTTACACAGTGCAGGGAAGCTGACGGCGGGGGACATGACAGACATCGGAATGTGAGTATGTAGTTTTTTTTTTACTTTTACAATGGTAACCAGGGTAAATATCGGTTTACTAAGCGCGGTTACTTAGTAACCCGATATTTACCCTGGTTACAGGTGAACACATCGCTGGATCGGCGTCACACACGCCGATCTAGCGATGACAGCGGGGTGATCAGCGACCAAAAAAAGGTCCTGATCATTCCCCACGACCAACGATCTCCCAGCAGGGGCCTGATCGATGGTCTCTGTCACACATAAAGATATCGTTAGCGGGATCAATGCTGCGTCACAAAAAGCGTGACGTTGCAATGATATCGTTAACAAAATTGTTATGTGTGAAGGTACCTTTAGTAGCAGAACCGCTGCAGGTATCAATGTTTACACACTGATGTAGAGGTATACATAGACATTGCACAGCAAAAATTAACATAACATCAGAGAAAGCCTATTCAAGAATATATTTATGAATATGGCCTCCTGAGCTCACAAGTCCAGAAAACAATTGGTCAGGGCCAACAGCACTTATTAGTTGAAAAGAGGCTCAATGAGGCAACCCACATATGTAGAAGCTCTGCCCAACAAAACAGATGTCAAGGGATCACACAAGATCCCGAAAGCCCTGTATCTCCACGGGTTCCCCGGAATAAGAACACACAGTAAAAAAGTGTCAGATGGTACAAAAAGGAAGTCTCTGTTGGCGGCTAGATTGCGGCACCCATACTTACAACAACATACACATGACATTAAGGATCAGAGCAATCAAATAGCATACTCAATTCTAGGAATAACCACAGGATTACACAAATTGATGCTACACATAATAACATATATATAAATAGGTACCGATGTGGACATTCTTTGAAAAACCCAAGTAAAAATTGATGAACAAAGGATGCCTGAAAAGCCTGAATGTCAAGGAAAACAGGATCCCAGACATTCCACCTCCACGGGTTTATAGAGCTATAGGAAAGGTAATGAGCTTGACATTTAGTACGACAGTCACATGAAAAACAAATCACTGCCACTGTTGATGATAAAAAGATACAAAGAAACTTCATAGGCCAAATGCCAGCCAAATGGAAGTCCAAATGCCAGAACATAGATGGCCGGTCCTTTCGACTTGATTACAGGAACCACAATGTCCATTTTCAATCGCCAAGAAAGAAGAGGAAGACAACAAATCCATCCCGTGAGTAAGAAAATGAAGGGGTCCAACCATCTCATCAAATACCTATGGAACGGGGGATTGCAAAAAGAATATCAGTCAGATCACACAGATATGATGCCAAAAAAGAATTTTACAACTGTTTATAAAAGCCTGTGAAAAGCAGGGGCTGGAACAACATACTGTGAGGCAACCACAGCAATCAGTTTTTTTAATTGGCCATCTCCACAAGCTGGAATGGCAGAATTTCAAAGGCCAGTAAGTTTGAAATGCTGGCTTTCAGGACCATTGCTTACAAGTGACTAGTGAGGTATCTCCTCTTCCCATACAGAGTTTGAGGGACGGAAAGCTGAACACTTCCATAAGATGGTGTGGAGGTGCTCGTTGACACTGGTGGTGTCACATTCTTTTTTTGTAGGGAGGCAGGTGGCCCTGTTCGTTGTGAGCTGTAGGTAGAGACCAAGACCGCGGCAGAAGAGGGAGCAGGAGGAGACTCACATTTGTCTTGCTTTTTAACATGTGCAGTCCATTGCAGCTCGAGCTTCGATTTTACATGACTCATCATGCAGGTGCTGCTGAGGTTCAGAAGATTTACGCCTCGATTCAGCCTCTGAAAATCCAGAATGCAAACCACCTGTCGCTTGTCGTCAGGACATTGCCTTTACAAGTCCTATGCCAGGGAAGTCCTTTGAGGTGGTTTTGGTATGCTCATTTCCTTGTAGCGGTGGGCAGTACCAGCCTATGTACTGGCTTAGGGCTGGCCGCTCTGCTTTTCCACACTGTTCCCTCTTTGGCTGTGCTCCTGTTCCAGTGTGGCCACCTCCTCTTCCTCCAAACTGAGCATGTCACTATGATGGCCTTCAATTCATGTGGAGTCTAGGACATCATCTTCCCTTCCATCATCTTCCACCCATTCCTCAACCCTGCTCTCCTTGCCAGTTGGCACACTGCAGGAAGACACAGGAGTTGAAACCTGTGATTCCTCATCATCAGAGAGGTGCTGCAATGGTTAACTCACTGCATGCACTGACCTTCCCACATACTCATCCTCTGACCTAACAAGTGCTTAGGCATCAGTGAACCCAGTATCCTTTACTTTTGGGGCAAGGTCAGGTAGATGGGAAAATGAACCCCAGCCAGCAGAGTCATCAAACAGCAGAAGAGACTGTTCTATTGTTTAAGGTAAAAGAATGATGACCGTTTTCTCAGGTGCCAAATCTGTGCTTTCTTCAGGGGAACAGGTAGAAGACAATACCAAGAAACTGCAGCCACTAAAACCACTGTCAGCCATCCAATCTACGACCTTTTCAGCATACTGTGGAATCACCATTTTTCAAGCATTATGAGGGCCTATAAAAAGATGCCATATGTCCCGGGGCCTGCATGCACTGCGAAGGTGTTTCAAATGGGGACTTAGTAGGCAGTGAATGACCATGGCCTCTCCGTGCAGCAGCTCTACATCAACAGCAGCAGCATTATGACCACATCCCTTATTTGATACTCTCCTCATATATTCATATACTTCAAAGGCAGTAAACACCACACTGGAAGTGGACTGGGCTGTATGGGCTCAATACAGCATACTGTATGTGGATTGTTTAACCCTAGAATGCGTATCGGGGGGGGGGGAGGGGGGCTTTTAGGCCCCGGTGCTTACTTTTTTGCTATCATCTGCAAGTGACTTCAGAATTTTGAAACTCTAGGTTTTCCACAATTACGTTGTTGTTGGTAATATCCAGTTGTTCATACTATTTTTTTTTGTTAGGCATTTTGGTGTAGCAATGATTTTAGGGGATAAACTACATCTGTATGGAACGGGGGCTTTTTAGGCCCCTGCTATTTTTATCATGTACTCAGCAGTCTTTGTGTCTCAAGTTACTTTATTTGTAGTCAGGGTTGCTCGTGGAGGGGCCAGAGTGTGGATCATGTGATGTGAGGATGTCATCTGATTTTGGGAGGGAGTGAGAAGGCCATGACATCATCGCAGGTCCTTCTGAACACAGTAATGGGTTGTGTAGAGAGTACTGAGGACAGTATGTGCTGTGAGCTAAAAATCTACTGGATGTGTGGTTCTGCAAATTATCATGGCATAAATGGGCTTATCTACTGTGGGAAAAAAGTTGATGCACCAGTACAGAACGGTCTGGGGTCTGAGATTGTGAAAACACTTGCTGTACCAATATTCAATTTAGGTAGAAACATTACCATGGGCAATTATTTTACCAATGTTGCACTGGGCAATTTTCTGCTTGAAAAAGTTGTTACACTTGTTGGTACTATGAAGCCAAACTGATGAGAAATTCCTCAAGCAATGAAACACAATCCACAGCGAGCACTTTATGAGAGTGTCATTGGTTTCAACAGCAAAGCGACACTGGTATCTTACAAAGCGAAGAAGGAGAAATCCGTTATATTACTCTGTACTAGGGTTGAGCGACTTTTACTTTTATAGGATCGGGTCGGGTTTCACTAAACCCGACTTTTTCAAAAGTCGGGTCGAGTGAAATCGGCCGATCCTATAAAAAAGTCGGGGTCGGGGTCGGCCGAAACACGAAACCCAATGCAGTGCATTGGGTTTCCAATGGTTCCCGGGGTCTGAAGGAGAGGAAACTCTCCTTCAGGCCCTGCGATCCATATTGAAGTGTAAAATAAAGAATTAAAATAAAAAATATTGCTATATTCACCCTCTGACGCGCCCTGGTACTAACCGGCAGCCTTGCGTTCCTTAGAATCAGTGCGTGAAGGGCCTTAGATGACGTCGCGGCTTGTGATTGGTCGCGCGACCGCCCATGTGACCGCTCGCACGACCAATCACAAGCCGCGACGTCACCGAAGGTCCTTCAAGCGCTGATTCTTAGGAAGAAAGGCTGCCGGAAAGAAGCAGGGCGCGTCCGAGGGTGAGTATATTCCTATTAGTACCAGGGCGCGTCAGAGGGTAAGTATAGCGATATTTTTTATTTTAATTCCTTATTTTACACTTAAATATGGATTCCGATACCGATTTCTGATATTGCAAACATATCGGAATTCGGTATCGGAATTCCGATACCAGATTCAGAAGATCGCCGACCTCATGGCCGACCCCACACAGGGGTCGGGTCGGGTTTCATGAAACCCGACTTTGCCAAAAGTCGGCGACTTCTGAAAATGGCCGACCCGTTTCGCTCAACCCTACTCAGTACCATGCATTATGATTGCAGTATTGACAGCAATGACAGGAAATTGAAACCAGAAATCCTCCTGCATTACAATAAAACTAAAGGAGGTGTAGACAAATTGGATGAAGTGGTGGGAGAATATTCATGCAAGAGGCAAACAAGACGTTGGCCTGTAGTAATTTTTTTCAAATATGCTTGATGTAGCAGCCCTGAATTAATTCATTATTTATACAGAAACTCATCCTGAATTCTATGCAAGGAGGAAGGACAGGAGATGCCTATTCTTGAAGGACCTTTGTCATGAACTTGTAATGCCTTACATGATGGCGCGAAGCAACATGAAATGCTTGCCAAGCAACCTAAAGAAGCTATGAAACGGTGTGGCATACTGTTTTAGGATATTCCAGGGCCAGGAGAAAGAAAACAAAAGCGTTGTTTCATTTGTCCAAGAAACTTAGAGAGGAAAACTGAGCGATATTGTGCCAGTTGTATGGAAATGTCTGTAAAGAAATTTCTTCAGAAAAGATAACATCTGGAAATTGTTTGGAAGCCAACAAAAGAAAAGTTTGAAAAGATATGTAGCTGCAGCTAGTTTACTCTAGATTTATATACCTTTGGGTGTTTTTCATATCTTTGTTTGAAATTTGGAAAAATAAATGTTTTTTGGTGCTTTCTACAAAAAATTATAATTAAAATGTTGTGCATTATTCATATCTTATTTTGCAATTTTGAAATAAACTTGTAAAAGTTATTTATGTGAGTTTCTCCATCTGATTTGCACGGGGTTCTAAAAGGGAGTGTAGATTTGTGACTTCATGCATTCTAGGGTTAACCGGCTAAATGGGAACAATACTCAAGGCTGGAACTTCACTGTGCACCAGGCTGGAAGGGCACCATGCACAAGACTGGATATTCACTGTGTACAATGCTGTAATCAGGCTGTAAAAACAGAATCTAGGGGCTGTGTGAACTCTATTGTCATCACAAACAATGTTGATGTGGTTCAACCCGTGATCCTGCCTTTCTACAGGCTGTCTCACATGCTGAGCAGCTTGGACACAGCCGTGACAATACTTGCAATGGCTATGATTGAGCAGGAAATGCCCACACTCATAATCCCCGTGTTCGGGGTTTGGTGTTATGAGTAGTGTTGAGCAATACCTTCTGATATCCATAAGTATCGGTATCAGATTGGATCGGCCGATATCCAAAAAATATCGGATATCGCCGATACTGATACCTAATACCAATGCAAGTCAATGGGACACAAATATCGGAATGTAAATAAGCCCTTTCTGTCCTTCTACATCTTGTTCCGGGGGGAAGAGTGTGGGCGGTGCGTGGGCGGACGCTGTGCGTGTCTGTGTATGCGGGCGGGGTCTGTGTGGGCCTGCCAGGGATCTGTACAGGCCTCTCGGGGGTCTGTTCGTGTCTGCTGGGGGTCTGCACGGGCCTGCCAGAGCTGTGTGCGGGCTGCCGGGGCTCTGTGCAGCGTGCCGGGGCTCTGTGCGGCGTGCGGGGCTTTTTGCGGCGTGCCGGGGCTCTGTGCGGGCCTGCCGGGGCTCTGTGTGGCGTGTTGGGGCTCTGTGCCGCGTGCTCAGGCTCTGTGCGGTGTGCCAGGGCTCTGTGCAGGCATTGTCCGATGGGACTAGAAGTCCCATCGAACAATGCCTACTACAGTGACAGTGATTGGCACATTAGCCAATGATGGGACAGTAGTAGTCCCATCATCCGGCTAATGTGTTGAATGAAAAAAACAAACAAACAAGCATACATACATACTACATACATACATACATACTACATACATGCTACATACAATACATTCATACAATACATACAATACATACATATAGACATATAGTACATTAAACATAGAGTTCATACTCACCATTACTTGTCACTTTGTTCCCCGAAGACAGTGTAATCTGTAAAAAAATATGAAAATAACAAACAACCAATATACTCCCTGTCCACAGAAATCCACGGGCGTCCCACGACGATCTCCTGTGGAGAACGGCAGCATCAGCTGATGCGATCATTCTCTAGGGGCTCCAGGAACACAATGACGGGAGGAAGGTATCCTTCCGCACTGTATTCTTCCACTGCTGTAAAAAAATAGTCCCTAGTCTCACTTTTGGCATTGCTGTGTGAGAAATTTTCCCACACAGCAATTGCCATAAGGTAACCTCTCAGTGATGCTCTGCAGGAACCATTGTCTCCTGTCAGTGTGTCACTGAGGGTCCTATAGAGCAGTGACATCACCCAATGTCACTGTTCTATAGGGGAGATCATCATGGGACACTCATTATTAATTGGACTACGGTGGACAGGTCATATACGGTTTATTATTTTACGTTTTTTACAGGCGCTGAAGTATGGTAAGTATGGTTAAATGAAGAATATTAAAATACTTTATTCCTAATGTGTGTGTGTTTTAGTAACCCTTTATTACTATTGGATTAATAATGGATAGGTGTCTTATTGACGCCTCTCCGTTATTAACCTGGCTTAATGTCACCTTACAATAGCAAGGTGACATTAACCCCTTATTACCTCATAGTACATATATTGCATAGTACAAGTCTGCAATGACTTCAGTTTGCAGTGTGATTCCTATAAGTGTGTCCTAGAAGTGTGAAGATTAACTTAGAATTAAAACCAGAAGGATGTATACAGACTGTGCCCTGCTATCTGCTATCATCGCACTCTAACCAGCATGTCTATTCTTCCTACAGGTATGTTCATGCACCCAGCTCTCCAGCCTGCTCTGCCTGAAGTGCACATAGTACATCACCCAACTTTCCACACAGACTTTCCTCTGCTCCTAACATTCTCATGGTATGCCTTTCAACTAACCCCAGCTTACCCTATGTTATTTATGATGCTGTTTATTCTGGCTTGATTGCATGCATCTGGTCCACCCTTAATTCTCTGACCCAGATGAGCAGAGACCACTCCTCTCTGCTTCACACCTGAATGCACTTAGTTGTACATATATTGCATAGTGCAAGTCTGCAATGACTGCAATGACTTCAGTCTGCAGTGTGATTCCTATAAGTGTGTCCTAGAAGTGTGAAGATTAATTTAGAATTAAAACCAGAAATGAAGCAGAAGGGAACTGAAGGTAACTGGCAAGTCACTACTGTAAACAATGTTTCTGTTTGTTTTGACTTTCACCTCTATAATTCTTCACTTTCTGCAAACTCCCCTACTCCCTACTCTTAGTAAAGAACAGTTCATCTCTTCTTCAATCCTCCCCATCCATCTCACCTCCTCCTCAGAACTGTTCCTTAACATACAATCCTCTGTCTCCAAGCACAGACAGCCCCCTCATGCCCTCTCCTGCCCCCACCTGCTAACACTTTCTCTACTCCTTCTCACTGCTGGTGATTAGTGTTGAGCATTCCGATACTGCAAGTATCGGGTATCGGCCGATATTTGCGGTATCGGAATTCCGATCCCGAGTTCCGATATTTTTGCGATATCGGGAATCGGGATCGGAATGAATATTTATGTGTAAAATAAAGAATAAAAAAAAATTTAATATACTCACGCTCGGACGCGCCCTGGTTTTAACCGCTGCAACCGGCAGTCTCCGTTCCTAAGAATGAGCAAGTGAAGGACCTGTGATGACGTTGCGGCTTGTGATTGGTCGCATGAACGGTCACATGAGTGGTCACGCGACCAATCACAAGCCGCGACGTCATTGAAGGTCCTTCACCCGCTCATTCTTAGGAACAGAGGCTGCCGGTTACACCGCAAAGGTCCAGGGTCCGCTGGAGGGGTGAGTATATCCATATTTTTATTTGTATTTTTTATTTTTTACATGAATATGGATCCCAGGGCCTGAAGGAGAGTTTCCTCTCCTTCAGACCCTGGGAACCATTCCAGGATACATTCCGATATTTGTGTCCCATTGACTTGTATTGGTATCGGGTATCGGCGATATCCGATATTTTTCGGATATCGGCCGATACAATCCGATACCGATACTTTCAAATATCGGAAGGTATCGCTCAACACTACTGGTGATATCTCTCCAAATTCTGGTCCTCCTCAACACATCGCCACAATCAGTTCTACCTCCCATATACACTCTATCACAAATTTCCATAACCTCTCTAATCTTATACCCATTCGTCCAGCCCCCACTTCCCCAGGTCCACTAACAGAAGCTCTGTGGACCACTCGCTCTGGCTGCAACAAGCTTTCCTACATCCATGATCTTTTTGTTACTACCAAACTTTCCTTCCTCGCCATCAGCGAAACCTGGCTCACACCTTCTGACACAGCCTCTCCTGCTGCACTTTCGTATGGCGGCTTCCACCTTTCTCACACACCCCGCCCCAGCAGCAAGCATGGCGGAGGAGTTGGTTTTCTCCTGTCAGATAACTGCTCCTTAACCCCAATCCCACTTCCACCCTCTGTTATCCTCCGTTCCTTTGAGGTGCACATCTATACCCCCACCAGCCTCCAACTGGCTGTCATTTACTGCCCCCCAGGGCCAGCCACCATCTTCTTTGACCACTTCACTACCTGCCTACTTGATTTCCTTTCTGCGGACATCTCCACTATCATCATGGGCAACTTCAACATCCCCATTGACACTTCCCTCTCAGCTGCCACTAAACTTCTATCTCTCACTTCCTCCTTCGGCCTCACTCAATGGTCTTCTGCAGCCACTCACAAAAATGGTCACACACTGGACCTCATCTTCACCCGCCTCTGCTCTCTATCTAACCTCTCCAACTCACCTCTTCCTCTTTCTTACCACAATCTACTCACATTCTCTTCCCTCTCCACTCCTTATCTACAATCCCCACTCGACAAACTTGCACACCCTCGCAGAAATCTTAAACACCTTTGTTACAGAACCCCCAGCACCAAGAATATGTTATGCAGTATATGTATGTATAATATAGTTTCCATGTGAAATGCATCAGTCCACAGGCCTGCCCAGTGTATCTGTGTTATATATTCTGTTTGCTGTGAATAAAGTGTGTTCTTTAGACTGGAAATACATGGAGAAGCAGTCAGCTTTTATATGCTCTCATGTGATCAAGAAATTCCTGCCAGCGTCCTTCATTCAGAATCTAGCAAAAGCAGAGTGGACCTCCTGAAACACAGGGGGGTGCTGAAAGAGATACTACAGCCCAGTAGACCCCGTTACACTGGTGGCAGAAAGCGGGATGTGATACCCCTTCTACAGGAAGAAAGGAATGAATGGAAGACAACTACCAGAAGTTAAAGAGGACTACATTAAAAGATCTGGTGGAAGCCCGAGGGTTAATCGCCAGCAACAAAACAAAAGCGGATTTGATAGCAGCCATCATGGAACACGACAGTGCAGCGCCCCCCAATGTGAACGTGTAGGAGACTGAATTCCAGAGGGAGGTAAAGAACAGTCTGGCGTTCTATGGCCCAAACCCTGCAGTAGAGATCATACAAGAGGTGATGGCTGATGTGCGTACTGATCTGAAGGAAGAGATGACCGAGCGGACCAGGATAGAGCTAACCAAGATGGAGATGGCAGAGCGGACCAAAGTGGAACTGGCCAAGATGGAGATGGCAGAGAGGAGAGAGGAGAGACAGCGAGCAAGGGGAGCTCTGGCCTCCGGCCAGGTACCTTCAACAGTAAGACACAAAAAGATCCAGTATAATGCCTTCCGACAGTTGGGGGAGGCAGAGGAAGACATTGATGGCTTTCTGCCTGACTTTGAGTGGCAGTGTGCCTTTCAGCAAGTGAAGCTGGAGGAACGGATTCAGATTCTGGCCAGCAAGCTGACAGGCCGGGCAGCGGACGCCTATCGCACGGTACCTGATGAGGACTGTATGGACTATGAGCGGATCAAAGAAGTGATCTTGGCCCGGTATGCGCTGACACCAGAGGCATACCGCCAAAAGTTCCACGGACTTATAAAATGAGTAACCGATACCCACGCTGAATGGGCCTGTAAATTACGGCGGTCACTGCTACAGTGGGTACAAGGGATCCAAGCAACCACTAAGGAGGATGTCCTCCAGCTCTTCTTGTTAGAACGATTCTTTAATGGACTAAACCCCGAGACACAGGAATGGCTTCGGGACAGGCGGCCAATGACTCTTGAGGAAGCTGCTCGTCTGGCCGATGAACATCATGACGCCAGGAGGCCTCAGTTGTCCGGATCAAAGATGGTCACTAGGGGTCCACCCATGGACCTGGAGGGCCCCAAACCACCAAAGATTGTAGCGGGACCAGCTAGAAACCCGGCCTACCACAGTTCCCCTGGGGCACGGTGCCACACCTGCCGTCAGCCGGACTCAGCATACCCAGTGGCCAAAGGCGGGAACAGCTACCTTCCGCCGGGCTGCTGTACACTGCTACCAAGGCGAAGCTGACCCGGCATTGGGGGCTACAACTAACCAAGGGGTGGAAGACATGGAGGAAGTGCTGCATGAAGTAGACCCCGTGCAGGCAGCCCGGGCAGATAATCGACAACAGCATCGACAGGTCGTGTGGGTTAATGGGAAACGCATGCAGGGGCTAAGAGATTCCGGAGCAACTTTGAACCTTGTGAAGCCTCATCTCGTCCGGGACCAAGAGAAGACGGACCGGACAGTGGCAGTCCGTGTAGCAGGGGGAGCCATACATCGACTGCCCACTGCCAGGATTCACCTGAACTGGGGAGTTGGGGATGGCCTTGTTGAGGTCGGCTTGATGGAGGATTTGCCTGCAGACGTTTTGCTGGGAAATGACTTGGTGCCCATGTTCTCTGCCTTCTCGGTTGCCCCTCTGGCTGAGACATATCCTGTGACCAGCCGGAGACAAGCTCGAGCTGCGGAGGCGGAATCACACTCAGAGGAGGCCCAGGTAAGACATCCCAGCCTTACACGTATTCCCATAGCCAGACACATTTCTTGGGCCACCCCAGACGAATTTAAGAGGGACTTACTTGAGGATCCTTCATTGGAGAGATATCGTGGGAAGGCACAGGAAGGGAGAGGGGTACTGGAAGGGGAACAGTTATATGTTGACTCCTCAACCGGATCACAGAGCAGCACCACACAGGGACGAGCCCCACTATAAAACGACAGCTGGTAGTTCCCAAGAAGTATAGGCAGGAGTTACTGCAAATCTCTCATGAGATACCCTTGGCCGGGCACTTCGTCGTCAGTCGCACCAGGCATCGTCTGACACAAAACTTCTTTTGGCCTGGGGTAACCTATGATGTTCATCAATACTGCCAGACCTGTGACAGTTGCCAGCGCATTGGCAAGAGGGGAGATCGATGCGAGGCCAAATTACGCCCCCTCCCCATTGTGGAGGAACCATTTAGCCGAGTAGCGGTCGATCTGATAGGGCCATTAGCCAAACCCAGTCCATCAGGGAAAAGGTATATATTGACAGTGGTAGATTATGCCACACGGTATCCAGAGGCGTTTGCGTTACCTAACATACTGGCAGAGATGGTGGCGGCTGCCCTGCTCCAGGTTTTCTCATGGGTTGGATTTCCCCGGGAGATTATCTCAGACCAGGGTACCCAGTTTACAGCAGAGGTGACCAACCAACTGTGGAAGCTGTGCGGCGTAAAGTCCATTAGAAGCGCCCCGTACCACCCGCAAACCAATGGGTTGTGTGAACGCTTTAACAGGACGTTAAAACAACTCATTGGGACTTTTACCAGGACCTACAGGGACTGGGAGAAATTCTTGCCTCACCTACTGTTTGCCTATCAAGAGGTGCCCCAAGGATTCAAGGGGTTCTCCCCATTCGAACTGGTATACGGGAGACGGGTAAGGGGACCCCTAGACTTAGTGCTAGAACACTGGGAAGGGGAGGGCATCATAGAAGGGGTGCCTATTGTACCCTATGTGCTGGAATTCCGGGATCGCCTACAGGAGCTGACCCAGGCTGTACGTGGGAACATGCAGGTGGCCCAGCGGCGCCAGCGCGTATGGTACGATTGGAGGGCCAGAGAGCGCACCTTGGAAATAGGGCAGAAGTTCCTGGTGTTAGAGCCCACTAGGCAGAACAAGTTCCAAGCTGCATGGCAGGGGACCTACCAGGTAGTGGGGAAAATAGCCGACACCACCTATAATGTCACCGATTGTGACGACCCCAGGGTTATCCGCATGTTCCACGTGAATATGCTGAAGCCCTATCAGGAGCGCCCTGAAGAGGTAGTGGCCATCTGTGCACATGAAGCAGAGGATTTAGCCGGACTTCCCTTGCCTGATGTCTTAGGGGAGAGGACTCAGTCTAAAACATGGGACCAGGAACACTGGCGTGAAGACTTAGGTCCCCGGGAGAGACAGCAGGTGGAGGAGTTGTCGAGGCAGCGACAGAGGATGTTTTCAGGGAAACCCGGGTACACTCACCTGGCACAACACAAGGTTGAGACCCAGGATCAGACCCCCTTGTGACAACCCCCCTTCCGCGTCCCTGAGTCTGTACGAGAAGGGATGCGACAAGAGATACAAGAGATGTTGCGTTTAGGGGTCATTGAAGAGTCAGATAGTCCCTGCGCATCCCCCGTAGTGTTAGTGCCCAAGAAGGATGGGACTACATGGTTTTGTGTAGACTATCGTAAGCTCAATGAGAAAACAGTGACGGATGCGTATCCCATGCCGCGTGTGGATGACTTGTTAGATCGGCTGGCAGGGGCAAAGTATTTGACCACCATCGATCTGTGCAAAGGCTACTGGCAGATTCCCCTTAGTCCTGATGCTATTCCCAAGTCAGCATTTGTCACCCCGTTTGGCTTATTCCAGTTTCGAGTTATGCCATTCGGGATGAAGACTGCCCCGGCGACCTTCCAGAGGCTGGCTGACCGGCTTCTGGATGGTCTCCAGGACTATGCGTGTGCCTACCTGGATGACATCGCCATCTACAGCGCGACATGGGAAGAGCATCTACATCACCTAGAGACAGTATTAGACAGGATCCACAAGGCCGGAATCACCCTGAACCTAAACAAGTGTCACGTGGGCAAAGCAGAGGTTCAGTATTTAGGGCATTGGGTGGGAAGTGGGAAACAGAGAGCAGAACCAGCCAAGATTGAGGCCATAGCCAAATGGCCCACCCCACGCACTAAAACCCAGGTCATGGCGTTTCTAGGGACAGCAGGGTATTACAGGAAATGTGTTCCCAATTACAGCAGCATAGCCAAGTTCCTCACTGATCTGACCTGTAAGAACCAACCCCGCCAAGTAACCTGGACCCCAGAGTGGGAGGAAGCCTTCCACCAGCTAAAGGACGCCCTCACCAATACCCCTGTATTGGCCGCACCCGATCCAACTAAATGTTTCCTTGTTCACACAGACGCATCTATGTTTGGATTGGGGGCAGTACTAAGCCAAGTCGGGCCGGACGGCCAAGGACACCCAGTAGCTTACCTGAGTCGGAAACTACTGCCCCGTGAAGTGAGCTATGCAGCCATCGAGAAGGAGTGCCTGGCAATAGTATGGGCACTCAAAAAGTTACAACCATATTTGTATGGACGACAGTTTTCCCTCCTAATGGACCATAATCCCCTAGTCTGGCTTAATCGGGTCTCTGGAGACAACGCCAGATTTTTGCAGTGGAGTTTAGCCCTACAACCTCTGGACTTCACCATCCACTACAGACCCGGCAAACAAAATGGTAATGCCGAAGGACTAAGTCGACAAACGGAACTTGTACCAACCCCATAAACTTCGGTCATCCCCAAACCGATCCGTTAAGGATCAGACTGTGTATGCCGATCGCGTCGCTGAAAAGGGGAGCCGTGTTACAGAACCCCCAGCACCAAGAATATGTTATGCAGTATATGTATGTATAATATAGTTTCCATGTGAAATGCATCAGTCCACAGGCTGCACCCCTGGACAAGATATTCTCTTTCTGACCTCCCCCACCTTTGTAATTCCCACAGTAAATATCGCCAGGCTCCGGCCCCCTGCGGTTATTGTAATGTATGTCTGGCCTGCTGTTTTCCTATTAGCCTGCCCTGTGTATCTGTGTTATATATTCTGTTTGCTGTGAATAAAGTGTGTTCTTTAGACTGGAAATACGTGGAGAAGCAGTCAGCTTTTATATGTTCTCATGTAATCAAGAAATTCCTGCCAGCGTCCTTCATTCAGAATCTAGCAAAAGCAGAGTGGACCTCCTGAAACACGGGGAGGTGCTGAAAGAGGTACTACAGCCCAGTAGACCCCGTTACAACCTTGATCTACATTCACTCCCTGAATCCCTTCTTCCTCTCACAGACATAAGTTCCCTACACAATGCGGATGACGCTGCCACTCTATATAACACCACAATACCTGCAGCTTTGGAATCTCTTGCCCCTCTCACACACACCAAAGCTCGCAAAATCAACAGACAGCCCTGGCACACAAGCCTGACCACATAACTGAGGCAAGCATCCAGGGCTGCAGAGCGGAGATGGAAAAGATCCCACTCCAATGAGCACTTTATCCCATTCAAACAGTCCCTCACTACTTTCAAGATCACACTCACCACAGCTAAACAAACCTACTTCTCATCTCTCATATTCTCCCTGTCTCACAACCCTAAACAGTTATTCAACACCTTCAATTCTCTCCTCCGTCCCCCAGCACCTGCTCCCTCCCCACTCATCTCAGCTGAAGACTTTGCCTCATTTTTCAAGCAGAAGATTGAGAACATCAGAGACAGTTTTAGTCGACAACCCCCAGAGCCCTTCCTTCCAACTACCCAGCCCTCCAAAATCAACTTCTCCACTATTACAGAAGATTGACTCTCCACTCTACTCTCAGGATCGCATCTCACCACCTCTGCACTTGACCCGATCCCTTCCCACTTCATCGCAAACCTCGCCACAGTCTTCATCCCAACTCTAACCCATCTCTTCAACCTATCACTAACAACTGGTGTTTTCCCCTCAAGCTTTAAACATTCCTCAATCACACCTATCCTCAAAAAGCCCTCTCTTTACCCATCCTCTGTATCTAGCTATCGCCCTATATCACTTCTCCCCTATGCCTCAAAACTACTGGAACAACACGTCCATCTTGAACTGTCCTCCCATCTGTCTTCCTGCTCCCTTTTCGACCGCTTACAATCAGGCTTCCGGTCACACCACTCCACTGAATCTGCCCTAACTAAGGTCAGCAATGACATATTAACCGCCAAGAGCAAGCAACACTACTCTATCCTCCTCCTCCTGAACCTGTCCTCTGCCTTTGACACAGTGGACCATTCCCTATTACTACAGACCCTCTCATCCCTTGGCATCACAGACTTGGCCCTATCCTGGATCTAATCATACCTAACTGACCGAACATTCAGCATCTCCCATTCACACACCACGTCTCTCCTCGCCCCCTATCTGTAGGAGTCCCGCAAGGTTCAGTTCTAAGGCCCCTGCTCTTCTCCATTTACACTTTTGGCCTGTGACAGCTCATAGAATCTCATAGTTTTCAGAATCATCTCTATGCTGATGACACACATATCTCCATCTCTGGACCAGATATCACCACCCTACTAACAAGAATCCCTCAATGTCTATCCGCCATTTCATCCTTCTCCTCCATTAGATTTCTTAAACTTAATATGGACAAAACAGAATTCATTGTCTTTCTCCCTTCTCACGGGACCCCCGAACGAACCTATCCATTACAGTAAACAGCTGCCCACCCTCCCCAGTCCCACAAGCTCACTGTCTCGGGGAAATCCTTGACACTGATCTCTCCTTCAAATCCAAGCCCTTTCCACTTCCTGCCGCCTTCAACTCAAAATATTTTCACGGATCCATACATTCCTAAACCAAGAATCTGCAAAATCCCTAGTGCATGCCCTCATCATCTCCCGCCTCGACTACTGTAACCTCCTGCTCTGTGGCCTCCCCGCGAACACTCTCGCACCCCTCCAAACTATTCTAAACTCAGCTGCCTGACTAATCCACCTGTCCCCCCGCTATTCCCTGGCCTATCCCCTCTGTCAGTCTTTTCACTGGCTCCCCATTACCCAGAGACTCCAGTACAAGAGCCTAACCATGATATACAAAGCCATCCACAACCTGTCTCCTCCATACATCTGTGACCCCGTCTCCCGGTACTTTCCTGCACGCAACCTCCATTCCTCACAATATCTCCTTCTCTACTCCCCTCTAATCTCCTCTTCCCACAATCACATACAAGATTTCTCTCACACATCACTCCTACTCTGGAACTCTCTACCACAACATATCAGACTCTCACCTACCATCGAAACCTTCAAAAACAACCTGAAGACATACCTCTTCCGGCAAGCCTACAACCTGCAGTAATCACCGATCGACCAAACCACTGCACAACCAGCTCTTTCCTTAACTACAGTATCCTCACCCATCCCTTGTAGATTGTGAGGGGGCGGAGTTTTCTCCGCGTATGCGCCGTAGAAAATGGCGGTCGCGACGGACAGAAAAACCTTCACTTGAACGTTTTTTTCGTGCCGACGGTCTGCCAAAACACGACGGATCCGTTGCACGACAGACACGATGTGTGGCCATCCGTTGTGATCCATCGCTAATACAAGTTTATGGGTAAAAAACGCATTCTGCGAGCACATTTGCAGGATCTGTTTTTTTCCCAAAACGACGGATTGTGACGGATTGCGACGGATTGCTAAAAATGCAAGAGTGAAAGTAGCCTTAGAAACATCGGCCTTGCCATTATATCTATGGATATATCTATCCATAGATATATTTATAGATAGATATATCTATAGCTACGTAGATGTATCTATCCATATATCTGGCTGCTTTCACACATCAGGTTTTTGCCGTCAGGCACAATCCGGCGAGTTTTGAAAAAAATGGATCCGTTTTTTTCCACCGAATCAGTTTTTTTTGCCGGATCAGTCTTTTTCCGCAGGATCCGTTTTTCCGCCGGATCAGTTTTTTTTCCGCCGGATCAGTTTTGTTTCCGCAGGATTCGTTTTTTCACCGGATCTGTTTTTTCCACCAGATCCGTTTTTTTCCGCAGGTTCCATTTTTTTCCACCGGATCCGTTTTTTCCACCGGATCCGTTTTTTTCAAAACTCACCGGATTGTGACTGATGGCAAAAACCTGATGTGTGAAAGCAGCCAGATATATGGATAGATACGTCTATGTATCTATAGATATATCTATCTATAAATATATCTATGTATAGATATATCCATAGATATATAATAGAAAGGCCAATGTTTCTAATGAGCGTTGAATATAAAAAAAAAATGGAAAAAAACGTTGTGGGCTCCCGCGCAATTTTCTGCACCAGAGAGGGAAAGCCGACGGGCGGGGGCCAATATTTGTAGCCTGCTATGAATATCAGCCTGCAGCTGTCTGCGCAGCCTTTACTGGCTATTAAAATAGGGGGACCCCCCAAAAAAATGAAGTGAGGTCCCCCTATATTTTATAGCCAGAAAGGCTACGCAGACAGCTGCGGGCTGAGATTCATAACCTTGAGAGGGGCCATGGATATTGCCCCCCCCCCCGGCTACAAATACCAGTCCGCAGCCGCCCCAGAAATGGCGCATCTGCAAGATGCACCAATTCCAGCACTTAGCCCCTCTCTTCCCACTCCCGTGTAGCGGTGGGATATGGGGTAATAAGGGGTTAATGTCTCCTTGCTATTGTAAGGTGACATTAAGCCGGGTTAATAATGGAGAGGGGTCAATAAGACGCCTATCCATTATTAATCCATACCATAAGTAATAAAGGGTTAATAAAACACACACACATTAGGACAAAAGTATTTTAATATTCTTCATTTAACCATACTTATCATACTTCAGCGCCTGCAAAAAACGTAAAATAATAAACCGTATACTACCTGTCCGCCATAGTCCAATTAATAACAAGTGTCCTACAACGATCTCCCCTATAGAACAGGGACATCGGGTGATGTCACTGCTCTATAGGACCCTCAGTGACACACTGACAGGAGACAATGGCTCTCTACTTGTAACTCTCTACTAATCGGTCTCCCTCTTGCAAAACTCTCCCCGCTCCAATCTGTCCTGAATGCTGCAGCCAGGATCATATTCCTCACCAACCGTTACACCGATGCCTCTACCTTGTGCCAGTCATTACACTGGCTACCCATCCACTCCAGAATCCAGTAGAAAACTACTACCCTCATCCACAAAGCACTCCATGGCTCAGCACCACCCTACATCTCCTCCCTGGTATCAGTCTACCACCCTACCCGTGCCCTCCGCTCCGCTAATGACCTCAGGTTAGCATCCTCAATAATCAGAACCTCCCACTCCCGTCTCCAAGACTTTACACGTGCTGCGCCGATTCTTTGGAATGCACTACCTAGGTTAATACGATTAATCCCCAATCCCCACAGTTTTAAGCGTGCCCTAAAAACTCATTTGTTCAGACTGGCCTACCGCCTCAATGCATTAACCTAACGATCCCTGTGTGGCCTATTTATAATAAAAAAAAAAAAAAGGTTCCTCGTATCATGTTCTCATACACTTTATGCAGTATTAGCCCTCTGTGTCTGTACTGCTACATACTTAGGCAGGTAACTGGTTCATGCAGCTTTACATGAACACCTGAGCCTTACACTATAGCTGGTCCGAATAACTAAAGCAATTGTTACCATCCACCTCTCGTGTCTCCCCTTTTCCCCAAGCTTGCGAGCAGCAGGGCCCTCACTCCTCCTGGTATCTGTTTTGAACTGTATTTCTGTTATGCTGTAATGTCTATTGTCTGTACAAGTCCCCTCTATAATTTGTAAAGCGCTGCGGAATATGTTGGCGCTATATAAATAAAAATTATTATTATTATTATTATCACTGAGGTTACTAAAGTTCAAAGTCTCACTTTATGGCAATTGCTGCGTGGGAAAATTTTTCACACAGCAATGCCAAAAGTGAGACTAGGGACTATTTTTTACAGCGGCGGAGGAATACAGTGCAGAAGGATACCTTCCTCCCGTCATTGTGTTCCTGATGTTGCCATTCTCCACGGGAGATCGTCATGTGACACTTGTGGATTTCTGCGGACAGGGAGTATATTGGTTGTTTGTTATTTTCATATTTTTTACAGATGACACTGGCTTCAGGGATCAAAATGACAAGTAATGGTGAGTATGAACTCTATGTTTAATGTTCTGTATGTCTGTATGTATGTATTTTATGTAATGTATGAATGTATTGCATGTAGTATGTATGTAGTATGTATGTATGTAGTATGTATGTAGTATGTATGTTGTTGGTTTTTTTTTTCATTCAACACATTAGCCGGATGATGGGACTACTACTGTCCCATCATTGGCTAATGTGTCAATCACTGTCACTGTAGTTGGCATCGTCTGATGGGACTTGTAGTCCCATTGGACGATGCCCACACAGAGCCCCGGCACGCCGCACAGAGCCCTGGCAGGCCTGCACAGAGCCCCGGCACGCCCTTACAGAGCCCCGGCACACCGCACAGAGCCCCGGCATGCCACACAGAGCCCCGGCAGGCATGCACAGAGCCCCGGCATGCCGCACATTCCCCCGGCAGGCATGCAGAGACCCCCCCACGGTCACGCACAGACCCCGCCCGCACACACATGCAGTCTCCGCCCACGCACTGCCCACACTCCATTATAGTGCATCATTGCACTATAGGAACTTCCGATTCCGGCATCCGATATCACAAAATTATCAGAACTCGGTATCGGAATTTCAATACAGCGGATATCGGCCGATACCCGATATTTGCAGTATCGGAATGCTCAACACTAGTTATGAGTTCAAAGTGAATAAATGCATAATTTAAAAAAAATTGTGTGTAGTCCTCTCTGTTATTAATAAATAGAGCAGCTAAAGCTGACACCTGTGGGCTGTAGCCCCCAGCTGTCAGCTATATTATGCCTGGTTATCTAAAATAGAGCGTTCCCCACAGCGTGTTTTTTAAAATAAATAATTAAAAAATTGGCTTGTGGTCCCCATAATTTTTGACAAACAGTCAAGCTAAAGCAGACAGCTGAGGGCTGGTATTCTCAGACTGTGAAGGGGCCACGAAGATTGGAGAACGGTAAAAATAGCAGCCTGTAGTCGCTTCAGAAAAGGTACATCTATTATATGTGCCAAATCAGGTGCTTCAGTGGGCTCTTCCTGTTTGCCCTGGTGTGGTGGCAAGTGAATGTAATAGTTGTGGCTTGATGGCACGTTTGTAATGTTGGCTTTATTTCATTAAATAAGTCTGTGTCTTTCTTTCAGATAAAGGATTTTATTTGTGTTATTTTTTTTTACAATCTAACTATGGGTTTAGTAATGGGGGTGTCTTATAAACAACTCTCCATTACTAAACTCTGGGCTTTATGCCAGCTAACAATTCAAAACTGACATCAACCCAACAAATATTACCCTATGTGCCACCATACCAGGGCAAGAGGGAAGAGGAAGGCAAAGCATCTTATTGATGCGCCATTTCTGAGGTGGCTGAGAGCTCATGTTTTTAGTCTTGGAGGGCGGCAATTCAGCACCCGCCAGAGCCATGGGGATACTCGGTACAGGGCCGTTTCTTAAAAGGATGTACCACAGCAGCAGTGACCCAGTATGTGATCCTGGGCATCCAATGGATATGATGAAATGAAGGGGAAATAAAGTTTATAGGGAATTTGTTCGTGACACCACCTGTGGTACTCAGCTAGGAATGGCCAACGCTGCTTAAAGGGGACTGCTGGGGCTGTTGGTGATGCAGCAGAGTTGTTACAGCTCTCCTGTTATGATTCCAATGGCAGGGAATCACAAAAGGACAAGCACCAATGAGCTCTAGGGTGATGGAACCTGAGCTGACCGCGACCCTAAACCTGAACACACAAATAACAATAGCCGGGGAACGTGCCTACGTTGATCCTAGACGTCTCGCACCAGCCGAAGATCTAGCTTCCCCTATTAGAAGAAACACAGACCTCTCTTGCCTCCAGAGAAATACCCCACAGAAATAGCAGCCCCCCACATATAATGACGGTGAAATGAGAGGAAGGCACATACACAGTATGAAAACAGATTCAGCAAAATGAGGCCCGCTAAAACTAGATAGCAGAGGATACAAAAGTAAACTGCGCGGTCAGCAAAAAACCCTTCAAAAAACCATCCTGCAATTACTTGAACTCATGTTCCAACTCATGGAACATGAGGAGCAATTACAGCCCACAAGAGCAACCAGCAGCAAAGAAACAATTATATGCAAGCTGGACAAGACAAAAATAAAGCAAAACGTGGAACAAGAAAATCAAAAACTTAGCTTGTCCTGAAGATTACTGAAGCCAGAAGCTGAGGTAACAAACACTCTGATAACCTTGATAGCCGGCGGGGAAATGACAAGAAAGCCCGGTTAAATAGGAAACTCCCAAATCCTAATAGAACAGGTGGACACCAGAGACAGCAGAACACAAATCACCCAGTACCATCAGTAACCACCAGAGGGAGCCCAAAAACAGAACTCACAACAGTACCCCCCCCCCCGAGGAGGGGTCACCGAACCCTCACGAGAACCACCAGGGCGACCAGGATGAGCCCTATGAAAAGCGCGGACCAAATCATCAGCATGAACATCAGAGGCAACCACCCAAGAATTATCCTCCTGACCATAACCCTTCCACTTGACCAAATATTGGAGTTTCCGTCTGGAAACACGAGAATCCAAGATCTTCTCCACAACATACTCCAATTCTCCCTCCACCAGCACCGGAGCAGGAGGCTCAAGCGAAGGAACAACAGGTACCTCATACCTCCGCAACAACGACCGATGGAACACATTATGAATAGCAAACGATGCCGGGAGATCCAAACGAAACGACACAGGGTTAAGAATTTCCAAGATCCTATAAGGACCGATGAACCGAGGCTTGAACTTAGGAAAAGAGACCTTCATAGGAACAAAACGAGAAGACAACCACACCAAGTCCCCAACACGAAGTCGAGGACCCACGCGGCGACGGCGATTAGCAAACTGCTGAGCCTTCTCCTGGGACAACTTCAAATTGTCCACCACATGACTCCAAATCCGATGCAACCCATCCACCACCATGTCCACTCCAGGACAATCAGAAGGCTCCACCTGACCAGAGGAAAAACGATGATGAAACCCCGAATTACAAAAGAAAGGAGAAACCAAGGTAGCAGAACTAGCCCGATTATTAAGGGCAAACTCGGCCAGCGGCAAAAAGGTAACCCAGTCATCCTGATCAGCAGAAACAAAACACCTCAAATAAGTTTCCAAGGTCTGATTAGTTCGCTCCGTCTGGCCATTCGTCTGAGGATGGAATGCAGACGAAAAGGACAAATCAATGCCCATCTTAGCACAGAACGTCCGCCAAAATCTAGACACAAACTGGGATCCCCTGTCAGAAACGATGTTCTCCGGAATCCCATGCAAACGAACCACGTTCTGGAAAAACAGAGGAACCAACTCAGAGGAGGAAGGCAACTTAGGCAAGGGTACAAGATGAACCATTTTAGAAAAGCGGTCACACACAACCCAGATGACAGACATCTTTTGAGAGACAGGGAGATCCGAAATAAAGTCCATGGAAATGTGCGTCCAAGGCCTCTTCGGGATAGGCAAAGGTGACAACAATCCACTGGCTCGAGAACAGCAAGGCTTAACCCGAGCACAAACCTCACAAGACCGCACAAAAGAACGCACATCCCTTCATCACCGAGCAATCGGAGCATCTCTGTGACAAAACCGCCCCCGCTCCAATCTCGGAAGCATCAACCTCAACTTGGAAAGGAAGCGAAACATCAGGCTGACGCAACACAGGAGCAGAAGAAAACCGGCGTTTAAGTTCCTGAAAGGCCTCCACAGCCGCAGGAGACCAATCAGCAACATCAGCACCCTTCTTAGTCAAATCCGTCAAAGGCTTAACAACACTAGAAAAATTAGTTATAAAACGACGATAGAAATTAGCAAAGCCCAAGAACTTCTGCAGACTCTTAAGAGATGCAGGCTGCGTCCAGTCACAAATAGCCCGAACCTTGACGGGATCCATCTCAATAGTAGAAGGGGAAAAAATATACCCCAAGAAAGAAATCTTCTGGACTCCAAAGAGACACTTTGAGCCCTTTACAAACAAGGAATTAGCCCGCAGGACCTGAAACACCTTCCTGACCTGCTGAACATGAGACTCCCAGTCATCAGAAAAAAACAAAATATCATCCAAATACACAATCATAAATTTATCCAGATATTCACGGAAAATATCGTGCATAAAGGACAGGAAGACTGAAGGAGCATTAGAAAGTCCGAAAGGCATTACCAAATACTCAAAATGGCCCTCAGGCGTATTAAATGCGGTTTTCCACTCATCACCTTGCTTTATTCGTATAAGATTATACGCACCCCGAAGATCAATCTTAGTGAACCATTTAGCCCCCTTAATGCGAGCAAACAAATCAGTCAACAAAGGCAAAGGATACTGATATTTTACGGTAATCTTATTCAAAAGACGATAATCTATACAAGGCCTCAAGGACCCATCTTTTTTGGCCACGAAAAAAAAACCTGCTCCCAAAGGGGACGAAGATGGACGGATATGTCCCTTTTCCAAGGACTCCTTAACATAATCCCGCATAGCAGTATGCTCTGGCACTGACAGATTGAACAAACGACCTTTAGGAAATTTACTACCAGGAATTAAATCTATAGCACAATCGCAATCCCTGTGAGGAGGAAGCGAACTGAGCTTAGGCTCCTCAAAAGCATCCCGATAATCAGACAAAAATACAGGAACCTCAGAAGGAGTAGATGAAGCGATAGAAATCGGAGGTGCATCATCATGAACCCCCTGACATCCCCAGCTTAACACAGACATTGTTTTCCAGTCAAGGACTGGATTATGAGTTTGTAACCATGGCAGACCAAGTACTAGAACATCATGTAAATTATACAATACCAGGAAGCGAATCACCTCCTGATGAACGGGAGTCATACGCATGGTCACTTGTGTCCAGTACTGAGGTTTATTCATAGATAAAGGTGTAGGGTCAATTCCCTTCAAAGGAATAGGGACTTCCAGAGGCTCAAGACTAAACCCACATCGCTTGGCAAATGACCAATCCATAAGACTCAGGGCAGCGTCTGAATCTACATAGGCATCGACGGAAATGGATGATAATGAGCAAATCAGAGTCACAGACAGAATGAACTTAGACTGTAACGTACTAATGGCAACAGACTTATCAACCTTTTTTGTGTGTTTAGAGCATGCTGATATAACATGAGCTGAATCACCACAATAAAAGCACAACCCATTTTTCCGCCTATAGTTTTGCCGTTCACTTCTAGACTGAACTCTATCACATTGCATTGTCTCAAGTGCCTGTTCAGAAGACACCGCCAAATGGTGCACAGGTTTGCGCTCCCGTAAACGCCGATCAATCTGAATAGCCATAGTCATAGACTCATTCAGACCCGTAGGCGCAGGGAACCCCACCATAACATCTTTAATGGCCTCAGAAAGGCCATCTCTGAACTTTGCAGCCAGGGCGCACTCATTCCACTGAGTAAGCACTGACCATTTCCGAAATTTTTGACAATATATTTCTGCTTCATCTTGCCCCTGAGAGAGAGCTAATAAAGCTTTTTCAGCCTGAATCTCCTGGTTAGGTTCCTCATAGAGCAAACCCAATGCCAGAAAAAATGCATCCACATTAAGCAACGCAGGATCCCCTGGTGCCAATGCAAATGCCCAATTTTGAGGGTCACCCCGCAGGAAAGATATAATAATCTTAACCTGCTGAGCAGGGTCTCCAGAAGAGCGAGATTTCAAAGAAAGGAACAGCTTGCAATTGTTCCTAAAATTCAGAAAACTAGATCTATCTCCAGCAAAGAACTCTGGAATAGGAATTCTAGGTTCAGACATAGGAGCATGTACAACAAAATCTTGTATATTTTGAACCTTAGCAGCAAGATTATTCAAGCTGGAAGCTAAACTCTGGACGTCCATGATAAACAGCTAAGGTCAGAGCCATTCAAGGATTAAGAGGAGGAAAAAAAAATAAAAAATCAGCCAGGCTGCAATTAAGGCTAGGCAGCAACCTCAGAGGAGAGAAAAAAAAAAAAAACTTCCTCAGACTACTTTTCCTCCTACTTCAGCCCAAACATTTTGGCCGGCTATACTGTCATGATTCCAATGGCAGGGAATCACAAAAGGACAAGCACCAACGAGCTCTAGGGTGATGGAACCTGAGCTGACCGCGACCCTAAACCTGAACACACAAATAACAATAGCCGGGGAACTTGCCTACGTTGATCCTAGACGTCTCGCACCAGCCGAAGATCTAACTTCCCCTATTAGAAGAAACACTGACCTCTCTTGCCTCCAGAGAAATACCCCACAGAAATAGCAGCCCCCCACATATAATGACGGTGAAATGAGAAGAAGGCACATACACAGTATGAAAACAGATTCAGCAAAATGAGGCCCGCTAAAACTAGATAGCAGAGGATACAAAAGTAAACTGCGCGGTCAGCAAAAAACCCTTCAAAAAACCATCCTGCAATTACTTGAACTCATGTTCCAACTCATGGAACATGAGGAGCAATTACAGCCCACAAGAGCAACCAGCAGCAAAGAAACAATTATATGCAAGCTGGACAAGACAAAAATAAAGCAAAACGTGGAACAAGAAAATCAAAAACTTAGCTTGTCCTGAAGATTACTGAAGCCAGAAGCTGAGGTAACAAACACTCTGATAACCTTGATAGCCGGCGGGGAAATGACAAGAAAGCCCGGTTAAATAGGAAACTCCCAAATCCTAATAGAACAGGTGGACACCAGAGACAGCAGAACACAAATCACCCAGTACCATCAGTAACCACCAGAGGGAGCCCAAAAACAGAACTCACAACACTCTCCACAGGTAGAGCTTAGTCCCCAGGGCAGTTATGGTGTTAAAGTCAATGATGGTGGATGTTGAAATGCAGGGCAGGTGGCCCAGCAATAACTCAGAGGATGTAGAAATGTGCAGTTTCCACAGTTTATTCACAGTTTGAAGTGCAGGTCGGGGCACTAGTTGCAGATGACAATGGAGGTCTGGGGGAGCCCGGAAGCAACTTAGGTTCCGCTAGCCAGATGGGTTTTGAGGCCTCCTTACTGCGCAGTCCTCTGAGGTTCTTGCTGCCTAAAGCTATGCTCAGTCCTCTGTTCCTTATTGGTCTGTAGTACTTGCCTGCATGGCAGGCAGCTTGAGCCTATTACAGTTGTCTCTCCTTCATGGTGGCTCTGGGCTCTCATTTGCGGCTGTGCCTTCAGGTGTTGTGATGGGCCAAGAGACCTGCAGTTTCCTGCCCTCCGGATTTGCTGCCAGGACTTCAGTACCCGCACAACCATGGACTCCAGCATCCAGTCTATAGCACTTGGCCCTGAGGTGAGCTTATCTACAGCTCCACTCCTCAGGTTCTTCCTTGACTTCCTCTCTCCTCTGTCTTCCTCAGACTAACTAACTCCGCCTCCAGGCCAGAACTTATATCAGGAAGCTCCACTGAAATCAGGTGTTAGAGCTCCCCATTCTGATCTGAAGTAGGAATGGTGTTGCATGCTGATGTACCTGGAAAGGGGATCCCTCTTTGCTTCCAGGCATGACATTAAACCCTGTGAGGGAGGCAATGCCACTGTGGCAACTGGACTCCTGGAGTGCCCCACCAATATTCATTGCCCTTTCCTAGGCTACTATTTTCAGCCCCCTGATGTCTGCATAGCCTTTGATGGTTATTGAGTAATTTTGGGGGGGATTCCCTGTCATAACCAGCATACACTATTAAAAGAGCTGTGATATAGCCTGGAAAACTTTATGGCTATTGGTTCCTTCCTAGAATATTAACATCAGCCCTCAGCTGTCTGCATTTTCTCTGCTGCTTATGAAAATTATGGTGGACTCCACACCATTTTTTTCATATTTTTTTAAAATTTATACACAAGTGCAGTATAGTGCATACCCAAGTGAACCTTACTTCACAGCCTCCAGGTGTTCCAGCATCTGGAAACTCCATTAACCTTAAATGTCCCTCAAAGTTTCCAATGAGGTTTCCGGACCTTGTAGATGTCGGGAGACCCTGTGACTGAGGTAACCTGAGTTAAAGCCACCGGGTCTCACGAACGATCTAGTGCCAGACAGTTGAATGCCAGAGTCAAGGACTCGCTGGCATTCATCAGTCAGACACTGGCACTTGCAAAACAACATAAGCAGTTTAATTATGTGATGTGACCTTACTGTTCTTGTTAATGATTTTAAAAAATTTGAAAAAAAAATGCGTGGGGGTTCCCTGTAATTTTCATAAGCAGCAGAGAGAAAGCCGATTACTGAGGGATGATGTTAACATTTTGGAATAGAGTGCAATATCCCTAATGGTTCCCAGGCTATTATTATCAGCTCGCAGCTGTTTAGTTATGCTTTAATGGTTATTTTATGGGGGAACCTCAGAAAAAAATTATGTAGAATCCACCATAATTTCAAACCAGCAAAATCTGATATTTACACCTCGTTGGCCCTCTTCCCAGGCTAAGAAAATCTGCCCTCAGTCACCCTAGAAATTGCACATCAATAAGATAAAACAATTCTGTTACTTTTCCCCAAGCATTAGGAATTGCTTGGTTTGAGGAACGAGCATCCAAGCAATTTATTGCTCGCTCATTCCTAAATTGACCTCTAAATAACTCAGCAAACAGCCATTTATGTCTAAACCGCTGGCAACATCGCCGATACCCGATACCATTGCAAGTCAATGGGACACAAATATCGGAATGTATCCTGGATGGTTCTCAGGGTCTGAAGGAGAGGAAACTCTCCTTCAGGCCCTGGGATCCATATTCATGTAAAAAATAAAAAATAAAAATAAAAAATATGGATATACTATATCTAAAAAATATATATAATATATATAAAAAATATTGGGCTGTAGGCACTTTAACATTGGTTCAAGGGGTACACGGGACGCAGTAGACTGGTCAGTGTAGTAGTAGTAGTAGAAAGAACGGGCCGCAGACAGGCTTCCTGACCGCTCACGTGACCGTGATGTCATCAAAGGTCCTTCACTCACTGCATTCTCAGGAACGGAGGCAGACGCTCGCAGCGGTGACAGCCAGGGTCCATCGGAGGGGTGAGTATATCCATATTTTTTATTTTTATTCTTTATTTTTAACATGAATATGGATCCCAGGGCCTGAAGGAGAGTCTCCTCTCCTCCAGACCCTGGGAACCATACGCATCGCACACGCCGAAGATGACTGGGGACTTATAGGAACTTCCGATTCCGATTTCCGATATCACAAAAATATCGGAACTCGGTATCGGAATTCCGATACAGCAAATATCGGCCGATACCCGATACTTGCAGTATCGCAATGTTCAACACTACTTGTAAGGTGTTTGTCTTTATCTCTACATTTATGGTACATTATTAAATGCATTTCCCCCCAACAAAAAGGGAAAAATAGTCTACACAAGTAAAAGCACCATAACGTTCCTAAAAGAAAATGAGCCCAAAACTTATTATGCTGATTTCATTATTCAACCCAATATCTTTTTTTGCTTTTTTTGTGCGTTGGTTAAGTAAAGCAGTAAAAAAACTTAAATGAGAAATGCACACATACCTCTAATCATACAGAAACTAACGGCACAATATCTGTAAGTTCTAGCTGAATTGAGATAGAGAATATCATATAATTGGCCTCCAACATCATGATCCATTTTATTGATTAAATTGTTTTGAAACAAAAAGAATAGCATACGATTCACAGAAAGCGGCAGGTGTATTCTATTAGTTTTTTGTTTGTTTTTTACTTACTTTGTGCAGAACATTTTGGAGATTAATTTGCCTTTATGACGCCATTTAATTATCCATGAATGTACAGTGAAGATTCCTCCAATAATCACGTCTCCATCCTGAGAATATTTATATTCAAATGTATAGTTCTTCATTGTTAGACGACATCCTGGAGCCGAGGTCTGAGCAGAGCAAAGCATCATACAGAAGAGCAATATCCAGCAGAGCTTCAGTGGAAGATCCCGTACAATGGAACGGGGCATCAGAGGATTGGTGAATAATCTTCTTTCTTTTCCCAGTCGCATGACAGATGTAAACCTTTACTGAAAAGTTCAGCACTGCACTGACAATAGCAGGATGAGGGCTTTATATCTTCTTCCAAGTCAGATTTTAGACTTATGTATAAATTTGTGTTTATCAAAAATGTAACAAAAATATAACAAATAAAATAAGATCAGTCACAGGTGTGAGGGAAATATTAGAATGAGAAATTAAATAAATCAATTACAAGATAACGAAAGAAAAAAATGAGTTCAGATATAGATGACTAAGTTTTGGTACATTGCTGAGATCTGCTGCTCTGTGTATTATTATTATTATTATTATTATTATTTATTATTAATATAGCGCCATTTATTCCATGGTGCTTTACATGTGAGGAGGGGTATACATAATAAAACAAGTACAATAATCTTGAACAAAACAAGTCACAACTGGTACAGGAGGAGAGAGGACCCTGCCCGCGAGGGCTCACAATCTAGAAGGGATGGGTGAGGATACAGTAGGTGAGGATAGAGCTGGCCGTGCAGCGGTTTGGTCAATCGGTGGTTACTGCAGGTTGTAGGCTTGTCGGAAGAGGTGGGTCTTCAGGTTCTTTTTGAAGGTTTCGATGGAAGGCGAGAGTCTGATATGTTGTGGTAGAGGGTTCCAGAGTAGGGGGGATGCGCGAGAGAAATCTTGTATGCGATTGTGGGAAGAGGAGATAAGAGGGGAGTAGAGAAGGAGATCTTGTGAGGATCGGAGGTTGCGTGCAGGAAAGACCTCACAGATGTATGTGGTTTGCTCGATCGGTGCAGGTTGTAGGCTTGTCGGAAGAGGTGGGTCTTCAGGTTGTTTTTGAAGGTTTTGATGGTAGGTGAGAGTCTGATGTGTTGTGGTAGAGACTTCCAGAGTAGGAGTGATGTGTGAGAGAAATTTTGTATGCGATTGTGGGAAGAGGAGATTAGAGGGGAGTAGAGAAGGAGATCTTGTGAGGATCGGAGGTTGCATGCAGGAAAGTACCGGGAGACGAGGTCACAGATGTATGGAGCAGACAGGTTGTGGATGGCTTTGTACGTCATGGTTAGGGTTTTGTTCTGGAGTCTTTGGGTAATGGGGAGCCAGTGAAGGGATTGACAGAGGGGAGAGGCTGGGGAATAGCGGTTGGACAGGTGGATTAGTCGGGCAGCTGAGTTTAGAATAGATTGGAGGGTGCAAGAGTGTTCGAGGGGAGGCCACAGAGCAGGAGGTTACATTAGATAATGAGGGCATGGTGTTAGGGCTGGCGGAACGCACCAAGTTAATTTGAGAGATGTTATTTGGTGCAGGAGTGGAACTGCTGCTGGCAAATGGCGGACCTATATGGCGGTAGAAACACACTCTGTTACTTCACAGAGACGCTCGGTGGCTTTTAAGCCCGCGCCATAGGACGCCCCGAGTCAGCAGCTGAGACCTTGGCAACTAAGAAATGCGGAACCCTGTTGACTTCACATGAGTATCCAGCAACTGCCGAGCTGAAGGCAGTGTGTGGCAAAGCAAACATACAATCTCCTCACCGGAGGAGTCGGTATTCCAGGGGCTTATTTTAGCCGGGGCCCTGAACACACATAAATGTGACCACACTGGCGCATGCACATAACTGATTCAATACTAGCGCATGGCCGTGCGGTCATGAGAGCCTTATAAAGCTGCAGCAAGTACAGGACCTTCCAAGAAGGACCAATGAGAGGCTGCAACGGAGCCTGAGCACCTACAGGAACTTCCTAGAAGGACCAATGGATTTAGCTGCAGTATCTAAACATGTGACCCTCGATCTCCGCTGAGAGATCTTACTCTGGGCATGCTCAGAACGAGAAAAGCAGGACATAGTTCTAGAAGTGTCTGCTCGCCGCTGCCCAACACTGACTTCAATGGCAGAAGCTGGAAAAACAGCAATAACCCTTTGCACAGAGTCAGACTGAGCGAGAGGCTGGGACTGACGTCTCTGTCGAGCAGGCTCCACTGCGGCAGGAGAAGAATGGGAGACCGCAGTGGAGATGGCCTGAGATTTCCCCTGTGCAGAGGCGGGAACTTGACCCCTAACACATGGACTAGGGTTTTTGCAAATTCTTGGTTTAGGAATGTATGGATCCGTGAAATATTTTTGAGTTGAAGGCGACAGGAAGTGGAAAGGGCTTGGATATGCAGATTGAAGGAGAGATCAGTTTCAAGGATTACCCCGAGACAGCGAGCTTGTGGGACTGGGGAGAGTGGGCAGCTGTTTACTATAATGGATATGTTCGTTCGGGGGCTCGCGTGAGATGGGGAAAGACAATGAATTCTGTTTTGTCCATGTTAAGTGTTAGAAATCTAGCGGAGAAGAAGGATGAAATAGTGGACAGACATTGAGGGATTCTGGTTAGTAGGGAGGTGATATCTGGTCCAGAGATGTAGATCTGTGTGTCATCAGCATAGAGGTGATACTGAAAGCCGTGAGATTCTATGAGCTGTCCCAGGCCAAAGGTGTAAATGGAGAAGAGCAGGGGCCCAAGGACTGAACCTTATTCGTATTTAGCAGGCTGCGATTGGCACTGCGACTCGGCCGAGACTCGCCAATGAAAGCCTATGGGTGCGAGAAAAAAATTGCACAGCACACGGACCATGTGAGTTCTCTCTGATTTTTATGCACCAGTGTCCTTTGAAAAGCCAACAATTCATGTGCTGCATACAGTAAAATCTCACTGACAGGTTAGAATCAAATAGATAAAATACATATATATAGATGTCATTGACACACACACACATATATACAGTTAGGTCCATATATATTTGGACAGAGACAACATTTTTCTAATTTTGGTTGTAGATATTACCACAATGAATTTTAAACAAAACAATTCAGATGCAGTTGAAATTCAGACTTTCAGCTTTCATTTGAGGGTATCCACATTAAAATTGGATGAAGGGTTTAGGAATTTCAGCTCCTTAACATGTGCCACCCTGTTTTTAAAGGGACCAAAAGTAATTGGACAGATTCAATAATTTTTAAATAAAATGTTCATTTTTAGTACTTGGTTGAAAACCCTTTGTTGGCAATGACTGCCTGAAGTCTTGAACTCATGGACATCACCAGACGCTGTCCAATTACTTTTGGTCCTGTTAAAAACAGGGTGGCACATGTTAAGGAGCTGAAACTCCTAAACCCTTCATCCAATTTTAATGTGGATACCCTCAAATGAAAGCTTAAAGTCTGAACTTCAACTGCACCGGAATTGTTTTGTTTAAAATTCATTGTGGTAATGTCTATAACCAAAATTAGAAAAATGTTGTCTCTGTCCAAATATATATGGACCTAACTGTATATATATATATATATATATATATATATTCAGTACAGAGCAAAAGTTTGGACACACCTTCTCATTTAAAGATTGAAGCTCATCAAGAGAATGCCAAGAGTGTGCAAAGCAGTCATCAAAGCAAAATGTGGCTACTTTGAAGAACCTAGAATATAAGACATATTTTCAGTTGTTTCACACTTTTTTGTTAAGTATATAATCCCACATGGGTTAATTCATAGTTTTGATGCCTTCAGTGTGAATGTGCAATTTTCATAGTCATGAAAATACAGAAAAATCTTTAAATGAGAAGGTGTGTCCAAACTTTTGGTCTGTACTGTAAGTTCATCATATAATGAGCGCCGGTAAATAGAATGTACTGTATCTCGCTACACACATGGAGGATGACAGCTATGTTATACAGCCTGTATTTCCCTATGGCAGCAGTGACTGGAACACCTAAGGCATAAATCATAAGGTGCCATGATATTTTCAGAGTTTGCACCACTTTTGCCATTACTCTTTGTGAAATTTTATCTGTAGTATTCTATGTTTTCATAATTACATATCAAATGAGAAAACAAAAATGGAAAAAAATAGTAGAACTTGTTTTTTTTTTTAGCACTGCTCCACACTTGGAAATGTGCAGTACATTTTGTAGTAAAATGATGTTGCTCCAAGCTCCAACTCATCCTGCAAAAAAAGGCCTTTCATGGCTTTGTGGACATGAAAAAAATGATTATTGGAAAAAGTGGAGGAAAAAATGTAAGGAAAAAAATAACAATTGGCTATATTGGAAAAGAGTTAAATCCCCTCAATGACCTGCATTTGCAGAGCCCCAGAGATCTGGTCGTTGCAGTAACATCGCTCTGCCACTAAGGGGAGTAGCGGTACGTCTGATGGCACTAAAGGAGTTCTCTGACCAGGTATCACCAGCACACATTACACTTCACACTCCGGCCACTAGGGGGAGTAAAAGGCTTTATTTATTGGGCCACTCCTCACACTGGTAAAACTAGGGGTTGGACAGGAAGTTAGATCAGAAGCTGACTGGGTTGGATTCAGGCAGCACCCTGTGGCAGGGTTGCTGCAGGGAGAAGATTCAGGGGGGTCCTTGTCAGGCGTGGGAACCTGGCAGGTACCTAGCAAACAGACAGAACGTTACGGAACCGCACCTGCACTTCCTTGCGGCGGTATCCTGAAAAAGAGACACGAAGCTAAGGATATTGTGGAACAGTGAGAAACGAGATCAGCACAAAGGAGATCCAGTAGGAGTCGTGCCCCGAGACTGGCAACATCCTACTGTGGTGCGTAGCCGGTGGCCGGAACACCGAGGAAGTAAGTGACTCTATGCCTTACTTCAAACTCCGCAGGACAGTTAATTATAGGTTGGCTGTCTACCTTAAATTTCCTACAAAGACATAGGGGGCAACGCGTGGAGAGGAAGTGTCCCGGAAGAGCTCCGAGCTTTCCCGTCATACGGGTGCGTCCTAGCCATAATATACCTGGGGGACGAGAAACTAGTAAGTAGTGTTGAGCGATACCTTCCGATATTTGAAAGTATCGGTATCGGATTGTATCAGCCGATATCCAAAAAATATCTAATCACAAGCCGCGACGTCATCGAAGGTCCTTCACGCGCTCATTCTTAGGAACGGAAGCATGGCGGTTGCAGCGGTAACAACCAGGGCGCGTCCGAGGGTGAGTATATCAATATTTTTTATTTTTATTTTTTATTTTACACATGAATCTTCATCCCGATACCGATTCCCGATATCGCAAAAATATCAGAACTCGGTATCGGAATTCCGATACCGCAAATATCGGCCGATACCCGATACTTGCGGTATCGGAATGCTCAACACTACTAGTAACATCTGGAACGAAATAGAAAGAAAGAGAAAGAACTAGAAAGAACGAATGAACGAACAAACTAGAACAGAAGTTGTGAGGACGATACCGAATGCTCAGCAGGGTAGCACTACAACACACAGGCGCTATTGGTAGGCAACGATTTCCACCTGCAAGGGGAACTCTGGATGTGCCTTCGGACCGGCCGGTCTCTGACAGCCCTGTTAATCGTGCTCTGGATTGAGGATCCTGAAGTCAGTAAAGAGGTAAAGAAACTGCAACCCTGTGTCCTCGTTATTGCCTGTACCTCACACCATCACCATCCACCTTACTGGGAAGCCCTGGGGACATACTTCACCTGTGGGAAGGTTTACCATCTAGCTGCCATCACATCACCCCAGTGGACCCCAAGCAGCGTCGGTCACCCTGATCGAATACCACAGGTGGCGTCACAAAACCTTGACAGACTCCTATCACCTTTCATTGGGCGCCCCTTAGTAGGGTCACGGACCGGGTCCAGCCACCGTGACATCCCCAGAACTGAGCCAGCAGAGGACCGGTACCGAGTACCCGCAGCCCTGCTTCTGGGGGTGATCCAACTTTGCGTCACGAACAGGATTGCACTTAAGCTTGAAGAATCAAGTCATGTGTGCCTTGGAACTGTGATTGAATTGTGCTTGAACCGTGATTTATTGCAAGGACTGTGTATTGCTGATTGCCGCAAGATTCACGCCAAACCCGCCGCCATTGCAGCGCCACGAGGAGCGCACTAGAAGAAGAAGGGCGTGGAAGTGGGTGTGAAAGAGTTGCAGAGCGCGAAGAGCAATGGCCGCCCAGTCTAAGTATTGCTGTATTCTGAGGGCATGTCCGTCAGCCGCTGAGGTCCGCCTTCTCATCCTCTATGGAGGGTGGGGACAATGGGGACGGAGCCACCCCTGAAAAAGAGCCCGGGAAGAAGATCCAGAGGAGGGGACAAATATGGCGACTTCCAGGACCCCGCATGGTGACGTCCCGGCCCAGCGTGGGGCTACAGCACCCGTACCAGCCCTGGAACCACCGATGCTGCAGGAGTTGACAGTGGCGGAGCCGTCTGGAGAGATACCCAGCAGGAGGATGATGCCTGACGGCTGGGTGGCCGCAGCCGAAGCCCGGCGGCTGGCGCGTTACCGAGAGGCCTGCGCTCGTGTGAGTACCCAGTTGGGTCACCCGATGAAGATCTGTCTTTCGCCTGTGTCCCCTCCTTTACCCGCTTCGACCACGGCAGACCCTCGAACCCGGCCAGGGGATCGCGCACCGCAGGAGCTGGACCTGTGGATCCTGCCGGTTATGGAACACCAGCGACGCCTGGTGGCGGCATGGAGGAAGCAGCCGCGACCTGTGACCATGATTGACCTCACAGAGGAGGTGAAGGTCTCACCATTGCACTGGGGGGTAGTGGTCCTCTTCAACCCCAAGGAAGAGAGGGGAGTTATTCAGGAGATCGGAGAGCCCCTGTAGGTCCATGTCACCCGGAGCGAGGTGGAGCCCTGCTATGGAGCGGCTGATGAGGACTATGATCTGAAGCCCGGAGATGCCGTGACCTACACCTGATGGCAGAGGGGGACCGGTTGGATGGCCAGAGGCGTCCAGCAGTGTGCAGTCCTCCAGGTCGCAGCTGAAACTCCAGAAGGAGAAGCCTCCACTACGGACCATCCGACTGACCAGGCCCCTCGTGGAACTGTGGGATCCACCTGTTCCCGACTGAGAGTGGTGGTCTGTGAGGTACGGCCACAACCACCCATGCTGAAGAAATAAACCTCGGAAACCTGAAAAATGTACATAGTTAACTCTTTGTTTTCCTTACTCTTTTGCTGCTTAAACCCGTCCTGGGTTAACTCCTAGGGATCCCTTTGTTTACTCGGGATCCCTCTTCTTTTGTTTGTTCATCATTATTTTCAAAGACTGCCAGATCATGAACAGTGAATGATTCCAAAACTGTGTTTGTAAATAGTTTGCGCCTTATTAAAGGCGCCCTGTACTGGTTTTACATCGAAAGAAGACTTTGCGAAGAGACTGCTTGAATACAGCACAGAAGGTCTTGCTTTCAATAGACTTGCAGACAGAGAGAATCTGCACTACCTCAAAGAGACTTGGTTCCCTCTTAAAGGGAATGTTCACCTGTTGCACTAAGTTATAATGTTGCCTTAAGAAGAGAAAAGTTGAAATGTTAATAATGTTGTGATTCAGAAAAGTTTGATAATGTTACTAGAAATTGAGGACAGGAAAGATTGAAAGTGAACCCGTAGGGGTTAGAGAAAGAGTCCTCTAGAGAACCATAGAAAGATGATTGGTTACTGACAGAAAGACAATGACAGTAGGCCCAGCCAAGGAGCTAGGCGGTCCTGCATTGGTGAAGCTAGAAAGAGAAGAAAAAGTTGAGTTATCTTATAGTACTTCATAGTAGGCCTTTAGTGGGTTCAGCTTATACGCCCTTAAAGGAAAAGTTAAATTATTTTTCAGAATTTGCACTTAGTAGAATACCCGGAAGGGTACCAGAAGTTATTTATAGTCAGAATGTTATTTAAAAATATTTAACCTTGTTTTGTTTGTAACGTTCAAGTGTCCTCACCTCCCATAAAGGAAAGCATTGTTCTATTTACTTGTTTCAAGCATTCCAAAATTTTGTATGTCTTTTGCTGATATGTATTGTTGTTCTTCTTCCCAGTCCAGGAGTACTGGAATTAACCGGGGGGGAGTGCAGCACCCCAGAGTTCTGGTCGTTGCAGTAACGTCGCTCTGCCACTAAGGGGAGTGATGGTACGTCTGATGGCACTAAAGGAGTTCTCTGACCAGGTATCACCAGCACACATTACACTTCACACTCCGGCCACTAGGGGGAGTAAAAGGCTTTATTTATTGGGCCACTCCTCACACTGGTAAAACTAGGGGTTGGACAGGAAGTTAGATCAGAAGTTGACTGGGTTGGATTCAGGCAGCATCCCGTGGCAGGGGGTGCTGCAGGGAGAAGATTTAGGGAGGTCCCTGTCAGGCGTGGGAACCTGGCAGGAACCTGGCAGGTACCTAGCGAACAGACAGAACGTTATGGAACCGTGCCTGCACTTCCTTGCCACGGTATCCTAAGAAAGAGATACGAAGCGAAGGATATTGTGGAACAGTGAGAAACAAGATCAGCACAAAGGAGATCCAGTAGGAGTCGTGCCCTGAGAACGGCAACATCCTACTGAGGCGCGTAGCCGGTGGCCGGAACACCGAGGAAGAAACTGACTCTATGCCTTACTTCAAACTCCGCAGAACAGTTAATTATAGGTTCGCTGTCTACCTTAAATTTCCTACAAAGACATAGGTGGCAACGCGTGGAGAGGGGCTTCTCTAGGGTCCCGGAAGAGCTCCGAGCCTTCCCGTCATACGGGTGCGTCCTGGCCATAACATACCTGGAAGACGAGAAACTAGTAACATCTGGAACGAAATAGAAAGAAAGAGAAAGAACTAGAAAGAAAGAACGAACGAACGAACTAGAACAGAAGTTGTGAGGACTATACCGAATGCTCTGCAGGGTAGCAATACAACATACAGGCGCTATTGGTAGGCAACGATTTCCACCTGCAAGGGGAACTCTGAATGTGCCTTCGGACCGGCCGGTCTCTGACAGCCCTGTTAATCGTGCTCTGGATTGAGGATCCTGAAGTCTTCAGTAAAGAGGTAAAGAGACTACAACCCTGTGTCCTCGTTATTGCCTGCACCTCACACCATCACCATCCACCTTACTGGGACGCCCTGGGGACATACTTCACCTGTGGGAAGGTTTACCATCTAGCTGCCATCACATCACTCTAGTGGACCCCAAGCAGCATCGGTCACCCTGATCGAATACCACAGGTGGCGTCATGAAACCTTGACAGACTCCTATCACCTTTCATTGGGCGCCCCTTAGCAGGGTCAAGGACCGGGTCCAGCCACCGTGACCATCCCCAGAACTGAGCCAGCAGAGGACCGGTACCAAGTACCCGCGGCCCTGCGTCTGGGGGCGATCCACATTTAATGCAGGAGCGAACATACTATAGGTACAAGCTGTGCCACTGCTAGTTAGTTTAAGTTTGGATTGTCAAGTGAGTATTGCTACCAAACAGGAGTAATCAATAGAATAAGGAGACTTAAAGGGACTCTGTCACCTGAATTTGGAGGGAACAATCTTCAGCCATAGGGGCGGGGTTTTCGGGTGTTTGATTCACCCTTTCCTTAACCGCTGGCTGCATGCTGGCTGCAATATTGGATTGAAGTTCATTCTCTGTCCTCCATAGTATATCGGAAACCGGAATCGGAAATTCCCATCATGCAAACTCCCGGTTTTATTTAAATCAGCCAAAGAGCAATGATTAGAAGTGTGGGCACATCCTGTTCTGCATGGTACCATGTAACTACTGGCATGGCTGTGATTGGCTGCTGAAATGATGTCACGATGCCCTATAAAAATCACCGCCGCCATTTTGGGCTCACTCTGCTGCGAATTCAGTTAGGGACAGGACGCTGTGTTCTGACTGAGGGCCAGTTTTGAGATAGCAATTTGCTTCATTGTGCTTTACCCAGGCAAATTTAGCAACCGCTATGTGAGAACCTTGCTTTTGCCTTGCAGCGCTGTTCACAGCTGTCTGCAAGGTCTGGGTCTGTGAGTGCAGCTCGCTCTGTAGTCTGTTCTGCTGCCATAGCCGGTGGTAGACAGCTCAGGGTGCGTTACTGCCTCATGTTGCTGAAACCATTGTCCTAAATTGCAATTAGTGCAGCCAGCTGCACATTTTTTCAAAAATATCGTATCAGTGGCTTTCCATCCATATCCGACTAGATTGTGGAAAAACACTATATAGGATTAGATAAAGGAGCTTTTCTTGGCCTTGCAGTGCCGTTCTCGGCTGTCTGCACGGTCTGTGTGTGAGTGCAGCTTACTTTGTAGTCTGTCCGCAGCCACAGCCGGTTGTGGTCAGCTCAGAGAGTGTCACTGCCTCATACTCCTGAATCCATTATTTTAGATTGCAATTAGTGCAGCAGCCAGCTGCACATTTTTTCAAAAATATCCTATTAGTGTCTTTCCATCTGTATTCTGCTAGATTGTGGAAAAACACTATATTGGATTAGATAGAGGAGCTTGTTTTGGCCTTGCAGCGCCGTTTACGGCTGTCTGCACGGTCTGTGTGTGAGTACTGCCCTCACTCTGTAGTGTTTGTTCTGCGAAACAAACCCAAAGTTTACCAAACACTCCACTTTACTGTTGTGTAGGCCACATAACCTCATTATAAAGTGTAATCCACACTAAAATTAGTGTTTCTTATACCTGTTAGCAGCAGTTCAGTAATAAGCACACTAAGCCCTTAGTACTTTTCTGCCTATCTTTATCAGTCTATCAAGATGAAGAAGGCAGGGAGTAAGGCACGTGGGCTTGGGCGTGGAGCAGGGAGAGGACGTGGGGATTCTGTGCCTGCTGCGGGCACCGGTGGCTCATCATCCCCCAGTTTTAGCAGGGAACAGACCTTCATGCGCAGCTTTGTAGGAGCTCTCCGTACCCCGCTGCTGCTGGACAAACAAATTGAAGCCGTTGTCGGATGGATGGCAGCTAACACATCAACTTCAATTAGTGCCACATCTTCTCAGGCACAGAGCACTGAAGAGCAACCATCTGTCTCTTCACCACCTGCCAAATTGCCCAGGCAGTTAGAGAGCCCAGGACAGGAGCCATCTCTACTTCTGTTCTCTGAATATCTTGGCTTGGAAACAGGGGGGCAGCCAAGCAGCATTCGAGAATCAGAAGAGGCTGTATGCAGTGATGCATAACAGATTTTTCTCTCTGAATCAGAAGAGGTGGGTGGGACAGTGCCTCCGGTTACCACATCTCAGTACGCATCTGATGATGAGACTCAGGTGCCACTTTCTGGTGTGTACTGTGCTGCCAAGACTACCCAGGAGAAGCAGTTGGTGAAAGAGGGTAGCGTAGATGATGAGGTCCTCGACCCATCGTGGCGTGAGGAACAGGAAGGCGGTGGCAGCAGCTCTGAGAGATTCCCTGAATGGCCGGGAGAGGGAGAGGGAAGACTGCGGTGCCAGTAGCCTCCACTTCGGCACCCATTAGGAGCATGCCTCTTCCAAAAGCCAAAGCAGGCGCTCCCAAGACTTGCAGTGCCTTGTCCTTTTTTGACACAGTTGCAGATGACATTTGCTTTGTAAAATGCAAGCTGTGTCATCAGAAAATCAAAAGAGGGAGAAATGTCAGCAACCTTAATACCTCAAATATGTGGAAACAATGTGTGGACCAAGCACACGGTGGAGTTACAAAAACACACTGAAGACCTAGGCCACCCTACAGCGGCACCTACCACCTCTTCAGCTCGTGTTGGAGCCTCTTCCTCCAGCTAACACACTGCTGGTTCGGCTTCCTCACAGGATCGCAATGGAAGAACCTCTGGCACCCATGTCCAGAGACCCAGTGTAATTCCACCCACAGCACCACGTTCCCAGTCATCCTCACACTCCCAGCCCAGTCTACAGCCATCAGTAGCACAGGTATGGGAGAAAAGGCGGCCATTCTCAGCAAACCACCCACGAGCACAGGCTCTGAATGCAGGCATTGCAAAACTTCTGTCCCTTGAAATGCTCTCATTCAGGCTGGTGGAGACTGACAGCTTCTGTAACTTGATGGCATTGGCAGTCCTACAATACAATGTGCCCAGCCACTTTTATTTCAGCTGGCTAGCCATCCCTGCCCTGCAAAAGCATGTGGAGGAAAACATTAAACATGCGTTACTAAACGCCGTTAGTAGCAAGGTCCACCTCACCACCGATGCGTGGACCAGTCACCATGGACAGGGACGATACCTTTCCCTCACTGCCTATTGGGTCAATGTTGTGGAGCAGGGTACAGATCTGGCAAGTGGCGCTGTACGTGTTCTGCCAACTCCAAGGATTGCAGGAATTCAGTCTGTGCACATTGACTTCTCCTAATACTCCAGTTCATCAGAATCATCGCTGCAGGAGCCGTCACAGTCTACCTCCACCTTGACCCATGAACGCTTACCTGTTATGACCAATATGAGCACAGCTGTGGCCAAACGTCAACAGGCCGTAATTAAATTAATTTCTTTGGGAAATCGAAGCCACACAGCGCAGGAGCTCTGGAATGCCATCAATCAGGAGAGCGACGTGTGGTTTGTGCCAGCGAATCTCCAGCCAGACATGGTAGTGTGTGACAATGGCCGAAATCTGGTGACAGCTCTGGGCCTTGGCAACCTCACTCACATCCCATGTCTGGCACATGTGCTCAACTTGGTTGTGCAGAGTTTTCTGAGGGACTGTCCAGATCTTGATGCACTGCTGCACAAGGTCTGCATAGAGTGTGCTCACTTGCGGCATTCCAGCATGGCAAGATCGCGCATTACAACTCTGCAGCGCTGATTCCGCCTTCCGGAATATCGCATCATATGTGACCTCCCCACCAGGTGGAATTCAACGTTACATATGTTGGAGCGGTTGTGTTAGCAGCAGCCAGCAGTAATGGAGTACCAGCTGCATCAGGTGCAAAAAAGTCGCACTGCGCGCGGTTCAGACTTCACAACCACTGAGTTGGCCACTATGAGGGACATCTGCAGGTTTTGCGTGCCTACGATGCTTCCACGTGGATGGCGAGTGCAGATGATGCACTAGTCAGCATTAGGGTTGAGCAAACGGATCGGTCATTTTCATAAGTCGCCGATCCGTTCCCAGCGTGGGACCTTTGCGCATTTCATATGACGCGTTCAGCGCCATTTCTCAGCCAATGAAGGAGGACGCAGAGTGTGGGCAGCGTGATGACATAGTTCTCGGTCCCCACCATCATAGAGAAGGGCATGGCAGTGATTGGCTTGCTTTCTGCGGCATCACATGGGCTATAAAGGGGCGTTCCCGCCGACCGCCATCTTACTGCTGCTGATCTGAGCATAGGGAGAGTTTGCTGCCGCTTCGTCAGAAGCAGGGATAGCGTTAGGCAGGGAATATAAACCCCAAACCGCTTGTGCTGTAGCGAATTCCACTGTCCAAAACCACCTTTTCCTTGCAGGGACAGTGGATGCTAGATTTCTGTGCATCAGCTCTGTAGCTTATTAGGCTGCCTTATAAGGCTCCCTGATAGCTGCATTGCTTTGTGTACACCGCTGTGCAAACCAACTGCTATTTTCAAAGCACAAATCCTGTTGCTCCTTCCTTTCTGCACAGCTATCTTGTTTGTTTGTCCACACTTTTGTGTGCAGCAGTCCTTTTTATTGCTGCCTGCCATACTTTTCTGAGATTACTGTAGGGAGATAGTAATTGTAGTACAGTCCCTTTTTATATATATATATATATATATATATATATATATATATATATATATATATTCAAGCCACTTTCTGCCCCTGAAACTGTGTAGTGTGAAACAGTGGGCCTGTATTTTTCTGCACTTTCCCACACCTAAAAAGGGAGATTTACATTGCCAATCTGTGCATCTGTGCCAGTCCAGTGTGTGGTATGTCAGTCATTTTCTGCCACAGAAAATATACTGTAATACAGTGGGCCAGATTTATTCACTAGTCTTCCATATAAAAAAAAGAAGGGGAGATTTGTATTTCCAGTGTGTGCATCTGCGTCAGTCCTGTTTGTGGCATATCTGTCAGCCACTGTCTGCCACTGAAGCTGTGTACTGTAATACAGTGGGCCTGATTTTCCCTGCAGTCTCACACACCTATAAAGGGAGATTTAAGTTCACAAGAATTTTGCGTCCACCTTGTAACTGGTTTTACAGTACCACATACCATTTGTTAGTTTGGCTACATATTTCCAAGAATGGGGAAGTATGGTGGAAGAGGTCGTGGCCGTGGGCGGTCATTGCCAGCTGGTAATGTTGGTAGTGGTGGTGGAGCATCAGGTGGTCGTGGGAAAAGCAATATAGCACCTAAGTCTCGAGTTGTTCAGCCACCATCATCGTCTGGCTACACAAGGCCTCGAACGCTCCCTTTTCTGGGAGTAGGAAAACCGCTTTTAACCCCTTCAAGACCCAGCCTATTTTGACCTTAAAGACCTTGCCGTTTTTTGCAATTCTGACCAGTGTCCCTTTATGAGGTAATAACTCAGGAACGCTTCAACGGATCCTAGCGGTTCTGAGATTGTTTTTTCGTGACATATTGGGCTTCATGTTAGTGGTAAATTTAGGTCAATAAATTCTGCATTTATTTGTGATAAACACGGAAATTTGGCGAAAATTTTGAAAATTTTGCAATTTTCACATTTTGAATTTTTATTCTGTTAAACCAGAGAGATATGTGACACAAAATAGTTAATAAATAACATTTCCCACATGTTTACTTTACATCAGCACAATTTTGGAAACAAAATTTTTTTTTGTTAGGAAGTTATAAGGGTTAAAATTCGACCAGCGATTTGTCATTTTTACAACGAAATTTACAAAACCATTTTTTTAGGGACCACCTCACATTTGAAGTCAGTTTGAGGGGTCTATATGGCTGAAAATACCCAAAAGTGACACCGTTCTAAAAACTGCACCCCTCAAGGTACTCAAAACCACATTTAAGAAGTTTATTAACCCTTCAGGTGCTTCACAGCAGCAGAAGCAACATGGAAGGAAAAAATGAACATTTAACTTTTTAGTCACAAAAATTATCTTTTAGCAACAATTTTTTTATTTTCCCAATGGTAAAAGGAGAAACTGAACCAGGAAAGTTGTTGTCCAATTTGTCCTGAGTACGCTGATACCTCATATGTGGGGGTAAACCACTGTTTTGGCGCACGGCAGGGCTTGGAAGGGAAGGAGCGCCATTTGACTTTTTGAATCAAAAATTGGCTCCACTCTTTAGCGGACACCATGTCACGTTTGGAGAGCCCCCGTGTGCCTAAAAATTGGAGCTCCCCCACAAGTGACCCCATTTTGGAAACTAGACGCCCCAAGGAACTTATCTAGATGCATAGTGAGCACTTTGAACCCCCAGGTGCTTCACAAATTGATCCGTAAAAATGAAAAAGTACTTTTTTTTCACAAAAAAATTCTTTTAGCCTCAATTTTTTCATTTTCACATGGGCAACAGGATAAAATGGATCCTAAAATGTGTTGGGCAATTTCTCCTGAGTACACCAATACCTCACATGTGGAGGTAAACCACTGTTTGGGCACATGGTAAGGCTCGGAAGGGAAGGAGCGCCATTTGACTTTTTGAATGAAAAATTATTTCCATCGTTAGCGGACACCATATCGCGTTTGGATAGCTCCTGTGTGCCTAAACATTGGCGCTCCCCCACAAGTGACCCCATTTTGGAAACTAGACCCCCCAAGGAACTAATTTAGATGCCTAGTGAGCACTTTAAACCCTCAGGTGCTTCACAAATTGATCTGTAAAAATGAAAAAGTAATTTTTTTTTCACAAAAAAATTCTTTTCGCCTCAATTTTTTCATTTTCACATGGGCAGTAGGATAAAATGGATCATAAAATTTGTTGGGCAATTTCTCCCGAGTACGCCGATACCTCATATGTGGGGGTAAACCACTGTTTGGGCACTCGGCAGGGCTCGGAAGAGAAGGCGCGCCATTTGACTTTTTGAATGGAAAATTAGCTCCAATTGTTAGCGGACACCATGTCGTGTTTGGAGAGCCCCTGTGTGCCTAAACATTGGAGCTCCCGCACAAGTGACCCCATTTTGGAAACTAGACCCCCCAAGGAACTTATCTAGATGCATATTGAGCACTTTAAACCCCCAGGTGCTTCACAGAAGTTTATAACGCAGAGCCATGAAAATAAAAAATAATTTTTCTTTCCTCAAAAATGATTTTTTAGCCTGGAATTTCCTATTTTGCCAAGGATAATAGGAGAAATTGGACCCCAAATATTGTTGTCCAGTTTGTCCTGAGTACGCTGATACCCCATATGTGGGGGTAAACCACTGTTTGGGCGCACGGCAGGGCTCGGAAGGGATGGCACGCCATTTGGCTTTTTAAATGGAAAATTAGCTCCAATCATTAGCGGACACCATGTCACGTTTGGAGAGCCCCTGTGTGCCTAAACATTGGAGATCCCCCAGAAATGACACCATTTTAGAAACTAGACCCCCAAAGGAACTAATCTAGATGTGTGGTGAGGACTTTGAACCCCCAAGTGCTTCACAGAAGTTTATAACGCAGAGCCATGAAAATAAAAAAAAAAATTATTTTCTCAAAAATGATCTTTTAGCCTGCAATTTTTTATTTTCCCAAGGGTAACAGGAGAAATTTGACCCCAAAAGTTGTTGTCCAGTTTCTCCTGAGTACGCTGATACCCCATATGTGGGGGTAAATCACTGTTTGGGCACATGCCGGGGCTCGGAAGTGAAGTAGTGACGTTTTGAAATGCAGACTTTGATGGAATGCTCTGTGGGCGTCACGTTGCGTTTGCAGAGCCCCTGATGTGGCTTAACAGTAGAAACCCCCCACAAGTGACCCCATTTTGGAAACTAGACCCCCAAAGGAACTTATCTAGATGTGTGGTGAGCACTTTGAACCCCCAAGTGCTTCATAGAAGTTTATAATGCAGAGCCGTGAAAATAATAAATACGTTTTCTTTCCTCAAAAATAATTATTTAGCCCAGAATTTTTTAATTTTCCCAAGGGTAACAGGAGAAATTTGACCCCAATATTTGTTGTCCAGTTTCTCCTGAGTACGGTGATACCCCATATGTGGGGGTAAACTACTGTTTGGGCACATGCCGGGGCTTGGAATTGAAGTAGTGACGTTTTGAAATGCAGACTTTGATGGAATGCTCTGCGGGCGTCACGTTGCGTTTGCAGAGCCCCTGATGTGCCTAAACAGTAGAAACCCCCCACAAGTGACCCCATTTTGGAAACTAGACCCTGAAAGGAACTTATCTAGATGTGTGGTGAGCACTTTGAACCCCCAAGTGCTTCATAGAAGTTTATAATGCAGAGCCGTGAAAATAATAAATACGTTTTCTTTCCTCAAAAATAATTATTTAGCCCAGAATTTTTTATTTTCCCAAGGGTTACAGGAGAAATTGGACCCCAAAAGTTGTTGTCCAGTTTCTCCTGAGTACGCTGATACCCCATATGTGGGGGTAAACCACTGTTTGGGCACACGTCGGGGCTCAGAAGGGAAGTAGTGACTTTTGAAATGCAGACTTTGATGGAATGGTCTGCGGGTGTCACGTTGCGTTTGCAGAGCCCCTGGTGTGCCTAAACAGTAGAAACCCCCCACAAGTGACCCCATTTTAGAAACTAGACCCCCCAAGGAACTTATCTAGATATGTGGTGAGCACTTTGAACCCCCAAGTGCTTCACAGACGTTTACAACGCAGAGCCGTGAAAATAAAAAATCATTTTTCTTTCCTCAAAAATTATGTTTTGGCAAGCATTTTTTTAGATTCACAAGGGTAACAGGAGAAATTGGACCCCAGTAATTGTTGCGCAGTTTGTCCTGAGTATGCTGGTACCCCATATGTGGGGGTAAACCACTGTTTGGGCACACGTCAGGGCTCGGAAGTGAGGGAGCACAATTTGACTTTTTGAATACGAGATTGGCTGGAATCAATGGTGGCGCCATGTTGCGTTTGGAGACCCCTGATGTGCCTAAACAGTGGTAACCCCTCAATTCTACCTCCAACACTAACCCCAACACACCCCTAACCCTAATCCCAACTGTAGCCATAATCCTAATCACAACCCTAACCCCAACACACCCCTAACCACAACACTAACCCCAACACACCCCTAACCCTAACCACAACCCTAATTCCAACCCTAACCCTAAGGCTATGTGCCCACGTTGCGGATTCGTGTGAGATATTTCCGCACCATTTTTGAAAAATCTGCGGGTAAAAGGCACTGCGTTTTACCTGCGGATTTTCCGCGGATTTCCAGTGTTTTTTGTGCGGATTTCACCTGCGGATTCCTATTGAGGAACAGGTGTAAAACGCTGCGGAATCCGCACAAAGAATTGACATGCTGCGGAAAATACAACGCAGCGTTCCCGCGCGGTATTTTCCGCACCATGGGCACAGCGGATTTGGTTTTTCATATGTTTACATGGTACTGTAAACCTGATGGAACACTGCTGCGAATCCGCAGCCAAATCCGCACAGTGTGCATATAGCCTAATTCTAAAGGTATGTGCACACGCTGCGGAAAACGCTGCGGATCCGCAGCAGTTTCCCATGAGTGTACAGTTCAATGTAAACCTATGGGAAACAAAAATCGCTGTACACATGCTGCAGAAAAACTGCACGGAAACGCAGCGGTTTACATTCCGCAGCATGTCACTTCTTTGTGCGGATTCCGCAGCGGTTTTACAACTGCTCCAATAGAAAATCGCAATTGTAAAACCGCAGTGAAATGCGCAGAAAAAAACGCGGTAAATCCGCCATAAATCCGCAGCGGTTTAGCACTGCGGATTTATCAAATCCGCAGCGGAAAAATCCGCAGAGGACCAGAATACGTGTGCACATACCGAAACCCTAACCCTAGCCCTAACCCTAACCCTAACCCTACCCCTAACCCTACCCCTAACCCTACCCCTACCCCTAACCCTACCCCTAACCCTACCCCTAACCCTACCCCTAACCCTAACCCTACCCCTAACCCTAACCCTATTCTAACATTAGTGGAAAAAAAAAAATTTCTTTATTTTTTTATTGTCCCTACCTATGGGGGTGACAAAGGGGGGGGGGGGTCATTTATTATTTTTTTTTATTTTGATCACTGAGATTATATCTCAGTGATCAAAATGCACTTTGGAACGAATCTGCCGGCCGGCAGATTCGGCGGGCGCACTGCGCATGCGCCCGCCATTTTGGAAGATGGCGGCGCCCGGGAGAAGACGGACGGGACCACGGCTGGATCGGTAAGTATGATAGGGTGGGGGGGGACCACGGGGGGGGGATCGGAGCACGGGGGGGGAATCGGAGCACGGGAGGGGTGGAACGGAGCGCGGGGGGCGTGGAACGGAGCACGGGGGGGCTGGAATGGAGCACGGGGGGGTGGAACGGAGCACGGGGGGGTGGATCGGAGTGCAGGGGGGGTGATTGGAGCACGGGGGGGTGATTGGAGCACGGGGGGAGCGGACACGAGCACGGGGGGGAGCGGAGCACTGGACGGAGGGGAGCCGGAGCAGTGTACCGGCCAGATCGGGGGGGTGGGGGGGCGATCGGAGGGGTGGGGTGGGGGCACACTAGTATTTCCAGCCATGGCCGATGATATTTCAGCATCGGCCATGGCTGGATTGTAATATTTCACCCGTTATAATGGGTGAAATATTACAAATCGCTCTGATTGGCAGTTTCACTTTCAACAGCCAATCAGAGCGATCGTAGCCACGAGGGGGTGAAGCCACCCCCCCTGGGCTAAACTACCACTCCCCCTGTCCCTGCAGATCGGGTGAAATGGGAGTTAACTCTTTCACCCGATCTGCAGGGACGCGATCTTTCCATGACGCCGCATAGGCGTCATGGGTCGGAATGGCACCGACTTTCATGACGCCTACGTGGCGTCATGGGTCGGGAAGGGGTTAAAGCCGGAGCAGCAGGAACAAGATTTGGCTTTCCTTGCTGACTCTGCCTCTAGCTCTTTTGCCTCCTCTTCGGAAAGTGCAAAATGTAAAAGCAGCGCGTCGTTAGTGGATGTTCCCGGTCAGGGACAAGTTGCTTCCTTGTGTTCTTCACCCAGAACAACAGAGAAGGATGCGTCAGGCGACACAACGGGTTACTCCATGGAGCTCTTTACACATACCGTTCCTGTGTTAAAAAGGGAAATTGTTAACAGTCCATGCCCATTACAACATGAATCAGACATGGCATGCACAGATGAACAGCCACAGCCAGATTATTATGCTGTTCCTTTGACTCAGATCACAACATTGCCCTCGCAGTGAATTGATCCAGAATCTGACCCTGATGAGACTATGGAGCCCCGTCACGAACGTTATAGCACCATTGGACACCGCGTGCTTTCTGTTGCTGATGAGGCGGATAATGTGCACTATTGTTGCAGCCCAGACTGGCGGTGTATAACGTGTGGCCCCTGCTTCATTCAGCAGTTTGTGCCTACCCCTTGAGCACTATTTTGCAGCCCATACTGGCGGTACATACCACGTGCCTCCTCCTTCATTCAGCAGCACACTGATGAAGGTCCAGTAACGACCGAAACGTTTGTGAATACTGTATGTAAATAAACCCCCCACTTTGCATCACAACACTTTTGGAGTGAGCTAGTCACTTGCATTTTACATAAAGGCTTGGGAACCTATGACCGTGCACCTCCTCCTTTTGGCTGTGCTGAACATTTTCTATATAACGAACGTTATAGCACCGTCTTAAACCGTGACACAGAGGAAGGTGCACAGGACATAGAAGAGGAGGTCATAGATGACCCAGTTGTTGACCCCAATTGGCAGCCATTGGGGGAACAGGGTGCAGCCGGCAGTAGTTCTGAAGCGGAGGAGGAGCCACAGCAGGCATCAACATTGCAACAGGTTCCATCTGGCAGGCCCGTATCTGGCCAAAAACGTGTGTCAAAACCTAAAACAGTTGTAGGACAGCGTGGCCATCCGGTTAAAGTAGCTCAGTGTGCAATGCCTGAAAAGGTATCTGATAGTAGGAAGAGTGCAGTCTGGCATTTTTTTAAACAACATCCAAATAATCAGCGCAAAGTCATCTGTCAAAAATGTTCAACTACCTTAAGCAGAGGTTAGAATCTTAAAAGTCTAAATACAAGTTGCATGCATAGACATTTAACCACCAAGAACTTGCAAGCCTGGACTAACTACCAAACGTCCCTTAATGTTGTTGCACCCTCTCTCAATGAAGCTAGTCAGCAACGCTACATCCCTTCCCTCACTGTAAGCCCACCGTTTACCGCACCACCTGCAGCAGATGTGGAGGTTTCGTCGCAAGGCCAAATCAGTCAGGGAATCACCAGGTTCTTGGTAGGAAACACTGTATGCAGGCCAACTGCAAGAATACCATCATCACCAACCGTCTCTCAGTCTACCATGTCCACCGGCACCCCCACTAGTTCCACGATATGCTGCTCTCCAGTCCAGCTCACCCTACAAGAGACTCTCGTTAGGAAAAGGAAGTTCTCATCCTCTCATCTGCGTACACAGGGTTTGAACACCCACATTGCTAGACTAATCTCGTTAGAAATGATGCCCTACCGGTTAGTTCAAAGCAAAGCTTTCAAAGCCCTGATGGACTACGCTGTACCACGCTACGAGCTACCCAGTCGACACTTCTTTTAAAAAAAAAAGCCATCCCAGCCCTCCACCAGCATGTAAAAGACCGCATTGTCCATGCACTCAGGCAATCTGTGAGTAGAAAGGTGCACCTGACAACAGATGCATGGACCATTAGGCATGGCCAGGGACGTTACGTGTCCATCACAGAACACTGGGTTAATGTGGTGGATGCAGGGTCCACAGGGGACAGCAATATTGGGACAGTTCTGCCTAGCCCACGGTCTAGGAAACAGTTGGCTATAGGCGTTCACCCCCCTCCTCCTCCTCCTCATCCTCCAGCAGAAGCGAGAGCTCGTCCACAGACCGCAGTCGCATGACCACTCCATCTGCAGCTGCCACTGTTGCACACCAGGTGTCCCATTATGGAACAGCTAGTGGCAAGCGTCAGCAGGCTGTATTGGCAATGAGGTGTTTGGGCGACAACAGACACACCGTGGAAGTTCTGTTCGAGTTCTTGCAGCAAGAAACTCAGTCATGGCTGGGCAGTGTACATCTTGAGGCAGGCAAGGTAGTGAATGATAATGGAAGGAATTTCATGGCTGCCATAGCCCTTTCACAACTGAAACACATTCCTTGCCTGGCTCACACCTTAAACCTGGTGGTGCAGTGCTTCCTGAAAAGTTATCCGGGGTTACCCCACCTACTCCTGAAGGTGCGCAGACTTTGCTCGCACATCCGCCGTTCGCCCGTACACTCCAGCCGTATGCAGAACCATCAGCGATCTTTGAACCTTCCCCAGCATCGCCTAATCATCGACGTTCCAACAAGGTGTCATATTTTAGTGTTGTCCCATGAAATGATTTAATAAAATATTTACAAAAATGTGAAGGGTGTACTCAGTTTTGTGATCTACTGTAAGTATTGAACAAGTCACCTATTATCTAAATATATTTCTAAAAGTGCTGTAGTCAAGAAATTCTCACCAGATGTTGGTAGCAGCCCATCCAATCCACACAGGCAAAGAAATGTAACCATAGATGTCCACAAATTAAGTTAGGTGTAATAATGAGAAATGACACAAGGAAAAAAATTGAACACATGAAGAAAGAGAGGTGTAAAAATCCATCCAAAGTCATAACACCAGCTGAAATCTATCAGGAATTAGAGAGCAATCTTTCCACATAGTGAAAAATACTATCAGCTGGTTCAACTGATGGCCTACAAAGAGGTGTCTCATTACCGAGGTGTCACATGAGAAACATCTCATGATCGTTCATTACTTATTTCGACTGCTGTATAATCATATTTTTGGCACAAATTATGCTAGAAAAGTCAAACATTGAGCTTGATAAATATGACCTATTATGTTTTGGTACCTTTGTTTTTTAATACATTTTTTTGTACTTTTCACATTTCAAATCAAGTGGTTTAATACATATTAGAGACTTGAAAACTTATCGAGAGTAATGCAGTCCAAACTTCATATATTTGTGTTGATTGCTTCTTATCGCTTACTGAGTGTTAAGGACTGGCGGAACGCACCAAGTATAGATGATAAGAAACTAGGTGCGTTCGCAGTCCGAGGTCCACCGTGCAGGTAAAAGACCCTGCTGCTAGTAAGACGGACTATATGGCGGTACTAAGTATACACACATGGGTTAACTCCACCCTGCGTGAAGGAAGCGATCCTGTTGCGTCACGGGACCGCAGTACCGCACATAGAGCGCGAGCAAGAAGTCAGCGAACTCAACCCCTACACAGGATTGAAGTCCGATTAGACACTTGCTGGCACAACACCGCAACTGGGTGTGTAAGGAAACTTATTAAATAGAATCTATAGGCACGAGAGTGCGTGCGGTGCCGCACTGACGGACGCCACTAACCACCCAGGCTTGGGTACGGAAAGCGCAGAGGAAGCGCACGGCGCCGTACTGGCGGACACAGCCACAGGACGCTGTGATGTGTGTTACGTGCAGATGGCTAGTCGTGCGCTAGAGAGCTACCATCATCCGCGAACAGTCAACAACACTAGGGAGGGATACTTAGGAGCTTTCATCCATCGACATACATCCATCTACACACACAAATTATATCAAGACAATACTAGCGCATGGCCGTGCGGTCATGCGCAGTTTATATAGTTGCAGCACAGGAAGTAGCTACAGAAGTTTTGCCCTTTCAGGACCTGCCAAGAGGACTAATGGGATGTGCTGCAGTGCCTGAGCATGTGACCCTCGATCTCCAACGGGAGATCTTGCCCTGGGCATGCTCAGTGTGTGCAAATAAGGAATTAGTCCCAGAGAAGCCCGCTCGCCGCAGATCAGTGCAGGGTACAACAGGAAAGCCAGAAAAGGCAGCAGTAACCCTTTGCACAGAATCAGTCCCAGCAAGACGCTGGGAGCGACGCCTCCGCTGAGCAGAGCCCACTGCGGCCGATGCAGAATGGGAGACCGCAGCAGACACGGATCGAGATTCCCCCAGTGCAGCAGAGGAAACTCGACTCCTAACATTACCCCCCCTCCTAGGGCCCCCCTCCTTGAGCCTCGCTACGCTCAAAAGCCGCAATAAGCAGCAGAGCCCGAATGTGCTCCACAGGCTCCCAGGTTCTATCCTCTAGGCCGTGACCCTTCCAGTCCACCAGATAAAATTTCTTTCCACATACCACCTTGCACCCCACAATAGCATTCACCTCAAACTCATCTGTGGATGAACCCGATGTCCCAGCAGATAACTCAGAAAACCAGGACAATTGAATGGGCTTTAAGAGGGAAACGTGAAAAGTATCGGTGATACCAAGGCGTGGAGGAATAGCCAAACGGTAGACCAAAGGGTTGACCTGTTCCAGAACCTTAAACGGGCCAATGTAGCGAGGAGCAAACTTAGTGGACTCAACTCGCAGCCTGATGTTACGGGCGGAGAGCCACACTAAGTCGCCAGGAGCAAAGACCGGAGCGGGGCGCCGGTGTGTATCAGCCGAAACCCTCATTCTCTCCTTGGAGGCCCGGATGGCATCCTGTGTGCGGTCCCAGATGTCACGTGCCTCCACCGCCCAGTCTGCCACCCTAGAATCCGTGGATGACACGGGCATGGGCACAGGGACATGCGGATGCTGGCCGTAATTTAGGAAAAAGGGAGTTTGACCAGTGGAATCGGCTACGGCGTTGTTCAAGGCAAATTCCGCCCAAGGTAGCAAAGATGCCCAGTCATCCTGCCTAGCAGAGACGAAATGTCGCAAATATGTCACCAGAGTCTGGTTGGTTCTCTCCACCAACCCATTCGTCTCGGGATGGTATGCAGAGGAGAGGTTTAACTCTATGCTGAGTAAACGGCAGAGCTCTCTCCAAAACCGAGACGCGAACTGGGGACGCCGATCGCTGACAATCTTATCAGGCATACCATGCAATCGGAAAACGTGCTTAATGAACAACACCGCCAAGGCCCGTGCTGAGGGTAACCGAGGAAGCGGCACCAAATGCACCATCTTAGAGAAATAGTCGGTGACAACCCAAATAATGGAGCAGCCACGCGACTTGGGTAAGCCCACCACAAAGTCCATCCCGACCATCTCCCAGGGCCTGTCTGCCACCGGTAGAGGGTAAAGCAACCCAGCAGGCCGTTGCCGAGGAGACCGATTCTGGGCGCAAGAAACGCACGCCTGAATATAGTCCCTGACATCTCGGGCCATATGCGGCCACCAGTATGTTCTCGCCAAAAGCTCAGATGTCCTCTTGGTCCCAAAATGCCCACCCACTCTGGAGGAGTGAGCCCAAGAGAGAACCTCCGGTCGCAAGTTAGCTGGTACGAAAGTCTTGCCCGGGGGCACAGACTCTAGCGAAACCGGAGCTACAGTTCTCAGGCTCTCAGAAGGGACAATAAGCCGAGGCTCCTCCTCCTGCTCCAATGACACCACGGAGCGGGAGAGAGCGTCAGCACTAACGTTCTTCTCCCCGGAGAGGAAATGGAGAGTAAAATGGAACCGGGAGAAGAACAGGGACCATCTAGCCTGGCGAGAATTCAGCCGCTGGGCCGTTTGTAGATATACCAAGTTCTTGTGGTCAGTGAAGACTTGGAAGGGAAAGCGAGCTCCCTCCAAGAGATGCCTCCACTCTGAAAAAGCCAACTTCATGGCTAGCAACTCCCTGTCCCCAATGGAATAATTCCTCTCCGCTGGTGTGAAGGTCTTGGAGAAGAAGAAGCAAGGATGCTTCCGACCTTGAGCATCCTTTTGGAAAAGGACTGCTCCAGCACCAACGGATGAGGCATCCACCTCCAAGATGAATGGTTTATCGACATCGGGGCGATGTAGGATGGGAGCACTAGCGAAGTGTGACTTGATCGAGAGAAAGGCTTTGGAGACCTCCTCTGACCACAACTTGGGATTTGCTCCCTTCTTGGTGAGGGCAACCAAGGGAGCTACCAAAGTTGAGAAGTGTGGAATGAACTGGCGATAGTAATTAATGAACCCCATAAAGCGCTGCACCGCTTTAAGAGAATGGGGTTCCTGCCAGTCCATTACAGCCTGTAGCTTGGCAGGATCCATAGCCAAACCCTGGGCAGAGATGATATAACCAAGGAAAGGCAAGGACTCCTGCTCAAACACACACTTCTTCAACTTGGCGTAGAGGGAGTTTGCCCGTAAGAGGTCGAAGACTTTGCGAACATCTCTCCGATGGGAGTCAATATCTGGAGAGAAGATGAGAATATCATCCAGATAGACTACGACCGAGGTGGTGAGCATATCCCGGAAGATGTCGTTCACAAAGTCTTGGAAAATGGCTGGGGCATTACACAGCCCGAAGGGCATCACCAGATATTCATAGTGCCCATCCCTGGTGTTAAAAGCCGTCTTCCATTCATCCCCCTCACGGATGCAAATCAGGTTGTAAGCACCCCGCAGATCTAACTTAGTAAATATCCTCGCTCCACGTAGCTTATCAAACAGCTCAGATATCAGGGGTAATGGGTACTTGTTCTTAAAGGTGATGGCGTTAAGACCCCTGTAGTCTATGCATGGATGTAAATCTCCAGTCTTCTTCTGTACGAAGAAGAACCCAGCCCCTGCCGGTGACACTGACTTCCTAATGAATCCTCTTGCCAGATTCTCTTGGATGTACTGAGACATTGCCTCCGTCTCCGGGAGAGATAACGGATAGACTCGACCCCGGGGAGGCTCAGCACCAGGCAAGAGGTCAATAGGACAGTCATAGGGGCGGTGAGGCGGAAGGGTCTCCGCAGCTCTTTTGGAGAACACGTCTGCATAGGGCCAATAGTGCTTGGGGAGAGAGGAAAGATCTGCGGGTACCTGTGTAGTAGCAACCTGAACGCACTCCCTTTGACATCTACCCTCGCAGGATTTACTCCATCCCAAAATTCTCCCAGAGGACCACTCAATATGAGGAGAATGGTAGCGAAGCCATGGTATCCCCAACAGGACCTCATCAATTCCCTCAGGAATGACTAATAGGGAGATTATCTCCTGATGTGATGGAGACACAGAAAGCGTGAAAGGAATGGTTTGGTGGGTAATCTGTGAGGGTAGTTTTGATCCATTTACCACTCGAACGGTTACAGGCTTGGCGAGCATCACCAAGGGTATTGCGTGACGCTGGGCAAAAGAGGAAGACATAAAATTACCCTCTGCCCCAGAATCCACGCATAGCTCTACCATAAGAGTGGATGGGCCTAAGGTAATTGTCCCCTTGAAGGACAACTTTGAGGCAAACGTCGCCGTGTCTAGTGTACCTCCTCCAACTGCTACTAGACGCTGACGTTTCCCCGACCGCTGAGGACCCTTGGAGGCAAGATGTCGTGACTGCTGGCAAACATGACGGACCCTATGTGCACGGGCGGACTGAGATTTGGATCCCGCTCGTGTCACCTCTAAGGCCTCATGTGACTCAGATGCCTGGATTGGAGATTCCAAAGGTTTGGCGAAGGTGGGAGCCAGCCGAAACCTCTGCCTACACTGGGCTCGCTCTAACCTCCGCTCGTTAAAACGGAGGTCAATACGAGTAGAGACAGTTATTAACTCCTCCAGTGTGGCAGGAATCTCCCTAGTGGCCAGAGCGTCCTTAACGTGATCAGCCAAGCCCCTCCAAAATATGGGGATAAGGGCTTTATCCGACCACTCCAGCTCAGAAGCTAAAGTACGGAAGCGGACAGAAAAATGGCTGACCAAGGACTCACCCTGAGTTAATGCCAGTAGTTGGAGCGCTGTGTCATGGGTGACTTGAGGTCCTAAAAAGACCTTTTTCAGAGTGCTCAGAAACAACGGAGCACTCTGCACCACATGATCACCACGCTCCCACAGCGGCGTAGCCCACTCCAACGCCCTGTCCGACAAGAGAGAGACAATAAATCCCACTTTAGCCCGCTCTGTAGGAAAACGTGCAGCCAGGAGCTCAAGGTGGATAGAGCACTGACTCACGAATCCCCTACAAGTTTTGCAATCTCCAGAAAATTTTTCTGGCAACGGGAGGCGAGATAATGTCGGAACAGGGGTGGCAATGGACAGGGTTGCCTCAGCCACGCTAGCAGCCTGTACAGCAACTGCGGTAACATCCACAGCTGAGGTTGAGCTCTCAAGAGCCGCCAACCTACCCTCCAGCTGCTGGATATACTGCAAAGATTGCTGAATGTCCGCCATTTACTAGCCAGACCTTGGCGCTAGTATTATGTTAAGGACTGGTGGAACGCACCAAGTATAGATGATAAGAAACTAGGTGCGTTCGCAGTCCGAGGTCCACCGTGCAGGTAAAAGACCCTGCTGCTAGTAAGACGGACTATATGGCGGTACTAAGTATACACACATGGGTTAACTCCACCCTGCTTGAAGGAAGCGATCCTGTTGCGTCACAGGACCACAGTACCGCACATAGAGCGCAAGCAAGAAGTCAGCGAACTCAACCCCTACACAGGATTGAAGTCCGATTAGACACTTGCTGGCACAACACCGCAACTGGGTGTGTAAGGAAACTTATTAAATAGAATCTATAGGCACGAGAGTGCGTGCGGTGCCGCACTGATGGACGCCACTAACCACCCAGGCTTGGGTAAGGAAAGCGCAGAGGAAGCGCACGGCGCCGTACTGGCGGACACAGCCACAGGACGCTGTGATGTGTGTTACGTGCAGATGGCTAGTCGTGCGCTAGAGAGCTACCATCATCCGCGAACAGTCAACAACACTAGGGAGGGATACTTAGGAGCTTTCATCCATCGACATACATCCATCTACACACACACATTATATCAAGACAATACTAGCGCATGGCCGTGCGGTCATGCGCAGTTTATATAGTTGCAGCACAGGAAGTAGCTACAGAAGTTTTGCCCTTTCAGGACCTTCCTGGAGGACCAATGGGATGTGCTGCAGTACCTGAGCATGTGACCCTCGATCTCCAACGGGAGATCTTGCCCTGGGCATGCTCAGTGTGTGCAAATAAGGACTTAGTCCCAGAGAAGCCCGCTCGCCGCAGATCAGTGCAGGGTACAACAGGAGAGCCAGAAAAGGCAGCAGTAACCACCTGCACAGAATCAGTCCCAGCAAGACGCTGGGAGCGACGCCTCCGCTGAGCAGAGCCCACTGCGGCCGAAGCAGAATGGGAAACCGCAGCAGACACGGATCGAGATTCTCCCTGTGCAGCAGAGGAAAATCGACTCCTAACACTGAGGCTGCTGATTTCTTTAGCTTGTATATTATGCAGCCATAACAGTGTGCACCTTCTCACACTCACTATATTCTGTTCGGAGATGATGGTCAGTTTTTTGCTTTTCTTTAGAAAACATTTTCACTCTGTGCAAATTCAACAAAATGGTGGTGAACTGCTGAACCTTAGAGGGGCTCACTGTCCCTTGAATGGTCTTCTGTGCCTCTTCTTATGCCACCATGTGCTGAAGCCCGAGCCTCTCCATGAAAAGCCAGGTCTTAGATCAATGACCCCACCTGAAAGCCATTGCATGTGCTCATCGTAAGGGCGTAACTTCATGATTGCCTAGCATAAGGACGCTCAGCGTAACAGCATGCGACAGCAGGGTGGGGACACCAAGTAACGTGATACGTGAGCAGAGAATTGAGCATTACTTTTGTTCTTTTTTATAATTTGAGTTTATTGTGCTCTGATATCTGCCTAGACCCCAAAGCATTATAAAGGACATTCAGTTTGCAGAAAATAAAATTTCTATAAACTGAAATTCAAGATAAAATTTGCACAATATGGAGTATTTAAATCTCTTTAGGTCCACTCATCTCTAAATATCATTTAATTCACATGATTTCAATGTGAAAGAAAAACAAAAAAATAAATCAGCAAAACTTGCCACATGCTGTCCTACAGTGTCTTTTTTGGATTCTTTGGCTCAAAGTGAAGGTTTTCTGGCGGCAAGGTTGGTGCAGTGTTGTGACTGAGGTGGTCCTCAAAAGTTTCTGTATGCAGCAGAGTTGGATATCGAAGCAATCACTGTCTCTTGGCATGAGCTAGAGCGCTTTAAATAAGATGTTAACCTAGAATCTCGTGATCATTTTTTTTTTGTAAATTTAATGACTTGTAAGGTGTTTGTCTTTATCTCTACATTTATGGTACATTATTAAATGCGTTTCCCCCCAAGAAAAAGGGAAAAATAGTCTACACAAGTAAAAGCACCATAAAATTCCTAAAAGAAAATGAGCCTAAAACTTGCTATGCTGATTTCATTATTCAACCCAATATCCTTTTTTGCTTTTTTTGTGCGTTGGTTAAGTAAGGGTATGTGCACACGTCAGGATTTTTAAAGTTTTTTTTGCGGAATTTCGCTATAAAAACGCTATAATTCAGCATTAAAAACGCTAAAATTATGCATCCTATCATTTCGAATGCATTCTGGATTTTTTGTGCAGATGTAAGGGTTTTTTTCCACAAAAAAAACGCTTACCGCTAAAAATTCAGACATGCTCTATCTTTTTCCGGAATTTTTGCAGATTTCTAAGCCAAAATGACATTCCGGAAAAAAAAAAAAAATCCGCAAAAAATCAGCGCAAAATCCACGCAAAAAACGCGCAATTTCCGTGAGAAATCCGCGCAAAAAAAAAGCGAATTTCTGGCAGAAATCTCAGGATTTTATCAGGAAAAAATCCTGACGTGTGCACACACCCTTAAGCAGTAAATAAACTTAAATGAGAAATGCACACATACCTCTAATCATACAGAAACTAACGGCACAATATCTGTAAGTTCTAGCTGAATTGAGATAGAGAATATCATATAATTGGCCTCCAACATAATGATCCATTTTATTGATTAAATTGTTTTAAAACAAAAAGATTAGCATACGATTCACAGAAGTGGCAGGTATATTCTATTAGTTTTTTAGGTTTTTTTACTTACTTTGTGCAGACCATTTTGGGGAATAATTTGCTGTTATGACGCCATTTAATTATCCATGAATGTACAGTGAAGATTCCTCCAAAAATCACGTCTCCATCCTGAGAATATTTATATTCAAATGCATAGTCACTCATTGTTAGACGACATCCTGGAACCGAGGTTTGAGCAGAGCAAAGCATCATACAGAAGAGCAATATCCAGCAGAGCTTCAGTGGAAGATCCCATACAATGGAACGGGACATCAGAGGATTGGTGAATAATCTGCTTTCCTTTCCCAATCGCATGACAGATGTAAACCTTTACTGAAAAGTTCAGAACTGCACTGACAATAGCAGGATGAGTGCTTTATATCTTCTTCCAAGTCAGATTTTAGACTTATGTATAAATTTGTGTTTATCAAAATGTAACAAAAATATAACAAATAAAATAAGATCAGTCACAGGTGTGAGGAAAATATTAGAATGAGAAATTAAATAAATCAATTACAAGATAACGAAAGGAAAAAAATGAGTTCAGATATAGATGACTGTTTTGGTACATTGCTGAGATCTGCTGTTCTATGTTTACTTTTATTATTATTATTATTATTATTATTATTATTATTATTATTATTTATTGTTATAGCGCCATTTATTCCATGGCGCTTTACATGTGAGGAAGGGTATACATAATAAAAACAAGTACAATAATCTTAAACAATACAAGTCATAAGCGGCACAGGAGGAGAGAGGACCCTGCCTGCGAGGGCTCACAATCTACAAGGGATGGGTGAGGATACAGTAGGTGAGGGTAGAGCTGGTCATGCAGCGGTTTGGTCGATCGGTGGTTACTGCAGGTTGTAGACTTGTCGGAAGAGGTGGGTCTTCAGGTTCATTTTGAAGGTTTTGATGGTAGGTGAGAGTCTGATATGTTGGGGTAGCGAGTTCCAGAGTAGGGGGGATTCGCGAGATAACTCTTGTATGCGATTGTGGGAAGAGGAGATAAGAGGGGAGTAGAGAAGGAGATCTTGTGAGGATCGGAGGCTGCATGCAGGAAAGTATCGGGAGACGAGGTCACAGATGTATGGATGAGACAGGTTGTGGATGGCTTTGTATGTCATGGTTAGGCTTTTGTACTGGAGTCTCTGGGTAATGAGGAGCCAGTGAAGGGATTGACAGAGGGGAGAGTCGGGCAGCTGAGTTTAGAATAGATTGGAGGGGTGCAAGAGTGTTCGAGGGGAGGCCACAGAGCAGGAGGTTACAGTAGTCAAGGCATTAGATAATGAGGGCATGGTGTTAGGGCTGGCGGAACGCACCAAGTTAATTTGAGAGATGTTATATGGTGCATTCGCAGCCCGGGGTCCATCGTGCAGGAGAGGATCCTGCTGCTGGCAAATGGCGGACCTATATGGCCGTAGAAACACACTCTGTTACTTCACAGAGACGCTCTTGGCTTTTAAGCCTGCACCAGAGGACGCCCCGAGTCAGCAGCTGAGACCTTGGCAACTAAGAAATGCGGAACCCTGTTGACTTCACAGGAGTATCCAGCAACTGCCGAGCTGAAGGCAGTGTGTGGCAAAGCAAACATACAATCTCCTCACAGGAGGAGCCGGTATCCCAGGGGCTTATTTTAGCCGGGGCCGTAAATCCATGCACACAATCTCCTCGCCGGATGTGCCGGCATTCTAGGGGCTTATTTCGGCCGAGTCCCTGAACACACATAAATGTGACCACACTGGCGCATGCACATAACTGATTCAATACTAGCGCAAGGCCGTGCGGTCATGAGAGCCTTAAATAGCTGCAGCAAGTACAGGACCTTCCAAGAAGGACCAAGGAGAGGCTGCTACAGAGCCTGAGCACCTACAGGAACTTCCTAGAAGGACCAATGGATTTAGCTGCAGTATCTGAACATGTGACCCTCGATCTCCGCTGAAAGATCTTACTCTGGGCATGCTCAGAACGAGAAAACCAGGACTTAGTCGTTGAAGCGTCTGCTCGCCGCTGCCCAACACTGAGTTCAATGGCAGAAGCAAGAACAGCAGTAACCCTTTACACAGAGTCAGACTAAGCGAGACGCTGGGACTGACGTCTCTGTTGAGCAGGCTCCACTGCGGCAGGAGAAGAATGGGAGACCGCAGCGGAGATGGCCCAAGATTCCCCCTGTGCAGGGGCGGGAACTCGACCCCTAACACATGGGCTAGAGGTTTTGCACATTCTTGGTTTAGGAATGTACGGATCCGTGAAAAATTTTTGAGTTGAAGGCGGCAGGAAGTGGAAAGGGCTTGGATATGCAGATTGAAGGAGAGATCAGTGTCAAGGATTACCCCGAGACAGCGAGCTTGTGGGACTGGGGAGAGTGGGGAGCCGTTTACTGTAATGGATAGTTTCTTTAGGGGGGTCGCGTGAGATGGGGAAAGACAATGAATTCTGTTTTGTCCATGTTAAGTGTTCGAAATCTAGCAGAGAAGAAGGATGAAATAGCGGATAGACATTGAGGGATTCTGGTTAGTAAGGTGGTGATATCTGGTCCAGAGATGTAGATCTGTGTGTCATCAGCATAGAAATGATACTGAAAACCGTGAGATTCTATGAGCTGTCCCAGGCCAAATGTGTAAATGGAGAAGAGCAGGGGCCCAAGGACTGAACCTTATTCGTATTTAGCAGGCTGCGATTGGCACTGCGACTCGGCCGAGACTCGCCAATGAAAGCCTATGGGTGCGAGAAAAAAATTGCACAGCACACGGACCATGTGAGTTCTCTCCGATTCTTATGCACCAGTGTCCTTTGAAAAGCCAACAATTCACGTGCTGCATACAGTAAAATCTCACTGACAGGTTAGAATTGAATAGATAAAATAGCTATATTCATAGAGAATACATATATATAGATGTCATTGACACACACACATATATATACAGTGGGGCAAAAAAGTATTTAGTAAGTCAGCAATAGTGCAAGCTCCACCACTTAAAAAGATGAGAGGCGTCTGTAATTTACATCATAGGTAGACCTCAACAATGGGAGACAAACTGAGAAAAAAAAATCCAGAAAATCACATTGTCTGTTTTTTTAACATTTTTTTTGCATATTATGGTGGAAAATAAGTATTTGGTCAGAAACAAACAATCAAGAGTTCTGGCTCTCACAGACCTGTAACTTCTTCTTTAAGAGTCTCCTCTTTCCTCCACTCATTACCTGTAGTAATGGCACCTGTTTAAACTTGTTATCAGTATAAAAAGACACCTGTGCACACCCTCAAACAGTCTGACTCCAAACTCCACTATGGTGAAGACCAAAGAGCTGTCATAGGACACCAGAAACAAAATTGTAGCCCTGCACCAGGCTGGGAAGACTGAATCTGCAATAGCCAACCAGCTTGGAGTGAAGAAATCAACAGTGGGAGCAATAATTAGAAAATGGAAGACATACAAGACCACTGATAATCTCCCTCGATCTGGGGCTCCACGCAAAATCCCACCCTGTGGGGTCAGAATGATCACAAGAACGGTGAGCAAAAATCCCAGAACCACGCGGGGGGGCCTAGTGAATGAACTGCAGAGAGCTGGGACCAATGTAACAAGGCCTACCATAAGTAACACACTATGCCACCATGGACTCAGATCCTGCAGTGCCAGACGTGTCCCATTGCTTAAGCCAGTACATATCCGGGCCCGTCTGAAGTTTGCTAGAGAGCATTTGGATGATCCAGAGGAGTTTTGGGAGAATGTCCTATGGTCTGATGAAACCAAACTGGAACTGTTTGGTAGAAACACAACTTGTCGTGTTTGGAGGAAAAAGAATACTGAGTTGCATCCATCAAACACCATACCTACTGTAAAGCATGGTGGTGGAAACATCATGCTTTGGGGCTGTTTCTCTGCAAAGGGGCCAGGACGACTGATCCGGGTACATGAAAGAATGAATGGGGCCATGTATTGTGAGATTTTGAGTGCAAACCTCCTTCCATCAGCAAGGGCATTGAAGATGAAACGTGGCTGGGTCTTTCAACATGACAATGATCCAAAGCACACCGCCAGGGCAACGAAGGAATGGCTTCGTAAGAAGCATTTCAAGGTCCTGGAGTGGCCTAGCCAGTCTCCAGATCTCAAACCTATAGAAAACCTTTGGAGGGAGTTGAAAGTCCGTGTTGCCAAGCGAAAATCCAAAAACATCACTGCTCTAGAGGAGATCTGCATGGAGGAATGGGCCAACATACCAACAACAGTGTGTGGCAACCTTGTGAAGACTTACAGAAAACGTTTGACCTCTGTCATTGCCAACAAAGGATATATTACAAAGTATTGAGATGAAATTTTGTTTCTGACCAAATACTTATTTTCCACCATAATATGCAAATAAAATGTTAAAAAAACAGACAATGTGATTTTCTGGATTTTTTTTTCTCAGTTTGTCTCCCATAGTTGAGGTCTACCTATGATGTAAATTACAGACGCCTCTCATCTTTTTAAGTGGTGGAGCTTGCACTATTGCTGACTGACTAAATACTTTTTTGCCCCACTGTATATATACAGTACAGAGCAAAAGTTTGGACACACCTTCTCATTTAAAGATTGAAGCTCATCAAGAGAATGCCAAGAGTGTGCAAAGCAGTCATCAAAGCAAAATGTTGCTACTTTGAAGAACCTAGAATATAAGACATAATTTCAGTTGTTTCACACTTTTTTGTTAAGTATATGTATATATATTCCACATGTGTTAATTCACAGTTTTGATGCCTTCAGTGTGAATGTACAATTTTCATAGTCATGAAAATACAGAAAAATCTTTAACTGAGAAGGTGTGTCCAAATTTTTGGTCTGTACTGTATGTTCATTGTATAATGAGGGCCGGTAAATAGAATGTACTGTAGCTCGCTACACACATGGAGGATGACAGCTATGTTATACAGCCTGTATTTCCCTATAGCAGCAGTGACTGGAACACATAAGGCATAAATCATGAGTATTCTATGTTTTCATAATTACATATCAAATGAGAAAACAAAAATGGAAAAAAAATAGTAGAACGTGTTTTTTTTTAGCACTGCTCCACACTTGGAAATGTGCAGTACATTTTGTAGTAAAATGAATGATGTTGCTCCAAGCTCCAACTCATCCTGCAAAAAAAGGCCTTTCGTGGCTTTGTGTTGTGGGCATGAAAAAAATGATTATTGGAAAAAGTGGAGGAAAAATGTAAGGAAAAAATAACAATTGGCTACATTGGAAAAGAGGTAAATCCCCTCAATGACCTGCATTTAATGCAGGAGCGGACATACTATTGGTACAAGCTGTGCCACTGCTAGTTAGTTTGAGTTTGGATTGTCAAGTGAGCATTGCTGCCAAACAGGATTAAGCCATAGAATAAGGATATTTAAGGCCAGGGATAGCAGGATCCTAAAGAAGTGACTGACTAGATATAGTAGCTTTCTGGAGGAGTTATTCGTGGATAAGATGCTGACTCATGAACTCGTGAGTTTTCAACACTGAAGATAATGGACCTAAACAGAACTGCGTTGGTGGGAGAGGTAGATTCAGGGCACAAGTAGTGGAAGAAATGTAGAATCGCTGAGCAAGGAGAGAGACTTGCTGATCAGGATTGTGCCATTCAGGATGGGTTGTGACTAGGGTTGAGCGACTTTTCTTTTTATAGGATCGGGTCGGGTTTCACAAAGCCCAACTTTTTCAAAAGTCGGGTCGAGTGAAATCGGCCGATCCTATAGAAAAGTCGGGGTCGGCCGAAACACGAAACCCAATGCAGTGCATTGGGTTTCTAATGGTTCCCAGGGTCTGAAGGAGAGGAAACTCTCCTTCAGGCCCTGGGATCCATATTTAAGTGTAAAATAAATCATCAAAATAAAAAATATTGATATACTTACCCTCGGACGCGCCCTGGTTCTCGCCGGCAGCCTTCCTTCCTAAGAATGAGCGCCTGAAGGACATTCGATGACGTCACGGCTTGTGATTGGTCGCGTGAGCGGTCACATGGGCGTGACGCGACCAATCACAAGCCGCGACGTCATCTAAGGTCATTCAGGTGCTGATTCTTAAGAAGGAAGGCTGTGGGTTAGAACCAGGGCACGTCCGAGGATGAGTATATAACTATTAGGAATATACTCACCCTCGGACGCGCCCTCGGACACTTCCTTCCTAAGAATTAGCGCCTGAAGGACCTTAGATGACATTGCGGCTTGTGATTGGTCGCGTGACCGCCCATGTGACCGCTCACACGACCAATCACAAGCCACGACGTCATCAAAGGCCCTTCAGGCGCTCATTCTTAGGAAGGAAGGCTGCCGGTGAGAACCAGGACGCGTCCGAGGGTGAGTTTATCAATATTTTTTATTTTTATTCTTTATTTTACACTTAAATATGGATTCCGATACCAATTCCCGATATCTTAAACATATCGGGAATCGGTATCGGAATTCCGATTCCAGATCAGAAGATCGCCGACCTCATGGCCGACCCCACACAGGGGTCGGGGTCGGGTTTCATGAAACCCGACTTTGCCAAAAGTCGGCGTCTTCTGAATCTTGCCGACCCGTTTCGCTCAACCGTAGTTACCACATCTCAGTACACATCTGATGATGAGACTCAGGTGCCACTTTCTTGTGTGTACCGTGCTGCCAAGACTACCCAGGAGAAGCAGTTGGTGGAAGATGGTAGCATAGATGATGAGGTCCTCGACCCATCATGGTGTGAGGAAAAGGAAGGTGGTGGGAGCAGCTCTGAGGAAGAGATTCCCTGAACGGAAGGGAGAGGGAGGGGGGAGACTGCGGTGCCTGTAGCCTCCACTTCGGCACCCATTAGGAGCATGCCTCTTCCAAAAGCCAAAGCAGGCGCTCCCAAGACTTGCAGTGCCTGGTCCTTTTTTGACACAGTTGCAGATGACATTTGCTTTGTCAAATGCAATCTGTGTTGTCAGAAAATCAAATGAGGGAGAAATGTCAGCAACCTCAATACCTCAAATATTTGGAAACAATGTGCGGACCAAGCACATGGTGGAGTTACAAAAACACACTGAAGACCTAGGCCACCCTACAGCGGCACCTACCACCTCTTCAGCTCGTATTGGAGCCTCTTCCTCCAGCTCACACACTGCTGGTTCGGCTTCCTCACAGGATCACTCTGGAAGAACCTCTGGCACCGTTGTTCAGAGACCCAGTGTAATTCCACCCACAGCACCACGTTCCCAGTCATCCTCAAACTCCCAGCCCAGTCTACAGCCATCAGTAGCACAGGTATGGGAGATAAGGCGGCCATTCTCAGCAAACCACCCACGAGCACAGGCTCTGAATGCAGGCATTGCAAAACTTCTGTCCCTTGAAATGCTCTCATTCAGGCTGGTGGAGACTGACAGCTTCCGCAACTTGATGGCATTGGCAGTCCCACAATACAATGTGCCCAGCCGCTTTTATTTCAGCAGGCAAAAGCATGTGGAGGAAAAAAATAATCATGCGCTACTAAATGCTGTTAGTAACAAGGTCCACCTCACCACCAATGCGTGGACCAGTCACCATGGACAAGGACAAAACCTTTCCCTCACTGCCCATTGGGTCAATGTTGTGGAGCTGGGTACAGATCTGGCGAGTGGCACTGTACGTGTTCTGCCAACTCCAAGGATTGCAGGAATCCAGTCTGTGCACATTGACTCCTCCTAATACTCCAGTTCCTCAGAATCATCGCTGCAGGAGCCGTCACAGTCCACCTCCACCTTGACCCATGAACGCTTAACTGTTATGACCGATATGAGCACAGCTGTGGTCAAACGTCAACAGGCCGTAATTAAATTAATTTCTTTGGGGAATCGAAGCCACACAGCGCAGGAGCTCTGGAATGCATCAATCAGGAGAGCGACGTGTGGTTTGTGCTAGCGAATCTCCAGCCAACCATGATAGTGTGTGACAATGGCCGAAATCTGGTGGCAGCTCTGGGCCTTGGCAACCTCACTCACATCCCATGTCTGGCACATGTGTTCAACCTGGTTGTACAGAGTTTTCTGAGGGACTATCCGGATCTTGATGCACTGCTGCACAAGGTCCGCATAGAGTGTGCTCACTTGCGGCGTTCCAACATGACAAGATCGTGCATTGCAACTCTGCAGCACCGATTCCGCCTTCCGGAACATCGCATCATGTGTGACTGACCCACCAGGTGGAATTCAATGTTACATATGTTGGAGCGGTTGTGTGAGCAGCAGCCAGCAGTAATGGAGTACCAGCTGCATCAGGTGCAAAAAAAGTAGCACTGCGCGCCATTCAGACATCTCAACCACTAAGTGGGCCACTATGAAGGACATCTGCCAGGTTTTGCTTGCCTTTGATGATTCCACGTGGATGGCGAGTGCAGATGATGCACTAGTCAGCATGACTGTACCCCTTAACTGCCTGCTTGAAAGGACACTGCAAGCGCTAAGGGATGAGGTGGAGGAAGAGGTTGAGGATGAGGAGTCAAAAATGCCATCTGCTTCTGGACAGTCTGTGCGATGTGGTTCCTCACAAAGGCCTAGGCAGGGGACGTTTTGTGAGGAGGATGAGGAGGAGTCAATGGAGGAGGAAGACAGCTTTCCAGAGGAGGGTGTTACACAAATCTCCAGTAGTCAGTATGTAGAGCGAGGGTGGGGTGATGCAGAGCAGGCAGACATCACGCCTCAAGCAGGGGGCAGCACTTCTTGGCCAGTTGGCAGTCTTCAGCACATGGTTGATTTCATGCTTCAGTGCCTGAGAAACGACCGCCGCATCGCCCACATTCTTACCACGGCTGATTATTGGGTGTACACCCTGCTCGATCAGCGCTACATGGACAATTTACAAACTCTCATACCACGGTTACAGCTGGAGCGTAAAATGCTGCTGTACCAAGACACACTGGTGCAGTCTGTCATCTTCTCCAGTCCAATCGAGAGAAGTGCCACGCCTGCTACTGCTAGTGCTTTACAAAGCAGCTCTGTGTGTCGAGGCAGTGGAGGAATCTCTGCACAAAGAGGGAACAGAAGCAGTGCCTCAGCACAAGGCAAGACCAGTCTGGCCCAACAGTGGCCACAAATGTCTAAACCATCACAGACGGATCCAGTCAGCAGGAGGCCACGTTTCTGTCAGATGGTGACAGACTACATGTCTTGCCCTCTCAGCGTACTCCCAGACGGCTCTTCCCCCTTCAAGTTTTGGGTATCTAAGCTGGATACATGGCCAGAGCTTAGCCAGTATGCATTGGAGGTGCTGGCTTGCCCTGCTGCCAGTGTATTATCGGAACATGTCTTTAGTGCCGCAGGTGGTGTACTAACAGACCGTCGCATGCGACTATCCTCCGATAACGTTGACCGGCTTTCTTAATTGAAAATGAACAAGGCCTGGATCTCACAGGAATTTGCCACTCCTCTTACCGATTAAATAATTTGTTGCCAACAGTATCCAGGTCTCCTGTTCTGTTCATGTTTTAACCACCTGAACTTTAATCCCTGGGCTCCAACACCGCCAGTTGCTGCCCAGAAGTGCCAGCTGCACAGTCAACACATAACCCAGTGTTATTGGGTTTCAGTAACGTCAGCTGATCCCCTGCTGTGTATCCGGCAACGTGTCCAGCGACCGCCACGCTGGCACTACAACAGCAAATAAAGGGAACCTGCCCCCCACAGGCATTTTTAACTGAAAGAGCCACCTTGTGTAGCACTAATGCTGCACAAGGAACAGGTGGCTCTTTTAGTTATGCTTCTTGCACACGCTGCACTTAACACTTATAAAATATGTGTCCCCTCATACCGTGAAACCGTCCCGGATGTGGGACTTTCCTTTGCAATGAAACACAGCACAGCCGGCATTCATACCCCATGACGCCGAGCGCCGTATCATCAGCGTTGTTTGCATCTGTCCTGGAGCCTGCGCTGTTATGTTTAACCTTGGGCATGCGCAGTTAGCGCTGCCCATCTTCTGACATAATTTGATGTCATGCTGACTGTGCCTGTGCGTCCGCGCTGCCAGAGATCCCACCCCGCCGTGTCTTCTGATTTAGTCACACTGTGGGGCTGGGATTCATGGGCATGCACAGTGCATATCTTCGCCTCTCACTCTTCTCCCTCCGCCTTCTACAAACTGTGTGGTGTCAGCTGATCCCAAATCACATGCCACGGCCGTGACGCCGCACACTCTAAAGAAGGCGGATGGAGAGGAGTGAGAGGCGAAGATATGCACTGTGCATGCCCAGAAATTCCAGCCCTGCAATGGGACTAAATCAGAAGACACTGCGAGGCGGGCTCTCGGGCAGCGCAGCCGCACAGGCACAGTCAGCATGACACCAAATGATGTTAGAAGACGGGCAGCGCTAACTGCACATGGCCAAGATTTAACATAACAGTGCGGGCTCCGTGACAGATTCAAACAATGCTGAGGAGGCAGCGCCCAGCACCAAGGGGGTATGAATGCTGGCTGTGCTGCGTATCATGACGACAGAAAGTCCCACCTCTGGGACAGCATCACGGTATCAGGGGACATATTTTATAAGTGTTTAGTTCAGCGAGTGCAAGGAGCATAATTAAAAGAACCACCTTTTCCTTGTGCAGCTGGCAGGACAACAGCAATTAAAGGGAACCGGTCCCCCCCAGGCATTTGTAACTGAAAGAGCCACCTTGTGTAGCACTAATGCTGCACAAGGAACAGGTGGCTCTTTTAGTTATGCTCCTTGCAGACGCTGCACTTGACACTTATAAAATATGTGTCCCCTCATATCGTGAAACCGTCCCGGAGGTGGGACTTTCCTTCGGAATGAGACGCAGCACAGCCGGCATTCATGCCCCCATAGCGCCGAGCGCCGCCTCCTCAGCGTTGTTTGAATCTGTCACGGAGCCTGCGCTGTTATGTTTAACCTTGGGCATGCTCTGTTAGCACTGCCCTTCTTCTGACATCATTTGATGTCAGGCTGACTGCGCCTGTGCGTACGCGCTGCCCGAGATCCCGCCCCCCAGGGTCTTCTGATTTAGTCACACTGTGGGCCTGGGATTCATGGGCATGCGCACCTCCTACTCATCTGCTTCCGCCTTCCTCAAACTGTGCGGCGTCACGGACGTGGCTTGTGATTATGGATCAGCTGATGCCGCACACTCTGAAGAGGGCGGATGTTAGTGCAATGTTAGTGCAGTGTTAGTGCTGTACAAGGTGGCTCTTTAAGTTGCTAATGTCTGGGGCGTTAAAGGTTCCCTTTCAACTTGCTCCATTTAGGCCTCAGCCTACACTCTGTCATGTAATCCCTGGGCTACAACACCGCCAGTTGCTGCTCAGAATTGTCTTTGGCACGGGTACTCCCACCTGCCCAGCCTGGTTCCAGCACGCCAGCTGTTTCCAGGTACTGTCAAGGTCACTTAGCCTAGAAAACGTTGTCCTGTCGTGTTGCAGTCGGGTTAGCCGACTCCATGGTGCCTGCAGTTTAGGTGTTTCCTATGTAGGCTGTGGGAAGTGGCAATCAAGGCTAGTTCAGTAGTGCCAATAGGACAACTCCCCCTGTAGGACTGTTGGTTTTCGGTAACTGCGGCCGGCTCGCGGCCTAGCTATTTTTTCTTTTACTGTGGACCTTCTGCTGCCTGAGTTCCAGCACCGTTAGCTGGTTCTTGGGAACACAATCTTGAATAGGTCCCCCTGGTTCCAGCACCGTCAGCTGGTTCTGGGAAGAGACTTTGGCTTAGGTGCCTTCTTCTGGGTATCCAAGTTCCACCAACGTCAGGCGGTCCTTGGTAGTGCTTTCTGGCACGAGTACCTCCTGCTTAGTAACCGGGTTCCAGTACCGTCAGCTGGTCCTCGGTTGTGCCATTGGCTCTTGCACCTTCGGGTAGCCATCCGGGTTCCAGTACCCTCAGCTGGTTCTCGGCAGTTCCTCAGCCTTCTTGTACCTCCTGCTACAGTTCCAAGTTCAAGACCCATGATGACCCTGAAGACCGAGAAGCAAAAGAACAAGAAGCTGCAGAACGAAAAGCAGAAGAACATTAAGCATAAGACTAAAAATCAGAGCAAAAGATATTATCTAAATTATAAGCAGAAGAAGACAAAGCAGTGTATAGGGGTGAGTCTGTTCCTCCTCGTGGTGCCCCTCGAAAAAACCTGCTGCTGCAGGCCAAACTGAACGCGGACAAATCCTGTTTTAAATCTTTTGTGACAGGCAGAATGGAAGGTGTAATCTTCAAACTTTGATAGATAAATCTACAGGAATGCCTGTCACACTTAAGATTATGATGAAGAAGAGGAATATGAACGAGATGATGAAGTTGAATATGAAGAAGAAGAACAGTTGAATGAGAAGAATATGAAGAATTAAAAAAAAGTATAATAGGAAGAAGGTGAAGAAGAATATGAATAAGGTGAAGAAGAAGTTCATGAAAAAGATGCTGCTGAGGATGATGAAGAAGAAAGTGTGATAGAATTAAAAAAGGTGCAGAGCATGGAAGTAGAGAAACATAAATATCTGACAAAATCTAAAAAATCTAAACATAGTCAAAATCTTTGTAACTCCGAACGTCTTAAAAAATGTATAATTCCTGCTATTCCATTTGAATGGGCTAAACCTCTATGCCTTTAATGTCTCCTCCACCTCCTCCGATACATTCTACGTTATTCTTAGTTGTTTTCCTTCATGTGGAATGAACCTACAAGGAAAGAAAGGGTTTTTTTTTAATTCCGATATTTTTGTCCCATTGACTTGCATTGGTATCGGGTATCGGTATCGGCGATATCCAATATTTTTTCGATATCGGCCGATCCAATCTGATACCGATACTTCCGAATATTGGAAGGTATCGCTCAACACTAGTGCCCATGTATTGTTCTTGCACAGTGGCCCGCTTTTGTATGAGTTTGCAAATAATGTAATGCTACATTTTATTCTATGTACTGGGAAAATGCATGGACAACAGCAATTTTTCTCACCAGTAATAGCAATTTCTGAACTCAGATACTTGGCGTTCAACTTATTTTTTGTCTTGCTTGAACTAACAAATAATTGTCAAGTCCAGACAACTTACCTTTGTTATTCGCTTTATTTTTCTAGTGAATAACTTGTTTTCATTTATGTTTTTGCCAGTATGTTCCACAGTTTAGGTAAGAATATACAGATCACTATTCCATTTCCTGAAGCCCATATGGCAAATATTTCTACACTAACCATATTTTTTCCTTTAGTGCTTACATAAGCCGGGATGGCACAGATCCAAACACTGAAGAACACCAGCATGCTGAAGGTGATGTACTTGGCTTCATTGTAGATATCAGGTAATTTCCTCACCATAAAAGCCAGAATTAGACTTACAGCTGCCACAAACCCCATATAACCCAACATGACATAGAAGGCCAGTCTTGAGCCCTCATTACATTGAGTGATGATTTTTCCAGGATATGAGTCCATGTCAAGCTCCTGAAATGGAGGAGAAAACAACAACCAGAGTATGGCATTCAGGACCTGAAGAGATGATAAGATCACCACTATAAAGTTAGGAAGTTTAACACCGAGCCATTTCCTCCAGGAGCTGCCAGGTGTGGTGGCTTTGAAGGCGATGCATACTGTGATGGTCTTGGCCAATATGGCTGACAAAACAATAGTGAAGATGATCCCAAAGTAGACATGACGGAGCATACAAGTTATATCCACTGGTTTACCAATGAAGAGGAAAATACAGAGCAAACTGAGTTTAAGAGAAGCAAGAATAAGAAAGCTGAGGTTCCGATTATTAGCTCTGACAACAGGAGTATTCCGTAAAAATGTAAATATTCCTATTATTAATATGATTGTAGTAGAAGATAAGACTGACAAGAATAAAAAGACATAGGCGACTACATCAGTGTCATAAGAGAGAAACTCAATAACTTTAGGGACACACTTGTCTCTTTTCTCATTTGGCCATTCCATGTAATAACACTTTTCACAGTTTTCAGCATCTGAAATATAGAAATGTGATAGAAAATTATTAGAAAAGAAAAATAAAAATATTAAAAAATACGTCATTTATAACATAATAACAATGCTGTATTTGGCCTTAAAGACATTGTGTACTACTCAGACAACCTCTTCTCATAGTTATTAAGGTTGAAGGAAGACTATATGTCCATCTAGTTCAACCCATAGCCTAACCTAACATGCCCTAACATGTTGATCCAGAGGAAGGCAAAAAAAAACCATGTGGCAAAGAGTAAGCTCCACATTGGGGAAAAAAATTCCTTCCCGACTCCACATACAGCAATCAAACTAGTTCCCTGGATCAACGCCCCATCAAGGAATCTAGTGTATATACCCTGTTACATTATACTTTTCCAGAAAGGTATCCAGTCCCCTCTTAAATTTAAGTAATGAATCACTCATTACAACATCATACGGCAGAGAGTTCCATAGTCTCACTGCTCTTACAGTAAAGAATCCGCGTCTGTTATTATGCTTAAACCTTTTTTCCTCCAGTTCCTCCAGTTTTCTCAGTTACTTTATTCACCTATGTAAAGCAAAAAGCAGCCTGTTCTCACCTTCAGTCTTAGTGTCATTGCAGGAATATCAGGTGTCATGGGGATCTCATGACTAGGGTTGAGCGACTTTTACTTTTTTAGGATCGAGTCGGGTTTCGCAAAACCCGACTTTGTCAAAAGTCGGGTCGGGTGAAATCGGCCGATTATCGCGAAAAGTCGGGGATCGACCGAAACACGAAACCCACTGTAAGTCAATGGGGAATCAAAGTCGGCAGTGAGTGGAGGACAGGAAGACACCTACAGTGCCCATTTTAATGTCAAAAACATCAATTCTTGTCACTTAAGCTTGTGAATTTTAATTTACCTTATAATAATAGTTAGGCATTGAAGATTGGGGGTCATTTAGCTAAAGTTTTGGGGGAGTAGGGCTGGCTCAAGTTTTTCGTGGGCCCAGGGAACGCGGACTACATCATGGCGGTGGAGCAAGGAGAGGTAAGTATTAAACTTTGCAAGTGCTGTGATCCCGAGCAAGCAGGGGGGGCCCACTTGTTCGCATTGGCACTGGCACAGGGCCCCTCAAAGTACGGAGGTGTGTTTGACGGCGGGGTCGCCTCCCACCGGCAGAGACACTTTTGCATACTATGAGGGGCCCTGTGCCAGTGACGTCGCCAACGAATATGCCCCCCCACCTGATGAAGGAACCTGCACTTTCATCTGCACCTTCCTCTTTGACACCGTGTAAGGTGGTATAGTATGCGGGAAGGGGAACACAGTTAGTAGGTCCAAGTAATAAAGTGGACCAAATGAAGATCAAAATTGGTAACAGGACTAAACAGGCGGCACTGCTTTGTTCAGTGGAGGAGAACAACAAGCAGCGACAGGCACCGATAGTAGGCCCAACCAAAAAAGTAGGCCAAATGCAGTTTAATATCTGATATAGGCCAAAAGCCTGAAGATTGAAGCTCAGCTTTGTAAAGTGGAGGAGAACACCAAGCAGCGGCAGACACCGTTAGTAGGCCCAACCAAACCAGTAGCCAGATGCAGTTTAATATCTGATATAGGCCGAAAGCCTGAAGATTGAAGCTCAGCTTTGTTCAGTTGAGAACACCAAGCAGCCGCAGACACCATTAGTACACCCAAACAAACCAGTAGCCCCAATGCAGTTTAATATCTGATATAGGCGGAAAGCCTGAAGATTGAGGCACAGCTTTGTAAAGTGGAGAAAAGCAAGCAGCGGCAGACACCGTTAGTACGCCCAACCAAACCAGTAGCCCAAATGCAGTTTAATATCTGAGATAGGCCGAAAGCCTGAAGATTAAAGCTCAGCTTTTGTAAAGTGGAGGAGAACACCAAGCAGCAGCTGACACCGTTAGTACGCCCAACCAAACCAGTAGCCCAAATGCAGTTTAATATCTGATATAGGCCGAAAACCTGAAGATTGAAGCTCAGATTTGTTCAGTTGAGAAAAGCAAGCAGCCGCAGACACCATTAATACGCCCAACCAAACTAGTAGCCCAAATGCAGTTTAACCTCTCTCTGACCTGAGACGTACTATCCCATCGAGGTGCCCTGGGCCTATCTGACCCTCGATGGGATAGTACGTCATAGCGATCGGCTGCGCTCACGGGGGGAGCAGCTGACATCCGGCACTATGTGCCAGGAGCGGTCAAGAACCGCCCCTGGCACATTAACCCCCGGCACACCGCGATCAAACATGATCGCGGTGTGCCGGTGGTATAGGGAAGGGTCGCGCAGGGAGGGGGCTCCCTGCGGGCTTCCCTGAGACCCCCAGAGCAATGCGATGTGATCGCGTTGCTGCGAGGGTCTCCTTACCTCCCTCCCTGTAGCAGGCCCAGATCCAAGATGGCCGCAGCATCCAGGTCCTGCAGGGAGGGAGATGGCTTACCAAGTGCCTGCTCAAAGCAGGCGCTTGGTAAGCCTGCAGAGCTCTAAGTCAGATCACTGATCTGACAGAGTGCTGTGCAAACTGTCAGATCAGTGATCTGTGATGTCCCCCCTGGGACAAAGCAAAAAAGTAAAAAAAAAAAAATTTCCACATGTGTAAAAAAAATATCCTAAATATTGAAAAATATATATATATATATATATTATTCCCATAAATACATTTCTTTATCTAAATTAAAAACAAACAATGAAAGTACATATATTTAGTATCGCCGCATCCGTAACGACCCAACCCACCAGTTAACCCCTTCAGTAAACACTGTAAGAAAAAAAAAAAGAGGCAAAAAACAACGCTTTATTATCATAGTGCCGAACAAAAAGTGGAATAACACGCGACTAAAAAGACAGATATAAATAACCATGGTACCGCTGAAAACGTCATCTTGTCCCGCAAAAAACGAGCCACCATACAGCATCATCAGCAAAAAAATAAAAAAGTTATAGTCCTCAGAATAAAGCGATGCAAAAATAATTATTTTTTCTGTAAAATAGTTTTTATCGTATAAAAGCACCAAAACATAAAAATATAATATAAATGAGGTATCGCTGTAATCGTACTGACCCGAAGAATAAAACTGCTTTATCAATTTTACCAAACGCAGAACGGTATAAACGCCTCCCCCAAAAGTAGTTAATGAATAGCTGGTTTTTGGTCATTCTGCCTCACAAAAATCGGAATAAAAAGCGATCAAAAAATGTCACGTGCCCGAAAATGTTATTAATAAAAATGTTAACTCGTCCCACAAAAAAATAAGACCTCATATGACTCTGTGGACTCAAATATGGAGAAATTATAGCTCTCAAAATGTGTTAAAGCAAAAAATATGTTTTGCAATAAAAAGCGTCTTTCAGTGTGTAACGGCTGCCAATCATAAAAATTCAGTAAATAACTCGCTATAAAAGTAAATCAAACCCCCCTTCATCACCCCCTTAGTTAGGGAGAAATTAAAAAAATGTATTTATTTCCATTTTCCCGTTAGGGTTAGGGTTAGGGCTAGGGTTAGGGTTAGGGCTAGGGTTAGAGCTAGGGTTAGGGCTAGGGTTAGGGCTAGGGTTAGGGTTAGGGTTAGGGTTAGGGCTACAGTTAGGGTTGGGGCTAAAGTTAGGGTTAGGGTTGGGGCTAAAGTTACGGTTAGAGTTTAGATTACATTTACAGTTGGGAATAGGGTTGGGATTAGGGTTTGGGGTGTGTCAGGGTTAGAGGTGTGGTTAGGGTTACCATTGGGATTAGGGTTAGGGGTGTGTTTGCATTAGGGTTTCAGTTATAATTGAGGGGTTTCCACTGTTTCGACACATCAGGGGCTCTCCAAACGCGACATGGCGTCCGATCTCAATTCCAGCCAATTCTGCGTTGAAAAAGTAAAACAGTGCTTCTTCCCTTCCAAGCTCTCCTGTGTGCCCAAACAGGGGTTTACCCCAACATATGGGGTATCAGCGTACTCAGGACAAATTGGACAACAACTTTTGGGGTCCAATTTCTCCTGTTACCCTTGGGAAAATACAAAACTGGAGGCTAAAAAAATAATTTTTGTGGGAAAAAAAGATTTTTTATTTTCACGGCTCTGCGTTATAAACTGTAGTGAAACACTTGGGGGTTCAAAGTTCTCACAACACATCTAGATAAGTTCCTTGAGGGGTCTAGTATCCAATATGGGGTCACTTGTGGGAGGTTTCTACTGTTTAGGTACATTAGGGGCTCTGCAAATGCAATGTGATGCCTGCAGACCAATCCATCTAAGTCTGCATTCCAAATGATGCTCCTTCTCTTCCGAGCTCTGCCATGCGCTCAAACAGTGGTTCCACCCCCCACATATCGGGTATCAGCGCACTCAGGACAAATTGGACAACAACATTTAGGGTCCAATTTCTCCTGTTACCCTCGGGAAAATACAAAACTGGGGGCTAAAAAATAATTTTTGTGGGAAAAAAAAATTGTTTTATTTTTATGGCTCTGCATTATAAACTTCTGTGAAGCCCTTGGTGGGTCAAAGTGCTCACCACACATTCAGATAAGTTCCTTATGGGGTCTACTTTACAAAATGGTGTCACTTGTGGGGGGTTTCAATGTTCAGGCACATCAATGGCTCTCCAAATGAAACATGGCGTCCCATCTCAATTCCTGTAAATTTTGCATTGATAAGTCAAATGGCGCTCCTTCCCTTCCGAGCTCTCCCATGCGCCCAAACAGTGGTTTACCACCACATATGAGGTATCAGAATACTCAGGACAAATTGTACAACAACTTTTGGGGGCCAATTTCTTCTATTAGCCTTGGGAAAATAAAAAAACTGGGGGCGAAAAGATAATTTTTGTGAAAAAATATGATTTTTTTTTTTTTTACGGTTCTGCATTGTAAACTTCTGTGAAGCACTTGGTGGGTCAAAGTGCTCACCACACATCCAGATAAGTTCCTTAGGGGGTCTACTTTCCAAAATGGTGTCACTTGTGGGGGGTTTCAATGCTTAGGCACATCAGGGGCTCTCCAAATGAAACATGGCGTCCCATCTCAATTCCTGTAAATTTTGCATTGAAAAGTCAAATTGCCCTCTTTCGCTTTTGAGCTCTGTCATGTGCCCAAACAGTGGTTTACCCCCACATATGTGGTATCAGCGTACTCAGGACAAATTGTACAACAACTTTACGGGTCCATTTTCTCCTGTTACCCTTGGTAAAATAAAACAAATTGGAGCTGAAGTAAATTTTTTGTGAAAAAAAAGTTAAATGTTAATTTTTATTTAAACATTCCAAAAATTCCTGTGAAACACCTGAAGGGTTAATAAACTTCTTGAATGTGGCTTTGAGCACCTTGATGGGTGCAGTTTTTAGAATGGTGTCACACTTTGGTATTTTCTATCATATAGACCCCTCAAAATGACTTCAAATGAGATGTGGTCCCTAAAAAAAAATGGTGTTGTAAAAATGAGAAATTGCTGGTCAACTTTTAACCCTTATAACTCCCTAACAAAAAAAAGAAAATTGGTTCCAAAATTGTGCTGATGTAAAGTAGACATGTTGGTAATGTTACTTATTAAGTATTTTGTGTGACATATGTCTGTGATTTAATTGCATAAAAATTCAAAGTTGGAAAATTGCGAAATTTTCAAAATTTTCGCCAAATGTCTGTTTTTTTTAACAAATAAACGCAGGTAATATCAAAGAAATTTTACCATTATCATGAAGTACAATATGTCACGAGAAAATATTGTCAGAATCACCAGGATACTTTGAAGCGTTCCAGAGTTATAACCTCATAAAGGGACAGTGGTCAGAATTGTAAAAATTGGCCCGGTCATTAACGTGCAAACCACCCTTGGGGGTAAAGGGGTTAATATCTGATATAGGCCGAAAGCCTGAAGATTGAAGCTCAGCTTTGTAAAGTGGAGGAGAACACCAAGCAGGCGCAGACACCGTTAATAGGCCCAACCAAACCAGTAGCCCAAATGCAGTTTAATATCTGATATGGGTCGAAAGCCTGAAGATTGAAGCTCAGCTTTATTCAGTGGAGAACACCAAGCTGCGGCACACACCATTTGTAGGCCCAACCAAAGAAGTAGGCCAAATGCAGTTTACTATCTAACACCGGATGAAAATTGAGGCTCAGCTTTGTTCAATGGAGGACAACTGTAATGGGAGGCAGACACAGTTAGTAGGCTTAAATAAGTAAGTAGGCAAAATGCAGTTCAAAATTGGTAAGTGGAGTACACAGGCGGCATAGCTTTGTTCAGCGAATGACAACTGTAATAAGTGGCTCAGACAGACAGAGTAGGCCCACAATTAAGAAAGGTGGCTAATTGCAGTTCAAAATTGGTAAGAGGAGTACACAGGCGGTATAGCGTGGTTCAGCGGAGGAGGACAAGTGTAATTAGTGGCTCTGACACACTGAGTAGGCCTAAAATAAAAAAAGAAGACTATATTCAGTTCACAATTGGTAAGAGGACTACAGAGGCGGCATTGCTAGGTTCAGCAGTGGAGGGCAACTGTTGTGAGAGTCTGACACAGTTACTAAGCCCAAATAAGTAAGTAGGCTAAATACTGTTCTAAATTGGTAAGAGGAGTACACAGGCGGCATAGCTTCGTTCAGCGGAGGAGGACAACTGTAATAAGTGGCTCAGACAGACTGAGTAGTCCTAAAATAAAACAGTTGGCTGAATGCAGTTCCAAATTGGTAACAGGAGTACACAGGCGGCATAGCTTGATTCAGTGGAGGACAACTGTAATAAGTGTCTCAGACAGACAGAGTAGGCCTAAAATATAAAAAGTAGGCTGTCAGTTCAAAATGTGTTTGAGTATAATACACAGGCGGCATAGCTTTGTTCAGCGGAGGACAGTTGTAATGTGTGGCACAGACAGACAGACATACAGACAGACAGAGGCCTAAAATAAAAAAAAGTGGTTTCATGCAGTTCTAAGCTGCTAGCAGGACTATCCAGGCGGACTAGCTTGGTTCTGCGTGGGAAGACAACTCTAATGAGTGGCTGATACAGTTTCTAGGCACAAATAAGTAAGTAGGCTACATGCAGTTCACAATTGGTAACAGGTGTACACAGGTGGCATAGCTTTGTTCAGCGGGGGACAACTGTTATAAGTGGCTGACACAGTTAGTAGGCCAAAATACTAAATTGGGCTAAATGTCTGCCAGGGTATTGTTCATAAATATACTGGTGGCATAGCGAGGTACAGGGGTGGGCTCCTCTGCAGAGTTGTAGACAGTGGTATTGGCGCAACGTATTAAGAGGTCTAAATGGAGGCCAGGGCCCCTGTATATTTTTCTATCATCTATCAATACAACAAATTTGTAATGGCAGTGCCATTTAAGGATTTAACAGCACAGACTACACAGTGGTGGAGCAGGGAGAGGTAAGTATTGCAAATGGTAGAGCACTGTTCGAGCTGGGGGGAACACTCTCTCGTGGGCGGGGGTACTGGCACAGGGCCCCTCATATTAGAACGTTGTGTCTGACGTTGGTTGTGTACCACCACCATCAGAGACACTTCATTGTACTATGTGGGACCCTGTGCCAGTGCCGTCACCCAAGAGTGGGAACACACACCTGTCCAGGCAAACGGCACTCACACGGGTGCTTGCGCCAAGTTGTGACCACGGTCCTGTGGGGGGAGTCAGCCCATTTAGGGAGGTATACAAATGGCCTATGGTGGACATTCGGCACCTGCAAATGGCGGAATTGGAGCAGTCAGTAAGAGGAGGCCAAAAACAAGAAATTTTCTGGCAAGCTACGTGTCAGCAGGGGAAGGTGGGGCAAAATAATTTGAAATTCATTATTGGTTCATTTTAATGAAGGTTAGATCATCAACATTTCGGGGAGCCAGACGTGTCCTTTTTTCGGTCAGTATTGAACCAGCAGCACTGAAGACTCTTTCTGAGAGCACACTAGCAGCTGGGCAAGCGAGCTCCTGTAATGCATATTTTGCCAATTCGGGCTAGTTGTCTAGTTTAGATGCCCAGTAATCAAAGGGGCATCATCTCTAATGAGATTATTGAAGCAATGTAGCCGTTCAAACCCTGTGTACGTAGATGAGAGGAAGAGTACTTTCTTTTCCTATCGAGAGTCTCTTGTAGGCTGAGCTGGACTGGAGAGGTACATATGGTGGAACTAGCGGGGGTGGTGGTGGACATGGCAGATTGAGAGAGGTTTGGTGATGGTATTCTTGATGTGGGCCTACCTACAGTGTTTCCACCCAAGAACCTTGTGATTCCCTGACTGCTTTGGCCTTGCAACAATACCTCCACATTTGTTACTGGTGGTGTCATAACCGGTGGGCTTCCAGTGATGGAAGCAATGCTGAATTGCTGACTAGCTTCAATATGAGCAGGTGCACCAATGGTACGGGACGCTTGGTAGTTAGTCCATGCTTCCAAGTGCCTGCTGGTTAGATGTCTACGCATGCACGTTGTATTTAAATTTTGAACATTATTCCCTCTGCTAAAGGTCTTGGAGCATTTCTTACATATAACTTTGGACTGATCATTCGGATCTTGGTTAAAAAATTGCCACACTGCACTCGTCCTACTACGAAATACCTTTTCAGGCTTTGCACGCCGTGCTACTGTCACCGGATTGCAACGCTGTCCTATTCCTGTTGTGGTTTTTTTACACACGTTTTGGGCTTCATGCGGGCCTGCCAGATGACAGCTTTTGCGATGTAGATGGCTGCTGAAGATCATCTTCATCCGCTTCTGAGCTACAGGCAGCCGCACCCTCTTCCCCCAATAGCTGCCAATCAGGGTCAACAACTGGGTCATCTATCACCTCCTCTTCAATATCATGTGCACCGTCCTCTGTGTCACCATGTAAGGTGCTATAAGTGTTCGGGACTGGGCATGTTAGTCTCATCAGGGTCAGATTCTGGTTCAGTACACTGCGAGGGCAAAGTAGTGATCTGAATCAATGGAACAGCATAATAATCAAGCTGTGGCTGTGCATCTGTGCACTCCATGTCCGATTCTTCCTGTAATGGGCTTTTAACAATTTCCCTCTCTAACCCAGGCACGGTATGTGTAAAGAGCTCCATGGAGTAAAGTGTAGTGTTGCCTGCCGCATCCTTCACTTTTGGTTTGGGTGAAGGACACATGGAAGCTACTTTTTCCGGACCTGGAGCAGCCACTGACGACTCGCTGGTTTTAGATTTCGAAGCTTCTGAAGAGGAGGTGAAAGAGTTAGAGTCTGAGTCAGCAAGGAAAGCCAAAACTTGTTCCTGCTGCTCCAGCTTTAAAAGCTGTTTTCCAACTCCCAGATAAGGGAGCCTTCGAGGCCTTGTGTAGCCAGATGATGACGCTGCCTCAACACCTCAAGCCTTTGGTGCTATCTTGCTTTTCCCAGTACCAGCAGATGCTCCACTACCACCACCACCATCAGTAATGGCTGGCAACGACCGCCCATGGCCTCTTCCACCAGACTTCCTCATTTTTGCGGAAATGTTACCAAAATAACAACCGTTATATGCTACAGTTAAACAAGATAGAAGGTGTATATTAAATTTTAGAAAAATTATATCTCCCTTTTTTTGGCAGGAAGACTGCAGGAAAAAACAGGCCCTGTGTATTACAACACACAATGTACAAGGCAGAACGTGGCTGGCAGATATACGCCAAACAGAACTCACGTGAATTCACAAAGTGTCAATTTAAAGCTCCCTTTTTTTTTGGGGGGGGGGGGGGGGGGGGAGACTGCAGGAAAAAACAAGCCCTGCATATGTATTCATATGCACTATGCACTTTTTTTCTTGCATGGTTGCACATTTTTAATTAATACCCCTGGCTGGTATTTTGCATATATACTGGTGGTTATTTGGATAGCCTCTTTTTTCTCTTTTTCTAGGGCTTATATGTGTCTTAGCCTATGGTTAACCTTCTATTTAATTAGTCCGTCCTCAAGGAAATACATGTATATATATTTTTTTAAAGAATTTTAGTCTTTTATTTATATTTTTCTTGTCTCCAAGTACAGGCACAGTGTTGGTGCTATTGCCATATATATGTTATAAACTTAGTGCTAAGTGCAGTGGAGATCAGTATCATGGGTCAGAAAAGAGGTCGAGAGACAACAGGTTAAGAGTTCAAGAATATTTATGATGGTATGCAGGTAAACAGCTATGACACAGCAGGTTAGTAGCAGACAGAGCTGGATAAGCAGTAAGCATGTGTACAGACCGTGGAAGTCCAAGTATGTCAGGTCCAGAGACCTTGAGACCAGGCCAGGCCTCCTAGCAGGGAACAGTCCAGCAGCAGAGAAGAGTGCAGAGCAGATCCAGGGAAACAAGTCTTACGATGAAGAGATGTAGATCCGGAGACAGACGGGGTATCCCAAGGTAACAAAGAACCAGCAAGATTGCAGTTCTTCCAGCTTGATCACAAGTCCAGGAACAAGATACTCAAGCAATGAGTAATATACAGAGCTCCCTTATATACACCACAGACAGGAACAGGGAAAGTCTGACAGGAAGCAAGATGGCCCCCGTGAGGCCAGTGACTCCATCTTAGGTAAGGGCAAAAGTAACTGAACTGAGGGCAACAGCAGACAGGAACAGATGTACAGTCCAAATCCTTACATTACTCCCTTCTTAAAAGACGTCCTCTGGACGATCTTAAATCTGGCTTATTGGGTATCTGCTGTGAAACAGTCTGATCAGATGGGGAGCATGGATGTTCTCCAGAGGTTCCCAGGAATTTTCTTCAACAGAGTATCCCTGCCATTTCACCAGATACTGAAGACGTCTCCTATGAATCCGTGAATCCAAGATTTTCTCCACGACAAATTCCTTTTGCCCGTCAATGAGGACTGGATCAGGAGGAGCAGAGGTGCGTCCGGGAAAAGAATTAGGCACTGCTGGTTTAAGCAGGGAAACATGGAAAACAGGATGAATTTTTAAAGAGTTAGGCAACTTGAGTCGACAGGCTACAGGACTCACAATACCGCTGATCTTATATGGGCCAACATATTTTTGCCCCAGCTTGGAAGTCGGAATTTTGAGTTTTAAGTTTTTTGTTGAGAGCCAGACCATGTATCCTACCTTGTATGTTGGTGCTGGCTTACGGAATCTGTCTGCTGCCTTCTTGAATCTTTCCTGTGCTGAAACTAAGGTGTTTTTTAGAACGTCCAAATTTTGCTGTAAAGATGCAATGCGGTCAGCAACCGCAGGCACAGACATGTCTATGGGGAGTCGAGGGAGAATACTGGGATGATATCCCTTGTTAGCAAAGAACGGAGATAATTTGGTGGAAGCATTCTGAGAGTTGTTATACGTGAACTCGGCCAATGGCAGTAGACTCACCCAATCGTCTTGTAGATGACACACGTAGCAACGCAGATACTGCTCCAAGGTTTGATTTGTTCGCTCTGTTTGGCCGTTAGACTGTGGATGAAAGGCAGAAGATAATTTTACTTTGATGTCCAGAGCAGCACAGAAGCTTTGCCAGAACCGTGAGGTGAATTGAACTCCACGATCAGATATTACTTCATCCGGAGCTCCGTGTAAACGAAAAACATTTTGCACAACAAGATCCGCTGTTTGCTTAGTTGTTGGGACACCAGCACAGGGAATAAAATGAGCAGCTTTAGTCAACCGGTCAACTACTACAAGAATCGTGGTTTTTCCCTGTGACAAAGGCAACTCCACAATAAAATCCATTGAAATTGATTCCCAGGGACGAGATGGAACAGGCAGAGGTTGCAACAGTCCTGTAGGTGAAGAACGAGGGACTTTTGACCTGGCACATACCTCACACGATGACACGTACCGAAGAACATCTTTCCAAAAAGTCGGCCACCAGAAAAAACGAGACAGAAATTCCTGAGTCTTTTGAACTCCCCTATGACCGGCAAACTTAGAGTCATGCATTAATTTCAACACACTCAGTTTTACTGTTTCTGGGATATACAGACGCTGTCCTTGAAACCAAAGTCCATTCTTGAAAGTTAGATTCACCTGAGTGGGTGGTTGACTCAAAAGCGAATCCGCAGCATAAGCCTCCTTAATCTCAGTTAGAAGATCCTGATTATGCAAGACGCTTACAAAGTTTTTCTCAGATAGAATGGTCCTTGAAGATGAAGCTGAAGTTGCTTCATCTGAATGAATTCTGGATAGTGCATCAGCCTTCTTATTACGCGAGCCCGGCCTATAGGAAATGACAAAATCAAATTGATTAAGAAAAAGATTCCACCGAGCCTGTCTAGGTTTCAGACATCTTGCCGACCTCATGAATTCAAGATTCTGATGATCCGTGAGTATAACAATCTGTTGGGATGCTCCTTGTAACAGATGTCTCCATTCCTTAAAAGCGGTTATGATGGCTAACAGTTCCTTATTGCCAACGTCATAATTCCTTTGTGCGGGTGACAATTTTTGCGAGAGAAAGGCACCCGGATGCAAGAGATCTTTCTCACCTGTTCTTTGCGAGAGTATGGCCCCTACAGCACAGTCCGAGGCATCTACTTCCACTATGAAGGCTTTGTCTGGATCAGGGTGGACAAGAATGGGAGCTGTCGTAAATTTAGATTTCAACGTAGAAAATGTTGTTTGAGCTTGGGGAGACCAGACAAATGGCGTCTTCTTCTGGGTTAACTGAGTGATGGGTGCAACAATCGCTGAAAAATTTTTAAAAAAGCGTCTGTAAAAATTGGCGAATCCAATGAATCTCTGTACTTCCTTCACTGACTTGGGATTCGGCCACTCCTGAATGGCTTGTGTCTTGCTTGCGTCCATGCTGAGACCCTGGGGAGAAATAACATATCCCAAGAATTGAATTTCTGTTTTGTGAAACTCACATTTCTCCAGTTTGATGTATAAATGATTCTGCCGTAGACGATCCAAAACCATTTTCACGTGTCGCTGATGGTCCTCGATATTGCTTGAAAAAATCAAAATGTCATCCAAATAAATCACAACAAAAATATCGAGTATATCCCGGAAAACATCATTTGCCAAGTGCTGGAATGTAGCCGGTGCTTTACGGAGACCGAAAGACATAACAGGGTACTCAAAATGTCCATAACGTGACCGAACAGCCGTTTTCCACTCATCGCCGGGACGAATCCATACTAGATTGTATGATCCACGAAGATTCAATTTTGTGAAGATTTTGGCATGTCGCACTCTCTCAAGTAATTCGGGAATTAGTGGGAGTGGATAAGAGTTCCTGATTGTGACTTTGTTGAGCTCCCCGTAGTCAATGCATGGTCGCATTGGTCGGAGTGAGCCATCTTTTTTTTTGACAAAGAAGATTGTAGCACCTGCTGGGGAGGAAGATGGTCGTATAAACCCCTTAGCTAAGTTTTCATCTATGTACTCCTTGAGAGCTTTTAATTCTGGCCCAGACAATGGATAAATACTCCCGAAAGGAATCGCGGCAAGTCCCGATACTCTACCGGCAATGTCGAGTCGACCGTGACTGCTGTCTTCACTGGAGCCAGCTCTCCGGACAACGCTGATTCATTTGGAAACTGTAATTCCTTCGTTGTCCAATTGATAATCGGATTTTGCAGCCGCAACCAGGGCAAACCTAAAATAATAGGAAAATTAGGAGAAGAAATCAACAAAAAGGACATATTTTCAGAATGATCCACGCCCATATGGATCTTTAATGGGACTGTTTCGAGTTTCACAGGCGAAGATATTAGTGGAGACCCGTCTACGGTCTCTATAAACACCGGAGAGTGTCTATTTCGTGAGCGTATGCCATGTTTTTCAGCAAAGGAGATGTCCATGAGATTGCTGCAAGCTCCAGAGTCTATCATGGCGGAGCAGGTGATCCAGCAGGAACACACCCAAATTTTGATGGAAACGCAGCAGAGCGAATCCCTCCTCGCCGTGGTAGAACTTACGGAAAGTAAGGCTATGTCCACAGGTGATGATGTTAACGATGAATCATCAGGAAAATCAAAGTTTTCAGCGGATATTTCTTGTCTGTGTGGAAGAGAACACACTGAAGATACATCCGAAAAGTCAAGTCCAGTTACCGCAGCTGCGGACTTGCGAATTTTCCCAGGGCACTCTGAAATATAGTGACCCGATTTACCGCAGTAAAAACATAGATTCTCCTTGAAACGATATTCCTTACGTGCATCAATGGGTTTCCTCCGTACTGCGTCAACCTGCATAGGTTCCAGCTCTGTCTGAGATAAAGTCTTAGTCAGCGCCTCCTTGGTGGGGGATGGAAAAGGCATAAAGTTATTACGATTAGCATCGGCCCATTTTTCTTGACTACGTTCGGTGAGACGAATATCAATCCGAGTACAATGATGTATAAAGTCAGCCAAGTTAGTAGGTGATTCACCTCGAGCTAGTTCATCTTTGATGGAAGCAGATAAACCTCTCCTGAGCACTGCATATTTCGCTGAACAGCACCATGAAGTATCCAGCACCCATTTCCGAAACTCCATTGCGTATTCCACAACAGGACGCTTCCCTTGACGTAGTATCAGTAGTGCGGTTTCAGCTGTGATACTCCGATTAGGGTCATCAAACATTTGACACATTGCTGCAGCAAAGTCTTTCAGGGAATTCAAGCACACATCATTAGTCTCAATCAGAGGATTAGCCCAGGCTAACGCTTTGTTTGTTAGCAACATAATTATAGTCAACACTTTATCCCGATCAGTTGCAAACTGGGCCGCACGTGCAGAGAAATACAGCTGACATTGATTCAAAAAACCCCGAAATTTCTCTCTTTCACCACCAAACCTGAATGGTGGGAGTTTAGGAAAAGCCGGACCAGGAGCTGGGATTGGAGCAGATACCATGGTTGCAGCTGTATTCTCCACATTTGAAAGTCGAGACGCTAAGGCCTGAATAGACGTATCGGCCACATTCGCATTATGATTAGTTTGCGATTCTAATGTCCCCAGTTTTGTTTTTATAGCCTGCAGCGCCCCATGAAGTCCAGAGACAAAAGAGCAAAGTTTTTTCATTCGCACCTCCATAGAATCTGACCCAGAGATCTCCATTTTTTTTAGGCTTGAGTATTCTGTTATAAACTTAGTGCTAAGTGCAGTGGAGATCAGTATCATGGGTCAGAAAAGAGGTCGAGAGACAACAGGTTAAGAGTTCAAGAATATTTATGATGGTATGCAGGTAAACAGCTATGACACAGCAGGTTAGTAGCAGACAGAGCTGGATAAGCAGTCAGCACGTGTACAGACCGTGGAAGTCCAAGTATGTCAGGTCCAGAGACCTGGAGACCAGGCCAGGCCTCCTAGCAGGGAACAGTCCAGCAGCAGAGAGGAGTGCAGAGCAGATCCAGGGAAACAAGTCTTACGTTGAAGAGATGTAGATCTGGAGACAGACGGGGTATCCCAAGGTAACAAAGAACCAGCAAGATAGCAGTTCTTCCAGCTTGATCACAAGTCCAGGAACAAGATACTCAAGCAATGAGTAATATACAGAGCTCCCTTATATACACCACAGACAGGAACAGGGAAAGTCTGACAGGAAGCAAGATGGCCCCCGTGAGGCCAGTGACTCCATCTTAGGTAAGGGCAAAAGTAACTGAACTGAGGGCAACAGCAGACAGGAACAGATGTACAGTCCAAATCCTTACAATATACTTTAATAAAGGCATTGTTTATATATTATTTTTGTCCTTTTACTTGAGTATTTAGTATTTTTTATTTATCCTTGGTTCTCTCTTGGTTGGTGTTTATCAAACAGAACTCACGTAGATCCACTATGTGGCAATTTAAAGCTCCCCTTTTTTTGGGGGGGGAAACTGCAGGAAAAAACAGGCCCAGTGTATTACACTACACAAAGTACAAGGCAGACCGTGGCTGGCAGATATACGCCAAACAGAACTCACGTAGATCCACTATGTGGCAATTTAAAGCTCCCTTTTTTTTTTGGGGGGGGGGGAAACTGCATGAAAAAACAGGCCCTGTGTATTACACCACACAATGTACAAGGCAGAACGTGGCTGGCAGATATACGCCAAACCGAACTCACGTAGATCCACTAAGTGGCAATTTAAAGCTCCCTTTTTTTTTTGGGGGGGGAGATTACAGGAAAAAACAGGCCCTGTGTATTACACCACACAATGTACAAGGCTGAACGTGGCTGGCAGATATATCAAAAAAAACAAGGGCTGTAGTAGAATTTCAATCTCCCTACAATGATCAAAGGACAAGTATGGCAGCAATAAAAAGGACTGCTGCACACAAAAGAGTGTGGATAAAGAAACAAGAGAACTGTGCAGAAAGAAGCAACAGGATTTTTGCTTTGAAAAAAGCAGTTGGTTTGCACAGCGGCGTACACACAGCAATGCAGCTATCAGTGAGCCTTATAATGCAGCCTGAGAAGCTACAGAGCTGATGCACCAAAAAAAAAATCCACTGTCCCTATAAAGAAAAGGTGGTGTGTTGGACAGTGGAAATCGCGACAGCACAAGCGGTTTGGGGGTTAATCTTCCCTCCCTAACTATATCACTGCTTGTGACGAAGCTGCGGCAACCTCTCCCTATGCTACGATCGGCAGACATAAGATGACATTTGGCGTGCACGCCCCTTTATAGCCTCTGTGACACCGCAGAAACAAGACAATCACTGCCATGCCCTTCTCTAAGATGGTGGGGACCGAGACCTATGTCATCACGCTGCCCACACTCTGCATCCACCTTCATTGGCTGAGAAATGGCGCTTAAAGTGTCATACGAAACGCGACTTTGGTGCGCAGATCGCCGACCTCATGGCCGATCCCACAGTGGGATCGGGTTGGGTTTCACGAAACCCGACTTTGCCAAAAGTTGGCGATTTTTGAAATTGTCCGATCCGTTTCGCTGAACCCTACTCATGACATCTTTATATCAAGAGAGCCCTGCAGTCTCAATAGACCTCCACGAATAATAAAAATGTCCCCTGAGTCTCCTCATTTACTGTAATAATGCCATTTTAGTCCCCCATGTACATAAATAATGTCACCTGAGACCCAGGTGTACATATCCCCTATACACATTATTAAGCCCCCCCATAGCTCCCCTATGCACAGCATGATGCCCCCATAGCTCCCCTATACACGTTGAGATGTTCTTATAGCTCTCCTATCCACAGGATAATTCTGTTACAGCTCTTATACTGTCCCCACAGCTACACTTCACATTGTATGAGGCCCTCATATCATCCCTGTACACAGTATGATGGCACCCGAAGGCTTCCCATCTATAATGCCACAACTTCTCCCTTAAGTAAGGTTTGATTTCACCACAGCTCCCCTATGCACAGTATGTTGTCACTTCAGGACCCCTATTGTTAGGGATGGCGGATGGCACTAAATAAAATTAATAATGAAGTGCTATCGCAATCTGGGCCCAGGGCCGGCTCCAGGTTTTTGAGGGCCCCGGGCGAAAGAGTCTCAGTGGGCCCCCCCCCCCTTTAACACATACCCGATTTATGATGCACAGATATGGCAGAGAAATGTATAGTACAATGCCAGATTTCACTTCTTACATGAGTGACAGCTATTGTAAATTCTGCAGTGTATATATACAGGACAGGAGGAGTGGTACTGTGCAGTGTATATATACAGGAGGAAAGGTGCTGTGCAGTGTATATATACAGGAGAGGTGCTGTGCAATGTATACATACAGGAGGAAAGGTGCTGTGCAGTGTATATATACAGGGGGAAAGGTGCTGTGCAGTGTATATATACAGGAGAGGTGCTGTGCAGTGTCGTGAGCAGGGTGTTGTTGTATCAGAAAATCTTTTCTGTTTTGAGTTTTTCTATGAAACAAAGACTTTTCTACATAAACAACGTTGTTTGGTTTTGCGGCCCTAACAGATCTGTGCTACAAAGTAACATCGCTCGGGCATTAATGAGGGACCTGATGCTGAATCCTTTCCACAAACCCTAATGACCCAATTAGTGCCCCGTCATTAGAAGCTCATTAAACGCCTCCCTGTCCCGAGCAGTCATGTACAGTATGGGGGGATCCTGCAGCCCACCCCCTGACTGCTCCATACCATACATTGCCCTCTGTCGCGCTCACTATTATCCTGTGCATTTCTCCTTCATCGTTACCCCATGTTACACTTGTCACCCCCCACTACAGAGTAGCAGGGCAGCCAATGTCACCCCCTCCTGGACCCTAATGGCAGCAGGAAATGTCTGCTCCTCTATTGGGTTGGAACCTGATTTAATCAAGGAATAATGTGGATTTGTTGCCGGTGGCTGCAGGGGAAGGGTTAAGTGATGCCATGTCCTTGGTGGGAGCAGTGGCAGCTGCTGGGACCTGGACAGAGACAACCAATGTTGCTGTGACTGCACAGTGTGACCTGGAGGAGAGAAGCTGAGACTCCGGAGCAGAAATCACCCACATACCAGCACTGGGCAGAGTCCCTCCAGTCACCAGCCTGGGGCCACGGGACCCCAACCTACAGCCCACATGGCAGCAGCTCCCCTTCCTCCTGGCATCTGGTTAACCCCATTTATGCGGGTCAGATTGTTATCTTTAAGGTTTAGCAATAACCTTCATACAGATGGGAAGGGGTTAAGCTTCTTCCTACCCCACTGGTGCAGGTTTGGTGCCACATGCATGTATTCTGGGGTTCTGGGAGAGCTGGGTGGCTGCAGGCTGCACCCCACCAGCTGCTCCTCCAGACATCACCCACATTTTTAGGCAGCAGAGACAGACAGCAGCAGACTGAGCCACAGGACCAACTGCAATTATTGCTGGATACCTTTGCACTCTGGTAGGACTAGCTCCTCCGGAATCTTCCTGATAAGTTCAGCTCAGCAGCACTGTCTGCAGCCAGCCAGGGGCCAGAGCAGAGAACTGCTCTCTCCGCCCACAAACAGTCACGCTGGCTGCCTTCTCTTAACCCCTATGTGCCTGGCTGGCTGCACTGACTGAGTGAGAAGATGCTTGTGTCAGAGCTGGCACATAGGGGTTAAGAGAACGCAGCCAGCAGTGACTTTGTGGGCGGAGAGAGCATGTTATCTCCTGCTCTGCTCTCCCAGCTGCTAGTGGGCCCCCCTTTCTTCCCAAGGCCCCGGCATTTAGCCCGCTGTGCCGGGTGCTGACGCCGGCCCTGTCTGGGCCCACCATGCAGAGATGTATAACTGCTGCTAGAAAGCAATGATGGAACACACAGCGAGCGATTGCGAGTACACACAGAGTTAACGCCACTCAGTGTGAACAGGAGATTGAGTTCCAAGCTATATTACTCCTCAGAGAGGAACAGCACAAACAAGTACAGAGTGCTATGTCCAGTTAAACGTCACTGAACAAGCACATGGGCTGACCTCACAATGCAACTGAGCTGTGTCACTCGCACACAGAAATGAAAGAGATGCTCTGCAGCTGGGCTGTGTCACTCGCACACAGAAACTAAAGAGATGCTCTGCATCTGAGCTGTGTCACTCGCACACAGAAACTAAAGAGATGATCTGCATCTGAGCTGTGTCACTCGCACACAGAAACTAAAGAGATGCTCTGCAGCTGGGCTGTGTCACTCGCACATAGAAACTAAAGAGATGCTCTGCAGCTGAGCTGTGTCACTCGCACACAGAAACTAAAGAGATGATCTGCATCTGAGCTGTGTCACTCGCTCACAGAAGCAAAGCAGATGCTGAGCATAGTACCCTGACTAGGGTTTTGCTTGCTCTGGAACTTTACTGTGCTAACCGCACACTTGTAGGAACTAGATTCTAAGCCAATAGTTAATTGCCCCCACTGACGCTAGCTACGTGCCTACATGTACAGTCCAATGGCTAGACAGACACACAACACATGCAGACAGAGTGGTAGAGTTTCCACTGGCATCAACCACACATGAATGATACTAGCGCACCCGCATGCGCCTCTGAGAGCTTTTTATACACTAGACTTATGTCCAAATGGACAGGACCTTGCCCGTGAACCAATCCGGCACTGCCACATCACCAGAGTAGCTGACATCCGACCACCAATGAGAAGACGCCACCTCGCGGACATGCTCAATAAGGTGTTTTCTGGACTCAGACTCCAGAGCGTCAGGCTTCAGCTGCCTATCGCTGGTTGCTATGGACTTGACTGGAGAGCCAACAGTAACCAAATGAATACTGTGAGCCTGAGCAAGACGCTGGGACCGACGTCCATGTTGAGCAGCACCTGCAGTGGCCGAGTCTGAATGGGAGACCACATAGGCAGATAAGGCTTGGAATCTATCCTGTGCAGTGGGAAGATCCCGGCGCCTAACACGTATAAACAGTATAATGTCCCCACTTTTCACTATAAGTAGAAATCACACCTATACACATAATAAAGCCCTCCTCGCACTATGATGCCCCCGACAGCTTACTATACGCAATATATAGCCCACACACTATATAAATCTGGACCTCACACAAAATAATGCCTGGGTAGCTTATCTATGCATATAGGTCTCTTTCACACAGCATGATTCCTGCCAAACTCTATGATGCCCCATAGCTCCCAAGTATTAATATATAAAAAAAGAACATATACTCACCCACCTCTCGATTCTGGAGAGTCCGCAGGCATAAACTGTTACCAAATCAATGCAGTGATGTCTCCACATTGGTGCGTGCAAAGATGTCAGAGTCCCAGTGCAAAGACGTGCAGCACGCTGCCTGTAATTCTCAGGCCTAAAGCGACTTGTGCCATACATATCAGCGAACCATACATGTCACTTTGCTCTACCATTGAATTTATCTATATCAATCTGCTGTACACACTGATACGAGTTAAAAGTAGCTGACGCCCCCCACTCTGTAGCTAAACTGTTGGGATAACCCCTTTAACCCCTATCCTCTGTTGCCAATTTCCATTTTCTCATTTTTGTTAAATCTTCCCCTTCTTTTAAGAGCCATAAAGTTTAGATTTTTCATCAACGCAGTAGTTTCAGGACTTGTTTGATGTGAGACAAATTGTACTTTTTAATTTTATCATGTGATGCACTGGAAAGCAGGAAAAAATCTAACTGTTAAAAGTAAAAAAAAAAATGCAATTCCGCAATTTTATTGGGTGCATGGCTTATTTACCATTTTCACTGTACAGTAAAACTGAACTAGCAATATGATTCTTGAGGTCAGTACGATTAGTAGAAACCAAACATGAATAGTTTCTTTTTCAGTGGTGAAAATTTTTTTGGAAATTTGTGGAAGTTCGCGTTCATCAAGTTCAACTCGAGTTCTCTCTCTCTCCACTTTTTTGAGTCCCCTTTCAGGACTTGAATCTGTGGTCCTTTAATCAATTGTTTATTATAGGATATTTTCACAGTATTGCAATATGGAAAGTAAATGACAGTCTACTAAGACTCCAATGGCTGGGCTTTACAGTAATATTAAGATGGTAGCTATGTAGACCTTTGGTGGGGATACACTCAATTTACAGCAGGGGTCTCAAACTTAGCCAGGTAAATGGACAGCACACCGTACAAAATTGAATATGACGGGACAAGATGATGTTTTCAATTCTCCAAGTTTTGTTTTATATGACTTTTTGATAATTTTTTACCATTTTTGCCATTTTTAACGGCGTTTATCACATGTTCTGAAACAAGTTTTCTTTTTTTACTTCAGTTTTTACATTAACCCCTTAGTGACAGAGCCAATTTGGTACTTAATGACCGAGCCAATTTTTGCAATTCTGACCACTGTCACTTTATGAGGTTATAACTCTGGAACGCTTCAACGGATCCCAGTGATTCTGAGATTGTTTTTTCGTGACATATTGTACTTCATGTTAGTGGTAACATTTCTTCGATATTACTTGCGATTATTTATGAAAAAAACGGAAATATGGCGAAAATTTTTAAAATTTTGCAATTTTCAAAATTTGTATTTTTATGCCCTTAAATCAGAGAGATATGTCACGAAAAATAGTTAATACATAACATTTCCCACATGTCTACTTTACATCAGCACAATTTTGGAAACAAAATTTTTTTTGTTAGGGAGTTGTAAGGGTTAAAAGTTGACCAGCAATTTCTCATTTTTACAACACCTTTTTTTTAAGGGACCACATCACATTTGAAGTCATTTTGAGGGGTCTATATGATAGAAAATAACGAAGTGTGACACCATTCTAAAAACTGCACCCCTCATGGTGCTCAAAACCATATTCAAGAAATTTATTAACCCTTTACGTGCTTCACAGGAACTGAAACAATGTGGAAGGAAAAAATGAACATTTAACTTTTTTTTGCAAACATTTTAATTCAGAACCATTTTTCTTATTTTCACAAGTGTAAAAACAGAAATGTAACCATAAATTTTGTTATGCAATTTCTCCTGAATACGCCAATACCCCATATGTGGGGGTAAACCACTGCTTGGGCGCACCGCAGAACTTGGAATTGAAGGAGCGCCGTTTGACTTTTTCAATGCAGAATTGGCTGGAATTGAGATCGGACGCCATGTCACGTTTAGAGAGCCCCTGATATACCTAAACAGTGGAAACCCCCCACAAGTGACACCATTTTGGAAACTAGACCCCTTAAGGAACTTATCTAGATGTGTGGTGAGCACTTTGAACCCCCAAGAGCTTCACAGAAGTTTATAAAGTAGAGCCGTGAAAGTAAAAAATCGCTTTTGTTTACACAAAAATGATCTTTTCGCCCACAAATTCTTATTTTCATAAGCGTAACAGGAGAAATTAGACCGCAAAAGTTATTGTGCAATTTCTCCTGAATACGTTGATACCCCATATGTGAGGGTAAACCACTGTTTGGGCGCACCGCAGAGCTTGGAAGAGAAGGAGTGCTGTTTTACTTTTTCAATGTAGAATTGTCTGGAATTGAGAATGGACGCCATGTCGCGTATAGCCCCTGATGTGCCTAAACAGTGGAAACCCCCCACAAGTGACCCCATTTTGGGAACTAGACCCCCCATGGAACTTATCTAGATGTGTGGTGAGAACTTTGAATGCCCAAGTGCTTCACAGAAGTTTAGAATGCAGAGTCATGAAAAAAAAAATATTTTTTTTTCCACAAAAAAGATATTGTAGCCCCCAAGTTTTTATTTTCACAAGGGAAACAGGAGAAATTGGACCGCAATAGTTGTTGTCCAATTAATCCTGAGTGCACTGATGTGCAATATGTGGGGGTAAACCACTGTTTGGGTGCACGGCAGAGCTCGGAAGGGAAGGAGCGCTGTTTTGGAATGCAGACTTTGATAGAATGGTCTGTGGGCGTTATGTTGCGATTGCAGAGCCCCTGATGTACCTAAACAGTAGTAACCCCCCATAAGTGACCCCATTCTGGAAACTAGACCCCAAAGGAACTTATCTAGATGTGTGGTGAGAACTTTGAATGCCCAAGTGCTTCACAGAAATTTAGAATGCAGAGTCGTGAAAATAAAAAAATATATTTTTTTCCACAAAAAAGATTTTGTAGCCCCCAAGTTTTTATTTTCACAAGGATAACAGGAGAAATTGGACCCCAAAAGTTGTTGTCCAATTTATCCCGAGTATGCTGATGCCCCATATGTGGGGGGTAAACCAATGTTTGGGCACACGGCAGAGCTCGGGAGGGAAGGAGCGCTGTTTTGGAATGCAGACTTAGATAGAATGGTCTGTGGGTGTTATGTTGCGTTTGTAGAGCCCCTGATGTACCTAAACAGTTGTAACCCCCCATAAGTGATCCCATTTTGGAAACTAGACCCCCCAAGGAACTTATCTAGATGTGTGGTGAAAACTTTGAATGCCCAAGTGCTTCACAGAAGTTTAGAATGCAGAGTCGTGAAAATAAAAAAGATATTTTTTTTTCCACATAAAAGATTTTGTAGCCCCCAAGTTTTTATTTTCACAAGGGTAACAGGAGAAATTGGACCCCAAAAGTTGTTGTTCAATTTATTCCGAGTACGCTGATGCCCCATATGTGGGGGTAACCCACTGTTTGGGCGCACGGCAGAGCTCAGAAGGGAGCACCATTTGACTTTTTGAGCGCAAAATTGACTGTCGTGTTTGGAGACCCCCTGATGTAACTAAACAGTGGAAACCCCCCAATTCAAGCTCCAACCCTAACCCCAACACACCCCTAACCCTAATCCCAACCCGATCCATAATCCTAATCACTAACCCTAACGATAATCACAACCCTTACCCCAAAACAACCCTAATGTCAACCCTAACCATAACCCTAATCAAAACCCTAAATCCAACACACCCCTAATCCTAATCTCAACCCTAACCTCAAACCTAACCCTAATCCCAATACAACCCTAATCACAACCCTAACCTTAACCCTAAACCCAAACCTAACCCTAATCCCAAGTGTAACCCTAATGCCAACCCTAACCCTAATACCAACCCTAATCCAAACCCTAACCCTAATACCAACTCTAATCCAAACCCTAACCCCAAATCTAACCCTAACTTTAGCCCCAACCCTAGCCTTAACTTTAGCCCCAACCCTAACCCTAGCCCTAAGGCTACTTTCACACTTGTGTCGTTTGGCATCCGTCGCAATCCGTCGTTTTGGACAAAAAACGGATTCTCAAAATGTGCCCGCAGGATGCGTTTTTTTGCCCATAGACTTGTATTGCCGATGGATCGTGATGGATGGCCACACGTTGCGTCCGTCGTGCACTGGATCAGTTGTGTTTTGGCGGACCGTCGGCACAAAAAACGTTCAATGTAACGTTTTTTTGTACGTCGCGTCCGCCATTTCTGACCGCGCATGCGTGGCCGTAACTCCGCCCCCTCCTCCCCAGGACATAGATTGGGCAGCGGATGCATTGAAAAACTACATCCGCTGCCCACGTTGTGCACAATTTTCACAACGTGCGTCGGTATGTCGGGCCGACGCATTGCGACGGCCCCGTACCGACGTAAGTGTGAAAGAACCCTAACCCTGAATTTAGCCCCAACCCTAACCCTAAATTTAGCCCCAACCCTAACCCTAGCCCTAACCCTAGCCCTAACCCTAGCCCTAACCCTAACCCTAGCCCTAACCCTAACTCTAGCCCTAACCCTAACCCTAGCCCTAACCCTAGCCCTAAACCTAACCCTAGCCCTAACCCTAACCCTAGCCCTAACCATAACCCAAAAAATAACCCTAACCCTAGCCCTAACCCTAGCCCTAACCCTAGCACTAACCCTAGCCCTAACCCTAACCCTAGCCCTAACCCTAGCCCTAATTTTAGCCCCAACTGCTCTTCTCCTGTCGGCCATTTTCTTTTCCCCGGCAGCCAGGAGGAGCAGCAGGAGGATCCAGGGACACCGGTAAGTATAATAGGGTCCCCGAATCCCCCTATTTCTCTGTCCTCTGATGTGCGATCACATCAGAGGACAGAGAACTACACTTTGATTTTTTGTGTGTTGTAGTATCAGACATACCCCATGCCACCTTCTGATATCTTATTACCACGCTGCAGCGTTACATTTACAATGCGTGCCTAGACAGCCATAGTTTACCACATTCATTAGTGACATTATTATTATTTCAAATCAGATACAGACCAAAAAATTCCAAATTTCATTATATCTTTATACAGAATGTCCCTTTAAACTCAACGCGTTTCTCCCCTTCTAATTCTAAGAGGTTCATCAGGAGTATATTCAGATAGCAAAGGGTTACTTAGCTCATGTATAAATTCAGCATGTCAAATGTAGATAGCTGCACCACCAGGCTGATCCCCTATCCTTGTAGCGCTACTGATAATAATGATGTCACTAATGAATGTGGTAAACTATGGCTGTATACTACAACACATACATTTCCCTATTTCGTATGACTACCCCACTACATGTATAAACAGACCATAAGTACATATGTGTTCAGCCCTAGGTTTTTGCTCCTATCTGCCGTGACAATATCTAAGCTGGCTAGAAATAATATATGAAGTGAGCGAAGGGACACAGATTACCAAGCTAGTTTAGAACCCTAGATATAGCTATCTAGCTATACTGACATATTTATGTCCCTTCAAGCTATCCACATTTAACATTGGACGTGTGATATGTCTCTCCCCCTGTCCTACTAGGGTGTTGTAAGGATAGTAGGGATAGCCGGCGCTGAGCGGGGGCGCCACGGTGTAGGCAAATAGGGTGCAAACCTCCGCAGGCAGGTAGGGGACACATAGAGAGCGTAGGGCTTGGCACTATTCCAGCCTTTCCTATAGTACGCTTGTATTTATTGGTGATGGTGATTGTCAAGTGCACACGTATGTTTTTAATATATTAAATAAAAGTTACATTTTATGGTTATTTTGTTAATTGCCTTTTGGGGATTTTTCACAGAGGAAACACAGAGAAGGGAAGAGAAGGAATAAACTAGGAAGGAAAACAGGTTTACCATGCAACCAAAACAGCAGACACCAATCTCAGTAAATAAACCTCCAACTCCAACACTAAGCTCCTTCAACCTCCAAGTCAGGCAGTAGAACTCATCACTGAAGTCAGGACTGGGTCTATATAGAGGATCAGATTACAAAATCTACTTCAGCTGAGAGACCCAGCTCTCAACAACTCAGCAATAAGGTTAACTCCTGCACTGCTGGCACAAAGCAGCCAGCTTCTGTTCACTGTGTGTGAACGAGGCCGAGAGTGCTGCGGTTCTCTGGAACCTCTCTGTCGCGGTAGCCCCGTGACAGTATCCTTTAGACCCACTCCTTCCTGGCATTCTCGCTACTCCAAAGGTATATCCACCAGGTCTAGGACCAGAAGATCCACCTCAGCATGACTCTCGACAAGACCCCAGCCCACTTCCTAGGCTGGGCAGCCGTCTCCTCTTCTTCAGAGACGTCTGGATCTCCACAGTTAATGACGCCTGGGTCAGGGAAGATGTAACGTTGGGATACAAAATAGAGTTCGTTTCACGGCCTTGGGATCATTTTTTCGAATCCTGACCTCCAAGAGACCCCACTCTGGTTCCGAGTTTCTTTGCAGCCATCGCGTCTCTCCTCAAATCTGGGGTAATCGTTCCTGCCAGAAAAAGATCAGTTCACAGGGTTCTATACGAACCTTTTTGTAGTACCAAAAAAGTACGGCAAGGTTCGCTTCATTCTGGTTCTCAAATTGCTGAACAAAAGGGTTCATCTGAGACACTTCAGGATGGAATCCCTTTGTTCAGTAATTGCTTCCATGGAGGCTCAGGGGTTTTCTGTGCTCCATAGACATCCAGTACGTCTACCTCCATGTCTCGATATTCCGGGGACATCACCAATTCCTGCATTTTGCAGTACTTCAAGAGCATTTTCAGGCATGCTCTTCAACACTTGTCAGACTAAAGTCTTCCTTCCAGAAGACCAGAGATCCATCCTTTGGTGGGAAGTTCATTTACTCCAGGGTCCTTGGCTTCACTCCTTCCGATCGGCCATGAAGGCTCTGGGGAGGATGGTTGCAGCATTGGAAGTGATTCCCTTCACCCAATTTCACTCACGACCTCTTCAGCAGGCCATTATGTCACATTGGGACAGGTCTGTCTTCTCCATGGCTCTTCTGATTCGGCTTTCTCCCCTGGTCAAACAGTCCATCAACTGGTGGCTGACATCACCTCTCATCTCCTAGGGCAGGTCTTTCCTTGAAGTTCACTGGCAGGTGGTGATGACTTATGCCAGCCTGCTCAGCTTGGGTGCCATGTTTCATCATCTGACTGTCCAGAGTCATTGGTCGGCACAGGAGTCCTCTCTGCCGATCAATGTCCTCGAGATTAGGGCCATATTTCTGTCTCTTCTTCACTGGGAAAGGATTCTCAGGGGTCTGCCAATTTGAATCCAGATGGACAATGCCACAGCAGTGGCATATGTCAACCACCTGGGGGGACTCGGAGTTCTCTGGCCTCGGCCGAGGTATCCAAGATCCTCCTTTGTGCAGAGGCAACGGTTCCAGTGATATCCGCGGTGCATATACCCAGCGTGGACAATTGGGCTCCAACTTCCGCAGCCGAGAGGACCTTGCGGCAGGGGAAATGTCCTTGCATCAGGAGGTCTTCCATCAGATTTGTCTTCAATGGGGGTTTCGAATATGGACCTCACAGCATCCCGAATCAACAGGAAGGTCCCACGGTTCATCTCCAGGTCTCGCAATCCTCTCGCAGTAGGCGTTGAGGCTCTGGCCATTCATTGGTCGCAGTCCATGCTCCCTTATCTGTTTCCACCCCAGCCCTTGCTTCCCAAGCTGTTAAAAAAGATCAAGGCGGAAGGGGTGCCAGTCATTCTGGTCGTCCCAGATTGGCCCAGGAGATCTTGATTTCCAGAGATCGTCAATCTTCTCACCGATGCCCCATGGCGGCTTCCAGACAGACCCAATCTGCTGTCTCAGGGTCCGATCTGCCACCCGAATTCTCAGTCGCTCAGTTTAACGGCATGGCTTTTGAGACCGCAGTTCTAAGAGCGTCCGGCCTTTCAGATCGGGTGATTCACACTATAATCCAGGCCAGGAAGCCTTCATCTTCCAGGATCTACTATCGTACCTGGAAGGCTTACTTCCTTTGGTGCGAGTCCAACCACGTTTCACCTATGTCCTCTTCCCTTCCTTTCATTTTGGCCTTCCTTCAGGCAGGACTAGATTTGGGCTTCACTCTTAGTTCCCTAAAGGGCCAGGATTCTGCGCTCTTCATCCATGCTGTCCCTCCGTACAGGGCTCCTGTGGATTCATGGGATTTGAATCTTGTGCTGGAGGTTCTGAGGGGTTCCCCCTTTGAGCCTCTCAGGGAGGTTTCCCTGTCAGTTCTATCCTGGAAGGTGGCCTTTCTTGTGGCCATCACCTCTATCCGGCGCATTTCCGTGTTGATGGCCCTTTCTTGCCGACCTCTTTTCTTTGTTATCCACAAGGACAAGTTGGTCCTGAGTCTTCCGCCTTCCTTCCTTCCTAAGGTGGTTTCCACCTTCCACCTCAATGAGGACATTGTTCTACCTTCCTTTTGTCCAGCTCAGACTCATCCTCTGGAGTGATCATTGAACAAACTGGACCTTGTCAGAGCGGTGACGGTCTACCTTGCTAGGACGGCCGCTTTCCAGAAGACCGATTCTCTTTTCGTCATTCCTGATGGCATGCGTAGAGGCCTGCCGGCTTCCAAGGCGACTATTGCTCGCTGGATCAGAATGGCAATTTTAGAGGCTTACCAGGTCAAGAACAAAGTGCCCTCTCCTGGGATTAAGGCTCACTGTACCCGGGCAGTCAGTGCCTCCTGGGCGGTGCACCACAGGGCTTCCGCCCCACAGCTTTGCAAAGTGGCAACCTGGTCGTCCATCCACACGTTCGCCAAATTTTACAAGGTCCATACCTATGCTTCGGCAGATGGCAGCCTAGGCAGAAGAATCTTGCAGGCGGCAGTGGTGAGTTCTCTGACCTGATGGAAGTCTGTTTTTTCCCACTCCAGGGACTGCTTTGGGAAGTCCCATGGTTCCTGTGTCGCCCAATGAGGTGATAGAGAAAACAGGATGTTTGGTTGCTTACCGTAAAATCTGTTTCTCGGACCCTTCATTGGGGGACACATCCCTCTCCCATGTTATTTAGTTTATGTTGTTCTGTGTTCTGTGACTGTTCTCATGTTTACAGTTCTCAGGTTTGTGGTTATGTTATTTCAACCTTATTTTTTTCTCATCCAGCTATCTCACTAACTGAAGTTCATAATGCCAGTCGGTGGGGTGTACACTGCAGAGGAGGAGCTAACTTTTTGTGCATAGTGTCAGCCTCCTAGTGGCAGCAGCATACACCCATGGTTCCTGTGTCCCCCAATGAAGGCTCCGAGAAACAGATTTTACGGTAAGCAACCAAAAATCCTGTTTTCATCCTTTGATAAAAGATTGGGTAAGAATTAATCATAGTATTGTGAAACACTTTGTTTGTATTTTGTAATGCTATTCTGTGCATTTGTGTATGTACTATTATATGTCTATGTGTCATGAACACCATAAGATATTTTAAATTTGTATTCAGAGTTGAGCACAAAATAATCATTTTTAGGTGGGGTAATGGTGAAAAAATCCTTCTATTGAAGCTTTTTCCCACATTTAGATTCCAGCATTACTAGCTTCCATTACCAGAATTATTGGAAACTTCTCCATTAGAGCACAAGATACAGTCATAGCAACATATGTGATGCCCTTCCATGACAGTTTTTCTTGATCCTGGAAAACACTCTTCTGAGCACCGGCTGTATGGTACCTATAGGAAAAAGAAAAAAAAAATTGAAATTTTAGAAATGCAAAAACATACAAATAAAAAATGAAACATTGAATTGTCTGAATTGAGGGCATTTCCTTAATCCTAGAATTTGTCATACAGCAGTTTATGATTATTTGCGTGTGTGTGTTCTGAAGAATAATGTACAGACTTCTGCTGAAGTCTAAGAGTGCCGTTCGTGCTCGAAACACGTCCAGCAACTACATGGTAGCTTCCATCCAATTGATGTAACTTTTTGCTTGTCAGCAGTTTTCCATATTTTAATATGTTTAAATAAATTTTTGATACTTTTTATTCCTGGAGCTGGATTTTTCTTTCCATGTGCACAAATTTCAACATCAGACAGAGATGTTTTTTCCTTGCTCGGACACCATGTGGGCTACAGACGAATGTTTCTACTGGATGAGCAGAAAAGTTTTTCTGTTTTCTATAGTGATAGGAATACCTGATACCCAAATGCAATAGACTATTGCATGAGCTAACCAAGCTCAGTGTTATGCTTACTATAGCCTAATGATTGACAGGGCTGTAGTTGGTTTAAACTCTATCAGCATCCCAAGAACATGGGGAGAGTTGAAAATGGCACTCCTTCCTGAGTTCACCTAGAAAGCACCAGGCCAAAAGTTTAATAACCTCAAGGCTCCTTTGGACCATGAGTGTCAAGACTCAGATGTAGCACGACACGGGACTAGGAGTATCTTCCCTGTCCCTATCACTAGGGGCCGACCTAGCTCGCCATATTCCCCAGGTTACTTCTGAAGGTGAAGATGCCGAGGCCACAACCTTGACTTCTCTCCTGAATCTGCTCTCCATCTGTTCCCTTCCCCCACCCAGGGAAGAGGGGAGCAGCCATTCGCTGTAGTACATCAACCAGAAGAACAAGGCAACATGAACAAGGGCAAGTGAAAATACCAGGCATACAAATAATCACTCACATATAATAGAGGAATAAAACGGGGTGTGGAGGATGAGGAAAATACAAAGTTAGAGGATGGAAAGTAATGGTTCCCGGACCATGATCAGACTGTGTTTTCAGAAATCTAAGCATGGGCGTAACCTCCATCTTTCTTCTTTACAAAGAGAAACCCCGCAGCATTGGGGATGAGGATCATCTGATATGAACATTTGACAAACTTTCTTTGATATAGTCCTTCATGTCTTGCCTCTCTGGACCAGAGATATTATGCATTCTGCTCTTGGGAAGCTTGGCCCCAGGAATAAGATTAATGGCTCAGTCATAAGAACAATGGGGAGGAAGTTCTTGGCATCCCTGCTCTGAGAACACATCCTCAAAGTCAGGCAGATATTTAGGCACAGACTGGATATCTACCGAAGCAAGCCGGGTACCCAAGCAGTGTCCTTGACAATACTCACTCTACTTTACAACTTCCTGAGTCTACCAATCTTCCACCGGTTTGTGCAGAGAAAGCCAAGGAAGTCTAGGATCCTTAGGAAAAGGCACGCCCTCTAGCACATAACAGTTCATTACTTCAGAGTGTATGGCGCCTACCTGAAGATGTAAACCTTGGACGACTTGTGGAAGTCAATGGCGATTATATGTATAATCCAGGACAGTGTATATCGATTGAAGCCCCGGACCTGGACTAACCTAGCATTGGTTAAGTTAAACCATGCCCCACTGTCCAGAATTTAAGATTCAACCACTTTAATTTCACCCAGGTGAATCTCAGCTGGCTGAAAAAATTGTGTCCTACGCATGGAGGTGATAAGTACACCCAGGTTGCTAACCTCCCTGCAACCAAGGCCTCTTAGTTTTCCGGTGGCTGATTACTGTGAGGTCAGGAAGGTCACATACCCACAAAATGGCCCTTTTTACCACAATAAAAACACACTCCCTTTTGCGCCGAACAACAGATTTTTTTCCAGAATTGAGATGCCACCTGATTGTTTTCCTCAGATGACTCAGTCCTGATCTCCCTTGTCGCTAGAATTCCCGCATATTGGGGTGTCTCCCTATGTCTCTGTAGAAGACCGCGATCAACCAGATAGCCAGAGACATGGCCACCTCGAGGGAGACTGAAGCCTCATACAGGGCTAAGGTATACTGAAAGCCGCTCACAGAACTGGCTACGGAGTGTAAGGTCATTCCACTTAGTATCTGTGGACCACCTCCAAAACTCAGAGCAATACTCCTGTGCCAGCTGGACTCTCTGCTGGACCTGGCGCAGTGTGGGCTCAGCCAAGGAGATGTGGTCTAGGACATCATATATGAGATCCGGTACCAGAAAAAATTCCTACACCGTCTGAAGAGACTGGTAGCCAGATGGGAGGGAAGACACCCATGCTTGGGGGTCCCCCTGAAGGAGTGAGATTATTTTCCCCACATGTTGCTCCTCTGTACCTGAGGAAACAGGACGTAAACTAAAGTACAGTTTACAGGCCTACCCGAAAACAGCAAACTTGTCACGCCCCCCCCCCTCCCCCCAGAGAACCTGTCAGGTGCAATCTTGGGTACCACTATAGTTTGCCTAGGAGACATGATTCCAACAAATGAGGTATAAGTGTGCTGCAAGACAACAGTGCATAGATATCCACCTACAGATTGTGCTGCTGCAGTTGCCCTGTCAGAGAAGTAGTAGTAAGATCCATAATGGATCAAAAAATAGTTTTAGTCAGAGCTAAAGTCATGACTCAGATATTGGTTGACCCGGGACCAAGGGCTGCATCCCGGGTTACTTCTGAAGGTGAAGATGCCGGGTCCACCAACCTTGCCTTGTCTCCTGAATCCGACCTCTGTCTGTTCCCTTCCCGCACTCAGTGAAGATTGGAGCAGCCGTGCACCGCAGTACAACAACCAATTGAGCAAGGTGACACGAACATGGGCAACTGGAAATGCCAGGAATACAAATATTCACTCACATACTGTATAACAGATGCATGCACCGGGTAGTGGAGGATGGGGAAAAACCAAAGTTAGTGGAGGAAAAGGAATTATCACACTTACAAACCCAAGCAACAGACACAGATAAATCCACTAAACCACATCTCATATAACTACCAAACAACTATCCTCTAAGCTATGCAGCATAAGCTAGATCTGACAAGGTGTTTCCATCAGTACCCGAATTATATAAGGTAGGAGAGGCTAACCATGCTCAGCTGAGAGCCCAGACCCCCCAGAGCTCCCAACATGGCCGATTAAACCCTTTGGTGACAAAAGACATTTACACCATTTAAAAAGAAGGTGAAATGGGGCTCAATGGTTAGAACTGCAGCCTTGCAGCGCTGGGATCCTGGGTTCAAATCCCACCAAGGACAACATCCGCAAGGTGTTTCTATCTTCTCCTCGTATTTGTGGGGGTTTCCTCCCACATTCCAAAGACATATTGATAGGGATTCTAACACCAGGATCTGGCTAAGTAATGGCGGCTGAACAGAGATTGCAGGGGTACATCCAGCTGCTGGAGGGCGTCTCTTGAGCATGCAACCTCGGCGCTGGATGTTACCGCAATAGCTGTTCAGGCTGCTAGCGTGGCTGCAGCAGCTTTACCCACTGCCACCTCTGTTCCGACCCTTTCTCACCTCCCTTTGCCTGAGAGATACTCAGGGGATAGTAAGTCCTTTAGGGTTTTCGTGAGCCAGTGTGGTATACACCTCGAGCTCCTGGCTGCACGTTTTCCCACTGAGCGGGCAAAGGTGGGATTCATAATCTCTCTCTTGTCGGACAGAGCGTTGGAGTGGCTACGCCGCTGTGGGAGCGCAACGCTCATGTGGTGCGGAGTGTTCCTCGGTTTCTGGACACTCTGAAACAGGTCTTTTTAGGACCTCAAGTCACCCATGATACAGCGCTCCAACTGCTGGCTTTGACTCAGGGTTCAACCATGGTCAGCCATTTTGCTGTTCACTTCCGGACTTTAGCGTCTGAGTTGGAATGGCTAGATAAAACCCTCATTCCCGTATTTTGGATGGGGCTGGCTGACCATGTGAAGGACACTTTGGCTACTAGGGAGATTCCTGCCACCCTGCAGGAGCTCATAGCTGTATCAACTCGCATAGACCTTAGTTTTCACGAGCGAAGGTTGGAGCGAGCCCAGTGTAGGCAGAGGTTTCGGCTGGCTCCCACCTTCGCCAGACTTTTGGAATCTCCAGTCCAGGCGTCCGAGTCACATGAGGCCACAGAGGTGACACGAGCGGGATCCAAGTCCCAGTCAGCTCGTGCACATAAGGTCTGTCATGTTTGCCGGCAGTCAGGACATCTTGTCTCCAAGTGTCCTCAGCAGTCGGGGAAACATCAGCGTCTAGTGGCAGTTGGAGGAGGTACATGAGACACGGCGATGTTTGTCTCAAAGTTGTCCTTCAAGGGGACAATTACTATCGGCTCATCCACTCTTATGGTAGAGCTATGCGTGGACTCTGGGACGGAGGGTAATTTTATGTCATCCGCTTTCGCCCAGCGTCACGCCATACCCCTGGTGATGCTCGCCAAGCCAGTAACCATTCGAGTGGTAAATGGGTCGACACTACCCTCCCTGATTACCCACCAAACCATTCCTATCACGCTTTCTGTATCTCCATCACATCATGAGATTATCTCCCTATTAGTCATTCCTCAGGGAATTGATGAGGTCCTGTTGGGGATACCATGGCTACGCTATCATTCTACTCATATAGAGTGGTGCTCTGGGAGAATTTTGGGATGTAGTAAATCCTGCGAGGGTAGATGTTAGAGGGAGTGCGTTCAGGTTGCTACAACACAGGTACCCGCAGATCTTTCCTCTCTCCCCAAGCACTATTGGCCCTATGCAGACGTGTTCTCCAAAAGGGCTGCAGAGACCCTTCAGCCTCACCGCCCCTATGACTGTCCTATTGACCTCTTGCCTGGTGCTGAGCCTCCCAGGGGTTGAGTCTATCCGTTGTCTCTCCTGGAGACGGAGGCAATGTCTCAGTACATCCAAGAGAATCTCGCAAGAGGATTCATTAGGAAGTCAGGGCTGGGTTCTTTTTTGTACAGAAGAAGACTGGAGACTTACGTCCATGCATAGACTATAGGGGTCTTAACGCCATCACCGTTAAGAACAAGTACCCATTACCCCTGATATCTGAGCTTTTTGATAGGCTACGGGGAGCAAGGGTATTTACCAAATTAGATCTGCGGGGTGCTTACAACCTGATTCGCATCTGTGAGGGGGACGAATGGAAGACGGCTTTTAACACCAGGGATGGGCACTATGAATATCTGGTGATGCCCTTCGGGCTCTGTAATGCTCCAGCCATTTTCCAAGACTTTGTGAACGACATTTTCCGGGATATGCTCACCACCTCGGTCGTAGTCTATCTGGATGATATTCTCATCTACTCTCATCTACTCTCCAGTTATGGACTCCCATCGGAGAGATGTTCGCAAAGTCTTCAACCTCTTAGGGGCAAACTCCCTCTACGACAAGTTGGAGAAGTATGTGTTTGAGCAGGAGTCCTTGCCTTTCCTTGGTTATATCATCTCTGCCCAGGGTTTGGCTATGGATCCTGCCAAGCTACAGGCTGTGATGGACTGGCAGAAACCCCCTTCACTTAAAGCGGTGCAGCGCTTTATGGGGTTCATTAACTACTATCGTCAGTTCATCCCACACTTCTCAACTTTGGTAGCTCCCTTGGTTGCCCTCACCAAGAAGGGAGCAAATCCCAAGTTGTGGTCAGAGGATGTCTCCAAGGCCTTTCTCTCGATTAAGTCACACTTTGCTAGTGCTCCCATCCTACATCGCCCCGATGTAGATAAGCCATTTGTCATGGAGGTGGATGCCTCATCCGTTGGTGCTGGAGCAGTCCTTTTCCAAAAGGATGCTCAAGGTCAGAAGCATCCTTGCTTCTTCTTTTCCAAGACCTTCACACCAGCAGAGAGGAATTATTCCATCAGGGACAGGGAGTTGCTAGCCAAGAAGTTGGCTTTTTCAGAGTGGAGACACCTCTTGGAGGGAGCTCGCTTTCCCTTCCAAGTGTTCACTGACCACAAGAACTTGGTATATATACAGATGGCCCAGCGGCTGAATTCTCGCCAGGCTAGATGGTCCCTGTTCTTCTTCCGGTTCCATTTTACTCTCCATTTTCTCTCTGGGGAGAAGAGCATTCATGCCGACGCTCTCTCCCGCTCTGTAGTGTCATTTGAGGAGGAGGAGGAGGAGCCTCGGCTTATTGTCCCTTCTGAGAGCCTGAGAACTGTGGCTCCGGTTTCGCTAGAGTCCGTGCCCCCGGGCTAGACTTTCGTACCAGCGAATTTGCGAATGGAGGTTCTCTCTTGGGCTCACTCGTCCAGAGTGGGTGGACATTTTGGGACCAAGAGGACATCTGAGCTTTTGGCGAGGACGTACTGATGGCCGCATATGGCCCGTGACGTTGGGGAATATATATTCGGGTGTGTGTCTCCTGCGCCCAGAATCGGTCTCCGCGACAACTCCCTGATTGGTTACTTTACCCCATGCCGGTGGCAGACAGGCCCTGGGAGATGGTCGGGATGGACTTCGTGGTGGGCTTACCCAAGTCTCGTAGCTGCACCATTATCTGGGTAGTCACCGATCATTTTTCCAAGATGGTGCATTTGGTGCCGCTTCCACTGTTACCTTCTGCACGGGCCTTGGCGGCGTTGTTCATAAAACATATTTTCCGCTTACATGGAATGCCTGATAAAATTGTCAGCGACCGGGGTCCCCAGTTTGCGTCTCGGTTTTGGAGAGAACTCTACTGTTTACTCAGCATAGGGCTGAATCTCTCCTCTGCATATCATCCCGAGACAAATGGGTTGGTAGAGAGAACCAACCAGACTCTGGTGACATACTTGCAACATTTTGTCTCTGCTATGCAGGATGACTGGGCATCTTTGCTACCTTGGGCGGAATTTGCATTGAACAATGCCGGAGTCTGACCAGTGGAATACTGGTCAGACTCCTTTTCTCCTTAATTACAGCCAGCATCCGCGTGTCCCTGTGCCCATGCCCGTGTCATCCACCGATTCTAGGGTGGCAGACTGGGCGGTGGAGGCACGTGACATCTGGGACCGCACACAGGATCTTCAAGGAGAGAATAAGGGTTTCGGCTGATACACACCGGCGCCCCGCTCTGACATTTGCTCCTGGCGACTTAGTGTGGTGCTCCGCCCGTAACATCAGGCTGCGAGTTGAGTCCACTAAGTTTGCGCCTCGCTACATTGGCCCGTTCAAGGTTCTGGAACAGGTCAACCCTGTGGCCTTGGTATCACAGATACTTTTCACGTTTCCCTCTTAAAGCCCGTTCATTTGTCCTGGTTTTCTGAGTCATCTGCCAGGACATCGGGATCATCCATGGATGAGTTTGAGGTGAATGCTATCGTGGGGTGCAAGGTGGTACGTGGCAAGAAATTTTATCTGGTGGACTGGAAGGGCCACAATCCAGAGGATAGAACCTGGGAGCCTGTGGAGCACATTCGGGCTCCGCTGCTCATTGCAGCTTTTGAGCATAGCGAGGCTCAAGGAGGGGGGCCCTAGGAAGGGGGGTAATGTTAGGAGTCGAGTTTCCTCTGCTGCACAGGGGGAATCTTGATCCGTTTCTGCTGCGGTCTCCCATTCTGCATCGACCGCAGTGCAGCCTGCTCAGTGGAGACGTCGCTCCCGGCATCTCACGGAGACTGATACTGTGCAAAGGGTTTCTACTGCCTCTCCAGGCTCTGCTATTGTACCCTGCACTGATCTGCGGCAAGATCTCTCAGTGGAGATTTAGGGTCACATGCTCAGGTACTGCAGCAACTCCATTGGTCCTTCTTTGAAGGCCCTGTACGTGCTGCAACTATTTAAGGCTCGCATGGCCGCAAGGCCATGCGCTAGTATCTTCCTAAGTTATGTGCTTTGCGCTACTGTGGTCATGCGTTTGTATGTGTTCAGGGACCCGGCTGAAATAAGGCACTAGAATGCTGGCACCTCCGGCGAGGAGATTGTGTTTGTGTGTATTCAGGGACCCGGCTGAAATAAGCCCCTAGAATGCTGGCACCTCCGGCGAGGAGTTTTGTGTGCATGCATGACCACTGGCTGCTCTCATTTGGGTAGTTAGCTCATGCCTTTGTGAAAGTCTAACAGGGCACAGAGCTTTGCTTTCTCAGCTGCTCTGTGAAGCTAACAGAGCTGGTTCATACCGCCATATAGTGCCGCCATTTACTTAGCAGCAGGTTCCTTCCTGCACGATGGATCCCGGGTTGCGAACGCACCAATCCCATCTAATAAATACTGTATATTCGGTGCGTTCCGCCAACCCTAACAGATTGTAATTTCTGTGTTGCTCCGTTTAGCACCTCCAAGTTTGGATTGCAGGTGACTACTAGAAATACCAGTTGCTTTCTTCTTTGGTTTTATAATGTAGGAAGTCATTCCTTGATCATAGAATGTTAGAGTTGGAAGAGACCTCCAGGGTCATCGTGTTCAACCCCATTCTTAATCCAGTATTCACTAAACTAAACCATCTCAGACAGATGTCTGTCCAGCCTCTGAAGACTTCCAATGAAGTACTTACCTCCTCTCATGGCCGCCTGTTCCTCTCATTGATCACCCTTACTGTCAAAAAGTTTTCTCTAATATCTAATCTGTATCTTCCCCATTCAGCTTCATTCCATTGTTTTTCATGTTTATATGTGCAAATCAGAATAAGGATTATCACTCTACACTGTGACAGCCCTTCGGATATTGGTAAACAGCTATTTCATCTCCTCTTAGCCTTTTTTGCAAGCTAAACATTTTCTGATCCTTTAACCGTTCCTTGTAGGACATACTTTGCAGTCTGCTTACTATCCCGATTGCTCTTTTCTGAACTTGTTCCAGTTTTTCAATATCTTTCCCTGAAAACAGCATTATATTCTTCTTTAGTCATGTCCCCTTCTTTCCATTTGATATACATTTTTTTTCCTTTTTAACAAGTGATTAAGTTCTGTGTTAATCCATCCTGGTCTCTTTAAATGCTTCCAAATCCTCCTTCATTTTTGGGATAGTTAATGATTGTTTAGTGAGGATTTCATTTAGATAAATCTCCAACTCTTCTTGGACATTTCTGTCCTTTAGAACATCCAGCTAGGGTTGAGCGAAACGGGTCGGCCATTTTCAGAAGTCGCTGACTTTTGGCAAAGTCGGGTTTCATGAAACCCGACCCGACCCCTGTGTGGGGTCGGCCATGAGGTCGGCCATCTTCTGAATCTGGTATCGGAATTCCGATACCGAGTTCCGATATGTTTGCAATATCGGAAATCGGTATCGGAATCCATATTTAAGTGTAAAATAAAGAATTAAAATAAAAAATATTGCTATACTCACCCTCTGACGCGCCCTGGTACTAACCCGCAGCCTTGCTTCCTTAGAATCAGCGCGTGAATGACCTTAGATGACGTCGCGGCTTGTGATTGGTCGCGCGACCGCCCATGTGACCGCTCACGCGACCAATCACAATCACAATCACTTAAATATGGATCCAAGGCCCTGAAGGAGAGTTTCCGCTCCTTCAGACCCTGGGAACCATTGGAAACCCAATGCACTGCATTGGGTTTCGTGTTTCGGCCGACCCCGACTTTTTTATAGGATCGGCCGATTTCACTCGACCCGACTTTTGAAAAAGTCGGGTTTCGTGAAACCCGACCCGATCCTATAAAAGTAAAAATCGCTCAACCCTACATCCAGCCATTGTACCCTTCTTACCTTTACCCTGAGTCCATTAAAATCTGCCTTTCTGAAGTCCAACCTTAAAGTCTGAGTCCTCACTGGTCTTCCTCTGCCTCCTACATTTCCAGCCACATTTACTTCTTTAACCATTTCCTCCCTGTTTGAAAGAATTAGGTCCAAAATTTCAGATCCACTTGATCTCTCTTCTCTTCTGATATTCTGGTGGCGCTTGCAATCTGGTTTTCAATTGCTCCTAGATGATATTCCTGATTAAAAAAGGTCTGTCTGATGCCCTAAAAGTGTCTGTCTGTGTATGTAGGGTTGGGACATATCCAACTGTATCCAATGGCTTGACTGTAGACAATAGAGTTTCTATGTGCTTTGGATTGAAACTGTTCTACTTAAGATAAATTGGATGGTCAACTGGCTTCTGATACAGGGGCATGTCCATTTTATTGTCCTGTATCTCAATGAATATGTCCAAAAAGTTAATTTCAGTACAGGAGCCGTTGAGTGTTAAGTTGATAAAAATAATTAAAGTGCTTTTGGAAAATCTTTAGGTCAGACTTTATCAACAAAATATTGTCAATGTCATGGTAATAGGCCAAAGACTTGATGGGACAAGTGGACAAAAAGTCACTCTCAAGCTTGGCTATGATAAGATTTGCATATTGTGGTGCCATCTCGCTTCCCATTGCTTTGCCAATTTCCTGGATGTGGAAACTTTGTATTATCACATATTAATATAAGTGCCTGCTAATTGTTCATGGAAAATACAGGAATTCATGGTGTTTCCATGGTGAAGTTTAAAACATGAATCCTCACCCATGATTACTTTGCATGTGTTTTCATATATTTACAGGAGACTGTCACGACAATAGGAAGCAAAATGGCACCATAATATAAAAATCTTTTTGTGACCAAATTAAAAGTTACTTTCGTCATCTTACCCCCATCAGGTCTATGGCCTATTACCATTACATTGAAGATATGTTAACCATCTGAACAGAGTTTCAGCAAGAGCTGAACATTTTCATCAGTTTCATCCCACCATCAAATTATCACTGAACTACTTCTGTACTGAAATCAACTTTTTGGCCACTATCACTTTACAGAACAATGAAATAAAAACTTCCCTTTACCAGAAGCCTTACATACCTTACATTGAACAGTATTGATCCAAAACACAAGAAACATCTTATGTCTACAGTCAAGTCATTAGGTACAATCAGCTATGTTCCAACCTTATAGATAAAGACAAACACCTTTGGGCCCTCATTAAGACCTTGTTTAATAAGGGTTACCATCAAAGAACAATTGAAAACCAGATTGCAAGAGCCACTAGAATACCATGGAATGATCTCCTACATTGCAAAACCAAGGAAGAAAGCAGCAAGGTGCCTCCAGTAGTCACTAGTGTTGAGCATTCCGATACTGCAAATATCGGGTATCGGTCCAAACTGAGTTCCGATATTTTTGCGATATCGGAAATCGGAATCGGAAGTTCCTATAAGTTCCAAGTCATCTTCGGCGTGTGCGGTGCTTATGGTTCCCAGGGTCTGGAGGAGAGGAGACTCTCCTTCAGGCCCTGGGATCCATATTCATGTAAAAAATAAAGAATAAAAATAAAAAATATGGCTATACTCACCCTCGGACGGCCCCTGGCTCTCAGCGGTGCAACCGGCAGCCTCCGTTCCTAAGAATGCAGTGAGTGAAGGACCTTCAATGACGTCACGGTCACATGAGTGGTCACGTGAGCGGTCGCGTGACTGCGACTTCATCAAAGGTCCTTCACTCACTGCATTCTTAGGAACAGAGGCTGCCGGTTGCACCGCTGAGAGCCAGGGGCCGTCCAAGGGTGAGTATATCCATATTTTTTATTTTTATTATTTATTTTTTACATGAATATGGATCCCTGGGCCTGAAGGACAGTCTCCTCTCCTCCAGACCATGGGAACCATCCAGGATCACTTCTGATATTTGTGTCCCATTGACTTGCATTGGTATCGGGTATCGGCGATATCCGATATTTTTTGGACATCGACCGATCCCATCCGATACCGATACCTTTGAATATCGGAAGGTATCGCTCAGCACTAGTAGTCACATACAATGCAAAACTGGAGTTGTTAAGGGGAGCAGCATGAAATTAAAACGTCTATTACAAAAAATTACGCAATTAAAATCTATATTTCCAGCCCTGTGTTTTATGAAGCTCCTAAATCTAAGAAGCATCGTTTTCAGAAACTTCCTGCCCTTTCCAACAACAGCAGAAAAGTTTCCCTGCAACCAGAAAAAAATGTAAAACTTGTCCATTTATTATGACAATAAACAAGATAAATATTCAGAGCTCACATGTATCAAATATCCAACTGGGGGGTTGTATGTAAGGGCGATGCAACAAAAGCTTAGACCAAGGATTAGTGATAAGCGAGTATACTCGTTGGTCGGGTTTTCCCGAGCACGCTCGGGTGATCTCCGAGTATTTGTGACTGCTCGGAGATTTAGTTTTCCTTGCTGCATCTGGATGATTTGCAGCTACTAGACAGCTTGATTACATGTGGGGATTCCCTAGCAACCAGGCAACCCCCACATACACTCAGGATGCCTAGCAGCCGTAAATCAACCAGCTGTGGCAAGGAAACCTCAGGCAACCCCCACATGTACTCAGGCTGGCTAGCAGCCGTAAATCAACCAGCTGCGGCAAGGAAAACTCAGGCAACCCCCACATGTACTCAGGCTGGCTAGCAGCCGTAAATCAACCAGCTGCGGCAAGGAAAACTAAATCTCCGAGCAGTCATAAATACTCGGAGACCACCCGAGCTTGCTCAGGAAAACCCGAGCAACGAGTATACTCGCTCATCACTACCAAGGATGAATTTTCACTGCCACAGAATAAAAAAATAATATATTTGCCTATGGCTAAACTTATTTTCCAGCTCTTATCACAGCATCATGGGCAGGAAATTGCTAGAATTGAAAGCCAACTTCAAATCTCAGAGAGACAGAAGATTTTGTGAGTTCAATCTTAGGATGAACTTTGACACATTTAAAATAATAGTTATTAATATGTCACACGGATTTATGTATTTTTACAAAAATTAGGGAATGTGCTCCTCAGACCATTTGGGGGCATCAGAACCTTGAACCAGACCTCAGTCACAGGACAAGACATCTTTCACACTCCTTATCCATGAACCTTTCCAATATTTACTGCCACAACGTGTTTCCTGATATTCCCATATCAATAGTTCTGCTTCACATCATTTGTCTCATGACTAATTCTATGTCATCTTGTGTACGAATATGAGGTTCTTAAGATTTTGAGCCAAACTGAGCCTGATGAAGAGACCTGAGTAGTCTCGAAAGCTGCAAAGTATTACTTTCTTTTCATTTAGCCCTTTAGTTATATCAACCACTGAAGACTTTTATTTTTTATCTGCTGGCTAACACAGTAGAACGATATATTTTTACTGCAGCAATTTATAAATTTGTGTTTTGATATTGCCTTGTATAATATCTTTGTGACTTACCTTATTATTAATCCAAATTATATCTGAAGATGAAATATTCAGTTGCTGATCAGGTGGAAGTGATCCATCAAATGTGCCAACATTTGCTGTGAGTCCTTTTAGATTGTCCACTATTGAAGTATTATGATGTTGTTCAGTTATAAAATTAAGAATCTCTAATGTTTCAGGTATTTGACCTTTATCATTAATGCACACTTTTTCTGCTTTTGAATCATTGATACATAATAGCTTCATGTAATGTCTTAACTACAACATGAATACAATAATTATTTAGCAATGTTTTTGTACGAGTTCTCTAAACATAAAAACTCTAGTTATATTCTATGATATTGTGATTAAAAACTCAGAAGTCAGTTTTACTGCAAGACTAGAAGTTTTTAAGCAACGCATTGACTCCAAAGGAAATGAAGAAGGAAGAGGAGACAATTGGAGGATGGGATTGGATGCAGTGCATTTCAGAATTTCACAGTGTTTAATGTTGAAAACAAATATAAGTTCATTGTGTTCATCCTATAACCTAAAATGTTGAACCAGAGGACGACAATAAAAACATGAGACAAATACCAATTTCCTAATATTTAGAAAAAGGAATCCTTCACGGTTTCACATACGGCAAACAGATTAGTTGTCTGGATCAATGTCCCATCATAGAATATATAATACCCATAACTAGGGTTGAGCGAAACAGATCGGCAAATTTCAAAAGTCGCCGACTTTTGGCAAAGTCGGGTTTTGTGAAACCCGACCCGATCCCACTGTGGGATCGGGTCGGCGGTCGGCGATCTTTTCTCCAAAGTCGGGTTTCGTTTTATATATATATATATATATATATATATATATATACTAGATTGTGGCCCGATTCTAACACATCGGGTATTCTAGAATATGCATGTCCCCGTAGTATATGGACAATGATGATTCCAGAATTCGCGGCAGACTGTGCCCGTCGCTGATTGGTCGAGGCAACCTTTATGACATCATCGTCGCCATGGCAACCATTATGACATCTACGTCGATACTGTGCCCGTCGCTGAATCAGAAATGTGGGATTTCTACGTCCTTTATGACATCATCGTCGCTGTGCCCGTTGCTGATTGGTCGAGGCCGCGCGGCCTCGACCAATCAGAGACGCGGGATTTCTACATCGATGCTGTGCCGGTCTCTGATTGGTCGAGGCCTGGCGGCCTCGACCAATCAGAGACGCGGGATTTCCAGGACAGACAGACAGACAGACAGAAAGACAGACAGACAGAAAGACAGACAGACTGAAAAACCCTTAGACAATTATATATATAGATACTGTATATACATTGTTGTGAACAGGTAATTCAGAACCACAATGGACCTTGAAGTTCAGAGCACACAAAGTGACCTGACAATTACAAAAAACATAGGACGAGCTCTGAGACGTGGGAACTCTACTGACCGCAATCCCTAATCCTATCCAACCACACTAGAGGTAGCCGTGGAGCGCTCCTGACCAGACCTATGCGCCTCGAGCACAGCCTGAGAAACTAGCTAGCCCTAAGAAAAGAAAAATAAGCCTAGCTTGCCTCAGAGAAATACCCCAAAGGAAAAGGCAGCCCCCCACATATAATGACTGTGAGTTGAGATGAAAATGCAAACGCAGAGATGAAATAGATTTAGCAAAGTGAGGCCCAACTTACTGAACAGACTGAAGATAGGAAAGATTGCTTTGCGGTCAACACAAAACCCTACAAATAACCACGCAGAGGGGGCAAAAAGACCCTCCGCACCGACTAACGGTATGGAGGTGCTCCCTCTGCGTCCCCGAGCTTCCAGCAAGCAAGAAAAACCAAAATAGCAAGCTGGACAGAAAAAATAGCAAACAAAAATAACACAAGCAAAACTTAGCTTATGCAGGAAGACAGGCCACAGGAACGATCCAGGAGAAAGCAAGACCAATACTAGAACATTGACTGGAGGCCAGGATCAAAGCACTAGGTGGAGTTAAATAGAGCAGCACCTAACGACTTAACCTCATCACCTGAGGAAGGAAACTCAGAAGCCGCAGTACCACTCTCATCCACCAAAGGAAGCTCATAGACAGAACCAGCCGAAGTACCACTCACGACCACAGGAGGGAGCTTGGCCACAGAATTCACAACAATATATATATATATATATATATTCATATTTACTTCAGTGCGATAATGTTGAAAAGCCGGTAATTCAATTGCCGGCTTTTCATTTCTCCTTCCTAAACCCGACATGATATGAGACATGGTTTACATACAGTAAACCATGTCATATTCCCATTTTTTTTGCATATTCCACACTACTAATGTTAGTAGTGTGTATGTGCAAAATTTGGGCTCTGTAGCTTTTAAATTTAAGGGTTAAATCACGGAAAAAATTGGCGTGGGCTCCCGCGCAATTATCTCTGCCAGAGTAGTAAAGCCAGTGACTGAGGGCAGATATTAATAGCCTGGAGAGGATCCATGGTTATTGCCCCCCCCCTGGCTAAAAACATCTGCCCCAGCCACCCCAGAAAAGGCACATCTGGAAGATGCGCGTATTCTGGCACTTGGCCACTCTCTTCCCATTCCCGTGTAGCGGTGGAATATGGGGTAATGAAGGGTTAATGTCACCTTGCTATTGTAAGGTGACATTAAGCCAGATTAATAATGGAGAGGCGTTAATTCTGACACCTATCCATTATTAATCCAATTGTATGAAAGGGTTAAAAAAACACACACACACATTATTAAAAAGTATTTTAATGAAATAAACACGCAGGTTGTTTTAATATTTTGTTGCTTTCTCAATCCACCTGAAGACCCTCATTCTGTAACAAATAAAAAATAATAAACCAACAATATACATACCTTCCGTTAATCTCTAACGTCCCACGATGTAAATCCATCTGAAGGGGTTAAAATATTTTACAGGCAGGAGCTCTGCTATAATGCAGATGTGCTCGTGCCTGTAAAACCCCGGGGAATGAAGGTAATGTAGATCAATGACCTATAGTTACCTTCAGTCGCGGTGATGCGCCCTCTGCTGGATGTCCTCAAATGACCTCGAGCTTGGGAACTTTCCTGGGAAGTTCATATCATGTCGGGTTTAGGCAGGAGAAATGAAAAGCCAGCAATTGAATTACCAGCTTTTCTGCTATATTGCGCTGAAGTAAATATAAAAAAAAAAATCCCATTGACTTGCATTGGGTTTCGTGTTTCGGCCGATCCCTGACCCCGACTTTTCAATAAGATCGGCCGATTTCACTCGACCCGACTTTTGAGAAAGTCGGGTTTCGCAAAACCCGAATCGACTTCAAAAAATGAAAAGTTGCTGAACCCTACCCATAACCTGTAACATTATAATTTTCAAGAAAAGCAATCAGCCCATTCCCCCTTGAACTTTTTTGTTACACAGCAATTATAACATCATGTGGCAGATAATTCCGTAATCTCACTGCTCTTACAGTAAAGAATTGCTTTCTGGTTTTATGATTAAACCTTCTGTTAAGTGCCAGGATTCTCCCTCTGCGCAGGATGGATCCCAAGCCTTGTCTTCTCCTATGGTCCAGGTTTTGCTTTACTGAGCATGCTCATGGATTGGCCAGTGGAGCAAGGTCCTGTCAGATTAACAGAAACTATAATAGGATCTGTGGCGCACCTGTTGATGCGCTAAGATCAATTAGGTTTGGTGTGTATGAGGAACCTAACATGAGTGTGGCAGAGCATCTTTCCATTGCCGTGGGTGATTGGCACAGCCACCTGCTAGTCCACTGAGTGACATTAACTCAGTGCATGTCTGTTAACCTCACTGCTAGTCTCGCCATTGTCTTCTTATCTGCAGTGTGCAGTGTACCATCTCTGCACAGTGGACCCCGGGTGGTGAACGCACTTCATTATTATAATTTATTTAGTGCGCTCCGCCTACTCTAACAGTATCTTAGAGCCAGTGTCTGGCTACCAATGGTGGATGAGCAGTGTTAACGGTGGTATATCCAGCAGATGGAGGGCAGGTTGTTCTCTCTTCAGCACGTGACCTCAGCTGTGGATGTTACCACTGTAGTGGCCCAGGCAGCCGCTAAAGCTGCGACTCATGTGTCCACTGCCACCTCTGTTCCATCTCTCTCTCATCTCCCTCTGTCCGATAAGTTCACAGGAGACAGTAAAACCTCTAAGGGATTCGAGAACCAGTGTGCTATACATATGGAGTTGCTGGCATCAGGTTTCCCATCTGAACAGTCTAAGGTGGGATTCGTCATCTCTCTGTTGACAGACAGAGCACTGGAGTGTGCTACACTGCTGTGGGAGTGCAATGATCTGGTGGTGCAGAGCATCTCATGTTTTTTGAGCACTTTGAAGCATGTATTTTTGGGACCTCGTGTCACCCACAATACTGCGCTCCAACTTTTGGATTTAACCCAGGGCTCCTCCATGGTCAGCCATTTTGCCATCTGTTTCTGGACTCTAGCTTTGGAGCTGGATAAATTCCTCATCCCAGTGTTTTGGAGGGGACTGGCTGATCATGTAAAGGATGATCTGGCCACTAGGAAGATTCCAGCTACACTGGAGTAATTAATATTGGTTTCCACTCTTCGGCATTCTGAGCATGGGTTGGGGTGAGCCCAGTGTCAGCAGAGGTTTCAGCTGGCTTCAAATTTTGCCAAGCCTCTGGAATCTCTGGCCCAGGTTTCTGAGCCTTAGGAGGCCATGGAGGTTTCTCGAGCGGGACCCAAGTCTCGGTCCACTCATACACCCCCGGTCTGCCATATTTGTAGGCAACCTGGTCAATATTACAACAAGTGTGCCCAACGGCAGGGAAATTACCTCATCTAGTGGCTGTAGGAGGAGGCTCACTAGACATAGTTGCATTTTCCTTCAAGTTGACCTTTAGAGCGACACTCTCTTTTGGCTTGACCACCTTTTCGGCAGAGGCATGTGTGGACTCCGGGTCTGAGGTCAATTTTATGTCCAACTGCACACTATACCCCTGGTAATGCACTCCAAGGCAGTTACATCTGGGTGGCAATTTGGGCTGCATTGCCATTACAAATTACACATCAGACCATTCCACTCTCTCTGGTCATGTCTCCAGAACATCAGGAGATAATTTTGTTGCTGGTTATTCCCAAGGGTATCAACGACTAATTATTAGGAATACCCTGGTTGCGCCACCACTCCCCTCATATTGACTGGTTTACTGGAAGCATATTAGTTTGGAGTGGGTCATGTAAGGAAAGATGTTTAAGGGCTCCGGTTCAGGTTGTCACATCTGAGGTCCCCGCAGATCTAACACCTCTTACTAACCAGTAGGGTTGAGCGAAACGGGTCGAACATTTTCAAAAGTCGCCGACTTTTGGCTAAGTCGGGGTTTCATGAAACCCGATCCGACCCCTGTGCGGGGTCGGCCATGCGGTACGCGACTTTCGCGCCAAAGTCGCGTTTCAATGACGCGAAAAGCGCCATTTCTCAGCCAATGAAGGTAAACGCAGAGTGTGGGCAGCGTGATGACATAGGTCCTGGTCCCCACCATCTTAGAGAAGGGCATTGCAGTGATTGGCTTGCTGTCTGCGACGTCACAGGGGCTATAAAGAGGCGTTCCCGCCGACCGCCATCTTACTGCTGCTGATCTGAGCTTAGGGAGAGGTTGCTGCCGCTTTGTCAGAAGCAGGGATAGCGTTAGGCAGGGTCCATTAACCACAAAACCGCTTGTGCTGCAGCGATTTGCACTGTCCAACACCACCCTCGGTGTGCAGGGACAGTGGAAGTTTTTTTTTTTTTTTTTTTCCCCTCAGCGCTGTAGCTCATTGGGCTGCCCTAGAAGGCTCCCTGATAGCTGCATTGCTGTGTGTACGCCGCTGTGCAAACCAACTGCTTTTTTCAAAGCACAAATCCTCTTGTTCCTTCCTTTCTGCACAGCTATCTTTTTTGTTTGTCCACACTTTTTATTTCATTTGTGCATCAGTCCACTCCTTATTGCTGCCTGCCATACCTGGCTGAGATTACTGCAGGCAGGGAGATAGTAGCTGCCTGCCATACCTGGCTGAGATTACTGCAGGCAGGGAGATAGTAATTGTAGGACATTCCCTGTTTTTTTTTTTTTTTTTTTTTTGGTGGGAGATTAAGATTGGCAATTTGGCATTTCTGCTAGAGTGCCATCCCTGTGTGTGCCATCTCTCTCACATAGTGGGCCATAGAAAGCCTTTTCATTTTTCTGTATTTTTTTTTGTGGGGTGTATAAATTCTCCCTGATAAAAATACAGTGGGAGATTAATATTGGCCTTTGGGCTTGTGTGCCAGTCCTGAGTGTGCCATCTCTCTCACAAATAGTGGGCCATAGAAAGCCTATTTATTTTTTTTTTTGGTTTTATAAATTCTCCCTGAAAAAAAGGGAGATTAATATTGGCCTCTGGGCTTGTGTGCCAGTCCTGAGCGTGCCATCTGTGCCAGCCCTGAGCGTGCCATCTCTCTCACAAATAGTGGGCCATAGAAAGCCTATTTAATTATTTTTTTTGTTTTATAAATTTTCCCTGAAAAAAGGGAGATTAATATTGGCCTCTGGGCTTGTGTGCCAGTTGTGAGCGTGCCATCTGTGCCAGTCCTGAGCGTGCCATCTCTCTCACAAATAGTGGGCCATAGAAAGCCTATTTAAATATTTTTTTGGTTTTATAAATTCTCCCAGAAAAAAAGGGAGATTAATATTGGCCTCTGGGCTTGTGTGCCAGTCCTGAGCGTGCCATCTGTGCCAGCCAGCCCTGAGCGTGCCATCTCTCTCACAAATAGTGGGCCATAGAAAGCCTATTTAATTTTTTTTTTTGTTTTATCAATTTTCCCTGAAAAAAGGGAGATTAATATTGGCCTCTGGGCTTGTGTGCCAGTTGTGAGCGTGCCATCTGTGCCAGTCCTGAGCGTGCCATCTCTCTCACAAATAGTGGGCCATAGAAAGCCTATTTAAATATTTTTTTGGTTTTATAAATTCTCCCAGAAAAAAAGGGAGATTAATATTGGCCTCTGGGCTTGTGTGCCAGTCCTGAGCGTGCCATCTGTGCCAGCCAGCCCTGAGCGTGCCATCTCTCTCACAAATAGTGGGCCATAGAAAGCCTATTTAATTTTTTTTTTTGTTTTATCAATTTTCCCTGAAAAAAGGGAGATTAATATTGGCCTCTGGGCTTGTGTGCCAGTTGTGAGCGTGCCATCTGTGCCAGTCCTGAGCGTGCCATCTCTCTCACAAATAGTGGGCCATAGAAAGCCTATTTAAATATTTTTTTGGTTTTATAAATTCTCCCAGAAAAAAAGGGAGATTAATATTGGCCTCTGGGCTTCTGTGCCAGTCCTGAGCGTGCCATCTGTGCCAGTCCTGAGCGTCCCATCTCTCTCACAAATAGTGGGCCATAGAAAGCCTATTTTATTTTTTTTTTGGGTTTTAGAAATTCTCCCTGAAAAAAGGGAGATTAATATTGGCCTCTGGGCTTGTGTGCCAGTTGTGAGCGTGCCATCTGTGCCAGTCCTGAGCGTGCCATCTCTCTCACAAATAGTGGGCCATAGAAAGCCTATTTAAATATTTTTTTGGTTTTATAAATTCTCCCAGAAAAAAAGGGAGATTAATATTGGCCTCTGGGCTTCTGTGCCAGTCCTGAGCGTGCCATCTGTGCCAGTCCTGAGCGTCCCATCTCTCTCACAAATAGTGGGCCATAGAAAGCCTATTTTATTTTTTTTTTGGGTTTCAGAAATTCTCCCTGGAAAAAAAAAGGGAGATTAATATTGCCCTTTGGGCTTGTGTGCCAGTACTAAGCGTTCCATCTCTCTCTCTCTCTCAGTCAGTGGGCCATAGAACGCATATTTTTGGTTTTATTTGTTTTCTAAATTCTCCCTGAAAAAATCATTTTATTTTATTTGGTTTCTAAATTCTTCCTGATAAAATCATATTTTTTTTATTATTTTTATTTCTAAAGTCTCCCTGAAAAAAAAAAAAAAAAAACAACCAAAAAAACAGTGGGAGATTAATATTGGCCTTTCTGCTTGTGTGCCAGTCTTGACTCCTGGGTGTGCCATCTCTCTCTCTCTCTCTCTCTCTCTCTCTCTCTCTCCAATTGTGGTCCATAGAAAGCCTATATTTTTTTTCCTTGATTTGGGTTCTAAAATCTACCAGAGAAAATAACTACATCAATCATTGGTAGAAAAATATTGGCCTCTGGGTTTGTGTGCCACTCCTGACTCCTGTGTGCGTCATCTCTCAGTCAGTGGGCCATAGAACGCCTATTTTTGGTTTTATTTGTTTTCTAAATTCTCCCTGAAAAAATCATTTTATTTTATTTGGTTTCTAAATTCTTCCTGATAAAATCATATTTTTTTTATTATTTTTTTTTCTAAAGTCTCCCTGAAAAAAAAAAAAAAAAACAGTGGGAGATTAATATTGGCCTTTCTGCTTGTGTGCCAGTCTTGACTCCTGGGTGCGTCATCTCTCAGTCAGTGGGCCATAGAACGCCTATTTTTGGTTTTATTTGTTTTATAAATTCTCCCTGAAAAAATCATTTTATTTTATTTGGTTTCTAAATTCTTCCTGATAAAATCATATTTTTTTTATTATTTTTTTTTCTAAAGTCTCCCTGAAAAAAAAAAAAAAAAAACAACAAAAAAAAACAGTGGGAGATTAATATTGGCCTTTCTGCTTGTGTGCCAGTCTTGACTCCTGGGTGTGCCATCTCTCTCTCTCTCTCTCTCTCTCTCTCTCTCTCTCTCTCTCTCCAATTGTGGTCCATAGAAAGCCTATATTTTTTTTCCTTGATTTGGGTTCTAAAATCTACCAGAGAAAATAACTACATCAATCATTGGTAGAAAAATATTGGCCTCTGGGTTTGTGTGCCACTCCTGACTCCTGTGTGCGTCATCTCTCAGTCAGTGGGCCATAGAACGCCTATTTTTGTTTTTATTTGTTTTATAAATTCTCCCTGAAAAAATCATTTTATTTTATTTGGTTTCTAAATTCTTCCTGATAAAATCATATTTTTTTTATTATTTTTTTTTCTAAAGTCTCCCTGAAAAAAAAAAAAAAAAAAAAAAAAAAAAAAAAAACAGTGGGAGATTAATATTGGCCTTTCTGCTTGTGTGCCAGTCTTGACTCCTGGGTGTGCCATCTCTCTCTCTCTCTCTCTCCAATTGTGGTCCATAGAAAGCCTACATTTTTTTTCCTTGATTTGGGTTCCAAAATCTACCAGAGAAAATAACTCCATCAATCATTGGTAGAAAAATATTGGCCTCTGGGCTTGTGTGCCACTCCTGATTCCTGTGTGCGTCATCTCTCACTCAGTGGCCCATAGAAAGCATATAGTTTGTTACATTTGTTTTCTAAATTCTCCCTGCAAAAATCTATTTTTTTTTTTTTGGGGGGTTTCTAAAGTGTTCCTGAAAAAAATAAAAATAAAAAAAAAATAATAGTGTGACATTAATATTAACATTTGTGCTTCAGTGACAGTCCTGCGTGTGGGGCATCTCTCTAATTTGCAGCCACCAAAAAAAGAGTGTGTAACATTGGGCCTGATTTTCGCTGTGGTCTCACCAACCTGTAAAGGGGTAGCTAAATCATACTGAAGTTATAGCTCACCGTGTAAGTTGTGTGACTGCAACAAATAACGTTAGTTTGGTTACGTTTTTAAAACAATGAGGAAGTCTAGTGGAAGAGGTCGTGGCCGGGGGCGTTCATTGTCAGCTGGTAATGAGGGTAGTGGTAGTGGTGGAGCATCAGGTGGTCGTGGGGGAAAAAATATTGCACCTAAGTCTGGAGCTGTGGAGCCAGGTTCGTCGTCCGGCTACACAAGGCCTCGAACGCTCCCTTTTCTGGGATTAGGAAAACCGCTTTTAAAGCCGGAGCAGCAAGAGCAAGTTTTGGCTTATCTTGCTGACTCAGCCTCTAGCTCTTTTGCCTCATCTCGTGAAACTGGTAAAAGTAAAAGCAGCGCGTCGTTAGTGGATGTTCACGGTCAGGGACAAGTCACTTCCTTGTCCTCTTCAGCAAAAACAACAACAGAGAAGAATGCAGCAGGCGACACAACGGGTTACTCCATGGAGCTCTTTACACATACCGTCCCTGGCTTAGAAAGTGAAGCAGTTAACAGTCCATGCCCATTACAAATTGAATCTGACATGGAGTGCACTGACGCACAGCCACAGCCAGACTACTATGCTGGTCCTTTGACTCAGACCACAACATTGCCCTCGCAGGGTGCTGATCAAGAATCAGACCCTGATGAGACTATGTTGCCCCATCACGAACGCTATACCACCGAACGACACGGTGACACAGACGAAGTTGCGCAGGAGGTACAAGAAGAGTTATTAGATGACCCAGTTCTTGACCCCGATTGGCAGCCATTGGGGGAACAGGGTGCAGGCGGCAGCAGTTCTGAAGCAGAGGAGGAGGAGGGGCCGCAGCAGGCATCAACATCGCCACAGGTTCCATCTGCCGGGCCCGTATCTTGCCCAAAACGCGTGGCAAAGCCAAAACCTGGTGGAGGACAGCGTGGCCATCCGGTTAAAGCTCAGTCTGCAATGCCTGAAAAGGTATCCGATGCTAGAAAGAGTGCAGTCTGGCATTTTTTTAAACAACATCCAATTGATCAGCGCAAAGTCATCTGTCAAAAATGTTCTACTTCCTTAAGCAGAGGTCAGAATCTGAAAAGTCTCAATACTAGTTGCATGCATAGACATTTAACCACCATGCATTTGAAAGCTTGGACTAACTACCAAACGTCCCTTAAGGTTGTTGCACCCTCGGCCAATGAAGCTAGTCATCAACGCAACATCCCTTCCGGCAGTGTAGGACCACCATTTAGCGCACCACCTGCTGTATCTGTGCAGGTATCTTTGCCAGGCCAAAGCAGTCAGGGTCAGGGAATCACCAGTTTCGTAGTAGGAAACACTGCATCTAGGGCACCGGCGGCAACAATACCATCTCCCACCGTCTCTCAGTCTGCCATGTCCACCGGCACCCCCGCTAGTTCCACGATCTCCAGCTCTCCAGTCCAGCTCACCCTACATGAGACTATGGTTAGAAAAAGGAAATACTTAGCCTCGCATCCGCGTACACAGGGTTTGAACGCCCACATAGCTAGACTAATCTCGTTAGAGATGATGCCCTACCGGTTAGTTGAAAGCGAAGCTTTCAAAGACCTGATGGACTACGCTGTACCACGCTACGAGCTACCCAGTCGACACTTTTTTTCCAGAAAAGCCATCCCAGCCCTCCACCAGCATGTTAAAGAGCGCATCGTCCATGCACTCAGGCAATCTGTGAGCACAAAGGTGCACCTGACAACAGATGCATGGACCAGTAGGCATGGCCAGGGACGTTACGTGTCCATCACGGCACACTGGGTAAATGTGGTGGATTCAGGGTCCACAGGGGACAGCAAGTTTGGGACAGTTCTGCCTAGCCCACGGTCTAGTAAACAGTTGTCTGTAGCCGTTCGCACCCCCTCCTCCTCCTCCTCCTCGTCCTCCTGCAGAAGCAAGAGCTCGTCCACAGACCGCAGTCGCACAAACACTCCATCCGCACCTGCCACTGTTGCACACCAGGTCTCCCATTATGGGGCAGCTACTGGCATACGTCAGCAGGCTGTATTGGCTATGAAGTGTTTGGGCGACAATAGACACACCGCGGAAGTTCTGTCCGAGTTCTTGCAGCAAGAAACGCAGTCGTGGCTGGGCACTGTAGATCTTGAGGCAGGCAAGGTAGTGAGTGATAACGGAAGGAATTTCATGGCTGCCATCTCCCTTTCCCAACTGAAACACATTCCTTGCCTGGCTCACACCTTAAACCTGGTGGTGCAGTGCTTCCTGAAAAGTTATCCGGGGTTATCCGACCTGCTCCTCAAAGTGCGTGGACTTTGCGCACATATCCGCCGTTCGCCTGTACACTCCAGCCGTATGCAGACCTATCAGCGTTCTTTGAACCTTCCCCAGCATCGCCTAATCATAGACGTTGCAACAAGGTGGAACTCAACACTGCACATGCTTCAGAGACTGTGCGAACAGAGGCGGGCTGTTATGTTTTTGTGGGAGGATACACATACACGGGCAGGCAGTAGGATGGCAGACATGGAGTTGTCAGGTGTGCAGTGGTCGAAGATTCAAGACATGTGTCAAGTCCTTCAGTGTTTTGAGGAATGCACACGGCTGGTTAGTGCAGACAACGCCATAATAAGCATGAGCATCCCCCTAATGCGTCTGCTGATGCAAAGTTTGACGCACATAAAGGATCAGGCGTCTGCACCAGAGGAAGAGGAAAGCCTTGATGACAGTCAGCGATTGTCTGGTCAGGGCAGTGTACATGACGAGGTACCGGGCGAAGAGGAGGTGGAGGATGAGGAGGATGATGGGGATGAGTATATTTTTAATGAGGAAGCTTTCCCGGGGGCACGGGAAATTGGTGGCGTGGCAAGGCCGGGTTCTGGTTTTTTGAGGGACACAAGTGACGTAGATTTGCCTGCAACTGCCCCTCAACCAAGCACAACCGCAGATTTGACAACGGGAACTTTGGCCCACATGGCGGATTATGCCTTGCGTATCCTCAAAAGGGACACACGCATTACAAAAATGATGAACGATGACGATTACTGGTTGGCCTGCCTCCTTGATCCTCGCTATAAAGGCAAATTGCAAAATATTATGCCACATGAGAACTTGGAACTAATATTAGCAACAAAACAATCAACTCTTGTTGACCGTTTGCTTCTGGCATTCCCTGCACACAGCGCCCGTGATCGTTCTCACACGAGCTCCAGGGGCCAGCAGACCAGAGGTGTTAGAGGGGCAGAAATCAGAAGTGGCGTTGGACAGAGGGGTTTTCTGACCAGGTTGTGGAGTGATTTTTCTATGACCGCAGACAGGACAGGTACTGCAGCATCAATTCAAAGTGACAGGAGACAACATTTGTCCAGTATGGTTACAAACTATTTTTCATCCCTTATCGACGTTCTCCCTCAACCGTCATTCCCATTTGATTACTGGGCATCCAAATTAGACACCTGGCCAGAATTGGCAGAATATGCATTGCAGGAGCTTGCTTGCCCGGCAGCTAGTGTCCTATCAGAAAGAGTATTCAGTGCTGCAGGTTCAATACTAACAGAAAAAAGGACTCGTCTGGCTACCCAAAATGTAGATGATCTAACCTTCATTAAAATGAACCACAACTGGATTTCAAAATCTTTTGCCCCACCCTGCCCGGCTGACACCTAGCTTTCCTATGAAAAGGTCTTGCCTGTGGACTATTCTGAATGACTTTTCCAATCTCGTAATTTTCTTCACCTGATTGTCCAGCATACGACATGTTTCCACCTCACGAAATGGCCAAACTCCCCACACGGGGCCGTGCTATCGCCACTTTGCGCTTGGACCCTTGAGAGTGCTGTTTGTCTGAAGAGGTGGGTGTGGCCGCTTTTGGTCGACGGCACTGCCACTGGGTCCCTCATAGTACAATAAAGTGTCTCTGGCGGTGGTGGTGCGCACCCAACGTCAGACACACCGTTGTAATATGAGGGGCCCTGTGCCTGTACCGCCGGCCACAAGACAGTTCCCCCCCCCAGCTCAAACAGTGCTCTACCACTAGCAAAATTATCTCTCACAGCTTCACCAATGTGTAGTCTAGCCGCTGACATCCTTCAATGCCTGGCACTGACAATACCATTGTTTTGACATTTTTGTTATGTTAGGCCTTCGAAGCCTGTCTGCGGTCCCTTCTTTCTACAACTACTACACTGACCAGGCCACTGCTGGCCGTGTTACCCTGGAACCAATTTAAAAGTGCCTACAGTCAGCCCAATTTTGTTATGTTAGGCCTTCGAAGACTGTCTGCCGTCACTCCTTCCACTAGACTTCCACTGACCATACACTGCTGCCCATGTACCCCTGGAACCAATTTAAAGTGCCTACAGCCAGCCCAATTTTGTTATGTTAGGCCTTCGAAGCCTGTCTGCGGTCACTCCTTCCACTAGACTTCCACTGACCAGACCACTGCTGCCCGTGTACCCCTGGAACCAATTTAAAAGTGCCTACAGCCAGCCCAAGTTTGTTATGTTAGGCCTTGGAAGCCTGTCTGCGGTCACTCCTTCCACTAGACTTCCACTGACCAGACCACTGCTGCCCGTGTACCCCTGGAACCAATTTAAAAGTGCCTACAGCCAGCCCAAGTTTGTTATGTTAGGCCTTGGAAGCCTGTCTGCGGTCACTCCTTCCACTAGACTTCCACTGACCAGACCACTGCTGCCCGTGTACCCCTGGAACCAATTTAAAAGTGCCTACAGCCAGCCCAAGTTTGTTATGTTAGGCCTTGGAAGCCTGTCTGCGGTCACTCCTTCCACTAGACTTCCACTGACCAGACCACTGCTGCCCGTGTACCCCTGGAACCAATTTAAAAGTGCCTACAGCCAGCCCAAGTTTGTTATGTTAGGCCTTGGAAGCCTGTCTGCGGTCACTCCTTCCACTAGGCCTCCACTGACCACACCACTGCTGCCCGTGTACCCCTGGAACCAATTTAAAATTGCCTACAGCCAGCCCAATTTTTTTATTTTAGGCCTTCGATGCCTGTCTGCGGTCCATTCTTTCAACTACTACTACACTGACCAGGTCACTGCTGCCCGTGTACCCCTGGAACCAATTTAAAATTGCCTACAGCCATGTGTTATTATTTTAGGCCTTCGATGCCTGTCTGCGGTCACTCCTTCCACTAGGCCTCCACTGACCACACCACTGCTGTCCGTGTACCCCTGGAACCAATTTAAAATTGCCTACAGCCATGTGTTATTATTTTAGGCCTTCGATGCCTGTCTGCGGTCACTCCTTCCACTAGGCCTCCACTGACCACACCACTGCTGTCCGTGTACCCCTGGAACCAATTTAAAATTGCCTACAGCCATGTGTTATTATTTTAGGCCTTCGATGCCTGTCTGCGGTCACTCCTTCCACTAGGCCTCCACTGACCACACCACTGCTGTCCGTGTACCCCTGGAACCAATTTAAAATTGCCTACAGCCATGTGTTATTATTTTAGGCCTTCGATGCCTGTCTGCGGTCCATTCTTTCAACTACTACTACACTGACCAGGGCACTGCTGGCCGTGTACCCCTGGAACCAACATCAGAAAATATAAAAATAAGTATTTTGCTTATAAAAAAGAAAATACTGGTGAGATATCAAATGCAGACATTTTAACATTAAAAACAAACACACAACTCTAATCTGGTACAGTACTAAAAATGGCCACCAGCTACAATTACTTTCTCCTGCAAGTAGTTAACTGAAAGTTTTTTTAAATTGAAAACACACATATGGCATCCACCGAGTGTTGTCCTGTCGCGTCTTCTTTATATTATTGCCGAGAAGATGCAAAATAATGAAAATAATAAAATCATTAATTACCAAAATAATAGAGAAAGTCAACACCACATTGCAAATAAACATTCATTCCAAATAAAGAAGCAGGGCGCGTCCGAGGGTGAGTATATACCTAATAAGAATATAATCACCCTCGGACGCGCAATGCTTATTTCCAACAGCCTTCCTTCCTAAGAATCAGCCCTTCCGTCGTGTAGAGAGACGTTGTGTTACACTCCAAGGTGTTCCCCAGGTTGCCTTTCCTGAGCTTCGATCTTCCGGCTCTCGTTTAGTAGTTCTTGGAAACTACTCTGCATTAGGCCTTCAAATTGGGTATGGGGTGTAGAGAGATGGTGTGTTCCACTCCAAGGTGTTCCCCAGGTTGCCTTTCCTGAGCTTCGATCTTCCGGCTCTCGTTTAGTAGTTGTTGGAAACTACGCTGCATTAGGCCTTCAAATTGGGTATGGGGTGTAGCGAGAGGGTGTGTTACACTCCAAGGTGTTCCCCAGGTTGCCTTTCCTGAGCTTCGATCTTCCGGCTCTCGTTTAGTAGTTCTTGGAAACTACACTGCATTAGGCCTTCAAATTGGGTATGGGGTGTAGAGAGAGGGTGTGTTACACTCTAAGGTGTTCCCCAGGTTTCCTTGCCATTGCTTCGGTCTTCCGACTCTCGTTTAGTAGTTGTAGAAAAGTACACTGCATTAGGCCATACAAAATGGGTATGGGGTGGAGAGAGATGGTGTGTTACACTCCAAGGTGTTCCCCAGGTTGCCTTTCCTGAGCTTCTATCTTCAGGCTCTCATTAAATTGTGGTTAAATGGAACAACTGCATTTGGCGTACTAGTTGGTTTGGGGCCTACTATCGGTGTCTGCCACTCCTTGCTGTTCTCCTCCACTGAACAAAGCTGTGCCGCCTGTTTACTACGGTTGCCAATTTTGAACTGCATTTCGACTACTTACTGATTTGGCCCTACTCTCTGTGTCAGCCTCTCATTCCAGTTGTCCTCCACTGCAATGCCCCCTGGTTATTCCTGTGTTACCAATTTTGAACTGCATTTAGCCCACTTTCTTCTTTGGGCCTATATCTGTGTTTCCACTTCATCGTGCCCATTGCCCAGCCAGTGATAGATGAGTCTGCTGGTACATTGACCCATAACGCAACATTCCCCGTGCACGCTACACAACAACATTGTGACCCTGCTGAAAGTCAGGTTGCTCTTCCCGCATACCATACCACCTTACACGGGGACAAAGAGGAAGGTGCAGATGAAAGTGCAGGTTCCTTCATCAGGTGGGGGGAGGAATACTAGTTGGCGACGTCACTGGCACAGGGCCTCTCATAGTACGCAAAAGTGTTGCTGCCGGTGGGAGGCGCCCCCGCCGTGCAAACACACCGCTGTACTTTGAGGGGCCCTGTGCCAGTGCCAATGCCAACGAGTGGGCCCCCCCTGCTTGCTCAGGTTCACAGCACTTGCAAAGTTGAAATACTTACCTCTCCCTGCTCCACTGCCGTGACGTGGTCCAGATTTCCTGGGCCCACTAATTACTTGAACCAGCCCTACCCCCCACAACTTTAGCCAAATGACCCCCAATTTCAAATGCCTTCCAATTATTATAAGGTAAATTACGCTTGACAAGCTTCATTAAGAAGAATGGATGGTTTTGACATTAAAATGGCCACTCTAGGTGTTTTCCTGGCCCCCACTCACTGCCGACTATGCTGCCCCATTGACTTGCATTGGGTTTCGTGTTTCGGTCGATCCCGACTTTACGTCATAATCGGCCGATTTCACTCGACCCGACTTTGGACATAGTCGGGTTTCGCAAAACCCGGCTCGACTCTAAAAAGGTCAAGGTCGCTCAACTCTACTAACCAGTATTGGCAGTATGCGGATGTGTTCTCCAAAAAGGCAGCAGAGACCCTTTCACCTCATCGCCATTATGATTTCCTATAGATCTCTTGCAAGGTACTGAGCTTCCCTGGGGACGAGTTTATCCTCTATCCCTCCCAGAGACCGAGGATATGTCACAATATATTAAACAGAATCTGGCAAGAGGTTTTATTAAGAAGTCAGTGTGTCCTGCAGTGGCTGAGTTCTTCTTTCTCCAGAAGAAGAGCGGAGAACTGTGTCTGTGTATAGATTACAGGGGATTGAATGAGATTTCTTTTAAAAACAAATACCCTCTACTTCTCATCTTGGAGCTCTTTAACAGGCTGTGAAGAGCTAAGGTATTTACTAAGTTAGACCTGAGGGGCACTCACAACCTGATACATAATCAAGAGGGAGATGAGTGGAAGACCATGTTTAATACATGTGACAGGCACTACGAATATTTGGTGAAGCCCTTCGGTCTGTGTATTGCCCCAGCTGTCTTATAAAAACTTTGTCAATGACATCTTCCGGGAGTTGTTGTCCACCTCTGTGGTCATCTATCTGGATGACATCCTTATCTTCTTTCCAGGTATTGTTATGATACCCGGGTGACAATGCTGCAGGGGAAACTGCACCCAGCAGCAACGGAGCTGGACCAGACACCGGGTAACTAACATAAACACCAACGGGACCCTCCGCATGTGACAGAGTGATCAGGTAAAGCAAAATGACCAACGATCATGAGACAGAGTGGAAGGCGGTCAGGGGGTGGAGCCAGACGTCGGGGAAACAGAGAAGCATAAAAGAATAGTGAAACAAACAGAGGTGTTAGCCAGGAGATTACAAGATACTAACAGGGAGAGTCAAAGAATAGTCAGAAGCCAAGCCTAAAGTCAGTAATCCAGGAAAACGAATAAAGCAGGTGACAGCAAGACACAAAGTAAGCCAGCATACACTTCAGAGGTCAAGCCTACAGACTGCAGAAAAACCTATAGCTGACTAGGATACCAGGTTAGGAGCGAGTATAAATAGCCCTCCCATCTTGAAAGAGAGGCTAAGAACATTAACCCTGAGAGTACAAGACATAACATTGTCCTAACCATGACAATATTGAAACTCACTGGAGGGATCTCCTACGAGCCAATTCTCTGTGCACCAAGCTAGAGAAGTATAAGTTTGAGCAGAAGTTCTTGCCTTTCCAAGGCTATATCATCTCTGCAAAGGGTTTGGCTATGGATCCTGCCAAACTGAAGTCCGTGATGAACTGGCAGGAGCCACATTCCATTAAAGCGGTGCAACGCTTTATGGGTTTCATTATTTATTATCACCAGTTCATCTCTCACTTTTCTACCTTAGTAGCTCCTCTGGTTGCCCTCACCAAAAAAGAAGCTAACCCCAAACTGTGGTCGGAGGAGGTCTCCAAGGCCTTTACTTCTGTGAAGTCCCATTTTGCCAGGACTTCCGTGCTACATAGCCCTGATGCAGATAAGCCCTTTATATTGGAGGTGAATGCTTCTTCTGTCGGTGCTGGAGCTGTGCTGTATCAGCAGGATGCTCAAGGTTGGAAACATCCATGTTTCTTCTATTCCAAGACCTTCACACTGGCAAAAAGGTATTATTCCATCAGGGACAGGTAGTTACTGGCCATAAAGTTAACCTTCTCTGAGTGTCCAAGAAGGGGCTCGATACTCTTTCTTAGTCTTCTTTGGCCCCCAAAATATGCTGTATCTGCAGATGGCTCAGTGTTTGAATTCTTGCCCAGATGGCCCTTATTCTTCTGCCGGTTTAATTTCACCCTCCATTTTCTCTTTGGGGAGAAGAATTTACGTGCCAATGCTCTTTCACATTCCGTTGTCTCATCTGAGGAGGGGAACGAGCCTCAGCTTATTGTCCCATCAGAGAGTCTGCATACAGTAGCTCCAGTTTTGCTTGAGTTGGTGCCTCCTGGCTAGACTCTGGTACCACCAAATCCGCGGCCGGAGGTCCTCTCTTGGGCTCACACGTCTAAGTTGGGTGGATATTTTGGGATAAAAAGGACATCTGAGCTTCTGGCGAGGTCATATTGGTGGCCCTGAATGGTGTCTGATGTTAGGGACTGCGTTCAGGTGTGTGTCTACTGCACCAAGAATCTGCCATCCAGGCAGAGGCCTAAGGGCTTGTTATATCCTCTGCCAGTTGTAGATAGACCTTGGGAGATGGTCGGTAATGGACTTCACTGTAGATTTGCCCAAATCCCATAATAATTCTGTCATTTGTCTAGTCACCAACCAACCATTTCTCAGCATTTAAAGTCGGAACGGAATCTGGCTCCACTGTTAGGACTGGCGGAACACACCAAATAATTATTAGAGAGGATAAGAGGTGCGTTCGCAGTCCGGGGTCCAGCGTGCAGAAAGGACACCTGCTGCTCAGTAATGGCGGACTATATGGCAGTATTATGAGAACACACACACGGGTTAGCTTCACCCAGTATGAAGGAAGAGAATTCTATTACCACTGGGTAAATCTGACAGGGAGAAGGACTTGGGGATCCTAGTTAATGATAAACTTACCTGGAGCAGCCAGTGCCAGGCAGCAGCTGCCAAGGCAAACAGGATCATGGGGTGCATTAAAAGAGGTCTGGATACACATGATGAGAGCATTATACTGCCTCTGTACAAATCCCTAGTTAGACCGCACATTGAGTACTGTGTCCAGTTTTGGGCACCGGTACTCAGGAAGGATATAATGGAACTAGAGAGAGTACAAAGGAGGGCAACAAAATTAATAAAGGGGATGGGAGAACTACAATACCCAGATAGATTAGCGAAATTAGGATTATTTAGTCTAGAAAAAAGACGACTGAGGGGCGATCTAGTAACCATGTATAAGTATATAAGGGGACAATACAAATATCTCGCTGAGGATCTGTTTGTACCAATGAGGGTGACGGGCACAAGGGGGAATTCTTTGCGTCTGGAGGAGAGAAGGTTTTTCCACCAACATAGAAGAGGATTCTTTACTGTTAGGGCAGTGAGAATCTGGAATTGCTTGCCTGAGGAGGTGGTGATGGCGAACTCAGTCGAGGGGTTCAAGAGAGGCCTGGATGTCTTCCTGGAGCAGAACAATATTGTATCATACAATTATTAGGTTTTGTAGAAGGACGTAGATCTGGGGATTTATTATGATGGAATATAGGCTGAACTGGATGGACAAATGTCTTTTTTCGGCCTTACTATGTTACTATGTTACTATGTTATTACGTCACAGAGCCGCGTTACCGCACAGAGAGCGCAAGCAAAGGAGTCACAGAACTCTGAACAAAGACTCATGAAAAGAGTTCCTCTAAGCCTCCTGCGCTTGACATCGCTACTGTAGTGTCAGGGATAGGACTAAGCTAAGCATTTACCGCACATGTGTGCGTACAGCACCGCACTTGCAGACACCACTAACCACCCTAACTAGGCGCCACACCGGCGGTTGCTGCTGAGAGACTCAGTAACATGTGCCAGATGTACAGGTTTGCACTGTCTGGTGCTAAGTAGCTACCACCATTTGCGAGCAGTCAACAACTCTAGGGATGGGAATGATTAGGAGCTTTCATCCATTCACAGGCATTCATCTATACACATACGTTAGCATGTTTACCCTAGCGCATGGCCGAGCAGCCATGCAAACCTATTATAGTGGTAGCGCTTCGGGCCCTTCCTGATGGTCCAATAGGAGCTGCAACTGGACCTGAACATGTGACCCCCGACCTCCAACGGGAGGTCGTCCTGTGGGCATGCGCAGTATGGTAAAAGCAGGACTTAGTCCCAGAATGGCCTGCTTGCTGCTGATCAGTGCTGACTACAAAGGCAGAGCCTGGAAAGTCAATAGTAACCAGTCGCACAGTATCAGCCTGAGCCAGACGCTGGGACCGATGTCTCCACTGAGCAGGTTCCACTGTGGCTGGGGGAGAATGGGAGAATGCAGCGGACATGGTTTGAGATTCCCCCTGTGCAGCAGCAGGAACTCGACACCTAACATTACCCCCACCTTCTTGGGCCTCGCTATGTTCAAAGGCTGCAATGGGCAGCAGAGCCCGAATGTGCTCAACAGGTTCCCAGGTTCTATCCTCTGGGCTATGACCCTTTCAGTCTACGAGATAGTACATTTTGCCATGTACCACTTTGGACCCCATGATAGAGTTCACCTCGAAATTGTCTGTGGATGAGCCTGATATCCCAGCAGATGACTCAAAATACTGGGATATATGAACAGGTTTTAGGAAGGAGACATGGAAGGTGTCTATGATACCCAGGCGTGGAGAAAGGGCCAGACGATAGACCACAGGGTTAATCTGTTCAGAACCTTGAAGGGCCTTAAGTAGGGTTGAGCGAAACGGGTCGTTCATTTTCAAAAGTCGCCGACTTTTGGCAAAGTCGGGTTTCATGAAACCCGATCCGACCCCTGTGCGGGGTCGGCCATGCGGTACGTGACTTTCGCGCCAAAGTCGCGTTTCAATGACGCGAAAAGCGCCATTTCTCAGCCAATGAAGGTAAACGCAGAGTGTGGGCAGCGTGATGACATAGGTCCTGGTCCCCACCATCTTAGAGAAGGGCATTGCAGTGATTGGCTTGCTGTCTGCGGCATCACAGGGGCTATAAAGGGGCGTTCCCGCCGACCGCCATGTTACTGCTGCTGATCTGAGCTTAGGGAGAGGTTGCTGCCGCTTCGTCAGAAGCAGGGATAGCGTTAGGCAGGGTCCATTAACCACCAAACCGCTTGTGCTGTAGCGATTTCCACTGCCCAACACCACCTTCGGTGTGCAGGGACAGTGGAAGCTACATTTTTTTTTTCCCCTCAGCGCTGTAGCTCATTGGGCTGCCCTAGAAGGCTCCCTGATAGCTGCATTGCTGTGTGTACGCCGCTGTGCAAACCAACTGCTTTTTTCAAAGCACAAATCCTCTTGTTCCTTCCTTTCTGCACAGCTATCTTTTTTGTTTTTCCACACTTTTTATTTAATTTGTGCATCAGTCCACACCTTATTGCTGCCTGCCATACCTGGCTGAGATTACTGCAGGGAGATAGTAATTGTTGGACACTCCCTGTTTTTTTTTTTTTTTTTTTTTTTTGTGGGAGATTAAGATTGACATTTCTGCTAGAGTGCCATTCCAGTGTGTGCCATCTCTCACTCAGTGGGCCATAGAAAGCCTATTTATTTTTTTGCTTGATTTGGGTTCTAAAATCTACCTGAAAAAATCACTACATCAATCAGTGGGAGAAAAATATTGGCCTCAGGGCTTGTGTGCCACTCCTGACTCCTGTGTGCATCATCACTCACTCAGTGGGCCATAGAAAGCCCTTTTTTTTTTTTTTTGCTTTATTTGGGTTCTAAATTCTACCTGAAAAAATCAATAAATCAATCAGTGGGAGATTAATATTGGCCTTTGGGCTTGTGTGCCAGTCCTAAGCGTGCCATCTCTCTCTCTCAGATAGTGGGCCATAGAAAGCCTATTTATTATTTTTTTTATTGGGTTTATAAATTTTCCCTGGAACAAAAAAAAAAAAAGTGGGAGATTAATATTGGCCTATGGGCTTGTGTGCCAGTCCTGAGCGTGCCATCTCTCTCACAAATAGTGGGCAATAGAAAGCCTATTTATTTTTATTTTTTTTGGTTTTATAAATTCTCCCTGAAAAAAAAAAGGGAGATTAATATTGGCCTTTGGGCTTGTGTGCCAGTCCTAAGCGTGCCATCTCTCTCTCTCAGATAGTGGGCCATAGAAAGCCTATTTATTTATTTTTTTATTGGGTTTATAAATTTTCCCTGAAAAAAAATAAAAAGTGGGAGATTAATATTGGCCTCTGGGCTTGTGTGCCAGTCCTGAGCGTGCCATCTCTCTCACAAATAGTGGGCCATAGAAAGCCTATTATTTTTTTAGCTTGATTTGGGTTCCAAAATCTACCTGAAAAAATCACTACATCAATCAGTGGGAGATAAATATTGGCCTCTGGGCTTGTGTGCCACTCCTGACTCCTGTGTGCGTCATCTCTCACTCAGTGGGCCATAGAAAGCCTTTTTTTGTTTTATTTGTTTTCTAAATTCTCCCTGAAAAAATCATTTTATTTTATTTGGTTTCTAAATTCTTCCTGAAAAAATAATTTTATTCTATTATTTTTTTTTCCTAAAGTCTCCCTGAAAGAAAAAAAAAACAAATCAGTGGGAGATTAATATTGCCCTTCTTGCTTGTGTGCCAGTCTTGACTCCTGGGTGTGCCATCTCTCTCTCTCTCTCTCTCCAATTGTGGGCCATAGAAAGCCTATTATTTTTTTAGCTTGATTTGGGTTCCAAAATCTACCTGAAAAAATCACTACATCAATCAGTGGGAGATAAATATTGGCCTCTGGGCTTGTGTGCCACTCCTGACTCCTGCGTGCGTCATCTCTCACTCAGTGGGCCATAGAAAGCCTTTTTTTGTTTTATTTGTTTTCTAAATTCTCCCTGAAAAAATCATTTTATTTTATTTGGTTTCTAAATTCTTCCTGAAAAAATCATTTTATTCTATTATTTTTTTTTCCTAAAGTCTCCCTGAAAAAAAAAAAAACAAATCAGTGGGAGATTAATATTGCCCTTTCTGCTTGTGTGCCAGTCTTGACTCCTGGGTGTGCCATCTCTCTCTCTCTCTCTCCAATTGTGGGCCATAGAAAGCCTATTTTTTTTTTAGCTTGATTTGGGTTCCAAAATCTACCTGAAAAAATCACTACATCAATCAGTGGGAGATAAATATTGGCCTCTGGGCTTGTGTGCCACTCCTGACTCCTGTGTGCGTCATCTCTCACTCAGTGGGCCATAGAAAGCCTTTTTTTGTTTTATTTGTTTTCTAAATTCTCCCTGAAAAAATCATTTTATTTTATTTGGTTTCTAAATTCTTCCTGAAAAAATCATTTTATTCTATCATTTTTTTTTCCTAAAGTCTCCCTGAAAAAAAAACAAAAACAAATCAGTGGGAGATTAATATTGCCCTTTCTGCTTGTGTGCCAGTCTTGACTCCTGGGTGTGCCATCTCTCTCTCTCTCTCTCCAATTGTGGGCCATAGAAAGCCTATTATTTTTTTAGCTTGATTTGGGTTCCAAAATCTACCTGAAAAAATCACTACATCAATCAGTGGGAGATAAATATTGGCTTCTGGGCTTGTGTGCCACTCCTGACTCCTGTGTGCGTCATCTCTCACTCAGTGGGCCATAGAAAGCCTTTTTTTGTTTTATTTGTTTTCTAAATTCTCCCTGAAAAAATCATTTTATTCTATTATTTTTTTTTCCTAAAGTCTCCCAGAAAAAAAAAAAAAAACAAATCAGTGGGAGATTAATATTGCCCTTTCTGCTTGTGTGCCAGTCTTGACTCCTGGGTGTGCCATCTCTCTCTCTCTCTCTCTCCAATTGTGGGCCATAGAAAGCCTATTTTTTTTTAGCTTGATTTGGGTTCCAAAGTCTACCTGAAAAAATCACTACATCAATCAGTGGGAGATAAATATTGGCCTCTGGGCTTGTGTGCCACTCCTGACTCCTGTGTGCGTCATCTCTCACTCAGTGGGCCATAGAAAGCCTTTTTTTGTTTTATTTGTTTTCTAAATTCTCCCTGAAAAAATCATTTTATTTTATTTGGTTTCTAAATTCTTCCTGAAAAAATCATTTTATTCTATTATTTTTTTTTCCTAAAGTCTCCCTGAAAAAACAAAAAAAACAAATCAGTGGGAGATTAATATTTACATTTGTGCTTCAGTGACAGTCCTGCGTGTGTGGCATCTCTCTCATTTGTTGCCACCAACAACAGAGTGTGTAACATTGTGCCTGATTTTCGTTGTGGTCTCACTCACCTGTAAAGGGGTAGCTAAATCATACTGAAGTTATAGCTCACCGTGTAAGTTGTGTGACAGCAACAAATACCGTTAGTTTGTTTACGTTTTTAAAACAATGAGGAAGTCTGGTGGAAGAGGTCGTGGCCGGGGGCGTTCATTGTCAGCTGGTAATGAGGGTAGTGGTAGTGGAGCATCAGGTGGTCGTGGGAAAAAAAATATTGCACCTAAGTCTGGAGCTGTGGAGCCAGGTTCGTCGTCTGGCTACACAAGGCCTCGAACGCTCCCTTTTCTGGGAGTAGGAAAACCGCTTTTAAAGCCGGAGCAGCAAGAGCAAGTTTTGGCTTATCTTGCTGACTCAGCCTCTAGCTCTTTTGCCTCCTCTCGTGAAACTGGTAAATGTCAAAGCAGCGCGTTGTTAGTGGATGTTCACGGTCAGGGACAAGTCGCTTCCTTGTCCTCTTCAGCAAAAACAACAACAGAGAAGAATGCAGCAGGCGACACAACGGGTTACTCCATGGAGCTCTTTACACATACCGTCCCTGGCTTAGAAAGTGAAGCAGTTAACAGTCCATGCCCATTACAAGTTGAATCTGACATGGAGTGCACTGATGCACAGCCACAGCCAGACTACTATGCTGGTCCTTTGACTCAGACCACAGCATTGCCCTCGCAGGGTAATGACCAAGAATCAGACCCTGATGAGACTATATTGCCCCCTCACGAACGCTATACCACCGACCGACACGGTGCCACAGACGAAGTTGCACACGAGCTACAAGAAGAGGTAATAGATGACCCAGTTCTTGACCCCGATTGGCAGCCATTGGGGGAACAGGGTGCAGGCGGCAGCAGTTCTGAAGCGGAGGAGGAGGGGCCGCAGCAGGCATCAACATCGCAACAGGTTCCATCTGCCGGGCCCGTATCTTGCCCAAAACGCGTGGCAAAGCCAAAATCTGTTGGAGGACAGCGTGGCCATCCGGTTAAAGCTCAGTCTGCAATGCCTGAAAAGGTATCCGATGCTAGAAAGAGTGCAGTCTGGCATTTTTTTAAACAACATCCAATTGATCAGCGCAAAGTCATCTGTCAAAAATGTTCAACTACCTTAAGCAGAGGACAGAATCTGAAAAGTCTCAATACAAGTTGCATGCATAGACATTTAACCACCATGCATTTGCAAGCCTGGACTAACTACCAAACGTCCCTTAAGGTTGTAGCACCCTCGGCCAATGAAGCTAGTCAGCAACGCAACATCCCTTCCGGCAGTGTAGGGCCACCATTTTCCGCACCACCTGCAGTATCTGTGCAGGTTTCTTTGCCAGGCCAAAGCAGTCAGGGTCAGGGAATCACCAGTTTCGTAATAGGAAACACTGCATCTAGGGCACCGGCGGCAACAATACCATCTCCCACCGTCTCTCAGTCTGCCATGTCCACCGGCACCCCCGCTAGTTCCACGATCTCCAGCTCTCCAGTCCAGCTCACCCTACATGAGACTATGGTTAGAAAAAGGAAGTACTTAGCCTCGCATCCGCGTACACAGGGTTTGAACTCCCACAAAGCTAGACTAATCTCGTTAGAGATGATGCCCTACCGGTTAGTTGAAAGCAAAGCTTTCAAAGCCCTGATGGACTACGCTGTACCACGCTACGAGCTACCCAGTCGACACTTTTTTTCCAGAAAAGCCATCCCAGCCCTCCACCAGCATGTTAAAGAGCGCATCGTCCATGCACTCAGGCAATCTGTGATCACAAAGGTGCACCTGACAACAGATGCATGGACCAGTAGGCATGGCCAGGGACGTTACTTGTCCATCACGGCACACTGGGTGAATGTTGTGGATGCAGGGTCCACAGGGGACAGCAAGTTTGGGACAGTTCTGCCTAGCCCACGGTCTAGGAAACAGTTGGCTGTAGCCGTTCACACCCCCTCCTCCTCCTCTTCGTCCTCCTGCAGAAGCGAGAGCTCGTCCACAGACCGCAGTCGCACAACCACTCCATCCGCAGCTGCCACTGTTGCACACCAGGTCTCCCATTATGGGGCAGCTACTGGCAAACGTCAGCAGGCTGTATTGGCTATGAAGTGTTTGGGCGACAACAGACACACCGCGGAAGTTCTGTCCGAGTTCTTGCAGAAAGAAACGCAGTCGTGGCTGGGCACTGTAGATCTTGAGGCAGGCAAGGTAGTGAGTGATAACGGAAGGAATTTCATGGCTGCCATCTCCCTTTCCCAACTGAAACACATTCCTTGCCTGGCTCACACCTTAAACCTGGTGGTGCAGTGCTTCCTGAAAAGTTATCCGGGGTTATCTGACCTGCTCCTCAAAGTGCGTGGACTTTGCTCACATATCCGCCGTTCGCCCGTACACTCCAGCCGTATGCAGACCTATCAGCGTTCTTTGAACCTTCCCCAGCATCGCCTAATCATAGACGTTGCAACAAGGTGGAACTCAACACTGCACATGCTTCAGAGACTGTGCGAACAGAGGCGGGCTGTTATGTTTTTGTGGGAGGATACACATACACGGGCAGGCAGTAGGATGGCAGACATGGAGTTGTCAGGTGTGCAGTGGTCGAAGATTCAAGACATGTGTCAAGTCCTTCAGTGTTTTGAGGAATGCACACGGCTGGTTAGTGCAGACAACGCCATAATAAGCATGAGCATCCCCCTAATGCGTCTGCTGATGCAAAGTTTGACGCACATAAAGGATCAGGCGTCTGCAGCTGAGGAAGAGGAAAGCCTTGATGACAGTCAGCCATTGTCTGGCCAGGGCAGTGTACAGGACGAGTTAGCGGGCGAAGAGGAGGAGGAGGACGAGGAGGATGATGGGGATGATTATATTTTTAATGAGGAAGCTTTTCCGGGGCCACTGGAAATTGGTGGCGCGGCAAGGCCGGGTTCTGGTTTTTGGAGGGACACAAGTGATGTGGATTTGCCTGAAACTGCCCCTCAACCAAGCACAACCACAGATTTGAGAACTGGAACTTTGGCCCACATGGCGGATTATGCCTTACGTATCCTCAAAAGGGACACACGCATAACTAAAATGATGAACGATGACGATTACTGGTTGGCCTGCCTCCTTGATCCTCGCTATAAAGGCAAATTGCAAAATATAATGCCACATGAGAACTTGGAACTAATATTAGCAACCAAACAATCAACTCTTGTTGACCGTTTGCTTCTGGCATTCCCTGCACACAGCGCCCGTGATCGTTCTCACAAGAGCTGCAGGGGGCAGCAGACCAGAGGAGTTAGAGGGGCAGAAATCAGAAGTGGCGTTGGCCAGAGGGGTTTTCTGACCAGGTTGTGGAGTGATTTTGGTATGACCGCAGACAGGACAGGTACTGCAGCATCAATTCAAAGTGACAGGAGACAACATTTGTCCAGTATGGTTACAAACTATTTTTCATCCCTTATCGATGTTCTCCCTCAACCGTCATTCCCATTTGATTACTGGGCATCAAAATTAGACACCTGGCCAGAATTGGCAGAATATGCATTGCAGGAGCTTGCTTGCCCGGCAGCTAGTGTCCTATCAGAAAGAGTATTCAGTGCTGCAGGTTCAATACTAACAGAAAAAAGGACTCGTCTGGCTACCCAAAATGTAGATGATCTAACATTCATTAAAATGATTCACAACTGGATTTCGAAATCTTTTGCCCCACCTTGCCCGGCTGACACCTAGCTTTCCTATGAAAAGGTCTTGCCTGTGGACTATTCTGAATGCCTTTTCCAATCTCGTAATTTTCTGCACCTGATTGTCCAGCATACGACATGTTTACACCTCCCTAAATGGCCAAACTCCCCACACGGGGCCGTGGTATCGCCACTTTGCGCCAGCACCCGTGAGAGTGCTGTTTGTCTGAAGAGGTGGGTGTGCCCGCTTTTGGTCGACGGCACTGCCACTGGGTCCCTCCTAGTACAATAAAGTGTCTCTGGCGGTGGTGGTGCGCACCCAACGTCAGACACACCGTTGTAATATGAGGGGCCCTGGGCCTGTACCGCCGGCCACAAGACAGTTCCCCCCCCCAGCTCAAACAGTGCTCTACCACTTGCAAAATTATCTCACAGCTCCACCAATGATTAGTCTATGCGCTGACATCGTTCAATGCCTGCCACTGATAATACCATTGTATTGACATTTTTGTTATGTTAGGCCTTCGAAGCCTGTCTGCGGTCACTCCTTCCACTATGCCTCCACTGACCACACCACTGCTGCCCGTGTACCCCTGGAACCAATTTAAAATTGCCTACAGCCATGTGTTATTATTTTAGGCCTTCGATGCCTGTCTGCGGTCACTCCTTCCACTAGGCCTCCACTGACCACACCACTGCTGCCCGTGTACCCCTGGAACCAATTTAAAATTTCCTACAGCCATGTGTTATTATTTTAGGCCTTCGATGCCTGTCTGCGGTCACTTCTTCCACTAGGCCTCCACTGACCACACCACTGCTGCCCGTGTACCCCTGGAACCAATTTAAAATTGCCTACAGCCAGCCCAATTTTTTTAATTTAGGCCTTCGATGCCTGTCTGCGGTCACTCCTTCCACTAGGCCTCCACTGACCACACCACTGCTGCCCGTGTACCCCTGGAACCAATTTAAAATTGCCTACAGCCATGTGTTATTATTTTAGGCCTTCGATGCCTGTCTGCGGTCACTCCTTCCACTAGGCCTCCACTGACCACACCACTGCTGCCCGTGTACCCCTGGAACCAATTTAAAATTGCCTACAGCCAGCCCAATTTTTTTAATTTAGGCCTTCGATGCCTGTCTGCGGTCACTCCTTCCACTAGGCCTCCACTGACCACACCACTGCTGCCCGTGTACCCCTGGAACCAATTTAAAATTGCCTACAGCCATGTGTTATTATTTTAGGCCTTCGATGCCTGTCTGCGGTCACTCCTTACAATATGCCTCCACTGACCACACCACTGCTGCCCGTGTACCCCTGGAACCAATTTAAAATTGCCTACAGCCATGTGTTATTATTTTAGGCCTTCGATGCCTGTCTGCGGTCACTCCTTACAATATGCTTCCACTGACCACACCACTGCTGCCCGTGTACCCCTGGAACCAATTTAAAATTGCCTACAGCCAGCCCAATTTTTTTATTTTAGGCCTTCGATGCCTGTCTGCGGTCCGTTCTTTCTACTACTACTACACTGACCAGGCCACTGCTGCCCGTGTTCCCCTGGAACCAATTTAAAATTGCCAACAGCAATGTGTTATTATGTTAGGCCTTCGATGCCTGTTTGCGGTCACTCCTTCCAATAGTTCCCCACTGACCAGACCAATGCTGGCCGTGTACCCCTGGAACCCAGCTGAAAGTGCATGTAGCCTCCTTTTTTTCTTTGTTTTATATTTAGAAAGCCCAGATGAACTACGCTGTGCAACGGTTCAAGCTACCCAGTCGACATTTCTTTTGCGAGAAAAGCCATCCCAGCCCTCCACCGGCATGAAAAAGTCTGCATTGTCATAGCACTCAGGCAATCAAACAGTAGAAAGGTGCACCTGACAAGAGACGCATGGACCAGTAGGCATGTCCACAAAAAGTTACGTGTCCATTACGGCGCACTGGGTTAATGTGTTGGATGCATGGTCCACAGGGGACAGCCTACAAAGTCTGTCTGCAGTCCCTAATTCCAATTTTCCTCTGCTGACCACACCACTGCTGCCCATGTACCCCTGGAACCAATTTTACAGTGTCTACAGCCTAATTTTGTTATGTTAGGCCTACTACGCCTGTCTGCGGTCCCTCCTTCCAATACTCGTCCACTGACCACACCACTGCTGCCCGTGGACCCCTGGAACCTATTTTTAATTGCATAGAGCATCTTTTTTTAATAGTAGGCGTACAAAGTCTGTCTGCGGTCCACTATTGAAATTGTCCTCCACTGCCCAGAGCACTGCTGCTTGTGTACCCCTGTAACTTTTTTAAGCTGCAGTGAGCCACATTTTTGGGTTAAGTCCTACTACCTGTGTCTGTCTGCGCCACTCAATTCAGCTGTGTTCCTTTGAAAAAAGCTGAGCGTCAATAGTCTTGTTTTCAGCCTCTAGGAATTTTAAAACTGCATTGGGGGTACAACTTTGGTAGGGCCTACTAACGGTGTCTGCCTCCCCAAGGTGTGCCCCAGGTTTCCTCGCCATTGCTTCGATCTTAATGCTCTCGTTTAGTAGTTGTTGGAAACTACACTGCATTAGGCCTACAAATTGGGTATGGGGTGTAGAGAGATGGTGTGTTCCACTCCAAGGTGTTCTCCAGGTTACCTTTCCTGAGCTCCGATCTTCCGGCTCTCGTTTAGTAGTTCTTGGAAACTACACTGCATTAGGCCTACAAATTGGGTATGGGGTGTAGAGAGATGGTGTGTTCCACTCCAAGGTGTTCTCCAGGTTGCCTTTCCTGAGCTTCGATCTTCCGGCTCTCGTTTAGTAGTTCTTGTAAACTACACTGCATTAGGCCTACAAATTGGGTATGGGGTGTAGAGAGATGGTGTGTTCCACTCCAAGGTGTTCTCCAGGTTGCCTTTCCTGAGCTTCGATCTTCCGGCTCTCGTTTAGTAGTTGTTGGAAACTACGCTGCATTAGGCCTAGAAATTGGGTATGGGGTGTAGAGAGATGGTGTGTTCCACTCCAAGGTGTTCTCCAGGTTACCTTTCCTGAGCTCCGATCTTCCGGCTCTCGTTTAGTAGTTCTTGGAAACTACACTGCATTAGGCCTACAAATTGGGTATGGGGTGTAGAGAGATGGTGTGTTCCACTCCAAGGTGTTCTCCAGGTTGCCTTTCCTGAGCTTCGATCTTCCGGCTCTCGTTTAGTAGTTCTTGGAATCTACACTGCATTAGGCCTACAAATTGGGTATGGGGTGTAGAGAGATGGTGTGTTCCACTCCAAGGTGTTCTCCAGATTACCTTTCCTGAGCTCCGATCTTCCGGCTCTCGTTTAGTAGTTCTTGGAAACTACACTGCATTAGGCCTACAAATTGGGTATGGGGTGTAGAGAGATGGTGTGTTCCACTCCAAGGTGTTCTCCAGGTTGCCTTTCCTGAGCTTCGATCTTCCGACTCTCGTTTAGTAGTTCTTGGAAACTACACTGCATTAGGCCTACAAATTGGGTATGGGGTGTAGAGAGATGGTGTGTTCCACTCCAAGGTGTTCTCCAGGTTGCCTTTCCTGAGCTTCGATCTTCCGGCTCTCGTTTAGTAGTTGTTGGAAACTACGCTGCATTAGGCCTACAAATTGGGTATGGGGTGTAGAGAGATGGTGTGTTCCACTCCAAGGTGTTCTCCAGGTTACCTTTCCTGAGCTCCGATCTTCCGGCTCTAGTTTAGTAGTTCTTGGAAACTACACTGCATTAGGCCTACAAATTGGGTATGGGGTGTAGAGAGATGGTGTGTTCCACTCCAAGGTGCTCTCCAGGTTGCCTTTCCTGAGCTTCGATCTTCCGGCTCTCGTTTAGTAGTTCTTGGAAACTACACTGCATTAGGCCTACAAATTGGGTATGGGGTGTGGAGAGATGGTGTGTTCCACTCCAAGGTGTTCTCCAGGTTACCTTTCCTGAGCTCCGATCTTCCGGCTCTCGTTTAGTAGTTCTTGGAAACTACACTGCATTAGGCCTACAAATTGGGTATGGGGTGTAGAGAAATGGTGTGTTCCACTCCAAGGTGTTCTCCAGGTTGCCTTTCCTGAGCTTCGATCTTCCGGCTCTCGTTTAGTAGTTCTTGGAAACTACACTGCATTAGGCCTACAAATTGGGTATGGGGTGTAGAGAGATGGTGTGTTCCACTCCAAGGTGTTCTCCAGGTTGCCTTTCCTGAGCTTCGATCTTCCGGCTCTCGTTTAGTAGTTCTTGGAAACTACACTGCATTAGGCCTACAAATTGGGTATGGGGTGTAGAGAGATGGTGTGTTCCACTCCAAGGTGTTCTCCAGGTTGCCTTTCCTGAGCTTCGATCTTCCGGCTCTCGTTTAGTAGTTCTTGGAAACTACACTGCATTAGGCCTACAAAATGGGTATGGGGTGTAGAGAGAAGGTGTGTTCCACTCCAAGGTGTTCTCCAGGTTGCCTTTCCTGAGCTTCGATCTTCCGGCTCTCGTTTAGTAGTTCTTGGAAACTACACTGCATTAGGCCTAGAAATTGGGTATGGGGTGTAGAGAGAAGGTGTGTTGCACTCCAAGGTGTTCTCCAGGTTGCCTTTCCTGAGCTTCGATCTTCCAGCTCTCGTTTAGTAGTTGTTGGAAACTACGCTGCATTAGGCCTACAAATTGGGTATGGGGTGTAGAGAGATGGTGTGTTCCACTCCAAGGTGTTCCCCAGGTTTCCTTGCCAATGCTTCGATCTTCATGCTCTCGTTTAGTAGTTGTTGGAAACTACGCTGCATTAGGCCTACAAATTGGGTATGGGGTGTAGAGAGATGGTGTGTTCCACTCCAAGGTGTTCTCCAGGTTGCCTTTCCTGAGCTTCGATCTTCCGGCTCTCGTTTAGTAGTTGTTGGAAACTACGCTGCATTAGGCCTACAAATTGGGTATGGGGTGTAGAGAGATGGTGTGTTCCACTCCAAGGTGTTCCCCAGGTTTCCTCGCCAATGCTTCGATCTTCATGCTCTCGTTTAGTAGTTGTTGGAAACTACTCTGCATTAGGCCTACAAATTGGGTATGGGGTGTAGAGAGATGGTGTGTTCCACTCCAAGGTGTTCTCCAGGTTGCCTTTCCTGAGCTTCGATCTTCCGGCTCTCGTTTAGTAGTTGTTGGAAACTACGCTGCATTAGGCCTACAAATTGGGTATGGGGTGTAGAGAGATGGTGTGTTCCACTCCAAGGTGTTCCCCAGGTTTCCTCGCCAATGCTTCGATCTTCATGCTCTCGTTTATTAGTTGTTGGAAACTACACTGCATTAGGCCTACAAATTGGGTATGGGGTGTAGAGAGATGGTGTGTTCCACTCCAAGGTGTTCTCCAGGTTGCCTTTCCTGAGCTTCGATCTTCCGGCTCTCGTTTAGTAGTTGTTGGAAACTACGCTGCATTAGGCCTACAAATTGGGTATGGGGTGAAGAGAGATGGTGTGTTACACTCCAAGGTGTTCTCCAGGTTGCCTTTCCTGAACTTCTATCTTCAGGCTCTCATTAAATTGTGGTTAAACGGAACAACTGCATTTGGCGTACTAGTTGGTTTGGGGCCTACTATCGGTGTCTGCCACTCCTTGCTGTTCTCCTGGTTTCCTGTCCTGAAATTCCATTTTCAGGCTCTCGTTAAGTAGTTGTTAATGTTAGACTGCATTTGGCCTACTAGTTGGGTTGGGGCCTACTATCGGTGTCTGCCACTCCTTGCTGTTCTCCTCCACTGAACAAAGCTGTGCCGCCTGTTTACTACGGTTGCCAATTTTGAACTGCATTTCGACTACTTACTGATTTGGGCCTACTCTCTGTGTCAGCCTCTCATTCCAGTTGTCCTCCACTGCAATGCCCCCTGGTTAGTCTTGTGTTACCAATTTTGAACTGCATTTAGCCAACTTTATTCTTTGGGCCTATATCTGTGTTTCCTCCTCATCCTGCCCATTGCCCAGCCAGTGATAGATGAGTCTGCTGGTACATTGACCCATAACGCAAAATTCCCCGTGCACGCTACACAGCAAGATTGTGACCCTGCTGAAAGTCAGGTTCCTCTTCCCGCATACCATACCACCTTACACGGGGACAAAGAGGAAGGTGCAGATGAAAGTGCAGGTTCCTTCATCAGGTGGGGGGAGGAATACTAGTTGGCGACGTCACTGCCACAGGGCCTCTCATAGTACGCAAAAGTGTTGCTGCCGGTGGGAGGCGCCCCCGCCATGCAAACACACCGCTGTACTTTGAGGGGCCCTGTGCCAGTGCCAATGCCAACGAGTGGGCCCCCCCTGCTTGCTCAGGATCACAGCACTTGCAAAGTTGAAATACTTACCTCTCCCTGCTCCACTGCCGTGACGTGGTCCAGATTTACTGGGCCCACTAATTACTTAAACCAGCCCTACCCCCCACAACTTTAGCCAAATGACCCCCAATTTCAAATGCCTTCCAATTATTATAAGGTAAATTACGATTGACAAGCTTCTTTAACAAGAATGGATGTTTTTGCCATTAAAATGGGCAGTGTAGGTGTTTTCCTGGCCTCCACTCACTGCCGACTATGCTCCCCCATTGACTTGCATTGGGTTTCGTGTTTCGGGCGATACCCGACTTTTCGCGATAATCGGCCGATTCCACTCGACTCGACTTCTAAGATAGTCGGGTTTCGCGAAACACGGCTCGACTCTAAAAAGGTCAAGGTCGCTCAACCCTAGCCTTAAGTAGTGAGGCGCAAACTTAATGGACTCAACTCACAGCCTGATAATGTGGGCAGAGAGCCACACTAAGTCGCCAAAGGTCGGAGCAGAGCGCCGATATGCATCGACATAGACGCTCATTCTCTCCTTGCAGGCCTGGACAGCATCCTGTGTATGTGTATGGTCCAATATATCCCATGCTTCCACTGCCAGGTCTGCCACCCTAGAGTCAATGTAAGACATGGGCATGGGCACAGGAACCCACGGATGTTGGCAGTAATTAAGGAGGAATGGGGTCTGCCCAGTGGATTCGGCTACAGTGTTATTTAAGGCAAATTTCGCCGACGGTAGCAAGGATGCCCAGTCATCCTGCCTGGCCAATAGAAAATGTCGTAGGTATGTGACCAGGGTCTGGTTGGCCCTCTCTTCCAACCCATTCATCTTGGGATGGTACGCAAAAGAGGAATTCAGCTCTATGCTAAGTAGGCGACAAAGCTCTCTCCAGAACCAAGAGAAAAATTGGGGACCCCTGTCACTGACATTCTTGTCAGGCATACCGTGAAGGTGGAATACATGCTTAATAAACAATGCCGCCAAGGCCCATGCAGAAGGTACCCATGGAAGAGGCACCAAATGCACTATTTTGGAGAAATGGTCGGTAACTACCCAAATGACAGTGCAGCTACGGGCTTGGGTAAGCCTACCACAAAGTCCATCCAGACCATCTCCCAGGGCCTGTCTGCAACTGGAAGGGGGTAAAGTAGCCCAGCAGGCCATTGTCGAGGAGACCTATTCTTGGCGTAGGAGACACACGCCAGAATATAGTCTCTGACGTCACGGGCCATTTGCGGGCCACCAGTACGTCCTCGCTAGAAGCTCTGATGTCCTCTTGATCCCGAGATGTCCATGTACCCTGGATGAGTGAGCCCAAGAGAGAATCTATGGTCGCAAATTAGATGGCATGAAATTTTTGCCTTGGGGCACAAACTCTAGCGACACCGTGGCCATGGTCCTCAGACTCTCAGGGGAAACTATTAGCCGATGGTCCTTCTCCTCCTCAGATGACACCACTGAGCGGGAAAGAGCATCGGCGAGAATGTTCTTCTCCCTGGAGAGAAAATGAACAGTGAAATGGAATCGGAAGAATAGGGAACATCTAGCTGGGCAAGAATTTAGCTGCTGGGCTGTCTGCAAATACACCAAATTTTTGTGGTCAGTGTAAACTTGGAAGGGAAAGGATCCCTCTCCAGGAGATGTCTCCACTCTGAAAAGGCCAACTTCATTGCTAGCAAACTCCCTGTCCATGATGGAATAATTCCTCTCTGCCAGAGTGAAGGTCTTGGAGAAAAAGAAGCAAGGATGCTTCCGACATTGAGCGTCCTTTTGGAAGAGGACCGCTCCAGCATTGACGGATGAAGCATCCACCTCTATAGTAAATGGCTTGTCTACATCGGGACGACACAGGATGGAAGCGCTATCAAAATGTGACTTAATAGATAGGAAGGCCTTGGAGACCTCCTCTGAGCACAAATTGGAATTTGCACCCCTCTTGCTGATGGGTACCAAGGGAGTTACCAAAGTTGAGAAGTGGGGAATGAACTTGCGATAACAATTAATGAACACCATAAAGCACTGCACCGCTTTTAGAGAATTAAGTTCCTGCCAATCCATCAGTGCTTGTTGCTTGGCAGGATCCATAGCTAATCCCAGGGTTGAGATGATATAGCCCAGGAAAGGCACAGACTCCTGCTCAAACACACACTTCTCCAACTTGGCAAAGAGGGAGTTTGCTTTTAGGAGGTCAAAAACTCTGCAAAAATCTCTCTGGTGGGAGTTTTTATCTGGAGAGTAGATGAGAATATCAACCAGATAGACCACCGAGGTGGAGAGCATATCCCGGAATATATCATTTGCAAAGTCTTGAAAGATGGCTGGGGCATTACAGAGCCTAAAGGGCATCACCAGATATTCATAGTGCCCATCCCTGGTATTAAAAGCTGTCTTCCATTCGTCCCCCTCACGGATGCGAATCAGGGTGTAAGCACCCTGCAGATCTAGCTTAGCAAATACCCTCGCTCCTTGGAGCCTATTGAAGAGCTCAGATATCAGGGGCAGAGGGTACTTGTTCTTAATGGTAATGGCGTTAAGACCCCTGTAGTCTATGCATGGACGTAGTTCTCTGTTCTTCTTTTGCACAAAGAAGAACCTCTCACCGCAGGTGACACTGACTTTCCATTGAATCCTCTTGCCAGATTCTGCTGGATGTATTGTGACATTGCCTCCATCTGCGGGTGAGACAGGGGATAGACATGTCCCCGAGGAGGTTCTGCCCCTGGCAAGAGGTCAATAAGACAGTCAAAAGGGCGGTGAGGCGGAAGAGTCTCCGCAGCTCTCTTGGAGAAAACATCCGCATAAGACCAGTAGTGTTTGGGGAGAGAGGTAAGATCTGCGGGTATCTCTGTAGTGGCCACCTGAACGCACTCACTCTGACTACTGCCCTCACAAGATTTACTCCATCCCAGAATTTTCCCAGAGGACCACTCTATATGCGGGCAGTGGTAACGCAGCAAAGGTATCCCTAAAAGAATCTTGTCTATTCCCTCAGGAATGACAAGAAGGGAAATGATCTCCTGATGGGATGGAGACATAGATAATGTAAACGGGATAACCTTGTGTGTAATCTTTGAGTGCACTGTCGACCCATTCACCACTCTTATGGTCACTGGTTTGGCTAGCATAACCAGGGGTATTGCATGCCATTGGGCGAAGGCAGAGGACATGACATTTCCCTTTGCCCCAGAATCCACACAAAGCTCAACCATAAAAGTAGAAGGACCAAAGGTAATTGTCCCCTTGAGGACAATTTGGTGTAAAACGCCGCTGTGTCTAGTGAACCTCCTCCTACAGTTACTAGACGCGGTCTATCTATATCCTGACTGCTGGCAGACCTTACAGACCATGGGTATTCGAGCAGCCCGAGACTGTGGACCTGCTTGAAAAACCTCCATGGCCTTATAGGGCTCGGACACCTGGATAGGAGACTACAGAGGCTTAGCGACGGTAGGCGCCAACCGAAACCTCTGCCTACACTGGGCTCACTCCAACTTTAGCTCGTTAAAATGGAGGTCAATGCTAATGTATATAGTTATTAACTCCTCCAGCGTAGCAGGAATCTCCCTGGTGGCCAAGGCATCCTTCACATGGTCAGCCAGTCCTTTCCAAAACACAGGAATAAGGACTTTATATGGCCAATCCAGCTCAGATGCCAAAGTCCGGAAGTGGATGGCAAAATGACTGACCATGGACGAACCCTGTGTCAATTTCAGCAGTTGGAGCGCCGAATCATGGGTGATGCGAGGTCTCATAAAGACCTGTCTCAGAGTGTCCAGGAACCTTGGAACACTCTTAACCACATGATCGTCACACTCCCACAGTGGCATTGCCCACTCCAACGCCCTGCCCAACAGAAAAAATATAATAAATCCCACTCTAGCCTGTTCTGTGGGAAAACGTGCAGCCAGGAGCTCAAAATGTATTGCCCAATGGCACAATGGCTCACGAATCCCCGACCTAGCTTACTGTCACCAGCAAACTTGTCCAGTAATGGGAGACAGGACAATGTCGGAGCAGGGGTGGCAGTGGACAAATTGGCTGCAGCCATGCTGGCAGCCTGAACAGCAACTGCGGTGACATCCACAGCTGAGGTTGTGCGCTCAAGAGCTGCCAACCTACCCTCCAGCTGTTGGATGTACAGTCGCAATCGCTGATCGTCCGCCATTACAAGCCAGACACTGGTGGTACTAGTGTAATGTTAGGAGTAGTGGAACGTACCAAATAATAATTACAGAGGATATGAGGTGTGCTCGCTGTCCGGGGTCCACCGTGCAGAAAGGACACCTGCTGCTTGGTAATGGCAGACTATATGGTGGTATTATGAGAATACACACACGGGTTAGCTTCATCCGGTATGAAGGAAGCGAACTCTGTTACGTCACGGAGCTGCGATACCGCACAGAGTGCACAAGCAAAAGAGTCACAGAACTCTGTCCCAAGACTCAGGGAAAGATGTCCTCTAGACCTCCTGTGCTTGACACCACTTCAGTAGTGTCAGGGATAGGACTGAGCTAAGTATTTATCACACAAGAGTATGTACAGCGCCACACTGGTGGACGCCACTAACCACCCTAACTAGGGCCAGGAGAGCACACTATTTGCCCACGGCGCTGCACTGGCGGTCGCTGCTGAGAGACGCAGTAACATGTGCTAGATATGCAGGTTTGCACTGTCTTGCGCTAGGTAGCTACCACCATTTGCAAGCAGTCAAAAACTCTAGGAATGGGAATGATAATGAGCTTTCATCAATCGACAGGCATTCATCTACACACACACGTTAGCATGTTTACACTAGCGCATGGTCGAGCGTGAGCATACTCAGTATGGGAAAAGCAGGGCTTCGTCCCAGAAAGGCCTGCTCGCTGCTGATCAGTGCTGGCTACAAAGGCAGAGCCTGGAAAGGCAGAAGTAACCAGTTGCACAGTATCAGCTTGAGCCAGACGCTGGGACCGACATCTCCGCTGAGCAGGTTCCACTGCGGCTGGAGGAGAATGAGAGACCGCAACGGACATGGTTCGAGATTCTCCCTATGCAGCGGCGGGAGCTTGACACCTAACACACTGTTTGTTAAGCACATCTTCCATCTTCACAGGATGCCTGATAAGATACTAAGTGACCGGTGTCCCCATTTCTCCTCTCGGCTCTGGAGAGAGCTCTGTCAGCTTCTAAGATATTGAGCTAAATCTCTCTTCTGCTTACCATCCCGATGAACAGATTGGTAGAGAAGGCCAATCAGACTCTGGTCACGTACTTAAGGCATTTTGTCTCTGCTAGGCATGATAACTGGGCATCTCTACTGTCGTGGGCAGAGTTTGCACTTAATAATGCCTTTGTTGACTCTACAGGGCAGACTTCGTTCCTCCTTAATTATGGCTAGCATCCACATGTTCCTGTGCCCATGCCCGTCTCATCCTCCAATTCCAAAGCGGAGGTTTGGGCCATGCAAGCTCAGAACATCTGGGATTGCACACATGATGCCATCAAGGCCTCTAAGGAGAGAGTGAGGCTCTCTGCTGATGCGTATCGCTGCTCAGCTTTCATTGTGGTACCCGGCAATTTAGTGTGGCTCTCTGCTCATAATATTAAGATGTGCGTAGAGTACACTAAGTTCGCTCCTCACTTTCTGGGTCCTTGTAAAGTCCTTGAGCAGGGACATCCTGTAGTGTATCACCTGTCCCTTCTGCCACACTTAAATATCACCATCACCATTCATGTGTCCCTATTGAAACCCGTTCAGATGTCCTGGTTTTCTGAGTCATCTGACGAGACATTGGATACGTCCTCGGACAACTTTGAGGTAAACACGATTGTTGGTTCCAAGGTGGCACACGGCAAAAAAAATTATTTAGTGAACTGGAAGGGTCATGGGCCAGAGGATAGGACCTAGGAGCCGGATGAGCACATTCGTGCCCCCAGGTTATTGCGGCCTTTGAGCGCGGCGAGGCGCTAAGAGGGGGCGTAATGTAAGGCACTGGGATTCTTCCTCTGCACAGGATGGATCGCAAGCCTTGTCTTTTCCTGCAGTCCCCCATTCAAGCTTGACTGCAGTGAATGCTGCTGAGCAAAGATATTGGTCTCAGCGTCTTGCTCAGATCTGGGCTGCACGCTTGGTTACTGCTGCCTTTCCAGGTTCAGCTATAGTAACTGGCAATACTCAGCAGTGAGCAGTAACTCATGAGACTTAGTCCAGGTTTTGCTCTAGTGAGCATGCCTGTGGGTCACTGCTAATTGGTGGTCGCCCGTCACATTCTCAGGTCCTGGTCCGGCTCCAGATTGGCCAGTGAGCAAGGTCCTGTGAGATTGACAGAAACTATAAAAGGATCTTTGGCGTGCCAGTCAGTGCGCTAAGTTCATTTATGTTTGGTGAGTATGAGGAACCTAGTGGTATTTTGGACTCTGCTGTATGTGCTCAGGGCAGGCTCAGTGCCTTTAGAATTCCAGCTTCTCTGGAGAGGAGATTGTGTGGTTCAATTCAGGACAGGTGCTAGTGCCTCCGGAGAGGAGTTCTGTGAGTGTCTGTGTCCACTATCAGTTCCCTTGGCTCAGTGAGATAGGGAACACTTGTGAAGTCAACAGGGCTCGTGTTTAGCGTCTAATCACTCTTTGTCTGTGTGCCTATAACACAGCTCTCCGGTAGAGCATCTTTCTGTTGCTGTGTGCGATTGGCACAGCGATTATAAGGCCAGAAATCCCACTTATTAAACCTGACAGGGCACACCTGGAAAGTGAAAACCATTCCTGGTGACTATCTCTTGAAGCTCATCAAGAGAATGTCAAGAGTCTGCAAAGCAGTAATCAAAGCAAAAGGTGGCTACTTTGAAGAACCTAGAATATAAGACATCATTTCAGTTGTTTCATACTTTTTTGTTAAGTATACAATTTCACATGTGTTATTTCATAGTTTTGATGCCTTCAGAGTGAATGTACAATTTTCATAGTCATGAAAATACAGAAAAATCTTTAAATGAGAAGGTGTTAGGTGTCGAGTTTCCGACTCTGCACAGGGGGAATCTCAAACCATCTCCCCTGCGATCTCCCATTCTTCTCCAGCTGCAGTAGAACCTGCTCAGTGGAGACGTCGGTCCCAGTGTCTGACTCAGGCTGATACTGGGTGACTGGTTACCACTGTTCTTCCAGGCTGTGCCTTTGTAGCCAGCGCTGATAAGCAGCGAGCAGATCGTTCTGGGACTAAGTCTTGCTTTTCCCATACTGGGCATTCCCACGGGATGACCTCCCATAGGTCGGGGTCACATGCTCAGGTCCTGAAGCGGTTCCTGTTGGATCACTAGGAAGGTCCTTGAGTGCTAAAACTACAAAAGGTTCAAATGGCCGCACGGCCATGCTGTAGTATCAGACCAATGTTAAGAGCTCAGCGCCAGTGTGGTCATGCTTGCATGTGGTCAGTATTTGGCTGAAATAAGCCCCTAGAATACCGGCACCTCCGGTGAGGAGAGGTATTATTCCATCGGGAACAGGGAGTTGCAAGCAATGAAGTTGGCCTTCTCAGACTGGAGACATCTTTTGGAAAGGGCTCGCTTTCCCTTCCAAGTATTCACAGACCACAAGAATTTGGTCTATTTACAGACAGCCCAACGGTTAAATTCTCGCCAGGCCAGATGGTTCTTGTTCTTCTCCTGGTTCCTATTCACCCTCCATTTTCATTCCGGGGAGAAGAACATTCATGCCGATGCTCTCTCTCGCTCCTTTGTATAATCTGAGGAGGAGGAAGAGGACCCTCGGCTTATTGTCCCTTTCGAGAGCCTGAGAACTGTGGCCCCGGATTCGCTAGAGTTTGTGCCTCCGGGCAAGACTTTTGTACCATCAAGTTTGCATCCGGAGGTTCTCTCTTGGGCTTCCTCGTCCAGGGTGGGTGGACATTTTGGGACCAAAAGGACATCTGAGCTACTGACGAGGACATACTGGTGGCCGCATATGGCCAGTGACATCAGACTATGTTCGAGCGTGTGTCTCCTGCGCCAAGAACAAGTCTCCTTGTCAACGGCCAGCTGGGTTGCTTCACCCCCTACTGGTGGTGGACAGGCCCTTGGAGATGGTCAGAATGGATTTTGTGGTGGGCTTACCCAAGTCTCGTAGCTGCACCATTATTTGGGTGATCACTGACCATTTTTCCAAAATGGTGCACTTGGTGTCTCTTCCACGGCTACCTTCTGCACGGGCTCTGGGGGTGTTGTTTATCAAACATATCTTTCGCTTACATGGTATGCCAGAAAAAATTGTCAGTGAATGGGGTCCCCAGTTTGCGTCTCGATTCTGGAGAGAACTTTTGTCGTCTACTCAGCATTGAGTTGACTCTCTCCTCAGCTTATCATTCTGAGACAAATGGGTTGGTTGAGAGGGCCAACCAGACCCTGGTCACATATCTATGATATTTTGTTTCTGCCAGGCAGGATGACTGGGTATCCTTGCTACCATGGGCAGAGTTTGCGCTTAACAACGCCGTAGCCAACTCCACTGGTCAGACTCCTTTCCTCCTTAAATACGGCCAGCATCCATGAGTTCCTGTGCCTATGCCCATGTCTTCCACCAACTCCAGGGTGGCAGACTGGGCTGTGGAGGTACGGAACATTTGGGACCACTCTCAGGATGCCATCCGGGCCTCGAAGGAGAGAATGAGATTCTCTGCCGATGCACATCGGCACCATGCTCCGACCTTTGCTCCTGGCGACTTAGTGTGGCTCTCTGCCCGTAATATCAGGCTTCAAATTGAGTCCACTAAATTTGCACCTCGCGACTTGGGTCCCTTCAAGGTCCTCGAACAGGTTAACCCTGTGGTCTACCGTCTGGCCCTTCCTTAACACCTAGGTATCACCAACACCTTTCATGTGTACCTCTTAAACCTGTATACATGTCCCGATTTTCCGAGTCATCTGTCTTGACATCGGGTTAGTCTACTGACGATTACGAGGTGAATACTATTTTGGGGTGCAAGGTGGTACGTGGCAAAAAATTTTATTTGGTGGACTGGAAGGGTTATGGCTCAGAGGACAGGTCCTGGGAGCCTGCTGAGCACATTCGAGCTCTGTAGCTCATTGCTGCCTTTGAGCGTAGCAAGATTCAAGGAGGGGGGCCCTAGGAGGGGTGGTAATTTTAGGTGGCGAATTCCCGCCTCTGCACCGGGGGAATCTCGAACCATCTCTGCTGCTGTCTCCCATTCTTCTCCAGCTGCAATGGAGCCTGCTCAATGGAGACGTCGGTCCCAGCGTCTGACTCAGGCTGATACTGGGCGACTGGTTACTATTGTTCTTCCAGGCTCTGCCTTTGGTAGCCAGCGCTGATCAGCAGCGAGCAGATCTTTCTGGGACTAAGTTCTGCTTTTCCCATACTGGGCTTTCCCACGGCACAACCTCCCATTGAAGGTCGGGGGTCACATGCCTAGGCCCTGAAGCAGTTCATGTTGGACCACTAGGAAGGTCCTTGAGTGCTGAAACTATAAGAGATTTGCATGGTCGCACAGCCATGCGCTAGTATCAGACCAATGTTAAAGAGCTTAGCGCCAGTGTGGTCATGCTTGTATGTTGTCAGGGTGTGGCTGAAATAAGCCCCTAGAATACCGGCACCTTCGGTGAGGAGCTTGTATGTTTGGATTCAGGGCCTTGGCTGAAATAAGACCCTAGAATACCAGCACCTCTGGTGAGGAGTTGTTTGTCTGCTATTCTAACTGCATCACCACAGTTTTGCTCTGTTTGGTAGCTGTGTTCCTCTTTGAGGTTAGCAGGGCACAGCATCGTGTTATTCTAGCGAATCTGTGAAGTAACAGAGTTTGCTAATACTGCCACATAGTACCGCCTATTACTAGCAGAAGGTTTCTCTCCGACACGGTGGACCCCAGGTTGCGAACGCACCAACTGTCTCATATATATATATATATATATATATATTCGGTGCTTTACGCCAACCCTAACAGAAGGTGTGGCGATACTTTTGGTCTATACTGTATATATATATATATATATATATACATATATATATATATATATATGTAGGCTGCCCATAAACTTCGGAGCACTATAGTAATTGTCATGCCAGAGAATACAATGCATTAGTGCAAAGCTTTAGAAAACCCTTAGAAAATAAGAACATATCCCTGTTATTAAAGGAATTTTAATTTTTGTGTGGGTCAACCTAGTCCATATATTCATGGAGAGTGATTGAACTCAAAGAGGATTACATTTATTTAAAGAGATATCAAAGTTTCAAGAGGACATGAATTTTGTGATGAAATTGCAAGAGATGCGTTCAGGACTAGGGTTGAGCGACTTTTACTTTTATAGGATCGGGTCGGGTTTCATGATACCCGACTTTTTCAAAAGTCGGGTCGAGTGAAATCGGCCTATCCTATAAAAAAGTCGGGGTCGGGGTTGGCCGAAACACGAAACCCCATGCAGTGCATTGGGTTTCCAATGGTTCCCAGGGTCTGAAGGAGAGGAAACTCTCCATCAGGCTCTGGGATCCATATTTAAGTGTAAATTAAAGAATTAAAATAAAAAATATTGCTATACTTACCCTCTGACGCGCCCTGGTACTAACCGGCAGCCTTCCTTCCTTAGAATCAGTGCGTGAAGGACCTTAGATGACAACGCGGCTTGTGATTGGTCGCGCGACCACCCATGTGACCGCTCACGCGACCAATCACAAGCCGCGACGTCACCAAAGGTCCTTCAAGCACTGATTCTTAGGAAGGAAGTCTGCCGGAAAGAAGCAGGGCGTGTCCGAGGGTGAGTATATTCCTATTAGGTATATACTCACCCTCGGACGCGCCCTCCTTCTTTCCGTCAGCCTTCCTTCCTAAGAATCAGCGCTTGAAGGACCTTCGGTGACGTCGCGGCTTGTGATTGGTCGCGTGAGCGGTCACATGGGCGGTCGCACGACCAATCACAAGCCGCTACATCATTTAAGGTCATTCACGCGCTGATTCTAAGGAAGGAAGGCTGCCGGTTAGTACCAGGGCGCGTCAAAGGGTAGGTATAGCAATATTTTTTATTTTAATTCTGTATTTTACACTTAAATATGGATTCCGATACCGATTTCCGATATTGCAAACATATCGGAACTCGGTATCGGAATTCCGATACCAGATTCAGAAGATCGCTGACCTCATGGCCGACCCCACACAGTTTTCATGAAACCCGACTTTGCCAAAAGTCGTCGACTTCTGAAAATGCCGACCCGTTTCGCTCAACCCTATTCAGGACATTTCCTTAAATTAGCACCTTTGGCGTTGTTTTGAATAAAAATAACTGGACTATAGGCAAAGATGAAATGTTTAAATTGAAATGCTTTACAAATAGTCAATCTTAAAGTATCATTCTCAAGTGATCTCATTAGCAAAACTCAGCTCTGCAATTTCCCTTTTCTCTGGTTTCTTGGAAGTAGGGGGCTCCTCCTTGAGTGACTTGTTCTTATCCAAAAGTTTTATATTTATTTAATACATTAGTGTTCTTTTGGTGCTTTTTCTTGATCACTATATTTGCATAATGAGAAAAAGTGCATTTATGCAAAAATACAGGTCAGGAAGAAAAATGCATTGACAAGATTAACTGCTCTTTAAACTGCCAATACTGAGTGTTGAGGTATTGTGATCTTGCAGGAATGATAATAGTCCTGTAGGGAGCTGAGAGATGGAAGAAGGGAAGTAAGCAGTTAACTGATTAATATAAATGAATTGCCTGGAGGGAGGTTGCTGAGATCTTGGGAGTTACAGTGCAGAGCAAAAGAATAACAATGTTTTGAACTTTTGAACTTCAGGCTCCATATCTCATTACCCACTTCTGCTTTGAACTTGAGACTGCCATCATTTTATAGACAATCATTTTGGGATAAGCCGACTGGTTGACTCTGGTATTTTGCCTGGATGTCCTCCTTTTGGCTTATCAATGGATAGACGGACTTCATTTAATATTCTCCCGACTCTGATGGCATGATGCATTTTGGCCAAGAAAGCACTATCAATGAGTTGGATGATGATGATGTTTCTCTTTTCTTGGGAAATATTCTTCATGGCTGCTCCTGTATTTGAACCAATGACCTTTCCCTTGGAAATCAACCTAATAATACACTGAGCTATTAGGGTATGTGAGAGTAGGGTGCATTTTGTAGTATTGAGCAAGAAAAATATATTTCCACCACCAGAAGAAAACAATAATAATGCAGTGATATAACAAGAATCTTCAAAAATAATCATATGCTAAATAGTTTCAAGTCAAATTTATGTTTGAGATAGGCAAGCTGATTGTCTAAAAAATGATGGTAGTATCACCATCAAAGCAGTAATGGAGGGTAAGATATGGAGCCTGAAGGTCAGAAGTTCAAAACATTTGTACTCTTCACTTTAATCCTCTCCTGTAACTACTGAGCCACTGTACTGTGCTTAAAAACAAGCTGTACGCTATGCAAGATAAAAGCTTTTACAACTGGAGAATCACAAAAGATCAATTGCAATCTTGCTTATTTTCATTATAACTAGAATAACTAAAATAATTTAATACCCATTTAATGGAAATACAGCTTAGCAACGTGACAAGGAAAAACACTCCCATAGAGATTGAAGCAAGATAACAAAAATAAAAAATTTTTACAAAGCAAAAAAGCATTTTATTCAGAAAGAATCACAAAAACTGTGATAAAAGCAGAAATTACAACATAGACCTTGTTTCAGGTCAAACTTCCTTGCAATTTCAAATTATTGGCTCAAAAATATTCATAAGTCTGTTAGGGTTTTTTTTACTATTGGTTTCAGTACTATGCAACTGTTGGTAAAATGCATCTCGTTAAAAGATTTTTTTTATTAAGAAGTTTTGTTTTTTTACTTAATTTTTGTCGAATTGTCAGTTTTTTAAGAATTTTTGCTTTCTTACCTTTTTTCTATATATGTTAAGCTTTTCTTCCTTCTTTATTCTACTCATTTGTAAGGTTTTATACATGTCATCCAGTGCTTGAGCCATCATCAGTACAGCGGTGTGTACTCTGTATGGCACTCCATCAATAAAATAATGGCTGTCATTTGTAAAACGTTTTTCACCAGTGCAATTATGAAGGGCATAAGAAATAGTACGCTGCAAAAGAGAATTCTTAAGATTATTTCCTGATACACAATGCAGTGAGGTTATCCAAAGATCTTCTAGAACTGGATCATGTGGTCGTGTGGATGGATGAAGACTTAAAACCATTTCCTGCAACCCATTAAAACTGTACTTAACGGGACTAAATACAAGGCTACAGTTAATCCAATGTCCATACAAATAAATGGAGTCTTCTGACCAAGACATTGAAAAGATAAAGGTTTTGTTTTTGATAATTTCTGCTGAATGGGATAAAATAGTCTGAACCTGGCCATTACTTGTGCCACAAAGTAGAATCACTTCTGCTTTTAAATTCTTTATCACAGATGAGTGTAAGATTTCTATATGTGTGAGAAAAAATATTTCTTCAATACATATTCCAGATTTTCTCAGCTCTGCGCTAAGAAAGCGAAGCTCTCGTTCTCCAACATCATCATTTGTAGCAAAAATACAAACCATGTTCCAATTAAAATACATCAAAAACTTCACTAAAGCCACAAATTGTATCTCATTATCCTGGACTGTTCGAAAGAAGTGCGGATACGATCTTCTGTCACTGAGTATAGAGTCTCTTGCTCCGTAACTAATCTGAAAATTAAAAAGAGAAAAGAAAGTGTCTTGCAAAAAAAAAAAAGTATCATTTCCATAAACATATTATGTAGGTTGCAATAGTTTGTTGTGATTAAATATGAGTATTGACCTGTGGAAGCACTAGCAGGCGCGAAACGGCCGTCGTCAAGCTTCTGCCCGCTCGCGTCCTCACTCCCCTGGCCAACATGATTTTTTGATACAAATAAAGAGCGGAATTTCTACAAACGACCTGTGAGTGCTATCTGCTTTTCTTTGGAGGATTTAGATATGGGAAAATTACCACAAAATAAACAGGAATATGATAATATGATTCACATTATTCAACCCAAAAATTAAATTCCATGAGAATTGAATGTCAAGTAGCGCAAAGGTCTCCAAATGCCCTTGAAAATATGTTAGATCCACCCGAAGAAGTTATTTTTAACGCATACCTCTCAACTTTTTTCCTACTAACAGTGCGTAAAACTGTTCTCTATTTGCTTGGCCAATCTCGCTTGGTGTGCTGCAACAAAAAAAAAATGAAAAAGAAAAGACCTGCACAGGTTGAGTATTAAATTAATACACAAGTACACAAGTAAAATATGGCAGATGTCCAAAATACAATTTGAGTCAGCGCACTGTGATTCATGCAAACGAGATTTTCACAATTTGCTATGCACCCGAAAAATCAAAAATATTTAGACCCCAAATCTTCAAATTGTTTACACCAATAAACCTTGGGAAGGTTACAAGAGATGCATAAAAATATTACAAATTTTAGATGCCAGTTTTGGGCAGCTACACCAAAATGGGTATACAGTGGGGTGAAAAAGTGTTTGCCCCCTTCATGATTTTTTAATCTTTTTTAGGTTTGTCACACTTAATATTTCAAACAAATTAAAATATTAGACAAACATAACACAAGTGAACACAAAATGCAGATTTTAAATGAAGGTCTTTTTTTATTTAGAGGAAAAGTGCATATGTGCACAGTGTATACAGGGGTAAAATAAATATTGAAAAAATCACCAATTTTCTAAGTAAATATATTTCTAAAGGAGCTATTGACATGAAATTATCACTAGATATTGGAAACAACCCATCTAATCCACACAGGCAAAATAAATTAAACCATGGGTGTAAATATATTAAGTTATGTGTAATGAGACATTAAGCTGGAAACGTATTGAACACACTTACTGAAATGTATTTAATACTTCATACAAAAGTTTTTGTTGGTGATGACAGCTTCAATAACCATCCTGCATGGAGAAACTAGTCGCGCGCATTGCTCAGGTGTGATTTTGTCCCATTCTTCCACTCAAACACTCGTCAAATCCAGAAGGTTCGGTGGTCTCCTTCTATGAACTCTGAGCTTCAGTTCCTCCATAAATTTTCTACTGGATTCAGGTCAGGTGATTGGCTGGGTCATACAAGCACCTTTATTTTCTTTCTCTGAAATCAAATGAGAGTTTCCTTGGCTGTATTTTTGGGACCATTGTCTTGCTGAAATATGCTTTTATGCCAATGCACCGAAGGTTTGTTCTTCTATTATATGCACCATGTCTTTGCGCGTGCTCTATATATATTTTTACATAATTATCTTTGTGGATGTTTCCTACGCATGTGCTCTTGTCGCCACTGAATCTCTTGTGCATGCGCATTCAATTCTTTCCTATATCTTTAGCCTGTATCTTGTGGGCTTGCTTCCCGGGGGCAATTTGCTCTGGCACAGTGATTAGTTGGTTTCATCCATTGTGTATGTACAAATGCATAAATCACGTATTTGATGTTTCTTTGTTCTGTTTGCACAGACGCATTCTGTTTTTTTAACCTACTCCATTTGGTTTATCATGCTCACAGAATATTCAGACATGCGCATAATATGAATTTGACGTAAGTTTGTTGATCTGGTTTGTTTGCGCTTGTGCATCTCATAATTTCAATTAACTTTATTTGTAAGTTTCTTCACGCATGCGCTCTTGATGCCTATGGACGTTGACATCACATGATCCTTGATCATATCGTCTTCACTCTGTTAATTATATATCAATTACAAACTCGCTTTACTCCTGAGAATGCGATATACGTGGGGTTCTTTTCACCCATCATATTATTGCCTTCCACAGGATCTTTGCGTACTACATAGCATTTGCATGTGCAATCCACCATCGTGACCAAATGAGAAACGCTCCCTTTTGCTATTTTGTGTTTGTCTTTAGATTCGATAATACATTTATTTTTTTCCGTTTGGTGATTGCTCTATATTTCTAATTGTTGACATTGTTAATGGCTACCAATGTTTTATTACACATTTTTGGTGTAATTATTTTATATGCCTTTCTGTTCACATATTGGCCCACTTGATTGAATGCAAGTGTCATGGCTCCTCTCTGATTTTCCACCTTCTAAGCAGATGAGGGTAGACGTCGGCCTTATTTTGGGCACACCAAGTTTGCATAACTATGAAGTGCTAGATAACATAGATAACATACTTGAAAAAGTCACCATGTGCTACACATCTTGGATGTTTGAGTATAAGGAAAGACCTGTCAATCTAGTGGCGTGGGATGGGGATCTGCCTCGGGCATGTTATCAGGGGTGCAATAATGCAGTCAGTGTCTGAATCACCTGACAGGTTCCCTTTACGACAAATATCAGTGTGAATAAAAATTAAAGTGTTTCTTTCATTATTTGTTCAACAATTGTATTACAAGTTTATGCAAATCCATTTTTAAATTTCTCCCCAATGTGACTCTGCCACTCGACCTCTCAAACAGGAAAACTAAATTCTGTGTTTTCAAACTGCACGTGTCCTATCGAAAAAGAACCAGCGCATTAAGCGACATCCAAGTCATATAGATGCTTTTGGATCTGCATTATCCACTCATGATTTCCATGTAGCTTTCTTATCAGAACTTACCTGTGTATATCCATACATACCCAATAACTGAGCCATCGGTAGGGTGGTGGCAGATCCTTGGTCCCCAATATACCCAGCTACATTATCATGGTCCATACATGAATAATTAGGAGCTGTTACTGAGTGTCCGGACAATATCTGCAGAACGTCCTTTAGAACTTTATTCACATTGCCGCAGGAATCATACAGATGATATCCCAGGGTGATGTTTGGAAGAATGGCCGGATTACTGTTAATATCATTAATGGCAAAAATGAATGTCAAGAGATGTCGGTATTCTCTAAAGTTGGCCCTGCAGAAAATAATAGAATGTAATCACCAATTTTCACGTAAAGTATATTTAATAATTCCACATTTTTCAATATCAATTACAATGGAGCATTTTAGTGTATTTTTAATATATAAACATTGCATCACATTCATTGTGAAACAGTTCATTGACCATTACATGCATTAGGATTTGTTAATAATATTTAATGTATTTCTTATACACTAAGGGAAGTATTGAATCTACAAGAAACAAAGAGGGATCTCCTTATTAGAAATGTGGGCATTTTCCAAATCTTTGCAAAAGTTTGACCAAGCATGGAACATATATTATGCCGATGATACATCAATTCATCCAGCCCAAAAATGATTAACAATTTACACAAAAATTAATAAGTTATTGAAATAAAATTGCATTTATGAAATTCTTGGAATTTTAAATTTAAAGGTTTGCTTTTTGTGCGCTGCCCTGTGCAAGGGCTGAATACTGTGCAGGGTGCTACTGGTCTGACAAGATGCAGACACAATAAAAATTGCTTTCACTAAAAATTAAAATTTGGAAATATTGAGATGAATTGAAAACCTTAGGCTTTTTTGTCTTTTTTTTAAAGGGAATCTGTCACCTCCTGGAATGTATAAAACCTATTAATATGGGCATAAAGCTAATGAAAATGTTAAACTAGTTGTATCTGTCTGTCTCATATTAATGGTCTTGTTGTTGAGAAATGTTATATTCTTTTTTTATGCTAATAATTTAAAATCCAAGCTCCGGGGCGTGCAGTGCCTGGAAGACATTCCTACCTCTAGTTTATTGTAATACTAACCCCCTCCTATGCATGTCAGTTGTAGTGCCGGAATCCCACACCTACTGTATGCCCTGTGTGAGGATAATGTACAATATAAGTTTTAGTCTCTCATTGCCAGCACCTATAGGGTGGGCATTGAAGCCCCCTTTACTTCAGGGTTTAGCTTTTCTTTTCAATGGGTGTAGAAGAGCTTTTATTGCTTCTTGCTGCAAAATCCTGACTTTGAGCAACTTACTCCTCATGCCCCTCCCAAAAGAATTTTTACGATCGCTTGTGTCGGCTCAAATCTTTCTCCAGCAGAAACTGGTCTGATCTCCTTCTTTAAAGGCAAGAAGTCCTTTGTTCCATTATAGTGAGATATTGGGCCAATGGTTTAGGCTAGGAAAATAATAAGTCTAGTTTGTGAATCTCCATCGACGGATCTATCAGCCACGGTAAGCGCGGGCTTCTAGTTCCAACAGGGACATAGTAAGGATTTCTCTGGAACTATGCATCCCATCAAGCCCAAATTTGGTCTCATTAGAACGCCAATGTTAATACAAGATGAATGCTGGGTGTTTTATGATTCTGACATGTTCTGTAGTGGATATACAGGCATTAGACAAACCTGTGTGAAATTTAGTAAGACTGAAGAGATAGGAGGGTCTGAGGAAACCAGCCCTGTTAGTGATGTCACGATGCTGTGGTTATTTAAGTGACTCCACTTTACCCAGCCTTCAGAGTCTGTCTTAGTATGACTTGAGGAGCTCGTACTGCTAGCCCTGATGAACTGGGATATTTTGAGCTCCACCCACTAGCCTGGTTGCATGAAATGACCTGAACACATGTAAGTGTTAATATCTCATTTAACCCCTGTTATTTTTATAATTACCTTGTACATATTTTCAATTTCTCATATTGTAACATCTTTTATACCTTTTTATAAACGCTGCCTTAATCTTTAATGGAGTAAAATATTTAAATTACTAGTTTTTGTTCTCCTGTTCAAAAACGTACCCTAACTCTTCTGAAGGGAATTACGGTACTGTTGTGGGTTAGCTTCGGACCTGTTTAATCGAAGCTGGTGGCAGCATATCGTGTGCTCAGACATACTTCTCCAACTTATAGAGGCATAGAGGGAGTTTGCCCTTAGGAGGTCAAAGACTTTGCAAACATCTCTCCGGTTGGGAGTCTATATCTGGAGAGTAGATGAGAATATCATCCAGATAGACTACAACTGAGGTGGAGAGCATATCCCGGAAGATATCGTCTACAAAGTCTTGGAAAATGGCTGGGGCATTACAAAGCCCGAAGGGTATCACCAGGTATTCATAGTGCCCATTCCTGGTGTTAAAAGCTGTCTTCCATTCGTCCCCCTCACAGATGCGAATCAGGTTGTAAGACCCCGCAGATCAAGCTTAGTAAATACCCTCGCTCCCTGCAACCTATCGAAGAGCTCAGCTATCAGGGGCAGAGGGTATTTATTCTTAATGGTGATGGTGTTAAGACCCCTGTAATCTATGCATGGATGTAATTCTCCGTTGTTCATCTTCTGTACAAAGAATGACCCCGCCCTTGCAGGTGACACTGACTTCCTAATGAATCCTCTTGCCAGATTCTCCTGAATGTACTGAGACATTGCCTCTGTCTTCGGGAGAGATAATGGGTAGAATCGACCCCGGGGAGTCTCAGCACCAGGCAAGAGGTCAATAGGGCAGTCATAGGAGCAGTGAGGCGGAAGGGTCTCCGCAGCCCTTTTTTGGAGAACACGTCCGCTTATGGTCAATAGTGCTTGGGAAGAGAGGAAAGATCTGCAGGTACTTCAGTTGGAGCAACCTGAGCTCCCTCAGACATCTACCCTCACAAGATTCACACCATCCCAGAATTCTCCCTGAGGACAAATCTATATGAGGAGAGTGGTAGCATAGCCACGGTATCCCCAACAGGACCTCATCAATTACCTCGGGAATGACTAGCAGGGAGATAATCTCCTGATGAGATGGAGACATGGATAGAGTAAATGGGATGGTTTGGTGTGTTATCTGAGAGGGCAGTGTCGACCTATTTACCACTCGTACGGTCACAGGTTTGGCGAGCATCACCAGGACTATTGCGCGTCGCTGGGCAAAGGCAGATGACATAAAATTTTCTCTGCCCCTGAATCCACGCAAAGCTTTACCGTAAGAGTGAATGGGCCTATGGCAATTGTCCCCTGAAAGGACAGTTTGGAGGAAACTTCGCCATGTCTAGTGTTCTGCATCCTACAACTACTAGACATTGACATTTTTTCTGACCGCTGGGAACATCTGGAGGCAAGATGTCCTGATTGCCGGCAAATATGACAGACATTGAGTGCACGAATGGTCCGGGACTTAGAACCCGCTCGTGACACCTCCTTGGGCTCATGTGACTCGGATGCCTGGATCGGAGATTTCAGAGGTCTGGCGAAGGTGAGAGCCAGCCAAAACCTCTGCCTACACTGGGCTCCCTCCAACCTTAAAACGGAGGTCGATGCAAGGTAATACAGCTATTAGCTCCACCAGTGTGGCAGGAATCTCCCTAGAGGCCAAAGCGTCCTTCATATGGTCAGCCAGCCCCCTCCAAAATACCGGGATGAGGGCTTTATCCGGCCACTCCAGCTCAGATGCTAAAGTCCAGAAGTGGACGGCAAAATGGCTGACCATGAACGAGCCCTGGGTCAATGCCAGCAGTTGGAGCGCCGTATCATGGGAGACTCAAGGTCCTAAAAAGACCTGTTTCAGAATGCTCAGAAACAGTGGAGCACACTGCACGACATAATCGTCGCACACCTACAGCGGCGTAGCCCACTGCAATGCCCTGTCAGACAGAAGGGATATAATGAATCCCACCTTTGCCCACTCTGTGGGAAAACGTGCAGCCAGGAGCTCGAGATGTATAGCGCACCGGCTCACGAATCCCCTACATGACTTGCTATCACCAGAGTATTTATCTGGCATCCGGAGGCGGGATAAGGTCGGAACAGGGGTGGCAGTGGACAAACATGCTGCAGCCACACTAGCAGCCTGAACAGCTACTGCGGTAACATCCACAGCTGAGATTGAACGCTCGAGAGCCGCCAATCTTCCCTCCAGCTGCTGGATGTACCGTTGCAGTCGCTGTTCGTCTTTCATTACTAGCCAGAACCTAGCACTAGTATAATGTTAGGACTGGCGGAATGCACCAAATAATAATATTAAAGAACATGAGGTGCGTTGACAGTCCGGGGTCCACTGTGCAGAGATGGCACCTGCTGCTGAGGAATGGCAGATGGACGCTTGCTCACACGTGGGTTAAACCTCACCCAGTGTGAATGGAAGTCACCGTAATTGTGCTGCGCCCTGTTAGTAGTCACAGGGTGCAGCTGAAAGACACTAGTAGGATCCCTATGAATCACCCCCACTGAACTGGTGATTGGACTCTCTCTGACCCTCGGTTGCTTTTGAGCCTGCGCCTGAGGACGCCCTGAGTTAGATGCTGAATCCAAGTGGGAATTCCCACCCTACTATGACTGGCTGTCAGGAAAGCACACTGATTGCGCATGGTGCCGTAAAGACTGGCACTGAAAATAGATACTGAAACGCGTGCTTAGTGTGCAGATAGCTCTGTTGGGCACTAGGTAGCTTCTACCATTTGCAAGCAGTCATCAACACAAGAAATGGGAATGATTAAGGAGCTTTCATTCATCGACAGACATTCATCTACACACACATATCAAGACTATACTAGCACATGGCCATGCGGCCATAAGTACCTTTTATAGCTGTAGCACTCAAGGACATTCCTAGTGCTCCAATAGGAGCTGCTACAGGACATGAGCGTATGACCCCCGACCTCCCATGGGAGGTCGTCCTGTGGGCATGCTCAGTATGGGAAAAGAAGGACTTAGTACCTGAAACGCCTGCTTGCTGCTGATCAGTACTGGCTACAAAGGCAGAACCTGGAAAGGCAGCAGAAACCAAGTGCTCAGTATCATCTTGAGCCAGACGCTGGAACTGATGTCTCTGCTGAGCAGGCTACAGTACTGTGGCTGGAGGAGAATGAGAGGCCGCAGCAGACACGGTTTGAGATTCCCCCTGTGCTGTGGCAGGAACTCAATTCCTAACTGATATCATTGAGAAAATTAAAAACAATTGAAAATTGAGTCAGAATTAAGTTTTTTGTGAAAAAAAATGAATTGTTCATTTTTCCTTCCATATTGCTTCAGTTCTTGTGAAGCACCTGAAGGGTTAATAAACTTCTATAAAGTGGTTTTGAGGGGTGCAGTTTTTAGGATGGTGTCTCTTTTGGGTATTTTCTGGCATATAGGCCCCCAAAGTCACTTCAAATGTGAAGTGGTCACTAAAAAAAAAGATTTTGTATATTTTGGTGGAAAAATGAGAATTTCCTGGTCAAATTTTAACCCTTCTAACTTCCTAACAAAAGAAAGATTATGCTTCAAAAATTGTACTGATGTAAAGTAGACATGTGGGAAATGATACGTATTTACTATTTTGTGTGACATAATGCTCTGATTTAGGGACATAAAAGTTAAAAGTTTGAAAATTGTGAAATGTTCAAAATTTTTGCCAAACTTACATTTTTTTCACAAATAAACAAAAGAAAATTTTAAGAAATGCTACCAGTATCATAATGTACAATATGTCATGAAAAACCATTCTCAGAATCAATGGGATCTGTTGAAGCATTCCAGAGTTAGGCCGGCGTCACACTAGGCGTATGAAAATGCGGTCCGTTTTTTTTATGGCCGTAATACGCAGAAATGTTCCAAAAATAGTGATCCATATGTCATCTGTTGGCAGGGTGTGGCAGCGTATTTTGCACACGTCATCCTCCGTATGTAATCCGTATGGCATCAGTACAGCGAGATTTTCTTGCCGGCTTGCAAAACGGACATACAATGGATCCATGGCCTTAAATATTCGTGAAAGCATACATATAGTCTAAATATATATATATATGTCAGTGAGACACATATATATAAATATATTTATATTTCATACAGCACTAGAAAGCAGAAAAGCCGATAATTCAATTGCCAGCTTTTGCTAACTCCTTCCCAAACCTGACATGATATTAGACATGGTTTACATACAGTAAACCATTTCATATCCCTTTTTTTGGCATATTCCTCACTACTAATGTTATTAATGTGTATGTGCCAAATTTGGTGGCTCTAGCTGTTAAAATAAAGGGTTAAATCACGGAAAAAACTGGTGTGGGCTCCCGCGCAATTTTCTCCGCCAGAGTGGGAAAGCCAGTGACTGAGGGCAGATATTAATATCCTGGAGAGGGACCATGGTTATAAGACCCCCCTGGCTAAAAACATCTGCCCCCAGCCACCCCAGAAAAAGCACATCTGTAAGATGCGCCTATTCTGGCACTTGGCCACTCTCTTCCCACTCCCGTGTAGCGGTGGGATTTGGGGTAATAAAGGGTTAATATCACCTTTCTATTGTAAGGTGACATTAAGCCAGATTAATAATGGAGAGGTGTCAGTAAGACACCTCTCCATTATTAATCCAATAGTAGTAAATGGTTAATAACACACACACACATTATGAAAAATGTATTTTATTGAAAGAAAGACACAGGGTATTGTAATAGTTTATTATACTCTCAATCCAATTGAAGACCCTCGTTCTGTAAAAAAGAAAATAGAAAAAATCAACAATATCCCATACCTTCCGTCGTTCAGTCTTGTCCCACGCTGTAAATCCATCTGAAGGGGTTAAATAATTTTACAAGCAGGAGCCTGCTAATGCAGCTGTGCTCCTGACTGTAAAATCTGGGGAATGATTGGAAAGCAGGGGAACGAAGCTACCTAGACTTGCGGTGCTGCGCCCCCTGCTGGCATAACCTCAGATAAACTCGAGCGTGAGAACTTTTCTGAATATTTTCTCACGCCAAAGTTCATCTGAGTTTATACCAGCAGGGGGCGCAGCACTGCAAGTCTAGTTAGCTACGTTCCCCTTCTTCCCATTCATTACCTAGTTTTTACAGGCAGGGGTGGCTGCATTAGCAGGCTCCTGCTTGTAAAATTATTTAACCCCTTCAGATGGATTTACATCATGGGACATGACTGAGCATCGGAGAGGTATGGGATATTGTTGGTTTTTTATTGTAACTTTGTTTCAGGTGACAAGGGTCTTCAATTGGATTGAGAGTATAATAAACTATTACAACACCCTGTGTCTTTATTTCATGAAAATACTTTTTCCATAATGTGTGTGTGTTTTATTAACCATTTACTACTATTGGATTAATAATGGATAGGTGTCTTACTGACACCTCTCCATTATTAATCTTGCTTAAAGTCACCTTACAATAGCAAGGTGACATTAACCCTTTATTACCCCATATCCCACCGCTACACGGGAGTGGGAAGAGAGTGGCCAAGTGCCAGAATAGGCGCATCTTACAGATGTGCCTTTTCTGGGGGCAAATGTTTTTAGCCAGGGAGGGGGGGGGACAATAACCATAGTCCCTCTCCAGGCTATTAATATCTGTCCTCAGTCACTGGCTTTCCCACTCTGGCGGAGAAAATTGCGTGGAAGCCACGCCAGTTTTTTCTGCTATTTAACCCTTTATTTTAACAGCTAGAGCCACCAAATTTGGCACACGGACCCTTCTAACATTAGTAGTGAGGAATATGCTAAAAAAAGGGATATTAAATGATTTACTGTATGTAAACCATGTCTAATATCATGTCGGGTTTCGGAAGGAGATAGCAAAAGCCGGCAATTGAATTACCGGCTTTTCTGCTATCTAGCGCTGTATGAAATATATATATATATATATATATATATATATATATATATGTCTCTCTGACATAGTATATATATATATATATATATATACCCCTATACTATGTGTTGACATTTATCTTAGCTATTCTAGTCTAACCTGTCAGTGTGGTTTTACTGTACACCGCACTGAATTTCCGGCTTTTCTATAGAACACCGCTGCGTATTTCTCGCAAGTCACACTGTTGGTCCGTGTGTAATCCGTATTTTTCTCACCCCCATTTACTTTCATTGGCAATACGCTGACAAACGCAACATGCTGCGATTTTCTACGGCCGTACACGACCGTATAATACGGATGCGTAAAATATGGTAGATAGGAGCTGGGGCATAGAGAATCATTGGTCTGTGTGCAATGCGTATTTTCTGCGCCTCTCATACATCCATAAAACTCGCAAGTGTGACCTCGGCCTCATAACCACATAAAGTGAGAGTGGTCAGATTTCAAAATTAAGGCCTGATCATTAACCTACTAAGTGTCTTGTTCCTTAAGGGGTTAAACTACAACTGTGGTGCATTGAGCTTTATAAATATGCCCTACTGTTTTCTGCAACTTTTTTATATTCCATTTGTATGCATTTTTCAGATTTTAACCCCTTCATGACCTTGCCCTTTTCCATTTTTCCGTTCTTGTTTTTCGCTCCCCTCCTTCCCAGAGCCATAACTTTTTTTATTTTTCCGTCAATATGGCCATATGAGGGCTTGTTCTTTGTGGGACAAGTTGCACTTTTCAATGACATCATTGGTTTTAGCATGTCTTGTACTAGAAAGCGGGAAAAAAATTCCAAGTGTGGTGAAATTGCAAAAAAGTGAAATCCCACACTTTTTTTGTGTTTGGCTTTTTTGCTAGGTTCACTAAATGCTAAAACTGACATTTTTATTCTCCAGGTCATTATGAGTTCATAGACACCAAACATGTCTAGGTTATTGTTTATCTAAGTGGTAAAAAAAATTCCAAACTTTGCTAAAAAAAAAAAAAAAATTGCTCAATTTTCCAATACCCGTAGCGTCTCTATTTATTGTGATCTCGGGTTGGGTGAGGGCTTATTTTTTGCATGTTGAGCTGGCATTTTTAATCATACTATTTTTCTACAGATACGTTATTTTGATCGCCTGTTATTACATTTTAATGCAATGTTGCGGCGACCAAAAAAATGTAATTCTGATGTTTCAAATTTTTTTCTCACTAGGCTGTTTAGCGATCAGGTTAATGCTTTTTTTATTGATAGATCGGGCGATTCTGAACGCAGTGATACCAAATATGTGTAGGCTTGATTTTTTATTATTATTTTATTTTGAATGGGGCAAAAGGGGTGTGATTTAAACTTTTATATTTTTTGTAACTTTTCATATTTTTTTTATCTTTTTGTTTACTTTTGCCATGCTTCAATAGCCTCCATGGGAGGCTAGAAGCTGGCACAACTCAATCCGCTCAGCTACATAGCAGCGATCATCAGAATTGCAGGCTTGCTATGAGCACTGACCACAGGGTGGCGCACACAGCAATCCGGCATCAGCAACCATAGAGGTCTCAAGGAGACCTCTGATTGCTACGCCGATGCATCGCTGACACCCGATCATGTGATGGGGGTCGGCGATGCGTTAATTTCCGGCCGCGTGGCCGGAAGCGCCAGTTAAATGCCGCTGTCAACATTTGACAGCGACATATAACTAGTTAACAGCGGTGGGTGAATCGAGATTTCACCCTCCGCTATTGTGGGCACATGTCAGCTGTTCAAAACAGCTGACATGTCCTGGCTTTGAAGTGGGCCCAGCGCCGGAGCCCTGCATCAAAGCAGTGGATCCGACCTCCACCGTAATAGTACGGCGGAGGTCGGTAAGGGGTTTGAATCAGATAATTTAATAATCACTGAAAATGAGCAAATTTATTTAAGGGAAATTGAATTCTACTTGCATTTTTGTAAATTCAATTTTCTCCAGAGTTCATTTTTTTTTAATTTTGCTCCTACAGAATTTAGCAAAATAGTGGTAAGTTGACTGCAATTTTTCAACCATAGAGTTTTTTTCAACCATTGAGGTTATTATAACTGGCTAAAGGTTAAAAAAAAATAATGGTACTGACCTCATAGCTTACAACTCTGGCCACCTTCACTGGTCATTTTTTGTATGGTCTGAATCACCTCTTCCTACCGCCACTGTGCCAAGAAATGAACTTCTCTTCTTTCTGTGTAATTCTACTTGTGCTTCATGCTGTGCCAGGTCTTCTGGCCATGACCAAGCCATGGACATCTGTGTGCAAGCATCAGGTCGTAAACTCTTGATGGTCAAGCATAAAGATATCTCAGGCTTCAGAACGAGGCAGCAGTAAGAAACACCGCTGAGGACAGTAGAGGGGACAATATAGGTGGATGGAAAGGAGAGCAGGGAGGTGAATATGGTTTGCTTTATTTCACATCTTACGATTACTATGCTTTGGGGTCTCATATATTAGATAATGAGAGAAATTCAATTAGCAGAAATTAAATTCTCTGCAAATCAAATTTTATGATTTAAAACTTGCAACTTTGCATATGATTTTAGTTTGAAAAGCGAATCCAAGGTGTAATGATGGCAAGCAAGTGTTCTTTTGGGCATCTGGGTCACTCTCCCTGCTGGCGCCGTGATGCCACTGAGGTGGTCACAATAAAGTTGACTAATACAGTGAGAAATCAAAGCAGTCTCTATATCATAACTCAGAATGTCATGATTAGGTTTGAATATTAAATCAGCGGCAGTGGACAATACTTTGATGCAAGGTGCCAGGAGTGAACCTAGCCTCTCTGCTGCCTGAGGCGAACTGCAAAAAGGCGCCCCCCACGTAGTAAAATCAGTACAAATAAGTCTTAGCACGACCATATCTGACAACCTCAGCTCATCCACATAGGGTAACACACACCAACTCTTAGTTACATAGTTATTAAGGTTGAAGGAAGACTATATGTCCAGCTAGTTCAACCCATAGCCTAACCTAACATGCCCTAACATGTTGATCCAGAGGAAGGCAAAAAAAACCCATGTGGCAAAGAGTAAGCTCCACATTGGGGAAAAAAAATTCCTTCCCGACTCCACATACGGCAATCAGACTGGTTCCCTGGATCAACGCCCTATCAAGGAATCTAGTGTATATACCCTGTAACATTATACTTTTCCAGAAATGTATCCAGTCCCCTCTTAAATTTAAGTAATGAATCACTCATTACAACATCATACGGCAGAGAGTTCCATAGTCTCACTGCTCTTACAGTAAAGAATCCGCGTCTGTTATTATGCTTAAACCTTTTTTACTCCAAACGCAGAGGATGCCCCCTTGTCCCTGTTTCAGGTCTATGATTAAAAAGATCATCAGAAAGGTCTTTGTACTGTCCCCTCATATATTTATACATTAACATAAGATCACCCCTTAGTCTTCGTTTTTCCAAACTAAATAGCCCCAAGTGTAATAACCTATCTTGGGATTGCAGACCCCCCAGTCCTCTAGTAACCTTGGTCGCTCTTCTCTGCACCCGCTCCAGTTCAGCTATGTCTTTCTTAAACACCGGAGACCAGAACTGTGCACAGTATTCTAAGTGTGGTCGAACTAGTGACTTGTATAGAGGTAAAATTATGTTCTCCTCATGAGCATCTATGCCTCTTTTAATGCATCCCATTATTTTATTTGCCTTTGTAGCAGCTGCCTGACACTGGCCACTGAATATGAGTTTGTCATCCACCCATACACCCAGGTCTTTTTCATTGACGGTTTTGTCCAGACTTTTAGAATTAAGCACATAATTATACATCTTATTACTTCTACCCAAGTGCATGACCTTACATTTATCCCCATTAAAGCTCATTTGCCAGTTATCAGCCCAAGCTTCTAGTTTACATAAATCATCCTGTAATATAAAATTGTCCTCCTCTGTATTGATTACCCTGCAGAGTTTAGTGTCATCTGCAAATATTGAAATTCTACTCTGAATGCCCCCTACAAGGTCATTAATAAATATGTTAAAAAGTAGAGGGCCCAATACTGACCCCTGTGGTACCCCACTGCTAAACTCTGCTATATCCCACTAGTGTCAGAGCAGGGATTACATGGAGAGTCGGCACCAGGTGTTCTGACTGCCGCTCTGCTGCCCCCTGTCTTTAAGGATGCTACGCCGCATGAGGCAAAGTATTCAACTTGCCTCATGATAGCAGCACCCCTGCAAGGTGCACATCATTTTTGGTGTGATATCAAGGAGTGAGTTTTTCAAAATAAATGGAAAAAATCTATAAGAGTAAGAGCACCATAAATTTCATAACGAGAAATAAGCAAAACGTACAGAATGATGTGTTTGTTAATAAAAACATATTGGTCAAAAAAAGTGAAAAATTGGAATAAATACTTCCCTATTGACTTAGAGTCAAAATATGGTCTCGGGGGTTTTTGCTACAAAAGAGAGAAAGTAAGAAGTTGATAAAAAGTAAATGTGTTTTCATATAAAATCTGATAACGCATTACACAACCATTTATGATTGTCAAATAAAAAGACATGTATGTCTCAATATAAAATGACATCTCAGTAATCACATCATTTGTTTTTTTTGAGTCAGATTTGAATTTGATACTACTCTTTGATTTTTTTTATGGAATAGCTAATAGTGATGACTCTGAGCACGCTCAGGTGTCCTCCGAGTATTTATGACTGCTCAGAGATTAAGTTTTCTTCTCGGCAGCTGAATGATTTACAGCTATTAGCCAGCTTGATTACATGTGGGGATTCCCTAGCAACCAGCCAACCCCCACATGTACTCAGCCTGGCTAGTAGCTGTAAATCATTCAGCTGCCAAGATGAAAACTAAATCTCTGAGCAACCCGAACGTGCTTGGGAAGACCCGAGCAATGAGAACACTTACCATTGATCTTAAAGGGGTTGTCCGGTCTTTGGGCACAGTTACACTCTATGTGACTGCAGACTTGTGAATCCTAACATCATGCAGTGTGTGCAATGCCAGGATTCTCCAATGCTGGAAAAAGGAGCGGCCGGGTACATGACCGCAAGTATGCAAATGGTGCCTACTACACGTGCGTGGCCTCCCTCAATACAAGAAAATTGAGCAAGATCTGATGTCTCAAGGAAGCATGTGGCCAAGAATATGAAAATCGCATACTTGTGATCACATGACTGCCTGCTCACGGCGCCGCCATTGGAGAATCCTGACAGTGTGCTCGCTTACTAGGCTGTGTGCACATGTTGCTGATTTTTCGCATTTTTTTCGCGTTTTTTGCTATAAAACCGCAAAAAACAGCATACATGATGCATCCCATCATTTAGAATGAATTCCTCAATTTTTGTGCACATGATGCGTTTTTTTCCGCAAAAAAAAAATGCATCGCGGTAAGAAACGCAGCATGTTCATTAAGTTTGCAGATTTTTTGCGGATTTCCCACTATATAATGCATTGGGAAATGTCCGGAAAAATCTGCAAAAAAAAAAACGCAACAAAAACGCTGTAAAAACGCCCAAAAAACACATGCAGAAAATTTCAGGATTTTCTCAGGAAATTTCTGCAACAAATCCTGAACGTGTGCACATAGCCCTACAGTAGAGTTACTGCAGACTTGTACCCGAAACCAGGACAACCCCAATTGTCAGATTATATCTTTCCTCACTGTGATATCCTTTGTTCTGCATTCTTTTAAACATGGCTACATCTTTAACATGGAAAACACGCCAACTAAGTACACTTTTTATTTTATTTTGTAATGGTCGTTCAAAACAGGAATCACCTTAATCTTTAAAATGTTTTGCTCAGAAAACAAAAATAATTGCATAAAATTCACAAAAAGACGTAGGCATGTTCTATTAAGTGTTAATATTTTCTCTTTTTTTACTTACAAAACGCAGACCATTTCAGAAACAGTTTCTTCCGTATACTGCCACGGTATTATCCAAGAATGAACAGTGAAGATTCCTCCTATAATAATGTCTCCATCCTGAGAATATTTATATTCAAATGTATAGTTCTTCATCGTTAAATGACATCCAGGAGCCGAGGTCTGAGCAGAGCAAAGCATAATGCAGAAGAGCAATATCCAGCAGAGCATCAGTGGAAGATCCCGTACAATGGAACGGGGCATCAGAGGATTGGTGAAGACTCTTCTGATCCCAATAGCCTGACAGATGTAAAGCTGCACTGAAAAGATCAGGACTGCACTGACAATGGCAGGATGAGGGCTTTATATCTTCTTCCCAGTCATATTTTAGTCTCAATGTTTAAATTTGAATTCAGCAAAAATGAAAGAAAAAAAAAGTATAAATAAAACAAGATTTGTCTCAGGTGTGATGGAAACATTAGAATTGAAAATGAAATGAAGCAAAATTAAATATGAGCTACGATTTAGATCACTAAGATTTGTCTACCCACAGGTATGCTGCTGTCCATCTACTCTGCCTTTCCTGCAATGTGTGTTTATGTGAACTGCATATAATTCCCACCTGGTATGCTGCTGTCCATCTACTCTGCCTTTCCTGCAATGTGTGTTTATGTGAACTGCATATAATTCCCACCTGGTATGCTGCTGTCCATCTACTCTGCCTTTCCTGCAATGTGTGTTTATGTGAACTGCATATAATTCCCACCTGGTATGCTGCTGTCCATCTACTCTGCCTTTCCTGCAATGTGTGTTTATGTGAACTGCATATAATTCCCACCTGGTATGCTTTGCTTACCCATTGTTTTCTATCCATTCGTATTTCACTTCCCTTGCTTCTTGCTTGCATACCTGAGTGGCCATCTACCCCACCCCCTCTTTATGACCTGGATTAACTGTGAACATGTGCTCTAGACACACACGCCCACATCCTCCCTCTCAGCTGTGAGCCCTTAGGTGCCCATAAATTCATAGCCATGAGTCTGACCAGACGTGTCTGACCATCTTAGAAATTGCATTTTTAAATTGCTATGAATTAGACTAGAATTGGACTGGAATTGACTGGAAGGTAAAGGAATAGAAAACCACTATAATGTTTCGGTTTCTTTTCACATTCACCCCCATACTACTCTATTTCTTCCTATCTCCTGTAATCACTCCACCCAGTAAAGAACTAGTCATTTCTCCCTCCATCCTCCCCAGTCATCTCACCTCCTCCACAGAACTATTCCTCCACATACAATCCTTTCTCGCCAGGCACACACGGCCACATCATGACCTATCCAGCTCACACCTTCTAACGCTCTGTCTGCTGCTCCTCATTGCTGGCGACATATCCCCAAATCCTGGCCCTCCTCATCACATCCCCACACTCATTTCTAATCCCCTGCCACGATCCTCTACACGTCCTCGCAACCACAGTAACCTCATACCCATTCATCCGGCCCCCACTCCCCCAATTTCCCTATCTGGAGCACTATGGAACGCACGCTCTGTCTGCAATAAACTTTCATTTATCCATGACCTCTTTATCAATAACAAACTCTCCTTCCTCGGCATCACTGAAACCTGGCTCACCCCTTCTGACACAGCCTCCCCTGCGGCACTCTCTTACGGTGGCTTCCACCTTTCTCACACACCCCGCCCCAGCAGCAAGCATGGCGGAGTTGGTTTTCTCCTGTCAGATAACTGCTCCTTCACCCCAATCCCACTGCCACCCTCTGTTATCCTCCCTTCCTTTGAGGTGCACTCTGTGCGCATCTACTCCCCCTCCAACCTCCAACTGGCTGTCATCTACCGTCCCCCAGGGCCAGCCACCACCTTCTTCGACCACTTCACCACCTGGCTACTCCACTTCCTCGCCGCTGACATCCCCACTATCATCATGGGCGACTTCAACATCCCCATTGACACTTCCCTCTCAGCTGCCACTAAACTTCTATCTCTCACTTCCTCCTTTGGCCTCACTCAATGGTCTTCTACAGCCACCCACAAAGATGGTCACACACTGGACCTCATTCTCACCCGCCTCTGCTCCCTATCTAACCTCTCAAACTCACCTCTTCCTCTTTCTGACCACAACCTACTTACATTCTCTTCCATTTCCACTCCTTGTCTACAACCCCCACCCCACAAACTCTCACACCCTCGCAGAAATCTTAAACACCTTGATCTTCACTCACTCTCTGAATCCCTCCTCCCTCTCACAGACATAAGCTCCCTACACAATGCGGATGATGCTGCCACTCTATATAACACCACAATAGCTGCAGCTTTGGAATCTCTTGCCCCTCTCACACATACCAAAGCTCGCAAAATCAACAGACAACCCTGGCACACCAGCATGACAAAAGAACTGAGGCGAGCTTCCAGAGCTGCTGAGCGCAGATGGAAAAGATCCCACTCCATCGAGCACTTCATCGCATTCAAACAGTCCCTCACTGCTTTCAAAACCATGCTCGCCACAGCAAAACAAACCTACTTCTCATCTCTCATATCCTCCCTGTCTCACAACCCCAAACAGTTATTCAACACCTTCAACTCTCTCCTCCGTCCCCCAGCACCTCCTCCCTCCCCACTCATCTCAGCTGAAGACTTCGCCTCATTTTTCAAGCAGAAAATTGAGAACATCAGAGACAATTTTAGTAAACAACCCCCAGAACCCTTCCTCCCAACTACCCAGCCCTCCACCTCCAAAACCAACTTCTCCACCATTACAGAAGACGGACTCTCCACTCTACTCTCAAGATCGCATCTCACCACCTGTGCACTTGACCCACTCCCATCCCACTTCATCCCAAACCTCACCACAGTCTTCATCCCAACCCTAACCCATCTCTTTAACCTATCACTAACAACTGGCATTTTCCCCTCAAGCTTTAAACATGCCACAATCACACCTATCCTCAAAAAGCCCTCTCTTGACCCATCCTCTGTATCTAGCTATCGCCCTATATCACTTCTCCCCTTTGCCTCAAAACTACTGGAACAACATGTCCATACTGAACTGTCCTCCCATCTATCTTCCTGCTCCTTCTTCGACCGCTTTCAATCAGGCTTCCGGTCACACCACTCCACTGAAACTGCCCTAACTAAGGTCACCAATGACCTATTAACCGCCAAGAGCAAGCGACACTACTCTGTCCTCCTCCTCCTGGACCTGTCCTCTGCCTTTGACACAGTGGACCATTCCCTGCTGCTGCAGACCCTCTCATCCCTTGGCATCACAGAATTGGCCCTATCCTGGATCTCATCATACCTAACTGACCGTACATTCAGCGTCTCCCACTCACACACCACCTCCTCACCTCGCCCCCTATCTGTCGGAGTCCCGCAAGGTTCAGTTCTAGGACCCCTGCTCTTCTCCATCTACACCTTTGGCCTGGGACAGCTCATAGAATCTCACAGCTTTCAGTATCATCTCTATGCTGACGACACACAGATCTACATCTCTGGACCAGATATCACCTCCCTACTAACCAGAATCCCTCAATGTCTGTCTGCTATTTCATCCTTCTTCTCCACTAGATTTCTAAAACTTAACATGGACAAAACAGAATTCATCATCTTTCCCCCATCTCACGCGATCTCCCCAACGAACCTATCCATTACAGTAAACGGCTGCCCACTCTCCCCAGTCCCACAAGCCCGCTGTCTTGGGGTAATCCTTGACACTGATCTCTCCTTTAAACCACATATCCAAACCCTTTCCACTTCCTGCCGCCTCCAACTCAAAAATATTTCACGGATCCGCACATTCCTAAACCAAGAAACTGCAAAAACCCTAGTCCATGCCCTCATCATCTCCCGCCTTGACTACTGTAACCTCCTGCTCTGTGGCCTCCCCTCTAACACTCTTGCACCCCTCCAATCTATTCTAAACTCTGCTGCCCGACTAATCCACCTGTCCCCCCGCTATTCCCCGGCCTCTCCCCTCTGTCAATCCCTGCACTGGCTCCCCATCACCCAGAGACTCCAGTACAAAAGCCTAACCATGACATATAAAGCCATCCACAACCTGTCTCCTCCATACATCTGTGACCTCGTCTCCCGGTACTTTCCTGCACGCAACCTCCGATCCTCACAAGATCTCCTTCTCTACTCCCCTATTATCTCCTCTTCCCACAATCGCATACAAGATTTCTCTCGTGCATCCCCCCTACTCTGGAATGCTCTACCACAACATATCAGACTCTCGCCTACCATCGAAACCTTCAAAAAGAACCTGAAGACCCACCTCTTCCGACAAGCCTACAACCTGCAGTAACCACCGATTGACCAAACCGCTGCACGGCCAGCTCTACCCTCACCTACTGTATCCTCACCCATCCCTTGTAGATTGTGAGCCCTCGCGGGCAGGGTCCTCTCTCCTCCTGTACCAGTTGTGACTTGTATTTTTCAAGATTATTGTACTTGTTTTATTATGTATACCCCTCCTCACATGTAAAGCGCCATGGAATAAATGGCGCTATAATAATAAATAATAATAATAATAATAATAATTTGTTACTTTGTAGAGATCTGCTGTTATATTTTTGAATATCAATCGATGTCCACATTCAAGTACAATGTCCATACAATATCACATGAGGTGCCATCAAACCATTGTGTGGGAGCGCAGAAGTTTCAAAGGGATTTAGATGACAGACCCAATGTGAAAAATTGCCCCCTCTACAAACCCCCCATACACCATACACAGCTTATTTGGCAGCGCAAAGCACAATCAGTCATGGAACTCAATATTCAATATTTTTACTTGTTCTACAATTTTGTTTAAATTATTATAGATTACTAGATTGTGGCCCGATTCTAACGCATCGGGTATTCTAGAATATGCATGTCCCCATAGTATATGGACAATGATGATTCCAGAATTCGCGGCAGACTGTGCCCGTCGCTGATTGGTCGAGGCAACCTTTATGACATCATCGTCGCCATGGCAACCATTATGACATCTACGTCGATACTGTGCCCGTCGCTGAATCAGAAACGCGGGATGTCTACGTCCTTTATGACATCATCGTCGCTGTGCCCATCGCTGATTGGTCGAGGCCTGGCAGCCTCGACCAATCAGAGATGCGGGATTTCCAGGACAGACAGACAGACAGACAGATGGAAAAACCCTTAGACAATAATATATATAGATTTTTCTCTTGTTCGACATATGGTCAGCCACATCTGACAGATACTCTACTCCTACTGTAAACCATCAAACAAAAATGGCCAAATCAGTCCTATTAAATTGTACATTGCTATATTTAGTAATGACTGGACTCCTTAGATTGCATGTTCCAGGCTTTCTCCCTACTTAGGCATCATCCCTGATCTTAATGCTTTTCATTACATTTCAGTTTCTAAATCAAGTATTAGTGATGAGCGAGTATACTCGTTGCTCGGGTTTTCCCGAGCACGCTCAGGTGGTCTCCGAGTATTTGTGAGTGTTCAGAGATTAAGTTTTCCTTGCTGCAACTGCATGATTTGCAGCTACTAGACAGGCTGAATACATGTGGAGATTCCCTAGCAACCAGGCAACCCCCACATGTACTCATGCTGGCTAGCAGCTGTAAATCATGCAGCTGCATCAACAAAAATGAAATCTCCGAGCAGTCACAAATACTCGGAGACCCCCCCGAGTGTTGCTCGGGAAAACCCAAGCAACGAGTATGCTCTCTTATCACTAGCAAGTATCCTTTAGACAAAGATATTGGAAATGAGTACAAAAAAATACAATCGATGGGATTGTGAGAGTTGCATACACTATACAAAAATTGTGGTGCAGAGTTACAGGGGTTCTCAAACTCCTCAGACATTACATGGTGAGGACTCATATTTGAAAAAATTCAACTAGTACCGTTTGTCACCCATATTATTTTTCTAGAAGTGCCATCCAACTACTTCCAAGAAGAACACACTTAGGGAAAATTAGAGGAAATTTTGAACTTCATAGAATCATGGAATCTTAGAGTTGGAAGGGACCTCCTGGGTCATCGTGTCCAACCCCCTGCTCAAAGCAGGATTAACTAAACCATCTCAGCCAGATGTCTGTCCAGCCTCTAATTGAAGACTTCCATTGAAGGAGAACTCACCACCTCTTGTGGCAGCCTGTTCCACTCATTGATCACCCTCACTGTCAAAAAGTTTTTTCTAATAAATGATCTGTATCTTCTCCCTTTAAATTCCACTCCATTGCTTCTTATGTTTCCATGTGCAAATGAGAATATGGATGATCCCTCTACACTGTGAAAGTCCTTCAGGTATTTGTAGACAGCTCTTAAGACTCTTCTTCACCTTCTTTTGTTGCAAGCTAAACATTCCCAGATCCTTTAACCGTTTCCATTAGGACATACTTTGCAGTCCGCTGACCATATTTCATTTACTGTAAAAATGACCTTGCAATAGGATTCTGCAGGTCAGTACGGTAAAGCAGATACCAAACTTGCATTATTATTTTTTTTATTTATTGTGTGAAGAAAAAAAATTGGAGATATGTAAAAATAACAGCTAATTTTGCTCGTATCGCCATTTAAAAAAAGAAAAACAACTCATTTTCGGAATATAGGACTATGTGACGGATAATTTGTTTCAACTGTAAGTTAACATTTTTGGTGATATCATTTTGGGCTATGTACAATTTTTTGATTGCCTCTTATTGCAAGGTTATGAGAGAAAAGTTAAGCTGAGATTTTCAGCCCATTTTTTTAGGCTAAAAGTGCCCCTTTCGGCTTTTACTCGAGTCATTGTCCTGGGGGGTTGGCGGGGGAGGGGGAGTGGCGGCTATCACATCATACTCACCCTCTCCCTACTTTTCAGATTGTCTCTGATGCCGGCAGCTTGTTCCTGTGTTCAGCGGTCACCTGGTACCGCTCATTACAGTAATGAATATGGACGTGACTCCACTCCCATAGGGGTGAAGCGCATATTCATTACTTTAATGAGCGGTACCATGTGACCGCTGAACACAGGAACAAGCTGCTGGCATCAGAGAGCATCGCATCGGAGAAGCAGGGACCGCGCCGGGAGGGTATGACGGGCAAGGGTGAGCCATGCGATATTCACCTCTCCCCATTTCAACACTGAGCTCCATCTTCTGCATCCTCTGGCTGTGACGTTCAGGTCAGAGGGCGAGATGACATGGTTAGTGCGTGCCCTCTGCCTGCAGAGAGCCGAAAGACACAGCGGCACGGCGGTGGAACGGGGACAGGTGAATATCGCATTATATGGGGTGTATTTTGTATGGAGCCTCTTATGGGGTCTATCATGAACTGTATGGAGCATTATATGGGGCTCCTGATTCAACATGGATATTCAAAAACACTTAACCTACTGATGTCTCCATTAATTTTACTTTTTTTGGTATCTATTTTTACTTTTGAAGTTTACCAGTAGCTGCTGCATTTTCCACCCTAGGCTTATACTCGAGTCATTAAGTTTTCCCAGTTTTTTGTGGCAAAATTAGGGGTCGGCTTATACTCAGGTCGGCTTATACTCAAGTATATATGGTAATTCTGACATCCCAAGTTTTATTTTGTTACATCTTTTTCCAATCAGATTAATTTATTTTGTATTTTAAAAGATCGACATTTACAAAACGCAGCAATACCAAACTATATAACAATACTATGTTTAGAAACTTTTTTTTATCTTTTTACTGTATTTGTAAGCCGTTAAGGGGACTTGATTCAGCGATATACCCATAAGTTATACCTCACATAGCAGGGCTATAGTACTGCTATATATAGCAGAAACCCCGGTTTTCTATGCTACGCGCTGGCTTTCACAGGAATACCATAATGTCTTCAGCAATCCACTAATGACTATGGGTGCATGGAATGACACCCCATGCCGGTGCTCTGTCAATGCCGCTGTCAGAGATTGACAATGGCATTTAGCAGGTTAACAACCATGGGTAGAGCTCTGCTCTATTTGTGGATGTTGGAGGCAAATGATGGTTGAATAATTCAGCCACCATCTGCCAGTATGGATGTGAGCTTTGGTGTACGAGCCAGCATCAAAGTCAGGGAGCCAACATATGATGTAACGGTATGTCATATGTCAGGAAGGGGTCAAATAAGCATTATTTTTCAGACTTCCTTTTTTTTTGTTAGGATGTTACTTGGGTTATAATTTATAAACCTCTAAATTTGGTAGAAAGCTAACAGGAAAATTCTAAAAGCAAAAACTTGTGTTGCAGAAATTGGTTAAAACCTGCAAAAAGACTGCATGCAATACGTACAATAAAAATAAATTTTCTTAACCATAGCTTAAAAAATACATAAAAAAGTGGGTGATTTCACCTAGAAATGTTTCAGACAAGATAAAAAATGATGGAAGTAGTACATCTAGGATAAATGATTACCATACATATGGATATTATAGCTATTTATACTAAAGGGTATTAATCCCTTTAAAACCTTAGACGCATCCATACGTCCAGGCTGGATGGTACTTATCGACATTGGAGGAATATTTTCGTCATGGCGATTTTGTGAGCACAGAGGCTTGGCTCGGGCGATCGTTGCTGCATGTTGGCTGATTCTAAATGCTGATAACCGGCATTCAGTACCAGGAGCACATATAGCATAGCAGCATGCTCAGGAGAAATGGCACAACAATTTTTGGGGTCCATTTTGTCCTGTTATTCTTGCAAAAATAAAAAAAAATTGGGTCTAAATTAATATTTTGGTGAAAAAGATCGCCAAGATGATTGTCTACAAAATGATGATAGTCACACGTTGGAAGCTGTAGTGGATGCTGAGATATGGAGCCTGAAAATCAAATGCTCAAAACATTGTCATCCCGTCACGTCCGCTAAGGCTACTTTCACACTTGCGTCGGTACGGGTCCATCGTTAAGCGTCGGCGCGACGTACCTACGCACGTTGTGAAAATTTGACACAACGTGGGCAGCAGATGCAGTTTTTCAACGCATCCGCTGCCCATTCTAAAGTTCAGGGAGGAGGGGGCGGAGTTCCGGCTGCGCATCCGCGGTAGGAAATGGCGGATCCGACATACAAAAAACATTACATTGAACTTTTTTTGTGCCGACGGTCCACCAAAACACGACGCATCCAGTGCACAATGGATGCGACGCATGGCCATACATCTCGATCCGTCGGCAATACTATGGGCAAAAAACTCATCCTGCAGGAACATTTGCTGATCCGTTTTTCCCCAAAATGACGCATTGTGACGGACATCACACGACGCAAGTGTGAAAGTAGCCTAAGTGGTTAGCATTGTTGCTTTGCAGCGCTGGAGTCCTGGGTTTAAATCTCATCAAGGACAGCATCTACAAGGAGTTTCCCTGTTCTCTTCATTTTTGCATGGGTTTCCTTCTGGTTTCCTCACACACTCCAAGGCATACTGATAGGGAATTTATATTTTGAGCCCCATTAGGGACAGCAATAATAATGTATGTAAAGCTCTGCAGAATATGATGGCGCTATATAAGCAATGCATAATCTGTTCTATCGTTAAAAAAAAACTGACCCCAGTATGTTTTTACAGAACAAAGCTAGTAAGAACTGGTGCAAGCTGCCATGTCTCCACAATACATTGGGTACGGAAAGTATTCAGACCCTTTAAAATTTTTCACTCTTTGTTTCAGTGCAGCCATTTGGAAAATTCAAAAAAGTTCATTTTTTTCTCATTAATGTACACTCTGCACCCCATCTTGACTAAAAAAAGAGGAAAAGATGAACCCCAAGATCACTGTGGATGAGCTCCAGAGATGCAATAGGGAGATGGGAGAAAGTTCCACAAAGTCAACTATCACTACAGCCGTCCACCAGTCCAGCCTTTATGGCAGAGGGGCTCTACAGTAGACTCTCCTCAGTGCAAGACATATGAACGCCTACAAAGAGTTTGCTAAAAAAACACATGAAGGACTCCCAGACTATGAGAAATAAAATTCTCTGGTCTGATGAGACAAAGTTAGACCTTTCTGGTGATAGTTTTAAGTGGTGTGTGTCGAGAAAACCAGGCACTATTCATCACCTACCAAATAAAATCTCAACAGTGAAAAATGGTGGAGGCAGCATCATGCTATGGGAGTGTATTTCAGCTGCAGGGACAGGACGACTGGTTGTCATTGAAGGAAACATGAATGCGGCCAAGTACAGAGATATTCTGGATGAAAACCTCTTCCAGAGTGCTCTGGACCTCATACTTGGCCGAAGGTTCACCTTCCAACAAGACAATGATCCTAAGCACACAGCTAAAATAACAAAGGAGCGGCTTCAGAACAACTCTGTGACCATTCTTGACCGGCCCGGCCAGAGCCCTGACCTAAACCCAACTGAGCATCTCTGGAGAGACCTGAAAATGGCGTCCACCAACGTTCACCATCCAACCTGACGGAACTGGAGACGATCTGCAAGGAAGAATGGCCGAGGATCCCCAAATCCAGGAGTGAAAAACTTGTTGCATCATTCCCAAGAAGACTCATGGCTGCACTACCTCAAAGGTGCTTCTACTCAATACTGAGCAAAGGGTCTAAAGACTTAAGACCATTGGATATTTCAGATTTCTTTTTTAATAAATGTGCAAACATTTCTACATTTCTGTTTTTTTTACAGTGAAGATGGGGTGCAGAGTGTACATTAATGAGAAAAAAATAACTTTTTGAATTTAGGAAATGGCTGCAATGAAAGAGAGTGAAAAAATTAAAGGGGTCTGAATACTTTCCATACCCATTGTATGATCATAAACCATATTTTTCATCCTTTTTATCCTCCTTTCACTATTGATTATTTGGACCTAATAGCATTTATTAAGAAACATTTGCTGATATTATATCAGGATGAAAAAGTTTCTAATATATTGAATTCAGGTGTCCGCTATGTAGCCAAAAGTCTTCCTCTTTGGCCAATATTTTATGTCCTAACCTGAAACTACAAAATCCAATACCCGCCCTTTAAAGGTTGTTGTAAATGAGGTTCCTCACTCTGGAATTCATGCATGTGTATAAAAACATTGCCAAAATAATCATTTATCAACTGTAACACATCTCATGTGGTATATGTGACGGAGCGCCCGTCATGTCATTTACACTACATCGACTGTACTAAATAAAATTGAAAATTAGAATATCTGATCCTAAGAATGGGGCATAAGCTAAATTAAATTACCAGCAGACTAAATATTCTATTTTTTGTGCATCTCACTATTTTGTAAAAAAAAACATGGAGGAGATCTATGTCACCTGAAAGCATGTGGTATTGAAAAGTAGATGTTGGCATTTTAACCTGTCACTAGTTTGTAAGACTCATCTTCTTCGAAATTATTGTCTTGAAGCGGCAGCCCAAGAGTTTCTTTGAATTTTTTTGTCTTTGAAATTTTAGATTCCCCATATAAATGTATTTAAAAAAAAAAAGTTGTAGATGCTAAAATTATTCACTTTTCCCTTATTCAATCCTAGGACCCAGCCACACCCTTGTCTGCTCATCGCACCCAACAAGCTACTATTGTACCTAGAAGTGGTGAGTTGATGAATTTTGTTTTTCTATATTATTGAACATCTCACGACTGAAGCAGTCAATCTGGGGCCACATAGGTGATGAAATTGCCCCCACAGTGATGATTGTTTGCAATTCATGTGACAGTCTTCCTCTTAAACTTGACGAACAGCAAGTCCAAATCAGTCACTGACATCTGTAAAATTTCAGGACTTGCTGGGAGTTTTATCATCTTTCACCGCACACTGTAGTGATATATTAATTGAGTATTGGTTAGTTACATGACCTGTGCCTGCACTGTCATTTGCTGTCGTTTTCCACTGAGATACCACAGTTAATTGTGGTTATGGCATCTTGAGACAATATCTATACTATTAAGTAAATAAGGCAGCACACTGCAGCGCTAAAACATGCAAACTTGAAAACACGAAATTTGAACTGCATTACTGCACTAGAAATATGAAAAATGAGAGCTTTTAGCGCATAAAAATGGCCAATTTTATGTGTACCTGGTAGCCTCTTTACGGCATCTCTCTTATACCAGGTCCTACGCTTGCCTTACTCTCTTATACCAGGTCCTACGCTTGCCTTACCTCGCTGAGAATAAACGTCTCCATCTGACTGGGTACATGTGAAACCTCTTCCTAGACTAAAATTCTCTCTCTCTATGGAGGGGTATTGGACCTGCTGTAATTAAAACACCTGAAGCTAGTGTTAGGAGTCGAGTTTCCTCAGATGCACAGGGGGAATCTCGATCCGTGTCTGCTGCGGTCTCCCATTCTGCTTCGGCCGCAGTGGGCTCTGCTCAGCGGAGGCGCCGCTCCCAGCGTCTTGCTGGGACTGATTCTGTGCAGGGGGTTACTGCTGCCTTTTTTGGCTCTCCTGTTGTACCCTGCACTGATCTGCGGCGAGCAGGCTTCTCTGGGACTAAGTCCTTATTTGCACACACTGAGCATGCCGAGGGCAAGATCTTCCGTTGGAGATCGAGGGTCACATGCTCAGGCACTGCAGCACATCCCATTGGTCCTCTTGGCAGGTCCTGAAAGGGCAAAACTTCTGTAGCTGCTTCCTGTGCTGCAGCTATATAAACTGCGCATGACCGCACGGCCATGCGCTAGTATTGTCTTGATAATGTGTGTGTGTAGATGGATGTATGTCGATGGATGAAAGCTCCTAAGTATCCCTCCCTAGTGTTGTTGACTGCTCGCGGATGATGGTAGCTATCTAGCGCCCGACTAGCCATCTGCACGTAACACACATCACAGCGTCCAGTTGCTGTGTCCACCAGTACGGCGCCGTGTGCTTCCTCTGCGCTTTCCTTACCCAAACCTGGGTGGTTAGTGGCGTCTGTCAGTGCGGCACCACACGCACTCTCGTGCCTTTATATTCTATTTATTAGTTTCCTTACACACCCAGTTGCGGTGTTGTGCCAGCAAGTGTCTAATCGGACTTCAATCCTGAGTAGGGGTTGAGTTCGCTGACTTCTTGCTCGCGCTCTATGTGCGGTACTGCGGTCCTGTGACGCAACAGGATCGCTTCCTTCACGCAGGGTGAAGTTAACCCATGTGTGTATACTTAGTACCGCCATATAGTCCGTCTTACTAGCAGCAGGGTCTTTACCTGCACGGTGGACCTCGGACTGCGAACGCACCTAGTTTCATATCATCTATACTTGGTGCGTTCCGCCGGTCCTTAACAGCTAGGAGGCGGAGTGCACGATCAGAAGGCTAAAGAATACATTTCAAAAACCTGACCTGCACATCCAAACATAGACTAAGTGTGAACAGGTGCTGAACCTAGAGTCGCCAACTCGTATATAGTTAAGTAAATAAGGCAGCACACTGCAGCGCTAAAACATGCAAACTTGAAAACACGAAATTTGAACTGCATTACTGCACTAGAAATATGAAAAATGAGAGCGTTTAGCGCATAAAAATGTTTGCATGTTTTAGCGCTGCAGTGTGCTGCCTTATTTACTTAACTATATACGAGTTGGTGACTCTGGGTTCAGCACCTGTTCACACTTAGTCTATGTTTGGATGTGCCGGTCAGGTTTTTGAAATGTATTCTTTAGCCTTCTGATCGTGCACTCCGCCTCCTAGCCACAGGTGTTTTAATTACAGCAGGTCCGATACCCCTCCATAGAGAGAGAGAATTTTAGTCTAGGAAGAGGTTTCACATGTACCCATTCAGATGGAGACGTTTATTCTCAGCGAGGTAAGTCAAGTTTAGGACCTGGTATAAGAGAGATGCCGTAAAGGGGCTACCAGGTACACATAAAATTGGCCAATTTTATGCGCTAAAAGCTCTCATTTTTCATATTTCTAGTGCAGTAATGCAGTTCAAGTTTTCAAGTTTGCATGTTTTGGCGCTGCAGTGTGCTGCCTTATTTACTTAACTATATACGAGTTGGCGACTCTGGGTTCAGCACCTGTTCACACTTAGTCTATGTTTGGATGTGCAGGTCAGGTTTTTGAAATGTAATATCTATACTATGGGAAAGCTTGTTCATAAATAACAGCTGTTTACGTTCTACTTTTTCTCCCCCACAAAAAAATCAATAGCAGTAAATTTGTATATTATATGTGCTCAGAAAATGGTGCTAACAAACTATTACATGAAGGTGATGGTGCAGATACTGCCATTATATTCACAGAATGATTGGCAGGAGGAGGATGGTTATAATAAACAACTGAACTTCGGCTGCAACTGCAAGATGGTAGAAAATTCTGATCAAGGCAGACCATCCCGGAGATGTAGGGCAGCATGGTGGCTCAGTGGTTAGCACTGCAGCCTGGCAGCGCTAGGGTCCTGGGTTCATCTGAAAGGACTTTGTATGTTATCCTGTGTTTGCGTGGGATTCCTCTGGGTTCTCCGGTTTCCTCCCACATTCTAAAGACATACTGAGAGGGATTCTAGATTGTGAGCCCCATCGGGGACAGCGAGGATAATGTGTGCAAACTGTAAAAGTGCTGCGTGAATATGTTAGTGCAGCGCCCCAGAGTCCTGGTCGTTGCAGTAATGTCGCTCTGCCGCTAAGGGGAGTGATGTTATGTCTGATTGCACTAAAGGAGTTCACCTGACCAGGTATCACAGCACACATTACACTTCACACTCCGGCCACTAGGGGGAGCAAAAGGCACTATGTATTAGGCCACTCCTCACACTGGTAAAACTAGGGGTTGGATAGGAAGTTAGCACACAACGCAGCCTGGGAGAGATCCAGGGAGGACCTGTCAGGGGTGGGTTCCTGACAGGGGCCTAGCAGAACGAATAGAAAGCAACGGAACCACTCCTGCACTACCTTGCGGCGGTATCCTAAGAAATGACAAGAAGAGAAGGATATTGTGGAAAGTGAGAAATGAGATCAAGCACAAAGGAGAGCCAGTAGGAGTCGTGCCCCGAGAACGGCAACATCCTACTGAGGCGCTTAGCCGGTGACCGAAACACCGAGGAAGTAACTGACTCTATGATTTACTTCGAATACCGCAGGACAGTTAAATTATAGGTTGGCTGTCTACCATACATCACCTAAGCAGACATAGGGGGCAGGCGTGGAGAGGGGCATCTCTAGGGTCCCAGAATAGCTCCGAGCCTACCCGTCAAACGGGTGCTTCCTATCCAGATAACTTGGGGGATGAAGAGAGAGAGAGAGAAAGAAAAAGAACGAGAACAGAAGTTGTGAGGACTATCCCGAATGCTCAGCAGGGAAGAACTACAACACACAGGCGCTAGTGGTAGGCACTGATTTCCACCTGCAAAGGGAACTCTGGATATGCCTTCGGACCGACCGGTCTCAGACAGCCCTGTTAACCGTGCTCTGGATTGAGGATCCCAAAGTCTTCAGTAAAAGGTAAAGAGACTGCAACCTTGTGTCCTCGTTATTGACTGCACCTCACACCATCACCACCTACACTACTGGGAAGCCCTGGGTATACACTTCACCTGTGGGAAGGTATTCCATCTAGTTGCCATTCCATCAGCCCAGCGGACCCCTAAGCAGCGTCGGTTGCCCTGACCGAACACCACAGGTGGCGTCACGAACCCTTGACAAACTACCATCACTCCTTTTATTGGACGCCCCTTAGCAGGGTTACGGACCGGGTCCAGCCACCGTGACAACCCCAGAACTGAGACAGAGAGGACCGGTACCGAGAACCTGTGGCCCTGTGTCTGGGGGTGCTCCATTAGCGCTATATAAAAATAAAGATTATTATTATTTACTAGATGGTGGCCCGATTCAAACGCATCGGGTATTCTAGAATATGCATGTCCACGTAGTATATTGCACATCCCATGTAGTATATTGCCCAACCACGTAGTATATTGCCCAGTCACGTAGTATATTGCCCAGTCACGTAGTATATTGCCCAGTCATGTAGTATATTGCCCAGCTACATAGTATATTGCTCAGCCACGTAATATATTGCCCAGCCACGAAGTATATTGCCCAGCCATGTAGTATATTGCCCAGCGACATAGTATATTGCCCAGCCACATAGTATATTGCCACCATGAAGTATACTGCCCAGCCACATAGTATATTGCTCAGCCACATAGTATATTGCCCAGCCACATAATATATTGCCCAGTCACGTATTATATTGCCCAGCCACAAAGTATATTGCTCAGCTACGTAGTATATTGCCCAGTCACGTAGTATATTGCCCAGCCACGTAGTATATTGCCCAGTCACGTAGTATATTGCCCAGCTATGTAGTATATTGCCCAGTCACGTAGTATATTGCCCAGCCACATAGTATATTGCCCAGCCACATAGTATATTGCCCAGCCATGAAGTATATTGCCCAGCCACGTAGTATATTGCCCAGCCACATAGTATATTGCCCAGCCACATAGTATATTGCCCAGCCACGTAATATATTGCCCAATCACGTAGTATATTGCCCAGTCACGTAGTATATTGCCAAGTCACGTAGTATATTGCCCAGTCACGTAGTATATTGCCAAGCTATGTAGTATATTGCCAAGCTATGTAGTATATTGCCCAGTCACGTAGTATATTGCCCAGTCATGTAGTATATTGCCCAGTCACGTAGTATATTGCCCAGCCACGTAGTATATTGCCCAGTCACGTAGTATATTGCCCAGCCACATAGTATATTGCCCAGTCACATAGTATATTGCCAAGTCACATAGTATATTGCCCAGCAATATAGTATATTGCACAGCGACGTAGTATGTTGCCCAGTCACGTAGTATACAGCACAGAGCCACGTAGCATACAGCAAAGACATGTAGTATATTGCCCAGCTTCGTAGTATATTGCCCAGCCACGTAGTATATTGCCCAGTCACATTGTATATTGCCCAGTCACATAGTATATTGCCCAGCGATGTAGTATACAGCACAGAGCCACATGGTATACAGCACAGAGCCTGTTATGAAAGGCAATTCAGAATCACAATGGACATGGAGGTCAGAGCACATACAGTGAACTGACAATAACCCAAAATAATAGAACGAGCTCTGAGACGTGGGAACTCTGCAGACCGCAATCCCTAAGCCTATCAAACCACACTAAAGGTAGCCGTGGAGCGCTCCTGACCAGAACCTAGGCGCCTCGTCACAGCCTGAGAAACTAGCTAATCCTGAAGATAGAAAAATAAGCCTACCTTGCCTCAGAGAAATTCCCCAAAGGAAAAGGCAGCCCCCCACATATAATGACTGTGAGTAAGATGAAAACACAAACATAGAGATGAAACAGATTTAGCAAAGTGAGGCCTGACTAGCTGAACAGAATGAGGATAGGGAAGATAACTTTGCGGTCAGCACAAAAACATATAAAAAACCACGCAGAGGGGACAAAAAGACCCTCCGCACCGACTAACGGTACGGAGGTGGTCCCCCTGCGTCTCAGAGCTTCCAGCAGGCGAGAAAAACCAATAAAGCAAGCTGGACAGAAAAATAGCAACAAAATAACATAAGCAAAACTTAGCTTTGCAGAGCAGCAGGCCACAGGAATGATCCAGGGAAAAAACAAGTCCCACACTGAAACATTGACAGGAAGCATAGATCAAAGCATCAGGTGGAGTTAAGTAGAGAAGAAGCTAACGAGCTCACCAGATCACCTGAGGGAGGAAACTCAGAAGCTGCAGTACCACTTTCCTCCACAAACGGAAGATCCCAGAGAGAATCAGCCGAAGTACCACTTGTGACCACAGGAGTGAACTCTGCCACAGAATTCACAACAAGAGCCACGTAGTATATTGCCCAGCTGTTATTAACCTGGTGGTTAGGAGCACCTGGAACGACCTGATGGTTAAATTAACACAGAACAAGCTCTGGGAAGTGGGAGCTCTGCTGACCGTAACCCCTAATCCTATCACACACACTAGAAATAGCCGTGGAGCGTACCTAACTCGGCCTAGACGCCTCTTCACAGCCTAAGAGCTAACTAGCCCTAGAGATAGAAAATAAAGCCTGCCTTGCCCCAGAGAAATTCCCCAAAGGAAAAGGCAGCCCCCCACATATATTGACTGTGAGTTAAGATGAAAGTCACAAACACAGGAATGAAACAAGTTTCAGCAAAGGGAGGCCAGACTAACTAAACAGACTGAGGATAGGAAAGGTATCTTTGCGGTCAGCACAAAAAGCTACAAAAGACCACGCAGAGTGTGCAAAAAGACCTCCGCACCGACTCACGGTGCGGAGGTGCCACTCTGCATCCCAGAGCTTCCAGCTAGCAAGGCAAAATCATGATAGCAAGCTGGACAAGAAAACAAAGAACAAATAATAAACTAGCAGGGACTTAGCTTCTGCTGGATTAGACAGGACACCCGAAAGATCCAAGAGCGAACTGAACCAGTACAAGAACATTGACAGCTATTATGGAGTAACGATCTGAGTGGAGTTAAATAGAGCAGCCAGCCAAAGAATAAACTACGTCACCTGTGGAAGGAACTTCAGAAGCAGCAGCTCCACTCACAGCCACCAGAGGGAGTCCATGGACAGAACTCGCTGAAGTACCATTCATGACCACAGGAGGGAATTCGATAACAGAATTCACAACAGTACCCCCCCTTGAGGAGGGGTCACCGAACCCTCACCAGAGCCCCCAGGCCAATTAGGACGAGCCGAATGAAAGGCACGAACTAGATTGGCAGTGTGCCTATCAAAAGCAAAAACCCAGGAATTATCTTCCTGACCATAACCCTTCCACTTGACCAGGTACTGGAGTTTCCGTCTCGAAATACGAGAATCCAAAATCTTTTCCACCACATACTCCAACTCCCCCTCGACCAACACCGGGGCAGGAGGATCAACGAAGGGAACCATAGGCGCCACGTATCTCCGCAATAACTACCTATGGAACACATTATGGATGGCAAAAGAAGCTGGGAGGGCCAAACAAAATGACACAGGATTGAGAACTTCAGGAATCTTATACGGACCAATGAAACGAGGCTTAAACTTAGGAGAGGAAACCTTTATAGGAACATAACGAGACGACAACCAAACCAAATCCCCAACACGAAGTCGGGGACCAACACAGCGCCGGTGGTTAGCGAAACGTTGAGCCTTCTCCTGGGACTATGTCAAATTGTCCACCACATGAGTCCAAATCTGCTGCAACCTGTCCACCACAGTATCCACACCAGGACAGTCCGAAGGCTCAACCTGCCCTGAAGAGAAATGAGGATGAAAACCAGAATTACAGAAAAACAGCGAAACCAAAGTAGCCGAGCTGGCCCGATTATTAAGGGCGAACTCAGCCAAAGGCAAGAAGGACACCAAATCATCCTGATCAGCAGAAACAAAGCATCTCAGATATGTTTCCAAAGTCTGATTAGTTCGTTCGGTTTGGCCATTTGTCTGAGGATGGAAAGCCGAAGAAAAAGACAAATCAATGCCCATCTTAGCACAAAAGGACTGCCAAAACCTCGAAACAAACTGGGAACCTCTGTCCGAGACGATGTTCTCCGGAATGCCATGCAAACTAACCACATGCTGGAAAAACAATGGCACCAAATCAGAGGAGGAAGGCAATTTAGACAAGGGTACCAAATGGACCATCTTAGAGAAGCGATCACAAACCACCCAAATGACCGACATCCTTTGAGAGACAGGGAGATCTGAAATAAAATCCATGGAAATATGCGTCCAGGGCCTCTTCGGGACCGGCAAGGGCAAAAGCAACCCACTGGCACGAGAACAGCAGGGCTTAGCCCGAGCACAAGTCCCACAGGACTGAACAAAAGAACACACATCCCGTGACAAAGAAGGCCACCAAAAGAATCTAGCCACCAAATCTCTGGTACCAAAGATTCCAGGATGACCAGCCAACACCGAACAATGAACCTCAGAGATAACTCTACTAGTCCATCTATCAGGGACAAACAGTTTCTCCGCTGGACAACGGTCAGGTCTCTCAGCCTGAAACTTCTGCAGCACCCGCCGCAAATCAGGGGAGATGGCAGACAAAATTACCCCCTCTTTAAGAATACCCGCCGGCTCAGGAACACCCGGAGAGTCAGGCACAAAACTCCTTGACAAGGCATCAGCCTTCACATTCTTAGAGCCCGGAGGGTACGAAACCACAAAATCAAAATGGGAGAAAAACAGCGACCATCAAGCCTGTCTAGGATTCAACCGTTTGGCAGACTCAAGATAAGTCAAATTCTTGTGATCCGTCAAAACCACCACGCGATGCTTGGCTCCTTCAAGCCAATGTCGCCACTCCTCGAATGCCCACTTCATGGCCAACAACTCTCGATTGCCAACATCATAATTGTGCTCAGCAGGCAAGAACTTTCTAGAAAAGAAGACACATGGTTTCATCACCGAGCCATCAGAACTTCTTTGTGACAAAACAGCCCCTGCTCCAACCCTCAGAAGCATCAACCTCGTCCTAAAACGGGAGCGAAACATCTGGCTTGCACAACACAGGGGCAGAAGAAAAACGACGCTTCAACTCCTGAAAAGCCTCTACAGCCGCAGAGGACCAATTGACCACATCAGCACCTTTCTTGGTCAAATCAGTCAACGGTTTAGCCACATTAGAAAAATTAGCGATGAAGCGACGGTAAAAATTAGCAAAGCCCAGGAACTTCTGCAGGCTCTTCACAGATGTCGGCTGAGTCCAATCATAAATGGCCTGAACTTTAACAGGGCCCATCTCGATAGTAGAAGGGGAAAAAATGAACCCCAAAAATGAAACCTTCTGAACACCAAAGAGACACTTTGACCCCTTCACAAACAAGGAATTCACACAAAGGACCTGGAACACCATTCTGACCTGCTTTACATGAGACTCCCAATCATCCGAAAAGACCAAAATATCATCCAAATATACAATCATGAATCTATCCAGGTACTTTCGGAAGATGTCATGCATAAAGGACTGAAATACAGATGGAGCATAAGAAAGCCCGAATGACATAACCAGGTACTCAAAATGCTCTCGGGCGTATTAAATGCTGTTTTCCATTCATCGCCCTGTTTAATACGCACAAGATTATACGCCCCTCGAAGATCTATCTTGGTGAACCAACTAGCCCCCTTGGTTAGGAGCACCTGGAACAACCTGATGGTTAAACTAACACAGAACAAGCTCTGGGAAGTGGGAGCTCTGCTGACCGCAACCCCTAATCCTATCACACACACTAGAAATAGCCGTGGAGCGTACCTAACTTGGCCTAGACGCCTCTTCACAGCCTAAGAGCTAACTAGCCCTAGAGATAGAAAATAAAGCCTACCTTGCCTCAGAGAAATTCCCCAAAGGAAAAGGCAGCCCCCCACATATATTGACTGTGAGTTAAGATGAAAGTCACAAACACAGGAATGAAACAAGTTTCAGCAAAGGGAGGCCAGACTAACTAAAAAGACTGAGAATAGGAAAGGTATCTTTGCGGTCAGCACAAAAAACTACAAAAGACCACGCAGAGTGTGCAAAAAGACCTCCGCACCGACTCACGGTGCGGAGGTGCCACTCTGCATCCCAGAGCTTCTAGCTAGCAAGGCAAAATCATGATAGCAAGCTGGACAAGAAAACAAAGAACAAATAATAAACTAGCAGGGACTTAGCTTCTGCTGGAGTAGACAGGTCACCCGAAAGATCCAAGAGCGAACTGAACCAGTACAAGAACATTGACAGCTGGCATGGAGTAACGATCTGAGTGGAGTTAAATAGAGCAGCCAGCCAAAGAATAAACTACGTCACCTGTGGAAGGAACCTCAGAAGCAGCAGCTCCACTCACAGCCACCAGAGGGAGTCCATGGACAGAACTCGCCGAAGTACCATTCATGACCACAGGAGGGAGTTCGATAGCAGAATTCACAACACCCAGCTACGTAGTATACAGCACAGAGCCACGTAGTATATTGCTCAGCTACGTAGTATACAGCACAGAGCCACGTAGTATACAGCACAGAGCCATGTAGTACACAGCACACAGCCACGTAGTATATTGCCCAGTCACGTAGCATATTGCCCAGTCACGTAATATATAGCACAGCCCACATAGTATATAGCACAGCCCACAGAGTATATCACACAGCCCGCATAGTATATAACACTGCCTATGTAGTATACAGCACAGAGCCACGCGGTGGTGCCCACATAGTATACAGCAGTGTGGACACCATATTCCTGTTAAAAAATAATTAAAATATAAAATAGTTATATACTCACCCCTGGGATCTAGCGGAGCTCCGGCGATATGCGCTCGGCTGCCGCCATCTTGCGTTCCCAGGATGCATTGCGAAATTACCCAGATGACTTAGCAGTCTCGCGAGACCGCTTAAGTCTTCTGGGTAATTTCGCAATGCATCACCAGGAACGGAAGATGGCGGCTGGCTCGGCGGACAACGGAGGATGAGTATAGCAGGTTTTTTGTTTTTTATTATTTTTAACATTACATTTGTTTACTATTGATGCCGCATAGGCAGCATCAATAGTAAAAGGTTTGGGACACACAGGGGTAATAGCGGCGGTAACGGAGTGCGTTACCCATGGCGTAACGCGGTCCGTTACCACCAGCATTAATCCTGTGTGAGTGGTGAATGGAGGGGAGTATGCGGGCGCTGGCCATTGACTGTGGGAAGTAAGGAGCGGCCATTTTCTTCCGGACTGTGGCCATCGTTGATTGGTTGTGGCTGTTTTGCCGCGTCCAATCAGCGACTTGGATTTCCAGGACAGACAGAGGCCGCGACCAATAAATATCCATGACAGACAGACAGAAAGAAAGACAGACAGACTGAATTACCCGTTAGACAATTATATAGTAGATTATTAGATGTGATCAGCAGCCTCATCAATACCTCGCTATGCAGGTATCAGGAGACCAAAGAAAAAGTCTGATCTTTCCCTTCGAAATGCTTCTTAGGGCAATCCAGTGCTACTTTGTGGTGTAGCAGGCCCCTGTGCATATTCATGAGCCTGTCAGATAACTCATTCTATAAGTGCATCAGGCACCATTAATTAGAGACCTGCTATATCTACAGTGCCTCGAGTTCCCCTGTGGATCTTAAGCACCCTAGTATGGCACTGATGGTGCGCATTCATGGTGAGATGACACAATTTCTCCAAAGATTGCCACATCTCTAGATGGATTATGATTGGCATTCATCTTGACATTTAACCTATATTTTTAAGGTATGTGGAATAAAATCTATTATAATATCACAATTACATGACATTATTTGAAAAAAGAAAACTAAAAAAAGCAATGATAGAACTGTGTTTTTTTATTATTTCACCACAATTGGAAATTTCCAGTACATTTTATAGTTATATTCCAACCCAAACACCCCCCCCCAAAAAAAAAAAAAAAGTTATAGCTCTTTCAAAATTAGGAGGGTTTAAAGAGTTTGGCCGATATAAGATATGGCCATCACCTTTCAGGGCTTAATGCTGTATAGAAGCCCCCAACCCAACCTGGAAGAATTGAAAAATATGTATTATTATACTCACCTGCGGGGTTCTCCGGTCCAATGAGTGTCGCTGATCTTGGTCCGGCCCCTTCCATCTTCTTATGATCGCCACCCTCCTGCATGCTTCCTGAGGATGACGCGACCCTGCATTATCCACACAATTCATATCAACTGTATGTAACGCTACATTTTAATTGATGCACAGAGAAAATGCATAGGAAAATAGTAGGTTTCCTTTTTTGTAACAGTAAATCATTCTTAACCCTGATCCATGGTATTGAACTTATCATCTGGCCAACAAGGAATCAAAACTAGTTTATCAAGTCACGACAACATTATTTTTCTAATAATTGCCTTGTTTTCGTTTTTGATCTTGCCAGTATGTTCCACAGCTTAGGTAAGAATATACAGATCACTATTCCATTTCCTGAAGCCAATATGGCAAAAACTTCTACACTAACCATATTTTTCCCTTTACTGCTTACATAAGCCGGGATGGCACAGATCCAGACACTGAAGAACACCAGCATGCTGAAGGTGATGTACTTGGCTTCATTGTAGATATCAGGTAATTTCCTCACCATGAAAGCCAGAATTAGACTCACCGCGGCCAGAAACCCCATATAACCCAACATGACATAGAAGGCCAGTCTTGAGCCCTCATTACATTGAATGATGATCTTTCCAGGATATGAGTCCATGTCTAGATCCTGGAATGGAGGAGAAAACAACAACCAAAGTATGGCATTCAGGACCTGAAGAGATGATAAGATCACCACTATAAAGTTAGGAAGTTTAACACCGAGCCATTTCCTCCAAGAGCTGTCAGGTGTGGTGGCTTTGAAGGCAATGCAAACGATGATGGTCTTGGCCAAGATTGATGACAACACAACAGTGAAGATGATCCCAAAGTAGACATGACGGACCATACAAGTTATATCCACTGGTTTACCGATGAAGAGGAAAATACAGAGCAAACTGAGCTTCAGAGAAACAAGGATGATGAAGCTGAGGTTCCGATTATTAGCTCTGACAACAGGAGTATTCCGGAAAAATGTAAATATTCCTATTAGTAATATAATTGTAGTAGAAGATAAAACTGACAAGAATAAGAAGACATAGGTGACTACATCAGTGTCATAAGAGAGAAACTCAATAACTTTAGGGACACACTTGTCTCTTGCCTCATTTGGCCATTCCGTGTAAAAACACTTTTCACAGTTTTCAGCATCTGAAAAATAGTAATGTAAGCATTAGAAAAGCAAAAAAAAAAAATATATAAAAATTTATTTTTGAGTATGTTTAAATGGATTGCATGGGAGCAACCGTAGCAACAAGGCCTAAGTTGGCCTTAATGGCCGGACATATCTATTTGTTTTGTTTTTTAATTGTCACATAACTTTAAATTTTTGCCTTAATATAGCTTTACTGGGCTTCTTTATCATGGGATGAGTTGTATTTGATAGTGGCACAATTTTGAGACTATTATTTCATTTATTACCTAAATTTTTAAAAGGAGAAATAGAAAAAAACAGCAAATTGTATTTTTTTGGCGCTAAACACGTGTGCCTGAATGAACAGCAGCAGGCAAAACCAGCCAGTAAGGTGTGTGTAACTGCTCAAAGATAATCAAAGTCTATAAAAGGTTGTCGCGCTGACAGGCACTTATGAATCCATGTGTAGTCCTATGTGAGGATTGTCCACTTGCGTAGCGGTTTCTCAAGGTACCTTGAAGAAGAAGGACGTTTCACTCGAAACGCGTCAGGATTGGCCCCTACACACGTCCGTCATACACGGACAGGTGACGTCACCATCTAACCTCGCCCCCCGCTCACCTCGCTACGCCGGCAGCGGCGCCATCAGCCGAGGCTACCGCTGAGTTGCGGCGGCGGTTTTACACAGGGGATTGCTATCTTGGGGAGGACGCTCCCATCGCCAAGTACTACTGGACAGTGGGGGAAGTAACCGCTACCCAAGTGGACACTCCTCACATAGGACTACACATGGATTCGTAAGTGCCTGTCAGCGCGGCAACCTTGTATAGACATATATATATATATATATATATATATATATATATATATATATATATATATATATATATAGTTTTATTTACATTTTCTTTCCTTGCAATAAGATAAAAAAAATTGTTGATATACAGTGGGTACAGAAAGTATTTCCATCAATAATCAATACATTTTTCACTCTTTGTTTCATTGCAGCCATTTGGTAAATTCTAAAAGGTTCTTTTTTTCTCATTAATGTTCACTTAACCGCCAAAAGCAAGCGACACTACTCTGTCCTCCTCCTCCTCGACCTGTCGGCCGCCTTTGACACAGTAGACCATTCCCTATTACTACAGACCCTCTCATCCCTTGGCATCACAGACTTGGCCCTATCCTGGATCTCATCATAACTAACAGACCGGACATTCAGCGTCTCCCACTCACACACCACCTCCTCACCTCGCCCCCTATCTGTCGGACTCCCACAAGGCTCAGTCCTAGGGCGCCTGCTCTTCTCCATTTACACCTTTGGCCTGTGACAGCTCATAGAATCTCATGGCTTTCAGTATCACCTCTATGCTGATGACACACAGATCTACATCTCTGGACCAGATACAGTATCACCTCCCCACTAAACAGAATCCCTCAATGTCTGTCCACTGTTTCATCCTTCTTCTGTGCTAGATTTCTGAAACTTAACATGGACAAAACAGAATTCATCATCTTTCCCCCATCTTAGGGTTGAGCGAAACGGGTCGTTCATTTTCAAAAGTCGCCGACTTTTGGCAAAGTCGGGTTTCATGAAACCCGATCCGACCCCTGTGCGGGGTCGGCCATGCGGTACGCGACTTTCGCGCCGAAGTCGCGTTTCAATGACGTGAAAAGCGCCATTTCTCAGCCAATTAAGGTAAACGCAGAGTGTGGGCAGCGTGATGACATAGGTCCTGGTCCCCACCATCTTAGAGAAGGGCATGACAGTGATTGGCTTGCTGTCCGCGGCGTCACAGGGGCTATAAAGGGGCGTGCACGCCGACCGCCATCTTACTGCTGCTGATCTGAGCTTAGGGAGAGGTTGCTGCCGCTTCGTCAGAAGCAGGGATAGCGTTAGGCAGGGTCCATTAACCACCAAACCGCTTGTGCTGTAGCGATTTCCACTGCCCAACACCACCTTCGGTGTGCAGGGACAGTGGAAGCTACATTTTTTTTTTTTTCCTCAGCGCTGTAGCTCATTGGGCTGCCCTAGAAGGCTCCCTGATAGCTGCATTGCTGTGTGTACGCCGCTGTGCAAACCAACTGCTTTTTTCAAAGCACAAATCCTCTTGTTCCTTCCTTTCTGCACAGCTATCTTTTTTGTTTGTACACACTTTTTATTTAATTTGTGCATCAGTCCACTCCTTATTGCTGCCTGCCATACCTGGCTGAGATTACTGCAGGGAGATAGTAACTGAAGGACACTCCCTGTTTTTTTTTTTTTTTTTTTTGTGGGAGATTAAGATTGACATTTCTGCTAGAGTGCCATCCCTGTGTGTGCCATCTCTCAGTCAGTGGGCCATAGAAAGCCTATTAATTTTTTTGCTTGATTTGGGTTATAAAATCTACCTGAAAAAATCACTACATCAATCAGTGGGAGAAAAATATTGGCCTCAGGGCTTGTGTGCCACTCCTGACTCCTGTGTGCATCATCACTCACTCAGTGGGCCATAGAAAGCCCATTTTTTTTTTTTTTTTTGCTTTATTTGGGTTCTAAATTCTACCTGAAAAAATCAATAAATCAATCAGTGGGAGATTAATATTGGCCTTTGGGCTTGTGTGCCAGTCCTAAGCGTGCCATCTCTCTCTCTCAGATAGTGGGCCATAGAAAGCCTATTTATTATTTTTTTTATTGGGTTTATAAATTTTCCCTGGAACAAAAAAAAAAAAAAGTGGGAGATTAATATTGGCCTCTGGGCTTGTGTGCCAGTCCTGAGCGTGCCATCTCTCTCACAAATAGTGGGCCATAGAAAGCCTATTTATTTTTTTGCTTGATTTGGGTTCTAAAATGTACCTGAAAAAATCACTACATCAATCAGTGGGAGAAAAATATTGGCCTCAGGGCTTGTGTGCCACTCCTGACTCCTGTGTGCATCATCACTCACTCAGTGGGCCATAGAAAGCCCATTTTTTTTTTTTTTTTGCTTTATTTGGGTTCTAAATTCTACCTGAAAAAATCAATAAATCAATCAGTGGGAGATTAATATTGCCCTTTCTGCTTGTGTGCCAGTCTTGACTCCTGGGTGTGCCATCTCTCTCTCTCTCTCCAATTGTGGGCCATAGAAAGCCTATTATTTTTTTAGCTTGATTTGGGTTCCAAAATCTACCTGAAAAAATCACTACATCAATCAGTGGGAGATAAATATTGGCCTCTGGGCTTGTGTGCCACTCCTGACTCCTGTGTGCGTCATCTCTCACTCAGTGGGCCATAGAAAGCCTTTTTTTGTTTTATTTGTTTTCTAAATTCTCCCTGAAAAAATCATTTTATTTTACTTGGTTTCTAAATTCTTCCTGAAAAAATCATTTTATTCTATTATTTTTTTTCCTAAAGTCTCCCTGAAAAAAAAAAAAAAAACAAATCAGTGGGAGATTAATATTGCCCTTTCTGCTTGTGTGCCAGTCTTGACTCCTGGGTGTGCCATCTCTCTCTCTCTCCAATTGTGGGCCATAGAAAGCCTATTATTTTTTTAGCTTGATTTGGGTTCCAAAATCTACCTGAAAAAATCACTACATCAATCAGTGGGAGATAAATATTGGCCTCTGGGCTTGTGTGCCACTCCTGACTCCTGTGTGCGTCATCTCTCACTCAGTGGGCCATAGAAAGCCTTTTTTTGTTTTATTTGTTTTCTAAATTCTCCCTGAAAAAATCATTTTATTTTATTTGGTTTCTAAATTCTTCCTGAAAAAATCATTTTATTCTATTATTTTTTTTCCTAAAGTCTCCCTGAAAAAAAAAACCAAACAAATCAGTGGGAGATTAATATTGCCCTTTCTGCTTGTGTGCCAGTCTTGACTCCTTGGTGTGCCATCTCTCTCTCTCTCTCCAATTGTGGGCCATAGAAAGCCTATTATTTTTTTAGCTTGATTTGGGTTCCAAAATCTACCTGAAAAAATCACTACATCAATCAGTGGGAGATAAATATTGGCCTCTGGGCTTGTGTGCCACTCCTGACTCCTGTGTGCGTCATCTCTCACTCAGTGGGCCATAGAAAGCCTTTTTTTGTTTTATTTGTTTTCTAAATTCTCCCTGAAAAAATCATTTTATTTTATTTGGTTTCTAAATTCTTCCTGAAAAAATCATTTTATTCTATTATTTTTTTTCCTAAAGTCTCCCTGAAAAAAAAAAAAAAAAACAAATCAGTGGGAGATTAATATTGCCCTTTCTGCTTGTGTGCCAGTCTTGACTCCTGGGTGTGCCATCTCTCTCTCTCTCCAATTGTGGGCCATAGAAAGCCTATTATTTTTTTAGCTTGATTTGGGTTCCAAAATCTACCTGAAAAAATCACTACATCAATCAGTGGGAGATAAATATTGGCCTCTGGGCTTGTGTGCCACTCCTGACTCCTGTGTGCGTCATCTCTCACTCAGTGGGCCATAGAAAGCCTTTTTTTGTTTTATTTGTTTTCTAAATTCTCCCTGAAAAAATCATTTTATTTTATTTGGTTTCTAAATTCTTCCTGAAAAAATCATTTTATTCTATTATTTTTTTTCCTAAAGTCTCCCTGAAAAAAAAAAAAAAAACAAATCAGTGGGAGATTAATATTGCCCTTTCTGCTTGTGTGCCAGTCTTGACTCCTGGGTGTGCCATCTCTCTCTCTCTCCAATTGTGGGCCATAGAAAGCCTATTATTTTTTTAGCTTGATTTGGGTTCCAAAATCTACCTGAAAAAATCACTACATCAATCAGTGGGAGATAAATATTGGCCTCTGGGCTTGTGTGCCACTCCTGACTCCTGTGTGCGTCATCTCTCACTCAGTGGGCCATAGAAAGCCTTTTTTTGTTTTATTTGTTTTCTAAATTCTCCCTGAAAAAATCATTTTATTTTATTTGGTTTCTAAATTCTTCCTGAAAAAATCATTTTATTCTATTATTTTTTTTCCTAAAGTCTCCCTGAAAAAAAAAAAAAAACAAATCAGTGGGAGATTAATATTGCCCTTTCTGCTTGTGTGCCAGTCTTGACTCCTGGGTGTGCCATCTCTCTCTCTCTCTCCAATTGTGGGCCATAGAAAGCCTATTATTTTTTTAGCTTGATTTGGGTTCCAAAGTCTACCTGAAAAAATCACTACATCAATCAGTGGGAGATAAATATTGGCCTCTGGGCTTGTGTGCCACTCCTGACTCCTGTGTGCGTCATCTCTCACTCAGTGGGCCATAGAAAGCCTTTTTTTGTTTTATTTGTTTTCTAAATTCTCCCTGAAAAAATCATTTTATTTTATTTGGTTTCTAAATTCTTCCTGAAAAAATCATTTTATTCTATTATTTTTTTTCCTAAAGTCTCCCTGAAAAAAAAAAAAAAAACAAATCAGTGGGAGATTAATATTGCCCTTTCTGCTTGTGTGCCAGTCTTGACTCCTGGGTGTGCCATCTCTCTCTCTCTCCAATTGTGGGCCATAGAAAGCCTATTATTTTTTTAGCTTGATTTGGGTTCCAAAATCTACCTGAAAAAATCACTACATCAATCAGTGGGAGATAAATATTGGCCTCTGGGCTTGTGTGCCACTCCTGACTCCTGTGTGCGTCATCTCTCACTCAGTGGGCCATAGAAAGCCTTTTTTTGTTTTATTTGTTTTCTAAATTCTCCCTGAAAAAATCATTTTATTTTATTTGGTTTCTAAATTCTTCCTGAAAAAATCATTTTATTCTATTATTTTTTTTCCTAAAGTCTCCCTGAAAAAAAAAAAAACAAACAAATCAGTGGGAGATTAATATTGCCCTTTCTGCTTGTGTGCCAGTCTTGACTCCTGGGTGTGCCATCTCTCTCTCTCTCTCCAATTGTGGGCCATAGAAAGCCTATTATTTTTTTAGCTTGATTTGGGTTCCAAAATCTACCTGAAAAAGTCACTACATCAATCAGTGGGAGATAAGTATTGGCCTCTGGGCTTGTGTGCCACTCCTGACTCCTGTGTGCGTCATCTCTCACTCAGTGGGCCATAGAAAGCCTTTTTTTGTTTTATTTGTTTTCTAAATTCTCCCTGAAAAAATCATTTTATTTTATTTGGTTTCTAAATTCTTCCTGAAAAAATCATTTTATTCTATTATTTTTTTTCCTAAAGTCTCCCTGAAAAAAAAACAAAAAACAAAACAGTGGGAGATTAATATTGCCCTTTCTGCTTGTGTGCCAGTCTTGACTCCTGGGTGTGCCATCTCTCTCTCTCTCTCCAATTGTGGGCCATAGAAAGCCTATTATTTTTTTAGCTTGATTTGGGTTCCAAAATCTACCTGAAAAAATCACTACATCAATCAGTGGGAGATAAATATTGGCCTCTGGGCTTGTGTGCCACTCCTGACTCCTGTGTGCGTCATCTCTCACTCAGTGGGCCATAGAAAGCCTTTTTTTGTTTTATTTGTTTTCTAAATTCTCCCTGAAAAAATCATTTTATTTTATTTGGTTTCTAAATTCTTCCTGAAAAAATCATTTTATTCTATTATTTTTTTTTCCTAAAGTCTCCCTGAAAAAAAAAAAAAAAAAAAAACAGTGGGAGATTAATATTTACATTTGTGCTTCAGTGACAGTCCTGCGTGTATGGCATCTCTCTCATTTGTTGCCACCAACAACAGAGTGTGTAACTTTGTGCCTGATTTTCGTTGTGGTCTCACTCACCTGTAAAGGGGTAGCTAAATCGTACTGAAGTTATAGCTCACCGTGTAATTTGTGTGACAGCAACAAATACCGTTAGTTTGTTTACGTTTTTAAAACAATGAGGAAGTCTGGTGGAAGAGGTCGTGGCCGGGGGCGTTCATTGTCAGCTGGTAATGAGGGTAGTGGTAGTGGTGGAGCATCAGCTGGTCGTGGGAAAAAAAATATTGCACCTAAGTCTGGAGCTGTGGAGCCAGGTTCGTCGTCTGGCTACACAAGGCCTCGAACGCTGCCTTTTCTGGGAGTAGGAAAACCGCTTTTAAAGCCGGAGCAGCAAGAGCAAGTTTTGGCTTATCTTGCTGACTCAGCCTCTAGCTCTTTTGCCTCCTCTCGTGAAACTGGTAAATGTCAAAGCAGCGCGTCGTTAGTGGATGTTCACGGTCAGGGACAAGTCGCTTCCTTGTCCTCTTCAGCAAAAACAACAACAGAGAAGAATGCAGCAGGCGACACAACGGGTTACTCCATGGAGCTCTTTACACATACCATCCCTGGCTTAGAAAGTGAAGCAGTTAACAGTCCATGCCCATTACAAGTTGAATCTGACATGGAGTGCACTGATGCACAGCCACAGCCAGACTACTATGCTGGTCCTTTGACTCAGACCACAACATTGCCCTCGCAGGGTAATGATCAAGAATCAGACCCTGATGAGACTATGTTGCCCCATCACGAACGCTATACCACCGACCGACACGGTGACACAGACGAAGTTGCACACGAGCTACAAGAAGAGGTAATAGATGACCCAGTTCTTGACCCCGAGTGGCAGCCATTGGGGGAACAGGGTGCAGGCGGCAGCAGTTCTGAAGCGGAGGAGGAGGGGCCGCAGCAGGCATCAACATCGCAACAGGTTCCATCTGCCGGGCCCGTATCTTGCCCAAAACGCGTGGCAAAGCCAAAACCTGTTGGAGGACAGCGTGGCCATCCGGTTAAAGCTCAGTCTGCAATGCCTGAAAAGGTATCCGATGCTAGAAAGAGTGCAGTCTGGCATTTTTTTAAACAACATCCAATTGATCAGCGCAAAGTCATCTGTCAAAAATGTTCAACTACCTTAAGCAGAGGACAGAATCTGAAAAGTCTCAATACAAGTTGCATGCATAGACATTTAACCACCATGCATTTGCAAGCCTGGACTAACTACCAAACGTCCCTTAAGGTTGTAGCACCCTCGGCCAATGAAGCTAGTCAGCAACGCAACATCCCTTCCGGCAGTGTAGGGCCACCATTTTCCGCACCACCTGCAGTATCTGTGCAGGTTTCTTTGCCAGGCCAAAGCAGTCAGGGTCAGGGAATCACCAGTTTTGTAGTAGGAAACACTGCATCTAGGGCACCGGCGGCAACAATACCATCTCCCACCGTCTCTCAGTCTGCCATGTCCACCGGCACCCCCGCTAGTTCCACGATCTCCAGCTCTCCAGTCCAGCTCACCCTACATGAGACTATGGTTAGAAAAAGGAAGTACTTAGCCTCGCATCCGCGTACACAGGGTTTGAACGCCCACATAGCTAGACTAATCTCGTTAGCGATGATGCCCTACCGGTTAGTTGAAAGCGAAGCTTTCAAAGCCCTGATGGACTACGCTGTATCACGCTACGAGCTACCCAGTCGACACTTTTTTTCCAGAAAAGCCATCCCAGCCCTCCACCAGCATGTTAAAGAGCGCATCGTCCATGCACTCAGGCAATCTGTGAGCACAAAGGTGCACCTGACAACAGATGCATGGACCAGTAGGCATGGCCAGGGACGTTACGTGTCTATCACGGCACACTGGGTAAATGTGGTGGATGCAGGGTCCACAGGGGACAGCAAGTTTGGGACAGTTCTGCCTAGCCCACGGTCTAGGAAACAGTTGGCTGTAGCCGTTCGCACCCCCTCCTCCTCCTCTTCGTCCTCCTGCAGAAGCGAGAGCTCGTCCACAGACCACAGTCGCACAACCACTCCATCCGCAGCTGCCACTGTTGCACACCAGGTCTCCCATTAAGGGGCAGCTACTGGCAAACGTCAGCAGGCTGTATTGGCTATGAAGTGTTTGGGCGACAACAGACACACCGCGGAAGTTCTGTCCGAGTTCTTGCAGAAAGAAACGCAGTCGTGGCTGGGCACTGTAGATCTTGAAGCAGGCAAGGTAGTGAGTGATAACGGAAGGAATTTCATGGCTGCCATCTCCCTTTCCCAACTTAAACACATTCCTTGCCTGGCTCACACCTTAAACCTGGTGGTGCAGTGCTTCCTGAAAAGTTATTTGGGGTTATCCGACCTGCTCCTCAAAGTGCGTGGACTTTGCTCACATATCCGCCGTTCGCCCGTACACTCCACCCGTATGCAGACCTATCAGCGTTCTTTGAACCTTCCCCAGCATCGCCTAATCATAGACGTTGCAACAAGGTGGAACTCAACACTGCACATGCTTCAGAGACTGTGCGAACAGAGGCGGGCTGTTATGTTTTTGTGGGAGGATACACATACACGGGCAGGCAGTAGGATGGCAGACATGGAGTTGTCAGGTGTGCAGTGGTCGAAGATTCAAGACATGTGTCAAGTCCTTCAGTGTTTTGAGGAATGCACACGGCTGGTTAGTGCAGACAACGCCATAATAAGCATGAGCATCCCCCTAATGCGTCTGCTGATGCAAAGTTTGACGCACATAAAGGATCAGGCGTCTGCAGCTGAGGAAGAGGAAAGCCTTGATGACAGTCAGCCATTGTCTGGCCAGGGCAGTGTACAGGACGAGTTAGCGGGCGAAGAGGAGGTGGAGGACGAGGAGGATGATGGGGATGATTATATTTTTAATGAGGAAGCTTTTCCGGGGCCACTGGAAATTGGTGGCGCGGCAAGGCCGGGTTCTGGTTTTTGGAGGGACACAAGTGACGTGGATTTGCCTGAAACTGCCCCTCAACCAAGCACAACCGCAGATTTGAGAACTGGAACTTTGGCCCACATGGCGGATTATGCCTTACGTATCCTCAAAAGGGACACACGCATAACTAAAATGATGAACGATGACGATTACTGGTTGGCCTGCCTCCTTGATCCTCGCTATAAAGGCAAATTGCAAAATATAATGCCACATGAGAACTTGGAACTAATATTAGCAACCAAACAATCAACTCTTGTTGACCGTTTGCTTGTGGCATTCCCTGCACACAGCGCCCGTGATCGTTCTCACACGAGCTGCAGGGGCCAGCAGACCAGAGGAGTTAGAGGGGCAGAAATCAGAAGTGGCGTTGGCCAGAGGGGTTTTCTGACCAGGTTGTGGAGTGATTTTGCTATGACCGCAGACAGGACAGGTACTGCAGCATCAATTCAAAGTGACAGGAGACAACATTTGTCCAGTATGGTTACAAACTATTTTTCATCCCTTATCGATGTTCTCCCTCAACCGTCATTCCCATTTGATTACTGGGCATCAAAATTAGACACCTGGCCAGAATTGGCAGAATATGCATTGCAGGAGCTTGCTTGCCCGGCAGCTAGTGTCCTATCAGAAAGAGTATTCAGTGCTGCAGGTTCAATACTAACAGAAAAAAGGACTCGTCTGGCTACCCAAAATGTAGATGATCTAACCTTCATTAAAATGAACCACAAATGGATTTCGAAATCTTTTGCCCCACCTTGCCCGGCCGACACCTAGCTTTCCTATGAAAAGGTCTTGCCTGTGGACTATTCTGAATGCCTTTTCCAATCTCGTAATTTTCTGCACCTGATTGTCCAGCATACGACATGTTTACACCTCACTAAATGGCCAAACCCCCCACACGGGGCCGTGGTATCGACACTTGGCGACAGCACCCGTGAGAGTGCTGTTTGTCTGAAGAGGTGGGTGTGCCCGCTTTTGGTCGACGGCACTGCCACTGGGTCCCTCCTAGTACAATAAAGTGTCTCTGGTGGTGGTGGAGCGCACCCAACGTCAGACACACCGTTGTAATATGAGGGGCCCTGGGCCTGTACCACCGGCCACAAGACAGATCCCCCCCCCCCAGCTCAAACAGTGCTCTACCACTTGCAAAATTATCTCACAGCTCCACCAATGTTTAGTCTATGCGCTGACATCCTTCAATGCCTGCCACTGTATTGACATTTTTGTTATGTTAGGCCTTCGATGCCTGTCTGCGGTCACTCCTTCCACTATGCCTCCACTGACCACACCACTGCTGCCAGTGTACCCCTGTAACCAATTTAAAATTGCCTACAGCCATGTGTTATTATTTTAGGCCTTCGATGCCTGTCTGCGGTCACTCCTTCCACTAGGCCTCCACTGACCACACCACTGCTGCCCGTGTACCCCTGGAACCAACATCAGAAAATATAAAAATAAGTATTTTGCTTATAAAAAAGAAAATACTGGAGAGATATCAAATGCAGACATTTTAACATTAAAAACAAACACATACAACAAAAATCTGGTACAGTACTAAAAATGGCCACCAGCTACAATAACTTTCTCCTGCAAGTAGTTAACTGAAAGTTTTTTTCAATTTAAAACACAGATATGGCATCCACCGAGTGTTGTCCTGTCGCGTCTTCTTTATATTATTGCCAAGAAGATGCAAAACAATGAAAATAATAAAATCATTATTTACCAAAAAAATAGAGTAAGTCAAAACCACATTGCAAATAAACATTCATTACAAATAAAGAAGCAGGGCGCGTCCGAGGGTGAGTATATACCTAATAAGAATATAATCACCCTCGGACGCGCCCTGCTTCTTTCCGACAGCCTTCCTTCCTAAGAATCAGCCCTTCCATGGTGTAGAGAGAGGGTTTGTTACACTCCAAGGTGTTCCCCAGGTTGCCTTTCCTGAGCTTCGATCTTCATGCTCTCGTTTAGTAGTTGTCGGAAATTAGGCTGCATTAGGCCTACAAATTGGGTATGGGGTGGAGAGAGATGGTGTGTTACACTCCAAGATGTTCCCCAGGTTTCCTTGCCATTGCTTCGGTCTTCCGACTCTCGTTTAGTAGTTGTAGAAAACTACACTGCATTAGGCCTAAAAAATGGGTATCGGGTGGAGAGAGATGGTGTGTTACACTCCAAGGTGTTCTCCAGGTTGCCTTTCCTGAGCTTCGATCTTCCGGCTCTCGTTTAGTAGTTGTTGGAAACTACACTGCATTAGGCCTACAAATTGGGTATGGGGTGTAGAGAGATGGTGTGTTCCACTCCAAGGTGTTCTCCAGGTTGCCTTTCCTGAGCTTCGATCTTCCGGCTCTCGTTTAGTAGTTGTTGGAAACTACACTGCATTAGGCCTACAAATTGGGTATGGGGTGTAGAGAGATGGTGTGTTCCACTCCAAGGTGTTCTCCAGGTTGCCTTTCCTGAGCTTCGATCTTCCGGCTCTCGTTTAGTAGTTCTTGGAAACTACACTGCATTAGGCCTACAAATTGGGTATGGGGTGTAGAGAGATGGTGTGTTCCACTCCAAGGTGTTCTCCAGGTTGCCTTTCCTGAGCTTCGATCTTCCGGCTCTCGTTTAGTAGTTGTTGGAAACTACACTGCATTAGGCCTACAAATTGGGTATGGGGTGTAGAGAGATGGTGTGTTCCACTCCAAGGTGTTCTCCAGGTTGCCTTTCCTGAGCTTCGATCTTCCGGCTCTCGTTTAGTAGTTCTTGGAAACTACACTGCATTAGGCCTACAAATTGGGTATGGGGTGTAGAGAGATGGTGTGTTCCACTCCAAGGTGTTCCCCAGGTTGCCTTTCCTGAGCTTCGATCTTCCAGCTCTCGTTTAGTAGTTCTTGGAAACTACACTGCATTAGGCCTACAAATTGGGTATGGGGTGTAGAGAGATGGTGTGTTCCACTCCAAGGTGTTCTCCAGGTTGCCTTTCCTGAGCTTCGATCTTCCGGCTCTCGTTTAGTAGTTGTTGGAAACTACGCTGCATTAGGCCTACAAATTGGGTATGGGGTGTAGAGAGATGGTGTGTTCCACTCGAAGGTGTTCCCCAGGTTTCCTCGCCAATGCTTCGATCTTCATGCTCTCGTTTAGTAGTTGTTGGAAACTACGCTGCATTAGGCCTACAAATTGGGTATGGGGTGTAGAGAGATGGTGTGTTACACTCCAAGGTGTTCCCCAGGTTGCCTTTCCTGAGCTTCGATCTTCATGCTCTCGTTTAGTAGTTGTCGGAAATTAGGCTGCATTAGGCCTACAAATTGGGTATGGGGTGGAGAGAGATGGTGTGTTACACTCCAAGATGTTCCCCAGGTTTCCTTGCCATTGCTTCGGTCTTCCGACTCTCGTTTAGTAGTTGTAGAAAACTACACTGCATTAGGCCTAAAAAATGGGTATCGGGTGGAGAGAGATGGTGTGTTACACTCCAAGGTGTTCCCCAGGTTGCCTTTCCTGAGCTTCGATCTTCCGGCTCTCGTTTAGTAGTTGTTGGAAACTACACTGCATTAGGCCTACAAATTGGGTATGGGGTGTAGAGAGATGGTGTGTTCCACTCCAAGGTGTTCTCCAGGTTGCCTTTCCTGAGCTTCGATCTTCCGGCTCTCGTTTAGTAGTTGTTGGAAACTACACTGCATTAGGCCTACAAATTGGGTATGGGGTGTAGAGAGATGGTGTGTTCCACTCCAAGGTGTTCTCCAGGTTGCCTTTCCTGAGCTTCGATCTTCCGGCTCTCGTTTAGTAGTTCTTGGAAACTACACTGCATTAGGCCTACAAATTGGGTATGGGGTGTAGAGAGATGGTGTGTTCCACTCCAAGGTGTTCTCCAGGTTGCCTTTCCTGAGCTTCGATCTTCCGGCTCTCGTTTAGTAGTTGTTGGAAACTACACTGCATTAGGCCTACAAATTGGGTATGGGGTGTAGAGAGATGGTGTGTTCCACTCCAAGGTGTTCTCCAGGTTGCCTTTCCTGAGCTTCGATCTTCCGGCTCTCGTTTAGTAGTTCTTGGAAACTACACTGCATTAGGCCTACAAATTGGGTATGGGGTGTAGAGAGATGGTGTGTTCCACTCCAAGGTGTTCCCCAGGTTGCCTTTCCTGAGCTTCGATCTTCCAGCTCTCGTTTAGTAGTTCTTGGAAACTACACTGCATTAGGCCTACAAATTGGGTATGGGGTGTAGAGAGATGGTGTGTTTCACTCCAAGGTGTTCTCCAGGTTGCCTTTCCTGAGCTTCGATCTTCCGGCTCTCGTTTAGTAGTTGTTGGAAACTACGCTGCATTAGGCCTACAAATTGGGTATGGGGTGTAGAGAGATGGTGTGTTCCACTCGAAGGTGTTCCCCAGGTTTCCTCGCCAATGCTTCGATCTTCATGCTCTCGTTTAGTAGTTGTTGGAAACTACGCTGCATTAGGCCTACAAATTGGGTATGGGGTGTAGAGAGATGGTGTGTTCCACTCCAAGGTGTTCTCCAGGTTGCCTTTCCTGAGCTTCGATCTTCCGGCTCTCGTTTAGTAGTTCTTGGAAACTACACTGCATTAGGCCTACAAATTGGGTATGGGGTGTAGAGAGATGGTGTGTTCCACTCCAAGGTGTTCTCCAGGTTGCCTTTCCTGAGCTTCGATCTTCCGACTCTCGTTTAGTAGTTGTTGGAAACTACACTGCATTAGGCCTACAAATTGGGTATGGGGTGTAGAGAGATGGTGTGTTCCACTCCAAGGTGTTCTCCAGGTTGCCTTTCCTGAGCTTCGATCTTCCGGCTCTCGTTTAGTAGTTGTTGAAAACTACGCTGCATTAGGCCTACAAATTGGGTATGGGGTGTAGAGAGATGGTGTGTTCCACTCCAAGGTGTTCACCAGGTTTCCTCGCCAATGCTTCGATCTTCATGCTCTCGTTTAGTAGTTGTTGGAAACTACGCTGCATTAGGCCTACAAATTGGGTATGGGGTGTAGAGAGATGGTGTGTTCCACTCCAAGGTGTTCTCCAGGTTGCCTTTCCTGAGCTTCGATCTTCCGGCTCTCGTTTAGTAGTTGTTGGAAACTACACTGCATTAGGCCTACAAATTGGGTATGGGGTGTAGAGAGATGGTGTGTTCCACTCCAAGGTGTTCTCCAGGTTGCCTTTCCTGAGCTACGATCTTCCGGCTCTCGTTTAGTAGTTGTTGAAAACTACGCTGCATTAGGCCTACAAATTGGGTATGGGGTGTAGAGAGATGGTGTGTTCCACTCCAAGGTGTTCTCCAGGTTGCCTTTCCTGAGCTTCGATCTTACGGCTCTCGTTTAGTAGTTCTTGGAAACTACACTGCATTAGGCCTACAAATTGGGTATGGGGTGTAGAGAGATGGTGTGTTCCACTCCAAGGTGTTCTCCAGGTTGCCTTTCCTGAGCTTCGATCTTCCGGCTCTCGTTTAGTAGTTCTTGGAAACTACACTGCATTAGGCCTACAAATTGGGTATGGGGTGTAGAGAGATGGTGTGTTCCACTCCAAGGTGTTCTCCAGGTTGCCTTTCCTGAGCTTCGATCTTCCGGCTCTCGTTTAGTAGTTGTTGGAAACTACACTGCATTAGGCCTACAAATTGGGTATGGGGTGTAGAGAGATGGTGTGTTCCACTCCAAGGTGTTCTCCAGGTTGCCTTTCCTGAGCTTCGATCTTCCGGCTCTCGTTTAGTAGTTCTTGGAAACTACACTGCATTAGGCCTACAAATTGGGTATGGGGTGTAGAGAGATGGTGTGTTCCACTCCAAGGTGTTCTCCAGGTTGCCTTTCCTGAGCTTCGATCTTCCGGCTCTCGTTTAGTAGTTCTTGGAAACTACACTGCATTAGGCCTACAAATTGGGTATGGGGTGTAGAGAGATGGTGTGTTCCACTCCAAGGTGTTCTCCAGGTTGCCTTTCCTGAGCTTCGATCTTCCGGCTCTCGTTTAGTAGTTGTTGGAAACTACACTGCATTAGGCCTACAAATTGGGTATGGGGTGTAGAGAGATGGTGTGTTCCACTCCAAGGTGTTCTCCAGGTTGCCTTTCCTGAGCTTCGATCTTCCGGCTCTCGTTTAGTAGTTGTTGGAAACTACACTGCATTAGGCCTACAAATTGGGTATGGGGTGTAGAGAGATGGTGTGTTCCACTCCAAGGTGTTCTCCAGGTTGCCTTTCCTGAGCTTCGATCTTCCGGCTCTCGTTTAGTAGTTGTTGGAAACTACACTGCATTAGGCCTACAAATTGGGTATGGGGTGTAGAGAGATGGTGTGTTCCACTCCAAGGTGTTCTCCAGGTTGCCTTTCCTGAGCTTCGATCTTCCAGCTCTCGTTTAGTAGTTCTTGGAATCTACACTGCATTCGGCCTACAAATTGGGTATGGGGTGTAGAGAGATGGTGTGTTCCACTCCAAGGTGTTCTCCAGGTTGCCTTTCCTGAGCTTCGATCTTCCGGCTCTCGTTTAGTAGTTGTTGGAAACTACGCTGCATTAGGCCTACAAATTGGGTATGGGGTGTAGAGAGATGGTGTGTTCCACTCCAAGGTGTTCCCCAGGTTTCCTCGCCAATGCTTCGATCTTCATGCTCTCGTTTAGTAGTTGTTGGAAACTACGCTGCATTAGGCCTACAAATTGGGTATGGGGTGTAGAGAGATGGTGTGTTCCACTCCAAGGTGTTCTCCAGGTTGCCTTTCCTGAGCTTCGATCTTCCGGCTCTCGTTTAGTAGTTCTTGGAAACTACACTGCATTAGGCCTACAAATTGGGTATGGGGTGTAGAGAGATGGTGTGTTCCACTCCAAGGTGTTCTCCAGGTTGCCTTTCCTGAGCTTCGATCTTCCGGCTCTCGTTTAGTAGTTGTTGGAAATTACGCTGCATTAGGCCTACAAATTGGGTATGGGGTGTAGAGAGATGGTGTGTTCCACTCCAAGGTGTTCCCCAGGTTTCCTCGCCAATGCTTCGATCTTCATGCACTCGTTTAGTAGTTGTTGGAAACTACGCTGCATAAGGCCTACAAATTGGGTATGGGGTGTAGAGAGATGGTGTGTTCCACTCCAAGGTGTTCTCCAGGTTGCCTTTCCTGAGCTTCGATCTTACGGCTCTCGTTTAGTAGTTCTTGGAAACTACACTGCATTAGGCCTACAAATTGGGTATGGGGTGTAGAGAAATGGTGTGTTCCACTCCAAGGTGTTCTCTAGGTTGCCTTTCCTGAGCTTCGATCTTCCGGCTCTCGTTTAGTAGTTCTTGGAAACTACACTGCATTAGGCCTACAAATTGGGTATGGGGTGTAGAGAGATGGTGTGTTCCACTCCAAGGTGTTCTCCAGGTTGCCTTTCCTGAGCTTCGATCTTCCAGCTCTCGTTTAGTAGTTCTTGGAAACTACACTGCATTAGGCCTACAAATTGGGTATGGGGTGTAGAGAGATGGTGTGTTCCACTCCAAGGTGTTCTCCAGGTTGCCTTTCCTGAGCTTCGATCTTCCGGCTCTCGTTTAGTAGTTGTTGGAAACTACGCTGCATTAGGCCTACAAATTGGGTATGGGGTGTAGAGAGATGGTGTGTTCCACTCCAAGGTGTTCCCCAGGTTTCCTCGCCAATGCTTCGATCTTCATGCTCTCGTTTAGTAGTTCTTGGAAACTACACTGCATTAGGCCTACAAATTGGGTATGGGGTGTAGAGAGATGGTGTGTTCCACTCCAAGGTGTTCTCCAGGTTGCCTTTCCTGAGCTTCGATCTTCCGGCTCTCGTTTAGTAGTTGTTGGAAACTACGCTGCATTAGGCCTACAAATTGGGTATGGGGTGTAGAGAGATGGTGTGTTCCACTCCAAGGTGTTCTCCAGGTTGCCTTTCCTGAGCTTCGATCTTCCGGCTCTCGTTTAGTAGTTGTTGGAAACTACACTGCATTAGGCCTACAAATTGGGTATGGGGTGTAGAGAGATGGTGTGTTCCACTCCAAGGTGTTCTCCAGGTTGCCTTTCCTGAGCTTCGATCTTCCGGCTCTCGTTTAGTAGTTGTTGGAAATTACGCTGCATTAGGCCTACAAATTGGGTATGGGGTGTAGAGAGATGGTGTGTTCCACTCCAAGGTGTTCCCCAGGTTTCCTCGCCAATGCTTCGATCTTCATGCTCTCGTTTAGTAGTTGTTGGAAACTACGCTGCATTAGGCCTACAAATTGGGTATGGGGTGTAGAGAGATGGTGTGTTCCACTCCAAGGTGTTCTCCAGGTTGCCTTTCCTGAGCTTCGATCTTACGGCTCTCGTTTAGTAGTTCTTGGAAACTACACTGCATTAGGCCTACAAATTGGGTATGGGGTGTAGAGAGATGGTGTGTTCCACTCCAAGGTGTTCTCCAGGTTGCCTTTCCTGAGCTTCGATCTTCCGGCTCTCGTTTAGTAGTTCTTGGAAACTACACTGCATTAGGCCTACAAATTGGGTATGGGGTGTAGAGAGATGGTGTGTTCCACTCCAAGGTGTTCTCCAGGTTGCCTTTCCTGAGCTTCGATCTTCCGGCTCTCGTTTAGTAGTTGTTGGAAACTACACTGCATTAGGCCTACAAATTGGGTATGGGGTGTAGAGAGATGGTGTGTTCCACTCCAAGGTGTTCTCCAGGTTGCCTTTCCTGAGCTTCGATCTTCCGGCTCTCGTTTAGTAGTTGTTGGAAACTACACTGCATTAGGCCTACAAATTGGGTATGGGGTGTAGAGAGATGGTGTGTTCCACTCCAAGGTGTTCTCCAGGTTGCCTTTCCTGAGCTTCGATCTTCCGGCTCTCGTTTAGTAGTTGTTGGAAACTACACTGCATTAGGCCTACAAATTGGGTATGGGGTGTAGAGAGATGGTGTGTTCCACTCCAAGGTGTTCTCCAGGTTGCCTTTCCTGAGCTTCGATCTTCCGGCTCTCGTTTAGTAGTTCTTGGAAACTACACTGCATTAGGCCTACAAATTGGGTATGGGGTGTAGAGAGATGGTGTGTTCCACTCCAAGGTGTTCCCCAGGTTGCCTTTCCTGAGCTTCGATCTTCCAGCTCTCGTTTAGTAGTTCTTGGAAACTACACTGCATTAGGCCTACAAATTGGGTATGGGGTGTAGAGAGATGGTGTGTTCCACTCCAAGGTGTTCTCCAGGTTGCCTTTCCTGAGCTTCGATCTTCCGGCTCTCGTTTAGTAGTTGTTGGAAACTACGCTGCATTAGGCCTACAAATTGGGTATGGGGTGTAGAGAGATGGTGTGTTCCACTCGAAGGTGTTCCCCAGGTTTCCTCGCCAATGCTTCGATCTTCATGCTCTCGTTTAGTAGTTGTTGGAAACTACGCTGCATTAGGCCTACAAATTGGGTATGGGGTGTAGAGAGATGGTGTGTTACACTCCAAGGTGTTCCCCAGGTTGCCTTTCCTGAGCTTCGATCTTCATGCTCTCGTTTAGTAGTTGTCGGAAATTAGGCTGCATTAGGCCTACAAATTGGGTATGGGGTGGAGAGAGATGGTGTGTTACACTCCAAGATGTTCCCCAGGTTTCCTTGCCATTGCTTCGGTCTTCCGACTCTCGTTTAGTAGTTGTAGAAAACTACACTGCATTAGGCCTAAAAAATGGGTATCGGGTGGAGAGAGATGGTGTGTTACACTCCAAGGTGTTCCCCAGGTTGCCTTTCCTGAGCTTCGATCTTCCGGCTCTCGTTTAGTAGTTGTTGGAAACTACACTGCATTAGGCCTACAAATTGGGTATGGGGTGTAGAGAGATGGTGTGTTCCACTCCAAGGTGTTCTCCAGGTTGCCTTTCCTGAGCTTCGATCTTCCGGCTCTCGTTTAGTAGTTGTTGGAAACTACACTGCATTAGGCCTACAAATTGGGTATGGGGTGTAGAGAGATGGTGTGTTCCACTCCAAGGTGTTCTCCAGGTTGCCTTTCCTGAGCTTCGATCTTCCGGCTCTCGTTTAGTAGTTCTTGGAAACTACACTGCATTAGGCCTACAAATTGGGTATGGGGTGTAGAGAGATGGTGTGTTCCACTCCAAGGTGTTCTCCAGGTTGCCTTTCCTGAGCTTCGATCTTCCGGCTCTCGTTTAGTAGTTGTTGGAAACTACACTGCATTAGGCCTACAAATTGGGTATGGGGTGTAGAGAGATGGTGTGTTCCACTCCAAGGTGTTCTCCAGGTTGCCTTTCCTGAGCTTCGATCTTCCGGCTCTCGTTTAGTAGTTCTTGGAAACTACACTGCATTAGGCCTACAAATTGGGTATGGGGTGTAGAGAGATGGTGTGTTCCACTCCAAGGTGTTCCCCAGGTTGCCTTTCCTGAGCTTCGATCTTCCAGCTCTCGTTTAGTAGTTCTTGGAAACTACACTGCATTAGGCCTACAAATTGGGTATGGGGTGTAGAGAGATGGTGTGTTCCACTCCAAGGTGTTCTCCAGGTTGCCTTTCCTGAGCTTCGATCTTCCGGCTCTCGTTTAGTAGTTGTTGGAAACTACGCTGCATTAGGCCTACAAATTGGGTATGGGGTGTAGAGAGATGGTGTGTTCCACTCGAAGGTGTTCCCCAGGTTTCCTCGCCAATGCTTCGATCTTCATGCTCTCGTTTAGTAGTTGTTGGAAACTACGCTGCATTAGGCCTACAAATTGGGTATGGGGTGTAGAGAGATGGTGTGTTCCACTCCAAGGTGTTCTCCAGGTTGCCTTTCCTGAGCTTCGATCTTCCGGCTCTCGTTTAGTAGTTCTTGGAAACTACACTGCATTAGGCCTACAAATTGGGTATGGGGTGTAGAGAGATGGTGTGTTCCACTCCAAGGTGTTCTCCAGGTTGCCTTTCCTGAGCTTCGATCTTCCGACTCTCGTTTAGTAGTTGTTGGAAACTACACTGCATTAGGCCTACAAATTGGGTATGGGGTGTAGAGAGATGGTGTGTTCCACTCCAAGGTGTTCTCCAGGTTGCCTTTCCTGAGCTTCGATCTTCCGGCTCTCGTTTAGTAGTTGTTGAAAACTACGCTGCATTAGGCCTACAAATTGGGTATGGGGTGTAGAGAGATGGTGTGTTCCACTCCAAGGTGTTCACCAGGTTTCCTCGCCAATGCTTCGATCTTCATGCTCTCGTTTAGTAGTTGTTGGAAACTACGCTGCATTAGGCCTACAAATTGGGTATGGGGTGTAGAGAGATGGTGTGTTCCACTCCAAGGTGTTCTCCAGGTTGCCTTTCCTGAGCTTCGATCTTCCGGCTCTCGTTTAGTAGTTGTTGGAAACTACACTGCATTAGGCCTACAAATTGGGTATGGGGTGTAGAGAGATGGTGTGTTCCACTCCAAGGTGTTCTCCAGGTTGCCTTTCCTGAGCTACGATCTTCCGGCTCTCGTTTAGTAGTTGTTGAAAACTACGCTGCATTAGGCCTACAAATTGGGTATGGGGTGTAGAGAGATGGTGTGTTCCACTCCAAGGTGTTCACCAGGTTTCCTCACCAATGCTTCGATCTTCATGCTCTCGTTTAGTAGTTGTTGGAAACTACGCTGCATTAGGCCTACAAATTGGGTATGGGGTGTAGAGAGATGGTGTGTTCCACTCCAAGGTGTTCTCCAGGTTGCCTTTCCTGAGCTTCGATCTTACGGCTCTCGTTTAGTAGTTCTTGGAAACTACACTGCATTAGGCCTACAAATTGGGTATGGGGTGTAGAGAGATGGTGTGTTCCACTCCAAGGTGTTCTCCAGGTTGCCTTTCCTGAGCTTCGATCTTCCGGCTCTCGTTTAGTAGTTCTTGGAAACTACACTGCATTAGGCCTACAAATTGGGTATGGGGTGTAGAGAGATGGTGTGTTCCACTCCAAGGTGTTCTCCAGGTTGCCTTTCCTGAGCTTCGATCTTCCGGCTCTCGTTTAGTAGTTGTTGGAAACTACACTGCATTAGGCCTACAAATTGGGTATGGGGTGTAGAGAGATGGTGTGTTCCACTCCAAGGTGTTCTCCAGGTTGCCTTTCCTGAGCTTCGATCTTCCAGCTCTCGTTTAGTAGTTCTTGGAAACTACACTGCATTAGGCCTACAAATTGGGTATGGGGTGTAGAGAGATGGTGTGTTCCACTCCAAGGTGTTCTCCAGGTTGCCTTTCCTGAGCTTCGATCTTCCGGCTCTCGTTTAGTAGTTCTTGGAAACTACACTGCATTAGGCCTACAAATTGGGTATGGGGTGTAGAGAGATGGTGTGTTCCACTCCAAGGTGTTCTCCAGGTTGCCTTTCCTGAGCTTCGATCTTCCGGCTCTCGTTTAGTAGTTGTTGGAAACTACACTGCATTAGGCCTACAAATTGGGTATGGGGTGTAGAGAGATGGTGTGTTCCACTCCAAGGTGTTCTCCAGGTTGCCTTTCCTGAGCTTCGATCTTCCGGCTCTCGTTTAGTAGTTGTTGGAAACTACACTGCATTAGGCCTACAAATTGGGTATGGGGTGTAGAGAGATGGTGTGTTCCACTCCAAGGTGTTCTCCAGGTTGCCTTTCCTGAGCTTCGATCTTCCGGCTCTCGTTTAGTAGTTGTTGGAAACTACACTGCATTAGGCCTACAAATTGGGTATGGGGTGTAGAGAGATGGTGTGTTCCACTCCAAGGTGTTCTCCAGGTTGCCTTTCCTGAGCTTCGATCTTCCAGCTCTCGTTTAGTAGTTCTTGGAAACTCCACTGCATTAGGCCTACAAATTGGGTATGGGGTGTAGAGAGATGGTGTGTTCCACTCCAAGGTGTTCTCCAGGTTGCCTTTCCTGAGCTTCGATCTTCCGGCTCTCGTTTAGTAGTTGTTGGAAACTACGCTGCATTAGGCCTACAAATTGGGTATGGGGTGTAGAGAGATGGTGTGTTCCACTCCAAGGTGTTCCCCAGGTTTCCTCGCCAATGCTTCGATCTTCATGCTCTCGTTTAGTAGTTGTTGGAAACTACGCTGCATTAGGCCTACAAATTGGGTATGGGGTGTAGAGAGATGGTGTGTTCCACTCCAAGGTGTTCTCCAGGTTGCCTTTCCTGAGCTTCGATCTTCCGGCTCTCGTTTAGTAGTTCTTGGAAACTACACTGCATTAGGCCTACAAATTGGGTATGGGGTGTAGAGAGATGGTGTGTTCCACTCCAAGGTGTTCTCCAGGTTGCCTTTCCTGAGCTTCGATCTTCCGGCTCTCTTTTAGTAGTTGTTGGAAATTACGCTGCATTAGGCCTACAAATTGGGTATGGGGTGTAGAGAGATGGTGTGTTCCACTCCAAGGTGTTCCCCAGGTTTCCTCGCCAATGCTTCGATCTTCATGCTCTCGTTTAGTAGTTGTTGGAAACTACGCTGCATAAGGCCTACAAATTGGGTATGGGGTGTAGAGAGATGGTGTGTTCCACTCCAAGGTGTTCTCCAGGTTGCCTTTCCTGAGCTTCGATCTTACGGCTCTCGTTTAGTAGTTCTTGGAAACTACACTGCATTAGGCCTACAAATTGGGTATGGGGGGTAGAGAGATGGTGTGTTCCACTCCAAGGTGTTCTCTAGGTTGCCTTTCCTGAGCTTCGATCTTCCGGCTCTCGTTTAGTAGTTCTTGGAAACTACACTGCATTAGGCCTACAAATTGGGTATGGGGTGTAGAGAGATGGTGTGTTCCACTCCAAGGTGTTCTCCAGGTTGCCTTTCCTGAGCTTCGATCTTCCAGCTCTCGTTTAGTAGTTCTTGGAAACTACACTGCATTAGGCCTACAAATTGGGTATGGGGTGTAGAGAGATGGTGTGTTCCACTCCAAGGTGTTCTCCAGGTTGCCTTTCCTGAGCTTCGATCTTCCGGCTCTCGTTTAGTAGTTGTTGGAAACTACGCTGCATTAGGCCTACAAATTGGGTATGGGGTGTAGAGAGATGGTGTGTTCCACTCCAAGGTGTTCCCCAGGTTTCCTCGCCAATGCTTCGATCTTCATGCTCTCGTTTAGTAGTTGTTGGAAACTACGCTGCATTAGGCCTACAAATTGGGTATGGGGTGTAGAGAGATGGTGTGTTCCACTCCAAGGTGTTCTCCAGGTTGCCTTTCCTGAGCTTCGATCTTCCGGCTCTCGTTTAGTAGTTCTTGGAAACTACACTGCATTAGGCCTACAAATTGGGTATGGGGTGTAGAGAGATGGTGTGTTCCACTCCAAGGTGTTCTCCAGGTTGCCTTTCCTGAGCTTCGATCTTCCGGCTCTCGTTTAGTAGTTGTTGGAAATTACGCTGCATTAGGCCTACAAATTGGGTATGGGGTGTAGAGAGATGGTGTGTTCCACTCCAAGGTGTTCCCCAGGTTTCCTCGCCAATGCTTCGATCTTCATGCTCTCGTTTAGTAGTTGTTGGAAACTACGCTGCATTAGGCCTACAAATTGTGTATGGGGTGTAGAGAGATGGTGTGTTCCACTCCAAGGTGTTCTCCAGGTTGCCTTTCCTGAGCTTCGATCTTACGGCTCTCGTTTAGTAGTTCTTGGAAACTACACTGCATTAGGCCTACAAATTGGGTATGGGGGGTAGAGAGATGGTGTGTTCCACCCCAAGGTGTTCTCTAGGTTGCCTTTCCTGAGCTTCGATCTTCCGGCTCTCGTTTAGTAGTTCTTGGAAACTACACTGCATTAGGCCTACAAATTGGGTATGGGGTGTAGAGAGATGGTGTGTTCCACTCCAAGGTGTTCTCCAGGTTGCCTTTCCTGAGCTTCGATCTTCCGGCTCTCGTTTAGTAGTTGTTGGAAACTACACTGCATTAGGCCTACAAATTGGGTATGGGGTGTAGAGAGATGGTGTGTTCCACTCCAAGGTGTTCTCCAGGTTGCCTTTCCTGAGCGTCGATCTTCCGGCTCTCGTTTAGTAGTTCTTGGAAACTACACTGCATTAGGCCTACAAATTGGGTATGGGGTGTAGAGAGATGGTGTGTTCCACTCCAAGGTGTTCTCCAGGTTACCTTTCCTGAGCTTCGATCTTCCAGCTCTCGTTTAGTAGTTCTTGGAAACTACACTGCATTAGGCCTACAAATTGGGTATGGGGTGTAGAGAGATGGTGTTTTTCACTCCAAGGTGTTCTCCAGGTTGCCTTTCCTGAGCTTCGATCTTCCGGCTCTCGTTTAGTAGTTGTTGGAAACTACGCTGCATTAGGCCTACAAATTGGGTATGGGGTGTAGAGAGATGGTGTGTTCCACTCCAAGGTGTTCCCCAGGTTTCCTCGCCAATGCTTCGATCTTCATGCTCTCGTTTAGTAGTTGTTGGAAACTACGCTGCATTAGGCTTACAAATTGGGTATGGGGTGTAGAGAGATGGTGTGTTCCACTCCAAGGTGTTCTCCAGGTTGCCTTTCCTGAGCTTCGATCTTCCGGCTCTCGTTTAGTAGTTGTTGGAAACTACACTGCATTAGGCCTACAAATTGGGTATGGGGTGTAGAGAGATGGTGTGTTCCACTCCAAGGTGTTCTCCAGGTTGCCTTTCCTGAGCTTCGATCTTCCGGCTCTCGTTTAGTAGTTCTTGGAAACTACACTGCATTAGGCCTACAAATTGGGTATGGGGTGTAGAGAGATGGTGTGTTTCACTCCAAGGTGTTCTCCAGGTTGCCTTTCCTGAACTTCTATCTTCAGACTCTCATTAAATTGTGGTTAAACGGAACAACTGCATTTGGCGTACTAGTTGGTTTGGGGCCTACTATCGGTGTCTGCCACTCCTTGCTGTTCTCCTGGTTTCCTGTCCTGAAATTCCGATTTCAGGCGCTCGTTAAGTAGTTGTTAATGTTAGACTGCATTTGGCCTACTAGTTGGGTTGGGGCCTACTATCAGTGTCTGCCACTCCTTGCTGTTCTCCTCCACTGAACAAAGCTGTGCCGCCTGTTTACTACGGTTGCCAATTTTGAACTGCATTTCGACTACTTACTGATTTGGGCCTACTCTCTGTTTCAGCCTCTCATTCCAGTTGTCCTCCACTGCAATGCCCCCTGGTTATTCCTGTGTTACCAATTTTGAACTGCATTTAGCCAACTTTATTCTTTGGGCCTATATCTGTGTTTCCTCCTCATCCTGCCCATTGCCCAGCCAGTGATAGATGAGTCTGCTGGTACATTGACCCATAACGCAACATTCCCCGTGCACGCTACACAACAACATTGTGACCCTGCTGAAAGTCAGGTTGCTCTTCCCGCATACCATACCACCTTACACGGGGACAAAGAGGAAGGTGCAGATGAAAGTGCAGGTTCCTTCATCAGGTGGGGGGAGGAATACTAGCTGGCGACGTCACTGGCACAGGGCCTCTCATAGTACGCAAAAGTGTTGCTGCCGGTGGGAGGCGCCCCCGCCGTGCAAACACACCGCTGTACTTTGAGGGGCCCTGTGCCAGTGCCAATGCCAACGAGTGGGCCCCCCCTGCTTACTCAGGTTCACAGCACTTGCAAAGTTGAAATACTTACCTCTCCCTGCTCCACTGCCGTGACGTGGTCCAGATTTCCTGGGACCACTAATTACTTGAACCAGCCCTACCCACCACAACTTTAGCCAAATGACCCCCAATTTCAAATGCCTTCCAATTATTATAAGGTAAATTACGCTTGACAAGCTTCATTAAGAAGAATGGATGGTTTTGACATTAAAATGGGCACTCTAGGTGTTTTCCTGGCCCCCACTCACTGCGACTATGCTGCCCCATTGACTTGCATTGGGTTTCGTGTTTCGGTCGATCCCGACTTTACGTCATAATCGGCCGATTTCACTCGACCCGACTTTTGAGATAGTCGGGTTTCGCGAAACCCGGCTCGACTCTAAAAAGGTCAAGGTCGCTCAACTCTACCCCATCTCACGCGACCCCCCCAATGAACCTATCCATTACAGTAAATGGCTGCCCACTCTCCCCAGTCCCACAAGCTCGCTGCCTTGGGGTAATCCTTGACGCTGATCTCTCCTTCAAACCACATATCCAAGCCCTTTCCACTTCCTGCCGACTTCAACTCAAAAATATTTCACGAATCCGTTCATTCCTCAACCATGAATCTGCAAAAACCCTAGTCCATGCCCTCATCATCTCCCGCCTTGACTACTGTAACCTCCTGCTCTGTGGCCTCCCCTCTAACACTCTCGCACCCCTCCAATCTATTCTAAACTCTGCTGCCCGACTAATCCACCTGTCCCCACGCAATTCCCCGGCCTCTCCCCTCTGTTAATCCCTTCACTGGCTCCCCATTACCCCGAGACTCCACTACAAAACCCTAACCATGACGTACAAAGCCATCCACAACTTGTCTCCTCCATACATCTGTGACCTCGTCTCCCGGTACTTACCTACACGCAACCTCCGATCCTCACAAGATCTCCTACTCTACTCCCCTCTTATCTCCTCTTCCCACAATCGCATACAAGATTTCCCTCGCGCATCACCCCTACTCTGGAACCCTCTACCACAACACATCAGACTCTCGCCTACCATCGAAACTATCAAAAAGAACCTGAAGACCCACCTCTTCCGACAAGCCTACAAGCTGCAGTAACCACCGATCGACCAAACCGCTGCATGACCATCTCTACCCTCACCTACTGTATCCTCACCCATCCCTTGTAGATTGTGAGCCCTCGCGGGCAGGGTCCTCTCTCCTCCTGTACCAGTTATGACTTGTATTGTTTAAGATTATTGTACTTGTTTTTATTATGTATACCCCTCCTCACTTGTAAAACGCCATGGAATAAATGGCGCTATAACAATAAATAATAATAATAATAATACTCTGCCCCCATCTTGACTGAAGAAGAAAACAGAAATGTAGAAATTTTTGCAAATTTATTAAAAAAGAAGAACTGAAATCTCACATGATCATAAGTATTTAGACTCTTTGCTCAGTATTGAGTAGAAGCCCCTTTTGAGCCAGTACAGCCATGAGTCTTCTTGGGAATGATGCAACAAATTTTTCACCCTTTGATTTGGGGATCCTCCATTCTTCCTTGCAGATCCTCTCCAGTTCCGTCAGGTTGGATGGTGGACGTTGGTGGACGCCATTTTCAGGTCTCTCCAGAGATGCTCAGTTGGGTTTAGGTCAGGGCTCTGGCTGGGCCCATCAAGAATGGTCACAGAGTTGTTCTGCAGCTGCTCCTTTGCTATTTTAGCTGTGTGCTTAGGGTCATTATATAGTTGGAAGGTGAACCTTCAGCCAAGTCTGAGGTGCGGAGCATTCTGGAAGAGGTTATCTTTGTACTTGGGGCTCACAGTAACTAACTTACACTAAAACAAATCTTTATTGAAATCTAGTTAAAAAGGATTATAAAGCATTAATACATCACCAACAGCTGTCTATTGAGCTGTCTTAATCTCTCCAGAGGATATTGTGGCTACTCCTAACTAACATATATTTTTTCAGATATTTGACTGTAGGAAAAACCTGAGATTTATAAAAAAAACACATAAAATATATCTCATGCCACTATTATTCAGCTACAGTATACTCGCTGTAGTGTCACATTTTATCACAAGATAAGAATCCTCATTACTTTTTCCTTAAGAAAAAAATGTACACATATGCTCATGTCAGTATATAGAAAGATGTAGGAACCATACATACAATGGCCACATATAAATACAAGATATGTCCAATTTATTGCACATGTCCCGAGTAGATGCTGCTTTTATTAGACAGCATAAGATAAAAATCATCTTTCATATCTTATTAACCAAGGATTAGCACCTTTCTTATTATTTAATATATCCTGATACCAAAAAACCACTTATTTGACCAATAGTGCATAGTGCAAACAAAACCAGAAAAAAGAAAAAAACAACACATAATGTCACTCCAAGCCATACTCCAACTCAGCTCGTTTCCCCTCTTCCAAAGTTCATCAGGAGTGTGATAACAGACAAAGAGTACTTAGCGTATTGCTGTCATTCCGGAAAAAGGCACAATGGCCACACAGTGAACGATGTATCAGGACAATGCCCCTCTGACGTGATGCTAGAAGTCAACAAGACAGTGCAGTCCTTATATAATATTGACTTGTGTCACCTGTTCCAAATCATTATCGACGTGCGTGTCAGTCCTGCTTTCCACCAGCCAGAAGAGGAAATAGCGAGCAATACACTCCACAATGAAAAGAGCAGTGCGCATGACCAAAATGGGTCTATACGGCACACCGCGCAAGTCCTGAAGATAAGTGCCTATCAGCCTTGTGATCCACCGGCAGAAAGAGGAATCAGCAAACAATGCACTCCGCAATGAAAGCAGCAGGAGACAATACCGAAATACGTTTATGTTGCATACCACGCATGCCCAAATGAATTCTATGCGTTCCACCATACATGCGCAAATGTGCAAGACCGAAAATAAGCTTATTTCTGAGTAGATCATCATATACTTCATTAAACTTGTGGGAATAACCGAGACATGGTTAGATGAAAGCTATGACTGGGCAGTTAACTTACAGGGTTACAGTCTGTTTAGAAAGGATCGTAAAAATCGGAGAGGAGGAGGGGTTTGTCTCTATGTAAAGTCTTGTCTAAAGTCCACTTTAAGGGAGGATATTAGCGAAGGAAATGAGGATGTCGAGTCCATATGGGTCGAAATTCATGGAGGGAAAAATGGTAATAAAATTCTCATTGGGGTCTGTTACAAACCCCCAAATATAACAGAAACCATGGAAAGTCTACTTCTAAAGCAGATAGATGAAGCTGCAACCCATAATGAGGTCCTGGTTATGGGGGACTTTAACTTCCCGGATATTAACTGGGAAACAGAAACCTGTGAAACCCATAAAGGCAACAGGTTTCTGGTAATAACCAAGAAAAATTATCTTTCACAATTGGTGCAGAATCCAACCAGAGGAGCAGCACTTTTAGACCTAATACTATCTAATAGACCTGACAGAATAACAAATCTGCAGGTGGTCGGGCATCTAGGAAATAGCGACCACAATATTGTGCAGTTTCACCTGTCTTTCACTAGGGGGACTTGTCAGGGAGTCACAAAAACACTGAACTTTAGGAAGGCAAAGTTTGAACAGCTTAGAGATGCCCTTAATCTGGTAGACTGGGACAATATCCTCAGAAATAAGAATACAGATAATAAATGGGAAATGTTTAAGAACATCCTAAATAGGCAGTGTAAGCGGTTTATACCTTGTGGGAATAAAAGGACTAGAAATAGGAAAAACCCAATGTGGCTAGACAAAGAAGTAAGACAGGCAATTAACAGTAAAAAGAAAGCATTTGCACTACTAAAGCAGGATGGCACCATTGAAGCTCTAAAAAACTATAGGGAGAAAAATACTTTATCTAAAAAACTAATTAAAGCTGCCAAAAAGGAAACAGAGAAGCACATTGCTAAGGAGAGTAAAACTAATCCCAAACTGTTCTTCAACTATATCAATAGTAAAAGAATAAAAACTGAAAATGTAGGCCCCTTAAAAAATAGTGAGGAAAGAATGGTTGTAGATGACGAGGAAAAAGCTAACATATTAAACACCTTCTTCTCCACGGTATTCACGGTGGAAAATGAAATGCTAGGTGAAATCCCAAGAAACAATGAAAACCCTATATTAAGGGTCACCAATCTAACCCAAGAAGAGGTGCGAAACCGGCTAAATAAGATTAAAATAGATAAATCTCCGGGTCCGGATGGCATACACCCACGAGTACTAAGAGAACTAAGTAATGTAATAGATAAACCATTATTTCTTATTTTTAGGGACTCTATAGCGACGGGGTCTGTTCCGCAGGATTGGCGCATAGCAAATGTGGTGCCAATATTCAAAAAGGGCTCTAAAAGTGAACCTGGAAATTATAGGCCAGTAAGTCTAACCTCTATTGTTGGTAAAATATTTGAAGGGTTTCTGAGGGATGTTATTCTGGATTATTTCAATGAGAATAACTGTTTAACTCCATATCAGCATGGGTTTATGAGAAATCGCTCCTGTCAAACCAATCTAATCAGTTTTTATGAAGAGGTAAGCTATAGGCTGGACCACGGTGAGTCATTGGACGTGGTATATCTCGATTTTTCCAAAGCGTTTGATACCGTGCCGCACAAGAGGTTGGTACACAAAATGAGAATGCTTGGTCTGGGGGAAAATGTGTGTAAATGGGTTAGTAACTGGCTTAGTGATAGAAAGCAGAGGGTGGTTATAAATGGTATAGTCTCTAACTGGGTCGCTGTGACCAGTGGGGTACCGCAGGGGTCAGTATTGGGACCTGTTCTCTTCAACATATTCATTAATGATCTGGTAGAAGGTTTACACAGTAAAATATCGATATTTGCAGATGATACAAAACTATGTAAAGCAGTTAATACAAGAGAAGATAGTATTCTGCTACAGATGGATCTGGATAAGTTGGAAACTTGGGCTGAAAGGTGGCAGATGAGGTTTAACAATGATAAATGTAAGGTTATACACATGGGAAGAAGGAATCAATATCACCATTACACACTGAACGGGAAACCACTGGGTAAATCTGACAGGGAGAAGGACTTGGGGATCCTAGTTAATGATAAACTTACCTGGAGCAGCCAGTGCCAGGCAGCAGCTGCCAAGGCAAACAGGATCATGGGGTGCATTAAAAGAGGTCTGGATACACATGATGAGAGCATTATACTGCCTCTGTACAAATCCCTAGTTAGACCGCACATGGAGTACTGTGTCCAGTTTTGGTCACCGGTGCTCAGGAAGGATATAATGGAACTAGAGAGAGTACAAAGGAGGGCAACAAAATTAATAAAGGGGATGGGAGAACTACAATACCCAGATAGATTAGCGAAATTAGGATTATTTAGTCTAGAAAAAAGACGACTGAGGGGCGATCTAATAACCATGTATAAGTATATAAGGGGACAATACAAATATCTCGCTGAGGATCTGTTTATACCAAGGAAGGTGACGGGCACAAGGGGGCATTCTTTGCGTCTGGAGGAGAGAAGGTTTTTCCACCAACATAGAAGAGGATTCTTTACTGTTAGGGCAGTGAGAATCTGGAATTGCTTGCCTGAGGAGGTGGTGATGGCGAACTCAGTCGAGGGGTTCAAGAGAGGCCTGGATGTCTTCCTGGAGCAGAACAATATTGTATCATACAATTAGGTTCTGTAGAAGGACGTAGATCTGGGGATTTATTATCATGGAATATAGGCTGAACTGGATGGACAAATGTCTTTTTTCGGCCTTACTAACTATGTTACTATGTTACTATGTTACTATGTAAACTTCATTAAAAATATTAAACCTCACTGCGCTAACATCTTTATTCCACATCTATAGTTTCATATTGTGTTGATTTTCAAAATATGCATAATTTAATGCCAACCAGAATTATTAATTGTATCAATATTAATACAACACTGAAAACACAATAAATATCATCTTGTGAACAAATTGATACAAATTCATCCCACAATAGGGAGAATGATCTATATGAAGAGAAACCCATAATAGGGAATGATATCTACCACAATGGTCCTTTAGGGCCGATATGGTGGATGGGTTAAAATAAGTGGGTCAAAGTAAGTTAATTGTAGCATTGAGGCTAGAGAAAGCACCCAAATTGCATCTGCTCGTTAAGACTATTTGGTGAAATAGTGTCCAGTCTATAAATCCATCCAATTTCCTTCTGAAAAATATTTTTGTTCCAATCACCCCATCGGATTGATTGGGATATCACCTCAATAATGCTAAATGAAAAGGAGGATAAATCACCTCATGCACCTCCCTAACATGTCTTGATATTGGCGTGTCTCTTGCATGGTAAATATCACCAAGATTGTCACAAATACGTCTGTGAAATTCCCTCTTGTTTTTTCCCACATGCCCAATGATACAAGCACACTTAAAGAGATAAATGTTTTGCAATTGACAAAATGTCTATTTCTATACACTTTGTAATTAATGCGGAATTCTTTGCCAACTTCAACAAAATTACACAAAGAACGTTTGCCACATCTAAAAGTGCCGACTTCCCTTCTATCCAGCCATGTCAACTTTTTTGGTGGCGAGACATAATTACTTTGCACCAATTGATCCTCCTCTCCTATAAGTAATAGTTGGGGAAGCAGGGAGAAATTCACAGATAACATTGGATTACATTGTTGACCTTCAGTATGTTCCAATATTTGCCAATGATGTCCTTTACTTCCGTAGAACATCTATCAAAATTGCCAATGACTCTCTTTCTAGGTTGAAAAGACTAGATCTATTGCAGGTCTCAACTTGCTGAAATGCCTTTTTTAACCCCTTCATGACCCAGCCTATTTTGACCTTAAAGACCTTGCCGTTTTTTGCAATTCTGACCAGTGTCCTTTTATGAGGTAATAACTCAGGAACGCTTCAACGGATCCTAGCGGTTCTGAGATTGTTTTTTCGTGACATATTGGGCTTCATGTTAGTGGTAAATTTAGGTCAATAAATTCTGCGTTTATTTGTGATAAAAACGGAAATTTGGCAAAAATTTTGAAAATTTTGCAATTTTCACATTTTGAATTTTTATTCTGTTAAAACAGAGAGTTATGTGACACAAAATAGTTAATACATAACATTTCCCACATGTTTACTTTACAGCAGCACAATTTTGGAAACAAAATTTTTTTTTGCTAGGAAGTTATAAGGGTTAAAATTTGACCAGCGATTTCTCATTTTTACAACGAAATTTACAAAACCATGTTTTTTAGGGACCACCTCACATTTGAAGTCAGTTTGAAGGGTCTATATGGCTGAAAATACCCCAAAGTGACACCATTCTAAAAAATGCACTCCTCAAGGTACTCAAAACCACATTCAAGAAGTTTATTAACCCTTGAGGTACTTCACAGCAGCAGAAGCAACATGGAAGGAAAAAATGAACATTTAACTTTTTAGTCACAAAAATTATCTTTTAGCAACAATTTTTTTATTTTCCCAATGGTAAAAGGAGAAACTGAACCAGGAAAGTTGTTGTCCAATTTGTTCTGAGTACGCTGATACCTCATATGTGGAGGTAAACCGCTGTTTGGGCGCACGGCAGGGCTTGGAAGGGAAGGAGCGCCATTTGACTTTTTGAATGAAAAATTGGCTCCACTCTTTAGCGGACACCATGTCACGTTTGGAGAGCCCCCGTGTGCCTAAAAATTAGAGCTCCCCCACAAGTGACCCCATTTTGGAAACTAGACGCCCCAAGGAACTTATCTAGATGCATAGTGAGCACTTTGAACCCCCAGGTGCTTCACAAATTGATCCGTAAAAATGAAAAAGTACTTTTTTTTCACAAAAAAATTCTTTTAGCCTCAATTTTTTCATTTTCACATGGGCAACAGGATAAAATGGATCCTAAAATTTCTTGGGCAATTTCTCCTGAGTACACCGATACCTCACATATGGGGGTAAACCACTGTTTGGGCACACGGCAGCGCTCGGAAGGGAAGGCGCCATTTGACTTTTTGAATGGAAAATTAGCTCCAATTGTTAGCGGACAGCATGTCGCCTTTGGAGAGCCCCTGTATGCCTAAACATTGGAAATCCCCCACACGTGACCCCCTTTTGGAAACTAGACCCCAAAAGGAACTAATCTAGATGTGTGGTGAGGATTTTGAACCCCCAAGTGCTTCACAGAAGTTTATAACGCAGAGCCATGAAAATAAAAAATAATTTTTCTTTCCTCAAAAATGATTTTTTAGCCTGGAATTTCCTATTTTGCCAAGGGTAATAGGAGAAATTGGACCCCAAATGTTGTTGTCCAGTTTGTCCTGAGTACGCTGATACCCCAAATGTAGGGGAAAACCACTGTTTGGGCGCACGGCAGGGCTCGGAAGGGAAGGCACGCCATTTGGCTTTTTAAATGGAAAATTAGCTCCAATCATTAGCGGACACCATGTCACGTTTGGAGAGCCCCTGTGTGCCTAAACATTGGAGATCCCCCACAAGTGACCCAGTTTTGGAAACTAGACCCCGAAAGGAACTTATCTAGATGTGTGGTGAGCACTTTGAGCCCCCAAGTGCTTCACAGAAGTTTATAATGCAGAGCCGTGAAAATAATTAATACGTTTTCTTTCCTCAAAAATAATTATTTAGCCCAGAATTTTTTAATTTTCCAAAGGGTTACAGGAGAAATTGGACCCCAAAAGTTGTTGTACAGTTTCTCCTGAGTACGCTGATACCCCATGTGTGGGGGTAAACCACTGTTTGGGCACACGTCGGGGCTCAGAAGGGAAGTAGTGACTTTTGAAATGCAGACTTTGATGGAATGGTCTGCGGGCGTCACGTTGCGTTTGCAGAGCCCCTGGTGTGCCTAAACAGTAGAAACAAGTGACCCCATTTTAGAAACTAGACCCCCAAAGGAACTTATCTAGATATGTGGTGAGCACTTTGAACCCCCAAGTGCTTCACACACGTTTACAACGCAGAGCCGTGAAAATAAAAAATCATTTTTCTTTCCTCAAAAATGATGTTTTAGCAAGCATTTTTTTATTTTCACAAGGGTAACAGGAGAAATTGGACCCCAGTAATTGTTGCGCAGTTTGTCCTGAGTACACTGATACCCCATATGTGGGGGTAAACCACTGTTTGAACGCACGTCGGGGCTCGGAAGTGAGGAAGCACCATTTGACTTTTTGAATACAAGATTGGCTGGAATCAATGGTGGCGCCATGTTGCGTTTGGAGACCCCTGATGTGCCTAAACAGTGGTAACCCCTCAATTCTACCTCCAACACTAACCCCAACACACCCCTAACCCTAATCCCAACTGTAGCCATAACCCTAATCACAACCCTAACCCCAACACACCCCTAACCCTAACCACAACCCTAATTCCAACCCTAACCCTAAGGCTATGTGCCCACGTTGCGGATTCGTGTGAGATTTTTCAGCATCATTTTTGAAAAATCCGCGGGTAAAAGGCACTGCGTTTTACCTGCGGATTTACCGCGGATTTCCAGCGTTTTTTGTGCGGATTTCACCTGTGGATTCCTTTTGAGGAACAGGTGTAAAACGCTGCGGAATCCGCACAAAGAATTGACATGCTGCGGAAAATACAACGCAGCGTTTCCGCGTGGTATTTTCCGCACCATGGGCACAGCTGATTTGGTTTTCCATAGGTTTACATGGAACTGTAAACCTGATGGAACACTGCTGCAAATCCGCAGCGGCCAATCCGCTGCGGATCCGCAGCCAAATCCGCACCGTGTGCACATAGCCTAATTCTAAAGGTATGTGCACACGCAGCAGTTTCCCATGAGTTTACAGTTTAATGTAAACCTATGGGAAACAAAAATCCCTGAACACATGCTGCAGAAAAACTGCACGGAAACGCAGCGGTTTACATTCTGCAGCATGTCACTTGTTTCTGCGGATTCCGCAGCGGTTTTACAACTGCTCCAATAGAAAATCGCAGTTGTAAAACCGCAGTGAAATGCGCAGAAAAACCGCGGTAAATCCGCCATAAATCCGCAGCGGTTTAGCACTGCGGACTTATCAAATCCGCAGCGGAAAAATCCACAGAGGAACAGAATACGTGTGCACATACCCTACCCTAACCCTAACCCTAACCCTAGTCTAACCTTAGTGGGGAAAAAAAAATCTTTATTTTTTTATTGTCCCTACCTATGGGGGTGACAAAGGGGGGGGGTCATTTATTATTATTTTTATTTTAATCACTGTGATAGATTATATCTCAGTGATCACAATGCACTTTGGAACGAATCTGCCGGCCAGCAGATTCGGCGGGCGCACTGCGCGTGCGCCCGCCATTTTGGAAGATGGCGGCGCCCAGGGAGGAGACGGACGGAGCCCGGCAGGATCGGTAAGTATGATGGGGTGGGGGAGAGCACGGGGGGGGGGGGGGGATCGGAGCATGGGAGGTGGGATCGGAGCGCGGGGAGGGTGGAACGGAGCGCGTGGGGGTGGAACGGAGCACGGGGGGGTGGAACGGAGCACGGGGGGTGGATCGGAGCACGGGGGGTGGATGATGCACGAGGGGGTGGATCGGAGTGCAGGGGGGTTGGATCGGAGCACGGGGGGGTGATTGGAGCACGGGGGGGTGATTGGAGCACGGGGGGAGTGGACAAGAGCACGGGGGGAGCGGAGCACAGGACAGAGTGGTGCATAGGACTGATCGGAGGACTGGGGGGTGATCGGTGGGGTGGGGTGGGGGCACATTAGTGTTTCCAGCCATGGCCGATGATATTGCACCATCGGCCATGCCTGGATTATAATATTTCACCAGTTTTAATAGGTGAAATATTACAAATCGCTCTGATTGGCTGTTGAAAGTGAAACTGCTAATCAGAGTGATCGTAGCCACGGGGGGGTGAAGCCACCCCCTCTGGGCTAAACTACCACTCCCCCTGTCCCTGCAGATCGGGTGAAATGGGAGTTAACCCTTTCACCCGATCTGCAGGGACGTGATCTTTCCATGACGCCACATAGGCGTCACAGGTCGGATCGGCACCGACTTTCATGACGCCTACGTGGCGTCATGGGTCGGGAAGCGGTTAAGATCCCACCAGGATATCCCCTATTTGTACAGTCCTTTTGAATGTTAAGGTATAGAAATATGCCTAAACAGTAGGAACCCCCACAAGTGACCCCATTTTGGAAACTAGACCCCACAAGGAGCTTACCTAGATGTGAGATCAGCACCTTGAATGCCCAAGTGTTTCACAGAAGTTTATAACGCAAAGCCATGAAAATAAAAAGTCATTTTTTTCCAAAAAATGATTTTCTAGCCCCCAGTTTTTTATTTTCCCAAAGGTAATAGGAGAAATTGGACCACAATTTGTCTTGAGTACGCTGATGCCCCATGTGTGGGGGGGTAAACCACTGTTTGGGTGCACAGCAGAACTCAGAAGGGAGGGAGCATCATTTGACTTTTTGAAATCAAAATTGGCTGCAATCAATGGTGCCATGTCACATTTGGAGACCCCCTGATGTACCTAAACAGTGGAAACCCCCCAGTTCTCACTTTAACCCTAACCCCAACACACCCCTAACCCTAATCCCAACCCTAACCATAACTCTAACTACAAACCTAACCCTAATCCCAACTCTAACTCTAATCCCACTAATCCCAAACTTGAACCCTAGTTCAAATGGTAATCCCAACCCTAACCCTAATCCAAACTCTAACCCTATGTTTCCACAGGGCATAATATCTGCGCTTTGGACTCAGCAGATACCCACCTATGCCCAAATCACCACCCCATGTTGTACATGTGGTGATTCCAGATGTGTTCATTGAACACATGCGGAATCACCGCATCATATTCATAGATTCCTGCAGAGACAGAGCATCTCTGCAAGATCAATAGACATGCTGCGGAATGGAAAGATGCGCCGCATGTCCGATTATGCAGGGCTGCCAGATGCGTCCCTGCACACATAGTGTTGACATGATTTCATAAAATCCCCTCCACTATGCTGTAACATCTGGACACTATGGCTGTACGCAGCATCAACTCCACAGCAAATCCTGAATGAATCCTTAACATGGAAACATACCCTAACCCTAATTTTATCCCTAACCCTAACTTTAGCCCAACTCAGTTTAGCCCAACTGTAACCCTAATGGGAAAATGGAAATAAATGCATTTTCTTTATTTTATTATATTTCCCTAACTAAGGGGGTGATAAAGAGGGGGTGTTAGGGTTGGCGGAACACACAAAATATATTTATTAGGTGGAATTGGTGCGTTCGCAACTCGGGATCGACCGTGCAGGAAAGAACCTGCTGCTAAGTAAATGGCGGCACTATACGGCGGTATGGACCAGCTCTGTTAGCTTCACAGAGCAGCCGAGAAGGCAAGGCTCTGTGCCCTGTTAGAATTTCACAGAGGCACAGGCCAACTACCCAAATGAGAGCAGTCAGTGGTCATGCATGCACACAAAACTCCTCACCGGAGATGCCAGCATTCTAGGGGCTTATTTCAGCCAGGTCCCTGAATACACACAAACACAATCTCCTCGCCAGAGGTGTCAGCATTCTAGGGGCCTATTTCAGCCAGGTCCCTGAACACATACAACACATGACCACACTGGCGAAAAGCACATAACATAAGAAGATACTAGTGCATAACGGTGCGGCCATGTGAGCCTTAAATAGCTGCAGCACGTACAGGACCTTTCAAAGAAGGACCAATGGAGTTGCTGCAGTACCTGAGCATGTGACCCTAGATCTCCACTGATAGATCTTGCCCTGGGCATGCTCAGTGTGTACAAAGCAGGACTTAGTCCTAGCACCTACAGGACCTTCCAAGAAGGACCAATGGAAGTTGCTGCAGTACCTGAGCATGTGACCCTAGATCTCCACTGAGAGATCTTGCCCTGGGCATGCTCAGTGTGTGCAAAGCAGTACTTAGTCCCAGAAAAGCCTGCTCGCCGCAGATCAGTGCAGGGTACAATAGCAGAGCCTGGAGAGGCAGTAGAAACCCTTTGCACAGTATCGGACTCAGTGAGACGCTGGGACCGACGACTCCACTGAGCAGGCTCCACTGCGGCCGATGCAGAATGGGAGACTGCAGCAGACACGGATCGAGATTCCCCCTGTGCAGCAGAAGAAACTCGACTCCTAACAGGGGGATATGTATTTTTTTTTATTTTGATCACTTTGATATGGTCTATCACCGTGACCAAAATGAACCAATAGGAAAAGTCTGTCTATTTTTTCCGGCCAGCAGATCTAGGCGGGCACACTGCGCCCGTCATTTTCTTACCGGAAGAAGTTGCCAGCAGCCATGGCGAGAAGCATGAGGATCTAGGGACACCAAGAAACACTGGTAAGTATCAGGGGTCAATCAGAAACCCTATTTCTCAGTCCTCTGATGTGCGATTACATCGGAGGACAAAGATATTAAATGGCAGATCGTGACTTTTTTTTCCGGTCACATTATACGATTAATATTGGCGATTGCAACCCAGGGTCGGTAAAAACTGACCCGAATCATGTTCTCTTGGGTCTCAGCTACCCCTGGCAGCCAATATCCCGTAGAAAATCCATCTCTGGGGGGCGCCGTACACTTTTTCCACAATGCCGTTACTTATCAACGCTATTGTTTAAGTACCCTTAACTACCACCGTTAAAAGGCGTATCGAAAGTCGTTAAGGGGTTAATATTCCTAAAATCACTACTTCTGTTTGGCTTTAAATTACGCATATTTTGAAAATTAACACAATATGAATCTATAGATGTGGAGTAAAGATGTTAGTGCAGTGAGATCTATTATTTTTAATGAAGTTTAATGAAGTGTATGATGATCTCCTCCGCAATAGAGGGGCATTGTCCTGATACATCGTTTAGTATGTGCCTTTTTCCAGAATGACAACAATAAGCTAGAATAATAACAATAAGCTAGACTAATAATTGGAATTGAGAATCCTCAGTAGTTGATATTTTTTAATGCCTAACTGAATAAATGGAAACAAATTGCAAGCTTTCGAGACTACTCAGGCCTCTTCATCAGGCATAGACTAATACAACATCTGAACAATCACAAATTTATACAAAACACAGTACAGAACTGTCATTATGGGAGAGTGATATATATAATTGTGTCCATAAATATTGGCACAGTTCCTAGATAAGGAGTGAATGTTTTACTGTCCTCTGATTGGGGTCTGGTTCTGTGTTATGATGCCCCATAAGGTCTGAAGTGCAAATTCCTTACTTGATGTAAAAAGACATAAATCCATGCAACACATTCATTCCTGCACTAAGTGTGTCAAAGGTTGTCATAGATTTATACTCCCAGATTCTTCTATCTCTCTGAGAGTTGAAGGTACCTTTCAATACAAGTAATTTCAGGTCCATGATGCTATGATCAGGCCTACAAAAATGTTTGGCCACAGGTAGATCCATTATTTTATGCTGTCTAATAAAAGCAGCATCTACTCGGGACATGTGCGATAAATTATACTTATGTGTGTACATGTGGTCCTTGTATGTATGGTTCCTACATCTTTTTATATACTGACCTGAGCAAATGTATAAATTTTTTTCTTAAGGAAAAAGTAATGAGGATCCTTATTTTGTGATAAAATCTGACACTATAGCGAGTATAAGGTAGCTGAATAATAGTAGCATGAGATATAGTTTGTGTTTTTTCAATAAATCTCAGGTTTTTCCTACAATCACAGGTCTGAAAGAAATATAGGTTAGGAGTAGTCACTATATCCTCTGGAGAGATTAAGACAGCTCAATAGACAGCTATATCTCAGCTTACAAGTGAATCAACTCATTGATATACACAGTCTTTTTCCTTATTTCGTATCTTTTTTTTTTCATTTCCCTGCCATAATAGGGCTTATCAGGGATAGCAGAGTCAGCCGCCGACGAGCGAGGGCGCCATTGCACAGAGTTTTTAGTGTGCCAGCCTCCGCAGTCTGGTAAGGTTACTCAGGTCAGAACAGGGGTAGGCACCACCTCCCTGCGGGTTTTTTTGTTTGATCTCGTGTTGGTGCTTGATAAATTAATGCTTTTTAACTTTGTTAACTAGATTTCAATATAGATACTTTTTTTGTACGTTAGTTACTTTGAGTCCAGATTGGACAAATACTAAATTTTTTGTTACTGTGAAGTAATTTATCTTTGTACTCAGCCATATTCATGTTTCCTTCAATGATAACCAGTCGTCCTGTCCCTGCAGCTGAAGAACACCCCCATAGCATGATGCTACCACCACCATGTTTTACTGTTTGGATTGTATTGGGCAGGTGATGAGCAGTGCCTGGTTTTCTCCACACATACCGCTTATACAGTGGGGCAAAAAAGTATTTAGTCAGTCAGCAATAGTGCAAGTTCCACCACTTAAAAAGATGAGAGGCGTCTGTAATTTACATCATAGGTAGACCTCAACTATGGGAGACAAACTGAGAAAAAAAAATCCAGAAAATCACATTGTCTGTTTTTTTAACATTTTATTTGCATATTATGGTGGAAAATAAGTATTTGGTCAGAAACAAAATTTCATCTCAATACTTTGTAATATATCCTTTGTTGGCAATGACAGAGGTCAAACGTTTTCTGTAAGTCTTCACAAGGTTGCCACACACTGTTGTTGGTATGTTGGCCCATTCCTACATGCAGATCTCCTCTAGAGCAGTGATGTTTTTGGCTTTTCGCTTGGCAACACGGACTTTCAACTCCCTCCAAAGGTTTTCTATAGGGTTGAGATCTGGAGACTGGCTAGGCCACTCCAGGACCTTGAAATGCTTCTTACAAAGCCACTCCTTCGTTGCCCTGGCGGTGTGCTTTGGATCATTGTCATGCTGAAAGACCCAGCCACATTTCATCTTCAATGCCCTTGCTGATGGAAGGAGGTTTGCATTCAAAATCTCATGATACATGGCCCCATTCATTCTTTCATGTACCCGGATCAGTCGTCCTGGCCCCTTTGCAGAGAAACAGCCCCAAAGCATGATGTTTCCACCACCATGCTTTACAGTAGGTATGGTGTTTGATGGATGCAACTCAGTATTCTTTTTCCTCCAAACACGACAAGTTGTGTTTCTACCAAACAGTTCCAGTTTGGTTTCATCAGACCATAGGACATTCTCCCAAAACTCCTCTGGATCACCCAAATGCTCTCTAGCAAACTTCAGACGGGCCCGGACATGTACTGGCTTAAGCAGTGGGACACGTCTGGCACTGCAGGATCTGAGTCCATGGTGGCGTAGTGTGTTACTTATGGTAGGCCTTGTTACATTGGTCCCAGCTCTCTGCAGTTCATTCACTAGGTCCCCCCGCGTGGTTCTGGGATTTTTGCTCACCGTTCTTGTGATCATTCTGACCCCACGGGGTGGGATTTTGCATGGAGCCCCAGATCGAGGGAGATTATCAGTGGTCTTGTATGTCTTCCATTTTCTAATTATTGCTCCCACTGTTGATTTCTTCACTCCAAGCTGGTTGGCTATTGCAGATTCAGTCTTCCCAGCCTGGTGCAGGGCTACAATTTTGTTTCTGGTGTCGTTTGACAGCTCTTTGGTCTTCACCATAGTGGAGTTTGGAGTCAGACTGTTTGAGGGTGTGCACAGGTGTCTTTTTATACTGATAACAAGTTTAAACAGGTGCCATTACTACAGGTAATGAGTGGAGGAAAGAGGAGACTCTTAAAGAAGAAGTTACAGGTCTGTGAGAGCCAGAAATCTTGATTGTTTGTTTCTGACCAAATACTTATTTTCCACCATAATATGCAAAAAAAATTATAAAAAAACAGACAATGTGATTTTCTGGATTTTTTTTTCTCAGTTTGTCTCCCATAGTTGAGGTCTACCTATGATGTAAATTACAGACGCCTCTCATCTTTTTAAGTGGTGGAACTTGCACTATTGCTGACTGACTAAATACTTTTTTGCCCCATTGTAATTATCACCAAAAAGGTCTACCTTCATCTCATCAGACCAGAGAGTCTCATTTCTCATAGTCTGGGAGTCCTTCATGTGTTTTTTAGCAAACTCTATGTGGGCTTTCATATGTCTTGCACTTAAGAGAGGCTTCTGTCTGGCCACTCTGCCATAAAGGCCCAACTGGTGGAGGGCTGCAGTGATAGTTGACTTTGTGGAACTTTCTCCCATCTCCCTACTGCATTTCTGGAGTTCAGCCACAGTGATCTTGGGGTTCTTCTTTACCTTTCTCATAAAGACTCTTCTCCCACAATTGCTCGGTTTGGCTGGATGGCCACATCTTGGAAGACTTCTGGTGGTCCCAAACTTCTTCCATTTAAGAATTATGGAGGCCACTGTGCTCTTAGGAATATTGAGTACTGCAGAAATTCTGCTGTAACCTTGGCTAGATCTGTGCCTTGCCACAATTCTGTCTCTGAGCTCCTTGGCCAGTTCCTTTGACCTCATGATTCTCATTTGGTCTGACATGCACTGTGAGCTGTGAGGTCTTATATAGACAGGTGTGCGCCTTTCCAAACCAAGTCCTATCCGTTTAATTAAGCACAGCTGGACTCCAATGAAGGAGTAGAACCATCTCAAGGAGGATCACAAGGAAATGGACAGCATGAGACTTACATATGAGAGTCTGAGCAAAGGGTCTGAATACTTATGACCATGGTATATTTCAATTTTTCTATTTTATTATTTATTTATTATATTTCTACAGTTCTGTTTTTTTCAGTCAAGATGGGGTGAAAAGTGCACATTAATGAGAAAAAAATGAACTTTTTTGAATTTAATAAATACCTGCAATGAAACAAAGAGTGACAAATTTAAAGGGGAATGAATACTTTCTGGACCCTCTGTATTTTGAGAGCTATAGGTTGTATTATTTTTAGTCAGTGTAACTGAGGGTTCCTTTTTGCCTGACAAGATTAATTTAGATTGACAGTACTTGTTATCACTTTTTATAACAATTTTTTGGAAAGTGTAGCAAAAAATATACAGAAATTCTGGAATGTTATTGTTTTCAAATCCTTAAAGGGGTTGTCCAAGATTTTCACAAAAGTCTGCAGCCCCTTTGGTGGCGGAGGTCAGACCGATCAGTTACAGTATATGACTACAATTGCGATATGCATAGTCCTGGCCATATTACGACTAAATGGGTTTAGCCTTGTTCAGTTTTCAGTATTCACTTGTAGCTCCTATATTGGTCTTCCACTTGCTTCCATCAGCTTTGATTTCTTCTGTTCTTCATGATCTCTTCTGAAATTTCTTTGCCTCTGCAGTAGGCTGAATAGGCCTAAGGAAATGTAGGTTGTAATATTGTGATCTCACTACATCACAACCTCACCACGTTACTCAGTAAGGCCTAGTAAGCACCTCAGGGGAAGCATGTTGAACCAATCTGATGCTGGCAATTATCACCATGCACAGCATCACCTTCTCAGCTCAATTCTTAGAGGGATGAACCATGTTTTCATGAATATACAGCTCTATCAAAAATTAAGAGACCACCACATCAAAACCCTGTCATGACCAGCCCAATCTCCAGACCTGAACCCCAATGAAAACCTCTGGAATGTAATCAAGAAGATGATGTATAGTCACAAGCCATCAAAGAAGAACTGCTGACATTTCTGCACCAGAAGCAGTGTGAAAGACTGGTGGAAAGTATGCCGAGACGCATGAATGCTGTGATTAAAAATCATGGTTATTCCACAAAATATTGATTTATGAATTCTTTCTGAGTTAAAACATTAGTATTGTTGTTTCTAAAAGATTATGAACTTGTTGTCTTTGCATTATTGGAGGTCTTGAAAGCACTGGTTTTTTTTATTTTCACCATTTTTCTTTGTCAGAAAAAACATACAAAAATTATTGCTTGGAAATTCAGAGATACGTTGTCAGAAGTTTATAGACTAAATAACAAATTACATTATACTCAAAAATACACCTATAAAGAGAAAAATAAGACAAACTGAACACTTTGCAGTGGTCTCTTAAATTTTGCCAGAGCTGTACTGGGTCCAGAAATGAGTATTTCAGGAATAGATTGCAGTCCCGAATATGGAAGCACTATGCTTTTACATTCGGCAATTCGCTAGAAAACACCTCAGCAGCACTTCCTACACATAGGCACAATCACATCTGTTAGCAAATATATACAAAGCTGGATACAATGCTTTCTCAAAATTGTTTTTTTTAGTAGTGGTACTCTGGAGTTACTTCTGTCTGTAGCTAAGACACTTTTGTGGTTTATTTACTCAGATATGATAAGAGATGGGTGAACTCAAACAATAACGTTCATCAGTCGGCACCTGCTCTCTAAATAAATAACTTTAAAAAAGCAGGCATGGGTTCAGCTGTTTATTTTTGATAACCAGCCGAGCAAAGCTGACAGATACAGGCTGCAGCCCTCATTTGTCAACTAGGAGAACTCACACCTCATGCAATACTTCTATTTTTTTAGTTTTATTCCTACCACAAAAAGATGGCACAAACATCAGTTTCATAAAATTCATTTGATAGAAAAATGTAAGAATAGTAACCAGGCAGTTGACTAATCAATTGACCTGCAATAGAACCTGTTATAATGGTACACAAGCAGTCAGCCATGGCCCATGCATGAGGAATCTGGGTCTGGTCCAGCAGTTACAGCTTGGAATTGAAGTTTTAATGAGGATGCGGTTGTTAAGGGAGAGGTCTAAGCCTTCTTAGCTGGATGACCTCACACCTCATGCAACATCTCCATTTTTTTTTTCCAGCCACACTCAGATGGAACAAACATGAGTTTCATACAGTAATAATGGTAGAAAAGTGTAAGGAAAGTAAAACAGATAATTTAAGGCATGCCTGTCTGGGAGCCCTACGTACATGGGCAACCCACCAGATGGAGACCCAACTTTGAGTCTCCACGTTTCAAAAAATAATTGTTACACAGCACTAAAGTGGCATCAATTTCCAAAATGTAGAAACAGTATAATAGGCCTCTGACAAATGTTCTTCAACAGGCAACCCACCAGATGGAGACCCAACTTTGAATCTCCAAATTTCAAAATGTTGTTTGCAACAGCAGCAGCAGAAACAGAAGGCACGGAAGACACCACGAAGATGGCACAGACTGCAGGATGAGATCAATACATGAGACTAAAAATGACACTATCGCCTAGTCTGTTCAATCTGCTACTGGGGTGAAAATGTCATCTACGACTTGTTCATTTTGATGAAAGATAGGTGGTCTACACTTTGAGGGGACAGATGGATGCACTTATCCACCACCAGCAGCACTGAAGACATGTTCTGAAAAAGTGCTGGCTGCCGGGCATGACAAAGCTTCCAAGGCGTGACAGGCTAGCTCGGGAAACTCTTCCATTTTTGAAGACTAAAATGTAAAATGGTCCAAACCCCTCCTGATGGCATTGAAATTGAGTTGCAGATACTCCTGCACCATCCTCTCCAGTCATTCACAATGTATCAGACTTGTACTGTGTTCTGCTAGTGCAGTGGCTGGTCAAAAAATATGTTAAATGACTTATAGAAATTGCTTATGCCACTTACACTGATGCTGCTAATGTTTTGACTTTAAGCCTTAAAGTTCCCAGGGTTGGATGACTACAACTGAGATGCACACTGCGTGCCTCACTACTGTCTTGGCGAAGATATTGCAGCAAGAAGGCGCTTGTGTTGGGCGCTTCAATGAGGTCCAAGTCCATGATACATTAGTGGTGATGTAACACTCAAGGTTGCTTCTTCTGTCCCCTCCCACCAACCACAGACAACAGAGAGTGTTCTCCTCTTCATCTCCTGACTGTTGCACGTCCATCACCTCATCCTCCTCAATTTGTTCCTTTGCTCCGGCATCTTCACTAACAGTTTGTATGGTACCATGAACCCCCCCTTGATCGCTGTAAGCCACCCTATACAGTTTTAGGACAAATAATTTGGAGTAGCTAATTGGGTCTCCTTGTGGCAACACTATATTAGCCCTAATCATTTTAATGTATAAATCTATCCTTCTTTTTTGCAATTGAAACACAGTTTAAGCACAAATGATTTGGAGTAGCTAATTGGACATAGTGGCAGCACTACTATTTTAGGCCTAACGACTTTTACGTGAAAATTTGGCCTTCTGATTTGCCACTGAAACACATTTTTAGTGCAATTTGGAGTAGCTACAGTGGGGCAAAAAAGTATTTAGTCAGTCAGCAATAGTGCAAGTTCCACCACTTAAAAAGACGAGAGGCGTCTGTAATTTACATCATAGGTAGACCTCAACTATGGGAGACAAACTGAGAAAAAAAAATCCAGAAAATCACATTGTCTGTTTTTTTTATCATTTGTTTTGCATATTATGGTGGAAAATAAGTATTTGGTCAGAAACAAACAATCAAGATTTCTGGCTCTCACAGACCTGTAACTTCTTCTTTAAGAGTCTCCTCTTTCCTCCACTCATTACCTGTAGTAATGGCACCTGTTTAAACTTGTTATCAGTATAAAAAGACACCTGTGCACACCCTCAAACAGTCTGACTCCAAACTCCACTATGGTGAAGACCAAAGAGCTGTCAAAGGACACCAGAAACAAAATTGTAGCCCTGCACCAGGCTGGGAAGACTGAATCTGCAATAGCCAACCAGCTTGGAGTGAAGAAATCAACAGTGGGAGCAATAATTAGAAAATGGAAGACATACAAGACCACTGATAATCTCCCTCGATCTGGGGCTCCACGCAAAATCCCACCCTGTGGGGTCAGAATGATCACAAAAACGGTGAGCAAAAATCCCAGAACCACGCGGGGGGACCTAGTGAATGAACTGCAGAGAGCTGGGACCAATGTAACAAGGCCTACCATAAGTAACACACTACGCCACCATGGACTCAGATCCTGCAGTGCCAGACGTGTCCCACTGCTTAAGCCAGTACATGTCCGGGCCCGTCTGAAATTTGCTAGAGAGCATTTGGATGATCCAGAGGAGTTTTGGGAGAATGTCCTATGGTCTGATGAAACCAAACTGGAACTGTTTGGTAGAAACACAACTTGTCATGTTTGGAGGAAAAAGAATACTGAGTTGCATCCATCAAACACCATACCTACTGTAAAGCATGGTGGTGGAAACATCATGCTTTGGGGCTGTTTCTCTGCAAAGGGGCCAGGACGACTGATCCGGGTACATGAAAGAATGAATGGGGCCATGTATCGTGAGATTTTGAGTGCAAACCTCCTTCCATCAGCAAGGGCATTGAAGATGAAACGTGGCTGGGTCTTTCAACATGACAATGATCCAAAGCACACCGCCAGGGCAACGAAGGAGTGGCTTCGTAAGAAGCATTTCAAGGTCCTGGAGTGGCCTAGCCAGTCTCCAGATCTCAACCCTATAGAAAACCTTTGGAGGGAGTTGAAAGTCCGTGTTGCCAAGCGAAAAGCCAAAAACATCACTGCTCTAGAGGAGATCTGCATGGAGGAATGGGCCAACATACCAACAACAGTGTGTGGCAACCTTGTGAAGACTTACAGAAAACGTTTGACCTCTGTCATTGCCAACAAAGGATATATTACAAAGTATTGAGATGAAATTTTGTTTCTGACCAAATACTTATTTTCCACCATAATATGCAAATAAAATGTTAAAAAAACAGACAATGTGATTTTCTGGATTTTTTTTCTCAGTTTGTCTCCCATAGTTTAGGTCTACCTATGATGTAAATTACAGACGCCTCTCATCTTTTTAAGTGGTGGAACTTGCACTATTGTTGACTGACTAAATACTTTTTTGCCCCACTGTAATTGTTATTAATGACTGCACCGCTAATTTAGGCCTAACGATTTTTTCAAGGATACCTGGTCACTGAAACACAGCTTTAGTCCAAACAATTTTGAGTAGCAATTGTGACTTCCGAAGACTACCACACAGTTTTGGCACAATCTACTTCGATGCTGCAAAATCAATTTCATACAGGACAGGATCCTATCTATTTCACTGACAAGTTCACTTTGAGCAGCACATTCTCTAGCGCAGGAGCGGCTTCTCTGCATTGTGACACTGAGCAAATGGCGCCAGCAAAACATGACGTCCATTTTTTATATGGCCAGATACATGTGACTTTGGCAACCAAGCACTGAAACCTTGATTCATGACATTGTTGATGGTTTCTGCAGAATCAACACACATAAAGTGTAGGAAAACAAATGCACACTCCTCCTGTAATTTCTTCGGAGAAAAAGTCTCACGGTGCTTCGGTGAGTTCACCACAGTTCACAATGAAAAATTTTCAAAAAACTATAGGATTAGCAATGGAGAGACATCTTATAGATGCCTCTCCACTACTAACCCATGGGCTTCATATTACTGGACAATACAAAGGTGACATTAACCTCAAAAATATGAACGCCACTTGCCACTATGACAGGGCAAGTGGGAAGAGTTAGACAAAGCACCAATGGCTCAGCTAATAGATGCACCTTTTTGTAGGAGGCTGTGGGCTCTTATTTTTAGACTTGGGGGTCCACATATCCATGTCCCTTACTAGTCTGAGAATAACAGCTGCAAGCTGTCAGCTTTAGCTTGGCTTGTTGTCGAAAAAGAGGGGGACAACAGAGCATAATTTTAAATTATTTATTTAAATAATTTAGAATGATTGTTATTTGCACCCCTCTAATCTTGATAAAAAAAAACATTTTTAAAGCTAACAGTTTTAGGGCAGTCCCACACGTCCAGATAATTCCGGTACCGGAAAAATCGGTACCAGAATGATCCGTGTCCGTATGCCTGTGCGTTTCTGTGGCACATCAGTGTGGCACACGTGCGGCACATGTGTGCCGCCCGTGTGCCGACTAGGTACCACACATACTGGGTACCACACGCACCGTGCAGGAGACAGCGCTAGAGATAAGCACTGTCCCCCTCACGTGGTGCCGAAGCCGCCATTCATATCTTCTCTGCAGCAGCGTTTGCTGTAGAGAAGATATGAATAATCATTTTTTTTTTCTCGTGTTTAACATAAAGATCCATGTCCCCACCCCCTGTGCGCACGCCCGCTGTTATTAAAATACTCACCCGGCTCCCTCACTGGCGCTGCTTCCTGTCCTGGCCGCACCTTCTACTGTATGAGCGGTCACGTGGGGCCTGCGATTACAGTCATGAATCTGTGGCCGCATATTCATTTCTGTAATGGGCGGCCCCACGTGACCGCATACAGGAAAAGCTGTGGCCAGGACAGGACACTGCGAGGGAGCCAGGTGAGTATTTTAATAACAGCGGGCGGGCGCACAGGGGGTGGGATGGGGTTGGGGACATGGATCTTTATAACAAACACGAGAAACAAAAAAAAAAGGATTATTCATATCTTCTCTCCAGCAAACGCTGCAGGAGAGAAGAAATGAATGGCGGCTTCAGCACCACGTGGGAGGGACGGCGCTTACTGTAGCTCTGTCTCCTGCACGGCACACGGACTGCACACGGACAAGGTCCGTGTGCGGTATGTGTTTTACACGGACCCATTGACTTTAATGGGTCCGTGTAATCCGTGCGCTCCCACGAACACTGACATGTCTCCGTGTTTGGCACACGGAGACACAGTCCGCAAAAAATCAATGACATCTGCACCGATGCATTGATTTCAATGTGTCTACGTGTGTCAGTGGCTCCGGTATGTGGGGAAACTGTCACCTCACGTTACGGAGCCACTGACATGTGAAACCGGCCTTACCTGGCTGGTTACCAAAAATACAGGGGATCCCATTCCATTTTTTTTATTTATTTAGAGCTCAGGCGTCAGCTGATGAATATTCCCATTAGCCGCCACCTGTTCTCACTGTTATTAGTGGCAGTAGGCTGATTAACTTTTTACCTCCAGTCACACCTGTGGTCTCACTTTGTCATCTCAAAGAATGGGAACTGCAGATCTCTGACTGGTGGCAATGGTTTTACTGCTAATCAGAGGCAGTCATTTCCGCATGATCATGCACATGACAGCGTTGTAGTCACTGGATGTTCGTGCACCCCAGTCACGTGAATAGGATCCTGGTTCAAGTTCAGGTACTGTTCTGGTACCTAAACCAAACCTTTTAAAACTGTTTGTCCAAACCCGCCGGACTTGAACATCCAGGGGTTCGTCCATCAATTATTATGATGCTACAAGCCTCATACACAGGTGGATCTTTCTGGTTGTCTATGATGCAATAATTCTCTTGATACTCAGCATTTAAAAACCTGTATGTAAAATTAAAACACATCTATAAACTATTTTTGTGGATCTATTATTCCATCTTATGGTGGCTAAAATTCTCCTCGATTGTAGATACACTCTTGGTTATTAACTCCTTAACGTCCGCTGATGCGCCTTTTAACGGAGGAAGTTAAGGGTACTTATTCCCCAGTGCTGCTTTTTAATGGCGATGAGAAATAAGGGTATAGCACCCCCAGTGTCAGAAAATCTCCAGAGACTCTATTACCTGGTGTAGCTGAGAACCTGGAGAACTTGATTAGGGATTTTTTTTACTGCCCCCTGTCATGTACTCGCCATTATTCACAAAAAAATTCAGATTTTCAATTAATTTCTCTCTCCTCTGATATGATTTGACATATCAGAGGATATAGAAACGGGGTCCTTCGAGACCTCATGGTACCTCACCATCCCCGGAACCTCCTGTTCCATCCCCCGGGCCTCCTGTTCCATCCCCCAGGCCTCCAAGTCATCTTCCTGGGTGAAACTGGCGGGTGCTGTTGTGAATTCTGTGGCAGAGTTCACTCCTGTGGTCACAAGTGGTACTTCGGCTGATTCTCTCTGGGAGCTTCCGTTTGTGGAGGAAAGTGGTACTGCAGCTTCTGAGTTTCCTCCCTCAGGTGATCTGGTGAGGTCGTTAGCTGCTTCTCTACTTAACTCCACCTAATGCTTTGATCCATGCTTCCTGTCAATGTACCAGTGTTGGACTTGTGTTTCTCTGGAACATTCCTGTGGCCTGCTGCTCTGCATAGCTAAGTGCTTCTTTGCTATTTGTTGCTATTTTTTCTGTCCAGCTTGTCTATTTGTTTTGCTGGAAGCGCTGGGACGCAAAGGGTGTACCTCCGTGCCGTTAGTTCGGTACGGAGGGTCTTTTTGCCCCCTTTGCATGGTTTTCTTTAGGGTTTTGTGTAGACCGCAAAGTTATCTTTCCTATCCTCGTTCTGTCTAGAATATCGGGCCTCACTTTGCTGAATCTATTTCATCCCTACGTTTGTCTTTTCATCTTACTCACAGTCATTATATGTGGGGGGCTGCCTTTTCCTTTGAGGTATTTCTCTGAGGCAAGGTAGGCTTATTTTTCTATCTTCAGGCTAGTTAGTTTCTCAGGCTGTGCCGAGTTGCATAGGGAGCGTTAGGCACAATCCACGGCTGCCTCTAGTTGTGTTTGGAGAGGATCAGGAATTGCGGTCTACAGAGTTCCCACGTCTCAGAGCTCGTTCTGTTATTTTGGGTTGTTGTCAGATCACTGTGTGTGCTCTGATCGCTATGTACATTGTGTTCCTGAATTGCCTATCATAACAGTACAGGAAGCCAAAAGTACTAATGTTTCTCAATAGAGGGAAAAAAGAAGTTCTGAGACCATTTTTTTTCCTTTGCACTGTGTTTTGCCTTTTTTTTCCCCTAGACATTTGGGTGGTTCAGGACACAGGTGTGGACATGGATATTCAGGGTCTGTGCTCTTCAATGGATAATCTCGTTATAAATGTACAAAATATTCAAGATTTGGTGGTTCAGAATTCTATGTTAGAACCAAAAATTCCTATTCCTGATTTGTTTTTTGGTGATAGAGTCAAGTTTATGAATTTCAAAAATAATTGCAAGCTGTTTTTGGCCTTGAAACCTCACTCCTCTGGTGACCCAGCTCAACAAGTGAGAATTATTATTTCTTTTTTGCATGGTGACCCTCAAGACTGGGCATTTTCCCTTGCGCCGGGAGATCCTGCATTGGGTAATATTGATGCGTTTTTCCTGGCGCTCGGATTGCTGTACGATGAGCATAATTCAGTGGATCAGGCAGAGAAAAATTTGCTGGCTTTGTGTCAGGGTCAGAATGAGATAGAGGTATACTGTCAGAAATTTAGAAAGTGGTCTGTACTCACTCAATGGAAAGAAGCTGCGCTCGCAGCGATTTTCAGAAAGGGTCTCTCTGAAGCCCTTAAAGATGTCATGGTGGGATTTCCTATGCCTGATGGTCTGAATGAATCTATGTCTTTGGCCATTCAGATCGGTCGACGCTTGCGTGAGCGTAAAGCTGTGCACCATTTGGCGGTATTACCTGAGATTAAACCTAAGCCTATGCAGTGCAATAGGACTTTGTCCAGAGTTGAACGGCATGAACACAGACGTCTGAATGGTCTGTGTTTCTACTGTGGTGATTCCACTCATGCCATCTCTGATTGTCCTAAGCGCTCTAAGCGGTTCGCTAGGTTTGCCACCATTGGTACAGTACAGTCAAAATTTCTTCTGTCCGTTACCTTGATATGCTCTTTGTCATCATATTCTGTCATGGCGTTTGTGGATTTGGGCGCTGCCCTGAATTTGATGGACTTGGATTATGCTAAGCGTTGTGGGTTTTTCTTGGAGCCCTTGCAGTGTCCTATTCCATTAAGAGGAATTGATGCTACACCTTTGGCCAAGAATAAGCCTCAGTACTGGACCCAGCTGACCATGTGCATGGCTCCTGCACATCAGGAGGATATTCGCTTTCTGGTGTTGCATAATCTGCATGATGTGGTCGTGTTGGGGTTGCCATGGCTTCAAGTCCATAATCCAATATTAGATTGGAAATCCATGTCGGTGTCCAGCTGGGGTTGTCAGGGGGTACATGGTGATGTTCCATTTCTGTCAATTTCGTCATCCACCCCTTCTGAGGTCCCAGAGTTCTTGTCTGATTACCGGGATGTATTTGATGAGCCCAAGTCCGATACCCTACCTCCGCATAGGGATTGTGATTGTGCTATCAATTTGATTCCTGGTAGTAAACTCCCAAATGGTCGATTGTTTAATTTATCCGTACCTGAGCACACCGCTATGCGCAGTTATGTGAAGGAATCCCTGGAGAAGGGGCATATTCGCCCGTCATCGTCGCCATTAGGAGCAGGGTTCTTTTTTGTAGCCAAGAAGGATGGTTCGCTGAGACCTTGTATAGATTACCGCCTTCTTAATAAGATCACGGTTAAATTTCAGTACCCCTTGCCATTGTTATCTGACCTGTTTGCTCGGATTAAGGGGGCTAGTTGGTTCACAAAGATAGATCTTCGTGGTGCGTATAATCTGGTGCGAATTAAGCAAGGCGATGAATGGAAAACTGCATTTAATACGCCCGAGGGTCATTTTGAGTATCTAGTGATGCCGTTCGGACTTGCCAATGCTCCATCAGTGTTTCAGTCCTTTATGCATGACATCTTCCGAGAGTACCTGGATAAATTCCTGATTGTGTACTTGGATGACATTTTGATCTTCTCGGATGATTGGGAGTCTCATGTGAAGCAGGTCAGAACGGTTTTTCAGGTCCTGCGTGCTAATTCTTTGTTTGTGAAGGGATCAAAGTGTCTCTTTGGTGTGCAGAAGGATTCATTTTTGGGGTTCATCTTTTCCCCTTCTACTATCGAGATGGATCCTGTTAAGGTCCAGGCCATCCATGATTGGACTCAGCCGACATCTCTGAAAAGTCTGCAAAAGTTCCTGGGCTTTGCTAATTTTTATCGTCGCTTCATCTGCAATTTCTCTAGTATTGCTAAACCATTGACCGATTTGACCAAGAAGGGTGCTGATTTGGTCAATTGGTCTTCTGCTGCTGTGGAAGCTTTTCAAGAGTTGAAGCGTCGTTTTTCTTCTGCCCCTGTGTTGTGTCAACCAGATGTTTCTCTTCCGTTCCAGGTCGAGGTTGATGCTTCTGAGATTGGAGCAGGGGCTGTTTTGTCGCAGAGAGGTTCTGATTGCTCAGTGATGAAACCATGCGCTTTCTTTTCCAGGAAGTTTTCGACTGCTGAGCGAAATTATGATGTGGGCAACCGAGAGTTGCTGGCCATGAAGTGGGCATTCGAGGAGTGGCGTCATTGGCTTGAAGGAGCTAAGCATCGCGTGGTGGTATTGACTGATCATAAGAACTTGACTTATCTCGAGTCTGCCAAGCGCTTGAATCCTAGGCAAGCTCGTTGGTCGTTATTTTTTGCCCGTTTTGACTTTGTGATTTCGTACCTTCCGGGCTCTAAAAATGTGAAGGCGGATGCTCTGTCTAGGAGTTTTGTGCCCGACTCTCCGGGTTTATCTGAGCCGGCGGGTATCCTCAAGGAAGGAGTAATTGTGTCTGCCATCTCCCCTGATTTGCGGCGGGTGCTGCAAAAATTTCAGGCTAATAAACCTGATCGTTGCCCAGCGGAGAAACTGTTTGTCCCTGATAGGTGGACGAATAGAGTTATCTCTGAACTTCATTGTTCGGTGTTGGCTGGTCATCCTGGAATCTTTGGTACCAGAGAGTTAGTGGCTAGATCCTTTTGGTGGCCGTCTCTGTCGCGGGATGTGCGTACTTTTGTGCAGTCCTGTGGGATTTGTGCTCGGGCTAAGCCCTGCTGTTCTCGTGCCAGTGGGTTGCTTTTGCCCTTGCCGGTCCCGGAGAGGCCTTGGACACATATCTCTATGGATTTTATTTCTGACCTTCCCGTTTCTCAAAAGATGTCAGTCATTTGGGTGGTCTGTGATCGCTTTTCTAAGATGGTCCATCTGGTACCCTTGTCTAAATTGCCTTCCTCCTCTGATTTGGTGCCTTTGTTCTTCCAGCATGTGGTTCGTTTGCATGGCATTCCAGAGAATATTGTTTCTGACAGAGGTTCCCAGTTTGTTTCGAGGTTTTGGCGACCCTTTTGTGGTAGGATGGGCATTGACTTGTCTTTTTCCTCGGCTTTCCATCCTCAGACTAATGGCCAGACCAAACGAACCAATCAGACCTTGGAAACATATCTGAGATGCTTTGTTTCTGCTGATCAGGATGACTGGGTGTCCTTTTTGCCTTTGGCTGAGTTCGCCCTTAATAATCGGGCCAGCTCGGCTACCCTGGTTTCACCGTTTTTCTGCAATTCTGGGTTCCATCCTCGTTTCTCTTCAGGACAGGTTGAGTCTTCGGACTGTCCTGGTGTGGATACTGTGGTGGACAGGTTGCAGCAGATTTGGACTCAGGTAGTGGACAATTTGACCTTGTCCCAGGAGAAGGCTCAACTTTTCGCTAATCGCAGACGCCGTGTGGGTCCCCGACTTCGTGTTGGGGATCTGTTTTGGTTATCTTCTCGTCATATTCCTATGAAGGTTTCCTCTCCTAAGTTTAAACCTCGTTTTATTGGTCCGTATAGGATTTCTGAGGTTCTTAATCCTGTGTCTTTTCGTCTGACCCTCCCAGATTCTTTTTCCATACATAATGTAATCCATAGGTCATTGTTGCGGAGATACATGGCACCTTTGGTTCCATCTGTTGACCCTCCTGCCCCGGTTTTGGTGGAGGGGGAATGGGAGTATATTGTGGAGAAGATTTTGGATTCTCGTGTTTCAAGACGGAAACTCCAGTATCTGGTTAAATGGAAGGGTTATGCTCAGGAAGATAATTCCTGGGTTTTTGCCTCTGATGTCCATGCTCCCGATCTTGTTCGTGCCTTTCATGTGGCTCATCCTGGTCGGCCTGGGGGCTCTGGTGAGGGTTCGGTGACCCCTCCTCAAGGGGGGGGTACTGTTGTGAATTCTGTGGCAGAGTTCACTCCTGTGGTCACAAGTGGTACTTCGGCTGATTCTCTCTGGGAGCTTCCGTTTGTGGAGGAAAGTGGTACTGCAGCTTCTGAGTTTCCTCCCTCAGGTGATCTGGTGAGGTCGTTAGCTGCTTCTCTACTTAACTCCACCTAATGCTTTGATCCATGCTTCCTGTCAATGTTCCAGTGTTGGACTTGTGTTTCTCTGGATCATTCCTGTGGCCTGCTGCTCTGCATAGCTAAGTGCTTCTTTGCTATTTGTTGCTATTTTTTCTGTCCAGCTTGTCTATTTGTTTTGCTGGAAGCTCTGGGACGCAAAGGGTGTACCTCCGTGCCGTTAGTTCGGTACGGAGGGTCTTTTTGCCCCCTTTGCGTGGTTTTCTTTAGGGTTTTGTGTAGACCGCAAAGTTATCTTTCCTATCCTCGTTCTGTCTAGAATATCGGGCCTCACTTTGCTGAATCTATTTCATCCCTACGTTTGTCTTTTCATATTACTCACAGTCATTATATGTGGGGGGTTGCCTTTTCCTTTGGGGTATTTCTCTGAGGCAAGGTAGGCTTATTTTTCTATCTTCAGGCTAGTTAGTTTCTCAGGCTGTGCCGAGTTGCATAGGGAGCGTTAGGCGCAATCCACAGCTGCCTCTAGTTGTGTTTGGAGAGGATCAGGAATTGCGGTCTACAGAGTTCCCACGTCTCAGAGCTCGTTCTGTTATTTTGGGTTGTTGTCAGATCACTGTGTGTGCTCTGATCGCTATGTACATTGTGTTCCTGAATTGCCTATCACAACAGGGTGCATGCACAGTGTGCCTGCCGATTTCTGCCAGCTGGAACCTGGCAACAATAGGTGATTTTTCCTATTGATTTATTTTGATCATTGTGATAGACCCTATTAGAGTGATCCAAACTAAAAAAAAGTAAATCAAATCCCCTTTTGTCACCCCCTTAGTTATATAAATGTAATAAAAAAAAAATGACATTTTTTCCATACTTTGCAGTTTGGGTTAAAGTTAGGGTTAGGGATGGGGTTAGGGTTGTATTAGGGTTGGGGTTAGGGTTGTTTTAGGGTTGGTAGTAGGGTTGTGTTAGAGTTGGTAGTAGGGTTGTGTTAGGGTTTCGGTTGGGTTTTGGTTAAAGCTATAGCTGTGGTTAGGGTTGTGTTAGGGTTAGGGGTGTATTATGGTTGGGGTTAAGGTTGTGTTTAGTTTATGGTTGTGTTGGGGTTAAGGCTGTAGTTAAGGTTCAGGTTGAGGTTACAGTTTGGATTAGAGTTAGGGGTGTGTTGAGGTTAGGGTTTGGGTTAGGGTTGGAGTTAGAATTGAGGGATTTTCAAAAGTTAAATAATGATGATATGATGGCTAGGGTTGAGCGCAAGAGCTCTCTAATTGAGCTTGCATCTGGTATGAACATAATATTGCAGATCCCTGCATGTTTTGTTTGGGGTGACTAACAGCCACGAAACATGTGGGGCATGGACTAGAGCATGTCACTCGAGCACCCGCGATTCTTATTGCATATCGAAGCACCCAATGCAAACTGCAATAGCCAGCACTTGCGTTCAACACTATTGGCTACATATTCAATATGATGACCTAATGTTATCAAATTCTGTAATGCACCTGTCAGTTCAAAATTCTAACTATACCCCTGGATAAAATCCTTGAGGGGTTTGGGTTTCCATAATGGGGAAACTTGTAGAGGGTTTCCACTGTTTAGGCACATCATGAGGTCTCCAAATGCAACATGGTGCCCACCATTGATTCCAGACAATTTTGCCTTCAAAAAGTCAAACCGTGCTCCCTCCTTTCAGAGCCCTGCCATGCACCTAAACAGTGTATTCACTCCACATATGGAGTATGGGAGTACTCAGGAGAAATTGCACAACAAATATCGGGGTCCATTTTCTACTACTAGACTTGTGAAAATAAAAATGTTTGGGTCTAAAATATTTTTTTAAGAAAAATGTTAAATGTTATTTTATTAGTTCCACATTTCTTTAGTTCTTGTGAAGCATCTGATGAGTTACTAAACTTCCTGAATGTGATTTTGAGCACTTTTAGGGGTGCAGTTTTTAGGATGGTGTCACTTTTGTGTGCTTTCTGTCATATTAAACCCTTAAAGTCACTTCAAATGTGATGTGGTCCCTACAAATAATGGTTTTGTAAATTTTGTTGAAAGAATGAGAAATTGATGGTCAACTTTTAACCCTTATAACTAGTGTTGAGCATTCCGATACCGCAAGTATCGGGTATCGGCCGATACTTGCGGTATCGGAATTCCGATACCGAGATCCGATACTTTTGTGGTATCGGGTATCGGTATCGGATCCATAGGGATGTGTAAAATAAAGAATTAAAATAAAAAATATTGATATGCTCACCTCTCCGGCGGCCCCTGGACATCACGCTGGTAACCGGCAGGCTTCTTTGTTTAAAATGAGCTCCTTTAGGACCTGCGAATGACGTCGCGGCTCATGTGACCGCGACGCGACCAATCAGAAGCCGTGACGTCATTCTCATTCACTAAACTCCTAATTCTAGGAATTTAGGACCTGCGAATGACGTCGCGGCTTCTGATTGGTCGCGTTGCGGTCACATGGGCGGTACGCGACCAATCAGAACCCGCGACGTCATTCGCAGGTCCCAAAGGCGCTCATTTTAAACAAAGAAGTCGGCCGGTTACCAGCGTGATGTCCAGGGGCCGCCGGAGAGGTGAGCATATCAATATTTTTTATTTTAATTCTTTATTTTACACCTCACTATGGATCCCAGGGCCTGAAGGAGAGTTTCCTCTCCTTCAGACCCTGGGAACCATCAGGATACATTCCGATACTTGATGTCCCATTGACTTGTATTGGTATCGGATATCGGTATCGGCGATATCCGATATTTTTCGGGTATCGGCCGATACTATCCGATACCGATACTTTCAAGTATCGGACGGTATCGCTCAACACTACTTATAACGTCAAGTTGACATGTGGTAAATTTTATTTATTAACTATTTTGTGTGACGTAACTCTCTAATTTAAGAGCATGAAAATTAGAAGCTTGAAAATTGCTACATTTTCAAAATGTTTGCCAAATTTCATTTTTTTTCATAAATAACATAAATAAATAACATAACATAAAGTACCATACGTCATGAAAAAACATGATCAGTGGAATCCATTGAAGTGTTTCAGAATTATAACCACATAAAGTGACACTGCTCAGAATTGTGAAAAATTGGCTTGGTCATTAGGTCAAAATTGGCTAGGTCACTAAGGGGTGAACAGTAATAGGATTCTATGTTTCTCCTAGTAGTGGCAATCTTTGCTGACATACCAAAAATTGTCTAACATTTTTCTCTTACAAAGGTAACAAAAATATTTTGAACTGTTTGGAAGGTTTGGTAACAAGTTTGAGTTGATCACAATAGGATATTTTTAAGTCTAATTCATAGTGTTAGGGCTGGCGGAATGCACCAAATAATATTAAAGAGCGTAAAAGGTGCGTTCGCAGCCCGGGGTCCACCGTGCAGAGATGACACCTGATGTTTAGTAATGAAGGACAGTATATGGCGGTATAACATAAAAACAGCAGGACTTAGTCCCTGGAGCATCTGCTCGCTGCTGAATAATGCTGGTTACAGTAGCTGAATCTGGGACGGCAGCAGTAACCAGATGCTCAGCATCAGCTTGAGCCAGACGCTGGGACCGATGTCTCTGTGGAGCAGGCTCCTCTGTGGCTAGGGGAAGAATGGGAGACCGCAGAGGACATGGTTTGATATTCTCCCTGTGCAGCGGTGGGAACTTGATACCTAACAAATAGCTGGGCCCAAGGAAAATATTTGGAGGCAGGAAAATGGCTGTAAATGTCTACTTTTTTAAATATATTTTTTCAACACTTAGTTTCCAGTTCTAATAGCTTTGGTTACCAGATTTATTGGAAACTTCTCCATTAGAGCATAAGATACATTCATAGCAACATATGTGATGCCCTTCTAAGACAGCTTTTCTTGATCCTGGAAAACACTTTTCTGAGCACCGACTATATGGCATCTATAGGAAGAAGAAAGAAAAATAATATAATGGCTTTATGGCAGAAAGAAATTCAGAAGTTGTTTGGACTTTTAGTGCTCAAAAAGTGTATGTAAAGAAATGAATGATAGAATTGTTTACATTTTAGTGTTGTATTAGTCCTAGAATTGTCATAAAACCAGATTGTATTTTTTTTGTGTCTGTGTTTTCTGAAGAATAATTTACAGTACAATGATCAGATTGGCCAAACAGAATATGCTATAATGATGAGAGTACTGGATGCCCACGTGCTATAGACATATGCATGATCCCGCTAAGTTCTGAGTGCTGCCTGCCATGGGCCAGGAATGTTTAGGATTGCAGTGGACTTCAACTTTATCAGCATTGTGGAAACTGTTGTAAGTGGAACTCCCTTGTGTGCCCACCTACAGGGCAGCATGCCAAAATGTTGGCACCATTTTGGCTCCCTTGCCCCCTTAGTGCATGAGGACCCTGTACTATCTCCATGCAGCTATGTGCCAAGGAACACATGCTTTGATGCCTTTAGCATTGCCATATTTTCTACACTGATGTTAATGCCATAGGAAGTTTGGGGCTCCGTAGTTATCAGGTTAGCAGAGAGTTGGCAATTTGTTTGCACTATTTGCTAAACACTCCATGATCCCTCAATTTTGTGGCTTGATTCCTGCAGTTCTTTACTAGTGATGAGCAAGTATAATCATTGCTCGAGATTTCCAGAGCACGCTCGGGTGTCCTCCGAGTATTTTTTAGTGCTCGGAGATTTAGTTTTTCTTGCCGCAGCTGAATGGTTGCCTAGTTGCTAGGGAACCCCTACATGTAATTAAGCTGGCTATCAGATGTAAATTATTCAGATGAGGTGATGAAAACCAAATCTCCTAACACTAAAAAATGCTCGGAGGTCACTCGAGCGTAGTGTTGAGCATTCCGATACTGCAAGTATCGGGTATCGGCTGATATTTGCGGTATCGGAATTCCAATACCGAGTTCCGATACTTTTGTGGTATCGGGAATCGGTATCGGATCCATAGTGATGTGTAAAATAAAGAATTAAAATAAAAAATATTGATATATTCACCTCTCCGGCGGACCAATCACAAGCCGCGACGTCATTCTCAGGCACTAAACTCCTCATTCTAGGAATTTAGGACCTGCGAATGATGTCGCGGCTTCTGATTGGTTGCGTGGCGGTCACATGAGCGGCACGCGACCAATCAGAAGCCGCGACGTCATTCTCAGGTCCTAAACGCGCTCATTTTAAACAAAGAAGCCTGCCGGTTACCAGCGGTGATGACCAGGGGCCGCCGGAGAGGTGAATATATCAATATTTTTTATCTTAATTCTTTATTTTACACATTAATATGGATCCCAGGGCCTGAAGGAGAGTTTCCTCTCCTTCAGACCCTGGGAACCATCAGGATACCTTCCAATACTTGGTGTCCCATTGACTTGTATTGGTATCGGATATCGGTATCGGCGATATCCGATACTTTTCGGGTATCGGCCGATACTATCCGATACCGATACTTTCAAGTATCGGACGGTATCGCTCAACACTACTCGAGCGTGCTCGGAAAATCTCAAATAAAGAGTATACTCGCTCATCACTATTCTTTACACTTTTCAACAATACCACTTACAGGTGATGGTTGATTATATAGTAGGGAAGCAAATTAAAGAACTGACCCTCACAGGGGTGGCATCCTTTTACGAGACCAAGTTGGAATTCAGTTAACTCCTTAGAATGAACCATAATATGGAAAATATTACTAACAATCATACTACATGGCTAAGGGCTGGATTTTATATTCTTGTGGAAAAAGCTGCATTGAAAAACACACAGTTTATGTACAATAACTGTATGTTTGATGGAAAACTTTCCCAGTGGATTGTGTAAACTGTAGTGACGCTTTACAGTAGTCAATCTACACTTGACATCACTAAAATCAGAGACAAAAGATCTCTCCATCAATCTACTTTATTAGAAACAATGTAAGTACTAATGTTGCTAATATTATCATCATCATCAGTTGCAGTTGGGTTTGTAACAGTATTAGTAGTTAGAGATGAGCCAACACAAACTTTGGGGTTCGTACCGGACAGATAGTGTCCAGTTCTAAACGCCAAACACGGACTTCTTCCCGAAGTGATCGGCGTTCAGCACCGGACACTGTGTGAGAGAGACAATTTTCCAGTTGAAAAGTTCAGGTCCTCTTTGCTTTCAGTGTTATTCTGTTTCTGACTGAAATTCGTGTAAAGTTCTTAAAAAAAAACTTTGAAAACAAGTTGGAGCCAGTACTTGAAAGTACCAGTACTTGAAATTTCATGTGTCCGCTCATTCCTATTAGTAGCATTTTATAATTACGCCTTTTGATGCTGAGACAATTTGTTTAATATCCTGGTGACTTACCTCATTATTAATCCAAATAATATCTAAAGGTGAAATATTCAGTTGCTGATCTGGTGGAAGTGATCCATCAAATGTGCCAACGTTTACTGTGAGTCCTTCTAGTGTCTCAACTCCTGCAGTGTTATTATGTACTTTACTTATTGAGTTAAGAATCTCTAATGTCTCGGGTATTTCACCTTTTTCATTAAAACATACTCTTCCTTTCTCCAGGTCATTGATACATAAAAGCTTCATGTAATGTCTCAACTACAACACAAACACAATAATTATTTAGCTGTACTTTCATGCAAGTTCTATATAATAAATCTATATATTATAGGTATAATGTATTCTATGAAACATTGCTTAAATAAATCAGTAATATGATTTGTTTAAAGAATTGGAGTGTTGAAGCAATGCATCAAATCTCCCGCCTGAAATGAGCAAATCTGATTCAATTAAATTTCTAGAGATTCAATCATCTCTGTCTGCTTAATTGCAAGCCACTTGTTATGTGAAAGAAACTAAATATTAAAGTTAAATGCCCATAGATCTTACATATGGATTAAGTAATACTTTACTGTACAATAATCAGTTGCCGCAGGCTGGAATTGGCTCATAGGAAACATGGGAATCCCCCGGTGTGCCCCTGTGCAGAGACAAGTTCCCAACAACACCCTATGGGTAGTACCTGGCATAATTCACATGATTTACTCTGCACAGAAGAAAATCAGCATCTCATCATTCATTAACAAAACTACCTAGTTTATTATTTTATAGAGATATACAGTACAAACCAAAAGTTTAGACACACCTTCTCATCATTTATTTTTTAACAGAACAATGACCCCAAACACACCTCCAGGCTGTGTAAGGGCTATTTGCCAAGAAGGAGAGTGATGGGGCGCTACGCCAGATGATCTGGCCTCAACAGTCACCAGACCGAAACCCAATCGAGAAGGTTTGGGGTGAGTTGGACCGCAGAGTCAACAAGTGCTAAGCATCTCTGGGAACTCCTTCAAGATTGTTGGAAGACCATTCCCGGTGACTACCTCTTGAAGCTCATCAAGAGAATGACAAGAGTGTGCAAAGCAGTCATCAAAGCAAAAGGTGGCTACTTTGAAGAACCTGTTCATTGAGCTGGACATTATTTTGATGTCCTTAGCTGTCTGTCTACTAACTTGGTTCAGTCCTTTTCTTTTTAACCCTTATCCACATGCATGTAGATGGTAAGGTTTTTAATATTAGAGTTAGAACCATTGGAATAAGGGCTCATACCCATATGCACGAAAAAAAAACGGTCCGAATTCCAGACCGAAAAAATGGATGTGTACAATGCGAATGTCATGTGAGTACACTGCAATTTTCACACCTAGCATCTGATTTACATCCAATTGCAATGCGATTTTAACATGAGCTTTTACATACAGCAGTTCTCTATGTTATTTATGCATCGTTTTTAAAGGAAAAATTCATCAAAACACATACACACACAAATATATACAGTACAGACCAAAAGTTTGGACAAACCTTCTCATTTTAAGATTTTCCTGTATTTTTATGACTATGAAAATTATACATTCACACTGAAGGCATCAAAACTATGAATTAACACATGTGGAATTATATACTTAACAAAAAAGTGTAAAACAACTGAAATTATGTCTTATATTCTGGGTTCTTGAAAGTAGCCACCTTTTGCTTTGATGACTGCTTTGCACACTCTTGTCATTCTCTTTGCCAAGAGTGTGCAAAGCATTCATCAAAGCAAAACGTGGCTACTTTGAAGAACCTAGAATACAAGACATATTTTCAGTTGTTTCACACTTTTTTGTTAAGTATATAATTCCACACGTGTTAATTCATAGTTTTGATGCCTTCAGTGTGAATGCACAATATTCATAGTCATGAAAATCCAGAAAAATCTTTAAAGGAGAAGGTGTGTCCAAACTTTTGGTCTGTACTATATATATATATATATATATATATATATATATATATATACGAGGGGCGATCCAAAAGTAATGATAATCAATACTAAACACAATGAATATAGTCAAAAAAATTTTTTATTTTTCTACATAGTCTCCTAACAAGTCTATAAATTTAGTCCATCTCTTTTCTAGACTTAGAATTCCCTTTGAAAAAAATTCTTGATCTTGACCCTCAAAAAAATCCTCAACAGCGGTTATCTCGTCACTATTCTCGTCAAATTTCTTTTCCCCCGTAGGTGTTCCTTGAGCCGAGGAAAGAGAAAGAAGTCACTGGGGGCTAGATCTGGCCAATAGGGGGGTGTTCCACCAGTTCAAAGCCCGCTTCTTGAATGGTAGCCATGGCAACTGCAGCTTTGTGAGCCGGCGCGTTATCTTGGTGAAACAACACTCCAGCCCGCAGTTTGCCACGCCTTTTCTCCTTGATAGCCTCCCGCAATCTTCTTATTTGTTCTGCGTAGTAGGAGCCTATAATAGTGGCTCCCTTCTCCAAATAGTCCACCATAATAATTCCTTCAGCGTCCCAAAAAACGGACGCCATAACCTTCCCTGCTGAGCTTGACACTTTTAATTTTGTTCGGCGTTGGTTCGTCGGCTCGTTTCCATCTCATCGATTGATGTTTAGTTTTGGGATCAAAGTGGTGGATCCAGGTCTCGTCCATGGTCAAAAAACGTGACAAAAAATTTTCCTTGTCTGCTTGGAACTTTTCAAGATTTGCTATTGAAATGTCAACTTGTTTCTTCGTTTGCTCGTCGGTTAACATTTTTGGCAGCCAACGCGCGGAGACCTTTCTCATTTGCAATTCTTTTGCAAGGATTCTTTGAATACTGCCATATGAGATCCCTGTGACCTCCGCTACATGCCTGATAGTCACTCTTAGATCTGCCAATACAACTTTTTTCACATTTTCTTCATTGAGGGACGTGGATGGGCGTCCTTCACGATGTTCATCTTCCGTCGATGTTCTTCCCAGCTTAAATTCCTTGGCCCAGTGTGCAACTGTGGAATATGGAAGACAAGAGTCCCCCAATGTTTCCACCAAGTCCCTGTGTATGTCTTTGGTAGTCATTTTTTTCAAGCAGAGGTATTTGATGACAGCTCTGAGCTCGTTTTTTTCCATTTTGATGTTCACTCCTCGGCAGTTCATATTCAAATGAATGTAGCTCCCGGGAATCGTGGTCTATTTAAGTGATTTTTTATTTCCTGGTCTAGTGGGTACCTAAGAGAGAAGAAAACATTTTATTTTAATTTCTGTGGGCAATAGAAATAACCGATTATCATTACTTTTGGATCGCTCCTCGTATATATATATATATAAATATATATATATATGTATATACAGCTCTTGCAAAAATTAAGATATCACGGCAGTTTTATAAAAATCGGCTTCTCTACATGTCTGACAGCCATTCCATTCCAGTGTCTGTTGAATTCCAACCAGAGTGCACCTATCTATACTTAATGTGCTTCTGATTAGGTGATCACCTGAACCAAATCTTATTTAATGAATGAGGGAAAGTATAAAAACACTGCTGTGGTGTTCACAGTCCTCTTGCAATAGGACAAGCTGGATGGCAAAACAAATCCTAGTTATATCCCAAAAGTAATAGGTGTTAGGACTGGCGGAACGCACCAAGACAGATGATAAAGGTGCGTTCGCAGTCCGGGGTCCACCGTGCAGGTGAGAACCTGCTGCTAGCAATTTGCAGACTGTATGGCGGTACACTGAAGTATACACGCGTGGGTTTAACCTCACCCAGCGTGAAGAAAGCGATCCTGTTAATTCACAGGACCGCAGTACCGCACAAGTGCGCGAGCAAGTGGTCAGCGGACTTAACCCCAGAAGGGATTGGAGCCCGATTAGACCCCTGCTGGCGCAACACCGCAACTGGGTGTGTAGAGAACCTTAGGAAATATATGTGCACAAGAGTGCGAGCGATGCCGCGCTGACGGACGCCACTAACCACCCAGACTCGGGTATGGAAAGCGCAAGGCAGGCGCACGGCGCCGTACTGGCAGGCACAGCTACAGGACGCTGTGATGTGTGACTAGTGCTGTAGGCTAAGTCGGGCGCTAGATAGCAGCCATACACCTTCCGCGAACAGACATTCAATAGGGAAGGGGTATCCAAGGACGACTTGCACTCACAACATACACACATAAGCAATTGTAAAACAATACTAGCGCATGGCCGTGCGGTCATGCGCAGTTTATATAGCAGCAGCACAGGAAGTGGCCACAGCACTTTTGCCCTTCTAGGACCTGCCAAGAGGACCAATGGAATGTGCTGCAGAGCCTGAGCACATGACCCTCGATCTCCAACGGGAGACCTTATGCTGGGCATGCTCAGTACGTGCAGACAAGGACTTAGTCCCAGAGACGTCCGCTCGCTGCTGACCAGCACTGACTTCAATGGCAGAGACTGGAGAAGCAGCAGTAACTCTCAGAACAGAGTGAGAATGAGCAAGACGCTGGGACCGACGTCTTTGCTGAGCAGACTCCACTGCGGCTGGACAAGAATGGGAGACCGCAGCGGAGGCGGCTCGAGATTCCCCCTGTGCAGAAGCGGGAACTCGACCCCTAACATTACCCCCCCCCCCTAGGGCCCCCCCCTCCTTGGGCCTCGCTACGTTCGAAGGCAGCAATGAGCTGCGGAGCCCGAATATACTCAGCAGGCTCCCAGGATCTATCCTCAGGACCGTAACCCCTCCAGTCCACCAAATAAAATTTTTTGCCACGAACCACCTTGTACCCCAAGATCGCGTTCACCTCGTAATCGTCCGTAGACGAACCCGACGTCCCAGTAGATGACTCAGAAAACCGGGACATGTAGACGGGCTTAAGGAGGGACACATGAAAGGTGTCGGTGATACCTAGGCGTGGAGGAAGGGCCAGACGGTAAACCACAGGATTAACCTGTTCGAGGACCTTAAAAGGGCCTAAGTAGCGAGGTGCAAACTTGGTGGACTCAACTCGCAGCCTGATGTTACGGGCGGAGAGCCACACTAAGTCGCCAGGAGCAAAGGTTGGAGCGGGGCGCCGATGTGCATCGGCGGAGGACCTCATTCTCTCCTTGGAAGCCTGAATAGCATCCTGAGTGCGATCCCAAATGTCCCGTGCCTCCACAGCCCAGTCTGCCACCCTGGAATCGGCGGAAGACACGGGCATGGGCACAGGTACCCTCGGATGCTGACCATAGTTAAGGAGGAATGGAGTCTGTCCAGTGGAATCAGCGACAGCATTGTTAAGAGCAAACTCCGCCCACGGTAGCAAAGATGCCCAGTCATCCTGCTTAGCAGAAACAAAATGTCGCAGATATGTGACCAAGGTCTGGTTGGCTCTCTCTACCAACCCATTCGTCTCGGGATGATAAGCCGAAGAGAGATTCAACTCGATACTGAGAAGACGACAAAGCTCTCTCCAGAACCGAGACGCAAACTGGGGACCTCGGTCACTGACAATTTTGTCTGGCATACCGTGAAGACGAAAGATGTGTTTGACAAACAACGCTGCCAAGGCCCGTGCAGAAGGTAACCGGGGAAGTGGCACCAAATGCACCATTTTAGAAAAATGGTCGGTGATTACCCAAATAATGGTACAGCCACGAGACTTGGGCAAACCCACAACAAAATCCATCCCGACCATCTCCCAGGGCCTGTCTGCCACCGGCAGAGGGTATAACAAACCAGCTGGCCGTTGTCGGGAAGACTTATTCTTGGCACAAGAGACACATGCCCGAACGTAGTCTCCGACGTCACGAACCATATGTGGCCACCAGTACGTCCTCGCCAGTAGCTCAGAGGTCCTTTTAGCCCCAAAGTGTCCACCCACTCTGGACGAATGAGCCCAAGAGAGAACCTCCGGACGCAAATTGATGGGAACAAAAGTCTTGCCCGGGGGCACAGACTCCAGCGAAACCGGAGCTACAGTTCTCAGACTCTCCGAAGGGACAATGAGCCGAGGCTCGTCCTCCTCCTCCTCAGCTGACACGAAGGAGCGAGAGAGAGCGTCGGCACGAATGTTCTTCTCCCCGGCGAGATAATGTAGGGTAAAGTGGAACCGGGAGAAAAACAAGGACCATCTGGCCTGACGAGAATTCAGCCGCTGGGCTGTTTGTAAATAGACCAAATTCTTGTGATCCGTGAAAACCTGGAATGGGAACCGGGCACCCTCCAAGAGATGTCTCCACTCCGAAAAGGCCAACTTCATTGCCAACAACTCTCTATCCCCGATGGAGTAATTTCTCTCCGCTGGTGTGAAGGTCTTTGAGAAAAAGAAGCATGGATGCTTCCGACCCTGAGCATCCTTTTGATAGAGGACTGCTCCAGCGCCAACGGATGAGGCATCCACTTCCAGAAGGAATGGCTTACCCACATCGGGACGATGTAAGATAGGAGCGCTGGCAAAATGGGACTTTATAGAAGAGAAGGCCTTGGAGACCCCTTCGGACCACAATTTGGGATTCGCTCCCTTCTTGGTGAGGGATACCAAGGGAGCTACCAAAGTTGAAAAGTGGGGAATGAACTGGCGATAGTAATTTATGAACCCCATAAAGCGCTGCACCGCTTTAAGAGAATGGGGTTCCTGCCAGTCCATCACTGCTTGTAGTTTGGCAGGATCCATAGCCAATCCCTGGGCCGAGACGATATAGCCCAGGAAAGGCAAGGACTCCTGCTCGAACACACACTTCTCCAACTTTGCATATAAGGAATTCGCCCGTAGGAGTTCGAAGACTCTGCCAACATCTCTCCGGTGGGAGTCAATATCTGGAGAAAAGATGAGGATATCATCCAGATAGACTACGACCGAGGTGGAAAGCATATCCCGGAAGATATCGTTGACAAAGTCCTGAAAAACGGCTGGGGCATTACAGAGCCCGAAAGGCATCACCAGGTACTCATAGTGCCCATCCCTGGTATTGAAAGCCGTTTTCCATTCGTCCCCCTCACGGATGCGAATCAGATTGTAGGCACCCCGCAGATCTAATTTGGTGAAAATTTTAGCTCCCCTTAATCTGTCAAAGAGCTCCGATATCAGGGGCAACGGGTATTTGTTCTTAATTGTGATTGCATTGAGACCCCTGTAATCGATGCAAGGACGTAACTCCCCGTTCTTCTTCTGCACGAAGAAGAATCCCGCCCCTGCCGGAGACACTGACTTCCTTATAAATCCTCTTGCTAAATTCTCCTGAATGTATTGAGACATAGCCTCCGTCTCAGGAAGAGAGAGGGGATATACCCTTCCCCTAGGAGGTTCAGCTCCCGGCAAGAGGTCGATAGGACAGTCGTAAGGGCGATGGGGCGGTAGAGTCTCAGCAGCCTTTTTAGAGAACACGTCTGCATAACACCAATAATACCTGGGAAGTGACGAGAGATCTGCGGGTACCTGGGTAGAAGAGACCTGTACACACTCACTCACACATCTGCCCAAACATGACTTACTCCAGCCCAATATTTTCCCTGAGGACCACTCAATATGTGGCGAGTGGAAACGGAGCCAGGGTATTCCCAGCAAAATCTCATCCATTCCCTCAGGAAGGACAAGAAGGGAAATAATCTCCTGGTGGGAAGGAGACATGGACAGCGATAACGGGACTGTCTGGTGCGTGATTTGCAGTGGGAGTGTCGCCCCATTCACAACTCTAACCGTTATTGGTTTGGCGAGCATGACCAGTGGTATAGCATGACGTGTAGCAAAAGCAGAGGACATGAAACTTCCCTCTGCTCCTGAATCCACACAAAGCTCGACTGTAAGAGTGGAGGAGCCTAACAGGATTGTCCCTTTAAAGGACAGTTTGGAGGAGAATGCTGCTGTGTCTAGTGAACCTCCCCCAATGGCCACTAGACGCGATCGTTTCCCGACCGCCGCGGACATTTATTGGCGTAATGTCCATGTTGTCGACAGTTATTACAAACTACGGGTACTCGAGCGGCTAGAGATTTAGGTCCCGCTCGAGAAACCTCCATGGCCTCATGAGAATCTGACGCCAAGACAGGAGATTCCAGAGGTCTGGCGAAAGTTGGAGCCAGCCGAAACCTCTGCCTACACTGGGTCCGCTCCAACCTCCGCTCGTGAAAACGGAGGTCGATGCGGGTAGACACGGAAATAAGTTCCTCCAGTGTGGCCGGTATCTCCCTAGTGGCCAAGGCGTCTTTCACGTGGTCTGCCAGTCCCCTCCAGAACACCGGAATAAGAACTTTGTCTGGCCACTCTAACTCTGAAGCTAGAGTCCGGAACTGAATGGCAAACTGGCTGACCACGGAGGTACCCTGTGTAATGGACAACAATTGGAGTGCGGTGTCGTGGGTAACCCGAGGCCCTAAAAAGACCTGCTTCAGAGTGTCCAAGAAGAGAGGAGCACTCTGTACCACACGATCATCTCGCTCCCAGAGTGGCGTTGCCCACTCCAACGCCCTGCCCGACAAGAGAGATAGGATAAATCCCACTCTCGCCCGCTCCGTAGGAAAACGTGACGCCAGGAGCTCAAGATGTATAGAGCACTGACTCACGAATCCGCGACAAAGTTTACTGTCGCCAGCAAACTTGTCAGGTAGTGGGAGACGGGATAAAGTCGGAGCAGGGGTGGCAGTGGACAAACTGGCCGCGGCTACACTTGCAGCCTGCACAGCTACAGCAGTGACATCCACAGCTGAGGTTGTACGCTCAAGAGCCGCCAACCTTCCCTCCAGCTGCTGGATGTACCGCTGTAAACGCTGGTCGTCCGCCATTTTACTAGCCAGACCCTGGCGCTAGTATTCTGTTAGGACTGGCGGAACGCACCAAGACAGATGATAAAGGTGCGTTCGCAGTCCGGGGTCCACCGTGCAGGTGAGAACCTGCTGCTAGCAATTTGCAGACTGTATGGCGGTACACTAAAGTATACACGCGTGGGTTTAACCTCACCCAGCGTGAAGAAAGCGATCCTGTTAATTCACAGGACCGCAGTACCGCACAAGTGCGCGAGCAAGTGGTCAGCGGACTTAACCCCAGAAGGGATTGGAGCCCGATTAGACCCCTGCTGGCGCAACACCGCAACTGGGTGTGTAGAGAACCTTAGGAAATATATGTGCACAAGAGTGCGAGCGATGCCGCGCTGACGGACGCCACTAACCACCCAGACTCGGGTATGGAAAGCGCAAGGCAGGCGCACGGCGCCGTACTGGCAGGCACAGCTACAGGACGCTGTGATGTGTGACTAGTGCTGTAGGCTAAGTCGGGCGCTAGATAGCAGCCATACACCTTCCGCGAACAGACATTCAATAGGAAAGGGGTATCCAAGGACGACTTGCACTCACAACATACACACATAAGCAATTGTAAAACAATACTAGCGCATGGCCGTGCGGTCATGCGCAGTTTATATAGCAGCAGCACAGGAAGTGGCCACAGCACTTTTGCCCTTCTAGGACCTGCCAAGAGGACCAATGGAATGTGCTGCAGAGCCTGAGCACATGACCCTCGATCTCCAACGGGAGACCTTATGCTGGGCATGCTCAGTACGTGCAGACAAGGACTTAGTCCCAGAGACGTCCGCTCGCTGCTGACCAGCACTGACTTCAATGGCAGAGACTGGAGAAGCAGCAGTAACTCTCAGAACAGAGTGAGAATGAGCAAGACGCTGGGACCGACGTCTTTGCTGAGCAGACTCCACTGCGGCTGGACAAGAATGGGAGACCGCAGCGGAGGCGGCTCGAGATTCCCCCTGTGCAGAAGCGGGAACTCGACCCCTAACAATAGGTATAAAAAAAATAAATTTTACCCATGAAAAAAGAATTGGAAGGAAAAGTCTTGAGTGAAGAAAAGAAGGGCTCAATTCTGGCATTAGTAGCAGAGCAACACAGAGAGGGTCATGTTGCCTCCATCCTTAAAATTTCTAAGATGGCAGTCCATTACAACAAGGTCAAGCAGCAGACATTGGGGACAACAAAGCTACAGACAGGCAGAGGGTGAAAATGACTCTCCATTGACCATGCTGACAAACAGCTTATTTGACTGTCATTTGGCAACCTTAGGATGACATCAAGTGACCTACAAAATGAATGGCAAATAGCAGCTGAGGTGAAGTGCACGGCAAGAACAGTTCGTATCAGGCTCCTAGAGGCAGGACCCAAATCATGTAAAGCTAGAAAAAAGCCTTTCATCAATGAGAAGCAAAGGAGGGCCAGGCTGAAGTTTGCCAAAGACCATAAGGATTGGACCATAGAGGACTGGAGTAAGGTAATCTTCTCTGATGAGTCTAATTTTCAGCTTTACCCAACACCTGTTCGTCTAATGGTTAGATGGAGATCTTGAGAGGCATACAAGCCACAGTGTCTTGCACCCACTGTGAAATTTAGTGGAGGATCGGAGATGATCTGGGGATGCTTCAGCAAGACTGGATTTGGGCAGGTTAATCTTTGCAAAGGACGAAAGAAAAAAGCTGCATGCAAGGTTATCTTGGAAAAACAGTTGATTCCTTTTTCTCAGGCAATGTTCCCCAACTCTGAGGACTGGTTTTCCCAGCAGGACAATGTGACATGCCACACAGCTAGGTCAATCAAGGTGTAGAATAAGGACCACCACATCAAATCCCTGTCATGCCCAGCCGAATCTCCAGGCCTGAACCCCTTCGAAAACCTCTAGAATGTAATCAAGAGGAAGATGGATTGTCACAAACCATCAACGAAAGAAGAACTGCTTAAATGTTTGTACCAGGGCCATATTTCTGTCCAACCGCTTCACCAATGCCTCCATCTTGTGCCAGTCATTACACTGGCTACCCATTCGCTACAGGGTCCAGTATAAACTCATCTCTCTCACCCACAAAGCTCTCCACAGTTCTGCACCGCCTTATATCTCCTCTCTCATCTCCATCTATCGCCCTACACGTGCCCTCCGTTCTACAAATGACCTAAGACTAACATCCCCCGTAATCCGAACCTCGCACCTCCGTCTCCAAGACTTCTCTCGTGCTGTGACAGCTCTCTGGAATGCACTTCCCCAGACGACCAGACTGATACCTAGCCCCGATCTATTCAAGCGCGCTTTAAAACCCCATCTCTTCAAACAAGCCTACCACATCAACTACTCAGTAAACTAACTTTGTCCTGTTTCCTCCTTCCAAATATTATCTTCATGTGAATCTGCACCCTACTACTCATCTGTCTCCACACCCTCCATGCACACGATAACTGCACTTGATACTTGACTATTGCACTTAAACACACGGGCTGATGACCGGATCATGCAGCTTCATATGAAAATCCCTATTTATTATAATTGCCAGACCTGAAATAACGAGCACTTTTCACCTATTGTGTCCCTCCATTTCCTTGTAGATTGTTAGCTTGCGAGCAGGGACCTCACCCCTAATGTCACTGATTAAATTGTCTTAACTTGTACCGAATTTATTGTCTGTACATGTCCCCGCTTATTGTAAAGTGCTGCGGAATATGTTGGCGCTATACTAATAAAAATTATTATTATTATTATTATTATTATTATTATTACCAGGAGTGGCATAAGGTCACCCTAAAGCAGTGTGAAAGACAGGTGGAAAGCAAGCAAAGACGCATGAAAGCTGTGAATAAAAATCATGGTTATTCCACAAAATATTGATTTCTGAACTCTTCCCGAGTTAAAACATTAGTATTGTTGTTTCCAAATGATTATGAACTTGTTTTTTTGCATTATTTGCGGTCTGCAAGCAAAGCATTTTTTTTTGTTATTTTGACCATTTCTCATTTTCAGAAAATAAATGCTAAATTTTTAGCTGGGAACTTCGGACCACATCTTAGTATCAATGCTTTCTGGCTGATGTTTTGGTCACTTTTGAATGTTGGTTGTGCTTTCACACTTGTGGTAGCATGAGAATGACACTACAACCCAAACAAATGGCTCAGGTATTGCAGGTCATCCAGGATGACACATCAATATGAGCTGTGGCAAGGTTTCCTGTGTCTGTCAGCGTAGGCTCCAGAGGCTGGAGGCCCTACCAGGAGACAGGCAAGTACACCAGGAGATATGGAGGGAGCCATAGGAGGGCAACAACCCAGCAGCAGGATCGCTACCTCAGCCTTTGTGCAAGGAGGAACAGGAGGAGCACTGCCAGAGCCCTGCAAAATGACCTCCAGCAGGTCAAAAATGGGCATATGTCTGCACAAACAGTTAGAAACCAACTCCATGAGGATGGTCTGAGTCCACAGACGGAGTTTGTGCTCACAGCCCAACACCATGCAGGACGCTTGGCATTTTCCACAGAACACCAGGATTGGCAAATTCACCACAGGCGCCCTGTACTCTTCACAGATGAAGAAGGTTCACACTGAGCACATGTGATAGATGTGACAGACTCTGGGGATGCGTGTAGAGTGATCTGCTGCCTGCAACATCCTTCAGTGTGACCAGTTTGGCAGTGGGCCAGTAATGGTGCAGCCGCCAGAGGTAGACTGATTGCCACTAGGTACCGAGAAGTGATCCTCAGACCCCTTGTGAAAATATATGCTGGTGTGGTTGGCCCTGAGTTCCTCTTAATGCAGGGCAGTGCAAGACCTCATGTGGCTGGAGTGTGTCAGCAGTTCCTGCAAGATGAAGGCATTGAAGCTATGGACTGGCCCACCCATTCCCCCGGACCTGAATCCGATTGAACACGTCTGGGATATCATGTCTCGCACCATCCACCAATATCACGTTGCACCACAGACTGTCCAGGAGTTGGCGGATGCTTTAGTTCAGGTCTGGGAGGAGATCTCTCAGGAGACCATCCGCCGCCTCATCAGGAGCATGGCCAGGCATTGTAGGGAGGTCATAAAGGCACATGGAGGCCACTCACACTACTGAGCATCATTTCCTTGTCTTGAGGCATTTTCACTGTTTGATCAGCATGTAACTTCATTTTCCACTTTGATTTTGGGCATCATTCCAACTCCGGACCTCCGTTATATGTTAGTTACGGTTTATGTTGATCATTTTTAGGTTTTATTGTTCTCAACATATTTCACTATGCAATGAATAAAGATTTACAACTGGAATATTTCATTCAGTGATATCTAGTATGTGGTACTTTAGTGTTCCCTTATTTTTTTGAGCGGTGTATATATATATATATATATATATATATATATATATATGTATATATATATGTATATATATATATATATATATATATACTGTATATGTCTTTATATTTCATAGAGAGATAGATAGAAGAATAGCCGGTGATTAATTTTTGTAAAATCACTGCAGGAGACGGCAGGATAGAAGACATGGTTTACATACAGTAAATATATGCAGAACAGGTAGATATATACATGACAGTGAGCAATACAATTAATAGCGTGTGTGTGCAAATTATTTGACATGTATGTAATTAATAAAAGATTACAGAAAAAAATGGTGTGGGCTCCAGTGCAATATTCAAAACCAGCAGAGGGAAAGCCAGATGTTTATAGCCCGGAAAGGGGGTAATACCCATGGAGCTTCACAAGCTATTAATATCAGCTCACATCTGTATACTTAGCCTTTACTGGCTATTAAAATGAGGGACACCCCCCAAAAAATGACATGGGGTCCCCCCACCATTAATAACCAGCAAAGGCTATGCCGACAGCTGCAGGCTGATATTAATAGCCTAGGAAGGGACCATGAATATTGCCCCCCCCCCAGCTACACACATCAGCTCCAAGCTATCCAGAAAAGGTGAATCTATAAGATGTGCCAATTCTGGCACTTAGCCTCGCTCTTCCCTGCCCTGTAGTGGAGGCCAGTGGAGTAATAGTTTGGAGGTTTATGCCACCTTTATATTGTAAGGTGACATCAAGCCTGGCTTAGTAATTGAGAGTTGTAAATTAGACACCTCTCCATTAGGATTGAGCGACTTTTACATTTTTAGGATCGAGTCGGGTCGGGTGAAATTAGCCGATTATCGCGAAAAGTCGGGGATCGAACGAAACAAGAAACCCAATGCAAGTTAATGGGGAATCAAAGTCGGCAGTGAGTGGAGGACAGGAAAACACCTACAGTGCCCATTTTAATGTCAAAAACATCAATTCTTGTCACTTAAGCTTGTCAATCTTAATTTACCTTATAATAATTGTTCGGCATTGAAAATTGGGTGTCATTTGGCTAAAGTTGTGGGGGGGTAAGGCTGGTTCAAGTTTTTCGTGGGCCCTGGAAACGCGGACTACATCATGGCGATGGAGCAGGGAGAGGTTAGTATTAAAACGTTGCAGATGCTGTGATCCTGAGCAAGCAGTGGGGGCCCATTCGTTCGCATTGGTACTGGCACAGGGCCCCTCAAAGTACGGCGGTGCGTTTGCCCGGCTGTGGCGCCTCCCACCGGCAGCAACACTTTTGCATACTATGAGGGGCCCTGTGCCAGTGATGTCGCCAACGAGAATGCCCACCCACCTGATAAAGGAACCTGCACTTTCATCTGCACGTTCCTCTTTGTCCCCGTGTAAGGTGGTATAGTATGCGGGAGGGGGAACCTGACTTTCAGCAGGATCAGATTCTGGCTGTGTAGCGTGCAAGAGGAATATAGTGGCCTGGGTCAATGTACCAGCAGACTCATCTAGCACTGGCTGGGCAATGGGCAGGATGAGGAGGAAACACAGATATAGGCCCAAATAATAAAGTGGGCTAAATGTAGTTCAAAATTGGTAACAGGACTAACCAGGCGGCATTGCTTTGTTCAGTGGAGGACTGTTGTGAATTCTGTTGTCGAACTCCCTCCTGTGGTCGTGAATGGTACTTCGGCGAGCTCTGTCTATGGACTCCCTCTGGTGGCTGTGAGTGGAGCTGCTGCTTCTGAGGTTCCTTACACAGGTGACGTGGTTTATCCTGTGGTTGGCTGCTCTATTTAACTCCACTCAGATCGTTACTCCATGCCAGCTATCAATGTTCCTGCATTGGTTCAGTTCGCTCCTGGATCTTTCTGGTTACCTGTCTGCTCCAGCAGAAGCTAAGTCCCTGATAGTTATAATTTGTTCATTGTTTTCTTGTCCTGCTGGATATCATGATTCTGCCTTGCTAGCTGGAAGCTCTGGGATGCAGAGTGGCATCTCCGTACCGTTAGTCGGTGCAGAGGTCTTTTTGCACACTTTGCGTGGTCTTTTGTAGTTTTTTGTGCTGACCGCAAAGATACCTTTCCTATCTTCTGTCTGTTTAGTAAGTCTGGCCTCCCTTTGCTGAAATCTGTTTCATTTCTGTGTTTGTGACTTCATCTTAACTCACAGTCAATATATGTGGGGGGCTTCCTTTACCTTTGGGGAATTTCTCTGAGGCAAGGTAGGCTTTATTTTCTATCTTTAGGGCTAGCTAGCTCTTAGGCTGTGAAGAGACGTCTAGGGAGTGTCAGGAACGCTCCACGGGTATTTCTAGTTGTTGTGATAGGATTAAGGGTTGCGGTCAGCAGAGCTCCCGCATCCCAGAGCTTGTCCTGTGTCAGTTTAACTATCAGGTCGTGCCGGGTGCTCCTAACCACCAGGTCCATAACAGTGGACAACTGTAATGAGAGGCTGACACAGTGAGTAGGCCAAAATAAGTAAGTAGGCTAAATGCAGTTCAAAATTGGTAACAGTAGTAAACAGGCGGCACTGCTTTTTTCAGTGGAGGAGAACACCAAGGAGCAACAGACACCGTTAGTAGGTCCCAACCAAACTAGTAGCCCAAATGCAGTTTCAGATTAAAAAAATAGGCCGAAAGCCTGAAGATCGAAGCTCAGGAAAAAATACCAAGAGAACACCAAGGAGCGGCAGACACCGTTAGTAGGCCCCAACCAAACTAGTAGCCCAAATGCAGTTTCAGATTAAAAATATAGGCCGAAAGCCTGAAGATCGAAGCTCAGGAAAACAAACCAGGAGAACACCAAGGAGCAGCAGACACCGTTAGTAGGCCCCAACCAAACTAGTAGCCCAAATGCAGTTTCAGATTAAAAATATAGGCCGAAAGCCTGAAGATCGAAGCTCAGGAAAACAAACCAGGAGAACACCAAGGAGCGGCAGACACCGTTAGTAGGCCCCAACCAAACTAGTAGCCCAAATGCAGTTTCACATTAAAAATATCAGCCGAAAGCCTGAAGATTGAAGCTCAGATTTGTTCAGTTGAGAACACCAAGCAGCTGCAGACACCCTTATTAGGCCCAACCAAACTAGAAGTTCAAATGCAGTTTAATATCTGATATAGGCTGAAAGCCTGAAGATTGAAGCTCAGATTTGTTCATTGGAGAAAATCAAGCAGCCGCAGACACCGTTACTAGGCCCAACCAAACAAGTAGCTTAAATGCAGTTAAGTATCTGATACAGCCCGAAAGCCTGAGGATTGAAGCTCGTCTTTGCTCAGTGAAGGGAAACAAAAAACAGCGGCAGACAGTGTTAGTACACCCAACCAAACCATTAGCCCAAATGCAGTTTTATATGTGAGATAGGCCGAAAGACTGAAGATTGAAGCTCAGCTTTGTGAAGTGGAGGTGAACACCAAGCAGCGTCAGACACCGTTAGTACGCCCAACCAAAACAGTAGCCGAAATGCAGTTTAATATCTGACAACGGATTAAAACTGAGGCTCAGCTTTGTTTAGTGAAGGACAACCGTAATGGGAGGCAGACACAGTTAGTAGGCCTAAGTAAGAAAGTAGGCAAAATGCAGTTGAAAATTGGTTAGTGGAGTACGCAGGCGGCATAGCTTTCTTCAGCGGAGGTCAACTGTAACATGTGGCACAGACAGAAAGAGTAGGCCTACAATTAAAAAGGGTGGCTAATTGCAGTTCAAAATTTGTAAGAGGAGTACACGGGTGGCACAGCGTGGTTCAGCGGAGGAGGACAAGTGTTATTAGTGACTCTGATGCACTGAATAGGCCTAAAATAAAAAAAGAAGGCTATATTCTGTTCACACTTGGTAAGAGGAGTACACAGGCGGCCTTGCTGGGTTCAGCGGTGGGAGTCTGATGCAGTTACTAGGCCAAAATAACTAAGTTGGCTAAATGCTGTTCTAGATTGGTAAGAGGAGAACAGAGGCAGCATAGATTGGTTCAGCGGAGGACTTCTGTAATAAGTGCCTCAGACAGGCTGACAGACGCCTAAAAAAAAAAGGTGCCTAAATGCAGTTCAAAACTGCTATCAGGACTAACCAGGCGGCATAGCTTGTTTCAGGGGGGACAGTTGTAATGTCTGGCACAGACAGACAGACAGACATACAGAGGCCTAAACTAAAAAACGCTGGCAAATTGGAGTTCTAAATTTGTACGAGGAGTACACAGGCGGCATAGCTTTGTTCAGCGGAAGTCAACTGTTAGAAGTGGCTGACACAATTAGTAGGCCAAAATACTAAAGTGGGCTAAATATCAGCCAAGGAATTGGTCTTAAATAAACTGGGGGCATAGCAAGGTACAAGGGTGGGCTCTTCCGCAGAGTTGCAGACAGGGGTAGTTGGCGCAAAGTATTAAGGGGTGTCAATGGAAGCCAGGGCCCCTATTTTTACGATCATCTGTTATTGCAACAAATTTGTAATGCCAGTGCCATTTAAGGATTTAACAGCATAGACCACATAGTGGTGGGGCAGGGAGAGGTGAGTTTTGCAAGTGGTAGAGTACTGCTCGAGCTGGATGGAACACTCTCTCGTGGACGGCGGTACTGGCTCAGGGACCCTCATGTTACAACGGTGTATCTGACATTGGTTGTGCACCACCAGCGTCAGAGACACTTCATTGTAATATGTGGGACCCTGTGCCAATGCCGTCGACCAAGAGTGGGCACACCCACCTGTCCAGGCAAACGGCACTCGCATGGGTGCTTGTGCCAGATGGTGACCACGTCCCTGTGGGGGTAGTCAGCCCATTTAGGGAGGCATAAAAATTGCCTATGGTAGACATTCAGCTGCTGCAAATGGAGGAATTGGAGAATTCAGCAAGAGGACAGCAAAAGCAATACATTTTTCAGGCAAGCTACGTGTCAGCTGGGGATGGTGGGGCAAAATAATTGGAAATCCATGATTGGTTCATTTTAATCTGGATCTGGATAGGTTGGAAACTTGGGCTGAAAGGTGGCAGATGAGTTTTAACAATGATAAATGTAAGGTTATACACATGGGAAGAAGGAATCAATATCACCATTACACACTGAACGGGAAACCACTGGGTAAATCTGACAGGGAGAAGGACTTGGGGATCCTAGTTAATGATAAACTTACCTGGAGCAGCCAGTGCCAGGCAGCAGCTGCCAAGGCAAACAGGATCATGGGGTGCATTAAAAGAGGTCTGGATACACATGATGAGAGCATTATACTGCCTCTGTACAAATTCCTAGTTAGACCGCACATGGAGTACTTTGTCCAGTTTTGGGCACCGGTGCTCAGGAAGGATATAATGGAACTAGAGAGAGTACAAAGGAGGGCAACAAAATTAATAAAGGGGATGGGAGAACTACAATACCCAGATAGATTAGCGAAATTAGGATTATTTAGTCTAGAAAAAAGACGACTGAGGGACGATCTAATAACCATGTATAAGTATATAAGGGGACAATACAAATATCTCGCTGAGGATTTGTTTATACCAAGGAAGGTGACGGGCACAAGGGGGCATTCTTTGCGTCTGGAGGAGAGAAGGTTTTTCCACCAACATAGAAGAGGATTCTTTACTGTTAGGGCAGTGAGAATCTGGAATTGCTGCCTGAGGAGGTGGTGATGGCGAACTCAGTCGAGGGGTTCAAGAGAGGCCTGGATCTCTTCCTGGAGCAGAACAATATTGTATCATACAATTATTAGGTTCTGTAGAAGGACGTAGATCTGGGGATTTATTATGATGGAATATAGGTTGAACTGGATGGACAAATGTCTTTTTTCGGCCTTACTAACTATGTTACTATGTTACTATGTTACTATGTAATGAAGGTTAGATTATCAACATTTCGTGGAGCCAGACGTGTCCTTTTTTCGGTCAGTATAGAACCAGCAGCACTGAAGACCTCTTCTGAGAGCACACAAGCAGCTGGGCAAGCGAGCTCCTGTAATGCATATTCTGCCAATTCGGGCCAGGTGTCTAGTTTACGGTACGGGACGTTTGGTAGTTAGTCCATGCTATGGTTAGATGTCTACGCATGCACGTTGTATTTAAATTTTTAACATTCTTCCCTCTGCTAAAGGTCTTGGAGCATTTCTTACATATAACTTTGGACTGATCATTCGGATCTTGGTAAAAAAAATTCCCACACTGCACTCGTCCTACTATGTAATACCTTTTCAGGCTTTGCACTCTGTGCTACTGTCACTGGATTGCAACACTGTCCTAAACCTGTTGTTGTTTTTGAGACACGTTTTTGGCCTGATGCGGGCCTGCCAGATGACAGCTTTTGCGATGTAGATGGCTGCTGCTGATCATTCTCCTCCGCTTCAGAGCTACAGGCTGCGGCACCCTCTTCCCCCAATGGCTGCCAATCTGGGTCAACAACTGGGTCATCTATCACCTCCTCTTCAATGTCATGTGCACCTTCCTCTGTGTCACCGTGTAAGGTGCTATAGCGTTCGGGACTGGGCACCATAGTCTCATCAGGGTCAGATTCAGGCTCAGTACACTGCGAGGGCAAAGTAGTGATCTGAGTCAATGGAACAACATAATAATCTAGCTGTGGCTGTGCATCTGTGCACTCCATGTCTGATTCATCCTGTAATGGGCTTTTAACAATTTCCTTCTCTAACCCAGGCATGGTATGTGTAAAGAGCTCCATGGAGTAAAGTGTAGTGTTGCCTGCCGCATCCTTCACTTTTGTTTTGGTTGAAGGACACAAGGAAGAAACTTTTTCCGGACCTTGAGCAGCCACTGACGACTCGCTGCTTTTAGTTTTCGAAGATTCTGAAGAGGAGGTGAAAGAGCTAGAGGCTGAGTCAGCAAGGAAAGCCAAAACTTGTTCCTGCTGCTCCGGATTTAAAAGCTGTTTTCCTACTCCCAGATAAGGGAACCTTCGAGGCCTTGTGTAGCCAGACGATGACGCTGCCTCTACACCTCGAGCCTTTGGTGCTATCTTGCTTTTCCCAGTACCACCAGATGCTCCACTACCACCACCACCATCAGTACCAGCTGGCAACGACCGCCCACGGCCTCTTCCACCAGACTTCCTCATTTTTGCAGAAATGTTAGAAAAAGAACAACCGTTATATGCTACTGTTGTACAAGGAAGAAGGTGTATATTAACTATTGGAGAATTTATATCTCCCTTATTTTTCGTGAGACTGCAGGTAACAACAGGCCCTCTGTGTTAAACTACACACACTGTACAAAGCAGAACGTAGGTGGCAGATATACGCCAAACAGAACTCACGTTAATCCACTTCGTAGCAATTTAAAGCAGCCTTTTTTTGTGGGAGACTGCAGGAAAAAACAGGCCCAGTGTATGACAACACACAATATACAAAGCAGAACGTGGCTGCCAGATAAATCAAAAAATACAAGGGCTGTATTAGAATTTCAATCTCCCTACAATGATCAAAGGACAAGTATGGCAGCAATAAAAAGGACTGCTGCACACAAAAGAGTGTGGATAAAGAAACAAGATAACTGTGCAGAAAGAAGCAACAGGATTTTTGCTTTGAAAAAAGCAGTTGGTTTCCACAGCGGCGTACACACTGCAATGCAGCTATCAGGGAGCCTTATAAGGCAGCATAAGAAGCTACAGAGCTCATGCACCCCCCAAAAAAAAACACTGTCCCTGCAAAGAAAAGGTGGTGTTGGATAGTGGAAATTGCTACAGCACAATCGGTTTGGTGGTTAATGGACCCTGCCTAACAATATCCCTGCTTCTGACGAAGCTGCAGCAACCTCTCCCTATGCTCAGATCGGCAGAAGTAAGATGACGGTTGGCGTGTATGCCCCTTTATAGCCCCTGTGACGCCGCAGAAAGCAAGACAATCACTGCCATGCCCTTCTCTAAGATGGTGGGGACTGAGACCTATGTCATCACGCTGCCCACACTCTGCGTCCTCCTTCATTGGATGAGAAATGGCGCTCAAAGGGTCATACGAAACGCGACTTTGGCGCACAGATCACCGACCTCATGGCCGATCCCACAGTGGGATCAGGTCGGGTTTCACAAAACCCGACTTTACCAAAAGTCGGCGATTTATTAAAATTTCCGATCCGTTTCGCTCAACCCTACTCTCCATTACTAATCCTATAGTTGTTACAGATTAAATAAAGAGAAAGCCAGAATAAAGTGTTTTAATGAAATAGAACACTATACAGTTTCCCATCTTTATTGTATTCCTAATTCCTGTGATGCCCTCATTCTCCTGTAATAAACAAAATAAAAAAGCAATAATATACCATACCTGTCCGCAGGTGTTGTCTGGCACTTTTGATCCTGGGCGGCAATCACTAGGGAAATGGCCCTCGAGCTGCAGTCGCCCTCCTTTGCCCTACTAATCGCTGCCTGCTGCATGAAAGCAACAGATATAACAGGCTTTAAAACAGGCTTGTAAATAGATATATAAATAGAATGGAGCTTGCTGCATAGATATGGGAGCAGACCAAAGCTTCCTGCCTACATAGATACTGTAACAGAAGCAAGCTGACTATAGTGATCAGTACCTTGGCCATTACACATCCTAGTTGAGTATTGTTTATAGAGTTGTTTTTCATCTCTAGTGTCACTGCAGAAGTATCCCTACCCTTTAGAGTGTAAGCTATTATAGTCTGAGGGCTCCCACTCTCTCTGTTCCTCACGCTGGCACGGTTAGCAGATAGATTTTAGATAGCTAGGTGGTTGTTTCTTACTCACATAGTTATAGATTAGCTAGGTAGTGTCCTGTGTGGCTGTGAAATGGACCTCTCAGCAATTTTTTTTGCCATTTCTGAGGTCCAGAGACAAAGACAGCAGGGCACATGTCATACCAGTGTGTTGTGTTGTGCACTGCTTCCATTGTGCTCAATGCATGAGTATAGCATTCTAAATCTTATTTTTTTTTTCACTAGCTAAATATGACAAAGCATGCCATATCTCACTTTGTCATTTAGTGATGATGTGATATTGTTCTGTGATTTGAGCTGTTGTGCATGAATAAATATTTTTTGGGGGCAGTTGCTACCATGATTCACCATGTCATATCTCATTTTGTTATTTAGTGGTGGTGAAATTCCACAATGTGCATATTAAAAAAAAATTTTTCTGTTGCTTAATGTGATACAGCCTGCCGTATTCCATATTGTTTTTTGTGGAGGTGATATGAAACTGTCTGCAGACCTAACGCACATTAAAAAAAAACATAATTTTTTCAGTTGCAAATCGTGGCACTACCCATCGTTTCCCACGTTGTCATTTTGTGCCCGTGATATGAAACTGTCTGCAGACCACACGCACATTAAAATATTTTTTTTTAATTTCTGTTGCTAAACATGATGCAGCCCACTATATCCAACCTTGTCATTTAGTGGTGTTGAAATTGTTTTGTGTACAAAGCTCGTTATTTATTTATTTTTTTACAAATGTGATGCAGCAGCGAGATATGAGTTTGAAATTGTTCTGAGCCTACCTTCCAGATCAGTGTTCCCCAAGTCCGGTCCTCAAGAGCCACCAACAGGTCATGTTTTCAGGATTTCATTAGTATTGCACAGGTGATAATTGCATCACCTGGACAGGCAAGAATTCCATCACCTGTGCAATACTAAGGAAATAATGAAAACATGACCTGTTGTTTGCTCTTGAGGACCGGAGTTGGGGAACACTGTTCTAGATTATGTAATTCTTTGGCAACTAATTTCTCATGGGCATATTTTATCGCTAGCTTGATTCGTGCATCTGTTACAGCTTGTATCTTCTGACAAGCATCAAGCAATCTCTGGTAATTGGTGTTGGGTAAAGAATAATCCTGGATCTCATACCTCCTGTAGCCGCCCTGTTATTGATCCTGTTGTACATTACCATTCCTTGGATTGTCATGCCCTTTTTTCTGATCAGTTCATCTAACGACGCATCAGCCATATTTGTCTGGAAAACCAGCCCCTTACCAGCAGCAACTGTAGGAAAAAGGGCATTCTAACGCCACAGACAATTTTCTAGATTATACAGGCTTAATCCACACTGAAAATATTTTTTTATGTTACTAACGTGATAATGAAGGGAAGATCTCAGTTTGAATTAGTTTTGAGCATCTGGTCAATGTTATACATGCCTCATCTACAGGCCAAAGAAATATTCTTTTAATAATGAAGCAAAACGAGAAGCAAAACACGTCCACACTGCTGCGATTCGTTAGACCCTAATGCCTCTAACCTTTGATTGCTGTTTTAGCCGTAATAACTAGTGTTGAGCATTCCGATACCGCAAGTATTGGGTATCGGCCGATATTTGCGGTATCGGAATTCCGATACCGAGTTCCGATATTTTTGTGATATCGGGAATCGGTATCGGGATCCATATTCATGTGTAAAATAAAGAATAAAAATAAAAAATATTGATATACTCACCCTCTGACGCGCCCTGGTTGAAACTGCTGTAACCGGCAGTCTCCCCTCCTAAGAATGAGCGAGTGAAGGACCTGCGATGACGTCGCGGCTTGTGATTGGTCGCGTGAGTGGTCACATGAGCGGTCACACGACCAATCACAAGCCACGACGTCATCGAAGGTCCTTCACCCTGCATTCTTAGGAACAGAGGCTGCCGGTTACACCGCTTATAGCCAGGGGCCGTCGGAGGGGTGAGTACATCTATATTTTTTTATTTGTATTCTTTATTTTTTACATGAATATGGATCCCAGGGCCTGAAGGAGAGTTTCCTCTGCTTCAGACCCTGGGAACCATTACAGGATACCTTCCGATATTTGCGTCCCATTGACTTGTATTGGTATCGGATATCGGTATCGGCGATATCCGATATTTTTCAGATATCGGCCGATACAATCCGATACCGATACTTTCAAATATCGGACGGTATTGCTCAACAATAGTAATAACATTTCCCCATATACAACTTGGGTGCTGCATCCAAAAACGGGACCAGTTGAAGTGCTGTGTGCACGAAACGGCCGTCGTCCATTTGTCTCCACATCCCTCCATGCTGCATTATTGCATGTCCGAATAAAAGTCTGACACTTCTACTCTGGTGAGTGCGCTACACTTTTTTGCTCTTTTTATGTATTCTTTTACTAATTTCACACAGTAAGGTACAACTCACTTGGAAATTTAGTGACACCTTGATATTTATTGCTTTTGTTCTCCATCCCCTGGTGTGTACTGGTTTAGTTCTCCAACACAAGATGTTTAGTAGTTTAGATCTCCAACTCTCGTTGTCTATTAGTTTAGTTCACCATGTTTTGGTGTTAATTTCTATCCTTCTGCAATCATAGCTATTTAGTAGTTTAGTTATCCAACCCCTATTGTCTATTAGCTTATTATCCATCTTATTGTGTGAAGTGGTTTAGTTCTACAACACTAGCTGTGTAGTATTTCAGTTCTCCAACCCCTGTTGTCTAGCAGTTTAGTTATCCATCTTATGGTGTGTACTCATTTATTTCTTCATCCCCAAGTACCCTGCAAGCCTTGAGGATTACAAAACTTGTGTAGCAGACCTTTCCCCGACTGCCCCCACAGGTATCAGAGTCATGCAGTGCCCAATCTTTGTCCGGTTCAGTTCAATCTCCTACCTAGATGACACACCTCTTACCCTTTGTCCCATGAAATTATGAGTATAACCACAACTTAGACATTTTTAGGCTCTCCCTAAAAATAAATCTGGTTAGGCCGTCTATTATGTTCCCTAATCAAAGTCCATTTTGTATATATAGCCTGTTCGATACTTCTCTGAACATAATTCGCCATCAAACTCAACTGTACCCAAAACACTATTACAGCCTTTATCTCCACCCCATTTCCCCAAGATGGTTGTACCATCATTGTAAAAAAGCACTTGAAATTTGTGTCACCCCCACCTCATTGTAGATTGTAAGCTTTGAAGAGCAGGGTCGACATTATTTTTGCTTTAATTGTTTGATTATCTTAAACTTTTTAACTTTTGACTGTTTTAAATGAACTGCTGACTTGCAAAGCTATGACGAATATGTTTGTGATATATAAATAAAGGTTATTATTATTAGTAGATTGAAGTTAGTGAATTTCAAGCTTTTAGCTTTGCAATGTGTTGGAGGAAAGAATCTTTTAAGGGAGCACAACTGCACAAACAAGGGGTTGCTTCTGTGCTGACACAAGGTAGAGTAGGGCAAACACGACAAGCTGCTGGACTGTGAGAGAGGTGCAGGCAGAGATGTTATGGTGGATTGAGAAAAATGGGGTATGCTTGATATGTAAGATCAGTAAAAAAAACAGCAGGCACGTCCACCTCCATATCAGCTGATAGGCTCTCAGTCACCCCAACTGTAGGGGGTAAACAAATGGAGGTTCTGTGGCTGGAGACCTGTATGACAACACTTGCCATGGTGAGGGAGCAGGAAGAATCAGAAGGTGCGGATGATGGGGTGAACAGTGGTTGGCATACCAGCTCGTCTGCCTTTTAGCGCTGTGACATTCCCAGGTATATGCATGTTGATTGCTCATGTGCCAGTTCATGCAAGTAGTATTCAAATTATTTAATTTTGTTAACTCTACTATGTCGTTTTTCAAAAAGTTGATAGATGATGTGATTTTTTAGATTTTTGCCGGTCTGAAGAAAAGACCAAAGCTAGGCAAAAGATGAACCGCAAAGTGAACGCTGCTGTCCACTGCCAGAGTTGTCATGGTTGCATAACTCTGTGTCTATGTAGCATCCTCATCTTCCTCTTCCTACTACTCTGCTGAGCTACTCAGCTGCATGCCTCTGGATTTACCCCAACTGTGGTCTAAAACCTCATCGTCATCTCTATTCTCCCACTCCTCTCCCTGAGAGTCACCCTCCTCTGCCTTGACAGTACAATACTGTCTGTGGGTGCCTTAAGTATCTGAGTCTCGTCACAAATGGATCACCTTCACCCAGCAGTGTTAACATCTGTTTACTAGGGTTTGGATTATGCTCAAACCCAACTTCCGCTAGGCCCTGGATCAAAGTTTAAATAAATTTAGCCATTGGTGCAGATGATTTCCTCCTCTTGACTCTGTAAATATTTGGAGCATATGTGAAATGCATATGGCATACAATGTATGAACAGATCTTCAGACTCAGCCGACTGTGTCTCCCAACAGTCAGTTGTGTGTTTGGAGAGTTTTGACATGGGGGAAACAAGGGTAATTGGGGTACCACCACTGTGGACTGTACTGTGTGTGATGTTTAGGTGGAGGAAGAGGAGAAAATGATACTTGATGCAGCGCTTGCATCTACTGGAGCACATGATCTTTTTGCCCTCATTTAAAAAGCGTACCGCTGTATGGCTGCCAAAGAAAGGGAGTGTAGCAGCCCATCCAGTAACAGAATTTATAAAAATGTGGTACAATTTCTCACTGCAGCAAAACAAACCAAATTCTCATCCCTGATATCATACCTGTCTCACAACCCTAAACAGCTATTCAGTAATTTTAATTCTCTCCTCACTTCACCAGCTCCCACTTCCTCTCATCTCAGTTGAAGACTTTGCCTCACTACCTGTGAACTTGACTCAATAACGTCCAACCTCATTCCAAACCTTGCCACAGTCTTGCGCACTACTGATTTTTGGCTTTGACCTCAGTTGGGCAAATCATACTGTGCATGCACAAAGTCACAATTCAATGCTCATACTCAAAATTTGTACGTGATCTGCGATATTCACAGCGAAGAATCCATACAGCAAGCCGAGGAGGGGTGGAGTGACAGAACAGAGGCAATGCCCATCGGACCAGACAGAACAGATTAACATACAGCGTAGGACAAATAAAAAAAGTTTTTTTGGGTGATATGTGGGGAGTCAGGGGGTTTCAGAACTAGTTGTGGAATGAATAGCTGACTCTCAATTAAATGATATTTTTAGTTGGCAGGCCCAAAAAATTATGACAGGTTCCCTTTAAGGCTTCTCCTCCAATATGGAGCTGCCTGAGCTACATTGTATATTTGTTTGTTTGCCTTGCATGCTTGCCAGCTGTCTGGTTCCCCAGATCCACCCATCTGCTAGTCTACCCCATACACATCTGCTTGTATCTGTTTTTGCTCTTCTGTCCATCAGCTAGCCCAGATCACACCAGCCAGCCCCCATCAGTCTAACACCTAGTCCAGCCCGCACCTGCCAGTGCTTTTCTGTTTTTCAGCCAGTCCCATCTGCACTTGTGGTTCTAGTGTCCCTACAGTGCCTGCCTGCATATTTCATCCGTCCTATGAGCCATAGCAGCCTACCCACTGTAGAGGGTCAGTGTCTCCTCCTTGTCCCTCCTTGAGTTGCAGTTTTCACCTGCTGCCACTTATCTGAGTTGGGATTTGGCAGGCCACCTTGTTACACCCCATCCAGGCTTTCTGAGGTAAACGGCAATGTGGTTCCACCGCCTTTCCCGTTATAGTCTACATTTGCTGTGTTGGCTGTGGTGGAAGAAGTGTTGATCCCCACTATATTAGTACTCCTCTATTGCATTTGATGTAACTTTGTTGGTGTCTGTCACTAATTTTTGTAAATGTTTAGACTCCAGGTTGGTTCTCTTTTATGCGCGTTGCCTGTAGCAATAGACCTATGAGACCGTCAGACCTGACCTGAATAATAGAAGTCTACGAAAATTATATTTGTGCCACCTGAGTGTGGCTGAGCATGAAAGCAGGTTGAGCTGTTGCACGTGGTATCAGGGCTCCTAGCAGAGCAGGCCTACACCCACCTCGTCTTACTTTGACGATCAATTCAAAGCTGAAAATGCTGGTCCAGGCTCCAATACCTCTTGCATGGATAATTGTTGCATTGCCATGCTACAATTTGTATGGTGGGTGAATTGAGGACACTTTCTTGGTGTCTATCCCTCATCTTTAGTGTTTGGTAGCTTTTGGGCCCATTTTAAGCTATTGTGTATGCATTTGTTTTTGTCTCCCTTTGACTTGAATGGTGTTCAGCTATGTTTGATGAATATTATACAAATAAATTGGCGAATATTGCAAATTTGGCAATCGTAATCAAAACTGAATATTGAGCTATTCACTCATCTCTAGTTAGGAAAAACTGTTCTAGAAATGGCCGATGCTGGTTGGTGGAAGATTGTGATTATGCTACTTTTACTGTGTATTGAATTAAATCGGGTGGAAGGAGGTTGCTGGAGACTTAAGAATTAACACCTCATCTGGAATGTATATACTGTGCAAACTTCTCCAGGCTCTGATGGCTTTAAAATCTTCTTGAAATCTTCTTGAAAAAAAGCTGTACACTATGTAAGATAAAAGCACTCATAGCAGGAAATCGACAGCATGTAGAAAAAGCATATTGATCTCAAACTTATTTATTTTAATGCTGTCTATCTATATAAATTATGTTGATAAAATGAGAATACCCATTTAGTGGAAAGAAAGTGTAACATTTTGACACAAAAATCATCCTTAGGGGAGCCTAAAATAAGAACAAAAAGGACAAATGTGAAGGTTTTCTCTAAAGGGATGTCAATACTACTAATCACACTACTAGAGATGGAGTGCATCAACATAAAATGATATTTCATTACATGTGTTCTTTATTCTGCATCATTTTTTTCAAATTGTGTTTTTATGGACTATTATTTTTTTACCTTTCTTCTGTATACATTAGTGTCATTTCCTTCCTTGTTTGTTCCTCTCATTTGTATACCTTTATACATGTTATCCAGTGCTTGAGCCATCATCAGTACAGCCGTGTACACTCTGTATGGCACACCATCCACATAATAATGGCTGTGATTTGTAAAACGTTGTTCACCAGTGCAATTGTAAAGGGGAAAAGAAATAGTATGCTGTAAAACAGAATTCTTTGCATAGTTTCTTGAAACACAATGCAGCGAAGTTATCCAAAGATCTTCTAGAATTGGATCATGTGGGTGAGTGGATGGGTGGAAGCTTAAAACCATTTCCTCCAATCCATGACAACTGTACTTAAAAGGGCTAAATATGAGGCTACAATTAATCCAATGTCCATAGACATGGAAAGCGTCATGTGACCATGATGATGAAAAGATAAAAGTTTTGTTTGTGGAAATTTTTGCTGCATGAACTCGAATAGTCTCCACCAGATCTTTACTTGTGCCACAGAGTAGAATAATTTCTGCTTTTAAATTCTTTATGACAGTTGAATGTAATTTTTTTCTTTGTGTCGAAATTATTATCGCTTCAATACATATTCCAGATTTTCTCAGCTCTGTGCTAAGAAAGCGAAGCTCTCGTTCTCCAACATCGTCATTTGTAGCAAAAATACAAACCATGTTCCAATTAAAATACATCAACAACTTCACTAAAGCCACAAATTGCATCTCATTATCCTGGACTGTTCGAAAGAAGTGTGGATACGATCTTCTATCACTGAGTATAGAGTCTCTTGCCCCGTAACTTATCTGAAAAATTTAAAAAAAGTATATAAATTGTGTTATTAAAAAAAAAAAAACTTGTTTCTGCAACCATATATATCATGTAGATTTACAATTTCAATTAAAAGATAATATTCTCAGAATACAGTCATGGTAAAAAGTGTTAGAACTCTTGAAATTGTTCCTGAAAATTAAGTATTTCTCCCAGAACATTATTGCAATTACATGTGTGTTGTTATACACATATCTGTTTCCTTTGTGTGTATTGGGACAACACAAAAAAACAGAGAACCAAAGACAAGTTGGACATTATTTTACACAAAACCCCCCAAATGGTCCAGTCAAAATTGTTCATACTCTCAACTTAATTTTTGGTTTCACACCCTTTGGAATAAATAGCTGCAATCAATCTCTTCCAATAACCATCAAAAAGCTTCTTACAAAATGGACGAATTAGAACTAATGTTGTTGGAGCATAATTATGACATGGTGGGGATATCTGAAACGTGGCTGGATGAGAGCCATGACTGGGCTGTTAACTGACAGGGTTATAGTCTGTTCAGAAATGACCGAATGGATAGGCGAGGGGTGGGGTGTGTCTATATGTAAAATCCGGCGTGATAATATAGGTGAATCTAATGAAAATGTAGAGTCCCTGTGGGTGGAGTTTAGTGGAGGGGAAAAAAAATAATAAATTACTGATGGGGGTTTGTTATAAATCTCCAAAAATAATGGAAGCAATGGAGAATATCCTCGTAAAGCAAATACATGAAGCTGCGACTCAAGGGGACGTCATTATTATGGGGGACTTCAACTACCCTGAAATAGATTGGGGAACGGAAACCTGCAGTTCCAGCAAAGGTAATCGGTTTTTGACAACTATGAGAGACAATTACCTTTCACAACTGGTTCAGGACCCAACAAGAAGGGGGGCACTGCTAGACCTAATATTAACCAACAGGCCAGACCGCAGAGCAAATATAAGTGTTGCGGGTCACTTGGGGAATAGTGATCACAAAATAATAAGTTTTCATGTTTCCTTTAATAAGGTGTGTAGTAGAGGGGTTACACAGACACTAAACTTCAGGTGGGCAAATTTCCAACGGATGAGAGAGGATCTTGGTGCAATTAACTGGGACGATATCCTGAGACACAAAAATACACAAAGAAAATGGGAGACGTTTATTAGCATCCTGGATAGGACCTGTGCACAGTATATACCGTATGGGAATAAACAAACTAGAAATAGGAGGAAACCAATATGGCTAAATAGAGCTGTAAGGGGCGCAATAAGTGACAAAAAGAAAGCATTTAGAGAATTAAAGGAAGTAGGTAGTGAGGAGGCATTAAATAAATACAGAAAAATTAAATAAAGTCTGTAAAAAGCAAATCAAGGCAGCAAAGATTGAGACAGAGAAACTCATTGCCAGAGAGAGTAAAAATAATCCCAAAATATTCTTTAACTATGTAAATAGTAAGAAACTAAAAAATGATAGTGTTGGCCCCTTAAAAATAGTCTGGGTGATATGGTGGATGAGGATGAGGAAAATGCCAATATGCTAAATGACTTTTTTTCATCAGTATTTACACAAGAAAATCCCATGGCAGACAAAATGACTAGTGATAAAAATTCCACATTAAGTGTCACCTGCTTAACTCAGCAGGAAGTGCGGCGGCGTCTAAAAATCACTAAAATTGACAAATCTCCGGGCCTGGATGGGATCCACCACGAGTACTGCAGGAATTAAGTACAGTCATTGATAGACCATTATTTTTAATCTTTAGAGACTCCATAATAACAGGGTCTGTACCACAGGACTGGCGAATAGCAAATGTGGTGCCAATATTCAAAAAGGGGACAAAAACTGAACTCGGAAATTATAGGCCAGTAAGCTTAACCTCTACTGTGGGTAAAATCCTGGAGGGCATTCTAAGGGATGCTATGCTGGAGTACCTGAGGAGGAATAACCTCATGACCCAGTATCAGCACGGGTTTACTAGGGACCGTTCATGTCAGACTAATTTGATCAGCTTCTATGAAGAGGTAAGTTCCGGACTGGACCAAGGGAACCCAGTGGATGTAGTGTATATGGACTTTTCAAAAGCTTTTGATACGGTGCCACACAAAAGGTTGATACATAAAATGAGAATAATGGGGATAGGGGAAAATATGTTCAAGTGCGTTGAGAGCTGGCTCAGGGATAGGAAACAAAGGGTGGTTATTAATGGAGCACACTCAGACTGGGTATCGGTTAGCAGTGGGGTACCACAGGGGTCAGTATTGAGCCCTCTTCTTTTTAACATATTTATTAATGACCTTGTAGGGGGCATTCAGAGACGAATTTCAATATTTGCAGATGACACTAAACTCTGCAGGGTAATCAATACAGAGGAGGACAATTTTATATTACAGGATGATTTATGTAAACTAGAAGCTTGGGCTGATAAATGGCAAATGAGCTTTAATGGGGATAAATGTAAGGTCATGCACTTGGGTAGAAGTAATAAAATGTATAACTATGTGCTTAATTCTAAACTCTGGGCAAAACCATCAATGAAAAAGACCTGGGTGTATGGGCGGATGACAAACTCATGTTCAGTGGCCAGTGTCAGGCAGCTGCTACAAAGGCAAATAAAATAATGGGATGCATTAAAAGAGGCCTAGATGCTCATGAGGAGAACATAATTTTACCTCTATACAAGTCACTAGTTCGACCACACTTAGAATACTGTGCACAGTTCTGGTCTCCGGTGTATAAGAAAGACATAGCTGAACTAGAGCGGGTGCAGAGAAGAGCGACCAAGGTTATTAGAGGACTGGGGGGGTCTGCAAAACCAAGATAGGTTATTACACTTGGGGCTATTTAGTTTGGAAAAACGAAGACTAAGGGGTGATATTATTTTAATGTATAAATATATGAGGGGACAGTACAAAGACCTTTCTGATGATCTTTTAATCATAGACCTGAGACAGGGACAAGGGGGCATCCTCTACGTCTGGAGGAAAGAAGGTTTAAGCATAATAACAGACGCGGATTCTTTACTGTAAGAGCAGTGAGACTATGGAACTCTCTGCCATATGATGTTGTAATGAGTGATTCATTACTTAAATTTAAGAGGGGACTGGACACCTTTCTTGAAAAGTATAATGTTACAGGGTATATATACTAGATTCCTTGATAGGGCGTTGATCCAGGGAACTAGTCTGATTGCCGTATGTGGAGTCGGGAAGGAATTTTTTTCCCCAAACTGGAGCTTACTATTTGCCACATGTTTTTTTTTGCCTTCCTCTGGATCAACATGTTAGGGCTTGTTAGGTTAGGCTATGTGTTAAACTAGATGGACTTAAAGTCTTCCTTCAACCTTATTAACTATGTTACTATGTATGACTACTCTTATATCTAAACATTTCTTTCAAATACATGCTGGCGATCTTACTCATTTTAAGTTTACAGGCATAGGTAGAAATAACAGTCCGCAATAGGGACAGGAAATACGTGTGAAACGCGCTGTATTTACGATCTGATAACATGGGAGCCATCGGGTTTTAACTTTAGAATTAGCTATAGATTTTGCAAGGTTTCATTCCTATAAATAATGGAGAGGGCTGTAACTTTTATTGGAGGTACACTTCAACTGTGAGGACAGAATCTTAAAAAAAAAAACAGAAAATCACATTGTATGATTTTTACATAATTAACATGCATTTTATTGCATGAAATAAGTATTTGATACATCAGAAAAACAGTGTTAGGGGTCGAGTTCCCGCTTCTGCACAGGGGGAATCTCGAGCCGCCTCCGCTGCGGTCTCCCATTCTTGTCCAGCCGCAGTGGAGTCTGCTCAGCAAAGACGTCGGTCCCAGCGTCTTGCTCATCCTCACTCTGTTCTGAGAGTTACTGCTGCTTCTCCAGTCTCTGCCATTAAAGTCAATGCTGGTCAGCAGCGAGCGGACTTCCCTGGGACTAAGTCCTTGTCTGCACGTACTGAGCATGCCCAGCATAAGGTCTCCCGTTGGAGATCGAGGGTCATGTGCTCAGGCTCTGCAGCACATTCCATTGGTCCTCTTTGCAGGCCCTGGAAGGGCAAGGGTGCTGTGGCCTCTTCCTGTGCTGCTGCTATATAAACTGCGCATGACCGCACGGCCATGCGCTAGTATTATCTGACAATTGCTTATGTGTGTATGTTGTGAGTGCAAGTCGTCCTTGGAAACCCCTACCCTATTGAATGTCTGTTCGCGGAAGGTGTATGGCTGCTATCTAGCGCCCGACTTAGCCTACAGCACTAAACACACATCTCAGCGTCCTGTAGCTGTGCCTGCCAGTACGGCGCCGTGCGCCTGCCTTGCGCTTTCCATACCCGAGTCTGGGTGGTTAGTGGCGTCCGTTAGTGCGGCATCGCTTGCACTCTTGTGCACTTATATTTCTTAAGGTTCTCTACACACCCTGTTGCGGTGTTACGCCAGCAAGGGTCTAATCGGGCTTCAATCCCTTCTGGGGTTAAGTCCGCTGACCACTTGCTCGCGCACTAGTGCGGTACTGCGGTCCTGTGAATTAACAGGATCGCTTTCTTCACGCTGGGTGAGGTTTAACCCACGCGTGTATACTTTAGTGTACCGCCATATTGTCTGCAAATTGCTAGCAGCAGGTTCTCACCTGCACGGTGGACCCCGGACTGCGAACGCACCTTTATCATCTGTCTAGGTGCGTTCCGCCAGTCCTAACAGAATACTAGCGCCAGGGTCTGGCTAGTAAAAATGGCGGACGACCAGCGTTTACAGCGGTACATCCAGCAGCTGGAGGGAAGGTTGGCGGCTCTTGAGCGTACAACCTCAGCTGTGGATGTCACTGCTGTAGCTGTGCAGGCTGCAAGTGTAGCCGCAGCCAGTTTGTCCACTGCCACCCCTGCTCCGACTTTATCCCGTCTCCCACTACCTGACAAGTTTGCTGGCGACAGCAAACATTGTCGTGGATTCGTGAGTCAGTGCTCTATACATCTTGAGCTCCTGGCGTCACGTTTTCCTACGGAGCGGGCGAGAGTGGGATTTATCCTATCTCTCTTGTCGGGCAGGGCGTTGGAGTGGGCAACGCCACTCTGGGAGCGAGATGATCGTGTGGTACAGAGTGCTCCTCTCTTCTTGGACACTCTGAAGCAGGTCTTTTTAGGGCCTCGGGTTACCCACGACACCGCACTCCAATTGTTGTCCATTACACAGGGTACCTCCGTGGTCAGCCAGTTTGCCATTCAGTTCCGGACTCTAGCTTCAGAGTTAGAGTGGCCAGACAAAGTTCTTATTCCGGTGTTCTGGAGGGGACTGGCAGACCACGTGAAAGACGCCTTGGCCACTAGGGAGATACCGGCCACACTGGAGGAACTTATTTCCGTGTCTACCCGCATCGACCTCCGTTTTCACGAGCGGAGGTTGGAGCGGACCCAGTGTAGGCAGAGGTTTCGGCTGGCTCCAACTTTCGCCAGACCTCTGGAATCTCCTGTCTTGGCGTCAGATTCTCATGAGGCCATGGAGGTTTCTCGAGCGGGACCTAAATCTCTAGCCGCTCGAGTACCCGTTGTTTGTAATAACTGTCGACAACATGGACATTACGCCAATAAATGTCCGCGGCGGTCGGGAAACGATCGCGTCTAGTGGCCATTGGGGGAGGTTCACTAGACACAGCAGCATTCTCCTCCAAACTGTCCTTTAAAGGGACAATCCTGTTAGGCTCCTCCACTCTTACAGTCGACCTTTGTGTGGATTCAGGAGCAGAGGGAAGTTTCATGTCCTCTGCTTTTGCTACACGTCATGCTATACCACTGGTCATGCTCGCCAAACCAATAACGGTTAGAGTTGTGAATGGGGCAACACTCCCACTGCAAATCACGCACCAGACAGTCCCGTTATCGCTGTCCATGTCTCCTTCCCACCAGGAGATTATTTCCCTTCTTGTCCTTCCTGAGGGAATGGATGAGATTTTGCTGGGAATACCCTGGCTCCGTTTCCACTCGCCACATATTGAGTGGTCCTCAGGGAAAATATTGGGCTGGAGTAAGTCATGTTTGGGCAGATGTGTGAGTGAGTGTGTACAGGTCTCTACTACCCAGGTACCCGCAGATCTCTCGTCGCTTCCCAGGTATTATTGGTGTTATGCAGACGTGTTCTCTAAAAAGGCTGCTGAGACTCTACCGCCCCATCGCCCTTACGACTGTCCTATCGACCTCTTGCCGGGAGCTGAACCTCCTAGGGGAAGGGTATATCCCCTCTCTCTCCCTGAGACGGAGGCTATGTCTCAATACATTCAGGAGAATTTAGCAAGAGGATTTATAAGGAAGTCAGTGTCTCCGGCAGGGGCGGGATTCTTCTTCGTGCAGAAGAAGAACGGAGAGTTACGTCCTTGCATCGATTACAGGGGTCTCAATGCTATCACCATTAAGAATAAATACCCGTTGCCCCTGATATCGGAGCTCTTTGACAGGTTAAGGGGAGCTAAAATATTCACCAAGTTAGATCTGCGGGGTGCCTACAATCTGATTCGTATCCGTGAGGGGGACGAGTGGAAGACGGCTTTCAATACCAGGGATGGGCACTATGAGTACCTGGTGATGCCTTTCGGGCTCTGTAATGCCCCAGCCGTTTTTCAGGACTTCGTCAACGATATCTTCCGGGATATGCTTTCTACCTCGGTCGTAGTCTATCTGGATGATATTCTCATCTTTTCTCCAGATATTGACTCCCACCGGAGAGATGTTGGCAGAGTCTTCGAACTCTTACGGGCAAATTCCTTGTATGCAAAGTTGGAGAAGTGTGTGTTTGAACAGGAGTCCTTGCCTTTCCTGGGCTATATTGTCTCGGCCCAGGGATTGGCTATGGATCCTGCCAAACTACAAGCAGTGATGGACTGGCAGGAACCCCATTCTCTTAAAGCGGTGCAGCGCTTTATGGGGTTCATAAATTACTATCGCCAGTTCATTCCCCACTTTTCAACTTTGGTAGCTCCCTTGGTATCCCTCACCAAGAAGGGAGCGAATCCCAAATTGTGGTCCGAAGGGGTCTCCAAGGCCTTCTCTTCTATAAAGACCCATTTTGCCAGCGCTCCTATCTTACATCGTCCCGATGTGGGTAAGCCATTCCTTTTGGAAGTGGATGCCTCATCCGTTGGTGCTGGAGCAGTCCTCTATCAAAAGGATGCTCAGGGTCGGAAGCATCCATGCTTCTTTTTCTCTAAGACCTTCACACCAGCGGAGAGAAATTACTCCATCGGGGATAGAGAGTTGTTGGCAATGAAGTTGGCCTTTTCTGAGTGGAGACATCTCTTGGAGGGTGCCCGATTCCCATTCCAGGTTTTCACGGATCACAAGAATTTGGTCTATTTACAAACAGCCCAGCGGCTGAATTCTCGTCAGGCCAGATGGTCCTTGTTTTTCTCCCGGTTCCACTTTACCCTACATTATCTCGCCGGGGAGAAGAACATTCGTGCCGACGCTCTCTCTCGCTCCTTCGTGTCAGCTGAGGAGGAGGAGGACGAGCCTCGGCTCATTGTCCCTTCGGAGAGTCTGAGAACTGTAGCTCCGGTTTCGCTGGAGTCTGTGCCCCCGGGCAAGACTTTTGTTCCCATCAATTTGCGTCCGGAGGTTCTCTCTTGGGCTCATTCGTCCAGAGTGGGTGGACACTTTGGGGCTAAAAGGACCTCTGAGCTACTGGCGAGGACGTACTGGTGGCCACATATGGTTCGTGACGTCGGAGACTACGTTCGGGCATGTGTCTCTTGTGCCAAGAATAAGTCTTCCCGACAACGGCCAGCTGGTTTGTTATACCCTCTGCCGGTGGCAGACAGGCCCTGGGAAATGGTCGGGATGGATTTTGTTGTGGGTTTGCCCAAGTCTCGTGGCTGTACCATTATTTGGGTAATCACCGACCATTTTTCTAAAATGGTGCATTTGGTGCCACTTCCCCGGTTACCTTCTGCACGGGCCTTGGCAGCGTTGTTTGTCAAACACATCTTTCGTCTTCACGGTATGCCAGACAAAATTGTCAGTGACCGAGGTCCCCAGTTTGCGTCTCGGTTCTGGAGAGAGCTTTGTCGTCTTCTCAGTATCGAGTTGAATCTCTCTTCGGCTTATCATCCCGAGACGAATGGGTTGGTAGAGAGAGCCAACCAGACCTTGGTCACATATCTGCGACATTTTGTTTCTGCTAAGCAGGATGACTGGGCATCTTTGCTACCGTGGGCGGAGTTTGCTCTTAACAATGCTGTCGCTGATTCCACTGGACAGACTCCATTCCTCCTTAACTATGGTCAGCATCCGAGGGTACCTGTGCCCATGCCCGTGTCTTCCGCCGATTCCAGGGTGGCAGACTGGGCTGTGGAGGCACGGGACATTTGGGATCGCACTCAGGATGCTATTCAGGCTTCCAAGGAGAGAATGAGGTCCTCCGCCGATGCACATCGGCGCCCCGCTCCAACCTTTGCTCCTGGCGACTTAGTGTGGCTCTCCGCCCGTAACATCAGGCTGCGAGTTGAGTCCACCAAGTTTGCACCTCGCTACTTAGGTCCTTTTAAGGTCCTCGAACAGGTTAATCCTGTGGTTTACCGTCTGGCCCTTCCTCCACGCCTGGGTATCACCGACACCTTTCACGTGTCCCTCCTTAAGCCCGTCTACATGTCCCGGTTTTCTGAGTCATCTACTGAGACGTCGGGTTCGTCTACGGACGATTACGAGGTGAACGCGATCTTGGGGTACAAGGTGGTTCGTGGCAAAAAATTTTATTTAGTGGACTGGAGGGGTTACGGCCCTGAGGATAGATCCTGGGAGCCTGCTGAGCACATTCGGGCTCCGCAGCTCATTGCTGCCTTCGAACGTAGCGAGGCCCAAGGAGGGGGGGGCCCTGGGAGGGGGGGGTAATGTTAGGGGTCGAGTTCCCGCTTCTGCACAGGGGGAATCTCGAGCCGCCTCCGCTGCGGTCTCCCATTCTTGTCCAGCCGCAGTGGAGTCTGCTCAGCAAAGACGTCGGTCCCAGCGTCTTGCTCATCCTCACTCTGTTCTGAGAGTTACTGCTGCTTCTCCAGTCTCTGCCATTAAAGTCAATGCTGGTCAGCAGCGAGCGGACTTCCCTGGGACTAAGTCCTTGTCTGCACGTACTGAGCATGCCCAGCATAAGGTCTCCCGTTGGAGATCGAGGGTCATGTGCTCAGGCTCTGCAGCACATTCCATTGGTCCTCTTTGCAGGCCCTGGAAGGGCAAGGGTGCTGTGGCCTCTTCCTGTGCTGCTGCTATATAAACTGCGCATGACCGCACGGCCATGCGCTAGTATTATCTGACAATTGCTTATGTGTGTATGTTGTGAGTGCAAGTCGTCCTTGGAAACCCCTACCCTATTGAATGTCTGTTCGCGGAAGGTGTATGGCTGCTATCTAGCGCCCGACTTAGCCTACAGCACTAAACACACATCTCAGCGTCCTGTAGCTGTGCCTGCCAGTACGGCGCCGTGCGCCTGCCTTGCGCTTTCCATACCCGAGTCTGGGTGGTTAGTGGCGTCCGTTAGTGCGGCATCGCTTGCACTCTTGTGCACTTATATTTCTTAAGGTTCTCTACACACCCTGTTGCGGTGTTACGCCAGCAAGGGTCTAATCGGGCTTCAATCCCTTCTGGGGTTAAGTCCGCTGACCACTTGCTCGCGCACTAGTGCGGTACTGCGGTCCTGTGAATTAACAGGATCGCTTTCTTCACGCTGGGTGAGGTTTAACCCACGCGTGTATACTTTAGTGTACCGCCATATTGTCTGCAAATTGCTAGCAGCAGGTTCTCACCTGCACGGTGGACCCCGGACTGCGAACGCACCTTTATCATCTGTCTAGGTGCGTTCCGCCAGTCCTAACAAACAGAAAGTTGTATTTGGTACAGAAACCATTGCAATTACAGAGGTCAGATGTTTCCTGAAGTTCTTGCCCAAGTTTGCACACAGTGCAGCAGGGATTTTGGCCCACTTCTCCATACAGAACTTCTCCAGATCTTTCAGGTTTTGGAGGCTGTCACTGGACACCATTGAATTTCAGCTCCCTCCAAAGATTTTCTATTGGATTCAGGTCTGGAGATTGGCTGGGCCACTCCAGGATGTTGAAACGTTTCATAAGGAGCAACACCCAGGCTGTGTGTTTCGGGTCATTGTCATGCTGAAAGACCCAGCCACCACCCATCTTCAATTCTCTCAGTGAGGGAAGGAGGTTGTTAGCCAAAATCTTGCTATATATGACTCCACCCTTCCTACCTTCAGCATAGTGCAGTCATCATATCCCCTTTGCAGAAAAGCACCTCCAAAATATGATGTTCATCATGTCTCATGGTTGGGATAGTGTTCTTGGGGTTTTACTCATCCTTCTTCTTCCTCCAAACACAATGAATTTAGTTGATCCCCAGAAATTATATTTTGGTCTCATCTGACCACACAACCTTCTCCCATGCCTCCTCTGTATCATTCAGAAGGTCATTGGTGAGCTTCAAATGGACCTGGACATGTGCTGGGCTGGCACAAACAGATGGACCTTGCATTCCCTGTGGGATTTTAATCCATGAAGGCATTGTGTTTTACTAACGGTAATGTTTGAGACTGTGGTCCCTGCTCTCTTCAGGTCATTGACAAGAACCTCCAGGGTAGCTCTGGACTGATTGTTGACCTTTCTCAGGATCATCCTTACCCCACGAGGCAAGATCTTGCATGGAGCCCAATACAGAGAATGATTGACAGTCATTTTGTATTTCTTCCATTTTATAATAATCGTGCCAACATTTGTTACCTTCTCACCAAGCTGCTTCCTATTTGTCCTTTAGCCAATCCCAACCTTGTGCAATTTTATCCCTGATGTCCTTACACAGCTCTTTGGTCTTGGCCATAGTGGAGAGGTTGGAATGTGATTGAGTGTGTGGACAAGTGTCTTTTGTACAGGAAACAAGTTCAAACAGATGCAAAGAATGTAGGTAATGAGTGCAGAGTAGGAAGGCTTCTTAAAGAAAAACTAAAAGTTCTGTGAGAGCCAGAATCCTTGCTGGTTGGTAGGTGATCAAATACCTATTTTTTAGTAACATAGTAACATAGTTAGCAAGGCCAAAAAGAGACATTTGTCCATCCAGTTCAGCCTATCATCCATCAGAATAAATCCCCAGATCTATGTCCTTCTAAAGAACCTAATAATTGTATGATACAATATTGTTCTGCTCCAGGAAGACATCCAGGCCTCTCTTGAACCCCTCGACTGAGTTTGCCATCACCACCTCCATAGGCAAGGAATTAAAGAATCTCAATTAAATGCAATTTATTTTTTTTAAAACTTACAATGTGATTTTCTGTTTTTTTTTTTAAGATTCTGTCTCTCACATATGAAGTGTACCTGCAATAAAATTACAGACTTTTCCATTCTTTGAAGGTGGGAAAACTTGCAAAATTGGCAGCATATCAAATATTTATTTTCCCCACTGTGTTTCTTTAGATCTCTTGGTTAATTTCATATATACAGTATATACACTACCGTTCAAAAGTTTAGGGTCTCTTAGAAATGTCCTTATTTTTAAAAGAAAAGTACAGTTTTTTCCAATGAAGCTAACATTAAATGGTTCAGAAATACACTCTACAGATTGTTAATGTGGTAAATGACTATTCTAGCTGCAAACGTCTAGTTTGTAATGCAATATCTTCATAGGTGTATAGAGGCCCATTTCCAAAAACCATCACTCCAGTGTTCTTCTGGTACTTTGTGTTTGCTAACTGTGTAAGAAGGCTAATGGATGGTTAGAATACCCTTGAAAACCCTTGGGCAAGTATGTTAGAACAGCTGAAAACAGTTTGGCTGATTCGAGAACCTATAAACCTGAACTTCCTTTGAGCTAATTGAGAATCTGGAGCATTATATTTATTGGTTCTATTAAACTCTAAAAATGGCCAGAAAAAAAAAAACTTTCATATGAAACTCGACAGTCTATTCTTGTTCTTAGAAATTAAAGCTATTCCATATGAGAAATTGATAAGAAACGGAAGATTTCCTACAACGGAGTGTACTACTCCCTTCAGAGGAGAGCACAAACAGGCTCTAACCAGAGTAGAAAGAGAAGTGTGAGGCCCCACTGCACAACTGAGCAACAAGACAAGTACATTAGAGTCTGTAGTTTGAGAAATCGACACCTCACAGGTCCTCAACTGGCAGCTTAATTAAATCCAACACGCAAAACGCCAGTGTCAATGTCTACAGTGAAGAGGCGACTCCGGGATGCTGGCCTTCAGGGCAGAGTGGCAAAGAAAAAGCCATATCTGAGACTGGCTAATTAAAGGAAAAGATTAATATGGGCAAAAGAACACAGACATTGGACAGAGGAAGGTTGGAAAACAGTGTTATGACAGACAAATCCAAGTTTGAGGTGTTTAGATGACACAGAAGAACATTTGTGAGATGCAGAACAACTGAAAAGATGTTGGAAGAGTGCCTGACGCCATCTGTCAAGCATGGTGGAGGTAATGTGATGGTCTGGGGTTGCTTTGGTGCTGGTAAAGTGGAAGATTTTTACAAGGTAAAAGGGATTTTGTATAAGGAAGGCTATCACTCCATTTTACAACTCCATGCCATACCCGGTGGACAGCGCTTGATTGGAGCCAATTTCATCCTACAACAGGACAATGACCCAAATCACACCTCCTAATTATGCAAGAACTATTTAGGGAAGAAGCAGCAGCTGGTATCTATCTGTAATGGAGCGGCCAGCGCAGTCACCAGATCTCAGCCCCATTGAGCTGTTGTGGGAGCAGCGTGACCGTATGGTGCAAAAAGTGCCCATCAAGCCAAACCAACTTGTGGAGGGGCTTCTGGAAACATGGGGTGAAATGTCTCCAGATTACCTCAGCAAATTAACTGCTAGAATGCCTAAGGTCTGCAATGCTGGAATTGCTGCAAAGGGAGCAAAGATTGAAGGAGAAAATTATTATTTCAAATAAAAATCTTTTTTTCGAACCTTGTCAATGTCTGGACTAGATTTTCAATTCATTTGGCGGCTCATTAGATTAATAAAAGTATGAGTTTTCATGGAAAACACAAAATTGTCTGTGTGACCCTAAACTTTTGAGCGGTAGTGTATATTTACAATAATAATGCAGTCTCTTGTATGTTTCTATGCCTGTTCCTTGTGACAAACGGTTTGAGCATATTGCCTGGAATTTTTTTCCCTTTATATGTGCTTATGAATTATTTTTTGACTACTTAACCTGAGGTTTATCACTCATCTGTGATGACTGCATCAGACAGACTAATTGTGTAATTTGATGCCACTCCTCTGTATTTTACCTCCCTATATTAGGATTCTGGTAATTCACAACTTACCGTATATACTCGAGTATAAGCTGACCCGAGAATAAGCCGACCCCCCTACTTTTGCCACAAAAAACTGGGAAAACTTATTGACTTGAGTATAAGCCTAGGGTAGGAAATGCAGCAGCTACCGGTGAATTTCAAAAATAAAAATAGATGCTCCATACCATTCATTATTGCCCCATAGATGCTCTGTATAAAGCTGTGCCACATATAATGCTCCATATTGTTCATTATTGCCCCATAGATGCTCCATATAAAGCTGTGCCATATATAATGCTCCATACTGTTCATTATTGCCCCATAGATGTGCCATTTAAAGCTGTGCCATATAGTGCTCTGCACCGTTCATTATTGTCCCATAGATGTGCCATATAGTGCTCTGCACCGTTCATTATTGTCCCATAGCTGTGCCATATAGTGCTCTGCACCGTTCATTATTGTCCCATAGCTGTGCCATATAGTGCTCTGCACCGTTCATTATTGCCCCATAGATGTGCCATAGAAAGCTGTGCCATATAGTGCTCTGCACCCTTCATTATTGTCCCATAGATGTGCCGTAGAAAGCTGTGCCATATAGTGTTCTTCCCCTGTTCATTATTGCCCCATAGATGTGCCATAGAAAGCTCTGCCATATAGTGCTCTGCACCGTTCATTATGGTCCCATAGATGTGCCATAGAAAGCTGTGCCATATAGTGCTCTGCACCGTTCATTATTGCCCCATAGATGTGCCATATAAAACTGTGCCATATAGTGCTCTGCACCGTTCATTATTGCCCCATAGATGTGCCATATAGTGCTCTGCACCGTTCATTATTGCCCCATAGATGTGCCATATAAAACTGTGCCATATAGTGCTCTGCACCGTTCATTATTGCCCCATAGATGTGCCATAGAAAGCTGTGCTACCGGTATATATAATGCAGCAGCTGCTGCAATAAAAAAAAATGCCATACTCACCTCTCTTGCTTGCAGCTCCTCAGCGTCCCATCCCGGCATCTCTCTGCACTGACTGTTCAGGCAGAGGGCGGCGCGCACACTATATGCATCATCGCGCCCTCTGACCTGCACAGTCAGTGCGGAGAGACGCCGGGAAGATGGAGCGGCGCCCGGCGTGTGGAACGTGGACAGGTGAATATGAAATACTTACAGTACCTGCTCCCGGCGTCCTGCTCCTTCTCTCAGACAGCTGGTCTCCGGGTGCCGCAGCCTCTTCCTCTATCAGCGGTCACCGTTACCGCTCATTAGAGAAATGAATATGCGGCTCCACCCCTATGGGAGTGGAGTCCATATTCATTTCTCTATTGAGCGGTCCCACGTGACCGCTGAACAGGAGAGGAGCTGTGGCACTCGGAGACCGTGGGACTGCAGGGACAGCGCCAAGAGCCCCGGAAGCAGGTAAGTATGCCTCAGCCCTCTCTCCCCCTCACCCGCCGACCCCACCGCCGACCGTGACTCGAGTATAAGCCGAGAGGGGCACTTTCAGCCCAAAAATTTGGGCTGAAAATCTCGGCTTATACTCAAGTATATATAGTATTAGGATATGACACAAGAATAAGAAATATGCTAGTTCTAAACACATTATCCTTTTGCTATTTTTTAAGTCCCCCTTTCCAATTCCCCTTTAACATGTTGTTGTTTCTTCATTAAACATGAAGTATTAAAATTGTACATATGTTTTATTTTGGGTCTGCTGTACTTTTTATATTGCTCCTGCAGTATCCAGTTATGCCTCTCCACGCCCTTTGTATAAATTAGACGGAGTACATTTGGAAGGAAACATTTCTATTAGAACGTACCTGTGTATATCCATACATACCCAATAACTGAGCCATTGGTAGGGTGGTGGCAGATCCTTGGTCTCCAATATAACCAGCTACATTATCATGGTCCATACATTAATAATTAGGAGCTGTTACTGAGTGTCCTTACAATATCTGCAGAACGTCCTTTAGAACTTCATTCACATTGCCATATGAATTATACAGATGATATCCCAGGGTGATGTTTGGAAGAATAGAAGGATTATATTGTATGAAATGTAATATGATTTTGTAGCTTTGCCTGTCAGACCCATGCTGCGGGCTAAAACCCCCCCTTCTCTGTGTGTTTCTGAATGTGTGTGTAGAAGAGATTTTATTGCTTCCAGCTCTGTGAGCAAAGGAATTTTTTACGATCGGCAGGGCCGGCGTCAGCACCCGGCGTACCCCGGCAAGTGCCGGAGCCCTGAGCAGGCAGGGGGCCCACTCGTTGTCAGGGACACTGGCGCGCTACAGTGCCATCCCCCGCAAGTGGACCCGCCCCACCTGCTCTGGGCCCTGGCACTTGCGTGTTATGACCTGGTGGTTAGGAGCACCCGGAATGACCTGATGGTTAAACTCACAGGACAAGCTCTGGGAAGTGGGAACTTTGCTGACCACAATCCCTAATCCTATCACACACACTAGAAATAGCCGTGGGGCGTACCTAACAGGCCTAGATGCCTCGGACACAGCCTAAGAACTAGCTAGCCCTAGAGATAGAAAATAAAGCCTACCTTGCCTCAGAGAAATTTCCCCAAAGGAAAAGGCAGCCCCCCACAAATATTAACTGTGAGTAAAGATGAAAGTCACAAACACAGAAATGAAACAGGTTTTAGCAAAGGGGAGGCCAGACTAACTAAATAGACAGAGGATAGGAAAGGTATCTTTGCAGTCAGCACAAAACTACAAAAGACCACGCAGAGTGTGCAAAAAGACCCCCGCACCGACTCACGGTGCGGAGGCGCCACCCTGCATCCCAGAGCTTCCAGCTAGCAAGACAAAATCATGAAAGCAAGCTGGACTAGAAAACCATGAACAGAAAATAACAAACGGGGACTTAGCTTCTTGCAGGAAGAGACAGGTCTCCAGAAAAATCCAAAAGTGACTGAACCAGCACAGGAACATTGACAGCTGGCCTGGAGTAATGATCTGAGTGGAGTTAAATAGAGCAGGCCAACCAAAGGATAAACCACGTCACCTGTGTAAGGAACCTCAGAAGCAGCAGCTTCACTCATAGCCACCAGAGGGAGTCCATGGACAGTACTCGCCGAAGTACCATTCACGACCACAGGAGGGAGTTCGACAACAGAATTCACAACAGTACCCCCCCCCTTGAGGAGGGGTCACCGAACCCTCACCAGAGCCCCCAGGCCGATCAGGATGAGCCAAATGAAAGGCACGAACTAGATCGGCAGCATGAACATCAGAGGCAACAACCCAGGAATGATCTTCCTGACCATAACCCTTCCACTTGACCAGGTACTGGAGTTTCCGTCTCGAAATACGAGAATCCAAAATCTTCTCCACCACATACTCCAACTCCCCTTCGACCAACACCGGGGCAGAAGGATCAACGGAGGGAACCATAGGCGCCACGTATCTCTGCAACAATGACCTATGGAACACATTATGGATGGCAAAAGAAGCTGGAAGGTCCAAACGAAATGACACAGGATTAAGAACTTCAGAAATCTTATATGGCCCAATGAAACGAGGCTTAAACTTAGGAGAGGAAACCTTCATAGGAACATGAGGAGATGACAACCAAACCAAATCCCCAACATGAAGTCGGGGACCAACACAGCGCCGGCGGTTAGCAAAACGTTGAGCCTTCTCCTGGGACAATGTCAAATTGTCCACCACATGAGTCCAAATCTGCTGCAATCTGTCCACCACCATATCCACACCAGGACAGTCCAAAGGCTCAACCTGCCCTGAAGAGAAACGAGGATGGAAACCAGAATTACAGAAAAAAGGAGAAACCAAAGTAGCCGAGCTGGCCATATTATTAAGGGTGAACTCAGCCAAAGGCAAGGACACCCAATCATCCTGATCAGCAGAAACAAAGCATCTCAGATATGTTTCCAAAGTCTGATTAGTTCGTTCGGTTTGGCCATTAGTCTGAGGATGGAAAGCCGAAGAAAAAGACAAATCAATGCCCATCTTAGCACAAAAGGACCGCCAAAACCTCGAAACAAACTGGGAACCTCTGTCAGAAACGATGTTCTCTGGAATGCCATGCAAACGAACCACATGCTGGAAAAACAATGGCACCAAATCAGAGGAGGAAGGCAATTTAGACAAGGGTACCAAATGGACCATCTTAGAGAAGCGATCACAAACCACCCAAATGACCGACATTCTTTGAGAAACAGGGAGATCCGAAATAAAATCCATGGAAATATGCGTCCAGGGCCTCTTCGGGACCGGCAAGGGCAAAAGCAACCCACTGGCACGAGAACAGCAGGGCTTAGCCCGAGCACAAGTCCCACAGGACTGCACAAAAGAACGCACATCCCGTGACAAAGAAGGCCACCAAAAGGATCTAGCCACCAAGTCTCTGGTACCAAAGATTCCAGGATGACCAGCCAACGCCGAACAATGAACCTCAGAGATAACTCTACTAGTCCATCTATCAGGGACAAACAGTTTCTCCGCTGGACAACGGTCAGGTCTATCAGCCTAAAACTTCTGCAGCACGCGCCGCAAATCAGGGGAGATGGCAGACAAAATTACCCCCTCTTTAAGAATACCCGTCGGCTCCGGAACACCCGGAGATTCAGGCACAAAACTCCTTGACAGGGCATCAGCCTTCACATTCTTAGATCCCGGAAGGTATGAAACCACAAAATCAAAACGGGAGAAAAAGAGCGACCATCGAGCCTGTCTAGGATTCAACCGTTTGGCAGACTCGAGATAAGTCAAATTCTTGTGATCCGTCAAGACCACCACGCGATGTTTAGCTCCTTCAAGCCAATGTCGCCACTCCTCGAATGCCCACTTCATGGCCAGCAACTCTCGATTGCCAACATCATAATTTCGCTCAGCAGGCAAGAATTTTCTAGAAAAGAAGGCACATGGTTTCATCACCGAGCCATCAGAACTTCTTTGCGACAAAACAGCCCCTGCTCCAATCTCAGAAGCATCAACCTCAACCTGAAACGGGAGCGAAACATCTGGCTGGCATAACACAGGGCAGAAGAAAAACGACGCTTCAACTCCTGAAAAGCCTCTACAGCCGCAGAGGACCAATTGACCACATCAGCACCTTTCTTGGTCAAATCAGTCAACGGTTTAGCAATACTAGAAAAATTAACGATGAAGCGACGGTAAAAATTAGCAAAGCCCAGGAACTTCTGCAGGCTCTTCAGAGATGCCGGCTGAGTCCAATCATAAATGGCCTGAACTTTAACAGGGTCCATCTCGATAGTAGAAGGGGAAAAAATGAAACCCAAAAATGAAACCTTCTGAACTCCAAAGAGACACTTTGACCCCTTCACAAACAAGGAATTCGGACGAAGGACCAGGAACACCATTCTGACCTGCTTCACATGAGACTCCCAATCATCCGAAAAGACCAAAATGTCATCAAAATATACAATCATGAATCTATCCAGGTACTCTCGAAAGATGTCATGCATAAAGGACTGAAACACAGATGGAGCATTAGAAAGCCCGAATGGCATAACCAGGTACTCAAAATGGCCCTCAGGCGTATTAAATGCTGTTTTCCATTAATCGCCTTGTTTAATTCGCACAAGATTATACGCCCCTCGAAGATCTATCTTGGTGAACCAACTAGACCCCTTAATCCGAGCAAACAAATCAGACAGCAGCGGCAAAGGATACTGAAATTTGACTGTGATCTTATTAAGAAGGCGGTAATCAATACAAGGTCTCAAAGAGCCATCCTTCTTGGCCACAAAAAAGAACCCTTCCCCCAATGGTGACGACGACGGGCGAATATGACCCTTCTCCAAGGATTCCTTTATATAACTCCGCATAGCGGCGTGCTCTGGCACAGATAAATTAAACAGACGGCCCTTAGGAAACTTACTACCAGGAATCAAATCAATAGCACAATCGCAATCCCTATGAGGAGGTAGGGCACCGGATTTGGGCTCTTCAAATACATCCCGGTAATCTGATAAAAACTCAGGGACTTCAGAAGGAGTGGAAGGCGAAATAGACAACAATGGAACATCACCATGTACCCCCTGACAACCCCAGCCGGACACAGACATAGATTTCCAATCTAACACTGGATTATGGACCTGTAGCCATGGCAACCCCAAAACGACCACATCATGCAGATTATGCAACACCAAAAAGCGAATATCCTCCTGATGTGCAGGAGCCATGCACATGGTCAATTGAGTCCAGTACTGAGGCTTATTCTTGGCCAAAGGCATAGCATCAATTCCTCTCAATGGAATAGGATACTGCAAGGGCTCCAAGAAAAAACCACAGCGCCTGGCAAACTCCAAGTCCATCAAATTCAGGGCAGCGCCTGAATCCACAAATGCCATAACAGAATAGGACGACAGAGAGCAAATCAGAGTAACGGACAAAAGGAATTTAGACTGTACAGTACCAATGGTAGCAGACCTAGCGAACCGCCTAGTGCGCTTAGGACAATCGGAGATAGCATGAGTGGATTCACCACAGTAAAAACACAGCCCATTCCGACGTCTGTGTTCTTGCCGCTCAGCTCTGGTCAAAGTCCTATCACACTGCATAGGCTCAGGCCTATGCTCAGAGAATACCGCCAGATGGTGCACAGCTTTGCGCTCACGCAAGCGCCGATCGATCTGAATGGCCAAGGACATAGACTCATTCAGACCAGCAGGCGTGGGAAATCCATCCTTAAGGGCTTCAGAAAGACCCTTTCTGAAAATTGCCGCCAGGGCACAGTCATTCCACTGAGTAAGCACAGACCACTTTCTAAACTTCTGACAGTACACCTCCGCTTCATCCTGACCCTGACACAAAGCCAGCAAGATTTTCTCTGCCTGATCCACTGAATTTGGTTCATCATAAAGCAATCCAAGCGCCAGAAAAAACGCATCAACTTCACGCAATGCAGGATCTCCTGGCGCAAGGGAAAATGCCCAGTCTTGAGGGTCACCACGCAACAAGGAAATAATGATTTTTACTTGTTGAACGGGGTCATCAGAGCAGCGGGGTTTCAAAGCTAGAAACAGTTTACAATTATTTTTGAAATTCAGAAGCTTAGCTCTATCTCCAGAAAATAAATCAGGAATAGGAATTCTAGGCTCTAACATAGGATTCCGAACCACAAAATCTTGAATGTTTTGTACCCTTGCAGTGAGATCATCCACACAAGAGGACAGACCTTGAATGTCCATCACTACACCTGTGTCCTGAACCACCCAAAATTCTAGGGGATAAGAAAGACAAAACACAGTGCAAAGAAAAAAAAATGGTCTCAGAGCTTCTCTTATCCCTCTATTGAGATGCATTAATACTTTGGGCCAGCTGTACTGTTATGACCTGGTGGTTAGGAGCACCCGGAATGACCTGATGGTTAAACTCACAGGACAAGCTCTGGGAAGTGGGAACTTTGCTGACCGCAATCCCTAATCCTATCACACACACTAGAAATAGCCGTGGGGCGTACCTAACAGGCCTAGACGCCTCGGACACAGCCTAAGAACTAGCTAGCCCTAGAGATAGAAAATAAAGCCTACCTTGCCTCAGAGAAATTTCCCCAAAGGAAAAGGCAGCCCCCCACAAATATTAACTGTGAGTAAAGATGAAAGTCACAAACACAGAAATGAAACAGGTTTTAGCAAAGGGGAGGCCAGACTAACTAAATAGACAGATTATAGGAAAGGTATCTTTGCGGTCAGCACAAAACTACAAAAGACCACGCAGAGTGTGCAAAATGACCCCCGCACCGACTCACGGTGCGGAGGCGCCACCCTGCATCCCAGAGCTTCCAGCTAGCAAGACAAAATCATGAAAGCAAGCTGGACTAGAAAACCATGAACAGAAAATAACAAACGGGGACTTAGCTTCTTGCAGGAAGAGACAGGTCTCCAGAAAAATCCAAGAGCGACTGAACCAGCACAGGAACATTGACAGCTGGCCTGGAGTAACGATCTGAGTGGAGTTAAATAGAGCAGCCAACCAAAGGATAAACCACGTCACCTGTGTAAGGAACCTCAGAAGCAGCAGCTTCACTCACAGCCACCAGAGGGAGTCCATGGACAGAACTCGCCGAAGTACCATTCACGACCACAGGAGCTAGTTCGACAACAGAATTCACAACACTTGCGATACTTACCACTCTCGGTTCCAGCGCTGCAGCATCTTCCATCCTCTGACTGTGAGGTTCAGGTCAGAGGGCGCAATGACATCACCAGTGTGCGCCCTCTGCCTGAGCAGTCGCAGTACAGAGAGCAGGAAGACGCCGACGGCGAGGAGTCCAGAGCAGAGCCGCGTCAAGCAATGAGAGGTGAGTATTTCATTTTCATTTTTTTTTTATATTTGGAAAAATACATGGGGACCATCAGAAGGGGCCCATATGTGGAGCATTATATGGGGCTAATTCTATATGGAGTATCTTATGGGGCTAATAATATAGGGAGCATCTTATGAAGCCAATTCTATAGGGAGAATTATCTGGGGCCAATTTAATATGGAGCCAATTTAATATGGAGCATCTTATTGGGCCAAATCAATATGGAGCAGTAAATGGGGCCAATTACATATGGAGCAGTATATGGGGCCAATAATATATGAAGCATCTCATGGGACTAATTATATATGGAGCATTTTATATGGACAATTATATATGGAGCATAATATGGGGCCAATTATACATGGAGCATCTCATGGGGACAATTATTTTTGGAACATTATATGGGGCCCATTCTGTATGGAGCATCATATGGGGCCCATTCTGTAAGAAGCATTACATGGGGCCCATTCATTTTGTGAATCCCCATCGGCGGATCTGTCAGCCACTGTAAGCATGAGCCTCCAATTCCAACAGGGACAGAGAGCCGATTTCTCTGGAACTGTGTGCCCCAACTAGCCAGAATTTAGTATCTATAGAGAGCTAATCTTAATACAAGATGGATGAGGGGTGTGTTATGACTCTGCCAGATTCTCCAGCGAAGATATGACAATTATAAAAATGGTTGGAGAAAACTGTACAGCTGAGGAAAGAGGAGGGCGATCTTAACTCAACCCCTTTAGTGATGTCACGAGGCTGGAGCTTATAAGTCTTTACACTTAACCCAGCCTTTAGTCTGAGTCTGAGTCTTTCCTGAGGAGCTGTTCCTATCCAGACCTCCTGATGCACTGGGACATTTGGGGTTCCGCCTACCAGCATGGTTTTGCCTGAAATGAACTGAGAACATGTGAGTTTTACCTTTTCTCATTTAATCCTTTTATTTTATAATTACTTTGTTCATATTTTCAATTGTCTCATACTGTAACATCTTTATATACCTTTGTAAACACTGCCTTAATCTTTCGGAGTAAAATATTTAATACTAGTTTTGTTCTCCTGCTCTAAAACTTACCCTAAGTCTTCTGAAGGGAATTATGCTACTGTTTTGGGTTAGCTTCAGACCCGCTTAATTGAAGCTGGTGGCAGCATACCGTGTGCTGTGCCTTTGAAAGTCGTTGTAGCGAAGGCGGCATTGATAATTATTGTTCCTGCCTGAGTGAGAGTAGTTATATCGCCTCGCTGCAGTGTGCCCAATAGCCAGTACATAGTAGGCAGCCTTTCTGGTGACTAATAACCCTAGGTGCAGTACCAAATCTGACCTGATGGTAATGGGGGCACCACAGAGCTGCAAGTTCAAGCGGAACTGTAAAGGGGGATATACATAAATCCCTGCAGTTTGTGGTATATTGAAGAGCAGTGGGATAACTAAAATAAGGCCCTGCTGTAAACTAAGAGGTCAATAGCCTTGTGTGTGTTTTTTCATCACGTTGATATTATACAAAAAGCAACCGGTGCACCGCCATAGAGCTAATATGTATATAGGGGGTGCAACACAGTAGAAAAACCTGAATAGAAAACGAAGAAGAAAAAAAAGACTCTACTATAAGATGCACACCACCCAACATAATATAACAAAATACAAATTTTATTGGCACAAATATTAAAACACAATTAAAAACACTATGTTGCTTGCAATCCACTAGAATACATAGTATATTTCCTACAAAATATATCCATATTCCAGCCTAAAACGCAGATACAACAATATAATAATCTGTATACCATATAAGGTTCAAGAACACCCTGCCTAATGGCTCATGGGGTATCTAAATGTATATGGACACCAATAATCAGAACCATGCAAGGGTTAACAAAAATGCCGTAAACCGATACAAACCAGCGTTTGATGAGAACAGGCTGGAGGATACAGGAGGGTTTAGCAAGTCATAGCCCCACGCGTATCGCCTCCCGAATGAGGCATCGTCAGGGGAAGTACAAAGAACGCCAATTCCAAAGTATATCTAATATATAATTGCCTAGAATACTACTTCCTGCAATTTGTGCCAACTTCCGTGGCTTTGTCCGGAGCTAATGTCCGGAGCTAATGTCCGGAGCTAATGTCCGGAGCTAATGTCCGGAGATTAATTGCCTAGAATACTACTTCCTGCAATTTCTGCCAACTTCCGTGGCTTTGTCCGGAGCTAATGTGCGGATATAATGTCCGGAGATAAGTGACGTCAACAGTGTCCAGTGTCTGATTGGTTGCCGCCTGCTGCGAGCGACCAATCAGAAACGTGCCGTACTGTGACACACTCCGCCCGCCATTTTGGTGTGATTTTTGAATTTTTACCTCACAGCAAGTTTCTACTGCGTGGAGGCGGGCCCAGTGACGTTGCTCTTCAAGCTCCTGCCGAATTTTGTCAAAAAAATGATAATACCATTTACCAAAACTATATATATTTAGTTGTGAAGTGGTTCAGTGACATTTTCACACCAATTTTGAACTTTTGTTTGGTGTTTTCTCCATATACTGCCTATTATTTTTGTTCTTTCTTACTATTATTTATTAATTATATTATTCTTACATTTGAATAAATAAAGTATATATGGATTCTAGACTCCCGATTCTTTAGAATCGGGCTGCCATCTAGTATACATATAAATAATCAATATTCTATAGCCTACCGGTGTGGAGCCGTATATCGCCAAGGAGCCCGGACCGACGCGCTAGCCCTCATCACGCTGGAAGAGCGAGGCTATGACTCACTACTGCCCAGAATTCCCAGCGGCAGAGTGATAGGGCAAGATCCATAGCAGCCAATAGGCTGCAAAGAAAGACCGCGCATGCGCACACGGCTAACAACGCTCAGGATCAGACATGGACAAAGTGGGCAGAACACAAAGCAGCGAATACGCTGCAAAGAACGAGACTGTGTGGGCAGACACAACAGTGTCAATATAATAATATGGAACAATCAGGGAAATACCCTTGATCTAAGCATACCGGCCATAGAGACATGGACCGACCAGCTGCGCATGAGTGTAGTCCCGAATCCCACACTCGTAAAAGGAAGATGTAAGGGGGGGTATGTAACCAGCATAGGAAGGGAGGGGGGAAGGAGAGAATATAAATAAGAGTGAGAAGACTCAAAATATATATATGGAAAGGTATATCAGCTGTTAGATATAAAATATAAAAAACCCAAAAAACGGATTTAAAAATCTGATCCTGCCTTTCTAATTAAGGAGGCCGATAAGGGGGGGAATGTGGTCTTGTGGCCACATACCCTCTACTTAGAGGAGGCCCACTGCCAATTGGACAATATCCGCTTTTATAGGAGGTTGCCGTCTGACCCAACGGATTTTTTCTGCTAGGTTAAGGAGTCTTTTGGATAGGGCCAAGGAGTTGGGGATTATCAACAGCCACAAATTTGATTTCATGTGGGTCGAACATCCGATGACAGCTACCTTTTATCTTTATGCACCTAAGGTGCATAAAGATCTTTGCAGACCTCCTGGCCGCCCGATCGTGGCCAGTATTGGTAGCTTATGTGAGAAGATCTGTACATATGTGGACCACTTTCTCCAACCCCTGGTCAGGACATTACCTTCTTTTATATTGGATTCCTCTAGCTTTATCAAGAAGTGCCAAGAGATCACGTTGTCATCTGAGGTCTTTCTAGTCACATGTGATGTAGAAGCCATCTATTCAAATAGGTCATCTTCCAGCGTGATGAGGGCTAGCGCGTCGGTCCGGGCTCCTTGGCGATATACGGCTCCACACCGGTAGGCTATAGAATATTGATTATTTTTATGTATATATACTTTGGAATTGGCGTTCTTTGTACTTCCCATGACGAAGCCTCATTCGGGAGGCGATACGCGTGGGGCTATGACTTGCTAAACCCTCCTGTATCCTCCAGCCTGTTCTCTTCAAACGCTGGTTTGTATCGGTTTACGGCGTTTTTGTTAACCCTTGCATGGTTCTGATTATTGGTGTCCATATACATTTAGCTACCCCATGAGCCATTAGGCAGGGCGTTCTTGAACCTTATATGGTATACAGATTATTATATTGTTGTATCTGCGTTTTAGGCTGGAATATGGATATATTTTGTAGGAATTATACTATGTATTCTAGTGGATTGCAAGCAACATAGTGTTTTTAATTGTGTTTTAATATTTGTGCCAATAAAATTTGTATTTTGTTATATTATGTTGGGTGGTGTGCATCTTATAGTAGAGTCCTTTTTTCTTCTTCTTCGTTTTCTTTTCATCACATTGAAGCAGTGGAGGGATAACTAAGATAAGCCCCCTGCACATGTGATAGCCGTCTGTTGGCCTAAAGTCACCCCGATCCGTGACGTAGGGGTGACGGTCACGGTGTGAATCGTGACAAATTGGTGGCAGCGGTGGAATCTCTTAGAGCATTAGTGATTTGGCTTGAGCAATCATTCTTCTCACTAAAAACTTGCAAAGTTCTTGCGAGGACTCTGCGCAAATAAGTTTGGAGAACGAACTCAGTGTTTCTTAGTCCTGAGACAATTGTTTTTACTGGTAATTATCCCCTACCTTTCTCTTTGTTTTTCAGTCCTATCTTTTATTTGGCAACCATGGCTGCAATGGGAGAAGAGTGGTATAAGCAGCTTAAGAAAGACACTCTTATTGCCCTGTGCGGGGTGTGGCAGATTGACACCACGAACAAAAACAAAGGCCAACTGGTCGCGGCTCTGGTGCGACGGGAAACTGGCCAGAGCCCTGTAGGCGCAGAACCCGGCCCAAGCAGAGGGGGTGCTGCAGCAGAGGTCATAGTAACATAGTAACATAGTAACATAGTTAGTAAGGCCGAAAAAAGACATTTGTCCATCCAGTTCAGCCTATATTCCATCATAATAAATAAATACCCAGATCTACGTCCTTCTACAGAACCTAATAATTGTTCCCAGGTGCCTTCTGGGAGAAGCGAAGTCTCCCTAAGCTAGAAGATCGTTGGGTACAGCCGGGACCAGCTGCTTCGAAAGCATCACCAAACCAGGGATTCAAGCTTCAGGAGGCTAATTTGCATATTCCAGGTGCCTTCTGGGAGAAGCGAAGTCTCCCTAAGCTAGAAGATCGTTGGGTACAGCCGGGACCAGCTGCTTCGAAAGCATCACCAAACCAGGGATTCAAGCTTCAGGAGGCTAATTTGCATATTCCAGGTGCCTTCTGGGAGAAGCGAAGTCTCCCTAAGCTAGAAGATCGTTGGGTACAGCCAGGACCAGCTGCTTCGAAAGCATCACCAAACCAAGGATTCAAGCTTCAGGAGGCTAATTTGCATATTCCAGGTGCCTTCTGGGAGAAGCGAAGTCTCCCTAAGCTAGAAGATCGTTGGATCGTTAGAAGATTCTCCCAATATTGTATCATACAATTATTAGGTTCTGTAGAAGGACGTAGATCTGGGTATTTATTATAATGGAATATAGGCTGAACTGGATGGACAAATGTCTTTTTTCGGCCTTACTAACTATGTTACTATGTTACTATGATACAATATTGTTCTGCTCCAGGAAGACATCCAGGCCTCTCTTGAACCCCTCGACTGAGTTCGCCATCACCACCTCCTCAGGCAAGCAATTCCAGATTCTCACTGCCCTAACAGTAAAGAATCCTCTTCTATGTTGGTGGAAAAACCTTCTCTCCTCCAGACGCAAAGAATGCCCCCTTGTGCCCGTCACCTTCCTTGGTATAAACAGATCCTCAGCGAGATATTTGTATTGTCCCCTTATATACTTATACATGGTTATTAGATCGCCCCTCAGTCGTCTTTTTTCTAGACTAAATAATCCTAATTTTGCTAATCTATCTGGGTATTGTAGTTCTCCCATCCCCTTTATTAATTTTGTTGCCCTCCTTTGTACTCTCTCTAGTTCCATTATATCCTTCCTGAGCACCGGTGCCCAAAACTGGACACAGTACTCCATGTGCGGTCTAACTAGGGATTTGTACAGAGGCAGTATAATGCTCTCATCATGTGTATCCAGACCTCTTTTAATGCACCCCATGATCCTGTTTGCCTTGGCAGCTGCTGCCTGGCACTGGCTGCTCCAGGTAAGTTTATCATTAACTAGGATCCCCAAGTCCTTCTCCCTGTCAGATTTACCCAGTGGTTTCCCGTTCAGTGTGTAATGGTGATATTGATTCCCTCTTCCCATGTGTATAACCTTACATTTATCATTGTTAAACCTCATCTGCCACCTTTCAGCCCAAGTTTCCAACTTATCCAGATCCATCTGTAGCAGAATACTATCTTCTCTTGTATTAACTGCTTTACATAGTTTTGTATCATCTGCAAATATCGATATTTTACTGTGTAAACCTTCTACCAGATCATTAATGAATATGTTGAAGAGAACAGGTCCCAATACCGACCCCTGCGTTACCCCACTGGTCACAGCGACCCAGTTAGAGACTATACCATTTATAACCACCCTCTGCTTTCTATCACTAAGCCAGTTACTAACCCATTTACACACATTTTCCCCCAGACCAAGCATTCTCATTTTGTGTACCAACCTCTTGTGCGGCACGGTATCAAACGCTTTGGAAAAATCGAGATATACCACGTCCAATGACTCACCGTGGTCCAGCCTATAGCTTACCTCTTCATAAAAACTGATTAGATTGGTTTGACAGGAGCGATTTCTCATAAACCCATGCTGATATGGAGTTAAACAGTTATTCTCATTGAGATAATCCAGAATAACATCCCTCAGAAACCCTTCAAATATTTTACCAACAATAGAGGTTAGACTTACTGGCCTATAATTTCCAGGTTCACTTTTAGAGCCCTTTTTGAATATTGGCACCACATTTGCTATGCGCCAGTCCTGCGGAACAGACCCTGTCGCTATAGAGTCACTAAAAATAAGAAATAATGGTTTATCTATTACATTACTTAGTTCTCTTAGTACTCGTGGGTGTATGCCATCCGGACCCGGAGATTTATCTATTTTAATCTTATTTAGCCGGTTTCGCACCTCTTCTTGGGTTAGATTGGTGACCCTTAATATAGGGTTTTCATTGTTTCTTGGGATTTCACCTAGCATTTCATTTTCCACCGTGAATACCGTGGAGAAGAAGGTGTTTAATATGTTAGCTTTTTCCTCGTCATCTACAACCATTCTTTCCTCACTATTTTTTAAGGGGCCTACATTTTCGGTTTTTATTCTTTTACTATTGATATAGTTGAAGAACAGTTTGGGATTAGTTTTACTCTCCTTAGCAATGTGCTTCTCTGTTTCCTTTTTGGCAGCTTTAATTAGTTTTTTAGATAAAGTATTTTTCTCCCTATAGTTTTTTAGAGCTTCAATGGTGCCATCCTGCTTTAGTAGTGCAAATGCTTTCTTTTTACTGTTAATTGCCTGTCTTACTTCTTTGTTTAGCCACATTGGGTTTTTCCTATTTCTAGTCCTTTTATTCCCACAAGGTATAAACCGCTTACACTGCCTATTTAGGATGTTCTTAAACATTTCCCATTTATTATCTGTATTCTCATTTCTGAGGATATTGTCCCAGTCTACCAGATTAAGGGCATCTCTAAGCTGTTCAAACTTTGCCTTCCTAAAGTTCAATGTTTTTGTGACTCCCTGACAAGTCCCCCTAGTGAAAGACAGGTGAAACTGCACAATATTGTGGTCGCTATTTCCTAAATGCCCAACCACCTGCAGATTTGTTATTCTGTCAGGTCTATTAGATAGTATTAGGTCTAAAAGTGCTGCTCCTCTGGTTGGATTCTGCACCAATTGTGAAAGATAATTTTTCTTGGTTATTAGCAGAAACCTGTTGCCTTTATGGGTTTCACACTGAATGCCGGCCCCACCAGCAACCAGGGCGAAGTAGACCCCCACCTACTGGCGGCCTTGGAAGAATTTCCCACTGATGACCATGATGGCCGTCTACAGCTGATTCAGCAATACCGGCAGGAGGCCCGAGCCGAGCCAGAGGTCCAGCGAGAGGCTGAGAGAGCCAAGCGCCAAGCCCAGCGAGTCCATGAACTGGAGATAATCCGACAGGGGGGATATCCTCCACTTCCCAGAACGTGAGCCCTGCAGCGCTCAGATACCGAAGCCCCGGCCCGATCACTTTCCTGTTATGGAAAAGGACGGGGACTTGGACACTTTTCTGCGGGCATTTGAGAAAGCCTGCAGGCAGTACCAGCTGCCTACACAAGAATGGGCACGATACCTGACCCCAGGGCTGAGAGGCAAAGTTCTGGAGGCGTTTGCTGCCCTCCCACAAGAACAAGATGGTGACTATGGGGCCATCAAGCAGGCCCTGATAGCCAAGTACCAGCTTACACCTGAGGTTTACCGTAGAAAGTTCTGGAACCTCCAACGTGGCCCACATGACAGCTACGGCGATGTGGTGCATGGACTCAGGACCCACTTTAACCAGTGGATCCAAGGACTGTCAGTGACCACCTTTGAGCAGCTAGGTGACCTGATGATCAAAGACCAGTTCTTACATCTTTACCCAGCTGAGGTGCGACAGTTCGTGATGGACAGAGAACCCAAAGACATGACGAAAGCAGCGCAGATTGCCGATGCCTATGAGGCCATCCATAGATCGGAAGTGCGGAAGCCTGTCACCACCAGCTAGAGAGGGGGTAAGCCTGCAACCAACACCAGTACCCCTGCCAGCCAACACACCAGAGGTCCTGTCCCCATGGCCAACAGTACCAGACCTACCACCGAACCTTGCCAGTGTTTCTTCTGCAAGCGGACTAGCCATATCAGTCCCTACTGTCCAGACAAGGAGAAGAACCCCCCATCCAAGGCCCCAGGGCCTAATGCAGCAGTTCTTTTGTTGGGTGGTGTGGCTGGGATGGTGTGTGACAACGTACAGCACATCACCGTGGGAGGCCATGTCGCTACAGGCCTCAAGCACACCGGGGCTGAACGGACCCTCATCTGACCTGAACTGGCGGCCCCTGAAGAAATCATTCCGGGGAAAACCCTAACTGTCACTGGGATTGGGAGCATCAGCTGTCCCTTGCCAATGGCCTGGGTTTATATTGATTGGGGTGCCGGGAGGGGGGTGAAGGAAGTGGGGCTGTGTGATAATTTGCCCACTGATGTTTTGTTGGGGACTGATTTGGGGAGGATGGTTGCATACTACGTCCCTGACACCCCTCCCCAATCTGCTAATAAGGGTAACATTAACCCTGATAATGATGATGATGATGATGAGGGGAAATTGCATGTGTTACCTGACCATGCTTTATCTTGTAATGATGCATCTGATAACAATTTTTCCCTATTATTGATGGTGAAAATGTTGTACATTTGCCAACTGAACCTGATGATTATTTTTCTGTAAAAGTTGATGTGTCCATAGGTACAGGAATGCTCAGCCCCATCGCTCTGCGGAGTGATACGGCTGAGGAACCCCTAGCAGGGGCAAGTGTCGGTGCTACAGGAAATGGGGAGATGCATGGGAACCATGAGGAAGGTGATGCCATGAAAATGACCAGTGCCACCGAGGAAGGTAACTGGCTCATAAGTAGCACTGCCCCTGGAGTGTTGGGGGTGGATGGGGAGGTAGAGTCCATAGCAGCGTCGGCTGATGGGTCTGTGGAAATTCCCGGGGAGACAGCCTATGTAGCTGCTGTCACCAGCAGTCAGAGTGCCCGGAGCGCAGATAACTGTCTGCCTTCCGGACCCTCCTCAGTCATCTTTGTGACTGAACCAGAGGTGGACCCAGAGCAGGTCCCAGAGGGTTCCCATGGGGAAGGGACCCTCACTTCTGGCTTCCCCTAGCCAGGAGTTTCAGGTGGCTCTGCATGCAGATTCGAGCCTAGAGAGTTTGAGACAACTCGCCGAGACACCCACCTCCGTGACTGATTAGGTTAGGGTGTTCTGAGAACGAGGAAGGTTTTACCGGGAGACAGTACCCAGAGAATAACAAAAGGAGTGGTTGAGGGAAAGACAGCTGGGTGTCCCGATGCAATTCCGGGGTGAGTTGTTACGGATTGCCCATGAGATCCCGCTAACTGGACACTTGGGGATCAGCAAAACTAAGGCCTGGCTGTCTCAACACTTCTATTGGCCTAAGATGGGGACAGATGTGTCAAACTACTGCCGCTCCTGTATCACCTGTCAAAGATTGGGGAAGGCGGGCCTGCTCTTAAGGCTCCCCTGATCCCTTTGCCAGTGATAGAGGAGCCTTTCCAGAGGATCACGGTGAACATCCCCAGCAGCTCTGGAAAGCAATACATCCTTACTGTGGTAGACTACGCTACCCGGTACCCAGATGCAGTAGCTCTGTCGTCAACTAGAGCAGATAAGGTGGCGGATGCCCTGTTGGCTATCTTTTCACGTGTAGGATTTCCCAGGGAGATGCTTACTGATCAAGGGACCCAATTCATGTCTCGCCTAATGGAGGCTCTCTGTAAGAGAATGCAGGTGAAGAACCTGGTATCGAGTGCGTATCACCCACAGACCAATGGCTTGTGTGAACGCTTCAATGGTACCCTCAAACAGATGCTATGCATGCTGGTTGAGACCCAAGGGCGCGATTGGGAGCGGTACCTACCACACCTGCTATTCGCTTACCGAGAGGTTCCGCAGGCCTCGAAGGGGTTCTCCCCCTTCGAGCTCCTGTACGGCAGGCGAGTCCGGAGATCCCCTGGGTTGGTCAGAGAATCCTGAGAAGAGGAGCTGAACCCTTTTGAAGTGTCCATAGTGGAGTATGTCATGCGCTTCCGTGACAAGATGCAGACCTTGACGCAGTTCATGTATGACAACATGACGCAGGCTCAGGCTGACCAGAAGCACTGGTACGACAAGAACTTCCAGGAGCGGACCTACCACATGGGTCAAAAGGTGTGGGTGCTGGTCCCCGTGCCAAAGGATAAGCTTCAGGCAGCCTGGGAGGGCCCGTACGTCGTCCACCAACAGCTCAACCCGGTCACCTACGTGGTCATACTTGACCACGCTTGGGGTAGGCAAAAGGTCTTTTACGTCAACATGATGAAGACTCATCACGAACGTGAACCTTTCGTCCTACCGGTTTGCCTGAAGATGGGGAGAAAGGCACCCTCCAGGACATGCTGGCCCAAGCCAAGACCGGTGGGTCCATCGAGGATGTGGAGGTAAGCGCCTCACAAACCAAACCCCAGCGGTCGCAGTTGCGGACCAAGTTGGAACCCTTCTGGGCCAGTGTTAAGGACTGGCGGAACGCACCAAGTATAGATGGTAAGAAACTAGGTGCGTTCGCAGTCCGAGGTCCACCGTGCAGGTAAAAGACCCTGCAGCTAGCAAGACGGACAATATGGCGGTACACTAAAGGATACACGCGTGGGTTAAACCTCACCCAGCGTGAAGAAAGCGATCCTGTTAATTCACAGGACCGCAGTACCGCACTAGTGCGCGAGCAAGTGGTCAGCGGACTTAACCCCAGAAGGGATTGGAGCCCGATTAGACCCTTGCTGGCGTAACACCGCAACTGGGTGTGTAGAGAACCTAAAGAAATATAAGTGCACAAGAGTGCGAGCGATGCCGCACTAACGGACGCCACTAACCACCCAGACTCGGGTATGGAAAGCGCAAGGCAGGCGCACGGCGCCGTACTGGCAGGCACAGCTACAGGACGCTGAGATGTGTGTTTAGTGCTGTAGGCTAAGTCGGGCGCTAGGTAGCAGCCATACACCTTCCGCGAACAGACATTCACTAGGGTAGGGGTTTCCAAGGACGACTTGCACTCACAACATACACACATTAGCAATTGTTAGACAATACTAGCGCATGGCCGTGCGGTCATGCGCAGTTTATATAGCAGCAGCACAGGAAGTGGCCACAGCACTTTTGCCCTTCTAGGACCTGCCAAGAGGACCAATGGAATGTGCTGCAGAGCCTGAGCACATGACCCTCGATCTCCAACGGGAGACCTTACGCTGGGCATGCTCAGTACATGCAGACAAGGACTTAGTCCCAGAGAAGTCCGCTCGCTGCTGACCAGCACTGACTTTAATGGCAGAGACTGGAGAAGCAGCACTAACTCTCAGAACAGAGTGAGAATGAGCAAGACGCTGGGACCGACGTCCTTGCTGAGCAGGCTCCACTGCGGCTGGACAAGAATGGGAGACCGCAGCGGAAGTGGCTCGAGATTCCCCCTGTGCAGAAGCGGGAACTCGACCCCTAACATTACCCCCCCTCCTAGGGCCCCCCCCTCCTTGGGCCTCGCTACGTTCGAAGGCAGCAATGAGCTGCGGAGCCCGAATGTGCTCCACAGGCTCCCAGGTTCTATCCTCTGGACCATGACCCTTCCAATCCACCAAATAAAATTTTTTGCCACGTACCACCTTGCTTCCCACAATAGCATTCACCTCAAACTCATCCGTGGATGAACCCGATGTCCCAGCAGATAACTCAGAAAACCGAGACAAACGAACGGGCTTTAAGAGGGAAACGTGAAAGGTATCGGTGATACCAAGGCGTGGAGGAATGGCCAAACGGTAAACCACAGGGTTGACCTGTTCCAGAACTTTAAACGGGCCAATGTAGCGAGGAGCAAACTTAGTGGACTCAACTCGCAGCCTGATGTTACGGGCGGAGAGCCACACTAAGTCGCCGGGAGCAAAGACCGGAGCGGGACGCCGGTGTGTATCAGCCGAAACCCTCATTCTCTCCTTGGAGGCCCGAATGGCATCCTGTGTGCGGTCCCAGATGTCCCGTGCCTCCACCGCCCAGTCTGCCACCCTAGAATCGGTGGATGACACGGGCATGGGCACAGGAACACGCGGATGCTGGCCATAATTAAGGAGAAAAGGAGTTTGGCCAGTGGAATCGGCTACGGCGTTGTTCAAGGCAAATTCCGCCCAAGGTAGCAAAGATGCCCAGTCATCCTGCCTAGCGGAGACGAAATGTCGCAAATATGTCACCAGAGTCTGGTTGGTTCTCTCCACCAACCCATTCGTCTCGGGATGATATGCGGAGGAGAGGTTTAACTCTATGCTGAGCAAACGGCAGAGCTCTCTCCAAAACCGAGACGCGAACTGGGGACCCCGATCGCTGACAATCTTATCAGGCATACCATGCAATCGGAAAACATGCTTCATGAACAACACCGCCAAGGCCCGTGCTGAGGGTAACCGAGGAAGCGGTACCAAATGTACCATCTTAGAGAAATGGTCGGTGACAACCCAAATAATGGAGCAGCCACGCGACTTGGGTAAGCCCACCACAAAGTCCATTCCGACCATCTCCCAGGGCCTGTCTGCCACCGGTAGAGGGTAAAGCAACCCAGCAGGCCGTTGCCGAGGAGACCGATTCTGGGCGCAAGAAACGCACGCCTGAATATAGTCCTTGACATCTCGGACCATATGCGGCCACCAATATGTTCTCGCCAAAAGCTCAGAAGTCCTCTTGTTCCCAAAATGCCCACCCACTCTGGAGGAGTGAGCCCAAGAGAGAACCTCCGGTCGCAAGTTAGCTGGCACGAAAGTCTTGCCCGGGGGCACAGACTCCAGCGAAACCGGAGCTACAGTTCTCAAGCTCTCAGGCGGGACAATAAGCCGAGGCTCCTCCTCCTCCTCCTCAGATGACACTACGGAGCGGGAGAGAGCGTCGGCACGAACGTTCTTCTCCCCGGAGAGAAAATGGAGGGTAAAATGGAACCGGGAGAAAAACAGGGACCATCTAGCCTGGCGAGAATTTAGCCGCTGGGCCGTCTGTATATACACCAAGTTCTTGTGGTCAGTGAAGACTTGGAAGGGAAAGCGAGCTCCCTCCAAGAGGTGTCTCCACTCTGAAAAAGCCAACTTCATGGCTAGCAACTCCCTGTCCCCGATGGAATAATTCCTCTCCGCTGGTGTGAAAGTTTTGGAGAAGAAGAAGCAAGGATGCTTCCGACCTTGAGCATCCTTTTGGAAAAGGACTGCTCCAGCACCAACGGATGAGGCATCCACCTCCAAGATGAATGGTTTATCTACATCGGGGCGATGTAGGATGGGAGCGCTAGCGAAGTGTGACTTAATCGAGAGAAAGGCCTTGGAGACCTCCTCTGACCACAACTTGGGATTTGCTCCCTTCTTGGTGAGGGCGACCAAGGGAGCTACCAAAGTTGAGAAGTGTGGAATGAACTGGCGATAGTAATTAATGAACCCCATAAAGCGCTGCACCGCTTTAAGAGAATGGGGTTCCTGCCAGTCCATTACTGCCTGTAGCTTGGCAGGATCCATAGCCAAACCCTGGGCAGAAATGATATAACCAAGGAAAGGCAAGGACTCCTGCTCAAACACACACTTCTCCAACTTAGCGTAGAGGGAGTTTGCCCGTAAGAGGTCGAAGACTTTGCGAACATCTCTCCGATGGGAGTCTATATCTGGAGAGTAGATGAGAATGTCATCCAGATAGACTACGACCGAGGTGGTGAGCATATCCCGAAAGATATCGTTCACAAAGTCTTGGAAAACGGCTGGGGCATTACAGAGCCCAAAGGGCATCACTAGATATTCATAGTGCCCATCCCTGGTGTTAAAAGCCGTCTTCCATTCATCCCCCTCACGGATGCGAATCAGGTTGTAAGCACCCCGCAGATCTAACTTTGTAAATACCTTTGCTCCCCGTAGCCTATCAAAGAGCTCAGATATCAGGGGTAATGGGTACTTGTTCTTAACGGTAATGGCGTTAAGACCCCTGTAGTCTATGCATGGACGTAAGTCTCCAGTCTTCTTCTGTACGAAGAAGAACCCAGCCCCTGCCGGTGACACTGACTTCCTAATGAATCCTCTTGCCAGATTCTCCTGAATATACTGGGACATTGCCTCCGTCTCCGGGAGAGATAACGGGTAGACTCGACCCCGGGGAGGCTCAGCACCAGGCAAGAGGTCAATAGGACAGTCATAGGGGCGGTGAGGCGGAAGAGTCTCCGCAGCTCTTTTGGAGAACACGTCTGCATGGGACCAATAGTGCTTGGGGAGAGAGGAAAGATCTGCGGGTACCTGTGTAGTAGCAACCTGAACGCACTCCCTCTGACATCTACCCTCACAGGATTTACTCCATCCCAAAATTCTCCCAGAGGACCACTCAATATGAGGAGAATGGTAGCGAAGCCATGGCATCCCCAACAGGACCTCATCAATTCCCTCAGGAATGACTAATAGGGAGATTATCTCCTGATGTGATGGAGACACAGATAGCGTGAAAGGAATGGTTTGGTGGGTAATCTGTGAAGGTAGTGTTGACCCATTTACCACTCGAACGGTCACTGGCTGGGCGAGCATCACCAAGGGTATTGCGTGACGCTGGGCAAAGGCGGAGGACATAAAGTTACCCTCTGCCCCAGAATCCAAGCATAGCTCGACCGTAAGAGTGGATGGGCCTATGGTAATTGTCCCCTTGAAGGACAACTTTGAGGCAAACGTCGCCGTGTCTAGTGTACCTCCTCCAACTGCCACTAGACGCTGACGTTTCCCCGACCGCTGAGGACTCTTGGAGGCAAGACGTCCTGACTGCTGGCAAACATGACGGACCTTATGTGCACGAGCGGACTGAGACTTAGATCCCGCTCGTGTCACCTCCAAGGTCTCATGTGACTCAGATGCCTGGACTGGGGATTCCAAAGGTTTGGCGAAGGTAGGAGCCAGCCGAAACCTCTGCCTACACTGGGCTCGTTCCAACCTCCGCTCGTTAAAACGGAGGTCTATACGAGTAGAAATAGATATTAACTCCTCCAGTGTGGCAGGAATCTCCCTAGTGGCCAGAGCGTCCTTAACATGGTCAGCCAGGCCCCTACAGAATATGGGGATAAGGGCTTTATCCGACCACTCCAGCTCGGAAGCTAAAGTACGGAATCGGACGGAAAAATGGCTGACCAAGGACTCACCCTGAGTTAATGCCAGTAGTTGGAGCGCTGTATCATGGGTGAGTTGATGTCCTAGAAAGACCTTTTTCAGCGTGCCCAGAAACAACGGAGCACTCTGCACCACATGATCATCACGCTCCCACAGCGGCGTAGCCCACTCCAACGCCCTGTCCGACAACAGCGAGACAATAAATCCCACCTTAGCCCGCTCTGTAGGAAAACGTGCAGCCAGGAGCTCGAGGTGGATAGAGCACTGACTCACGAATCCCCTACAAGTTTTGCAATCTCCAGAAAATTTTTCTGGCAACGGGAGGCGGGATAATGTCGGAACAGGGGTGGCAGTGGACAAGGTTGCTGCCGCCACGCCAGCAGCCTTTACAGCAACTGCGGTAACATCCACAGCTGAGGTTGAGTTCTCGAGAACCTTCAACCTACCCTCCAACTGCTGGATATACCGCAAAGATTGCTGAATGTCCGCCATACTAGCGAGACCTTGGCGCTAGTATTATGTTAAGGACTGGCGGAACGCACCAAGTATAGATGGTAAGAAACTAGGTGCGTTCGCAGTCCGAGGTCCACCGTGCAGGTAAAAGACCCTGCAGCTAGCAAGACGGACAATATGGCGGTACACTAAAGGATACACGCGTGGGTTAAACCTCACCCAGCGTGAAGAAAGCGATCCTGTTAATTCACAGGACCGCAGTACCGCACTAGTGCGCGAGCAAGTGGTCAGCGGACTTAACCCCAGAAGGGATTGGAGCCCGATTAGACCCTTGCTGGCGTAACACCGCAACTGGGTGTGTAGAGAACCTAAAGAAATATAAGTGCACAAGAGTGCGAGCGATGCCGCACTAACGGACGCCACTAACCACCCAGACTCGGGTATGGAAAGCGCAAGGCAGGCGCACGGCGCCGTACTGGCAGGCACAGCTACAGGACGCTGAGATGTGTGTTTAGTGCTGTAGGCTAAGTCGGGCGCTAGGTAGCAGCCATACACCTTCCGCGAACAGACATTCACTAGGGTAGGTGTTTCCAAGGACGACTTGCACTCACAACATACACACATTAGCAATTGTTAGACAATACTAGCGCATGGCCGTGCGGTCATGCGCAGTTTATATAGCAGCAGCACAGGAAGTGGCCACAGCACTTTTGCCCTTCTAGGACCTGCCAAGAGGACCAATGGAATGTGCTGCAGAGCCTGAGCACATGACCCTCGATCTCCAACGGGAGACCTTACGCTGGGCATGCTCAGTACATGCAGACAAGGACTTAGTCCCAGAGAAGTCCGCTCGCTGCTGACCAGCACTGACTTTAATGGCAGAGACTGGAGAAGCAGCACTAACTCTCAGAACAGAGTGAGAATGAGCAAGACGCTGGGACCGACGTCCTTGCTGAGCAGGCTCCACTGCGGCTGGACAAGAATGGGAGACCGCAGCGGAAGTGGCTCGAGATTCCCCCTGTGCAGAAGCGGGAACTCGACCCCTAACAGCCAGTTTTCCAACTTACCTGGAAGGACTCAGTTAGCAGTCCACAAGGTGGACACCGGGAACCATGCCCCACTATGGCAAACACCCTATCGAATCTCTGACCAGGTGCAGCAGGTTATGTGCCAGGAGATCGATGAGATGTTACAGCTGGGGGTGATTCGACGGTCAAAGAGTGTGTGGGCCTCACCTGCAGTTCTCGTACCAAAGAAGGATCGGACCACCTGGTTCTGGGTGGACTACAGGGGGCTCAACGCCATCACAGCCTCTGATGCGCACCCAATGCCACGCATCGAGGAGCTGCTTGATAGGTCAGCTGGCGCAGATTACCTAACCATAATGGATCTGAGTCAAGGATACTGGCAGATTCCCCTGAGCCCCGAGGCGCAGGAGAAGTCCGCCTTTATCACACACTTTGGACTGTACGAGTCCACGGTCATGCCCTTTGGCATGAAGAATGCCCCTGCCACTTTCCAGCGGATGGTCAACCTCCTGCTTCAGGGACTGGAGAAGTATGCAGTGGCGTACTTGGATGACATTGCCATCTTCATTTCCTCCTGGAAGGAACACCTGCAGCATCTCGAGGAGGTGCTCAGGCGAATTCACTGAGCTGGACAGACTATCAAGCCGGGAAAGTGCCATATGGGCATGAGTGAGGTCCACTACCTGGGGCACCGGGTAGGCGGAGGCACCCTAAAACCAGAGCCTGAGAAAGTGGGAGCGATCGTGAACTGGCCCACCCCCAGGACCAAGAAACAGGTGATGTCCTTGCTGGGCACTGCAGGGTACTATAGGCGTTTCGTACAGCACTATAGTAGCGGACCTCACTAGGAAGAAGCTTCCCCACATCGTCAACTGGACCGACGGCTGTGAGGGGACCTTCCAGGCGTTGAAAACAGCGCTGTGCAACGCCCCTGTTTTGAAAGCAGTCGACAGCAGTCAACCGTTCTTGGTACAGACTGATGCCAGCAAGTTTGGCCTCGGTGCTGTACTCAGCCAGGTTGACTCGGAGGACCAAGAGCACCCCATGTTGTACCTGAGCCGGAAACTTTCGCCAAGGGAAGTGGCCTACTCCACCATCGAGAAGGAGTGCCTGGCCATAGTTTGGGCCCTGTAGCGCCTGCAGCAATACTTGTACGGTCGCACCTTCACTGTGGTGACCGACCACAACCCTCTGTGCTGGCTAAACGCCATGTGTGGAATCAACGGCAGGTTGCTACGCTGGAGCCTTGCCCTTCAGCAGTTTGACTTCACCATTGAACACAAAACAGGCAGGGAGCATGGCAATGCAGATGGACTGACCCGCATGGGTGAACTTAATGAGGTGCGCATGGAGGCATACCGAGGGGTTCTGCCTCCGTAGCACAGACCAAAAGGGGAGGTGTCACGATATTGTATGAAATGTAATATGATTTTGTAGCTTTGCCTGTCAGACCCATGCTGCGGGCAAAAAAAACCCTTCTCTGTGTGTTACTGAATGTGTGTGTAGAAGAGAATTTATTGCTTCCAGCTCTGGGAGCAAAGGAATTTTTACAATCGGTATAGCTGCGTAGACAAAAGTACCAGTTTAAACTGGTCTGATCTCTCTTTTAAAACATGACGCTCTTTGTTCTAATCTTGTAAGATTCTGGGCCAACTAGTTGGGCTAGGAAAGTAATAAGTCCATTTTGTGAATCTCCATCGGCGAATCTGTCAGTCATTGAAAGCATGAGCCTCCAATTCCAACAGGGACAGAGCACAGATTTCTCTGGAACTATGTGTCCCAACTAGCCCGAATTTAGTATCTATAGAGAGCTAATCTTAACAGAAGATGGATAAGGGGTGTGTTATGATTCTGCCAGAATCTGCAGCAAAGATATGACAATTATAAGAATGGTTGGAGAAAACTGTACAGCTGAGGAAAGAGGAGGGCGATCTTAACTCAACCCCTTTAGTGATGTCACGAGGCTAGAGCTTATAAGTCTTTACATTTAGCCCAGCCTTTAGTCTGAGTCTGAGTCTTTCTTGAGGAGCTGTTCCTATCCAGACCTCCTGATGCATTTGGACATTTGGGGTTCCGCCTACCAGCATGGTTTTGCCTGAAATGTACTGAGAACATTTGAGTTTTACCTTTTCTCATTTAATCCCTTTTATTTTATAATTACCTTGTACATATTTTCAATTGGCTCATAATGTAACATCTTTGTAACCTTTGTAAACACTGCCTTAATCTTTCAGAGTAAAATATTTAATACTAGTTTTGTTCTCCTGCTCTAAAACGTACCCTAAGTCTTCTGAATGGAATTACACTACTGTTTTGGGTTAGCTTCGGTCCCATTTAATCGAAGCTGGTGGCAGCATACCATGTGCTGTGCCTTTGGGAGTCATTGTAGCGACGGCGTCATTGATAATTATTGTTCCTGCCTGAGTGGGAGTAGTTATATCGCCTTGCTGCAGCGTGCCCAATAGCCAGTACATAGTAGGCAGCCTTTCTGGTGACCAATTACCCTAGGTGCAGTACGTAATCTGACTTGAGGGTAAGGGGGCGCCAGAGAGCTGCAAGTTCAAGCTGAACTGTAAAGCGGGATATACATAAATCCCTGCAGTTTGTGGTATATTGAAGAGCAGTGGGATACCTAAAATAAGGCCCTGCTGTAAACTAAGAGGTCAATAGCCTTGTGTGTGTTTTTTCATCACATTGAAGCAGTGGAGGGATAACTAAGATAAGCCACTGGCACATGTGAGAGCCGTCTGTTGGCCTAAAGTCACCCCGATCCGTGACGTAAGAGTGACGGTCACGGTGTGCATCGTGACAGTCCCCCTTTCCAATTCCCCTTTAATATGTTGTTGTTGTTTTTTTATTAAACATGAAGTATTAAAATTTTACATATGTTTTATTTTGGGACTGCTGTTTTTTTTATATTGCTCCTGCAGTATCCAGTTATGCCTCTCCACGCCCCTTGAATAAATTAGATGGAGTACATTTGGAAGGACACATTTCTATTAGAACATACCTGTGTATATCCATACATACCCAATAACTGAGCCATTGGTAGGGTGGTGGCAGATCCTTGGTCTCCAATATAACCAGCTACATTATCATGGTCCATACATGAATAATTAGGAGCTGTTACTGAGTGTCCGGACAATATCTGCAGAACGTCCTTCAGAACTTTATTCACATTGCCGCAGGAATCATACAGATGATATCCCAGGGTGATGTTTGGAAGAATAGAAGGATTATTGTTAATATCTTTAATGGCAAAAATGAATGTCAAGAGATGTCTGTATTCTCTAAAGTCGGCCCTACAGAAAATAATAGGATTACATCATAATTTTACAAATAAAAAAGGAGATATTGAATATGTTTTATTATCAATAAAGTGTTTGGTTTTTTAAACCTCTGTTGTGTTCTGTATTTTTAGCTATGGGCCTCACAAAATCTCCATCACTAAATAGTTCATTGACTGTTACAGGCATTTGGTTTTGTTAATAATTTAACCTGTTGATAATAGGGACACAGATTCTAAATAATTGATCTTAAAGTGATCAGTAGCTTTTAACACTAATAAGTCGAGTGTGAACATAAAGAGATACACTATTTGCTTGCATTATATGAATTCTAGTAAAACCTCAAAAAAAGGCTGAACTATAGATGATCATTAACAACAAAAAGACATGAAAGCAACACAATTGAAATATAAATCTTTATTAGATATTAATGATGAGGGAGCATGTTCGGTAATGCTTGGTGCTCGCCCGAGCATCGCAGTGTTTGCAATGCTCGGCGAGAGTTCGGGTCACTGCCCTGCTTGTTTAGTGGTATTTAGAGCACTAATCAACATGCAGGGATTGTCTGACACACACACAGTAGTGATGCAGCCATGTTGGTTGTGGCATTACACTGATTGGCTGGCTGCACAGCGTCATCAGGTCTATATCAGACCTGGCGCCGCCCTGCTCGTCACAATCAGCTCCGAAATCACCAGTGTAGCGAGAGTTGCTGCAGAGATAGGGACAAAATAGGTGGTGTATGAGTAGACCATTACTGAATACACAAATCCAGCTAAACCAACAGTCTAGGTAGGCAGGCAGTGTATGTGGCATACTTTATTGCATACAGCAAGAGGGTCCATTCCATTACTGTCTGCTGTTGCCTATTACAGATACTGACCATATATATAGCCCCAGGAATCAGTAGCCAGGAATAATTTTTTTTTGCATCTTAATCCTGATTATTTTATTTAAAAGCAATCCACAGCACATGGTTTTTTCTCCATTTGCTTGTTGGCACTGCAGAATACAGCCAGATCCTTTCCATAGTGCAGCATTAATATACAGCTATGTTAAACCGGGGTTTGGCTGTCACAGCGATCACATGAGAGTTTACAGAAAATTCGGCCATTTTTGTTGTACTGTAAAATGTTGTTGGCATGTCTTATACAAGCTCTTGACACCAGTTTGCTTTAAAAAATATTTACCTACAGGACAGATATTTCACACTGTGTTTTGTCTGTCACATGGATCACCAATCATTATGCTCAAAATTCTGCCATTTCAGGCCTCCATTGAATTTTTTTTTTGTTGTGTGTTAGTCTAGTTATTGTCACCATTTTGCTACAAAAAAAAATACAGGCCAGATATTTTAAAGTTGGGTATCTGCGTCACAGGTATCACATGTCATTGTGCTCAAAATTGTGCCACTTCAGTCCTCCATTTAATTTTTTTTGTTGTGTCTTAGCCTAGTTATTGACTTCAGTTTGCTGGCAAACAAAATTAAAAACAGGCCTGATATTTAAAATGAGGGATCTACGTCACACACCTCACCTATCTGTTGGCTAAAAATTGTGGCATTTCAATGCTCCATTGTACTGTTTTTGCTGTGTTTTAGCCTAGTTATTGACACTATTTTGCTGCTTCAAAAAAAATACAGACCAGATATTTTAAAGTGGGGTATCTCCATCACATGACTCACCTATCTGTGGACCAAAAATTGGGGAATTTTTTGTGCTCCATTGTACTGTTTATGCTTTGTCTTATCCTAGTTGTTGTCATTATTTTGCTGTTTTTTAAAAAAATACAGGTCAGATAATTTAAAGTGGGGTATCTCCATCAATTACAGAATCAGGCCTCTCTCCCACTCTTCTTGAAGTGGGGCAAGAGGAGATCACATGTAGCGATGTCCAAATATTTGAGCAGCCACAGTCACAAGAATGCGATGGTGGTAGCGTGTCACAAGAGGTGGATGATGATGAGACATATTTGCCAGAAATTCAGGATGAGGACCAGGGTGCAGAAGTAGAAGAGGAGGTGGTGGATGATATAGCAACTGACCCAAACTGGCAGGAGGACATGCAGAGCAAGGACAGCAGCACATAGGGGAAGGTAGGCGTAGCAACCAAACAGGCAAGAAGAAACATTGTGGTGGCCGAAGACAGAGGTTGGGCAACCATTTCCCATAACACCAACATGACGGAAGTTGGCAGTCCAACTGTCATGTCTTCCCGAGTCTGGTTGTTTTTTAAGGACTCTGCCGATAACCCCAAACATGCCATTTGCATCACCTGCTGTGCCCACATCAGCAGGGGTAGCAAAACTACCAACCAGACCACCACCAGCATGATCAGGCACATGGCAACAAATCACCCAACTTTGTGGGCCGCACCCCAGGGTCCAGGAACAGTGTCTGCGGTTGACACCACTGCTTCTACCACTGTTGTGAGTGCAAGCCATTCCCCTGTCCATCATGCAAGTGAAGCTGCCTCCTGCCCAGTACATGTTGTTGTACACACTCAACTAGCACCATCATCAAGCACGTCCACATCTTTGTCCCAGCACAGCGTTCAGTTGTCCATGCCCCAGTCCTTCGAACACAAGCGCAAATATGCTGCCAATGCCCCACAGGCCACACTACTAAATTCACACATTTCTCATCTGCTTGCACTCGAAATGTTGCCTTCTAGGCTTGTGGTGATGGAGGCTTTCCACAACCTAATGGTGGCGGCCGCCCCAAGGTATTCGGTCCCCAGCCGACACTATTTCTCCCGGCGTGCTGTCCCCACATTACACAAGCATGTGTTCCACAACATTAGCTGTTCCCTCAACAATGCTGTTACTGGAAAGTCAACCTAACCACAGACATGTGGACAAGTGCTTGTGGGCAGGGACTGTACATTTTGCTGACGGCACATTGGGTTAACATATTGGAAGCTTGGACCCAGTCAGAACCTGTAATGGAACACATCCTCCCAATGCCAAGGATCGTGGGCCCTACATCAATCAGGGTTGCCCCCAGTCTCCTGTGTCACATGTAATCCCTTAAAACAATAGTTTTATTATAAATATCATAAAAATACCACATCCCGGTGAAGCACAAAAAATATGAAAAAAAGAGATCTAATTGTGCACCTATCCTAACAGATAACCCTACACTTAGCTGCTATCCCTTCCTACCAGTGGAGGTTGGCACCCTGATAGAACGATTTGGCACCCCCACTCAATGGTGGCTGACCCCAACTCACCCTGTTAAATTTCTAGCAAGCTATAGGTGGGAAAGCAATAAGCTCATGAAAGAAATGAAGGAAGGTGTAAGGTAATAGGCTAAGGTGCACAACAAAAATACCAAATAAATCGATAAATAACCCTCATATATAGAGACCTGCAACAGAGCTTCTTATATGTGCTGCATACGAGCAATAATTCCAGCATATAATAGCTCAACTCATAGCGTGCTGGCTAAAAGCCACTAAATGTATAGATGCAGACGGCACTGCAAGAGGCTACAGACTAAAGCAAGATAACACGCCCCCTGACGAAGGAGTCCCCCTCCGAAACGCGCGTCGGGCGGACGTGCAGCTTGAGGTCCTGGTTTGATCACCACTCATCGCCACACAGGTAATATACTTTTTGGCAGGCTTGTTGCTATTTTAGCATGTGAGGAAGCCGGTATATTGTATGGGTGGTGACCATGTGGCTATAGTTCTAAATATCTCTACTATTCGGGTTTGTCTATGAGATCCCTACACATGGGTACTATATATGTTTTCCTGCTACATATTGATGCATTGTCTCATTCTCTGGCACTTGCATATTATACTGTTTACTTTCTGAGCCGCATTTTATGTTATATAAAGTACATGAAGGATACAATTTCTAGATACACATAGACACCATCTGTTGTATGCGATATTAGTTGGCTAACTATAGTCCCAATTATAATATAATATTTTATATGATATATACTATTAACCAGTTCCTCAGCTGTACGTCTTTGTAGTTCGCACGGGCGGCTGAGTTTCCGTGTGGTTCACCGTCTTGGCACTTTGTTCCATGTTTTGGCCTGTATTTTATTGGTATGTTGTATACATTAATAAAGGTTTATATGTTATTTACATTTTCCCTTGTTGGTGTTGTTCTCTTGTGGTTTCCACAATCCCCCTTGTATGATTTTGTTTCAACAAGGTTTCTTTATCAGTCCGGCCAACACACATTTGTGCACACACGTACGGATTTTACCTACGTGATGTGGCCATCTAATACCGCTTTCTTTATTTGGTTTTACACACAGCCTAGCCTCATCTCATCCCAATGTGGATTGGGTGACAATGAGGAAGAGGAGGAGAGGAAGAACAGGAGCTACTTTCATGCGCTATAGATGATAATAGAAATACCACTGTCATACCATCTTTTCAGTGTGGATGGCCTGAGGATGTGGAGGAGGAGGAGAGCATGGTCATTCGTCCTCTTGGTGAGGACACAGAAGTCTTCCCTTTTAGCAGTCTGGCACGCATGGCTGAGTTTATGTTACGCTGCATTTCCTGTGACAGTCGTTACTGGTTGGTGAAACTTCTAGACCCATGCTACAAGGAGAAATTTCTCTCTTATTCCAGAGGCAGACAGGTTTACTAAAATGGTGCAGTGCCAGAGGGCCCTTGTTGCAGAATTATTAAAAGAAATCCCATCTGAATACACTGGCGGCAGAGGTCACAGTTCATTGGACAACCAAGGAGCACAGGCGAGAGAGACACAAATCCCATCCGGCAGTAGCAGTGGAACACTGGCACAGTTCTGGGAAAGTTTTCTCAGACCCTCAGGCCCTGAGGCGCAGGGTACTTTCACAAGAAGTGCAAAGTTTTGGAAGATGCTGAGGGAGTACATTGCTGACCGAACCAATGTTCTCCGTGATTCCTCTGTGCCTTATAACTATTGGGTATCCAATCTGGACACATGGCATGAACTTGCTCTATATGCTTTGTAGGTCCTGTCATGCCCTGCTGCTTGTGTTTGGTCAGAGCGGGTATTTAGTGCTTCTGGTGGAATTATAACTGATGAGCGCATCTGCCTGTCAACTGAAAATGCTGACAGGCTGACTCTTATAAAAATGAACAAGGGCTGGATTGGGCAAGACTACTGTACAACACAGAATGATAGCAGCGAAACATAAACTCAAATCAAGTGTGTTTTTTTTTTAATCTATTACCATGCAGCTTTTCACACCCACATATGGGTATACGCTGTTAGGGTTGGAGGAACGCAGCAAGTAAAATATAGTAATAATAATAATAATAAGGTGATATTGCAACCCTGGGTCCACCGTGCAGAGATGGAAACTGGTTCTAAGCAATGGCGGACACCATATGGCAGTAGAGCACCGAAGACACATGGGTTAAATGTCTCCCGGTTAGTGTTGAGCGATACCTTCCGATATTCAAAGGTATCGGTATCGGATGGTATCGGCCGATATCCAAAAAATATCAGATATCGGGGATACCGATACCCGATACCAATGCAAGTCAATGGGACACAAATATCGGAAGCTATCCTGGATGGTTCCCAGGGTCTGAAGGAGAGTAAACTCTCCTTCAGGCCCTGGGATCCATATTCATGTAAAAAATAAAGAATAAAAATAAAAAATATGGATATACTCACCACTCGGACGAACCCTGTCTGTCACCGCTGCGAGCGTCTGCCTCCGTTCCTAAGAATGCAGTGAGTGAAGGACCTTCGATGACGTCGCGGTCAGGTGACCGGTCACCTGACCGCTCACGTGACCGTGACGTCATCGAAGGTCCTTCACTTACTGCATTCTTAGGAATGGAGGCAGACGCTCGCAGCGGTGACAGCCAGGGTTCGCCGGAGTGGGGAGTATGTCCATATTTTTTATTTTTATTCTTTATTTTTTACATGAATATGGATCCCAGGGCCTGAAGGAGAGTTTCCTCTCCTCCAGACCCTGGGAACCATACGGACCGCACACGCCGAAGATGACTGGGAACACTTCCGATTCCGATTTCCGATATTGCAAAAATATCGGAACTCGGTATCGGAATTCCGATACAGAAAATATCAGCCGATGCCCGATACTTGCAGTATCGGAATGCTCAACACTACTCCCGGTGTGAACAGCTACAAACTCTGTTGCCCCACAGAATCGCAGAAATTAGTGCATTAGAATGCTGTTACCTGTTAATTTCACAGGACAAAGCAGAGATGGCTCAAGTGAAGTCACAAGCTCAGCCCCTGGAATGCTGGGGTAAGAGTCTGACTGGACACACAGGGTGCACAGTGTCGTGCTAGCGAAGCCGCTACTTTGGTGCTGGCTCTATCTCCAATCTCACTAAAACACATTCACAACCAGAGGGTAGGGGATCATTAGGAGCTTTCACCTGAGACAATCATAGGGTGGTTTCACACTTGCGTTTATTTATATTCGTTTTTTTGCGGTAAAAACGCAAAAAAAGCATGCGTTTTTCCCCCTACACTTAACATTAAAAACGCATGCGTTTTTTTGCATGCGTTTTGCCGCATTTTTGCACCGCATGCTTCTTTTGTATGCATGCGTTTTGTTGCAGAAATGCAACATGTAGTAATTTTAGTGGCGTTTTTTTTGCTGCATGCGTTTTTTTGCGGCAAAAAAATGCATTGCTGTCTATGTAAACGCATGAGTTTTTAAGCACATGCGTTTGTTTGCGTTAAAAACGCATGCGTTTTTATATTAAAAATACAGAAAACATACTGATATGCCACCCCCCACCATAAAGGTGATAAAGGGATCCTAACCCTAACCCTAAAGGGATCCTAACCCTAACCCTAACCCTAAAGGGATCCTAACCCTAACCCTAACCCTAAAGGGATCCTAACCCTAACCCTAACCCTAACCCTAAAGGGATCCTAACCCTAACCCTAACCCTAAAGGGATCCTAACCCTAACCCTACAGGGATCCTAACCCTAACCCAACCCCTACCCCTAACCCTAACCCTAAAGGGATTAGGGTTAGGGTTAGGATCCCTTTAGGGTTATGGTTAGGGTTAGGGTTAGGGTTAGGGGTAGGGTTAGGGTTATGGTTAGTGTTAGGATCCCTTTAGGTTTAGGGTTAGGATCCCTTTAGGGTTAGGGTTAGGGTTAGGGGAAGGGTTAGGGTTAGGATCCCTACCCCTATCCCTAACCTTAACCCTAGCTATTTATGTTTATAGTGTTTTTTTACTTTATTTAGATGATTGGCAGCTGTCACACATTTCTCAGCATGCGTTTAAAAAACGCAAATGCATGGAAAAACGCATGTAAACGCGTCAAAACGCCGTGTTTTTTACACCACATGCAAAAACGGATGCGTCTAAAAAACACAGTGTTTGCATGCATTTACATGCGTTTTTTCACCATGCATTTTTTTTCAAACGCATGCGTTTTAAAATGCAAGTGTGAAACCAGCCCATACATGCACACACATCACATGTCTGTACTAGCACACGGCCGTATGGCCGTGAGGTCCTTTTATAGATGCCAGTCAGCAATGACCTTGCAAGTAAACCAATCCGGACTCGCTTGAGGACCTGAGCATTTGACCTCTGACCACCAATGAGGTCACTGCAATTCTCCACTGCAGGTTCTTCTGGCTCACCACTGCAATTCAACAATGCAGGTTCTTCAGCCTCAACACTGCAATTCGCAAATGCCAGGGCTTCAGCTTCAACACTGGAATGCTCCACTGCTGGGTCTTCATCCTCAACACTGCAATTCTCCACTGCTGGTTCTTCAGCCTCAACACTGCAATTCTCCAATGCAGTTTCTTCTGCCTCAACACTGCAAATTTACACTGCATGTTTTCCAGCTTCAACACTGACATTCTGCAGTGCCATGTCTTCATCCTCAACACTGCAATAATCCAATGCATGTTCTTTATGCTCAACACTGAAATGCTACACTGCCGGGTGTTTAGCCTCAACACTGCAATGCTTCAATGTCATGTATTCATCCTCAACACTGACATTCTCCAATGCAGGTTCAATAATTCACTGCATGGCCAAACAGTATGGGAGTAGCAAATTACAAATAATGGGAACAATGCTTTCAATTGGCCATACAGTACGTTAAGTAAAATGGTTATTGGGGTGCGTACAAATATGGTGCAGGCCTTGCATTCACTTCATGGGAAAACTGCATGAGAGTATAAAAATCATAATAATGGGAACTTTGGTTTCATGTGGCTATCCAGAACGTCTGATGAAAGTGATACAGTGCCCTATATCTCACATTGTAATTTTGTAGCAGTGGAATTAAGCTGTCTGCAGACCTCATGCACATTAAAAAATATATATGTTGCTAAACGTAATACAGCCCACCATATCTCATGGTGTAATTTTGTGGCAGTGAAATTGTTCTGTGTGTAGAGCTGTTGTGCAGTAAAGAAAAAAAAATAACAGTTGCTAACATGATTCTGCATGCCATATATCACCTTGTCATTAGGTGGCAGTGAAATTGAACTGTCTGCATAGCTCATGCAGAATTGCAGATCCCACATTGTAATTTTGTTGTGGTGAAATAGCTGTGTGTGCACAGCTGTTGCACATAAACTTTTTTTCGGTTTTACAAACGTGATAGCACAGGCTAGATCTGAGTTTGAAATTCTTTGGAGCATATCTTCTAGGATATGCAGACGCCATCCACACTAAAACAAAATTGTTTAGTTCTTAATGTTCTAAAGAAGGGGAGATCTCACTTCGAAATAGTTTGGAGCATCTAGTCTATTTTATACAGTCCTCATCTACACAAAAAATATCCAGTTACTAATGTCATACAGCAGGGGAGATCTCACTTTGAAATTGTTTGGAGCATCCAGTCTATGCTAAACAGGCCTCATCCACAGGTCAAAAAATGTATTTGGTTACTAACAATTCACAGTAGGAAAGATCTCACTTTGAAATTGGATCATCTAGTCTATTTTACACAGGCCTCATCCACACACCAAAAAAAAGTCTTCTGTTTCTAACATTGTACAGCATTGAAGAACTCACTTTGAATTTGTTTTGAGCATCTAGCCTATGTTATACAGGCCTCATCCACATGCCAGAAAAAAATTATTCTGTTACTAACATTATGCAGTAGTGGAGATCTCACTTTGAAATCGCTTGGAGCCTCTAGTCTATTTTATACAGGCCTCACTCACACAAAAAAAATATTGTGTTACTAACGTCATACAAAAGGGGAGATCTAATTTTGAAATTGTTTGGAACATATCTTCTTTGTCATACAGGCCTCATCCCCACTCAAACAATTATTTCCTCTGTTGCTAATGTCATACAGTAGGGGAGATCTCACTTTGAAATTGCTTCGAAGATCTAGTCTATTTTACACAGGACTCATCCACACAAAAAATGACTTCTGCTGCTAGCGTTGTATAGTAGGGGAGATCTCATCTACATGCCAAAAAATGTCTTCTGCTGCTTATATTCTGCAGTAGGGGAGATCTCACTTTGAAATTATTTGATTCATCTAGTCTATTTTATACAGGCCTCATCCACAGGCCAAAAAAATGTCTTCAGTTATAACATCATACAGTAGGGTTGATCTCACTTTGAAATTTTTGGAGCATTTGGTCTATGATACACAGGCCTGGTCAACATAAAATGAAAATTTATTTTGCTACTAATATCATACAGTAGGAGAGATCTAATTTTTAAATTATTTGGAGCATATGTTCTTTGTCATACAGGCTTCATCCCCACTCTAACAATTCTTTTTTTCTGTTACTAACGTCATACAGTAGGGAAAATCTCACTTTGAAATTTGTTTAATGCATCTAGTCTATTTTATACAGGTCTCATCCACGCAAAAAAAATCTTCTGTTATTAACGTTCTACTATAGGGGAGATCACACTTTGATATCGTTTTGGGGATCTAGTTTATTTTATCCAGGCCTCATCCACATGCCAAAAAAAATCCTTCTGTTATTAATGTTCTACAGTAGGAGAGTTGCTGCTATGTATAAAGTGGAAACTCACCCAACTGATTCTCCATGAATTTCAAGTTGCATTTGTCATGAACGGCAATGTCCAAAACATTCTGGCTGCATTCTCTTCAGGCACAATAACTGTTGCGCATGTGTGACGGAGATTCTGAATAGTGGTAAACATGAGGTTGTTTGACTAATAAATGTCATGAGTAACACTAGTCATGGTATCTTGGCATAAGCTCATATAAATCTTAACTTTCAGTCTCATAATCATTTTTAGTTCCCATTTTGTTGAACTGCAGTGGAAATTATTTAAAAAACATGCTTTTTCTCTCTACATTTGTGGCACATTATCATTTTTTGCCAAAGTAAAAAAAAAAAGTTTAAAAGCGTAAAATCAAAAAAACTTGCTTTAAAAAAAATCCACTGTAATTCAACACTGTGTATGACACAGCATTGGTACAAACAGCATAAATCAGTGATGATTGCGTCATGTAGCAGTGAAATTAGAGCATGGGACTATGAGCTGTATTGGTGGTCAGTAGTGTTGAGCGATACCTTCCGATATTTGAAAGTATCGGTATCGGATGGTATCGGCCGATATCCGAAAAATATCAGATCTCGCCGATACCGATACCAATGCAAGTCAATGGGACACAAATATCGGAAGGTATCCTGGATGGTTTACATGGGTCTGAAGGAGAGGAAACGCTCCTTCAGGCCCTGGGATCCATATTAATGTAAAAAATAAAGAATAAAAATAATAAATATGGATATACTCACCCCTCCGACGAACCCTGGCTGTCAGCGGTGCAAGAGTCTTCGATGACGTCGCGGTCAGGTGACCGGTCACCTGACCGCTCACGTGACCGGTCACCTGACCGCTCACGTGGCCGCTCACGTGACCGTGACGTCATCGAAGGTCCTTCACTCTCTGCAATTCTCAGGAACGGAGGCAGACGCTTGCACCGCTGACAGCCAGGGTTCGTCGGAGGGGTGAGTATATCCATATTTATTGTTTTTATTCTTAATTTTTTACATTAATATGGATCCCAGGGCCTGAAGGAGAGTTTCCTCTCTTCCAGACCCTGGGAACCATACGCACTGCACACGCCGATTCCGATTTCCGATATCCAAAAAATATCGGAACTTGGTATCGGAATTCCTATACAGCAAATATCGGCCGATACCCGATACGTGCAGTATCGGAATGCTCAACACTAGTGGTCAGTTAGATGAGCAGTGACGAGAATATCGGGAATTTATGTAATGTATATCAAGACTAGAACATAAAAAGGACATTCATATTGAGGAAAATATATTTGTTCTTAATTGAATTTTTTAGAACCATCTGCACAATTTGGTGAATATGAATCTCTTAAGATCTGCTCATCTCTAATTATAACTTGGGTCACATGTTTTTAATGTGAAAAAACAAAACAAAAATTCTGCACATTTTATCACATGCCTTTTTTTTAGGGACATTTTTGGCCCAAAGTTAAGGCGTACTGGCAGAAGCAGCGCTGTGTAACTCTGCTGGTGCAATGTGGCGACAAGAGTGGTCAAAATGAGGTCCTTCCCTAAAGAAGTTGGGAATAACACTTGTTGCTGTATCTTGTCATAAGGTTATAGACTGATTCAAATATTAACTTGGTATCTCATAATTGTTTTTTTTTTTAATTTCGATGAGCTGCAGTGGATAATACGTGACATTCAAACTGAATATATTATGGATAATATTTATTTTATGCCCATTCTCTCTACATTTGTAGTACCTTGTGATTTTTTTTTCCCAAGTAACAATAAAAAAAATAAAAGTTTACAAGTGTAAAAGCCAAAAAAATCCTTAAAACAATGAAGTCAAACTTACAGTATGCTGCGTATAACAAAAACAAAATTGACCAAAAAGTAGAAAAAATCGAAGTTTTTTTTTTCCTTATTAATTTACAACTATCATTTGGCCAGAGTGTTTTTTAATACAAAAAAATAGACAATAATTTGGTAGAAAGAAAGAAAATCTTATGTTTTCAAGCAAAATCATAGAGTTTACCTTTAGTTTTCTCCTCAGTCAAAAATTCTGCATATCTCCATATAAAAATAATTTTCTCTATGTCACCTTTGTTCTTTTTGAGTCATACTGAAATTCTACCCTGCGGTTTGATTTTTTTTTTGGCATGTAAATACTTGAATGCCCAAAAATTACAAAATATTCTAAGAATGTTGCCTTAATTGGCTAATCAGAAGAATTATGTTTGCAAGTTTTGATAACAGTTCACATGGGAGGGCAGCCTGAGAAGCTGATGTGTTCCACCCCCTCAGTGAGCAGAAAGCAGACTACCAAGTTAGATGATTTCTCCTTTGGCTCGATCTCCAGCCATGACGACTTGATGGAAAAACTATCTGTAGAAAGATTGACCTTGTACAGCCTAGATGTGGTTAACGTTCACCCTTCCCCGAAGACAGCAATTACATGCATCAAAGAAGCAAGAAAGGATAATACACATAGAAAGAAAGACTATCATCTACTATGGAAGTCTATGCGAATTCAGGAGGTAGATGACCTATCTATCGCAATTAACGACATCACACTTTCCCCCATACAGGAAGTCCGCTGCCTCAGAGTAACCCTTGACTTTGCCCTGTCGTTCAAACAGCATATCCAAGCTCTTTCCACCTCCTGTCACCTACAGCTCAAAAATATCTCCAGAATCCGTCCTTTCCTCAACCATCAATCTACTAAAATGCTTGTGCATGCCCTCATCATCTCCCACCTCGACTACTGCAACATCCCTTTCTGTAGCCTCCCTGCTAACACCCTCGCACCTCTCCAGTCCATCCTAAATCTCTGCTGCCTGGCTAATTCATCTCTCTCCTCACTACTCCTCCGCTTCTCCCCTCTGCAAATCTCTTCACTGGCTCCCATTCCCTCAGCGTATCCAGTTCAAATTACTAATACTGACCTACAAAGCCATCCACAACCTGTCTCCATACATCTCTGAACTAATCTCCCAATATCTTCCTTCACGCAATCTCCGGTCCTCCCAAGACCTCCTTCTCTCCTCCACACTTATTTGCTCCTCATCCAACTGCCTCCAAGACTTCTCCCGAATATCCCCCATCCTCTGGAATTCTTTGCCCCAACAAGTCCGACTATCAACCACATTCAGATCCTTCAGACGAAACCTGAAAACCCATCTCTTCAGGAAAGCCTACAGCCTGCACTGACACCGCTGCTGCCTCATCACTACCTAAGCTACCGCCTCACCAACACCAGAGCTCCTGCAACCCTAAACCTATTGTATCCATCCCCACCATCCTGTAGAATGTAAACCTGCAAGGGCAGGGTCCTCGCCCCTCTGTATCAGTAGGTAATTGTTAGTTTGCTTCCTGTAAGTGATATCTGTAATTTGTCTGTAACCCCTTCTCATGTACAGAACCATGGTTCTATATAAATAAATAAATAATAATAATAATAATAATAATAATAATAATGACAGTGAGGCTCCTTCTTAAGGCTGGATTACAAATCAACCTGCCTGAATAAGGAGCCTTTGTGCTGAAAGCTACAAAAATAGTTCTCCTGGTTAGCCAATAAAGGAATAACTCATAGAATACTTTTGTAAATTTTTGGACATTTAAGTATATGCATCAATTTTTCTGGCTAATACAGTCCCACAATATAATTTTTTATTTTACATCTTTTTTTGTGAGGTAGTTAAGCAAAAAAGTTGGAAAAAATTAAATGAGAAAGTTACACATAACATTTAACATACACAAATTAACCACACAAATTATATAATTTTTTTAGTATTGAGATACAGATTCTCACATAATTTGCCTCCAACAACAGGAACCTTTTATTGTTTAAATTGTTTTTTTTCTCAGAAAACCAAAATAATAGTTTACAATTCACAGAAACAGATAGGCATGTTCTACTAAGTTGTATTTTTTTTTATTTCTTACTTACTGTGTGCAGATTATTTTGGGGAATATTTCTTTTATATAATGCAATTGCTTGGCACATAAATGTACGGTGAAGATTCCTCCTATAATAATGTCTCCATCGTGAGAATATTTATATTCGAATGTATAGTCCTTCATTGTTAGACAACATCCAGGAGCCGAGGTCTGAGCAGAGCAAAAAATCAAGCGGAAGAGGAACATCCAGCAGAGCTTCAGTGGAACATCCCATACAATGTAACGGGACATCAGAGGATTGGTGAAGACTCTTCTCTGTGTTCCCAAATGACAGATGGAAATCGTTACTGGAAGGATAAGGATCGCACTGACAATGCCAGGATGAGGGCTTTATATCTTCTTCCAAGTCATATTTTAAGCTTGATGTATAAAATTGTAATTATCAAAAAAAGTAAAGTAGGAATAAAATTAGGTCAGTCACAGGTGTGAGGGAAATATTAGAATTGTAATTGTAATAAATAAAATATGAAAAGTAATAGCCAATGAGTTACGATAGAGGTCTCTAAGTCTTTGTACTTAGCTGAAAACTGGGGTCTTAGTTTGGTATCAGTCATTCAGAAGATCAACCGATGTCCACATTTAATCACAACGGCCTTTTTATGTCGCATTCACAGTCTCCAAGATATCATGTGGAAGCAGCACAGTTACTATGGGGATTTATGTAACAGGTTTAAAGGGAACCTGTCACCCCAAAAATTGAATATGATCTGCGGCCACCAGCATCAAGGGCTTATCTACTGCATTCTGTAATGCTGTAGATAAGCCCCAATGTATCCTGAAAGATGAGAAAAGGAGGTAATATTATACTCACCCAGGGGCGGTCCCGCTGCGGTCCGGGTACGATGGGCACCGCGGTCCGGTCCGGGGCATCCTATCTTCTTATGATGACGTCCTCTTCTTGTCTTCATGCTGCAGCAGCGGCGCAGGTGTACTTTGTTTGCCTTGTTGAGGGCAGAGCAAAGTACTGCAGTGCACAGGTGTCGGGAAAGGACAGAGGGGCCTAGCGCCTGCGCACTGCAGTACTTCCTCTGCCCTCAATAGGGCAGACAAAAGTGCGCCTGCGCCGGAGCCGCAGTGTGAAGACAAGAAGAGGACATCATCGTAAGAAGAAAGGAGGCCCCGGACCAGACCGCGATGCCCATCGGACCCGGAACGCAGCGGGATCGCACCTGGGTGAATATAATATAACCTGTTTTTCTCACCTTTCAGTAGGGTTGAACGAAACGGGTCGGGCATTTTCAGAAGTCGCCGACTTTTGGCAAAGTCGGGTTTCATGAAACCCGACCCGACCCCTGTGTGGGGTCGGCCATGAAGTCGGCGATCTTCTGAATCTGGTATCGGAATTCCGATCCCGAGTTCCGATATGTTTGCAATATCGGAAATCGGTATCGGAATCCATATTAAGTGTAAAATAAAGAATTAAAATAAAAAATATCGCTATACTTACCCTCTGACGCGCCCTGGTACTAACCGGCAGCCTTTCTTCCTTCGAATCAGCGCTTGCAGGACCTTGCGGTGACGTCGCGGTGACGTCGCGGCTAGTGATTGGTCGCGCGACCGCCCATGTGACCGCTCGCGCGACCAATCATAAGCCGCGACGTCACCGCGACGTCACCGCAAGGTCCTGCAAGCGCTGATTCTTAGGAAGGAAGGCTGCCGGAAAGAAGCAGGGCATGTCCGAGGGTGAGTATAGCGATATTTTTTATTTTAATTCTTTATTTTACACTTAAATATGGATCGCAGGGCCTGAAGGAGAGTTTCCTCTCCTTCAGACCCTGGGAACCATTGGAAACCCAATGCACTGCATTGGGTTTCGAGTTTCGGCCGACCCCGACCCCGACTTTTTTATAGGATCGGCCGATTTCACTCGACCCGACTTTTGAAAAAGTCGGGTTTCGTGAAACCCGACCCAATCCTATTAAAGTAAAAGTCGCTCAACCCTACCTTTCAGGTTACATCGGTGGCTTATTACAGAATGCTGTAGCTAAGCCTCTGATGCCGGTGGCCGCAGCTCATTTTTGGGGTGACAGGTTCCCTTTAATATGAAAAAAGTGTCTCTTCTACAACTTCTGTTAACAGCTCATTTGGCAGTGCGGAGCATAGGCGGTGGTGGACTCTAAATTACTGTATTACTCATTATTTTTGCACTTGATCAAAATTCTGCTTTCATCTCATCACTCCTGTCAGAAAAGTTATTCCTATTGCAAATCATTAAAAAAATACTCTTAAATAAAACTGTGCATTAAGATTAAGATGACAAAATGGACAACACACAGGTACATCTCACAAATTTAGAATATCATTAAAAAGTTGACTTATTTCAGTTCTTCAATACAAAAAGTAAAACTCATATATTATACACAGTCATTACATACGTAGTGATCTATTTCTAGTGTTTATTTCTGTTAACGTTGATGATTATGGCTTACAGAGAAAGAAAAACTCAAAAGTCATTATCTCAGTAAATTAGAATACTTTATAACACCAGCTTGAAAAATGATTTTAAAATACAAATTGTTGGCCTACTGAAATGTATGTTCAGTAAACACAGTCAGTACTTGGTCAGTGCTCCTTTTGCATCAATGTGGCGTGACATGGAGGTGATCAGCCTGTGGCACTGCTGAGAGGTTATGGAAGCCCAGGTTGCTTTGACCGCAGCCTTCAGCTCATCTGCATTTTTGGGTCTGGGGTCTCATCTTCCTCTTGACAATACCCCACAGATTCTCTATGGGGTTACAGTCAGGTGAGTTTGCTGCCAATCAAGTACAGTGATACTGTTGTTTGTAAACCAGGTATTGGTACTTTTGGCAGTGTTGACAGGTGCCATATCCTGCTGGAGAATGACATTTCCATCTCCAAAATGCTTGTCAGCAGAAAAAAGCATTAAGTGCTCTAAAATTCCCTGGTAGATGGCTGCGATGACTTTGGTCTTGATAAAACACAGTGGACCTCCACCAGCAGATGACATGGCTCCCCAAACCATCACTGATTGTGGAAACTTCATATTAGACCTCAAGCAGCTTGGATTGTTTTCTCTCCACTCTTCCTCAGACTCTGGGACCTTGATTTCCAAATGAAATATAAAATTAACTTTCATCTGAAAACAACAACTTGGACCACTGAGCAACAGTCCAGGTCTTCTTCTCCTTGGCCCAGGTAAGATGCTTCTAGCGTTGTCGACTGGTCATGAGTGGCTTTACACAAGGAACGTGACACTTGTAGTCCGTGTCCTGGAGACGTCTGTGTGTGGAGGCTCTTGAAGCAATGACTCCAGCAGCAGTCCACTCCTTGTGAATCTCCCCAAAATTTTTGAATGGCCTTTTCCTAACAATCTTTTAAAGCTGCAGTTATCCCAGTTGCTTGTGCACCTTTTTCTACCACACTTTTTCCTTCCACTCAACTTTCCATTAATATTCTTGGATACAGCGCTCTGTGAACAGTCAGCTTCTTTAGCAATGACATTTTGTGGCTTAACCTCCTGGTTGAGTGTGTCAATGACTGACTTCTGGATATCTGTCAAGTCAGCAGTCTTCCCCATGATTGTGGAACCTACTGAAACAGACTAAGGGACATTTATAAACTCTTAGGAAGCCTTTGCAGGTTTTTTTTTGTAAATTATTCTAATTTACTGAGATAATGACTTTTAGGTTTTCATTGGCAGTAAGCCATAATCATCAAAATTAACAGAAATAAACATATGAACACTCTGTGTATAATGACTCTATATAGTATATGAGTTTCACTTTTTGTATTGAAGAACTGAAATACATTAACTTTTTGATGATATTCTAGTTTTGTGAGAAGCACCTGTGCATTTTTAGGATCTATCCTACATAGTCATCATTAGGGTTGAGCGACCTTTACTTTTATAGGATCGGGTCGGGTTTCACGAAACCCGACTTTTTCAAAAGTCGGGTCGAGTGAAATCGGCCGATCCTATAAAAAAGTCGGGGTCGGGGTCGGACGAAACCCGAAATCCAATGCAGTGCATTGGGTTTCCATGGTTCCCAGGGTCTGAAGGAGCGGAAACTCTCCTTCAGGCCCTGCGATCCATATTTTAGTGTAAAATAAAGAATTAAAATAAAAAATATCGCAATACTTACCCTCTGACGCGCCCTGGTACCAACCGGGAACCTTCCTTCCTTAGAAACAGCCTTCCAGGACCTTGCGGTGACGTTCGGGGTGACGTCGCGGCTTGTGATTGGCCGCGCGGCCGCCCATGTGACCGCTCGCGCAGCCAATCAGAAGCCGTGACGTCACCGTGACATCACCGAAGGTCCTGGAAGGGCTGATTCTTAGGAAGGAAGGCTGCTGGAAAGAAGCAGGGCGCGTCCGAGGGTGAGTATATTCCTATTAGGTATATACTCACCCTCGGACGCGCCCTGCTTCTTTCCGGCAGCCTTCCTTCCTAAGAATCAGCCCTTCCAGGACCTTCGGTGACGTCGCGGTGACGTCGCGGCTTGTGATTGGCCGCACGAGCGGTCACATGGGCGGCCGCGCGGCCAATCACAAGCCGCGACGTCACCGCGAACATCACCGCAAGGTCCTGGAAGGCTGTTTCTAAGGAAGGAAGGTTCCCGGTTGGTACCAGGGCGCGTCAGAGGGTAAGTATTGCGATATTTTTAATTTTAATTCTTTATTTTACACTTAAATCTGAATTCCGATACCAATTCCCGATATAAACATATCGGGAATCGGTATCGGAATTCCGATTCTAGATTCAAAAGATCGCCGACTTCATGGCCGACCCCACACAGGGGTCGGGTCGGGTTTCATGAAACCCGACTTTGCCAAAAGTCGGCGACTTTTGAATATTTTCGACCCGTTTCGCTCAACCCTAGTCATCATCTCTAATGTTAATGCCATCCATTGCAGTTAATTTTCTAAATTGAAGACCCTTTAGTCAAAGATAGAGTTGAGCGACCTTGACCTTTTTAGAGTCGAGCCGGGTTTCGCGAAACCCGACTATCTCAAAAGTCGGGTCGAGTGAAATCGGCCGATTATGACGTAAAGTCAGGATCGACCGAAACACGAAACCCAATGCAAGTCAATGGGGCAGCATAGTCGGCAGTGAGTGGGGGCCAGGAAAACACCTAGAGTGCCCATTTTAATGTCAAAACCATCCATTCTTCTTAATGAAGCTTGTCAAGCGTAATTTACCTTATAATAATTGGAAGGCATTTGAAATTGGGGGTCATTTGGCTAAAGTTGTGGTGGGTAGGGCTGGTTCAAGTAATTAGTGGGCCCAGGAAATCTGGACCACGTCACGGCAGTGGAGCAGGGAGAGGTAAGTATTTCAACTTTGCAAGTGCTGTGAACCTGAGCAAGCAGGGGGGGCCCACTCGTTGGCATTGGCACTGGCACAGGGCCCCTCAAAGTACAGCGGTGTGTTTGCACGGCGGGGGCGCCTCCCACCGGCAGCAACACTTTTGCGTACTATGAGAGGCCCTGTGCCAGTGACGTCGCCAACTAGTATTCCTCCCCCCACCTGATGAAGGAACCTGCACTTTCATCTGCACCTTCCTCTTTGTCCCCGTGTAAGGTGGTATGGTATGCGGGAAGAGCAACCTGACTTTCAGCAGGGTCACAATGTTGCGTGCACGGGGAATGTTGCGTTATGGGTCAATGTACCAGCAGACTCATCTATCACTGGCTGGGCAATGGGCAGGATGAGGAGGAAACACAGATATAGGCCCAAAGAATAAAGTTGGCTAAATGCAGTTCAAAATTGGTAACACAGGAATAACCAGGGGGCATTGCAGTGGAGGACAACTGGAATGAGAGGCTGACACAGAGAGTAGGCCCAAATCAGTAAGTAGTCGAAATGCAGTTCAAAATTGGCAACCGTAGTAAACAGGCGGCACAGCTTTGTTCAGTGGAGGAGAACAGCAAGGAGTGGCAGACACCGATAGTAGGCCCCAACCCAACTAGTAGGCCAAATGCAGTCTAACATTAACAACTACTTAACGAGCGCCTGAAAACGGAATTTCAGGACAGGAAACCAGGAGAACAGCAAGGAGCGGCAGACACTGTTAGTAGGCCCCAAACCAACTAGTACGCCAAATGCAGTTGTTCCATTTAACCACAATTTAACGAGAGCCTGAAGATAGAAGCTCAGGAAAGGCAACCTGGAGAACACCTTGGAGTGGAACACACCATCTCTCTCCACCCGATACCCATTTTGTAGGCCTAATGCAGCGCAGTTTCCAACAACTACTAAACGAGAGCATTAAGATCGAAGCTCTGGAAAGGCAACCTGGAGAACACCTTGGAGTGTAACACACCATCTCTCTCCACCCGATACCCATTTTGTAGGCCTAATGCAGTGTAGTTTTCTACAACTACTGAACGAGAGTCGGAAGACCGAAGCAATGGCAAGGAAACCTGGGGAACACCTTGGAGTGTAACACACCATCTCTCTCCACCCGATACCCATTTTGTAGGCCTAATGCAGTGTAGTTTTCTACAACTACTAAAGGAGAGTCGGAAGATCGAAGCTATGGCGAGGAAACCTGGAGAACACCTTGGAGTGTAACACACCATCTCTCTCCACCCCATAGCCAATTTGGAGGCCTAATGCAGCGTAGTTTCCAACAACTACTAAACGAGAGCATTAAGATCGAAGCTCTGGAAAGGCAACCTGGAGAACACCTTGGAGTGTAACACACCATCTCTCTCCACCCGATACCCATTTTGTAGGCCTAATGCAGTGTAGTTTTATACAACTACTGAACGAGAGTCGGAAGACCGAAGCAATGGCAAGGAAACCTGGGGAACACCTTGGAGTGTAACACACCATCTCTCTCCACCCGATACCCATTTTGTAGGCCTAATGTAGTGTAGTTTTCTACAACTACGAAACGAGAGTCGGAAGACCGAAGCAATGGCAAGGAAACCTGGGGAACACCTTGGAGTGTAACACACCATCTCTCTCCACCCGATACCCATTTTGTAGGCCTAATGCAGTGTAGTTTTCTACAACTACTAAACGAGAGTCGGAAGACCGAAGCAATGGCAAGGAAACCTGGGGAACACCTTGGAGTGTAACACACCATCTCTCTCCACCCGATACCCATTTTGTAGGCCTAATGCAGTGTCGTTTTCTACAACTACTAAACGAGAGTCGGAAGACCGAAGTAATGGCAAGGAAACCTGGGGAACACCTTGGAGTGTAACACACCATCTCTCTCCACCCGATACCCATTTTGTAGGCCTAATGCAGTGTAGTTTTCTACAACTACTAAACGAGAGTCGGAAGACCGAAGCAATGGCAAGGAAACCTGGGGAACACCTTGGAGTGTAACACACCATCTCTCTCCACCCCATACCCAATTTGTAGGCCTAATGCAGCCTACTTTCCGACAACTACTAAACGAGAGCATGAAGATCGAAGCTCAGGAAAGGCAACCTGGGGAACACCTTGGAGTGTAACACACCCTCTCTCTACACCACGGAAGGGCTGATTCTTAGGAAGGAAGGCTGTCGGAAAGAAGCAGGGCGCGTCCTAGGGTGATTATATTCTTATTAGGTATATACTCACCCTCGGACGCGCCCTGCTTCTTTATTTGGAATGAATGTTTATTTGCAATGTGGTTTTGACTTACTCTATTTTTTTGGTAAATAATGATTTTATTATTTTCATTGTTTTGCATCTTCTTGGCAATAATATAAAGAAGACGCGACAGGACAACACTCGGTGGATGCCATATCTGTGTTTTAAATTGAAAAAACTTTCAGTTAACTACTTGCAGGAGAAAGTTATTGTAGCTGGTGGCCATTTTTAGTACTGTACCAGATATTTGTTGTATGTGTTTGTTTTTAATGTTAAAATGTCTGCATTTGATATCTCTCCAGTATTTTCTTTTTTATAAGCAAAATACTTATTTTTATATTTTCTGATGTTGGTTCAAGGGGTACACGGGCAGCAGTAGACAGGTCAGTGGAGGCCTAGTGGAAGGAGGGACCGCAGACAGGCTTTGAAGGCCTAACATAATAAATTGGGCTGGCTGTAGACAATTTAAAATTGGTTCCAGGGGAACACGGGCAGCAGTGGCCTGGTCAGTGTAGTAGTAGTGGAAAGAACGGGCCGCAGACAGGCTTCGAAGGCCTAACATAACAAAAATTGGGATGTAGGCAATTTACAATTGGTTCCAGGGGAACACGGACAGCAGTAGACAGGTCAGTGGAGGCCTAGTGGAAGGAGGGACCGCAGACAGGCTTCAAAGGCCTAACATAATAAATTGGGCTTGCTGTCGGCAATTTTAAATTGGTTCCAGGGGAACACGGGCGGCAGTAGCCAGGTCAGTGTAGTAGTAGTGGAAAGAACGGGCCGCAGACAGGCTTCGAAGGCCTAACATAACAAAAATTGGGCTGTAGGCAATTTAAAATTGGTTCCAGGGGAACACGGGCAGCAGTAGACAGGTCAGTGGAGGCCTAGTGGAAGGAGTGACCGCAGACAGGCTTCGAAGGCCTAACATAAGAAAAATGTCAATACAATGGTATTGACAGTGCCAGGCATTGAAGGATGTCAGCGCATAGACTAAACATTGGTGGAGCTGTGAGAGAAAATTTTGCAAGTGGTAGAGCACTGTTTGAGCTGGGGGGGGGGACTGTCTTGTGGCCGGCGGTACAGGCCCAGGGCCCCTCATATTACAACGGTGTGTCTGACGTTGGGTGCGCACCACCACCGCCAGACACTTTATTGTACTATGAGGGACCTAGTAGCAGTGCCGTCAACCAAAAGCGGGCACACCCACCTCCTCAGACAAACAGTACTCTCACGGGTGCTGGCGCCAAGTGGCGATACCACGGCCCCGTGTGGGGACTTTGGCCATTTAGGGAGGTGTTAACATGTCGGATGCTGGACAATCAGGTGCTGCAAATTACGAGATTGGAAAAGTCGTTCAGAATAGTCCACAGGCAAGACGTTTACATAGGAAAGCTAGGTGTCAGCCGGGCAAGGTGGGGCAAAAGATTTCGAAATCCAGTTGTGGTTAATTTTAATGAAGGTTAGATCATCTACATTTTGGGTAGCCAGACAAGTCCTTTTTTCTGTTAGTATTGAACCTGCAGCACTGAATACTCTTTCTGATAGGACACTAGCTGCCGGGCAAGCAAGCTCCTGCAATGCATATTCTGCCAATTCTGGCCAGGTGTCTAATTTTGATGCCCAGTAATCAAATGGGAATGACGGTTGAGGGAGAACGTCGATAAGGGATGAAAAATAGTTAGTAACCATACTGGACAAATGTTGTCTCCTGTCACTTTGAATTGATGCTGCAGTACCTGTCCTGTCTGCGGTCATAGCAAAATCACTCCACAACCTGGTCAGAAAACCCCTCTGGCCAACGCCACTTCTGATTTCTGCCCCTCTAACACCTCTGGTCTGCTGGCCCCTGCAGCTCGTGTTAGAACGATCACGGGCGCTGTGTGCAGGGAATGCCAGAAGCAAACGGTCAACAAGAGTTGATTGTTTGGTTGCTAATATTAGTTCCAAGTTCTCATGTGGCATTATATTTTGCAATTTGCCTTTATAGCGAGGATCAAGGAGGCAGGCCAACCAGTAATCGTCATCGTTCATCATTTTTGTTATGCGTGTGTCCCTTTTGAGGATACGCAAGGCATAATCCGCCATGTGGCCCAAAGTTCCAGTTCTCAAATCTGTGGTTGTGCTTGGTTGAGGGGCAGTTTCAGGCAAATCCACGTCACTTGTGTCCCTCCAAAAACCAGAACCCGGCCTTGCCGCGCCAACAATTTCCACTGGCCCCGGAAAAGCTTCCTCATTAAAAATATAATCATCCCCATCATCCTCCTCGTCCTCCTCCTCCTGTTCGCCCGCTACCTCGTCCTGTACACTGCCCTGGCCAGACAATGGCTGACTGTCATCAAGGCTTTCCTCTTCCTCAGCTGCAGACGCCTGATCCTTTATGTGCGTCAAACTTTGCATCAGCAGACGCATTAGGGGGATGCTCATGCTTATTATGGCGTTGTCTGCACTAACCAGCCGTGTGCATTCCTCAAAACACTGAAGGACTTGACACATGTCTTGAATCTTCGACCACTGCACACCTAACAACTCCATGTCTGCCATCCTACTGCCTGCCCGTGTATGTGTATCCTCCCACAAAAACATAACAGCCCGCCTCTGTTCACACAGTCTCTGAAGCATGTGCAGTGTTGAGTTCCACCTTGTTGCAACGTCTATGATTAGGCGATGCTGGGGAAGGTTCAAAGAACGCTGATAGGTCTGCATACGGCTGGAGTGTACGGGCGAACGGCGGATATGTGAGCAAAGTCCACGCACTTTGAGGAGCAGGTCGGATAACCCCGGATAACTTTTCAGGAAGCACTGCACCACCAGGTTTAAGGTGTGAGCCAGGCAAGGAATGTGTTTCAGTTGGGAAAGGGAGATGGCAGCCATGAAATTCCTTCCGTTATCACTCACTACCTTGCCTGCCTCAAGATCTACAGTGCCCAGCCATGACTGCGTTTCTTTCTGCAAGAACTCGGACAGAACTTCAGCGGTGTGTCTGTTGTCGCCCAAACACTTCATAGCCAATACAGCCTGCTGACGTTTGCCAGTAGCTGCCCCATAATGGGAGACCTGGTGTACAACAGTGGCAGCTGCGGATGGAGTGGTTGTGCGAATGCGGTCTGTGGACGAGGTCTCGCTTCTGCAGGAGGACGAGGAGGAGGAGGAGGGGGTGCGAACGGCTACAGCCAACTGTTTCCTAGAGCGTGGGCTAGGCAGAACTGTCCCAAACTTGCTGTCCCCTGTGGACCCTGCATCCACCACATTTACCCAGTGTGCCGTAATGGACACGTAACGTCCCTGGCCATGCCTACTGGTCCATGCATCTGTTGTCAGGTGCACCTTTGTGCTCACAGATTGCCTGAGTGCATGGACGATGCGCTCTTTAACATGCTGGTGGAGGGCTGGGATGGCTTTTCTGGAAAAAAAGTGTCGACTGGGTAGCTCGTAGCGTGGTACAGCGTAGTCCATCAGGGCTTTGAAAGCTTTGCTTTCAACTTACCGGTAGGGCATCATCTCTAACGAGATTAGTCTAGCTATGTGGGCGTTCAAACCCTGTGTACGCGGATGCGAGGCTAAGTACTTCCTTTTTCTAACCATAGTCTCATGTAGGGTGAGCTGGACTGGAGAGCTGGAGATCGTGGAACTAGCGGGGGTGCCGGTGGACATAGCAGACTGAGAGACGGTGGGAGATGGTATTGTTGCCGCCGGTGCCCTAGATGCAGTGTTTCCTACTACGAAACTGGTGATTCCCTGACCCTGACTGCTTTGGCCAGGCAAAGAAACCTGCACAGATACTGCAGGTGGTGCAGAAAATGGTGGCCCTACACTGCCGGAAGGGATGTTGCGTTGATGACTAGCTTCATTAGCCGAGGGTGCTACAACCTTAAGGGACGTTTGGTAGTTAGTCCAAGCTTGCAAATGCATGGTGGTTAAATGTCTATGCATGCAACTTGTATTGAGACTTTTCAGATTCTGCCCTCTGCTTAAGGTAGTTGAACATTTTTGACAGATGACTTTGCGCTGATCATTTGGATGTTGTTTAAAAAAATGCCAGACTGCACTCTTTCTAGCATCGGATACCTTTTCAGGCATTGCAGACTGAGCTTTAACCGGATGGCCACGCTGTCCTCCAACAGGTTTTGACTTTGCCACGCGTTTTGGGCAAGATACGGGCCCGGCAGATGGAACCTGTTGCGATGTTGATGCCTGCTGCGGCCCCTCCTCCTCCGCTTCAGAACTGCTGCCGCCTGCACCCTGTTCCCCCAATGGCTGCCAATCGGGGTCAAGAACTGGGTCATCTATTACCTCTTCTTGTAGCTCGTGTGCAACTTCGTCTGTGTCACCGTGTCGGTCGGTGGTATAGCGTTCGTGATGGGGCAACATAGTCTCATCAGGGTCTGATTCTTGATCAGCACCCTGCGAGGGCAATGTTGTGGTCTGAGTCAAAGGACCAGCATAGTAGTCTGGCTGTGGCTGTGCATCAGTGCACTCCATGTCAGATTCAACTTGTAATGGGCATGGGCTGTTAACTGCTTCACTTTCTAAGCCAGGGAAGGTATGTGTAAAGAGCTCCATGGAGTAACCCGTTGTGTCGCCTGCTGCATTCTTCTCTGTTGTTGTTTTTGCTGAAGAGGACAAGGAAGCGACTTGTCCCTGACCGTGAACATCCACTAACGACGCGCTGCTTTTACTTTTACCAGTTTCACGAGAGGAGGCAAAAGAGCTAGAGGCTGAGTCAGCAAGATAAGCCAAAACTTGCTCTTGCTGCTCCGGCTTTAAAAGCGGTTTTCCTACTCCCAGAAAAGGGAGCGTTCGAGGCCTTGTGTAGCCAGACGACGAACCTGGCTCCACAGCTCCAGACTTAGGTGCAATATTTTTTTTCCCACAACCACCTGATGCTCCACCACTACAACTACCCTCATTACCAGCTGACAATGAACGCCCCCGGCCACGACCTCTTCCACCAGACTTCCTCATTGTTTTAAAAACGTTACCAAACTAACGGTATTTGTTGCTGTCACACAACTTACACGGTGAGCTATAACTTCAGTATGATTTAGCTACCCCTTTACAGGTGGGTGAGACCACAACGAAAATCAGGCACAATGTTACACACTCTGTTGTTGGTGGCAACAAATGAGAGAGATGCCACACACGCAGGACTGTCACTGAAGCGCAAATGTAAATATTAATCTCCCACTGATTTGTTTTTTTTTTTTTTAAAGGGAGACTTTAGAAAAAAAAATTATAAAAAAAAAATGATTTTTTAAGGAAGAATTTATAAACCAAATAAAATGAAATGATTGTTTCAGGGAGAATTTAGAAAACAAATTAAAAAAAAAAATAGGCTTTCTATGGCCTACTGAGTGAGAGAGGACGCACACAGGAGTCAGGAGTGGCACACATGCCCAGAGGCCAATATTTATCTCCCACTGATTGATTTAGTGATTTTTTCAGGTAGATTTTGGAACCCAAATCAAGCAAAAAAATTAATAGGCTTTCTATGGCCCACAATTGGAGAGAGAGAGATGGCACACCCAGGAGTCAAGACTGGCACAAAAGCAGAAAGGGCAATATTAATCTCCCACTGATTTGATTTTTTTTTTTTTTTCAGGGAGACTTTAGAAAAAAAAAATACAAAAAAAATGATTTTTTCAGGAATAATTTATAAACCAAATAAAATAAAATGATTTTTTCAGGGAGAATTTAGAAAACAAATAAAACAAAAAATAGGCTTTCTAGGGCCCACTGAGTGAGAGATGACGCACACAGGAGTCAGGAGTGGCACACAAGCCCAGAGGCCAATATTTATCTCCCACTGATTGATTTAGTGATTTTTTTCAGGTAGATTTTGGAACCCAAATCAAGCAAAAAAATAAATAGGCTTTCTATGGCCCACAATTGGAGAGAGAGAGAGAGATGGCACACCCAGGAGTCAAGACTGGCACACAAGCAGAAAGGGCAATATTAATCTCCCACTGATTTGATTTTTTTTTTTTCAGGGAGACATTAGAAAAAAAAATACAAAAAAATTAATTTTTCAGGAAGAATTTAGAAACAAAATAAAATAAAATGATTGTTTCAGGGAGAATTTAGAAAACAAATAAAAAAAAATAGGCTTTGTAGGGCTCACTGAGTGAGAGAGGACGCACACAGGGGTCAGGAGTGGCACACAAGCCCAGAGGCCAATATTTATCTCCCACTGATTGATTTAGTGATTTTTTCAGGTAGATTTTGGAACCCAAATCAAGCAAAAAAATTAATAGGCTTTCTATGGCCCACAATTGGAGAGAGAGAGATGGCACACCCAGGAGTCAAGACTGGCACACAAGCAGAAAGGGCAATATTAATCTCCCACTGATTTGATTTTTTTTTTTTTTTCAAGGAGACTTTAGAAAAAAAAATACAAAAAAATGAATTTTTCAGGAAGAATTTAGAAACAAAATAAAATAAAATGATTGTTTCAGGGAGAATTTAGAAAACAAATAAAAAAAAAATAGGCTTTGTAGGGTCCACTGAGTGAGAGAGGACGCACACAGGAGTCAGGAGTGGCACACAAGCCCAGAGGCCAATATTTATCTCCCACTGATTGATTTAGTGATTTTTTCAGGTAGATTTTGGAACCCAAATCAAGCAAAAAAATAAATAGGCTTTCTATGGCCCACAATTGGAGAGAGAGAGATGGCACACCCAGGAGTCAAGACTGGCACACAAGCAGAAAGGGCAATATTAATCTCCCACTGATTTGATTTTTTTTTTTTTTTTCAGGGAGACTTTAGAAAAAAAAATACAAAAAAAATGATTTTTTTCAGGAATAATTTAGAAACCAAATAAAATAAAATGATTTTTTCAGGGAGAATTTAGAAAACAAATAAAACAAAAAATAGGCTTTCTAGGGCCCACTGAGTGAGAGATGACGCACACAGGAGTCAGGAGTGGCACACAAGCCCAGAGGCCAATATTTATCTCCCACTGATTGATTTATTGATTTTTTCAGGTAGAATTTAGAACCCAAATCAACCCAAAAAATAAATAGGCTTTCTATGGCCCACTGAGTGAGAGATGGCACACACAGGAGTCAGGAGTGGCACACAAGCCCTGAGGCCAAAATTTTTCTCCCACTGATTGATGTTGTGATTTTTTCAGGTAGATTTTGGAACCCAAATCAAGCAAAAAAATAAGTAGGCTTTCTATGGCCCACTGAGTGAGAGATGGCACACACAGGGATGGCACTCTAGCAGAAATGTCAATCTTAATCTCCCACAAAAAAAAAAAAAGGAACTGTCCTTCAATTACTATCTCCCTGCAGTAATCTCAGCCAGGTATGGCAGGCAGCAATAAGGAGTGGACTGATGCACAAATTAAATAAAAAGTGTGGACAAACAAACAAGATAGCTGTGCAGAAAGGAAGGAACAAGAGGATTTGTGCTTTGAAAAAAGCAGTTGGTTTGCACAGCGGCGTACACACAGCAATGCAGCTATCAGGGAGCCTTCTAGGGCAGCCCAATGAGCTACAGCGCTGAGGAAAAAAAAAAAAATGTAGCTTCCACTATCCCTGCACACCGAAGGTGTTGTTGGGCTGTGGAAATCGCTACAGCACAAGCGGTTTGGTGGTTAATGGACCCTGCCTAACGCTATCCCTGCTTCTGATGAAGCGGCAGCAACCTCTCCCTAAGCTCAGATCAGCAGCAGTAACATGGCGGTCGGCGGGAACGCCCCTTTATAGCCCCTGTGACGCCGCGGACAGCAAGCCAATCACTGCAATGCCCTTCTCTAAGATGGTGGGGACCAGGACCTATGTCATCACGCTGCCCACACTCTGTGTTTACCTTCATTGGCTGAGAAATGGCACTTTTCGCGTCATTGAAACGCGACTTTGGCGCGAAAGTCGCGTACCGCATGGCCGACCACGCACAGGGGTCGGATCGGGTTTCATGAAACTCGACTTCGCCAAAAGTCGGCGACTTTTGAAAATGTTCGACCCGTTTCGCTCAACCCTAGTCTTCACTTTTAGCAGTCTGGCACGCATGGCTGAGTTTATGTTACGCTGCATTTCCTGTGACAGTCGTTACTGGTTGGTGACACTTCTAGACCCACGTTACAAGGAGAACTTTCTATCTCTTATTCCAGAATTATTAAAAGAAATCCCATCTGAAAACGCTGGCGGCAGAGGTTACAGTTCATTGGACAACCAAAGAGCACAGGCGAGAGACACAAATCCCATCCAGCAGTGGCAGTGGAACACTGGCAAAGTTCTGGGAAAGTTTTCTCAGACCCTCAGGCCCTGAGGCGCAGGGTACTTTCACAAGAAGTGCAAAGTTTTGGAAGATGCTGAGGGAGTACATTGCTGAACGGTCACCTGACCACGACGTCATCGAAGGTCCTTCACTCACTGCATTCTTAGGAACGGAGGCAGACGCTCGCAGCATGAAACCCGACTTTGCCAAAAGTCGGCGACTTTTGAAAATGAACGACCTGTTTCGCTCAACCCTAGTCAAAGACATTCAAAACAATTGTAAAAAAGGCAACAAATTTTGGGATTATGAAAGAAAGCAGAAACATCACACAAAACTTCAACTACTACTGTGCATCACCCATATTATCTCATCATAGTGCTAACCAAATACTACCGTGCAAAATACACAATATAACTCAACATACTTCCTCATAATGAAGCTTACCATAGTTCAGTACAAATTCCTTTCTGGCGGACATAGAGAATTACTGCAGTGCAGCACAAAATAATTCCACAGTAGCGTTAAGCATCCCAAAGTATTTCAGAAAAGTGGTCTACTTAAGGTCATGTTTACATCTATGTTGGAGGCATTTGACAATCAGAAAGTAGGCATGTCCATCTTGGTGGGTTTATAAGTCAACAGTGTCTGTCGTTGCCAATAGTGCTCGTCATGTCCAAATATTATTTTCAGTCCAGAATGAAAAATAAATATTACTGCCACTCAAATATAGTGAGTGTAATTCATCTACACACAACTGTTAAAATGCCAGGTTTTTGTCTTGTAAAAAAATCATTTTGGATTTTAACCTTAGTGACAGGGCCAAATTTTTAAAATCTGACCAGTGTCCCTTTACGGTGGTATTAACTCTGGAACGCTTCAATGTATCCCATGGATTTGGAGATTGTTTTTTCATGACACATTATACTTTGTGATAATGGTAAATTTAGATCAACATATTTTGTGCTTATTTATAAAAAATATCAGAAATTCGACAAAATTTTTTTAAAAAATTAGCAATTTTCAAACTTTGAATGATATTCCTTTATCCCAGATATTTATCCCATAGCAAAACATTAATAAATAAATGCTTCTCTCATGTCTGCTTCAAATCAGCATCATTTGTAAAATGTTATTTTATTTTGTTAGGATTTTAGGAGAGTTAAAAATGTAATAGTAATTTTTTTCGTTTTCCCAAGGAAATTTGCAAAATTATTTTTTTAGGGACCTATCCAGGTTTGAAGTGACTTTGGTGGCCCAATACATTGGAAACCCCCCAAAAGTGATGCCATTTTAAAAACCGCACCTCTTGACATATTGAAAACTGTTGTCAGGAAGTTTATTAACCCTACACGTGCTTTCCTGGAACTAATGCAAAGTGACAGAACAGAAATGAAAAAGTGTATTTTTACTTGTGAACAGGTCACTACAGATGGCAGACTCTAAGGCCGCTATGTGGCCGTGAACAGCTAGGGCAAACATCAGGACCACACAATCATGATCTCAGCATCTAAGGGGTTAAACAGATATGGACGGTGCAAACACTGATCATCGGTAATGCATCAAGTTGTCAACTACAGCGTACAGCTGTTGGATTATCGCCTATAAGCGGATGATAGTCTCTTATACCTCAGGTCAGTAAAAAGACATATTGGCGGTCATTAAGAGGTTAGCGTCACCAATAATCTGAATAAAAACCTTTTAGATATAAGCTGAAATAAGTTTGAGGGGGTAATAGAAATTACAAAACCAAAATAAAGTGCTTGCATAAGTGTGAGCACACTGTTATGACCGGAGATGTGGTTGTGTTTTCATATTATACTGTAGTCAGTGCAGAGCTTTCATCATTTTCAGGGAATCTGATAAACCCCATAGAAAGTTTGGCTGAACTAGTTGGATTTTCCTGATATTTTCTTGATTGCAATTTACAGCAAAAGCCATGGTCTATAAACAGCTTAAAACACAACAAAGGGATCTAATTGTTGAAAGTTTCAGTCTGCGGAAGGGTACAAACATTTTTCCAAGGCAGTAGACGGTAAAGATGGTCATCAAAATGTGGCTTGATGTTGACACAACACTGACATTATCTAGAACTGATGTCCCTCAAAACTTGATGAAAAGACCAGAAGAAGATTGGTCCAGGAAGCTGTCAAAAAACTTACAGCAATATTAAAGGAGCTGCAGGAATTGTTGGCAAGTACAAGTTGTGTACTGCATGTGACAACAATCTCCCATATTTTTAATATGTAAGGCAAGTAATGTAGGATGACAAGACAGAAGTCTTTCCTTACAATAAAGTGCATCCAGGCCTGACTATGTGAAGCATAGTGGAGGCATTATTGTGCTAAAGGGACAATTTCCAACATCTGAAACTAGGGTTTTAGTCAAGGTGGACAAAATTATGAACAGTTCCAAATATAAGTCATTTTTACAGCTAAACCTTAAGTCTACGCTAAAAAGCTGAAGCTGTACAGAAATGTTACCTTTCGGCACCACATTGACCATAAACATACTTCCAAGTAATAAAAAGAATGGCTTTGCTAGAAGGAAAACAAAGTTTTGGAATGGCCAAGCTAAAGCACAGATGTGAAACCAATTGAAAGTCTATCGGTTGCCTGTATAGGGCGTTTTACACAGGAGATGCCCTTGTAATCTGACATATTTGCAAAGCTATTGCAAGGAACAGAAGGCAGAAATTGCCAAAGAGGCCATCATAATTGGCTCCAATTCCGAAAAGGCTGAAAGCTGTCAATTATATTCATAGGGTTCTTAAACAATGTAATAGTTTAAGCATGTGAATATTTATGCTTGGCTTTTTTTTCTTACAACACAAAAATATTTTAGTTTATTCCATGATCAAATGTACAGATTATGGGTGAAAAAGTTCTGAAATTATCCTTATTGGTAAGAATTTTTTTTGCTTAACAAAAACCTGGCATTTTAACAGAGATGCAAAGATCTTTTACATCCACTGTATTTTTTTGCACAAATTAAGTTGGAGACAAATTTTAAGAACCTGAATCATTTTTATAACACATGTACAAATATGTACGAATACCCTTAAATTATGGTCACAATGTGATTACTGGGATAACAGAGAATAGCAGGATCCGAGCATCACATTGCCTTGAATGCAGAACAGTGGGCTTCCCCATGATGCCATGAAGTTCTGCCCATGCCCTTTGTAATAGCCAGTGTATTTTTTGCAGTGAATGTGTCTAGGAAAGCTCAGTCATTGGTCAGGCACAAAGAGCTAGTACACAGAATACAGGGTGTGGGAAGAAAAGAATATGTTTACTGAAAATGGTAGAGAGTTAGGAAGGAATCAATGTTTCACATTGTGTTGCTGCTAATCACTGCTGGAGTTCACTCAATCAGTCTGCTCTCAAAAGATCTGTGCAGTATTTACAGTGGGGAAAAAAGAATTTAGTCAGCCACCAATTGTGCAAGATCTCCCACTTGAAAAGATGAGAGAGGCCTGTAATTGACATCATAGGTAGACCACAACTATGAAAGTCAAAATAAGAAAACAAATCCAGAAAATCACCTTGTCTGATTTGGCAAGATTTTTTTTGCAAATTATGGTGGAAAATAAGTATTTTGTCACCTAAAAACATATAAGATTTCTGGCTCTCACAGACCAGTAACTTCTTCTTTAAGAGGCTCCTCTGTCCTCCACTCATTACCTGTAGTAATGGCTCCTGTTTGAACTTGTTATCAGTATAAAAGACACCTGTCCACAACCTCAAACAGTCACACTCCAAACTCCACTATGGTGAAGACCAAAGAGCTGTCGAAGGACACCAGAAACAAAATTGTAGCCCTGCACCAGGTTGGCAATAGGCAAGCAACTTGATGAGGTGAAATCAACTGTGGGAGTAATAATAAGAAAATAGAAAACATACAAGACCACTGATAATCTACCTCTGGGACTACATGCAAAGTGTCACCCCATGGGGTCAAAATGATCTCAAGAACGGTGAGCAAAAATCCCAGAACCACATGGGGGGCCTAGTAAATGACCTGCATAGATCTGGGACCACCGTAACAAAGGTTACCATCATTAACACACTACGTCACCAGGGACTCAGATCCTGCAGTGCCAGTCCCCTTGCTTAAGCCAGTACATGTCCAGGCCCATCTGAAGTTTGCTAGAGAGCATTTGGATTACCCAGAAGAATATTGGGAGAATGTCATATGGTCTGAAGAAACCAAAGAAGAACTGATTGGTAGAAACAAAACTCGTCATGCTTGGAGGAGACAGAAGGCTGAGTTGCTTCCAAAGAACACCATACCTACTGTGAAGCATGGGGGTGGCAACATCATGCTTTGTGGTTGTCTCTCTTCAAAGTGACCAGGACGACTGATCCGTGTACATGAAAGAATGAATCGAGCCATGTATCATGAGATTGTAAGTGCAAACCTCCTTCCATCATCAAGGGCATTGAAGATGAAACGTGGCTGGGTCTTTCAGCATGAAAATTATCCCAAGCACACTGCCAGGGCAATAAAGGAGTGGCTTTATAAGAAGCATTTGAAGGTCCTGGAGTGGCCTAGCCAGTCTCCATATCTCAACCCCATAGAAAATCTTTGGAGGGAGTTGAAAGTCCATGTTGCCCAGCGACAGGCCCGAAATATCACTACTCTAGAGGAGATCTGCATGGAGCAATGGGCAAACATACCACTAACACTGTGTGCCAACCTTGTGAAGACTCACAGAAAACATCTGACCTCTGACATTGCCAAGAAAGGATATATAACAAAATATTGAGATGAACTTTGCTTCATGACCAAATACTTATTTTCCACCATAATTTGCTAAATAAAACTTGCCAAAATCGACAAGGTGATTTTCTGGATTTGTTTTCTCATTTTGACTCTCATAGTTGTGGTCTACCTATGATGCCAATTACAGGTGCCTCTCTCATCTTTATAAGTGGAAGAACTTGCACAATTGGTTGCTGACTAAATACTTTCTTTCCCCACTGTATTTAACTCAACAAATAGTGCACTAGTTTCTGTGTTGAACTAATAGGAAAGTAATTTAAGGACCACCTTAGACAACATTGTTTAATTAATTCAGTCTGTGACAATGTAGTGAGGCACAGCCCTCATTTTTTGTACTTAACCCACCATTTCTGGCCAGTATACATTTACTGCACACCATTTTGAATTATGACCTAAAATAGTGATGAGCACGTGTGCTTGCCATTGTTCGATACCTAATTGAGCATCAGGATGTTTGATTACACTTGTTACTAGGCAGAGTATCATGTGGTGTTTGATCACATGCTTGGGACCTCGCCCCACTTTTTTCAGCCACTAAACGAGGTGGATTGCATGTCAATCACAGTAATGCCATAGCCATGTTGGCTATTGGTATTACTTACTCTGATTGGCCAGCTGTATCACATCATCAGGTCTACATAAGACTGTGTGATGCGATGGTAAACACACTGTACAACAGTATCATGGATGATATTGGTACAGTTGGCAAGGTACTCCTTCAGCATCTTCCCAAATGCTTCACTCCTTGTCAGAGTACCCCACGCATCTGGCCTTGGGCACTGAGAGGGTCAGAGAAAACTTTCCAAGATCTTTGAGAGTGTTCACCTGTTTCTGTTGCATCTGGCGTGCTTTTCCCTCATCTCCACTCCACAAAGTTCTCTATGTAGCGGGGGTTTAGAAGAGTGACCAACCAGTAATTCATGTTTGCCAAATGCGTACAGTGCGGGGGTCATGCTAATGGCAGGGGAGCATAAACTCAGCCATGTGTGCCAGACTGCCAACAGTTAACACATCCCATTAGTATCAAGAGGACAACTGTCCATTTTCTAATCCTTGTCCTCCTCCTCATCTTCAGGCCATCCACGCTCATCAGAGCGGATGAAAATGGTGTGGGTAGTACCATCTGTAGTCCAGGCAACCAGTTCTTGTCCCTACTCCTCTTCATTATCACCCAATCTGTGTTGAGAAGATGAGATGAGGCTTGGCTGTGTAACATCACACAGTATAGTTTCTTGCTCAATTCCAAATTGCTCCTCCAGCAAAGCATCCTCAGTAATTGTGAGCAGTGAGCATTTCAGTAGACAGAGAAGCAGATGATGATGCTGATTATGACATCATTTATGCTCACCATCTCGGTTGAGCCCTCAAAGTTTTGAAGAACGGCACAAATTTCAGACATCCATGCCCACTCATTAGCCAGAATACTGACATTTATGTTGTAGCAGGTATTCAACTATTGCGCTCCGCTTGCTCACAAAGCGAACATATGTAACAATGAGCTTTAACACGTGGTGACTCCGCACGCCAGTCAGTGAGCTGGAAGTTGCAAATGCTGCTGCAACACTGCCATGGTGGTGACAGCTGTAGCTGACTTGCTGAAATGGGCACAGAGACGTTGTACTTTCACAAATAGCTCAAGCAGATCTGGGTAGGTACTGAGAAACCAATGAACCACTAAGTTAAACATAAGGGCCATGCATGGTACGTGTGCGAGGGTGCCAAGATTTAGAGCTGCCACCAGGTTACACCCATTATCACACACTACCATGCCTGATTGTGAATTCAGGAGTGAGAGCCACATATCAGTCTAATCTGTTAAATCTTTCAACAACTCCATGGTGGTGTGTGGTTTGTCACCTAAGCAGATTAGCTTCAGCAGAGGCTGGTCCTGCTTGTCTGAGGCAGTGCTGCAATGCTTCCAGCTCCTGAATGATGTTGAGGTTTCAGAGATGGAGGCTGAGGAAGAGGTGTAGGAACTGCTGAAGAAGGTGAAAGCAATCCAGAATGGGTACCCGCTTCCACAATGTTTACCGAATGTTCTGTCAGGGAAATGTAGCATCGATTGCTACAATCATTTGTCCGGTTATCCGTAGTTAAGTGGACCTTCCCAGTAATGGTGTTGGTCAAGGCTCGGCTGATGTTATGAGACACAGGCTTGTGTAAGGCAGGCAAAGCACACCGGGAGAAATTGGACAGGCTGGGGAACAATTATCGAGGGATGGCCACCGTCATGAGGTTGTAGAAAGCTTCTGTCTCCACAATCACTAATGGCAACATTTCAGTGGATAGCATCCTGGAAAGGTGGCCATTTATTATTGAAACCTGTAGAGGGATGGCGGTGTATTTACACTTGCATTCCATGGACTGGGGTAAACCAGCTGAATGCTGTACTGGGACAAAAATGTGGATGGGGTTGCTCATGGTGGTTAACAAATTGGTGGTGCAATAACAGGTGCAGGGTGGGGGGCATCTTGATTGGCGTGCACATAGAAAAGGGGAATAAGTAGTGTTGTCAACTGCAGACATTGATTCTGCTTCCTGTTGTACAGCCTTGCTAGTCGGATACTTTGCTTTCATGTGCCTGATCCTGCTGGTGGTGGTCAGGCTGGTAGTTGTGCTGTCCTTGCTGATGCTGGCATGGATGCTGGCATGGCACTTGCTGAAAATGACCTTTTTTGGATTAACTGGACTGTCTTTAAAAAAGTGCCACAATCGGGAACACCTGAACCTTGGCTTTGCAATCCGTGCCTTGTGTCTCTGCCCACCCCACTGCCTCTTAGAGCTTATTGAGGTTCTACGGATCCCTCTCCCTGTGTGCTGCTTTCCTCCATCTGCATGTCACCTTCCCAGGTAACTTCAGTAATGTCATTGTCCACCACTTTGTCTTCCACTTCCACACCTTGGTCTTCCTCCTCATTTGCTGACGCAACAACACCACTTGTTCACAATTTTGTCTTATCATCATCCATCTCTGGTGACAGTAGTTGCAATTTGCCACCATAGCATGTGAGCATGGCTGCTTAAATATTTGGGCATCGCTACATGCAATCTCCTCATTCCCTTCTTGAAACAACCAGGGCTCGAGGCCAAAACGGTGTCACTTGTGGGAGGTTTCCACTGTTTAGGCAAATCAGGGGCTCTCAAGATGCGGTACGGCATCCGCTTAATATTCCAATAAATTTTGCATTCAAAAAGTCAAATTTCGCTTATTCACTTTCGATCCCTGCTGTGGGCCTAAATAGTGGATTTCCCCCACATATGAGGTATCACCATGCTCAGGAGAAATTGCACAACAAACTATATGGTCCATTTTCTCCTATCACCCTTGTTAAAGTAAAAAAAATGAGGTCTAAATGAAAAATTTTGTGAAAAAAGCTAAATGTTTATTTTTTCTTTCTCATTCCATTAATTCCTGTGAAGCCCCACTTCTTGAATGTGGTTTTGAGCACCTTGAGAGATGCAGTTTTTTGAACGGTGTCACTTTTCGGTATTTTCTTTCACTTAGGCCCCTCAATGTCACGTCAAATGTGAGGTGGTCCCTAAAAAAATGTTTTGCAATTTTTTTTTTTGAAAAATGAGAAATTACGGGTCAACTTTTAACCCTTATAACGTTCCCCAAAAAATATTTTTCAAAATGTGTTCTGATGCAAAGTAGACATGTGGGAAATGTCATTTATTAACTATTTTGTGTGACATGACTCTCTGATATAAGAGAATAAAAATTCAAAGTTTGAAATCTGTGAAATTTTTTTAACTGTTTGCCAAATGTCCGATTTTTTCACAAATAAACAAGTCATATGCAATAAATGTTATGACTGTCATGAAATACAATACTTCATGAAAAAAAACTGTATCAAAGTTAGTGGGATCCATTGAAGCGTTCATGACCATATAAAATGACGGTGGTCAGATTGAAAAAAAAAAAATTGGCCTGGTCAGTGAGGTGAAAACAGGCTTTGGGGTGAAGGGGTTAAAAGAGAGAAGAGCTTCATAGAAATGGGCATAGGCAAGCACAGTCAATAAAATCAACATAATCTGCTCCACAGAAGTGGTATAAGCACTTAAGAAATATAGCCAGTCTTTGACTGTTGGACATTTCTTGTGAAGGCACATTTAAGCTGATAAATGTACCAAATTCATAAACAGACAGACACTGTTTTACACACTGTATGTTGTATTGAGTCTCACGTACATGTGCATGAGGCTGGAGCATGAACAGTAAGAATTCTATATAGAGTAGCTGTAGCAGATGCCCTGCGAAATCGAGTTCCCCTGTGGATCTTAAGCACCCTAGTATGGCACTGATGGTGCGCATTCATGGTGAGATGACACAATGTTTCCAACGATCGTCACATCTCTAGATGGATTATGATTGGTATTCATCTTGACTTTTAATCTATATTTTAAGGTATATGGAATAAAATCTATTATATTATCACAATCACGTTCCATTATTGGAAAAAAGTAAACCACAAAAACAATGATAGACCTGTGTTTCTTTCACTATTTCACCACATTTGGAAATTTCCAGTACATTTAATAGTCACATTGTTAGGCTGTTCCAACCCAAACAATCCCCCCCCCAAAAAAAAAAAAAAAAAAAAATAATAATGAAATAAAAGTTATAGCTCTTTGAAGAAGAGGAAGGTTTAAAAGGGTTACGAAAACGCATGGCAAATAGTGGGTTTTCTTTGTTGTAATAGCTAATCTTTCTTAACCCAAATCCATGGTATTGAACTTATCATCTGGCCAGCTATGAATCGAAACCGGTTTATCAAGACACGGCAACAGATACAACTTACCCATGATGTTTAGCTTTATTTTTCTAATAATTGCCTTGTTTTCGTTTTTGATTTTGCCAGTATGTTCCACAGCTTAGGTAAGAATATACAGATCAATATTCCATTACCTGAAGCCCATATGGTAAAAACCTCTACACTAACCATATTTTTCCCTTTACTGCTTACATAAGCCGGGATGGCACAGATCCAGACACTGAAGAACACCAGCATGCTGAAGGTGATGTACTTGGCTTCATTGTAGATATCTGGTAATTTCCTCACTATAAAAGCCAGAATTAGACTCACCGCGGCCAGAAACCCCATATAACCCAACATGACATAGAAGGCCAGTCTTGAGCCCTCATTACATTGAATGATGATCTTTCCAGGATATGAGTCCATGTCTAGCTCCTGAAATGGAGGAGAAAACAGCAACCAGTGTATTGCATTCAGGACCTGAAGAGATGATAAGATCACCACTATAAAGTTAGGAAGCTTAACACCGAGCCATTTCCTCCAGGAGCTGCCAGGTGTGGTGGCTTTGAAGGCGATGCAAACGATGATGGTCTTGGCCAAGATTGATGACAACACAACAGTGAAGATGATCCCAAAGTAGACATGACGGAGCATACAAGTTATATCCACTGGTTTACCGATGAAGAGGAAAATACAGAGCAAACTGAGCTTCAGAGAAACAAGGATAAGAAAGCTGAGGTTCCGATTATTAGCTCTGACAACAGGAGTGTTCCGGAAACATATAAATATTCCTATTATTAATATAATTGTAGTAGAAGATAAAACTAACAAGAATAAGAAGACATAGGCGACTACATCAGTGTCATAAGAGAGAAACTCAATAACTTTAGGGACACACTTGTCTCTTGCCTCATTTGGCCATTCGGTGTAAAAACACTTTTCACAGTTTTCAGCATCTGAAAAATAGTAATGTAAGTATTGGAAAAGCAAAATATAGATGTATTAACATTTTATTTTTCAGTATGTTTAAATGGATTATATGGGAGCAACCGTACCAACAAGGCCTAAGTTGGCCTTAATGGCCAAACATCTCTTTTTGTTATTTTTAAATAGTCGCATAACTTTTCATTTTTGCTTTAGTATAGGTTTATTCGGCTTCTTTATCGTGGGATGAGCTGTATTTGTCAGTGGCACCATTGTTAGATGACTAATTCAATTATAACCTAACTTTTTAAAAGGAGAAATAGAAAAAAAAAACAGCAATTTTGTTGTTATTTTTTATTGTTTAATTTTAAAATTATTTTAAATTTAACATTATTCTTTTGGACGGTACAATTGTGACAATATTGTATTTATATAGTTTTATTTATGTTTTATTTATTTACAATAAGTTTAAATAATGTTGTCATATTTTGAGAGCTATTTCCTAGGTGTTTCCTTGCTAATTATGTTACTATGTTATTAGGTTCAGTAGAAGGACGTAGATCTGGGGATTGATTCTTACAGAATATAGACTGAACTGGATGGACACATGTCTTTTTTCAGCCTTGCTTACTATGTTGCTATGTCATTAGGTTGTATTATTTTTAATCAGTGTAACTGAGGGTTCCTTTTTTGCTTAATAAGATTAATTTAGATTGACACTACTTTTTATAGCAATTTTTTGGGAAAGTGTAATTAACAACAAATAGATTGAAATTCTGGAATTTTATTGTTTTCAAATCCTTAATGGGGTTGTCCGGGATTTTCACAAAAGTCTGCAGCCACTTTGGTGCCGAAGGCGAGACCGAGCAGTTATACGACCACAATCATGCAATATGCATACTCCTGGCCACATTCTAACTAAATGGGTTTAGCCTTGTTCAGTTTACTTGTACTCACTTGTAGCTCCCATATTGGTTTCCACTTGCTTCTATCAGCTTTGATTTCTTCTGTTCTTCATGATCTCTTCTGAGATTTGTTTCCCTCTGTGCCAGGCTGAATAGGCCTGAGGAAATGTAGGTTGTAATATTGTGATCTCACCACATCACAACCTCACCACGTTACTCACGTAAGGCCTAGTAAGCACCTCAGGGGAAGCATGGTGTACCAATCTGATGTGGTAATTCTCACCATGAAAAGCATCACCTTCTCAATGCTTAGAGGGATGAACTATATTTTCATGAATATACTGGGTTCAGAAATTAGTATTTCAGGAATAGATTGCAGTCCCGACTATGGAAGCACTATGCTTTTACTTCTGGTAATTCCCTAGAAAACACCTCAGCAGCACTTCCTACACATAGGCACAATCATATATACAATATATACAAAGCTGGATACAATGCTTTCTCAAAATTGTTTTTTTAGTAGTGGTACTCTGTAGTAACTTCTGTCTGTAGCTAAAAAACTTTTGTGGTTTATTTACTCTGATATGATTAGAGATGGGCGAAACTGAACACTATAGTTTATCAACCGGTACCTGTGCTCTAAATAAATAACTTCTAAAAAAAACCTGGCTTAGGTTCACATGTATGTTTGATAACCAGCCAGGCAAAACTGACAGATACGGGCTGCAAGCCTCAACTGTCAGACCTCACACCTCCATTTTTTTATTTTTATACTGACCACAATCAGATGGCATAATCATCAGTTTCATAGACTACAATTGATGTAAAAATGTAAGAATAGTAACCAGACAGTTAACTGATCAATCGACCCACAGTAGAACCTGTTATTATGGCAGACAACAGTCAGCCATGGGCCATGCCAGAGATATCAAGGTCTGGTCCAGCAGTTATAGCTTGGAATTGAAGTTTTAATCAGGACATGCTGGTTAAAGAGAACCTGTCACACCCAACATCGAAGGTGAGCTAAGCCCACCGGCATCAGGGGCTTATCTACAGCATTCACGATGGAATGCTGTAGATAAGCCCCCGATGTATCCTGAAACATGAGAAAAAGAGGTTAGATTATACTCACCCAGGGGCGGTCCCGCTCCGGTCCGGGTCCGATGGGCATCACAGTCTGGTCCAGAGCCTCTCATGTTCTTACAATGACGTCCTCTTCTTGCATTCACGCTGTGGCTCCTGTGCAGGCGTACTTTGTCTGCCCTGTTGAGGGCAGAGCAAAGTACTGCAGTGCGCAGGCACTGGGCCTCTCTGACCTTTCCCGGAGCCAGCGCACTGCAGTACAACCTTAGCCTCACAGCTGTCAGTCACCTTTCACTAAATGAACAATCACTATCTATTTTCTTAGTGTGCCTGAACAACACTGTTATGCCAAACAATTTTTAAGTGGAAATCTGGCCTTCTGATTTACCACTGAAACATAGTTTTATCACAAATGATTTGGAATAGCTAATTGGGTCTCTTTGCTGCAACACTATATTAGGCCTAACAATTTTACTTGGAAAACTGTCCTTCTGATTTGCCACTAAAACACAGTTTTAGCACAAATGATTTAGAGTAGCTAATAGGAAAGTGAACACGAATCCGAATGTGCTAAGTTCATACTGAATTTGAGATTGGTGAATGTTTTCCAAACATAGTTACATAGTTATTAAGATTGAAGGAAGACTATAAGTCCATCTAGCTCAACCCATAGCCTAACCTAACATGCCCTAACATGATTATCCAGAGGAAGGCAAAAAAAACCCCATGTGGCAAAGAGTAAGCTCCACATTGGGGAAAAAAATTCCTTCCCGACTCCACATACGGCAATCAGACTAGTTCCCTGGATCAACGCCCTATCAAGGAATCTAGTGTATATACCCTGTAACATTATACTTTTCAAGAAAGGCATCCAGTCCCCTCTTAAATTTAAGTAATGAATCACTCATTACAACATCATACGGCAGAGAGTTCCATAGTCTCACTGCTCTTACAGTAAAGAATCCGCGTCTGTTATTATGCTTAAACCTTCTTTCCTCCAGACGTAGAGGATGCCCCCTTGTCCCTGTCTCCAGTCTACGAGTAAAAAGATCATCAGAAAGGTCTTTGTACTGTCCCCTCATATATTTATACATTAACATAAGATCACCCTTTAGCCTTCGTTTTTCCAAACTAAACAGCCCCAGTGTAATAACCTATCTTGATATTGCAGACCCCCCAGTCCTCTAATAACCTTGGTCGCTCTTCTCTGCACCCGCTCCAGTTCAGCTATGTCTTTCTTATACACCGGAGACCAGAACTGTGCACAGTATTCTAAGTGTGGTTGAACTAGTGACTTGTATAGAGGTAAAATTATGTTCTCCTCATGAGCATCTATGCCTCTTTTAATGCATCCCATTATTTTATTTGCCTTTGTAGCAGCTGCCTGACATTGCCCACTAAATGTGAGTTTGTCATCCACCCATACTCCCAGGTCTTTTTCATTGACGGTTTTGCCTAGTATTTTCCAATTAAGCACATAATTATACATCATATTTGCTCTACCCAAGTGCATGACCTTACATTTATCCCCATTAAAGCTTATTTGCCGTTTATCAGCCCAAGCTTCTAGTTTACATTAATCATCCTGTAATATAAAATTGTCCTCCTCTGTATTGATTACCCTGCAGAGTTTAGTGTCATCTGAAAATATTGAAATTCTACTCTGTATGCCCCCTACAAGGTCATTAATAAATATGTTGAAAAGAAGAGGGCCCAATACTGACCCCTGTGGTACCCCACTGCTAACCGCTACCAAGTCCGAGTGTGCTCCATTAATTACCACCATTTGTTTCCTATCCCAGAGCCAGCTCTCAACCCACCTACACATATTTTCCCCTATCCCCATTGTTCTCATTTTATGTATCAACCTTTTGTGTGGCACCGTATCAAAAGCTTTTGAAAAGTCCATATACACTACATCCACTGGGTTCCCTTGGTCCAATCCGGAACTTACCTCTTCATAGAAGCTGATCAGATTAGTCTGACATGAATGGTCCCTAGTAAACCCGTGCTGATACTGGGTCATGAGGTTATTCCTCTTCAGATACTCCAGTATAGCATCCCTTAGAATGCCCTCCAGGATTTTACCCACAGTAGAGGTTAAGCTTACCGGCCTATAATTACCGAGTTCAGTTTTTGTCCCCTTTTTGAATATTGGCACCACATTTGCTATACGCCAGTCCTGTGGTACAGACCCTGTTATTATGGAGTCTTTAAAGATTAAAAATAATGGTCTATCAATGACTGTACTTAATTCCTGCAGTACTCAGGGGTGAATCTGTGATGTGCCTGTGGGTTCAAAATGCTCACTATACCCCTGGATAAAATCCTTGAGGGGTGTGGTTTCCATAATGGGGTAACTAGTGGGGGATTTCCACTGTTTAGGCACATCACGGGGTCTCCAAACGTGACATGGTGCCCGCCATCGATTCCAGACAAATTTGCGTTCAAAAAGTCAAATGGTGCTCCCTCCCTTCTGATCCCTGCCATGCACCCAAACAGTGGATTTACCCCAAATATAGAGTAACGGTGTACTGAGGAGAAATTGCACAACAAATGTCGAGGTCCATTTTCTACTGTTCCCCTTGTGAGAATAAAAAAGTTTCGGCCTAAAATAATTTTTAGTGAACAATGTTAAATGTTACTTTATTACTTTCACATTTCTTTAGTTCTCGGGAAGCACCTGAAGAGCTAATAAACTTCTGGAATGTGATTTTGAGCACCTTGAAGGGTGCAGTTTTTAGAATGGTGTCACTTTTAGGTACTTTTTGTTATATTAACCCCTCAAAGGCACTTAATATGCGATGTTGACATGTGGGAAATTTTATTTAATGACTATTTTGCGTGACATAACTCTGATTTAAGGGCACAAAAATTAAAAGGTAGAAAATTGCTAAGTTTTCAAAATTTTTGCCAAATTTCTGCTTATTTTCATAAATAAACGCAAGTCCTATTGAATAAATTTTACCACGAGCATGAAGTACAATATGTCACGAAAAAACAGCCCCAGAATCAGAGGAATCCATTGAAGCTTTTCAGAGTTATAACCACATAAAGTGACACTGGTCAGATTTGTACAAATTGGCCCCGTCATTAGGTCAAAATTGCAATGGTCACTAAGGGGTTAACATTAAAATGATTTTATTTTTCTCGCAGTAGTGGCAATCTTTGCTCTCTGTTATGTTGTCTGAAATATCAACCAGTGCCTAATATTTTTCTCTTACAAAGGTAACAAAAATATTGTGAACTGTTTGGAAGGTTTGGTATCAAGTTTGAGCTAACGACAACAGGATATTTTTTTATTCAAATTCATAGTTGGGCCCAAAGTAAATATTTGGAGGTGGGAAAAATGGCTGTAAATGTCTACTTTTTAAAATATTTTTTTTTCAACATTTAGTTTCCAGTTCTAATAGCTTTGGTTACCAGATTTATTGGAAACTTCTCCATTAGAGCATAAGATACATTCGTAGCAACAAATATGAGGCCCTAATATGACAGCTTTTCTTGATCCTGGGAAACACTTTTCTGAGCACCGACTATATGGTATCTATGGGAACAAGAAATAAAATTAACATAATGGCTTTAGGGCTTAAGAATTTCAAGTTGTAAAAGTGCTGTAAAAGTGTGGATAAAGAGTTGAAAAATCTAATTGTTTACATTGTTGTGTTGTATTAGTCCTAGAATTGTCACAAACCAGATTGTATTTTTTGTGTCTGTGTTTTCTGAAGAATAATATACAGTACAAGGATGAGATTGTCCTAACAGAATATGCTATAATGATCAGAGATGCCCACGTGCTATGGACCTATGAATGATCCTGCTTGGTTCTGAGCCATGGGCCAGGAATTGTTGGGATTGCAGTGGACTTCAACTTTATCAGCATTGTGGAAACTGTTGTAAGTGGAACTCCCTTGTGTGCCCACCTACAGGGCAGCATGCCAAAATGTTGGCACCTTTTTGGCTCCCTTGCCCCCTTAGTGCATGAGGACCCTGTGCTATCTCCATGCAGCTATGTGCCAAGGAACACATGCTCTGATGCCTTTAGCAATTGTTTATTTTCATCTGTTCATGTAGGAATAAGAACAAGCAGCTCAAAAAGTACAAATATATATTTTTTTACATTTTCTTAAAAAATATAATTGAACAATATAGCCATCCTACTTTTCAATAAAAGTTAGAGACTCTATCCATAGAGTCTGTCAGTTTCTTAATCTGTTGATGGTCAACTTTTTGGGCAGCACCAACCACAGACCCAGGCAACGGAAATTTCTCATTTAAGTTATGGGTTTAGGGCAGGTGTGTCATTATTTCTTTATCTTTAAGGCCTTTACTGGAAGCTGAACAGTGGAGATTTTGATGCTGCAATGAAGTATTGTCCTGCATATCCTGCAAAAAAATCATGATTTTCTTGAAGATGCAGATTTTTTACTGTACCTCTGCTTCATGTTGAAATGGACCAAATAGCTCACCTTTTAATAATAACGGCCCATAGAAGTACACCACCTTCTACACCTTGCTGGCATCTGAGTCAAAGTATGGGCCCGCTACTGGTTCAATCACAGGCCCAAACATCTGCTCCATCAGGAGACACTTTCATTCATTAGTCCATAAAACCTTTGAACAATCTGTCTTCAGTTATCTTTTGGCCCAGCCTTGACATTTCACCATTTGGGTCTTTTTCAGTTGTGGTCGGGTTCAGCCCCCGTACATTGGCCATATCTTTGAGCACTGAATGCCTGGTACTTCTGGGCACTCAGGATATAATGCAGTGCTGGAATATGACAGCACTGGAGGATAATGGGTTTTGAGTCACTTAATGTTTGTTTTTTTCTCAAATCTTTGCCTGGTAACGTGCATCTTTTTTACTCAATGTATTTTTCTTTCGACACCGCTTGACTATTTGCAACAAACGTTTGATGTTACCGTGATGCTGTCCTATTTTCTTAGCAATTTCAAGAGTGCTGCATCCTCTTGTAGGTGTTTTAACATTTCTTTACTTTTCAGAGTCGGTAAAATCAATCTACTTAATGATTATACGCACCTTTATAAACGGTTTTGCTATTGTTAGGCCACAACCTCCATAATTACACACTTACGCATTAGCTGATCTGCTTCAAACCAAAAAAAATTCAGGTTTATACAGTTTGGAAATGGAAAATCTGCATAAAAATAATGATATTGTCAAAATATTCACTTGCCCAAAAACTGTGCAGATTTCAATACGCAACTTTTATGTGGAAGGCCTCGTGTATTCTGAAAGAGTAGGGTTTCTTTGACGTAGATATTGTTAGGAGTCGAGTTTCCTCTGCTGCACAGGGGGAATCTCGATCCGTCTCCGCTGCGGTCTCCCATTCTCCTCCAGCCGCAGTGGAGTCTGCTCAGCAGGGACGTCGATCCCAGCGTCTCGCTCAGTCTGACTCTGTGCGAAGAGTTACTGCTGCTTTCCCTGCTTCTGCCATTGAAGCCAGTGCTGGGCAGCAACGAGTGGACGTTTCTGGATCTAAGTCCTTATTTGCACACACTGAGCATGCCCAGGGCAAGATCTCCTGTTGGAGATCGAGGGTCACATGCTCAGGTACTGCAGCACATCCCATTGGTCCTTTTGGCAGGTCCTGAAAGGGCAAAACTTCTGTAGCTGTTTCCTGTGCTGCAGGTATATAAACTGCGCATGACCGCACGGCCATGCGCTAGTATTGTCTTGTAAATATGTGTGTGTGTTGTGAGTGAAAGTCGCTCTTTAAATAACCCTCCCTATTGAATGTCTGCTCGCGGAAGGTGTATGTTTGCTATCTAGCGCCCGACTTATCCAACAGCACATAACACACATTACAGCTACCAGTTGCTGTGTCCGCCTGTACGGCGCCGTGCGCATGCTCTGCACTTTCCTGACCCAAGCCTGGGTGGTTAGTGGCGTCCGTCTGTGCGGCACCGCACGCACTCTTGTGCCTTTATATTATTTATTATAGTTACCTTATACACCCAGTTGCAGTGTTGTGCCAGCAAGTGTCTAATCGGACTTCAATCATAGTTGGGGTTGAGTTCGCTGACTTATTGCTCGTGCTCTATGTGCGGTACCGCGGTCCTGTGACGCAACAGGATCGCTTCCTTCACGCAGGGTGCATTTTACCCGTGCGTGTATACTTGTAGTACCGCCATATAGTCCGTCTTACTAGAAGCAGGGTTTTTACCTGCACGGTGGACCTCAGACTGCGAACGCACCTAGTTCCATTTCATCTTGTACTTGGTGCGTTCCGCCAGTCCTAACATAATACTAGCGCAAAGGTCTGGCTAGTAAATGGCGGACGATCAGCGTTTACAGCGGTACATCCAGCAGCTGGAGGGAAGGTTGGCGGCTCTAGAGCATTCAACCTCAGCTGTGGATGTCACTGCTGTCGCTGTTCACGCTGCTAGCGTGGCTGCAGCTACCTTGTCCACTGCCACCACTGTTCCGACTCTATCTCGCCTCCCGCTACCAGAGAAATTTTCTGGTGACAGTAAGTCTTGTAGGGGTTTCGTGAGTCAGTGCTCTATACATCTCGAGCTTCTGGCCTCTCGTTTCCCTACAGAGCGGGCAAAGGTGGGGTTTATCGTGTCTCTCCTGTCGGACAGGGCGTTGCAGTGGGATACGCCGCTGTGGGAGCGTGGCGATCATGTGGTGCAGAGTGCTCCGTTATTCCTGAGCACTCTGAAACAGGTCTTTTTAGGACCTCATGTCACCCATGATACGGCGCTCCAACTGTTGGCATTGACTCAGGGCTCGTCCTTGGTCAGCCATTTTGCCGTACACTTCCGCACCCTAGCATCTGAGCTGGAGTGGTTGGATAAAGCCCTTATTAATATATTTTGGACGGGGCTGGCTGACCACGTTAAGGACGCTATGGCCACTAGGGAGATTCCCGCCACACTGGAGGAATTAATAACAGTATCCACTCGTATTGACCTCCGTTTTCACGAGCGGACGATAGAGCGAGCCCAGTGTAGGCAGAGGTTTCGGCTGGCTCCTACCTTCGCCAAACCTTTGGAATCTCCAGTCCAGGCCCCTGAGTCCCATTAGCCTATGGTAGTGTCACGAGCGGGATCTAAGTCCCGGACCGCTCGTGCACTCCAGGTTTGCCATGTTTGCCAGCAGTCAGGACATCTTGCCACCAGATGTTCCCAGCGGACGAGGAAACGTCAGCGTCTAGTGGTAGTAGGTGGAGGTACACTAGACACGGCGACGTTTGCCTCCAAATTGTTCTTTAAGGGGACAATAACATTAGGCTCATCCTCCCACTCGGTAGAGCTCTGCGTGGATTCTGGGGCGGAGGGCAATTTTATGTCTTCTGCCTTCGCCCAACGTCATGCAATACCCCTGGTTATGCTACCTCAACCAGTAACGGTACGAGTGGTGAATGGGTTGACACTGCCCTCACAGATAACACATCAGACCATCCCTTTTACTCTGTCCATGTCGCCATCCCATCAGGAGATTATATCTCTGCTCATCATTCCTGAGGGAATTGATGAGGTCCTGTTGGGGATACCTTGGCTACGGTACCACTCTCCTCACATCGAGTGGTCCTCAGGCAGAATTCTGGGATGGGGTGAATCTTGTGGGGGTAGGTGTCACCGAGAGTGCGTTCAGGTTGCTACTACAGAGGTACCCGCAGATCTATCCTCTCTCCCCAAGCAATATTGGTCTTATGCAGACGTGTTCTCCAAAAAGGCGGCGGAGACCCTTCCGCCCCATCGCCCCTATGACTGTCCTATTGATCTCTTGCCTGGTGCTGAGCCTCCCCGGGGTCGAGTCTATCCATTTTCTCTCCCGGAGACGGAGGCAATGTCTCAGTACATTCAAGAGAATCTGGCAAGAGGGTTCATCAGGAAGTCGGTGTCACCTGCTGGGGCAGGGTTCTTTTTTGTGCAGAAGAAGAATGGGGAACTACGTCCATGCATAGACTACAGGGGTCTTAACGCTATCACCGTTAAGAACAAGTATCCTTTGCCCTTGATATCTGAGCTTTTCGATAGGCTTCGGGGAGCAAGGGTGTTTACTAAACTAGATCTGCGGGGTGCTTACAACCTGATTCGCATCCGTGAGGGGGACGAATGGAAATCGGCGTTTAACACCAGAGATGGGCACTATGAGTATCTGGTAATGCCCTTCGGGCTCTGTAATGCCCCGGCCGTTTTCCAAGACTTTGTCAACGACATCTTCCGGGATATGCTTTCCACCTCAGTTGTAGTCTATCTGGATGATATTCTCATCTTTTCTCCAGATATTGACTCCCACCGGAGAGATGTTGGCAGAGTCTTCGACCTCCTACGGGCAAACTCTCTTTATGCAAAGTTGGAGAAGTGTATGTTTGAGCAGGAGTCTTTACCTTTCCTGGGCTATATCATCTCCGCCCAGGGATTGGCTATGGATCCTGCCAAACTACAGGCTGTGATGGACTGGCAAGAGCCCCATTCTCTTAAAGCGGTGCAGCGCTTTATGGGGTTCATAAACTATTACCGCCAGTTCATTCCCCACTTCTAGTGTTGAGCATTCCGATACCGCAAGTATCGGGTATCGGCCGATATTTGCGGTATCGGAATTCCGATACCGAATTCCGATACTTCCCGCGTATCGGATACCGGAATCGGAAGTTCCCAGAATTCAAACTGAACGCAGCAGCCAATGAGGAATGATTGGAAGTGTGGGCACATCCTGTTTAGCATGGTGGGCATGTAAGTACTGGCAAGGCTTGGATTGGCTGCTGAAATGATGTCACTCTGCACTATAAAAAACGCTGCCGCCATTTTGCGCTCACTCTGCTGTGATTTCAGTTAGGGACAGGACGCTGTGTTCTAACTGAGGGCCAGTCGAGCTAGCTAATTGCTTTATTTTCCTTTCCAAAGGCTAATTTAGCAAAACGCTGTGTGTTCTTCACTGTTCACCTTGCTCTTGCCTTGCAGCGCTGTTTTAACAGCGTTCTGCAAGGTCTCTATGTGTGTGTGTGTGTGTGCAGCTCACTCTGTAGTCTGTGTGCAGCCATATACCCGGTTGTATTCAGCTCAGGGGGGGTTCACACTGCCTCACACAGTTGTCCTTTTTTGCTCTTAGTGCAGCCTGCTGCACATTTTTTCTCAAATTTCCTATTAGTGTTTTTCCACCAGTCTCCAGCTCTATTGTGGAAAAACACTACATAGGATAACCTAGAGGGGGGTTTTTGGGCCTTGCAGTGCCGTTTACGGCTGTCTGCACGGTCTCCGTGTGAGCCCAGCTCGCCCTGTAGTCTGTGTGCAGCCATAGCCGGTTGGATTCAGCTCAGGGTTCGTTACTGGCTCATACCTTGAGAAAAATTTTACTTTTTTTCAAATAGTGCAGCCTGTTTAAAATTTGAAAAAAAAAAATTCCTATTAGTGTCTTTCCACTCAAATCCAGCTAAATAGTGGAAAAACACTATATAGGATAACCTAGAGGAGGGTTTTTTGGCCTTGCAGCGCCGTTTACGGCTGTCTGCACGGTCTCCGTGTGAGCCCAGCTCGCCCTGTAGTCTGTGTGCAGCCATAGCCGGTTGGATTCAGCTCAGGGTTCGTTACTGGCTCATACCTAGAGAAAAATTTTACTTTTTTTCAAATAGTGCAGCCTGTTTAAAATTTGAAAAACAAAAATTCCTATTAGTGTCTTTCCACTCGTATCCAGCTAAATAGTGGAAAAACACTATATAGGATAACCTAGAGGAGGGTTTTTTGGCCTTGCAGCGCCGTTTACGGCTGTCTGCACGGTCTCTGTGTGAGCGCAGCTCGCCCTGTAGTCTGTGTGCAGCCATAGCCGGTTGGATTCAGCTCAGGGTGCGTTACTGCCTCATACCTTGAAAAACAATTTCCTTTTTTTCAAATAGTGCAGCCAGTTTAAAATTTGAAAAAAAAAATTCCTATTAGTGTCTTTCCACTCGTATCCAGCTGAATAGTGGAAAAACACTATATAGGATAACCTAGAGGAGGGTTTTTTGGCCTTGCAGCGCCGTTTACGGCTGTCTGCACGGTCTCCGTGTGAGCCCAGCTCGCCCTGTAGTCTGTGTGCAGCCATAGCCGGTTGGATTCAGCTCAGGGTTCGTTACTGCCTCATACCTTGAGAAAAATTTTACTTTTTTTCAAATAGTGCAGCCTGTTTAAAATTTGAAAAAAAAAATTCCTATTAGTGTCTTTCCACTCGTATCCAGCTAAATAGTGGAAAAACACTATATAGGATAACCTAGAGGAGGGTTTGTTGGGCTTGCAGCGCCGTTTACGGCTGTCTGCACGGTCTCTGTGTGAGCGCAGCTCGCCCTGTAGTCTGTGTGCAGCCATAGCCGGTTGGATTCAGCTCAGGGTGCGTTACTGCCTCATACCTTGAAAAACAATTTCCTTTTTTTCAAATAGTGCAGCCAGTTTAAAATTTGAAAAAAAAAATTCCTATTAGTGTCTTTCCACTCGTATCCAGCTAAATAGTGGAAAAACACTATATAGGATAACCGAGAGGAGGGTTTTTTGGCCTTGCAGCGCCGTTTACGGCTGTCTACACGGTCTCCGTGTGATTTAAACTAGCTCTGTAGCCCGATCTGCACCAAAAAAAAAGTTAAGTTCACCAAACACAACTTAACACTTGTGTAGGCCACATTTGAAAAATAATAAAGTTTAGTCCACAATTTACAACATTAGTGTTTCTTACACCTGTTAGGAGGAGCATTTCAGGAATAAGCACACTAAGGCCTTAGTACTTTTCTGCTTATCTTTATCTGTCAACCAAGATGAAGAGGGCAGGGAGTAAGGCACGTGGGCGTGGGCGCGGAGCAGGGAGAGGAGCAGGGAGAGGACGTGGTGATTCTGTGCCTGCTGCGGGCGCCGGTGACTCGTCGTCACTCAGTTTCAGCAGGGAACAGTCCTTCATGCGCAGCTTTGTCGGAGAACGCCGTGCACCGCTGCTACGTGAAGACCAAATTGAAGCCGTTGTCGGGTGGATGGCAGCTAACGCCTCGGCATCGACTTCAGTTAGTGCCACATCCTCTCAGGCACAGAGCACTGGAGAGCAGCCATCTGTCTCTTCACCACCTGCCAAATTGGCCAGGCAGTCAGAGAGCCCAGGACAGGAGCCGTCTCTACTTCTGTTCTCTGAATCTCTTGGCTTGGAAACAGGGGGCCAGCCAAGCAGCATTGGAGAAATGGAAGAAGAGGCAGTGTGCAGTGATGCCCAACAGCTTTATCTCTCTGACTCTGAAGAGGCAGGTGGGCCAGTGCCTCCGGTGACCACAGCGCAGTACGCATCTGATGATGAAACTCAGGTGCCGCTTTCTGATGCGTACTGTGCTGCCGAGACTACCCAGGAGGAGCAGTTGGTGGCAGAGGGTAGTGGAGATGATGAGGTCCTTGACCCATCGTGGCGTGAGGAACAGGAAGGTGGTGGGAGCAGCTCTGAGGAAGAGCTTCCCCTTACGGGCCAAAGAGGGAGAGGGAGGGGGAAGACTGCGGAGCCTGTAGCCTCCACTTTGGCACCCGTTAGGAGCCTGTCTCTTTCCAAAGCCAAAAAGGGCGCTCCCAAGACTTGCAGTGCCTGGTCCTTTTTTGACACAGTTGCAGATGACATTTGTTTTGTCAAATGCAAGCTGTGTCATCAGAAAGTAAAAAGAGGTAAAAGTGTCAGCAACCTCAATACCACAAATATGTGGAAACATGTGCGGAACAGGCACGCGGTGGAGTTACAGAAACACAGTGAAGACGTAGGCCAACCAACAGCGGCAGCTACCACCTCTTCATCTCGTGTTGCCTCTTCCTCCACTGTTGTCCAGAGACCTAGTGTAATTCCACCCACAGCACCACCTTCCCAGTCATCCTCACACTCCCAGTCTACTCTACAGCCATCGGTAGTCCAGGCATGGGAGAAAAGGCGGGCATTCTCGGCCAACCACCCCCGAGCATAGGCTCTGAATGCAGGCATTGCCAAACTGTTGTCCCTGGAAATGCTCTCGTTCAGGCTGGTGGAGACTGACAGCTTCCGTGACTTGATGGCATTGGCAGTCCAACAGTACAAGGTGCCCAGCCGCTTTTACTTCAGCAGGCAGGCTGTCCCTGCCCTGCACAGGCATGTTGAGGCAAACATAAAACATGCGCTACTGAACGCCGTCAGTAGCAAGGTCCACCTCACCACCGATGCGTGGACCAGTCAGCATGGACAGGGGCGATATGTTTCCCTCACTGCCCATTGGTTAATGTTGTTGAGCCAGGTACAGATCGTGCGAGTGGCGCAGGACGTGTCCTGCCCACTCCAAGGATTGCAGGAATCCAGTCTGTACGCATCGACTCCTCCTCTTACACCAGTTCCTCTGATTCCTCTCTGCAGGATCCGTCACAGTCCACCTCCACATGGACCCGTGAACGTTTACCTATGACCGACATGAGCACAGCCGTGGCCAAACGTCAGCAGGCCGTCTTGAAACTAGTTTCATTGGGGCATCGAAGCCACACAGCGCAGGAGCTCTGGAATGCCATCAAGCAGGAGAGCGATGTGTGGTTACTGCCAGCGAATCTCCAGCCAGGCATGGTAGTGTGTGACACTGGCCGAAATCTGGTGGCAGCTTTGGCCCTTGGCAACCTCACTCACATCCCATGTCTGGCACATGTGCTCAATTTGGTTGTGCAGAGTTTTCTGAGGGACTATCCGGATCTTGATGCCCTGCTGCACAAGGTCCGCCTAGAGTGTGCTCACTTGCGGCGTTCCAGCTTGGCCAGATCCCGCATTGCTGCTCTGCAGCGCCGATTCCGCCTTCCGGAACACCGCATCATATGTGACCTACCTACCTGGTGGAATTCCACGTTACATATGTTGGAGCGGTTGTGTGAGCAGCAGCAAGCAGTTATGGAGTACCAGCTGCATCAGGCGCAAAGAAGTCGCAGTCAGCGCCGATCAGACTTCACAACCACAGAGTGGGCCACTATGAAGGACGTCTGCCAGGTTTTGCGTCCTTTTGATTATTCCACGCGGATGGCAAGTGCAGATGATGCACTAGTCAGCATGACTGTCCCCCTTATCTGCCTGCTTCAGCAAACTTTGCAAGGGTTAAGGGATGATGTGGTGGAAGAGGTGGAGGATGAGGAGTCACCTTTTCCATCAGCTTCTGGAGAGTCAGCGCCACGTGGTTCCTCACAAAGGGGTACGCAGGGGCCAATTTGTGAGGAGGATGAGGAGGAGTCAATGGAGGAGGAAGAGCTCCGTCCAGAGGAGGGAGCGACACAATTGTCCAGTGGTCAGTGTGTACAGCGAGGGTGGGGTGATGACGAGCGGGCAGAGATCATGTCTCAAGCAGGGGACAGCGTTTCTGGACCAGTTGGCACTCTGCAGCACATGGTGGATTTCATGCTGCAGTGCCTGAGAAACGACCGCCGCATCGACCACATTCTCAACATGCCTGATTATTGGGTGTTCACCCTCCTCGATCCTCGCTACCGGGACAACATCCAAAACCTCATCCCTGCGTTGACCCGGGAGCGTAAATTGCGGGAGTACCACGACACACTGGTGAATTCCATCATCTTCTCCTGTCCAACTGAGAGGAGTGCTGCTAGTGCTTTACAAAGCAGCTCAGTGCGTCGAGGCAGTGGGGGAGGCTCTGCCCAAAGAGGGAGCAGAAGCAGTGCCTCTGCCCAAGGCAAGCCCAGTATGGCACAACTCTGGCACACTTTTGTGTGCCCGCCCCAAATGTCTACACCATCACCGACGGCTCCAGTCAGCAGGAGGCAACGGTTCCGTCAGATGGTGACAGACTACATGGCTTGCCCTCTTACTGTACTCCCAGACGGCTCTTCCCCGTTCAAGTTTTGGGTCTCTAAGCTGGATACATGGCCAGAGCTAAGCCAGTATGCATTGGAGGTGCTGGCTTGCCCTGCGGCTAGTGTCTTATCGGAACGTGTCTTTAGTGCCGCAGGTGGTGTACTAACAGACCGTCACATGCGACTATCCTCCGATAACGTTGACCGGCTTACTTTCCTGAAAATGAACCAGGCCTGGATCTCGCAGGAATTTGCCACTCCTCTGCCTGATTAAGTAATTGGGTGTCATCCAGGTCTCCTGCTGTGTTCATCTTTCTACCACCTGAACTGCTATTCCTGGGCTCCAACACCGCCAGTTGCGGCTCAGAAGTGCAGGCTGCACAGTAAAAACATACGACCCAGTGTTATTGGGTTTCAGTAACGTCAGCTGATCCCCAGCTGTGTAGCCGGCAATGTGTCCTGCGACCGCCACGCTGGCACAACAACCTAAATGTAAGGGAACCTGTCCCCCCCCCCCCCCGTCGTTTGTTACTGAAAGAGCCATCTTGTGCAGCAGTAATGCTGCACAAGGAAAAGGTAGCTCTTTTTTTTTAGCTCTTTGCACACGCAGAACTTAACACTATAAAATGTGTTCACTGATACCGTTATACCGTCCCGGAGCTGGGACTTTCCTTCGTAATGTGACGCAGCACAGCCGTCATTCCTACCCCCTTGGTGCCATGCGCTGCCTCCTCAGCGTTGTTTTAAGCTGTCATGGAGCCTGCGCTGTTCTGTTATCCCTTGGGCATGCCCCATTTGCGCTGCCTGTCTTCTGACATAATTTGGTGTCAGGCTGGCTGCGCCTGTGCGGCCGCGCTGCCCGAGATCCCGCCTCGCAGTGTCTTCTGATTGAGTCACACTGCGGGCCTGGGATCCATGGGCATGCGCAGTGCATATCTTCCCCTCGGGCTCTCGCTCATTTCCCTCTGCCTTCTTTAGACTGTGCGCCGTCAGCTGATCCCTAGCATGCCACGGCCGTGACACCGCACAGTCTGAAGAAGAAGGAAGGAGGGGAGTGAGAGTCGAGGTTATGCACTGTGCATGCCCATGGTTCCAAGGCCCGCAGTGGGATTACGTTAGACGAGACTGCGAGGTGGGATCTGGAGCAGCGTGGACGCACAGGCACTGACAGCCTGACACCAAATTATGTCAGAAGACAGGCAGCGCTAATTGGGCATGGCCAAGGGCTAACAGAACAGCGCAGGCTCCGTGACAGCTTAAAACAACGCTGAGGAGGCAGCGCACGGCATCAAGGGGATAGGAATGACAGCTGTGCTGTGTCCCATTACGAAGGAAATTCGCACCTCCGGAACGGTTTAACGGTATAAAGGGACACATTTTTAGTGTTTACTTCGGTGTTTGCAAGGAGCATAATTAAAAGAGCAACCTTTTCCTTTTGCATCCTTAGTGCTGCACAAGATGGCTCTTTCAGCTACAAACGTCTTGGGGGGGGGGGGGGTTAAAGGTTTCCTTTCAACTTGCTCCAATCAGGCTTCGGCCTACACTCTGTTCCTCTGCTCCTCCTGCTGTCCCTGGGCTCTAACACCGCCAGTTAGTGCCTGGAAGTGCTGTGTGCACAGTCAACAGTCGCTCCTCTGTTATTGGGGTTCAGTAACGTCAGCTGATCCCCAGCTGTGTGTGCGGCAATACCTCCAATCTGCTCCTCCTGCTGTCCCTGGGCTCTAACACCGCCAGTTGGTGCCTTGAAGTGCTGTGTGCACAGTCAACAGTCGCTCCTCTGTTATTGGGGTTCAGTAACGTCAGCTGATCCCCAGCTGTGTGTGCGGCAATACCTCCAATCTGCTCCTCCTGCTGTCCCTGGGCTCTAACACCGCCAGTTGGTGCCTGGAAGTGCTGTGTGCACAGTCAACAGTCGCTCCTCTGTTATTGGGGTTCAGTAACGTCAGCTGATCCCCAGCTGTGTGTGCGGCAATACCTCCAATCTGCTCCTCCTGCTGTCCCTGGGCTCTAACACCGCCAGTTGGTGCCTGGAAGTGCTGTGTGCACAGTCAACAGTCGCTCCTCTGTTATTGGGGTTCAGTAACGTCAGCTGATCCCCAGCTGTGTATCCGGCAACATGTCATGCGACCGCCACGCTGGCACAACTAAAATGTAAGGGGACCTGTCCCCCCCCCCCTAGGCGTTTGTTACTGAAAGAGCCACCATGTGCAGCACTAATACTGCACAAGGGAAAGGTCGCTCTTGAAATTATGCTCCTTGCAAACGCTGAACTACACACTCATGTAATGTGTCCCCTCACACCGTCCAACCATCCCGGAGGTGGGACTTTCCTTTGTAATGTGACGCAGCACAGCCGTCATTGCTACCCCCTTGGCACCGTGCGCTGCCTCCTTAGCGTTGTTTGATTCCGTCATGGACCCTGCGCTGTTATGTTATCCCTTGGCCATGCACAGTTTGCGCTGCCCGTCCTCTGACATCATTTGTTGTCGTCCTGGCTGCGCCTGTGCGTCCACGCTGCCCGAAATCACACCTCGCAGTGTCGTCTAATGCAGGGGTCCCCAAGTCCAGTCCTCAAGGCCCACCAACAGGTCATGTTTTCAGGATTTCCTTTGCATTGCACAGGTGATGCAATTATTACCTGGGCAAGACTAAGGAAATCCTGAAAACATGACATGTTGGTGGGCCTTGAGGACTGGACTTGGGGACCCCTGGTCTAATGTGATCCCACAGTGGGCCTGGTATCCATGGCCATGCGCAGTGCATATACTAGCCTCTCACTCCCCTTCTTCACGCTTCTTCAGACTAGGCGGCGTCAGCTGATCCCTAATAGCATGCCACGGCCGTGACGCCGCACAGTCTGAAGAAGCAGGAAGGAGGTGAGTGAGAGGCGATGATATGCACTGCGCATGCCCATGGATCCCTGGCCCGCAGTGGGACTACATTAGATGACACTGCAAGGTTGGATCTCGGGCAGCTTGGACGCACAGGCACTGCCAGCCTGACACCTACATGATGTCAGAAGACGGGCACCGCTAACTGTGCATGGCCAAGGGATAACATTACAGCGCGGGCTCCGTGACAGAACCAAACAACGTTGAGGAAGTGGCGCCCGGCACCAAGGGGGTTGGAATGACGGCTGTGCTGTGTCACATTACAAAGGAAAGTCCCACTTCCGGGATGGTTTGACGGTGTGAGGGGACACATTATATGAGTGTGTACTTCAGCGTTTGCAAGGAGCATAATTTTCGGAGCCACCATTTTCCATGTGCAGTATTACTGCTGTACAAGATGGCTCTTTCAGCAACAAATGCCTGGGGGGGGGGGGGGTTAAAGGTTCCCTTTCAACTTGCTCCACTGCAGGCTTCGGCCTACACTCTGCTCCTCTTTGATTCCCTGGGTTTTAACACTGTCAGTTGCCACCTGGAAGTGTTGTCTACACAGAACAAACACTAGGTGATGTGTCAGTGGGGTTCAGCACCGCCAGCTGTTCCCCTGCTGTGTAGTCGGCAACGTGTCCAGCACAAGCCACGCTGGCACAACAGAACAAAAGCTGCCACCAGTGCAGGCTTAGGCCTACACTCTGCTCCTCTCCTCCTCCTGCTGACCCTGGGCTCAAACACCGCTAGTTTTTGCCCGGAAGTGCTAGCTGCACAGAGAAAAACACCAGCCAATGTGTTAGTGGGGTTCAGCAACGCCAGCTGTTCCCCTGCTGTGTAGCCGGCAACGTGACCTGCAAACGCCACGCAGGCACATGAACTGAAATTAAAGGGAACCTGGCCCCACCCCCCCAGGTGTTTCTATGTATAACAGCCACCTAGTACAGCAGTACTGCTGCATTTGTACAAGGTGGCTGACTTTTTCTCCTTGCCCACGTGGAACTCAACACGTACAAAATGTGTCTCAATGAGACCATTCCACTGTCCCTGAGGTGTGACTTTCCTTTCTAATGATACGCAGCACCCCCCTTGGTAGCGTTTCCCGTCTTTTGTCATCATGGTTAGCTGGCTGCGCCTGTGCATCCGCCCTGCTAGAAACAACGCCCCTCGTTGTCATATTTATTTTGTCAGCGAGGGTGTGGTTTATGGGCACGAGCAGTGCATATGTTCGCCTGTCTTAACTCATCTCCTTCCGCCTTCTTCAGACTGTGCGGCCTCCTGGCCGTGGTAGGCGATAAGGGATCAGCTGAGGCCGCCCAGTCTGGAGCAGGTGTAAGGACATGTGTAAGCGGCAAACCTATTTACTGCACAAGGCCACGAATCCCAGCCACGCAGTGTGATTTTTTGAAAACACACTGTGGGTCTGGGATTCATGTCCATCGCTAACCGCAACGGCCGAAATGAAATGAGGTCAGAAGACAGGAAGCGCTCACAGCGCATGGGCAAGGGATCACAATAGCGCAGACTCCTGTACAGCAAATAACAACGCTCAGGAATCTGCGCCCAGTACCTAGGTGCAAATTTTGACACCTGTGCTGCATCTCCTTAAAAAGACAAGTCACGCCTCCACAACTGTTTGACAGTATAATGGGCTAAATAGTGTACGTGTTTTAGTCAGCGTGTGCAAGGAGCAAAACAAATAGAGCAACCTTTTACTTGTGCAGCATTAATGCTGCACAAGGTGTGGCTCTTGTACCTTGAAACACCTGAGGGGGGTTAAAGGTAACCTTTGAAATTGGTTCAACTAGGCTTCGGCCTACACTCTGCTCCTCTCCTGCTGACCCTGGGCTCAAACACCGCTAGTTTTTGCCCGGAACTGCTAGCTGCACAGAGAAAAACACCAGTCAATGTGTTAGTGAGGTTCAGCACCGCCAGCTGTTCCCCTGCTGTGTAGTCGGCATCATGTCCAGCACAAGCCACGCTGGCACAACTGACCAAAAGCTGCCACCAGTGCAGGCTTCAGCCTACACTCTGCTCCTCTCCTCCTCCTGCTGACCCTGGGCTCAAACACCGCCAGTTTCTGCCCGGAAGTGCTAGCTGCACAGAGAAAAACACCAGCCAATGTGTTAGTGGGGTTCAGCACCGCCAGCTGTTCCCCCGCTGTGTAGCCGGCATCGTGTCCAGCACAAGCCACGCTGGCACAACTGACCAAAAGCTGCCACCAGTGCAGGCTTCGGCCTACACATTGCTCCTCTCCTCCTCCTGCTGACCCTGGGCTCTAACACCGCCAGTTTTTGCCCGGACATGCGAGCTGCACAGAGAAAAACACCAGTCAATGTGTCAGTCGGGTTCAGCACCGCCAGCTGTTCCCCTGCTGTGTAGCTGGCAACGTGTCCTGCAAACGCAACGCAGGCACATGAACTGAAATTGAAGGGAGCCTGCCCCCCACCCCCAGGTGTTTCTATGTAAAACAGCCACCTTGTACAGCAGTACTGCTGCATTTGTACAAGGTGGCTGACTTTTTCTCCTTGCCCACGTGGAACTCAACACGTACAAAATGTGTCTCATTGAGACCATTCCACTGTCCCTGAGGTGTGACTTTCCTTTCTAATGATACGCAGCACCACCCTTGTTAGCGCTGCCCATCTTTTGACATCATTGGTTAGCTGGCTGCGCCTGTGCGTCTGCCCTGCTCGAAACAACGCCCCTCGGTGTCTTATTTTTTTGAACAGCGAGGGTGTGATTGATGGGCATGTGCAGTGCATATGTTTGCCTGTGTTCACTCATCTCCTTTCGCCTTCTTCAGACTGGGTGTCCTCATGGCAGCGGCAGGCGATAAGGGATCAGATGAGGCCGCCCAGTCTGAAGCAGGTGTAAGGACATGTGTGAGCGTCAAACATATTTACTGAACAAGGCCACGAATCCCAGCCACGCAGTGTGATTTTTTGAAAACACACTGTGGGTCTGGGATTCATGTCCATCGCTATCCGTAACGGCCGACATTAAATGAGGTCAGAAGACAGGAAGCGCTCACAGCGCATGGCCAAGGGATCCCAATAGCGCAGACTCCTGTACAGCAAATAACAACGCTCAGGAATCTGCGCACAGCAGCTAGGTGTAAATTTTGACACCTGTGCTGCATCTCCTTAAAAAGACTAGTAGTCACGCCTCCACTACTGTTTGACAGTATAATGGGCTAAATAGTGTACGTGTTTTATTCAGCGTGTGCAAGGAGCAAAATTAAATAGAGCAACCTTTGACTTGTGCATCATTAATGCTGTTCAAGGTGTGGCTCTTGTACCTTGCAACACCTGAGGGGGGGGTTAAAGGTAACCTTTGAAATTGGTTCAACTAGGCTTCGGCCTACACTCTGCTCCTCTCCTCCTCCTGCTGACCCTGGGCTCAAACAACGCCAGTTTCTGCCCGGACATGCTAGCTGCACAGAGAAAAACACCAGCCAATGTGTTAGTGGGGTTCAGCACCGCCAGCTGTTCCCCTGCTGTGTAGTCGGCATCGTGTCCAGCACAAGCCACGCTGGCACAACTGACCAAAAGCTGCCGCCAGTGCAGGCTTCGGCCTACACTTTGCTCCTCTCCTCCTTCTGCTGACCCTGGGCTCAAACAACGCCAGTTTCTGCCCGGACATGCTGGCTGCACAGAGAAAAACACCAGCCAATGTGTTAGTGGGGTTCAGCACCGCCAGCTGTTCCCCTGCTGTGTAGCTGGCAATGTGTCCTGCAAACGCCACGCAGGCACATGAACTGAAATTGAAGGGAGCCTGCCCCCCACCCCCCCAGGTGTTTCTATGTATAACAGCCACCTTGTACAGCAGTACTGCTGCATTTGTACAAGGTGGCTGACTTTTTCTCCTTGCACACGTGGAACTCAACAAGTACAAAATGTGTCTCATTACAGACCATTACAATGTCCCTGAGGTGTGACTTTCCTTTTTAATGACACGCAGCACCCCCATTGTTAGCCCTGCCCGTCTCCTTACATCATTGGTTGGCTGGCTGTGCCTGTGCGTCCCCCCTGCCCGACACAACGCCCCCCGTTGTCTCATATATTTTGACTGCGAGGGTGTGATTGATGGGCACGAGCAGTGCATATGTTCCCCTGTCTTCACTCCCCTCCTTCCGCCTTCTTCTGACTGTGCGGCCTCATGGCCGCGGCATGCGATAAGGGATCAGCTGAGGCCGCCCAGTCTGAAGCAGGTGTAAGGACATGTGTGACCGGCGAACATATTTACTGCACAAGGCCACGAATCCCAGCACCGCAGTGTGACTTTAGGAAAAGCCACTGTGGGTCTGGGATTTATGGCCATCGTTAACCGCACCGGCCAACATGAAATGAGGTCATGAGACGGCCTGCACTAACAGGGTATTGCCAAGGGATAACACAAGAGCGCAGTTTCCTGTACTGCAAATAACAACGGTAAGGAATCTGCGCACAGCACCTAGGTGTAACTTTGTACACCTGTGCTGCGTCTCCTTAAAAAGACTAGTAGTCACGCCTCCACTACTGTTTGACAGTATAATGGGCTAAATAGTGTACGTGTTTAATTCAGCGTGTGCAAGGAGCAAAATTAAATAGAGCAACCTTTGACTTGTGCATCATTAATGCTGTTCAAGGTGTGGCTCTTGTACCTTGCAACACCTGAGGGGGGGGTTAAAGGTAACCTTTGAAATTGGTTCAACTAGGCTTCGGCCTACACTCTGCTCCTCTACTCCTCCTGCTGACCCTGGGCTCAAACACCGCTAGTTTCTGCCCGGAACTGCTAGCTGCACAGAGAAAAACACCAGTCAATGTGTTCATGGGGTTCAGCACCGCCAGCTGTTCCCCTGCTGTGTAGTTGGCATCGTGTACAGCACAAGCCACGCTGCCACAACCGACCAAAAGCTGCCACCAGTGCAGGCTTCGGCCTACACTCTGCTCCTCTCCTCCTCCTGCTGACCCCGGGCTCAAACACCGCCAGTTTCTGCCCGGACATGCTAGCTGCACAGAGAAAAACACCAGTCAATGTGTTAGTGGGGTTCAGCACCGCCAGCTGTTCCCCTGCTGTGTAGTCGGCATCGTGTCCAGCACAAGCCACGCTGGCACAACTGACCAAAAGCTGCCACCAGTGCAGGCTTCGGCCTACACTTTGCTCCTCTCCTCCTCCTGCTGACCCTGGGCTCAAACAACGCCAGTTTCTGCCCGGACATGCTGGCTGCACAGAGAAAAACAACAGCCAATGTGTTAGTGGGGTTCAGCACCGCCAGCTGTTCCCCTGCTGTGTAGCTGGCAACGTGTCCTGCAAACGCCACGCAGGCACATGAACTGAAATTGAAGGGAGCCTGCCCCCCACCCCCCCAGGTGTTTCTATGTATAACAGCCACCTTGTACAGCAGTACTGCTGCATTTGTACAAGGTGGCTGACTTTTTCTCCTTGCACACGTGGAACTCAACAAGTACAAAATGTGTCTCATTACAGACCATTACAATGTCCCTGAGGTGTGACTTTCCTTTTTAATGACACGCAGCACCCCCATTGTTAGCGCTGCCCGTCTCCTGACATCATTGGTTGGCTAGCTGTGCCTGTGCGTCCCCCCTGCCCGACACAACGCCCCCCGTTGTCTCATATATTTTGACTGCGAGGGTGTGATTGATGGGCACGAGCAGTGCATATGTTCCCCTGTCTTCACTCCCCTCCTTCCGCCTTCTTCTGACTGTGCGGCCTCATGGCCGCGGCATGCGATAAGGGATCAGCTGAGGCCGCCCAGTCTGAAGCAGGTGTAAGGACATGTGTGACCGGCGAACATATTTACTGCACAAGGCCACGAATCCCAGCACCGCAGTGTGACTTTAGGAAAAGCCACTGTGGGTCTGGGATTTATGGCCATCGTTAACCCCTTCCCGACCTGTGACACAGCGTATGCGTCATGAAAGTCGGTGCCAATCCGACCTGTGACGCATATGCTGTGTCACAGAAAGATCGCGTCCCTGCAGATCGGGTGAAAGAGTTAACTCCCATTTCACCCGATCTGCAGGGACAGGGGGAGTGGTAGTTTAGCCCAGGGGGGGTGGCTTCACCCCCTCGTGGCTACGATCGCTCTGATTGGCTGTTGAAAGTGAAACTGCCAATCAGAGCGATTTGTAATATTTCACCTAAAAAAATGGTGAAATATTACAATCCAGCCATGGCCGATGCTGCAATATCATCGGCCATGGCTGGAAATACTAATGTGCCCCCACCCCACCCCACCGATCGCCCCCCGATCTGTGGCCCGCTCCCCTCCGTCCTGTGCTCCGCTCCCCCGTCCTCCTGTCCGCTCCCCCCGTGCTCCAATCACACCCCCCCGTGCTCCAATCACACCCCCCCGTGCTCCAATCAAACCCCCCCACACTCCGATCCCCCCCCGTGCTCCGATCCACCCCCCCTGCACACCGATCCACCCCCCCTGCACACCGATCCACCCGCCCGCACACCGATCACTCTCCCCCATGCTCCGATCCCTCCCCCCCCGTGCTCCGACGCCCCCCCGGGCCCTGATCTCCCCCCCGTGTGCCCTGATCTCCCCCCCTTATACTTACCGATCCTGGCGGGGTCCGTCCGTCTTCTTTCCCGAGCGCCGCCATGTCCAAAATGGCGGGCGCATGCGCAGTGCGCCCGCCGAATCTGCCGGCCGGCAGATTCGTTCCAATGTGAATTTTGATCACTGTGATATAATCTATCACAGTGGTCAAAATAAAAAAACAGTAAATGACCCCCCCCCATTTGTCCCCCATAGATAGGGACAATAATAAAATAAAGAATTTTTTTTTTTTCCACTAAGGTTGGAGTTAGAACTAGGGTTAGGGTTAGGGTTAGGGGTAGGGTTAGGGGTAGGGGTAGGGTTAGGGGTAGGGTTAGGGGTAGGGGTAGGGTTAGGGGTAGGGTTAGGGGTAGGGTTAGGGGTAGGGTTAGGGTTAGGGTTTCGGTATGTGCACACGTATTCTGGTCCTCTGCGGATTTTTCCGCAGCGGATTTGATAAATCCGCAGTGCTAAACCGCTGCGGATTTATGGCAGATTTACCGCGGTTTTTCTGCGCATTTCACTGCGGTTTTACAACTGCGATTTTCTATTGCAGCAGTTGTAAAACCGCTGTGGAATCCGCAGAAAGAAGTGACATGCTGCGGAATGTAAACCGCTGCGTTTCCGTGCAGTTTTTCCGCAGCATGTGTACAGCGATTTTTGTTTCCCATAGGTTTACATTGAGATGTAAACTCATGGGAAACTGCTGCGGATCCGCAGCGTTTTCCGAAGCGTGTGCACATACCTTTAGAATTAGGCTATGTGCACACGGTGCGGATTTGGCTGCGGATCCGCAGCGGATTGGCCGCTGCGGATCCGCAGCAGTGTTCCATCAGGTTTACAGTACCATGTAAACCTATGGAAAACCAAATCCGCTGTGCCCATGGTGCGTAAAATACCGCACGGAAACGCTGCGTTGTATTTTCCGCAGCATGTCAATTCTTTGTGCGGATTCCGCAGCGTTTTACACCTATTCCTCAATAGGAATCCGCAGGTGAAATCCGCAGTAAATCCGCAGGTAAAACGCAGTGCCTTTTACCCGCGGATTTTTCAAAAATTGTGCGGAAAAATCTCACACGAATCCGCAACGTGGGTACATAGCCTTAGGGTTAGGGTTGGGTTGGAATTAGGGTTGTGGTTAGGGTTAGGGGTGTGTTGGGGTTAGGGTTGTGGTTAGGGGTGTGTTGCGGTTAGGGTTGTGGTTAGGGTTACGGCTACAGTTGGGATAAGGGTTAGGGGTGTGTTGGCGTTAGAATTGAGGGGTTTCCACTGTTTAGGCACATCAGGGGGTCTCCAAACGCAACATGGCGCCACCATTGATTCCAGCCAATCTTTTATTCAAAAAGTCAAATGGTGCTCCTTCCCTTCCGAGCCCCGACGTGTGCCCAAACAGTGGTTTACCCCCACATATGGGGAATCAGTGTACTCAGGACAAACTGGGCAACAATTACTGGGGTCCAATTTCTCCTGTTACCCTTGAGAAAATAAAAAATTGCTTGCTAAAACATCATTTTTGAGGAAAGAAAAATGATTTTTTATTTTCACGGCTCTGCGTTGTAAACGTCTGTGAAGCACTTGGGGGTTCAAAGTGCTCACCACATATCTAGATAAGTTCCTTGGGGGGTCTAGTTTCCAAAATGGGGTCACTTGTGGGGGGTTTCTACTGTTTAGGCACACCAGGGGCTCTGCAAACGCAACGTGACGCCCGCAGACCATTCCATCAAAGTCTGCATTTCAAAACGTCACTACTTGACTTCCGAGCCCCGACATGTGCCCAAACAGTGGTTTACCCCCACACATGGGGTATCAGCGTACTCAGGACAAACTGTGCAACAATTACTGGGGTCCAATTTCTCCTGTTACCCTTGAGAAAATAAAAAATTGCTTGCTAAAACATCATTTTTGAGGAAAGAAAAATGATTTTTTATTTTCACGGCTCTGCGTTGTAAACGTCTGTGAAGCACTTGGGGGTTCAAAGTGCTCACCACATATCTAGATAAGTTCCTTGGGGGGTCTAGTTTCCAAAATGGGGTCACTTGTGGGGGGTTTCTACTGTTTAGGCACACCAGGGGCTCTGCAAACGCAACGTGACGCCCGCAGACCATTCCATCAAAGTCTGCATTTCAAAAGTCACTACTTCCCTTCTGAGCCGCGACGTGTGCCCAAACAGTGGTTTACCCCCACATATGGGGTATCAGCGTACTCAGGAGAAACTGGACAACAACTTTTGGGGTCCAATTTCTCCTGTAACCCTTGGGAAAATAAAAAATTCTGGGCTAAAAAATTATTTTTGAGGAAAGAAAACGTATTTATTATTTTCACTGCTCTGTGTTATAAACTTCTGTGAAGCACTTGGGGGTTCAAAGTGCTCACCTCACATCTAGATAAGTTCCTTTCGGGGTCTAGTTTCTAAAATGGGGTCACTTGTGGGGGGTTTCTACTGTTTAGCCACATCAGGGGCTCTGCAAACGCAACGTAACGCCCGCAGAGCATTCCATCAAAGTCTGCATTTCAAAATGTCACTACTTGACTTCCGAGCCCCGACATGTGCCCAAACTGTGGTTTACCCCCACATATGGGGTATCAGCGTACTCAGGAGAAACTGTACAACAACTTTTGGGGTCAAATTTCTCCTGTTACCCTTGGGAAAATAATAAATTGCAGGCTAAAAAATCATTTTAGAGAAAATAAAATTTTTATTTTATTTTCATGGCTCTGCGTTATAAACTTCTGTGAAGCACTTGGAAGTTTAAAGTCCTCACCACACATCTAGATTAGTTCCTTTGGGGGTCTAGTTTCCAAAATGGGGTCATATGTGGGGGATCTCCAATGTTTAGGCACACAGGGGCTCTCCAAACGTGACATGGTGTCCGCTAATGATTGGAGCTAATTTTCCATTTAAAAAGCCAATTGGCGTGCCTTCCCTTCCGAGCCCTGCCGTGCGCCCAAACAGTGGTTTACCCCCACATATGGGGTATCAGCGTACTCAGGACAAACTGGACAACAACATTTGCGGTCCAATTTCTCCTATTACCCTTGGCAAAATAGGAAATTCCAGGCTAAAAATCATTTTTGAGGAAAGAAAAATTATTTTTTATTTTCATGGCTCTGCATTATAAACTTCTGTGAAGCACCTGGGGGTTTAAAGTGCTCAATATGCATCTAGATAAGTTCCTTGGGGGGTCTAGTTTCCAAAATGGGGTCACTTGTGGGGGAGCTCCAATGCATAGGCACACAGGGGCTCTCCAAACGCGACATGGTGTCCGCTAACAATTGGAGCTAATTTTCCATTCAAAAAGTCAAATGGCGCGCCTTCCCTTCCGAGCCCTGCCGTGTGCCCAAACAGTGGTTTACCCCCACATATGAGGTATCGGCGTACTCGGGAGAAATTGCCCAACAAATTTTAGGATTCATTTTATCCTATTGCCCATGTGAAAATGAAAAACTGAGGCGAAAAGAATTTTTTTGTGAAAAAAAAAGTACTTTTTCATTTTTACAGATCAATTTGTGAAGCACCCGAGGGTTTAAAGTGCTCAATATGCATCTAGATAAGTTCCTTGGGGGGTCTAGTTTCCAAAATGGGGTCATTTGTGGGGGAGCTCCAATGTTTAGGCACACGGGGGCTCTCCAAACACGACATGGTGTCCGCTAACGATGGAGATAATTTTTCATTCAAAAAGTCAAATGGCGCTCCTTCCCTTCCGAACCTTACCATGTGCCCAAACAGTGGTTTACCCCCACATGTGAGGTATCAGTGTACTCATGAGAAATTGCCCAACAAATTTTAGGATCCATTTTATCCTGTTGCCCATGTGAAAATGAAAACAATTGAGGCTAAAAGAATTTTTTTGTGAAAAAAAAGTACTTTTTCATTTTTATGGATCAATTTGTGAAGCCCCCGGGGGTTCAAAGTTCTCACTATGCATCTAGATAAGTTCCTTGGGGCGTCTAGTTTCCAAAATGGGGTCACGTGTGGGGGAGCTCCAATTTTTAGGCACACGGGGGCTCTCCAAACGTGACATGGTGTCCGCTAAAGAGTGGAGCCAATTTTTCATTCAAAAAGTCAAATGGCGCTCCTTCCCTTCCAAGCCCTGCCGTGCGCCCAAACAGTGGTTTACCCCCACATATGAGGTATCAGCGTACTCAGGACAGATTGGACAACAACTTTCGTGGTTCAGTTTCTCCTTGTACCATTGGGAAAATAAAAAAAATGTTGCTAAAAGATAATTTTTGTGACTAAAAAGTTAAATGTTCATTTTTTCCTTCCATGTTGCTTCTGCTGCTGTGAAGCACCTGAAGGGTTAAAAAACTTCTTGAATGTGGTTTTGAGCACCTTGAGGGGTGCATTTTTTAGAATGGTGTCACTTTTGGGTATTTTCAGCCATATAGACCCCTCAAACTGACTTCAAATGTGAGGTGGTCCCTAAAAAAAATGGTTTTGTAAATTTCGTTGTAAAAATGAGAAATCGCTGGTCAAATTTTAACTCTTATAACTTCCTAGTAAAAAAAAATTTTGTTTCCAAAATTGTGCTGGTGTAAAGTAGACATGTGGGAAATGTTATTTATTAACTATTTTGTGTCACATAACTCTCTGGTTTAACAGAATAAAAATTCAAAATGTGAAAATTGCGAAATTTTCAAAATTTTCGCCAAATTTCCGTTTTTATCACAAATAAACGCAGAATTTATTGACCTAAATTTACCACTAACATGAAGCCCAATATGTCACGAAAAAACAATCTCAGAACCGCTAGGATCCGTTGAAGCGTTCCTGAGTTATTACCTCATAAAGGGACACTGGTCAGAATTGCAAAAAACGGCCAGGTCATTAAGGTCAAAATAGGCTGGGTCATGAAGGGGTTAACCGCACCGGCCAACATGAAATGAGGTCATGAGACGGCCTGCACTAACAGGGTATTGCCAAGGGATAACACAAGAGCGCAGTTTCCTGTACTGCAAATAACAACGGTAAGGAATCTGCGCACAGCACCTAGGTGTAAATTTGTACACCTGTGCTGCGTCTCCTTAAAAAGACTAGTAGTCACGCCTCCACTACTGTTTGACAGTATAATGGGCTAAATAGTGTACGTGTTTAATTCAGCGTGTGCAAGGAGCAAAATTAAATAGAGCAACCTTTGACTTGTGCATCATTAATGCTGTTCAAGGTGTGGCTCTTGTACCTTGCAACACCTGAGGGGGGGGTTAAAGGTAACCTTTGAAATTGGTTCAACTAGGCTTCGGCCTACACTCTGCTCCTCTACTCCTCCTGCTGACCCTGGGCTCAAACACCGCTAGTTTCTGCCCGGAACTGCTAGCTGCACAGAGAAAAACACCAGTCAATGTGTTCGTGGGGTTCAGCACCGCCAGCTGTTCCCCTGCTGTGTAGTTGGCATCGTGTCCAGCACAAGCCACGCTGGCACAACCGACCAAAAGCTGCCACCAGTGCAGGCTTCGGCCTACACTTTGCTCCTCTCCTCCTCCTGCTGACCCTGGGCTCAAACAACGCCAGTTTCTGCCCGGACATGCTGGCTGCACAGAGAAAAACAACAGCCAATGTGTTAGTGGGGTTCAGCACCGCCAGCTGTTCCCCTGCTGTGTAGCTGGCAACGTGTCCTGCAAACGCCACGCAGGCACATGAACTGAAATTGAAGGGAGCCTGCCCCCCACCCCCCGAGGTGCTTCTATGTATAACAGCCACCTTGTACAGCAGTACTGCTGCATTTGTACAAGGTGGCTGACTTTTTCTCCTTGCACACGTGGAACTCAACAAGTACAAAATGTGTCTCATTACAGACCATTACAATGTCCCTGAGGTGTGACTTTCCTTTTTAATGACACGCAGCATCCCCATTGTTAGCGCTGCCCGTCTCCTGACATCATTGGTTGGCTAGCTGTGCCTGTGCGTCCCCCCTGCCCGACACAACACCCCCCGTTGTCTCATATATTTTGACTGCGAGGGTGTGATTGATGGGCACGAGCAGTGCATATGTTCCCCTGTCTTCACTCCCCTCCTTCCGCCTTCTTCTGACTGTGCGGCCTCATGGCCGCGGCATGCGATAAGGGATCAGCTGAGGCCGCCCAGTCTGAAGCAGGTGTAAGGACATGTGTGACCGGCGAACATATTTACTGCACAAGGCCACGAATCCCAGCACCGCAGTGTGACTTTAGGAAAAGCCACTGTGGGTCTGGGATTTATGGCCATCGTTAACCGCACCGGCCAACATGAAATGAGGTCATGAGACGGCCTGCACTAACAGGGTATTGCCAAGGGATAACACAAGAGCGCAGTTTCCTGTACTGCAAATAACAACGGTAAGGAATCTGCGCACAGCACCTAGGTGTAAATTTGTACACCTGTGCTGCGTCTCCTTAAAAAGACTAGTAGACTAGTCACGCCTCCACTACTGTTTGACAGTATAATGGGCTAAATAGTGTACGTGTTTAATTCAGCGTGTGCAAGGAGCAAAATTAAGTAGAGCAACCTTTGACTTGTGCATCATTAATGCTGTTCAAGGTGTGGCTCTTGTACCTTGCAACACCTGAGGGGGGGTTAAAGGTAACCTTTGAAATTGGTTCAACTAGGCTTCGGCCTACACTCTGCTCCTCTACTCCTCCTGCTGACCCTGGGCTCAAACACCGCTAGTTTTTGCCCGGAACTGCTCGCTGCACAGAGAAAAACACCAGTCAATGTGTTAGTGGGGTTCAGCAACGCCAGCTGTTCCTCTGCTGTGTAGTCGGCAACGTGTCCAGCACAAGCCACGCTGGCACAACAGAACAAAAGCTGCCACCAGTGCAGGCTTCGGCCTACACTTTGCTCCTCTCCTCCTCCTGCTGACCCTGGGCTCAAGCAACGCCAGTTTCTGCCCGGACATGCTAGCTGCACAGAGAAAAACACCAGCCAATGTGTTAGTGGGGTTCAGCACCGCCAGCTGTTCCCCTGCTGTGTAGTCGGCATCGTGTCCAGCACAAGCCACGCTGGCACAACTGAACAAAAGCTGCCACCAGTGCAGGCTTCGGCCTACACTTTGCTCCTCTCCTCCTCCTGCTGACCCTGGGCTCAAACAACGCCAGTTTCTGCCCGGACATGCTAGCTGCACAGAGAAAAACACTAGCCAATGTGTTAGTGGGGTTCAGAACCGCCAGCTGTTCCCCTGCTGTGTAGCTGGCAACGTGTCCTGCAAACGCCACGCAGGCACATGAACTGAAATTGAAGGGAGCCTGCCCCCCACCCCCAGGTGTTTCTATGTATAACAACCACCTTGTACAGCAGTACTGCTGCATTTGTACAAGGTGGCTGACTTTTTGTCCTTGCCCACGTGGAACTCAAAACGTACAAAATGTGTCTCATTGAGACCATTCCACTGTCCCTGAGGTGTGACTTTCCTTTCTAATGATACGCAGCACCCCCCTTGGTAGCGCTTCCCGTCTTCTGACATCATTGGTTGGCTTGTTGCGCCTGTGCATCCGCCCTGCCTGAAACAATGCTCCTCGTTGTCTTATTTTGACTGCGAGGGTGTGATTGATGGGCACGAGCAGTGCATATCTTCACCTGCCTTAACTCATCTCCTTCCGCCTTCTTCAGACAGTGCAGCCTCATGGCCGCGGCATGCGAGAAGGGATCAGCAGAGGCCGCCCAGTCTGAAACAGGTGTAAGGACGTGTGTGAGCGGCCAAAATATTTACTGCTCAAGGCCACGAATCACAGCACCGCAGTGTGACTTTATGAAAAGGCACTGTGGGTCTGGGATTTATGGCCATCGTTAACCGCACCGGCCAACATGAAATGAGGTCATATGACGGGCAGCTCTAACAGGGCATTGCCAAGGGATAACACAAGAGCGCAGACTCCTGTACAGCAAATAACAACGCTCAGGAAGCTGCGCCAAGCACCAAGGCGTTATTTGGGACACCTGTGCTGCGTCTCCTTATAAAGCCAAGTCACGCATCCACTACAGTTTGACTGTAGAATGGGCTAAATTGTGTACGTCTTTCATTCAGCGTGTGCAAGTAGACAAATTAATAGAGCAACCTTTCACTTGTGCAGCATTAATACTGCACAAGGTGTGTCTCTTGTACTTTGTAACACCTGAGGGGGGGTTAAAGGTTTCCTTTGAAATTGGTTCAAATAGGCTTCGGCCTACACTCTGCTCCTCTCCTCCTCCTCCTGCTTCAACACAGGCTCTAACATCGCTAGTTTTTGACCGCAAGTGCTAGCTGCACAGAGAAAAACACACGCCATTGTGTTAGTGGGCTTCAGCAACGCCAGCTGTTCCCCCACTGTGTAGCCGGCAAAGTGTCCTGCAAACGCAACGCAGACACAAAGCTGCCTCCAGTGCAGGCTTCGGCATACACTCTGCTCCCCCTGCTTACCCTTAGCTCCAACACCGCTAGTTGGGGCTCTAGGAAGACAATCTTTAATAGGCAACGCATCTGGGTTTCAGCACCGCCAGCTGGTTCTCGGCAGTGTTCTTGTCACAGGTACTCCCTCGTGCCAAGCCTGGTTTCAGCACCGTCAGCTGTTTCCGAGTTATGTCAAGCTCGCTGAGACGCCTATGCTTGCCCCGTCGTGGTGCGGACGGGTTAGCCAACTCCAGGGTGCCTCCAGTTTAGGAGCTTCCTATGTGGGCTGCGTGAACTGGTAGTCAAGGCTGGTTCTGTAGTGCCAGTAGGCCCAGCTCCCCCTGTAGGACTGTTGGGGTTCGATAACTGCGGCTGCCTCACGGCCTAGCTGTTCTCTCCTCTCCTGTGGGCCTTGGGGTCCACCACCTGGTTCCAGCACCGTCAGCTGGTTCCAGGCCGAGCCTTTGGCTTAGGTGCCTCCTCCTGGGTATCCGAGTTCCGCCAACGTCAGGCGGTCCTTGGTAGTGCTTTTAAGCGCGGGCACCTACAGCTTAGTAACCGGGTTCCAGCACCGCCAGCTGGTCCTCGGTCGTGCCATTGGCTCTTGCACACTGGGGCAACGCATCTGGGTTCCAGCACCGCCAGCTGGTTCTCGGCAGTGTTCTTGTCACAGGTACTCCCTCGTGCCAAGCCTGGTTTCAGCACCGTCAGCTGTTTCCGGGTTGTGTCAAGCTCACTGAGACGCCTATGCTTGCCCCGTCGTGGTGCGGTCGGGTTAGCCAACTCCAGGGTGCCTCCAGTTTAGGAGCTTCCTATGTGGGCTGCGTGAACTGGTAGTCAAGGCTGGTTCTGTAGTGCCAGTAGGCCCAGCTCCCCCTGTAGGACTGTTGGGGTTCGATAACTGCGGCTGCCTCGCGGCCTAGCTGTTCTCTCCTCTCCTGTGGGCCTTGGGGTCCACCACCTGGTTCCAGCACCGTCAGCTGGTTCCAGGCCGAGCCTTTGGCTTAGGTGCCTCCTCCTGGGTATCCGAGTTCCGCCAACGTCAGGCGGTCCTTGGTAGTGCTTTTAAGCGCGGGCACCTACAGCTTAGTAACCGGGTTCCAGCACCGCCAGCTGGTCCTCGGTCGTGCCATTGGCTCTTGCACACTGGGGCAACGCATCTGGGTTCCAGCACCGCCAGCTGGTTCTCGGCAGTGTTCTTGTCACAGGTACTCCCTCGTGCCAAGCCTGGTTTCAGCACCGTCAGCTGTTTCCGGGTTGTGTCAAGCTCACTGAGACGCCTATGCTTGCCCCGTCGTGGTGCGGTCGGGTTAGCCAACTCCAGGGTGCCTCCAGTTTAGGAGCTTCCTATGTGGGCTGCGTGAACTGGTAGTCAAGGCTGGTTCTGTAGTGCCAGTAGGCCCAGCTCCCCCTGTAGGACTGTTGGGGTTCGGTAACTGCGGCTGCCTCGCGGCCTAGCTGTTCTCTCCTCTCCTGTGGGCCTTGGGGTCCACCACCTGGTTCCAGCACCGTCAGCTGGTTCCGGGCCGAGCCTTTGGCTTAGGTGCCTCCTCCTTGGTATCCGAGTTCCGCCAACGTCAGGCGGTCCTTCGTAGTGCTTTTAAGCGCGGGCACCTACAGCTTAGTAACCGTGTTCCAGCACCGTCAGCTGGTCCTCGGTCGTGCCATTGGCTCTTGCACACTGGGGCAACGCATCTGGGTTCCAGCACCGCCAGCTGGTTCTCGGCAGTGTTCTTGACACAGGTACTCCCTCGTGCCAAGCCTGGTTTCAGCACCGCCAGCTGTTTCCGGGTTGTGTCAAGCTCACTGAGACGCCTATGCTTGCCCCGTCGTGATGCGGTCGGGTTAGCCAACTCCAGGGTGCCTCCAGTTTAGGAGCTTCCTATGTGGGCTGCGTGAACTGGTAGTCAAGGCTGGTTCTGTAGTGCCAGTAGGCCCAGCTCCCCCTGTAAGACTGTTGGGGTTCGGTAACTGCGGCTGCCTCGCGGCCTAGCTGTTCTCTCCTCTCCTGTGGACCTTCAGGTCCACCACCTGGTTCCAGCACCGTCAGCTGGTTCTCGGCAGTGTCTTTTGCTCTTGTACCTTCTGCTCCCCATCCTGGTTCCAGTACCGTCAGCTGGTTCCGGGCAGAGCCTTTGGCTTAGGTGCCTCCTTCTGGGTATCCAAGTTCCACCAACGTCAGGTGGTCCTTAGTAGTGCTTTCGGGCACGGGTACCTCCTGCTTAGTAACCTGGTTCCAGTAACATCAGCTGGTCCTCGGTAGTTCCATTGGCTCTTGGACCTTCGGCTACCCATCCGGGTTCCAGTACCGTCAGCTGGTTCTCGGCAGTGTCTTTTGCTCTTGTACCTTCTGCTCCCCATCCTGGTTCCAGTACCGTCACCTGGTTCCGGGCAGAGCCTTTGGCTTAGGTGCCTCCTTCTGGGTATCCGAGTTCCGCCAACGTCAGGCGGTCCTTGGTAGTGCTTTTTAGCACGGGTACCTCCTGCTTAGTAACCGGGTTCCAGTAACGTCAGCTGGTCCTCGGTAGTTCCATAGGCTCTTGAACCTTCGGGTAGCCATCCGAGTTCCAGTTCCATCAGCTGGTTCTTGGCATTTTCTCAGCCCTCTTGTACCTTCTGCTACATTTCCAAGTTGAAGACCCTAAAGTCGACGACCCGGAAGACCACCCCGATGACGACGACGACGACCCGGAAGACCACCCCGATGACGACGACGACGACCCGGAAGATCACCCCGATGACGACGACGACGACGACGGCGGAGACGACGACAGCTGAGACGACGACGGCGGAGATGACGACACTGGAGACGACGACCCTGGAGACGACGACATGGAAGACCGAGAAGCAGAAGAACAAGAGGCTGCAGAACAAAGAGCAGAAGAACATTAAGCATAAGACTTAATATCAGAGCAAAAGATATTATCTAAATTATATGCAGAAGAAGACTAAGCAGTGTATGGGGGTGAGTCCGTTCCTCCTCGTGGGGCCCCTGGATAAAGCCTGATGCTGCAGGCCAAACTGAACGCGGACAAATGTAACTTTTGTGACTGGCAGAACGGAAGGTGTAATCTTCCAACTTTTATAGATAACAACTACGGGAATGCCTGTCACAAATGAGAATATGATGAAGAAGTAGAATAGGAAGAATAATAACAGTGGAATAAAAAGAATATGTAGAATAGGAAGAATAATAATAGTTGAATAAAATGAATATGAAGAATGTAATAAAAAAAAAATAGGTAGAAGATGAAGAAGAAGATGAATAAGGTGAAGAAGAAGTTGATGTCAAAGATGCTGATGATGATGAAGATGAAAGTGTGGGAAAAGTAAAAAAAAAAAAGAAAAAAAAAGAAGGGGAAGGGCGTGGAAAAGTGAAACATCAATATCTGACAAAATAAAAAAAAATTTACATACTCAATATCTTTTTCACTCCGAACGTCTTAAAAAAAATAAAACATGCTATTCTATTTGATTGGGCTAAACCTCATTGCCTTTAATGTCTCCGCCACCTCCCACAATACATCCTGCATTATTCTTAGTTGTTTTCCTTCATGTAGAATGAACCTACAAGGCAAGAAAGGGTTTATTTTAATTCCGATATTTTGGTCCCATTGACTTGCATTGGGATCGGGTATCGGTATCGGCGATATCCGATATTTTTTGAATATCGGCCGATCCTATCCGATACCGATACTTTCCGATATCGGAAGGTATCGCTCAACACTACCCACTTCTCAACTCTGGTAGCTCCCTTGGTAGCCCTCACCAAGAAGGGAGCGAATCCCAAATTGTGGTCGGAAGAGGTCTCCAAGGCCTTCACTTCTATTAAGTCCCACTTTGCTAGCGCAACCATCTTACATCGTCCCGATGTGGATAAGCCATTCCTAATGGAGGTGGATGCCTCGTCCGTTGGTGCTGGAGCAGTCCTCTATCAAAAGGATGCTCAAGGTCGGAAGCATCCATGCTTCTTCTTCTCTAAGACCTTCACGCCAGCGGAGAGAATCTACTCCATCGGGGACAGGGAGTTGCTAGCAATGAAGTTGGCCTTTTCGGAGTGGAGACACCTTCTGGAAGGTGCGCGGTTTCCCTTCCAAGTTTACACGGACCACAAAAATTTGGTCTATTTGCAGACAGCCCAGCGGCTAAATTCTCGCCAGGCCAGATGGTCCCTGTTCTTCTCCTGGTTCCACTTTTCCCTTCATTTTCTCGCCGGGGAGAAGAATATCCGTGCTGACGCTCTCTCTCGCTCCCTTATGTCAACTGAGGAGGAGGAAGAGGAGCCTCGGCTTATTGTCCCTTCTGAGAGCCTGAGAACCGTAGCGCCGGTTTCGCTAGAGTCTGTGCCTCCGGGCAAGACTTTTGTGCCCATTAATTTGCGACCGGAGGTTCTCTCTTGGGCTCATTCGTCCAGGGTGGATGGACACTTTGGGACAAAGAGGACATCTGAGCTACTGGCGAGGACGTACTGGTGGCCGCATATGGTCCGAGATGTCAGAGATTACATTCTGGCGTGTGTCTCATGCGCCAAAAATAAGTCTCCTCGACAACGGCCATCTGGGTTACTCTATCCCTTGCCGGTGGCAGACAGGCCCTGGGAGATGGTCGGGATGGACTTTGTAGTGGGTTTGCCCAAGTCTCGCGGCTGTACAGTCATTTGGGTTATTACTGATCATTTCTCGAAAATGGTTCATTTGGTGCTGCTCCCACGGTTACTTTCTGCACGGGCCTTGGCAGCGTTGTTCATGAGACACATCTTCCGCCTACACGGCATGCCAGACAAAATTGTCAGTGACCGGGGTCCCCAGTTTGCGTCTCGGTTCTGGAGAGAGCTTTGTCGTCTTCTCAGCATTGAGTTAAATCTCTCTTCCGCATATCATCCCGAGACGAATGGATTGGTAGTGAGGGCCAATCAGACTCTGGTCACATATCTACAACATTTTGTTTCTGCCAGGCAGGATGACTGGGCATCCTTGCTATCATGGGCAGAGTTTGCACTGAACAATGCCGTAGCCGACTCCACTGGACAAACCCCATTCCTCCTCAACTATGGTCAGCATCCACAGGTACCTGTGCCTATGCCCGTGTCTTCCGCAGACTCTAGGGTGGCAGACTGGGCTGTGGAGGCACAGGATATTTGGGACCGCACTCAGGATGCCATTCGGGCCTCTAAGGAGAGAATGAGGTCCTCCGCCGATGCTCATCGGCGCCCCACTCCGACCTTTGCTCCTGGCGACTTGGTGTGGCTCTCTGCCCGTAACATCAGGCTGCGAGTTGAGTCCACTAAATTTGCTCCTCGCTACTTGTGCCCATTCAAGGTCCTCGAGCAGGTGAATCCTGTGGTCTATCGTTTGGCCCTTCCGCCACGCCTGGGTATCACCGACACCTTTCATGTGTCCCTCTTGAAACCCGTGTATATGTCCCGGTTCTCCGAGTCATCTGCTGGGACATCGGGTTCGTCTACGGACGATTATGAGGTGAACGCTATTTTGGGGTGCAAGGTGGTACGTGGCAAAAAATTTTATTTGGTAGACTGGAAGGGTTATGGCCCCGAGGACAGGTCCTGGGAGCCTGTTGAGCACATTCGGGCCCCGCAGCTCATTGCTGCCTTCAAATGTAGCGAGGCCCAAGGAAGGGGGGGCCCTAGGAGGGGGGATAATGTCCTTATTTGCACACACCGAGCATGCCCAGGGCAAGATCTCCTGTTGGAGATCGAGGGTCACATGCTCAGGTACTGCAGCACATCCCATTGGTCCTTTTGGCAGGTCCTGAAAGGGCAAAACTTCTGTAGCTGTTTCCTGTGCTGCAGCTATATAAACTGCGCATGACCGCACAGCCATGCGCTAGTATTGTCTTGTAAATATGTGTGTGTGTTGTGAGTGAAAGTCGCTCTTTAAATAACCCTCCCTATTGAATGTCTGTTCGCGGAAGGTGTATGTTTGCTATCTAGCGCCCGACTTATCCTACAGCACGTAACACACATTACAGCTACCAGTTGCTGTGTCCGCCTGTACGGCGCCGTGCGCTTGCTCTGCGCTTTCCTGACCCAAGCCTGGGTGGTTAGTGGCGTCCATCTGTGCGGCACCGCACGCACTCTTGTGCCTTTATATTATTATTTAGTTTCCTTACACACCCAGTTGCGGTGTTGTGCCAGCAAGTGTCTAATCGGACTTCAATCCTAGTTGGGGTTGAGTTTGCTGACTTCTTGCTCGCGCTCTATGTGCGGTACCGCGGTCCTGTGACGCAACAGGATCGCTTCCTTCACGCAGGGTGCAGTTAACCCGTGCGTGTATACTTGTAGTACCGCCATATAGTCCGTCTTACTAGCAGCAGGGTTTTTACCTGCACGGTGGACCTCAGACTGCGAACGCACCTAGTTCCATTTCATCTTGTACTTGGTGCGTTCCGCCAGTCCTAACAGATATGAACTATAAGCCAGTTGTATACTCTTTACTGTATGGAAAGTTATAGTACACCACCATTTTAGCAAAAAGAAAGAATTTTCAAAAAATAAATAAGTATAATGTGCTTTTTAGAGTTTTATATTGACTGAAACATCATGGTTATATATTTGATGGAAAACTTTCCCAATGTATTTGTGTAAACAATAGTGAAGCCTTACAATAGCAAAGCTACACTTGATGTCACTAAAATCAAAGGCAAAAGGACTCTCCGTCTATCTACTTTATTAATAACAATGTGAGTAATAATGTTGCTAATATTATCATCATCATCAGGTGCAGTTGGGTTTGTAGCAGTATTAGTAGTTAGAGATGAGCCAACACAAAATTAAAAGTTTGCGTGCGGTTCGTACCTGACAGATAATGTCCAGTGCTAAACGCCAAACACGGACTTCTTCCTGATGTGATCGGTGTTTAGTGAGAATTTTCCAGCTGAAAAGTTCAGGTCCTCATTGTTTTCAATGTTGTTCGGGTTCTGGCTGAAGTTCAGGTAAAGTTCTGAACCAAACGTTGGAAAAAACTTTGAGTAGGGTACCATGTGTCCGCTCATTCCTATTAGTAGCATTTTATAATTACGCCTTTTGATGATGTGACAAGTTGCTTAATATCCTGGTGACTTACCTTATTACTAATCCAAATTATATCTAAAGATGAAATATTCAGTTGCTGATCTGGTGGAAGTGATCCATCAAATGTACCAACATTTGCTGTGAGTCCTTCTAGTGTCTGAAATTCTGCAGTGTTATTATGTACTTTACTTATTGAGTTAAGAATCTCTAATGTCTCGGGTATTTCACCTTTTTCATTAAAACATACTCTTCCTTTCTCCAGGTCATTGATACATAAAAGCTTCATGTAATGTCTCAACTACAACACAAACACAATAATTATTTAGCTGTGCTTTCATGCAAGTTCTATATAATAAATCTATACATTATAGGTATAGTGTATTCTATGAAACAATGCTTAAAAAAATCAGTAATATGATTTGTTTCAAGAATTTAAGTGTTGAAGCAATGCATCAACTCTCCGCCTGAAATGAGCAAATCTGATTCAATTAAATTTCGGGAGATTCAATCATCTCTGTCTGCTAAATAGCAAGCCACTTGTTATGTGAAAGAAACTAAATATTAAAGTTAGATGCCCAGAGATCTTACATATGGGTTGAGAAATACTTTGTTGTACAATATACAGTCGCGGTATCTCCAAATTCAAGAAAGTTATGGCGCTATTATAAACATTGAATACTTTTGCTATCTTATTGCATCCTTTTACTTTTTAAGCAAGGAAATTCTTATTTCTTTCGATTTTTAAAAAACTTAAAAAAAAAAAACATGTGGCAGAAGCTATTTGCAATATAAGTGGAGACTCCAGATACGGCAACCAGGTTATTTCACTCTATCAAAGTCCCATCACAGAATTCATACCTAAAATCAGTAAAATTACATTTCTCAAGAAAGACACCCAGGCCAGCCTTGAACTTTTGCAGTGAGTCAACCATTAAAACATCAAGAGGCAGATAGTTCCACAATCTCACTGCTCGTACAGTCACCATTGCAGGCCTGGGTTTAAAAAGCCTGCCTTTTCTTTGAGCTTGACATTATATTGACGTGGTTCCCCATGGCTATGTGTCTACTAGCTTGACTCAGTGCTTCTCAGCCCTTATCCACATGCATGTCACTTGAAACTTGATATGCTTTTTATATTAGAAATAGGACCATCACAATTAGGGTCACCGTGAAGTGGTGGGATTAATTTTTTATATTAGAATTAGGACCATCACAATTAGGGTCACCGTGAAGAGGTGGGATTAATTTTTTATATTAGAATTAGGACCAATACAATTAGGGTCACCATGAAGTGATGAGATACATTTTTTTTATTAGAATTAGGACCATCACAGTTAGGGTCACTGTGAAGAGGTGGGATACATTTTTTATATTAGAATTAGGACCATTACAATTAGGGTCACCGTGAAGTAGTGGGATACATTTTTTATATTAGAATTAGGACCATCACAATTAGGGTCACCGTGAAGAGGTGGGATGAATTTTTTATATTAGAATTAGGACCATTACAATTAGGGTCACCGTGAAGTGGTGGGATACATTTTTTATATTAGAATTAGGACCATCACAGTTAGGGTCACCGTGAAGTAGTGGGATGAATTTTTTATATTAGAATTAGGACCATTACAATTAGGGTCACCGTGAAGTGGTGGGATACATTTTTTTATTAGAATTAGGACCATCACAATTAGGGTCACCGTGAAGTAGTGGGATCAATTTTTTATATTAGAATTAGGACCATCACAATTAGGGTCATCGTGAAGAGGTGGGATGAATTTTTTATATTAGAATTAGGACCATCACAATTAGGGTCACCGTGAAGAGGTGGGATACATTTTTTATATTAGAATTAGGACCATCACAGTTAGGGTCACCGTGAAGAGGTGGGATACATTTTTTATATTAGAATTAGGACCATTACAATTAGAGTCACCGTGAAGTGATGGGATACATTTTTTATATTAGAATTAGGACCATTACAATTAGGGTCACCGTGAAGAGGTGGGATACATTTTTTATATTAGAATTAGGACCATTACAATTAGGGTCACCGTGAAGAGGTGGGATACATTTTTTATATTAGAATTAGGACCATTACAATTAGGGTCACCGTGAAGTGATGGGATACATTTTTTATATTAGAATTAGGACCATCACAGTTAGGGTCACCGTGAAGAGGTGGGATACATTTTTTATATTAGAATTAGGACCATTACAATTAGGGTCACCGTGAAGTGATGGGATACATTTTTTATATTAGAATTAGGACCATTACAATTAGGGTCACCGTGAAGTGGTGGGATACATTTTTTTATATTAGAATTAGGACCATCACAATTAGGGTCACCATGAAGAGGTGGGATACATTTTTTATATTAGTATTAGGACCATTACAATTAGGGTCACCGTGAAGAGGTGGGATACATTTTTTATATTAGAATTAGGACCATTACAATTAGGGTCACCGTGAAGTGATGGGATACATTTTTTATATTAGAATTAGGACCATCACAGTTAGGGTCACCGTGAAGAGGTGGGATACATTTTTTATATTAGAATTAGGACCATTACAATTAGGGTCACCGTGAAGTGATGGGATACATTTTTTATATTAGAATTAGGACCATTACAATTAGGGTCACCGTGAAGTGGTGGGATACATTTTTTTATATTAGAATTAGGACCATCACAATTAGGGTCACCATGAAGAGGTGGGATACATTTTTTATATTAGTATTAGGACCATTACAATTAGGGTCACCATGAAGAGGTGGGATACATTTTTTATATTAGTATTAGGACCATTACAATTAGGGTCACCGTGAAGTGGTGGGATACATTTTTTATATTAGAATTAGGACATCACAATTAGGGTCACCGTGAAGTGGTGGGATACATTTTTTATATTAGTATTAGGACCATTACAATTAGGGTCACCGTGAAGTGATGGGATACATTTTTTATATTAGAATTAGGACCATTACAATTAGGGTCACCGTGAAGTGATGGGATACATTTTTTATATTAGAATTAGGACCATTACAATTAGGGTCACCGTGAAGTGGTGGGATACATTTTTTTATATTAGAATTAGGACCATCACAATTAGGGTCACCATGAAGAGGTGGGATACATTTTTTATATTAGTATTAGGACCATTACAATTAGGGTCACCATGAAGAGGTGGGATACATTTTTTATATTAGTATTAGGACCATTACAATTAGGGTCACCGTGAAGTGGTGGGATACATTTTTTATATTAGAATTAGGACATCACAATTAGGGTCACCGTGAAGAGGTGGGATGAATTTTTATATTAGAATTAGGACCATCACAATTAGGGTCACCGTGAAGTAGTGGGATAATTTTTTTATATTAGAATTAGGACCATCACAATTAGGGTCACCGTGAAGAGGTGGGATAATTTTTTTATATTAGAATTAGGACCATCACAATTAGGGTTACCATGAAGAGGTGTGATACATTTTTTATATTAGTATTAGGACCATCACAATTAAGGTCACTGTGAAGAGGTGGGATAAATTTTTTATATTAGAATCAGGACCATCACAATTAGGGTCACCGTGAAGAGGTGGGATACATTTTTTATATTAGAATTAGGACCATCACAATTAGGGTCACCATGAAGTGGTGGGATGACTTGTGCATTTTTTTTAACCAAAATTATGTTAGCTAAGTACCCTATATAAATCTCAAGCACTATTGCTGTTTATTTACTATAGGGTATTTACTTAATATGTTTTTATCTTTGTTTCTTTCTGTTCAGTGGCCAGTGTGATCGTATGCTTACATGCTGCATGCACACCAGTTTGTATCCCAGTTCATTTCATTAGGATTTGACATCTGAACATATTAATAAGTGACAATGCTACTGGCTGCAATGCATTTAGGCAAAGCAATTGGACAAAAAATTGTAGCAAATAAGGTCATCATCTTGTCAGAAAAAGGAATTTAAATTAGTTTCCTTGTCAACTTTCTCAGTCCAGGAAGATATTGATTTTGTGACAGTCAGTCAATATGTGGAAGATCGAGTTGGAGTCAAATTTCTTGAAATTCATGTATTTAATGCAAAATCGAATATTTTGAGAATCGATTTGCACTTCACAGAAAATCCCTTATCATCACTATTCGCCACACTGCTGAAGCATCAATACCTATCACATCCATAATGCCCTGCAGCTATGATATTTTATGGATTATCTTATCTTGTATACACTGTGTGCAGAATAATTAGGCAAGTTGTATTTTAGAGGATTATTTTTATTATTGATCAACAACTTAGTTCTCAATCAACCCAAAAGACTCATAAATATCAAAGCTTAATATTTTTGGAAGTTGGAGTGGGTTATTTTTCCCATCTCACTTGTTTATTTTCACCAGGTAAACCAATATAACTGCACAAAATTTAGAAATAAACATTTCTGACATGCAAAAACAAAACCCCCCAAAATTAGTGACCAATATAGCCCCCTTTCTTTATGATGACACTCAGCAGCCTCCATCCATAGATTCTGTCAGTTGCTTGATCTGTTTGTGATCAACATTGGTGCAGCAGCCACCACAGCCTCCAGACACTGTTCTGAGAGGTGGACTGTGCTTCCTCCCTGTAGATCTCACATTTTATGAGGGACCTCAGGTTCTCTATGGGGTTCAGATCCGATGAACAAAGGGGCCTTGTCATTATTTTTTCTTCATTGAGACCTTTACCGGCCAGCCACGCTGTGGAGTAGTTGGAGGCATCTGATGAAGCATTGTCCTGCATGAAAATCATGTTTTTCTTGAACGATACCGACTTCTTCCTGTACCACTGCTTGAATAAGTTGTTTTCCAGAAACTGGCAGTAGGTTTGGGAGTTGAGCTTCACTCCATCCTCAACCTGAAAAGTTTCCACAAGTTCATCTTTAATGATACCAGCCCATACCAGTACTCCACCTCCACCTTGCTGGCATCTGAGTCGGAGTGGAGCTCTCTGCCCTTTACTGATCCAGCCTCTGGCCCATCCATCCGGCCCATCAAGAGTCACTCTCATTTCATCAGTCCAGAAAACCTTTGAAAAGTCAGTCTTAAGATATTTCTTGGCCCAGTCTTGATGTTTTATCTTATGTTTCTTGTTCAAAGGTCGTTTATCAGGCTTCCTTACCTTGGCCATGTCCCTGAGTATCGCACACCTTGTGCTTTTTGTTACTCCAGTAACATTGCAGCTCTGAAATATGGCAAAACTGGTGGCAAATGGCATCTTAGCAGCTTCACGCTTGATTTTCCTCAATTCATGGTCAGTTATTTTGCGCCTTTTTTGCCCAACACGCTTCTTGTGACCCTGTTGGCTATTTGACATGAAATGCTTGATTGTTCGGTGATCACGCTTCAAAATCTTGGCAGTTTCAAGACTGCTGCATCCCTCTGCTAGACATCTCACAATTTTAGACTTTTCAGAGCCCGTCAAATCTGTCTTCTGACCCATTTTGCCCATGGAAAGGAAGTTGCCTAATAATTAAGCACACCTTATATAGGGTTTTGATGTCATTAGACAACACCCCTCCTCATTACAGAGATGCACATCACCGGATTTACTTAATTGGTAGTTGGCTCTCAAGCCTGAACAGCTTGGAGTAGGACAACATGTATAAAAAGTATCATGTGATCCAAATACAATTTGCCTAATAATTCTGCACACAGTGTATTGATGATCAATACTTTGGCCATCACGTATCAGCAGATCCTAGTTGAGTACAGTTTATAGAGTTGCTGTTCATCTCTAGTGTCACTGCCTATATATCTCTATCCTGTAGAGTGTAAGCTCTTATGGTCTGCAGGGCTCCCTCTACCTTTTCCCTTTTTTTCTCTCAGCCCTATCTACTCTTCCGTAGTGTGTAAGCTCTTGTGGAAAGCAATGTCCTCACTTTCTCCTATAAAGTATAAACTTTTAACTTTACCAGGGTTCTCTCTCTCTCTCTACTTTCCATAATGTGAATTTTTTAAACAGTGACAAGCTTTCCAGTATTGAGATTTGAACGAATTTGCTTGCCTCAAATTAAGTTTTCAGGGAAAATTCAACAAAGTTAGAGAATTCAAATTTTCAAAGATTATCTCATCTTTTACTATTTGTTCAAATTAACAAGTTTAGAATTGTTTTGGATAAAAAGGATAAACTAGCCAAAATAAATCCAATAAAGCAAAAGCTGAAAAAAAAAATTGAAAGGGCTAGTCTTAAATTATCTCTTGATTAGCACAGATCTCTGTATTTTTTTTTACTTCTTGTTTGCATGTGAGGCAGGTGTCTCCTACCAGAGTGATATTTCTGAGCTAAAAGCTTTGTTTTGCTGCAACATATTGATGGTTTACCAGTGCTTATTCTCAATCTGCACTTTTGACACTATATTTGTTTATAGAGATGGCTTTGCATTTGAACAAGTGCAAAGCTCAATAAAATGAGAGCTGTGATTAAGAAAACTGCTCTGGAAACTGGTGATGCTGACTGGTGGGAGATTGTGATTATGTTACTCCTACAGTATACAGTATATAGAAAAAAGTTTGGTTTAGGGAGTTTGCTGGGATCTTAAGGGTTAACTCCTCATCTGGAATGTATATACTATGCAACTTTGCCAGGCTCTAGTGACTTAGCTTCTTGAAATGCTTATTGAAAACTTCTTGAAAAGAAGCTGTACATTATGTAAAATAAAAGCATTTATAGCAGGGTAATAGCAGCATATAGAAAAAGCAAATCCTTTCCAAACTTGCTTATTTAATGCTGTCTAACTATATCAATTTATTTAATAACATAAGAATACAAATTTAATTTGAATGAAAGTTTAAAATTATGTCAAGAAAATCATTCATATACAATCTAAAAGAAGATAACCATAAAACAGATACATTTTTATTTGGAAAAAAAAGTACTTGACGCTAGAGTTGAGCGACCTTGACCTTTTTAGAGTCGAGCCGGGTTTCGCGAAACCCGACTATCTCAAAAGTCGGGTCGAGTGAAATCGGCCGATTATGACGTAAAGTCGGGATCGACCGAAACACGAAACCCAATGCAAGTCAATGGGGCAGCATAGTCGGCAGTGAGTGGGGGCCAGGAAAACACCTAGAGTGCCCATTTTAATGTCAAAACCATCCATTCTTCTTAATGAAGCTTGTCAAGCGTAGTTTACCTTATAATTATTGTAAGGCATTTGAAATTGGGGGTCATTTGGCTAAAGTTGTGGTGGGTAGGGCTGGTTCAAGTAATTAGTGGGCCCGGAAATCTGGACCACGTCAAGGCAGTGGAGCAGGGAGAGGTAAGTATTTCAACTTTGCAAGTGCTGTGAACCTGAGCAAGCAGGGGGAGCCCACTCGTTGGCATTGGCACTGGCACAGGGCCCCTCAAAGTACAGCGGTGTGTTTGCACGGCGGGGGCGCCTCCCACCGGCAGCAACACTTTTGCGTACCATGAGAGGCCCTGTGCCAGTGACGTCGCCAACTAGTATTCCTCCCCCCACCTGATGAAGGAACCTGCACTTTCAGCTGCACCTTCCTGTTTGTCCCCGTGTAAGGTGGTATGGTATGCGGGAAGGGGGACCTGACTTTCAGCAGGGTCACAATCTTGCAGTGTAGCGTGCATGGGAAATGTTGCGTTATGGGTCAATGTACCAGCAGACTCATCTATCACTGGCTGGGCAATGGGCAGGATGAGGAGGAAACACACATATAGGCCCAAAGAATAAAGTGGGCTAAATGCAGTTCAAAATTGGTAACACAGGACTAATCAGGGGGCATTGCAGTGGAGGACAACTGGAATGAGAGGCTGACACAGAGAGTAGGCCCAAATCACTAAGTAGTCGAAATGCAGTTCAAAATTGTCAACCGTAGTAAACAGGCGGCACAGCTTTGTTCAGTGGAGGAGAACAGCAAGGAGTGGCAGACACCGATAGTAGGCCCCAACCCAACTAGTAGGCCAAATGCAGTCTAACATTAACAACTACTTAACGAGCGCCTGAAAACGGAATTTCAGGACAGGAAACCAGGAGAACAGCAAGGAGTGGAAGACACCGATAGTAGGCCCCAAACCAACTAGTACGCCAAATGCAGTTGTTCCGTTTAACCACAATTTAATGGGAGCCTGAAGATAGAAGTTCAGGAAAGGCAACCTGGAGAACACCTTGGAGTGGAACACACCATCTCTCTACACCCCATACCCAATTTGTAGGCCTAATGCAGTGTAGTTTCCAACAACTACTAAACGAGAGCCGGAAGATCGAAGCTCAGGAAAGGCAACCTGTAGAACACCTTGGAGTGGAACACACCATCTCTCTACACCCCATACCCAATTTGTAGGCCTAATGCAGTGTAGTTTCCAACAACTACTAAACGAGAGCCGGAAGATCGAAGCTCAGGAAAGGCAACCTGGAGAACACCTTGGAGTGGAACACACCATCTCTCTACACCCCATACCCAATTTGTAGGCCTAATGCAGTGTAGTTTCCAACAACTACTAAACGAGAGCCGGAAGATCGAAGCTCAGGAAAGGCAACCTGTAGAACACCTTGGAGTGGAACACACCATCTCTCTACACCCCATACCCAATTTGTAGGCCTAATGCAGCGTAGTTTCCAACAACTACTAAACGAGAGCCGGAAGATCGAAGCTCAGGAAAGGCAACCTGGAGAACACCTTGGAGTGGAACACACCATCTCTCTACACCCCATACCCAATTTGTAGGCCTAATGCAGTGTAGTTTCCAAGAACTACTAAACGAGAGCCGGAAGATCGAAGCTCAGGAAAGGCAACCTGGAGAACACCTTGGAGTGGAACACACCATCTCTCTACACCCCATACCCAATTTGTAGGCCTAATGCAGCGTAGTTTCCAACAACTACTTAACGAGAGCCGGAAGATCGAAGCTCAGGAAAGGCAACCTGGAGAACACCTTGGAGTGGAACACACCATCTCTCTACACCCCATACCCAATTTGTAGGCCTAATGCAGTGTAGTTTCCAAGAACTACTAAACGAGAGCCGGAAGATCGAAGCTCAGGAAAGGCAACCTGGAGAACACCTTGGAGTGGAACACACCATCTCTCTACACCCCATACCCAATTTGTAGGCCTAATGCAGCGTAGTTTCCAACAACTACTAAACGAGAGCATGAAGATCGAAGCATTGGCGAGGAAACCTGGGGAACACCTTGGAGTGGAACACACCATCTCTCTACACCCCATACCCAATTTGTAGGCCTAATGCAGCGTAGTTTCCAACAACTACTAAACGAGAGCCGGAAGATCGAAGCTCAGGAAAGGCAACCTGGAGAACACCTTGGAGTGGAACACACCATCTCTCTACACCCCATACCCAATTTGTAGGCCTAATGCAGTGTAGTTTCCAAGAACTACTAAACGAGAGCCGGAAGATCGAAGCTCAGGAAAGGCAACCTGGAGAACACCTTGGAGTGGAACACACCATCTCTCTACACCCCATACCCAATTTGTAGGCCTAATGCAGCGTAGTTTCCAACAACTACTAAACGAGAGCCGGTAGATCGAAGCTCAGGAAAGGCAACCTGGAGAACACCTTGGAGTGGAACACACCATCTCTCTACACCCCATACCCAATTTGTAGGCCTAATGCAGTGTAGTTTCCAAGAACTACTAAACGAGAGCCGGAAGATCGAAGCTCAGGAAAGGCAACCTGGAGAACACCTTGGAGTGGAACACACCATCTCTCTACACCCCATACCCAATTTGTAGGCCTAATGCAGCGTAGTTTCCAACAACTACTAAACGAGAGCCGGTAGATCGAAGCTCAGGAAAGGCAACCTGGAGAACACCTTGGAGTGGAACACACCATCTCTCTACACCCCATACCCAATTTGTAGGCCTAATGCAGTGTAGTTTCCAAGAACTACTAAACGAGAGCCGGAAGATCGAAGCTCAGGAAAGGCAACCTGGAGAACACCTTGGAGTGGAACACACCATCTCTCTACACCCCATACCCAATTTGTAGGCCTAATGCAGCGTAGTTTCCAACAACTACTAAACGAGAGCCGGAAGATCGAAGCTCAGGAAAGGCAACTTGGAGAACACCTTGGAGTGGAACACACCATCTCTCTACACCCCATACCCAATTTGTAGGCCTAATGCAGTGTAGTTTCCAAGAACTACTAAACGAGAGCCGGAAGATCGAAGCTCAGGAAAGGCAACCTGGAGAACACCTTGGAGTGGAACACACCATCTCTCTACACCCCATACCCAATTTGTAGGCCTAATGCAGCGTAGTTTCCAACACCTACTAAACGAGAGCATGAAGATCGAAGCATTGGCGAGGAAACCTGGGGAACACCTTGGAGTGGAACACACCATCTCTCTACACCCCATACCCAATTTGTAGGCCTAATGCAGCGTAGTTTCCAACAACTATTAAACGAGAGTCGGAAGATCGAAGCTCAGGAAAGGCAACCTGGAGAACACCTTGGAGTGGAACACACCATCTCTCTACAACCCATACCCAATTTGTAGGCCTAATGCAGTGTAGTTTCCAAGAACTACTAAACGAGAGCCGGAAGATCGAAGCTCAGGAAAGGCAACCTGGAGAACACCTTGGAGTGGAACACACCATCTCTCTACACCCCATACCCAATTTGTAGGCCTAATGCAGCGTAGTTTCCAACAACTACTAAACGAGAGCCGGAAGATCGAAGCTCAGGAAAGGCAACCTGGAGAACACCTTGGAGTGGAACACACCATCTCTCTACACCCCATACCCAATTTGTAGGCCTAATGCAGTGTAGTTTCCAAGAACTACTAAACGAGAGCCGGAAGATCGAAGCTCAGGAAAGGCAACCTGGAGAACACCTTGGAGTGGAACACACCATCTCTCTACACCCCATACCCAATTTGTAGGCCTAATGCAGCGTAGTTTCCAACAACTACTAAACGAGAGCCGGAAGATCGAAGCTCAGGAAAGGCAACCTGGAGAACACATTGGAGTGGAACACACCATCTCTCTACACCCCATACCCAATTTGTAGGCCTAATGCAGTGTAGTTTCCAACAACTACTAAACGAGAGCCGGAAGATCGAAGCTCAGGAAAGGCAACCTGGAGAACACCTTGGAGTGGAACACACCATCTCTCTACACCCCATACCCAATTTGTAGGCCTAATGCAGCGTAGTTTCCAACAACTACTAAACGAGAGCCGGAAGATCGAAGCTCAGGAAAGGCAACCTGGAGAACACCTTGGAGTGGAACACACCATCTCTCTACACCCCATACCCAATTTGTAGGCCTAATGCAGCGTAGTTTCCAACAACTACTAAACGAGAGCATGAAGATCGAAGCATTGGCGAGGAAACCTGGGGAACACCTTGGAGTGGAACACACCATCTCTCTACACCCCATACCCAATTTGTAGGCCTAATGCAGCGTAGTTTCCAACAACTACTAAACGAGAGCCGGAAGATCGAAGCTCAGGAAAGGCAACCTGGAGAACACCTTGGAGTGGAACACACCATCTCTCTACACCCCATACCCAATTTGTAGGCCTAATGCAGTGTAGTTTCCAACAACTACTAAACGAGAGCCGGAAGATCGAAGCTCAGGAAAGGCAACCTGGGGAACACCTTGGAGTGTAACACACCATCTCTCTCCACCCGATACCCATTTTATAGGCCTAATGCAGTGTAGTTTTCTACAACTACTAAACGAGAGTCGGAAGACCGAAGCAATGGCAAGGAAACCTGGGGAACACCTTGGAGTGTAACACACCATCTCTCTCCACCCCATACCCAATTTGTAGGCCTAATGCAGCCTACTTTCCGACAACTACTAAACGAGAGCATGAAGATCGAAGCTCAGGAAAGGCAACCTGGGGAACACCTTGGAGTGTAACAAACCCTCTCTCTACACCACGGAAGGGCTGATTCTTAGGAAGGAAGGCTGTCGGAAAGAAGCAGGGCGCGTCCGAGGGTGATTATATTCTTATTAGGTATATACTCACCCTGGGACGCGCCCTGCTTCTTTATTTGTTATGAATGTTTATTTGCAATGTGGTTTTGACTTACTCTATTTTTTTGGTAAATAATGATTTTATTATTTTCATTGTTTTGCATCTTCTTGGCAATAATATAAAGAAGACGCGACAGGACAACACTCGGTGGATGCCATATCTGTGTTTTAAATTGAAAAAAACTTTCAGTTAACTACTTGCAGGAGAAAGTTATTGTAGCTGGTGGCCATTTTTAGTACTGTACCAGATTTTTGTTGTATGTGTTTGTTTTTAATGTTAAAATGTCTGCATTTGATATCTCTCCAGTATTTTCTTTTTTATAAGCAAAATACTTATTTTTATATTTTCTGATGTTTGTTCAAGGGGTACACGGGCAGCAGTAGACAGGTCAGTGGAGGCCTAGTGGAAGGAGGGACCGCAGACAGGCTTTGAAGGCCTAACATAATAAATTGGGCTGGCTGTAGGCAATTTAAAATTGGTTCCAGGGGAACACGGGCAGCAGTAGACAGGTCAGTGGAGGCCTAGTGGAAGGAGGGACCGCAGACAGGCTTCGAAGCCCTAACATAATAAATTGGGCTGGCTGTAGGCAATTTAAAATTGGTTCCAGGGGAACACGGGCAGCAGTAGACAGGTCAGTGGAGGCCTAGTGGAAGGAGGGACCGCAGACAGGCTTCGAAGCCCTAACATAATAAATTGGGCTGGCTGTAGGCAATTTAAAATTGGTTCCAGGGGAACACGGGCAGCAGTAGACAGGTCAGTGAAGGCCTAGTGGAAGGAGGGACCGCACACAGGCTTCGAAGCCCTAACATAATAAATTGGGCTGGCTGTAGGCAATTTAAAATTGGTTCCAGGGGAACACGGGCGGCAGTAGACAGGTCAGTGGAGGCCTAGTGGAAGGAGGGACCGCAGACAGGCTTCGAAGCACTAACATAATAAATTGGGCTGGCTGTAGGCAATTTAAAATTGGTTCCAGGGGAACACGGGCGGCAGTAGACAGGTCAGTGGAGGCCTAGTGGAAGGAGGGACCGCAGACAGGCTTCGAAGCCCTAACATAATAAATTGGGATGGCTGTAGGCAATTTAAAATTGGTTCCAGGGAACACGGGCAGCAGTAGACAGGTCAGTGGAGGCCTAGTGGAAGGAGGGACCGCAGACAGGCTTCGAAGCCCTAACATAATAAATTGGGCTGGCTGTAGGCAATTTAAAATTGGTTCCAGGGGAACACGGGCGGCAGTAGACAGGTCAGTGGAGGCCTAGTGGAAGGAGGGACCGCAGACAGGCTTCGAAGCCCTAACATAATAAATTGGGCTGGCTGTAGGCAATTTAAAATTGGTTCCAGGGGAACACGGGCGGCAGTAGACAGGTCAGTGGAGGCCTAGTGGAAGGAGGGACCGCAGACAGGCTTCGAAGCCCTAACATAATAAATTGGGCTGGCTGTAGGCAATTTAAAATTGGTTCCAGGGGAACACGGGCGGCAGTAGACAGGTCAGTGGAGGCCTAGTGGAAGGAGGGACCGCAGACAGGCTTCGAAGCCCTAACATAATAAATTGGGCTGGCTGTAGGCAATTTAAAATTGGTTCCAGGGGAACACGGGCAGCAGTAGACAGGTCAGTGGAGGCCTAGTGGAAGGAGGGACCGCAGACAGGCTTCGAAGCCCTAACATAATAAATTGGTCTGGCTGTAGGCAATTTAAAATTGGTTCCAGGGGAACACGGGCAGCAGTAAACAGGTCAGTGGAGGCCTAGTGGAAGGAGGGACCGCAGACAGGCTTCGAAGCCCTAACATAATAAATTGGGCTGGCTGTAGGCAATTTAAAATTGGTTCCAGGGGAACACGGGCAGCAGTAGACAGGTCAGTGGAGGCCTAGTGGAAGGAGGGACCGCAGACAGGCTTCGAAGCCCTAACTTAATAAATTGGGCTGGCTGTAGGCAATTTAAAATTGGTTCCAGGGGAACACGGGCAGCAGTAGACAGGTCAGTGAAGGCCTAGTGGAAGGAGGGACCGCACACAGGCTTCGAAGCCCTAACATAATAAATTGGGCTGGCTGTAGGCAATTTAAAATTGGTTCCAGGGGAACACGGGCGGCAGTAGACAGGTCAGTGGAGGCCTAGTGGAAGGAGGGACCGCAGACAGGCTTCGAAGCCCTAACATAATAAATTGGGCTGGCTGTAGGCAATTTAAAATTGGTTCCAGGGGAACACGGGCGGCAGTAGACAGGTCAGTGGAGGCCTAGTGGAAGGAGGGACCGCAGACAGGCTTCGAAGCCCTAACATAATAATTTGGGCTGGCTGTAGGCAATTTAAAATTGGTTCCAGGGGAACCCGGGCAGCAGTAGACAGGTCAGTGGAGGCCTAGTGGAAGGAGGGACCGCAGACAGGCTTCGAAGCCCTAACATAATAAATTGGGCTGGCTGTAGGCAATTTAAAATTGGTTCCAGGGGAACCCGGGCAGCAGTAGACAGGTCAGTGGAGGCCTAGTGGAAGGAGGGACCGCAGACAGGCTTCGAAGCCCTAACATAATAAATTGGGCTGGCTGTAGGCAATTTAAAATTGGTTCCAGGGGAACACGGGCAGCAGTAGACAGGTCAGTGGAGGCCTAGTGGAAGGAGGGACCGCAGACAGGCTTCGAAGCCCTAACATAATAAATTGGGCTGGCTGTAGGCAATTTAAAATTGGTTCCAGGGGAACACGGGCAGCAGTAGACAGGTCAGTGAAGGCCTAGTGGAAGGAGGGACCGCAGACAGGCTTCGAAGCCCTAACATAATAAATTGGGCTGGCTGTAGGCAATTTAAAATTGGTTCCAGGGGAACACGGGCGGCAGTAGACAGGTCAGTGGAGGCCTAGTGGAAGTAGGGACCGCAGACAGGCTTCGAAGCCCTAACATAATAAATTGGGCTGGCTGTAGGCAATTTAAAATTGGTTCCAGGGGAACACGGGCGGCAGTAGACAGGTCAGTGGAGGCCTAGTGGAAGGAGGGACCGCAGACAGGCTTCGAAGCCCTAACATAATAAATTGGGCTGGCTGTAGGCAATTTAAAATTGGTTCCAGGGAACACGGGCAGCAGTAGACAGGTCAGTGGAGGCCTAGTGGAAGGAGGGACCGCAGACAGGCTTCGAAGCCCTAACATAATAAATTGGGCTGGCTGTAGGCAATTTAAAATTGGTTCCAGGGGAACACGGGCGGCAGTAGACAGGTCAGTGGAGGCCTAGTGGAAGGAGGGACCGCAGACAGGCTTCGAAGCCCTAACATAATAAATTGGGCTGGCTGTAGGCAATTTAAAATTGGTTCCAGGGGAACACAGGCGGCAGTAGACAGGTCAGTGGAGGCCTAGTGGAAGGAGGGACCGCAGACAGGCTTCGAAGCCCTAACATAATAAATTGGTCTGGCTGTAGGCAATTTAAAATTGGTTCCAGGGGAACACGGGCAGCAGTAGACAGGTCAGTGGAGGCCTAGTGGAAGGAGGGACCGCAGACAGGCTTCGAAGCCCTAACATAATAAATTGGGCTGGCTGTAGGCAATTTAAAATTGGTTCCAGGGGAACACGGGCAGCAGTAAACAGGTCAGTGGAGGCCTAGTGGAAGGAGGGACCGCAGACAGGCTTCGAAGCCCTAACATAATAAATTGGGCTGGCTGTAGGCAATTTAAAATTGGTTCCAGGGGAACACGGGCAGCAGTAGACAGGTCAGTGGAGGCCTAGTGGAAGGAGGGACAGCAGACAGGCTTCGAAGGCCTAACATAAGAAAAATGTCAATACAATGGTATTGACAGTGCCAGGCATTGAAGGATGTCAGCGCATAGACTAAACATTGGTGGAGCTGTGAGAGAAAATTTTGCAAGTCGTAGAGCACTGTTTGACCTGGGGGGGACTGTCTTGTGGCCGGCGGTACAGGCCCAGGGCCCCTCATATTACAACGGTGTGTCTGACGTTGGGTGCGCACCACCACCGCCAGACACGTTATTGTACTATGAGGGACCTAGTGGCAGTGCCGTCGACCAAAATCGGGCACACCCACCTCTTCAGACAAACAGTACTCTCACGGGTGCTGGCGCCAAGTGGCGATACCACGGCCCCGTGTGGGGACTTTGGCCATTTAGGGAGGTGTTAACATGTCGGATGCTGGACAATCAGGTGCAGAAAATTACGAGATTGGAAAAGTCGTTCAGAATAGTCCACAGGCAAGACCTTTACATAGGAAAGCTAGGTGTCAGCCGGGCAAGGTGGGGCAAAAGATTTCGAAATCCAGTTGTGGTTCATTTTAATGAAGGTTAGATCATCTACATTTTGGGTAGCCAGACGAGTCCTTTTTTCTGTTAGTATTGAACCTGCAGCACTGAATACTCTTTCTGATAGGACACTAGCTGCCGGGCAAGCAAGCTCCTGCAATGCATATTCTGCCAATTCTGGCCAGGTGTCTAATTTTGATGCCCAGTAATCAAATGGGAATGACGGTTGAGGGAGAACATCGATAAGGGATGAAAAATAGTTTGTAACCATACTGGACAAATGTTGTCTCCTGTCACTTTGAATTGATGCTGCAGTACCTGTCCTGTCTGCGGTCATAGCAAAATCACTCCACAACCTGGTCAGAAAACCCCTCTGGCCAACGCCACTTCTGATTTCTGCCCCTCTAACTCCTCTGGTCTGCTGGCCCCTGCAGCTCGTGTGAGAACGATCACGGGCGCTGTGTGCAGGGAATGCCAGAAGCAAACGGTCAACAAGAGTTGATTGTTTGGTTGCTAATATTAGTTCCAAGTTCTCATGTGGCATTATATTTTGCAATTTGCCTTTATAGCGAGGATCAAGGAGGCAGGCCAACCAGTAATCGTCATCGTTCATCATTTTAGTTATGCGTGTGTCCTTTTTGAGGATAAGTAAGGCATAATCCGCCATGTGGGCCAAAGTTTCAGTTCTCAAATCTCCGGTTGTGCTTGGTTGAGGGGCAGTTTCAGGCAAATCCACGTCACTTGTGTCCCTCCAAAAACCAGAACCCGGCCTTGCCGCGCCACCAATTTCCAGTGGCCCCGGAAAAGCTTCCTCATTACAAATATAATCATCCCCATCATCCTCCTCGTCCTCCTCCTCCTCTTCGCCCGCTAACTCGTCCTGTACACTGCCCTGGCCAGACAATGGCTGTCATCAAGGCTTTCCTCTTCCTCAGCTGCAGACGCCTGATCCTTTATGTGCGTCAAACTTTGCATCAGCAGACGCATTAGGGGGATGCTCATGCTTATTATGGTGTTGTCTGCACTAACCAGCCGTGTGCATTCCTCAAAACACTGAAGGACTTGACAAATGTCTTGAATCTTCGACCACTGCACACCTGACAACTCCATGTCTGCCATCCTACTGCCTGCCCGTGTATGTGTATCCTCCCACAAAAACATAACAGCCCGCCTCTGTTCGCACAGTCTCTGAAGCATGTGCAGTGTTGAGTTCCACCTTGTTGCAACGTCTATGATTAGGCGATGCTGGGGAAGGTTCAAAGAACGCTGATAGGTCTGCATACGGCTGGAGTGTACGGGCGAACGGCGGATATGTGAGCAAAGTCCACGCACTTTGAGGAGCAGGTCGGATAACCCCGGATAACTTTTCAGGAAGCACTGCACCACCAGGTTTAAGGTGTGAGCCAGGCAAGGAATGTGTTTCAGTTGGGAAAGGGAGATGGCAGCCATGAAATTCCTTCCGTTATCACTCACTACCTTGCCTGCCTCAAGATCTACAGTGCCCAGCCACGACTGCGTTTCTTTATGCAAGAACTCGGACAGAACTTCCGTGGTGTGTCTGTTGTCGCCCAAACACTTCATAGCCAATACAGCCTGCTGACGTTTGCCAGTAGCTGCCCCATAATGGGAGACCTGGTGTGCAACAGTGGCGGCTGCGGATGGAGTGGTTGTGCGACTGCGGTCTGTGGATGAGCTCTCGCTTCTGCAGGAGGACGAAGAGGAGGAGGAGGGGGTGCGAACGGCTACAGCCAGCTACTGTCCCAAACTTGCTGTCCCCTGTGGACCCTGCATCCACCACATTTACCCAGTGTGCCGTGATGGACACGTAACGTCCCTGGCCATGCCTACTGGTCCATGCATCTGTTGTCAGGTGCACCTTTGTGCTCACAGATTGCCTGAGTGCATGGACGATGCGCTCTTTAACATGCTGGTGGAGGGCTGGGATGGCTTTTCTGGAAAAAAAGTGTCGACTGGGTAGCTCGTAGCGTGGTACAGCGTAGTCCATCAGGGCTTTGAAAGCTTCGCTTTCAGCTAACCGGTAGGGCATCATCTCTAACGAGATTAGTCTAGCTATGTGGGCGTTCAAACCCTGTGTACGCGGATGCGAGGCTAAGTACTTCCTTTTTCTAACCATAGTCTCATGTAGGGTGAGCTGGACTGGAGAGCTGGAGATCGTGGAACTAGCGGGGGTGCCGGTGGACATGGCAGACTGAGAGAAGGTGGGAGATGGTATTGTTGCCGCCGGTGTCCTAGATGCAGTGTTTCCTACTACGAAACTGGTTATTCCCTGACCCTGACTGCTTTGGCCTGGCAAAGAAACCTGCACAGATACTGCAGGTGGTGCGGAAAATGGTGGCCCTACACTGCCGGAAGGGATGTTGCGTTGCTGACTAGCTTCATTGGCCGAGGGTGCTACAACCTTAAGGGACGTTTGGTAGTAAGTCCAGGCTTGCAAATGCATGGTGGTTAAATGTCTATGCATGCAACTTGTATTGAGACTTTTCAGATTCTGTCCTCTGCTTAAGGTAGTTGAACATTTTTGACAGATGACTTTGCGCTGATCAATTGGATGTTGTTTAAAAAAATGCCAGACTGCACTCTTTCTAGCATCGGATACCTTTTCAGGCATTGCAGACTGAGCTTTAACCGGATGGCCACGCTGTCCTCCACCAGGTTTTGGCTTTGCCACGCGTTTTGGGCAAGATACGGGCCCGGCAGATGGAACCTGTTGCGATGTTGATGCCTGCTGCGGCCCCTCCTCCTCCGCTTCAGAACTGCTGCCGCCTGCACCCTGTTCCCACAATGGCTGCCAATCGGGGTCAAGAACTGGGTCATCTATTACCTCATCTTGTAGCTCGTGTGCAACTTCGTCTGTGTCACCGTGTCGGTCGGTGTTATAGCGTTCGTGATGGGGCAACATAGTCTCATCAGGGTTTGATTCTTGATCATTACCCTGCGAGGGCAATGTTGTGGTCTGAGTCAAAGGACCAGCATAGTAGTCTGGCTGTGGCTGTGCATCAGTGCACTCCATGTCAGATTCAACTTGTAATGGGCATGGACTGTTAACTGCTTCACTTTCTAAGCCAGGGACGGTATGTGTAAAGAGCTCCATGGAGTAACCCGTTGTGTCGCCTGCTGCATTCTTCTCTGTTGTTGTTTTTGCTGAAGAGGACAAGGAAGCGAATTGTCCCTGACCGTGAACATCCACTAACGACGCGCTGCTTTGACATTTACCAGTTTCACGAGAGGAGGCAAAAGAGCTAGAGGCTGAGTCAGCAAGATAAGCCAAAACTTGCTCTTGCTGCTCCGGCTTTAAAAGCGGTTTTCCTACTCCCAGAAAAGGGAGCGTTCGAGGCCTTGTGTAGCCAGACGACGAACCTGGCTCCACAGCTCCAGACTTAGGTGCAATATTTTTTTTCCCACGACCAGCTGATGCTCCACCACTACCATTACCCTCATTACCAGCTGACAATGAATGCCCCCGGCCACGACCTCTTCCACCAGACTTCCTCATTGTTTTAAAAACGTAAACAAACTAACGGTATTTGTTGCTGTCACACAAATTACACGGTGAGCTATAACTTCAGTATGATTTAGCTACCCCTTTACAGGTGAGTGAGACCACAACGAAAAACAGGCACAATGTTACACACTCTGTTGTTGGTGGCAACAAATGAGAGAGATGCCACACACGCAGGACTGTCACTGAAGCACAAATGTAAATATTAATCTCCCACTGATTTGATTTTTTTTTTTTTTTCAGGGAGACTTTAGGAAAAAAAAAAAATAGAATAAAATGATTTTTTCAGGAAGAATTTAGAAACCAAATAAAATAAAATGATTTTTTCAGGGAGAATTTAGAAAACAAATAAAACAAAAAAAGGCTTTCTATGGCCCACTGAGTGAGAGATGACGCACACAGGAGTCAGGAGTGGCACACAAGCCCAGAGGCCAATATTTATCTCCCACTGTTTGATGTAGTGATTTTTTCAGGTAGATTTTGGACCCCAAATCAAGCTAAAAAAATAATAGGCTTTCTATGGCCCACAATTGGAGAGAGAGAGAGAGAGAGATGGCACACCCAGGAGTCAAGACTGGCACACAAGCAGAAAGGGCAATATTAATCTCCCACTGATTTGGTTTTTTTTTTTTTTCAGGGAGACTTTAGGAAAAAAAAATAATAGAATAAAATGATTTTTTCAGGAAGAATTTAGAAACCAAATAAAATAAAATGATTTTTTCAGGGAGAATTTAGAAAACAAATAAAACAAAAAAAGGCTTTCTATGGCCCACTGAGTGAGAGATGACGCACACAGGAGTCAGGAGTGGCACACAAGCCCAGAGGCCAATATTTATCTCCCACTGATTGATGTAGTGATTTTTTCAGGTAGATTTTGGAACCCAAATCAAGCTAAAAAAATAATAGGCTTTCTATGGCCCACAATTGGAGAGAGAGAGAGAGATGGCACACCCAGGAGTCAAGACTGGCACACAAGCAGAAAGGGCAATATTAATCTCCCACTGATTTGTTTTTTTTTTTTTTTTTCAGGGAGACTTTAGGAAAAAAAAATAATAGAATAAAATGATTTTTTCAGGAAGAATTTAGAAACCAAATAAAATAAAATGATTTTTTCAGGGAGAATTTAGAAAACAAATAAAACAAAAAAAGGCTTTCTATGGCCCACTGAGTGAGAGATGACGCACACAGGAGTCAGGAGTGGCACACAAGCCCAGAGGCCAATATTTATCTCCCACTGATTGATGTAGTGATTTTTTCAGGTAGATTTTGGAACCCAAATCAAGCTAAAAAAATAATAGGCTTTCTATGGCCCACAATTGGAGAGAGAGAGAGAGATGGCACACCCAGGAGTCAAGACTGGCACACAAGCAGAAAGGGCAATATTAATCTCCCACTGATTTGTTTTTTGTTTTTTTTAAGGGAGACTTTAGGAAAAAAAAATAATAGAATAAAATGATTTTTTCAGGAAGAATTTAGAAACCAAATAAAATAAAATGATTTTTTCAGGGAGAATTTAGAAAACACATAAAACAAAAAAAGGCTTTCTATGGCCCACTGAGTGAGAGATGACGCACACAGGAGTCAGGAGTGGCACACAAGCCCAGAGGCCAATATTTATCTCCCACTGATTGATGTAGTGATTTTTTCAGGTAGATTTTGGAACCCAAATCAAGCTAAAAAAATAATAGGCTTTCTATGGCCCACAATTGGAGAGAGAGAGAGAGATGGCACACCCAGGAGTCAAGACTGGCACACAAGCAGAAAGGGCAATATTAATCTCCCACTGATTTGTTTTTTGTTTTTTTTAAGGGAGACTTTAGGAAAAAAAAATAATAGAATAAAATGATTTTTTCAGGAAGAATTTAGAAACCAAATAAAATAAAATGATTTTTTCAGGGAGAATTTAGAAAACACATAAAACAAAAAAAGGCTTTCTATGGCCCACTGAGTGAGAGATGACGCACACAGGAGTCAGGAGTGGCACACAAGCCCAGAGGCCAATATTTATCTCCCACTGATTGATGTAGTGATTTTTTCAGGTAGATTTTGGAACCCAAATCAAGCTAAAAAAATAATAGGCTTTCTATGGCCCACAATTGGAGAGAGAGAGAGAGATGGCACACCCAGGAGTCAAGACTGGCACACAAGCAGAAAGGGCAATATTAATCTCCCACTGATTTGTTTTTTTTTTTTTTTTCAGGGAGACTTTAGGAAAAAAAAATAATAGAATAAAATGATTTTTTCAGGAAGAATTTAGAAACCAAATAAAATAAAATGATTTTTTCAGGGAGAATTTAGAAAACAAATAAAACAAAAAAAGGCTTTCTATGGCCCACTGAGTGAGAGATGACGCACACAGGAGTCAGGAGTGGCACACAAGCCCAGAGGCCAATATTTATCTCCCACTGATTGATGTAGTGATTTTTTCAGGTAGATTTTGGAACCCAAATCAAGCTAAAAAAATAATAGGCTTTCTATGGCCCACAATTGGAGAGAGAGAGAGAGATGGCACACCCAGGAGTCAAGACTGGCACACAAACAGAAAGGGCAATATTAATCTCCCACTGATTTGTTTTTTGTTTTTTTTCAGGGAGACTTTAGGAAAAAAAAATAATTGAATAAAATGATTTTTTCAGGAAGAATTTAGAAACCAAATAAAATAAAATGATTTTTTCAGGGAGAATTTAGAAAACAAATAAAACAAAAAAAGGCTTTCTATGGCCCACTGAGTGAGAGATGACGCACACAGGAGTCAGGAGTGGCACACAAGCCCAGAGGCCAATATTTATCTCCCACTGATTGATGTAGTGATTTTTTCAGGTAGATTTTGGAACCCAAATCAAGCTAAAAAAAATAATAGGCTTTCTATGGCCCACAATTGGAGAGAGAGAGAGAGATGGCACACCCAGGAGTCAAGACTGGCACACAAGCAGAAAGGGCAATATTAATCTCCCACTGATTTGTTTTTTTTTTTTTTTTCAGGGAGACTTTAGGAAAAAAAAAAATAGAATAAAATGATTTTTTCAGGAAGAATTTAGAAACCAAATAAAATAAAATGATTTTTTCAGGGAGAATTTAGAAAACACATAAAACAAAAAAAGGCTTTCTATGGCCCACTGAGTGAGAGATGACGCACACAGGAGTCAGGAGTGGCACACAAGCCCAGGGGCCAATATTTATCTCCCACTTTTTTTTTTTTGTTCCAGGGAAAATTTTAAAAAAATAATAAATAAGCTTTCTATGGCCCACTATCTGAGAGAGAGAGAGAGATGGCACGCTTAGGACTGGCACACAAGCCCAAAGGCCAATATTAATCTCCCTTTTTTTTTTCAGGGAGAATTTATAAAACCAAAAAAAAATAAATAAATAGGCTTTCTATGGCCCACTATTTGTGAGAGAGATGGCACGCTCAGGAATGGCACACAAGCCCAGAGGCCAATATTAATCTCCCACTTTTTTTTTTTGTTCCAGGGAAAATTTATAAACCCAATAAAAAAAATAATAAATAGGCTTTCTATGGCCCACTATCTGAGAGAGAGAGATGGCACGCTTAGGACTGGCACACAAGCCCAAAGGCCAATATTAATCTCCCACTGATTGATTTATTGATTTTTTCAGGTAGAATTTAGAACCCAAATAAAGCAAAAAAAAAAAAAAAAAGGGCTTTCTATGGCCCACTGAGTGAGTGATGATGCACACAGGAGTCAGGAGTGGCACACAAGCCCTGAGGCCAATATTTTTCTCCCACTGCTTGATGTAGTGATTTTTTCAGGTAGATTTTAGAACCCAAATCAAGCAAAAAAATAAATAGGCTTTCTATGGCCCACTGAATGAGAGATGACACAGACAGGGATGGCACTCTAGCAGAAATGTCAATCTTAATCTCCCACAAAAAAAAAAACAAAAAAAAAAAAAACAGGGAGTGTCCTTCAATTACTATCTCCCTGCAGTAATCTCAGCCAGGTATGGCAGGCAGCAATAAGGAGTGGACTGATGCACAAATTAAATAAAAAGTGTGGACAAACAAACAAGATAGCTGTGCAGAAAGGAAGGAACAAGAGGATTTGTGCTTTGAAAAAAGCAGTTGGTTTGCACAGCGGCGTACACACAGCAATGCAGCTATCAGGGAGCCTTCTAGGGCAGCCCAATGAGCTACAGCGCTGAGGGGGAAAAAAAAATGTAGCTTCCACTGTCCCTGCACACCGAAGGTGGTGTTGGGCTGTGGAAATCGCTACAGCACAAGCGGTTTGGTGGTTAATGGACCCTGCCTAACGCTATCCCTGCTTCTGATGAAGCGGCAGCAACCTCTCCCTAAGCTCAGATCAGCAGCAGTAACATGGCGGTCGGCGGGAACTCCCCTTTATAGCCCCTGTGACGCCGCAAACAGCAAGCCAATCACTGCAATGCCCTTCTCTAAGATGGTGGGGACCAGGACCTATGTCATCACGCTGCCCACACTCTGCGTTTACCTTCATTGGCTGAGAAATGGCGCTTTTTGCGTCATTGAAATGCGACTTTGGCGCGAAAGTCGCGTACCGCATGGCCGACCCCGCACAGGGGTCGGATCGGGTTTCATGAAACCCGACTTTGCCAAAAGTTGGCGACTTTTGAAAATGAACGACCCGTTTCGCTCAACCCTACTTGACGCAAGAAGAGTCTTCAGAAGAGAACTAAAACAGAATAAATGTCTACAGAGATTTTGATGTAAATAAAATGTAATGGCAATTTCAAAAGATTTTCTCATCACACCAATAGGTTTTCTCTCAATGGATTTCAATACTACTGAACATACTGCTAGTGATAGAGTACAGCTATATAAAATAGTATCTAATTAAATATTTTTTCCCGCATCATTTATTTTAAATTGTGATTTTTTTTTATGGACTATTATTTTCTTACCTTTCTTCTGTATACATTAGTCGTATCTCCTTCTTTGTTTGTTCCTCTCATTTGTAAGGTTTTATACATGTCATCCAGTGCTTGAGCCATCATCAGTACAGCCGTGTACACTCTGTATGGCACACCATCCACATAATAATGGCTGTGATTTGTAAAACGTTCTTCACCAGTGCAATTATGAAGAGGATAAGAAATAGTATGTGATAAAAGAGAATTCTTACGATCATTTCCTGATGTACAATGCAGAGAAGTTATCCAAATATCTTCTAGAATTGGATCACGTGGGTGAGTGGATGGATGAAAACTTAACAACATTTCCTCCAATCCATGACAACTGTACTTAAAAGAGCTAAATATGAGGCTGCAGTTAGTCCAATGTCCAAACAAATGGACCGCGTCATGTGACCAAGATGTCGAAAAGATAAAAGTTTTGTTTGTGGCAATTTGTGCTGCATGAACTCGAATAGTCTTCACCAGATCTTTACTTGTGCCACAAAGTAGAATAATTTCTGCTTTTAAATTCTTTAAGACAGATGGATGTGCTATTTTTTTTTGTGTTGGAAAAATTATCGCTTCAATGCATATTCCAGATTTTCTCAGCTCTGTGCTAAGAAAGCGAAGCTCTCGTTCTCCAATATCATCATTTGTAGCAAAAATACAAACCATGTTCCAATTAAAATACATCAACAAGTTCACTAAAGCCACAAATTGAATCTCATTATCCGGAACTGTTCGAAAGAAGTGCGGATACGATCTTCTATCACTGAGTATAGGGTCTCTTGCCCCGTAACTTATCTGAAAAATTGAAAAAAAAAACACAAATGTTTGTTATTAAAAAAACTTGTTTCCCCAACGATAAATATAATGTAGATTTAACATTTGAATTAAAAGAAAATAAACTCAGAAAACAATCACTGTTTAAAGTGTTTGCACTCTTGAAATTGCTCCTGAAAATTGAGAAATTCTCCCAGAAAATTGCAATTAGACATCTGTTGTTATACTCTTTTCTATTTCTTCTGTGTGTATTGGGACAACAGAAAAAATGATACCAAAAGGCAAATTGGACATAATTTCACACAAGACTCCAAAAATGGGCAGTTCAAAATTGTTCATAACCTCAACTTAATATTTGGTTGCGCCGCCTTTGGAATAAATAACTGCAATCAATCTCTTCCAATAACAATCATCAAGCTACTTACTCCTCTCAAATTGAATTATGGACCACTTTTCTTTGGCAAATTGCTCCAGGTCTCCCATATTTGATGCCGCCTTCTCGCAAAAGCAATTTTAAGGTGAACAATGACATTTATATCCTGACTCATTGCTTCCATTTCCAAACTTTCCACGGCTTTGATTCCATGCATTTCTGTGTGCTTCTTGAATGTTGGGGGTCATTGTATGATTGGGGTCATTGTCATGTTTGAATACTGATGACCTGGGCCACAAACCCAGCTTTCTAGCACTGTGTACTATGTTGCGGCCCAATACAAAGGTGACATCAACCTCACAAATATGAACCCCACTTGCCACCGCAACAGGGCAAGAGGGAAGAGCTGAGCAAAGTGCCAGAATTGGCGCATCTAATAGATTTGCCTTTTCTGGGCAGCTGCGGGCTGCTATTTTTAGGCTGAGAGCTTCAATATCCATCACCCCTTACCAGCCTGAAAATACCATTCCCCTGCTCTCTGCTTTAGCAAGACTGGTTGTCAAAAAATACAGCATGGGGATCCCTCTATTCCTGATAATCAGCCTTGCTAATGCTGATAGCTGAGGGTTGCAGCATTCAGCTGTCAGTTTTGCCTGAGTGGGTAAAGAAAATACACAGGAACCTACGTCATTTTTTTCATTTATTTATTTACAGCGCAGGAGGCAGCTGATGAATACTCCCATCAGCCGCTCCTGCTCATTGTTCTCACTTAAATACAACTCTCATCATTCTCCCCTTCTCGTGATGATGGCCGACAGAGCAGTGGAGAATGATTAGTTTCTCTTCAAAAACCACTTCACTAGATTCTCTTCAGCACTTGGAGCCAGAGAACAGCGATTACTTAACAGCTGCTTCCCTGCCACCCACCATGTGGTACTGATGCGGCACACAGGCGGCACACGATTGCCACATGTGTGCCGCACATATTACACACACGGACACTGAATCACTGGTACTGATTTGACATTAGCGCAAGCGCCTTGGGAAAATATCTAATGGTGCTCATGCTACTGTCAGAAAGGTGAAGTGAGTTCATTGGATGTGAACTCCCAGGACCTTTCTAAAGCCACCGGAACCGAGAGAACTTTTTCATTCTTGCGTTGATATCAGACAGGTCCTACGAGTTCACCGCGAGACACTGGCAGCCATAGCAGATGCTACTCAGTGTTTCTGCTGGAAGGCAGGCTGTATGGTTGCATCAAGCAATCACACAGTCTGCCATCTAGATGTAGCAGAGCTAGACCCATCATGGGACAAATGGATTAACATCTTCTCTGCGGAAAGGTGAGTAATATTGTTGTTTTTTAATTTAACTCTTTGGCAGAAAACAATGACATCGGTGGAATGTGCAATGTCGTCAGCATGGTTTAATTATGATCCATTAACCCCTTCCCGACCCATGACGCCACGTAGGCATCATGAAAGTCGGTGCCAATCCGACCCATGACGCCTATGTGGCGTCATGGAAAGATCGCGTCCCTGCAGATCCGGTGAAAGGGTTAACTCCAATTTCACCCGATCTGCAGGGACAGGGGGAGTGGTAGTTTAGCCCAGGGGGGGGGTGGCTTCACCCCCCCATGGCTACGATCGCTCTGATTGGCTGTTGAAAGTGAAACTGCCAATCAGAGCGATTTGTAATATTTCACCTATTAAAACTGGTGATGCTGCAATATCATCGGCCATGGCTGGAAACACTAATGTGCCCCCACCCCACCGATCGCCCCCCCCAGTCCTCCGATCAGTGCTATGCACTGCTCCGTCCTGTGCTCCGCTCCCCCCGTGCTCTTGTCCGCCCCCCGTGCTCCAATCACCCCCCCGTGCTCTGATCCAACCCCCCTGCATTCCGATCCACCCCCCGTGCTCTGATCCACCCCCTGTGCTCCGATCCACCTCCCCCGTGCTCCGTTCCACCCCCCCGTGCTCCGTTCCACCCCCCGTGCTCCGATCCACCCCCCATGCTTCGATCCCCCCCCCCCCCGTGCTCCCCCCCACCCCATCATACTTACCGATCCTGCCGGGGTCCGTCCGTCTTCTCCCTGGGCGCCGGCATCTTCCAAAATGGCGGGCGCATGCGCAGTGCGCCCGTCGATTCTGCCGGCCGGCAGATTTGTTCCAAAGTGCATTTTGATCACTGAGATATAATCTATCACAGTGATCAAAATAAAAAAAATAATAAATGACCCCCCGCCCTTTGTCACCCCCATAGGTAGGGACAATAAAAAAATAAAGAATTTTTTTTTTTTTCCACTAAGGTTAGAATAGGGTTAGGGTTTCAGTATGTGCACACGTATTCTGTTCCTCTGCGGATTTTTCCGCTGCGGATTTGATAAATCCGCAGTGCTAAACCGCTGCGGATTTATGGCGGATTTACCATGGTTTTTCTGCGCATTTCACTGCGGTTTTACAACTGCAATTTTCTATTGGAGCAGTTGTAAAACCGCTGCGGAATCCGCAGAAAGAAGTGACATGCTGCAGAATATAAACCCCTGCGTTTCCGTGCAGTTTTTCTGCAGCATGTGTACAGCGATTTTTGTTTCCCATAGGTTTACATTGAACTGTAAACTCATGGGAAACTGCTGCGGATCCGCAGCATTTTCCGCAGCGTGTGCACATACCTTTAGAATTAGGCTATGTGCACACGGTGGGGATTTTGCTGCGGATCTGCAGCGGATTGGCCTCTGCGGATTCGCAGCAGAGTTCCATCAGGTTTACAGTACCATGTAAACCTACGGAAAACCAAATCCGCTGTGCCTATGGTGCGGAAAATACAGCGCGGAAACGCTGCGTTGCATGTCAATTCTTTGTGCGGATTCCGCAGCGTTTTACACCTGTTCCTCAATAGGAGTCCACAGGTGAAATCCGCACAAAAAACACTGGAAATCCGCAGTAAATCCGCAGGTAAAACGCAGTGCCTTTTACCCGTGGATTTTTCAAAAATGATGCTGAAAAATCTCACACGAATCCGCAACGTGGGCACATAGCCTTAGGGTTAGGGTTGGAATTAGGGTTGTGGTTAGGGTTGGGATTAGGGTTATGGCTACAGTTGGGATTAGGGTTAGGGGTGTGGGGGGGTTAGGGTTGGAGGTAGAATTGAGGGGTTTCCACTGTTTAGGCACATCAGGGGTCTCCAAACGAAACATGGCACCACCATTGATTCCAGCCAATCCTGTATTCAAAAAGTCAAATGGTGCTCCCTCACTTCTGAGCCCGACGTGCGCCCAAACAGTGGTTTACCCCCACATATGGGGTACCAGCATACTCAGGACAAACTGCGCAACAATTACTGGGGTCCAATTTCTCCTATTACCCATGTGAAAATAAAAAAATGCTTGCTAAGACATCATTTTTGTGGAAAGAAAAATGATTTTTTATTTTCACGGCTCTGCGTTGTAAACGTCTGTGAAGCACTTGGGGGTTCAAAGTGCTCAACACATATCTACATAAGTTCCTTGGGGGGTCTAGTTTCTAAAATAGGGTCACTTGTGGGTGGTTTCTACTGTTTAGGCACACCAGGGGCTCTGCAAACGCAACGTGACGCCCGCAGACCATTCCATCAAAGTCTGCATTTCAAAAGTCACTACTTCCTTTCTGAGCCCCAACGTATGCCCAAACAGTGGTTTACCCCCACACATGGGGTATCAGCGTACTCAGGAGAAACTGGTCAACAACTTTTGGGGTCCAATTTCTCCTGTAACCCTTGGGAAAATAAAAAATTCTGGGCTAAATAATTATTTTTGAGGAAAGAAAACGTATTTATTATTTTCACGGCTCTGCATTATAAACTTCTGTGAAGCATCAGGGGGTTCAAAGTGCTCACCACACATCTAGATAAGTTCCTTTCAGGGTCTAGTTTCCAAAATGGGGTCACTTGTGGGGGGTTTCTACTGTTTAGCCACATCAGGGGCTCTGCAAACGCAACGTGATGCCCGTAGAGCATTCCATCAAAGTCTGCATTTCAAAGCGTCACTACTTCAATTCCGAGCCCAGGCATGTGCCCAAACAGTAGTTTACCCCCACATATGGGGTATCACCGTACTCAAGATAAACTGGACAACAAATATTGAGGTCAAATTTCTCCTGTTACCCTTGGGAAAATTAAAAAAATCTGGGCTAAATAATTATTTTTGAGGAAAGAAAGCGTATTTATTATTTTCACGGCTCTGCATTATAAACTTCTGTGAAGCATCAGGGGGTTCAAAGTGCTCACCACACATCTAGATAAGTTCCTTTCAGGGTCTAGTTTCCAAAATGGGGTCACTTGTGGGGGGTTTCTACTGTTTAGCCACATCAGGGGCTCTGCAAACGCAACGTGACGTCCGCAGAGCATTCCATCAAAGTCTGCATTTCAAAACGTCACTACTTCACTTCCGAGCCCCGGCATGTGCCCAAACAGTGGTTTACCCCCACATATGGGGTATCAGCGTACTCAGGAGAAACTGGACAACAACTTATGGGGTCAAATTTCTCCTGTTACCCTTGGGAAAATAAAAAATTGCAGGCTAAAAGATCATTTTTGAGAAAATAATTTTTTTTTTTTTTCATGGCTCTGCGTTATAAACTTCTGTGAAGCACTTGGGGGTTCAAAGTCCTCACCACACATCTAGATTAGTTCCTTTGGGGGTCTAGTTTCCAAAATGGGGTCATTTGTGGGGGATCTCCAATGTTTAGGCACACAGGGGCTCTCCAAACGTGACATGGTGTCCACTAATGATTGGAGCTAATTTTCCATTTAAAAAGCCAAATGGCGTGCCTTCCCTTCCGAGCCCTGCCGTGCGCCCAAACAGTGGTTTACCCCCACATATGGGGTATCAGCGTACTCAGGACTAACTGGACAACAACATTTGGGGTCCAATTTCTCCTATTACACTTGGCAAAATAGGAAATTCCAGGCTAAAAAATCATTTTTGAGGAAAGAAAAATTATTTTTTATTTTCATGGCTCTGCGTTATAAACTTCAGTGAAGCACTTGGGGGTTTAAAGTGCGCAATATGCATCTAGATAAGTTCCTTGGGGGGTCTAGTTTCCAAAATGGGGTCACTTGTGGGGGAGCTCCAATGTTTAGGCACACAGGGTGTTAGGACTGTCGGAACGCACCAAGTATAAGATGTAATGGTATTAGGTGTGTTCGCCGTCCGAGGTCCACCGTGCAGGTGAAAACCCTGCTGCTAGTAGAGACGGACGAGTTGGCGGTACAATATGAATACACACTTGGGTTAACTTCACCCAGTGTGAAGGAAGTGAACCCTGTTGAGTCACAGGGCCGCGGTACCGCACCAAGAGAATATATTTTAGAGGCACGAGAGTGCGTGCGGTGCCGCACTGGCGGACGCCACTAACCACACAGGCTTGGGTCAGGAAAGCTCAGAGAAAGCGCATGGCGCCACACTGGCGGTCACAGCAACTAGACGCTGTTATGTGTGTTTCGTGCTGATGGCTAGTCGGGCGCTAGATAGCTATCATCATCCGCAAACAGTCAACAACACTAGGGAGGGATATTTAGGAGCTTTCATCCTTCGACATACATCCATCTACACACACACATAATATCAAAGACAATACTAGCGCATGGCCGAGCGGCCATGCGAGGCTTAAATAGCTGTAGCATGTTTAGGACCTTTCAAAGACGGACCAATGGAGTGCTGCAGCACCTGAGCATGTGACCCTGGATCTCCACTGAGAGATCTCGCCCTGGGCATGCTCAGAGTGCAAAGCAGGATTTAGTCCTAGCAGCTACAAGGACCTTAGCTGCAGTATCTGATCACGTGACCCTCGATCTCCACTGAGAGATCTTACTCTGGGCATGCTCAGAATGTGAAAAGCAGGACTTAGCCCCAGAAGCGTCCGCTCGCCGCTGCCCAGCACTGACTTCAATGGGAGAAGCAGGAAACGCAGCAGTAACTCTAAGCACAGAGTCAGACTGAGCGAGACGCTGGGATCGACGTCTCCGCTGAGCATGCTCCACTGCGGCAGGAGAAGAATGGGAGACCGCAGCGGAGATGGCCCAAGATTCCCCCTGTGCAGAGGCAGGAACTCGACCCCTAACACAGGGGCTCTCCAAACGCGACATGGTGTCCGCTAACAATTGGAGCTAATTTTCCATTCAAAAAGTCAAATGGCTCGCCTTCCCTTCCGAGCCCTGCCGTGTGCCCAAACAGTGGTTTACCCCCACATATGAGGTATCGGCATACTCGGGAGAAATTGCCCAACAAATTTTAAGATTCATTTTATCCTATTGCCCATGTGAAAATGAAACAATTGAGGCGAAAAAATTTTTTTTTGTGAAAAAAAAGTACTTTTTCATTTTTACAGATCAATTTGTGAAGCACCTGAGGGTTTAAAGTGCTCACTAGGCATCTAGATAAGTTCCTTGGGGGGTCTAGTTTCCAAAATGGGGTCACTTGTGGGGGAGCTCCAATGTTTAGGCACACGGGCTCTCTAAACGCGACATGGTGTCCGCTAACGATGGAGATAATTTTTCATTCAAAAAGTCAAATGGCGCTCCTTCCCTTCTGAGCCTTACCATGTACCCAAACAGTGGTTTACCCCCACATGTGAGGTATCGGTGTACTCAGGAGAAATTGCCCAACAAATTTTACGATCCATTTTATCCTGTTGCCCATGTGAAAATGAAAAAATTGAGGCTAAATTATTTTTTGGTGAAAAAAAAGTACTTTTTCATTTTTACGGATCAATTTGTGAAGCACCTGGGGGTTCCAAGTGCTCACTATGCATCTAGATAAGTTCCTTGGGGCGTCTAGTTTCTAAAATGGGGTCACTTGTGGGGAAGCTCCAATTTTTAGGCACACGGGGGCTCTCCAAACGTGACATGGTGTCCGCTAAAGAGTGGAGCCAATTTTTCATTCAAAAAGTCAAATGGCGCTCCTTCCCTTCCAAGCCCTGCCGTGCGCCCAAACAGTGGTTTATCCCCACATATGAGGTATCAGCGTACTCAGGACAAATTGGACAACAACTTTCGTGGTTCAGTTTCTCCTTTTACCATTGGGAAAATAAAAAAATTGTTGCTAAAAGATAATTTGTATGACTAAAAAGTGAAATGTTCATTTTTTCTTTCCATGTTGCTTCTGCTGCTGTGAAGTACCTGAAGGGTTCATAAACTTCTTGAATGTGGTTTTGAGTACCTTGAGGGGTGTAGTTTTTAAAATGGTGTCACTTTTGGGTATTTTCAGCCATATAGACCCCTCTAACTGACTTCAAATGTGGTCCCTAAAAAAATGGTTTTGTAAATTTCATTGTAAAAATGAGAAATCGCTGGTCAAATTTTAACCCTTATAACTTCCTAGCAAAAAAAAATTTTGTTTCTAAAATTGTGCTGATGTAAAGTATACATGTGGGAAATGTTATTTATTAACTATTTTGTGTCACATACCTCTCTGGTTTAACAGAATAAAAATTCAAAATGTGAAAATTGCGAAATTTTCAAATTTTTCGCCAAATTTCTGTTTTTATCACAAATAAACGCAGAATTTATTGACCTAAATTTACCACTATCATGAAGCCCAATATGTCACGCAAAAACAATCTCAGAACCGCTAGGATCCGTTGAAGCGTTCCTGAGTTATTACCTCATAAAGGGACACTGGTCAGAATTGCAAAAAACGGCAAGGTCTTTAAGGTCAAAATAGGCTGGGTCATGAAGGGGTTAAAGGAGTTTGTGTCATTCTTTCAGTTAAAGGACTTTTTTCTGGGCGTGTTTGTGTTTTTGTACAATATGTCTATGAGGTTAGTAATGGGGGTGTCTTTTTGATGCCTTTTCAATACTAACCTCTCGGATGATGTCATCTGACAATACAAAGTTGACATCAACCCATCAACTATCACCCCACTTGCCACCGCTACAGGGCAAGTGGGAAGAGCGAGGCAAAGTGCCATAATTGACACATCTTAGGCAAGCGCCTTTTCTCGGGCAGCTGAAAGCTGATCTTTTAGCCTGGGGGGAGTAGTATACATGACCCTTTCTAGGTAATTAATATCAGCCCACAGCTGTCTACATAGCCTTTGTTGGTTATTAATTATAGGGGGGCCCACATCATTTTTTGGGGGGTTCCCCATTTTAATAGCCAGTAAAGGCTAAGTATACAGCTGTGAACTGATATTAATAGACTGGAAAGCTAAATGGGAATTACCACCTTCCCAGGCTACAAACATCTGCCCCCAGCCGTCGGATTTCCCTCTGCTGGTTAAGAAAATTATGCAGGTGCCCACTGTTAGTGTTGGTGAAGTGCACTAAATAAAAATAAATAATACAGTGCAATCACAACCTGGGGTCCACTGTACAGAGATAGATAACTGGTGCTAGTGTGAACAATGGTGGAACGAAGCTGCGAGCGTTAGCCTAAATCAGACTGCATTAACTCCACACAGTATGAACAGGACGCAAGGTACCAAAGCTCAGTTACTTCACTTAGAGGTTCTGCACTCAGGCTGCTGAGTAGTATACCCTGTTAAACAACACAGGGATGGAAGCATGTGGATTGTTCTCGCTCTGCAACTATACTGTGTCAATCGCACACAAGAATGAAGCAGATGCTGAGCCAAAGGAAGAGCTCATGTGTCGCTAGGTGCAAAGATGCTATGTCAAGAGGTAACTACCCAGTCCTAACCCTACCTGCCAGCGTAAGAACTCTCAGAGTATATAGTGGCACATGCAAGCAGAGTGGTAGCTTATCCACTCACATACAGCACACATATGTGCTACTAGTGCACCTGCGTGCACCGCTGGGGGTCTTGTATACACAAGACACCATGCCAAACACTCATGCCCAGTTGGCTTAGATGTCGTCCATGGGCCAATCCAGAACTGCCACCTTGTCGGTGCAGCAACTGTCCAACCACCAATGAACAGATGCCACATCACAGACATGCTCAGTATGGTGGTCTTTGGACTTAGACTCCTAAATATCAGACTGTGCCTGCCTATTGCTGAATACCATAGGTTTGACTGGAAGGCTAGCAGTAACAAAAGGAACACCCTGAGCCTGAGCAGGATGCTGGGACCAACATCTGTGCTAAGCAGCACCTGCCTTGGCTGGACCTGAATGGGAGACGGCAGGAGCAGATAATGCTTGAGATCTATCATGCGCCTATCATTATCCCTCCACTAGCATCCTCCTGGCGATGTTTGCCATGTTCGAAGGCTGCAATAAGCTGGGGGCCACAAATGTGCTCAATAGGCTCCCAAGTCCTATCCTCAAGTCGATGACCCTTCCAGTTGACCCAATAAATTTTATAGCCGCGCACCATCTTGACCCGACAATAATGTTAACTTCAAAATCGTCCGAGGATGTATCCGAAAAAGCAGGAGTCCCAAAAAAAGCGGATCATAAACCCAGGTTTTAACAGAGACACATGAAAGGTGATGGTGATTTTCAAATGCAGTGGAAGACCGAGGCGATAGACTACAGGATTCACCTGCTCAAGGAACTTCAAAGGATCAAGGTAGCGAGGAGCAAATTTAGTGGACTCCACACGCGGCCTGATGTTACGAGCTGACAACCACATTAAATCACCAGGAGCAGAACGGCGATGCACATCGGTGGAAACCCACATTCTTTCCTTAGAAAGTTTAATTGCATCTTGCGTGCGGTCCCAGATGTCACGAGTCTCCACTGCCCAGTCCACCTCCCTTTGGTTGGAAGATGAGACAGGCATGGGCACAGGAACATGTGGCTGCTGACCGTCGTTTGGGAGAAAAGCAGTCTGCCCTGTTGAATCAGAGATGGCATTATTTAAGGCAAACTCCACCCATTGCAGCAGGGATGCCCAATTGTTATGCCTGGCGGACACAAAATGCCATAAATACATGATTAGAGTCTGATTGGTCCTCTCCACTAGTCCATTAGTCTCAGGATGGTATGCAGAGGACAGATGGAGCTCAATGCTGAGCAGGCATCAAAGCTCCCTCCAGAACCAAGATGCGAACTAGGGACCCCGGTCACTGACAATCTTGCTAGGCATCCCATGAAGACAGAAAATGTGCTTGATGAATAATACTGTCAAAGCCCATGCAGGTGGTATGCTCGGAAGAGGAACCAAATGCCGCATTTTAGAAAAATGATCTGTGACAACTCAAATAACGATATTATTGAGGGACTTATTGAATACAACCTAAAAAGAGCACCACAACCGACCATATAGTCCAACATCATGCAGTTTTATTGTATAAATATATGCAGTTAAAGTAAAAAGTTCAATAACGAGAAAATTTACAGGAAAAAATATAGATCACAAAGCCAAGTTGCAGGTTAAATACAATAATGTACCGAAAAATGTACCAAAAAAAGGGGACGTGTACTTAGAAGCATATAAAGACTAGGTTAGAGAGGTACAGTGTATACAGAATACAGATCACACTGGATCATCTACTATAGAATTGTCTAAGGGTCACTTCCGTCTTTCTGTCTTTCCTTCTTTCTTTCACGGATATTCATTGGTCTCTGTCTGTCATGGAAATCCAAGTTGCTGATTGGTCATGGCAAAACAGCCACGACCAATCAGCGACGGACACAGTCCGGAAGAAAATGGCCGCTCCTTACTCCCCGCAGTCAGTGCCCGCTGCCCGCATACTCCCCTCCAGTCACCGCTCACACAGGTTTAATGCCGGCGATAACAGACCGCGTTATGCCGATGGTAACGCACTCCGTAACCACTGCTATTAACCCTGTGTGTCCCCAACTTTTTACTTCTGATTCTGCCTATGCGGCATCAATAGTGAAAAAAATGTAATGTTAAAAGTAACAAAGAAAAACAAAAACCTGCTATTCTCACCCTCCGTAGACCGCCGAGCCGCACACGCCTGCCGCCATCTTCCGTTCCCGGTGATGCATTGCGAAATTACCTAGAAGACTTAGCGGTCTCGCGAGACCGCTGAGTCATCTGGGTAATTTCGCAATGCATCCTGGGAACGGAAGATGGCGGACAGCTGCGTGCGTATCACCGGAGCTTCACTGGATCCCAGGGGTGAGTATATAACTATTTTTTATTTTAATTATTTTTTAGCAGGGATATGGTGCCCACACTGCTGTATACTGCGTGGGCTGTGTGAGATACCGTGTGGCTGCTATATACTACATAGGCAGTGTTATATACTATGTGGCCTGTGTGATATACTCCGTGGGCTGTGCTGTATATTACGTGGCCACTGTTATATACTGTGTGGGCAGTGTTATATACTACGTGGCTGCAATATACTGCGTGGGCAATGTTATATACTATGTGGCTACTATATACTGCATGGACTGTGCTATATATTATGTGGCCAGTGTTATATACTGCGTGGCCTGTGTTTTATACTATGTTGCCTAGGTTATACAGTGGGGCAAAAAAGTATTTAGTCAGTCAGCAATAGTGCAAGTTCCACCACTTAAAAAGATGAGAGGCGTCTGTAATTTACATCATAGGTAGACCTCAACTATGGGAGACAAACTGAGAAAAAAAAATCCAGAAAATCACATTGTCTGTTTTTTTAACATTTTATTTGCATATTATGGTGGAAAATAAGTATTTGGTCAGAAACAAAATTTCATCTCAATACTTTGTAATATATCCTTTGTTGGCAATGACAGAGGTCAAACGTTTTCTGTAAGTCTTCACAAGGTTGCCACACACTGTTGTTGGTATGTTGGCCCATTCCTCCATGCAGATCTCCTCTAGAGCAGTGATGTTTTTAGCTTTTCGCTTGGCAACACGGACTTTCAACTCCCTCCAAAGGTTTTCTATAGGGTTGAGATCTGGAGACTGGCTAGGCCACTCCAGGACCTTGAAATGCTTCTTACGAAGCCACTCCTTCGTTGCCCTGGCGGTGTGCTTTGGATCATTGTCATGTTGAAAGACCCATCCACGTTTCATCTTCAATGCCCTTGCTGATGGAAGGAGGTTTGCACTCAAAATCTCACGATACATGGCCCCATTCATTCTTTCATGTACCCGGATCAGTCGTCCTGGCCCCTTTGCAGAGAAACAGCCCCAAAGCATGATGTTTCCACCACCATGCTTTACAGTAGGTATGGTGTTTGATGCATGCAATTCAGTATTCTTTTTCCTCCAAACACGACAAGTTGTGTTTCTACCAAACAGTTCCAGTTTGGTTTCATCAGACCATAGGATATTCTCCCAAAACTCCTCTGGATCATCCAAATGCTCTCTAGCAAACTTCAGACGGGCCCGGACATGTACTGGCTTAAGCAGTGGGACACGTCTGGCACTGCAGGATCTGAGTCCATGGTGGCGTAGTGTGTTACTTATGGTAGGCCTTGTTACATTGGTCCCAGCTCTCTGCAGTTCATTCACTAGGTCCCCCCGCGTGGTTCTGGGATTTTTGCTCACCGTTCTTGTGATCATTCTGACCCCACGGGGTGGGATTTTGCGTGGAGCCCCAGATCGAGGGAGATTATCAGTGGTCTTGTATGTCTTCCATTTTCTAATTATTGCTCCCACTGTTGATTTCTTAACTCCAAGCTGGTTGGCTATTGCAGATTCAGTCTTCCCAGCCTGGTGCAGGGCTACAATTTTGTTTCTGGTGTCCTTTGACAGCTCTTTGGTCTTCACCATAGTGGAGTTTGGAGTCAGACTGTTTGAGGGTGTGCACAGGTGTCTTTTTATACTGATAACAAGTTTAAACAGGTGCCATTACTACAGGTAATGAGTGGAGGAAAGAGGAGACTCTTAAAGAAGAAGTTACAGGTCTGTGAGAGCCAGAAATCTTGATTGTTTGTTTCTGACCAAATACTTATTTTCCACCATAATATGCAAAAAAAATGATAAAAAAACAGACAATGTGATTTTCTGGATTTTTTTTTCTCAGTTTGTCTCCCATAGTTGAGGTCTACCTATGATGTAAATTACAGACGCCTCTCATCTTTTTAAGTGGTGGAACTTGCACTATTGCTGACTGACTAAATACTTTTTTGCCCCACTGTATACTGCGTGGCTGCTATATACTGCGTGGGCTGTGTTATATAGTACGTGGCTGTGTTATATAGTACGTGGCTGTGTTATATACTGCGTGGCCACTGTTATATATTGTGTTGCCTGTATTAACGCGTCGGGTATTCTACGATATGTATGTATATAGCAGCCACATAGTATATAGCACAGGCCACGTAGTATTTGTCTACTACATGGCTCCAATATACTACGTGGCCTGTGCTATATACTATGTGGCTGCTATATACATACATAAATACATATTCTAGAATACCCGATGCGTTAGAATCGGGCCACCATCTAGTATATTTATAAGTAGCAATAAATGCTACACACAACAACTGAACTCCACAGATATTACCTAAGTACAAAACTAATCATGTGTAAAAGTAAAATTGTTGTGTTATAGTGAATATAATAAACATGCTGATAAAAAACCAGAGAATGCACAAAAAAAGTCAGTGAATGCACAAAAAAATGGTAATGTTGTGGGATGAAAGTGAAGGGAAAGCAGGAAATCACTGTAAAATTTGTAGGGAACCATATCAATGTGAAGAATCACTTATAGTATGATAGTGAGTGCCTGGCTCCTGGATGGGGTCCTCCCCAAAGCTGCATGTCTGATGGAACATATGACTTGCCTGGAGTAACCTGCTCTAGCGACACCACTGCCACCGTTCGAAGACTCTCCAAAGGGACTATAAGATGTGGTTCATCCCTATCCTCGGACAAGACTACAGAACGGGATAGGGCATCGGCATGTACATTCTTCTTCCCGGACAGAAAATGGATGGAGAAATTAAACCAGGAGAAGAATAAGGACCACCTTGCCTAGTGAGAATTCAGACATTGGGCTGTCTGCAGGTAAAGGAGGTTTTTGTGGTCTGTGAAGACCTTAAAGGGATGTCGAGCTCCCTCCAGAAGGTGTCTTCACTTCAAAAAGGCCAATTTCATGGCCAGAAACTCTCTGTCCCTAATGGAATAATTTCTCTCTGCTGGTGAGAAGGTCTTGGAGATGAAAAAACATGGATGTTTCCGACCTTGAGCATCCTTTCGATACAGGACAGCTCCAGCACCAATGGAATAGGTGTCCACCTCCTGAATGAAATGCTTATCCACAATGGGCTGATGCAGAACTGGGGACCTAGAGAAATGGGACTTCGGGGAATTAAAGACCTTAAAGACATCCTCAGACATCCTCCAGCTCAAAAATATCTCCAGAATCCATCCTTTCCTCAACCGTCAATCTACTAAAATGCTCGTGCATGCCCTCATTATCTCTTGCCTTGACTACTGCAACATCCTTTTCTGCGGCCTACCTGCTAACACCCTTGCACCTCTCCAGTCCATCCTTAACTCTGCTGCCCGACTAATTCATCTCTCTCCTTGCTACTCCTCTGCTTCCCCCTCTGCAAATCTCTTCACTGGCTCCCATTCCATCAGCGTATCCAGTTCAAATTACTAATACTGACCTTCAAAGCCATCCATAACCTGTCTCCTCCATATATCTCTGAACTAATCTCCCGATATCTTCCCTCATGTAATCTCTGGTCCTCCCAAGATCTTCTCTCCTCCACACTTATTTGCTCCTCATTCAATTGCCTCCAAGACTTCCCGAATATCCCCCATCCTCTGGAATTCTTTGCTAGGGTTGAGCGAAATGGGTCGAACAATTTCAAAAGTCGCCGACTTTTGGCAAGGTCGGGTTTCATGAAACCCGACCCGACCCCAGTGTGGGGTCGGCCATGAAGTCGGCGATCTTTTGAATCTGGAATCGGAATTCCGATACCGATTCCCGATATGTTTAAGATATGTTTAATATCGGAAAGAAGCAGGGCGCATCCGAGGGTGAGTATATACCTAATAGGAATATACTCACCCTCGGACGCGCCCTGCTTCTTTCCGACAGCCTTCCTTCCTAAGAATCAGCACTTGAAGGACCTTCGGTGACGTCACGGCTTCTGATTGGTCGCGCGAGCGGTCACATGGGCGGCCGCGCGACCAATCACAAGCCGCGACGTCACCGCGACGTCACGGCAAGGTCCTGGAAGCGCGGATTCGAAGGAGGAAGGCTGCCGGTTAGTACCAGGGCGCGTCAGAGGGTAAGTATTGCAATATTTTTTATTTTAATTCTTTATTTTACACTTTAATATGGATCGCAGGGCCTGAAGGAGAGTTTCCTCTCCTTCAGACCCTGGGAACCATGGAAACCCAATGCACTGCATTGGGTTTCGAGTTTCGGCCGACCCCGACTTTTTTATAGGATCGGCCGATTTCACTCGACCCGACCGTGAAACCCGACCCGATCCTATAAAAGTAAAGTTCGCTCAACCCTACTCTTTGCCCCAACACGTCCGACTATTAACCACATTCGGATCCTTCAGACGGAACCTGAAAACCAATCTCTTCAGGAAAGCCTACAGCCTGCACTGACCCCGCTGCCTCCTCATCACTACTGAAGCTACCGCCTCACCAACACCGGAACTCCTGCAATCCTCATCCTACTGTCTCCTTCCCCATAATCCTGTAGAATGTAAGACCGCAAGGGCAGGGTCCTCTCCCCTCTGTATCAGTCTGTCACTGTTAGTTTGTTTTCTGTAAGTGATATCTGCAACTTGTATGTAACCCCTTCTCATGTACAGCACCATGGAATCAATGGTGCAATATAAATAAATAATAATAATAATAATAATAATAATAAAGAACACTGATTTAGATTAGCTCCGCTCTTGGTGAGGGCTACCAACAGAGCTGCTAGGGTATAGAAATGGGGAATGAACTGGCGGTAGTAATTGATAAATCCCATAAGGCGCTGCACTTTTAATTGAATGGGGTTGCTGCCAGTTCATCACTGACTCCAGCTTGGCCGGGTCTATAGCCAAACTCTTGGCCAAAATAATGTACCCAACAAATGGTAGGGATTCCTGCTCAAACACGCACATATCCAGTTTGGCATAGAGAGATTTGGCACGCAAGAGTTCAAAGACCCTACCCACATCTCTACGATGAGTGTCAGGATCTGGAAAATAGATACGTAATAAAGATGAGGACAACAACTCCTAAAAGATGTCATTTACAAAGTCCTGAAAGACTGCATGGGCATTACAGAGTCAGAATGGCATTACTATGTACTCATAGTAAACATCCCGGGTATTAAAGGAGGTTTTCCATTCGTCCCCTTCACGTATACGGAATAGGTTATAGGTCCCACGCAAGTCTAACTTGGTAAATATCGTAGCACCCTGAAGCCTATCAAAAAGGTCAAAGATTAGCAGCAAAGGATATTTATTTTCAATTGTGATGGCATTCAAAGTGCGTACATGTAATTCCTTAAAACTTCACTTTTAATGATCTATATGTATAAAAAACTAGACCCAATATTAAAACTTGGTAGATACCAATATTTTAAATACAAAACGAAATACCAATAAACAATATCCTGTTAAGGTCCTACACACATCCTACTGCTCAACACTGCCTGGTTGTGGAGGTTGGCACCCTAAGAAACGATTTATTGGTGCCCCCACTCGATGTAGGCTATCCCTCACTCCCCTACAATATCCCTCTCAATATAGGTGGGAAAACAATATAGTGAAGAGCAGTGGTGAAGATGAAGAAAGCACAGAAAAAATGCCCACAAATACAAACAATCTAAAGGCCTTAACAGGCACCCCCATACATATTACAATGATACAACACACCGCATAAATAGCTTATACCAAAATGCCAAAGTATAATCCACTAGTGACTATGCTCGTCCTCTGTCCATTGCAGACAGATATTCATATCATTGCGAGTCATAGCCCATTCAGGACTCAAATTTAAGGCTAGAATAGTATTTAAAACAATAATCAAGATGACTTAGCGTGTGTTGGTGTTGCCCCGACGCATTTCCCCGTTAGCACGGTTCATCAGGAGGAAAATGGTGTGGTCATTGATGATGCCGGATGCCATATGGATAAGTAGCCTGAATGGGCTATGACTCGCAATGATATGAATATCTGTCTGCAATGGACAGAGGACGAGCATAGTCACTAGTGGATTATACTTTGGCATTTTGGTCTAAGCTATTTATGCGGTGTGTTGTATCATTGTAATATGTATGGGGGTGCCTGTTAAGGCCTTTAGATTGTTTGTATTTGTGGGCATTTTTTCTGTGTTTTCTTCACCACTGCTCTTCACTATATTGTTTTCCCACCTATATTGAGAGGGATATTGTAGGGGAGTGAGGGATAGCCTACGTCGAGTGGGGGCGCCAATAAATCGTTTCTTAGGGTGCCAACCTCCACAACCAGGCACTGTTGAGCAGTAGGATGTGTGTAGGACCTTAACAGGATATCGTTTAGTGGTATTTCATTTTGTATTTAAAATATTGGTATCTACCAAGTTTTAATATTGGGTCTAGTTTTTTATACATATAGATCATTAAAAGTGAAGTTTTAAGGAATTACATGTACGCACTTAGATTTATTAGTTCCTGTTTATTTATGATTTGTGTCTTGATGGCATTCAAACCCATATAAGGGACATAGTTCCCCATTCTTATTCTGGAAAAAGAAGAATCCAGCCCCAGCAGGAGATACAGACTTCCTGATAAATCCCCTCACCAAATTCTCCCTGATGTATTTTGACATAGCCTTGGTCTCTGGGAGAGATAAAAGGTAGACACACCAACGAGGAGGCTCTGCCCCGGAATGAGGTCTTTGGGGCAATCATAGGAAGTCTCCCCGTTTTTTTTGGAAAACACGTGTGACGCCTGCCGCACCAGCTTCGCAGCACACTTACCTCTCCCGGTATGTTTCCCCCGCTTCTGCCAGCTCCCGTTGCGCTCCAGAGGTGTACGCAGACCTTCCGGTCTCTTCTCTTGACTCGCCGCTGGTCCCTGGCTCTCGTCTAATGCGCATGGTCGCCTCTCACTGCGCACACGCACTTCCTCTCCCTGGCCTGCAGACGCTCCGTTCCTCAACTCTATGATTCTGGAAGATCTTGACTCGGAAGTTCTGCAGCACTTGGTTTATTTAAGGTAAGTCGTTCCTCTGCTCCATCCCTGATTGTCATTTGTCCTCACTTGACCCAGGTCCCTCTGTGCTTTGTTGCTTTCCAGTGCGATTCTCTGTCTGTCTTGTGTCTCCGCCATACCCTGCCAGTCCTGGGCGTCCGCCATATCCAGTCCACTCTGTGTTTCAGTCACTGTCACTCTTTCCTGTGTCTCCGCCTTAGCCACTTCCGCATCTTTCCTCTCCTGCTTCTTGTTCCCCGGTATCAGCTTCTGCAGCAATAGTCTCCCTTGGGCCTGCCCCTAACACTCCCTGTATTGGGGGTGGTCTACCAGTCCAGCTCACCCTTGGGAGGTTCGTTGTCGTGGTTCTGCAGGTTCACTCTTTGAGATCCTTAAAATCTGACAGTAATCCGAAGTCTTCTAATCACCTCGAGCTGGATGAAATTCCCAGCCGCACCTGAATCAATATAAGCCAGTTGAAAGAAACGTTTAGCGCCCAAATGCAAAAGGACAGAAATAGTCAAAGGTGGAGAGGAATCCAAAACACCTAGGAAGACCTCTCTTACCTGACCTAGGCGAAGGTGTTTCCCAGCCTCAGAGGACAGGAACGCTGAAAATGAGAAGCACTGCCGCAGTAGAAGCAGAGGCCCTGAGTGAGTCTCTCTTTACGGCGCTGCTCCACAGGCTTGAGTCGGTCCACCTGCATAGGTTCCAGAGCAGGAACAGCCGGGGTTGTTATAGAGCAAGAACAAGGGGAACTACTGGTAGACAGAGGAGCACGAGGAAACCTTCTCTCTCTGGTGGACTCACGGGAACGCTCCAGGAAGCGTAAATCTACACGGGTTGCCAGGGAGATCAGGTCCTCAAGAGATGTCGGAGTATCCCGCCCTGCCAACTTGTCCTTGATGCGAGGCAAGAGACCACGCCAAAAAGCTCCCATCAACGCCTCATTGTTCCAACCTAATTCGGACAACAGGGTGCAAAACCGAATGGTGTACTGACCCACAGAGAATGTACCCTGGTGGAGGTTACAGAGCGACTCTGTAACAGAGGCTAAGCGACCAAGCTCGTCGAATCCCTAATGGAAGGTATCGAGAAAGGTGGAGAGTAGAGAGACTAGAGGGTCATCACGCTCCCAGAAAGGGTTCACCCAGGCTAAAGCCTCCCCCTCTAAATAAGAAACTATAAAGGCCACCTTTGCTCGATCTGTGGGGTATTGCTGTGGTAGCAATTCAAAATGTAGTTGGCACTGATTAAGAAACCCCCTACATAATTTGGGATCTCCGCTGTACCGTGGCGTCTTTGCCAGGCAGGACAGCAGGTGGAAAATTGAGGCTAGGGTCGAGGAAGAGGCAGCAGACTAAAGAGCAAGAAGGTGGTCATCCACAGACGACATAAAGCTAAGGATGTGGGCCTGGGTATCACGCTGCTGAGCAAGCTCTTGCTGGAGACTGGCCAGCTGAGCAGCGCTTCCTGGATCGGATGTCTGGAAGGCCAGTAAGCGGGACTCCATAGTTTTGAGGAAAGACATGATCCTATGCTGATTCTCCCGTAAAAATAAAAGTTCCTTTTGAGTTGGGGATAGGGTACCAGTGGGGTCCATGGCCTGATTGTACTGTCAGATCTTAAGGATCTCAAAGAGTAAACTCGCAGAACCACGACAACGAACATCCCAAAGGTTAGCAGGCCTGGTAGACCACCCCCAATACAGGGAGCTTTAGGGGCAGGCCCAAGTGAGACTATTGCCGCAGAAGCTGATACCGGGGAACAGGAAGCAGGAGAGGAAAGACGCAGAAGTGGCTAAGGCGGAGACACAGGACAGAGTGACAGTGACTGAAACACAGAGTGGACTGGATATGACGGATGCCCAGGACAAGCAGGGTATGGCAGAGACACAGGACTGGCTGGATATGGCAGACGCCCAAGACTGGCAGGATATGGCGGAGACAGAAGATGGACAGACAATCGCACTAGAAAGCAACAAAGCACAGAGGGACCTGGGTCAAGTGAGGACAAATGACAATCAGGCATGGAGCACAGGAAGGAGTTACCTTAAGTAGACTGAGTGCTGCAGAACTTCCGGGTCAAGAACGGAGCGTCTGCAGGCCAGAGAGAGGAAGTGTGCATGCGCAGTGACAGGTACTTATGCGCACCCGACAAGAGTCAGGGACAGGCGGCGAGTCAAGAGAAGGCACCAGAAGGTGCGCGAAAACCACTGGAGCATGACAGGAGTCGGCAGCAGTGGGGGAAAATGCCAGGAGAGGTAAGTATGCTGCGAAGCCAGTGCGGCAGGCATCACAACACGTTGGCATATTGCCAATAGTGCTTAGGTAGGGCAGTTAGGTCTGTAGAGACTTCAGATGCTCCAACCTGAACTTTGGCCCTCATTCACTGTCCCTCACATGAGCTACTCCATCCCTGTATGTTCCCAGTAGCCCAGTTGATGCGAGGGGAATGGTGGCACAACCAAGGTATCCCCAGAAGTACATCATCCATGCCTTCAGAGATGACTAAAAAGGAAATGATCTCCTGATATTTTGGGGACATCATGAGGGGAAGAGGTATCGTGTGATGAGTGATTTGGGTAGGGAGGACAGACCCATTAGCCACTCGGATGGTGACTGGCTATCAAGCATCACTAAGGAAATTGCATGCCGTTGAGCGAAGGTGGAAGACAGATAATTGCCCTACACCCGGGAATCCACGCAAGCTTCGGTAGTGTGAGTAGTCGACCCATATGACAAGGACACCTTTAAGGTTAATTTGGAGGACACACCTGCCATGTCTACTGAACCTCCTCTGATAGCCACTAGACGCCGACATTTTTCCTGACTTCTGGGACACTTTTGGCGTAATGACCAGCCTGCCTACAAACAAAGCAGGTCAGTTACAGATGTACAAGACAAGCTTTAGATTCCACCCAAGAGACCTCCATGGGCTCCACTAGATCACTCATCTGAGTCGGGAATTTCAAAGGATTGGTAAAGTTTGGAGCTAACCGAATCATTTGTCCGCACTGGGCTTACTCCAATCTTCGTTCAGTGTGCCAAAGATCAATGCAAGTGGACACAGACACTAAATCCTCCATTGTAGTTGGGATATCCCTGGTGGCCAAAGCATCCTTAATGTGGTCTGTAAGTGCCCTCCAAAATATGGGAATCAGGACCTTATCTGACCACTCAAATTCGGAAGCTAAAGTCCGGAATTGAATAGCAAACTGTCTGGCTGTGGAAGAGCCCTGGATTAACGCCAAGAGTTGGAGTGCAGCGTTAATACTGTTTGTATTCCTATATATATATATACATATATATATATATATATCACTGACATCTATATATCTATCTATTCAATGTGTATATATCTATTCTATTCTAACCTGTCACCCTGTGACTTTACTGTACGTGGCACATGAGTTGCCGGCTTTTCATCTCTATCTATCTATATCTAGATCCAGCAGAAAAATATTCAGCTTTCCCATCGACTTGCATTGGATCCGTTATTCAGTACGAATACCAGAATGTTAGAAATTATGTGTGCCGATTTTCCCAAATCCGAATATTTCACTATTTGCTCATCACTATTGTTTAACCTTTGTAATTCACCTCTCTATTTGCCTAGCCAGGCATCAATTACACTAGGGAAAATATAGGATCTAGGCAAAGCTCATAATTAGAACCTTTCTGGGAATAATGGACAGATAGGGATAGGTAGTGTATGCTTGTATATTGATCACAACAAATTTGTGCACTTGTATATTGTTTTACTGCTAAATGTGTGTGGGCCATGTTTGTGACTTTGTTTTATAGCATGCACTGGAGGATGAGGCACCATTCTGTGCTGTGCACATCTATCCAACATACTTAGAAATATTTCCTATCACTACTAGTACAGTTAAGGCTTGATTGGATGAGTTAAAAGTGTTAGGGACTATCCAAAGCTAAAGTGAACCCGTCAGCAGGATTGTGCTCCTCAACATGCGGACAGTGTCAGGTTGGCGCCGTTACACAGATTAAAATGATACCTGGTGATGAAATCCATCCTGTGGTTGTTGTTTAATTTTTATTTGCAGTTTTCAGTTAATGAGATACTGGTGCTTTGGGGTGGCCTTTGGGTGGGGCTTTAAATGGTACTCTGCTTACATATGAATCTGTATGGGCTTATGACAGGTGATGGATGCTTTAGTGACCTGCCCCCTATTTTACATACTGCTTCGAATACCAAGTTGAGGAAAAAGCATTTCTTGCTTCTGTTTATATACTAACAGTGCATACAAAGTTTTATTGCACAAGCAGTCCAAAGAATATCCCTTTAATTAGGATGGCCAAATATGATTACTCTTTTGAATTTAAATAAGTAATTTTTTTCTCAACTGGGATAGAAAAAATATATTTTGGGGGAGTGGAGTACAAAATTAGATTGTTAATCATAAAATCTATATATATAATTGTCTAAGGGTTTTTCTGTCTGTCTGACTGTCTGTCTGTCCTTGAAATCCCGCATCTCTTATTGGTCAAGGCCTGGTGGCCTCGACCAATCATCGATGGGCACAGCATGGCGACGATGATGTCATTAAAGGTTGCCTCGACCAATCAGCGACGGGCACAGTATCGACGTAGATGTCATAATGGTTGCCATGGCGACGATGATGTCATAAAGGTTGCCTCGACCAATCAGCGACGGGCACAATCTGCCGCGAATTCTGGAATCATCATTGTCCATATACTACGGGGACATGCATATTCTAGAATACCCGATGCGTTAGAATCGGGCCACAATCTAGTAATTAAATAATTGCACAATTGCAAATGCTTTTTCTCAATATTCCAAAAATGATTCCGTTTTTAAGGAGACAAAACATTAGTGCTGTTTTCAAAGTGAAGACGCTATGGCTTATTTTCACCAAAACTTTTATAAAATTTGCTTTATTTTGGGAGCTGTTTCATGATTGTGTACTCTCAAGAGAGTACGTGTCCTACTACCATTGAATGTACTGTTTAGTACTTTGAAACACTATGGGAAACACTTGCTAAAGAACATGGAAGCTGGAACCCAAGCCAGGAAAGCTAACCAGCACTATTGCATGTACTTATTGTTAGGACTGGCGGAACGCACCAAGGGAGATGTAATAGATGCGTTCGCAGTCCAGGGTCCACCGTGCAGGTGAAAACCTGCTGCTAGTAAATGGCAGCGTAATATGGCGGTGGAAGTGAACCTGTTAAAGCCACAGGTCCGCAATACCGCACTAAAGAGTGCAAGCGAGGAGTCAGCAAACACAACCCCAAGACACAGGATTGAAGTCCGATTAGACCACTTGCTGACACAACACCGCAACTGGGTGTGTTAGGCAACTAATATAATTAGAGCACCGAAGTGCAAACTGTGCCGTGCTGGCAGACACCACTAAGCACCCAGACGTGGGTCAGGAAGCGCACTACTGGCGCGTGGCGCCGCACTGGCGGTCACAGCAATAGACGCTGATACGTGTGTGACACGTTGAGTGGTAAGTCGGGCGCTAGATAGCAGCCATACTCCATACGCGAACAGTCATACAATAGGGTAGGGGTATTTAATGAACGACTTGCACTCACAACAAACACACGTATACAATTGTACACTAGCGCATGGCCGTGCGGTCATGCGAAGCTTATATAGCTGTAGTACTTTCAGGACCTTCCAATAAAGGACCAATGGGCAGCTGCCACAGAAGTTTGCCCTTTCAGGACCTGCCAGGAGGACCAATGGGAACCACTGCAGCATCTGAGCATGTGACCCTTGATCTCCAACGGGAGATCTCACCCTGGGCATGCTCAGAAGGGAAAAAGGAGGACTTAGACCCAAAAGCGTCCGCTCACTGCTGCCCAGCACTGGCTTTAATGGCAAAAGCTGGAGAAGCAACAGCAAGCCTAAGCACAGAGTGAGACTGAGCCAGACGCAAGGACCAACGTCTCTGCTGAGCAGGTTTACCTGCGGCAGGAGAGGAATGGGAGACCGCAGCAGAAGCGGCCCGAGATTCCCCCTGTGCAGAAGCGGGAACTCGACCCCCCCTCCCCCAGGGCCCCCCCCTCCCTGGGCCTCGCCACGTTCGAAGGCAGCAATGAGCTGCGGAGCCCGAATGTGCTCAGCAGGCTCCCAGGATCTGTCCTCAGGACCGTAACCCCTCCAGTCCACCAAATAAAATGTTTTGCCACGAACCACCTTGTACCCCAAGATAGCGTTCACCTCGTAATCATCCGTAGACGAACCCGACGTCCCAGTAGATGACTCAGAAAACCGGGACATGTACACGGGCTTAAGGAGGGACACATGAAAGGTGTCGGTGATACCTAGGCGTGGAGGAAGGGCCAGAGGGTAAACCACAGGATTAACCTGTTCGAGGACCTTAAAAGGACCTAAGTAGCGAGGTGCGAACTTAGTAGACTCAACTCGCAGCCTGATGTTACGGGCGGAGAGCCACACTAAGTCGCCAGGAGCAAAGGTTGGAGCGGGGCGCCCATGTGCGTCGGCGAAGGACCTCATTCTCTCCTTGGAAGCCCGAATGGCATCCTGAGTGCGATCCCAAATGTCCCGTGCCTCCACAGCCCAGTCTGCCACCCTGGAAACGGCGGAAGACACGGGCATGGGCACAGGTACCCGCGGATGCTGACCATAGTTAAGGAGGAATGGGGTCTGTCCAGTGGAGTCAGCTACAGCATTGTTCAGAGCAAACTCCGCCCACGGTAGCAAAGATGCCCAGTCATCTTGCCTAGCAGAGACAAAATGTCGCAGATATGTGACCAAGGTCTGGTTGGCTCTCTCCACCAACCCATTCGTCTCGGGATGATATGCCGAAGAGAGATTTAACTCAATACTGAGAAGATGACAAAGCTCTCTCCAGAACCGAGACGCAAACTGGGGACCCCGATCACTGACAAGGCGGAAGATGTGTTTAATAAACAACGCTGCCAAGGCCCGTGCAGAAGGTAGCCGAGGAAGCGGCACCAAATGCACCATTTTAGAAAAATGGTCGGTGATTACCCAAATGATGGTAAAGCCACGAGACTTGGGCAAACCCACCACAAAGTCCATCCCGACCATCTCCCAGGGCCTGTCTGCCATCGGCAGAGGGTATGACAAACCAGCTGGCCGTTGACGGAGAGACTTATTTTTGGCACAAGAGACACATGCCCGAACGTAATCACCGACGTCACGAACCATATGTGGCCACCAGTACATTCTCGCCAGCAACTCAGATGTCCTCTTTGCCCCAAAGTGTCCACCCACTCTGGACGAATGAGCCCAAGAGAGAACCTCCGGTCGCAAATTGATGGGAACAAAAGTCTTGCCCGGAGGTACAGACTCAAGCGAAATCGGAGCTACGGTTCTCAGACTCTCTGAAGGGACAATAAGCCGAGGCTCCTCTTCCTCCTCCTCAGTTGACACAAGGGAGCGAGAGAGAGCGACAGCACGAATGTTCTTCTCCCCGGCGAGATAATGGAGAGTGAAGTGGAACCGGGAGAAAAACAAGGACCATCTAGCCTGACGAGAATTCAGCCGCTGGGCTGTACGCAAATAGACCAAATTTTTGTGGTCCGTGAAGACTTGGAAGGGAAACCGAGCACCTTCCAAAAGATGTCTCCACTCCGAAAAGGCCAACTTCATTGCTAGCAACTCCCTATCCCCGATGGAGTAATTTCTCTCCGCTGGTGTGAAGGTCTTAGAGAAGAAGAAGCATGGATGCTTCCGACCTTGAGCATCCTTTTGATAGAGGACTGCTCCAGCACCAACGGATGAGGCATCCACCTCCATAAGGAATGGCTTATCCACATCGGGACAATATAAGATGGGAGCGCTAGCAAAGTGGGACTTTATAGAAGTGAAGGCCTTGGAGACCTCTTCGGACCACAATTTGGGATTCGCTCCCTTCTTGGTGAGGGATACCAAGGGAGCTACCAAAGTTGAGAAGTGGGGGATGAACTGGCGATAGCAATTTATGAACCCCATAAAGCGCTGCACCGCTTTAAGAGAATGGGGTTCCTGCCAGTCCATCACAGCCTGTAGTTTGGCAGGATCCATAGCCAATCCCTGGGCCGAGATGATATAGCCCAGGAAAGGTAAGGACTCCTGCTCAAACACACACTTCTCCAACTTTGCAAATAGGGAATTCGCCCGTAGGAGTTCGAAGACTCTGCCAACATCTCTCCGGTGGGAGTCAATATCTGGAGAGAAGATGAGAATATCATCCAGATAGACTACAACCGAGGTGGAAAGCATATCCCGGAAGATATCGTTGACAAAGTCCTGAAAAACGGCTGGGGCATTACAGAGCCCGAAGGGCATCACCAGATACTCATAGTGCCCATCCCTGGTATTAAAAGCCGTTTTCCATTCGTCCCCCTCACGGATGCGAATCAGGTTGTAGGCACCCCGCAGATCTAGTTTGGTGAATACCTTTGCTCCCCTTAGCCTGTCAAAGAGCTCAGATATCAGGGGCAACGGGTACTTATTTTTAATGGTGATAGCATTAAGACCCCTGTAATCGATGCAAGGACGTAATTCCCCGTTCTTCTTCTGTACGAAGAAGAATCCCGCCCCAGCAGGAGACACTGACTTCCTAATGAACCCTTTTGCCAAATTCTCCTGGATGTATTGAGACATAGCCTCCGTCTCAGGGAGTGAGAGGGGATATACCCTTCCCCGAGGAGGTTCAGCTCCAGGCAAGAGATCAATAGGACAGTCATAGGGGCGATGAGGCGGTAGAGTCTCTGCAGCCTTTTTAGAGAATACGTCAGCATAGCACCAATAGCACTTGGGAAGAGAAGAAAGGTCTGCGGGTACCTCGGTAGTAGAAACCTGTACACACTCACTCACACACCTGCCCATACAAGACTTACTCCAACCCAATATTCTCCAAGAGGACCACTCAATATGTGGGGAGTGGAAACGGAGCCAGGGTATTCCCAGCAAAATCTCATTCATTCCCTCGGGAAGGACAAGAAGGGAAATAATCTCCTGGTGGGAAGGGGACATGGACAGCGAGAATGGAACAGTCTGGTGTGTGATTTGCAGTGGAAGTGTCGCCCCATTCACAACTCTAACTGTTACAGGTTTGGCGAGCATTACTAGAGGTATAGTGTGGCGCAGAGCAAAAGCAGAGGACATGAAGTTTCCCTCTGCTCCTGAATCCACACAAAGCTCGACTGATAGAGTGGAGGAGCCTAACAGGATTGTCCCTTGAAAGGACAGTTTGGAGGAAAATGCAGCTGTGTCTAGTGAACTTCCCCCAATGGTTACTAGATGCGATCGTTTCCCGACCGCCGTGGACATTTATTGGCGTAATGTCCTAGTTGATGACAGTTTTTACAAACCATGGGTACTCGAGCAGCCTGAGACTTAGGTACCGCTCGAGAAACCTCCATGGCCTCATGGGAGTCGGACGCCAAGACAGGAGATCCAAGAGGTATGGCGAAGGTGGGAGCCAGCCGAAACCTCTGCCTACACTGGGTCCACTCTAACCTCCGCTAGTGATAACGGAGGTCGATGCGGGTAGATACAGAAATAAGCTCCTCCAGTGTGGCGGGTATCTCCCTGGTGGCCAAGGCGTCCTTCACGTGGTCTGCCAGTCCCCTCCAGAACACCGGAATAAGAACTTTGTCTGGCCACTCTAACTCTGAAGCTAGAGTCCGGAACTGGATGGCAAACTGGCTGACCACGGACGAGCCCTGAGTAATAGTCAACAACTGGAGCGCGGTATCGTGGGTAACACGAGGTCCTAAAAAGACCTGCTTCAGAGCGTCCAGGAAGAGAGGAGCACTCTGTACCACACGATCATCTCGCTCCCAAAGTGGCGTTGCCCACTCCAACGCCCTGCCCGACAATAGAGATAGAATAAATCCCACTTTCGCCCGTTCCGTAGGGAAACGTGACGCCAGGAGCTCAAGGTGTATGAAGCACTGGCTCACGAATCCGCGACATAGTTTACTGTCGCCAGCAAACTTGTCAGGAAGCGGGAGACGGGATAAAGTCGGAGCAGGGGTGGCAGCGGACAAACTGGCTGCGGCTACACTTGCAGCCTGAACAGCGACAGCAGTGACATCTGAGGTTGAATGCTCAAGAGCCGCCAACCTTCCCTCCAGCTGCTGGATGTACCGCTGTAAACGCTGATCGTCCGCCATTTACTAGCCAGACCCTGGCGCTAGTATTCTGTTAGGACTGGCGGAACGCACCAAGGGAGATGTAATAGATGCGTTCGCAGTCTGGGGTCCACCGTGCAGGTGAAAACCTGCTGCTAGTAAATGGCAGCGTAATATGGAGGTGGAAGTGAACCTGGTAAAGCCACAGGTCCGCAATACTGCACTAAAGAGTGCAAGCGAGGAGTCAGCGAACACAACCCCAAGACATAGGATTGAAGTCCGATTAGACCACTTGCTGACACAACACCGCAACTGGGGGTGTTAGGCAACTAATATAATTAGAGCACCGAAGTGCGAACTGTGCCGTGCTGGCAGACACCACTAAGCAACCGGACGTGGGTCAGGAAGCGCACTACTGGCACGTGGCGCCGCACTGGCGGTCACAGCAATAGATGCTGATACGTGTGTGACACGTTGAGTGGTTAGTCGGGCGCTAGATAGCAGCCATACTCCATACGCGAACAGTCATACAATAGGGTAGGGGTATTTAATGAACGACTTGCACTCACAACAAACACATGTATACAATTGTACACTAGCGCATGGCCGTGCGGTCATGCGAAGCTTATATAGCTGTAGTACTTTCAGGACCTTCCAATAAAGGACCTATTGGCAGCTGCCACAGAAGTTTGCCCTTTCAGGACCTGCCAGGAGGACCAATGGGAACCACTGCAGCATCTGAGCATGTGACCCTTGATCTCCAACGGGAGATCTCACCCTGGGCATGCTCAGAAGGGAAAAAGGAGGACTTAGTCCCAAAAGCGTCCGCTCGCTGCTGCCCAGCACTGGCTTTAATGGCAAAAGCGGGAGAAGCAACAGCAAGCCTAAGCACAGAGTGAGACTGAGCCAGACGCAAGGACCGACGTCTCTGCTGAGCAGGTTTACCTGCAGCAGGAGAGGAATGGGAGACCGCAGCAGAAGCGGCCCGAGATTCCCCTTTTGCAGAAGCGGGAACTCGACCCCTAACACTTGTTACTTTATGTTTTACCTTCTGCTGGTCATGGACTGTATTTACATTTTCTAGTGATGTGGTTTAGGAGGATTGCATTAAACCAGGCAGACTTTAAATAGAAATGGTTCCTGTGTCTACCTTTTTAAGAACTTGAGTGAGTCGACCTACCACAGTTAGGTGTTAGAAGTGCACGCAAGATCTCCAGAAAGCAAGGGTGATAACTGTGAACAAACTGCTTGTCCTGTATAAAGGTGGTCATAGAGATGGAACAGCGGTCAGATAAAATGGAGGACCTGATCAAGCATCTGGTCCAAAGCCAGCACCTTCATCTGCAACAGCTCCAGTAGCAGCAGCATCAACAGCACCAGGAACAGAAGCAACAGCTATAGCAGCAGCAACAACAGCACCACCAGGAACAGCAGCAACAGCTCCGACAACAGCAGCAGCAGAACTATTTACTCACAGAGGCGGTTCGTGGTAAGGCAGCAGGTCCAATTCTAATGTCATCTGATGATTTCCCTGTCCAGTAAGTGGTGAGGGGAGCCTTGCAGAAAATTACCTTGGTTGACGACATAGAGGCCTTTTAAACCATTTTTGAAAGAGTTGCCAATAGAGAGAAACTCTCGCCAGAGCAGTGGGAGGAAGTCCTGGCGCCATACTTAACAGGGGAGACACAAAAGGCCTACTTTGATTTGGCCTTACAGGATGCCAAAGTCTATTAAAAATTGAAATCAGAAATTTTGGCTTGCTTGGGATTGACAATATCTGTGAGCTCACAACTGGTCCATGACACTAGGATTTTCCTTTTCATGTTAAGTGGGGACTTATTGTACCGAGTTACTAAGTTGAGGGAGGAGATAGTGGAACAATTGTTGGTATCAGGACCCTATAGACTGAGAGTGTTGGACAAGGCCCATTCACTTGTCATAATTGACCATCTCAGGGTGCAAAAAAAATGAAGAACAGGTCATGAGAAGGTTCTATTGGCCCAAATGTCACCAGGAAATCCTAAGGTACTGAAAGTCCTGTCCCAGCTGTCAGTTAATAGCTACTATCTCTCACTTCCAAAATTCTCTCATGGTGATACCCATCAAGGCAGGGCTTCAGAGGGACCCCGTTGAAACTCCATGTGTGCTGTATAAGCCAAAAGGGGGCACTAAGGTTGTCACAAAGTCACCGGCCCAGAGACAACGGTGCTGAGAACTGCTTCAGTGGAATGGGGGCCTGTTTTAGGAGTTCCCAGGATGTACGCTTGTGATTGAATGTGAGATCCTGACTTATTCAACAGTCATAAAATCTGAAGCCTGCCACAAAGTGATTTCAATGGAGGTGAGAAAAAAGTTGAACCTGGGCGTCATTGAGGAATTAAAGAGTGGCAGATCCAGCCACATTGTCCTTGTTCGGACACCTGGAGGAGAGTTGCGTTTCTGCAGCAACCACAGGAAACTAAATGTGGTGAAAAAATGTGATGCGTATCTGATGCCCCTCATCGATGATCTTATAGAGAAGCTAAGGTCAGACAGATTCATCACCACCATGGACCTAAAGAAAGGTTGCTGGCAAATCCATCTCTATGAAAGTGTAAAGGAGGAGATCGCCTTCTTTACACCTTACAATTGTTTCCAATATACTAGAATTCCATTACGGCTGCAAGGAGCCCCTGCTACCACCTGGAAGGGAATGAACCGAATCTTTGCCCCTCATATTATTATTATTATTATTATTATTTATTATTATAGCGCCATTTATTCCATGGCGCTTTACATGTGAGGAGGGGTATACATAATAAAACAAGTACAATAATCTTGAACAATACAAGTCACAACTGGTACAGGAGGAGAGAGGACCCTGCCCGCGAGGGCTCACAATCTACAAGGGATAGGTGAGGATACAGTAGGTGAGGATAGAGCTGGTCATGCAGCGGTTTGGTCGATCGGTGGTTACTGCAGGTTGTAGGCTTGTCGGAAGCGGTAGGTCTTCAGGTTCTTTTTGAAGGTTTCGATGGTAGGCGAGAGTCTGATATGTTGTGGTTGTCATATAAAAAATATCACAGCTTACCTCAATGAGATTGTGATATTCAGGGGAAGTCATCACCAAAATGTCCAGGAAGTGCAAGATGTGCTAAGGAAGGGGATACCATAAACCCAAAGAAGTGTGCCAAGGATAACAAGAAGGGAAAATACTTTTTTTACATCATCAGAAGAGGCAAAGCAAATAATAAGGTGGAGGCAGCCCCAAATTGTCCAAAAATAGTCTCCAAAAAATCAGTTTGGGGCATTTTTAGGAATGGTAGGATAGTATCAGCAGGGTATCCTAAATCTCACCATAACAGCTGCACCCCTTACTGACCTTCTTAAGGACATGAAGACATCAATGGCCAAATGGTCTCTTAAAGCAGAGATATCATTTAAAGAGTTGAAATCAGGGCTTCAACTTTCATGTGAATCACAGACCTGGGAAGCTGCACAGGAACAAAGATATCCTGTCTAGACTACTAACCTGTTTTGTGACTCAAAAAAAAAACACCTGGCTGTGGGCGGAGGGAGAATATGTGATGAAGTGACAGGTAAATTACTAGAGGGGAGAGCACTGTAGCACTGAGGCTGTTAGCTTCAGTAAAATAAACCTAAAAAAAATCCAGGAAAAATCATCCAACACAGTAAGTGATTAGAGGATTTAATCAACCATGTTTAGTGCTGAGATGATTGAACAGCTGTACAGTAGGAGGAGTACAGAGGATAAATACCCTGTTTTCTAGAGCATGTGTGTGAGTGCGTCTGGAGGTGCAAGGTGTGAGATGTGTTTTTGTCGGAATAACCATATTGTTGTATGTTTGTCCTGAGGAAGGAGTCGTTGGACTCTGAAGCTCGTCAACATTAAACCTGCAATTTTTTCCACTATAACTCGTGTCATAATTCCAGAGAGTGCAGAATCATTTCCAATCTGGTTACCTTTATTGATATTCCATGAATGCTGCTCCATCTGATCTTTAGGCTTTTAAGTGTTGTGTCTCACAGAACTCTACAAGGTGAGCGGTTTTACCATTCATTCATCAAACTTTTAACCTGGATAAGACCCTATTGCGCTCTTGCATTTCTTTACAAAAGAAAAAATATTGATTATTAAAACTTTATATTTAATGAAAAACAATTTAAAACATAATAAAGGGGGGGTAATACAAAATTAAAGTAAAGATGATGCAATTTGAGCAAGCATGGTTCTTACTCATATTACATAGATGATATTATAATTTTCTAGCCTGGGGACATCGACCTCATTGATCCTTTTAGTAAATGCATTAATTCAAAAAATCATAATTTAAAATTCACTGCTGAAATATGATGATAGCCTTGTTTCTATTTTGGACATTACCATATCAGGTGATCAGGTCTCTGGATGTGCTCACACTTGTCTTTTCATAGAACGCATCAGTAGTAATACCATACTTCATGCAGAGAATAACTATCGCAAGCACATCATTACCAATCTGATTATGAATGAATATATCAGAGTAAAATGCACTTTTACCGACAATGCAGCATAGACCCAAACAACGAGGTTCCCAAAACAGAATTCTATGCAGGGCCAAAAATATTGAGGATAAAAGGTCTCAAACATAACACCTCTCTTCTGTCCCCCAAAAAGTTTCCTAAGATAACATTCTCCACACCTTACAGTGTTGACTTTAACAATATAAAGAAATCTGTCTTAGGGTATGTGCACACGTCAGGATTTCTTGCAGAAATTTCCTGAAGAAAACCGGAAATTTTCTGCAAGAAATCCGCATTTTTTTTTTTGCATTTTTTTCCCCGTTTTTTTGCGGTTTTTTTTAGCATTTTGCAAGCGTAATTAGCTTGCAGAATGCAAAGTTTTCCAAGCGATCTGTAGCATCGCTTGGAAAACTGACTGACAGGTTGGTCACACTTGTCAAACATAGTGTTTGATAAGTGTGACCAACTTTTTACTATAGATGCTGCCTATGCCGCATCTATAGTAAAAGATGGAATGTTTAAAAATAATAAAAAAAATTAAAAAAATGGTTATACTCACCCTGCAGACAGCCGATCTCCTCAGCGGCGTCCGTTCCTATAGATGGTGTGTGTGTGCAGGACCTTCAATGACGTCGCGGTCACGTGAGCGGTCACATGAGCGGTCGCGCGACCAATCACAGGACCGCGACGTCATCATAGGTCCTTCACACACACCATTTATAGGAACGGAAGCGGCAGCATGCACCGCTGAGAGGCTGGAAGACACCGGGGCCATCAGAAGGTAAGTGTAGGACTATTTTTTATTTTAATTCTTTTTTTTTTTTACTAATTATATGGTGCCCAGTCCATTTGTACTAGAAATGCGGAATACACTGTAATTAATAGGAGGCATATGTAAGCGTTTTTTTTCACATTTTTATCATGTTTTTATAGCAAAAAACGTGAAAAATACTGAACGTGTGCACATGGCCTAATGCCATCTTCCAATCCTTTATCAAGATGAGACTTTATCCCAAATGGTATAATGTACATGTGTTTTTCCAGATGGGTAGTTTCCATTAGGAACATGGTCTCTCACAGTCTTTTTACACCTTGCAATATGTCATATAGGATTGCAATGCAACACTTGGTATGTGTCTTAGATCATGGATGCAAGCGGTTACCAATAAACCAACAACTAGGGGAAAAACCTAGGCTACTTACTAGGTTGGTGGTGAACATGGTCCACAACATGCAGTCCGATGGGAGTGAAAGCTCCTTGCGAGGGTTGAGAAGCCTGAGACGCGTTCTCCCACAGCAGCACAGTCCCGCTAGATATTGGAGCTGAAATGCAGTGAAGTGCTCTGGTCGGAAGCACCGCCATGTAATAGCAAAGTGAGTGGGGTGTGTGGTCTCGGTGACATCACAAAAAGCTCAGCGACGGGTGCGCGATAGGACCAAAAACTGATGCATTTCAAATGCCTCCGTCCTTCTTCATCAGCTCCGATATGTAGCGGGACTGTGCTGCTACGGGAGGATGCTCCCCAGTCATTTCACCACTTGAACGGAGCTTTCACTCCCATTGGACTCACAAGTTGTGGACCATGTTCACCGCCATCCTAGTAAGTAGCTTAGGTTTATCCCTTAGTTGTCTGCTTATTGGTGACCGCTTGCATCTATGATCTAAGACACATACCAAGTGTTGGATTACAGTCCTATATTCTACCATTTGTATGTCCACTTATCAGCTAGTGATCAAATATACACACAGACCAAATACCCGATAGCGTGGCATTTTTTTATTTATAAAACTAGATATAGATTTTGCAAGTTTTCCTTCCTACAAAGAATGGAGAGGGCTCACATTTTTATTGTAGATACACTTCAACTGTGAGAGACAGAATCTTAGAAAAAAAAATCCAGAAAATCACATTGTATGATTTCTACATAATTAACTTGCATTTTATTGCATGAAATAAGCATTTGACACAGCAGGAAAACAGAACAAAATATTTCATACAGAAACCTTTGTTTGCAATTACAGAGGTCAGAAGGGTCTTGTAGTTCTTGACCAAGTTTGCACACACTGTGTTAGGACTGGCGGAACGCACCAAGTAAGATGATATAGATGCGTTCGCAGTCCGGGGTCCACCGTGCAGGCGAAACCCGCTGCTAGTGAATGACAGACTATATGGCGGTACTAAAAGTATAAACACGTGGGTTAAACCTCACCCAACGTGAAGAAAGCGATCCTGTTAAGTCACAGGACCGCGGTACCGCACATAGAGCGCGAGCAAGTAGTCAGCGAACTTAACCCCGAAAGGGATTGAAGTCCGATTAGACCCCTGCTGGCACAACACCGCAACTGGGTGTGTAATGAACCTTATTAGTAATAAATGAGCACAAGAGTGCGTGCGATGCCGCACTGACGGACGCCACTAACCACCCAGGCTTGGGTATGGAAAGCGCAAGGCAAGCGCACGGCGCTGTACTGGCAGGCACAGCTATAGGACGCTGTGATGTGTGTAACATACAGATGGATAGTCGGGCGCTAGAGAGCTACCATCATCCGCGAGCAGTCAACAACTCTAGGGAGGGATACTTAGGAGCTTTCATCCATCGACATACATCCATCTACACACACACATAATAATTGTACACTAGCGCATGGCCGTGCGGTCATGCGCAGTTTATATAGTTGCAGGACAGGAAGTGGCCACAGAAACTTTGCCCTTCCAAGACCTGCCAAGAGGACCAATGGAATGCGCTGCAGAGCCTGAGCACATGACCCTCGATCTCCAACGGGAGATCTTGCCCTGGGCATGCTCAGTGTGCGCAAATAAGGACTTAGTCCCAGAGAAGTCCGCTCGTTGCTGACCAGCACTGACTTTAATGGCAGGAGCTGAAGAAGCAGCAGTAACTCTCTGTACAGAGCAAGACCGAGCAAGACGCTGGGACCGACATCCCTGCTGAGCAGACTCCACTGCGGCTGGATAGGAATGGGAGACCGCAGCGGAGACGGCCCGAGATTCCCCCTGTGCAGAAGTGGGAACTCGAGACCTAACATTACCCCCCCCCCTAGGGCCCCCCCTCCTTGGGCCTCGCTACGCTCGAAGGCAGCAATGAGCTTTGGGGCCCGAATGTTTTCAGCAGGTTCCCATGACCTGTCCTCTGGACCATAACCCTTCCAATCCACCAAATAGAACTTTTTGCCGCGTACCACCTTGCACCCCAAAATAGCGTTCACCTCGTAATCGTCCGTAGACGAACCCGATGTCCCGGCAGATGACTCTGAAAACCGGGACATGTATACGGGTTTCAAGAGGGATACGTGAAAGGTGTCGGTGATACCCAAGCGTGGAGGAAGAGCCAGACGGTAGACCACGGGATTAACCTGTTCGAGAACCTTGAAGGGACCCAAGTAGCGAGGAGCAAACTTAGTGGACTCAACTCGCAGCCTGATGTTACGGGCGGAGAGCCACACCAAGTCGCCAGGGGCAAAGGTCGGAGCGGGGCGCTGATGAACATCGGCGGAGGACCTCATTCTCTCCTTGGAGGCCCGAATGGCATCCTGTGTGCGATCCCAAATGTCCCGTGCCTCCACAGCCCAGTTTGCCACCCTGGAGTCAGCGGAAGACACAGGCATGGGCACAGGAACACGCGGATGCTGGCCGTAATTTAAGAGGAATGGAGTCTGACCAGTGGAGTCGGCTACGGCATTGTTAAGTGCAAACTCTGCCCACGGTAACAAGGATGCCCAGTCATCCTGCCTGGCAGAAACAAAATGTCGCAGATATGTGACCAAGGTCTGGTTGGCCCTTTCCACCAACCCATTCGTCTCTGGATGATAAGCCAAAGAGAGATTTAACTCAATACTGAGTAGACGACAAAGCTCTCTCCAGAATCGAGATGCAAACTGGGGACCCCGGTCACTAACAATTTTGTCTGGCATACCGTGTAGGCGAAAGATATGCTTGATAAACAAGACAGTCAACGCCCGTGCAGATGGTAGCCGTGGAAGAGGCACCAAATGCACCATTTTGGAAAAATGGTCGGTGATCACCCAGATAATGGTGCAGTTACGAGACTTGGGCAAGCCCACCACAAAGTCCATCCCGACCATCTCCCAGGGCCTGTCCGCCACGGGCAGAGGATACAGCAAACCAGCTGGCCGTTGCCGAGGAGTCTTGTTCCTGGCGCAAGAGACACACGCCCGAACATACTCCGCGACATCACGGGCCATATGCGGCCACCAGTATGTCCTCGCCAGTAGCTCAGATGTTCTTTTAGTACCAAAATGTCCACCCACCCTGGACAAGTGCGCCCAACAAAGAACCTCCGGTCGCAAACTGGATGGAACAAAAGTCTTGCCCGGGGGCACAGACTCCAGCGAAACCGGGGCCACAGTTCTCAAGCTCTCGGTGGGGACAATAAGCTGAGGCTCCTCCTCCTCCGCAGATGACACAACGGAGCGAGAGAGAGCGTCAGCCCGAATGTTCTTCTCCCCAGAAAGGAAATGGAGGGTGAAATGAAACCGGGAGAAGAACAAGGACCATCTGGCCTGGCGAGAATTCAACCGCTGAGCTGTCTGCAGGTATACCAAATTTTTATGGTCTGTGAAGACTTGGAAGGGAAAACGTGCTCCCTCCAAGAGATGTCTCCACTCCGAGAAAGCCAACTTCATGGCTAGCAACTCCCTGTCCCCGATGGAATAATTCCTCTCTGCTGGTGCGAAGGTCTTGGAGAAAAAGAAGCATGGATGCTTCCGACCTTGAGCATCCTTTTGGAAGAGGACTGCTCCAGCACCAACAGAAGAGGCATCTACCTCCATGATAAATGGCTTATCAACATCGGGGCGATGTAGAATGGGAGCGCTAGCGAAGTGTGACTTTATAGAGATAAATGCCTTGGAGACCTCCTCAGACCACAATTTGGGATTCGCCCCCTTTTTGGTGAGGGCAACCAAGGGAGCTACCAAAGTTGAGAAGTGCGGGATGAACTGGCGATAATAATTGATGAATCCCATAAAGCGCTGCACCGCTTTAAGAGAATGGGGTTCCTGCCAGTCCATCACAGCCTGTAGTTTGGCAGGATCCATAGCCAATCCCTGGGCTGAGATGATGTAGCCCAGGAAAGGTAAGGACTCCTGCTCAAACATACACTTCTCCAACTTGGCATAGAGAGAGTTTGCCCGTAGGAGGTCGAAGACTTTGCTAACATCTCTCCGGTGGGAGTCAATATCTGGAGAGTAGATGAGAATATCATCCAGATAGACTACGACCGAGGTGGAAAGCATATCCCGGAAGATATCGTTCACAAAGTCTTGGAAAACGGCTGGGGCATTACAGAGCCCGAAGGGCATCACCAGATATTCATAGTGCCCATCCCTGGTGTTAAACGCCGTCTTCCATTCGTCCCCCTCACGGATACGAATCAGGTTGTAAGCACCCCGCAGATCTAATTTAGTAAATACCCTTGCTCCCCGAAGCCTATCGAATAGCTCGGATATCAGAGGCAAAGGATACTTATTCTTAACGGTGATGGCGTTAAGACCCCTGTAGTCTATGCAAGGACGCAATTCCCCATTCTTCTTCTGCATGAAGAAGAACCCTGCCCCAGCAGGTGACACTGACTTCCTGATGAACCCTCTTGCCAGATTTTCCTGGATGTACTGTGACATTGCCTCCGTCTCCGGGAGAGATAGCGGATAGACTCTACCCCGGGGAGGCTCAGCACCAGGCAAGAGGTCAATAGGACAGTCATAGGGGCGATGGGGCGGAAGGGTCTCCGCCGCCTTTTTGGAGAACACGTCTGCATAAGACCAATACTGCTTGGGGAGAGAGGATAGATCTGCGGGTACCTCTGTTGTAGCAACCTGAATGCACTCCCTCTGACACCTACCCCCACAAGATTCACCCCATCCCAGAATTCTGCCAGAGGACCACTCGATATGAGGAGAGTGGTACCGTAGCCAAGGTATTCCCAACAGGATCTCATCAATTCCCTCTGGAATGACGAGCAGAGAAATAATCTCCTGATGAGATGGCGACATGGACAGAGTAAAAGGGATGGTCTGGTGTGTTATCTGTGAGGGCAGTGTCGACCCATTCACCACTCGTACCGTTACAGGTTGAGCTAGCATAACCAGGGGTATTGCGTGACGTTGGGCGAAGGCAGAAGACATAAAATTGCCCTCCGCCCCAGAATCCACGCAGAGCTCTACTGAGTGGGAGAATGAGCCTATAGTAACTGTCCCCTTAAAGGACAATTTAGAGGCAAACGTCGCCGTGTCTATTGTACCTCCACCTACGACCACTAGACGCTGACGTTTCCTCGACCGCTGAGGACATCTGGTGGCTAGATGTCCTGACTGCTGGCAAACATGACAGACCCTGAGTGCACAAGCGGTCCGGGACTTAGATCCCGCTTGTGACCCTTCTCTGGCCTCATGTGACTCAGGAACCAGGACCGGAGATTCCAGAGGTTTGGCGAAAGTAGGAGCCAGCCGAAACCTCTGCCTACACTGGGCTCGCTCTAACCTCCGCTCGTTAAAACGGAGATCAATTCGAGTGGAGACTGTTATTAACTCCTCCAGTGTGGTAGGAATCTCCCTAGTGGCCAGAGCGTCCTTTACGTGGTCAGCCAAGCCCCTCCAAAATATGGGGATAAGAGCTTTATCCGACCATTCCAGCTCAGATGCTAAAGTGCGGAATTGGACGGCAAAATGACTGACCAAGGACTCACCCTGAGTTAATGCCAGCAGTTGGAGCGCAGTATCATGGGTGACTTGAGGTCCTAAAAAGACCTGTTTCAGAGTGCTCAAAAACAGCGGAGCACTCTGCACCACATGATCGCCACGCTCCCACAGCGGCGTAGCCCATTCCAACGCCCTGTCCGAAAATAGAGATACAATAAATCCCACCTTAGCCCGCTCTGTGGGGAAGCGTGCAGCCAGGAGCTCAAGATGAATAGAGCACTGACTCACAAATCCCCTACAAAATTTGCTATCACCAGAAAATTTTTATGGCAGCGGGAGGCGAGAAAATGTCGGTGGCAATGGACAAAGTTGCTGCAGCCACGCTGGCAGCCTGTACAGCAACTGCGGTCACATCCACAGCTGAGGTTGCGCTCTCGAGAGCCGCCAACCTACCCTCCAGCTGCTGGATATACCGGAAGGATTGCTGTTTGTCTGTCATCACTAGCCAGACCCTGGCGCTAGTGTAATGTTAGGACTGGCGGAACGCACCAAGTAAGATGATATAGATGCGTTCGCAGTCCGGGGTCCACCGTGCAGGCGAAACCCGCTGCTAGTGAATGACAGACTATATGGCGGTACTAAAAGTATAAACACGTGGGTTAAACCTCACCCAACGTGAAGAAAGTGATCCTGTTAAGTCACAGGACCGCGGTACCGCACATAGAGCGCGAGCAAGTAGTCAGCGAACTTAACCCCGAAAGGGATTGAAGTCTGATTAGACCCTTGCTGGCACAACACCACAACTGGGTGTGTAATGAACCTTATTAGTAATAAATGAGCACAAGAGTGCGTGCGATGCCGCACTGACGGACGCCACTAACCACCCAGGCTTGGGTATGGAAAGCACAAGGCAAGCGCACGGCGCTGTACTGGCAGGCACAGCTATAGGACGCTGTGATGTGTGTAACATACAGATGGATAGTCGGGCGCTAGAGAGCTACCATCATCCGCGAGCAGTCAACAACTCTAGGGAGGGATACTTAGGAGCTTTCATCCATCGACATACATCCATCTACACACACACATAATAATTGTACGCTAGCGCATGGCCGTGCGGTCATGCGCAGTTTATATAGTTGCAGGACAGGAAGTGGCCACAGAAACTTTGCCCTTCCAAGACCTGCCAAGAGGACCAATGGAATGCGCTGCAGAGCCTGAGCACATGACCCTCGATCTCCAACGGGAGAACTTGCCCTGGGCATGCTCAGTGTGCGCAAATAAGGACTTAGTCCCAGAGAAGTCCGCTCGTTGCTGACCAGCACTGACTTTAATGGCAGGAGCTGAAGAAGCAGCAGTAACTCTCTGTACAGAGCGAGACCGAGCAAGACGTTGGGACCGACGTCCCTGCTGAGCAGACTCCACTGCGGCTGGATAGGAATGGAAGACCGCAGCGGAGACGGCCCGAGATTCCCCCTGTGCAGAAGTGGGAACTCGAGACCTAACACACTGCAGCAGGGATTTTGGCCCATTGCTCCATACAGATTGTTACGCCAGAGGGAATAGTGAACAAGGAGTGGACCCACTGGACCGTGGAACCGAAGCTACCCCGAACGAGCACTCCAGAGGAACCAACCCCTATACAGGGACTGTTAGGAGGCAAGCGCGGGGACCTCAAGAACCACGGAGGCCAGGACCAGTGATCGGCTCAATGAAAGCGACAAAGAGGAAGCTGAGGACAGAAGGAACCGAAAACCAGAGGGAAAACACGGAAGCAGGAACTGAGGAGAGGAACCGGAGCGGAGGAGGAGGACGAGTACAGGTACTGAGGGGAAACACTGGAACGGAGGTACATGGGAGCAGGAACGGAGGGAAGACATAGGATCGGAGGTAGACGGGAGCTGAGGGAAGACAAGAGAGGAACAAGGGTTAATGCGCAAATGGCAAATACGCGACCTAACTAAAGCAAAGCAACTCAATAATCAGGCACCTCCAAGAAGGAAGGAGGGCCTAAAGTACCTGACGCTGGACACTGATTGGATGGAAGGACTTCCGGGTCAGGTCAAGCAGGAAGAGAAGAGGAAGAAGGTGTGCGCGCACGGTCAGACATGACTGTGCCCGCGCAAGCCACAAGCGCGCGCACCCAGATGGAGAGAAGATGCACGCCGGGACGCCAGGACCGAACCCCGGGAAGAGGACGCAGCGGGAGGAGCAAGCGAGCCGGCGGCAGGAGGCGGAGCCCCGGAAGCCGAGGTAACAGTATCCCCTCTCTTACATCCCCTCCCTCTGCTTTTAGATAAAATCCTCTTGAGAATACGAGGAGCGTTAATGTTCTCCCTAGGCTCCCAAGACCTCTCCTCAGGACCGAAACCCTTCCAATCAACCAAAAAGAATGTCTTGCCCCTGACTCTTTTGGATGCCAAGATGTCCTCCACCTCAAAAACATTATCTGCAGAAACAGGAGGAGGAGAAGAACAGGGAGTAGAATGAAACTGATTAAGAATAACAGGCTTAAGGAGAGAAACGTGGAAAACATTAGGAATACGGAGAGAGACAGGCAACCTGAGCTTGTAGGCGACATTGTTGATGCGCCGGAGGACTTCAAAAGGACCGATATAACGAGGTCCAAGTTTGTAAGAAGGGATCTTAAATCTAATGTTTCTTGAAGACAGCCATACCTTCTCGCCCGGAAGAAAAGAAGGAGCATCCAAGCGCCTCTTGTCAGCATGTCTCTTCATGCGTTCGCCTGTTCTCACCAAGGCTTCTTTGGTCTCCAGCCAGATCTTGGAGAAGTCCGCAGTCTCAGCGTCAGCTGCAGGAACACCGGTGGTGACTGAGATGGGCAAAGGAACCTTGGGATGCATTCCATAGACCACAAAAAACGGAGACTTGCCAGAGGATTCGCTAGGATGGTTATTATAGGCGAACTCAGCCCAAGGCAGAAGACTAGACCAATTGTCATGATGAGCATTAGAAAAATGGCGAAGATAGGATGCCAAAACCTGATTGACACGTTCTACTTGGCCGTTGGTCTGAGGGTGATAAGCGGAGGAGAAGTCCAACTTGACCTCCAAAAGTTCACACAGAGTCCTCCAGAACCGAGAGGTAAACTGCACACCTCGATCCGACACCATGTGAAAAGGAAATCCATGAAGACGGAAAACGTGTTGGACAAAGAGCTTAGCCAATTCTTGAGCAGAAGGAAGTTGCTGCAACGGAACAAAGTGAGCCATCTTGGAGAAGCGGTCAACCACTACCAGGATGGTAGTGAAACCGGCAGAATAAGGCAAATCCGTGACGAAATCCAAGGCGATGTGTTGCCAGGGAGCAGAAGGAACAGGTAAAGGAAGCAGAAGTCCAGAAGGCAATCATCTGGGTACCTTGACCTTGGCGCAGGACGGACAGGAAGCCGAGAAGTCAACCACATCTTGACGGAGAGTGGGCCACCAGTAAAACCGAGAGAGAAGTTCTAAAGTCTTCTTAACCCCGACATGACCAGAGATTTTGGAGGAATGACCCCAGCGCAACACTTGAGTCCTTTTGGATTCAGGAACAAAGGTCTTGCCAGGCGGTGGAGAAATCAACCTCACGGGAGCCACGGGGATGACCTTGACCGGCTCAATGATGTGAGAGAGATCCTCTTCAAAATCTTGGGGTTGAAGGGATGGGGATAAGGCGTCTGCTTTAAAGTTCTTCGGACCAGGACGAAAATGTAACTCGAAATCAAAGCGAGCGAAGAATAGAGACCACCTGGCCTGTCGAGGATTCAGCCTCCGGGCTGACTGGATGTAGGCCAGATTCTTGTGATCAGTAAAAACAGTAAACGGATATACCGCTCCCTCCAGCAAATGGCGCCACTCCTCTAGAGCCATCTTGATGGCCAGCAGCTCTCTATCCCCAATAGAATAGTTGCACTCCGCAGAAGAGAAGGCCTTAGAAAAGAACCCGCAGGGAACCAAGCGGCCAGAGGAGGACCCTTGAGACAACACAGCGCCAGCTCCGGTGGAAGAAGCGTCCACTTCCAGGACGAACGGCTTGTTAGCCTCAGGCCGATGCAGTACAGGTGCGGAAGAAAAAGCCCGTTTAAGACTTGAAAAAGCCTCTTCAGCCTCAGGAGACCACACGATAGACCTGGACCCCTTCCGAGTGAGGTTGGAAATAGGCTTGATGATGGTCGAAAAGTGTGAAATAAACTGTCGGTAGTAATTAGCAAAACCGAGGAAGCGTTGGATAGCTTTCACCCCGACCGGACGTGGCCACTGAAGGATAGCAGATAACTTCTCTGGATCCATCTCCAGCCCATTCTCAGAGACAACATATCCTAAAAAGGGCAAAGAAGATCGCTCGAAGAGACATTTCTCCATCTTAGCATAGAGGCGATTCTCCTGGAGACGTTGCAGAACAAGGCGGACACTCCTTCTATGAGAAGACAAATCCGGAGAGAAGATGAGGATATCGTCTAGGTATACCACAACGCAGGAGTAAAGCAAATCCCAAAAGATGTCATTGACGAATTCCTGAAAAACTGCGGGAGCGTTACACAGCCCAAAAGGCATGACGAGATATTCATAATGACCGTCTCGGGTGTTAAAGGCCGTCTTCCACTCGTCTCCAGAGCGAATTCGCACAAGGTTATAGGCTCCACGAAGATCCAACTTCGAGAAAATCCGCGCTCCTCTCAAACGATCAAAGAGCTCCGGGATTAAAGGCAACGGGTACTTATTCTCTATAGTGATGTTGTTCAACCCCCGGTAATCGATGCAAGGGCGTAAAGAACCGTCTTTCTTCTTAACAAAGAAAAAACCGGCCCCAGCAGGCGAGGAAGATTTTCTTATAAAACCCTTAGCGAGGTTCTCCTGGATGTATTCAGACATGGCAGATGTCTCAGCAGGAGACAAGGGATAGATCCGACCTCTGGGTGGCGTGGTCCCAGGACGTAATTCGACAGGGCAGTCGTAAGGCCGATGCGGAGGAAGAATCTCAGCTTCTTTCTTGTCGAAAACATCAGCGAAAGACCAGTAGGCAGGAGGCAAGCCTACAGGACCCGAGGAAGGTTGAGTAACCGTAACTGGGTGAACAGAAGCTAAGCACCTCTCTTGGCATGGATGTCCCCATCGAAGGATCTCCCCAGAACGCCAATCCAAGACTGGTTCGTGAGTCCGGAGCCAAGGAAGACCGAGGAGAAGAGGATGGGACAAGTTGGGTAAAACATAGAGAGCAATCTTCTCCTGGTGCAAAGCACCTACTTGAAGAGTTACCTCCTCGGTAACCATAGAGACGGATTCTTGCAGAAGCTTGCCATCCACGGAAGCAATCATACGTGGAGAACTCAGGGAGACCACAGGAATCTGGTATTTCTTCACCTCCTTAAGCCGTATAAAGTTACCTGCCGCACCCGAATCCAAATAAGCAAGTTCTGAGCCACGTTTCGACCCCTGAATAATAAGGACAGAAAGAGTAAGAGGTGGAGAGGGTTCAGACACACTTAGGAAGGCCTCTCTTACCTGTCCTAAGTGGAGGCGTTTCCCGGCCTCACTGGACATGAGCGCAGGAAATGGGACGAAGCACCACAGTACAAGCATAGACCTTGTGTCAGCCTCTCTTTTCTGCGCTGATCCGCCATCTTGACCCGATCAACCTGCATAGGTTCGGGAGCTGCAGAAGCGGAAGCAGAAGACCGAAGAGTAGGAGGACACTGCACAGAGGAGGAAGAAGGGCGCATATACCTCCTCTCCCTAGCAGCCTCTCTAGAACGCTCCTGAAAGCGCAAGTCGATGCGTGTAGCGAGAGAAATGAGCTCCTCCAAGGTAGTGGGGGTATCCCTTCCTGCAAGCTCATCTTTAATCTTTCCAGACAACCCTCGCCAAAAAGTTCCTACCAACGCCTCGTTATTCCACCCAAGTTCAGATGACAGGGTACGAAAGTGTATGGCATATTGCCCCACAGAGAGGGAGCCCTGATGGAGGTTAAAGAGAGCCTCAGTCATGGAAGCGAGCCTTCCGGGCTCATCGAACACCCTCCTGAAAGTGTCCAAAAAGGTGGCAACACTGGTCACTATAGGGTCGTCCCGCTCCCAGAGAGGATTCACCAAGGAAAGAGCCTCTCCCTCTAAATGGGACACAATAAAGGCGACCTTAGACCGATCAGTAGGATACTGCTGGGGTAGCAACTCAAAGTGTAAACGACACTGATTGAGGAAACCCCGACATAGTTTAGGGTCACCGCCATAGCGAGGTGGCTTACCCAGACGAGGAGGAGGCGCAGAGGAATTATCTGGAGACCGGGAAGGAGCTGTCTGCAAAGAGAGCAGGCGACCATCCACGGAAGCCATATAGGACAAGATGTGCGCCTGCGTATCACGCTGCTGAACCAGCTCTTGCTGGAGACTGGCTAACTGAGCGGCATTCCCGGGATCCGCGGTCTGTAAAGCAGACAAACGAGAATCCATCGTCTTCATAAAAGACATGATTCGGGTCTGATTTTCTCGTAAGAAAACCAACTCTTTTAAAGCAGTGGCCCCGGCGGGATCCATGGCCTGATTATTCTGTTACGCCAGAGGGAATAGTGAACAAGGAGTGGACCCACTGGACCGTGGAACCGAAGCTACCCCGAACGAGCACTCCAGAGGAACCAACTCCTATACAGGGACTGTTAGGGGGCAAGCGCGGGGACATCAAGAACCACGGAGGCCAGGACCAGGGATCGGCTCAATGAAAGCGACAAAGAGGAAGCTGAGGACAGAAGGAACCGAAAACCAGAGGGAAAACACGGAAGCAAGAACTGAGGAGAGGAACCGGAGCGGAGGAGGAAGACGAGTACAGGTACTGAGGGGAAACACTGGAACGGAGGTACACGGGAGCAGGAACGGAGGGAAGACACAGGATCGGAGGTAGACGGGAGCTGAGGGAAGACAAGAGAGGAACAAGGGTTAATGCGCAAAAGACCAGGAGAGCAAAGGGCAAATACGCGACCTAACTAAAGCAAAGCAACTCAATAATCAGGCACCTCCAAGAAGGAAGGAGGGCCTAAAGTACCTGACGCTGGACACTGATTGGATGGAAGGACTTCCGGGTCAGGTCAAGCAGGAAGAGAAGAGGAAGAAGGTGCGCGCGCACGTTCAGACCTGACTGTGCCCGCGCAAGCCACAAGCGCGCGCACCCAGATGGAGAGAAGACGCACGCCGGGATGCCAGGACCGAACCCCGGGAAGAGGACGCAGCGGGAGGAGCAAGCGAGCCGGCGGCAGGAGGCGGAGCCCCGGAAGCCGAGGTAACACAGATCTTCTCCAGATCTTTCAGGTTTCGGAGCTGCGGTGGGGCAACATTGAGATTCAGCTCCCTCCAAAGATTTTCTATAGGGTTCAGGTCTGGAGACTGGCTAGGCCTCTCCATGACTTTGAAATGCTTCTTAGTTGCCCTGGCTGTGTGTTTCAGGTCATTGTTATGCTGAAAGACTCAGCCACTACCCATCCTCAATTCTCTTACTGAGGTGAAAGAGGTTGTTGGATAAAATCTTGCTATACATGACCTTATCTATTCCTACCTTCAATACAGTGCAATTATCATATCCCCTTTGCAGAAAAGCTCCTCCAAAATATAATGTTTCCCCCATCATGTTTCATTGTTTGGCATCGTGTTCTTGGGGCTGTACTCATCCTTCTTCCTTCTCCAAACACAATGAGTTGAGTTGATACCAAAAATGTTTATTTTGTTCTCCTCTGACCACATGACCTTCTCCCATGCCTCCTCTGGATTATTCAGAAGGTCATTGGTGAACTTGAAACAGGCCTGGACGTGTGCTGATTTGTGACCTTTTTCAGGATTATCCTTACCTCACAAGGCGAGATCTTGCGTGGAGCCCCATACAGAGGATGATTGACTATCATCTTGTGTTTCTTCCATTTTCTAATAATTGTCCCACTACTTGTTGCCTTCTTACCAAGCTGCTTCCCAGTTGTCCTTTCGCCAATCCCAACCTTTTGCAAGTTTGTCCCTGGTGCCCTTAAACAGCTCTTTGGTCCTGGCCGTGGTGGAGAAGTTGGAGTGTGACTGATTGAGTGTATGGACAGGTGTCTTTTATACAGGTAACAAGTTGAAACCGATGCAATTAGTACAGGTAATGAGTCCAGAGTAGGAGTCTTGTTAAAGAAAAACTAGCAGGTACGTGAGAGGCAGAATTCTTGCTGGTTGGTAGGTGATCAAATACCTATTTCATGTAATAAAATTAATCATTTTTTAAAAATCATACATTTTCTGTTTTTTTTTTTTTTGCCTCTCACAGGTGAAGTGTACATATGATAAAAATTACCGACCTCTCCATTATTTGTAGGTGGGAAAACTTGCAAAATCGACAGTGTATCAAATTCTAATTTTCACCACTGCATTTCTTTAGATCTTATGGTTCATTTCTTGTATATAATAATACATTATCCTGTATTTTGGACTACTTAACCTGAGGTTTTTCACTCACCTGTGATGACTGCATCAGACAGACTAATTGTGTAATTTCCTCTGTATTTTACCTCCCAAAATTTAGATGCCGGTAACCCAAAACTTGTTAGGATATAACGTTTGAATAAGAACCATTAATATGCTGTTTTTTCATTTAACATGAAGTTTTACAATTTTACATTTTTCGAGGGCGGGGGTTAATGGATTTTTTCTATTGCTCCTGTAATATCCACGCCCATAGTGTAAATTAGATGGAGTACATTGGGAAGGACACATTTCTATTAGAACGTACCTGTGTATATCCATACATACCCAACAACTGAGCCATTGGTAGGGTGGTGGCAGATCCTTGGTCTCCAATATAACCAGCTACATTATCATGGTCCATACATGAATAATTAGGAGCTGTTACTGAGTGTCCGGACAATATCTGCAGAACGTCCTTCAGAACTTTATTCACATTGCCGCAGGAATCATACAGATGATATCCCAGGGTGATGTTTGGAAGAATGGCCGGATTACTGTTAATATCATCAATGGCAAAAATGAATGTCACAAGGTGCCTGTATTTTCTAAAGTCCGCCCTGCAGAACATAATAGAATTAAAACGTGAATTAACAAATGAAGTATATTTGATATCTCATTTTTTATTATCAATAAAGTGTTTTTGTTTTGTTTTACCTCTGTTGTGTTGTTCTGTATTTTTAGCTGTGAGCCTCACAGAATCTCCATCACTGAATAGTTCATGGAACGTTACAGGTATTTGGTCTTGTTAATAATTTAACCTGTTAATAATAGGGGCACAACTTCTAAATCATTGATCTTAAAGTGATCAGTAACTTTTCAGACTGATCAGTCGGGTGTGAATATCAAGAGAAACAATATTTGTAAAACCACAAAAAAATGATTGAACTATAGCTGACCGTTAACAATAAAAAGACACGAAAAAAAACAAAACACAATTAAAATATAAATCTTTATTAGATATGCATTAACATTCCAAAAAACTAAAGTGTCAATCTCAATAAAACATCCTAGAGTAATAAACAGCCTGGAGCAGAATTCATTTAGGCAGACTGGATGTATATGTTAATACATATACTGTATAGAATATACCCAGGTGCAAGATAAATCAGAGTATGTGATAAACATGAGAGACGAAGGCAAAAGAATGGAGGAGCGGTTGGCAAACAGAAAGTGCGGAATCCTATTACATTCCTCCCTTGCAGCAAAGACTGGTATCCAAAAGGTGAAACCTGATGTCCCTCTCCTAACCAACCTCCCCTATATTTACCTAACACTATTGTTTATAGAACATTAGATCACATACAATAGACAGAGATGAATGGATCTTTTGAAATTCAAATTTGCCAAGTTGCTGAAGTTCCCCTCACGTTTTGATTTTCATTTAATACATTTCTGTGAATCACATAATTAAAAACCTCTAATTACTTGGAAAATATGTGTATCAGACTGTGAGATGCACTTGGAGTCAATTGAACATGTTTTGTTGTCTGTAAACAAACACAGCCTTTAAATGTCCAAATTATTTTCACCTGTCCGGTTAAGGGACAAGGGATGATGATCAGAAGTAACCAACAGTGCATCTCACGTCAAACTGCAGAATCAAACTTTTCAGCCTTCCTAAACTCTACGATTGGTTTCAAAATGATCCCTTTTGGGAGGGCAGATGCATGCATTATTTCATGACTCTGTTGTTGGGTGTCCCAGGACCAGGGTCTCCTTCCCAGTCCATAACGCTAGGGGCATCCTAGCTCACCCTGTTGCCCGTATTACTTCTGATGGTGAACACTACAAAGCCACATACCTTGTCTTAGCTGCTGAATCTGCACCCACCCAGGGAAGAGGGGAGTAGTAGTATCCTGTAAAAAACCAAACCAGATAAACAAGGTAATAGGAACAGGGATAAAGGAAAATATCAATTATACAAATATACATGCATAAACAGCAGAGGTAAACACCGGGGAGTGGAGGATGGAGTTAAACCAAAGTAGGAGAAGCAAGGCAAATAGCACATACTCAAAACCTAGCACCAGTCACGGATAAACCCACCAAAATGCCTTCTCCAATAACAACCACCAGCAACCTCAAGCCATGCAGCAAAGGCTACTCTGACAATGAGTGCTAGCCGGGGTACAGATTACATAGGAGATGGAAGTGACTCAAAGTTCAGAGCTGAGAGCCTTAACGCTCCAGGATCTCTCAACAGAGCAGATTAACTCCTGCACTGCTAAAACGAATTGATGACATTAAATATGAAGCTGAAGTGCTTCTAATCAGTGCATAAGGAGAAATCAGATGCTTCAGTCTTCTAACTCCTCTTTGTCATAGTAAACCCGTGACATGTTATTTATAAAAAGGTGGTGCAAACCAAGAAAGCCATGGAATTTTTAGATGGTTGGGTGCAACAAGTATCTATGTTTGAAGAGTATAAAAAACTTTTCACTTTCATAAATGAAGAAGTGAAAGCTGTTTTTTTAAGTCCAAAAATTATCCATTGGATAGGGATAAAAAGCCGATGAACATGCTGTTTTGAATGCAAAGTGGAAGTAGTAGAGGGTACAGGTCAAGGCCCTAAACAAGGTGAATGAGCCAGAAGCAGTGGAGGAAGTATTAGATACAGAAGTTTGACCCATAAGCCTTGGGGATTCCAAGAATTGCTGTCTTGGTGTCCAGTGTTTTAGTTCACATCCCTTATTGTGCAGTGGTTTAGCTCTCCATCCCCTGGTGTGTAGTGGTTTAGTTCTCAAAAACTATGTTTAAGTAGCTTAGTAGTCCCACCTAGTCCAACCCCTGTTGTCTAGTATTTTAGTTCTCCATCTACTGGTGTGTAGTGGTTTAGTTATTCAACCCTAGGTGTTTAGTAGTTTATTTCTCCATCCCTTGTTGTCTAGTAGTTCTGTTCTCAATCTTCCAGTGTGTAGTGGTTTAGTTATCCAACCATATGTGTTTAGTATTTTAGTTCTCCAACCCCTGTTATCTAGTAATTTAGTTCTCTATGTTATGGTGTGTATATGTTTAGTTCTGCAAGCCTTGGAGATTCCAACACTTGTGAATTAGTCCCTTCCCCACCTGCCCTCACAGCCACAAGAGTAACCTTGTGCCCAGGCATCGAGATTTAATGCCCCTAGCCAAGCAAGCTCATCCAGTTGTCAGTGGTGAAATACACCGTGTCAGTCATAGATTTTTTCAAGGAACGGGTCATGTTGTCTGTGACGTGATGGTGTAGCGCAGGCACATCTTTCCGTAACACCCCAGGTGACCAATTGCTACAGTGACATTGCCTTCCTTTCGGGGAGGGTAATATCATGCTTGGAGGCAAGGGGATCCCCTTCACCAGGTAAGGCACTCACACACAGCACATTCCAAATCCAGGCTAGAAGGTGGAGCCAGGACTCGGATTCAGGGGAGCTTCAGACAGTGGAAAGAGGGGGAAGTATGGAAACTGATCACAGACAGGGGAGCCGTGCAGCCCTGATTTGAGCTGCAGCTCCAGGAAGGAAGGAGAATCCGAGGATTTGAATGTGGTGGAGCTATTGAGGAAGGAGCAGAGGAGAGATAAAGGGCTCAGAGGTGAACTGTGACTGGGCACACTCGAGCCAGAATGCAGAAACTGGGCACCGGGAGCCCGGGGTTGTGTCGCTCTCCAGGACACATGACAGAATCGGAGGGCTAAGAACTGTATGTGATTTGCCCACACCACACCTGAAGACGCAGCAGCACCTGAAGAGCCCGGGTCATGATAGAAACCCTGTAAGACTGCTCAAGCTGCCGGTCATACAGGTACCTGTTCCAGGACAGGGGAAAAGAGGGGTGCCTTGCCAGCAAGCTTCAGGCAGCAGAGACGTCACACACCAGTGTTAGCAGGAAAAGCTCACAGATCTCAACTGGAAAAGGGATTGATCTATTGCCTCCAGGCCGGCCGGACCACCTCGACACCAGTACCTGGAACCCCGGACAGAGGCTGACTGCTTCCATCCAGTAAACCAGGTAAAGACAGCAAACCTGTGCCCTGGTTTTTTACTATACCATCCACCACACCATCTGTGCCATACACCTTGGGAGCCCTGGGGACAAAGCTTCACCTTTGGGAATTGTCACCATCTTGCTGCATCACCTCAGAGGACCCCTTTAAGCAGTGTCGGTCCCTACTGACCAAAAACCACAGGTGGCATCACGAACATAGACTTTATTACCAAATTCCCTATAAAGACCCTTCCCCTTTAAGTGAGAGACCAGGGCCATGGACCGGGTCGCAACCACCGTGACATCTCCTTTAAGTGCGACCGGACCCGGTACTGAGTACCCCACTGCCCAGGAGGGCGACTCATCTTTTTGGCATCACAAACAGGATGGACTGACCCATTGAAATGGGTCCTGTGCACCATGGAGTGTGATAAGCTTTGTGAAATTGTTTAATGGCCGCCATTGTTGCATCACGAGGCGGATAAAGGAGGAAGAAGATGTGTTGGCATGGGTGGTGTTCAAGAACCAGCGTGAAAGCTGGATCCACCCACTAAAGAGACTTTAATGCCACCAGAACATGTCCGTTACCAGGACGGATCCACCCCCAAAGATGGCCAGCGGGAAAGTGGGGAAGAGACCACCCACAAAAGAGGAAGGAGAGAGTGATGGAACAAGATGCGGGAAAGCGTGGCCGCAGCATGGGTGCACGCTACCCGGTAAATACATTGGCGACAAATACATTGACCCGCAAGACCTGGGGACTCCAAGACTTGGTGTCTAGTGATCCCTCGGTGTTTGCTGCATTAGTTCTCTAACCCCTGGTGGGTACTAGTTTAGTACTCCAACCCAAGTTGTTTATTAGTTTAGTTCTTCAACCACTGTTGTCTATTAGTTTAGGTATCTATTGTATGATGTGTATTGGTTTAGTTCTACAACCCTCGCTGTTTAGTAGTTTAGGTCTCCAAGCCTTGTTGTCTAATAGTTTAGTTATCCATCTTATGGAGTGTATTGGTTTATTTCTCCATCCGCAAGTGCCCTGCAAGCCTTGAGGATTGCAACACTTGTGGAGCAGCCCCTTCCCTGACTGTCCCTACAGCCACCATAGTCAGCCAGTGCCCAATCATCTAGCTGTAATTCCCCTGTCCATGGTTGCTCGTCCAGGTGTCATTGTTGAACCCTGGCAGACATAGAATTTTTCAGGAAACAGGTGATGTTGTCTGCTACTTGTTGCTGTAGCATAGGCAAATTTTCTTAGAGAAGTAATGGTGACTGGGCAACGGGTATTGGGGGGACTGCGACAGCCATCAGCTTTCAGAAACAGTCTGTTTCCATAAGGCGGAAACGCTACATTTCCATAGCCAGCAGATTGGAGTGGCCATGCAATAATCACAGAGATCACAGGCCATGAGTCATACAGAAACAAGTGCTGTGAACTTAGTAGCGAAAAGCTCTCAGCTGGCCTCTATCATCCAGACCATGGCAGGATTGGGTGACAAATCATCAGAGGAGGCCGCAGGCTGTTCACAATAATTAAATCTCAGAAAAGTAATAGTGAGCATACAGGTTCTCCACGTCCAGATTCCACCACATGGGATATGCGTATATCCTGCTGTATGATCATTTCTAACTCCACGATAACCCTACACTCCTCGCTGCAAATAAAAATCCTGTTTTTCACCCAATAAATGCAGGCCAATTGGAGGATGTTTTTCTTTTGAGGTTCACACCATCAGGGTGTTCCATCCCCTCTCCCTCAAATTACCAGTCATATACCGGCCCCCAAGGCTCACCCACCCACTTCCTTGACCACATTTATGCGTTGCGGCCACACTTCATGTCCTCAGGATTGACAATCCATATCCTGGGAGACTACAACAGCTCCGCCTCCCCAACTGCATCCCAGCCTCTATCTCTAGCCATTTCCCGTGGCCTCTCACAACTTTCAAACTCTGAGACACACAAAGATGGTAACACCCCTGATATGGACTTTGTCCAGCTCAGTTCAATCTCCTACCCTGATGACTCACCTCTTACCCTCTGTCCCCCATGAAATTAGGATTATAACCACAACTTAGACATTTTTAGGTGCTCTGTAAAAACATCTGTTTAGGGTGACCTATCACGTTCTACAATCAAAGTCCTTTTTATATATATATATAGCTTATTCTCTACTAGTCTGAACTTAGTTCTACATCAAACGCAACCATACCCATTAGGCTCGTGCAGCGTTCATCTACCCCCATTTCCTCAAGATGCACTAAAACAAGATGTCCGCTCATTATATGGAGATGGACATGCGATTTCAGCAGCCAATGACACAAGCCATTGTATCAGGACATTGTGCATGTTTCCTGACCACTGATTGGCTAACCGCATTGCGCACAATTAAAGTTGGAAGTTAAAAAAAAATTAGTTTATAAGCACACCACGCTTCTGAGCTGTAAAAAACCGCCTACCCTCATCAAAGACATGCCCCTCGCTCGTCATACACCCCCATTATCATAGCCAAAGTGCTGAAAATAATTCAGTGGCAACGCAAATATTTTCCCGCACTTTTTTACAAATGTTTCCGATTTTTTCCGATTTTATAAAATTTTGCTATATGCGTGCTAAATTTATGTTTGGCGATTGTTTTCCAAACAAGTTCGCTCACCATCACTTACAATCTCATAATTATTTTTCATTTTGTTGAGCTGCAGTGGATTTTATTTAACCCCTTCACCCCGGAGCTTTTTCAGCTTTTTCTTTTTCGTTTTTTGCTCCCCTCCTTCCCAGAGCCATAACTTTTTTATTTTTCCGTCAATATGGCCATGTGAGGGCTTATTTTTTTCCGGCACGAGATGTACTTTTGAACAATACCATTGGCTTTACCATGCCATGTAACAGAAAACGGTAAAAAAACTCCAAGTGTGATGAAATTGCAAAAAAAGTGCAATCTCACACTGGTTTTTTGTTTGGATTTTTTGCTAGGTTCACCAAATGCTAAAACTAACCTGTCATTATGATTCTCCAGTTCGTTACGAGTTCATAGACACCTAACATCTCTAGGTTATTTTTTATCTAAGTGGTGAAAAAAAATTCCAAAATTTGCTTAAAAAATAAAAATTGCGAGATTTTCCGATACCTGTAGCGTCTCCAATTTTCGTGATCTGGGATCAGGTGAGGGCTTATTTTTTGCGTGCCTAGCTGGCGTTTTTAATGATACCATTTTGGTGTAGATACGTTCTTTTGATCGCCCGTTATTGCATTTTAATGCAATGTTGCGGCGACCAAAAAAACGTAATTTTGGCGTTTTGATTTTTTTTCTCGCTGCGCCATTTAGCGGTCAGGTTAATCCTTTGTTTTTATTGATAGATCGGGCGATTCTGAACGCGGCGATTCCAAATATGTGTAGGTTTGATTTTTTTTTTAATTGTTTTATTTTGATTGGGGCGAAAGGGGGTGATTTGAACTTTTATATATTTTTATTTTTTTTATATTTTTAATCACTTTTTTTTTTAAATTTTGGCATGCTTCAATAGCCTCCATAGGAGGCTAGAAGCATGCACAACTCAATCTCCTCTGCTACATAGAGGTGATGCACTGTGCAGAAATGCAGGGTTGCTTTGAACGCCGACCACAGTGTGGCGATCAAAGCAATCGGCCATCAACAACCATAGAGGTCTCAAGGAGACCTCTGGTTGTTATGGCAATGCACTGCTGACCCCCAATCATGTGACGGGGGTCAGCAGTGCGAGCACCACCGGCCGCGCGGCCGGGAGCGCTAGTTAACTAGTTAATGGGCGCGGACGGATCGCGATTCCGCTCGGCACATGTCAGCTGTACAAAACAGCTGACATGTCGTGGCTTTGAGGTGGGCTCACCGCTGGAGCCACCTCAAAGCAGGGGATCTGCCAGCTGACGTACTATTCCGTCAGCTGGCAGAAAGGGGTTAACATAATGCTTTTTCTTTCTACATTTGTGGTACATTATCATTTTTTGCCTAAGTAAAGATAAAAAAACTAAAAGTTTACAAGCGTAAAATTAACAAACAAATTGCTTTAAAAAGTAACCTCTTGAAATTCAACACAGTATATAATACAGCATCTGTATGAACAGTGAAAATCAGTGATGATTTTCATGATGTAGCAGTAAAACTAGAGGTGTATAGGTGGTCAGCTAGATGAGCAGTGAAGTGAGTATCCAAGAACTACAGGCGCTTCTCACGAAATTAGAATATCATCAAAAAGTTAATTTATTTCAGTTCGTCAATACAAAAAGTGAAACTCCAACATTGTTATTACACACAGAGTGATCTATTTCAAGTGTTTATTTCTGTTAATGTTGATGATTATGGCTTACAGCCAATGAAAACTCAAAAGTCATTATCTCAGTAAATTAGAAAACTTTATAACACCAGCTTGAAAAATGATTTTAAAATCCAAAATCTTGGCCTAATGAATGTATGTTCAGTAAATCCACTCAATAATTGGTCGGGGCTCCTTTTGCATCAATTATTGCATGAATTCGGCCTGGTATGGAGGTGATCAGTCTGTGGCGCTGCTGAAGGGTTATGGAAGCCCAGGTTGCTTGATAGCAGCCTTCAGCTCGTCTGCATTATTGGGTCTGTTGTCTCTCATCTTACTCTTGACAATACTCCATAGATTCTCTTTTTAAACCAGTTATTGGTACTTTTGGCAGTGTGGACAGGTGCCAAGTCCTGCTGGAGAAATAAATTTCCATCTGCAAAAAGCTTGTCGGCAGAATGAAGCATGGAGTGCTCTAAAATTTCCTTGCTGACGGCTGCACTGACTTTGGTCTTGATTAGTGTTGAGCGATAGCGTCCGATACTTGAAAGTATCGGTATCGGATAGCATCGGCCGATACCCGAAAAGTATCGGATATCGCCGATACCCGATACCAATACAAGTCAATGGGACATCAAGTATCGGAAGGTATCCTGATGGTTCCCAGGGTCTGAAGAAGAGGAAACTCTCCTTCAGGCCCTGGGATCCATATTAATGTGTAAAATACATACATAGTAACAAAGTAACATAGTTAGTGAGGCCGAAAAGAGACATTTGTCCATCCAGTTCAGCCTATATTCCATCATAATAAATCCCCAGATCTACGTCCTTCTACAGAACCTAATAATTGTATGATACAATATTGTTCTGCTCCAGGAAGACATCCAGGCCTCTCTTGAACCCCTCGACTGAGTTCGCCATCACCACCTCCTCAGGCAAGCAATTCCAGATTCTCACTGCCCTAACAGTAAAGAATCCTCTTCTATGTTGGTGGAAAAACCTTCTCTCCTCCAGACGCAAAGAATGCCCCCTTGTGCCCGTCACCTTCCTTGGTATAAACAGATCCTCAGCGAGATATTTGTATTGTCCCCTTATATACTTATACATGGTTATTAGATCGCCCCTCAGTCATCTTTTTTCTAGACTAAATAATCCTAATTTCAAAAAATAAAGAATTAAAATTAAAAATATTAATATACTTACCTCTCTGGAGGCCCCTGGACATCACCGCTGGTAACGGGCAGCCTTCTTTGCTTAAAATGAGTCACGGCGAGGGGCGTGGCCAGGACACTGAGGAGAGAGGTCGCATGCTGCTGTGCTCCTGCCGCTAAAATAGCACAAATACAGACTTTTTCCCCACCGAACAAAGTTTTGGAGACCTGAGTGGTGTGAGGAACACCCTCGGGAGAAGTGGTGACCGCGTCTAACCCGGAATACAGAGCGCCTGCAGAGTTGTGGCAGCAGCAGGCTCAGCGTACTGGGAGCCGGCAAACATCAGATCTGCACGACTAGTAACTCACCTGCAGTTCAGCTTCTCGGTGAGTTGAAGACAGCGGAGGGGCTGAGGGGAGTGTCTGGAGACTGAACGCTGGGTCCGGATCCCCTGGGGTTGTGAAGGTCTGTGGCGGGAACAGAGCACTGAGAGCAGAGGGACAGCGGCCATCTTGGATGGCCTGGACACGTGGGGGAGGTGGGGAAGCTAGCAGTGTGCTGGAGCCCTGGATTTGATTTCCTGCAGCAGCCGGAGAATCAGGTGTGCTTGGCAGGAGCGGGAGTCAGCTTCTGTAAACTGCAGAGGGTAAACATCTCCTCCTTCCCCCTGCTATTTGCTTATGTGATACGATCTGATACTTCTGGCCGGGCATACAGATTTAGTGAGCTTGCAGATTACAGCTCTCTGCTGCCACCCTGTGTCCTGTTTATGTATTGTGCTAAATGCACATAAGAAAATACTGTTGAGGGTACAGTGCCCGGAGTGGTGGGACACGACGAGCTCCCCTCTCTGGCTCTCTCTGAAAACACCTATCACGCCAGGCACCCCAAGAAGGGGATAATGAATATAAAATTTGGCACCCCAGAGGCGCATGCGCGAAGCTCGATGACGGCGGTTTGGCGGCACTGAGCTCCGCTCCCCCTTGAGCCCATAACCACCCATATTAGCACGCCGACAGCCATAAAAAGGGCACCGGAGGCCTTCTCACCTGTTCTGGGCACCGGTGCACCACCATGCCGAAGAAAGGAGCCCCCACTCAGCCAGTTAGCCGCTCGATAGCAGATCTTCTGACCGATCCTAGCAGCTCCAAAATGGCCACCGCGGCCTCGGCTTCGGATGTTACTAATCCCCTCACCATGCAGCAGGACGCTGCGGGAGACGGCGAGGAGAGGCTGGCGCGGGAGGACGCTGTAGTGCCCACAGCAGCACTTATTAAAACCCTCCAGGAGACATTTAGGCAGGAACTAGCCATAGCCATGAAATCAGTCACAGCACAAATGCAGGAGATACTGCAGCGTACCTCCTCATTAGAGGATAAAATGGACACGGTGGCAGACGCGCTTGAGGAAGACCAGGAGCAAATAAAACAGCAAATGGAGCGCATACATGAGCTGGAAATTAAATGTGAGGACTATGAAAATCGATCACGGAGAAGTAACCTCCGTATAAGGGGTCTCCCTGAATCAGTAGTGACAATGAAAGAGACTGCATCTGCCCTATTCACTGCCCTTCTTCCACAGGCAGACCAGGCCACGCTACACATCACTAGGATACACAGAGCGCTGGGCAAACCGAGGTCTGATAATGTCCCAAGGGATGTAATCCTGAAGTTACACTACGAAGAGACCAGAGACCTCATTTTAACAGCAGCACGGGACCTCCCAAATCTTCCGGGTGTTCCATGCTCAGTCCGCCTATATGCTGACATTGCTCCCGCCACCCTGAACAGGCGCAGGGAGTTTAGACCACTCACTGCAGCATTGCAAGCTGCTAAAATAAAGTATTGATGGGGCTTCCCATTCGCTCTGTCTTTCTCCCATGACAACAAGCACTTCACATGTCGGTCTCTTGCGGAGGGAAAACGCATGATCGAACAGATGGGCATCAGGATTCCAGATGATCTACAACCACTGCCTCAGAGGAAACCCAGACCAACTAGGGAGTGGAAAGAGGTCCCAAGAGTGACAAGAAGCCAGCGTGCGAACATCACTTGAAAGATCATTAACAGTGTGGCGGTCTAATTTAACATTATCTAACTTTGCTTCTATTTACGCTCAACACCTATGAGAGTGGATTATCACCCATGAGAGGGTGGTCTTGGTTGCCTGGATGGAGTTGGAGGATTTCACTTTCTCCCAAAGGAATTTGTTCACATCCCCTCCTCCCCCTCGCCTCTTTTCCCCTTCCCCTCCCCTCTTTTCCCCTCTCCCTATCCTCTCCCCCACCCCCTTTTTTTTTTTTTTTTTTTTCTTCTTTTATAATTATTATTTTCACCTGTCCACAATACAATCTGATATGGGAAGTCGGTGTAAATCTTTTCACGAGGCCCAATATTTTTTCGAAGTTATATTAATACCTTAATATGGGATCTCGTGACCTGCAGCAATATGAAGGGGTTGGGCTTGTTGGGGGGGTTTTTACATGTTGCCCAATTTTGGTGAAGTCTGGTTTTTCCCACATAATATGGGTCACCAGTTTGCGAAGTTGTGTGGGCTTCCAGCCCACTTGCATATATCTGTATGTTTTGTGTTGTCCTGTCTCGTCTTCTTTCCCTCCCCCTCTCTTGTATTTACGTTGTATAGGATCGTAGATCTCTGCTCTGGATGCTTTACCTCTTTACATGGACTCCACGTGGATCGATATCGGAAGATGTGTGGGGTCGGGGGAAAATTTAGGGGTAAGCTATCATATGCAACACTAACCCAATCCATTTATGTGTCCTATCCCACAATGTGAGGTTGGTTTAATTCCCCCATCAAGCGTAAAAAAGCCTTCCTGGACTATAAAAAACAAAATCCTGATATTCTTTGTCTTCAGGAAACGCATTTCTCCACCTCATCATGTCCAAGGTACTTTGACCAAAACTATTCCCGTGTATTTACATCATCAGGCCCAAACAAGACAAAAGGAGTAGCAATACTCCTCAAAAACAATTTTCCAATACAGATTACGAGTTCTCTTTCAGATGATGAGGGTAGGTTCTTAATTCTATTAGGCACATTACAAGGGCAAAAACTCTGTATAATAAATAGCTATTTCCCGGCCCCCACTCAGGTTCTAGTTTTTAAATCCATTTTAAACAAGCTAGATACCTACTCATTCCAGCACCTGATCTGGTGCGGGGATTTCAATTTCACGATAAATCCAACATTAGATAGCAACGCCATAAGACGCACTGACATCACTAAAAATGAGAGGAAAAGAGTTCTCCGATTACTGAAGGACCATCACCTAGCAGACTTATGGAGAGAGATGAATGGCAATAATAGAGGTTATACGTACTACTCCACCGCTCACAAAACATACTCTAGGATAGATCTTCAGCTGACAAAAACCTCCTCACTTCCCACAGTCCTATACTCACGCCATGTACATTCTGCATGGTCTGATCATGATGCCGTTCTCTCGGTATTCAAATTCAACGTGTCCACCTCTAGCTTATACAGATGGAGACTTAACGAATCACTACTTACTGACCCTGTAATCACAAATACAATTAAGGATGAATTAACCGAATACTTTAAATTTAATAGCTCAGGAGACGTATCCCCTGGAATTGTCTGGATGGCACACAAGAAGTACATAATGGGCTCGCTGATTAAGTTGGCAGCCCAAAAGAAAAAAGCAAGAACAGAACTTCAGACTAGATTAGAAAACAAATTAGCAAAATTAGAGCAGGCCAATCAGATGTCTACTTCCCTCTACCTCTCTAAACAAATTTAGGAAACTAAAATTCAATTAGATGCCGTCCTCACCAATAGGACTGAGAAGGCATTAACTTGGACACAAGCCAAATTTTATAAATTCGCTAATAAGCCGAGTAAACTGTTAGCCCGCAAGTTACGTTCTAGGGAAATGATCAACACGATTTTCTCGATAAAAGATAGCTCGGGAAGGATTTCGTCCCATCCAGACAAAATATATAGGACATTCCATGAATATTACCAAAACCTATACGCCCAGCCCAGACCCCTATCGCCTCACCCGATACAACAATTTTTACAAAACCTTCACCTGCCTAAAATTACAGACGCACTAGCTAAACAACTCCACTCCGAAATATCTATTGAGGAGATTCAATCAGTCATTAAAACACTGAAAAAGGGGAAGTGTTGTGAATTCTGTGGCTGAATTCACTCCTGTGGTCACAAGTGGTACTGCAGCTTCTGAGCTTCCTCCCTCAGGTGTTCTGGTGAGCTCGTTAACTGCTTCATTACTTAACTCCGCCTGATGCTGCTATCCTTGCTCCTTGTCAATGTTTCAGTGTTGGATCTGAGCTTCTCCTGATTGTTCCTGTGACCTGCTGCTCTGTATAGCTAAGTGCTTTTTGCTTTTTTGTTGCTTTTTTTCTGTCCAGCTTGTCTTTTGTTTTGCTGGAAGCTCTGAGACGCAAAGGGTGTACCGCCGTGCCGTTAGTTCGGCACGGTGGGTTTTTTTTGCCCCTTTGCGTGGTTTTGCTTTAGGGTTTTTTGTAGACTGCAAAGTTTGCTTTACTGTCCTCACTCTGTCCTAGAATATCGGGCCCCACTTTGCTGAATCTATTTCATCCCTACGTTTTGTCTTTTCATCTTACTCACAGTCATTATATGTGGGGGGCTGCCTTTTCCTTTGGGGAATTTCTCTGGGGCAAGTCAGGCCTATTTTTCTATCTTCAGGCTAGCTAGTTTCTTAGGCTGTGCCGAGTTGCCTAGGTAGTTGTTAGGCGCAATCCACAGCCGCTTTTAGTTGTGTTTAGGATAGGATCAGGTGTGCAGTCTACAGAGTTTCCACGTCTCAGAGCTCGTTCTTGTATTTTTGGGTATTTGTCAGATCACTGTGTGCACTCTGATCGCTAAGCACACTGTGTTTCTGGATTGCCTTCATAACACCTGTCATTAGCAAACATAACAGTACAAGGAGCCCAACTAATGATTCTCAATAGAGGGAAAGAAAAAGTTCTGACATCATTTTTTTTTTTTCTGCTCTGTGTTCACTTTTTTTTTTTCCCCTAGACATTTGGGTGATTCTGGACACAGGTGTGGACATGGATATTCAGGGTCTGTGCTCTTCAATGGATAATCTCGTTATAAATGTACAAAAAATTCAAGATACTATTGATCAGAAATCTATGTTAGAACCAAGAATTCCTATTCCTGATTTGTTTTTTGGAGATAGAACTAAGTTTCTAAGTTTCAAAAATAATTGTAAGCTATTTCTGGCCTTGAAACCTCATTCTTCTGGTAATCCTATTCAACAGGTTTTGATTATTATTTCTTTTTTGCGTGGCGACCCTCAAGACTGGGCATTTTCTCTTGCGCCAGGAGACCCTGCATTGAGTAGTGTCGATGCGTTTTTCCTGGTGCTCGGATTGCTGTACGATGAGCCTAATTCAGTGGATCAGGCTGAGAAAAATTTGCTGGCTTTGTGCCAGGGTCAGGATGATATAGAAGTATATTGTCAGAAATTTAGGAAATGGTCAGTACTCACTCAGTGGAATGAATCTGCGCTGGCAGCTTTGTTCAGAAAGGGTCTCTCTGAGGCTCTTAAGGATGTCATGGTGGGATTTCCTATGCCTGCTGGTTTGAATGAGTCTTTGTCTTTGGCCATTCAGATCGGTCGACGCTTGGGCGAGCGTAAATCTGTGCACCATTTGGCGGTACTGCCTGAGGTTAAACCTGAGCCTATGCAGTGCGATAGGACTATGACTAGAGTTGAACGGCAGGAATACAGACGTCTGAATGGTCTGTGTTTCTACTGTGGTGATTCCACTCATGCTATTTCTGATTGTCCTAAGCGCACTAAGCGGTCCGCTAGGTCTGCCGTCATTGGTACTGTACAGTCCAAATTCCTTCTGTCCATTACCTTGATATGCTCTTTGTCGTCGTTTTCTGTCATGGCGTTTGTGGATTCGGGCGCTGCCCTGAATCTGATGGATTTGGATTATGCTAAACGTTGTGGGTTTTTCTTGGAGCCTTTGTGGTGTCCTATTCCATTGAGAGGAATTGATGCTACACCTTTGGCCAAGAATAAACCTCAATACTGGGCCCAGCTGACCATGTGCATGGCTCCTGCACATCAGGAAGTTATTCGCTTTCTGGTGTTGCATAATCTGCATGATGTGGTCGTGTTGGGGTTGCCATGGCTACAAACCCATAATCCAGTATTGGATTTTAATTCCATGTCGGTATCCAGCTGGGGTTGTCAGGGGGTACATGGTGATGTTCCATTTTTGTCGATTTCGTCATCCACCCCTTCTGAGGTCCCAGAGTTCTTGTCTGATTATCAGGATGTATTTGAAGAGCACAAGTCCGATGCTCTACCTCCGCATAGGGATTGTGATTGTGCTATCAATTTGATTCCTGGTAGTAAATTCCCTAAAGGTCGATTATTTAACTTATCCGTGCCCGTACACGCCGCTATGCGCAGTTATGTGAAGGAATCCCTGGAGAAGGGACATATTCGCCCATCGTCATCACCACTGGGAGCAGGGTTCTTCTTTGTAGCCAAGAAGGATGGTTCGCTGAGACCGTGTATTGATTACCGCCTTCTTAATAAGATCACTGTTAAATTTCAGTATCCCTTGCCATTGTTATCTGACTTGTTTGCTCGGATTAAGGGGGCTAGTTGGTTCACTAAGATAGATCTTCGTGGTGCGTATAATCTGGTGAGAATCAGGCAAGGAGATGAATGGAAAACTGCATTCAATACGCCCGAGGGTCATTTTGAGTATCTAGTGATGCCGTTCGGACTTGCCAATGCTCCATCTGTGTTTCAGTCTTTTATGCATGACATCTTCCGTGAGTATCTGGATAAATTCCTGATTGTTTACTTGGATGACATTTTGATCTTCTCAGATGATTGGGAGTCTCATGTGAAGCAGGTCAGAATGGTTTTTCAGGTCCTGCGTGCTAACTCTTTGTTTGTGAAGGGATCAAAGTGTCTCTTCGGTGTGCAGAAAGTTTCATTTTTGGGGTTCATCTTTACCCCTTCTACTATCGAGATGGATCCAGTTAAGGTCCAAGCCATCCAGGATTGGATTCAGCCGACATCTCTGAAAAGTCTGCAAAAGTTCCTGGGCTTTGCTAATTTTTATCGTCGCTTCATCTGTAATTTTTCTAGCATTGCCAAACCATTGACCGATTTGACCAAGAAGGGTGCTGATTTGGTTAATTGGTCTTCTGCTGCTGTGGAAGCTTTTCAGGAGTTGAAGCGTCGTTTTTGTTCTGCCCCTGTGTTGTGTCAGCCAGATGTTTCTCTTCCGTTCCAGGTCGAGGTTGATGCTTCTGAGATTGGAGCAGGGGCGGTTTTGTCACAGAGAGGTTCTGATTGCTCAGTGATGAAACCATGTGCTTTCTTTTCCAGGAAGTTTTCGCCCGCTGAGCGTAATTATGATGTGGGCAATCGAGAGTTGCTGGCCATGAAGTGGGCATTCGAGGAGTGGCGTCATTGGCTTGAAGGAGCTAAGCATCGCGTGGTGGTATTGACTGATCATAAGAACTTGACTTATCTCGAGTCTGCCAAGCGCTTGAATCCTAGACAGGCCCGTTGGTCGTTATTTTTTGCCCGCTTCGACTTTGTGATTTCGTACCTTCCGGGCTCTAAAAATGTGAAGGCGGATGCTCTGTCTAGGAGTTTTGTGCCCGACTCTCCGGGTTTATCTGAGCCAGCGGGTATCCTCAAGGAAGGAGTCATTGTGTCTGCCATCTCCCCTGATTTGCGGCGGGTGCTGCAAAAATTTCAGGCGAATAAACCTGATCGTTGTCCAGCAGAGAAACTGTTCGTCCCTGATAGGTGGACTAATAAAGTTATCTCTGAACTTCATTGTTCGGTGTTGGCTGGTCATCCTGGAATCTTTGGTACCAGAGAGTTAGTGGCTAGATCCTTCTGGTGGCCATCTCTGTCACGGGATGTACGTACTTTTGTGCAGTCCTGTGGGATTTGTGCTAGGGCTAAGCCCTGCTGTTCTCGTGCCAGTGGGTTGCTTTTGCCCTTGCCGGTCCCAAAGAGGCCTTGGACACATATTTCGATGGATTTCATTTCTGACCTTCCCGTTTCTCAAAAGATGTCAGTCATTTGGGTGGTTTGTGATCGCTTTTCTAAAATGGTCCATCTGGTGCCCTTGGCTAAATTGGCTTCCTCCTCTGATTTGGTACCTTTGTTCTTTCAGCATGTGGTTCGGTTGCATGGCATTCCTGAGAATATTGTTTCTGACAGAGGTTCCCAGTTTGTTTCAAGGTTTTGGCGAGCCTTTTGTGGTAGGATGGGCATTGACCTATCCTTTTCCTCGGCTTTCCATCCTCAGACTAATGGCCAGACCGAACGAACCAATCAGACCTTGGAAACATATCTGAGATGTTTTGTTTCTGCAGACCAGGATGATTGGGTGTCCTTTTTGCCGTTGGCTGAGTTCGCCCTTAATAAACGGGCCAGCTCGGCTACCTTGGTTTCTCCATTTTTTTGCAATTCTGGGTTCCATCCTCGTTTCTCTTCAGGACAGGTTGAGTCTTCGGACTGTCCTGGTGTGGATTCTGTGGTGGATAGGTTGCAGCAGATCTGGACTCAGGTAGTGGACAATTTGATCTTGTCCCAGGAGAAAGCTCAACTTTTCGCTAATCGCAGACGCCGTGTGGGTCCCCGACTTCGTGTTGGGGATCTGGTTTGGTTATCTTCTCGTCATATTCCTATGAAGGTTTCCTCTCCTAAATTTAAACCTCGTTTTATTGGTCCGTATAGGATTTCTGAGGTTCTCAATCCTGTGTCTTTTCGTTTGACCCTCCCAGACTCCTTTTCCATACCTAATGTATTCCATAGGTCGTTGTTGCGGAGATACGTGGCACCTATGGTTCCATCTGTTGAGCCTCCTGCCCCGGTTTTGGTGGAGGGGGAATTGGAGTATATTGTGGAGAAGATTTTGGATTCTCGTGTTTCTAGATGGAAACTCCAGTATCTGGTTAAATGGAAGGGTTATGCTCAGGAAGATAATTCCTGGGTTTTTGCCTCTGATGTTCATGCTTCCGATCTTGTTCGTGCCTTTCATGCGGCTCATCCTGGTCGGTCTGGGGGCTCTGGTGAGGGTTCGGTGACCCCTCCTCAAGGGGGGGGGTACTGTTGTGAATTCTGTGGCTGAATTCACTCCTGTGGTCACAAGTGGTACTGCAGCTTCTGAGCTTCCTCCCTCAGGTGTTCTGGTGAGCTCGTTAACTGCTTCATTACTTAACTCCGCCTGATGCTGCTATCCTTGCTCCTTGTCAATGTTTCAGTGTTGGATCTGAGCTTCTCCTGATTGTTCCTGTGACCTGCTGCTCTGTATAGCTAAGTGCTTTTTGTTTTTTTGTTGCTTTTTTTCTGTCCAGCTTGTCTTTTGTTTTGCTGGAAGCTCTGAGACGCAAAGGGTGTACCGCTGTGCCGTTAGTTCGGCACGGTGGTTTTTTTTTGCCCCCTTTGCGTGGTTTTGCTTTAGGGTTTTTTGTAGACTGCAAAGTTCGCTTTACTGTCCTCGCTCTGTCCTAGAATATCGGGCCCCACTTTGCTGAATCTATTTCATCCCTACGTTTTGTCTTTTCATCTTACTCACAGTCATTATATGTGGGGGCTGCCTTTTCCTTTGGGGAATTTCTCTGGGGCAAGTCAGGCCTATTTTTCTATCTTCAGGCTAGCTAGTTTCTTAGGCTGTGCCGAGTTGCCTAGGTAGTTGTTAGGCGCAATCCACAGCCGCTTTTAGTTGTGTTTAGGATAGGATCAGGTGTGCAGTCTACAGAGTTTCCACGTCTCAGAGCTCGTTCTTGTATTTTTGGGTATTTGTCAGATCACTGTGTGCGCTCTGATCGCTAAGCACACTGTGTTTCTGGATTGCCTTCATAACACCTGTCATTAGCAAACATAACAGGGAAGGCCCCCGGCCCTGATGGGCTCACGGCCATATATTACCAAAAATTTACAGAAATTCTCTCACCTTATATCAAAAAATTTGGAGATGCTCTCCTTCACGGCTCAAAAATGCCGCCGGAGTTCCTAGTTTCTCATGTTACGGTTCTACCCAAGCCAAAAAAAGACCATTTATTGACCAAAAACTTTAGGCCTATTTCATTATTAAACTTGGATTTAAAAATATTCACTGCAATTATTACAAGTAGAATAAATCACATACTGCCCTCTCTAATTCACAGAGATCAGGTAGGGTTCATACCGTCTAGGCAGGCCCCGGATAATATAAGACGTAATATTAACCTTATTCACACGGCAAATTCTCGCAAGGAACAACTTTTAATATTAGCCTTGGATATTGAGAAGGCATTCGACTTGCTCTCCTGGAATTACCTCTTCCATGTCCTTTCTAAATTTGGTTTCACTCGGGAGTTCGTAGAATGTATTAAATTACGTTATGATTACCCCAAAGCATATTTAAAACTCCCAACATTAAAGCCTTCACCCATATCTATCCAACGTGGTACCAGACAGGGATGCCCTCTCTCCCCGGCGCTATTTGCTCTAGCCATGGAGCCTTTGGCAGAAGCCATTAGAACAAATCAGAAAATCACTGGGTTGTCTAATCTAGGCGAACAATATAAACTAAGCTTGTTCGCAGATGACCTCCTGTTGGCTATTACCAACCCTCATATAACGATCCCCAATCTCCTTTCTCTACTCCATACATTTGAAGACATCTCAGGACTTAAAATTAATATAGATAAATCGGAAGCTCTTTTTCTCAATACTAGTAAAGCTGTACAGGATACTATCACTTCCCAATTTAAATTTACAAAGAGGGACAACTACCTAACCTACTTGGGAATAAATATTACAACAAATAGGGCGACCCTTTACAAGTGGAACTACACGCCACTTATACAGAATCTCCACACTGACTTGTCCAGATGGGCATCACTGAACCTATCTTGGCTGGGTAGAATCCATACTGTAAAAATGGTGACTCTTCCTCGGTTTTTGTACCTTTTTAGATCCCTCCCAATACCGATCTCAGCTAAAACTTTTGCAGGCCTCCACGCTACGATCTCTAAATTCGTATGGCAGAACAAAAGGGCCAGAATCCCCCAAAAATTAATGTTCTTCCACAGAAGACATGGTGGAGTTTCGCTCCCAAATCTATCCCTTTACTACAAAGCAGCACAAATAGTACAACTAACGAATATCTGCGCCCAAAATAACAAACCAAGGTGGGTTCACTTGGAGTCACATCTTATTAAGCCGCTTTCATTACCAGGCCTAATGTGGTCTACGGGAAAAATCCCCAAAGAACTTTTTATAACAGCTCCTTATACAGCCCACTCTTTCAGTTTATGGAGAAGAGTTAGATTCAAACACTCGTTGCAATCTGATCCCTCACCTTTGACCTCTATATTAGGTAACCCGATGTTTACACCTGGTCTCGATCCACATTTATATACATGGTGGATATTGAGGGGGATTACCACAATTAAGCACCTATGCAACCCTTTCAATGTCCTGATGGATAGAGCAGAGTTCATAAGGAAGTTTGAACCCCCGATTAGAGAAACAATGCACATCAATCAGGTCTTACATTTTGCAGGTGGTCTAACCCAAGGTAAATGTCCCGTTCCCGTCTCCGGGTATGAACAAAAGTGCCTTTCCGATCCAATGGGAAGAGGGACGATATCTTTGCTTTACTCAATTATAAACCCACCCTATGATCAGGAGAAATTGGGATTCATGAGACGGTGGGAGGAGGAGTTGGGTGTCGAGCTGCCGGTGGAGGCTTGGAGGAGGTGCAGCCACCAATCATCATTAGTAGAAACCTCGATCAAGGTCCTTCATAGGACATATCTTGTGCCCACTAAACTCCATAGCATATTCCCGAATGTCTCAGAATTATGCTTTCGGGGATGTAACTTACCTGGGGATATGAAACATATATGGTGGACGTGCCCAGTGGTGTCCAACTTATGGCAACAGATAAATCTGCTAGTAGACCAATTGGCTGGGAGAAAAACCAATTTGGATGCCTCTGTTTTTCTGCTTGGGGCGAGACACCCGACTCTTCCTAAAAACCTATTTAAGTTGGTTACCTTTCTTTTTATGGCTACTAAAATACACATTGCTTCGAAATGGAGGTCTCCCACATTGTCGCTACGAATGGTCAAGGAAAGGATGACTAACATCATGTTTTATGAACGCATTGAGGCTACTAGAAATGATATGTGGGATCAGTTTTTTAAGATATGGAGCCCATGGATGGACTTGCAGCCTAATTTACTCCTGAGTCGGACTCTACGTCTGTCCCCATAGTGATTCGATCTGTGGGGACAAAGTTTGTTACAAATTAAAATGTAAATGCAGACCCCCTTACCCTCCATGTTTATTCCTTGTGTTGTCTTTGTAGTGTCCCCCCTTACATGCATGATAGGTATGTGTTCTTTTATTTCTCGTTAATAGACTCCCCTGCGAGGGAGCATACTCACATTTAAACTACGTTTTATAATTGTTGAATGTTGAAATTTCAAAAAACTTTTTGAAACTAAAATGAGTCACGGCTTCTGATTGGTCGAGTGCCGCTCATGTGACCGCCATGCGAGCAATGACAAGCCGCGACGTCATTCTCAGGTCCTGAATTTCTAGAATGAGGAGTTTAGGGCCTGAGAATGACGTCGCAGCTTGTGATTGGTTGCGTGGCGGTCACATGAGCGGCACGCATCCAATCAGAAGCCGTGACATCATGGAAGGCTCTAAACGCGCTCATTTTAAGCAAAGAAGGCTGCCGGTTACCAGTGGTGATGTCCAGGGGCCTCCGGAGAGGTAAGTATATCAATATTTTTTATTTGAATTCTTTATTTTACACATTAATATGGATCCGATACCAATTCCCGATACCACAAAAGTATCGGAACTCAGTATCGGAATTCCGATACCGCAAGTATCGGCCGATACCCGATACTTGCGGTATCGGAATGCTCAACACTAGTCTTGATAAAAAACAGTGGACCTACACCACCACATGACATGGTTCTCCAAACCATCACTGATTGTGGAGCCTTCACACTGGACCTCCAGCAGCTTGGATTGTGGCCTCCACTCTTCCTCCAGACCCTGGGACCTTGATTTCCCAATAAAAAGCAAAATGTGCTTTCATCTGAAAACAACACCTTGGACCACTGAGTAACAGTCCAGTTCTTTTTTTTCCCTTGGCCCAGGTAAGATGCCTCTGGTGGTGTCTATTGGTCATGAGTGGCTTGATACAAGGAATTTGACACTTGTCGCCCATGTCCTGGAGACGTCTGTGTGTGGAGGCTTTTGAAGCAATGACTCCAGCAGCGTCCACTTCTTGTGAATCTTCCACAAACTCTTTTATTGCCTTTTCTTAACAATCCTTTCAAGGTTGCAGTTATCCCGGTTGCTTGTGCACCTTTTTCTACCACACACTTTCCTTCCACTCAACTTTCCATTAAAATGCTTGGATACAACACTCTGTAAACAGCCAGCAAGGACCTTTTGTGGCTTACCCTCCTTGTGGAGTACGTCAATGACTGCCTTCTGAAGATCTGTCAAGTCAGCAGTATTCCCCATGAGCCTGCTGAAAAAGACTAGGGACTTTTTAGAAGCTCAGAAAGCCTTTACAGGTGTTTTTTTGTTAATTATTCTAATTTACTGAGATAGTGACTTTTGAGTTTTCATTGGCTGTAAAACATAATTATCAACAAAAATAAACACGTGAAATAGATCACTCTATTTGTAATGACTCTATATAATATATGAGTTTTACTGTTTGTATTTAACAACTTAAATAATTTATCTTTTTGATAATATTCTAATTTTGTCAGAAGCAGCTGCATCTACATAGAGACCAGAACACAAAAAAGACAATCATATTGAGGAAAATATCTTTGTTTGAAATTGAATTTCTTGGTACAATCAGCACAATTTGGGGAATTTGAGTCTCTTAAGATCTGCTCATCTCTAATTATAACTTGGTTCACATGGTTTTAATGTGAAAAACAGAACAAAAATTCTGCACACTTTAACAGATGCGCTGTCATGATTTTAGGGACTTTTTGGCTCAAAGTCAAAGTGTACTGGCAGCAATGGTGCTGGATAACTCTCCCCGCTGGTGCAATGTGGCGACAAGAGGTCAACATAAGGTCTTTTTCCCTAATGAAGATGAGAATAACACTAGTTGCCGTGTCTTGGCATGAGCTTATAGACTGATTAAAATATTAACTTAAAATCTCATATACATGTTTATTTTTAAGATCATTGAGCTGCAGTGGATAATACATGATACAGTAAAGACCAAAAGTTTGGACACACCTTCTCATTTAAAGATTTTTCTGTATTTTCATGACTATGAAAATTGTATATTCACACTGAAGGCATCAAAACTATGAATTAACACATGTGGAATTATATACTTAACAAAAAGTGTGAAACAACTGAAATTATGTCTTATACATAATACATGTACGCTCTTCAAAGTAGCCACCTTTTGCTTTGATGACTGCTTTGCACACTCTCGGCATTCTCTTGATGAGCTTCAAGAGGTAGTCACCGGGAATGGTTTTCACTTCACAGGTGTGCCCTGTCAGGTTTAATAAGTAGGATTTCTTGCCTTATGAATGGGGTTGGGACCATCAGTTGTGTTGTGCAGAAGTCTGGTGGATACACAGCTGATAGTCCTACTGAATAGACTGTTAGAATTTGTATTATGGCAAGAAAAAAGCAGCTAAGTAAAAAAAAACGAGTGGCCATCATTACTTTAAGAAATGAAGGTCAGTCAGTCCGAAAAATTGGGAAAACTTTGAAAGTGTCCCCAAGTGCAGTTGCAAAAACCATCAAGCGCTACAAAGAAACTGGCTCACATGAGGACCGCCCCAGGAAAGGAAGACCAAGAGTCACCTCTGCTTCTGAGCATACGTTTTGTCCGAGTCACCAGCCTCAGAAATCGCAGGTTAACAGCAGCTCAGATTAGAGACCAGGTCAATGCCACACAGATTTCTAGCAGCAGACACATCTCTACAACAACTGTTAAGAGGAGACTTTGTGCAGCAGGCCTTCATGGTAAAATAGCTGCTAGGAAACCACTGCTAAGGACAGGCAACAAGCAGAAGAGACTTGTTTGGGCTAAAGAACACAAGGAATGGACATTAGACCAGTTGAAATCTGTGCTTTGGTCTGATGAGTCCAAATTTGAGATCTTTGGTTCCAACCACTGTGTCTTTGTGCGACACAGAAAAGGTGAACGGATGGACTCTACATGCCTGGTTCCCACCATGAAGCATGGAGGAGGAGGTGTGATGGTGTGGGGTGCTTTGCTGGTGACACTGTTGGAGATTCATTCAAAATTGAAGGCATACTGAACCAGCATGGCTACCACAGCATCTTGAAGAGGCATGCTATTCCATCTGGTTTGGGTTTAGTTGGACCATCATTTATTTTTCAACAAGACAATGACCCCAAAACACCTCCAGGCTGTGTAAGGGCTATTTGACCAAGAAGGAGAGTGATGGGGTGCTACGCTAGATGACCTGGCCTCCACAGTCACCAGACCTGAACCCAATCGAGATGGTTTGGGGTGAGCTGGACCGAGAGTGAAGGCCAAAGGGCCAACAAGTGCTAAGCATCTCTGGAAACTCCTTCGAGATTGTTGGAAGACCATTCCCGGTGGCTACCTCTTGAAGCTCATCAAGAGAATGCCAAGAGTGTGCAAAGCAGTCATCAAAGCAAAAGGTGGCTACTTTGAAGAACCTAGAATATAAGACATATATCTTCATTTGTTTCACACTTTTTTGTTAAGTATATAATTCCACATGTCTTAATTCATAGTTTTGATGCCTTCAGTGTGAATGTACAATTTTCATAGTCATTAAAATGCAGAAAAATCTTTAAATGAGAAGGTGTGTCCAAACTTTTGGTCTGTACTGTATATAAATTGAATATATTATGGATAACATTTAGTATTATGCCCTTTATCTCTACATTTGTAGTACATTATCAATTTTATTTTCCCCAAGAAAAAAAGAAAAAATAGAAGTTTACAAGTGTAAAAGCAAAATAAAAATTCTTAAAGCAAAAAGGCCAAACCTACAGTATGCTACTAAGAATAAACTGACCAAAAAGTAGAAAAAAATGGAAATATATTTTCTTTATTAACAGCTATCATTTTGCCATAGTGCTTTTTCTTACAAAAAAATAGACAATAAGAATTTATCAGAAAGCAAAAAAAAATTCTTATGTTTCCCTGCATATAGAGCTTACCACGAGTTTTCTCCTCAATCAATAATTCTGCATAGCTCCATATAAAAATAATTATCTCTATATCACGTTTGTCCTTTTTGTGTCCGTACTGAAGTGTCGTCCTTTTTTTGGCATTTAAATACGTGTGACCAGCAATTTACAAAAGTATTCTAAGAGTGATGCCTTTATTGGCTAATCAGAAGAATGATGTTTGCAAGCTTTGATAGCAGAGAGGCTCCTTCTTCAGGCTTCTTACAAATCAACCGGCCTGAAGAAGGAGCCTCCATGCTCTAAATGCTGGTTATCCAAAGGCATAACCTTTAGAATACTTCTTGTAATTTTTTGGGCATCTAAGAATTTACATTGCTCTTTCTGGCTATCACAGTCCCACAATATATTTTTTTATTGTACGTCATTTTTTTTTTTGTGAGGTAGTTAAGTAATTAATTAGGATAAAAAAATAAATGGGAGACTTACACATAACATTGAACACACACAAATCAACCACACAAATTATCTAATGTTTTTTCAGTTTTGAGATACAGATTCTCACATAATTTACCTCCAACAGGAACCTTTTATTGTTTAAATTGTTTTTCTCAGAAAACCCAAAAATTAGTATACAATTCACAGAAACATATAGGCATGTTCTACTACATTTTCCTATTTTGATTTTTTTACTTACTGTGTGCAGATTATTTTGGGGAATATTTCTTTTATATAATACAGTTGCTTTGCACATGGATGTACGGTGAAGATTCCTCCTATAATAATGTCTCCATCGTGAGAATATTTATATTCGAATGTATAGTCCTTCATTGTTAGACGACATCCAGGAGCCGAGGTCTGAGCAGAGCAAAAAATCAAGCGGAAGAGGAATATCCAGCAGAGCTTCAGTGGAAGATCCCATACAATGTAACGGGACATCAGAAGATTGGTGAAGACTCGTCTCTGTGTTCCCAAATTACAGATGGAAATCTTTGCTGGAAGGATGAGGATCGCACTGACAATGCCAGGATGAGGGCTTTATATCTTCTTTCAAGTCATATTTTAAGCTTGATGTATAAAATTGTAATTATAAAAAAAAAGTTAAAGTAGGAATAAAATAAGGTCAGTCACAGGTGTGAGGGAAATGTTAGAATTGTATATGTCATAAATAAAATATGAAAAGCAACAGCCAATGAGTTACGATAGAGGTCTCTAAGTCTTTGTACTTTGATGAGAGCTGGGGTCTTATGTTTGGTATCAGTCATTCAGAAGATCAACCGATGTCCACATTTAAAACCCTGCTGTTGTCTTCGGTCAAAAACGACCGACCTTGAACTTCAATATTCTTTAAAATATTCAAGATGCGGCTCTGAAACCCGTGGCCGACCGACCCATCCTCATTTAAGTCAATCAACCACTAGTTTCAGAACCGCATCTTGAACACCCCCCAAAAATACCAAAGTTCAAAATCGGTCTCCCCAGACCGAAGACAACAGCAGGGTTTTAAGAACAATGGCCTTTTTATGTCACATTCACAGTCTCCAAGATATCATGTGGAAGCAGCACAGTTACTATGGGGATTTATGTAACAGGTTTAATATGAATAAAGTGCCTCTTCTCCAACTCCCATTAACAGCTCATTTGGCCGTGCGGAGCATAGGCAGGGGCGGATTCTAAATTATTGAATTACTCATTATATTTGTACTTGATCAAAATTCTGCTTTCTTCTCATCACTCCTGTCAGATACATTATTCCTATTGCAATTCATTAAAAGAAAAATACTCTAAATAAACTGTGCATTAAGATTTTTTTTTTATTGAAATTGTAGAAACTGGACAACATACATTTTCAGGCTCTCTCCTACTCAGGCATCAACTCTAATATTAATGCCTTCCACTGCAGTTACATTTCTAAATAGAAGACCCTTTAGTCAAAGACATTTGGAACAATTGTAAAACAGGTTACAAATTTTGAGATTTCGAAAGAAAGTGGAAACATCGCACAAAACTTCAACTACTACAGTGCATCAGCCATACTATCTCATCATGGGGCTAACCAAATACCACCATGCAAAATCCATAACCCAACATATCTCGTCATAAGGATGCATACCATAGTTCAGCGCAAATTCCTTTCCAGAGGACATATAGAATTATTGCAGAGCAGCACAAAATAATTCCACAGTAGCATTAAGCATCCCAATGTATTTCTGAAACGTGGGTAGCACTGTATAAGATCGTGTTTACATCTATGTTGGAGGCATTTGACAAAAAGTAGCCATGACCATCTTGGTGGGATTATAATAATAATAATCTTTATATAGGGCTAGCATATTCCACATCGCTTTACAGTTTGCACACATTATCATCACTGTCCCCGACCGGGGCTCACAATCTAAATTCCCTATCAGTATGTCTTTGGAATGTGGGAGGAAACTGGAGGACACGGAGGAAACCCACGCAAACATGTGAGAACATACAAACTCTTTGCAGATGTCGTCCTTGGTGGGGTTTGAACCCAGGACTCCAGCGCTGCAAGGCTGCTGTGCTATCCACTGCACCACCGTTCTGCCCCTGATTTTATAAGTCATATAAGTCAATAGTGTTGGTTGTTGCCTTTAGTGTTCGTCATGTGGAGGATTCAACATTGCATTTTCATTTTCATTAAAACCAGAAACCAAAATGCAGTTGTGAGAAAAGCCTAATCTGGTTGTATTGAAAGATAATGTCCGCCTATCACCAATGCCCAATTTTTTCTCTTTTAACAACAGTGTCCAAATATTCTTTTTGGTCCAGAATGAAAAATGAATATTACAGCCACTGAAGTACAGTGAATGTAATACATCTACACACTACATCTACATACATCTAATACATCTGCACACTTAAAAGGCATGGTTTTTGTCTTGTAAAAAATCATTTTTGGATATTATTATATCACCAATAATCTGAGCAAAACCCTTTTAGATATAAGCTGAAATAATTTTTTGGGGGAAATACAAATTGCAAAATTTAAATAAAGCGGTCGCATAAGTGTGAATACACTATTATGATTGTTACCATCCACCTCTCCTGTCTCCCCTTTTCCTCATAGTTTGTAAGTTTGCGAGCAGCAGGGCCCTCATTCCTCTTGCTATCTATTTTGAACTGTCATTTCTGCCAATGATTTCTCCCAATTCCCCAACGAATCCAGTTCAAACTACTAACACTGATCTACAAAGCCATCCACAACCTGTCCCCTCTCTATATCTCTGAACTAATCTCCCAATATCTTCCCTCACGTAATCTCCGATCCTCCCAAGACCTCCTACTCTCCTCCACACTTATTCGTTCCTCACACAACCGCCTCCAAGATTTCTCCCGAATATCCCCCATCCTCTTGAATTCCATGTCTCAACACGTCCGATTATCCATCGCCCTCGGATCCTTCAGACGGAACCTGAAAACCCATCTCTTCAGGAAAGCCTACATCCTACAATAACCAAGCCGCCGCCTCACCGCCGCCAGAGCCGCCGCCTCACACCTACCTTATATCTCTTCCCCACTATCCCATAGAATGTAAGTCCGCAAGGACAGGGTCCTCTCCCCTCTGTACCAGTCCGTCACTATAAACCTGTTTACTGTAAACGATATCTATAACCCTGTATGTAACTCCTTTCTCATGTACAGCACCATGGAATTAATGGTGCTATATAAATAAATAATAATAATAATAATTTCTGTTATGCTGTAATGTCTATTGTCTGTACAAGTCCTCTCTATAATTTGTAAAGCGCTGCGGAATATGTTGGCGGTATATAAATAAAATTATTATTATTATTATTATTATTGGAGTTGTGGTTGCGTTCAGCATTTGCCAATCCCATTTAAACTCTTATTAAATAGCAGTCAGCACAGAGATGTCATCATTTACAGGGATTCTGATAAACCCCATAGAAAGTTTAGCTGGTCTAGTTGGATTTTCCTGATATTTTCTTGATTGCAATTTACAGCAAAAGCCACGGTCTATAAACAGCTCAAAACACAACAAAGGGATCTCAATGTTGAAAGTTATCACAAGGGTACAAATTTTTTTCCAAGGCAGTTGACGGTGAATTCAGTCCTCAAAAAGCGGCTTGAATTTTGCACAACACAGACATTACCTAGAGCTGATTTCCCTCAAAACTTGACGAAAATACAAGAAGAAAATTGGCCCAGGAAACTGCCAAGAAACTTACAGCAACATTAAAGGAGCTGCAGGAATTGATGGTAAGTAGTGATGGGTTAATATGCCAGTTACTTGAGATTTCCTGAGCATGCTCAGATGTTCTCCGAGTATTTGGGCGTGTTGAGAGATTTAGTTTGTGTCACTGCAGCTGCATGATTTGCGTCTGCTAGACAGCCTGAATATATGTGGGGATTCCCTAACAAACAGTCAATCCCTGCATGTATTAGGCTTTCTAGCAGCCGCAAATCGTGCAGCTGCAGCGAAATAAACTAAATCTCCAAGCATGCCCAAATACTCGGAGAACATCTGAGCATGCACAGGAAATCTTGAGTAACGAGCATACTTGCCAATCACTAATGGCGAGTACTAGATGAGACAGCATTGTGACAACATTCTCCCATATTCTTAATGTGTAAGGCATGTAAAGTAAGATGACAAAACAGAATGCTTTCCTTACTAAAAATAGCATCCAGGCCTGACTATATGAAGCATAGTGGAGGCAACATTGTGCTAAAGAGCTAATTTTTAACATCTGGAGCCAGGGTTTTAGTCAAGATGGAAACAATTATCAACAGTTCCAAATACAAGTCAATTTTGCAACTAAACCTTAAGTCTACGCTAAAAAGCTGAAGATGTAGAGGACCTTTGGCACAACATTGACCATAAACGTACTTCCAAATAATAAAAAGATTTGCTTTGACAGAAGAAAAAAGAAGTTTTGGAATTGTCAAGCCAAAGCACAGATGTGAAACCAATTGGAAGTCTGTTGGTTAGCCTGAATAGGACGTTGTACACAGGAGATGCCCTTGTAATCTGAAATATTTGCAAAGCTCAAAAATGTATACCAACTTAAATCAAGCTCAATTTCTGTGTTTTTTTTGTTAGTATTTTTCCATTCTGTGGAAGCTGGGTTGTTGTCTCCCTCTCTCCTGAGCTGGAAATAGCATTTCAAGGCTTCCATGGACTTGTGTCCGCAGGTCGAGACCAGGTCTTTTTGTCTGCCCTTATTCACACACTGAGGTCAACTCTGACACATGGTAAGATTTTTAATATTAGACAGCGTAGAACCGTCCCGATCATGTTCTCCTTGTCGATGGTGGGATAGCTTTTAAGCTGTTTTTTTTATTAAAAGCAGTATTACAAAGAACCCTGTGTTATTTAAATGCATTTTTGCTCTATACTTATTTAGTTACAGGAGCGTTTATGTTTATTTTGCTTCTTATAGGTTTTGTATGCTTAATGGCCAAAGAGAACATGCGTTTATGTGCTGTATATATGCCAACTTAAATCAAGCTCAATTTTTTTTCTTGGTATTCGATGTGTATATGGGCTAGGTGTTAGTGTGAATGAAAGCTCAACTGAAAAAACACCATCTTATCCTATTTAAAGACCATTGACTGCCCTCGTCTACTGTATTCTCACCTATCCCTTGTAGATTGCGAGCGTTCACGGGCAGGGTCCTCTCTCCTCCTGTACCAGTTATGACTTGTATTGTTTAAGATTATTGTACTTGTTTTTATTATCTATACCCCTCCTCACATGTAAAGCGCCATGGAATAAATGGCGCTATAAGAATAAATAATAATAATAATAATCTGTTACTGGCTCGCCTACTTGATTCTCTTTGACAGCTGCAGAGCAGTGCACTTGATTGGATGAGGCTCAGAAAGAGTATGTGCCTCAGCGGATGGCAAGTGCTACATCAAGTGGCCTATCCCCCTCTTCCTCCACCTTAACATCACACACAGTACAATCTTCATAGGTGGCACCCCAATAAACCTTGTTTCTCCTCGATCAAATATTTCTAAATGCCTAACTGACTAAGGGGAACCTCAGATGGGCCATTCTGAAAAGTTGTTCACACATTGTATTCCATGGGCAACAGAGATCTGCTTCAAAGAATCACATAATACAAAGGAGAAAATCCTCTGCATCAATGCACAAAACACAAAATGTTTTCATGTTGGATCCAGGAACAGACAATGTAGAATCCAAGCAGAATCCAGACCCTCTAAACCAGGTGGTAACCACTAAGGGTGGTGATCTTGATTAGAATCAGATTTCAGAGACGTACACGGACGGTACTGTGGTGTCAAGGCAGGAAGAGGAGGCAGGTGACTGTGAGAACAGAGAAGATGACAATAAGGTTATAGATCCCACTTGGTGTGCATCCAGAAGTACGCAGAGGAGGAGGAGGTAGATGAGGAGATTACGTTTCTGCTATCCTCAAAGACACAAAGAGATACAACCAAGACAACTCACGCTGTGGCCAGCACCGGTCACAAATGTGCAGTTCGCAGAGGTGGCAAGTGTTGCCTAGCCTGGGACTTTTATAAGACCGCAAAGGAAAACCTGACACATGTTATTTGTGAAATTTGCAACAAAAAAAACCTCGGAGACAAAAATTGCTATAATTTGACAACTAAATGCATGAATCGCCTAAATGTGTGAATCTCTTCGCGCTAAAATACAGACTAGCAGGCATCGCCAACAAATGGCCATCCCATCAACCCAATCTGCTGCATCTTCCTCCTCCGTCACCATTCCAAGTGTTCACCCCCAGGTGTCCAACCACAGAAATTGCAATTGTTTACCCACTACAGTTGGGTTGAGTGAGAGTGCCCAAATTATCATACCCTCTCCTACCATGCAAACTTTGAAAAGGAACCAGAAGAACCTCATCTTCCAACAAGCCTGCAACCTGCACTAACCATTGCTCTGCCATACCTCTGCTCAAGCAGCTCTACCCTCACGTATTTCATCCTCACTTATCCTTTGTAGACTGTGATCCCTCACAGGCAGGGTCTTCTCTCCGTCGGGACCAGTCAATGACTGGTATTGTGTAAGATTATTGTACTCGTTTTTATTATGTATACCCATTTTCACAAGTAAAGCGCATGGAATAAATGGCGTTATAATAATAATTAATAATAATAATAATAATACTCCTGTGTGGCTGAAAGGGAGTCGAGTAGACTGTACAGTAACAGAAGTTTTCAAAAACTGTGCAATTATGCGATGTCTACTCTGAAGAAATTGATGCCACTTTAGTCGAAATAATTTTGGCAAATGCTTCTACTCCAAGTTGAGTCTCCTTCATGTTGGTTGCTTGTAGCGGTAGAGCTCCATGACGGGCAGGCCTGCACTTACTTTCAGTCTTCCACCTGTGTTACCATCCTTAAATTTTTGTAACAATAATAGACGATGAAGCTGATATTTGTGCCGCCTGACTGTGGCCGAGGATAAAAGCAGTTTAAGCTGTTGCATGTTGTATCAGGACTCCCAGCGAAGCAGGCTGCTGCACCATTATCAAATTTCTACTGCGGGTAAATTGATGCCACTTCTCCTGGAGTCTGCCCCTAATTTTGGGAAATGTTTGGACTCCAGATTGTGACGTTTTACCCAGGAGGGTTCCCTGGATATGGAACGAGCGCCTGAATGAGAGAGTGCTGTCGGTCACCTGTATTTTCTGTTTGCTGGACTCCATGTTGGGTCTCCTTCATGTGCTGCCTGAATTTTGGCAGGGCTGTCAGTCCACCTGTTACTGATCAATGTTTCAGCTAGAAATGCAGGTCCGAGCCTTTTCCCAGACCCTGTCCCATGCATTCAAGCTGCACAATTATACTATTTCCTGTTTTAGCAGCTTTTTGGTACCCCTGAAGGTGTTGTCTATGTGTTTGGTTTTGCCTTCCATTGAATTCAATGGGAATCGGACATGTTCGACGAACTGTTCAGCGAACATCTGGAAATTCGCCAAATCTGAACCGAACCTTGAAAGGATTGCTCATCTCTAATTATTAACCTTCATTTCATGCTTTGGCTCAACAAAAGGTAAAGGTCTCCGTGTATCATTAAAGCGCTCCAATTTGTACATGGCGCACTTTGTAATATTTTGATTGACAATGCTCATGCAAGCACCACCTAAACTTAATCTGCACCTCTGCGTGGACACTGCAGGAGCCCAGCCATGCTCATATACTGTAGGCTCCCATCGCTGGCTAATTTCTATGGCAGCCAGGTGGTGCAGTAATGCAGACAGGAGCCAGCGATGAGAGTCCGCACTGATACTACATGGGCATGGCTGGGCTCCTGCAAGGTCCACGCAGAGGTGCAAAGCCACTGAGGAAGGTCTCACAGCATCTACTTGAGTCGTAATGGTGCTCTGAGCCTTTGGTCATGCCAAGGATATACTAAAGAATCCTCATTTGCAAACAAAATAAATCATTTTTAGGTAACTAAAAAATAAAGTATTTAATGCAAGCATATTACGGGGCTATTTCATTACAGACTTTCATAAAATGCTTCATTAACCCCTTCATGACCTTGGGATTTTCCGTTTGTCCGTGTTGGTTTTTTGCTCCCCTCTTTCCCAGAGCTATAACTTTTTTATTTTTCCGTCAATATGGCCATGTGAGGGCTTATTTTTTGTGAAACAAGTTGTACATTTGAATGACATAATTGGTTTTACCATGTCGTGTACTAGAAAATGAGAAAAAACTCCAAGTGCGGTGAAATCGCAAAAAAATTGCAATCCTACACTGGTTTTTTGTTTGGCTTTTTTACTAGGTTCACTAAATGCTAAAACTGACCTGACATTATGATTGTCCAGGTCATTACGAGTTCATAGACACCAAACATGTCTAGGATCTCTGTTATCTAAATGGTGAAAAAAAATTCCAAACTTTGATTAAAAAAAAAAAATTACGCCATTTTCCGATACCTGTAGCGTCTCTATTTTACGTGATCTGGGATCGGTTGAGAGCTTATTTTTTGCACTGCAATCTGATGTTTTTATTGATACCATATTTGTGCAGATATGTTCTTTTGGTCGCCCGTTATTGCATATTAATGTAATTTCGCAGTGACCAAAAAAACGTAAATCTGGAGTTTCAATTTTTTTTCTCACTACGCCATTTAGCGATCAGGTTAATCCTTTTTTTATTGATAGATCGGGCGATTCTGAACGCGGCAATACCAAATATGTATAGGTTTTATTTTTTTTATTGTTTTATTTTGAATGGGGCGAAAGGGGGGTGATTTAAGCTTTTATATTTTTTTTATTTTTTTCACATTTTGTTAAACTTTTTTTTTTTACTTTTGCCATGCTTCAATAGCCTCCACGGGAGACCAGAAGCTGGCACAACTGGATCGGCTCTGCTACATGGGAGCGATCACTCCTATGTAGCTTAATTCCTGCATTGCTATGAGCGCCGACCACAGGGTGGCGCTCATAGCAATCCGGCATCAGCAACCATAGAGGTCTCAAGGACCTCTATGGTTACTATGCAGATGCATCGCTGACCCCCCGATCATGTGACGGGGGACGGCGATGCGCACACTTTCGGCTCGATGGCCGGAAGTGCCGGTTAAATGCAGTTTTCAGCAACTAGTTAATAGAGGCGGATGGATTGCAATTCCACCCATCGCTATTGCGAGCACATGTCAGCTGTTCAAAACAGCTGACATGTCCCGGCTTTGATGCGGGCTCACCGCCGGAGCCCGCATCAAAGCGGGGGTTCTGACCTCGGATGTCCGAGTTCAGAAAGGGGTTAATAAAATAATAATTTGTATTTATTTAGTGCTAACATATTCCGCAACACTTTACATTATAGACGGGACTTGTACAGACAACAGACATTACAGCATAACAATAAACACAGATCAAAATAGATACCAAGAGGAATGAGTGCCCTGCTGCTCGCAAGCTTATGTGACGCCCAGGAGACCGGGATACCCAGCACCGGACCAATGGAGTCTGTCTCTTGAGGGGGATGTCACGGGTGGCTTGACCCGGTGCTGTGGCCTCAGGCAATGCACAGTGTAAGGGGTATCATGAGGGGACAGGCACTTACTTGATCAGCAGCAGGTTCTCCCAGCGGTGACGATCCCGATCCTGGATAGATGGCTATTGTCCAAATGAAAGACTGAGGCACTGAAACGTTTAACCAGTTTACTTTAACATAAAAGGGTTTACAACCAGTCCTGTCACCGGAGTCTGTATGGGAACTCTGAGTTACTTTGACCCTGCCGGGGTCTTCGCCTCTTATTGTGCGCAATTTCTGTGTGGCCCTGCTGCTGTATGTGAACTGGCTGCCGGCCCAATCTGTCCCCTCCGGGTCCTGGTTCGACGGGCAACCCGAGTCCTTTTATCGGTTTACCCCCTCTGGGAGTACCGCTGAACTCTGTGTCTGTTGCTGCGTCCGGCCCTAGTGAAGCTGATATCACCTCACGTTTTTCCGGTTGCTGTATTATATATAATGAATACAGCCACGGATCCGGTATCCGTCTTCGCGCCTGTTCTGGGTAGTGATTAATGCTACCCGGTTCTCACAATGTCCTTTTTCTCTATCCCTCTTCTTCTCAGGCCGGTGATTTAGGCCTGGTAACAGTCACAGGGCTGTTAGAGATTCAACTGTATGACCTCTCACTTTCAGCTCCTTGGCCCAACTGCCAGTTCTTCTCTCAGACCAGAATGGATCAAGGGGAGTCTCTGGAGCTCCCCCTTCTGGCCGGAGGTGGTAGTGCAGTCTTGCTATTTTAGTATTTGTACTTACTGTCAGTAACTATTTTTGTGGCAAATACCCCTAGGGGTGCCACATTCCCCCTTAGTTAAGAACAGTACTCCGGGACTGTGGGACAATAACATTTTGAAATAACAATTAATATGTACAGAGTCTTAAAAATGAAAAGTTACAAAAACCACTCAAGGAAACAAAAATAGAGTTCTGTAAAAAAGTCACTTCAAATAGCGTCCATTAATACAGTTCTATCCTTGAAGGTATTAGGAAAGGCACTGTACTTAGTGTCCAGGAATTTAGTTCCATTTTTCCAACGGAGTTATCAATATAAAGTCTAAAGAAAGTTCAAAAAGAGCAAAAAGCAAAGTTCAAAAAGCAGTCTTTCCGGAGCTTTGATTTAGTGCCTCCGGGCTGATAAAAAGTTCAAGAATATGCAATAAGTTCATACAGACAAGTCTCTGTAGGCACTGGGCTTAAACGTTGCAGACTGATAACAATGACTATACTACATTTTCTGTTTAACTATATACGGCATAACATATATACAATTCACATTATGAGCTTTATAGTTGGTAATCTGCATACCTGGCCGGTAATTGACCCTGGGTACTACGCTGTGATCTACGTAATAGCGGTATCTCTTCATGTGGTGTACTACTGTCTACTGCGGATGTAGTATCTGCCCGCTCTGCTAAAGATAATTCCATGACTATGGAGTTGGCAAGTCCACCGTGAATGGGATTACTCTGACCAGGAATCTGTTCTTCCTGGCCTGGAACCTCCTGTAGTACGGGGCCAGCCTCTTCCTGTCTTGGGACTTCTGGTATTGGGTTCGGTGTTGGGTAAAAGGCCACCATGGGAACCACTACTGCACCATGGTATGTTAGTAGGGTTTTGGGAAAGTCTCCTATACAGGTGTGATACACTTCCTCTTCTTTTTCCTTTACTGGTTGAACCTGTATGGGTTGAATAACTTCTGGTTCTGGCTGGACAACGTCTGGCTCTTTCAATGCTTCCGGACACAATTTAAGATTGTCTCTTGACACTAGTACAGATGTTAAGCCTCCGTTTTTGCTAATGAGACACATTTTAGGATTATCCACTCTTGTTGGTAAAACTGTGTAGGGTACGGCTTCCCACTGATTGTCCAGTTTATTGGTTCGACGATTTCTCTTGAGCACTTGGTCACCCGGTCTTAATGGGGTCGCTAGAGCATTCTGGTTGAAAGTTCGCTCTTGTCTTTCTCTAGTTTGCTGAAGGCTTCTTTCCACACTCTCTTGCACTTGGCGATACTGCTTTTGCCGTATGATATCCCAATTGGAGTCTTGAACTTCTGCGTCTGGTTTCAGAATTCCCATTTCTAGATCGATTGGTAATTGGCCGGGTCTTGCACGCATAAGGTAAGCTGGGGTGCAATTGGTGGAGCTCACCGGGACATGATTATACAGATCCACCAAGTCAGGCAATTTCTCTGGCCATTGATTCCTTTCTGTCTCAGGTAAAGTCTTTAGTAGGTCTATTACAATATGGTTCATCTTCTCGCATAAGCCGTTTGTTTGTGGATGATAGGCCGTCGTCCGGATCTTTTTGCAACCATACATATTACAGAATTCTCTGAAGATCTCTGATTCAAAGGCTGTACCTTGGTCGGTGAGAACCTGTTCTGGATATCCATGGGGTCTACAAAAGTACGTTTGGAATGCTTTGGCTGCTGTTTTTGCTGTCAGATCTTTTACGGGTACTTCTACCAAGAAACGTGAATAATGGTCCACGATGGTCAAGGCATAGACATAGCCGGACCGGCTTGGTGTCAACTTCACGTGGTCCATGGCTACAAGTTCAAGTGGTTGTTTGGTGATTATGGGCTGCAGTGGTGCTCTTTGGTTCTTTTGATCGTTTCTTCTGAGGTTGCACGGGCCACAATTTCTGCACCACTGTTCGATTGATTTTCTCATCCCGACCCAATAAAATCTTTCTCTTAGAAGTACTTCTAACTTTTTCCAACCGAAGTGACCAGCACCATTATGGTAAGCTTCGAGGACCATCTTCACATCTTGTTTAGGCACAATAATCTGCCAAACCAATTCATGTGTTTTCGGATTGGTGTATCTTCTACAGAGCTTCCCTTGATACAGGAACATTTTGCCTCTCTCTTTCCAGAGTTGATGCGTCTCTTCTGGGGCATCCTCATCGGGATATGCACTTTGCTCAGTCAACAGTTCCTTCACCAACTTCACAGCCGGATTGCTGTCTTGGGTGTCAGCCCATCTATGGTGTGCTAACGGATTAAAATTCACCTCTTGTTGTTTCTGATAGGTACTTGACTGATGATGTTTTGCCTTGGGACGATGGAAGGCTGGTAGTTCAATTTCTTCAAGCTCCCCCATTTCCTCTTCTACATCTCTCAAGTGTGGCATCCGGGATAGGGCATCGGCATTTCCATTCTTGCGACCTGCTCGATACTTGATTATGAAGTTGTAATTAGATAACCGGGCTATCCATCGCTGTTCTAACGCACCTAATTTGGCTGTGTCCAGGTGGGTCAATGGATTGTTGTCAGTATAGACAATAAATTCTGCAGCGGCCAGATAGTGTTTGAAACGCTCCGTCACAGCCCAAACTACTGCCAGTAGTTCCAATTTGAAGGAGCTGTAATTTTCTGAATTTCTTTCAGTAGGCCGGAGCTTTCTACTTGCAAAGGCGATGACTTTCTCCCGACCTTCTTGCTTTTGTGACAGCACCGCTCCTAGTCCCACATTACTGGCATCGGTGTAGAGGATGAAAGGTTGATGGTAATCTGGGTATGCCAGAACCTCTTCTCCAGTTAATGCCTTCTTTAGTTGTTCAAAGGAGTCTTCCCTTTCGTCGTTCCACTGAAAAGGAGGGTTTCGGTTTGAAGGTTTCTTCGTCTGCCCTACCAAGGTGTCTTGCAAGGGTGCTGCCAACTTGGTAAATCCTTTTATAAATCTGCGATAGTAACCCACCAATCCCAGGAATTGTCTCACTTCTTTTGCGCTGGTAGGTTTTGGCCAATCCCTTATGGCGCTTATTTTCTCGGGATCTGGTGCTACTCCCTCCGAACTCACGATGTGTCCCAGGTACTGTACCTTTGGCTTGAGAAGGTGACATTTGGATGGCTTGACTTTCATGCCATACCTGGATAAGGCTTCGAACACTTCTGCCAGGTCTATTAAGTGTTGTTCGTAAGTCTTTGAGTAGACGATCACATCATCTAGGTACAGGAGGACGGTCTTGAAGTTCTTGTGTCCGAGGCAGCATTCCATCAGCCGCTGGAAGGTACCGGATGCGTTGCAGAGTCCGAACGGCATGCGATTAAATTCACATAGACCCATTGGTGTGGTGAATGCCGTCTTTTCCTTATCTCTCTCAGCCACAGGGACTTGCCAATACCCGCTTGTTAAGTCTAAGGTGGAAAAATAATTAGCAGATTTCAAAGCAGTTAAGGACTCTTCTATCCTAGGCAAGGGGTAGGCGTCTTTATGGGTGATGTTATTAATCTTCCGGTAGTCTACGCACATTCTCATGGTTCCGTCCTTTTTTTTGACAATCACTAGAGGGGCCGCCCAGGGGCTACAGCTGTCTCTTATTACCCCGGCCTGTTTCATTTCCCTCAGCATATCTTTTGCACATTGATAGTGAGCGGGCGGTATGGGTCTATATCTTTCTTTTATTGGGGGATGGTCACCTGTGGGGATTGTGTGTTCTACCCCTTCTATCCGTCCGAAGTCCAATGGGTGTTTACTGAAGACTTGTTCATATTCCGTCACTAGCCTATACACCCCTTGTTTTTGATGGGTAGGTGTTGAATTTATGCCCACGTGTAGCTGTTGGCACCAATCCTCCATTTCTCCATCTGAGCCATTGCATTCCACCTGACAGGTTGGTTCTAAGGGCTCAATGGTTGTGATGGCATTGTTGTCAACAGTATATAGCTTTGCCATTGTAGCATACCTTGGCAAAGTGACCTCTTCCTCTCCACAGTTCAAAAGTCGTACCGGCACTCGTCCCCGGTGTACCTCGACTATCCCTCGTGCTGTGAGTATAGTGGGCCTGCTGTCGGTGTACACTGGTTCTATTAAGGCTTGATAATCTCGTCCCTTAGTACCAATGGCTGCTCTACACCATACCAGCATTTCTGTTTTTGGTGGGATTACAATAGACGTTGGATCACTTACCCTCACACTGCCGATTTCTCCACCTGCAACTTCTACCTGTTGCCTTAGCATCAATACTTTTATTTCCCTCCGGAGAACTCTCTGCTGGCAGGATTGGGCAGTTTCAGCAATTTGCTGTAAGATAGAAATGACTTCGGAAAAGCAGTTCTCTAACACATTCATGCCTATCAATACAGTTGGTTCACAGTTCCGCCGGTCAACATCAACAACAATTATACCCTGTTTCTTCAGTTCTACTTTACCAATCTTTATGGTCATCTCCCTGAATCCTAGTTTCGGTACCAACTTACCATTACTGGCCCATATATCTAGTTCAACATCAGAGGGCCCTTTATCAATATCTGCATCAGCCCAGTACCTCTTATAAAGGATATACGGTATAGATGAAATCTGGGAACCTGTGTCCAGCAAAGCGTTGAGGGGAATTCCGTCCAGCACGATAGGGATAATGGGTCGTCCTCCGATGTACCTGTCGTGCCAGGGTGTTGGGCCTTGAAAGTTCATTCCTGCGAAGCGGCCCGCATTCCCAGGGGATTCCCGTTTAAATTACAATCTCGTGCAAAGTGGCCCGGCTGCTGGCAACGGCGGCAAATGGGCTGTCCATCCGGTTGGTAGCGGTCGCGGGGTCGTCCTCTCCATGTCGGGTATCTCCGGGGTCTCATCCATGGAACATCCTCTCTACAGTTTGCCAACTCCATCTTGTGTCCTCTCATCTCCTGCATGGTTTTAGCCATTGAAGCAACAACATCAGCTAAAGAGTCAAGCTTTTGTTGAAGAGCCTCATTAGTACTGGGCCCCAGGGGCTTAGCAATGGCCCCGGACATAGCTGATGTCACTGGTACTCCATGTTGTTGAGGTGCCTCTGCCATGGGTTGCGCAGGATCCTGATCCCGAGGTGCCTCTGCCAGCTGGAGACGTATAGCGCTCTCCTTTAATTGGGCAAATGTCAATTCAGGGTTCTTAAAAACAAGCATGCTCACATGCCCCCGGTGAGAAGGGGTGTAGAGTCCCTCAATAAATTGATCTCTTAGCAGTTTATCCGCTCCGGTGTTAAAAATGGGTTCAGCCAGTGTAAGTGATTTAAGGGCTTCCTGCAGGTTTAAGGCAAAGTCTCTCACGCCCTCATTAGCTTTTTGTTTGCAATTAAAGAATCGTATTTTAGCTTTGCTGCTGGCCGTGGTTTCAAATGTAGCTTTTAACCCCTTCATGACCCAGCCTATTTTGACCTTAAAGACCTTGCCGTTTTTTGCAATTCTGACCAGTGTCCCTTCATGAGGTAATAACTCAGGAACGCTTCAATGGATCCTAGCGGTTCTAAGATTGTTTTTCGTGACATATTGGGCTTCATGTTAGTGGTAAATTTAGGTCAATAAATTCTGTGTTTATTTGTGATAAAAACGGAAATTTGGCGAAAATTTTGAAAATTTCGCAATTTTCACATTTTGAATTTTTATTCTGTTAAACCAGAGAGTTATGTGACACAAAATAGTTAATAAATAACATTTCCCACACGTCTACTTTACATCAGCACAATTTTGGAAACAAAATTTTTTTTTGCTAGGAAGTTATAAGGGTTAAAATTTGACCAGCGATTTCTCATTTTTACAACGAAATTTACAAAACCATTTTTTTTAGGGACCACCTCACATTTGAAGTCAGTTTGAGGGGTCTATATGGCTGAAAATACCCAAAAGTGACACCATTCTAAAAACTGCACCCCTCAAGGTGCACAAAACCACATTCAAGAAGTTTATTAACCCTTCAGGTGCTTCACAGCAGCAGAAGCAACATGGAAGGAAAAAATGAACATTTAACTTTTTAGTCACAAAAATGATTTTTCAGCAACAATTTTTTTATTTTCCCAATGGTAAAAGGAGAAACTGAACCACGTACGTTGTTGTCCAATTTGTCCTGAGTACGCTGATACCTCATATGTGGGGGTAAACCACTGTTTGGGCGCACGGCAGGGCTTGGAAGGGAAGGAGCGCCATTTGACTTTTTGAATGAAAAATTGGCTGCACTCTTTAGCGGACACCATGTCACATTTGGAGAGCCCCCGTGTGCCTAAAAATTGGAGCTCCCCCACAAGTGACCCCATTTTGGAAACTAGACGCCCCAAGGAACTTATCTAGATGCATAGTGAGCCCTTTAAACCCCCAGGTGCTTCACAAATTGATCCGTAAAAATGAAAAAGTACTTTTTTTTCACAAAAAAATTCTTTTAGCCTCAATTTTTTCATTTTCACATGGACAACAGGATAAAATGGATCCTAAAATTTGTTTGGCAATTTCTCCTGAGTACACCGATACTTCACATGTGGGGGTAAACCACTGTTTGGGCACATGGTAAGGCTCGGAAGGGAAGGAGCGCCATTTGACTTTTTGAATGAAAAATTATCTCCATCGATAGCGGACACCATGTCGCGTTTGGAGAGACCCTGTGTGCTTAAACATTGGAGCTCCCCCACAAGTGACCCCATTTTGGAAACTGGACCCCCCAAGGAACTTATCTAGATGCCTAGTGAGCACTTTAAACCCTCAGGTGCTTCACAAATTGATCCGTAAAAATGAAAAAGTACTTATTTTTCACAAAAAATTTATTTTCGCCTCAATTTTTTCATTTTCACATGGGCAATAGGATAAAATGGATCCTAAAATTTGTTGAGCAATTTCTCCCGAGTACGCCGATACCTCAAATGTGGGGGTAAACCACTGTTTGGGCACACAGCAGGGCTCGGAAGGGAAGGCGCGCCTTTTAACTTTTTGAATTGAAAATTAGCTCCAATTGTTAGCGGACACCATGTCGCATTTGGAGAGCCCCTGTGTGCCTATGCAATGGAGCTCCCCCACAAGTGACCCCATTTTGGAAACTAGACCCCCCAAGGAACTTATCTAGATGCATACTGAGCACTTTAAACCCCCAGGTGCTTCACAGAAGTTTATAATGCAGAGCCATGAAAATAAAAAATAATTTTTCTTTTCTCAAAAATGATTTTTTAGCCTGGAATTTCCTATTTTGCCAATGGTAATAGGAGAAATTGGACCACAAATGTTGTTGTCCAGTTTGTCCTGAGTATGCAGATACCCCATATGTGGGGGTAAACCACTGTTTGGGTGCACGGCAGGGCTCAGAAGGGAAGGCACGCCATTTGGCTTTTTAAATGGAAAATTATCTCCAATCATTAGCGGACACCATGTCGCGTTTGGAGAGCCCCTGTGTGCCTAAACATTGGAGATCCCCCACAAATTACCCCATTTTGGAAACTAGACCCCCAAAGGAACTAATCTAGATGTGTAGTGAGCACTTTGAACCCTCAAGTGCTTCACAGAAGTTTATAACGCAGAGCCATGAAAATAAAAAAAAAAAATTATTTTCTCAAAAATGAATTTTAGCCCGCAATTTTTTATTTTCCCAAGGGTTACAGGAGAAATTGGACCACAAAAGTTGTTGTCCAGTTTCTCCTGAGTACGCTGATACCCCATGTGTGGGGGTAAACCACTGTTTGGGCACACGTGGGGGCTCAGAAGGGAAGTAGTGACTTTTGAAATGCAGACTTTGATGGAATGGTCTGCGGGCGTCACATTGCGTTTGCAGAGCCCCTGGTGTGCCTAAACAGTAGAAACCCCCCACAAGTGACCCCATTTTGGAAACTAGACCCCCAAAGGAACTTATCTAGATGTGTGGTGAGCACTTTCAACCCCCAAGTGCTTTACAGAAGTTTATAACGCAGAGCCGTGAAAATAATAAATACGTTTTCTTTCCTCAAAAATAATTTTTTAGCCCAGAATTTTTTATTTTCCCAAGGGTTACAGGAGAAATTGGACCACAAAAGTTGTTGTCCAGTTTCTCCTGAGTACGCTGATACCCCATGTGTGGGGGTAAACCACTGTTTGGGCACACGTGGGGGCTCAGAAGGGAAGTAGTGACTTTTGAAATGCAGACTTTGATGGAATGGTCTGCGGGCGTCACATTGCGTTTGCAGAGCCCCTGGTGTGCCTAAACAGTAGAAACCCCCCACAAGTGACCCCATTTTGGAAACTAGACCCCCAAAGGAACTTATCTAGATGTGTGGTGAGCACTTTCAACCCCCAAGTGCTTTACAGAAGTTTATAACGCAGAGCCGTGAAAATAATAAATACGTTTTCTTTCCTCAAAAATAATTTTTTAGCCCAGAATTTTTTATTTTCCCAAGGGTTACAGGAGAAATTGGACCACAAAAGTTGTTGTCCAGTTTCTCCTGAGTACGCTGATGCCCCATGTGTGGGGGTAAACCACTGTTTGGGCACACGTGGGGGCTCAGAAGGGAAGTAGTGACTTTTGAAATGCAGACTTTGATGGAATGGTCTGCGGGCGTCACGTTGCGTTTGCAGAGCCCCTGGTGTGCCTAAACAGTAGAAACCCCCCACAAGTGACCCCATTTTGGAAACTAGACCCCCCAAGGAACTTATCTAGATATGTGGTGAGCACTTTGAACCCCCAAGTGCTTCACAGACGTTTACAACGCAGAGCCGTGAAAATAAAAAATCATTTTTCTTTCTTCAAAAATGATGTTTTAGCAAGCAATTTTTTATTTTCTCAAGGGTAACAGGAGAAATTGGACCCCAGTAATTGTTGCGCAGTTTGTCCTGAGTATGCTGGTACCCCATATGTGGGGGTAAACCACTGTTTGGGCACACGTCGGGGTTCGGAAGTGAGGGAGCACCATTTGAATTTTTGAATACAAGATTGGCTGGAATCAATGGTGGCGCCATGTTGCGTTTGGAGACCCCCTGAAGTGCCTAAACAGTGGAAACCCCTCAATTCTACCTCCAACACACCCCTAACCCTTATCCCAACTGTAGCCGTAACCCTAATCACAACCCTAACCCCAACACACCCCTAACCACAACCCTAACCCCAACACACCCCTAACCCTAACCACAACCCTAATTCCAACCCAACTCTAAGGCTATGTGCCAACGTTGCGGATTCGTATGAGATTTTTCAGCATCATTTTTGAAAAATCCGCGGGTAAAAGGCACTGCGTTTTACCTGTGGATTTACCGTGGATTTCCAGTGTTTTTTGTGCGGATTTCACCTGTGGATTCCTATTGAGGAACAGGTGTAAAACGCTGCGGAATCCGCACAAAGAATTGGCATGCTGCGGAAAATACAACGCAGCGTTCCCGCGCGGTATTTTCTGCACCATGGGCACAGCGGATTTGGTTTTCCATATGTTTACATGGTACTGTAAACCCGATGGAACACTGCTGCGGATCCGCAGCGGCTAATCCGCACCGTGTGCACATAGCCTAATTCTAAAGGTATGTGCACACGCTGCGGAAAACGCTGCGGATCCGCAGCAGTTTCCCATGAGTTTACAGTTCAATGTGAACCTATGGGAACCAAAAATCGCTGTACACATGCTGCGGAAAAACTGCACGGAAACGCAGCGGTTTACATTCCGCAGCATGTCACTTCTTTCTGCGGATTCCGCAGCGGTTTTAGAACTGCTCCAATAGAAAATCGCAGTTGTAAAACCGCAGTGAAATGCGCAGAAAAACCGCGGTAAATCCACGATAAATCGGCAGCGGTTTAGCACTGTGGATTTTTCAAATCCGCTGCGGAAAAATCCGCATAGGACCAGAATACGTGTGCACATACCGAAACCCTAACCCTAGCCCTAACCCTACCCCTAACCCTACCCCTAACCCTAGCCCTACCCCTACCCCTAACCCTAACCCTACCCCTAACCCTAACCCTACCCCTAACCCTACCCCTAACCCTAACCCTAGTTCTTACCCCAACCTTAGTGAAAAAAAAAAAAATTCTTTATTTTTTTTATTGTCCCTATCTATGGGGGTGACAAAGGGGGGGGGGTCATTTACTATTTTTTTTATTTTGATCACTGAGATAGGATATATCTCAGTGATCAAAATTCACTCTGGAACGAATCTGCCGGCCGGCAGATTCGGCGGGCGCACTGCACATGCGCCCGCCATTTTGGAAGATGGCGGCGCCCAGGAAAGAAGACGGACGGACCTCGGGCGGCCAGGTAAGTATAAGGGGGGGGAGATCATGGCACGGGGGGGCGTCGGAGCACGGGGGGGTGGATCGGATCATGGGGGGGGGGTGGATCGGAACACGGGAGGGAGGATTGGAGCACGGGGAAGGATTGGAGCACGGGGTGAGGGATCGCTGTGCGGGGGGGGGTGGATCGGAGCACGGGGGGGGTCGCTGTGTGCGGGGGGGGATCGGAGTGCGGGGGGGTTTGATTGCAGCACAGGGGGTGTGATTGGTGCACGGGGAAGCGGACAGGAGGACGGGGGAGCGGAGCACAGGACGGAGGGGAGCGGACCACAGATCGGGGGGCTGGGGGGGCGATCGGAGGGGTGGGGTGGGTGCACATAAGTGTTTCCAGCCATGGCCGATGATATTGCAGCATCGGCCATGGCTGGATTGTAATATTTCACCAGTTTTTTAGGTGAAATATTACAAATCGCTCTGATTGGCAGTTTCACTTTCAACAGCCAATCAGAGCGATCGTAGCCACGAGGGGGTGAAGCCACCCCCCCTGGGCTAAACTACCACTCCCCCTGTCCCTGCAGATCGGGTGAAATGGGAGTTAACCCTTTCACCCAGCCTGCAGGGACGCGATCTTTCCATGACGCATATGCTGCGTCATGGGTCGGAATGGCACCGACTTTCATGACGCAGCGTATGCGTCAAAGGTCGGGAAGGGGTTAATCCAGCAAATATGCGTTCAACAGTGCCTTTTAGATCAGCTGCCCATGCTGTGACTTCTCGCTTAGCATGGCCACTTAACTGCATCATCAGGAGACTAACACGCTGAACTTCACCCACAGGGAACATGTCAAAATGGGCCAGCATCTTTTCTCTGAAATCGTCAAGGGTATTAGGCTCACCTTCATACATTGGAAGCCATGGGCCACCCGGGGTATATGGCATCAGCACCGGCATGATGGGCGCCACTCCTTGCACCACCGCGCTACCGGACTCTCTATTGACACTCTGTCTTTTAGCTGCATTAGCGTTGCCGGGTGCTGCGGCGTCTCCGTGCTGCGACATACTGTGCCCCCTTAGTTAATCCGGACCCTTCCGGTCCTCCGCTTCCTTCGGGATAGTGTAGATTCGTTCCGCTGTGCAGCAGGATCGATATTCCCCTTGCTCTGATGTCAGAGCGCTCAGCTTGGTGCCGCCCACAATGACACGCCCCCTGCTGCTCCCACCCACCGCGCTCTGTAATGGCGGATTCTGAAGTTTTTCAGTTAGACTGGGGCTCAGGTGATGGCATAGCTCAATTAACAGTCTCGTGCCTAACGGTTATGAAGTGATTACCTCAGGGGATGGCGGCCATCTTTACTCCATTATAACCAATGGGGAAAAGTCACTTTCAATAGTTTTCAATGGGGAATGGATTTTTCTTTAATAAAGTCAATTTTCAAGATTTTTCATCCCAGTTTTCACAGTTTTGGGCTCCAATCACGGCACACAATACCCGGTATACGGGCTGGCTAGATCCTGTTCGTGACGCCAATTGTGACGCCCAGGAGACCGGGATACCCAGCACCGGACCAATGGAGTCTGTCTCTTGAGGGGGATGTCACGGGTGGCTTGACCCGGTGCTGTGGCCTCAGGCAATGCACAGTGTAAGGGGTATCCTGAGGGGACAGGCACTTACTTGATCAGCAGCAGGTTCTCCCAGCGGTGACGATCCCGATCCTGGATAGATGGCTATTGTCCAAATGAAAGACTGAGGCACTGAAACGTTTAACCAGTTTACTTTAACATAAAAGGATTTACAACCAGTCCTGTCACCGGAGTCTGTATGGGAACTCTGAGTTACTTTGACCCTGCCGGGGTCTTCGCCTCTTATTGTGCGCAATTTCTGTGTGGCCCTGCTGCTGTATGTGAACTGGCTGCCGGCCCAATCTGTCCCCTCCGGGTCCTGGTTCGACGGGCAACCCGAGTCCTTTTATCGGTTTACCCCCTCTGGGAGTACCGCTGAACTCTGTGTCTGTTGCTGCGTCCGGCCCTAGTGAAGCTGATATCACCTCACGTTTTTCCGGTTGCTGTATTATATATAATGAATACAGCCACGGATCCGGTATCCGTCTTTGCGCCTGTTCTGGGTAGTGATTAATGCTACCCGGTTCTCACAATGTCCTTTTTCTCTATCCCTCTTCTCCTCAGGCCGGTGATTTAGGCCTGGTAACAGTCACAGGGCTGTTAGAGATTCAACTGTATGACCTCTCACTTTCAGCTCCTTAGCCCAACTGCCATTTCTTCTCTCAGACCAGAATGGATCAAGGGGAGTCTCTGGAGCTCCCCCTTCTGGCCGGAGGTGGTAGTGCAGTCTTGCTATTTTAGTATTTGTACTTACTGTCAGTAACTATTTTTGTGGCAAATACCCCTAGGGGTGCCACATTTACAAACTATGAGGAAAAGGGGAGACACGAGAGGTGGATGGTAACAATTGCTTTCGTTGTTCAGACCAGCCATAGCGTAAGAAACGGGTGTTCATGTAAAGCTGCATGGACTGGTTAACAGCCTAAACTAAACATGTAACAATACAGACAGAGAGGGCTATTAAATGCATAAATCATGTGAGAACTTGATGCGAGGAACCTGATTATGGTTTAAGTTTTTTGAATGGGCCACAAAGGAATAGTTAGTTTAGTTCGTTGAGACGGTAGGCCAGTCTAAATAAATGCATTTTTAGAGCACTCTTAAAACTTTGGGGATTGGGAATTAATCGTATTAACCTAGGTAGTGCATTCCAAAGAATTGGTGAAGCACGTGAAAAGTCTTTTAGATGGAAGTGGGAGGTTCTGATTATTGAGGATGCTAACCTCAGGTCATTAGCAGAACGGAGAGCACGGGTAGGGTGGTAGACTGAGACAAGGGAGGATATTTAGGGTGGTGCTGAGCTATGGAGTGCTTTGTGGGTGAGTTTAATAAGTTTGTACTGGATTCTGGAGTGGATGGGTAACCAGTGTAATGACTGGCACAAGGTAGAGGCATCGGTGTAACGGTTGGTGAGGAATACGATCCTGGCTGCAGCATTCAGGACAGATTGGAGTGGGGAGAGTTTGGTAAGAGGGAGGCCGATTAGATTAGAGTTACAATAGTCCAGACGAGAATGAAAAAGAGAAACAGTAAGTTTTTGCAGAGTCAAAAGTAAGAAAAGGTCAAATCTAGAAATGTTTACGAGGTGCAGATAACAAGAGCAAGCCAGTGATCGGATGTGGGGGATGATTGAAAGCTCAGAATCAAGTATGACCCCAAGTCAGCAGGCGTGTTGCTTGGGCGTAATGGTGGAACCACACACGGAGATGGCAATGTCAGGCAAAGGTAGGTTAGTAGAGGGAGAAAGCATGAGGTGTTCAGTTTTTGACAGGTTCAGTTTCAGATAGAGGGAGGCCATGATCTTAGAGACAGCGGTAAGACAATCACTGGTGTTTACTAAAAAGGTCTGTGTGATATCAGGAGCAGAAGTGTATAATTGGTTCTCATCAGCATAGAGATGGTACTGGAAACCAAATCTACTGATTGTTTGTCCAATTGGGGTGGTATACAAAGTGAAAAGGAGGGGGCCTTGGACTGATCCTTGAGGAACCCCAACAGTAAGGGGAAGATGAGAGGAGGAGGAACCAGCAAAAGATACACTGAAGGAGCGGTCAGAGAGATAGGAGGAGAACCAGGTGAGAACGGTGTCCTTGAGGCCGATGGAGCGGAGCATAGTGAGGAGGAGCTGATTATCCACAGTATCGAATGCTGCAGAGAGATCCAAGACAATTAGCTTGGAGAAGTGACCATTAGATTTAGCTGTTAGTAGGTCATTAGAGACTTTAGTGAGGGCAGTTTCAGTAGAGTGTAAAGAGCAGAAACCAGATTGAAGAGGGTCGAGAAGAGAGTTATCTGAGAGATAGCGGATAAGACGGGAGTGGACCAGGCGTTCGAGGAGTTTAGAGATGAAGGGAAGATTAGAGACAGGTCAATAGTTATCTGCACAGTTTTGGTTGAGGGATGGTTTTTTAAATAATGGATGTATGATGGCATGCTTAAATGAGGAGGGAAAGATACCGGAAGAGAGAGAGAGGTTGAATATTTTTGTTAGGTGAGAGGCGACAGCCGGGGAAAGGGACTGGAGGAGATGTGGTCACTTGTGCAAGTGGTCAGGCGTGAAGATGCAAGGAGCCTGATTGCTTCTTCTTCTGTGACTGGTTCAAAGTCAGAGAGTGAGCTCAATGCAGTGGGGGAGGGAGGGTAGTGCATGATATGAGGAGATTGGGAGATAATTTCCTGTTCGATATGGTCATTTTTTTCTTTGTAATGATTGGCTAGATCGTCAGCATTTTGAGGTGATAGATTTTCCCTAAAACATTGCATGGCCCTCAACATTGATTGCTCTAATGTAAAAGTAACGATCTTAGCAATTTCTCTTAACATTTATATTAGGTCTAATTAATATTATATAGCATTTTGGGAAAAATATGCAGCATAATAATCCTGCACTTGAGGCCAGTATAGCAAAAATTTCCATTGCCACCATATACTTCCCTTTGCTACTAAGATAAGCTGGAATCATGGCAATCCAGACACTGATGAACACCAGCATGCTAAAGGTGATATACTTGGCTTCATTAAAACTGTCCGGTAATGTCCTCACTATGAAAGCTAGAACAAAGCTCAAGTCTGCCAGGAGCCCCAGATAACCCAACATGGAGTAGAACCATATATCCGAGCCCTCATTACACTGAATGATGATCCGATCGGTATAAAGAGTCATGTCATACTCCTGATATGGAGGACGGAGAGAGATCCAGAAAACACAAATAAGAACTTGAACTGAGGAGCAGGTCACCACCACATATTTAGATGTCTTCAGTCCAATCCACCTCCTCCAGACACTGTTGGGCTTTGTGGCTTTGAAAGCAATGCATACTGTGATAGTTTTAGAGAGTATGGAAGATAGAGAAATAGATAAGGATATTCCAAATATAATCTGTCTAAGCATGCAGGTTACGTCAACAGGAGGACCAAGAAACAAGAAAACACTCAGGAAGCTCAGAAAGGTGGAGACCAGAAGGATGAAGCTCACGGTCCGATTATTTGCCTTCACAATAGGAGTGTCCCAGTAATGGATAAAGATCCCTAATATAAATATAGTTACTACAGATAGTAATATTGATGTGAAGATAAAAATAATCACAATCTCATCCTTCTCATAAGACAGAAAGTCATATGTTTTAGGGATACAGTTCACTTTCTTCTCATCAGGCCACTTATCATCAGGACATCTGTGACAGATTTCACTGTCTGTGGGAAAGAAAACAAGTCTCATTAAGGCACATACATGTTCTATCCGTTTTTTTTATCAGGAATACAATAAGTACTTATTATTATCTATGGTTCTATAAACATCCCAGTGTTTTTTTCATGGACCACGTCTGTTGAAAACTAAGAGACATTTCCATTTTTGATTGCTTCACAGATGAAAATAATACAAGTCTACGTGTTAATGAAAACACATACAGAACATGTATGGTATTAGTGAACAGTCCATGTGTTATTTGTGCTTAACATTGCAAAGTATATGAGAAGCATTGTCTTTTATACATCCATCCATGAAAATCACTGATGACCGATGGTTAAAACGGACAAGCGGACAAAATACTGTTGACACATTAATCTAAATGCCTTGAATCAAAGTGCTGTGCACAGAGGCTCCAGACCGAACCAATTTCTGAGTGTACATATAGCAACAGAATGGAAAAATCCAGCATCCACAAGAAATGAGGTAAGTGTATTAAGATAGTATTTCATTAGCAACATAGCTAAAAAAGGGAAAAATTTAAAATCAAATCATACAAAGAGAATAAATGGAGATGGGTCCACGAGTTTTGAGTATGACGGCGCTTGGTCCTGACAGGTCAGGACTAGTCATGGGTGAACCCGTACAGTAATGTTTGGGGTCTGTACCAAACACTGGACAGTGGCATAAAGCCTACAGGTTAGTAATGCAGTGGCATCTATAAAATTATTTGTAAAACGGTGTATATTTTTATTTGAAGAAAAAAAAATTACAGTGGGTGTTTTTTACTGACAATATGACTGTGGGGTTAGTAATGGAGAGGCATCTTATAGACACCTCTCCATTACTAACTTGTGGGCTTGATGTCACCGGAAAATATAAGGGTGACATCAACCTCACAAATATGTACCCCACTTGCCACCACCACAGGGCCAGTGGGAAGAGCTAAGCAAAATGCCAGAAGTGGTCCATTTAATAGAGGTATCTTTTCTGGAGCAGCTGCGGGCTGCTATTTTTAGGCTGGGGAGGCAATATCCATGGCCCCTTGCCAGCTTGAGAATACCAACCTCCAGCTGTCTACTTTAAATTTAAATAATTTTTAAAAAATGGCATGAGAACCCCTCTTTTTTACTAACCAGCCAGGATAAAGCTGACAGCTGAGGATTGCAACTCTCTGCTGCCAGTTTTGCCATGCTGGTTATCAAAAATAGAAAGACCCTCCGTCATTTAAAAAAATGTATTTGCAGCAAAGGCGCCAGCTGATGAGCACTCCGATGAACTGCGACAGTTCTCGCTGTTATCAACGGCAGCATGTGTAGGCTGATGGGAGCAGTACTCTATCAACAGAAGACAGCATGACAATCAATGGATGTTCGGGACCCAATCATCTGACCCGATCATTCAGGGGTTCGCTGAACATTAGTTAGCATTAATCGCGGTTATGATCGAAATGTGTAGACTCGTGTCCTCTTATTCTCTTTGTATGTTTTAATGTTTAATTTTTCCCTTTTTGTAAACTATGTTGCTAATAAAATAATGTTTTAATATACTTATCCCATTTCCTGCCAATGCTGGATTTTTCCATTTTGCTGCTATGTTATGTTTTGTTATGTAATTAAAGGTGAACATGTGAATGAAAGCTAACAGGAATTAAACATTTTTTTTAATATTCCAATTCATTGGCTTTAACTTTTTTCAAAAGCAAATTTGATTTGCCGCAAATTAATTTTCTGATTTTCAAGTGTGATTGAGCCTATTATTATCAAGAAAATATGTAATGCTCTGAGATCTCCAAGGACTGTATTAAATCCTTTTTTTATCTCTTTAAAGCCAACACAGCCTTAGAAATGGCAATGAACCACTAAATTTCTGGCCAAGGAGATATGGATAGCAACTGGCGAAGAGCGACTATGCTAGGTGATACTCGGATATCACTTGAGTATCTGGGTGCTCGGCTATCGTCGAGCATTGGCTGGTGCTCGGATGTGAAGCTCTAATCCCTGTCCCACATGTTTAGCATCTGTTAAACAGTCAATAGAAATGTGCGGGATTACCTTTCAGTCACTGTAATGCTGCAGCCATCTTGGTAGTGGCATTATTGTAAATGGCTAGCCGCATGACCTCATCGGAGGTTATAAAAGAACCTGTGCTGCCATGCTCAGCACACTGACACCATTGCAGAGCTCAGGGGCAGGTGTGATTGGAATAATAGAGCAGTCACTGTGTGTGCACAGTTGATCAAATCAGAGTCCTTGAACATTGATACTGATACTGATTTTGAACCATCATAATAAAAGCCCTTCTAAGTCCTAATCTTGGGCTTCATTTTTTGTATCAGATACATTCCTCATTTATCCTGGGGAGGGACAGTTGCTATTGGAGGGAGAGAGTGCTTGTCCAGGGATGTGTGTGCACACTTTGACTGATCAGAGTCCTCTAGTGTTGATACTTGCGCTGGTGCTGAACCATGATTATAACAGTTCTTCTAAGTGTTAATCCGGTGCTTTGCTGTTTTTTATCTGACACATTCTGCACTTAACCTATGGACAGTTGCAGAAGCAGGAAGAGCGGAAGAATACAGCCGCAAGGTAGGGCTCAGGGCTTTGCAGTCCTTTGCTAAATATAAAGCTGATGCACAAGACCACATTCTTTTTTTGGGGAAGTGAAAAAATTGACTATATTATCATTCATACAGTTTAGCGTGCTTTGTGTTACATTATGGTGGTATAAAAATCTAAAAAAAAAAGTTTATATTTCTTATGGATGAAATTAATCATCCATAATCTGTACCGCACTAATTGATATTACATTATGGTGATATATAAATCTCCAAACACAGTAAACAAAAATATCTAATCAATTATGCTAGGTTCACATTGCGTTAGCAGCAGCCCGTTCAGCACATACGCTAACGGGAAGCTGCTAGTGCAAGTGCCGGTGCTGCATCACGCTAGCGCATATAGAGCATCGGCTAGCTCCATCTGCGCTAGCATTGACCGGACCCGAAAATGCTGCAGCTCGCATCTCGGGTCCGTCACTCAAATGATGGCACATCGCTAGCGCATGCCCATTGTGGGCATGCGCTAGCGATGCGTTCGCCATTGCATTCAATGGCGGCGTTAACGGACATACGTTAAACCGCATTATGCCGCGGTGTAACGTAGTCCATTTAATGTTGTCAATGAACGCAATGTGAACCTAGCCTTAGTCATCAATAGAGTTTAACATGGTTAGTGTTTCATTACGGTGTGTTGCAGGTTGGCTCACTTAGCTGTTCTTCGAAGTAGACACAGGCACACGTGGCTTAAAGTCTCTGGGTGGTTTATTGCATCATAAACCTGAACATGTTAGCAGAAGATACAGCCTTTCTGGCTCAAAAGAAAACAAAAAGTTCATAAACAGTCCTGCCCAGCACTCTTGGGCCAACATGTAGGGCAGCTCTCTCAGGAGCATCAGCCTAAGGCTTGCTTGCCTCTACGCAACACAGAAGACAGAAAAAAACGGCTGGACATTTATTTCCCAGCCACACCCTTGAGGTGGAGATATGGTGAGTAGGGGTCCTACCCATCTCTTACCTACTCACCTAAAAACCCACCTATAACATGGCCGCTTAACTCCTTCAGCACATACCATGCTGACCATGCTGAAAGGAAACTTATTGGTTTCTAGATCATGGAGGAAAGCGGTCTCAGTGACACATATCTCCCCTCACATATCGTGCCAGTGACCCTGCCTTAGGTGGTATATAAAAGTACAACAAAAAAGCTCAGTTTTTATTAATTCAATTAGTCATGCATACTCTTTAACTTGCTTTGTGTAAAATAACGGTGGTTTACAATTTTTAAAAACCGCTTGGCTGGTACAGTTCTCCAAATATTTTTGTTCCAGAAATTGACTATTGTCAGCCATACATTTTAACATGCTTTGTGTAAAATTAAGGTGGTTTAAACTAATAAAACAAAACTTTGATACACTTCACAAAATATTTTTATTCCAAAAACTGACTATTGTCATGCATACTATATGACCTATTTTGTTTGAATTTTGTTGGCTTGATACAAATACAGAAATTGGCCTACTACAGGCGTACAAATTTGGTTGTTCAAAAATCGACTACTGTAGTATTTACTGTAGAAATTGGGTTGTGTGAAATTTTGTTGGTTTCAATTTAAAAACTAAAATTGTCAAATACACAAGCTTCAACGGCCGATTACCCCCACCAGTGGCACCCCGCTTTTGACAGGCACCCACAGAGAGGAGGGAACAAATTTAGGAAGCTGACAGAGCACATTAAGGTATGTGGCCAGGTGATTTGATTGTCCCAAACTGGATTCTCCAAACGTGTTTCAGTGATGGTCAGTGGTCCAGCTGAGGCCATGGTCGAATGTGAAATGTGTATTCCTCCTTTTATTGCAATAATGCCTTGGTTCCTGTCATGCAGAGTCTCTCTTCAGAAGGATAGAGGTCCTTTTTATATCCACATCTGGCCTTCAGGCCTTCATTCACAGGTCAGGGAGGAAGTGGAATGAGGTCAACTCTCATTGTTCGAGTATTTAATCAATCTGCATAGTTTGTCATTCAATGTTTGCAGGTCAACAAGCTGCATTGAGTTTGCAGGTCAACTGGCTGCATGCTGGTTGCAATATTGGATTGAAGTTCATTCTCTGTCATCCGTAGTACATGCCTGCACAAGGCAATCTTGCCTTGCGCAGGTGTATACTATGGAGAACAGAGAATGAACTTCAATCCAATATTGCAGCCAGCATGCAGCCAGTGGGTAAGGAAAGGGTGAATCAAACACCCAAAAACCCCGCCCCTATGGCTGAAGATTGTTCCCTCCAAATTCAGGTGACAGAGACCCTTTAAACAGTTGCTGCTTACAATTAAACATGAAGCTAAGCATACGGACCAGGTGGCGATGGAGGAAGACATGAGATGGAGATACTACCCAGGCCAGCCTCATCTCATCTGCTCAGTGTGGTTTTGGTAACAATGAGGATATGGAGACTGAGGAGGAGGTGGAGGAACATGGTCTGTTTAATAGCATAACTGAGGCTAGCTTCCACACAAGCTTTGTCCCATCACTCCTATGTGAATGGGATGGGGAGGGGAATGAGGAGGAAGAGATGGAGCAGAAGGTGGAGAGTAGTCATCATGGTGGCACTGGAAAGTGTTGGTTGTAGGGTGTTTGACACATATGTCCAACTTTAAGAACTTCTGCCTTTCATGTGACCTTCATGTTGCATTCATCTTAGCCCAAAAAACAGTACTGGTTGTTTACCCTGCTATACCCATGCTACAAGGATAATCTTGCATCTTGTTTTCCTTTCTGAGGCAGAGACGTTTACTAAAATGGTACAATACCAGAAGGCCATTGTGCAAAATACATTGAAAAAAATTCCCAACAGACAACACTAGCAGCAGGGTGCTTGTCCAATGAAGGAGAAGAAGCAAAGGAGACAAATACCCGGTAGAGCAGAGTCAGAACTACACTGTCACAGGCCTGGGCCAATTTCATGACACCCTCCCAGCAACTAGGCCCTGATGACTGGGTATTTTTGATAAGGAGAGAAAAGTTTTAAAGATGATCAAGCAACACATAAAATGTTTTTAATCTTCAACATTTGAATGAGGCCCGCCAGTTGTTGCCTACAAGGGTCTATGGATGGCTGGATGACCCTACTTATAATTTTTTCCTGGAAAGCCTTTATGAGTATAGGAGTACATCAACTACACTTTCAAAATATTTTAGAAAGGCCTGCAAGTTGTTGTCTTCAAGAATCTATGGATCACTGTACTACACTACCCTCATCCACAAAGCACTCCATGGCTCAGCACCACCCTACATCTCCTCCCTGGTATCAGTCTACCACCCTACCCGTGCCCTCCGCTCCGCTAATGACCTCAGGTTAGCATCCTCAATAATCAGAACCTCCCACTCCCGTCTCCAAGACTTTACACGTGCTGCGCCGATTCTTTGGAATGCACTACCTAGGTTAATACGATTAATCCCCAATCCCCACAGTTTTAAGCGTGCCCTAAAAACTCATTTGTTCAGACTGGCCTACCGCCTCAATGCATTAACCTAACGATCCCTGTGTGGCCTATTTATAATAAAAAAAAAAAAAAAAAGGTTCCTCGCATCATGTTCTCATACACTTTATGCAGTATTAGCCCTCTGTGTCTGTACTGCTACATACTTAGGCAGGTAACTGGTTCATGCAGCTTTACATGAACACCTGAGCCTTACACTATGGCTGGTCCGAATAACTAAAGCAATTGTTACCATCCACCTCTCGTGTCTCCCCTTTTCCTATAGTTTGTAGCTTGCGAGCAGCAGGGCCCTCACTCCTCCTGGTATCTGTTTTGAACTGTATTTCTGTTATGCTGTAATGTCTATTGTCTGTACAAGTCCCCTCTATAATTTGTAAAGCGCTGCGGAATATGTTGGCGCTATATAAATAAAATTATTATTATTATTATTATTATTACCCTTCTTATCAATTTTTCCTAGCTTTGCACTGTGTGCAAAACATTTGTGAGTGTAGAACTGCCAAAGCTACACTTTTTTAATTTTTTATGAGGCACTTCAGTTGTTGCCTTGAAGTTTGTATGGATGACCCTGTTTGTAATTTTTGGCAGGTTTTGCATTTAGTGTACAACCTTTGTGAGTCTAGGAGACCTCTACATGACAATTTGAACAGAATGTATTTGAGGCCATCCTTTATGTCTAATACAGGGGGTATCAGAGTCCCTCTTGGTTTCAAATTTTTGGCACTTATTACTTCCTTCATAAATTTAACTGAAAAAATCAAGTTTGGTTTACTTAATCCTTTTAAAAAGTAAATTTTTTCATGTAAACTCCAAGTTCTCTTTGATTTTGAATGATTTATTGTCAATTCTTGAAGTGGAGTAAAAGTGTGACCAGATGAGAAGAATTGAAGTGGTATTCAGCACCCGCTGTTTCCCTCCACTGTATAATAAAGAAATAAGTTTTAAAAAAACGTGGGCTCCTGCACAATTTTTACACTGACATGTTTGTGGGTTTTTCACACACACACACACACACACACACACTGAAAAACTTGATGTCCGCACAACCATTGAATACAATTGATATGCATGTGTCCGCAGTTGTGGCCCTTACAAAACGGACTGCATACGGACAAAAAAAACAGACACATGAAGAAGGCCCTATACTGCTATGTGGATGTAACATTAAAAGATTATGTCTGTTGGAAGAAGGGGAAGAAAAAAAACATAAGCAAAAACGCAGAAAATAGTCTGACCTTAGAAGAGTAAAAAAAAATGAAATGATAAATATTTCTGTATAGAATTTTTTGTTATCAAGATTGATACAATCTCGCCGCCACTTGGCATCAGTAGTGCTTAAGTAATTTTTCTTTTATATTATATTATTTAAGTATTAATTATTTATTTAAGCATTTAAGTATATATTTAAGATTTTATGTCTTTTTTATGAATAGGGAAATGTTTTCTGACTCTCTCTTTCACATACATCCTTTTTATGAAAATGTGTTCTGATTTCTAACATTTAGTTTCTGATTAGTTTTTCTATATAAAGACTTACCGTATATACTCAAGTATAAGCCGACCCGAGTATAAGCCGACCCCCTTAAATTTGCAACAAAATACTGGGAAAACTTATTGACTCGAGTATAAGCCTAGGGTGGAAAATGCAGCAGTTACCGGTAAATGTCAACAATAAAAATAGATACCAATAAAAGTAAAATTAATTGAGACATCAGTAGGTTAAAGTGTTTTTGAATATCCATATTGAATAAGGAGCCCCATATAATGCTCCATGCAGTTCATTATGGCCCCATAAGATACTCAATATTAAAATATGCCCCATATAATGCTCCATGCAGTTCTTTATGGCCCCATAGATGCCCCATATAATGCTCCATGCAGTTCTTTATGGCCCCATAGATGCCCCATATAATTCTCCATACAGTTCTTTATGGCCCCATAGATGCCCCATATAATGCTCCTTACAGTTCTTTATGGCCCCATAGATGCCCCTTATAATGCTCCATACAGTTCTTTATGGCCCCATAGATGCCCCATATAATGCTCCATGCAGTTCTTAATGGCCCCATAGATGCCCCATATAATGCTCTATACAGTTCTTTATGGCCTCATAGATGCCCCATATAATGCTCCATACAGTTCTTTATGGCCCCATAGATGCCCCTTATAATGCTCCATACAGTTATTTATGGCCCCATAGATGCCCCAAATAATGCTCCATGCAGTTCTTTATGGCCCCATAGATGCTTCATATATCATTGTGTCACATGTAATGCTGCTGCTGCTGCACTAAAAAAATGACACACTCACCTCTCGTCGCTGCCCGCTGCTCCTCAGCGTCCGGTCTCTCCGCACTGACTGTTCAGGCAGAGGGCGGCGCGTACACTAATACGTCATCGCGCCCTCTGACCTGAACAGTCAGTGGAGAGGACGCGGAAGACGGAGCATCGGAAGAGCGCGGAAAGGTGAATATGAAATACTCACCTGCTCTCGGCTGTTGTGAATTCTGTGATCAAGCTCCCTCCTGTGGTCACGAGTGGTACTGCGGCTTCTGAGTTTCCTTCCTCAGGTGATGAGGTTAAGTCGTTAGGTGCTGCTCTATTTAACTCCACCTAGTGCTTTGATCCTGGCCTCCAGTCAATGTTCTAGTATTGGTCTTGCTTCCTCCTGGATCGTTCCTGTGGCCTGTCTGCTCAGCATAAGCTAAGTTCTGCTTGTGTTACTTTTGTTGCTATATTTTCTGTCCAGCTTGCTTTTTTGGTTTTGCTTGCTTGCTGGAAGCTCTGAGACGCAGAGGGAGCACCTCCGTACCGTTAGTCGGTGCGGAGGGTCTTTTTGCCCCTCTGCGTGGTTGTTTGCAGGTTTTTGTGTTGACCGCAAAGCTATCTTTCCTATCCTCGGTCTATTCAGTAAGTCGGGCCTCACTTTGCTAAATCTATTTCATCTCTGTGTTTGTATTTTCATCTTAACTCACAGTCATTATATGTGGGGGGCTGCCTTTTCCTTTGGGGAATTTCTCTGAGGCAAGGTAGGCTTATTTTTCTATCTTCAGGACTAGCTAGTTTCTCAGGCTGTGCCGAGTTGCATAGGGAGCGTTAGGCGCAATCCACGGCTACCTCTAGTGTGGTTTGATAGGTTTAGGGATTGCGGTCAGCAGAGTTTCCACGTCTCAGAGCTCGTTCTATGTTTTGTGGTTTTTGTCAGGTCACTTGTGTGCTCTGAACTTCAAGGTCTATTGTGGTTCTGAATTACCTATTCATAACAGTACTGGAGGCCCAAAGTACTATGCTTCTCAATAAAGGGAAAAAAGAAGTTCTGAGACCATTTTTTTTTCTTTGCACTGTGTTTTGCCTTTTTTTTCCCCTAGACATTTAGGTGGTTCAGGACACAGGTGTGGTGATGGACATTAAAGGTCTGTCTTCATGTGTGGATCTTCTCACTGCAAGAGTACAAAATATTCAAGACTTTGTGGCTCAGAATTCTATGTTAGAACCAAGAATTCCTATTCCTGAATTGTTTTCTGGAGATAGAGCTAAATTTCTGAGTTTCAAAAATAATTGCAAACTGTTTCTGGCGTTGAAACCTCGCTCCTCTGGTGACCCAGTTCAACAAGTTAAGATCATTATTTCTTTTTTACGTGGCGACCCTCAAGACTGGGCATTTTCCCTTGCGCCAGGAGATCCTGCATTATGTAATATTGATGCGTTATTTTTGGCGCTCGGATTACTGTACGATGAACCTAATTCAGTGGATCAGGCAGAGAAAAATTTGCTGGCTCTGTGGCAGGGTCAGGATGAGATAGAGATTTATTGTCAGAAGTTTAGAAAGTGGTCTGTGCTCACTCAATGGAATGAATGTGCTTTGGCAGCAATCTTCAGAAAGGGTCTCTCTGAAGCCCTTAAGGATCTCATGGTGGGATTTCCTATGCCTGCTGGTCTGAATGAGTCTATGTCTTTGGCCATTCAGATCGGTCGACGCTTGCGTGAGCGTAAATCTGTGCACCATTTGGCGGTATTATCTGAGCATAAACCTGAGCCTATGCAGTGCGATAGGACTTTGACCAGAGCTGAAAGGCAAAAACACAGACGTCAGAATGGGCTGTGTTTCTACTGTGGTGATTCCACTCATGCTATCTCCGATTGTCCTAAGCCCACTAAGCGGTTCGCTAAGTCTGCCACCATTGGTACGGTACAGTCGAAATTTCTTTTGTCTGTTACTTTGATCTGCTCTTTGTCTTCCTATTCTGTCATGGCATTTGTGGATTCAGGCGCTGCTCTGAATTTGATGGACTTGGAGTTTGCTAGGCGCTGTGGGTTTGTCTTGGAGCCCTTGCAGTGTCTTATTCCATTGAGAGGAATTGATGCTACGCCTTTGGCCAAGAATAAGCCTCAATATTGGACCCAGCTGACCATGTGCATGGCTCCTGCGCACCAGGAGGATATTTGCTTTCTGGTGTTGCAGAATCTGCATGATGTGGTCGTGTTGGGGTTGCCATGGCTACAAGTCCATAACCCAGTATGAGATTGGAAATCAATGTTTGTGTCCAGCTGGGGTTGTCAGGGGGTACATGGTGATGTTCCATTTCTGTCTATCTCGTCATCCACCCCTTCTGAGGTCCCAGAGTTCTTGTCTGATTACCGGGATGTATTCGATGAGCCCAAGTCCAATGCCCTACCCCCGCATAGGGATTGTGATTGTGCTATCGAGTTGATTCCTGGTAGTAAGTTTCCTAAGGGTCGACTGTTTAATTTATCTGTACCTGAGCACGCCGCTATGCGGAGTTATGTAAAAGAATCCTTGGAGAAGGGTCATATTCGGCCGTCGTCATCGCCATTGGGAGCAGGGTTCTTTTTTGTGGCCAAGAAGGATGGTTCGCTGAGACCTTGTATTGATTACCGCCTTCTAAATAAAATCACGGTCAAATTTCAGTACCCCTTGCCGCTGTTATCTGATTTGTTTGCTCGGATTAAGAGGGCTAGTTGGTTCACCAAGATAGATCTTCGTGGTGCATATAATCTTGTGCGTAATAAACGGGGCGATGAATGGAAAACTGCATTTAATACGCCCGAGGGCCATTTTGAGTACCTGGTTATGCCATTCGGACTTGCCAATGCTCCATCAGTATTTCAGTCCTTTAAGCATGACATCTTCCGAGAGTACCTGGATAAATTCCTGATTGTATACTTGGATGATATTTTGGTCTTCTCGGATGATTGGGAGTCTCATGTGAAGCAGGTCAGAATGGTGTTCCAGGTCCTGCGTGCTAATTCTTTGTTTGTGAAGGGATCAAAGTGTCTCTTTGGTGTTCAGAAGGTGTCATTTTTGGGGTTCATTTTTTCCCCTTCTACCATCGAGATGGACCCTGTTAAGGTCCAGGCCATTTATGATTGGACTCAGCCGACATCTCTGAAGAGTCTGCAAAAGTTCCTTGGCTTTGCTAATTTTTATCGTCGCTTCATCTGTAATTTTTCTAGTATTGCTAAACCATTGACCGATTTGACCAAGAAGGGTGCTGATGTGGTCAATTGGTCTTCTGCTGCTGTGGAAGCTTTTCAAGAGTTAAAGCGTCGTTTTTCTTCTGCCCCTGTGTTGTGTCAACCAGATGTTTCGCTTCCGTTCCAGGTTGAGGTTGATGCTTCTGAAATTGGAGCGGGGGCTGTTTTGTCGCAAAGAGGTGCTGAATGCTCGGTGATGAAGCCATGCGCCTTCTTTTCCAGGAAGTTTTCGCCTGCTGAGCGAAATTATGATGTTGGCAATCGAGAGTTGCTGGCCATGAAGTGGGCATTCGAGGAGTGGCGTCATTGGCTTGAAGGAGCTAAGCATCGCGTGGTGGTCTTGACTGATCACAAGAACTTGACTTATCTCGAGTCTGCCAAACGGTTGAATCCTAGACAGGCTCGTTGGTCGCTGTTTTTCTCCCGTTTTGACTTTGTGGTTTCGTACCTTCCGGGCTCTAAAAATGTGAGGGCGGATGCCCTGTCTAGGAGTTTTGTGCCCGACTCTCCGGGTTTGCCTGAGCCGGCGGGTATTCTCAAAGAGGGAGTAATTGTGTCTGCCATCTCCCCTGATTTGCGGCGGGTGCTGCAAAAATTTCAGGCTAATAAACCTGATCGTTGCCCAGCAGAGAAACTGTTTGTCCCTGATAGGTGGACGAATAAAGTTATCTCTGAGGTTCATTGTTCGGTGTTGGCTGGTCATCCTGGAATCTTTGGTACCAGAGATTTGGTGGCTAGATCCTTTTGGTGGCCGTCTCTGTCGTGGGATGTGCGTTCTTTTGTGCAGTCCTGTGGGATTTGTGCTCGGGCTAAGCCCTGCTGTTCTCGTGCCAGTGGGTTGCTTTTGCCCTTGCCGATCCCGAAGAGGCCTTGGACACATATCTCTATGGATTTTATTTCGGATCTCCCCGTCTCTCAAAAAATGTCGGTCATTTGGGTAGTTTGTGATCGCTTCTCTAAGATGATCCATTTGGTACCCTTGTCTAAATTACCTTCCTCCTCTGATTTGGTGCCATTGTTCTTCCAGCATGTGGTTCGTTTACATGGCATTCCAGAGAACATCGTTTCTGACAGAGGTTCCCAGTTTGTTTCGAAGTTTTGGCGAGCCTTTTGTGCTAGGATGGGCATTGATTTGTCTTTTTCCTCGGCTTTCCATCCTCAGACTAATGGCCAGACTGAACGAACCAATCAGACCTTGGAAACATATCTGAGATGTTTTGTTTCTGCTGATCAGGATGATTGGGTGTCCTTTTTGCCGTTGGCTGAGTTCGCTCTTAATAATCGGGCCAGCTCGGCTACCTTGGTTTCACCGTTTTTCTGCAATTCTGGGTTCCATCCTCGTTTCTCTTCAGGGCAGGTTGAGTCTTCGGACTGTCCTGGTGTGGATACTGTGGTGGACAGGTTGCAGCGGATTTGGACTCATGTAGTGGACAATTTGACCTTGTCCCAGGAGAAGGCTCAACCTTTCGCTAATCGCAGACGATGTGTGGGTCCCCGACTTCGTGTTGGGGATTTGGTTTGGTTGTCATCTCGTTATATTCCTATGAAGGTTTCCTCTCCTAAGTTTAAGCCTCGTTTCATTGGTCCGTATAGGATTTCTGAGGTTCTTAATCCTGTGTCTTTTCGTTTGACCCTTCCAGATTCTTTTTCCATCCATAACGTATTCCATAGGTCATTGTTGCGGAGATACGTGGCGCCTGTGGCTCCATCTGTTGATCCTCCTGCCCCGGTTTTGGTGGAGGGGGAGTTGGAGTATATAGTGGAGAAGATTTTGGATTCTCGTGTTTCGAGACGGAAACTCCAGTATCTGGTTAAGTGGAAGGGTTATGGTCAGGAAGATAATTCCTGGGTCTTTGCCTCTGATGTCCATGCTGCCGATCTTATTTATGCCTTTCATATGGCTCATCCTGGTCGGCCTGGGGGCTCTGGTGAGGGTTCGGTGACCCCTCCTCAAGGGGGGGTACTGTTGTGAATTCTGTGATCAAGCTCCCTCCTGTGGTCACGAGTGGTACTGCGGCTTCTGAGTTTCCTTCCTCAGGTGATGAGGTTAAGTCGTTAGGTGCTGCTCTATTTAACTCCACCTAGTGCTTTGATCCTGGCCTCCAGTCAATGTTCTAGTATTGGTCTTGCTTCCTCCTGGATCGTTCCTGTGGCCTGTCTGCTCAGCATAAGCTAAGTTCTGCTTGTGTTACTTTTGTTGCTATATTTTCTGTCCAGCTTGCTTTTTTGGTTTTGCTTGCTTGCTGGAAGCTCTGAGACGCAGAGGGAGCACCTCCGTACCATTAGTCGGTGCGGAGGGTCTTTTTGCCCATCTGCGTGGTTGTTTGTAGGTTTTTGTGTTGACCGCAAAGCTATCTTTCCTATCCTCGGTCTATTTAGTAAGTCGGGCCTCACTTTGCTAAATCTATTTCATCTCTGTGTTTGTATTTTCATCTTAACTCACAGTCATTATATGAGGGGGGCTGTCTTTTCCTTTGGGGAATTTCTCTGAGGCAAGGTTGGCTTATTTTTCTATCTTCAGGACTAGCTAGTTTCTCAGGCTGTGCCGAGTTGCATAGGGAGCGTTAGGCGCAATCCACGGCTACCTCTAGTGTGGTTTGATAGGTTTAGGGATTGCGGTCAGCAGAGTTTCCACGTCTCAGAGCTCGTCCTGTTTTGTGGTTTTTGTCAGGTCACTTGTGTGCTCTGAACTTCAAGGTCTATTGTGGTTCCTGAATTACCTATTCATAACACTCGGCGCTCCTGACGTGGTCCCAGCATGTCCCATGGTCTCCGGGTGCAGCATCTTCTTCCTGTTGTGAGCGGTCACATGGTACTGCTCATTACAGTAATGAATATGCGGCTCCATACCTATGGGAGTGGAGTCCATATTCATTACTTTAATGAGCGGTACCAGTGACCACTGAACAGAGGAAGAAGCTGCCGTGCCCGAAGACCGTGTGACATGCAGGGACCTCGTCAGGAGCGCTGGGAGCAGGTGAGTATTTGACAGTCGTCGCTCCCCCTCACCCGCCGACCATGGCTCGAGTATAACCCGAGAGGGGCACTTTGAGCCCATTTTTTTGGGCTGAAAATCTCGGCTTATTCTCGAGTATATACGATATGTGGTTGTTGTATATCCTGATTTGTTTGTTTCCCACATTCGTCTTTATACAGTTAGCACAGAATGACCATATAAGCCAAGTCCTGGACCTTCCCATGTTGAGTACGTGGTGCATTTTGGATGTTGTAGCACTTCTGCACCAGTTTGGTTAATTCGGTTACTTGCATTTTTTCATTGAATTTTTGAGTGGCTTTCTTATTACCGTATTTTTCCGACCATAAGACGCACTTCTTTTCCTCCAAATTTGGGAGGAAAGTGTGGGTGCGTCTTATGGTACGGATGTAGCATGTGGGGAGGGGGGCAGCAGTGAGTGGGATCGCACTGTTATCCCACTTCAGGATGTCCCAGCTGCCCAGAATCAGAGCTAGAGAAACCATGTGCTCCCGATGATTAAGTGCAGTGAATATTCATTAGCGGCTCCCCGCCCACCTATCAGCTGAGCGGTGAGCCGGGAGCAGCAAATGCTTAAGCAGGGACACACATGGCTTCTCCAGCGCTGATTCCTGCAGCAGCTGGGCAGGTCTGTGTGTCCGGGGGAGAGGAGGTAGCAGCAGGGTCCAGAGGAGAGAGGAGATCGCTGCATACCTGCCTGCCATGCCTGGGCTAGATGCTGAGTTCTGTGCAGGAGGACCTGTGATGATGTCAGGAGTGGGCGGGCTGGAGCATCACATGGCAGGTCAGAGCTCTCCCTCTTCCTGACATCATCACAGGTCCTTCAGGCTCTCCAGTCTCCATTAGAATCTGCAGCTTCCTCATAACCTGTGCTGTGGAAAGGAAAGCAGTCATGGGACGCTCCAGCTTTAACCTCACCACAGTGTGGCTGGCTGCCACATTTAAGAGGTTAGTCTTTACAAAACACACTAAAGCACTCTGCCACTCCTTTGGTGAACTATAACTCCCAGCATGTCATAGGATCTGCAGGACATGCTGGGAGTTATAGTTCTCCCATGGGATCTTAAAGCAGCACTCCAGTGTTATTTTGCAGTGCTGGAGTGGTGCTTTAAATATAAGCCCTGTGCCCCCATTCTTATACTCACCCTCCAGCATCTTCATATAGTGCTTTACAGACACCGCACTGGTCCCACAGCTTCCAACATAATAACATACTATTATATATAATAAAACCACATATAAAAGTATGTAATTTATGTTATTAAATATTTTACCACATTTTTTAGCTTCAAATATTTCTTTTCCCTATTTTCCACCTCTAAAACCTGGGTGCGCCTTATAGTCCGGTGCGTCTTATAGTCCGAAAAATACGGTACTAGTGTTGAGCATTCCGATAACGCAAGTATCGGTATCTGCCGATACTTGCGGTATCGGAATTCCAATACCGAGATCCGATACTTTTGTGATATCGGGTATCGGTATCGGATCAATAGGGATGTGTAAAATAAAGAATTAAAATAAAAAATATTGATATGCTCACCTCTCCGGCGGCCCCTGGACATCACGCTGCTAACCGGGAGGCTTCTTTGTTTAAAATGCGCGCCTTTAGGACCTGCGAATGACGTCCCGGCTTCTGATTGGTCGCGTGCCGCCCATGTGACCGGCACGCGACCAATCAGAAGCCGTGACGTCATTCGCAGGTCCTCAATTCCTAGAATTAGGAGTTTAGTGAATGAGAATGACGTCGCGGCTTCTGATTGGTCGCGTGCCGGTCACATGGGCTGCACGCGACCAATCAGAAGCCGGGACGTCATTCGCAGGTCCTCAATTCCTAGAATTAGGAGTTTAGTGAATGAGAATGACGTCGCGGCTTCTGATTGGTTGCGTGCCGGTCACATGGGCTGCACGCGACCAATCAGAAGCCGCGACATCATTCTCAGGTCCTAAAGGCGCGCATTTTAAACAAAGAAGCCTCCCGGTTAGCAGCGTGATGTCCAGGGGTCGCCGGAGAGGTGAGCATATCAATATTTTTTATTTTAATTCTTTATTTTACACATCCCTATGGATCCCAGGGCCTGAAGGAGAGTTTCCTCTCCTTCAGACCCTGGGAACCATGAGAATACCTTCCGATACTTGATGTCCCATTGACTTGTATTGGTATCGGATATCGGTATCGGCGTTATCCGATATTTTTCGGGTATCGGCCGATACTATCCGATACCGATACTTTCAAGTATCGGACGGTATCGCTCAACACTACTTATTACCTTTTTTCTTCTGCTTTTTTTGTCTTAATATAGTATGTCATGTTTCTGCTGCAGAATGCCCTAAAAATGCATATTTACCTGCAACTTATACTTATCTAGTTCAAGTCTACAGGGAAAATCCACAAATAAAATTTATATTTAACACAATAGACATTAATTTGTTGCAAATTTTAAAAATGCATTACAGGTCGGTGTCCACGATGTAAATCCCATACACATTTCTGGAATTGTAATATGCTGCATTTTTCTGCAGTGAAAATTTGAGACTTTAACCCCTTCACGACATGCACCGTATATGTATGTTGCATGCTGGATCTCTCCATTTGATGTGGGCTCCGGCGCTAAGCCCACATCTTTCTCGAGCGTGAGAAAAGAATCAAAAAAATTCCCACACTGGAGTTCATATGAGTTTATGCCAGCTGGGGGCGCAGCACCGCAAGTCTAGGTAGCTACGTTCCCCTTCTTCCCATTCATTCCCCTGTTTTTACAGGCAGGGGCGGTTGCATTAGCAGAGCTCCTGCTTGTAAAATTATTTAACCCCTTCTGATGGATTTACAGCGTGGGACATGACTGAACGGCGGAAGGTATGGGATATTGTGTTTTTTTATTTTAACTTTGTTTCAGGTGACAAGGGTCTTCAATAGGATTTAACATTTAATAAACTATTACAACACCCTGTGTCTTTATTTCATTAAAATAATTTTTTCCTAATGTGTGTGTATTATTAACCCTTTATTAATATAGGATTAATAATGGATAGGTGTCTTATTGAAGCCTCTCCGTTATTAACCTGGCTTAATGTCACCTTACAACAGCAAGGTGACATTAACCCTTCATTACCCCATATCCCACCGCTACAGGGGAGTGGGAGGAGAGTGGCCAAGTGCCAGAATAGGCACATCTTCCAGATGTGCCTTTTCTGGGGTGGCTGAGGGCAGATGTTTTTAGCCATGGGGGGTCATATAACCATGGTCCCTCTCTAGGCTATTAATATCTGCCCTCAATCACTGGCTTTACCACTCTGGCAGAGAAAATTGCGCGGGAGCCCACGCCAGTTTTTTCCACGATTTAACCCTTTATTTTAACAGCTAGTGCCCCCAAATTTTGCACACAGACACTTCTAACATTACTAGTGAGGGATATGTAAAAAAATAAGGGATATGAAAGGGTTTACTGTATGTAACCATGTCTCATATCATGTCGGGTTTGAGAAGGAGATAGCAAAAGCCGACAATTGAATTACCGGCTTTTAAGCTATCTAGCGCTGTATTAAATATAAATATATATATGTGTCTCACATTTATTTTATTTGTTCTATTAAAACATGTCAGTGTGATTTTACTGTACACCGCGCTGAATTGCCAGCTTTTCTATAGAACACCGGTGTGTATCTCTCGCAAGTCACACTGATGGTCTGTGTGTAATCCGATTTTTTCTCATTCCCATAGACTTTCATTGGCGATTCTCGGCCGAGATACGCTGACAATCGCAGCATGCTGCCATTTCACTCGGATCCTGAATACGGCCGAGAAAACGATGGATAATAGGAGCTGCCCCATAGATTAACATTGAGCCAAGTGCTATGCGATTTTTTATTGCATTGCACTCGGCCGTATTATGGTCTAGGGTGACTCTGGCCTAACTTGCGTAATTGGTCAAATTGTCTCTGAGGAGAGAATCTACGGCCATCTGCACATGCTCTTAGGCTAGGTTCACATCGCGTTAGTGCCATCCGTTTAACGGACCCGGATGCCCAAAATCTCTTTTTTTCCACAATTGCGTTAAAAAAATGGTACAATTGTGTCGGCAGGCGTTAGTAATGAAGGTCTATGCACAGTGAACACCTCGGTTCACTGTTCGTTAGACCTAACGTACCCAAAAACGCGGTAGACAATGTTTGAAGGTGCGTAGCAAAGTAATGGACCATCGGTAATGCATGCCAATTTTGACATGTGTTAGTATCCGTTGCGATAATGGATTTCAGTGGGTGCATTAACGGATCTGTTACATCCCGTTAGTGCCGCTTTGAAATGGATCTGTTAAACGGATCGCCCTAACGCAATGTGAACCTAGCCTAAAGCTGCAGATTTCCTCAGCAGTGTCTGGATGAGATTCGGGGAAATCTTCTGCACAACAGATTTTATTATTACATTTTAACTGTCGGTCTCCCTCCCAACAAGATATATTATCTATTATATTCCCACCTGGTGTTTGGGATATTTCTCCTTCTGAGCAGGAAACGCAGTCATAGCAGCAGTCTTGGTGCCCAAGCTTAGGAGCTTTTCTGTATCCCGGAGCACATTTTTCGTTACATCGGGAGAACGGGCGCTAGAAAAAAGGATTTCATACGATTAATTAATTTTAAAAAGTGCAACCTTTCTTATAAAAGTTGTAGTAGATCCTTATGGAAGACATTTGATAAATAACATGTTAAAGGATTGTCCCACCACATGGAGTAAATGACATTAAACCTTTTTTAAGAAGCAATGGTGAGTGCTGTTTCTTTTTCCAATATTGAATGCACTTAGTATTCAACACATTTTTCATGCACCACCTCGCTCACTATCAGGCGGCATGCTTTATACAAAGGATTGATTCAGACTGCAGTCAGCAGATTGAGGCCGTTTTTTCTGCTTTTTACTGTAATTTATTGCAATTTAATAAATAACTACTTCTGAATAACAATTTTCTGTTTCTTATATTCCCTACCTAATAATTAAAATATTTCTTGTAACTTTTATAAACTGTGATTAATATCAGACCAGTGGAGATCTAACTGCCTAACCCGCCTGCAGAAGCATTTTTTTTTATAATTCAGTTTGTTAGGTATTTATTATGGAAATTAGGGGGCGGGTCACTGAGAGAGCAGTGACCAGTCAGCAGTCTGCATTATGAATACCTAATCAGAGCACCACCTACCCCGACCCCACCTTTGGGCGCGAGAATCTCATTAACGCAATACTGAAAATAAAGATTAAGAAGCAGCCACAAGATGGATTTCATCGACCAATGTATCATTTTATTCAGCATAAGGCGCCGACCAGACACCCTGTGTAGGTTACTATGAACAACCCTGCTGACAGGTTCATTTAAAACTGTAATTAATTACACTGGTCAACGCAATTTTTCTGGCAAAAGGTTTTAAAACATATTTTAAGTTAATTTTGGCTGCTGATTACGAATATGAACTCCGTTTTTGGCAATCACATCAAGATTTTGAGCGATTTTCAATTTTTGATAAATTTCTCCTATCTAACATAGTAACATAGTAACATAGTAACATAGTTAGTAAGGCCGAAAAAAGACATTTGTCCATCCAGTTCAGCCTATATTCCATCATAATAAATCCCCAGATCTACGTCCTTCTACAGAACCTAATAATTGTATGATACAATATTGTTCTGCTCCAGGAAGACATCCAGGCCTCTCTTGAACCCCTCGACTGAGTTCGCCATCACCACCTCCTCAGGCAAGCAATTCCAGATTCTCACTGCCCTAACAGTAAAGAATCCTCTTCTATGTTGGTGGAAAAACCTTCTCTCCTCCAGACGCAAAGAATGCCCCCTTGTGCCCGTCACCTTCCTTGGTATAAACAGATCCTCAGCGAGATATTTGTATTGTCCCCTTATATACTTATACATGGTTATTAGATCGCCCCTCAGTCGTCTTTTTTCTAGACTAAATAATCCTAATTTTGCTAATCTATCTGGGTATTGTAGTTCTCCCATCCCCTTTATTAATTTTGTTGCCCTCCTTTGTACTCTCTCTAGTTCCATTATATCCTTCCTGAGCACCGGTGCCCAAAACTGGACACAGTACTCCATGTGCGGTCTAACTAGGGATTTGTACAGAGGCAGTATAATGCTCTCATCATGTGTATCCAGACCTCTTTTAATGCACCCCATGATCTTGTTTGCCTTGGCAGCTGCTGCCTGGCACTGGCTGCTCCAGGTAAGTTTATCATTAACTAGGATCCCCAAGTCCTTCTCCCTGTCAGATTTACCCAGTGGTTTCCCATTCAGTGTGTAATGGTGACATTGATTCCTTCTTCCCATGTGTATAACCTTACATTTATCATTGTTAAACCTCATCTGCCACCTTTCAGCCCAAGTTTCCAACTTATCCAGATCCATCTGTAGCAGAATACTATCTTCTCTTGTATTAACTGCTTTACATAGTTTTGTATCATCTGCAAATATCGATATTTTACTGTGTAAACCTTCTACCAGATCATTAATGAATATGTTGAAGAGAACAGGTCCCAATACTGACCCCTGCGGTACCCCACTGGTCACAGCGACCCAGTTAGAGACTATACCATTTATAACCACCCTCTGCTTTCTATCACTAAGCCAGTTACTAACCCATTTACACACATTTTCCCCCAGACCAAGCATTCTCATTTTGTGTACCAACTTCTTGTGCGGCACGGTATCAAACGCTTTGGAAAAATCGAGATATACCACGTCCAATGACTCACCGTGGTCCAGCCTATAGCTTACCTCTTCATAAAAACTGATTAGATTGGTTTGACAGGAGCGATTTCTCATAAACCCATGCTGATATGGAGTTAAACAGTTATTCTCATTGAGATAATCCAGAATAACATCCCTCAGAAACCCTTCAAATATTTTACCAACAATAGAGGTTAGACTTACTGGCCTATAATTTCCAGGTTCACTTTTAGAGCCCTTTTTGAATATTGGCACCACATTTGCTATGCGCCAGTCCTGCGGAACAGATCCTGTCGCTATAGAGTCCCTAAAAATAAGAAATAATGGTTTATCTATTACATTACTTAGTTCTCTTAGTACTCGTGGGTGTATGCCATCCGGACCCGGAGATTTATCTATTTTAATCTTATTTAGCCGGTTTCGCACCTCTTCTTGGGTTAGATTGGTGACCCTTAATATAGGGTTTTCATTGTTTCTTGGGATTTCACCTAGCATTTCATTTTCCACCGTGAATACCGTGGAGAAGAAGGTGTTTAATAGGTTAGCTTTTTCCTCGTCATCTACAACCATTCTTTCCTCACTATTTTTTAAGGGGCCTACATTTTCAGTTTTTATTCTTTTACTATTGATATAGTTGAAGAACAGTTTGGGATTAGTTTTACTCTCCTTAGCAATGTGCTTCTCTGTTTCCTTTTTGGCAGCTAAATTAGTTTTTTAGATAAAGTATTTTTCTCCCTATAGTTTTTTAGAGCTTCAATGGTGCCATCCTGCTTTAGTAGTGCAAATGCTTTCTTTTTACTGTTAATTGCCTGTCTTACTTCTTTGTTTAGCCACATTGGGTTTTTCCTATTTCTAGTCCTTTTATTCCCACAAGGTATAAACCGCTTACACTGCCTATTTAGGATGTTCTTAAACATTTCCCATTTATTATCTGTATTCTTATTTCTGAGGATATTGTCCCAGTCTACCAGATTAAGGGCATCTCTAAGCTGGTCAAACTTTGCCTTCCTAAAGTTCAGTGTTTTTGTGACTCCCTGACAAGTCCCCCTAGTGAAAGACAGGTGAAACTGTACAATATTGTGGTCGCTATTTCCTAGATGCCCGACCACCTGCAGATTTGTTATTCTGTCAGGTCTATTAGATAGTATTAGGTCTAAAAGTGCTGCTCCTCTGGTTGGATTCTGCACCAATTGTGAAAGATAATTTTTCTTGGTTATTAGCAGAAACCTGTTGCCTTTATGGGTTTCACAGGTTTCACTTTCCCAGTTAATATCCGGGTAGTTAAAGTCCCCCATAACCAGGACCTCATTATGGGTTGCAGCTTCATCTATCTGCTTTAGAAGTAGACTTTCCATGGTTTCTGTTATATTTGGGGGTTTGTAACAGACCCCAATGAGAATTTTGTAACCATTTTTCCCTCCATGAATTTCGACCCATATGGACTCAACATCCTCATTTCCTTCGCTAATATCCTCCCTTAAAGTGGACTTTAGACAAGACTTTACATAGAGACAAACCCCTCCTCCTCTCTGATTTTTACGATCCTTTCTAAACAGACTGTAACCCTGTAAGTTAACTGCCCAGTCATAGCTTTCATCTAACCATGTCTCGGTTATTCCCACTATGTCAAAGTTACCTGTAGATATTTCTGCTTCTAGTTCTTCCATCTTGTTTGTCAGGCTTCTGGCGTTTGCGAGCATGCAGTTTAGAGGATTTTGTTTTGTTCCAATCTCCTCGCTGTGGATTGCTTTAGAAATGTTCTTACCTCCCATCTGAGTATGTTTTCCTGGGTCGTCTTTGTTCGAGTCTAATGTTTTTCTTCCCGTCCCCTCTTCTTCTAGTTTAACGCCCTCCTGATGAGTGTAGCGAGTCTTCTGGCGAATGTGTGTTTCCCAGGTTTGTTGAGGTGTAGTCCATCTCTGGCGAGGAGTTCATCGTACCAGTAATTCACACCGTGGTCCAGGAATCCGTATCCTTGTTGTCTGCACCATCGTCTTAGCCAGTTGTTTGCATCAAGGATCCTGTTCCATCTCCTGGTGCCATGCCCGTCTACTGGAAGGATAGAAGAAAAAACTACCTGTGCATCCAGTTCCTTTACTTTCTTCCCCAACTCTTCAAAGTCCTTGCAGATTGTCGGTAGGTCTTTCCTTGCCGTGTCATTGGTGCCAACATGTATCAGAAGAAATGGGTGGACGTCCTTGGAGCTGAAGAGCTTTGGTATCCTATCGGTCACATCCTTGATCATCGCACCTGGAAGGCAGCATACTTCTCTTGCAGTTATGTCCGGTCTGCAGATGGCTGCTTCTGTGCCTCTCAGTAGTGAGTCTCCCACCACCACCACTCTTCGTTGCTTCTTGGCTGTACTTTTTGCTGTCACTTGTTGCTGTGTGCCCTTTTCTTTTTTGCTTGCTGGTATTGCTTCATCCTTAGGTGTGCCATCTTCATCCTCTACAAAGATTTGATATCGGTTTTTTTGATTTTGATATCTAATGTTTTATGATAAAAACACATGATTTTCGGTACTACAACTTGTATATTTTTAATCAAGGAATAACAAAGATTACAAAGTCTATATACAGCAAATCAAATATACTTAAAGAATTAACCCCTTTCTGACATTAGACATACTATCCCGTCGAGGTGGGGTGGGCCCGTATGCCCACCGACAGGATATTACATTATAGCGATCGGCAGCGCTCACGGGGGGGAGATATCGGAATGTATCGCTCAACACTACTTCTGAGTCTGGGTGCCGGCCGAGGAGGTCACCCAGACTCCCAAGTACCTTTTTCTTCCTCTCATAAAGTACTAATAAATACAATGATTTCCTTTGAAAACCAGGTGTTATCACCATTGGCGCTCACTGACTGTGAGTCTGCTGCTAACTTTATTGATTTGGGACTGGTTTTGAAGTTAGGGTTAGGGACAGTTAGTTTAGGAAGACCCAATCAAGTAATCACCCTTGACAAGACACCGTTAGCTCACAATTTGGTCAAGATGGCACCTGTGGATTTCACTCTACAAGTGGGGACACTGCACTCTGCATCCATCTCCTGTTTTGTGTTGGATAATGTACCTGTTGGACTGTTACTGGGGTTTCCATGGTTGAAGATTCACAAACCAATTATTGACAGGTGTCAAAAGAAGATTGTGAAATGAAGCCCCAATTGTTTCAAGAAATGTCTGAAAAATGTTTCAATATGCTCCACTAGTCTGAGGGTCTTTCGGGGTATCTGAAGGACTTTGGAGATATGTTCTCAGAAAAAGACTATGACTGTGCTATTGCTCTTATTCCTAGCTCCAAGTTGCCAAAAGCTTGCATTTACAATTTTTGGAAGCCTGAACCCTTCGCTACAAAAGAATATGTTAACGAAAGTTTACAGAAGGGTCATATCCATGCTACTTCCTCCCCTATAGCTGCTTCATTAAAAAAATAAATGGGGGTCTCCGTCCTTGCCTTGATTTCTGAGACCTAAACAAGATCGTGGATATTTACCCACTTACAATCATCCCTGACTTCTGGGGACTAGGCTGCTTTCCAACTTGATCTTAGAGGGTCTTATAATTTGGTAAGCATCTGGAAGAGTGATGAGTGGAAAACAGCATTTTTAACATCCAAGGATCTTTTTGATTACCTTGTCATGCCTTTTGGATTATTTAATGCACCTGCTGGGTTTAAAAAATTTATGAATGATATTTTCTCTGATTGCATTGGACGATTTGTTGTGATTTAACTTGATGACATTCTAATTTTCTTGCCAGACTTGGACACTCACCAAGAACATGTCCATGTTGTGTTACAGAGACTGAGAGACAACTCTCTGTTTGCTACATTACAGAAATGTGTTTTTTCAGTTCAGGAAATCTCTTTCATTGGGTTCATCTTGTCAGCAGATGGGTTTACGATGGACCCTGGGAAGGTGCAGGCCATAATTGATTGGGTTCAACCTTGCAATCTTAAGGTTTTGCATCATTTTCTTGGACTCACTAACTATTATAGAAAATGTATCAAGGGATTGTCACAAATTGCTAAACCACTTACTGACCTTACACGTAAGGGGGCAAATCTCATGGTTTGGTCGCCAGGTGCTATCAGGGCTTTTGAAAGATTAAAAGAGTATTTTATGTCTGTACCCATTCTGATCCAACCTGATCTCCAAGAACTGTTCAAGGTGGAGGTGGATGCTTGGGAGATCGGAGTGGAGGCAAACTTATCACAGGGGCCCAAAATTCTGACTAACCTGAGTTCATGTGCTTGTCTTTCTAAAAAAATTTCACTGGCCGATAGAATTTATGATGTTGGGAATTGGGAGTTACTTGCTGTCAAATTGGCCTTTGAGGAATTGAGGCATTATTTTGGAAGGGGCGGTTCATCCAGTTACGGTGATCATGGATCACAAGAATTTAGCTTACATTGAATAGGCTAAAAAGTTAACTACTGTACAGGCCAGATGGTCTTTGTTTTTCTCTCGGTTTAATTTTTCTATTACATTCAGGTCAGGTTCTAAGAATATGAAAGCTGTTGTATCTCATACAACGTCATGGCTCCTCACATTTGAAAGTCCTAACACTAAACTTCATAGAAACACCACAAAAAGAGGACTTAAAATCCTCCCAAAATTTAAAAATTAAAACAGCACAAAGGGATTGCAGTGCTTACCTGTCCAGATATCTGAATTAGTGCTCTCACAGGATACAGCAAGCCAATGTGATAAAGATGGTGGTAATACAGGTGCAAAATACTGATGAGGCAAACACTCACAGCCTACCAACTCATGGAGGGGGCGATTGCTTAGTATATCTCTGCACAAATGAGACTTCTATAGGAAATTGGTCACAAACAGGTAATGCACATTGTCAGGTTTACAGCCTATTAATGGCGCCCATTCTGTTAGATGAGGCGGGCTGTCCAGCACTACACCATGTTCCAAATGAGTATGAAAATGATATTTTTCCGGAATTTTCCTAAATGGTCGGTGCAAATGACAGTCAGTCTAATAAAAGTCATCACCCGTTAGATTATACATCGAATTTTATTGAAGAAACCTCCCAATGATAACAGTATAATCTCCAAAATGAATAAAAACTCAAAATGCACTGTTCCAAATTATTAGACACAGAAGAATTTCTAAACATTTGATATGTTTTAAAGAACTTAAAATGCTCATTTGTTGAATTTGCAGCATTAGGAGGTCACATTCACTGAACCAAAAAAGCTATTTAACTTGAAAACGTCCTAACAGGCTGTTAGGGCTGGTGGAATTCACCGAGTAAATATGGAGATAGTATAGGCATGTTCGCAGCCCGGGGTCCACTGTGCAGGAGTGGAATATGCTGCTAGTACATGGTGGCACTATATGGGGGTACTACGCCTGAACAGACATGGGTTCAGTCACCCCATCTGTATAGGAGTGAACCCTGTTGCTTCACAGTGTCGCCGGGATTAAGGTAACGCTGTGCTCTGTTAACCTCACAGAGAATCACAGCTCACTAACGGAGCAGATAGCGTACAGTGGTCATTCAGTCAGCAACAGCACACAAACAACTCCTCTCCAGAGGTGCCGGAATTCTAGTGGCTATACGCCAGCCCTAAATTCACACACGCAAACTCCTCTCCAGAGGTGCCGGAATTCTAGTGGCTATGCGGCCATGCAAACCTTTTGTAGAGAAAGCTCTCCAGGACCTTCCTAGTGGTCCAATAGGAACTGCTTCAGGGCCTGAGCATGTGACCCCCGACCTCCAATGAGAGGTCATCCCTTGGGCATGCTCAGTAGTGGAAAAGCAGGACTTATTCCCAGAAGCGTCTGCTCACCGCTGAACAGTGCTGGTTACAATGGCTGAGCCTGGAAGATCAGCAGTAACCAAGCACACAGTATCTTACTGAGCCAGATGCTGAGACCGCAGCGGAGGTGGCTCGAGATTCCCTCTGTGCAGCGGCGGGAACTCGACGCCTAACACAGGCCAAGTTACATGTTAACATAGGAACCTTTCTTTGATATCACCTTCACAATTCTTTCAACCATTGAACTTGTGAGTTTTTGGAGAGTTTCTGCTTGTATTTCTTTGCATGAAGTCAGACTAGCCTCCCAGAGCTGCTGTTTTGATGTGAACTGCCTCCCACCCTCATAGATCTTTTGCTTGATGATATTCCAAAGGTTCTCCATAGGGTTGAGGTCAGGGTAATATGGTGGCCACACCACAAGCTTATCTCCTTTTATGCCCATAGCAGCCAATGACTCAGAGGTATTCTTTGCAGCAATGGATAGTGCATTGTCATGAATGGAGATGATTTTGCTCCTGAACACATGTTTCTGCTTTTTATACCATGGAAGAAAGTTGTCAGAAACTCTATATACTTTGCAGAGGTCATTTTCACACCTTCAGGAACCTTAAAGGGCCCTACCAGCTGTTTCCCCATGATTGCGGCCCAAAACATGACTCCTCCACCTCCTTGCTGACGTTGCAGCCTTGTTTGGACATGGTGGCCATCCACCAACCATCCACTACTCCATCCATCTGGACCATCCAGGGTTGTTCGAAACTCATCAGTAAACAAGACTGTTTGGAAATTAGTCTTCATGTATGTCTGGTCCCACTGCAACCGTTTCTGCTTGTGAACACTGTTTAGATATGGCCAAATAGTAGGATCCTACACTTTGAGGTTCGAGGGACTCCAGAGGCACCAGCAGCTTCAAATAACTGTTTGCTGCTTTGTAATGGTATTTTGGCAGCTGGCTGCTCTCTTAATCCAATGAATTTGTCTGGCAGAAACCTTCCTCATTATGCCTTTATCTGCATGAACTCTGTCTGTGCTCTGTTTCAGTCATAAATCTCTTCACAGTATGATGATCACTCTTAAGTTTTCATACCTTGTCCAAGGCATTGCACTATTTAACGCTTTTGAGCAGCAGAGATATCCTTTTTATTTCCCATATTGCTTAAAAACCTGTGACCTGCTTAATAATGTGGAATATCATTTTTAAGTAGTTTTCCTTTAATTAGAATCACCTGGAAAACTAATTATCACATGTGTTTAAGATTGATTTCAGTGATCCATTGAGTCCTGAGACACAATATCATCCACAAGATTATTTGAAACACGAAACAATTAAATATTTACGACATTAAATCCAATTTGCATACTAATTTGGAACATGGTGCATATGCATGCATCTCATGAGGACAGACACCCTAGTTTACAAGGCTAAAAACACTGGGCCCGGCTGCACCCTAAAACATGAAGTGCAAAAGCCATATACAGTTGGGCAAAAAAGTATTTAGTCAGTCAGCAATAGTGCTAGTTCCACCACTTAAAAAGATGAGAGGCGTCTGTAATTTACATCATAGGTAGACCTCAACTATGGGAGACAAACTGAGAAAAAAAAATCCAGAAAATCACAGTCTGTTTTTTTAACATTTTTTTTAAAAAAGATTTTTGTCCAACTCCTCTGTACAGACCTTCTCCAGATTTGTTAGGTTTAGGAGCTGTTGCTGGGCAATAATGAATTTTAGCTTCCTTCAATGAGTTTATATTGGGTTTAGATCTGGAGACTGGCTAGGCCACTCCAGGACCTTGAAATGCTTCTTAATGAGCCACTCTTTAGTTGCGTTTCTGTTCATTGTCATGCTAGAAGACCCAGCCACAACCCATCTGCAATGCTCTTACTGAGGGAAGGAGGTTGTTGGCCAAAATTTTACATGGCATGACCCCATTCATCCTCCCTTCAATACAGTGCAGTCATTCTGTCCCCTTTTCAGAAAAGCAGCCCTAAAATATGATGTTTCTCCTATAATGCTTTACAGTTGGGATGGTATTCTTGGGGTTGTTGTCATCCTTCTTCCTCCAAACATGACACATGGAGTTGATAGCAAAAAGTTCTATTTGGTCTCATCTAACCAAATGACCTTCTCCCATGCCTCCTCTGGGTCATCCAGATGGTCATTGGCAAACGTTATTTTGTCTCTAGTGTCCTTAAACAGCTCTTTGATCTTGGCCATGACGGAGACGTTGGGGTGTGATTGAGTGTGTGGACAGGTGTCTTTTATACAGGTAAAAAATACAAACAGATGCAATTAATTCAGATAATGAATGCAGAGTAGGAGGGCTTCTTAAAGAAAAATTAATTGGTTTGCGAGACACAGAATTCTTGCTAGTTGATATGTTGTCAAATACTTATTTCATGAAATAAAATTCAATTTAATTATTTAAAAAACATAAAATGTGATAATCTGTTTTTTTTTTTATTTCTAGATCCTAACTCTCACAGTTGATGTCTATCTAAGATCCAAATTACAGACCTCTCCATTCTTTATAGGTGGGAAAACTTGTAAAATCGGTAGTGCATCAAAAACTTATTTTCCATACTATATAGGGTACCAATGAACTCTGGAGAAATTTCACAACAAATTTCAGGGTCCATTTTCTCCTGCTATTATTGGTTGGGAAATATATATATCTTTTTCATTTTCAAAGTTCAACGATGTGAGTTCAAGGTGCTCATCACATGTCTAGATAAATTCTTTGAGGGGTCTAGCTTCCAAAATGTGGTCACCTGTGGGGGCTTTCACTGTTTGGGCACACCAGTAGCTCCCCAAATGGGACATGACACCAGCAGAACATTCCATCAAAATCTTTGTTTCAAAACGTCACTCCTTTCTTTCCGATCCCTGTCGTGCGCCAAACAGTAGCTTTCCCACTCATGTGGAGAAATTGCACAACAAATGTTGGGTTCCATCTGCTGCTGTTACCCTTGTAAAAATAAAAAAGTACGGCGAAAATAAAATTTTTGTGTGAAAAATGGGACTTTTTACTTTTACGGCTCAACGTTATAAACTTTTTTGAAACACCTAGTGGTTTAAGGTGCTCACTGCATATCTATATAAGTTCCTTGAGGGGTCCAGTTTCCAAAATATTATCAATTATTGGGGGTTTCCACTGCTTAGGCACACGAGGGGCTCTTCAACTGCAACATGGAGTCCACTCTTAAATCCAGCCAATTCTATGTTCAATAATTCAAATGACGCCTCTTCCATTTCGATCCCTGTGTGTCTAAACAGTAGTTTCTCCAACACATGAGGTATCAGTGTACTCAAGGAAAATTGCACAACACATTTTGGGGTCCTTTTTCTCCTCTTACCTTTGTGACAAAAAAAATGGGGTAAAGTAATATTTTGGTGAAAAAAGATAAATGTAATTTTTTTCTTTCCTTGTTTAAATTCCTGTGAAGAACCAGCATTGTTAATAAACTTGCTGAATATTGTTTTGAGCATTTTGAGGGGTGCAGATTTTAAAATAGTGTCACGTTTGGGCATTTTCTGTCACATAGGCACCTTTAAGTCACTTAAATTGTGATGCGGTTCCTAAAAAATGATTTTGTAATTCTTTATAGCAAAATGAGAAGTTGCTGATCAACCTTCAACCCTTATAACTTCCTAACAAAGAAAATTACCGTAGGTTTCCAAAATAATGCAGATGCAAAGTAGAAGTGGGAAATGTTATTTTATGGGACATAACTCTCTGGCTTAAGGGTATGAACATAAAAAAATAGAAAATTGAAAAAATTTCACCAAATTTCCGATATTTTCACAAATAAAGCAAATAACATTGAACAAATTTTACTTCTATCATGAAGTACAAAGCATTCGCAGAATCACTGGATTCCATTGAAGCATTCCAGAGTTATTACCACATAAAGTGACACTGGTCTGTATTGCATAATTTGGCCTGGTCACCAAGCTGAAAACTGGCTGGGTGGTGAAGGGTTTAAATTTGTGTGGAGCCATGCATTTCTGGACATCCTATTTGGATTGATACTCTAATACTCACTGTTCAACTCCTACGCTTCTCCTCATCTCAAGTTGCCAAGGTCTTCCTCTTCTAGCAGCTGCACCTAGAGATTGTCTACCGAGCACAAATGTCCTTGAGGAACCCAATGTAGAGTCTCAGGACATCCTACCATATGGACATTTGACCTCAGCAGCCAATCATTGACAGAGGCATTGTGTAGGTGGTAGTGTTGAGAATTCCGAAACTGCAAGTATCGGGTATCGGCCGATACTTGCTGTATCGGAATTCCAATACCGAGTTCCGATATTTTTGTGGTATTGGAAATCGGAATCGGCATGTGCGGTGCGTTTGGTTCCAAGGGTCTGGAGGAGAGGAAACTTTCCTTCAGGCCCTGGGATCCATATTAATGTTAAAAATAAAGAATAAAAATAAAAATTATGGCTATACTCACCCCTCCGAAGGACCCTGGCTGTCACCGCTGCAAGCCTCCGCCTCCGTTCCTGAGAATGTAGTGAGTGAAGGACCTTTGATGACGTCGCGGTCAGGTGAGCGGTCACGTGAGCGGTCAGGTGACCGCGACATCATCAAAGGTCCTTCACTCTCTTCATTCTCAGGAACGGAGGCAGATGCTCGCAGCGGTTACAGCCAGAGTTCGTCGGAGAGGTGAGTATATCCATATTTTTTATTTTTATTCTTTATTTTTTACATTAATATGGATCCCAGGGCCTGAAGGAAAGTTTCCTCTCCTTCAGACCCTGGGAACCATCCAGGATACCTTCCGATATTTGTGTCCCATTGACTTTCATTGGTATCGGGTATCAGTATCGGCGAGATCCGATATTTTGCTGGTATCGGCCGATACCATCCGATACCGATACTTTCAAATATCGGAAGGTATCACTCAACACTAGTAGGCGGTGATTGCATACAATGGTCACACTCCTGCCATGACAGAAAGAGGAAGCAAGGAAACGAATGGAACACCAAGGAAACATTACAAAATAGAGCTGTGATTATTATTTTTTATATAACACACTGGTTGTTGTCATTATTATTATTATTTTTATCATTATTTCATTCGGGGGAAGGGAATCCCTATTACACAGTACACAACACAGGAACATTTTTTTTTAAAGACATCCAATTGTGAAATTTAGAAATATATTAGAAAATTACAGGTTTATAACAGAAGATTTGAAAGAAAGTAAGAAAATCCAATATGAAAAGTGATAGATTTTTCTTCCATAGAAGACACTTACTCTGCCATTGCTCCATATTATGTTACTGTTAAGCGGATGGAACTGTTCATCTGCATAGAAGTAGTGCCCGGTGTCCACAAAATGTATTATATTACCGTCAATCCACAAATTCAATATTCGTTGTGAAATGTTTTCAAAGAGAACACGTTCCTCATTAAATGCAATCTTAAAATCAGAGTAATCAAAGTAATTAAGCTTTTTAACAAAATGCGTCATCTTTGAAAAAGGATTATGAATGAAATGCAAGAGGAACAAAAAATATTTCAGAACATTAAATAACGAAAGAATCATATTGAGCTTAAAATATATGAACACTTTTCTTCTAAGTTGCATATATAGTCATGGCCGAAAGTGTTAGCACCCTTGAAATTATTGAAGAAAATGAAGTACCATATTTTTCAGACTATAAGACGCATTTTTTACTCCCAAAATGTGGAGGAAAATGGGGGGTGCGTCTTATAGTCCGGATGTATGGGCTCTGGCTGTGATGGGGAGGTGGAGGGAGCAGTTTCGGCGGCGCATCGGGTCACAGGAGTCTGGAGCCGGTGGTGCTGGCTAACTCCTGTGCCCGCTGCTAAAGAGAAATTAATAAGGATGGGACCAATCATACCAGTTTAAGGATGGGGCCATGCATACCAGGATAGGGATAAGGGAGCCATGTGTATCAGAATGGGGATGAGGGGACCATATATACCAGAATAGGGGACAATTTTTTTGCTTCAATTTTTTTTCTAATTTCCTCCTCTAAAACCTAGGTGCGTCTTATGGTCCGGTGCATCTTGTAGTCCGAAAAATACGGTATTTCTCCCAGAAAATGTTTACCATTACATGTTTTATTATACACATGTTCAATTATTTTGTGTGTATTGGAACAACACAAAAAGACAGAAAAAAATATCTGCGTAACTGATCCATTTGTAGTTTGGATCAAAGTAATGCATGCTGGCAATATTTCTCCTCTCAGACCATTGGTCCGTGTGTAAAGTTTATGTACTGGGATATTTTTTATAAGCGTGCATAGTCACCGTGTTCAGTTCATGACAGCACAGGTTTGTTTAATTTTGCTCATCACAATGAGCCCTATGGCTACATTTATACATGGAACACATTCAATTTGGCCATTAAAGTTCATGGGGATCCATGTAAAATGGATGACACACTGAAGACAAGCTGTATACCGGGTTGCCCAGATAAATGTATTATGTACACTGACCAATGCTAGTCTAGGTGATCGTTCGCACGCACTACTTTGATTCTTTTTCTAGATCAGACTTGTCCATTGTTCGTCAATGAATGTGCAAAGAAAATAATGCATGTGTGTTACTTCTGTACGTCATGGATTTTTTATCGGATCCATAAATATGACAACCTGTATTTAATCATAGGAAGTTCAGACAAATTAGCTCAGTCATTGCTAAGCTTTTTTAGACTTTGTTCTCAGCAATGTTCATCTTATGAATGAAGTGAGACCTAAACCTTGGATAATGGACAGGGCTCCTACAGTGACGGAAACTAAAAAAATCTGTATGGGAGGAAATGTGCCAGATGCTCAAGATTCTCAATCCTCGGTATGAGAAGGGTACTCATTCTGAAAAACTATTGATATTGAAGCATTATCAGGCCTGTGATACTGTAAAGTATGTGGCCCCAACTTATGTTGTGTAATGGCCCCCTGTAAAATGCCGCCTTATGCTTCGTAATGTTTTATCTTCTTTTTCTTAAAGACGATATTGAGGTAACCACGAGCTGGTGGAGCTACCATGACACATATAAGAGCAAATTGCATCTGAGTCTAAAAAGTTGGTATTCAGCACCACACAAGCGCTCTTCTATGTACCTGCAGTAGATGAATGTTCTGTCACTAGTCATGCAGTTATGCAAGCATAAGTTCAAAGTATAAACCTTGTGGCTATAATTTAAAATCTGGTAAAATTTATAGCTCAGATATCAACCTTGAAGAGGCATGTGACTTCTATTTTAAGCATTAACCCTCATACACTTTCAGACTCCCTACACTCATCACTGTCCCATATCTCCTCTTTTTCCTGTCCTGATCTGGCTGTACATCACTACAATGACACTCTTGGAAGCACCCTAGACCAAGTAGCTCCCCTCACCCTCAGAACCTCCAAACACAGAGTAAAACAGCCCTGGCTCACATCACAAACCCGACTTCTCCATGGATGCTCTAGGTGTGCTGAACGCTTATGGAGGAAAACTCGCACACCAGAAGACTTCATACACTTCAAATTTATGTTAAAAGCCTATAACTCTGCCCTTTACATCGCCAAACAGACTTTCATCACCACTCTGATCTCCTCACTATCCAACAACCCCAAGAAACTTTTTGACACCTTTCACTCCCTCCTTGGGCCAAAAGCACAAGCCCCTATCACAGACATTAGTGCTGATGACCTGGCCTCCCACTTTATAGAGAAAATAGACAATATCCGTCAGAAAATCCGCTCCCAATCACCAAGTTCAGTGACTCCCATCCCTCCCTGCATCTCCCCTGGCTCACTCTCCGCATTTGATCCCATCACAGAAGAAGTCTCCAGGCTCCTCTCTTCTTCTCATCCGACTACATGCTCTACCAACCCCATTCCCTCTCATCTCCTCCAGTCTCTCTCTGCAGTCGTCACTACTCACCTAACTACAATCTTTAATCTCTCACTCTCCTCAGGCATTTTCCCGCCCTCCTTTAAACACTCTATCATTACTCCGTTACTAAAGAAACCCACCCTCGACCCATCCTGCACAAACAACTACAGACCGGTCTCTAATCTCCCCTTTATCTCTTAACCCTTGGAGCGCCTAGTCTACTCCCACCTAACCCATTACTTCTCCATTCACTCCCTCCTAGACCCTTCACAGTCCGGCTTCCGCCCCCTTACCTTCGACAGAAACTGCACTCATTAAGGTGACCAACAACCTTCTGACAGCAAAATGTAACAGTGACCTCTCTCTGCTCATTCTTCTCAATCTTTCTGCAGCTTTCGACGCTGTTGACCACCCTCTCTTAGTCTCTAGGCTCCAGTCACTAGGCATTAAGGACACTGCTCTCTCCTGGTTCTCCTCCTATCTTTCTGACCACTCCTTCAGGGTTCTGTTCTCTGGCTCCACTTCATCTCCTCTTCCTCTTACTGTTGGGGTACCTCAGGGCTCAGTCCTTGCCCCCCTTCTCTTCTCCCTCTACACGGCACCAATTGGTTAGACCATCAGCAAATTTGGCTTTCAATACCATCTTTATGCTGATGACACACAACTATACACGTCATCACCTGGCCTTACTCCTGCTGTACTACAGAACACCACTGACTGTCTGTCTGCAGTCTCCGACATAATGTCCGCTCCCTATCTGAAACTCAACCTCTCCAAAACTGAACTTCTTCTGCTCCCACCATCTACTAAACCTCACTAAACCTGACGTTTCTCTCTCCATGGGTGGCACCATAATAACAACCCTGCAGCAGGTGCGCTGTCTGGGTGTTATGTTTTAATCCGATCTCTCCTTCACCTGCCATATACAATCTCTTGCCTGCTCATGCCGCTTACACCTAAAGAACATCTCTAGAATGTGCCCTTTTCTCACTATAGAAACAACAAAAACCCTTACTGTTGCCCCGATCCACTCCCGCCTGGACTACTGCAATGCTCTACTAATTGGCCTCCCCCTCACTCGAATTTCCCCTCTCAAGTCTATCCTTAATGCAGCAGCCAGGGTCATCTATCTAGCTAATCGTTACTCAAACGCGTCTGCTCTTCGCCAGTGATTACACTGACTGCCCATTCATTACAGGATACAATTCAAAGTACCATATATACTCGAGCATAAGCCGACCCGAGTATAAGCCGACCCCCCTAATTTTGCCACAAAAAACTGAGAAAGCTTAATGACTCGAGTATAAGCCTAGGGTGGAAAATGCAGCAGCTACTGGTAAATTTCTAAAGCAAAAATAGATACCAATAAAAGTAAAATTAATTGAGACATCAGTAGGTTAAGTGTTTTTGAATATCCATATTGAATCAGGAGCCCCATATAATGCTCGATAAAGTTTGATGGGCCCGATTAGATGCTCCATATTAAAATATGCCCCATATAATCCTGCATAAAGGGTAATAAGGGCCCCATAAGATGCTCCATAGAGATATTTGCCCTATATAGTGCTGCACAAACGCCATGGCCCCATAAGATGCTCCATACAGACACTTGCCCCATATAATGCTGCACAAGCGTTATGGCCCCATAAGATGCTCCATACAGTCACTTGCCCCATATAGTGCTGCACAAGCGTTATGGCCCCATAAGATGCTCCGTACAGTCACTTGCCCCATAAAATGCTGCACAAGCATTATGGCCCCATAAGATGCTCCGTACAGTCACTTGCCTCTTATAGTGCTGCATAAATGTTATGGCCCCATAAGATGCTCCATACAGCCACTTGCCCCATATAGTGCTGCACAAGAGTTATGGTCCCATAAGATGCTCCGTACAGTCACTTGCCCCATATAGTGCTGCACAAGCTTTATTGCCCCATAAGATGCTTCGTACAGTCACTTACCCCATATAGTGCTGCACAAGCGTTATTGCCCCATAAGATGCTCTGTACAGTCATTTGCCCCTTATAGTGCTGCACAAGCGTTATGGCCCCATAAGATGCTCCGTACAGTCACTTGCCCCATATAGTGCTGCACAATCGTTATGGTCCCATAAGATGCTCCGTACAGTCACTTGGCCCATAAAGTGCTGCACAAGCGTTATTGCCCCATAAGATGCTCTGTACAGTCACTTGCCCCTTATAGTGCTGCACAAGCGTTATTGCCCCATAAGATGCTCCGTACAGTCACTTGCCCCATATACTGCTGCACAATCGTTATGGCCCCATAAGATGCTCCGTACAGTCACTTGCCCCATATAGTGCTGCACAAGCGTTATTGCCCCATAAGATGCTGTGTACAGTCAATTGCCCCTTATAGTGCTGCACAAACGTTATGCCCCATTAGATGCTCCGTACAGTCACTTGCCCCATATAGTGCTGCACAAGCGTTATTGCCCCATAAGATGCTTTGTACAGTCAATTGCCCCTTATTGTGCTGCACAATTGTTATGGCCCCTTAAGATGCTCCGTACAGTCACTTGCCCCATATAGTGCTGCAGAAGCGTTATTGCCCCATAAGATGCTTTGTACAGTCAATTGCCCGATATAATGCTGCACAAGCGTTATAGCCCCATAAGATGCTTCATACACTCACTTGCCCCATATAGTGCTGCACAAACGTTATGGTCCCATAAGATGCTCCAAACAGTCAATTGCCCCTTATAGTGCTGCACAAGAATTAGTGCCCCATAAGATGCTCCGTACAGCCACTTGCCCCATTTGCTGTTGCTGAGATAAAAAAAAAATCACATACTCACCTCTCTTCGCTCAGGACCCCCGGCACTTTCAATAGTAACATAGTAACATAGTTAGTAAGGCCGAAAAAAGACATTTGTCCATCCAGTTCAGCCTATATTCCATCATAATAAATCCCCAGATCTACGTCCTTCTACAGAACCTAATAATTGTATGATACAATATTGTTCTGCTCCAGGAAGACATCCAGGCCTCTCTTGAACCCCTCGACTGAGTTCGCCATCACCACCTCCTCAGGTGGTGATGGTATTCTTACAGTTGGCCTACATACAGTGTTTCCTACCAAGAACCTGGTGATTCCCTGACTGCTTTGGCCTTGCGACGAAACCTCCACATTTGCTGCAGGTGGTGTCATAAACGGTGGGCTTACAGTGAGGGAAGGAATGTAGCGTTGCTGACTAGCTTCATTGTGAGAGGGTGCAACAACGTTACAGGATGTTTGGTAGTTAGTCCAGGCTTGCAATTGCATGGTGGTTAAATGTCTACACATGCAACTTGTATTTAGATTTTTCACATTCTGACCTCTGCTGAAGGTCCTTGAGCATTTCTTACAGATGACTTTGCACCGATCATTTGGATCTTGGTTAAAAAATTCCCAGACTGCAATCTTCCTACTATCGGATAACTTTTCAGGTATTGCACACTGAGCTACTTTAACCGGATGGCCACAGTGTCCTACAACAGTTTTAGGTTTTGACACACGTTTTTGGCCAAATGTTGATGCCTGCTGCGGCTCCTCCTCCTCCGCTTCAGAGCTACTGCCGGCGGCACCCTGTTTCTCCAATGGCTGCCAATTGGGGTCAACAACTGGGTCATCTATCACCTCCTCTTCTATGTCCTGTGCACCTTCCTCTGTGTCACCGTGTAAGCCGGTGCTAGAGCGTTCGGGACGTGGCCCAATATTCTCATCAGGGTCAGATTCTGGCTCAGTACACTGCGAGGGCAATATTGTGATCTGAGTCAATGGAACAGCATAATAAGCTAGCTGTGGCTGTGCATCTGTGCACTCCATGTCCGATTCTTCTTGTAATGGGCATGGCCTGTTAACAATTTCCCTTTCTAACCCAGGCACGGTATGTGTAAAGAGCTCCATGGAGTAACCTGTTGTGTCGCCTGACGCATCCTTCTCTGTTGTTCTGGGTGAAGGACACAAGGAAGCGACTTGTTCCTGACCGGGAGCATCCACTGACGACACACTGCTTTTAAATTTTGCTCTTTCCGAAGAGGAGGCGAAAGAGCTAGAGGCAGAGTCAGCAAGCAAAGCCAAAACTTGTTCCTGCTGCTCCGGCTTTAAAAGCGGTTTTCCTACTCCCAGAAAAGGGAGCGTTCGAGGCCTTGTGTAGCCAGACGGTGACGCTGGCTCAACAACTCGAGACTTAGGTGCTATATTGCTTTTCCCACGACCACCTGATGCTCCACGACCACTACCATCATTACCAGCTGGCAATGACCGCCCACGGCCATGCCCTCTTCCACCAGACTTCCTCATTCTTGGAAATATGTAACCAAACTAACAAACGTTATATGGTACTGTAAAACCAGTTAGAAGGTGGACGCAAAATTGTTGTGAGTTTAAATCTCCCTTTATAGGTGTGTGAGACTGCTGGGAAAATCAGGCCCACTGTATTACACTACAGTTTGAGTGGCAGAAAGTGGATGACAGATGCCACAAACAGGACTGACACAGATGCACTCAGTGGCAATATAAATCTCTCTTTTTTATGTGTGGGAGAATGCAGATAAAAATCAGGCCCACTGTACTACACTACACAGTTTGTGGCAGAAAGTGGTTGGCAGATATATAAAAAAAATACAAGGGCTGTAGTAGAATTTCAATCTCCCTACAATGATCAAAGCAGTTGGTTTGCACAGCGGCGTACAAACAGCAATGCAGCTATCAGGGAGCCTTATAAGCTACAGAGCTGATGCACAGAAATCTAGCCTCTACTGTCCCTGCAAAGAAAAGGTGGTGTTGGACAGTGGAAATCGCTACAGCACAAGCGGTTTGGGGGTTAATATTCCCTTTCTAACAATATCCCTGCTTCAGACGAAGCTACAGCAACCTCTCCCTATGTTCAGATCAGCAGCAGTAAGATGGCGGTCGGCGGGAACGCCCCTTTATAGCCCCTGTGACACCGCAGAGAGCAAGCCAATCACTGCCATGCCCTTCTCTAAGATGGTGGGGACTGAGACCTATGTCATCACGCTGCCCACACTCTGCGTCCACCTTCATTGGCTGAGAAATGGTGCTAAACGCGTCATATGAAACGCGACTTTGGCGCGAAGATCGCCGACCGCGTGACCGATCCCACACTGGGATCGGCTCGGGTTTCACAAAACCCGACTTTGCCGAAAGTCGGCGACTTATGAAATTGATCGATCTGTTTTGATCAACCCTTACTGTAAGAATTCAATAATTAAAAAAAATAAATACACTGCTTCAATAAAAAAAAAGTAACAAACAAAAAAATAGAAGCAACTAGTTTGTCACCTCAAAAAATCAGTTTCTCTTGGATGGTAACACTTACATGGATGTGTAAATGTAACCTAATAATTCTATGGAAAATCATAGGCTAACGAATAAATTGATAATGTTATATATTAACCCCTTTACAACCTCTGACTTACCTATACATCATAGGTCATCTCTTTCATGTGAGCTCTGATGCTAAGCGTGCATCTTTTTAGACACATGCAGGGCCGGATTTAAGAGGTGGGTGGCCCGGGGCCCATTTTGGAGGGAGGCCCATTTTTCAAGGTGTTGCAATATGTAATGCAAAAACACAAAATGAAACAAACGCAAGTTTATTTACAAAAATCATTTACGCAGAATAATTCAGGTAAAATCATTCATTTTTTACAATCCAGGCACTTTCCTTGATATTCGTGCTGCAAAATCACTAATGATGTCACTAAAGTCCAATTCACGCAGTAGATCTGACTCGATACTCATGATAGCCAAATTTACAAGTCATTCCTGCTTCATGGACGTCCTTAATCGGTTTTCAACTAACTTGAGTTTTGAGAATTAGCGCTCACCACTAGGGTTGAGCGAAACGGGTCGAACATTTTCAAAAGTCGCCGACTTTTGGCGAAGTCGAGTTTCATGAAACCCGATCCGACCCCTGTGCGTTGTCGGCCATGCGGTACGCGACTTTCGCGCCAAAGTCGCGTTTCAATGACGCGAAAAGCGCCATTTCTCAGCCAATGAAGGTAAACGAAGAGTGTGGGCAGCGTGATGACATAGGTCCTGGTCCCCACCATCTTAGAGAAGGGCATTGCAGTGATTGGCTTGCTGTCCGCGGCGTCACAGGGGCTATAAAGGGGCGTACACGCCGACCGCCATCTTACTGCTGCTGATCTGAGCTTAGGGAGAGGTTGCTGCCGCTTCGTCAGAAGCAGGGATAGCGTTAGGCAGGGTCCATTAACCACAAAACCGCTTGTGCTGTAGCGATTTCCACTGCCCAACACCACCTTCGGTGTGCAGGGACAGTGGAGGCTACATTTCTTTTTTTTCTCAGCGCTGTAGCTCATTGAGGTGCCCTAGAAGGCTCCCTGATAGCTGCATTGCTGTGTGTACGCCGCTGTGCAAACCAACTGCTTTTTTCAAAGCACAAATCCTCTTGTTCCTTCCTTTCTGCACAGCTATCTTGTTTGTTTGTCCACACTTTTTATTTAATTTGTGCATCAGTCCACTCCTTATTGCTGCCTGCCATACCTGGCTGAGATTACTGCAGGGAGATAGTAATTGAAGGACAGTTCCTTTTTTTTTTTTTTGTAGGAGATTAAGATTGGCATTTCTGCTAGAGTGCCATCCCTGTCTGTGTCATCTCTCACTCTGTGGGCCATAGAAAGCCTATTTATTTTTTTGCTTGATTTGGGTTCTAAAATCTACCTGAAAAAATCACTACATCAATCAGTGGGAGAAAAATATTGGCCTCAGGGCTTGTGTGCCACTCCTTACTCCTGTGTGTGCCATCTCTCACTCAGTGGGCCATAGAAAGCCTATTTATTTTTTTGCTTGATTTGGGTTCCAAAATCTACCTGAAAAAATCACAACATCAATCAGTGGGAGAAAAATATTGGCCTCAGGGCTTGTGTGCCACTCCTTACTCCTGTGTGTGCCATCTCTCACTCAGTGGGCCATAGAAAGCCTATTTATTTTTTTGCTTGATTTGGGTTCCAAAATCTACCTGAAAAAATCACAACATCAATCAGTGGGAGAAAAATATTGGCCTCAGGGCTTGTGTGCCACTCCTGACTCCTGTGTGTGCCATCTCTCACTCAGTGGGCCATAGAAAGCCTATTAATTTTTTTGCTTGATTTGGGTTCTAAATTCTACCTGAAAAAATCAATAAATCAATCAGTGGGAGATTAATATTGGCCTTTGGGCTTGTGTGCCAGTCCTAAGCATGCCATCTCTCTCTCTCAGATAGTGGGCCATAGAAAGCCTATTTATTATTTTTTTTATTGGGTTTATAAATTTTCCCTGGAAAAAAAAAAAAAAGTGGGAGATTAATATTGGCCTCTGGGCTTGTGTGCCAGTCCTGAGCGTGCCATCTCTCTCACAAATAGTGGGCCATAGAAAGCCTATTTATTTTTTTGGTTGATTTGGGTTCTAAATTCTACCTGAAAAAATCAATAAATCAATCAGTGGGAGATAAATATTGCCCTTTCTGCTTGTGTGCCAGTCTTGACTCCTGGGTGTGCCATCTCTCTCTCTCTCTCCAATTGTGGGCCATAGAAAGCCTATTAATTTTTTGGCTTGATTTGGGTTCCAAAATCTACCTGAAAAAATCACTAAATCAATCAGTGGGAGATAAATATTGGCCTCTGGGCTTGTGTGCCACTCCTGACTCCTGTGTGCGTCCTCTCTCACTCAGTGGGCCCTACAAAGCCTATTTTTTTTTATTTGTTTTCTAAATTCTCCCTGAAACAATCATTTTATTTTATTTGGTTTATAAATTCTTCCTTAAAAAATCTTTTTTTTTATTCTTTTTTTTTTCTAAAGTCTCCCTTGTAAAAAAAAAAACACAAATCAGTGGGAGATTAATATTGCCCTTTCTGCTTGTGTGCCAGTCTTGACTCCTGGGTGTGCCATCTCTCTCTCTCTCTCCAATTGTGGGCCATAGAAAGCCTATTAATTTTTTTGCTTGATTTGGGTTCCAAAATCTACCTGAAAAAATCACTCAATCAATCAGTGGGAGATTAATATTGCCCTTTCTGCTTGTGTGCCAGTCTTGACTCCTGGGTGTGCCATCTCTCTCTCTCTCTCCAATTGTGGGCCATAGAAAGCCTATTAATTTTTTGGCTTGATTTGGGTTCCAAAATCTACCTGAAAAAATGACTACATCAATCAGTGGGAGATAAATATTGGCCTCTGGGCTTGTGTGCCACTCCTGAATCCTGTGTGCGTCATCTCTCACTCAGTGGGCCCTACAAAGCCTATTTTTTTTTATTTGTTTTCTAAATTCTCCCTGAAACAATAATTTCATTTTATTTGGTTTATAAATTCTTCCTTAAAAAATCATTTTTTTTTTATTATTTTTTTTTTTCTAAAGTCTCCCTTTAAAAAAAAAAAACACAAATCAGTGGGAGATTAATATTTACATTTGCGCTTCAGTGACAGTCCTGCGTGTGTGGCATCTCTCTCATTTGTTGCCAACAACAACAGAGTGTGTAACATTGTGGCTGATTTTCGTTGTGTTCTCACCCACCTGTAAAGGGGTAGCTAAATCATACTGAAGTTATAGCTCACCGTGTAAGTTGTGTGACAGCAACAAATACCGTTAGTTTGGTAATGTTTTTAAAACAATGAGGAAGTCTGGTGGAAGAGGTCGTGGCCGGGGGCGTTCATTGTCAGCTGGTAATGAGGGTAGTGGTAGTGGTGGAGCATCAGGTGGTCGTGGGAAAAAAAATATTGCACCTAAGTCTGGAGCTGTGGAGCCAGGTTCGTCGTCTGGCTACACAAGGCCTCGAACGCTCCCTTTTCTGGGAGTAGGAAAACCGCTTTTAAAGCCGGAGCAGCAAGAGCAAGTTTTGGCTTATCTTGCTGACTCAGCCTCTAGCTCTTTTGCCTCCTCTCGTGAAACTGGTAAAAGTAAAAGCAGCGCGTCGTTAGTGGATGTTCACGGTCAGGGACAAGTCGCTTCCTTGTCCTCTTCAGCAAAAACAACAACAGAGAAGAATGCAGCAGGCGACACAACGGGTTACTCCATGGAGCTCTTTACACATACCGTCCCTGGCTTAGAAAGTGAAGCAGTTAACAGTCCATGCCCATTACAAGTTGAATCTGACATGGAGTGCACTGATGCACAGCCACAGCCAGACTACTATGCTGGTCCTTTGACTCAGACCACAACATTGCCCTCGCAAGGTGCTGATCAAGAATCAGACCCTGATGAGACTATGTTGCCCCATCACGAACGCTATACCACCGACCGACACGGTGACACAGACGAAGTTGCACACGAGCTACAAGAAGAGGTAATAGATGACCCAGTTCTTGACCCCGATTGGCAGCCATTGGAGGAACAGGGTGCAGGCGGCAGCAGTTCTGAAGCGGAGGAGGAGGGGCCGCAGCAGGCATCAACATCGCAACAGGTTCCATCTGCCGGGCCCGTATCTTGCCCAAAATGCGTGGCAAAGTCAAAACCTGTTGGAGGACAGCGTGGCCATCCGGTTAAAGCTCAGTCTGCAATGCCTGAAAAGGTATCCGATGCTAGAAAGAGTGCAGTCTGGCATTTTTTTAAACAACATCCAATTGATCAGCGCAAAGTCATCTGTCAAAAATGTTCAACTACCTTAAGCAGAGGGCAGAATCTGAAAAGTCTCAATACAAGTTGCATGCATAGACATTTAACCACCATGCATTTGCAAGCTTGGACTAACTACCAAACGTCCCTTAAGGTTGTAGCACCCTCGGCCAATGAAGCTAGTCATCAACGCAACATCCCTTCCGGCAGTGTAGGGCCACCATTTTCTGCACCACCTGCAGTATCTGTGCAGGTTTCTTTGCCAGGCCAAAGCAGTCAGGGTCAGGGAATCACCAGTTTCGTAGTAGGAAACACTGCATCTAGGGCACCGGCGGCAACAATACCATCTCCCACCGTCTCTCAGTCTGCCATGTCCACCGGCACCCCCGCTAGTTCCACGATCTCCAGCTCTCCAGTCCAGCTCACCCTACATGAGACTATGGTTAGAAAAAGGAAGTACTTAGCCTCGCATCCGTGTACACAGGGTTTGAACGCCCACATAGCTAGACTAATCTCGTTAGAGATGATGCCCTACCGGTTAGTTGAAAGCGAAGCTTTCAAAGCCCTGATGGACTACGCTGTACCACGCTACGAGCTACCCAGTCGACACTTTTTTTCCAGAAAAGCCATCCCAGCCCTCCACCAGCATGTTAAAGAGCGCATCGTCCATGCACTCAGGCAATCTGTGAGCACAAAGGTGCACCTGACAACAGATGCATGGACCAGTAGGCATGGCCAGGGACGTTACGTGTCCATCACGGCACACTGGGTAAATGTGATGGATGCAGGGTCCACAGGGGACAGCAAGTTTGGGACAGTTCTGCCTAGCCCACGGTCTAGGAAACAGTTGGCTGTAGCCGTTCGCACCCCCTCCTCCTCCTCCTCGTCCTCCTGCAGAAGCGAGACCTCGTCCACAGACCGCAGTCGCACAACCACTCCATCCGCAGCTGCCACTGTTGCACACCAGGTCTCCCATTATGGGGCAGCTACTGGCAAACGTCAGCAGGCTGTATTGGCTATGAAGTGTTTGGGCGACAACAGACACACCGCTGAAGTTCTGTCCGAGTTCTTGCAGAAAGAAACGCAGTCGTGTCTGGGCACTGTAGATCTTGAGGCAGGCAAGGTAGTGAGTGATAACGGAAGGAATTTCATGGCTGCCATCTCCCTTTCCCAACTGAAATACATTCCTTGCCTGGCTCACACCTTAAACCTGGTGGTGCAGTGCTTCCTGAAAAGTTATCCGGGGTTATCCGACCTGCTCCTCAAAGGCTACGTTCACATTAGCGTTGCGCCGCTGTTGCGTCGGCGACGCAGCGGCGACGCGCCCCTATGTTTAACATAGGGGACGCGTGCGTTGTTTTGGTGGCGTTTTTCGCGACGTGCGTCGTTTCCGACGCTAGCGTCGGACGCAAGAAAGCGCTACATGTAGCATTTTCTGTGCGTCCGATTTTCGTCAAAAACGACGCACGCGTCGCAAAACGTTTTTACGTGCGTCGCGCGTTGCGTCGCCGACGCAGGGCGGCGCAACGCTAGTGTGAACCTAGCCAAAGTGCGTTGACTTTGCTCACATATCCGCCGTTCGCCCGTACACTCCAGCCGTATGCAGACCTATCAGCGTTCTTTGAACCTTCCCCAGCATCGCCTAATCATAGACGTTGCAACAAGGTGGAACTCAACACTGCACATGCTTCAGAGACTGTGTGAACAGAGGCGGGCTGTTATGTTTTTGTGGTAGGATACACATACACGGGCAGGCAGTAGGATGGCAGACATGGAGTTGTCAGGTGTGCAGTGGTCGAAGATTCAAGACATGTGTCAAGTCCTTCAGTGTTTTGAGGAATGCACACGGCTGGTTAGTGCAGACAACGCCATAATAAGCATGAGCATCCCCCTAATGCGTCTGCTGATGCAAAGTTTGACGCACATAAAGGATCAGGCGTCTGCAGCTGAGGAAGAGGAAAGCCTTGATGACAGTCAGCCATTGTCTGGCCAGGGCAGTGTACAGGACGAGGTAGCGGGCGAAGAGGAGGAGGAGGACGAGGAGGATGATGGGGATGATTATATTTTTAATGAGGAAGTTGTTGGCGCGGCAAGGCCGGGTTCTGGTTTTTGGAGGGACACAAGTGACGTGGATTTGCCTGAAACTGCCCCTCAACCAAGCACAACCACAGATTTGAGAACTGGAACTTTGGCCCACATGGCGGATTATGCCTTACGTATCCTCAAAAGGGACACACGCATAACAAAAATGATGAACGATGACGATTACTGGTTGGCCTGCCTCCTTGATCCTCGCTATAAAGGCAAATTGCAAAATATAATGCCACATGAGAACTTGGAACTAATATTAGCAACCAAACAATCAACTCTTGTTGACCGTTTGCTTCTGGCATTCCCTGCACACAGCGCCCGTGATCGTTCTAACACGAGCTGCAGGGGCCAGCAGACCAGAGGTGTTAGAGGGGCAGAAATCAGAAGTGGCGTTGGCCAGAGGGGTTTTCTGACCAGGTTGTGGAGTGATTTTGCTATGACCGCAGACAGGACAGGTACTGCAGCATCAATTCAAAGTGACAGGAGACAACATTTGTCCAGTATGGTTACTAACTATTTTTCATCCCTTATCGACGTTCTCCCTCAACCGTCATTCCCATTTGATTACTGGGCATCAAAATTAGACACCTGGCCAGAATTGGCAGAATATGCATTGCAGGAGCTTGCTTGCCCGGCAGCTAGTGTCCTATCAGAAAGAGTATTCAGTGCTGCAGGTTCAATACTAACAGAAAAAAGGACTCGTCTGGCTACCAAAAATGTAGATGATCTAACCTTCATTAAAATGAACCACAACTGGATTTCGAAATCTTTTGCCCCACCTTGCCCGGCTGACACCTAGCTTTCCTATGTAAAGGTCTTGCCTGTGGACTATTCTGAACGAATTTTCCAATCTCGTAATTTGCAGCACCTGATTGTCCAGCATCCGACATGTTAACACCTCCCTAAATGGCCAAAGTCCCCACACGGGGCCGTGGTATCGCCACTTGGCGCCAGCACCCGTGAGAGTACTGTTTGTCTGAAGAGGTGGGTGTGCCCGCTTTTGGTCGACGGCACTGTCACTAAGTCCCTCATAGTACAATAAAGTGTCTGGCGGTGGTGGTGCACACCCAACGTCAGACACACCGTTGTAATATGAGGGGCCCTGGGCCTGTACCGCCGGCCACAAGACAGTCCCCCCCCCCAGCTCAAACAGTGCTCTACCACTTGCAAAATTTTCTCTCACAGCTCCACGAATGTTTAGTCTATGCGCTGACATCCTTCAATGCCTGGCACTGTCAATACCATTGTATTGACATTTTTGTTATGTTAGCCCTTCGAAGCCTGTCTGCGGCCCGTTCTTTCCACTACTACTACACTGACCAGGCCACTGCTGCCCTTGTTCCCCTGGAACCAATTTTAAATTGCCTACAGCCAGCCCAATTTAGTATGTTAGGCCTTCGAAGCCTGTCTGCGGTCCCTCCTTCCACTAGGCCTCCACTGACCTGTCTACTGCTGTCCGTGTTCCCCTGGAACCAATTGTAAATTGCCTACATCCCAATTTTTGTTATGTTAGGTCTTCGAAGCCTGTCTGCGGCCCGTTCTTTCCACTACTACTACACTGACCAGGCCACTGCTGCCCGAGTTCCCCTGGAACCAATTTTAAATTGCCTACAGCCAGCCCAATTTATTATGTTAGGGCTTCGAAGCCTGTCTGCGGTCCCTCCTTCCACTAGGCCTCCAATGACCTGTCTACTGCTGCCCGTGTTCCCCTGGAACCAATTTTAAATTGCCTACAGCCAGCCCAATTTATTATGTTAGGGCTTCGAAGCCTGTCTGCGGTCCCTCCTTCCACTAGGCCTCCACTGACCTGTCTACTGCTGCCCGTGTTCCCCTGGAACCAATTTTAAATTGCCTACAGCCAGCCCAATTTATTATGTTAGGGCTTCGAAGCCTGTCTGCGGTCCCTCCTTCCACTAGGCCTCCACTGACCTGTCTACTGCTGTCCGTGTTCCCCTGGAACCAACTGTAAATTGCCAACATCCCAATTTTTGTTATGTTAGGCCTTCGAAGCCTGTCTGCGGCCCGTTCTTTCCACTACTACTACACTGACCAGGCCACTGCTGCCCGTGTTCCCCTGGAACCAATTTTAAATTGCCTACAGCCAGCCCAATTTATTATGTTAGGGCTTCGAAGCCTGTCTGCGGTCCCTCCTTCCACTAGGCCTCCACTGACCTGTCTACTGCTGCCCGTGTTCCCCTGGAACCAATTTTAAATTGCCTACAGCCAGCCCAATTTATTATGTTAGGGCTTCGAAGCCTGTCTGCGGTCCCTCCTTCCACTAGGCCTCCACTGACCTGTCTACTGCTGCCCGTGTTCCCCTGGAACCAATTTTAAATTGCCTACAGCCAGCCCAATTTATTATGTTAGGGCTTCGAAGCCTGTCTGCGGTCCCTCCTACCACTAGGCCTCCACTGACCTGTCTACTGCTGTCCGTGTTCCCCTGGAACCAATTGCAAATTGCCAACATCCCAATTTTTGTTATGTTAGGCCTTCGAAGCCTGTCTGCGGCCCATTCTTTCCACTACTACTACACTGACCAGGCCACTGCTGCCCGTGTTCCCCTGGAACCAATTTTAAATTGCCTACAGCCAGCCCAATTTATTATGTTAGGCCTTCGAAGCCTGTCTGTGGTCCCTCCTTCCACTAGGCCTCCATTGACCTGTCTATTGCTGCCCGTGTTCCCCTGGAACCAATTTTAAATTGCCTACAGCCCAATTTTTGTTATGTTAGGCCTTCGAAGCCTGTCTGCGGCCCGTTCTTTCCACTACTACTACACTGACCAGGCCACTGCTGCCCGTGTTCCCCTGGAACCAATTTTAAATTGCCTACAGCCAGCCCAATTTATTATGTTAGGCCTTCGAAGCCTGTCTGCGGTCCCTCCTTCCACTAGGCCTCCACTGACCTGTCTACTGCTGCCCGTGTACCCCTTGAACCAACATCAGAAAATATAAAAATAAGTATTTTGCTTATAAAAAAGAAAATACTGGAGAGATATCAATTGCAGACATTTTAACATTAAAAACAAACACATACAACAAAAATCTGGTACAGTACTAAAAATGGCCACCAGCTACAATAACTTTCTCCTGCAAGTAGTTAACTGAAAGTTTTTTTCAATTTAAAACACAGATATGGCATCCACCGAGTGTTGTCCTGTCGCGTCTTCTTTATATTATTGCCAAGAAGATGCAAAACAATGAAAATAATAAAATCATTATTTACCAAAAAAATAGAGTAAGTCAAAACCACATTGCAAATAAACTGTTATGTCTGCTAATGAAAGGTGTAATGAAGGCAATCCAGAGACACAGTGTGCCTAGCGATCCGAGCGCACACAGTGATCTGACAAATACCCAAAAACAAAAGAACGAGCTCTGAGACGTGGAAACTCTGTAGACAGCACACCTGATCCTATCCTAAACACAACTAAAAGCGGCTGTGGATTGCGCCTAGCAACTACCTATGCAACTCGGCACAGCCTAAGAAACTAGCTAGCCTGAAGATAGAAAAATAGGCCTGACTTGCCCCCAGAGAAATACCCCAAAGGAAAAGGCAGCCCCCCACATATAATGACTGTGAGTAAGATGAAAAGACAAAACGTAGGGATGAAATAGATTCAGCAAAGTGGGGCCCGATAATCTTAGACAGAGCGAGGATAGTAAAGCGAACTTTGCAGTCCACAAAAAACCCTAAAGCAAAAACCACGCAAAGGGGGCAAAAAAAGACCCACCGTGCCGAACTAACGGCACGGCGGTACACCCTTTGCTTCTCAGAGCTACCAGCAAAACAAAAGACAAGCTGGACAGAAAAAAAGCAAAAAAATAGCAAAAAAGCACTTAGCTATACAGAGCAGCAGGTCACAGGAACAATCAGGAGAAGCTCAGATCCAACACTGGAACATTGACAAGGAGCAGGGATAGCAGCATCAGGCGGAGTTAAGTATCGAAGCGGTTAACGAGCTCACCAGAACACCTGAGGAAGGAAGCTCAGATGCTGCAGTACCACTTGTGACCACAGGAGTGAATTCAGCCACAGAATTCACAACAGTACCCCCCCCTTGAGGAGGGGTCACCGAACCCTCACCAGAGCCCCCAGGCCGACCAGGATGAGCCGCATGAAAGGCACGAACAAGATTGGGAGCATGAACATCAGAGGCAAAAACCCAGGAATTATCTTCCTGAGCATAACCCTTCCATTTAACCAGATACTGGAGTTTCCGTCTAGAAACACGAGAATCCAAAATCTTCTCCACAATATACTCCAATTCCCCCTCCACCAAAACCGGGGCAGGAGGCTCAACAGATGGAACCATAGGTGCCACGTATCTCCGCAACAACGACCTATGGAATACATTATGTATGGAAAAGGAGTCTGGGAGGGTCAAACGAAAAGACACAGGATTGAGAACCTCAGAAATCCTATACGGACCAATAAAACGAGGTTTAAATTTAGGAGAGGAAACCTTCATAGGAATATGACGAGAAGATAACCAAACCAGATCCCCAACACGAAGTCGGGGACCCACACGGTGTCTGCGATTAGCGAAAAGTTGAGCCTTTTCCTGGGACAAGGTCAAATTGTCCACTACCTGAGTCCAGATCTGCTGCAACCTGTCCACCACAGAATCCACACCAGGACAGTCCGAAGACTCAACCTGTCCTGAAGAGAAACGAGGATGGAACCCAGAATTGCAAAAAAATGGAGAAACCAAGGTAGCCGAGCTGGCCCGATTATTAAGGGCGAACTCAGCCAACGGCAAAAAGGACACCCAATCATCCTGGTCTGCAGAAACAAAACATCTCAGATATGTTTCCAAGGTCTGATTGGTTCGTTCGGTCTGGCCATTAGTCTGAGGATGGAAAGCCGAGGAAAAAGATAGGTCAATGCCCATCCTACCACAAAAGGCTCGCCAAAACCTTGAAACAAACTGGGAACCTCTGTCAGAAACAATATTCTCAGGAATGCCATGCAACCGAACCACATGCTGAAAGAACAAAGGTACCAAATCAGAGGAGGAAGGCAATTTAGCCAAGGGCACCAGATGGACCATTTTAGAAAAGCGATCACAGATCACCCAAATGACTGACATCTTTTGAGAAACGGGAAGGTCAGAAATGAAATCCATCGAAATATGTGTCCAAGGCCTCTTTGGGACCGGCAAGGGCAAAAGCAACCCACTGGCACGAGAACAGCAGGGCTTAGCCCTAGCACAAATCCCACAGGACTGCACAAAAGTACGTACATCCCGTGACAGAGATGGCCACCAGAAGGATCTAGCCACTAACTCTCTGGTACCAAAGATTCCAGGATGACCAGCCAACACCGAACAATGAAGTTCAGAGATAAGTTTATTAGTCCACCTATCAGGGACGAACAGTTTCTCCGCTGGACAACGATCAGGTTTATTCGCCTGAAATTTTTGCAGCACCCGCCGCAAATCAGGGGAGATGGCAGACACAATGACTCCTTCCTTGAGGATACCCGCTGGCTCAGATAAACCCGGAGAGTCGGGCACAAAACTCCTAGACAGAGCATCCGCCTTCACATTTTTAGAGCCCGGAAGGTACGAAATCACAAAGTCGAAGCGGGCAAAAAATAACGACCAACGGGCCTGTCTAGGATTCAAGCGCTTGGCAGACTCGAGATAAGTCAAGTTCTTATGATCAGTCAATACCACCACGCGATGCTTGGCTCCTTCAAGCCAATGGCGCCATTCCTCGAATGCCCACTTCATGGCCAGCAACTCTCGGTTGCCCACATCATAATTACGCTCAGCGGGCGAAAACTTCCTGGAAAAGAAAGCACATGGTTTCATCACTGAGCAATCAGAACCTCTCTGTGACAAAACCGCCCCTGCTCCAATCTCAGAAGCATCAACCTCGACCTGGAACGGAAGAGAAACATCTGGCTGACACAACACAGGGGCAGAACAAAAACGACGCTTCAACTCCTGAAAAGCTTCCACAGCAGCAGAAGACCAATTAACCAAATCAGCACCCTTCTTGGTCAAATCGGTCAATGGTTTGGCAATGCTAGAAAAATTACAGATGAAGCGACGATAAAAATTATCAAAGCCCAGGAACTTTTGCAGACTTTTCAGAGATGTCGGCTGAATCCAATCCTGGATGGCTTGGACCTTAACTAGATCCATCTCGATAGTAGAAGGGGTAAAGATGAACCCCAAAAATGAAACTTTCTGCACACCGAAGAGACACTTTGATCCCTTCACAAACAAAGAATTAGCACGCAGGACCTGAAAAACCATTCTGACTTGCTTCACATGAGACTCCCAATCATCTGAGAAGATCAAAATGTCATCCAAGTAAACAATCAGGAATTTATCCAGATACTCACGAAAGATGTCATGCATAAAAGACTGAAACACAGATGGAGCATTGGCAAGTCCGAACGGCATCACTAGATACTCAAAATGACCCTCCGGCGTATTGAATGCAGTTTTCCATTCATCTCCTTGCCTGATTCTCACCAGATTATACGCACCACGAAGATCTATCTTAGTGAACCAACTAGCCCCCTTAATCCGAGCAAACAAGTCAGATAACAATGGCAAGGGATACTGAAATTTAACAGTGATCTTATTAAGAAGGCGGTAATCAATACACGGTCTCAGCGAACCATCCTTCTTGGCTACAAAGAAGAACCCTGCTCCCAGTGGTGATGATGATGGGCGAATATGTCCCTTCTCCAGGGATTCCTTCACATAACTGCGCATAGCGGCGTGTTCGGGCACGGATAAATTAAATAATCGACCTTTAGGGAATTTACTACCAGGAATCAAATTGATAGCACAATCACAATCCCTATGCGGAGGTAGGGCATCGGACTTGGGCTCTTCAAATACATCCTGATAATCAGACAAGAACTCTGGGACCTCAGAAGGGGTGGATGACGAAATCGACAAAAATGGAACATCACCATGTACCCCCTGACAACCCCAGCTGGATACCGACATGGAATTCCAATCCAATACTGGATTATGGGTTTGTAGCCATGGCAACCCCAACACAACCACATCATGCAGATTATGTAGCACCAGAAAGCGAATAACTTCCTGATGTGCAGGAGCCATGCACATGGTCAGCTGGGCCCAGTACTGAGGTTTATTCTTGGCCAAAGGTGTAGCATCAATTCCTCTCAATGGAATAGGACACCGCAAAGGCTCCAAGAAAAACCCACAACGTTTAGCATAATCCAAATCCATCAGATTCAGGGCAGCGCCTGAATCCACAAACGCCATGACAGAAAATGACGACAAAGAGCATATTAGGGTAATGGACAGAAGGAATTTGGACTGTACAGTACCAATGACGGCAGACCTAGCAGACCGCTTAGTGCGCTTAGGACAATCAGAAATAGCATGAGTGGAATCACCACAGTAGAAACACAGCCCATTCAGACGTCTGTATTCCTGCCGTTCAACTCTGGTCATAGTCATATCGCACTGCATAGGCTCAGGTTTAACCTCAGGCAATACCGCCAAATGGTGCACAGATTTACGCTCGCGCAAGCGTCGACCGATTTGAATGGCCAAAGACAAAGACTCATTCAAACCAGCAGGCATAGGAAATCCCACCATGACATCCTTAAGAGCCTCAGAGAGACCCTTTCTGAACAAAGCTGCCAGCGCAGATTCATTCCACTGAGTGAGTACTGACCATTTCCTAAATTTCTGACAATATACTTCTATATCATCCTGACCCTGGCACAAAGCCAGCAAATTTTTCTCAGCCTGATCCACTGAATTAGGCTCATCGTACAGTAATCCGAGCGCCAGGAAAAACGCATCGACACTACTCAATACAGGGTCTCCTGGCGCAAGAGAAAATGCCCAGTCTTGAGGGTCGCCGCGCAAAAAAGAAATAATAATCAAAACCTGTTGAATAGGATTACCAGAAGAATGAGGTTTCAAGGCCAGAAATAGCTTACAATTATTTTTGAAACTTAGAAACTTAGTTCTATCTCCAAAAAACAAATCAGGAATAGGAATTCTTGGTTCTAACATAGATTTCCGATCAATAGCATCTTGAATCTTTTGTACATTTATAACGAGATTATCCATTGAAGAGCACAGACCCTGAATATCCATGTCCACACCTGTGTCCAGAATCACCCAAATGTCTAGGGGAAAAAAAAAAATGAACACAGAGAAGAAAAAAAAAAATGATGTCAGAACTTTTTCTTTCCCTCTATTGAGAATCATTAATTTGGGCTCCTTGTACTGTTATGTCTGCTAATGAAAGGTGTAATGAAGGCAATCCAGAGACACAGTGTGCCTAGCGATCCGAGCGCACACAGTGATCTGACAAATACCCAAAAACAAAAGAACGAGCTCTGAGACGTGGAAACTCTGTAGACAGCACACCTGATCCTATCCTAAACACAACTAAAAGCGGCTGTGGATTGCGCCTAGCAACTACCTATGCAACTCGGCACAGCCTAAGAAACTAGCTAGCCTGAAGATAGAAAAATAGGCCTGACTTGCCCCCAGAGAAATACCCCAAAGGAAAAGGCAGCCCCCCACATATAATGACTGTGAGTAAGATGAAAAGACAAAACGTAGGGATGAAATAGATTCAGCAAAGTGGGGCCCGATAATCTTAGACAGAGCGAGGATAGTAAAGCGAACTTTGCAGTCCACAAAAAACCCTAAAGCAAAAACCACGCAAAGGGGGCAAAAAAAGACCCACCGTGCCGAACTAACGGCACGGCGGTACACCCTTTGCTTCTCAGAGCTACCAGCAAAACAAAAGACAAGCTGGACAGAAAAAAAGCAAAAAAATAGCAAAAAAGCACTTAGCTATACAGAGCAGCAGGTCACAGGAACAATCAGGAGAAGCTCAGATCCAACACTGGAACATTGACAAGGAGCAGGGATAGCAGCATCAGGCGGAGTTAAGTAACGAAGCAGTTAACGAGCTCACCAGAACACCTGAGGAAGGAAGCTCAGAAGCTGCAGTACCACTTGTGACCACAGGAGTGAATTCAGCCACAGAATTCACAACAATAAACATTCATTACAAATAAAGAAGCAGGGCGCGTCCGAGGGTGAGTATATACCTAATAAGAATATAATCACCCTCGGACGCGCCCTGCTTCTTTCCGACAGCCTTCCTTCCTAAGAATCAGCCCTTCCGTGGTGTAGAGAGAGGGTGTGTTACACTCCAAGGTGTTCCCCAGGTTGCCTTTCCTGAGCTTCGATCTTAATGCTCTCGTTTAGTAGTTGTCGGAAAGTAGGCTGCATTAGGCCTACAAATTGGGTATGGGGTGGAGAGAGATGGTGTGTTCCACTCCAAGGTGTTCTCCAGGTTGCCTTTCCAGAGCTTCGATCTTAATGCTCTCGTTTAGTAGTTGTTGGAAACTACACTGCATTAGGCCTCCAAATTGGCTATGGGGTGGAGAGAGATGGTGTGTTACACTCCAAGGTGTTCTCCAGGTTTCCTCGCCATTGCTTCGATCTTCCTACTCTCGTTTAGTAGTTGTAGAAAACTACACTGCATTAGGCCTACAAAATGGGTATCGGGTGGAGAGAAATGGTGTGTTCCACTCCAAGGTGTTCCCCAGGTTTCCTTGCCATTGCTTCGGTCTTCAGACTCTCGTTTAGTAGTTGTAGAAAACTACACTGCATTAGGCCTACAAAATGGGTATCGGGTGGAGAGAGATGGTGTGTTACACTCCAAGGTGTTCCCCAGGTTTCCTTGCCATTGCTTCGGTCTTCAGACTCTCGTTTAGTAGTTGTAGAAAACTACACTGCATTAGGCCTACAAAATGGGTATCGGGTGGAGAGAGATAGTGTGTTACACTCCAAGGTGTTCCCCAGGTTTCCTTGCCATTGCTTCGGTCTTCAGACTCTCGTTTAGTAGTTGTAGAAAACTACACTGCATTAGGCCTACAAAATGGGTATGGGGTGGAGAGAGATGGTGTGTTCCACTACAAGGTGTTCTCCAGGTTGCCTTTCCTGAGCTTCTATCTTCAGGCTCTCGTTAAATTGTGGTTAAATGGAACAACTGCATTTGGCGTACTAGTTGGTTTGGGGCCTACTAACAGTGTCTGCCGCTCCTTGCTGTTCTCCTGGTTTCCTGTCCTGAAATTCCGTTTTCAGGCGCTCGTTAAGTAGTTGTTAATGTTAGACTGCATTTGGCCTACTAGTTGGGTTGGGGCCTACTATCGGTGTCTGCCACTCCTTGCTGTTCTCCTCCACTGAACAAAGCTGTGCCGCCTGTTTACTACGGTTGCCAATTTTGAACTGCATTTCGACTACTTACTGATTTGGGCCTACTCTCTGTCAGCCTCTCATTCCAGTTGTCCTCCACTGCAATGCCCCCTGGTTAGTCCTGTGTTACCAATTTTGAACTGCATTTAGCCAACTTTATTCTTTGGGCCTATATCTGTGTTTCCTCCTCATCCTGCCCATTGTCCAGCCAGTGATAGATGAGTCTGCTGGTACATTGACCCATAACGCAAAATTCCCCGTGCACGCTACACAGCAAGATTGTGACCCTGCTGAAAGTCAGGTTCCTCTTCCCGCATACCATACCACCTTACACAGGGACAAAGAGGAAGGTGCAGATGAAAGTGCAGGTTCCTTCATTAGGTGGGGGGAGGAATACTAGTTGGCGACGTCACTGGCACAGGGCCTCTCATAGTACGCAAAAGTGTTGCTGCCGGTGGGAGGCGCCCCCGCCGTGCAAACACACCGCTGTACTTTGAGGGGCCCTGTGCCAGTGCCAATGCCAACGAGTGGGCCCCCCCTGCTTGCTCAGGTTCACAGCACTTGCAAAGTTGAAATACTTACCTCTCCCTGCTCCACTGCCGTGACGTGGTCCAGATTTCCTTGGCCCACTAATTACTTGAACCAGCCCTACCCACCACAACTTTAGCCAAATGACCCCCAATTTCAAATGCCTTCCAATTATTATAAGGTTAATTACGCTTGACAAGCTTCATTAAGAAGAATGGATGGTTTTGACATTAAAATGGGCACTCTAGGTGTTTTCCTGGCCCCCACTCACTGCCGACTATGCTGCCCCATTGACTTGCATTGGGTTTCGTGTTTCGGTCGATCCCGACTTTACGTCATAATCGGCCGATTTCACTCGACCCGACTTTTGAGATAGTCGGGTTTCGCGAAACCCGGCTCGACTCTAAAAAGGTCAAGTTCGCTCAACTCTACTCACCACCGCAGTTTGTTAGCATCAAAATTAGATATATCCTTACAGCTATCTCAATATTTGGGAAAGTGTCCTGCACACCCTTTTCCATGATAAGCTTGACAATGAAAAGTTTAGTGCCGATATGCTTTGGCTCCTCATCTGAATAAATTGGCAAATGTTACCAACTGACACAGGTCATCGATAAATGTAATGTCCAAGTCATCTGAATAAGACCTGACGAGTTGATCTGTGGCTTTAAGCTTGTCTGAAGACAGTTCTTTCAGATGGCTAAAAAACCTAAATTTGCTGATATATCTTTATATGCTTGAAGTCGTTGATCAAGAGAAGTGATAATCTGATCAATGATAGGCAAGAAAGGTTCTGTTCTGTATTTTTCAGAAGGGCTGAGTTGTACTTCTTCCGTATGGCCATAATCCAATGGATTGAGACACACGTTTCGGCGCCTGTGTCAAGTTATCGCCTGAACATACTCATGAACCAGGCAGCTCTTCGCCTTGCTTCTCATAAATTTTGAAGGAGTCACGCTTTGATGCGACATAGTTTTTTAAGCTGGTCAGTGACGCCACAGCAGTGTTTAGATCAGTTAAGTTAGTTGTGTGTTGCTGAATAGGTGGCGCCTAGAAGCTTCTGTTGTGATCGGAGAAGGCTGCCTCATGCCATAAGCTAAGCATTAGGTACAGGGAGGTTACTAAGGAAGTCTGGCTAGGCTAGCCAGGTTAGTGGATGCTGACGCAGGTCAGGTGCCATGACTCTGCCGCTCTGCGCCAGCCACTGAGATGTAGGACCGTAGCCAGGTACCTACACTTTCAATAGTTTCTTGTTTGTTAATTGTTCCTTAACATTAGAAACAGTTCACAGCAAAGAGACATGTATTTTACATGTTTTGAGATATTTATCCCTATGTTGGTGGGAGGCCCCTGCCTGGTGGGTGGCCCAGGGCCCGGGCCCCTTGGGCCCACCCCTTAATCCGGGCCTGGACCCATGACTGATGTGATCAGCTGTCATGTCCCTGTAACAGCAAAGGGTGGAATTGCAATCCATATGGGGCTGTTAACATGTTTTTATGCTGATTTCAATCTCTGACAGCGACATTTAACATGCACACACCAGAAGCATGTCATAAGACCCACCCATTGGCATCCCCATCACATGATCGATGGATTGGCATGACAACCTGGGATGTGCAGGAGGCCATAGTGTTTGTCATTGCTGATCTATATAAGAGTGGCTCCATGGCCGACTTTCATAGCAGATAAGCATTTCTGATACACACTGCAGGGCTGAAGCACAAGCGACCAAATGTTCGCACTTCAAGTCTCTTAAGGAAAAAAGTGTTAAAAAAAAGTTTTTAAAAATATAAAAAAATATAAAAGTTCAAATCACCTCTCTTTTGCCACATTTAAAATAAAACAACCAAAAAAATACACATATTTGTTATCGCTGGATTCAGAAATGCCTGATTTAGCAAAATCTAAAAATAATTATTCTCATCAGTAAACGGTGTAATGAAAAAAAAATCAAAATGCCACAGTTGCGTTTTTTTGGGTCACCATGATATTGCAATAAAATGCAGTAACAGGCAATATAAACCTCATATCTACCCCAAAATAGTATTAATAAAAATGTCACCTCGGCACGCAAAAAACAAAGTCTCACTCTGTTAGGCTACTTTCACACTGGCGTTTTTTTTTAATACGTCGCAATGCGTCATTTAGGGGAAAAAACGCATCCTGCAAAGTTGTTTGCAGGATGCGTTTTTGCCCCATAGAGTTACATTACCGACGCATTGCGACATATTGACATACGTCGCAACCGTCTTGCGACGGTTGCGCCGTGTTGAGGCGGACCGCCGGGAGCAAAAAACGTTAAATGTAACGTTTTTTGGAGCCGACGGACCGCTTTTTCCGACCGCGCATGCGCGGCTGGATCTCCGCCCCCACCTCCCCGCACCTTACAATGGGGCAGCGGATGCGCCGGAGAAATGTATCCGCTGCACCCGTTGTGCGGCACAACAAACGCTAGCGTCGGAATCTCAGCCCGACACAATGCGACGGGCTGAATCCAACGCTAGTGTGAAAGAAATAATTGTAAGGATGGTGTAAGGTGCGTTCGAAGCCCAGGGTCCATCGTGCAGAGATGGAACCTCCTGCTGAGTAATGACGGACTATATGGTGGAATAAATTCAAGAAAAGAGGAGGGGGGGAGAGGGAAAGTTAGGAGCTTGACACGCCGAGATATGCATCTGTAAGCCGTTGCAAATGAATGTAACTGGTGGGTGCAGTACCTGCTAGTGATTTCAGCTGAAGTAGAAGAAAGGAAAAGGGAATATCCAGCACGTCCATCCAGTGTAAGTAAAATATCCAAAATTTATTGAAGCATTTTAAAAAACAATATTAAAAAAGAGAGAGGGAGACTCTCTCTGCCTGACGCGTTTCTGGCGCACCACGGCGCCCTTAGTCATAGGAACTATGTGGTGGTATAATGTGGATACACACACGGGTTAGCTTCACCAAGTATGAAGGAAGCGAACCCTGTTGCGTCACAGGGCCGCGGTACCGCACAAAGAGCGCAAGCAAGGAGTCACAGAACTCTATCCCAAGACACACGGAAAGAGTTCCTCCAGACCTCTTGCACTCTACACCGCTACTGGGGTGTCAGAGTTTAGCAGAAATAATAATTTAATGCACAAGAGTGCGTGCAGTGCCGCTCTGGTGGACCCCACTAACCACCCAGACTTGTGTCAGGAAAGCGCTCTAATAGCATACGGCGCCACACTGGTGGTCACAGCAATAAGACGCTGTATCATGTGTTAGGTGCAGATAGCACTGTCGGGCGCTAGATAGCAAGCATCCACCTTACGCGAACAGTCAACAACACTAGGAAGGGGGATGATTAATGAGCGAGTTTCACACATCTGTACACACACATTTTCAAGTATACACTAGCACATGGCCGAGTGGCCATGCAAACCTTTTACAGTTGCAGTGATACGGGACCTTCCAGATGGTCCAATAGAAGCCACAACAGGACCTGGGCATGTGACGCCCGACCTCCAATGGGAAGTCATCCCATGGGCATGCTCAGAATGGGAAAAGCAGGACTTAGTCCCAGAAAGACCTGCTCGCTGCTGATCAGTCCTAGCTACAAAGGCAGAGCCTGGAAGGGCAGCAGTAATCAGTCGCACAATATCAGCTTGAGCCAGACGCTGGGACCGACGTCTCCGCTGAGCAGGCTCCACTGCAGCTGGAGAAGAATAGGAGACCCGATGTCCCTGCAGATGACTCAGAAAACCGGGATATGTAAACGGGCTTTAAGAGGGACACATGAAAGTTGTCGGTGATACCCAAGCATGGAGGAAGAGCCAGATGGTAAACCACAAGATTAACCTGTTCCAGAACCTTGAAGGGACCTAAATAGTGAGGCGCAAACTTAGTGGACTCAACTCGCAGCCTGATATTGCGGGCGGAGAGCCACACTAAGTTGCCAGGAGCAAGGGTCGGAGCGGGGCGCCGATGTACATCGGCAGATACCCTCATTCTCTCCTTGGAGGACCGGATGGCATCCTGTGTGCGGTTCCAGATGTCCTGTGCTTCCACTGCCCAGTCTGCCACCCTAGAGTTGGCGGAAGACATGGGCATGGGCACAGGAACCCGTGGATGCTGGCCGTAATTAATGAGGAATGGTGTCTGCCCAGTGGAATAGTCTACGGCGTTGTTCAAGGCAAACTCTGCCCACAGTAGCAGGGATGCCCAGTCATCCTGCCTGGCCGAGACAAAATGTCATAGGTATGTGACCAGGGTCTGGTTGGCCCTATCTACCAACCCATTTGTCTCGGGATGGAATGCTGAAGAGAGATTCAGATCAATACTAAGTAGGTGACAAAGCTCTCTCCAAGAACCGAGATGCAAACTGGGGACCCCGGTCACTGACAATCTTACCAGGCATACCGTGTAAGCGGAAGACATGTTTGACAAACAACTCCACCAAGGCCCGTGCAGAAGGTACTGTAACCGTGGGAGAGACACCAAATGCACCATTTTAGAGAAATGGTTGGTAACTACCCAAATAATGGTGCAGCTACGGGACTTGTGTAAGCCAACAACAATGTCCATCCCGACCATCTCCCAGGGCCTATCAGCCACCGGTAGGGGGTAAAGTAGCCCAGCAGGCCATTGTCAAGAAGACCTATTCCTGGTGCAGGAGACACATGCCTGAATACAGTCTTCGACATCACGGGCCATACGCGGCCACCAGTACGTCCTCGCTAGAGGCTCTGATGTCATCTTGATCCCGAAATGACCACCCACCCTGGACGATTAGATGGCACAAAGTCTTGCCCGGGGGTACAGACTTTAGCGACACTGGAGCCACAGTTCTCAGACTCTCGGAGGGGACAATTAACCGAGGCTCCCTCCTCCTTCTCATCTGATGACACCATGGAGTGGGAGAGAGCATCAGCGTGAATGTTCTTCTCCCTGGATAGGAAATGGAGGGTGAAGTGGAACTGGTAGAAGAATAGAGACCATCTAGCCAGGCGAGAAATTAGTCGTTGGGCTGTTTGCAAATACACCAAATCCTTGTGGTCAGTGTAAACTTGGAATGGAAAGCGAGCTCCCTCCAGGAGGTGTCTCCATTCTGAAAAGGCCAAATTCATTGCTAGCAACTCCCTGTCCCCGATGGAATAATTCCACTCTGCCAGAGAGAAGGTCTTGGAGAAGAAGAAGCAAGGATGCTTCCGACCTTGAGTGTCCTTTTGGAAGAGGACGGCTCCAGCACCGATGGATGAGGTCTGCACCTCAATAATGAAGGGCTTATCTACATCGGGACAGTGCAGAATGGGAGCACTAGCAAAATGGGACTTAACAGATAAGAAGGCCTTGGAGACTTCTTCCAACCACAATTTGGGATTTGCACCCTTTTTGGTGAGGGCTACCAAGGGAGCTACCAAAGTGGAGAAGTGGGGAATGAACTGGCGATAGTAATTAATGAACCCCATAAAGCTCTGCACCTCTTTGAGTGAATGAGGTTCCTGCCAGTCCATCACTGATTGTAGCTTGGCAGGATCCCTAGCTAATCCCCGGACTGAGATGGTATAGCCCAGGAAAAGGAAGAACTCCTGCTCAAACAGACACATCTCCAACTTGACATAGAGGGAGTTTGCCCATAGGAGATCGAAGACTCTGCAAACATCTCTCTGGTGAGAATCTATATCTGGAGAGAAGATGAGAATATCATCCAGATAGACTACCACCAAGGTGGAGAGCATATCCCGGAAGATATCATTCACAAAGTCTTGGAAGACTGCTGGGGCATTACAGAGAGCAAAGGGCATCACCAGATACTCATAGTGCCCATCCCTGGTATTAAAAGCCATCTTCCATTCATCCCCTCATGGATGCAAATCAGGTTGTGAGCACCCCGCAGATCTAACTTAGTAAATACCCTCGCCCCACATAATCTATCGAAGAGCTCAGATATCAAAGGCAGAGGGTACTAATTCTTAACGGTGATGGCGTTAAGACCCCCATAGTCAATACATGGACGCAATTTTCCGTTCCTCTTTTGCACAAAGAAGAACCCCGCCCCCGTAGGTGACACTGACTTCCTAATGAATCCTCTTGCCAGATTATCCTGGATGTATAAGGTCATTGCCTCCATCTCCAGGAGAGAGAGGGGAGGCTCTGACCCAGGCAAGAGATCAAAAGAACAGTCATAGGGGCGGTGAGGTGGCTGAGTCTCTGCAGCTCTCTTGGAGAATAAATCTGCATAAGACCAATACTGTTTGGGAAGAGAGGTAAGATCTGCGGGTACCTCTGTTGTGGCAACCTGAACGCACCCCCTCAGACATCTGCCCTCACAAGATTTACTCCATCCCAGAATTCTCCTGGAGGACCGCTCTATATGTGGAGAGTGGTAACGCAACCAAGGTATCCCTGGCAGAATCTCATCTATTCCCTCAGGAATGACAAGAAGGGAAATGATCTCCTGATGGGAAGGAGACATTGATAATATAAACGGGATAGTCTGGTGTGCAATTTGTGAAGGCAGTGTCGACCCATTCACCACTCTTACGTTCACTGGTTTGGCTAGCATATCCAGAGGTATTGCATGATGTTGGGTGAAGGCTGAGGACGCAAATAATTTCCCTCCGCCCCAGAAACCACACAAAGCTCGACTGTAAAAGTGGAAGGGCAAAAGGTAATTGTCCGCTTGAAGGACAATTTGGAGGAAAACGTCGCTGTGTCTAGTGAACCTCCTCCTACAGTTACTAGACAGTCGTTTCCCCTGCCGCTGTGGACATTTCTTGGTATAATGTCTTGACTCCTGACTGCTGGCAGACATTACAGACCATGGGTATTTGAGCTGCCTGAGACTTAGGACCTGCTCGAGAAACCTCCATGTCCTCATAGGGCTTAGACGCCTGAGCAGGGGACTACAGTGGCTTGGCGAAGTGTCATGATCCCAATGGCAGGGGATCACTAAAGGACAAGCACAGATACAAACAAGCTCTAGGGCGATGGAACCTGAGCTGACCGCGACCCTGAACCTAACACACAAATAAAAGTAACCGGGGAACGTGCCTACGATGATCCTAGACGTCTCGCTCCAGCCGAAGATCTAACTTCCCCTATTAGAAGAAACACAGACCTCTCTTGCCTCCAGAGAAATCCCCCACAGAAATAGCAGCCCCCCACATATAATGACGGTGAAATGAGAGGAAAGCACATACGCAGTATGAAAACAGTTTCAGCAAAATGAGGCCCGCTAAAGCTAGATAGCAGAGGATACAAAAGTGAACTGCGCGGTCAGCGAAAAACCCTTCAAAAAACCATCCTGAAATTACTTGAACTCATGTGCCAACTCATGGTACATGAGGAGCAATTTCAGCCCACTAGAGCAACCAGCAGCAAGAATCACATATCTGCAGGCTGGACTAAAAACCAAATAAAGCAAAACACCAAAACAGGAAAATCCAAACTTAGCTTGACCAGAAGGTTCTAGGAGCAGGGAGCAGAGGTAACAAGACACACTGGATACATTGATAACCGGCGAGGAACTGCCAGCAAAGCCAGGTTAAATAGGAAACTCCCATATGCTGATGGAACAGGTGGAACCCAGAAACCCAGGAAAGACAAGTCACCCAGTACCATCAGTAACCACCAGAGGGAGCCCAAAAACAGAACTCACAACAGTACCCCCCCCTTGAGGAGGGGTCACCGAACCCTCACGAGAACCACCAGGGCGACCAGGATGAGCCCTATGAAAAGCGCGAACCAAATCATCAGCATGAACATCCGAGGCAACCACCCAAGAATTATCCTCCTGACCATAACCCTTCCACTTGACCAAATACTGGAGTTTCCGTCTGGAAACACGAGAATCCAAGATCTTCTCCACAACATACTCCAATTCTCCCTCCACCAGCACTGGAGCAGGAGGCTCAAGCGAAGGAACAACAGGTACCTCATACTTCCGCAACAACGACCGATGGAACACATTATGAATAGCAAACGATGCCGGGAGATCCAAACGAAACGACACAGGGTTAAGAATTTCCAAGATCCTATAGGGACCGATGAACCGAGGCTGGAACTTAGGAGAAGAGACCTTCATAGGAACAAAACGAGAAGACAACCACACCAAGTCACCAACAAGAAGTCGAGGACCCACGCGGCGACGGCGATTAGCAAACTGCTGAGCCTTCTCCTGGGACAACTTCAAATTGTCCACCACATGACTCCAAATCCGATGCAACCTATCCACCACCATGTCCACTCCAGGACAATCAGAAGGTTCCACCTGACCAGAGGAAAAACGAGGATGAAACCCCGAATTACAAAAGAAAGGAGAAACCAAGGTAGCAGAACTAGCCCGATTATTAAGGGCAAACTCGGCCAGCGGCAAAAAGGTAACCCAGTCATCCTGATCAGCAGAAACAAAACACCTTAAATAAGTTTCCAAGGTCTGATTAGTTCGTTCAGTCTGGCCATTCGTCTGAGGATGGAATGCAGACGAAAAGGACAAATCAATGCCCATCTTAGCACAGAACGTCCGCCAAAATCTAGACACAAACTGGGATCCCCTGTCAGAAACGATGTTCTCAGGAATCCCATGCAAACGAACCACATTCTGAAAAAACAGAGGGACCAACTCAGAGGAGGAAGGCAACTTAGGCAAGGGTACCAGATGAACCATTTTAGAAAAGCGATCACACACAACCCAGATGACGGACATCTTTTGAGAGACAGGGAGATCCGAAATAAAGTCCATGGAAATGTGCGTCCAAGGCCTCTTCGGGATAGGCAAAGGTAACAACAATCCACTGGCCCGAGAACAGCAAGGCTTAGCCCGAGCACAAACCTCACAAGACTGCACAAAAGAACGCACATCCCTCGACAAGGAAGGCCACCAAAAAGACCTGGCCACCAAGTCTCTAGTACCAAATATTCCAGGATGACCTGCCAACGCAGAAGAATGGACCTCGGAGATGACTCTACTGGGCCAATTATCCGGAACAAACAGTCTCTCAGACGGACAACGATCAGGTTTACCCGCCTGAAACTCCTGCAAAGCACGTCGCAAGTCTGGGGAGACAGCAGACAAAATCACCCCATCCCTAAGGATACCAGAGGGCTCAGAATTTCCAAGGGAGTCAGGCACAAAACTCCTAGAAAGAGCATCCGCCTTCACATTCTTTGAACCTGGCAGGTACGAAACCACAAAATTGAAACGAGAGAAAAACAGTGACCAACGAGCCTGTCTAGGATTCAGACGCCTGGCAGACTCAAGGTAAATCAAATTTTTGTGATCAGTCAAGACCACCACACGATGTCTAGCACCCTCTAGCCAATGACGCCACTCCTCAAATGCCCACTTCATGGCCAAAAGTTCCCGATTACCAACATCATAATTCCGCTCAGCCGGCGAAAACTTTCTAGAAAAAAACGCGCATGGCTTCATCACTGAACCATCGGAGCTTCTCTGTGACAAAACCGCCCCCGCTCCAATCTCGGAAGCATCAACCTCAACCTGAAAAGGGAGCGAAACATCTGGATGACACAACACAGGAGCAGAAGAAAACCGGCGCTTAAGTTCCTGAAAGGCCTCCACAGCCGCAGGAGACCAATTAGCAACATCAGCACCCTTCTTAGTCAAATCCGTCAAAGGCTTAACAACACTAGAAAAATTAGTTATAAAACGACGATAGAAATTAGCAAAGCCCAAGAACTTCTGTAGACTCTTAAGAGATGTAGGCTGCGTCCAGTCACAAATAGCCTGAACCTTGACGGGATCCATCTCAATAGTAGAAGGGGAAAAAATATACCCCAAGAAAGAAATCTTCTGGACTCCAAAGAGACACTTTGAGCCTTTTACAAACAAGGAATTGGCCCGCAGAACCTGAAACACCTTCCTGACCTGCTGAACATGAGACTCCCAGTCATCAGAAAAAACCAAAATATCATCCAAATACACAATCAAAAATTTATCCAGATATTCACGGAAAATATCGTGCATAAAGGACTGGAAGACTGAAGGAGCATTAGAAAGTCCAAAAGGCATTACCAAATACTCAAAATGGCCCTCAGGCGTATTAAATGCGGTTTTCCACTCATCACCTTGCTTTATTCGTATAAGATTATACGCACCCCGAAGATTAATCTTAGTGAACCATTTAGCCCCCTTAATGCGAGCAAACAAATCAGTCAACAATGGCAAAGGATACTGATATTTTACGGTAATCTTATTCAAAAGACGATAATCTATACAAGGCCTCAAGGAACCATCTTTTTTGGCCACGAAAAAAAAACCTGCTCCCAAAGGGGACAAAGATGGACGGATATGTCCCTTTTCCAAGGACTCCTTAACATAATCCCGCATAGCAGTATGCTCTGGCACTGACAGATTGAACAAACGACCTTTAGGAAATTTACTGCCTGGAATTAAATTTATAGCACAATCGCAATCCCTGTGAGGAGGAAGCGAACTGAGCTTAGGCTCCTCAAAAACATCCCGATAGTCAGACAAAAACACAGGAATCTCAGAAGGAGTAGATGAAGCGATAGAAATCGGAGGTGCATCATCATGAACCCCCTGACAACCCCAGCTTAACACAGACATTGATTTCCAGTCAAGGACTGGATTATGAGTTTGTAACCATGGCAGACCAAGTACTAGAACATCATGCAAATTATACAGTACCAGGAAGCGAATCACCTCCTGATGAACGGGAGTCATACGCATGGTCACTTGTGTCCAGTACTGAGGTTTATTCATAGCCAAAGGTGTAGAGTCAATTCCCTTCAAAGGAATAGGGACTTCCAGAGGCTCCAGACTAAACCCACAGCGATTGGCAAATGACCAATCCATAAGACTCAGGGCAGCGCCTGAATCCACATAGGCATCGACGGAAATGGATGATAATGAACAAATCAGAGTCACAGACAGAATGAACTTAGACTGTAAAGTACTAATGGCAACAGACTTATCAACCTTTTTTGTGCGTTTAGAGCATGCTGATATAACATGAGCTGAATCACCACAATAAAAGCACAACCCTTTTTTCCGCCTATACTTTTGCCGTTCACTTCTGGACTGAATTCTATCACATTGCATTATCTCAGGTGACGGTTCAGACGACACCGCCAAATGATGCACAGGTTTGCGCTCCCGTAAACGCCGATCAATCTGAACAGCCATAGTCATAGACTCATTCAGACCAGCAGGCGCAGGGAACCCCACCATAACATCTTTAATGGCCTCAGAAAGGCCATCTCTGAACTTTGCAGCCAGAGCGCACTCATTCCACTGAGTAAGTACCGACCACTTTCGAAATTTTTGACAATAAATTTCTGCTTCATCTTGCCCCTGAGAGAGGGCCAACAAAGCTTTTTCAGCCTGAATCTCTTGGTTAGGTTCCTCATAGAGCAAACCCAATGCCAGAAAAAACGCATCCGCATTAAGCAACGCAGGGTCCCCTGGTGCCAATGCAAATGCCCAATCCTGAGGGTCACCCCGCAGGAAAGATATAATTATCTTGACTTGCTGAGCAGGGTCTCCAGAGGAGCGAGATTTCAAAGAAAGAAACAACTTGCAATTGTTCCTAAAATTCAGAAAACGAGATCTATCTCCAGAAAAAAACTCTGGGACAGGAATTCTAGGTTCAGACATAGGAGCATGTACAACAAAATCCTGTATATTTTGAACCTTAGTGGCAAGATTATTCAGGCTGGAAGCCAAACTCTGGACGTCCATGATAAACAGCTGGGATCAGAGCCATTCAAAGATTAAGAGGAGGAGGAAGTAGCCAGGCTGCAATAAGGCTAGGCAGCAAACTCTGAGGGGAAAAAAAAAAAAAAAAACTTCCTCAGACTACTTATCCTCCTACTTCAGCCAATACAATTAACACTTTGTGGGCCGGTTATACTGTCATGATCCCAATGGCAGGGGATCACTAAAGGACAAGCACAGATACAAACAAGCTCTAGGGCGATGGAACCTGAGCTGACCGCGACCCTGAACCTAACACACAAATAAAAGTAGCCGGGGAACGTGCCTACGATGATCCTAGACGTCTCGCTCCAGCCGAAGATCTAACTTCCCCTATTAGAAGAAACACAGACCTCTCTTGCCTCCAGAGAAATCCCCCACAGAAATAGCAGCCCCCCACATATAATGACGGTGAAATGAGAGGAAAGCACATACGCAGTATGAAAACAGTTTCAGCAAAATGAGGCCCGCTAAAGCTAGATAGCAGAGGATACAAAAGTGAACTGCGCGGTCAGCGAAAAACCCTTCAAAAAACCATCCTGAAATTACTTGAACTCATGTGCCAACTCATGGTACATGAGGAGCAATTTCAGCCCACTAGAGCAACCAGCAGAAAGAATCACATATCTGCAGGCTGGACTAAAAACCAAATAAAGCAAAACACCAAAACAGGAAAATCCAAACTTAGCTTGACCAGAAGGTTCTAGGAGCAGGGAGCAGAGGTAACAAGACACACTGGATACATTGATAACCGGCGAGGAACTGCCAGCAAAGCCAGGTTAAATAGGAAACTCCCATATGCTGATGGAACAGGTGGAACCCAGAAACCCAGGAAAGACAAGTCACCCAGTACCATCAGTAACCACCAGAGGGAGCCCAAAAACAGAACTCACAACAGCGAAGGTAGGTGCCAGCCGAAACCTCTGACTACACTGGGCTCGCTCCAACCCCCATTCGTGAAAATGGAGGTCAATGCGAGTGGATATGGCTATCAGCTCTTCCAGTGTGACAGTAATCTCCCTAGTGGCCAAGGCATCCTTCACATGGTCAGCCAGTCCTCTCCACAACACAGGGATAAGGACCTTATCCGGTCACTCCAGCTCGGATGCCAAAGTCCGGAAGTGAATGGAAAACTGACTGACCATGGACAAACCCTGTGTCAAAGCCAGCAGTTGGAGCGCTGAATCATGGGTCACAAGAGGTCCTAATAAGACCTGTTTTATAGAGTCCAGAAACCTTGTAACACTCTGCATCACATGATCATCACCCTCCCACAGCGGCGTTGCCCACTCTAACGCCCTGCCCAACAACGGGGATACAATAAATCCCACCTTTGCCCGGTCTGTGGGAAAACGTGCAGCAGGAGCTCAAGGTGTATGGCACACTGTCTCACGAATCTCCGACGCAGCTTACTGTCACCAGTAAACTTATCAGGTAATGGGAGACGAGACAAAATTGGAGCAGGGGTGGCAGTGGACAAACTAGTGGCAGCAACGCTAGCAGCCTGAAAAGCAACCGCGGTAACATTCACAGCCGAAGTTGTGCGCTCAAGAGCAGCCAACCTACCCTCCAGCTGCTGGATGTACCGTTGTAATCGCTGTTCGTCCACCATTACTAGACAGACCCTGGCGCTAGTGTAATGTTAGGGCTAGCGGAATGCACCAAATAAAAAGGAAGATGGTATAAGGAGTGTTATGAGTGCAATCCAGGGACACTGTGTACCAGCGATCAGAGCACATACAGTGATCTGACAATAACCCAAAAACAATAGAACGAGCTCTGAGACGTGGAATCTCTGTAGACTGCAAACCTGAACCTATCCTAAACACAACTAAAGGCAGCTGTGGATTGCGCCTGACGCTACCTCTGCAACTCGGCACAGCCTGAGAAACTGACTAGCCTGAAGATAGAAAAACAAGCCTGGCTTGCCTCAGATAAATACCCCAAAGGAAAAGGCAGCCCCCCACATATAATGACGGTGAGTAAGATGAAAAGACAAAACGTAGGGATGAAATAGATTCAGCAAAGTGAGGCCCGATATTCTAGATAGAGCGAGGATAGCAAAGAGAACTTTGCAGTCTACAAAAAACCCTAAAGCAAAAACCACGCAAAGGGGGCAAAAAGACCCACCGTGCCGAACTAACGGCACGGCGGTACACCCTTTGCGTCCCAGAGCTTCCAGCAAAAACAAACAACAAGCTGGACAGAAAAAATAGCAACAAAAAGCAAAGAAGCACTTATCTAAGCAGAGCAGCAGGCCACAGGAAAGATCCAGGAGCTCAGATCCAATACTGGAACATTGACAAGGAGCAAGGAAAACAGAATCAGGTGGAGTTAAATAACAAAGCAGCTAACGAGCTCTGCAGAACACCTGAGGGAGGAAGCTCAGAAGCTGCAGTACCACTTGTGACCACAGGAGTGAATTCAGACACAGAATTCACAACAGTACCCCCCCTTGAGGAGGGGTCACCGAACCCTCACCAGAGCCCCCAGGCCAACCAGGATGAGCCACATGAAAGGCACGAACAAGATCGGGAGCATGGACATCAGAGGCAAAAACCCAGGAATTATCTTCCTGAGCATAACCCTTCCATTTAACCAGATACTGGAGTTTCCGTCTAGAAACACGAGAATCCAAAATCTTCTCCACAATATACTCCAATTCCCCCTCCACCAAAACCGGGGCAGGAGGCTCAACAGATGGAACCATAGGTGCCACGTATCTCCGCAACAACGACCTATGGAATACATTATGTATGGAAAAGGAGTCTGGGAGGGTCAGACGAAAAGACACAGGATTGAGAACCTCAGAAATCCTATACGGACCAATAAAACGAGGTTTAAATTTAGGAGAGGAAACCTTCATAGGAATATGACGAGAAGATAACCAAACCAGATCCCCAACACGAAGTCGGGGACCCACACGGCGTCTGCGATTAGCGAAAAGTTGAGCCTTCTCCTGGGACAAGGTCAAATTGTCCACTACCTGAGTCCAGAACTGCTGCAACCTGTCCACCACAGAATCCACACCAGGACAGTCCGAAGACTCAACCTGTCCTGAAGAGAAACGAGGATGGAACCCAGAATTGCAGAAAAATGGAGAAACCAAGGTAGCCGAGCTGGCCCGATTATTAAGGGCGAACTCAGCCAATGGCAAAAAGGACACCCAATCATCCTGGTCTGCAGAAACAAAACATCTCAGATATGTTTCCAAGGTCTGATTGGTTCATTCGGTCTGGCCATTAGTCTGAGGATGGAAAGCCGAGGAAAAAGATAGGTCAATGCCCATCCTACCACAAAAGGCTCGCCAAAACCTTGAAACAAACTGGGAACCTCTGTCAGAGACAATATTCTCAGGAATGCCATGCAAACGAACCACATGCTGGAAGAACAAAGGCACCAAATCAGAGGAAGAAGGCAATTTAACCAAGGGCACCAGATGGACCATTTTAGAAAAGCGATCACAGACCACCCAAATGACTGACATCTTTTGAGAAACGGGAAGGTCAGAAAGGAAATCCATCAAAATATGTGTCCAAGGCCTCTTTGGGACCGGCAAGGGCAAAAGCAACCCACTGGCACGAGAACAGCAGGGCTTAGCCCTAGCACAAATCCCACAGGACTGCACAAAAGTACGTACATCCCGTGACAGAGATGGCCACCAGAAGGATCTAGCCACTAACTCTCTGGTACCAAAGATTCCAGGATGACCAGCCAACACCGAACAATGAAGTTCAGAGATAACTTTATTAGTCCACCTATCAGGGACGAACAGTTTCTCCGCTGGACAACGATCAGGTTTATTCGCCTGAAATTTTTGCAGCACCCTCCGCAAATCAGGGGAGATAGCAGACACAATGACACCTTCCTTGAGAATACCCGCCGGCTCAGATAATCCCGGGGAGTCGGGCACAAAACTCCTAGACAGAGCATCCGCCTTCACATTTTTAGAGCACGGAAGGTACGAAATCACAAAGTCGAAGCGGGCAAAAATAACGACCAACGGGCCTGTCTAGGATTCAAGCGCTTGGCAGACTCGAGATAAGTCAAGTTCTTATGATCAGTCAATACCACCACGCGATGCTTAGCTCCTTCAAGCCAATGACGCCACTCCTCGAATGCCCACTTCATAGCCAGCAACTCTCGGTTGCCCACATCATAATTCCGCTCAGCGGGCGAAAACTTCCTGGAAAAGAAAGCACATGGTTTCATCACTGAGCCACCAGAACCTCTCTGTGACAAAACCGCCCCTGCTCCAATCTCAGAAGCATCAACCTCGACCTGGAACGGAAGAGAAACATCTGGCTGACACAACACAGGGGCAGAACAAAAACGACGCTTCAACTCCCGAAAAGCCTCCACAGCAGCAGAAGACCAATTAACCAAATCAGCACCCTTCTTGGTCAAATCGGTCAATGGTTTGGCAATGCTAGAAAAATTACAGATGAAGCGACGATAAAAATTAGCAAAGCCCAGGAACTTTTGCAGACTTTTCAGGGATGTCGGCTGAGTCCAATCCTGGATGGCTTGGACCTTAACCGGATCCATCTCGATAGTAGAAGGGGAAAAGATGAACCCCAAAAATGAAACTTTCTGCACACCAAAGAGACACTTTGATCCCTTCACAAACAAAGAATTATCACGCAGGACCTGAAAAACCATTCTGACCTGCTTCACATGAGACTCCCAATCATCTGAGAAGATCAAAATGTCATCCAAGTAAACAATCAGGAATTTATCCAGATACTCACGGAAGATGTCATGCGTAAAAGACTGAAACACAGATGGAGCATTGGCAAGTCCGAACGGCATCACTAGATACTCAAAATGACCCTCGGGCGTATTAAATGCAGTTTTCCATTCATCTCCTTGCCTGATTCTCACCAGATTATACGCACCACGAAGATCTATCTTAGTGAACCAACTAGCCCCCTTAATCCGAGCAAACAAGTCAGATAACAATGGCAAGGGATACTGAAATTTAACAGTGATCTTATTAAGAAGGCGGTAATCAATACACGGTCTCAGCGAACCATCCTTCTTGGCTACAAAAAAGAACCCTGCTCCCAGTGGTGATGACGATGGGCGAATATGTCCCTTCTCCAGGGATTCCTTCACATAACTGCGCATAGCGGCGTGTTCAGGCACGGATAAATTAAATAATCGACCTTTAGGGAATTTACTATCAGGAATCAAATTGATAGCACAATCACAATCCCTATGCGGAGGTAGGGCATCGGACTTGGGCTCTTCAAATACATCCTGATAATCAGACAAGAACTCTGGGACCTCAGAAGGAGTGGATGACGAAATTGACAAAAATGGAACATCACCATGTACCCCCTGACAACCCCAGCTGGATACCGACATAGAGTTCCAATCCAATACTGGATTATGGGTTTGCAGCCATGGCAACCCCAACACGACCACATCATGTAGATTATGCAGCACCAGAAAGCGAATAACTTCCTGATGTGCAGGAGCCATGCACATGGTCAGCTGGGCCCAGTACTGAGGTTTATTCCTGGCCAAAGGTGTAGCATCAATTCCTCTCAACGGAATAGGACACCGCAAAGGCTCCAAGAAAAACCCACAACGTTTAGCATAATCCAAACCCATCAGATTCAGGGCAGCGCCTGAATCCACAAACGCCATGACAGAATACGATGACAAAGAGCATATCAAGGTAACGGACAGAAGGAATTTGGACTGTACAGTGTCAATGACGGCAGACCTAGCGAACCGCTTAGTGCGCTTAGGACAATCAGAAATAGCATGAGTGGAATCACCACAGTAGAAACACAGCCCATTGAGACGTCTGTGTTCTTGCCGTTCAACTCTGGTCATAGTCCTATCGCACTGCATAGGCTCAGGTTTAATCTCAGGTAATACCGCCAATTGGTGCACAGATTTACGCTCGCGCAAGCGTCGACCGATCTGAATGGCCAAAGACATAGACTCATTCAAACCAGCAGGCATAGGAAAACCCACCATGACATCCTTAAGAGCCTCAGAGAGACCCTTTCTGAACAAAGCTGCCAGCGCAGATTCATTCCACTGAGTGAGTACTGACCACTTCCTAAATTTCTGACAATATACTTCTATATCATCCTGACCCTGGCATAAAGCCAGCAATTTTTTCTCAGCCTGATCCACTGAATTAGGCTCATCGTACAGTAATCCGAGCGCCAGGAAAAACGCATCGACACTACTTAATGCAGGGTCTCCTGGCGCAAGAGAAAATGCCCAGTCCTGAGGGTCGCCGCGCAAAAAAGAAATAATAATCAAAACCTGTTGAACTGGATTACCGGAAGAATGAGGTTTCAAGGCCAGAAATAGTTTACAATTATTTTTGAAGCTCAGAAACTTAGTTCTATCACCAAAAAACAAATCAGGAATAGGAATTCTTGGTTCTAGCATAGATTTCTGATCAATAGTATCTTGAATCTTTTGTACATTTATAACGAGATTATCCATTGAAGAGTACAGACCCTGAATATCCATGTCCACAGCTGTGTCCTGAAGCACCCAAATGTCTAGGGGAAAAAAAAGACTGAACACAGAGCTGAGAAAAAAAAATGATGTCAGAACTTCTTTTTTCCCTCTATTGAGAATCATTAGTATGGCTCCTTGTACTGTTATGAGTGCAATCCAGGGACACTGTGTACCAGCGATCAGAGCACATACAGTGATCTGACAATAACCCAAAAACAATAGAACGAGCTCTGAGACGTGGAATCTCTGTAGACTGCAAACCTGAACCTATCCTAAACACAACTAAAGGCAGCTGTGGATTGCGCCTGACGCTACCTCTGCAACTCGGCACAGCCTGAGAAACTGACTAGCCTGAAGATAGAAAAACAAGCCTGGCTTGCCTAAGAGAAATACCCCAAAGGAAAAGGCAGCCCCCACATATAATGACGGTGAGTAAGATGAAAAGACAAAACGTAGGGATGAAATAGATTCAGCAAAGTGAGGCCCGATATTCTAGATAGAGCGAGGATAGCAAAGAGAACTTTGCAGTCTACAAAAAACCCTAAAGCAAAAACCACGCAAAGGGGGCAAAAAGACCCACCGTGCCGAACTAACGGCACGGCGGTACACCCTTTGCGTCCCAGAGCTTCCAGCAAAAACAAACAACAAGCTGGACAGAAAAAATAGCAACAAAAAGCAAAGAAGCACTTATCTAAGCAGAGCAGCAGGCCACAGGAAAGATCCAGGAGCTCAGATCCAATACTGGAACAGTGACAAGGAGCAAGGAAAACAGAATCAGGTGGAGTTAAATAACGAAGCAGCTAACGAGCTCTGCAGAACACCTGAGGGAGGAAGCTCAGAAGCTGCAGTACCACTTGTGACCACAGGAGTGAATTCAGACACAGAATTCACAACAAAGGAGCTTTCGCAGCCCAGGGTCCACCGTGCAGAGATGGAACCTGTTGCTGAATAATGACAGACTATATGGTGATATAATGTGGATACACACACGGGTTAGCTTCACCAGGTATGAAAAAAGTGAACCCTGTTGCGTCACAGGGCCGCGGTACCGCACAAAGAGTGCAAGCAAGGAGTCACAGAACTCTATCCCAAGACACAGGGAAAGAGTTCCTCTAGACCTCTTGCACTCGAAACCGCTACAAGGGTGTCAGAGTTTAACAGAAATAATAATTTAATGCACAAGAGTGCATGCAGTGCCGCTCTGGCGGACCCCACTAACCACCCAGACTTGGATCAGAAAGCGCTCTTATAGCGCATGGCGCCGCACTGGCGGTCACAGCAATAAGACGCTGTATGGTGTGTTAGGTGCAGATAGCACTGTCGGGCGCTAGATAGCAAGAATCCACCATCCGCGGCCAGTCAACAACACTAGGAAGGGGGATGATTAATGAGCGACTTTCACACACCTGTACACACACATTTTCAAGTATACACTAGCTAGGCCATGCAAACCTTTTATAGCGGCAGTGCTACCGGACCTTCGAGATGGTCCAATAGGAGCCTCAACAGGACCTGAGCATATGACCCCCGACCTCCAATGGGAGGTTGTCCTGTGGGCATGCTCAGTAGGGGAAAAGCAGGAATTAGTCCCAGAAAGACGTGCTCGCTGCTGATCAGGGCTGGCTACAAATGCAGAGCCTGGAAGGGCAGCAGTAATCAGTTGCACAGTATCAACTTGAGCCAGAAGCTGGGACCAATGTTTCTGCCGAGCAGGCTCTACTGTGGCTGGAGAAGAATGGGAGACCGCAGCGGAGATGGTTTGAGATTCCCCCTTTGCAGAGGCAGGAACTCGACACCTAACACACTCATCCTCAGATCTGAAAAATGGAGACTCTACAGGTCTCAGAAAATGATGCCATTTTTATTTTTATAAAGTTTGGTTTTTTTTTCACCACTTAAGTAACAAGTACCTTTTACATGTTTTGGATCTGCAAACTCATAATGCCGTGGAGAATCATGATAGCAGGTAAGTTTAAACATTTAGTGAACATGGTAAAACCAAGGGCATTGCTCAAAAGTACATCTCGTCCTGCAAAAGAAAATACCTCACATGGCCATATTGATGGAAAATTAAAAAGTTATAACCCTGGGAAGAAGGGGAGAAATAAATGAATGCGCAAAATTGGAAAATCCCAAGATGGTAAAGGGGTTAAAAAAAAGTCTTAGAATGTCATCTTCTGTCTTTTTCTGCATTTTTCTCATAATCAAGTCCTTTTTTTAGGATGTACTAACAAGTGAGAGATTTGGTGTCAACATATCTCTGGATTCAATAAGTTCCTTGAAATATTTGGACACTTATCTATAGAAGCAATTACATTATTATGATAATTATGAAAGTGATGACTATGTTAAAATGCATCTTTATTCCATTTACTGCAGTTGTAATACTTTACCATGTGGCTGTAATTCTTGATTGTGGAGCCTGTATTGTTCCATTTCAGGTATAGATCCATGTCGTGCAGAGCATGAGCCAGGATATGTACTGCGGTGTACACAGTGATGTAAGAGGAATGATTGCGGTAGAATGCTAGAAGATCAACATGATGCTTTTTATCTGTGCAGTTTTTAAGAGGAATTTTAAACCATCTTTGTAATATCTGCAGCTTAGGGACATTTGGAAGAGAACAATTACCATAAAACAAGTAGATATCTTCCAGTAGAGGATCATTTGGACGATCAATCAGGTTTACTCCACTCAGAAATGTCACAAGGCCGGGGACTGGTATGAAATATGGTAAGAAAATAAAACTACAATTGGTAGCTTTGAAGAATAATGTTATCAAAGCAAAGTTAGTAAACCAAGACTCATTGAAGATCAGAGTCATTTTCTGGTTCATGACTGTGTTTAATACACTGAGAAGAGTCACAGAAAATTGACAATGGATTATGATGACTTCAGATTTTGACTTCTGAATAAATTTTTGCTGCTCCTCAAAATTTTTCAAGGACAGTTTCATAACAAATTCAGTGCAGATTCCCTGACTGGCCATTTTCTTTTTCAGTTGCCATAATCCCGATTCTTCGCTACCACTTTCATCATGTGATATAATTATACCGACAAAGTTCCATTCAAAATGTTTAAGGAGCGCTGTAATGGCGTTAGACCACAAATTCTCAGTTTGAAAAATTGTAAAATACGTTTTTAGAAAATCAATGTTTCTTTTCATTAGCTTAGATGATCCATATCTGATCTAAGGGGTTTAAGAAGATTGTGTGAAATTGTTCAAATTAATAATAATAAACAATATACTATAAGGAGAAAAATAAAGAAGTATTAAGAGTATATTAATAGAGGTAATTTTAATTGGATGACGTAAAGGTTATTTTTGCACAATTTTTTTTCTTACTATTGATGTCCTTGTAACATGGCAAAGTCAAAGAGTTTTCCCACAATGTACATTTGGTTCCCTGAAAAATGCACACAGGAAAATTGCACACAGGAAAATTACCCACAGGAAAAATGCCCACAGGAAAAATGCCCAGAGGAAAATTCCCCACACGGAAAATTCCCCACATGGAAAGTTCCCCACACGGAAAATTCCCCACATGGAAAATTCCCCACATGGAAAATTCCCCACACAGAAAATTCCCCACACAAAAAATTGCCAATTACAGCATCACAAAAGTTTCAGATCTATGATATTTCAGGTGCAAGGTGAGGATATTCACATAATATGTGATCAACTTGTGATTTATAGTTGACCTAGTGCAAAACTGCAAAAATGACGATCTGTGGTTTGCAGCAGTCTGTCATTATCAGCAATAGATAGATCTAGTCTGCTCTCATCTCTCACAGATTCTGCCCAGAACAGCAGGACATGCAGAACCAGCAGCAGTGTGATCCAGAGGAGCCAATAAATATATAAATGGAGGGCACCGCAAAAATACAACAAAGATTGGAAGGTTCACTGTGGGCTTGTGATTAAACATGAAGAAAGAGCAAGAAAAAGATCATGCCCACATAGACAGGAACACCTCCATATATAATCCAGTATCAAAAATAGTTTTTATTATTAAATTGGCAAAAAACTCAAGACTGCACATAAGTACACACACAAAACAACAACACAAAAACCATTAAAAACACTTAAAAAATGCAAACATGCAAGAAAACATGCCTATATGTATACAAAACATGTGCTTCCCGCAATAATGTTATCACAAGACTCTGACTTATCACAAGATATCATGACATGATATCTTTTCCCTGAGGAAGCCGCTACTCAGGCGGCGATACGCGTGGGAGCCTATCCCACATTCTGCTTCCCCACTTCACAAGATTTTTCTCTATGGCTTTGGACTGTGGGTATGACTATGTTTTTTTTTTTTTTTCCCCATGGGATTGAGGTTTTGGGCTCTTGCATTGTCTAGTTCCCCCTCTCCCTCCCCCTCCCGCAGGTCCTATGCGTACTATTACTGAGACATTTCATATATTAACATCTCTTATGCTTTTCTATTTTTTCTGCTGTCTCATTCATCACCATTTCTGTTGTACGCCTTTTTTCATCAGTTACATTTTTTCTTTTTGCCATATGACTAAAGTTTCTATATTATTGAAGTATCCTGCACGCATATTATGTGCCTTATTATAGGGATGTATGGTATTGCAATATTAACATCTTTACACCCATTTCATGGAGTGGTCATTTATCCTTGCATTATCTTCGCTTGTGCAGTCAGATTCTTGTGATAACATTATTGCGGGAAGCACATGTTTTGTGGGCTGTCATTTTCCTCATTCTAGGATATGACATATATATATATATATATATATATATATATAGGCATGTTTTCTTGCATGTTTGCATTTTTTAAGTGTTTTTAATGGTTTTTGTGTTGTTGTTTTGTGTGTGTACTTATGTGCAGTCTTGAGTTTTTTGCCAATTTAATAATAAAAACTATTTTTGATACTGGATTATATATGGAGGTGTTCCTGTCTATGTGGGCATGATCTTTTTCTTGCTCTTTCTTCTTTATCCAGAGGAGCCATCACTGCTATCAGTGCTCACAAAATTATCACTGCTGCTGGCAGAGATAGTTGGTCCTGGAAGCCCAGAAGGCCCAGCAGAAAGGTGAGATTCTGTCACTTGTACCACTTTGTGTTCTTGCTGCGAATGTATGATATGCTTTTGCAGTGGAGTCCGATGGGCCGCAGTGCGAAATTTGGCCCTTCCCCCCCACACACACGTTGGTCAGATGTATGGGCCCCTGTAGTGTTCTAAATTCTATAAAGACGTATGAATTGCCCCCCTCCCCTTTCATTATGTAGTAATGTCCCCCATACTGGTATATATGCCCATCATCCTGGTGAATGTCTGCATCCTGGTATATATGTCCTAATGCTGGTATATATGGTCCCCATCCTAGTATGTATGGTCCACATGAACTCCATCCTGGTATTTATGCCCCCTTTCTGGTATATATGTCCCTATCCTGGTTTACATGGTCCCCAATCCCAGTGTATGTGTCCCCGTTCTGACCCTAATGCATAATTAAAAACAATAACATTCTACTGACCTTTCCTCTGCTCCCACATCGCCCAGTGTCTTTTGTAGCCACCGCACAGCCCAGCAGCTGACATCGGAGTGTGCGCCATTTCATGCACCGCTCCTTGTGGTTGCACCTCTGATGTCAGCTCACAGCCAACGCGCCGGCAGCATGTATCGCAGTGCTGGGACCCCACGGGTCTCTGCAACATGATTCATGTCATCTGGATCTGCATCTTCAGTCAAGACGCAGATCCAGCAGAAGCAGGTACCTGTACCCCCTTGCCTGGTTGTGGACTTGATGCCTGCGACCACAGCCGTTACACATCTGTGTTTTTTGTATTGGTGAACCAATAGTCTTATCTATCCCCATATTTGTTAATTTATTTTCAATAAAAGTGTATTTTGAGTTCATCTAAAGTATTCTATTTCTTCTTGTAGTGCTAACAATGGAGTTTTCAAAAAGCCAGAGAAACAACAAAGTTATGATTTACTTGGGGTTCGAGTGTCTTGCATTTCGTACTATCAACGCAGTGGTGACTTGGAGATGCCGACTGTACCGCTCTTCAAAGTGCCCTTCAATTCTCAAAACAAAAGATGGCAACGTAGTTCAAGAACCAACAGAACATTGTCATGACTCCTGCCCTCAAAAAGCAGAAGCAAACGTTGCCAGAAGCAAAATGAGAGAAGACATGAGAGCAGTAAGTGCTACTCCTCGCAACGTGATGGGAAAGGTGTTATCTGCATTGAGCAATGATGTATTGGCCCATATGCCAAGACAATCATCGTTTGCGAGAAGCCTGGTCTATCATAGAACAGATGGTAATTTGCCTAAACCCAAAAACTATACATTTTTGCATTCCTGAAAAGTATAGTCAACTGATACTTCATGATTCAGGAAAAGAAGATCGAAACAGAATTCTGGTTTTAGGAGATAGAGATCTTATGCTTGAACTGAACAAAGATACAATCTATAGAGATGCCACCTTTGATAAAGTGCCCAATAGGTTTTACCAACTGAACACTTGGCATGCCAAGGTGGGTAACTCATATCCGCCATGTTTGTACATTTTACTACAAAGAAAGGGCATGAACACGTATAAGAGAATGTTTGAAATAATGAAGCTATTGATTCCAAATCTGGCACCTCCAAAGGTTTTAGTGGATTTTGAGAAGGCTTGTATGACTGCAGTAAGGATTGCCTTTCCACACGCTGATGTTAAAGGGTGTTATTTTCACCTTTGTCAGAGTCTCATTAGAAAAATAAAAAAATGTTGGTTTGAAAACAGAGTATGAATCTAATATCAACATAAAAATGACACTGAAGTCTGTTGCTGCATTAGCCTTTGTGCCAATTGAAGATGTGAGATGTGGTTTTGATCAGCTTGCTGCCACATTCCCAGATGAAGAATGCTATAATGAGGGGCTCACATACTTTTTTTCTTTATATATTGAGGGTGCAGCTGGTAGAGATCCTCAGTTTCCTATAAGAATATGGAATCATCATGATGCAGCCCTGGAACAGTCACCAAAAACCACGAACTGTTGTGAGGGATTTCACAATGTTCCACTGCAGTCATCCCAGCTTGTGGTTTCTCGTTGATGGATTGCAGAAGGACCTGGCTTGCCACAAATTAACACTGGCTAATGCACAGGCGGGTTGGCTAATGCAAAGGCGGGTTGGCTAATGCACAGGCGGGTTGCCTTGAGATAAAAAAGAGGAAGCATGAGGCGCTGTATCATATGGTGGCAACGTCTGTACAGGACGACCCCCAGGTGGAAGATAAACTAAAGTACTTAAGGAGAATAGCTAATTTGTAGTAAAATGGCTAATTTGCAGGTATGCAGTGATTGTTTACTAAACCGGAGTTATTATTGTTATTAGACCTCTTTAATAAACTGTTCCTGTTCAGGACTATCAGAAGGTGGCGAATTATTTCCAGGTGTACAATGATTGCTTAAAAAAAATCGGAGTGATTGTTGTTATTAGACCTCCTTAATAAACTGTTCTTAATAAACTTGTCGTTAATTTTCTGTGTGGGCAATTTTTGCCGACATTCTTCTGTGCTGCAGAGTATCTCACCTATAACTCTATACTATTCTCCTGCCCGGCAGAGCATCTCACCTATAATAATAATTATAATAATAATAATTTTTATTTATATAGCGCCAACATATTCCGCAGCGCTTTACAAATTATAGAGGGGACTTGTACATACAATAGACATTACAGCATAACAGAAATACAGTTCAAAACAGATACCAAGAGGAGTGAGGGCCCTGCTCGTAAGCTTACAAACTATGAGGAAAAGGGGAGACACGAGAGGTGGATGGTAACAATTGCTATAGTTATTCGGACCAGCCATAGTGTAAGGCTTGGGTGTTCATGTAAAGCTGCATGAACCAGTTAATTATTTTTTTTTTTTTTTTTTAATATAGGCCACACAGGGATCGTTAGGTTAATGCATTGAGGCGGTAGGCCAGTCTGAACAAATGAGTTTTTAGGGCACGCTTAAAACTGTGGGGATTGGGGATTAATCGTATTATCCTAGGTAGTGCATTCCAAAGAATCGGCGCAGCACGTGTAAAGTCTTGGAGACGGGAGTGGGAGGTTCTGATTATTGAGGATGCTAACCTGAGGTCATCAGCGGAGCGGAGGGCACGGGTAGGGTGGTAGACTGAGACCAGAGAGGAGATGTAGGGTGGTGCTGAGCCATGGAGTGCTTTGTGGATGAGGGTAGTAGTTTTGTACTGGATTCTTGAGTGGATGGGTAACCAGTGTAATGACTGGCACAAGGTAGAGGCACACTAGGCACCTATAGGGTAGAGGCACACTAGGGTCTGCGTTATCGGAGCGATTTTAATGCATGACAGTCGCGCGAGTGCTTTCCGTATCGTCATGCGAGTGTGATGCGATTTTGCTTTGTTTTCTCAGCTAACATCAGTGTGACGTCTGTGTGGTGTCTGTGTGCTGTGCGTTTTTAACATGATCTTTCTCATCTTAATATATACTTACCTTGTAATGTCTTCACATCCTGTTTCGTCCAGATGTGTCCGGATCTCAGAATTACAAGCGGCGGAAGTTCACCGACCTCCATTTTGGGACACCCAAGTGATGGGTGTCTCAATATGGAAACTGCTGGTGGTACCAGCCTCTTGCGCGGTACCACCAACGGAGCACCGTCGCACCACACACACACTGTATACGCTGTACGCACCACAGACACACACAAACACAGACTGTATATGCTGTACGCACCACACACACACTATACGCCGTACGCACCACACACACACACACACACACACACACACACACACTGTATAAGCCGTACGCACCCTCTTGTGTGGTACCACCAGCGGAACACCGTCGTGAACACACCGCCGCCTGGATCAGCCGAATGATTCACTGACCGCCACCATCTTTGTACAGGAGGCGCGCATGCGCAGTTTTAATGTGACCACTGCTATCTGTCTGCACAAAGATGCTGGTGGTCTGATTTACTGCACTTGCGTGAATTCCGCGCAGGCGCAGTGAATCACTAGGGTGATCCCAGAGGCAGATGCGCGACGTATCTACAGGCAGAGGAAGCCGGTCACATTAAAGGGGTTTTCCCACGAATGAAAGTTTATTTTAAAAATTGTCTGTGTCTGACCGTGTACGGAGCATAGCACATCTCCTGGGCAGGGGAGGAAGCAAAAGACAATACTGACATTACAGCAGGGGATCACAGAGGATTCATTTTGTCAGGTAAAATAGTGGTGGAGAGAGAGAGAGAGAGAGCAGACAAGGGGGAGAGCACATGGGGGACACAGGTCAAAGAAGAGATGATGAGAGAAGACAGCAAATGGGGTAGAGAGAAAGTGAACAGGGGTGAAAGAGACAGAGCACAGGGGGGAGACAGCTCAAATGGAACAGCACATGAGGGGAGAACACAGCACAAGAAGGAGAGATACAGCAGACAAGAGGGATAGCACACGAAGTAGACAGGTCAAAGAAGAGAGCACAGACGGGAGAAGTCAGCATATGGGGAAAGAGAGAGTGGATAGGTGGGTGAGCACATGGGAAGAGAGATTCTCAATGCTGCGAAATCTGCCCCATCGGGACATTACCGCCCTCCCTATGCGATAGCATGTGGCCTCCATCTAGTGCTGTATAACGTTCGAAAAGAGAAGACAGACAGATAGGATAGATAGATTGAATAGAATAGACAGATAGATAAATGCTGTAAAAGGTAGATCAGGCTTACCAGTCTCCTATCCATTAAGCCACATGCATATTCACTGCATTGACTGGCAAACAGCCAATCACAGAAGCGCACACTCTGTAAGAGCCTTTGTGATTGGCTGTTGCAGTCAGACTGCATTTCCTCGATCTGAACAGTGTTTTTGCTTGGTTGCCACCCCTGAAAATGACGCTAGTGTGGCTGTACCCATACCTGTATACTATATCCCTGTCCTGCAGAGCATCTCACCTATAATTCTATATTATTCTCCTGCCCTGCAGAGCATCTCACCTATAATTCTATATTCTTCTCCTGCCCTGCAGAGCATCTCGCCTATAACTCTCTACTGTTTTCCTGTGGGTATTCATGTCTGTGGGCACTTTTCACATATCATGTGAACACCTTGCACCTGAAATATCATAGATCTGAAACTTTGTGATGCTGCAATTGGCAATTATCTGTGTGGGGAATTTTCCGTGTGGGGAATTTTCCGTGTGGGGAATTTTCCATATGGGGAATTTTCCATGTGGGGAATTTTCCGTGTGGGGAATTTTCCGTGTGGGGAATTTTCCATATGGGGAATTTTCCATGTGGGGAATTTTCCATGTGGGGAATTTTTCATGTGGGGAATTTTCCGTGTGGGGAATTTTCCGTGTGGGGAATTTTCCGTGTGGGGAATTTTCCATATGGGAAATTTTCCGTGTGGGGAATTTTCCATGTGGGGAATTTTCCTTGTCAGGAATTTTCCGTGTGGGGAATTTTCCTGTGGGAATTTTTCCTGTGTGCATTTTTCTGGTCACCTGTACATTTCAATCAATAGATCTTGGAATAATAATAATTTTCACAATTGGATGCGTTAACAAAAATGTTCCTGTGCTGAGATAATCTTATAAATGTGCCGCTGCTGTGTACTGTGTAATGGCTTTGTGTGATCGTGCAGGAACATGGTCTGATCACACCATAGCTCCTGGACAGGGGAGGAAGTAATAGATAAGAGCACAGAACACCTAATTCACTAATTATGTATACTCTGGAGGCAATTGATCAATCAAGATTTTCTTTAGGGGTATAAGATAACACATTACAGATACACGTCACAATTGCATATTTCAGTGCATTTTTTACATAGGTTGAATTCATATACTCGTGTCCCATACACCTGTATGTGCATATTTGTTATCTACATATATAATTGTTAGTTCAAAGCATTGTTGTCAATATTTTTTCTTGCGTGTCTTTTGGTAAGTATAAGGTAATGACGTGTGATCAGCTGATCAGTCGCAATTTTCTATGTATCTGGTAAGGTATATTATGTTTATATTGTCACGGAACTGCATTACAGAACTAGGATAGAAGGGGGAAAACTGTCCCTGCACTAAGACTAGGCTGATAAGTTGAAAGTTAACCCTTGCAAGTGTTGAGCAAGTTCTTGGACGCTGCACATATTGAAGGAAGAGAATTTTTTTTTTGTATGGCTGGACAAACTGTTACGGAACTGCAACACAGGATTAGGATAGAAGGGGGAAAACTGACCCTGCACTGAGACTAGGCTGATACCCTAAGATGGAGTGGGCGACCCATTTCTTGCGAATAGACCCACCGACAATCCTAGGTTAATCTCAGCGAAGACCTATAGATAGGGGGAAGGAGGTCCCTAAAAAATCAAAGGACTGGCCATAAAAACAGGTCACCTCCTAATAGAAAACACAGAGACGGCTGGAGAAACCAAGTGAAAACAGAAACTAAGAATAGCGGAACCAGAGATCCCAGAACTGTACAATATCAAACACAGAAAGCTATCAAAGCATCTAGCCAGAACTCTAGCGGATTAACACTGTTGCCCGACAAGGAATGGGAGGCAGGTTCTTGGTAACAAAGGGTGATACAATCACCTGACCTACGACAACCCAGCACCAGGGGAAAAAGACCAGCAGCCAGAAAACCACAATGAGATGGCGGATGGTCAAAAACAAAGCAGATTCTAACAGTACCTCCCCTTTTACGAGGATCCTCCGGATCCTCTTGGCCGAGCCTTATTCGGAAAACTCCTGTGAAAAGCCTTAATCAACCTTGAGGCCGAGACGTTCTCAGCTTTCACCCATGAATTATTCTTGGGATTAAAACCCTTCCAGAACACGAGATACTGCAACCTTCCTCTGTGCCACCTGGAATCTAAAATGAGTGAAATCTCAAACTTTCCATCCTCATCAACTGGGTGAACAGACGGCATCACCTCCTTATCTGGTGTGTCAACTTTCTTCAGTAAAGATAAATGAAAAACTGCATTAATTCTCCAGGACAAGGGGATGTATGATCTCACCGAGTTGACAACCTGAACCACTTTGAAGGGTCCTAAAAACTTAGGCCCCAGTTTTTTAGGAGGGATCTTCAAACGCAGATTCCTAGAGGACAACCAGACCATTTCCCCAACTGCAATCAACACCTCCCTTCTTTTCTTGTCAAAATATTAATTTGACCTCCTATTTGCCTCCTTCAGATTATGGCATACATTGGTCCAAACCCTGTCCAAATTTCCAGAAAAACTCTCCTCCTCAGGCACCGCTGCCCCAATCTTTGAAAATGGACCGAAACATGGATGCCTCCCTGTACAGCAAAAAGAAGTAGAACACCCAGCCCAGGAAGATGTATGATTATTAAGAGCAAACTCAGCTAGTGGTAGATATTCAGACCACATCTCCTGATTGTCTGCTAGAAAACATCTCAAAAACTGCTCAACGTCCTGGTTCTTCCTTTTGGTCTGTCCATCGGACTCTGGATGATAACCTGACAAAACTGACAAATGAACCTTTAATCTTTCACAAAAAGCACGCCAAATGCGAGCCACAAACTGTGGTCCCCAATCAGAGACAATGTCCGTGGGAACCCCATGGAGCCTGACAATCTCTTTCACAAATGCCATAGCTAGAGTCTTGGCTCAGGGTCATTTATTGAATGTGACCAGATGACACATCTTACTGTACCGAACGGGGAAGAAGGAGCAGCATCCATACCAGGTGAATCGTGTCCAAAACGGTCTTTATTCAGCCATATAGAAGATACAACGTTTCGGCCAAATTGGCCTTTGTCATGCTTGACAAAGGCCAATTTGGCCGAAACGTTGTATCTTCTATATGGCTGAATAAAGACCATTTTAGACACGATTCACCTGGTATGGATGCTGCTCCTTCTTCTCCGTTTGTGACTTTGGGTCTGACTGGATCCTTGGACTCCTGAGCGTGCATCCCCCATCCGAGTGCTGGTGGTTGATTTTTTCTATGTGACATCTTACTGTACCGGTCCACAACAACCCAGATGACAGAAAAACCCTCAGAGACTGGCAGATCGGTGATAAAATCCATAGCAAGATGTGACCATGGCGAACTAGGAACCTACAAAGGGCACGGCAACCCTGCAGCCGGGGCATGTGAGGCCTTCGACCTAGCACACACAGTACACTGACACACCTACTTGATTTCTCTTTGCCACCTTGGCCAACAGAAACTTTGTAAGATCGACTTTTTAGTTTCTGAAGTCCCTGGATGACCCGCCAACCGAGACTTCAGCAAAAAAAGCTCTCCGCAAGGTTCTAGGCACAAATAATTTACCATAGGGAGTGTTAGTTGGTGAAGCATTCTGGGCCTCTTGGATGCTACTCTCTAACTCCGAACCCAATGGTGCCACCACCACCCCTTTCTGCAAAATACATTCTTCCTTCTCAGTATTAACTGCTGGAGAGAAACTACGAGTAGTGTTGAGCGATACCTTCTGATATTCGGAAGTATCGATACCTGATACCAATGCAAGTCAATGCGACAAAAATATCGGAATTAAAATAAACCCTCTTTCCTTGTGGTTAATTACACATGAAGGAAAACAACAAAGAATAACGTAGAATGTATCGGGGGAGGTGGAGGAGACATTAAAGGCATAGAGGTTTAGCCCAAATGAAATGGAAGAGCAGGAATTATTTTTTTTTAAGACGTTCGGAGTTACAAAGATATTGACTATGTTTAGATTTTTTATATTTTGTCACATATTTATGTTTCACTACTTCCATGCTCTGCACTTTTTTTTTTACTTCTCCCACACTTTCCTCTTCATCATCCTCAGCAGCAGCATCTTTTTCATCAACATCTTCTTCACCTTATTCATCTTCTTCTTCACCTTCTTCCTGTTATTCTTTTTGTAAAAATTCTACATATTCTTCTTATTTAACTCTTATTCTTCTTCATATTCTACTTCTTCATCTTCTTCATATTCTTCTTCTTCATAATATTCTTATTTGTGACAGGTAGTGTTGAGCGATACCTTCTGATATTTGAAAGTATCGGTATCGGATGGGATCGGCCGATATCCAAAAAATATCGGATATCGCCGATACCGATACCGGATACCATTGCAAGTCAATGGGACACAAATATCAGAAGTTATCCTGGATGGTTCCCAGGGTCTGAAGGAGAGGAAACTCTCCTTCAAGCCCTGGGATCCATATTCATGTAAAAAATAAAGAATAAAAATAAAAAATATGGATATACTCACCCCTGACCGCGACGTCCTCGAAGGTCCTTCACTTTCTGCATTCTTAGGAACGGAGGCAGACGCTTACAGCGGTGACAGCCAGGGTTCGTCGGAGGGGTGAGTATATCCATATTTTTTATTTTTATTCTTTATTTTTTACATGAATATGGATCCCAGGGCCTGAAGGAGAGTCTCCTCTCCTCTAGACCCTGGGAACCATATGCACCGCACACGCCTAAGATGACTGGGAACTTATAGGAACTTCCGATTCCGATTTCCAATATCGCAAAAATATCGGAACTCGGTACCGGAATTCCGATACAGCAAATATCGGCCGATACCCGATATTTGCAGTATCGGAATGCTCAACACTAGTGACAAGCATTCCTGTAGTTGTTATCTATAAAAGTTTGAAGATTACACCTTCCATTCTGCCTGCCACAAAAGATTTACAATAGTATTTGTACGCCTTCAGTTTTGCCTCCAGCAGCAGGTATTTTCCAGGGGCACCACGAGGAGGAATGGACTCACCCCCATAGTAACATAGTAACATAGTAACATAGTAACATAGTTAGTAAGGCCGAAAAAAGACATTTGTCCATCCAGTTCAGCCTATATTCCATCATAATAAATCCCCAGATCTACGTCCTTCTACAGAACCTAATAATTGTAAGATACAATATTGTTCTGCTCCAGGAAGACATCCAGGCCTCTCTTGAACCCCTCGACTGAGTTCGCCATCACCACCTCCTCAGGCAAGCAATTCCAGATTCTCACTGCCCTAACAGTAAAGAATCCTCTTCTATGTTGGTGGAAAAACCTTCTCTCCTCCATACACTGCTTAGTCTTCTTCTGCTTATAATTTAGATATATTTTGCTCTGATTTTTAGTCTTATACTTAATGTTCTTCTGCTTTTTGTTCTGCAGCTTCTTGTTCTTCTGTTTCTCGGTCTTCAGGGTCATCATCTTTAGGGTCTTGAACTTGGAAATGTAGCAGAAGGCACAAGAGCAAAAGACCCTGCCGAGAACCAGTTGATGGTACTGGAACCCGGATGGCTAGCCGAAGGTAAAGAGCCAATGGCACGACCGAGGACCAGCTGTCGGTACTGGAACCTGGTTACTAAGCAGGAGGTAACTGTGCCTGAAAGCACAACCAAGGACCACCTGACATTGGTGAAACTCGGATACCCAGAAGGAGGCACCTAAGCCAAAGGCTCTGCGCGGAACCAGCTGACGGTGGTGCAACCAGGGGGACCTAGTCAAGATCATCTTCCCAAGAACCAGCTAACGGTTGTGGAACTCAGATAGGCAGCAGAAGGTCCACAGGAAAAGAAACAATAGCTAGGCCGCGAGCCAGCCGCAGTTACCAAAAAACCACAGTCCTACAGGGGGAGCTTGTCCTATTGGCACTACAGAACCAGCCTTGATTGCCACTTCCCGCAGCCCACATAGGAAGCACCTAAACTGCAGGCACCATGGAGTCAGCTAACCCGACCGCAACATGTCAGGACAACGTTTTGGAGTCTAAGTGACCTTGACACTACCCGGAAACAGCAGGCGTGCTGTAACCAGGCTGGGCAGGAGGGAGTACCCGTGCCAAAGACACAGCTGAGAACTAGCTGATGGTACTGGAACCCGGATGCGTTACCCAAGATGCAAGAGCCAATGGCATGACCGAGGACCAGCTGACGGTACTGGAACCCGGTTACTAAGCAGGAGGTACCAGTGCCTGAAAGCACTACCAAGGACCACCTGTCGTTGGCGGAACTCGGATACCCAAAAGGAGGCACCTAAGCCAAAGGCTCTGCCCAGAATCACCTGACAGTGCTGGAACCAGGATGGGGAGCAGAAGGTACAAGTGCAAAAGACACTGCCAAGAACCAGCTGATGGTACTGGAACCTGGATGGCTACACAAATGTAGAAGAGCCAATGGCACGACCTTAGGACCAGCTGACGGTACTGGAAACCAGTTACTAAGCAGGAGGTACCCATGTCACAAAGCACTACCAAGGACCACCTGACGTTGGTGGAACTCGGATACCCAGAAGGAGGCACTTAAGCCAAAGGCTCTGCCTGGAACCAGCTGATGGTACTGGAACCAGGGGGACCTAGTCATGATTGTCTTCCTAAGAACCAGCTAATGGTGCTGGAACTCAGATAGGCAGCAGAAGGTCCACAGGAAAAGAATAAATAACTAGGCCGCGAGCAGGCCGCAGTTACCAAAAACCCACAGTCCTACAGGGGGAGCTTGTCCTATTGGCACTACTGAATCAGCCTGGATTGCCACTTCCCGCAGCCCAAATAGGAAGCACCTAAACTGCAGGCACCATGGAGTCGGCTAACCCGACCGCAACACGACAGGACAATGTTTTCGAGTCTAAGTGACCTTGACACTATCCAGAAACAGCTGGCGTGCTGGAACCAGGCTGGGCAGGAGGGAGTACCCATGCCAAAGACACAGCCGAGAACCAGCTGACAGTACTGGAACCCGGATGCGTTGCCCAAGGTACAAGAGCCAATAGAACTACCAAGGACCAGATGATGGTACTGGAACCTAGTTAGTAAGCAGGAGGTAACCATGCCACAAAGCACTACCAAGGACCACCTGATGTTGGTGGAACTCGGATACCCAGAAGGAGGCACCTAAGCCAAAGGCTCTGCCTGGAACCAGCTGACGGTACTGGAACCAGGGGGACCTAGTCAAGATTGTCTTCCTAAGAACCAGCTAATGGTGCTGGAACTCAGATAGGCAGCAGAAGGTCAACAGGAAAACAAAAAATGGCTAGGCCTCGAGCTGGCCATGGTTACCGAAAACCCACAGTCCTACAGGGGGAGCTTGTCCTATTGGCACTACTGAACCAGTCTTGATTGCCACTTCCTGCAGCCCACATAGGAAGCACGTAAACTTCAGGCACCATGAAGTCGGCTAACCCGACCGCAACACGACAGGACAACGTTTTGGAGTCTAAGTGACCTTGACACTGCCCGGGAAAAGCAGGCGTGCTGTAAACAGGCTGGGCAGGAGGGAGGGAGTACCCATGCCAAAGACACTGCCGACAACCAGCTGACAGTACTGGAAACCGGGTGTGTTGCCCAAGGTACAAGAGCCAATGGAACTACCGAGGACCAACTGACGGTACTGCAACCTGGTTACTAAGCAGGATATACCCGTGCCATAAAGCACTACCAAGGACCACCTGACGTTGGTGGAACTCGGATAACCAGAAGGAGGCACCTAAGCCAAAGGCCATTGCCTGGAACCAGATGATGGTACTGGAACCAGGAGAATCTAGTCAAGATTGTCTACATAAGATTCAGCTAATGGTGCTGGATCTCAGATAGGCAGCTGTTGTGAATTCTGTGGCGGAGCTTCCTCCTGTGGTCACAAGTGGTACTTCGGCTGATTCTCTCTGGGAGCTTCCGTTTGTGGAGGAAACTGGTACTGCTGCTTCTGAGTTTCCTTCCTCAGGTGATCTGGTGAGGTCGTTAGGTGCTTCTCTACTTAACCCCACCTAATGCTTTGATTCATGCTTCCTGTCAATGTTCCAGTGTTGGACTTGTGTTTCTCTGGATCATTCCTGTGGCCTGCTGCTCTGCATAGCTAAGTGCTTCTTTGCTATTTGTTGCTATTTTTTCTGTCCAGCTTTTCTATTTGTTTTGCTGGAAGCTCTGGGACGCAAAGGGTGTACCTCCATGCCGTTAGTTCGGTACGGAGGGTCTTTTTGCCCCTTTGCGTGGTTTTCTTTAGGGTTTTGTGTAGACCGCAAAGTTATCTTTCCTATCCTCGTTCTGTCTAGAATATCGGGCCTCACTTTGCTGAATCTATTTCATCCCTACGTTTGTCTTTTCATCTTACTCACAGTCATTATATGTGGGGGGCTGCCTTTTCCTTTGGGGTATTTCTCTGAGGCAAGGTAGGCTTATTTTTTCTATCTTCAGGCTAGTTAGTTTCTCAGGCTGTGCCGAGTTGCATAGGTAGCGTTAGGCGCAATCCACGGCTGCCTCTAGTTGTGTTTGGAGAGGTTCAGGGATTGCGGTCTGCAGAGTTCCCACGTCTCAGAGCTCGTTCTATTATTTTGGGTTATTGTCAGATCGCTGTATGTGCTCTGACCTCCATGTCCATTGTGATACTGAATTGCCTCGCATAACAGTACAGGAAGCCAAAAGTACTAATGATTCTCAATAGAGGGAAAAAAGAAGTTCTGAGACCATTTTTTTTTCTTGGCTTTGTGTTTTGTCTTTTTTTTCCCCTAGACATTTGGGTGGTTCAGTACACAGGTGTAGCGATGGACATTAGAAGTCTGTCTTCATTTGTGGATCAGCTCTCGGCAAGAGTACAAAAGATTCAAGACACTATTGATCAGAAATCTATGTTAGAAACAAGAATTCCTATTCCTGATTTGTTTTTTGGAGATAGAACTAAGTTTCTGAGTTTCAAAAATAATTGTAAGTTATTTCTGGCCTTGAAACCTCGTTCCTCTGGTGATCCAGTTCAACAGGTTTTGATTATTATTTCTTTTTTGCACGGCGACCCTCAGGACTGGTCATTTTCTCTTGCGCCAGGAGATCCTGCATTGAGTAATATCAATGCGTTTTTCCTGGCGCTCGGATTGCTGTACGGTGAGCCTAATTCAGTGGATCAGGGAGAAAAGAATTTGCTGGCTCTTTGTCAGGGTCAGGATGAGATAGAGGTATATTGCCAGAAATTTAGAAAATGGTCAGTGCTCACTCAATGGAATGAATCTGCGCTGGCAGCTATGTTCAGAAAGGGTCTCTCTGAAGCCCTTAAGGATGTCATGGTGGGTTTTCCTATGCCTGCTGGTTTGAATGAGTCTATGTCTTTGGCTATTCAGATCGGTCGACGCTTGCGTGAGCGTAAATCTGTGCACCATTTGGCGGTATTACCTGAGCTTAAACCTGAGCCTATGCAGTGCGATAGGACTTTGACCAGAGTTGAACGGCAAGAACACAGACGTCTGAATGGGCTGTGTTTCTACTGTGGTGATTCCACTCATGCCATCTCTGATTGTCCTAAGTGCACTAAGCGGTTCGCTAGGTCTGCCACCATTGGTACGGTACAGTCAAAATTTCTTCTGTCCGTTACCTTGATCTGCTCTTTGTCATCGTATTCTGTCATGGCATTTGTGGATTCAGGCGCTGCCCTGAATTTGATGGACTTAGAGTATGCTAAGCGTTGTGGTTTTTTCTTGGAGCCCTTGCAGTGTCCTATTCCATTGAGAGGTATTGATGCTACGCCTTTGGCCAAGAATAAGCCTCAATACTGGACCCAGCTGACCATGTGCATGGCTCCTGCACATCAGGAGGATATTCGCTTTCTGGTGTTGCATAATCTGCATGATGTGGTCGTGTTGGGGTTGCCATGGCTACAAGCCCATAATCCAGTATTGGATTGGAAATCCATGTCGGTGTCCAGCTGGGGTTGTCAGGGGGTACATGGTGATGTTCCATTTTTGTCAATTTCGTCATCCACCCCTTCTGAGGTTCCAGAGTTCTTGTCTGATTACCGGGATGTATTTGATGAGCCCAAGTCCGATGCCCTACCTCCGCATAGGGATTGTGATTGTGCTATCAATTTGATTCCTGGTGGTAAATTCCCAAAAGATCGACTGTTTAATTTATCCGTGCCTGAGCACACCGCTATGCGCAGTTATGTGAAGGAATCCCCGGAGAAGGGGCATATTCGCCCGTCATCGTCGCCATTAGGAGCAGGGTTCTTTTTTGTAGCCAAAAAGGATAGTTCGCTGAGACCTTGTATAGATTATCGCCTTCTTAATGAGATCACTGTTAAATTTCAGTACCCCTTGCCTTTGTTATCTGATTTGTTTGCTCGGATTAAGGGGGCTAGTTGGTTCACCAAGATTGATCTTCGTGGTGCGTATAATCTGGTGCGAATCAGGCGAGGCGATGAATGGAAAACTGCATTTAATACGCCCGAGGGTCATTTTGAGTATCTAGTAGTGTTGAGCGATACCGTCCGATACTTGAAAGTATCGGTATCGGATACTATCGGCCGATACCCGAAAAATATCGGATATCGCCGATACCGATATCCGATACCAATACAAGTCAATGGGACATCAAGTATCGGAAGGTATTCTCATGGTTCCCAGGGTCTGAAGGAGAGGAAACTCTCCTTCAGGCCCTGGGATCCATAGGGATGTGTAAAATAAAGAATTAAAATAAAAAATATTGATATGCTCACCTCTCCGGCGGCCCCTGGACTTCACGCTGCTAACCGGGAGGCTTCTTTGTTTAAAAAGCGCGCCTTTCGGACCTGTGAATGACGTCCCGGCTTCTGATTGGTTGCGTGCTGCCCATGTGACCGGCACGCGACCAATCAGAAGCCGCGACTTCATTCTCATTCACAAAACTGCTAATTCTAGGAATTGAGGACCTGCGAATGACGTCGCGGCCTCTGATTGGTCGCGTGCCGGTCACATGGGTGGCACGCGACCAATCAGAAGCCGGGACGTCATTCACAGGTCCGAAAGGCGCGCTTTTTAAACAAAGAAGCCTCCCGGTTAGCAGTGTGAAGTCCAGGGGCCGCCGGAGAGGTGAGCATATCAATATTTTTTATTTTAATTCTTTATTTTACACATCCCTATTGATTCGATACCGATACCCGATATCACAAAAATATCGGATCTCGGTATCGGAATTCCGATACCGCAAGTATCGGCCGATACCCGATACTTGCGGTGTCGGAATGCTCAACACTAGTATCTAGGGATGCCATTCGGACTTGCCAATGCTCCATCAGTGTTTCAGTCCTTTATGCATGACATCTTCCGAGAGTACCTGGATAAATTCCTGATTGTGTACTTGGATGACATTTTGATCTTCTCGGATGATTGGGAGTCTCATGTGAAACAGGTCAGAACGGTTTTTCAGGTCCTGCGTGCTAACTCTTTGTTTGTGAAGGGATCAAAATGTCTCTTTGGTGTGCAGAAGGTTTCATTTTTGGGGTTCATCTTTTCCCCTTCTACTATCGAGATGGATCCTGTTAAGGTCCAAGCCATCCATGATTGGACTCAGCTGACATCTCTGAAAAGTCTGCAAAAGTTCCTGGGCTTTGATAATTTTTATCGTCGCTTCATCTGCAATTTTTCTAGTATTGCCAAACCATTGACCGATTTGACCAAGAAGGGTGCTGATTTGGTCAATTGGTCTTCTGCTGCTGTGGAAGCTTTTCAAGAGTTGAAGCGTCGTTTTTCTTCTGCCCCTGTGTTGCGTCAACCTGATGTTTCTCTTCCGTTCCAGGTCGAGGTTGATGCTTCTGAGATTGGAGCAGGGGCTGTTTTGTCGCAGAGAGGTTCTGATTGTTCAGTGATGAAACCATGCGCTTTTTTTTCCAGGAAGTTTTCGCCTGCTGAGCGGAATTATGATGTGGGCAACCGAGAGTTGCTGGCCATGAAGTGGGCATTCGAGGAGTGGCGTCATTGGCTTGAAGGAGCTAAGCATCGCGTGGTGGTATTGACTGATCATAAGAACCTGACTTATCTCGAGTCTGCTAAGCGTTTGAATCCTAGACAGGCTCGTTGGTCGCTGTTTTTCGCCCGTTTTGACTTTGTGATTTCGTACCTTCCGGGCTCTAAAAATGTGAAGGCGGATGCTCTGTCTAGGAGTTTTGTGCCCGACTCTCCGGGTTTATCTGAGCCGGCGGGTATCCTCAAGGAAGGAGTAATTGTGTCTGCCATCTCCCCTGATTTGCGGCGGGTGCTGCAAAAATTTCAGGCTAATAAAACTGATCGTTGTCCAACGGAGAAACTGTTTGTCCCGGATAGGTGGACAAATAAAGTGATCTCTGAGGTTCATTGTTCGGTGTTGGCTGGTCATCCTGGAATCTTTGGTACCAGAGAGTTAGTGGCTAGATCCTTTTGGTGGCCATCTCTGTCGCGGGATGTGCGTTCTTTTGTGCAGTCCTGTGGGATTTGTGCTCGGGCTAAGCCCTGCTGTTCTCGTGCCAGTGGGTTGCTTTTGCCCTTGCCGGTCCCGAAGAGACCTTGGACACATATCTCTATGGATTTTATTTCAGATCTTGTCAGTCATTTGGGTGGTCTGTGATCGCTTTTCTAAGATGGTCCATCTGGTACCCTTGTCCAAGTTGCCTTCCTCCTCTGATTTGGTGCCATTGTTCTTCCAGCATGTGGTTCGTTTGCATGGCATTCCAGAGAATATCGTTTCTGACAGAGGTTCCCAGTTTGTTTCGAGGTTTTGGCGAGCCTTTTGTGGTAGGATGGGCATTGACTTGTCTTTTTCCTCGGCTTTTCATCCTCAGACTAATGGCCAGACCGAACGAACCAATCAGACCTTGGAAACCTATCTGAGATGCTTTGTTTCTGCCGATCAGGATGACTGGGTGTCCTTTTTGCCTTTGGCTGAGTTCGCCCTTAATAATCGGGACAGCTCGGCTACCTTGGTTTCGCCATTTTTCTGCAATTCTGGGTTCCATCCTCGTTTCTCTTCAGGACAGGTTGAGTCTTCGGACTGTCCTGGTGTGGATACTGTGGTGGACAGGTTGCAGCAGATTTGGACTCATGTAGTGGACAATTTTACCTTGTCCCAGGAGAAGGCTCAACGTTTCGCTAATCGCAGACGCCGTGTGGGTCCCCGACTTCATGTTGGGGATCTGGTTTGGTTATCTTCTCGTCATATTCCTATGAAGGTTTCCTCTCCGAAGTTTAAACCTCGTTTCATTGGTCCTTATAGGATTTCTGAGGTTATTAATCCTGTGTCTTTTCGTCTGACCCTCCCAGATTCTTTTTTCATACATAACGTCTTCCATAGGTCATTGTTGCGGAGATACGTGGCACCTATGGTTCCATCTGTTGACCCTCCTGCCCCGGTTTTGGTGGAGGGGGAATTGGAGTATATTGTGGAGAAGATTTTGGATTCTCGTGTTTCAAGACGGAAACTCCAGTATCTGGCTAAATGGAAGGGTTATGCTCAGGAGGATAATTCCTGGGTTTTTGCCTCTGATGTCCATGCTCCCGATCTTGTTCGTGCCTTTCATGTGGCTCATCCTGGTCGGCCTGGGGGCTCTGGTGAGGGTTCGGTGACCCCTCCTCAAGGGGGGGTACTGTTGTGAATTCTGTGGCAGAGCTCCCTCCTGTGGTCACAAGTGGTACTTCGGCTGATTCTCTCTGGGAGCTTCCGTTTGTGGAGGAAACTGGTACTGCTGCTTCTGAGTTTCCTTCCTCAGGTGCTCTGGTGAGGTCGTTAGGTGCTTCTCTACTTAACCCCACCTAATGCTTTGATTCATGCTTCCTGTCAATGTTCCAGTGTTGGACTTGTGTTTCTCTGGATCATTCCTGTGGCCTGCTGCTCTGCATAGCTAAGTGCTTCTTTGCTATTTGTTGCTATTTTTTCTGTCCAGCTTGTCTATTTGTTTTGCTGGAAGCTCTGGGACGCAATGGGTGTACCTCCGTGCCGTTAGTTCGGTACGGAGGGTCTTTTTGCCCCTTTGCGTGGTTTTCTTTAGGGTTTTGTGTAGACTGCAAAGTTATCTTTCCTATCCTTGTTCTGTCTAGAATATCGGGCCTCACTTTGCTGAATCTATTTCATCCCTACGTTTGTCTTTTCATCTTACTCACAGTCATTATATGTGGGGGGCTGCCTTTTCCTTTGGGGTATTTCTCTGAGGCAAGGTAGGCTTATTTTTTCTATCTTCAGGCTAGTTAGTTTCTCAGGCTGTGCCGAGTTGCATAGGGAGCTTTAGGCGCAATCCACGGCTGCCTCTAGTTGTGTTTGGAGAGGATCAGGGATTGCGGTCTGCAGAGTTCCCACGTCTCAGAGCTCGTTCTATTATTTTGGGTTATTGTCAGATCACTGTATGTGCTCTGACCTCCATGTCCATTGTGATACTGAATTGCCTTTCATAACATCCGGGTTCCAGTACCATCAGCTGTTTCTCGGCAGGGTCTTTTGCTCTTGTACCTTCTGCTACATTTCCAAGTTCAAAACCCTAAAGATGACGACCCTGAAGACCGAGAAGCAGAAGAACAAGAAGCTGCAGAACAAAAAGCAGAAGAACATTAATCATAAGACTAAAAATAAGAGGAAAAGATATTATCTAAATTATAAGCAGAAGAAGATTAAGCAGTGTATGGGGGTGAGTCCGTTCCTCCTCGTGGTGCCCCTGGAAAATACCTGCTGCTGCAGGCAAAACTGAACGCGGACAAATACTGTTGTAAATCTTTTGTGACAAGCAGAACGGAAGGTGTAATCTTCAAACTTTTATAGATAACAACTACAGGAATGCCTGTCACAAATAAATATATTATGAAAAAGAAGAATATGAAGAACATGAAGAAGTAGAATATGAAGAAGAATAAGAGTTGAATAAGAAGAATATGGAGAATTTTTGCAAAAAGAATAATAGGAAGAAGGGGAAGAAGAAGATGAATAAGGTGAAGAACATGTTGATGAAAAAGATGCTGCTGCTGAGGATGATGAAGAGGAAAGTGTGGGAGAAGTAAGAAAAAAGGTGCAGAGTAGAGTTGAGCGACCTTGACCTTTTTAGAGTCGAGCCGGGTTTCGCGAGACCCGACTATTATTATTATTATTATTATTATTTATTTATACTATCTCAAAAATCGAGTCAAGTGAAATCGGCCGATTATCGCGAAAAGTCGGGGATCGACCGAAACACGAAACCCAATGCCAGTCAATGGGGGAGCATAGTCGGCAGTGAGTAGAGGCCAGGAAAACATGTACAGAGCCCATTGTATTGGCAAAAACATCCATTCTTGCTACTGAAGCTTGTCAATCGTAATTTAGCTTATAATAATTGTAAGGCATTTGAAATTGGGGGTCATTTGGTTAAAGTTGTGGGGGGTAGGGCTGGTTCAAGCAATTAGTGGGCCCAGGACATCTGGACCACGTCACGGCAGTGGAGCAGGGAGAGGTAAGTATTTCAACTTTGCAAGTGCTGTGATCCTGAGCAAGCAGGGGGGGGCCCCCTCGTTGGCATTGGCACTGGCACAGGGCCCCTCAAAGTACAGCGGTGTGTTTGCACGTCAGGGGCGCCCAGGAACCTGCACCTTCATCTGCACCTTCCTCTTTGTCCCCGTGTAAGGTGGTATGGTATGCGGGAAGGGGGACCTGACTTTCAGCAGGGTCACAATCTTGCAGTGTAGCGTGCAGGGGGGATGTTGCGTTATGGGTCAATTTACCAGCAGACTCATCTATCACTGGCTGGGCAATGGGCAGGATGAGGAGGAAGCACAGATATAGGCCCAAAGAATAAAGTGGGCTAAATGCAGTTCAAAATTGGTAACAGGACTAACCAGGGGGCATTGTTTTGTTCAGTGGAGGACAACTGGAATGAGAGGCTGACACATAGAGTAGGCCCAAATCTGTAAGTAGTCTAAATGCAGTTCAAAATTGGCAAGAGTAGTAAACAGGCGGCACAGCTTTGTTCACTGTAGGAGAACAGCAAGGAGCGGCAGACACAGATAGAAGGCCCCAACCCAACTAGTAGGCCCACTGCAGTTTTAAAATCCTGGTAGGCTGAAAACCAGATAATTGTAGGTCATTTTTTGTAAAGAGGACAGCTGTATTGAGTGGCGCAGCCAGACACTACAAGTAGGCCTTAAACCACAAAGTTGGCTCGACGCTGGTTTAAAAAAGGTTACATGGGTACACTTTCTGCATTGTTGTGCTCAGTGGAGGACGATTGGAAGGAGGGACCGCAGAAAGACTTTGTAGGCGTAAAATTACAAAATAGGCTCTATGCAGCTTCGATTATGTGGCAACCTGGAGAACACCTTGGAGCGGCAGACAACGTCTCTATGACCCAGACCCAACTTGTAGGCCTAATGTAGTGTTGTTTCAACAACTACTTAAGACGAGCATGAAGATTGAAGCAATGGAGAGGAAACCTGGAGAACACCTTGGAGCGGAAGACACCGTCTCTACACCCCTGACCCAACTTGTAGGCCGAATGCAGTGTTGTTTTCAACAACTACTAAACAAGAGCTTTAAGATTGAAGCAATGGAGAGGCAACCTGGGGAACACCTTAGAGCGGAAGACACCGTCTCTACAACCCAGACCCAACTTGTAGGCCGAATGCAGTGTTGTTTTCAACAACTACTAAACGAGAGCTAGAAGCTCGAAGCTATGGAGAGGAAACCTGTGGAACACCTTGGAGCGGCAGACACTGGTAGTAGGCCCCAACCCAAGTACTAGCCCCACTGCAGTTAGATTAAAAAAACTACTAAACGAGAGCCTGAAGATCAAAGCTCAGAAAAGGCAACCCGTAGAACACCTTGGAGCGCCAGACACTGGTAGTAGGCCCCAACCCAAGTACTAGCCCCACTGCAGTTAGATTAAAAAAACTACTAAACGAGAGCCTGAAGATCAAAGCTCAGAAAAGGCAACCCGGAGAACACCTTGGAGTGGCAGACACTGGTAGTAGGCCCCAACCCAAGTACTAGCCCCACTGCAGTTAGATTAAAAAAACTACTAAACGAGAGCCTGAAGATCAAAGCTCAGAAAAGGCAACCCGGAGAACACCTTGGAGTGGCAGACACTGGTAGTAGGCCCCAACCCATGTACTTGCCCCACTGCAGTTAGATTAAAAAAACTACTAAACGAGAGCCTGAAGATCAAAGCTCAGAAAAGGCAACCCGGAGAACACCTTGGAGTGGCAGACACTGGTAGTAGGCCCCAACCCAAGTACTAGCCCCACTGCAGTTAGATTAAAAAGACTACTAAACGAGAGCCTGAAGATCAAAGCTCAGAAAAGGCAACCCGGGGAACACCTTGGAGCGGCAGACCCTGGTAGTAGGCTTTAAACCAAAAATTTGGGTCAATGGAGTTTATAAAATGTTCCAGGGGTACACAGGCAGCATTGGTGTCGTAAGCGGAGGACAATTTCTATTTGGGACTGCAGACAGACTTAGCAGGCTGTCCCCTGTGGACCATGCATCCACAACATTAACCCAGTGCGCCGTAATGGACATGTAACCTTTCGTGGACATGCCTACTGGTCCATGCATCTGTTGTCAGGTGCACCTTTCTACTATTAGATAGCCTGAGAGCATGGACAATGCGGATTTTTACATGATGGTGGAGGGCTGGGATGGCTTTTCTCGCAAAAGAAGTGACGACTGGGTAGCTCTTACTGTGGTACAGCGTAGTCCATCTGGGCTTTATAATTATAAAATAAAGAAAAAAAGTAGGTTGTATGCACTTTAAAATAGGTTCCAGGGGTACACGGGCGGCAGTGTACAGGTCACTGGAGGACTAGTGGAAGGAGAAACCGCAGACAGGCGTAGTAGGCCTAACTTAACAAAATTTGGCTGTAGGCACTTTTATATTGGTTCAAGGGGTACAAGGGCGGCAGTGTACAGGTCACTGGAGGACTAGTGGAAGGAGGGACCGCAGACAGGCGTAGTAGGCCTAACATAATAAAATTGGGCTGTAGGCACTTTAAAATTGGTTCCAGGGGTACACGGGCAGCAGTGGTCTGGTCAGTGGAGGACTAGTGGAAGGAGGGACCGCAGACAGGCTTCGAAGGCCTAACATAATAAAATTGGGCTGTAGGCACTTTAAAATTGGTTCCAGGGGTACACGGGCAGCAGTGGACTGGTCAGTGGAGGACTAGTGGAAGGAGGGACCGCAGACAGGCTTCGAAGGCCTAACATAATAAAATTGGGCTGTAGGCAGTGCACTTTAAAATTGGTTCCAGGGGTACACGGGCAGCAGTGGTCTGGTCAATGGAGGACTAGTGGAAGGAGGGACCGCAGACAGGCTTCGAAGGCCTAACATAATAAAATTGGACTGTAGGCAGTGCACTTTAAAATTGGTTCCAGGGGTACACGGGCAGCAGTGATCTGGTCAGTGGAGGACTAGTGGAAGGAGGGACCGCAGACAGGCGTAGTAGGCCTAACATAATAAAATTGGGCTGTAGGCACTTTAAAATTGGTTCCAGGGGTACACGGGCAGCAGTGGTCTGGTCAGTGGAGGACTAGTGGAAGGAGAGACCGCAGACAGGCGTAGTAGGCCTAACATAATAAAATTGGGCTGTAGGCACTTTAAAATTTTTTCCAGGGGTACACGGGCAGCAGTGGTCTGGTCAGTGGAGGACTAGTGGAAGGAGGGACCGCAGACAGGCTTCGAAGGCCTAACATAATAAAATTGGGCTGTAGGCACTTTAAAATTGGTTCCAGGGGTACACGGGCAGCAGTGGTCTGCTCAGTGGAGGACTAGTGGAAGGAGGGACCGCAGACAGGCGTAGTAGGCCTAACATAATAAAATTGGGCTGTAGGCAGTGCACTTTAAAATTGGTTCCAGGGGTACACGGGCAGCAGTGGTCTGGTCAGTGGAGGACTAGTGGAAGGAGGGACCGCAGACAGGCGTAGTAGGCCTAACATAATAAAATTGGGCTGTAGGCACTTTAAAATTGGTTCCAGGGGTACACGGGCAGCAGTGGTCTGGTCAGTGGAGGACTAGTGGAAGGAGGGACCGCAGAAAGGTTTCGAAGGCCTAACATAATAAAATTGGGCTGTAGGCAGTGCACTTTAAAATTGGTTCCAGGGGTACACGGGCAGCAGTCGTCTGGTTAGTGGAGGACTAGTGGAAGGAGGGACCGCAGACAGGCGTAGTAGGCCTAACATAATAAAATTTGGCTGTAGACACTTGGAATTCTCTTGCAGGGGTACACAGGCGGCATTGGTGTTGTCAGCGGAGGCCGATTGTAATGAGTGTCTGCCAGATAGTAGTCCCAAACAATAAATACATGTTAATGTCTCGCATTACAACAAAACGAAAACACAAAAGGGTGCAATCATTAGGTACTGGGTTGGGCTCCTCTGCGTAGTTTCAGACCTAGTAATTTGGCGCAAATTATTTACTTGGGTAAATATAGGACACTGCCCCGGACTATGTTAAGTACCATCATACATGTCAATACAATGGTATTGTCAGTGGCAGTGGAACTGTGAGAGATAATTGTGCAAGTGGTACAGCAATGTTTGAGCTGGGGGTGGGGGAACTCTCTTGTGGCCGGTGGTACAGGCCCAGGGCCCCAAATGTTACAACAGTGTGTCTGACGTTGGGTGCGCACCACCACCGCCAGAGACACTTTATTATACTATGAGGGACCCAGTGGCAGTGCCGTCGACCAAAAGCGGGCACACCCACCTCTTCAGACAAACAGCACTCTCACGGGTGCTTGCGCCAAGTGGCGATACCACGGTGTAAACATGTCGTATGCTGGACAATCAGCTGCTGCAAATTACGAGACTGGAAAAGTCATTCAGAGTAGTCCACAGGCAAGACCTTTTCATAGGAAAGCTAGGTGTCAGCCGGGCAAGGTGGGGCAAAAGAATTCGAAATCAAGTTGTGGTTCATTTTAATGAAGGTTAGATCATCAACATTTTGGGTAGCCAGACGAGTCCTTTTTTCGGTTAATATTGAACCTGCAGCACTGAATACTCTTTCTGATAGGACACTAGCTGCCGGGCAAGCAAGCTCCTGCAATGCATATTCTGCCAATTCTGGCCAGGTGTCTAATTTGGATGCCCAGTAATCAAATGGGAATGACGGTTGAGGGAGAACGTCGATAAGGGATGAAAAATAGTTAGTAACCATACTGGACAAATGTTGTCTCCTGTCACTTTGAATTGATGCAGCAGTACCTGTCCTGTCTGCGGTCATAGCAAAATCACTCCACAACCTGGTCAGAAAACCCCTCTGTCCAATGCCACTTCTGATTTTTGCCCCTCTAACACCTCTGGTCTGCTGGCCCCTGCAGCTCGTGTGAGAACGATCAGGGGCGCTATGTGCTGGGAATGCCTGAAGCAAACGGTCAACAAGAGTTGATTGTTTGGATGCTAATATTAGTTCCAAGTTCTCATGTGGCATAATATTTTGCAATTTGCCTTTATAGCGAGGATCAAGGAGGCAGGCCAACCAGTAATCGTCATCGTTCATCATTTTAGTAATGCGTGTGTCCCTTTTGAGGATACGTAAGGCACAATCCGCCATGTGAGTCAAAGTTCCAGTTGTCAAATCTGCGGTTGTGCTTGGTTGAGGGGCAGTTTCAGGCAAATCTATGTCACTTGTGTCCCTCGAAAAACCAGAACCCGGCCTTGCCACGCCACCAATTTCCAGTGGCCCCGGAAAAGCTTCCTCATTAAAAATATACTCATCCCCATCATTCTCCTCGTCCTCCTCCTCCTCTTCGCCCGCTACCTCGTCCTGTACACTGCCCTGACCAGACAATGGCTGACTGTCATCAAGGCTTTCCTCTTCCTCTGCTGCAGACTGCTGATCCTTTATGTGCGTCAAACTTTGCATCAGCAGACGCATTAGGGGGATGCTCATGCTTGTTATGGCGTTGTCTGCACTAACCAGCCGTGTGCATTCCTCAAAACACTGAAGGACTTGACACATGTCTTGTATCTTCGACCACTGCACACCTGACAACTCCATGTCTGCCATCCTACTGCCTGCTCGTGTATGTGTTTCCTCCCACAAAAACATAACAGCCCGCCTCTGTTCGCACAGTCTCTGAAGCATGTGCAGTGTTGAGTTCCACCTTGTTGCAACGTCTATGATTAGGCGATGCTGGGGAAGGTTCAAAGACCGCTGATAGGTCTGCATACGGCTGGAGTGTACGGGCGAACTGCGGATATGTGAGCAAAGTCTGCGCACTTTGAGGAGCAGGTCGGATAACCCCGGATAACTTTTCAGGAAGCACTGCACCACCAGGTTTAAGGTGTGAGCCAGGCAAGGAATGTGTTTCAGTTGGGAAAGGGAGATGGCAGCCATGAAATTCCTTCTGTTATCGCTCACTACCTTGCCTGCCTCAAGATCTACAGTGCCCAGCCACGACTGCGTTTCTTTCTGCAAGAACTCGGACAGAACTTCCGTGGTGTGTCTGTTGTCGCCCAAACACTTCATAGCCAATACAGCCTGCTGACGCTTGCCAGTAGCTGCCCCATAATGGGACACCTGGTGTGCAACAGTGGCAGCTGCGAATGGAGTGGTTGTGCGACTGCGGTCTGTGGACGAGCTCTCGCTTCTGCAGGAGGACGAGGAGGAGGAGGAGGGGGTGCGAACGGCTACAGCCAACTGTTTCCTAGACCGTGGGCTAGGCAGAACTGTCCCAAAATTGCTGTCCCCTGTGGACCCTGCAGCCACCACATTCACCCATTGTGCCGTGATGGACACGTAACGTCCCTGGCCATGCCTACTGGTCCATGCATCTGTTGTCAGGTGCACCTTTGTGCTCAAAGATTGCCTGAGTGCATGGACGATGCGCTCTTTAACATGCTGGTGGAGGGCTGGGATGTCTTTTCTGGAAAAGAAGTGTCGACTGGGTAGCTCGTAGCGTGGTACAGCGTAGTCCATCAGGGCTTTGAAAGCTTTGCTTTCAACTAACCGGTAGGGCATCATCTCTAACGAGATTAGTCTAGCTATGTGGGCGTTCAAACCCTGTGTACGCGGATGCGAGGCTAAGTACTTCCTTTTTCTAACCATAGTCTCATGTAGGGTGAGCTGGACTGGAGAGCTGGAGATCGTGGAACTAGCGGGGGTGCCGGTGGACATGGCAGACTGAGAGACGGTGGGAGACAGTATAGTTGCCGCCGGTGCCCTAGATGCAGTGTTTCCTACTACGAAACTGGTGATTCCCTGACCCTGACTGCTTTGGCCTGGCAAAGAAACCTGCACAGATACTGCAGGTGGTGCGGAAAATGGTGGCCTTACACTGCCGGAAGGGATGTAGCGTTGCTGACTAGCTTCATTGGCCGAGGGTGCTACAACCTTAAGGGACGTATTGGTAGTTAGTCCAGGCTTGCAAATGCATGGTGGTTAAATGTCTATGCATGCAACTTGTATTGAGACTTTTCAGATTCTGACCTCTGCTTAAGGTAGTTGAACATTTTTGACAGATGACTTTGTGCTGATCAATTGGATGTTGTTTAAAAAAAATGCCAGACTGCACTCTTTCTAGCATCAGATCCCTTTTCAGGCATTGCAGACTGAGCTTTAACCGGATGGCCATGCTGTCCTCCAACAGGTTTTGGCTTTGCCACGCGTTTTGGGCCAGATACGGGCCCGGCACATGGAACCTGTTGCGATGTTGATGCCTGCTGTGGCCCCTCCTTCTCTGCTTCAGAACTACTGCCGCCTGCACCCTGTTCCCCCAATGGCTGCCAATCGGGGTCAACAACTGGGTCATCTATAACCTCCTCTTCTAGCTCGTGTGCAACTTCGTCTGTGTCACCATGTAAGTCGGTGGTATAACGTTCGTGACGGGGCACCATAGTCTCATCAGGGTCTGATTCTGGATCAGTACCCTGCGAGGGCAATGTTGTGGTCTGAGTCAAAGGACCAGCATAGTAGTCAGGCTGTGGCTGTGCATCAGTGCACTCCATGTCAGATTCAACTTGTAATGGGCATGGCCTGTTAATTGTTTCACTTTCTAAGCCAGGGACGGTATGTGTAAAGAGCTCCATGGAGTAACCCGTTGTGTCGCCTGCTGCATCCTTCTCTGTTGCTGTTTTTGCTGAAGAGGACAAGGAAGCGACTTGTCCCTGACCGTGAACATCCACTAACGACGCCCTGCTTTTACATTTACCAGAAGAGGAGGCAAAAGATCTAGAGGCTGAGTCAGCAAGGTAAGCCAAAACTTGCTCTTGCTGCTCCGGCTTTAAAAGCGGTTTTCCGACTCCCAGAAAAGGGAGCGTTCGAGGCCTTGTGTAGCCAGACGACGAACCTGGCTCCACAGCTCCAGACTTAGGTGCTATATTGGTTTTCCCACGACCACCCGATGCTCCACTACGCCCACGGCCACGACCTCTTCCACCAGACTTCCTCATTGTTTTAAAAACGTAACCAAAGTAACGGTATTTGTTGCTGTCAAACAACTCACATGGTGAGCTATAACTTCAGTATGATTTAGATATCCCTTTACAGGTGGGTGAGACCGCAAGGAAAATCAGGCACAATGTTACACACTCTGTTTCCTGTGGCACCAAATGAGAGAGATGCCACACACGCAGGACTGTCACTCAAGCACAAATGTCAATATTAATCTCCTACTGTTTTTTTTATTTTTTCAGGGAGAATTTAGAAACCAAATAAAAAAAAATAAATAGGCTTTCTATGGCCCACTATTTGAGAGAGAGAGATGGCACACTCAGGAGTCAGGACTGGCACACAAGCAGAAAGGCCAATATTAATCTCCCACTGTTTTTTTTTATTTTTTCAGAGAGAATTTAGAAACCAAATAAAAAAAATAAATAGGCTTTCTATGGCCCACTATTTGAGAGAGAGAGATGGCACACTCAGGAGTCAGGACTGGCACACAAGCCCAAAGGCCAATATTAATCTCCCACTGTTTTCTTTTTTTCAGGGAGAATTGATACACTAAATAAAAAAATAAACAAATAGGCTTTCTATGGCCCACTATTTGAGAGAGAGATGGCACATTCAGGACTGGCACACAAGCCCAAAGGCCAATATTAATCTCCCACTGTTTTTTTTTTATTTTTTCAGGGAGAATTTAGAAACCAAATAAAAAAAAAATAGGCTTTCTATGGCCCACTATTTGAGAGAGAGAGATGGCACACTCAGGAGTCAGGACTGGCACACAAGCAGAAAGGCCAATATTGATCTCCCACTGTTTTTTTTTAATTTTTTCAGGGAGAATTTAGAAACCAAATAAAAAAAAATAAATAGGCTTTCTATGGCCCACTATTTGAGAGAGAGATGGCACACTCAGGACTGGCACACAAGCCCAAAGGCCAATATTAATCTCCCACTGTTTTTTTTTTCAGGGAGAATTTATAAACCCAATAAAAAAAAATAAATAGGCTTTCTATGGCCCACTATTTGAGAGAGAGATGGCACACTCAGGAGTAAGGACTGGCACACAAGCAGAAAGGCCAATATTAATCTCCCACTGTTTTTTTTTTTATTTTTTCAGGGAGAATGTAGAAACCAAATAAAAAAAATAAATAGGCTTTCTATGGCCCACTATTTGAGAGAGAGATGGCACACCCAGGAGTCAGGACTGGCACACAAGCAGAAAGGCCAATATTAATCTCCCACTGTTTTTTTTTTATTTTTTCAGGGAGAATTTAGAAACCAAATAAAAAATAATAAATAGGCTTTCTATGGCCCACTATTTGAGAGAGAGATGGCACACTCAGGAGTCAGGACTGGCACACAAGCAGAAAGGCCAATATTAATCCCCCACTGTTTTTTTTTATTTTTTCAGGGAGAATTTAGAAACCAAATAAAAAATAATTAAATAGGCTGTTAGGACTGGCGGAACGCACCCAGAAAGATGATTTAGATGCGTTCGCAGTCCGAGGTCCACCGTGCAGGTGAAAACCCGCTGCTAGTAAATTGCAGACTATCTGGCAGTACACTAAAGTAAACACACGTGGGTTCAACCTCACCCAGCGTGAAGGAAGCAATCCTGTTGCGTCACAGGACCGCGGTACCGCACCTAAAGTGCGAGCAAGCAGTCAGCGTACTTAACCCCAACAGGGATTGAAGTCCGATTAGACCCTTGCTGGCACTACACCACAACTGGGTGTGTAAGGAAACTAAGTAGAAATATATAAATGCACAGGAGTGCGAGCAATGCCGCACTGTCGGACGCCACCAACCACACAGGCTTGTGTATGGAAAGCGCAAGGCAAGCGCACGGCGCCGTACAGGTGAACACAGCAAGAGGACGCTGTAATGTGTGTATCGTGCAGATGGTTAGTCGGGCGCTAGATAGCTACCAACATCCGCGAGCAGACAACAACTCTAGGGAGGGATATTTAGGAGCTTTCATCCATCGACATACATCCATCAACACACACACATATATCATTATTAGACAATACTAGCGCATGGCCGTGCGGTCATGCGCAGTTTATATAGTTGCAGCACAGGAAGTGGCTACAGAACTTTTGCCCTTCCAAGACCTGCCAAGAGGACCAATGGAATGTGCCGCAGAGCCTGAGCACCTGACCCTCGATCTCCAACGGGAGATCTTGCCCTGGGCATGCTCAGTATGTGCAGACAAGGACTTAGTCCCAGAGAAGTCCGCTTGCTGCTGACCAGTACTGGCTTTAATGGCAGGAGCTGGAGACGCAGCAGTAACTCTTAGAACAGAGTGAGATTGAGCAAGACGCTGGGACCGACGTCTTTGCTGAGCAGACTCCACTGCGGCTGGAACAGAATGGGAGACCGCAGTGGAGATGGCTCGAGATTCCCCCTGTGCAGAAGCGGGAACTCGACCTCTAACATTACCCCCCCTCCTTGGGCCTCGCTATGTTCGAAGGCAGCAATAAGCTGTGGAGCCCGAATGTGCTCAGCAGGCTCCCAGGACCTGTCCTCAGGGCCGTAACCCTTCCAGTCCACCAAAAAATATTTTTTGCCACGTACCACCTTGCACCCCAAGATAGCGTTCACCTCGAAATCGTCCGTAGACGAACCCGATGTCTCGGCAGATGACTCAGAAAACTGGGACATGTATACGGGCTTAAGGAGGGACACATGAAAGGTGTCGGTGATACCAAGGCGTGGAGGAAGAGCCAGACGGTAGACCACAGGATTAACCTGTTCGAGGACCTTGAAGGGACCCAAGTAGCGAGGAGCAAATTTAGTGGACTCAACTCGCAGCCTGATGTTACGGGCGGAGAGCCACACCAAGTCGCCAGGAGCAAAGGTCGGAGCGGGGCGCCGATGAGCATCGGCGGAGGACCTCATTCTCTCCTTAGAGGCCCGAATGGCATCCTGAGTGCGGTCCCAAATATCCCGTGCCTCCACAGCCCAGTCTGCCACCCTGGAGTCTGCGGAGGACACGGGCATAGGCACAGCCACCCGTGGATGCTGACCATAGTTGAGGAGGAATGGGGTTTGTCCAGTGGAGTCGGCTACGGCGTTGTTCAGTGCAAACTCTGCCCATGATAGCAAGGATGCCCAGTCATCCTGCCTGGCTGAAACACAAATGTCGCAGGTATGTGACCAAGGTCTGATTGGCCCTCTCTACCAACCCATTCGTCTCGGGATGATAAGCGGAAGAGAGATTCAACTCAATACTGAGTAAACGACAAAGCTCTCTCCAGAACCGAGACGCAAACTGGGGACCTCGGTCACTGACAATTTTGTCAGGCATACCATGTAGGCGGAAAATGTGTTTTATGAACAACGCTGCCAAGGCCCGTGCAGAAGGTAACCGTGGTAGCGGCACCAAATGCACCATTTTTGAGAAATGATCGGTGATGACCCAAATGATGGTACAGCCGCGAGATTTGGGTAAACCCACGACAAAGTCCATCCCGACCATCTCCCAGGGCCTATCTGCCACCGGCAAGGGATAGAGCAACCCAGCTAGCCTTTGACGCGGAGATTTATTTTTGGCGCAGGAGACACACGCCAGAATATAATGCCTGACATCCCGGACCATATGCGGCCACCAGTACGTCCTCGCCAGTAGCTCAGATGTCCTTTTTGTCCCAAAGTGTCCACCCACCCTGGACGAATGAGCCCAAGAGAGAACCTCCGGTCGCAAATTAATGGGCACAAAAGTCTTGCCCGGAGGCACAGACTCCAGTGAAACCGGCGCTACGGTTCTCAGGCTCTCAGCAGGGACAATAAGCCGAGGCTCCTCTTCCTCCTCCTCAGTTGACATAAGGGAGCGAGAGAGAGCGTCGGCACGAATATTCTTCTCCCCGGCGAGATAGTGAAGAGTAAAATGGAACCGGGAGAAAAATAAGGACCATCTGGCCTGACGAGAATTCAGCCGCTGGGCTGTGTGTAAATACACCAAATTTTTGTGGTCCGTGAAGACCTGGAAAGGAAACCGTGCACCCTCCAGAAGATGTCTCCACTCCGAAAAGGCCAACTTCATCGCTAGCAACTCCCTATCCCCGATGGAGTAATTTCTCTCTGCTGATGTAAAGGTCTTTGAGAAAAAGAAGCATGGATGCTTCCGACCTTGAGCATCCTTTTGATAGAGGACTGCTCCAGCACCAACGGATGAGGCATCCACCTCCATTAGGAATGGCTTATCAACATCGGGGCGACTTAAGATGGGAGCGCTTGCAAAGTGGGACTTAATAGAAGTGAAGGCCTTGGAGACCTTTTCCGACCACAATTTGGGATTCGCTCCCTTCTTGGTGAGGGCTACCAAGGGAGCTACCAGAGTTGAGAAGTGGGGAATGAACTGGCGGTAATAGTTAATGAACCCCATAAAGCGCTGCACCGCTTTAAGAGAATGGGGCTCTTGCCAGTCCATCACAGCCTGTAGTTTGGCAGGATCCATAGCCAATCCCTGGGCGGAGATGATATAGCCCAGGAAAGGTAAGGACTCCTGCTCAAACATACACTTCTCCAATTTCGCATAGAGAGAGTTTGCCCGTAGGAGGTCGAAGACTCTGCCAACATCTCTCCGGTGGGAGTCCATATCTGGGGAAAAGATGAGAATATCATCCAGATAGACTACAACTGAGGTGGAAAGCATATCCCGGAAGATGTCATTGACAAAGTCTTGGAAAACTGCTGGGGCATTACAGAGCCCGAAGGGCATCACCAGATACTCATAGTGCCCATCTCTGGTGTTAAATGCCGTTTTCCATTCGTCCCCCTCACGGATGCGAATCAGGTTATAAGCACCCCGCAGATCTAATTTAGTAAACACTCTAGCTCCCCGAAGCCTATCGAAGAGCTCGGATATCAAGGGCAAAGGATACTTGTTCTTAACGGTGATAGCGTTAAGACCCCTGTAGTCTATGCATGGACGTAGTTCCCCATTCTTCTTCTGCACGAAGAAGAACCCTGCCCCAGCAGGTGACACTGACTTCCTGATGAACCCTCTTGCCAGATTCTCTTGAATGTACTGAGACATGGCCTCCGTCTCCGGGAGAGATAATGGATAAACTCGACCCCGGGGAGGCTCCGCACCAGGCAAGAGATCGATAGGACAGTCATAGGGGCGATGGGGCGGAAGGGTCTCCGCCGCCTTTTTGGAGAACACGTCTGCATAAGACCAATATTGCTTGGGGAGAGAGGATAGATCTGCGGGTACCTCTGTAGTAGCAACCTGAACGCACTCTCGGTGACACCTACCCCCACATGATTCACCCCATCCCAGAATTCTGCCAGAGGACCACTCGATGTGAGGAGAGTGGTACCGTAACCAAGGTATCCCCTACAGGACCTCATCAATCCCCTCAGGAATGACGAGCAGAGATATAATCTCTTGATGGGATGGTGACATGGACAGAGTAAAAGGGATGGTCTGATGTGTTATCTGTGCGGGGAGTGTCGACCCATTCACCACTCGTACCGTTACTGGTTGAGATAGCATAACCAGGGGTATTGCGTGACGTTGGGCGAAGGCAGAAGACATAAAATTGCCCTCCGCCCCAGAATCCACGCAGATCTCTACCGAGTGGGAGGATGAGCCAAAAGTAATTGTCCCCTTGAAAGACAATTTGGAGGCAAACGTCGCAGTGTCTAGTGCACCTCCACCTACTACCACTAGACACTGACGTTTCCTTGACCGCTGATGACATCTGGTGGCAAGATGTCCTGACTGTTGGCATACATGGCAATCCTGGAGTGCACGGGTGGTCCGGGACTTAGATCCCGCTCGTGACACCACCTTAGGTTCATGGGACTCAGGAGCCTGGACTGGAAATTCTAAAGGTTTGGCGAAGGTGGGAGCCAGCCGAAACCTCTGCCTACACTGGGCTCGCTCTAACCTCCGCTCGTGAAAACGGAGGTCAATACGAGTAGATACAGTTATCAATTCCTCCAGTGTGGTGGGAATCTCCCTAGTGGCCAGGGCGTCCTTAACGTGGTCAGCCAGCCCCTTCCAAAATATAGGGATAAGGGCTTTATCCGTCCACTCCAGCTCAGATGCTAGAGTGCGAAAGTGGACGGCAAAAAGGCTGACCAAGGACGAGCCCTGAGTCAATGCCAGCAGTTGGAGCGCCGTATCATGGGTGACACGAGGTCCTAAAAAGACCTGTTTCAGAGTGCTCAGGAATAACGGAGCACTCTGCACCACAAGATCGTCACGCTCCCACAGCGGCGTAGCCCACTGCAACGCCCTGTCCGACAATAAGGAAATGATAAAGCCCACCTTAGCCCGCTCTGTAGGGAAACGAGAGGCCAGAAGCTCGAGATGTATTGAGCACTGACTCACGAAACCCCTACAGGACTTACTGTCACCAGAACATTTCTCTGGTAGCGGGAGGCGAGATAGCGTCGGTACAGGGGCGGCAGTGGACAAGGTAGCTGCAGCCACACTTGCAGCCTGAACAGCGACAGCAGTAACATCCACAGCTGAAGTTGAACGCTCTAGAGCCGCCAACCTTCCCTCCAGCTGCTGGATGTACCGCTGTAAACGCTGATCGTCCGCCATTTACTAGCCAGACCTTGGCGCTAGTATTATGTTAAGACTGGCGGAACGCACCCAGAAAGATGATTTAGATGCGTTCGCAGTCCGAGGTCCACCGTGCAGGTGAAAACCCGCTGCTAGGAAATTGCAGACTATCTGGCAGTACACTAAAGTAAACACATGTGGGTTCAACCTCACCCAGCGTGAAGGAAGCAATCCTGTTGCGTCACAGGACCGCGGTACCGCACCTAAAGTGCGAGCAAGCAGTCAGCGTACTTAACCCCAACAGGGATTGAAGTCCGATTAGACCCTTGCTGGCACTACACCACAACTGGGTGTGTAAGGAAACTAATTAGAAATATATAAATGCACAGGAGTGCGAGCAATGCCGCACTGTCGGACGCCACCAACCACACAGGCTTGTGCATGGAAAGCACAAGGCAAGCGCACGGCGCCGTACAGGCGAACACAGCAAGAGGACGCTGTAATGTGTGTATCGTGCAGATGGTTAGTCGGGCGCTAGATAGCTACCAACACCCGCGAGCAGACAACAACTCTAGGGAGGGATATTTAGGAGCTTTCATCCATCGACATACATCCATTAACACACACACATACAGTGGGGCAAAAAAGTATTTAGTCAGTCAGCAATAGTGCAAGTTCCACCACTTAAAAAGATGAGAGGCGTCTGTAATTTACATCATAGGTAGACCTCAACTATGGGAGACAAACTGAGAAAAAAAAATCCAGAAAATCACATTGTCTGTTTTTTTAACATTTTATTTGCATATTATGGTGGAAAAGAAGTATTTGGTCAGAAACAAAATTTCATCTCAACACTTTGTAATATATCCTTTGTTGGCAATGACAGAGGTCAAACGTTTTCTGTAAGTCTTCACAAGGTTGCCACACACTGTTGTTGGTATGTTGGCCCATTCCTCCATGCAGATCTCCTCTAGAGCAGTGATGTTTTTGGCTTTTCGCTTGGCAACACGGACTTTCAACTCCCTCCAAAGGTTTTCTATAGGGTTGAGATCTGGAGACTGGCTAGGCAACTCCAGGACCTTGAAATGCTTCTTACGAAGCCACTCCTTCGTTGCCCTGGGGGTGTGCTTTGGATCATTGTCATGTTGAAAGACCCAGCCACGTTTCATCTTCAATGCCCTTGCTGATGGAAGGAGGTTTGCACTCAAAATCTCACGATACATGGCCCCATTCATTCTTTCATGTACCCGGATCAGTCGTCCTGGCCCCTTTGCAGAGAAACAGCCCCAAAGCATGATGTTTCCACCACCATGCTTTACAGTAGGTATGGTGTTTGATGGATGCAACTCAGTATTCTTTTTTCTCCAAACACGACAAGTTGTGTTTCTACCAAACAGTTCCAGTTTGGTTTCATCAGACCATAGCACATTCTCCCAAAACTCCTCTGGATCATCCAAATGCTCTCTAGCAAACTTCAGACGGGCCCGGACATGTACTGGCTTAAGCAGTGGGACACGTCTGGCACTGCAGGATCTGAGTCCATGGTGGCGTAGTGTGTTACTTATGGTAGGCCTTGTTACATTGGTCCCAGCTCTCTGCAGTTCATTCACTAGGTCCCCCCGCGTGGTTCTGGGATTTTTGCTCACCGGGGTGGGATTTTGCGTGGAGCCCCAGATCGAGGGAGATTATCAGTGGTCTTGTATGTCTTCCATTTTCTAATTATTGCTCTCACTGTTGATTTCTTCACTCCAAGCTGGTTGGCTATTGCAGATTCAGTCTTCCCAGCCTGGTGCAGGGCTACAATTTTGTTTCTGGTGTCCTTTGACAGCTCTTTGGTCTTCACCATAGTGGAGTTTGGAGTCAGACTGTTTGAGGGTGTGCACAGGTGTCTTTTTATACTGATAACAAGTTTAAACAGGTGCCATTACTACAGGTAATGAGTGGAGGAAAGAGGAGACTCTTAAAGAAGAAGTTACAGGTCTGTGAGAGCCAGAAATCTTGATTGTTTGTTTCTGACCAAATACTTATTTTCCACCATAATATGAAAAAAAAATGTTAAAAAAACAGACAATGTGATTTTCTGGATTTTTTTTCTCAGTTTGTCTCCCATAGTTGAGGTCTACCTATGATGTAAATTACAGACGCCTCTCATCTTTTTAAGTGGTGGAACTTGCACTATTGCTGACTGACTAAATACTTTTTTGCCCCACTGTATATCATTATGAGACAATACTAGCGCATGGCCGTGCGGTCATGCGCAGTTTATATAGTTGCAGCACAGGAAGTGGCTACAGAACTTTTGCCCTTCCAAGACCTGCCAAGAGGACCAATGGAATGTGCCGCAGAGCCTGAGCACCTGACCCTCGATCTCCAACGGGAGATCTTGCCCTGGGCATGCTCAGTATGTGCAGACAAGGACTTAGTCCCAGAGAAGTCCGCTTGCTGCTGACCAGTACTGGCTTTAATGGCAGGAGCTGGAGACGCAGCAGTAACTCTTAGAACAGAGTGAGATTGAGCAAGACGCTGGGACCGATGTCTTTGCTGAGCAGACTCCACTGCGGCTGGAACAGAATGGGAGACCGCAGTGGAGATGGCTCGAGATTCCCCCTGTGCAGAAGCGGGAACTCGACCTCTAACATAGGCTTTCTATGGCCCACTATTTGAGAGAGAGATGGCACACTCAGGACTGGCACACAAGTCCAAAGGCCAATATTAATCTCCCACTTTTTTTTTTTCAGGGAGAATTTAAAAACCCAATAAAAAAAATAAATAGGCTTTCTATGGCCCACTATTTGAGAGAGAGATGGCACACTCAGGACTGGCACACAAGCCCAAAGGCCAATATTAATCTCCCACTGTTTTTTTTTTCAGGGAGAATTTATAAACCCAATAAAAAAAATAAATAGGCTTTCTATGGCCCATTATTTGAGAGAGAGATGGCACACTCAGGACTGGCACACAAGCAGAAAGGCCAATAATAATCTCCCACTGTTTTTTTTATTTTTTCAGGGAGAATGTAGAAACCAGATAAAAAAAATAAATAGGCTTTCTATGGCCCACTATTTGAGAGAGAGATGGCACACTCAGGAGTCAGGACTGGCACACAAGCCCAAAGGCCAATATTAATCTCCCACTGTTTTTTTTTTCAGGGAGAATTTATACACCAAATAAAAAAAAAATAAATAGGCTTTCTATGGCCCACTATTTGAGAGAGAGATGGCACATTCAGGAGTCAGGACTGGCACACAAGCAGAAAGGCCAATATTAATCTCCCACTGTTTTTTTTTTATTTTTTCAGGGAGAATTTAGAAACCAAATAAAAAAAAATAGGCTTTCTATGGCCCACTATTTGAGAGAGAGATGGCACACTCAGGAGTCAGGACTGGCACACAAGCAGAAAGGCCAATATTAATCTCCCACTGTTTTTTTTTTCAGGGAGAATTTAGAAACCAAATAAAAAAAAAATAAATAGGCTTTCTATGGCCCACTATTTGAGAGAGAGATGGCACACTAAGGACTGGCACACAAGCCCAAAGGCCAATATTAATCTCCCACTTTTTTTTTTTTCAGGGAGAATTTATAAACCCAATAAAAAATAAATAAATAGGCTTTCTATGGCCCACTATTTGAGAGAGAGATGGCACACTCAGGAGTCAGGACTGGCACACAAGCAGAAAGGCCAATATTAATCTCCCACTGTTTTTTCTTTATTTTTTCAGGGAGAATTTAGAAACCAAATAAAAAAAAAATAAATAGACTTTCTATGGCCCACTATTTGAGAGAGAGATGGCACACTCAGGACTGGCACACAAGCCCAAAGGCCAATATTAATCTCCCACTTTTTTTTTTTTTAGGGAGAATTTAGAAACCAAATAAAAAAAAAAAATAGGCTTTCTATGGCCCACTATTTGAGAGAGAGATGGCACACTCAGGACTGGCACACAAGCCCAAAAGCCAATATTAATCTCTTACTGTTTTTTTTTCAGGGAGAATTTATAAACCCAATAAAAAATAAATAAATAGACTTTCTATGGCCCACTATTTCAGAGAGAGATGGCACACTCAGGAGTCAGGACTGGCACACAAGCAGAAAGGCCAATATTAATCTGCCACTGTTTTTTTTTATTTTTTTCAGAAAGAATGTAGAAACCAAATTAAAAAAAATAAATAGGCTTTCTATGGCCCACTATTTGAGAGAGAGATGGCACACTCAGGAGTGAGGACTGGCACACAAGCAGAAAGGCCAATATTAATCTCCCACTGTTTTTTTTATTTTTTCAGGGAGAATGTAGAAACCAAATAAAAAAAAATAAATAGGCTTTCTATGGCCCACGATTTGAGAGAGAGATGGCACACTCAGGAGTCAGGACTGGCACACAAGCAGAAAGGCCAATATTAATCTCCCACTGTTTTTTTTTATTTTTTCAGGGAGAATTTAGAAACCAAATAAAAAAAAATAGGCTTTCTATGGCCCACTATTTGAGAGAGAGATGGCACACTCAGGAGTCAGGACTTGCACACAAGCAGAAAGGCCAATATTAATCTCCTACTGTTTTTTTATTTTTTCAGGGAGAATGTAGAAACCAAATAAAAAAATAAATAAATAGGCTTTCTATGGCCCACTATTTGAGAGAGAGATGGCACACTCAGGACTGGCACACAAGCCCAAAGGCCAATATTAATCTCCCACTTTTTTTTTTCAGGGAGAATTTATAAACACAATAAAAAATAAATAAATAGGCTTTCTATGGCCCACTATTTGAGAGAGAGAAATGGCACACTCAGGAGTCAGGACTGGCACACAAGCAGAAAGGCCAATATTAATCTCCCACTGTTTTTTTTTTTTATTTTTCAGGGAGAATTTAGAAACCAAATAAAAAAAAAAATAAATAGACTTTCTATGGCCCACTATTTGAGAGAGAGGTGGCACACTCAGGACTGGCACACAAGCCCAAAGTCCAATATTAATCTCCCACTTTTTTCTTCAGGGAGAATTTAGAAACCAAATAAAAAAAAAAATAGGCTTTCTATGGCCCACTATTTGAGAGAGAGATGGCACACTCAGGACTGGCACACAAGCCCAAAAGCCAATATTAATCTCTTACTGTTTTTTTTTTCAGGGAGAATTTATAAACCCAATAAAAAATAAATAAATAGACTTTCTATGGCCCACTATTTGAGAGAGAGATGGCACACTCAGGAGTCAGGACTGGCACACAAGCAGAAAGGCCAATATTAATCTCCCACTGTTTTTTTTTATTTTTTCAGGGAGAATGTAGAAACCAAATAAAAAATAAATAAATAGGCTTTCTATGGCCCACTATTTGAGAGAGAGATGGCACACTCAGGAGTCAGGACTGGCACACAAGCAGAATGGCCAATATTAATCTCCCACTGTTTTTTTTATTTTTTCAGGGAGAATTTAGAAACCAAATAAAAAAAAAAATAGGCTTTCTATGGCCCACTATTTGAGAGAGAGATGGCACACTCAGGAGTCAGGACTGGCACACAAGCAGAAAGGCCAATATTAATCTCCCACTGTTTTTTTTTTTCAGGGAGAATTTAGAAACCAAATAAAAAATAAATAAATAGGCTTTCTATGGCCCACTATTTGAGAGAGAGATGGCACACTCAGGACTGGCACACAAGCCCAAAGGCCAATATTAATCTCCCACTTTTTTTCTTTTCAGGGAGAATTTATAAACCCAATAAAAAATAAATAAATAGGCTTTCTATGGCCCACTATTTGAGAGAGAGATGGCACACTCAGGAGTCAGGACTGGCACACAAGCAGAAAGGCCAATATTAATCTCCCACTGTTTTTCTTTTATTTTTTCAGGGAGAATTTAGAAACCAAATAAAAAATAAATAAATAGACTTTCTATGGCCCACTATTTGAGAGAGAGATGTCACACTCAGGACTGGCACACAAGCCCAAAGGCCAATATTAATTTCCCAATTTTTTTTTTCAGGGAGAATTTAGAAACCAAATAAAAAAATAATAGGCTTTCTATGGCCCACTATTTGAGAGAGAGATGGCACACTCAGGACTGGCACAAAAGCCCAAAAGCCAATATTAATCTCTTACTGTTTTTTTTTTCAGGGAGAATTTATAAACCCAATAAAAAATAAATAAATACACTTTCTATGGCCCACTATTTGAGAGAGAGATGGCACACTCAAGAGTCAGGACTGGCACACAAGCAGAAAGGCCAATATTAATCTCCCACTGTTTTTTTTTTTTTTCAGAAAGAATGTAGAAACCAAATTAAAAAAAAATAAATAGGCTTTCTATGGCCCACTATTTGAGAGAGAGATGGCACACTCAGGAGTCAGGACTGGCACACAAGCAGAAAGGCCAATATTAATCTCCCACTGTTTTTTTTATTTTTTCAGGGAGAATGTTGAAACCAAATAAAAAAAAAATAAATAGGCTTTCTATGGCCCACTATTTGAGAGAGAGATGGCACACTCAGGAGTCAGGACTGGCACACAAGCAGAAAGGCCAATATTAATCTCCCACTGTTTTTTTTTATTTTTTCAGGGAGAATTTAGAAACCAAATAAAAAAAAATAGGCTTTCTATGGCCCACTATTTGAGAGAGAGATGGCACACTCAGGAGTCAGGACTGGCACACAAGCAGAAAGGCCAATATTAATCTCACACTGTTTTTTTTTTATTTTTTCAGGGAGAATTTAGAAACCAAATAAAAAAAAATAAATAGGCTTTCTATGGCCCACTATTTGAGAGAGAGGTGGCACACTCAGGACTGGCACACAAGCCCAAAGGCCAATATTAATCTCCCACTTTTTTTTTTTTCAGGGAGAATTTATAAACCCAATAAAAAATAAATAAATAGGCTTTCTATGGCCCACTATTTGAGAGAGAGATGGCACACTCAGGAGTCAGGACTGGCACACAAACAGAAAGGCCAATATTAATCTCCCACTGTTTTTTTTTTATTTTTTCAGGGAGAATTTAGAAACCAAATAAAAAATAAATAAATAGACTTTCTATGGCCCACTATTTGAGAGAGAGATGGCACACTCAGGACTGGCACACAAGCCCAAAGGCCAATATTAATCTCCCACTTTTTTTTTTCAGGGAGAATTTAGAAACCAAATTAAAAAAAAATAGGCTTTCTATGGCCCACTATTTGAGAGAGAGATGGCACACTCAGGACTGGCACACAAGCCCAAAAGCCAATATTAATCTCTTAATGTTTTTTTTTTCAGGGAGAATTTATAAACCCAATAAAAAATAAATAAATAGACTTTCTATGGCCCACTATTTGAGAGAGAGATGGCACACTCAGGAGTCAGGACTGGCACACAAGCAGAAAGGCCAATATTAATCTCCCACTGTTTTTTTTTATTTTTTTCAGAAAGAATGTAGAAACCAAATAAAAAAAAAATAAATAGGCTTTCTATGGCCCACTATTTGAGAGAGAGATGGCACACTCAGGAGTCAGGACTGGCACACAAGCAGAAAGGCCAATATTAATCTCCCACTGTTTTTTTTATTTTTTCAGGGAGAATGTTGAAACCAAATAAAAAAAAAATAAATAGGCTTTCTATGGCCCACTATTTGAGAGAGAGATGGCACACTCAGGAGTCAGGACTGGCACACAAGCAGAAAGGCCAATATTAATCTCCCACTGTTTTTTTTTATTTTTTCAGGGAGAATTTAGAAACCAAATTAAAAAAAAATAGGCTTTCTATGGCCCACTATTTGAGAGAGAGATTGCACACTCAGGAGTCAGGACTGGCACACAAGCAGAAAGGCCAATATTAATCTCCCACTGTTTTTTTTTATTTTTTCAGGGAGAATTTAGAAACCAAATAAAAAAAAAATTAATAGGCTTTCTATGGCCCACTAATTTAGAGAGAGATGGCACACTCAGGACTGGCACACAAGCCCAAAGGCCAATATTAATCTCCCACTTTTTTTTTTCAGGGAGAATTTATAAACCCAATGAAGAAAAATAGGCTTTCTATGGCCCACTATTTGAGAGAGAGATGGCACATTCAGGAGTCAGGACTGGCACACAAGCAGAAAGGCCAATATTAATCTCCCACTGTTTTTTATTATATTTCAGGGAGAATTTAGAAACCAAATAAAAAATAAATAAATAGGCACACTCAGGACTGGCACACAAGCCCAAAGGCCGATATTAATCTCACACTTTTTTTTTTATTTTCAGGGAGAATTTATAAACCCAATAAAAAATAAATAAATAGGCTGTCAGGACTGGCGGAACGCACCAAGACAGATGGTATAGATGCGTTCGCAGTCCGGGGTCCACCGTGCAGGTGAAAACCTGCTGCTAGCAAGTAGCAGACTATATGGCGGTACACTAGAGTATACACGCGTGGGTTAACCTCACCCAGCGTGAAAGAAGCAATCCTGTTAAGGCACAGGACCGCGGTACCGCACCTAAAGCGCGAGCAAGTAGTCAGCGAACTTAACCCCAACTGGGATTGAAGTCCGATTAGACCCTTGCTGGTGCAACACCGCAACTGGGTGTGAAAAGAAACAGAAGAGCACGCAGTGCCACACTGACGAACGCCACTAACCACCCAGGCTTGGGTAAGGAAAGCACAGAGGAAGTGCACGGCGCCGTACTGGACGCCATAATGTGTGACTAGTGCTGTAGGATAAGTCGGGCGCTAGGTAGCAGCCATACACCTTCCGCGAACAGTCATACTATAGGGTAGGGGTATCCAAGGACGACTTGCACTCACAACATACACACATTAGCAATTGTTTGACAATACTAGCGCATGGCCGTGCGGTCATGCGCAGTTTATATAGCAGCAGCACAGGAAGTGGCCACAGCACTTTTGCCCTTCTAGGACCTGCCAAGAGGACCAATGGAATGTGCTGCAGAGCCTGAGCACATGACCCTCGATCTCCAACGGGAGACCTTACGCTGGGCATGCTCAGTACATGCAGACAAGGACTTAGTCCCAGAGAAGTCCGCTTGCTGCTGACCAGCACTGACTTTAATGGCAGAGACTGGAGAAGCAGCAGTAACTCTCAGAACAGAGTGAGAATGAGCAAGACGCTGGGACCGACGTCCTTGCTGAGCAGGCTCCACTGCGGCTGGACAAGAATGGGAGACCGCAGCGGAAGTGGCTCGAGATTCCCCCTGTGCAGAAGCGGGAACTCGACCCCTAACATTACCCCCCCTCCTAGGGCCCCCCCCTCCTTGGGCCTCGCTACGTTCGAAGGCAGCAATGAGCTGCGGAGCCCGAATGTGCTCAACAGGCTCCCAGGACCTGTCCTCGGGGCCATAACCTTTCCAGTCCACCAAATAAAATTTTTTACCACGCACCACCTTGCACCCCAAAATAGCATTCACCTCATAATCGTCCGTAGACGAACCCGATGTCCCAGCAGATGACTCGGAAAACCGGGACATATACACGGGTTTCAAGAGGGACACATGAAAGGTGTCGGTGATACCCAGGCGTGGCGGAAGGGCCAAACGATAGACCACAGGATTAACCTGCTCGAGGACCTTGAATGGACCCAAGTAGCGAGGAGCAAATTTAGTGGACTCAACTCGCAGCCTGATGTTATGGGCGGAGAGCCACACCAAGTCGCCAGGAGCAAAGGTCGGAGCGGGGCGCCGATGAGCATCAGCGGAGGACCTCATTCTCTCCTTAGAGGCCCGAATGGCATCCTGAGTGCGGTCCCAAATATCCCGTGCCTCCACAGCCCAGTCTGCCACCCTGGAGTCGGCGGAAGACACGGGCATAGGCACACGTACCCGTGGATGCTGACCATAGTTGAGGAGGAATGGGGTTTGTCCAGTGGAGTCGGCTACTGCGTTGTTCAGTGCAAACTCTGCGCATGATAGCAAGGATGCCCAGTCATCCTGCCTGGCTGAAACAAAATGTCGCAGGTATGTGACCAAGGTCTGGTTGGCCCTCTCTACCAACCCATTCGTCTCGGGATGATAAGCGGAAGAGAGATTCAACTCAATACTGAGAAGACAACAGAGCTCTCTCCAGAACCGAGACGCAAACTGGGGACCCCGGTCACTGACAATTTTGTCTGGCATACAATGTAGGCGGAAGATATGTCTAATGAACAACGCTGCCAAGGCCCGTGCAGAAGGTAACCGCTGCAGCGGCACCAAATGCACCATTTTTGAGAAATGATCGGTGATGACCCAAATGATGGTACAGCCGCGAGACTTGGGCAAACCCACAACAAAGTCCATCCCGACCATCTCCCAGGGCCTATCTGCCACCGGCAAGGGATAGAGCAAACCAGCTGGCCTTTGACGCGGAGATTTATTTTTGGCGCAGGAGGCACACGCCAGAACATAATCCCTGACATCCCGGACCATATGCGGCCACCAGTACGTCCTCGCCAGTAGCTCAGATGTCCTCTTTGTCCCAAAGTGTCCACCCACCCTGGACGAATGAGCCCAAGAGAGAACCTCCGGTCGCAAATTAATGGGCACAAAAGTCTTGCCCGGAGGCACAGACTCTAGCGAAACCGGCGCCACGGTTCTCAGGCTCTCGGAAGGGACAATAAGCCGAGGCTCCTCTTCCTCCTCCTCAGTTGACATAAGGGAGCGAGAGAGAGCGTCAGCACGGATATTCTTCTCCCCGGCGAGATAATGAAGGGAAAAGTGGAACCGGGAGAAGAACAGGGACCATCTGGCCTGGCGAGAATTTAGCCGCTGGGCTGTCTGCAAATAGACCAAATTTTTGTGGTCCGTGTAAACTTGGAAGGGAAACCGCGCACCTTCCAGAAGGTGTCTCCACTCCGAAAAGGCCAACTTCATTGCTAGCAACTCCCTGTCCCCGATGGAGTAGTTCCTCTCCGCTGGCGTGAAGGTCTTGGAGAAGAAGAAGCATGGATGCTTCCGACCTTGAGCATCCTTTTGGTAGAGGACTGCTCCAGCACCAACGGACGAGGCATCCACCTCCAGTAGGAATGGCTTATCCACATCGGGACGATGTAAGATGGGAGCGCTAGCAAAGTGGGACTTAATAGAAGTGAAGGCCTTGGAGACCTCTTCCGACCACAATTTGGGATTCGCACCCTTCTTGGTGAGGGCTACCAATGGAGCTACCAGAGTTGAGAAGTGGGGAATGAACTGGCGGTAATAGTTTATGAACCCCATAAAGCGCTGCACCGCTTTAAGAGAATGGGGCTCTTGCCAGTCCATCACAGCCTGTAGTTTGGCAGGATCCATAGCCAATCCCTGGGCGGAGATGATATAGCCCAGGAAAGGTAAGGACTCCTGCTCAAACACACACTTCTCCAACTTTGCGTAAAGAGAGTTTGCCCGTAGGAGGTCGAAGACTCTGCCAACATCTCTCCGGTGGGAGTCAATATCTGGAGAAAAGATGAGAATATCATCCAGATAGACTACAACCGAGGTGGAAAGCATATCCCGGAAGATGTCGTTGACAAAGTCTTGAAAAACGGCAGGTGCATTACAGAGCCCGAAGGGCATCACCAGATACTCATAGTGCCCATCTCTGGTGTTAAATGCCGTTTTCCACTCGTCCCCCTCACGGATGCGAATCAGGTTGTAAGCACCCCGCAGATCTAGTTTCGTAAACACTCTAGCTCCCCGAAGCTTATCGAAAAGCTCAGATATCAACGGCAAAGGGTACTTGTTCTTAACTGTGATAGCATTAAGACCCCTGTAGTCTATGCATGGACGTAGTTCTCCATTCTTCTTCTGCACGAAGAAGAACCCTGCCCCAGCAGGTGACACTGACTTCCTGATGAACCCTCTTGCCAGATTCTCTTGTATGTACTGAGACATTGCCTCCGTTTCCGGAAGAGATAATGGATAGACTCGACCCCGGGGAGGCTCAGCACCAGGCAAGAGATCGATAGGACAGTCATAGGGGCGATGGGGCGGAAGGGTCTCCGCCGCCTTCTTGGAGAACACGTCTGCATAAGACCAATATTGCTTGGGGAGAGAGGATAGATCTGCGGGTACCTCAGTAGTAGCAACCTGAACGCACTCTCGGTGACACCTACCCCCACATGATTCACCCCATCCCAGAATTCTGCCTGAGGACCACTCGATGTGAGGAGAGTGGTACCGTAGCCAAGGTATCCCCAACAGGACCTCATCAATACCCTCAGGAATGACGAGCAGAGAAATAATCTCCTGATGGGATGGCGACATGGACAGAGTAACAGGGATGGTCTGATGTGTTATCTGTGCGGGGAGTGTCGCCCCATTCACCACTCGTACCGTTACTGGTTGAGATAGCATAACCAGGGGTATTGCGTGACGTTGGGCGAAGGCAGAAGACATAAAATTGCCCTCCGCCCCAGAATCCACGCAGAGGTCTACCGAGTGGGAGGATGAGCCAAAGGTAATTGTCCCCTTAAAGGACAATTTGGAGGCAAATGTCGCAGTGTCTAGTGCACCTCCACCTACTACCACTAGACGCTGACGTTTCCTCGACCGCTGATGACATCTGGTGGCAAGATGTCCTGACTGTTGGCAAACATGGCAACCCTGGAGTGCACGAGCAGTCTGGGACTTAGATCCCGCTCGTGACACCACCTTAGGTTCCTGGAACTCAGGAGCCTGAACTGGAGATTCCAAAGGTTTGGCGAAGGTGGGAGCCAGCCGAAACCTCTGCCTACACTGGGCTCGCTCTAACCTCCGCTCGTGAAAACGGAGGTCAATGCGAGTAGATACTGCTATTAACTCCTCCAGTGTGGCGGGAATCTCCCTAGTGGCCAGAGCATCCTTAACGTGGTCAGCCAGCCCCCTCCAAAATATAGGGATAAGGGCTTTATCCGACCACTCCAGCTCAGATGCCAGAGTGCGGAAATGGACGGCAAAAAGGCTGACCAAGGACGAGCCCTGAGTCAGTGCCAACAGTTGGAGCGCCGTGTCATGGGTGACACGAGGTCCTAGAAAGACCTGTTTCAGAGTGCTCAGGAATAACGGAGCACTCTGCACCACATGATCGCCACGCTCCCACAGCGGCGTAGCCCACTGCAACGCCCTGTCCGACAATAAGGAAATTATAAAGCCCACCTTAGCCCGCTCTGTAGGGAAACGAGAGGCCAGAAGCTCGAGATGTATTGAGCACTGACTCACGAAACCCCTACAGGACTTACTGTCACCAGAAAATTTCTCTGGTAGCGGGAGGCGAGATAGCGTCGGTACAGGAGCGGCAGTGGACAAGGTAGCTGCAGCCACACTTGCAGCCTGAACAGCGACAGCAGTAACATCCACAGCTGAGGTTGAACGCTCAAGAGCCGCCAACCTTCCCTCCAGCTGCTGGATGTACCGCTGTAAACGCTGATCGTCCGCCATATTACTAGCCAGACCCTGGCGCTAGTATTCTGTTAGGACTGGCGGAACGCACCAAGACAGATGGTATAGATGCGTTCGCAGTCCGGGGTCCACCGTGCAGGTGAAAACCTGCTGCTAGCAAGTAGCAGACTATATGGCGGTACACTAGAGTATACATGCGTGGGTTAACCTCACCCAGCGTGAAAGAAGCAATCCTGTTAAGGCACAGGACCGCGGTACCGCACCTAAAGCGCGAGCAAGTAGTCAGCGAACTTAACCCCAACTGGGATTGAAGTCCGATTAGACCCTTGCTGGCGCAACACCGCAACTGGGTGTGAAAAGAAACAGAAGAGCATGCAGTGCCACACTGACGAACGCCACTAACCACCCAGGCTTGGGTAAGGAAAGCACAGAGGAAGTGCACGGCGCCGTACTGGCGGTCACAGCAACTGGACGCTATAATGTGTGACTAGTGCTGTAGGATAAGTCGGGCGCTAGGTAGCAGCCATACACCTTCCGCGAACAGTCATACTATAGGGTAGGGGTATCCAAGGACGACTTGCACTCACAACATACACACATTAGCAATTGTTTGACAATACTAGCGCATGGCCGTGCGGTCATGCGCAGTTTATATAGCAGCAGCACAGGAAGTGGCCACAGCACTTTTGCCCTTCTAGGACCTGCCAAGAGGACCAATGGAATGTGCTGCAGAGCCTGAGCACATGACCCTCGATCTCCAACGGGAGACCTTACGCTGGGCATGCTCAGTACATGCAGACAAGGACTTAGTCCCAGAGAAGTCCGCTCGCTGCTGACCAGCACTGACTTTAATGGCAGAGACTGGAGAAGCAGCAGTAACTCTCAGAACAGAGTGAGAATGAGCAAGACGCTGGGACCGACGTCCTTGCTGAGCAGGCTCCACTGCGGCTGGACAAGAATGGGAGACCGCAGCGGAAGTGGCTCGAGATTCCCCCTGTGCAGAAGTGGGAACTCGACCCCTAACATTGGCTTTCTATGGCCCACTATTTTAGAGAGAGATGGCACACTCAGGACTGGCACACAAGCCCAAAGGCCAATATTAATCTCCCACTGTTTTTTTTTTCTGGGAGAATTTATAAACCCAATAAAAAAAAAATAGGCTTTCTATGGCCCACTATTTGAGAGAGAGATGGCACATTCAGGACTGGCAAACAAGCAGAAAGGCCAATATTAATCTCCCACTGTTTTTTTTTATTTTTTCAGGGAGAATGTAGAAACCAAATAAAAAAAAATAAATAGGCTTTCTATGGCCCACTATTTGAGAGAGAGATGGCACACTCAGGACTGGCACACAAGCCCAAAGGCCAATATTATTCTCCCACTGTTTTTTTTTTCAGGGAGAATTTATAAACCCAATAAAAAAAAATAAATAGGCTTTCTATGGCCCACTATTTGAGAGAGAGATGGCACACTCAGGAGTCAGGACTGGCACACAAGCAGAAAGGCCAATATTAATCCCCCACTGTTTTTTTTTATTTTTTCAGGGAGAATTTAGAAACCAAATAAAAAATAAATAAATAGGCTTTCTATGGCCCACTATTTGAGAGAGAGAGATGGCACACTCAGGACTGGCACACAAGTCCAAAGGCCAATATTAATCTCCCACTTTTTTTTTTTTGAGGGAGAATTTAAAAACCCAATAAAAAAAATAAATAGGCTTTCTATGGCCCACTATTTGAGAGAGAGATGGCACACTCAGGACTGGCACACAAGCCCAAAGGCCAATATTAATCTCCCACTGTTTTTTTTTTTTCAGGGAGAATTTATAAACCCAATAAAAAAAATAAATAGGCTTTCTATGGCCCATTATTTGAGAGAGAGATGGCACACTCAGGAGTCAGGACTGGCACACAAGCAGAAAGGCCAATAATAATCTCCCACTGTTTTTTTTTATTTTTTCAGGGAGAATGTAGAAACCAGATAAAAAAAATAAATAGGCTTTCTATGGCCCACTATTTGAGAGAGAGATGGCACACTCAGGAGTCAGGACTGGCACACAAGCAGAAAGGCCAATATTAATCTCCCACTGTTTTTTTTTTATTTTTTCAGGGAGAATGTAGAAACCAAATAAAAAAATAAATAAATAGGCTTTCTATGGCCCACTATTTGAGAGAGAGATGGCACACTCAGGAGTCAGGACTGGCACACAAGCAGAAAGGCCAATATTAATCTCCCACTGTTTTTTTTATTTTTTCAGGGAGAATTTAGAAACCAAATAAAAAAAAATAGGCTTTCTATGGCCCACTATTTGAGAGAGAGATGGCACACTCAGGAGTCTGGACTGGCACACAAGCAGAAAGGCCAATATTAATCTCCCACCGTTTTTTTTTTATTTTTTCAGGGAGAATTTAGAAACCAAATAAAAAAAAAAAATAGGCTTTCTTTGGCCCACTATTTGAGAGAGAGAGATGGCACACTCAGGAGTCAGGACTGGCACACAAGCCCAAAGGCCAATATTAATCTCCCACTGTTTTTTTTATTTTTTCAGGGAGAATGTAGAAACCAAATAAAAAAAAATAAATAGGCTTTCTATGGCCCACTATTTGAGAGAGAGATGGCACACTCAGGAGTCAGGACTGGCACACAAGCAGAAAGGCCAATATTAATCTCCCACTGCTTTTTTTTATTTTTTCAGGGAGAATTTAGAAACCAAATAAAAAAAAAAAATAGGCTTTCTTTGGCCCACTATTTGAGAGAGAGAGATGGCACACTCAGGAGTCAGGACTGGCACACAAGCCCAAAGGCCAATATTAATCTCCCACTGTTTTTTTTATTTTTTCAGGGAGAATGTAGAAACCAAATAAAAAAAAATAAATAGGCTTTCTATGGCCCACTATTTGAGAGAGAGATGGCACACTCAGGAGTCAGGACTGGCACACAAGCAGAAAGGCCAATATTAATCTCCCACTGCTTTTTTTTATTTTTTCAGGGAGAATTTAGAAACCAAATAAAAAAAATTGGCTTTCTATGGCCCACTATTTGAGAGAGAGATGGCACACTCAGGAGTCAGGACTGGCACACAAGCAGAAAGGCCAATATTAATCTCCCACTGTTTTTATTTTCAGGGAGAATTTAGAAACCAAATAAAAATAAATAAATAGGCTTTCTATGGCCCACTATTTGAGAGAGAGAGGGCACACTCAGGACTGGCACACAAGCCCAAAGGCCAATATTAATCTTCCACTTTTTTTTTTTTCAGGGAGAATTTAGAAACCAAATAAAAAAAAAAATAGGCTTTCTATGGCCCACTATTTGAGAGAGAGATGGCACACTCAGGACTGGCACACAAGCCCAAAAGCCAATATTAATCTCTTACTGTTTTTTTTTTTCAGGGAGAATTTATAAACCCAATAAAAAATAAATAAATAGACTTTCTATGGCCCACTATTTGAGAGAGAGATGGCACATTTAGGAGTCAGGACTGGCACACAAGCAGAAAGGCCAATATTAATCTGCCACTGTTTTCTTTTATTTTTTTCAGAAAGAATGTAGAAACCAAATTAAAAAAAAATAAATAGGCTTTCTATGGCCCACTATTTGAGAGAGAGATGGCACACTCAGGAGTGAGGACTGGCACACAAGCAGAAAGGCCAATATTAATCTCCCACTGTTTTTTTTATTTTTTCAGGGAGAATGTAGAAACCAAATAAAAAAAAATAAATAGGCTTTCTATGGCCCACTATTTGAGAGAGAGATGGCACACTCAGGAGTCAGGACTGGCACACAAGCAAAAAGGCCAATATTAATCTCCCACTGTTTTTTTTTATTTTTTCAGGGAGAATTTAGAAACCAAATAAAAAAAAATAGGCTTTCTATGGCCCACTATTTGAGAGAGAGATGGCACACTCAGGAGTCAGGACTGGCACACAAGCAGAAAGGCCAATATTAATCTCACACTGTTTTTTTTTATTTTTTCAGGGAGAATTTAGAAACCAAATAAAAAAAAATAGGCTTTCTATGGCCCACTATTTGAGAGAGAGATGGCACACTCAGGACTGGCACACAAGCCCAAAGGCCAATATTAATCTCACACTGTTTTTTTTTCAGGGAGAATTTAGAAACCAAATAAAAAAAAAATAGGCTTTCTATGGCCCACTATTTGAGAGAGAGATGGCACACTCAGGACTGGCACACAAGCCCAAAAGCCAATATTAATCTCTTACTGTTTTTTTTTTTCAGGGAGAATTTATAAACCCAATAAAAAATAAATAAATAGACTTTCTATGGCCCACTATTTGAGAGAGAGATGGCACACTCAGGAGTCAGGACTGGCACACAAGCAGAAAGGCCAATATTAATCTGCCACTGTTTTTTTTATTTTTTTCAGAAAGAATGTAGAAACCAAATTAAAAAAAAATAAATAGGCTTTCTATGGCCCACTATGTTAGGGGTCGAGTTCCCGCTTCTGCACTGGGGGAATCTCGAGCCACTTCCGCTGCGGTCTCCCATTCTTGTCCAGCCGCAGTGGAGCCTGCTCAGCAAGGACGTCGGTCCCAGCGTCTTGCTCATTCTCACTCTGTTCAGAGAGTTAGTGCTGCTTCTCCAGTCTCTGCCATTAAAGTCAGTACTGGTCAGCAGCGAGCGGACTTCTCTGGGACTAAGTCCTTGTCTGCATGTACTGAGCATGCCCAGCGTAAGGTCTCCCGTTGGAGATCGAGGGTCATGTGCTCAGGCTCTGCAGCACATTCCATTGGTCCTCTTGGCAGGTCCTAGAAGGGCAAAAGTGCTGTGGCCACTTCCTGTGCTGCTCCTATATAAACTGCGCATGACCGCACGGCCATGCGCTAGTATTGTCTAACAATTGTTGATGTGTGTATGTTGTGAGTGCAAGTCGTCCTTTGAAATCCCTTCCCTATTGAATGTCTGTTCGCGGAAGGTGTATGGCTGCTACCTAGCGCCCGACTTAGCCTACAGCACTAGACACACATCTCAGCGTCCTGTAGCTGTGCCTGCCAGTACGGCGCCGTGCGCCTGCCTTGCGCTTTCCATACCCGAGTCTGGGTGGTTAGTGGCGTCCGTTAGTGCGGCATCGCTCGCACTCTTGTGCACTTATACTTCTTAAAGTTCTCTACACACCCAGTTGCGGTGTTACGCCAGCAAGGGTCTAATCGGGCTCCAATCCCTTCTGGGGTTAAGTCCGCTGACCACTTGCTCGCGCACTAGTGCGGTACTGCGGTCCTGTGGATTAACAGGATCGCTTTCTTCACGCTGGGTGAGGTTTAACCCACGCGTGTATCCTTTAGTGTACCGCCATATTGTCCGTCTTGCTAGCTGCAGGGTCTTTTACCTGCACGGTGGACCTCGGACTGCGAACGCACCTAGTTTCGTACCATCTATACATGGTGCGTTCCGCCAGTCCTTAACATAATACTAGCGCCAAGGTCTGGCTAGTATGGCGGACATTCAGCAATCTTTGCGGTATATCCAGCAGTTGGAGGGTAGGTTGAAGGTTCTCGAGAACTCAACCTCAGCTGTGGATGTTACCGCAGTTGCTGTAAAGGCTGCTGGCGTGGCGGCAGCAACCTTGTCCACTGCCACCCCTGTTCCGACATTATCCCGCCTCCCGTTGCCAGAAAAATTTTCTGGAGATTGCAAAACTTGTAGGGGATTCGTGACTCAGTGCTCTATCCACCTCGAGCTCCTGGCTGCACGTTTTCCTACAGAGCGGGCTAAGGTGGGATTTATTGTCTCGCTGTTGTCGGACAGGGCGTTGGAGTGGGCTACGCCGCTGTGGGAGCGTGATGATCATGTGGTGCAGAGTGCTCCGTTGTTTCTGGGCACGCTGAAAAAGGTCTTTCTAGGACCTCAACTCACCCATGATACAGCGCTCCAACTACTGGCATTAACTCAGGGTGAGTCCTTGGTCAGCCATTATTCCGTACGTTAGCTTCCGAGCTGGAGTGGTCGGATAAAGCCCTTATCCCCATATTCTGGAGGGGCCTGGCTGACCATGTTAAGGACGCTCTGGCCACTAGGGAGATTCCTGCCACACTGGAGGAGTTAATATCTATTTCTACTCGTATAGACCTCCGTTTTAACGAGCGGAGGTTGGAACGAGCCCAGTGTAGGCAGAGGTTTCGGCTGGCTCCTACCTTCGCCAAACCTTTGAAATCTCCAGTCCAGACATCTGAGTCACATGAGACCTTGGAGGTGACACGAGCGGGATCCAAGTCTCAGTCCGCTCGTGCACATAAGGTTCGTCATGTTCGCCAGCAGTCAGGACGTCTTGCCTCCAAGAGTCCTCAGCGGTCAGGGAAACGTCAGCGTCTAGTGGCAGTTGGAGGAGGTACACTAGACACGGCGACGTTTGCCTCAAAGTTGTCCTTCAAGGGGACAATTACCATAGGCCCATCCACTCTCACGGTCGAGCTATGCTTGGACTCTGGGGCAGAGGGTAACTTTATGTCCTCCGCTTTTGCCCAGCGTCACGCAATACCCTTGGTGATGCTCGCCCAGCCAGTGACCGTTCGAGTGGTAAATGGGTCAACACTACCTTCACAGATTACTCACCAAACCATTCCTTTCACCCTATCTGTGTCTCCATCACATCAGGAGATAATCTCCCTATTAGTCATTCCTGAGGGAATTGATGAGGTCCTGTTGGGGATGCCATGGCTTCGCTACCATTCTCCTCATATTGAGTGGTCCTCTGGGAGAATTTTGGGATGGAGTAAATCCTGTGAGGGTAGATGTCAGAGGGAGTGCGTTCAGGTTGCTTCTACACAGGTACCCGCAGATCTTTCCTCTCTCCCCAAGCACTATTGGTCCCATGCAGACGTGTTCTCCAAAAGAGCTGCGGAGACTCTTCCGCCTCACCGCCCCTATGACTGTCCTATTGACCTCTTGCCTGGTGCTGAGCCTCCCCGGGGTCGAGTCTACCCGTTATCTCTCCCGGAGACGGAGGCAATGTCCCAGTATATTCAGGAGAATCTGGCAAGAGGATTCATTAGGAAGTCAGTGTCACCGGCAGGGGCTGGGTTCTTCTTCGTACAGAAGAAGACTGGAGACTTACGTCCATGCATAGACTACAGGGGTCTTAACGCAATTACCGTTAAGAACAAGTACCCATTACCCCTGATATCTGAGCTCTTTGATAGGCTACGGGGAGCAAAGGTATTTACAAAGTTAGATCTGCGGGGTGCTTACAACCTGATTCGCATCCGTGAGGGGGATGAATGGAAGACGGCTTTTAACACCAGGGATGGGCACTATGAATATCTAGTGATGCCCTTTGGGCTCTGTAATGCCCCAGCCGTTTTCCAAGACTTTGTGAACGACATCTTTCGGGATATGCTCACCACCTCGGTCGTAGTCTATCTGGATGACATTCTCATCTACTCTCCAGATATAGACTCCCATCGGAGAGATGTTCGCAAAGTCTTCGACCTCTTACGGGCAAACTCCCTCTACGCTAAGTTGGAGAAGTGTGTGTTTGAGCAGGAGTCCTTGCCTTTCCTTGGATATATCATTTCTGCCCAGGGTTTGGCTATGGATCCTGCCAAGCTACAGGCTGTAATGGACTGGCAGGAACCCCATTCTCTTAAAGCGGTGCAGCGCTTTATGGGGTTCATTAATTATTATCGCCAGTTCATTCCACACTTCTCAACTTTGGTAGCTCCCTTGGTCGCCCTCACCAAGAAGGGAGCAAATCCCAAGTTGTGGTCAGAGGAGGTCTCCAAGGCCTTTCTCTCGATTAAGTCACACTTCGCTAGCGCTCCCATCCTACATCGCCCCGATGTAGATAAACCATTCATCTTGGAGGTGGATGCCTCATCCGTTGGTGCTGGAGCAGTCCTTTTCCAAAAGGATGCTCAAGGTCGGAAGCATCCTTGCTTTTTCTTCTCCAAGACCTTCACACCAGCGGAGAGGAATTATTCCATCGGGGACAGGGAGTTGCTAGCTATGAAGTTGGCTTTTTCAGAGTGGAGACACCTCTTGGAGGGAGCTCGCTTTCCCTTCCAAGTCTTCACTGACCACAAGAACTTGGTGTATATACAGACGGCCCAGCGGCTGAATTCTCGCCAGGCTAGATGGTCCCTGTTCTTCTCCCGGTTCCATTTTACTCTCCATTTTCTCTCCGGGGAGAAGAACGTTCGTGCCGACGCTCTCTCCCGCTCCGTAGTGTCATCTGAGGAGGAGGAGGAGGAGCCTCGGCTTATTGTCCCTTCTGAGAGCCTGAGAACTGTAGCTCCGGTTTCGCTAGAGTCTGTGCCCCCGGGCAAGACTTTCGTGCCAGCTAACTTGCGACCGGAGGTTCTCTCTTGGGCTCACTCCTCCAGAGTGGGGGGGCATTTTGGGACAAAGAGGACATCAGAGCTTTTGGCGAGAACATACTGGTGGCCGCATATGGCCCGAGATGTCAGGGACTACATTCAGGCGTGCGTTTCTTGCGCCCAGAATCGGTCTCCTCGGCAACGGCCTGCTGGGTTGCTTTACCCTCTACCGGTGGCAGACAGGCCCTGGGAGATGGTCGGAATGGACTTTGTGGTGGGTCTACCCAAGTCGCGTGGCTGCTCCATTATTTGGGTTGTCACTGACCATTTCTCTAAGATGGTGCATTTGGTGCCGCTTCCTCGGTTACCCTCAGCACGGGCCTTGGCGGTGTTGTTCGTTAAACACGTTTTCCGTTTGCATGGTATGCCTGATAAGATTGTCAGCGATCGGGGTCCCCAGTTCGCATCTCGGTTTTGGAGAGAGCTCTGCCGTTTACTCAGCATAGAGTTAAACCTCTCCTCTGCTTACCATCCCGAGACGAATGGGTTGGTGGAGAGAACCAACCAGACTCTGGTGACATATTTGCGACATTTCGTCTCTGCTAGGCAGGATGACTGGGCATCTTTGCTACCTTGGGCGGAATTTGCCCTGAACAACGCCGTAGCCGATTCCACTGGTCAAACTCCTTTTCTCCTTAATTACGGCCAGCATCCGCGTGTCCCTGTGCCCATGCCCGTGTCCTCCACCGATTCTAGGGTGGCAGACTGGGCGGTGGAGGCACGTGACATCTGGGACCGCACACAGGATGCTATCCGGGCCTCCAAGGAGAGAATGAGGGTTTCGGCTGATACACACCGGCGCCCCGCTCCGGTCTTTGCTCCCGGCGACTTAGTGTGGCTCTCCGCCCGTAACATCAGGCTGCGAGTTGAGTCCACTAAGTTTGCTCCTCGCTACATTGGCCCGTTTAAAGTTCTGGAACAGGTCAACCCTGTGGTTTACCGTTTGGCCATTCCTCCACGCCTTGGTATCACCGATACCTTTCACGTTTCCCTCTTAAAGCCCGTTCGCTTGTCTCGGTTTTCTGAGTCTTCTGCTGGGACATCGGGTTCATCCACGGATGAATTTGAGGTGAATGCTATTGTGGGAAGCAAGGTGGTACGTGGCAAAAAATTTTATTTGGTGGATTGGAAGGGTCATGGTCCAGAGGATAGAACCTGGGAGCCTGTGGAGCACATTCGGGCTCCGCAGCTCATTGCTGCCTTTGAACGTAGCGAGGCCCAAGGAGGGGGGGGCCCTAGGGGGGGGGGGGTAATGTTAGGGGTCGAGTTCCCGCTTCTGCACTGGGGGAATCTCGAGCCACTTCCGCTGCGGTCTCCCATTCTTGTCCAGCCGCAGTGGAGCCTGCTCAGCAAGGACGTCGGTCCCAGCGTCTTGCTCATTCTCACTCTGTTCAGAGAGTTAGTGCTGCTTCTCCAGTCTCTGCCATTAAAGTCAGTACTGGTCAGCAGCGAGCGGACTTCTCTGGGACTAAGTCCTTGTCTGCATGTACTGAGCATGCCCAGCGTAAGGTCTCCCGTTGGAGATCGAGGGTCATGTGCTCAGGCTCTGCAGCACATTCCATTGGTCCTCTTGGCAGGTCCTAGAAGGGCAAAAGTGCTGTGGCCACTTCCTGTGCTGCTCCTATATAAACTGCGCATGACCGCACGGCCATGCGCTAGTATTGTCTAACAATTGTTGATGTGTGTATGTTGTGAGTGCAAGTCGTCCTTTGAAATCCCTTCCCTATTGAATGTCTGTTCGCGGAAGGTGTATGGCTGCTACCTAGCGCCCGACTTAGCCTACAGCACTAGACACACATCTCAGCATCCTGTAGCTGTGCCTGCCAGTACGGCGCCGTGCGCCTGCCTTGCGCTTTCCATACCCGAGTCTGGGTGGTTAGTGGCGTCCGTTAGTGCGGCATCGCTCGCACTCTTGTGCACTTATACTTCTTAAAGTTCTCTACACACCCAGTTGCGGTGTTACGCCAGCAAGGGTCTAATCGGGCTCCAATCCCTTCTGGGGTTAAGTCCGCTGACCACTTGCTCGCGCACTAGTGCGGTACTGCGGTCCTGTGGATTAACAGGATCGCTTTCTTCACGCTGGGTGAGGTTTAACCCACGCGTGTATCCTTTAGTGTACCGCCATATTGTCCGTCTTGCTAGCTGCAGGGTCTTTTACCTGCACGGTGGACCTCGGACTGCGAACGCACCTAGTTTCGTACCATCTATACATGGTGCGTTCCGCCAGTCCTTAACACACTATTTGAGAGAGAGATGGCACACTCAGGAGTCAGGACTGGCACACAAGCCCAAAGGCCAATATTAATCTCCCACTGTTTTTTTTATTTTTTCAGGGAGAATGTAGAAACCAAATAAAAAAAAATAAATAGGCTTTCTATGGCCCACTATTTGAGAGAGAGATGGCACACTCAGGAGTCAGGACTGGCACACAAGCAGAAAGGCCAATATTAATCTCCCACTGCTTTTTTTTATTTTTTCAGGGAGAATTTAGAAACCAAATAAAAAAAATTGGCTTTCTATGGCCCACTATTTGAGAGAGAGATGGCACACTCAGGAGTCAGGACTGGCACACAAGCAGAAAGGCCAATATTAATCTCCCACTGTTTTTATTTTCAGGGAGAATTTAGAAACCAAATAAAAATAAATAAATAGGCTTTCTATGGCCCACTATTTGAGAGAGAGAGGGCACACTCAGGACTGGCACACAAGCCCAAAGGCCAATATTAATCTTCCACTTTTTTTTTTTTCAGGGAGAATTTAGAAACCAAATAAAAAAAAAAATAGACTTTCTATGGCCCACTATTTGAGAGAGAGATGGCACATTTAGGAGTCAGGACTGGCACACAAGCAGAAAGGCCAATATTAATCTGCCACTGTTTTCTTTTATTTTTTTCAGAAAGAATGTAGAAACCAAATTAAAAAAAAATAAATAGGCTTTCTATGGCCCACTATTTGAGAGAGAGATGGCACACTCAGGAGTGAGGACTGGCACACAAGCAGAAAGGCCAATATTAATCTCCCACTGTTTTTTTTATTTTTTCAGGGAGAATGTAGAAACCAAATAAAAAAAAATAAATAGGCTTTCTATGGCCCACTATTTGAGAGAGAGATGGCACACTCAGGAGTCAGGACTGGCACACAAGCAAAAAGGCCAATATTAATCTCCCACTGTTTTTTTTTATTTTTTCAGGGAGAATTTAGAAACCAAATAAAAAAAAATAGGCTTTCTATGGCCCACTATTTGAGAGAGAGATGGCACACTCAGGAGTCAGGACTGGCACACAAGCAGAAAGGCCAATATTAATCTCACACTGTTTTTTTTTATTTTTTCAGGGAGAATTTAGAAACCAAATAAAAAAAAAATAGGCTTTCTATGGCCCACTATTTGAGAGAGAGATGGCACACTCAGGACTGGCACACAAGCCCAAAGGCCAATATTAATCTCACACTGTTTTTTTTTCAGGGAGAATTTAGAAACCAAATAAAAAAAAAATAGGCTTTCTATGGCCCACTATTTGAGAGAGAGATGGCACACTCAGGACTGGCACACAAGCCCAAAAGCCAATATTAATCTCTTACTGTTTTTTTTTTTCAGGGAGAATTTATAAACCCAATAAAAAATAAATAAATAGACTTTCTATGGCCCACTATTTGAGAGAGAGATGGCACACTCAGGAGTCAGGACTGGCACACAAGCAGAAAGGCCAATATTAATCTGCCACTGTTTTTTTTTATTTTTTTCAGAAAGAATGTAGAAACAAAATTAAAAAAAAATAAATAGGCTTTCTATGGCCCACTATTTGAGAGAGAGATGGCACACTCAGGAGTCAGGACTGGCACACAAGCAGAAAGGCCAATATTAATCTCCCACATTTTTTTGTTCAGGGAGAATTTTTAAACCCAATAAAAAATAAATAAATAGGCTTTCTATGGCCCACTATTTGAGAGAGAGATGGCACACTCAGGACTGGCACACAAGCCCAAAGGCCAATATTAATCTCCCACTTTTTTTTTTCAGGGAGAATTTAGAAACCAAATAAAAAAAAAATAAGTAGGCTTTCTATGGCCCACTATTTGAGAGAGAGATGGCACACTCAGGACTGGCACACAAGCCCAAAGGCCAATATTAATCTCACACTGTTTTTTTTTTATTTTTTCAGGGAGAATTTAGAAACCAAATAAAAAAAAAATAAGTAGGCTTTCTATGGCCCACTATTTGAGAGAGAGATGGCACACTCAGGACTGGCACACAAGCCCAAAGGCCAATATTAATCTCCCACTTTTTTTTTTCAGGGAGAATTTAGAAACCAAATAAAAAAAAAATAGGCTTTCTATGGCCCACTATTTGAGAGAGAGATGGCACACTCAGGACTGGCACACAAGCCCAAAAGCCAATATTAATCTCTTACTGTTTTTTTTTTCAGGGAGAATTTATAAACCCAATAAAAAATAAATAAATAGACTTTCTATGGCCCACTATTTGAGAGAGAGATGGCACACTCATGAGTCAGGACTGGCACACAAGCAGAAAGGCCAATAGTAACATAGTAACATAGTAACATAGTTAGTAAGGCCGAAAAAAGACATTTGTCCATCCAGTTCAGCCTATATTCCATCATAATAAATACCCAGATCTACGTCCTTCTACAGAACCTAATAATTGTATGATACAATATTGTTCTGCTCCAGGAAGACATCCAGGCCTCTCTTGAACCCCTCGACTGAGTTCGCCATCACCACCACCATATTAATCTGTCACTGTTTTTTTTTATTTTTTTCAGAAAGAATGTAGAAACCAAATTAAAAAAAAAAATAGGCTTTCTATGGCCCACTATTTGAGAGAGAGATGGCACACTCAGGAGTCAGGACTGGCACACAAGCAGAAAGGCCAATATTAATCTCCCACTGTTTTTTTTTATTTTTTCAGGGAGAATGTAGAAACGAAATAAAAAAAAAATAGATAGGCTTTCTATGGCCCACTATTTGAGAGAGAGATGGCACACTCAGGAGTCAGGACTGGCACACAAGCAGAAAGGCCAATATTAATCTGCCACTGTTTTTTTTATTTTTTTCAGAAAGAATGTGGAAACCAAATTAAAAAAAAAATAAATAGGCTTTCTATGGCCCACTATTTGAGAGAGAGATGGCACACTCAGGAGTCAGGACTGGCACACAAGCAGAAAGGCCAATATTAATCTCCCACTGTTTTTTTTTATTTTTTCAGGGAGAATGTAGAAACTAAATAAAAAAAAATAAATAGGCTTTCTATGGCCCACTATTTGAGAGAGAGATGGCACACTCAGGAGTCAGGACTGGCACACAAGCAGAAAGGCCAATATTAATCTCCCACTGTTTTTTTTTATTTTTTCAGGGAGAATTTAGAAACCAAATAAAAAAAAATAGGCTTTCTATGGCCCACTATTTGAGAGAGAGATTGCACACTCAGGAGTCAGGACTGGCACACAAGCAGAAAGGCCAATATTAATCTCACACTGTTTTTTTTTTATTTTTTCAGGGAGAATTTAGAAACCAAATAAAAAATAAATAAATAGGCTTTCTATGGCCCACTATTTTAGAGAGAGATGGCACACTCAGGACTGGCACACAAGCCCAAAGGCCAATACTAATCTCCCACTTTTTTTTTTCAGGGAGAATTTATAAACCCAATAAAAAAAAATAGGCTTTCTATGGCCCACTATTTGAGAGAGAGATGGCACATTCAGGAGTCAGGACTGGCACACAAGCAGAAAGGCCAATATTAATCTCCCACTGTTTTTTATTATATTTCAGGGAGAATTTAGAAACCAAATAAAAAATAAATAAATAGGCTTTCTATGGCCCACTATTTGAGAGAGAGATGGCACACTCAGGACTGGCACACAAGCCCAAAGGCCGATATTAATCTCACTTTTTTTTTTTCAGGGAGAATTTATAAACCCAATAAAAAAAAAATAGGCTTTCTATGGCCCACTATTAGAGAGAGAGATGGCACACTCAGGACTGGCACACAAGCCCAAAGGCCAATATTAATCTCCCACTGTTTTTTTTTTTTTTCAGGGAGAATTTATAAACCCAATAAAAGAAAAATAAATAGGCTTTCTATGGCCCACTATTTGAGAGAGAGATGGCACACTCAGGAGTCAGGACTGGCACACAAGCAGAAAGGCCAATATTATTCTCCCACTGTTTTTTATTATATTTCAGGGAGAATTTAGAAACCAAATAAAAAATAAATAAATAGGCTTTCTATGGCCCACTATTTGAGAGAGAGATGGCACACTCAGGACTGGCACACAAGCCTCTAGGCCGATATTAATCTCACTTTTTTTTTTTCAGGGAGAATTTATAAACCCAATAAAAAATAAATAAATAGGCTTTCTATGGCCCACTATTTTAGAGAGAGATGGCACACTCAGGACTGGCACACAAGCCCAAAGGCCAATATTAATCTCCCACTGTTTTTTTTTTCAGGGAGAATTTATAAACCCAATAAAAAAAAAATAGGCTTTCTATGGCCCACTATTAGAGAGAGAGATGGCACACTCAGGACTGGCAAACAAGCAGAAAGGCCAATAATAATCTCCCACTGTTTTTTTTTATTTTTTCAGGGAGAATGTAGAAACCAAATAAAAAAAAATAAATAGGCTTTCTATGGCCCACTATTTGAGAGAGAGATGGCACACTCAGGAGTCAGGACTGGCACACAAGCAGAAAGGCCAATATTAATCTCCCACTGTTTTTTTTTTTTTTTTTCAGGGAGAATTTAGAAACCAAATAAAAAAAAAATAGGCTTTCTATGGCCCACTATTTGAGAGAGAGATGGCACACTCAGGACTGGCACATAAGCCCAAAGGCCAATATTAATCTCCCACTGATTTTTTTTTCAGGGAGAATTTATAAACCCAATAAAAAAAAAATAAATAGACTTTCTATGGCCCACTATTTGAGAGAGAGATGGCACACTCAGGAGTCAGGACTGGCACACAAGCAGAAAGGCCAATATTCATCTCCCACTGTTTTTTTTTTTATTTTTTCAGAAAGACTGTAGAAACCAAATAAAAATAAAATAAATAGGCTTTCTATGGCCCACTATTTGAGAGAGAGATGGCACACTCAGGAGTCAGGACTGGCACGCAAGCAGAAAGGCCAATATTAATCTCCCACTGTTTTTTTTTATTTTTTTCCGGGAGAATTTAGAAACCAAATAAAAAAAAATAGGCTTTCTATGGCCCACTATTTGAGAGAGAGATGGCACACTCAGGAGTCAGGACTGGCACACAAGCAGAAAGGCCAATATTAATCTCCCACTGTTTTTTTTTAATTTTTTCAGGGAGAATTTAGAAACCAAATAAAAAAAAATAAATAGGCTTTCTATGGCCCACTATTTGAGAGAGAGATGGCACACTCAGGACTGGCACACAAGCCCAAAGGCCAATATTAATCTCCCACTGTTTTTTTTTTTTTCAGGGAGAATTTATAAACCCAATAAAAGAAAAATAAATAGGCTTTCTATGGCCCACTATTTGAGAGAGAGATGGCACACTCAGGAGTCAGGACTGGCACACAAGCAGAAAGGCCAATATTATTCTCCCACTGTTTTTTTTTTTTCAGGGAGAATTTAGAAACCAAATAAAAAAAAAAATAGGCTTTCTATGGCCCACTATTTGAGAGAGAGATGGCACATGCAGGAGTCAGGACTGGCACACAAGCAGAAAGGCCAATATTAATCTCCCACTGTTTTTTATTATATTTCAGGGAGAATTTAGAAACCAAATAAAAAATAAATAAATAGGCTTTCTATGGCCCACTATTTGAGAGAGAGATGGCACACTCAGGACTGGCACACAAGCCCAAAGGCCAATATTAATCTCACTTTTTTTTTTTCAGGGAGAATTTATAAACCCAATAAAAAATAAATAAATAGGCTTTCTATGGCCCACTATTTGAGAGAGAGATGGCACACTCAGGACTGGCACACAAGCCCAAAGGCCAATATTAATCTCCCACTGTTTTTTTTTTTCAGGGAGAATTTATAAACCCAATAAAAAAAAAATAGGCTTTCTATGGCCCACTATTAGAGAGAGAGATGGCACACTCAGGACTGGCAAACAAGCAGAAAGGCCAATAATAATCTCCCACTGTTTTTTTTTATTTTTTCAGGGAGAATGTAGAAACCAAATAAAAAAAAATAAATAGGCTTTCTATGGCCCACTATTTGAGAGAGAGATGGCACACTCAGGAGTCAGGACTGGCACACAAGCAGAAAGGCCAATATTAATCTCCCACTGTTTTTTTTTTTTTTTTTTCAGGGAGAATTTAGAAACCAAATAAAAAAAAATAGGCTTTCTATGGCCCACTATTTGAGAGAGAGATGGCACACTCAGGACTGGCACATAAGCCCAAAGGCCAATATTAATCTCCCACTGATTTTTTTTTCAGGGAGAATTTATAAACCCAATAAAAAAAAAATAAATAGACTTTCTATGGCCCACTATTTGAGAGAGAGATGGCACACTCAGGAGTCAGGACTGGCACACAAGCAGAAAGGCCAATATTCATCTCCCACTGTTTTTTTTTAATTTTTTCAGAAAGAATGTAGAAACCAAATAAAAATAAAATAAATAGGCTTTCTATGGCCCACTATTTGAGAGAGAGATGGCACACTCAGGAGTCAGGACTGGCACGCAAGCAGAAAGGCCAATATTAATCTCCCACTGTTTTTTTTTATTTTTTTCCGGGAGAATTTAGAAACCAAATAAAAAAAAATAGGCTTTCTATGGCCCACTATTTGAGAGAGAGATGGCACACTCAGGAGTCAGGACTGGCACACAAGCAGAAAGGCCAATATTATTCTCCCACTGTTTTTTTTTTTTTTCAGAGAGAATTTAGAAACCAAATAAAAAAAAAAATAGGCTTTCTATGGCCCACTATTTGAGAGAGAGATGGCACATTCAGGAGTCAGGACTGGCACACAAGCAGAAAGGCCAATATTAATCTCCCACTATTTTTTATTATATTTCAGGGAGAATTTAGAAACCAAATAAAAAATAAATAAATAGGCTTTCTATGGCCCACTATTTGAGAGAGAGATGGCACACTCAGGACTGGCACACAAGCCCAAAGGCCGATATTAATCTCCCACTTTTTTTTTTTCAGGGAGAATTTATAAACCCAATAAAGAAAAATAAATAGGCTTTCTATGGCCCACTATTTGAGAGAGATGGCACACTCAGGACTGGCAAACAAGCAGAAAGGCCAATAATAATCTCCCACTGTTTTTTTTTATCTTTTCAGGGAGAATGTAGAAACCAAATAAAAAAAAATAAATAGGCTTTCTATGACCCACTATTTGAGAGAGAGATGGCACACTCAGGAGTCAGGACTGGCACACAAGCAGAAAGGCCAATATTAATCTCCCACTGTTTTTTTTTATTTTTTCAGGAAGAATGTAGAAACCAAATAAAAAATAAATAAATAGGCTTTCTATGGCCCACTATTTGAGAGAGAGATGGCACACTCAGGAGTCAGGACTGGCACACAAGCAGAAAGGCCAATATTAATCTCCCACTGTTTTTTTTTTATTTTTTCAGGGAAAATTTAGAAACCAAATAAAAAAAAAATAAATAGGCTGTTAAGGACTGGCGGAACGCACCAAGTACAAGATGAAATGGAACTAGGTGCGTTCGCAGTCCGAGGTCCACCGTGCAGGTAAAAACTCTGCTGCTAGTAAGACGGACTATATGGCGGTACTATAAGTATACACGCACGAGTTAACTTCACCCTGCGTGAAGGAAGCGATCCTGTTGCATCACAGGACCGCGGTACCGCACATAGAGCGCGAGCAAGAAGTCAGCGAATTCAACCCCAACTAGGATTGAAATCCGATTAGACACTTGCTGGCACAACACCGCAACTGGGTGTGTAAGGAACCTAAATAATAATATAAAGGCACAAGAGTGCGTGCGGTGCCGCACTGACGGACGCCACTAACCACCCAAGCTTGGGTCAGGAAAGCGCAGAGCAAGCGTACGGCTCCGTACAGGCGGACACAGCAATTGGTAGCTGTAATGTGTGTTACGTGCTGTTGGATAAGCCGGGCGCTGGATAGCAAACATACACCTTCCGCGAACAATCATTCAATAGGGAGGGTTATTTAAAGAGCGACTTTCACTCACAACACAAATACATATTTACAAGACAATACTAGCGCATGGCCGTGCGGTCATGCGCAGTTTATATAGCTGCAGCACAGGAAACAGCTACAGAAGTTTTGCCCTTTCAGGACCTGCCAAAATGACCAATGGGATGTGCTGCAGTACCTGAGCATGTGACCCTCGATCTCCAACGGGAGATTCTGCCCTGGGCATGCTCAGACAGAGAAAAGCAGGACTTAGATCCAGAAACGTCCACTCGCCGCTGCCCAGCACTGGCTTCAATGGCAGAAGCAGGAAAAGCAGCAGTAACTCTTCGCACAGAGTCAGACTGAGCGAGACGCTGGGATCTACGTCCCTGCTGAGCAGACTCCACTGCGGCTGGAGAAGAATGGGAGACCGCAGCGGAGACGGATCGAGATTTCCCCTGTGCAGCAGAGGAAACTCGACTCCCAACATTACCCCCCCTCCTAGGGCCCCCCCTCCTTGGGCCTCGCTACGTTCGAAGGCAGCAATGAGCTGCGGTGCCCGAATGTGCTCAACAGGCTCCCAGGACCTGCCCTCGGGGCCATAACCCTTCCAGTCTACCAAATAAAATTTTTTGCCACGTACCACCTTGAACCCCAAAATAGCGTTCACCTCATAATTAGTGTTGAGCGATACCTTCCGATATCGGAAAGTATCGGTATCGGTTTGGATCGGCCGATATTCAAAAAATATCGGATATCGCCGATACCGATACCCGATCCCAATGCAAGTCAATGGGACCAAAATATCGGAATTAAAATAAACCCTTTCTTTCCTTGTAGGTTCATTCTACCTGAAGGAAAACAACTAAGAATAATGTAGGATGTATGGGGGAGGTGGCGGAGACATTAAAGGCAATGAGGATTAGTCCAATCAAATAGAATAGCATGTTTTTTTTTTTTTTTTAAAGACGTTCGGATTGAAAAAGATATTGAGTATGTAAATTTTTTTTATTTTGTCAGATATTGATGTTTCACTATTCCACGCCCTTCCCCTTCTTTTTTTTCTTTTTTTTTTTTCTTTTCCCACACTTTCATCTTCATCATCATCAGCATCCTTGACATCAACTTCTTCACCTTATTCATCTTCTTCTTCATCTTCTACCTATTTTTTTTTTTTATTACATTCTTCATATTCATTTTCTTCAACTATTATTATTCTTCCTATTCTACATATTCTTTTTATTCCACTGTTATTATTCTTCCTATTCTACTTCTTCATCATATTCTCATTTGTGACAGGCATTCCCGTAGTTGTTATCTATAAAAGTTGGAAGATTACACCTTCCGTTCTGCCAGTCACAAAAGTTACATTTGTCCGCGTTCAGTTTGGCCTGCAGCATCAGGCTTTATCCAGGGGCACCACGAGGAGGAACGGACTCACCCCCATACACTGCTTAGTCTTCTTCTGCATATAATTTAGATAATATCTTTTGCTCTGATATTAAGTCTTATGCTTAATGTTCTTCTGCTCTTTGTTCTGCAGCCTCTTGTTCTTCTGCTTCTCGGTCTTCCATGTTGTCGTCTCCAGGGTCTTCGTCTCCAGTGTCGTCATCTCCGCCGTCGTCGTCTCAGCCGTCGTCGTCTCCGCCGTCGTCGTCGTCATCGGGGAGGTCTTCCGGGTCGTCGTCATCGGGGTGGTCTTCCGGGTTGTCGACGTTAGGGTCTTCAACTTGGAAATGTAGCAGAAGGTACAAGAAGGCTGAGAAAATGCCAAGAACCAGCTGATGGAACTGGAACTCGGATGGCTACCCGAAGGTTCAAGAGCCTATGGAACTACCGAGGACCAGCTGACGTTACTGGAACCCGGTTACTAAGCAGGAGGTACCCGTGCTAAAAAGCACTACCAAGGACCGCCTGACGTTGGCGGAACTCGGATACCCAGAAGGAGGCACCTAAGCCAAAGGCTCTGCCCGGAACCAGATGACGTTACTGGAACCAGGATGGGGAGCAGAAGGTACAAGAGCAAAAGACACTGCCGAGAACCAGCTGACGGTACTGGAACCCGGATGGGTAGCCGAATGTCCAAGAGCCAATGGAACTACCAAGGACCAGCTGACGTTACTGGAACCCGGTTACTAAGCAGGAGGTACCCGTGCCTGAAAGCACTACCAAGGACCACCTGACATTGGTGGAACTTGGATACCCAGAAGGAGGCACCTAAGCCAAAGGCTCTGCCCGGAACCAGCTGACGGTACTGGAACCAGGATGGGGAGCAGAAGGTACAAGAGCAAAAGACACTGCCGAGAACCAGCTGACGGTGCTGGAACCAGGTGGTGGACCCCAAGGCCCACAGGAGAGGAGAGAACAGCTAGGCCGCGAGGCAGCCGCAGTTACCGAACCCCAACAGTCCTACAGGGGGAGCTGGGCCTACTGGCACTACAGAACCAGCCTTGACTACCAGTTCACGCAGCCCACATAGGAAGCTCCTAAACTGGAGGCACCCTGGAGTTGGCTAACTCGACCGCCCCACGACGGGGCAAGCATAGGCGTCTCAGTGAAGTTGACACAACCCGGAAACAGCTGACGGTGCTGAAACCAGGCTTGGCACGAGGGAGTACCTGTGACAAGAACACTGCCGAGAACCAGCTGGCGGTGCTGGAACCCGGATGCGTTGCCCCAGTGTGCAAGAGCCAATGGCACGACCGAGGACCAGCTGACGGTGCTGGAACCCGGTTACTAAGCTGTAGGTGCCCGCGCTTAAAAGCACTACCAAGGACCGCCTGGCGTTGGCGGAACTCGGATACCCAGGAGGAGGCACCTAAGCCAAAGGCTCGGCCCGGAACCAGCTGACGGTGCTGGAACCAGGTGGTGGACCCCAAGGCCCACAGGAGAGGAGAGAACAGCTAGGCCGCGAGGCAGCCGCAGTTACCGAACCCCAACAGTCCTACAGGGGGAGCTGGGCCTACTGGCACTACAGAACCAGCCTTGACTACCAGTTCACGCAGCCCACATAGGAAGCTCCTAAACTGGAGGCACCCTGGAGTTGGCTAACTCGACCGCCCCACGACGGGGCAAGCATAGGCGTCTCAGTGAAGTTGACACAACCCGGAAACAGCTGACGGTGCTGAAACCAGGCTTGGCACGAGGGAGTACCTGTGACAAGAACACTGCCGAGAACCAGCTGGCGGTGCTGGAACCCGGATGCGTTGCCCCAGTGTGCAAGAGCCAATGGCACGACCGAGGACCAGCTGACGGTGCTGGAACCCGGTTGCTAAGCTGTAGGTGCCCGCGCTTAAAAGCACTACCAAGGACCGCCTGGCGTTGGCGGAACTCGGATACCCAGGAGGAGGCACCTAAGCCAAAGGCTCGGCCCGGAACCAGCTGACGGTGCTGGAACCAGGTGGTGGACCCCAAGGCCCACAGGAGAGGAGAGAACAGCTAGGCCGCGAGGCAGCCGCAGTTACCGAACCCCAACAGTCCTACAGGGGGAGCTGGGCCTACTGGCACTACAGAACCAGCCTTGACTACCAGTTCACGCAGCCCACATAGGAAGCTCCTAAACTGGAGGCACCCTGGAGTTGGCTAACTCGACCGCCCCACGACGGGGCAAGCATAGGCGTCTCAGTGAAGTTGACACAACCCGGAAACAGCTGACGGTGCTGAAACCAGGCTTGGCACGAGGGAGTACCTGTGACAAGAACACTGCCGAGAACCAGCTGGCGGTGCTGGAACCCGGATGCGTTGCCCCAGTGTGCAAGAGCCAATGGCACGACCGAGGACCAGCTGACGGTGCTGGAACCCGGTTGCTAAGCTGTAGGTGCCCGCGCTTAAAAGCACTACCAAGGACCGCCTGGCGTTGGCGGAACTCGGATACCCAGGAGGAGGCACCTAAGCCAAAGGCTCGGCCCGGAACCAGCTGACGGTGCTGGAACCAGGTGGTGGACCCCAAGGCCCACAGGAGAGGAGAGAACAGCTAGGCCGCGAGGCAGCCGCAGTTACCGAACCCCAACAGTCCTACAGGGGGAGCTGGGCCTACTGGCACTACAGAACCAGCCTTGACTACCAGTTCACGCAGCCCACATAGGAAGCTCCTAAACTGGAGGCACCCTGGAGTTGGCTAACTCGACCGCCCCACGACGGGGCAAGCATAGGCGTCTCAGTGAAGTTGACACAACCCGGAAACAGCTGACGGTGCTGAAACCAGGCTTGGCACGAGGGAGTACCTGTGACAAGAACACTGCCGAGAACCAGCTGGCGGTGCTGGAACCCGGATGCGTTGCCCCAGTGTGCAAGAGCCAATGGCACGACCGAGGACCAGCTGACGGTGCTGGAACCCGGTTACTAAGCTGTAGGTGCCCGCGCTTAAAAGCACTACCAAGGACCGCCTGGCGTTGGCGGAACTCGGATACCCAGGAGGAGGCACCTAAGCCAAAGGCTCGGCCCGGAACCAGCTGACGGTGCTGGAACCAGGTGGTGGACCACAAGGCCCACAGGAGAGGAGAGAACAGCTAGGCCGCGAGGCAGCCGCAGTTACCGAACCCCAACAGTCCTACAGGGGGAGCTGGGCCTACTGGCACTACAGAACCAGCCTTGACTACCAGTTCACGCAGCCCACATAGGAAGCTCCTAAACTGGAGGCACCCTGGAGTTGGCTAACTCGACCGCCCCACGACGGGGCAAGCATAGGCGTCTCAGTGAAGTTGACACAACCCGGAAACAGCTGACGGTGCTGAAACCAGGCTTGGCACGAGGGAGTACCTGTGACAAGAACACTGCCGAGAACCAGCTGGCGGTGCTGGAACCCGGATGCGTTGCCCCAGTGTGCAAGAGCCAATGGCACGACCGAGGACCAGCTGACGGTGCTGGAACCCGGTTACTAAGCTGTAGGTGCCCGCGCTTAAAAGCACTACCAAGGACCGCCTGGCGTTGGCGGAACTCGGATACCCAGGAGGAGGCACCTAAGCCAAAGGCTCGGCCCGGAACCAGCTGACGGTGCTGGAACCAGGTGGTGGACCCCAAGGCCCACAGGAGAGGAGAGAACAGCTAGGCCGCGAGGCAGCCGCAGTTACCGAACCCCAACAGTCCTACAGGGGGAGCTGGGCCTACTGGCACTACAGAACCAGCCTTGACTACCAGTTCACGCAGCCCACATAGGAAGCTCCTAAACTGGAGGCACCCTGGAGTTGGCTAACTCGACCGCCCCACGACGGGGCAAGCATAGGCGTCTCAGTGAAGTTGACACAACCCGGAAACAGCTGACGGTGCTGAAACCAGGCTTGGCACGAGGGAGTACCTGTGACAAGAACACTGCCGAGAACCAGCTGGCGGTGCTGGAACCCGGATGCGTTGCCTTGCCTATTAAAGATTGTCTTCCTAGAGCCCCAACTAGCGGTGTTGGAGCAAAGGGTAAGCAGGGGGAGATGAGTGTAGGCCGAAGCCTGCACTGGAGGCAGCTTTGTGTCTGCGTTGCGTTTGCAGGACACTTTGCCGGCTACACACTGGGGGAACAGCTGGCGTTGCTGAACCCCACTAACACAATGGCGTGTGTTTTTATCTGTGCAGCTAGCACTTGCGGGCAAAAACTAGCGATGTTAGAGCCCGTGTTGAAGCAGGAGGAGGAGGAGAGGAGCAGAGTGTAGGCCGAAGCCTAGTTGAACCAATTTCAAAGGAAACCTTTAACCCCCCCCTCAGGTGTTACAAAGTACAAGAGACACACCTTGTGCAGTATTAATGCTGCACAAGTGAAAGGTTGCTCTATTAATTTGTCTACTTGCACACGCTGAATGAAAGACATACACAATTTACCCCATTCTACAGTCAAACTGTAGTGGATGCGTGACTTGGTTTTTTGATGAGACGCAGCACAGGTGTCCAAAATAACGCCTTGGTGCTTGGCGCAGCTTCCTGAGCGTTGTTATTTGCTGTACAGGAGTCTGCGCTCTTGTGTTATCCCTTGGCAATGCCCTGTTAGCGCTGCCCATCTTATGACCTCATTTCATGTTGGCCGGTGCGGTTAACGATGGCCATAAATCCCAGACCCACAGTGTCTTTTCATAAAGCCACACTGCGGTGCTGGGATTCGTGGCCTTGAGCAGTAAATATTTTGGCCGCTCACACACGTCCTTACACCTGCTTCAGACTGGGCGGCCTCTGCTGATCCCTTCTCGCATGCCGCGGCCATGAGGCTGCACAGTCTGAAGAAGGCGGAAGGAGATGAGTTAAGACAGGCGAAGATATGCACTGCTCGTGCCCATCAATCACACCCTCGCAGTCAAAATAATTAAGACAACGAGGAGCATTTTATTCAGGCAGGGCGGACGAACAGGCGCAAGTAGCCAACCAATGATGTCAGAAGACGGGAAGCGCTACCAAGGGGGGTGCTGCGTATCATTAGAAAGGAAAGTCACACCTCAGGGACAGTGGAATGGTCTCAAAGAGACACATTTTGTACGTGTTGAGTTCCACGTGGGCAAGGAGAAAACATCAGCCACCTTGTACAAATGCAGCAGTACTGCTGTACAAGGTGGCTGTTATACATAGAAACACCTGGGGGTGGGGGCCAGGCTCCCTTCAATTTCAGTTCATGTGCCTGCGTGGCGTTTGCAGGTCACGTTGCAAGCTGCACAGCAGGGGAACAGCTGGCGGTGCTGAACCCCACTAACACATTGGCTGGTGTTTTTCTCTGTGCAGCTAGCATGTCCGGGCAGAAACTGGCGTTGTTTGAGCCCAGGGTCAGCAGGAGGAGGAGAGGAGCAAAGTGTAGGCCGAAGCCTGCACTGGTGGCAGCTTTTGTTCTGTTGTGCCAGCGTGGCTTGTGCTGGACACGTTGCCGACTACACAGCAGGGGAACAGCTGGCGGTGCTGAACCCCACTAACACATTGGCTGGTGTTTTTCTCTGTGCAGCTAGCATTTCCGGGCAAAAACTAGCGGTGTTTGAGCCCAGGGTCAGCAGGAGGAGTAGAGGAGCAGAGTGTAGGCCGAAGCCTAGTTGAACCAATTTCAAAGGTTACCTTTAACCCCCCCCTCAGGTGTTGCAAGGTACAAGAGCCACACCTTGAACAGCATTAATGATGCACAAGTCAAAGGTTGCTCTATTTAATTTTGCTCCTTGCACACGCTGAATTAAACACGTACACTATTTAGCCCATTATACTGTCAAACAGTAGTGGAGGCGTGACTACTAGTCTTTTTAAGGAGACGCAGCACAGGTGTACAAATTTACACCTAGGTGCTGTGCGCAGATTCCTTACCGTTGTTATTTGCAGTACAGGAAACTGCGCTCTTGTGTTATCCCTTGGCAATACCCTGTTAGTGCAGGCCGTCTCATGACCTCATTTCATGTTGGCCGGTGCGGTTAACGATGGCCATAAATCCCAGACCCACAGTGGCTTTTCCTAAAGTCACACTGCGGTGCTGGGATTCGTGGCCTTGTGCAGTAAATATGTTCGCCGCTCACACATGTCCTTACACCTGCTTCAGACTGGGCGGCCTCAGCTGATCCCTTATCGCATGCCGCGGCCATGAGGCCGCACAGTCAGAAGAAGGCGGAAGGAGGGGAGTGAAAACAGGGGAACATATGCACTGCTCGTGCCCATCAATCACACCCTCGCAGTCAAAATATATGAGACAACGGGGGGCGTTGTGTCGGGCAGGGGGGACGCACAGGCACAGCCAGCCAACCAATGATGTCAGGAGACGGGCAGCGCTAACAATGGGGGTGCTGCGTGTCATTAAAAAGGAAAGTCACACCTCAGGGACATTGTAATGGTCTGTAATGAGACACATTTTGTACTTGTTGAGTTCCACGTGTGCAAGGAGAAAAAGTCAGCCACCTTGTACAAATGCAGCAGTACTGCTGTACAAGGTGGCTGTTATACATAGAAACACCTGGGGGGGTGGGGGGCAGGCTCCCTTCAATTTCAGTTCATGTGCCTGCGTGGCGTTTGCAGGTCACGTTGCAAGCTACACAGCAGGGGAACAGCTGGCGTTGCTGAACCCCACTGACACATTGACTGGTGTTTTTCTCTGTGCAGATTGCATGTCCGGGCAAAAACTAGCGGTGTTAGAGCCCAGGGTCAGCAGGAGGAGGAGGAGAGGAGCAAAGTGTAGGACGAAGCCTGCACTGGTGGCAGCTTTTGGTCGGTTGTGCCAGCGTGGCTTGTGCTGGACACGATGCCGGCTACACAGCGGGGGAACAGCAGGCGGTGCTGAACCCCACTAACACATTGGCTGGTGTTTTTCTCTGTGCAGCTAGCATGTCCGGGCAGAAACTGGCGTTGTTTGAGCCCAGGGTCAGCAGGAGGAGGAGAGGAGCAAAGTGTAGGCCGAAGCCTGCACTGGTGGCAGCTTTTGTTCTGTTGTGCCAGCGTGGCTTGTGCTGGACACGTTGCCGACTACACAGCAGGGGAACAGCTGGCGGTGCTGAACCCCACTAACACATTGGCTGGTGTTTTTCTCTGTGCAGCTAGCATTTCCGGGCAAAAACTAGCGGTGTTTGAGCCCAGGGTCAGCAGGAGGAGTAGAGGAGCAGAGTGTAGGCCGAAGCCTAGTTGAACCAATTTCAAAGGTTACCTTTAACCCCCCCCTCAGGTGTTGCAAGGTACAAGAGCCACACCTTGTGCAGCATTAATGCTGCACAAGTAAAAGGTTGCTCTATTTGTTTTGCTCCTTGCACACGCTGACTAAAACACGTACACTATTTAGCCCATTATACTGTCAAACAGTTGTGGAGGCGTGACTTGTCTTTTTAACGAGACGCAGCACAGGTGTCAAAATTTGCACCTAGGTACTGGGCGCAGATTCCTGAGCGTTGTTATTTGCTGTACAGGAGTCTGCGCTATTGTGATCCCTTGGCCATGCGTTGTGAGCGCTTCCTGTCTTCTGACCTCATTTCATGTCGGCCGTTGCGGTTAGCGATGGACATGAATCCCAGACCCACAGTGTGTTTTTAAAAAATCACACTGCGGTGCTGGGATTCGTGCCCTGGTGCACTAAATATGTTTGCCGCTCACACATGTCCTTACACCTGCTTCAGACTGGGCGGCCTCATCTGATCCCTTATCGCCTGCCGCGGCCATGAGGACACCCAGTCTGAAGAAGGCGGAAGGAGATGAGTGAACACAGGCAAACATATGCACTGCACATGCCCATCAATCACACCCTCGCTGTCCAAAAAAATAAGACACCGAGGGCCGTTGTTTCGAGCAGGGGAGATGCACAGGCGCAGCCAGCTAACCAATGATGTCAAAAGACGGGCAGCGCTAACAAGGGTGGTGCTGCGTGTCATTACAAAGGAAAGTCACACCTCAGGGACATTGTAATGGTCTCTAATGAGACACATTTTGTACGTGTTGAGTTCCACGTGGGCAAGGAGAAAAAGTCAGCCACCTTGTACAAATGCAGCAGTACTGCTGTACTAGGTGGCTGTTATACATAGAAACACCTGGGGGGGTGGGGCCAGGTTCCCTTTTAATTTCAGTTCCTGTGCCTGCATGGCGTTTGCAGGTCACGTTGCCGGCTACACAGCAGGGGAACAGCTGGCGTTGCTGAACCCCACTAACACATTGGCTGGTGTTTTTCTCTGTGCAGCTAGCACTTCCGGGCAAAAACTAGCGGTGTTTGAGCCCAGGGTCAGCAGGAGGAGGAGAGGAGCAGAGTGTAGGCCGAAGCCTGCACTGGTGGCAGCTTTTGTTCTGTTGTGCCAGCGTGGCTTGTGCTGGACACGTTGCCGACTACACAGCAGGGGAACAGCTGGCGGTGCTGAACCCCACTGACACATCACCTAGTGTTTTTTTCTGTGTAGACAACACTTCCAGGTGGCAACTGACAGTGTTGAAACCCAGGGAATCAAAGAGGAGCAGAGTGTAGGCCGAAGCCTGCAGTGGAGCAAGTTGAAAGGGAACCTTTAACCCCCCCCCCAGGCATTTGTTGCTGAAAGAGCCATCTTGTACAGCAGTAATACTGCACATGGAAAATGGTGGCTCCGAAAATTATGCTCCTTGCAAACGCTGAAGTACACACTCATATAATGTGTCCCCTCACACCGTCAAACCATCCCGGAAGTGGGACTTTCCTTTGTAATGTGACACAGCACAGCCGTCATTCCAACCCCCTTGGTGCCGGGCACCACCTCCTCAACGTTGTTTGGTTCTGTCACGGAGCCCGCACTGTAATGTTATCCCTTGGCCATGCACAGTTAGCGGTGCCCGTCTTCTGACATCATGTAGGTGTCAGGCTGGCAGTGCCTGTGCGTCCAAGCTGCCCGAGATCCAACCTTGCAGTGTCATCTAATGTAGTCCCACTGCGGGCCAGGGATCCATGGGCATGCGCAGTGCATATCATCGCCTCTCACTCACCTCCTTCCTGCTTCTTCAGACTGTGCGGCGTCACGGCCGTGGCATGCTATTAGGGATCAGCTGACGCCGCCTAGTCTGAAGAAGCGTGAAGAAGGGGAGTGAGAGGCTAGTATATGCACTGCGCATGGCCATGGATACCAGGCCCACTGTGGGATCACATTAGACGACACTGCGAGGTGTGATTTCGGGCAGCGTGGACGCACAGGCGCAGCCAGGACGACAACAAATGATGTCAGAGGACGGGCAGCGCAAACTGTGCATGGCCAAGGGATAACATAACAGCGCAGGGTCCATGACGGAATCAAACAACGCTAAGGAGGCAGCGCACGGTGCCAAGGGGGTAGCAATGACGGCTGTGCTGCGTCACATTACAAAGGAAAGTCCCACCTCCGGGACGGTTGGACGGTGTGAGGGGACACATTACATGAGTGTGTAGTTCAGCGTTTGCAAGGAGCATAATTTCAAGAGCGACCTTTCCCTTGTGCAGTATTAGTGCTGCACATGGTGGCTCTTTCAGTAACAAACGCCTAGGGGGGGGGGGGGGGACAGGTCCCCTTACATTTTAGTTGTGCCAGCGTGGCGGTCGCATGACACGTTGCCGGATACACAGCTGGGGATCAGCTGACGTTACTGAACAACAATAACAGAGGAGCGACTGTTGACTGTGCACACAGCACTTCCAGGCACCAACTGGCGGTGTTAGAGCCCAGGGACAGCAGGAGGAGCAGAGGAACAGAGTGTAGGCCGAAGCCTGATTGGAGCAAGTTGAAAGGAAACCTTTAACCCCCCCCCCAAGACGTTTGTAGCTGAAAGAGCCATGTTGTGCAGCACTAAGGATGCAAAAGGAAAAGGTTGCTCTTTTAATTATGCTCCTTGCAAACACCGAAGTAAACACTAAAAATGTGTCCCTTTATACCGTTAAACCGTTCCGGAGGTGCGAATTTCCTTCGTAATGGGACACAGCACAGCTGTCATTCCTATCCCCTTGATGCCGTGCGCTGCCTCCTCAGCGTTGTTTTAAGCTGCCACGGAGCCTGCGCTGTTCTGTTAGCCCTTGGCCATGCCCAATTAGCGCTGCCTGTCTTCTGACATAATTTGGTGTCAGGCTGTCAGTGCCTGTGCGTCCACGCTGCTCCAGATCCCACCTCGCAGTCTCATCTAACGTAATCCCACTGCGGGCCTTGGAACCATGGGCATGCACAGTGCATAACCTCGACTCTCACTCCCCTCCTTAACTCTTCTTCAGACTGTGCGGTGTCACGGCCGTGGCATGCTAGGGATCAGCTGACGGCGCACAGTCTAAAGAAGGCGGAGGGAAATGAGCGAGAGCCCGAGGGGAAGATATGCACTGCCCATGCCCATGGATCCCAGGCCCGCAGTGTGACTCAATCAGAAGACACTGCGAGGCGGGACCTCGGGCACCGCGGCCGCACAGGCGCAGCCAGCCTGACACCAAATTATGTCAGAAGACAGGCAGCGCAAATAGGGCATGCCCAAGGGATAACAGAACAGCGCAGGCTCCGTGACAGCTTAAAACAACGCTGAGGAGGCAGCGCATGGCACCAAGGGGGTAGGAATGACGGCTGTGCTGCGTCACATTACGAAGGAAAGTCCCAGCTCCGGGACGGTATAACGGTATCAGTGAACACATTTTATAAGTGTTAAGTTCTGCGTGTGCAAAGAGCTAAAAAAAAAGAGCTACCTTTTCCTTGTGCAGCATTACTGCTGCACAAGATGGCTCTTTCAGTAACAAACGACGGGGGGGGGGGGGGACAGGTTCCCTTACATTTAGGTTGTTGTGCCAGCGTGGCGGTCGCAGGACACATTGCCGGCTACACAGCTGGGGATCAGCTGACGTTACTGAAACCCAATAACACTGGGTCGTATGTTTTTACTGTGCAGCCTGCACTTCTGAGCCGCAACTGGCGGTGTTGGAGCCCAGGAATAGCAGTTCAGGTGGTAGAAAGATGAACACAGCAGGAGACCTGGATGACACCCAATTACTTAATCAGGCAGAGGAGTGGCAAATTCCTGCGAGATCCAGGCCTGGTTCATTTTCAGGAAAGTAAGCCGGTCAACGTTATCGGAGGATAGTCGCATGCGACGGTCTGTTAGTACACCACCTGCGGCACTAAAGACACGTTCCGATAAGACACTAGCCGCAGGGCAAGCCAGCACCTCCAATGCATACTGGCTTAGCTCTGGCCATGTATCCAGCTTAGAGACCCAAAACTTGAACGGGGAAGAGCCGTCTGGGAGTACAGTAAGAGGGCAAGCCATGTAGTCTGTCACCATCTGACGGAACCGTTGCCTCCTGCTGACTGGAGCCGCCGGTGATGGTGTAGACATTTGGGGCGGGCACACAAAAGTGTGCCAGAGTTGTGCCATACTGGGCTTGCCTTGGGCAGAGGCACTGCTTCTGCTCCCTCTTTGGGCAGAGCCTCCCCCACTGCCTCGACGCACTGAGCTGCTTTGTAAAGCACTAGCAGCACTCCTCTCAGTTGGACAGGAGAAGATGATGGAATTCACCAGTGTGTCGTGGTACTCCCGCAATTTACGCTCCCGGGTCAACGCAGGGATGAGGTTTTGGACGTTGTCCCGGTAGCGAGGATCGAGGAGGGTGAACACCCAATAATCAGGCATGTTGAGAATGTGGTCGATGCGGCGGTCGTTTCTCAGGCACTGCAGCATGAAATCCACCATGTGCTGCAGAGTGCCAACCGGCCCAGAAACGCTGTCCCCTGCTTGAGACATGATCTCTGCCCGCTCGTCATCACCCCACCCTCGCTGTACACACTGACCACTGGACAATTGTGTCGCTCCCTCCTCTGGACGGAGCTCTTCCTCCTCCATTGACTCCTCCTCATCCTCCTCACAAATTGGCCCCTGCGTACCCCTTTGTGAGGAACCACGTGGCGCTGACTCTCCAGAAGCTGATGGAAAAGGTGACTCCTCATCCTCCACCTCTTCCACCACATCATCCCTTAACCCTTGCAAAGTTTGCTGAAGCAGGCAGATAAGGGGGACAGTCATGCTGACTAGTGCATCATCTGCACTTGCCATCCGCGTGGAATAATCAAAAGGACGCAAAACCTGGCAGACGTCCTTCATAGTGGCCCACTCTGTGGTTGTGAAGTCTGATCGGCGCTGACTGCGACTTCTTTGCGCCTGATGCAGCTGGTACTCCATAACTGCTTGCTGCTGCTCACACAACCGCTCCAACATATGTAACGTGGAATTCCACCGGGTAGGTAGGTCACATATGATGCGGTGTTCCGGAAGGCGGAATCGGCGCTGCAGAGCAGCAATGCGGGATCTGGCCAAGCTGGAACGCCGCAAGTGAGCACACTCTAGGCGGACCTTGTGCAGCAGGGCATCAAGATCCGGATAGTCCCTCAGAAAACTCTGCACAACCAAATTGAGCACATGTGCCAGACATGGGATGTGAGTGAGGTTGCCAAGGGCCAAAGCTGCCACCAGATTTCGGCCATTGTCACACACTACCATGCCTGGCTGGAGATTCGCTGGCAGTAACCACACATCGCTCTCCTGCTTTATGGCATTCCAGAGCTCCTGCGCTGTGTGGCTTCGATGCCCCAATGAAACTAGTTTCAAGACGGCCTGCTGACGTTTGGCCACGGCTGTGCTCATGTCGGTCATAGGTAAACGTTCACGGGTCCATGTGGGGGTGGACTGTGACGGATCCTGCAGAGAGGAATCAGAGGAACTGGTGTAAGAGGAGGAGTCGATGCGTACAGACTGGATTCCTGCAATCCTTGGAGTGGGCAGGACACGTCCTGCGCCACTCGCACGATCTGTACCTGGCTCAACAACATTAACCCAATGGGCAGTGAGGGAAACATATCGCCCCTGTCCATGCTGACTGGTCCACGCATCGGTGGTGAGGTGGACCTTGCTACTGACGGCGTTCAGTAGCGCATGTTTTATGTTTGCCTCAACATGCCTGTGCAGGGCAGGGACAGCCTGCCTGCTGAAGTAAAAGCGGCTGGGCACCTTGTACTGTGGGACTGCCAATGCCATCAAGTCACGGAAGCTGTCAGTCTCCACCAGCCTGAACGAGAGCATTTCCAGGGACAACAGTTTGGCAATGCCTGCATTCAGAGCCTGTGCTCGGGGGTGGTTGGCCGAGAATGCCCGCCTTTTCTCCCATGCCTGTACTACCGATGGCTGTAGAGTAGACTGGGAGTGTGAGGATGACTGGGAAGGTGGTGCTGTGGGTGGAATTACACAAGGTCTCTGGGAGGAAGCCAAACCAGCTGTGCGTGAGCTGGAGGAAGAGGCAACACGAGCTGAAGAGGTGGTAGCTGCCGCTGTTGGTTGGCCTACATCTTCAGTGTGTTTCTGTAACTCCACCGCGTGCCTGGTCCGCACATGTTTCCACATATTTGTGGTATTGAGGTTGCTGACATTTTTCCCTCTTTTTACTTTATGATGACACAGCTTGCATTTGACAAAACAAATGTCATCTGCAACTGTGTCAAAAAAGGACCAGGCACTGCAAGTCTTGGGAGCGCCCTTTTTGGCTTTGGAAAGAGACAGGCTCCTAACGGGTGCCAAAGTGGAGGCTACAGGCTCCGCAGTCTTCCCCCTCCCTCTCCCTCTTTGGCCCGTAAGAGGAAGCTCTTCCTCTGAGCTGCTCCCACCACCTTCCTGTTCCTCACGCCACGATGGGTCAAGGACCTCATCATCTCCACTACCCTCTGCCACCAACTGCTCCTCCTGGGTAGTCTCAGCAGCACAGTACGCACGAGAAAGCGGCACCTGAGTTTCATCATCAGATGCGTACTGCGCTGTGGTCACCGGAGGCACTGGCCCACCTGCCTCTTCAGAGTCAGAGAGAAAAAGGTGTTGGGCATCACTGCACACTGCCTCTTCTTCCATTTCTCCAATGCTGCTTGGCTGGCCCCCTGTTTCCAAGCCAAGAGATTCAGAGAACAGAAGTAGAGACGGCTCCTGTCCTGGGCTCTCTGACTGCCTGGCCAATTTGGCAGGTGGTGAAGAGACAGATGGCTGCTCTCCAGTGCTCTGTGCCTGAGAGGATGTGGCACTAACTGAAGTCGATGCCGAGGCGTTAGCTGCCATCCACCCGACAACGGCTTCAATTTGGTCTTCACGCAGCAGCGGTGCACGGCGCTCTCCGACAAAGCTGCGCATGAAGGACTGTTCCCTGCTGAAACTGAGTGACGACGAGTCACCGGCGCCCGCAGCAGGCACAGAATCACCACGTCCTCTCCCTGCTCCTCTCCCTGCTCCGCGCCCACGCCCACGTGCCTTACTCCCTGCCCTCTTCATCTTGGTTGACAGATAAAGATAAGCAGAAAAGTACTAAGGCCTTAGTGTGCTTATTCCTGTAATGCTCCTCCTAACAGGTGTAAGAAACACTAATGTTGTAAATTGTGGACTAAACTTTATTATTTTTCAAATGTGGCCTACACAAGTGTAAGTTGTGTTTGGTGAACTTAACCTTTTTTTGGTGCAGATCGGGCTACAGAGCTAGTTTAAATCACACGGAGACCGTGCAGACAGCCGTAAACGGCGCTGCAAGGCCAAGAAACCCTCCTCTAGGTTATCCTATATAGTGTTTTTCCACTATTTAGCTGGATACAAGTGGAAAGACACTAATAGGAATTTTTTTTTTCAAATTTTAAACTGGCTGCACTATTTGAAAAAAAGGAAATTGTTTTTCAAGGTATGAGGCAGTAACGCACCCTGAGCTGAATCCAACCGGCTATGGCTGCACACAGACTACAGGGCGAGCTGCGCTCACACAGAGACCGTGCAGACAGCCGTAAACGGCGCTGCAAGGCCCCCAAAAAAACCTCTAGGTTATCCTATGTAGTGTTTTTCCACAATTGAGCTGGAGACTGGTGGAAAGACACTAATAGGAATTTTTTTTTTTTTCAAATTTTAAACAGGCTGCACTATTTGAAAAAAAGGAAAATTTTTCTCAAGGTATGAGCCAGTAACGAACCCTGAGCTGAATCCAACCGGCTATGGCTGCACACAGACTACAGGGCGAGCTGGGCTCACACGGAGACCGTGCAGACAGCCGTAAACGGCGCTGCAAGGCCAAAAAACCCTCCTCTAGGTTATCCTATATAGTGTTTTTCCACTATTTAGCTGGATACGAGTGGAAAGACACTAATAGGAATTTTTTTTTTCAAATTTTAAACAGGCTGCACTATTTGAAAAAAAGGAAAATTTTTCTCAAGGTATGAGCCAGTAACGATCCCTGAGCTGAATCCAACCGGCTATGGCTGCACACAGACTACAGGGCGAGCTGGGCTCACACGGAGACCGTGCAGACAGCCGTAAACGGCGCTGCAAGGCCCAAAAACCCCCCTCTAGGTTATCCTATGTAGTGTTTTTCCACAATAGAGCTGGAGACTGGTGGAAAAACACTAATAGGAAATTTGAGAAAAAATGTGCAGCAGGCTGCACTAAGAGCAAAAAAGAACAACTGTGTGAGGCAGTGTGAACCCCCCCTGAGCTGAATACAACCGGGTATATGGCTGCACACAGACTACAGAGTGAGCTGCACACACACACACACACACACAGAGACCTTGCAGAACGCTGTTAAAACAGCGCTGCAAGGCAAGAGCAAGGTGAACAGTGAAGAACACACAGCGTTTTGCTAAATTAGCCTTTGGAAAGGAAAATAAAGCAATTAGCTAGCTCAACTGGCCCTCAGTTAGAACACAGCGTCCTGTCCCTAACTGAAATCACAGCAGAGTGAGCGCAAAATGGCGGCAGCGCTTTTTTATAGTGCAGAGTGACATCATTTCAGCAGCCAATCCAAGCCTTGCCAGTACTTACATGCCCACCATGCTAAACAGGATGTGCCCACACTTTCATTCATTCCTCATTGGCTGCTGCGTTCAATTTGAATTCTGGGAACTTCCGATTCCGGTATCCGATACGCGGGAAGTATCGGAATTCAGTATCGGAATTCCGATACCGCAAATATCGGCCGATACCCGATACTTGCGGTATCGGAATGCTCAACACTACTCATAATCGTCCGTAGACGAACCCGATGTCCCAGCAGATGACTCGGAAAACCAGGACATATACACGGGTTTCAAGAGGGACACATGAAAGGTGTCGGTGATACCCAGGCGTGGCGGAAGGGCCAGACGTTAGACCACAGGATTAACCTGTTTGAGGACCTTGAAGGGACCCAAGTAGCGAGGTGCAAACTTAGTGGACTCTACATGCAGCCTGATGTTACGGGCGGAGAGCCACACTAAATCGCCAGGAGCAAAGGTCGGGGCAGGGCGCCGATGTGCATCGGCGGAGAACCTCATTCTCTCCTTCGAGGCCCGAATGGCATCCTGAGTGCGGTCCCAAATGTCCCGTGCCTCCACTGCCCAGTCTGCCACCCTGGATTCAGCAGAGGACACGGGCATAGGCACAGGAACCCGCGGATGCTGGCCGTAATTAAGGAGGAAAGGAGTCTGACCGGTGGAGTCAGCTACAGCGTTATTAAGGGCGAACTCTGCCCATGGCAATAAAGATGCCCAGTCTGGCAGAAACAAAATGTCGCAGATATGTGACCAGAGTCTGATTGGCCCTCTCCACCAACCCATTCGTCTCGGGATGATATGTGGAAGAGAGATTTAACTCAATGCTGAGAAGACGACAAAGCTCTCTCCAAAACCGAGACGCAAACTGGGGACCCCGGTCACTGACAATTTTGTCTGGCATGCCGTGTAGGCGGAAGACGTGTCTTATGAACAACGCTGCCAAGGCCCGTGCAGAAGGTAACCGTGGGAGCGGCACCAAATGCACAATTTTCGAGAAATGATCGGTAACGACCCAAATGACGGTACAGCCGCGAGACTTGGGCAAACCCACCACAAAGTCCATCCCGACCATCTCCCAGGGCCTGTCTGCGACCGGCAAGGGATATAGTAACCCAGACGGCCGTTGTGGAGGAGATTTTTTTTTGGCGCATGAGACACACGCCAGAACGTAATCTCTGACATCTCGGAGCATATGCGGCCACCAGTACGTCCTCGCCAGCAGCTCAGATGTCCTTTTTGTCCCAAAGTGTCCACCCACCCTGGAGGAATGAGCCCAAGAGAGAACCTCCGGTCGCAAATATATGGGCACAAAAGTCTTGCCCGGAGGCACAGACTCAAGCGACATCGGAGCCACGGTTCTCAAGCTCTCAGAAGGAACAATAAGCCGAGGCTCTCCTTCCTCCTCCTCAGATGACACAACAGAGCGAGAAAGAGCATCAGCTCGAATGTTCTTCTCCCTAGCGAGATAATGGAGGGTGAAGTGGAATCGGGAGAAGAATAAGGACCATCTGGCTTGGCGAGAATTTAGCCGCTGGGCTGTTTGCAAATATAGCAAATTTTTGTGGTCAGTAAAAACTTGAAAGGGAAAACTAGCCCCCTCCAAGAGATGTCTCCACTCTGAGAAAGCCAATTTCATCGCTAGCAACTCCCTGTCCCCGATGGAATAATTCCTCTCCGCTGGTGTGAAGGTCTTGGAGAAGAAGAAGCACGGATGCTTCCGACCTTGAGCATCCTTTTGGAAGAGGACTGCTCCAGCACCAACGGAAGAGGCATCCACCTCCATTATAAACGGCGTATCGACATCGGGACGATGTAGGATGGGAGCGCTAGCAAAATGAGACTTAGTAGAAGAAAAGGCCCTTGAGACCTCTTCAGACCACACTTTGGGATTTGCTCCCTTCTTGGTGAGGGCTACCAAGGGAGCTACCAAAGTTGAGAAATGGGGAATGAACTGGCGATAATAATTAATGAACCCCATAAAGCGCTGCACCGCTTTAAGAGAATGGGGCTCTTGCCAGTCCATCACAGCCTGTAGTTTGGCAGGATCCATAGCCAATCCCTGGGCGGAGATGATATAGCCCAGGAAAGGTAAGGACTCCTGCTCAAACACACACTTCTCCAACTTCGCATAAAGAGAGTTTGCCCGTAGGAGGTCGAAGACTCTGCCAACATCTCTCCGGTGGGAGTCAATATCTGGAGAAAAGATGAGAATATCATCCAGATAGACTACAACCGAGGTGGAAAGCATATCCCGGAAGATGTCGTTGACAAAGTCTTGGAAAACGGCAGGTGCGTTACAGAGCCCGAAGGGCATCACCAGATACTCATAGTGCCCATCTCTGGTGTTAAATGCCGTTTTCCATTCGTCCCCCTCACGGATGCGAATCAGGTTATAAGCACCCCGCAGATCTAGTTTAGTAAACACTCTAGCTCCCCGAAGCCTATCGAAAAGCTCAGATATCAAAGGCAAAGGGTACTTGTTCTTAACTGTGATAGCATTAAGACCCCTGTAGTCTATGCATGGACGTAGTTCTCCATTCTTCTTTTGCACGAAAAAGAACCCTGCCCCAGCAGGTGACACTGACTTCCTGATGAACCCTCTTGCCAGATTCTCTTGAATGTACTGAGACATTGCCTCCATTTCCGGGAGAGATAATGGATAGACTCGACTGCGGGGAGGCTTAGCACCAGGCAAGAGGTCAATAGGACAGTCATAGGGGCGATGGGGTGGAAGGGTCTCCGCTGCCTTTTTGGAGAACACGTCTGCATAAGACCAATATTGCTTGGGGAGAGAGGAAAGATCTGCGGGTACCTCTGTAGTAGCAACCTGAACGCACTCTCGATGACACCTGTTCCCACAAGATTCACTCCATCCCAGAATTCTGCCTGAGGACCACTCGATGTGAGGAGAGTGGTACCGTAACCAAGGTATCCCCAAGAGAACCTCATCAATTCCCTCAGGAATGACGAGTAGAGATATAATCTCCTGATGAGATGGTGACATGGACAGAGTAAAAGGGATAGTTTGATGTGTAATCTGTGTGGGCAGTGTCGACCCATTCACCACTCGTACCGTTACTGGTTGAGATAGCATGACCAGAGGAATTGCGTGTCGTTGGGCGAAGGCTGAAGACATAAAATTGCCCTCCGCCCCAGAATCCACGCAGAGTTCTACCGAGTGAGAGGATGAGCCCAATGTTATTGTCCCCTTAAAGGACAATTTGGAGGCAAACGTCGCCGTGTCTAGTGCACCTCCACCAGCTACCACTAGACGCTGACGTTTCCTCGACCGCTGGAGGCAAGATGTCCTGACTGTTGGCAAAGATGACAAATCTGGAGTGCACGAGCGGTCCGGGACTTAGATCCCACTCGTGACTCTACCACAGGCTCATGGGGCTCAGGAGCCTGGTCTGGAGATTCCAAAGGTTTGGCGAAGGTGGGAGCCAGCCGAAACCTCTGCCTACACTGGGCTCGCTCTAACCTCCGCTCGTGAAAACGGAGATCAATATGAGTGGATAGAGTTATTAATTCCTCCAGTGTGGCGGGAATCTCCTTAGTGGCCAGGGCGTCCTTAACGTGGTCAGCCAGCCCCCTCCAAAATATTGGAATGAGGGCTTTATCCGACCACTCCAGCTCAGATGCTAAGGTGCGGAAGTGGACGGCAAAATGACTGACCAAGGATGAGCCCTGAGTCAATGCCAACAATTGGAGCGCCGCATCATGGGTGACACGAGGTCCTAAAAAGACCTGTTTCAGAGTGCTCAGAAACAACGGAGCACTCTGCACCACATGATCGCTACGCTCCCATAGCGGCATAGCCCACTGCAACGCCCTGTCCGATAGAAGAGACACTATAAATCCCACCTTAGCCCGCTCTGTAGGGAAACGAGAGGCCAGAAGCTCGAGATGGATAGAGCACTGACTCACGAAACCCCTACAAGACTTACTGTCACCAGAGAATTTCTCTGGAAGCGGGAGGCGAGTTAGAGTCGGGACAGGAGCGGCAGTGGACAAGGTGGCTGCAGCAACACTAGCAGCCTGAACAGCGACAGCAGTGACATCCACAGCTGAGATTGAATGCTCAAGAGCCGCCAAACTTCCCTCCAGCTGCTGGATGTACCGCTGTGAACGCTGATCGTCCATCATTTACTAGCCAGACCTTGGCGCTAGTATTATGTTAAGGACTGGCGGAACGCACCAAGTACAAGATGAAATGGAACTAGGTGCGTTCGCAGTCCGAGGTCCACCGTGCAGGTAAAAACCCTGCTGCTAGTAAGACGGACTATATGGCGGTACTGTAAGTATATACGCACGAGTTAACTTCACCCTGCGTGAAGGAAGCGATCCTGTTGCGTCACAGGACCACGGTACCGCACATAGAGCGCGAGCAAGAAGTCAGCGAATTCAACCCCAACTAGGATTGAAATCCGATTAGACACTTGCTGGCACAACACCGCAACTGGGTGTGTAATGAAACTAAATAATAATATAAAGGCACAAGAGTGCGTGCGGTGCCGCACTGACGGACGCCACTAACCACCCAGGCTTGGGTCAGGAAAGCGCAGAGCAAGCGCACGGCGCCGTACAGGCGGACACAGCAATTGGTAGCTGTAATGTGTGTTACGTGCTGTTGGATAAGTCGGGCGCTAGATAGCAAACATACACCTTCCGCGAACAATCATTCAATAGGGAGGGTTTTTTAAAGAGCGACTTTCACTCACAACACACACACATATTTACAAGACAATACTAGTGCATGGCCGTGCGGTCATGCGCAGTTTATATTGCTGCAGCACAGGAAACAGCTACAGAAGTTTTGCCCTTTCAGGACCTGCCAAAAGGACCAATGGGATGTGCTGCAGTACCTGAGCATGTGACCCTCCATCTCCAATGGGAGATCCTGCCCTGGGCATGCTCAGACAGAGAAAAGCAGGACTTAGATCCAGAAACGTCCACTCGCCGCTGCCCAGCACTGGCTTCAATAGCAGAAGCAGGAAAAGCAGCAGTAACTCTTCGCACAGAGTCAGACTGAGCGAGACGCTGGGATCGACGTCCCTGCTGAGCAGACTCCACTGCGGCTGGAGAAGAATGGGAGACCGCAGCGGAGACGGATTGAGATTCCTCCTGTGCAGCAGAGGAAACTCGACTCCTAACATAGGCTTTCTATGGCCCACTATTAGAGAGAGAGATGGCACACTCAGGAGTCAGGACTGGCACACAAGCCCAAAGGCCAATATTAATCTCCCACTGTTTTTTTTTTTCAGGGAAAATTTATATACCAAATAAAAAAATTTAAATAGGCTTTCTATGGCCCACTATTTGAGAGAGATGGCACATTCAGGAGTCAGGACTGGCACACAAGCAGAAAGGCCAATATTAATCTCCCACTGTTTTTTTTTTTATTTTTTCAGAGAGAATTTAGAAACCAAATAAAAAAAAAATAGGCTTTCTATGGCCCACTATTTGAGAGAGAGATGGCACACTCAGGAGTCAGGACTGGCACACAAGCAGAAAGGCCAATATTAATCTCCCACTGTTTTTTTTTATTTTTTCAGGGAGAATTTAGAAACCAAATAAAAAAAAAAATAGGCTGTTAGGAGTCGAGTTTCCTCTGCTGCACAGGGAGAATCTCGATCCGTCTCCGCTGCGGTCTCCCATTCTTCTCCAGCTGCAGTGGAGTCTGCTCAGCAGGGACGTCGATCCCAGCGTCTCGCTCAGTCTGACTCTGTGCGAAAAGTTACTGCTGCTTTTCCTGCTTCTGCCATTGAAGCCAGTGCTGGGCAGCGGCGAGTGGACGTTTCTGGATCTAAGTCCTGCTTTTCTCTCTCTGAGCATGCCCAGGGCAGGATCTCCCGTTGGAGATCGAGGGTCACATGCTCAGGTACTGCAGCACATCCCATTGGTCCTTTTGGCAGGTCCTGAAAGGGCAAAACTTCTGTAGCTGTTTCCTGTGCTGCAGCTATATAAACTGCGCATGACCGCACGGCCATGCGCTAGTATTTTCTTGTAAATATGTGTGTGTGTTGTGAGTGAAAGTCGCTCTTTAAATAACCCTCCCTATTGAATGTCTGTTCGCGGAAGGTGTATGTTTGCTATCTAGCGCCCGACTTATCCAACAGCACGAAACACACATTACAGCTACCAGTTGCTGTGTCCGCCAGTACGGTGCTGTGCGCTTGCTCTGCGCTTTCCTGACCCAAGCCTGGGTGGTTAGTGGCGTCCGTCAGTGCGGCACCGCACGCACTCTTGTGCCTTAATATTATTATTTATGTTCCTCTGACACACCCAGTTGCGGTGTTGTGCCAGTAAGTGTCTAATCGGACTTCAATCCTGTGTAGGGGTTGAGTCCGCTGACTTCTTGCTCGCGCTTTATGTGCGGTACTGCGGTCCTGTGACGCAACAGGATCGCTTCCTTCATGCAGGGTGAAGTTAACCCATGTGTGTATACTTAGTACCGCCATATAGTCCATCTTACTAGCAACAGGGTCTTTTACCTGCACGGTGGACCTCGGACTGCGAACGCACCTAATACCATAACATCTGACTCTTGGTGCGTTCCGCCAGTCCCTAACAGAATACTAGCGCCAAGGTCAGGCTAGTAATGACGGACGATCAGCGTTCACAGCGGTACATCCAACAGCTGGATGGTAGGTTGGCGGCTCTAGAGCGTGCAGCCTCAGCTGTGGACATTACTGCTGTCGCTGTTCAGGCTGCAAGTGCAGTTGCAGCCAGTTTGTCTGCTGCCACCCCTGCTCCGACCTTATCCCATCTCTCGCTTCCAGACAAGTTTGCTGGTGACAGTAAGCTATGTCGGGGATTCGTGAGCCAGTGCTCCATACATCTCAAGCTGCTGGCTGCACGTTTTCCTACGGAACGGGCGAGGGTGGGATTCATCTTGTCTCTTTTGTCGGGCAGGGCGTTGGAGTGGGCAACGCCGCTTTGGGAACGTGGTGATCGTGTGGTACAGAGTGCTCCTATCTTCCTGGACGCTCTGAGGCAGGTCTTTTTGGGACCCCGTGTCACCCACGATACCGCGCTCCAATTGTTGGCAATTACTCAGGCTTCGTCCATGGTCAGCCAGTTCACCTTCCTATTCCGGACTCTAGCTTCTGAGCTGGAATGGCCGGATAAAGTCCTTATTCTGGTGTTCTGGAAAGGACTGGCAGATCATGTAAAGGACGCCTTTGCCACCAGGGAGATTCCCGCCACACTGGAGGAGCTTATTACTACAGCTACCCGCATCGATCTCCGTTTTAACGAGCGGAGGTTGGAGCGGACCCAGTGTAGACAGAGGTTTCGGCTGGCTCCCACCTTTGCCAAACCTCTAGAATCTCCTGTTATGGCGTCTGACTCCCATGAGGCCATGGAGGTTTCTCGAGCGGGACCTAGGTCTCAGACCGCTCGAGTACCTGTGGTGTGTAAAAATTGCCAGCAACCGGGACATTACGCTAATAAATGTCCACGGCGGTCGGGAAAACGATCGCGTCTAGTGACCATTGGAGGAGGTTCACTGGACACAGCAGCATTTTCCTCCAAATTGTCCTTTAAAGGGACAATCCTGTTAGGCACATCCACTCTTAAAGTAGAGTTTTGTGTGGATTCAGGAGCAGAAGGAAATTTTATGTCTTCTGCTTTTGCTCTGCGCCACGCAGTACCTCTGGTTATGCTTGCCAAACCAGTAACCGTTAGAGTGGTGAATGGGTCGACACTTCCGCTACAGATCACACATCAGACTGTCCCTTTCACGTTAGCCATGTCCCCATCCCACCAGGAGATTATTTCCCTTCTTGTCCTTCCCGAGGGAATGGATGAGATTCTGCTGGGAATACCCTGGCTCCGTTTCCACTCCCCACATATTGAGTGGACCTCTGGGAGGATATTGGGTTGGAGTGAATCCTGTAAGGGCAGATGTGTGAAAGAGTGCATTCAGGTTTCCACCACTGAGATGTTCGCAGATCTCTCTACTCTCCCCAAATACTATTGGTCTTATGCAGACGTCTTCTCCAAAAAGGTCGCGGAGACCCTTCCGCCTCACCGTCCCTATGACTGTCCTATAGATCTCTTTCCTGGAGCAGAACCTCCTAGGGGACGTGTCTATCCCCTTACTCTCCCGGAAACGGAGGCTATGTCCCAGTACATCCAGGAGAATTTGGCAAGAGGGTTTATTAGGAAGTCAGTGTCACCAGCAGGGGCAGGGTTCTTCTTCGTACAGAAGAAGAATGGAGAGTTGCGTCCTTGCATAGACTACAGGGGTCTTAACGCCATCACCGTTAACCCTCCGTCACATACAATATCGGTTCTAACGAGTTCACATACAATGTGACTGTCAGGCGCAGGCTAGAAAAATACCTATAATATCTAATGTTTGCAATTTCAGTGCTCTAAAAGTGATCAGTGACCTTCATAGGGATGTAATAAAAGAGACTACACATAATCAGGTGCAAAGAAAACTATTTACTCATTATAAAAGTAATAACTTTGATATACACAAATTTCAAGCACACTTTCATTTGTAAGAAAATCTGCCTTATTTTTATGAAATATCCACAAACCTTTCTCTATCCATTCATAAAACAAGCTAAATAAACAATAGTATTGACTAAAAACATTACATACCAACCTTATAAAGTGTGATGTGTTCGGGACAAATGAGTCTGAGAAGCCAGCACAGCTATATCTTTCTTCCTGAAGCTCTGCAGACCAACTGTGGAATCAGGTTTCACACAGCAGCTAGAGCCAGGAGACTATCTAGAGGGAGGGGGTTTCCTGAAAATCTGGTGAGAAGGGAGAAATTAAAGTAAAAGAGATGTGCCTGTCAGGCCTATTGTATGTGACGGAGGGTTAAGAATAAGTAGCCGCTGCCCTTGATTTCTGAGCTTTTTGATAGGCTACGGGGAGCTATGGTATTTACCAAATTAGACCTGCGGGGAGCTTATAACCTGATTCGCATCCGTGAGGGGGACGAATGGAAGACGGCGTTTAACACCAGAGATGTGCACTATGAGTATCTGTTGATGCCCTTCGGGCTCTGTAATGCCCCAGCCGTTTTCCAAGACTTTGTCAACGACATCTTCCGGGATATGCTTTCCACCTCGGTCGTAGTCTATCTGGATGATATTCTCATCTTCTCTCCAGATATTGACTCCCACCGGAGAGATGTTGGCAGAGTCTTCGACCTCTTACGGGCAAACTCTCTTTACGCAAAGTTGGAGAAGTGTGTGTTTGAGCAGGAGTCTTTACCTTTCCTGGGCTATATCATCTCTGCCCAGGGATTGGCTATGGATCCTGCCAAACTACAGGCTGTGATGGACTGGCAAGAACCCCATTTACTTAAAGCGGTGCAGCGCTTTATGGGGTTCATTAATTATTACCGCCAGTTCATTCCCCATTTCTCAACTTTGGTAGCTCCCTTGGTAGCCCTCACCAAGAAGGGAGCAAATCCCAAAGTGTGGTCTGAAGAGGTCTCCAGGGCCTTTTCTTCTACTAAGTCTCATTTTGCTAGCGCTCCCATCCTACATCGTCCCGATGTCGATAAGCCGTTTATAATGGAGGTGGATGCCTCTTCCGTTGGTGCTGGAGCAGTCCTCTTCCAAAAGGATGCTCAAGGTCGGAAGCATCCGTGCTTCTTCTTCTCCAAGACCTTCACACCAGCGGAGAGGAATTATTCCATCGGGGACAGGGAGTTGCTAGCGATGAAATTGGCTTTCTCAGAGTGGAGACATCTCTTGGAGGGGGCTCGTTTTCCCTTTCAAGTTTTTACAGACCACAAAAATTTGCTCTATTTGCAAACAGCCCAGCGGCTAAATTCTCGCCAGGCCAGATGGTCCTTATTCTTCTCCCGATTCCACTTCACCCTCCATTATCTCGCTGGGGAGAAGAATATTCGAGCTGATGCTCTTTCTCGCTCTGTTGTGTCATCTGAGGAGGAGGAAGGAGAGCCTCGGCTTATTGTTCCTTCTGAGAGCTTGAGAACCGTGGCTCCGGTGTCGCTTGAGTCTGTGCCTCCGGGCAAGACTTTTGTGCCCATAAATTTGCGACCGGAGGTTCTCTCTTGGGCTCATTCCTCCAGGGTGGGTGGACACTTTGGGACAAAAAGGACATCTGAGCTGCTGGCGAGGACGTACTGGTGGCCGCATATGCTCCGAGATGTCAGAGATTACGTTCTGGCGTGTGTCTCATGCGCCAAAAATAAGTCTCCTCAACAACGGCCGTCTTTGTTACTCTATCCCTTGCCGGTGGCAGACAGGCCCTGGGAGATGGTCGGGATGGACTTTGTAGTGGATTTGCCCAAGTCTCGCGGCTGTACCATCATTTGGGTTATTACCGATCATTTCTCGAAAATGGTGCATTTGGTGCCGCTTCCACGGTTACCTTCTGCACGGGCCTTGGCAGCGTTGTTCATAAGACACATCTTCCGCCTACACGGCATGCCAGACAAAATTGTCAGTGACCGGGGTCCCCAGTTTGCGTCTCGGTTCTGGAGAGAGCTTTGTCTTCTTCTCAGCATTGAGTTAAATCTCTCTTCCGCATATCATCCCGAGACGAATGGGTTGGTAGAGAGGGCCAATCAGACTCTGGTCACATATCTACGACATTTTGTTTCTGCCAGGCAGGATGACTAGGCATCTTTATTACCATGGGCAGAGTTCGCCCTTAATAACGCTGTAGCTGACTCCACCGGTCAGACTCCTTTCCTCCTTAATTACGGCCAGCATCCGCGGGTTCCTGTGCCTATGCCCGTGTCCTCTGCTGACTCCAGGGTGGCAGACTGGGCAGTGGAGGCACGGGACATTTGGGACCGCACTCAGGATGCCATTCGGGCCTCGAAGGAGAGAATGAGGTCCTCCGCCGATGCACATCGGCGCCCTGCCCCGACCTTTGCTCCTGGCGATTTAGTGTGGCTCTCCGCCCGTAACATCAGGCTGCGAGTTGAGTCCACTAAATTTGCTCCTCGCTACTTGGGTCCATTCAAGGTCCTCGAGCAGGTTAATCCTGTGGTCTATCGTTTGGCCCTTCCGCTACGCCTGGGTATCACCGACACCTTTCATGTGTCCCTCTTGAAACCCGTGTATATGTCCCGGTTTTCCAAGTTATATGCTGGGACATCGGGTTCGTCTACGGACGATTATGAGGTGAACGCTATTTTGGGGTTCAAGGTGCTACGTGGCAAAAAATTTTATTTGGTGGACTGGAAGGATTATGGCCCCGAGGACAGGTCCTGGGAGCCTGTTGAGCACATTCGGGCCCCGCAGCTCATTGCTGCCTTCGAACGTAGCGAGGCCCAAGGAGGGGGGGGCCCTAGGAGGGGGGGTAATGTTAGGAGTCGAGTTTCCTCTGCTGCACAGGGGGAATCTCGATCCGTCTCCGCTGCGGTCTCCCATTCTTCTCCAGCCACAGTGGAGTCTGCTCAGCAGGGACGTCGATCCCAGCATCTCGCTCAGTCTGACTCTGTGCGAAGAGTTACTGCTGCTTTTCCTGCTTCTGCCAGTGCTGGGCAGCGGCGAGTGGACGTTTCTGGATCTAAGTCCTGCTTTTCTCTGTCTGAGCATGCCCAGGGCAGGATCTCCCGTTGGAGATCGAGGGTCACATGCTCAGGTACTGCAGCACATCCCATTGGTCCTTTTGGCAGTTCCTGAAAGGGCAAAACTTCTGTAGCTGTTTCCTGTGCTGCAGCTATATAAACTGCGCTTGACCGCACGGCCATGCGCTAGTATTGTCTTGTAAATATGTGTGTGTGTTGTGAGTGAAAGTCGCTCTTTAAATAACCCTCCCTATTGAATGTCTGATCGCGGAAGGTGTATGTTTGCTATCTAGCGCCCGACTTATCCAACAGCACGAAACACACATTACAGCTACCAGTTGCTGTGTCCGCCAGTACGGCGCTGTGCGCTTGCTCTGCGCTTTCCTGACCCAAGCCTGGGTGGTTAGTGGCGTCCGTCAGTGCGGCACCGCACGCACTCTTGTGCCTTAATATTATTATTTATGTTCCTCTGACACACCCAGTTGCGGTGTTGTGCCAGCAAGTGTCTAATCGGACTTCAATCCTGTGTAGGGGTTGAGTCCGCTGACTTCTTGCTCGCGCTTTATGTGCGGTACTGCGGTCCTGTGACGCAACAGGATCGCTTCCTTCATGCAGGGTGAAGTTAACCCATGTGTGTATACTTAGTACCGCCATATAGTCCGTCTTACTAGCAGCAGGGTCTTTTACCTGCACGGTGGACCTCGGACTGGGAAAGCACCTAATACCATAACATCTGATTCTTGGTGCGTTCCGCAAGTCCCTAACATAGGCTTTCTATGGCCCACTATTTGAGAGAGAGATGGCACACTCAGGACTGGCACACAAGCAGAAAGGCCAATAATAATCTCCCACTGTTTTTTTTTATTTTTTCAGGGAGAATGTAGAAACCAAATAAAAAAAAATAAATAGGCTTTCTATGGCCCACTATTTGAGAGAGAGATGGCACACTCAGGACTGGCACACAAGCCCAAAGGCCAATATTAATCTCCCACTGTTTTTTTTAGGGAGAATTTATAAACCCAATAGAAAAAACAGGCTTTCTATGGCCCACTATTTGAGAGAGAGATGGCACACTCAGGACTGGCACACAAGCAGAAAGGCCAATATTAATCTCCCACTGTTTTTTTTAATTTTTTCAGGGAGAATGTAGAAACCAAATAAAAAAAAATAAATAGGCTTTCTATGGCCCACTATTTGAGAGAGAGATGGCACACTCAGGAGTCAGGACTGGCACACAAGCAGAAAGGCCAATATTAATCACCCACTTTTTTTTTTTTTTTTTTTCAGGGAGAATGTAGAAACCAAATAAAAAATAAATAAATAGGCTTTCTATGGCCCACTATTTGAGAGAGAGATGGCACTCTCAGGAGTCAGGACTGACACATAAGCAGAAAGGCCAATATTAATCTCCCACTGTTTTTTTTTTTTTTTTTCAGGGAGAATGTAGAAACCAAATAAAAAAAAAATAAATAGGCTTTCTATGGCCCACTATTTGAGAGAGAGAGATGGCACACTCAGGAGTCAGGACTGGCACATAAGCAGAAAGGCCAATATTAATCTCCCACTGTTTTTTTTTTATTTTTTCAGGGAAAATTTAGAAACCAAATAAAAAAAAAAAATAGGCTTTCTATGGCCCACTATTTGAGAGAGAGATGGCACACTCAGGACTGTCACACAAGCCCAAAGGCCAATACTAATCTCCCACTGTTTTTTTTTTTTTTCAGGGAGAATTTATAAACCCAAGAAAAAAAAAAGAAAAAAAAAAGGCTTTCTATGGCCCACTATGTGAGAGAGATGGCACACACAGGGATGGCACTCTAGCAGAAATGCCAATCTTAATCTCCCACAACTTATTTTTTTAGGGAGAATTAAAAAGAAAAAAAAAGGGACTGTCCTACAATTACTATCTCCCTGCAGTAATCTCAGCCAGGTATGGCAGGCAGCAATAAGGAGTGGACTGATACACAAATTAAATAAAAAGTGTGGACAAACAAAAAAGATAGCTGTGCAGAAATGAAGGAACAGCAGCATTTGTGCTTTGAAAAAAGCAGTTGGTTTGCACAGCGGCGTACACACAGCAATGCAGCTATCAGGGAGCCTTCTAGGGCAGCCCAATGAGCTACAGCGCTGAGGAAAAAAAAAAAAATGTAGCTTCCACTATCCCTGCACACCGAAGGTGGTGTTGGGCAGTGAAAATCGCTACAGCACAAGCGGTTTGGTGGTTAATGGACCCTGCCTAACGCTATCCCTGCTTCTGACGAAGCGGCAGCAACCTCTCCCTACGCTCAGATCAGCAGCAGTAAGATGGCGGTCGACGGGAACGCCTCTTTATAGCCCCTGTGACGCGGCAGACAGCAAGCCAATCACTGCAATGCCCTTCTCTAAGATGGTGGGGACCAGGACCTATGTCATCACGCTGCCCACACTCTGCGTCCACTTTCATTGGCTGAGAATTGGCGCTTTTCGCGTAATTGAAACGCGACTTTGCCAAAAGTCGCGTACCGCATGGCCGACCCCACACAGGGATCGGGTCGGGTTTCATGAAACCCGACTTTGCCAAAAGTCGGCGACTTTTGAAAATGAACGATCCGTTTCGCTCAACCCTAGTGCAGAGCATGGAAGTAGTGAAACATAAATATGTGACAAAATATAAAAAATCTAAACATAGTCAATATCTTTGTAACTCCGAACGTCTTAAAAAAAATAATTCCTGCTCTTGCATTTCATTTGGGCTAAACCTCTATGCCACCTCCCCGATGCATTCTACGTTATTCTTTGTTGTTTTCCTTCATGTGGAATTAACCACACGGAAAGAACGGGTTTATTTTAATTCCGATATTTTTGTCTCCTTGACTTGCATTGGTATCGGATATTGGTATCGGCGATATTCGATATTTTGTCAATATCGGCCGATCCAATCCAATACCGATACTTCCGAATATCGGAAGGTATCGCTCAACACTACTCGCTACCGAATTGACCTCCGCTTTCAAGAACAATCCCGTGAGTCTGCTAGGGAGAGGAAATCAAATTCTTCTATGCCTTTTTTTCCTCAGTCCAGTAGTCCTCGTGTTCCCGCTAATACTTCTTCTAATTCTCCTACACCTGAACCCATGCAAGTGGATCGAGTAAGGATGGCAGAGCAGCGCCGAAAAGAGAGGCGTACTCAGGGTCTCTGCTTCTATTGTGGTATTGCCGCCCACCTGCTACACAGTTGCCCAGAGAGACCGGAAAACTCTTCTGCCTAGGACAGGTAAGAGAGGCCTCCCTAGGTGACCCTGTCTTCTTTCAACCTTCGACTCTTTCTGTTTTATTTCTTTCTAACCAGGATCGTTCCTCCGAAGTCGCGTATGTGGATTCGGGCGCGGCAGGTAATTTTTTCAGTCTTGAAGCGGCTCGGAGGCTTCGTATTCCAGTTTTCTCTTTGGACTCCCCTCGTCTAATTGCATCGGTGGATTGAAGACCTTTACAAAAGGCTATTTCATTAGTTACTGAAGAAGTGAAATTACAAATCGGGGCTCTTCATCATGAAAAAAATCGCTTTTTATGTTTTGCCAAATCTCTCTCACACCTTATTGCTAGGGTTGAGCGAAACGGGTCGGTAATATTCAGAAGTCGCCGACTTTTGGCAAGGTCGGGTTTCATGAAACCCGACCCGACCCCAGTGTGGGGTCGGCCATGAAGTCGGCGATCTTCTGAATCCTGAATCGGAATTCCGATACCGATTCCCGATATGTTTAAGATATCGGGAATTGGTACCGGAATTCAGATTTAAGTGTAAAATAAAGAATTAAAATAAAAAATATCGCCATACTTACCCTCTGACGCGCCTTGGTACTAACCGGGAACCTTCCTCCTTCGAATCAGCGCTTCCAGGACCTTGCGGTGACGTCGCGGTGACGTCGCAGCTTGTGATTGGTCGCGCGACCGCCCATGTGACCGCTCGCGCGACCAATCAGAAGCCGTGACGTCACCGAAGGTCCTTCAAGCGCTGATTCTTAGGAAGGAAGGCTGTCGGAAAGAAGCAGGGCTCGTCCGAGGGTGAGTATATACCTAATAGGAATATATACCTAATAGGAATATACTCACCCTCGGACGTGCCCTGCTTCTTTCCGACAGCCTTCCTTCCTAAGAATCAGCGCTTGAAGGACCTTCGGTGACGTCACGGCTTCTGATTGGTCGCGCAAGCGGTCACATGGGCGGTCGCGCGACCAATCACAAGCCGCGACGTCACCGCAAGGTCCTGGAAGCGCTGATTCGAAGGAGGAAGGTTCCCGGTTAGTACCAGGGCGCGTCAGAGGGTAAGTATAGCGATATTATTTATTTTAATTCTTTATTTTACACTAAAATAGGGATCGCAGGGCCTGAAGGAGAGTTTCCTCTCCTTCAGACCCTGGGAACCATGGAAACCCAATGCACTGCATTGGGTTTCGGGTCTCGGCCGACCCCGACTTTTTTATAGGATCGGCCGATTTCACTCGACCCGACTTTTGAAAAAGTCGGGTTTCGTGAAACCCGACCCAATCCTATAAAAGTAAAGGTCGCTCAACCCTACTTATTGCTCCATCTTCCGTGGCTTCGAGTCCATGAGCCTGCTCTTAATTGACGTTCAGGAGATGTGCTACGGTGGGGCCCTACTTGTCATGATCGATGTCTGTCTGTCCAGTCTTCTCTCCTCAATCCACTTGTGTTCCTGTTGGTTTACCTTCTCCTTACTGGTCTTATGCAGACGTCTTCAACAAGAAAGAGGCTGAAAATCTTCCTCCACATTGTTCCTACGATTGTCTGATTGATCTCCTCCCCGGTTGCTCTCCACCTAGAGGATGAATCTACCCTCTGTCGGCAGCAGAGACCCAGACCATGTCTGAGTATATCCAAGAGAACCTGGCTAAAAGATTCATCCGAAAATCTTCCTCTCCTGCTGGAGCGGGGTTTTTCTTTTTAAAAAAGAAGAACGGTTCCTTACGACCTTGTATTGACTATCGTGGATAGAACAACATCACATTCAAGAATAGGTATCCTCTGCCTCTTATACCGGAGCTCTTTGACCGTCTTCGAGGTGCTTGTATTTTCACTAAGCTTGACTTGCAAGGTGCTTACAACTTAGTCCGTATTCGCTTTGGTGATGAGTGGAATACCGCCTCTAACACCCGGGATGGTCACTACGAATATTTAGTTATGCCTTTCGGCCTCTGCAATGCTCCGCGGTTATCCAAGAATTTGTCAATTATGTTTTCCGAGATCTTCTCTACTCTTGTGTAGTAGTATATTTGGATGACATTCTTGTTTTTTCTCCAGATCTCCCCTCGCATCGAAGGAGTGTTCGCAAAGTCTTGCAACGTCTGAGAGAAAATCACATTTATGCCAAGTACGAGAAATGTGTGTCCGAGCAAACCTCTATGCCATTCCTTGGATACATCATCTCGGATTCTGGTCTTAAGATGGATCCCGAAAAGGTGAATGCCATTGTTAACTGGCCGCAACCCTGCGGAGTGAAAGCCATCCAACGGTTTATCGGATTTGCAAATTATTACAGACAATTCATTCCGCATTTTCCTGCTTAAAGATAAGGACCCCGGAGGCTGAGAGTTCCTTTGTATTGCTTAAGAAGTCTTTTTCTACCGGTCCAGTCTTGCATCATCCAGAGGTTAACAAACCCTTCATTCTGGAGGTAGACGCTTCTTCTATGAGCGCCGGAGCTGTGCTCTCACAAAACACTCCGGAGTATCTGATGGTTTCCTGCGGCTTCTATCTAAAGCCTTTTCTACTTCGGAACAGAACTATACCATTGGTGATCATTAGTTGTTAGCCATCAAATTGACTTTGGAGGAATGGAGGTATCTGCTAGAAGGATCTGTACATCCATTTGTAATTTTCTCCAATCATAAGAATCTTGCGTACCTGCAAACTGGGCAAGGATAAGACCCTTGACAAGCCAGATGGTCTGTATTTTATGCCCGTTTCGAATTTGAGCTACGTTTCCGTCCGGGCAATAAGAACGTTAAAGCAGACACTCTGTTTAGGTCTTTTCAGCCGCCGGATACTGAGGAAGAGCCAGCATACATCATTGATCTCTCTAAAGTCATAACCGTAGCTCCCTTACAGATGATTCGTCCTCCACCGGGTAAGACCCTTGTCTCAGACTGCGACACAGGGAGGGTGTTATCCTGGGGTCATTCTTCTAAATTGGCTTGTCACGCAGGATCCAAGAAGAATTTCCTCCTCATCTCTCGATACTACTGGTGGCCTACATTACGTCAAAATGTCAAAGAATTTGTCACATCTTGCCCCTCCTGTGCCAGGAACAAAGTACCCAGACAAATACCGTTAGGTAATCTGCTTCCACTTCCAGATCCGTCTGCGCCTTGGCAACATATTGCCATGGATTTCATCACTGACTTACCCAGTTCTTCCGGATGTACAGTCATTCTTGTTGTGGTGGACAGGTTCTTGAAGATGGCTCACTTTATTTCGCTGATCGGTTTGCCCTCTGCTCCTGAGTTGGCAAACATTTTCATCCAGAACATCTTCACAGTTCATGGCTTTCCTCTACACATCATGTCAGACAGAGGAGTACAATTTACTTCCCGCTTTTGGAGAGCTCTATGCAAACTCTTAAGTGTGTGTCACGATTCACACCGTGACCGTCACCCCCCACGTCACGGATCAGGGTGACTTTAGGCCAACAGACGGCTATCACATGTGCAGGCGGTTTTATCTTAGTTATCCCTCCACTGCGACAATGTGATGGAAAAACACACACATGGCTATTGACCTCTTAGTTTACAGAAGGGGCTTATTTTAGGTATCCCACTGCTCTTCAATATACCACTAAATGCAGGGATTTATGTATATCCTGCTTACAGTTCCACCTGAAACTTTCAGCTCTCTGGCGCCCCCCTTACTCTCAGGTCAGATTAGGTACTGCACCTAGGGTAATTAGTCACCAGAAAGGCTGCCTGCTATGTACTGGCTATTGGGCACACTGCAATGAGGCGATATAACTACTCCTGCTCAGGCAGGAACAATAATTATCAACGCCGCAGTCGCTGCAACGAATCCCAAAGGCACAGAACAAAGGTATGCTGCCACCAGCTTTGATTAAACGGGTCCGAAGCTAACCCAAAACAGTAGTGTAATTCCCTTCAGAAGACTTAGGGTACGTTTCAGAGCAAGAATAAAGAAACTAGTTTTAAATATTTTACTCCGAAAGATTAAGGCAGTGTTTACAAAGGTATATAAGGATGTTACAATATGAGACAATTGAAAATATGTACAAGCAATTATAAAATAACAGGGAATAAAGGAGACAGGTAAAACTCACATGTGCTCAGTTCATATCAGGCAAAACCATGCTGGCCGGCACAGCCCAGATGTCCCAGTGCATAGTACAGATCCTCAGGCAAAAACTCTGCTGACTGCCGGCTGGGTTGAGTGTAAAGACTTATATACTCCAGCCTCGTGACATCCCTAAAGGGCTGGTTAATGATATTCATTGAGGTCAGAGATCTTTATATTTTCAGACCCTGGAGACAAAGAAATTTCTGGCTGAGAAGGGAGGGAGGGATTACAGGTGGCTTTGCAGGATTGGTCACAGTGTCTGCCATAGGGCTGGTTTGTTGTATTCAGGGGGGGGGAAAGAGAGGGGGGTTTAACAGCTGCTATGCATTTCTCAGGACCATGGTTAGAAGTGCAAAACTCCCTCAGCTAAATACAGAGTGAAGGGGGGTCAACGCCCACCCTATAGGTGCTGGCAGTGAAACTAAACTAATTATATACATTTTCCTCACACCTCCCGCTTTTGGTGTGTGTTACGGAGGTAGGACCTGATGGTGCTCCTCCATGCGCACCTCAGCAGGTTCACCCTGGTGGGCCAACCCATCAACAATGCCATTCTCTGGCTACATGGTGCCCCCGCCTATCCGGTGCCCCAGGTAGTGGACCTCACTTATGTCCATCTGGCACTTTCCCGGCTTGATAGTCAGTCCAGCTCAATGAATTCGCCTGAGCACCTCCTCGAGATGCTGCAGGTGTTGCTCCCAGGAGGAACTGAAGATGGCAATGTCATCCAAGTACGCCACGGTGTACTTCTCCAGTCCCTGAAGCAGGAGGTTGAACATCTGCTGGAAGTGGCAGGGGCATTCTTCAGGCCGAAGGGCATGACCGTGGACTTGTACAGTCCAAAGGGTGTGATAAAGGTGGACTTCTCCTGTGCCTCAGAGCTCAGGGGAATCTGCCAGTATCCTCGACTCAGATCCATTATTGTCAGGTAATCTGCGCCAGCTAACCTCTCAAGCAGGTCCTCGATTCGCGGCATTTGGTGCACGTCAGAGGCTATGATGGCGTTGAGCCCCTTGTAGTCCAGGCAGAACCGGGAGGTCCGATCCTTCTTTGGCACGAGAACTACAGGTGAGGCCCACGCACTCTTTGACCGTCTAATCACCCCCAGCTGTAACATCTAGGGTTGAGCGAAACGGGTCGTTCATTTTCAAAAGTCGCCGACTTTTGGCAAAGTCGGGTTTCATGAAACCCAATCCGACCCCTGTGCGGGGTCGGCCATGCGGTACGCGACTTTCGCGCCAAAGTCGCGTTTCAATGACGCGAAAAGCGCCATTTCTCAGCCAATGAAGGTAAACGCAGAGTGTAGGCAGCGTGATGACATAGGTCCTGGTCCCCACCATCTTAGAGAAGGGCATTGCAGTGATTTTCTTGCTGTCCGCGGCGTCACAGGGGCTATAAAGGGGCGTTCCCGCCGACCGCCATGTTACTGCTGCTGATCTGAGCTTAGGGAGAGGTTGCTGCCGCTTCGTCAGAAGCAGGGATAGCGTTAGGCAGGGTCCATTAACCACCAAACTGCTTGTGCTGTAGCGATTTCCACTGCCCAACACCACCTTCGGTGTGCAGGGATAGTGGAAGCTACATTTTTTTTTTTTCCCCTCAGCGCTGTAGCTCATTGGGCTGCCCTAGAAGGCTCCCTGATAGCTGCATTGCTGTGTGTACGCCGCTGTGCAAACCAACTGCTTTTTTCAAAGCACAAATCCTCTTGTTCCTTCCTTTCTGCACAGCTATCTTGTTTGTTTGTCCACACTTTTTATTTAATTTGTGCATCAGTCCACTCCTTATTGCTGCCTGCCATACCTGGCTGAGATTACTGCAGGGAGATAGTAATTGAAGGACAGTTCCTTTTTTTTTTTTTTGTCGGAGATTAAGATTGGCATTTCTGCTAGAGTGCCATCCCTGTGTGTGCCATCTCTCAGTCAGTGGGCCATAGAAAGCCTATTTATTTTTTTGCTTGATTTGGGTTCTAAAATCTACCTGAAAAAATCACTACATCAATCAGTGGGAGAAAAATATTGGCCTCAGGGCTTGTGTGCCACTCCTTACTCCTGTGTGTGTAAGTGCCATCTCTCACTCAGTGGGCCATAGAAAGCCTATTTTTTTTTTGCTTGATTTGGGTTCTAAAATCTACCTGAAAAAATCACTACATCAATCAGTGGGAGAAAAATATTGGCCTCAGGGCTTGTGTGCCACTCCTTACTCCTGTGTGTGCCATCTCTCACTCAGTGGGCCATAGAAAGCCTATTTATTTTTTTGCTTGATTTGGGTTCTAAAATCTACCTGAAAAAATCAATAAATCAATCAGTGGGAGATTAATATTGGCCTTTGGGCTTGTGTGCCAGTCCTAAGCGTGCCATCTCTCTCTCTCAGATAGTGGGCCATAGAAAGCCTATTTATTATTTTTTTTATTGGGTTTATAAATTTTCCCTGGAAAAAAAAAAAAAAGTGGGAGATTAATATTGGCCTCTGGGCTTGTGTGCGAGTCCTGAGCGTGCCATCTCTCTCACAAATAGTGGGCCATAGAAAGCCTATTTATTTTTTGGGTTGATTTGGGTTCTAAATTCTACCTGAAAAATTCAATAAATCAATCAGTGGGAGATTAATATTGGCCTTTGGGCTTGTGTGCCAGTCCTAAGCGTGCCATCTCTCTCTCTCAGATAGTGGGCCATAGAAAGCCTATTTATTATTTTTTTTATTGGGTTTATAAATTTTCCCTGGAAAAAAAAAAAAAGTGGGAGATTAATATTGGCCTCTGGGCTTGTGTGCCAGTCCTGAGCGTGCCATCTCTCTCACAAATAGTGGGCCATAGAAAGCCTATTTATTTTTTGGGTTGATTTGGGTTCTAAATTCTACCTGAAAAAATCAATAAATCAATCAGTGGGAGATAAATATTGGCCTCTGGGCTTGTGTGCCACTCCTGACTCCTGTGTGCGTCATCTCTCACTCAGTGGGCCCTAGAAAGCCTATTTTTTGTTTTATTTGTTTTCTAAATTCTCCCTGAAAAAATCATTTTATTTTATTTGGTTTCTAAATTATTCCTGAAAAAATCATTTTTTTTGTATTTTTTTTTTCTAAAGTCTCCCTGAAAAAAAAAAAAAAATCAAATCAGTGGGAGATTAATATTGCCCTTTCTGCTTGTTTGCCAGTCTTGACTCCTGGGTGTGCCATCTCTCTCTCTCCAATTGTGGGCCATAGAAAGCCTATTAATTTTTTTGCTTGATTTGGGTTCCAAAATCTACCTGAAAAAATCACTAAATCAATCAGTGGGAGATAAATATTGGCCTCTGGGCTTGTGTGCCACTCCTGACTCCTGTGTGCGTCCTCTCTCACTCAGTGGGCCCTACAAAGCCTATTTTTTTTGTTTGTTTTCTAAATTCTCCCTGAAACAATCATTTTATTTTATTTTGTTTCTAAATTCTTCCTGAAAAATTCATTTTTTTGTATTTTTTTTTTCTAAAGTCTCCCTGAAAAAAAAAAAAAAATCAAATCAGTGGGAGATTAATATTGCCCTTTCTGCTTGTGTGCCAGTCTTGACTCCTGGGTGTGCCATCTCTCTCTCTCTCTCCAATTGTGGGCCATAGAAAGCCTATTTATTTTTTTGCTTAATTTGGGTTCCAAAATCTACCTGAAAAAATCACTAAATCAATCAGTGGGAGATAAATATTGGCCTCTGGGCTTGTGTGCCACTCCTGACTCCTGTGTGCGTCCTCTCTCACTCAGTGGGCCATAGAAAGCCTATTTTTTTTTTATTTGTTTTCTAAATTCTCCCTGAAACAATCATTTCATTTTATTTGGTTTATAAATTCTTACTTAAAAAATCATTTTTTTTTATTATTTTTTTTTTCTAAAGTCTCCCTGTTAAAAAACAAAAAACAAATCAGTGGGAGATTAATATTTACATTTGCGCTTCAGTGACAGTCCTGCGTGTGTGGCATCTCTCTCATTTGTTGCCACCAACAACAGAGTGTGTAACATTGTGCCTGATTTTCGTTGTGGTCTCACCCACCTGTAAAGGGGTAGCTAAATCATACTGAAGTTATAGCTCACCGTGTAAGTTGTGTGACAGCAACAAATACCGTTAGTTTGGTAACGTTTTTAAAAAAATGAGGAAGTCTGGTGGAAGAGGTCATGGCCGGGGGCGTTCATTGTCAGCTGGTAATGAGGGTAGTGGTAGTGGTGGAGCATCAGCTGGTCGTGGGAAAAAAAATATTGCACCTAAGTCTGGAGCTGTGGAGCCAGGTTCGCCGTCTGGCTACACAAGGCCTCGAACGCTCCCTTTTCTGGGAGTAGGAAAACCGCTTTTAAAGCCGGAGCAGCAAGAGCAAGTTTTGGCTTATCTTGCTGACTCAGCCTCTAGCTCTTTTGCCTCCTCTCGTGAAACTGGTAAAAGTAAAAGCAGCGCGTCGTTAGTGGATGTTCACGGTCAGGGACAAGTCGCTTCCTTGTCCTCTTCAGCAAAAACAACAACAGAGAAGAATGCAGCAGGCGACACAACGGGTTACTCCATGGAGCTCTTTACACATACCGTCCCTGGCTTAGAAAGTGAAGCAGTTAACAGTCCATGCCCATTACAAGTTGAATCTGACATGGAGTGCACTGATGCACAGCCACAGCCAGACTACTATGCTGGTCCTTTGACTCAGACCACAACATTGCCCTCGCAGGGTGCTGATCAAGAATCAGACCCTGATGAGACTATGTTGCCCCATCACAAACGCTATACCACCGACCGACACGGTGACACAGACGAAGTTGCACACGAGCTACAAGAAGAGGTAATAGATGACCCAGTTCTTGACCCCGATTGGCAGCCATTGGGGGAACAGGGTGCAGGCAGCAGCAGTTCTGAAGCGGAGGAGGAGGGGCCGCAGCAGGCATCAACATCGCAACAGGTTCCATCTGCCGGGCCCGTATCTTGCCCAAAACGCGGGGCAAAGTCAAAACCTGTTGGAGGACAGCGTGGCCATCCGGTTAAAGCTCAGTCTGCAATGCCTGAAAAGGTATCCGATGCTAGAAAGAGTGCAGTCTGGCATTTTTTTAAACAACATCCAATTGATCAGCGCAAAGTCATCTGTCAAAAATGTTCAACTACCTTAAGCAGAGGGCAGAATCTGAAAAGTCTCAATACAAGTTGCATGCATAGACATTTAACCACCATGCATTTGCAAGCTTGGACTAACTACCAAACGTCCCTTAAGGTTGTAGCACCCTCGGCCAATGAAGCTAGTCATCAACGCAACATCCCTTCCGGCAGTGTAGGGCCACCGTTTTCCGCACCACCTGCAGTATCTGTGCAGGTTTCTTTGCCAGGCCAAAGCAGTCAGGGTCAGGGAATCACCAGTTTCGTAGTAGGAAACACTGCATCTAGGGCACCGGCGGCAACAATACCATCTCCCACCGTCTCTCAGTCTGCCATGTCCACCGGCACCCCCGCTAGTTCCACGATCTCCAGCTCTCCAGTCCAGCTCACCCTACATGAGACTATGGTTAGAAAAAGGAAGTACTTAGGCTCGCATCCGCGTACACAGGGTTTGAACGCGCACATAGCTAGACTAATCTCGTTAGAGATGATGCCCTACCGGTTAGTTGAAAGCGAAGCTTTCAAAGCCCTGATGGACTACGCTGTACCACGCTACGAGCTACCCAGTCGACACTTTCTTTCCAGAAAAGCCATCCCAGCCCTCCACCAGCATGTTAAAGAGCGCATCGTCCATGCACTCAGGCAATGTGTGAGCACAAAGGTGCACCTGACAACAGATGCATGGACCAGTAGGCATGGCCAGGGACGTTACGTGTCCATCACGGCACACTGGGTAAATGTGGTGGATGCAGGGTTCACAGGGGACAGCAAGTTTGGGACAGTTCTGCCTAGCCCACGGTCTAGGAAACAGTTGGCTGTAGCCGTTCGCACCCCCTCCTCCTCCTCCTCGTCCTCCTGCAGAAGCGAGACCTCATCCACAGACCGCAGTCGCACAACCACTCCATCCGCAGCTGCCACTGTTGCACACCAGGTCTCCCATTATGGGGCAGCTACTGGCAAACGTCAGCAGGCTGTATTGGCTATGAAGTGTTTGGGCGACAACAGACACACCGCTGAAGTTCTGTCCGAGTTCTTGCAGAAAGAAACGCAGTCGTGGCTGGGCACTGTAGATCTTGAGGCAGGCAAGGTAGTGAGTGATAACGGAAGGAATTTCATGGCTGCCATCTCCCTTTCCCAACTGAAACACATTCCTTGCCTGGCTCACACCTTAAACCTGGTGGTGCAGTGCTTCCTGAAAAGTTATCCGGGGTTATCCGACCTGCTCCTCAAAGTGCGTGGACTTTGCTCACATATCCGCCGTTCGCCCGTACACTCCAGCCGTATGCAGACCTATCAGCGTTCTTTGAACCTTCCTCAGCATCGCCTAATCATAGACGTTGCAACAAGGTGGAACTCAACACTGCACATGCTTCAGAGACTGTGTGAACAGAGGCGGGCTGTTATGTTTTTGTGGGAGGATACACATACACGAGCAGGCAGTAGGATGGCAGACATGGAGTTGTCAGGTGTGCAGTGGTCGAAGATTCAAGACATGTGTCAAGTCCTTCAGTGTTTTGAGGAATGCACACGGCTGGTTAGTGCAGACAACGCCATAATAAGCATGAGCATCCCCCTAATGCGTCTGCTGATGCAAAGTTTGACGCACATAAAGGATCAGGCGTCTGCAGCTGAGGAAGAGGAAAGCCTTGATGACAGTCAGCCATTGTCTGGCCAGGGCAGTGTACAGGACGAGGTAGCGGGCGAACAGGAGGAGGAGGACGAGGAGGATGATGGGGATGATTATATTTTTAATGAGGAAGCTTTTCCGGGGCCAGTGGAAATTGTTGGCGCGGCAAGGCCGGGTTCTGGTTTTTGAGGGACACAAGTGACGTGGATTTGCCTGAAACTGCCCCTCAACCAAGCACAACCACAGATTTGAGAACTGGAACTTTGGGCCACATGGCGGATTATGCCTTACGTATCCTCAAAAGGGACACACGCATAACAAAAATGATGAACGATGACGATTACTGGTTGGTCTGCCTCCTTGATCCTCGCTATAAAGGCAAATTGCAAAATATAATGCCACATGAGAACTTGGAACTAATATTAGCAACCAAACAATCAACTCTTATTGACCGTTTGCTTCTGGCATTCCCTGCACACAGCGCCCGTGATCGTTCTAACACGAGCTGCAGGGGCCAGCAGACCAGAGGTGTTAGAGGGGCAGAAATCAGAAGTGGCGTTGGCCAGAGGGGTTTTCTGACCAGGTTGTGGAGTGATTTTGCTATGACCGCAGACAGGACAGGTACTGCAGCATCAATTCAAAGTGACAGGAGACAACATTTGTCCAGTATGGTTACTAACTATTTTTCATCCCTTATCGACGTTCTCCCTCAACCGTCATTCCCATTTGATTACTGGGCATCAAAATTAGACACCTGGCCAGAATTGGCAGAATATGAATTGCAGGAGCTTGCTTGCCCGGCAGCTAGTGTCCTATCAGAAAGAGTATTCAGTGCTGCAGGTTCAATACTAACAGAAAAAAGGACTCGTCTGGCTACCCAAAATGTAGATGATCTAACCTTCATTAAAATGAACCACAACTGGATTTCGAAATCTTTTGCCCCACCTTGCCCGGCTGACACCTAGCTTTCCTATGTAAAGGTCTTGCCTGTGGACTATTCTGAACGACTTTTCCAATCTCGTAATTTGCAGCACCTGATTGTCCAGCATCAGACATGTTAACACCTCCCTAAATGGCCAAAGTCCCCACACGGGGCCGTGGTATCGCCACTTGGCGCCAGCACCCGTGAGAGTACTGTTTGTCTGAAGAGGTGGGTGTGCCCGCTTTTGGTCGACGGCACTGCCACTAGGTCCCTCATAGTACAATAAAGTGTCTGGCGGTGGTGGTGCGCACTCAACGTCAGACACACCGTTGTAATATGAGGGGCCCTGGGCCTGTACCGCCGGCCACAAGACAGTCCCCCCCCAGGTCAAACAGTGCTCTAATACTTGCAAAATTTTCTCTCACAGCTCCACCAATGTTAAGTCTATGCGCTGACATCCTTCAATGCCTGGCACTGTCAATACCATTGTATTGACATTTTTCTTATGTTAGGCCTTCGAAGCCTGTCTGCGGTCACTCCTTCCACTAGGCCTCCACTGACCTGTCTACTGCTGCCGGTGTTCCCCTGGAACCAATTTTAAATTGCCTACAGCCAGCCCAATTTATTATGTTAGGGCTTCGAAGCCTGTCTGCGGTCCCTCCTTCCACTAGGCCTCCACTGACCTGTCTACTGCCGCCCGTGTTGCCCTGGAACCAATTTTAAATTGCCTACAGCCCAATTTTTGTTATGTTAGGCCTTTGAAGCCTGTCTGCGGCCCGTTCTTTCCACTACTACTACACTGACCTGGCTACTGCCACCCGTGTTCCCCTGGAACCAATTTTAAATTGCCTACAGCCAGCCCAATTTATTATGTTAGGGCTTCGAAGCCTGTCTGCGGTCCCTCCTTCCACTAGGCCTCCACTGACCTGTCTACTGCTGCCCGGGTTCCCCTGGAACCAATTTTAAATTGCCTACAGCCAGCCCAATTTATTATGTTAGGGCTTCGAAGCCTGTCTGCGGTCCCTCCTTCCACTAGGCCTCCACTGACCTGTCTACTGCTGCCCGGGTTCCCCTGGAACCAATTTTAAATTGCCTACAGCCAGCCCAATTTATTATGTTAGGGCTTCGAAGCCTGTCTGCGGTCCCTCCTTCCACTAGGCCTCCACTGACCTGTCTACTGCCGCCCGTGTTCCCCTGGAACCAATTTTAAATTGCCTACAGCCAGCCCAATTTATTATGTTAGGGCTTCGAAGCCTGTCTGCGGTCCCTCCTTCCACTAGGCCTCCACTGACCTGTCTACTGCTGCCCGGGTTCCCCTGGAACCAATTTTAAATTGCCTACAGCCAGCCCAATTTATTATGTTAGGGCTTCGAAGCCTGTCTGCGGTCCCTCCTTCCACTAGGCCTCCACTGACCTGTCTACTGCTGTCCGTGTTCCCCTGGAACCAATTGTAAATTGCCTACATCCCAATTTTTGTTATGTTAGGCCTTCGAAGCCTGTCTGCGGCCCGTTCTTTCCACTACTACTACACTGACCAGGCCACTGCTGCCCGTGTTCCCCTGGAACCAATTTTAAATTGCCTACAGCCAGCCCAATTTATTATGTTAGGCCTTCAAAGCCTGTCTGCGGTCCCTCCTTCCACTAGGCCTCCACTGACCTGTCTACTGCTGCCCGTGTACCCCTTGAACCAACATCAGAAAATATAAAAATAAGTATTTTGCTTATAAGAAAGAAAATACTGGAGAGATATCAAATGCAGACATTTTAACATTAAAAACAAACACATACAACAAAAATCTGGTACAGTACTAAAAATGGCCACCAGCTACAATAACTTTCTCCTGCAAGTAGTTAACTGAAAGTTTTTTTCAATTTAAAACACAGATATGGCATCCACCGAGTGTTGTCCTGTCGCGTCTTCTTTATATTATTGCCAAGAAGATGCAAAACAATGAAAATAATAAAATCATTATTTACCAAAAAAATAGAGTAAGTCAAAACCACATTGCAAATAAACATTCATTACAAATAAAGAAGCAGGGCGCGTCCGAGGGTGAGTATATACCTAATAAGAATATAATCACCCTCGGACGCGCCCTGCTTCTTTCCGACAGCCTTCCTTCCTAAGAATCAGCCCTTCCGTGGTGTAGAGAGAGGGTGTGTTACACTCCAAGGTGTTCCCCAGGTTGCCTTTCCTGAGCTTCGATCTTCATGCTCTCGTTTAGTAGTTGTCGGAAAGTAGGCTGCATTAGGCCTACAAATTGGGTATCGGGTGGAGAGAGATGGTGTGTTACACTCCAAGGTGTTCCCCAGGTTTCCTTGCCATTGCTTCGATCTTCCGACTCTCGTTTAGTAGTTGTAGAAAACTACACTGCATTAGGCCTACAAAATGGGTATCGGGTGGAGAGAGATGGTGTGTTACACTCCAAGGTGTTCCCCAGGTTTCCTTGCCATTGCTTCGGTCTTCCGACTCTCGTTTAGTAGTTGTAGAAAACTACACTTCATTAGGCCTACAAATTGGGTATGGGGTGTAGAGAGATGGTGTGTTACACTCCAAGGTGTTCCCCAGGTTTCCTTGCCATTGCTTCGGTCTTCCGACTCTCGTTTAGTAGTTGTAGAAAACTACACTGCATTAGGCCTACAAATTGGGTATCGGGTGGAGAGAGATGGTGTGTTACACTCCAAGGTGTTCCCCAGGTTTCCTTGCCATTGCTTCGGTCTTCCGACTCTCGTTTAGTAGTTGTAGAAAGCTACACTGCATTAGGCCTACAAATTGGGTATGGGGTGTAGAGAGATGGTGTGTTGCACTCCAAGGTGTTCCCCAGGTTTCCTCTCCATTGCTTCGATCTTCATGCTCTCGTTTAGTAATTGTTGGAAACTACACTGCATTAGGCCTACAAATTGGGTATGGGGTGTAGAGAGATGGTGTGTTCCACTCCAAGGTGTTCCCCAGGTTACCTCGCCATTGCTTCGATCTTAATGCTCTCGTTTAGTAGTTGTTGGAAACTACACTGCATTAGGCCTACAAATTGGGTATGGGGTGTAGAGAGATGGTGTGTTCCACTCCAAGGTGTTCCCCAGGTTTCGTCCACATTGCCTCGGTCTTCCGACTCTCGTTTAGTAGTTGTAGAAAACTACACTGCATTAGGCCTACAAAATGGGTATCGGGTGGAGAGAGATGGTGTGTTACACTCCAAGGTGTTCCCCAAGTTTCCTTGCCATTGCTTCGGTCTTCCGACTCTCGTTTAGTAGTTGTAGAAAACTACACTGCATTAGGCCTACAAATTGGGTATCGGGTGGAGAGAGATGGTGTGTTACACTCCAAGGTGTTCCCCAGGTTTCCTTGCCATTGCTTCGGTCTTCCGACTCTCGTTTAGCAGTTGTAGAAAACTACACTGCATTAGGCCTACAAAATGGGTATGGGGTGGAGAGAGATGGTGTGTTCCACTCCAAGGTGTTCTCCAGGTTGCCTTTCCTGAGCTTCTATCTTCAGGCTCTCGTTAAATTGTGGTTAAATGGAACAACTGCATTTGGCGTACTAGTTGGTTTGGGGACTACTAACAGTGTCTGCCGCTCCTTGCTGTTCTCCTGGTTTCCTGTCCTGAAATTCCGTTTTCAGGCGCTCGTTAAGTAGTTGTTAATGTTAGACTGCATTTGGCCTACTAGTTGGGTTGGGGCCTACTATCGGTGTCTGCCTCTCATTCCAGTTGTCCTCCACTGCAATGCCCCCTGGTTATTCCTGTGTTACCAATTTTGAACTGCATTTAGCCAACTTTATTCTTTGGGCCTATATCTGTGTTTCCTCCTCATCCTGCCCATTGCCCAGCCAGTGATAGATGAGTCTGCTGGTACATTGACCCATAACGCAACATTCCCCGTGCACGCTACACAACAACATTGTGACCCTGCTGAAAGTCAGGTTGCTCTTCCCGCATACCATACCACCTTACACGGGGACAAAGAGGAAGGTGCAGATGAAAGTGCAGGTTCCTTCATCAGGTGAGGGGAGGAATACTAGTTGGCAACGTCACTGGCACAGGGCCTCTCATAGTACGCAAAAGTGTTGCTGCCGGTGGGAGGCGCCCCCGCCGTGCAAACACACCGCTGTACTTTGAGGGGCCCTGTGCCAGTGCCAATGCCAACGAGTGGGCCCCCCCTGCTTGCTCAGGTTCACAGCACTTGCAAAGTTGAAATACTTACCTCTCCCTGCTCCACTGCCGTGACGTGGTCCAGATTTCCTGGGCCCACTAATTACTTGAACCAGCCCTACCCACCACAACTTTAGCCAAATGACCCCCAATTTCAAATGCCTTCCAATTATTATAAGGTAAATTGCGCTTGACAAGCTTCATTAAGAAGAATGGATGGTTTTGACATTAAACTGGACACTCTAGGTGTTTTCCTGGCCCCCACTCACTGCCGACTATGCTGCCCCATTGACTTGCATTGGGTTTCGTGTTTCGGTCGATCCCGACTTTACGTCATAATCGGCCGATTTCACTCGACCCGACTTTTGAGATAGTCGGGTTTCGCGAAACCCGGCTCGACTCTAAAAAGGTCAAGGTCGCTCAACTCTAGTAACATCTCATCGATCTCCTGGTGCATAACCTGCTGCACCTGGTCGGAGATTTGATAAGGTGTTCGCCATAGTGGGGCATGATTCCTGATGTCCAACTCGTGGACTGCTAACTCAATCCTTCCAGGTCAGTTGGAGAAAACGGCCCGGAAGGGTTCCAGCTTGGTCCGCAACTATGACCGCTGGGGTCCGGTTAGTGAGTCGCTTACCTTTATGGGTTAAAAGTGAACCTGGAAATTATAGGCCAGTAAGTCTAACCTCTATTGTTGGTAAAATATTTGAAGGGTTTCTGAGGGATGTTATTCTGGATTATCTCAATGAGAATAACTGTTTAACTCCATATCAGCATGGGTTTATGAGAAATCGCTCCTGTCAAACCAATCTAATCAGTTTTTATGAAGAGGTAAGCTATAGGCTGGACCACGGTGAGTCATTGGACGTGGTATATCTCGATTTTTCCAAAGCGTTTGATACCGTGCCGCACAAGAGGTTGGTACACAAAATGAGAATGCTTGGTCTGGGGGAAAATGTGTGTAAATGGGTTAGTAACTGGCTTAGTGATAGAAAGCAGAGGGTGGTTATAAATGGTATAGTCTCTAACTGGGTCGCTGTGACCAGTGGGGTACCGCAGGGGTCAGTATTGGGACCTGTTCTCTTCAACATATTCATTAATGATCTGGTAGAAGGTTTACACAGTAAAATATCGATATTTGCAGATGATACAAAACTATGTAAAGCAGTTAATACAAGAGAAGATAGTATTCTGCTACAGATGGATCTGGATAAGTTGGAAACTTGGGCTGAAAGGTGGCAGATGAGGTTTAACAATGATAAATGTAAGGTTATACACATGGGAAGAGGGAATCAATATCACCATTACACACTGAACGGGAAACCACTGGGTAAATCTGACAGGGAGAAGGACTTGGGGATCCTAGTTAATGATAAACTTACCTGGAGCAGCCAGTGCCAGGCAGCAGCTGCCAAGGCAAACAGGATCATGGGGTGCATTAAAAGAGGTCTGGATACACATGATGAGAGCATTATACTGCCTCTGTACAAATCCCTAGTTAGACCGCACATGGAGTACTGTGTCCAGTTTTGGGCACCGGTGCTCAGGAAGGATATAATGGAACTAGAGAGAGTACAAAGGAGGGCAACAAAATTAATAAAGGGGATGGGAGAACTACAATACCCAGATAGATTAGCGAAATTAGGATTATTTAGTCTAGAAAAAAGACGACTGAGGGGCGATCTAATAACCATGTATAAGTATATAAGGGGACAATACAAATATCTCGCTGAGGATCTGTTTATACCAAGGAAGGTGACGGGCACAAGGGGGCATTCTTTGCGTCTGGAGGAGAGAAGGTTTTTCCACCAACATAGAAGAGGATTCTTTACTGTTAGGGCAGTGAGAATCTGGAATTGCTTGCCTGAGGAGGTGGTGATGGCGAACTCAGTCGAGGGGTTCAAGAGAGGCCTGGATGTCTTCCTGGAGCAGAACAATATTGTATCATACAATTATTAGGTTCTGTAGAAGGACGTAGATCTGGGGATTTATTATGATGGAATATAGGCTGAACTGGATGGACAAATGTCTTTTTTCGGCCTTACTAACTATGTTACTATGTTACTATGTTACCTCCACTTCCTCAATGGAGCCACCAGCCTTTGATTGGGCCAGCATGTCCAGGAGGGTGTCTTCCTCACCGTCTTCGGGCAAGCTGCAGACCGGTAGGATGAAAGGTTCATGTTCGTGATGAGCCTTCATCATGTTGACGTGAAAGGCCTTTCGCCTACACCGAGCGTGGTCAAGAGTGACCACGTAAGTGACCGGGTTGAGCTGTTGGTGGATGACGTACGTGCCCTCCCAGGCTGCCTGAAGCTTATCCGTTGGCACGGGGACCAGCACCCACACCTTTTGACCCACGAGGTAGGTCCACTCCCGGGTGTTCTGGTCATACCAGTCCTTCTGGTCAGCCTGAGCCTGTGTCATGTTGTCATGCACCAACTGCATCAAGGTCTGCATGTTGTCACGGGAGCGCATGACATACTCCACTATGGACACTTCAGAAGGGTTCAGCTCCTCTTCCCAGGATTCTCTTACCAACCAAAGGGGTCCCCAGACTCACCTGCTGTACAGAAGCTCGAAGGGGGAGAACCCCGTCGAGGCCTGCGGAACCTCTCAGTAAGCAAATAGCAGGTGTGGGTGGTACCGCTCCCAGTTGCACCCGTGAGTCTCAACCAGCATGCGTAGCATCTGTTTGTGGGTACCATTGTAGCGTTCACACAAGCCATTGGTCTGTGAGTGATACGCACTCAATACCAGATGCTTCACCTGCATTCTCTTACAGAGAGCCTCCATTAGGTGAGACATGAATTGGGTCCCTTGATCAGTAAGCATCTCCCTGGGAAATCCTACACATGAAAAGATAGCCAGCAGGGCAACCGCCACCTTATCTGCCCTAGTTGACGTCAGAGCTACTGCCTCTGGATATCGGGTAGCGTATTCTACCACAGTAAAGATGTATTGATTTCCAGAGCTGCTGGGGACAGCCAGCGGGCCCACAATGTCCACCACGATCCTCTGGAAAGGCTCCTCTATCACTGGCAAAGGGATCAGGGGAGCCATAAGAGCAGGCCCCGCCTTCTCCACTCTTTGACAGGTGATACAGGAGCAGCAGTAGTTTGACACATCTGTCCCTATCTTAGGCCAATAGAAGTGTTGAGACAGCGGGCTTTTGTTTTGCTGATTACCAAGTGTCCAGCTAGCGGGATCTCATGGGCAATCCGTAACAATTCAACCCGGAATTGCTGCAGGACGACCAGCTGTCTTTCCCTCAACCACTCCTTTTGCGATTCTCCGGGTATTGTCTCCCGGAATAACCTTCCTCGTTCCCAGAACACCCTCTCCTTATCAGTCAGGAAGGTGGGCATCTCGGCGAGTTGTCTCAAACTCTCTAGGCTTGCATCTGTGCACAGAGCGGCCTGAAACTCCTGGCTAGGGGAAGCCAGAAGTGATGTCAGGGTCCCTTCGCCACGGGAACCCTCTTAGACCTGCTCTGGGTCCACCTCTGGTTCAGTCACAATGATGACTTAGGAGGGTCCGGAAGGCAGACAGTTATCTGCGTTCCAGGCACTCTGACTGCGGGTGACAGCAGCTACGTAGACTGTCTCCCTGGGGATTTCTACAGACCCGTCAGTCGGCGCTGCTATGGGCTCTACCTCCCCATCCACCCCCAACACTTCAGGGGCAGTGCTACTTATGGGCCAGTTACCTTCCTCGGTGGCACTGGTCAATTTTATGGCATCACATTTCTCACGGTTCCCATGCATCTCCCCATTTTCTGTAGCACTGACACTTTCCCCTTCTAGGGGTTCCTCAGCCATCTCACTCCACAGAGCGACGTGGCTGAGCACGCCTTTACCTATGGACACATCAACTTTCACAGAAAAATCATTATCAGGTGCAGTTGGCACAGGTACAACATTTTCACCATCAATCCTAGGGAAACAATGGTTATCAGATGCATCATTACAAGATAAAGCATGGTCAGGTAACACATGCAATTTCCCATCATCATCATCTTCAGGGTTAACGTTACCCTTATTAGCAGATTGGGGAGGGGTGTCAGGGACGTAGTATGCAACCATCCTCCCCAAATCAGTCTCCAACAAAACATCAGTGGGCAAATTATCAGACAGCCCCACTTCCTTCACCCCGCTCCCGGCACCCCAATCAATATAAACCCGGGCCATTGGCAAGGGACAGCTGATGCCTCCAATCCCAGTGATAGTTAAGGTTTTCCCCGGAATGATTTCTTCAGGGGCCGCCAGTTTGGGTCGCATGAGGGTTTGTTCAGCCCGGGTGTCCTTGAGGCCTGTAGCGACATGGCCTCCCACAGTGAGGTGCTGTACGTTGTCACACACCCTCCCAGCCACACCACTTACCAAAAGAACTGCTGCATTGGGCCCTGAGGCTTTGGATGGGGGGTTCTCCGGCCTGTCTGGACAGTGGGGACTGATATGATCAGTCCGCTTGCAGAAGAAACACTGGCAAGATTCGGTGGTTGGTGTGGTGCTGTTGGCACTGGGACAGGACCTCTGGTGTGTTGGCTGGCAGGGGTACTGGTGTTGGTTGCAGGCATACCCCCTCTCCAGCTGGTGGTGACTGGCTTCCGCACTTCCATTCTACGGTTGGCCTCATAGGCATTGGCAATCTGCACTGCTTTCGTCACGTCTTTGGGTTCTCTGTCCATGACGAACGGTCGCACCTCAGCTGGGCAAAGATGTAAGAATTGGTCTTTGATCATCAGGTCCCCCAGCTGCTCAAAGGTGGTCACTGACAGTCCTTGGATCCACTGGTTAAAGTGGGTCCTGAGTCCATGCACCACATCGCCGTAGCTGTCGTGTGGGCCACATTGGAGGTTCCGGAACTTTCTACTGTACACCTCGGGTGTAAGCTGGTACTTGGCTATGAGGGCCTGCTTGATGGCCTCATAGTCACCATCTTGTTCTTGAGAGAGGGCAGAAAATGCCTCCAGAGCGTTGCCTCTCAGCCCTGGGGTCAGGTATTGTGCCCATTCTTGAGTAGGCAGCTTGTACTGCCTGCAGGCTTTCTCAAAGGCCCGCAGAAAAGTGTCCAAGTCCCCGTCCTTTTCCATAACAGGAAAGTGATCGGGCTGGGGCTTCGGTATCTGAGCACTGTTGGGCTCACAGCTCCGGGCGGTGGAGGGCATCACCCCCTGCCGAAGCATCTCCAGTTCATATTCTCGCTAGGCTTGGCGCTCAGCTCATTGGGCCTGGGCCTCCCGCTCGGCTATCTCCTGGTTTTGCTGTATCAGTTGCCGACGTCCATCATGGTCATCGGCGGGGAGTAGTTCCAAGACCGCCAGCAGGTGGGGGTCCAATTCGCCCTGATTGCTAATAGGGCCGGCATTCGGTGGTTGGACCTCTGCTGCAGCACCATGTTTGCTTGTGCTGGCTTCTGCGGCCTCTGGGCTCTGTGGCTTGGCTTGGTCTGCTTCAAATTGCACCAGTTCAGCGACAATTTGAGCCTTGGACTTGCCATGGGAGTTCTGGCCATGGTATGTGCATACCCCAGCAAGAGTGTCCTTCTTCTGCTGGGCGAACCAGGCTTCTCCTTTCGCAACCATGGTTGCCAAATAAAAGATAGGGTAGAAAAACGAAGAGAAAGGGAAGGGATAATTACCAGTACACACAATTGTCTCAGGACTAATAAACACTGATTTTTTTCTCCAAACTTATTTGCGCAGAGTCCTCGCAAATCTTTGCCAGTTTTTAGTGAGAGGAATGATCACTCAAACCAAATCACTAATGCTCTAGGATCCCATCGCCTTGCCACCAATATGTCACGATTCACACCGTTACCGTCACCCCCCACATCACAGATCGGGGTGACTTTAGGCCAACAGACGGCTATCACATGTGCAGGGGGTTTTATCTTAGTTATCCCTTCACTGCGACAATGTTATGGAAAAATACACACAAGGCTATTAACCTCTTAGTTTACAGCAGGGGCTTATTTTAGGTATCCCACTGCTCTTCAATATACCACTAAATGCAGGGATTTATGTATATCCTGCTTACAGTTCCACTTGAAACTTGCAGCTCTCTGGCGCCCCCGTTACTCTCAGGTAAGATTAGGTACTGCACCTAGGATAATTAGTCACCAGAAAGGCTGCCTGCTATGTACTGGCTATTGCGCACACTGCAACGAGGCGATATAACTACTCCCGCTCAGGCAGGAACAATAATTATCAACTCCGCAGTTGCTACAACAAATCCCAAAGGCACAGAACAAAGGTATGCTGCTACCAGCTTCGATTAAAGGGGTCCAAAGCTAACCCAAAACAGTAGCGTAATTCCCTTCAGAAGACTTAGGGTACATTTTAGAGCAGGAAGAACTAAACTAGTATTAAATATTTTACTCCGAAAGATTAAGGCAGTGTTTACAAAGGTATATAAGGATGTTACAATATGAGATAATTGAAAATATGTACAAGCAATTATGAAATAACGGAATAAAGGAGAAAGGTAAAACTCATATGTTCTCAGTTCATATCAGGCAAAACCATGCTGGCCGGCACAGCCCAGATGTCCCAGTGCATAGTACAGATCCTCAGGCAAAAACTCTGCTGACTGCCGGCTGGGTTGAGTGTAAAGACTTATATACTCCAGCCTTGTGACATCCCTAAAGGGCTGGTTAATGATATTCATTGAGGTCAGAGATCTTTAGGTTTTCAGACCCTGGAGACAAAGAAATTCCTGGCTGAGAAGGGAGGAAGGGACTACAGGTGGCTTTGGTCACCTGCAGGTTAACCCCTTCATGACCGGGGGATTTTTCGTTTTTCCGTGTTTTCGTTTTTCGCTCCCCTCCTTCCCAGAGCCATAACTTTTTTATTTTTCTGTCAATTTGGCCATTTGAGGGCTTATTTTTTGCGGGACGAGTTGTACTTTTGAACGACATCTTTGGTTTTAGCATGTCCTGTACTAGAAAACGGGAAAAAAATTCCAAGTGCGATGAAATTGCAAAAAAAGTGCTATCCCACATTGGTTTTTTGTTTGGCTTTTTTGCTAGGTTCACTAAATGCTAAAACTGACCTGCCATTATGATTCTCCAGGTCATTACGAGTTCATAGACACCTAACATGACTAGGTTATTTTTTATCTAAGTGGTGAAAAAAAATTCCAAACTTTGCTAAAAAAAAAAAAAAAAAATTGCGCCATTTTCCGATACTCGTAGCGTCTCCATTTTTCATCATCTGGGGTCGGTTGAGGGCCTATTTTTTGCGTGCCGAGATGACGTTTTTAATGATAGCAATTTGGTGCAGATACGTTCTTTTGATCGCCCGTTATTGCATTTTAATGCAATGTCGCGGCAACCAAAATAACGTAATTCTGGCGTTTCAAATTTTTTTCCCGCTACGCTGTTTAGCGATCAGGTTAATACTTTTTTTTAATTGATAGATCGGGCGATTCTGAGCGCGGCGATACCAAATATGCGTAGATTTGATATTTTTTTTATTGACTTATTTTGATTGGGGCGAAAGGGGGGTGATTTAAACTTTTATGTTTTTTTTATTTTTTTCACATTTTTTTTTTAACTTTTGCCATGCTTCAATAGCCTCCATGAGAGGCTAGAAGCAGGCATAGCACGATCGGCTCTGCTACATAGCAGCGATCTGCTGATCGCTGCTATGTAGCAGAATTGCACGTGTGCTGTGAGCGCCGACCACAGGGTGGCGCTCACAGCGACGGGCAATCAGTAACCATAGAGGTCTCAAGGACCTCTATGGTTACCATTCACAAGCATCGCCGACCCCCGATCATGTGACGGGGGTCGGCGATGACGTCATTTCCGGCCGCCCGGCCGGAAGCGGTAGTTAAATGCCGCTGTCTGCGTTTGACAGCGGCATTTAACTAGTTAATAGGTGCGGCCAGATCGCGATTCTGCCCGCGCCTATTACGGGCACATGTCAGCTGTTCAAAACAGCTGACATGTCCCGGCTTTGGTGCGGGCTCACCGCGGAGCCCTGCATCAAAGCAGGGGAGCCGGCATCGGACGGTATAGTACGTCCGATGCCGGTAAGGGGTTAAAGCCACACCCTGCTCACGCACAAGCTTGAGGTTACCCAGTGTCTGCCATAGGGTTAGTTTGTTGTATTCGGGGGGGAAGAGAGGGTGGTTTTACAGCTGCCATGCATTTTTCAGGACCATGGTTAGAAGTGCAAAACTCTTTCAGCTAAACAGAGAGTGAATGCGGGTCAACACCCACCCTATGGGTGCTGGCAGAGCGACTAAACTTATTATATACAGTTAATGTGTCTGTACTGTTACATACTTAGGCAGTTAACTGGTTCATGCAGTTTTACATGAACACCTGAGCCTTACACTATGGCTGGTCCGAATAACTAAAGCAATTGTTACCCTCCACCTCTCGTGTCTCCCCATTTCCTCATAGTTTGTAAGCTTGCGAGCAGGGCCGTCACTCCTCTTGGTATCTATTTTGAACTGTGATTTCTGTTATTCTGTAATGTTTATTGTCTGTGCAAGTCCCCTCTATAATTTGTAAAGCGCTGCAGAATATGTTGGCGCTATATAAATAAAATTATTATTATTATTATTATTATTATTATTATATACATTTTCCTCTCAGGGTGTCTCTAGATTTTTCTTCAGCTTATCACCCTCAAACCAACGGTCAAGCAGAACGAACCAACCAGACTTTAGCCACCTATCTGCGACACTTCACTAATGCTCATCATAATGACTGGGTCAATCTGCTCCCTTGGGCAGAGTTTGCTTACAATAACCACTCCAGTGAAGCGTCTGTGAGAACTCCTTTTTTCGTTGTGTTCGGACAGCATCCTGGTTTGCCCCTACCAGTCTCTCCCACCTCTGGTGTTCCTGCAGCCGACTCTTTAGCTTTAAAGTTTTCCACGATCTGGGGAGAGGTCAAAGAGACGTTTGACAAAGCATCCCTAAGAATGAAAAGACAAGCCGACAAGAAACGTTTAGATTCTCCTCCTTTCATGCCTGGCAATAAGGTCTGGCTTTCTTGGAGATTCATCAGACTCAAGATTTCATCCTACAAACTTGGTCCACGTTACATAGGTCCTTTAGAGATTCTGCGTCGAGTCAACGATGTCGCTTTCAAGCTGAGATTGCCTGCCTCGCTCCGTATTCCCAATACCTTTCATGTCTCTCTTCTTAAACCTGCTATCTTTAACCGCTTTCATCTTTCATCTAGTACCCCTTCTCAACCAGTCAGCACTGACGTCATCTTTGAGGTGAGGGATATTTTGTCTGTTAAGAAAGTTTGTGGGAAAGATTTTTCCTTGGTTTATTGGAAGGGTTTTGGGCCTGAGGAGAGATCTTGGGAACCTTTGGAGAACATAGATGCCCCTCGTATTCTTAATAAATTTCTTGCCAGTTTGCATACTGAGAGTTTTAAGGAAGGGGGTACTGTTACCGCTGCTGCTGCTCTCCATTGCCGCTCCCCTGCTGCTGGGTCCGGGCGCGTCTGCTCCTTAATAATAATAATAATAATCTTTATTTTTATATAGCGCTAACATATTCCGCAGCGCTTTACATTTTTGCACACATTATCATCACTGTCCCCGATGGGGCTCACAATCTAAATTCCCTATCAGTATGTCTTTGGAATGAGGGAGGAAACCGGAGTACCCGGAGGAAACCCACGTAAACACGGAGAGAACATACAAACTCTTTGCAGATGTTGTCCTTGGCGGGGTTTGAACCCAGGACTCCAGCGCTGCAAGGCTGCTGTGCTATCCACTGAGCCACCGTGCCTTCTCCTCTGTAGCGGTGTCGGCTGCTGCCGCTGGGCGCTCCAGCCACTCTGTCTCTGGGTCTGTGCGCACTGGTCCTTCTCTCCCTGCTGTGGCGCGTTCTCGGCGCTCTACTTCTGGGTCCAGGAGCGTCAATGCCTCTTCTTCACTTCCGGTGCCTTGCTCTCCTGGGGGAATGAGAGGTCTGTGCAGGCACTTTGGTTTCTCCAGAGGACGCAGGCGTATCTTTCCAGTTTCTTCTTCCTGGGGTCACCAAGGTCAGTAATCCCAGCACCCAATCCCACTCCTGCCTCTGCTATAAGAGGCAGTCTCTCCTGCTTTTTCGTGCCTGATTGTCATAGCCTTGCTATTGCGTCTGGCCCTTCCTGTTCTAGTACTGAGTACTCTTTCCGTCAGTTCCTACGCTTATGTCACTTTGTTCATTTTTGTCTCTGAGTATTCCGCTCCTGTTCTCGGATTTTCCCTTTTCTGTTGCTTAATTTTACCTTTTGTTTCCCTCAGCCTCTTTCCGTCCTGGCCTTGCAGTCCTCCAGTCAGTCCACTGTCTACCGGGTCGCCCACCTGAGTCTTCTCTCAAGCACTAGTAGTTTCTCCTTTCTTCCTTCTTGGAGCCGTCCCTCTTGGTACTTCCACAGTGGGTAAGTGACCTCTGGGCCTGCTCCTGATGGTCCCTGTATAGGGGTCGGTTCTACTCAAGGTTCGGTCACCCAGGGGTAGGTATTCCCACGGTCCAGAGGGTCCACTCTAGTTTTCACTGCTCAGTCCATTATAGCGGGGTGCTTGTAACCTGATTTGCATCCGTGAGGGGGACGAGTGAAAGACAGCTTTTAACCCTCCGTCAGGCGCAATAGAGCTGACAGGCACACAGTAATTAGTTTCACTTCTCTCTCCTTGCCCACTTATCAGAAAACCCCACCCCTCCTAGTTATCTCCTGACTCTACAGGCTCTGTGAAACCTGATATCACAGTGACTCAGCAGACCTTCTAGTGAGCAGATATCAACACTTTGGCTTCTCAGGCACATTGCGCCTGATTTCAACACAAATTGAAAGGTTAGTATTTTCTTTTTTTATTCATCACGATTGTGTATTTAGCTTGTTTTATGAAGGATTAATGCTAAGTTAGTGTACATAAGTACTGTTTTCTTAGACAAAAGGAGGGTGGCTTCTAAGGCACATTGCGCCCTAACATATACTCTTTCTCTCTTGCTTCAGATTTTCTACTGCAATGGCCAGAAAACAGTATGATTCATCTAAACCCCTTCATTTAGAAGAAATGAAGATTTTTTTGTTAGAAGATGATGAGGAAGAACCAGCAGTAACTGAGGATTTAGAAGAATCTAGTGACATTTCATCTGAAGATGAGGTAGCAGAATGTAACACTGATTCTGGAACAGAGCAGGATGGTGATGACACTGATACAGAAGAAACAGACACAGATCTAGCTTATTATTTGGGCAAAGATAAAAATACAAAGTGGAACAAAAAGGCACCCAAGAACAAACAGCGCAGAGAATCCCACAATATTATTACACACCTTCCTGGAGTTAATGGAAGTGCTAGAAAAGCTAAAACTGCAGTGGAATGTTGGAGTAATCTAATTACAGATAGCATGTTGGAAACTATTGTTCGGTTCACTAACCAGTATATTGACACAATCAAAGAGCAATTCTCCAGAGAGAGGGACATCAAAAACACTGATGTGATTGAACTCAAGGCATTTATTGGCTTGTTATACCTAGCTGGTGCTTTCAGAGCAAATAGGCAAAGTTTGGAGGAGCTGTGGGGGACAGACGGTGATGGCATCGAAAAATTCAGCCTTGTGATGAATCTGAAATGATTCAAAGTCCTGATCCGTTGCCTCCGTTTCGATGATCGAAGTACCCGGACAGAACGAAAAGGTTATGACCGGCTTGCACCAATTCGGGACATATTTCAACAATTTATTATGAATTGTCAAAAAAGCTATTGCCCGGGGCAAAACCTCACTATTGATGAGATGCTTCCAGGTTTCCGTAGAAGATGTGGTTTTCGGCAATATATACCATCGAAGCCAAACAAATATGGAATTAAAATTTTTGCCATGGTTGATGCAAGGATGATGTACACTATGAACATGGAAGTTTATTGTGGAAGACAGCCACCAGGTCCTTTCAATGTGAGCAACAAGCCTAGTGATGTGGTAAAGAGAATTGCTGAGCCAATGTTTGGATCTGGTCGAAATATCACTGCTGACAACTGGTTTACTGACTTTGATCTGATTGATTTTTTAAAAATGAAAAAGCTGTCATATGTGGGAACTGTTAGAAAAAACAAAAGGCAGTTGCCGCCAGATTTTCTATATACAAAAAGCAAACAACAGTATAGCACTATGTTTGGGTTCAGTAATGGAAAGATTTTAGTTTCTTACATCCCACGCGAGAGGAAAAATGTGATTTTGGTCTCTTCATTACATAATGATTACACCATTGATCCAGAGTCTGGGGAGCTAAGGAAACCAGAAATCATAACGTTTTATAATTTGACCAAAAGCGGCGTTGACACTGCTGACCAAATGTGTGGCAATTTCAATGTAAGTCGAAATACCAAACGCTGGCCGATGGTAATCTTCTTTACAATGCTGAATGTGGGTGGCATCAACTCACAAGTAATTTACCTCGGTAATGAACTTAAACAAATGCGCAGAAGAATGTACCTAAAACAATTGGCAAATGAACTGGTGAGTGGAGAGCTAAGCCTAAGAAGTACAAAGACGGTTGGAATGCCCCTTGCCCTGCAACACCGGTTGAAGAGATATCGTCCCAAGGACGTTCCAGAACAAACACCGACTCTACCACCTTCTAAAAGACGCAGTTGTATCTGGTTTCAGAAGGCTTTCTAAATATGACTGCAAAATATGTAAAGATTCAATCTGCCTTTCCCATGCAACTTTCGTCTGCCAGCCTTGCTTTTCTAAGTGTACCTGTGCTGCTTCTGCTGCAATTGAAACCACTGAAGATGAGTAGAAAATAATTAAGTAACATCTAAGTGCAATATCCTTTAAGTTTTTTTCCATAATTTTATATTTAAGCAATAGTTAAGTAAAGATAACTGGAGCCTATTTGGCGGTACTACCGAAAAGTGGTACTTTTCGTTTTAATAAGTTTATGGATAATAAATGGGTTTTTTTGCATCTGATTTGGTGTAATCTCTTTTAATACATTCCTATGAAGGTCACTGACTACTTCTATAGTCCTGAAATTGAAATATGTAGCTACTATAGGTGGTTTTCTGACCTGTGCTTGTCAGGCATATTGCACCTGAACTGACGAGAATCTATATTGCGCCTGACGGAGGGTTAATAACAGAGATAGGCACTATGAATATCTGGTGATGCCCTTTGGCCTCTATAATACCCAAGTCGTCTTCCAAGACTTTGTGAATGATATCTTCCGGGATATGCTCTCCACTTCGGTGGTAGTCTATCTGAATAATATTGTCATCTTATCTCCAGATATTGATTCCCCATGGAGAGATGTTTGCAGAGTCTTCAACCTCCTACGGGCAATGTCCCTCTATGCCAAGTTGGAGAAGTGTGTTTTTGAGCAGGAGTCCTTGCCTTTCCTGAGCTATATCATCACAGCCCAGGCATTAGCTATGGATCCTGCCAAGCTACAAGCAGTGATAGACTTGCAGGAACCTCATTCTCTCAAAGTGGTGCAGCGCTTTATGGGGTTCATTAATTATTATTGCCAGTTCATTCCACACTTCTCAACTTTGGTAGCTCCCTTGATAGCCCTCACCAAGATGGGAGCAAATCCCAAATTGTGGTCAGAGGAGGTCTCCAAAGCCTTCCTATCTGTTAAGTCTTACTTTGCTAGCGCTCCCATTCTACATCGTCCCGATGTAGATAAGCCTTTTATTATTGAGATGGATGCCTCATCAGTCGGAGCAGGAGCGGTCCTCTTCCAAAAGGATGCTCAAGGTCGGAAGCATCCTTGCTTCTTCTCCAAGACCTTCACTCTGGCGGAGAGGAATTATTCCATCGGGGACAGGGAGTTGTTAGCAATGAAGTTGGCTTTTTCAGAATGGAGACACCTTCTGGAAGGGGTTAGCTTTCCCTTCCAAGTCTACACTGACCACAAGAATTTGGTATATTTGCAGGCAGCCCAGCGGCTGAATTCTCATCAGGCCAGATGGTCCCTGTTCTTTTCCCAGATCCACTTCACCCTTCATTTCCTATCTGGGGAGAACATTCACGCCAATGCTCTCTCCCGCTATGTGGTGTCATCAGAGGAGGAGGAGCCTCAGCTAATTGTTCCCGCTGAGAGTTTGAGAATTGTGACTCCAGTGTAGCTAGAGTCTGACCCTCTGGGCAAGACTTATGTGCCATCCAATTTGTGACTGGAGGTTCTCTTTTAGGCTCACTTGTCCTGGGTGGGTGGACATTTTGGGATCAAAAGGACATCTGAGCTTCTGGCGAGTACGTACTGGTGGCCGCATATGACCAGTGCGTCTCCTGCCCGAAGATTAGATATCCTCGACAACAGCCTGCTGGGTTACTATACCCCCTACCGGTGGCTGATAGGCCCTGGGAGATGGTCAGGATGGACTTTGTGGTAGGCTTAACCAAGTCCCGTGGCTGCACCTTTATTTGGGTAGTTATCGACCATTTCTCTAAAATGGTGCCTTTGGTGCCTATCCCACGGTTACCTTCTGCACAAGCCTCGGCGGCGTTGTTTTTCAAACATGTCTTCCATTTACATGTTATGCCTGACAAGATTGGCAGTGACCGGGGTCCCCAGTTTGCATCTTGGTTCTGGAGAGAGCTTTGTCGCCTACTTAATATTGAGCTGAATCTCTCTTCAGTGTACCATCCCAAGACGAATGGGTTGGTAGAGAGGGCAAACCAGACCCTAGTCATACATCTACAACATTTTGTCTCAGCCAGGCAGGATGAATGGGCATCCCTGCTACCTTGGGTAGAGTTTGCCTTGAACAACACCATAGCCGACTCCACTGGGCAGACCCCATTCCTCCTTAATTACGGCCAAAATCCACAGGTTCCTGTGCCCATGCCCGTGTCTTCTGCTGACTCTAGGGTGGCAGACTGGGCAGTAGAAGCACAAGACATCTGGGACCATACACAGGATTCTATCCGGGCTTTCAAGGAGAGAATGAGGGTCTCTGCCGATGCACATCGGCGCCTCGCTCCGACCTTTTCTCCTGGCGACTTTGTGTGGCTCTCCGCCCGCAATATCAGGCTGCGAGTTGAGTCCACTAAGATTGCGCCTCGCTACTTAGGGCCTTTCAAAGTTCTGGAACAGGTTAACCCTGTTATCTATCGACTGGCTCTTCCTCCAAGCCTTGGTATCACTGACACCTTTCATGTGTCCCTCTTAAAGCCCGTTCACATGTCCTGGTTTTCTGAGTCATCTGCCGGGACAAGCGTTCATCCTTGGACGATTATGAGGTGAATGCTATCTTGGGGTTCAAGGTGTCACGTGACAAAAAGTTCTATCTAATGGACTGGAAGGGTCACGGCCCAGATGACAGAACCTGAGAGCCTGTGGAGCACAATCGGACTCCACTGCTCATTGCAGCCTTTGAATGTAGTGAGGCCCAGGGAGGGGGGCCCTAAGGGGGGTTAATGTTAGGTGTCGAGTTCCCGCTGCTGCACAGGGGAATTCTCGAACTATGTCCGCTGCGGTCTCCCATTCTTTTCCAGCCACAGTGGAGTCTGCTCAGTGGAAATGTCGGTCCCAGCGTCTGGCTCAAGCTGACATTGTGCGACTGGTTACTGCTGCCTTTCCAGGCTGTCTTTGCAACTGCTAAGTGCCGCTTTTCTCAATTGGATGACCTCCCATTGGAGGTTGGGGATCACATGTTCATGTGCTGTTGTGGTTCCTTTTGGACCATCTGGAAGGTCCCGGTCTGCTACTGCTATAAAAGGTTTGCATGGCCGCTCGGCCATGCCCTACTGTAAACTTGTTAATGTGTGTGTTTAGATGAATGTCTGTCAATGGATGAAATCTACGTAATCATTCCCATTCCTTGTGTTGATAACTGCTCGTGCATGGTGGAAGCTACCTAGCACCCGACAGTGCTACCTGCACACTCAGCACACGTTACTGTGTCTCTTTACAGTGCCAGCCAGTGCGGCACCGTGAATAATCTCTGCGCTTTCCTGACAACCGGTCAGTGTAGGGTGGGAATTCCCGCTTGGAATCTGCATCTAACTCAGGGTGTCCTCAGGCGCGGGCTCAATAGCCACCGAGGGTCAGAGCGAGTTCAATCATCAGTTTAGTGGGGGTGATTCATAGGGATCCCACTAGTGTCTTTCAGCTGCACCCTGTGACTGCTAACAGGGCGCAGCGTATTTGTGGCGACTCTGTGAAGCAACAGAGTTTGCTTCTCTTCAAACTGTGTGAGGTCTAACCCATGTGTGAGCAAGCGTCCGTTCTCCATTACTCAGCACCAGGGGTCATCTCTGCACGGTGGAGCCCGGACTGCGAACGCACCTCATATTCTTTATTACTATTATTTGGTGCATTCCGCCAGTCCTAACACTCGTCAGTGCTGAGATGGAAAGAGCACTGGGGGCTGTTCATTTGCAAGGTAAATTAGAGTTTTTATTGCATACATTTTGGGGTACATAATTTACATTTACATTGGGGATTCCATATAAACCTCACAAAAATGCAATTCAAGCAAACCCCCAATGGAACCACCCACCATAATGAGGCAGATGGAGACACTTTGGTCTCCATTTAGTGTCTATTCCAATGGTATCCAACTTTAAGTAGGTGCAGAGATCTGTGTGATGGGACACTACCGGATCAGAGATCAGACATAGTCCAAAGTGACTCGATCTGCCTCATAAGTAAGTGGTTCCTTAAGGTGTTTTGCCTGAATTGCAGTTTTGGGGAATTTACATGGAAATCCTGACATAAGTGCTCAGCAGAAAGCACAGGATAAATGTGAATCTTATTCTAATTTTTGGAACTTAGACTTAACAAATAGACAGCAGTCCAAGAATAGTTCTTATATTTATTTGTGCCCGGTTCACTGTGCAGTATTATCGATAATGCAGATTTATTTTTTGAGTAGGTGCGATACCAGATTTATATCGGGATTTTTATATTTGTCTGCTCAAATAGAAGAAATGATTTTCTATCTTTCTATCAAAATGATTTTTTTCATCGCTATATTCTGATATTTGTTGGCAAACAGTGCAGTGTAAAAACCTATATTTTGCAGATTTTGGGTATAATTTTGGGGTGGATAATTTTTTTTATTACTTTTCATTCAGGTTTTTCAGACACAAAATGAACAAACGCATAGGTGTCTATAAGACACCTATCCATTACTAATCCTACATTTATATGATCGGACTCCACTGGAGTCCCATGGATTCCAGTACCACCTCTATGCTGACGACACTCAGATCTACCTCTCTGGCCCAGACGTCACCGCTCTGCTGTCCAGAATCCCAGAGTGCCTATCAGCCATATCCTCCTTCTTCTCCTCTCGCTTCCTCAAACTCAATGTGGACAAATCTGAACTCATCATCTTTCCTCCATCCCACAAATCTTCCTTAGCTGACCTATCTATCGCAGTCAATGACATCATGCTTTCCCCTTTACCCGAAGTCCGCTGCCTCGGAGTAACCTTCGACTCTGCCCTGTCCTTCAAACCACACATCCAAGCTCTTTCCACCTCCTGTCGCCTCCAGCTCAAAAATATCTCCAGGATCCGTCCTTTCCTCAACCCCCAATCTACTAAAATGCTTGTGCACGCCCTCATCATTTCCCGCCTTGACTACTGCAACATCCTTTTCTGTGGCCTCCCTGCTAACACCCTTGCACCTCTCCAGTCCATCCTTAACTCTGCTGCCCGACTAATCCATCTCTCTCCTCGCTACTCCTCCGCTTCCCCCCTCTGCAAATCTCTTCACTGGCTCCCATTCCCTCAGTGTATCCAGTTCAAATTACTAATACTGACCTACAAAGCCATCCACAACCTGTCTCCTCCATATATCTCTGAACTAATCTCTCGATATCTTCCCTCACGTGATCTCCGGTCCTCCCAAGACCTCCTTCTCTCCTCCACACTTATTCGCTCCTCATCCAATCGCCTCCAAGTCTTCTCCCGAATATCCCCCATCCTCTGAAACTCTCTGCCCCAACACGTCCGACTATCAACCACAGTCGGATCCTTCAGACGGAACCTGAAAACTCATCTCTTCAGGAAAGCCTACAGCCTGCACTGACACCGCTGCTGCCTCATCACTATCGAAGCTACCGCCTCACCAACACCGGAGCTACCGCCTCACCAACACCGGAGCTACCGCCTCACCAACACCAGAGCTCCTGCAACCCTCAACCTACTGTCTCCTTCCCCATAATCCTATAGAATGTAAGCCCGTAAGGGCAGGGTCCTCGCCCCTCTGTATCAGTCCGTCATTGTTAGTTTGTTTACTGTATGTGATATTTGTAACTTGTATGTAACCCCTTCTCATCTACAGCACCATGGAATAAATGGTGCTATATAAATAAATAATAATATTAATAATAATGATAAATAAAGATACAGCTAAAAGAAAATAAAAACACAGTTATACTCACCTAACGCCCATGCCATTGAATCCCTCATCTCCAGTAGTAAAATAAAAAAACAGCAATATCCCTCACCTATCTGTTGTTCTGTCCTATGCCTTAATCTACGTCTAGGGGATAAACAGTTTTCAACCTGGATGCTGCCAAACTGCGACCGTCCAGGCTGAGAATCACTAGGAAATTAGCTTTTGTGAGAGCAGCATCAGTGACTAGCGGTATTGTCATCAAGGCTACCGCCAGTCCCTGATACTGTGTTCCCAGCTGGTCCAATCAACTTTGTTGATCTTGGTGAGATCACCCCATAAATATGAACCCCACTTGCCATCACTAAAGGGCAAGTTGGATGAGGCTGGCAATGCACCAAAATTGACGCATGTATTTGATGCACCTTTTCTTGGCGGGTTTTTAGGCTGGAGGAGCCAATATCCATGGCCCCTTACCAGCCAGAGAATAGCAGCCGCCAGTTGTCTGCTTTAGCAAGGCTGGTTGTCAAAAATGGGTAGGACCCCACACCGTTTTTTAAATCATTTATTTAAATAATTAAAAAAATGGAGTGGGGACCTCTATACTTGATAACCAGCCATGCTAAAGCTGACAGCTGAGGGCTGGTTATCAAAAATACAGTAGAACCCATGCCCTTTTAACAGCATAGGAACTGTGGGTGTCTGACCAGGGGTGATGATTAGGGTTGAGCGAAGCGGGTCGGCCAGATTCAGAAGTTGCTGACTTTTGGCAAAGTCGGGTTTCATGAAACTCGACCGGACCCCTGTGTGGGGTCGGCCATGAGGTCGGTGATCTTCTGATCTGGAATCGGAATTCCGATACCGAGTTCCGATATGTTAAAGATATTGGGAATCGGTATCGGAATTCATATTTAAGTGTAAAATAAAGAATAATAATAAAAAAATATTGATATACTCACCCTCGGACGCTCCCTGGTTCTCACCGGCAGCCTTCCTTCCTAAGAATGAGCGCCTGAAGGGCCTTCGATGACGTCGCGGCTTGTGATTGGTCGCATGAGCGGTCACATGGGCGTCACGCGACCAATCACAAGCCGAAACGTCATCTAAGGTCCTTCAGGCGCTAATTCTTAGGAAAGAAGCATCCGAGGGCGCGTCCGAGGGTGAGTATATTCCTAATAGGTATATACTCACCCTCGGACGTGCCCTGGTTCTAACCCGCAGCCTTCCTTCCTAAGAATCAGCGCCTGAAGGACCTTAGATGACGTTGCGGCTTGTGATTGGTCGCGTGACGCCCATGTGACCGCTCACGCGACCAATCACAAGCCGCGACGTCATCGAAGGTCCTTCAGGCGCTCATTCTTAGGAAGGAAGGCTGCCGGTGAGAACGCGTCCGAGGGTAAGTATATCAATATTTTTTATTTTGATTCTTTATTTTCCACTTAAATATGGATCCCAGGGCCTGAAGGAGAGTTTCCTCTCCTTCAGACCCTGGGAACCATTAGAAACCCAATGCACTGCATTGGGTTTCGTGTTTCGGCCGACCCCGACCCCGACTTTTCTATAGGATCGGCCGATTTCACTTGACCCGACTTTTGAAAAAAGTCGAGTTTCGTGAAACTCGACCCGATCCTATTAAAAGAAAAGTCGCTCAGCCCTAGTTATGATTTAACTGCCGATTAGAAGCGTTGTTTGTTGTGCTGTCATGCACATGACAGCATGACAAACACTGGTTCCCGATGCAGCTATTCTGTAAGCGCTATTCCTATTCAGATAAGGACTTTTCTGAAGTTGTTCACTCATCCCTAGTAATTATTTATGTTTATTTGTATGTTGTTTGCATTGGCTTTTGAAATAAAGTTATGTCTTTCCTTACCATTATTTTAGTTTAAACTATTCCAAATTAGTAAAATAAAAACATAATTGTTACAAGACACATTTTAATTTTAATTGTGTGCTCTGTGTAGTATTTATATTAATTATAAAGTTAGCTTTTTATGCAATCTAAGGAAGCAAACAATTTTTATGAAGATTTTATGCTTCCAAAATAGCATAATTAGAATGTGAATCCTTAAACACAAAAATGGTATTGTATAAGAAAAAACATAAATTACAATCAAAACTGAAACTTCAAAAATTAAAGAATTGTAAGATAAAACTTACTTTTGGATGGTTATATAAATTCAAAACTTCTGTTGGTTCAAAATTCTCACAGATAAATCCAGCAATGTCCCCGTGTTGACTGCAGGAATAGTTGGGGACATCATTTTTTTCACATGATAAAATATTCAGTATTTTCTGAAAATATGTAATCTGATCTCCACAAGTATCAAACACAAGATAACCCAGCGTAATATTAGGAAGGAGATTTGGGTTCTGATTCACCTCATTAACAGCAAATATTAAAGTGAGTAGGTCCGTGTAAATCTGTGCATCTGGACTGTGGAAGAATAGACAATATTTAATTCTTTTTTTTGCTAAGTTAATGGCAAGGAAGACAAGAATGATGTAACTGCTCTTGGCAACCAGCTCATTCTCAGTAAAAGGGAGTGATCTCTTCTTCTGGGCAGCAGACATAATGCTTGAAATGTGTCCACCAGTTGGGCAATGAAATTGGTACCTTGCTATTAAGCTAAAAGGTTTAGGTATTTAGTGAACAGTAGTGATGATGAGCGAATTTGTTCGGGAAAACAACCTGCAAACATAAATGCGTCATGAATATTGCACATTCGGATTTATGATGGGAAACATGAGCAAAACTTTATAAAATTTGAAAAAATCATTAACATTCTGTAAAAGTGCGGGAAAATATTTGTGTTGCCACAAAAAAATATATTCAGGTGCAATATTGGTGGTGTATCATGAGCGTCTGGCATGTGTTTGATGAGAGGAGGGTATTTTCAGAGCCCAGAGGCATGGCGTTCTTGTAAACAGGCATTTTTTCCCCTAACTTTATGTGTACATATTGCGACTAGCCAATCACAACAGCTTGTGTCATTGGCTGTTGAAATCAAATGTCCCTCTCCATATATATAGCAGCCATCATTTTTAGCACCATTTTGACACTGCAACAGCGCAGAGGCTGCTTGTGACACTGCCACTGTTACTAGCAAGATTTCAGCTATGTAGTTAGGCGGTTTGTATATCATTCAGATAGCGTAGCTAGCTAGTGTCCAGTGTGGCTATAAACGTTACCTTCCTGCACTTTTTTATTTTTGGGGGGCCATTACTGAGGTCCACAGACAAAGCCAGCAGAGCACATGTCCTAAAAGTGTATTGTGCACTGCTTCTATTGTGCTCCATGCACAAGTCCAGTATTCTAAATAATATTTTTTTCAGTAGCTAAATGTGAAAAGCCTGCTATATACAACATTTTAGCTAGTTAGATAGGTGGTTGCATACCAGTCAGATAGTGTAGCTAAACAGTTTCAAGTGTGGCTGTAAAATTTACCTTCCACCACTTTTTTTTCTCTTTTGGCCACACTGAGGTCCACAAAGAAAGCCAGCAGGGCACGAGTTGTGCACTGCTTCTATTGTGATCCATGCACGAGTATAGCATTCTAGTTCACATGTAGCTAGTGAAAAAATATTAAACAGCCTGCTGTATCCCACCTTGTCATTTAGTGCTGTGATGAAAAAAAACTGTCTGCAGACCTAAGGCACATTAAAAAAAAGTTATAATTTTTTCTGTTGCTAAATGTGAAACAGCCTGCTGTGTCCTAAGTTGTCATTTTGTGGCGGTGATATGAACCTGATTTCATGCATAAGGCACATTAAAAAAAATATCTAATGTGCCAGTTGCAAAAAGTTAGACAACCCGCCGTATCACACTTTGTCTTGTGGTTGGGTTAAAATTAAGCTGTAGAGGCCACAAAAAAGTCTTCTGTTATTAACATCATCTTCTTGGATCCCAGTCAGACGCCTCTCAATCAGCCTAACCAGATCTTCACTTTGCACTGACGAGGGGCAGTACCCGAAGCACAGTGTCTGCAAATTCAGATTCTGGTTTGGCTATTATCCTAAGTCATGTGACAAGGCTCATTAAAGGGTCGACATTGACTGTTAGGATTGCTACTTCCAATAGGTGGCACTAGGCTTCTAGTCCTCTTAGTCTCTGAAGAGACAATTTGCATTATTAACATCATGCAGTAAGGGACCTGGCTTTAAAATCGTTTGTAGCAGCTAGTGTGTTTATAAAGACCTGATCCATGGGCCACAAAACAATTCTTCTGTTACTAATGTCAAACAGTAGGGGACATGTCACTTTTAAATTGTTTGGAGCCTATCTTCTAGATTAGGTGCATCTTTGGCAACCAATTTCTCACGTGCATCTTATAGATGAGTAATAGTTGTAGGCTGGATCCTGGATCTTAAACTTCCCATAGCCGCCCTGGTATTGATCCTGTTCTACGTTCCGATTCCCACCCAAGAAAATTCTTCTCTTACTAAAGGTATTCATTAGGGGACATATCACTTTTAATTTGTTTGGAGCATCTTCTCAATCTTATAAAAACCTTATCAACACGCCCCCAAAAATTCTTCTGTTATTAATGTCATACAGTAGGGGACATGTCACTTTTAAATTGTTTGGAGTATCTACTCAATCTTATACAGACCTTATCGACAGGTCCAAAAATTTTCTCCTGTTCTTTACATCATACAATAAGGGACCTGACTTTAAACTAGTTTGTATCATCTAGTGTGTTATAGAGGCCTGATCAAAATGCAACAAAAAATCTCCTGTTACTAACGTCACACAGTAGGGGACATGTCAATTTTGAATTGTTTGGAGCATATATTCTCGATTATGTGAATCTTTGGCATCCAATTTCTCACGGGCATCTTTTACACTTAGCTTGAGACATGCATCTGTTACACCTGTCTTCTGACAAGCGTCAAAAGCTTTGTGGTAACTGGTGTTGGGTAGATAAGTAATAGTTGTAGACTGAATCCTAGATCTCGTACTTCCCATTGCCGCCCTGTTATTTATCCTGTTGTAAGTTCCCTTTCCCGCCCAAAAAAATTCTTATGTTGCTAACGTCATACAGTAGGGGACATGTCACTTAAAATTGTTTGGAGCATCTACTCAATCTTATACAGGCCTTATCGACAGGCCCAAAATATTCTTCTGTTGCTAATGTCATACAGTAGGGAACATGACGCTTTTAAATTGTTTGGAGCATCTACTCAATCTTATACAGGCCTTATCGACAGGCCCCCCAATATTCTTCTGTTACTAAAGTCACACAGTAGGGGAGATCTCAGTTTTAAATTGTTTGGAGCACATCTTCTTTGTCACACAGGCCTCATCCACACTGGAAAAAAAAATTTTCTCTGACTAACTCGGTTCAGTATGCCTTATTTTTTCTCCAATGCGATTCAACATGCCAAATTTCACTTTATCATTTAGTGCCACTGAAATTAAGCTGTGCAGACGTGGTGCAGAGTTAAAATATCTAATTCTTAGTTGATAATACTGTGCTCTTAGTACACTATCTGAGCAACGTGACTGGGAAAAAGCGATGTCGTGGTGGAAGGTGAATTAGGATCAATGTTTGAGGCGTACATGGGGTAGGTGGTGAAATTAAATCCACTTTTTTTGTGTCTGCCATAAATTTTTGGAAATGTGTACACACTTGGATGGGTGTCCATTTGCTGGGTTAGCTGTAGTGAAAGATGTGTCAGCTTCTATTATACTATTTCTACTCTCTTGAAATTTATACTACTTTGTTGGTGTCTCCAAATAATTTTTGGAAATGTGTGCACTCTTGGTTGGGTGTACATCTGCTGGGTTGGAAGAGATGTTGCTCCCCATTATATTAGGATAGAAGGTTTTTTCACCAACATAGAAGAGGATTCTTTACTGTTAGGGCAGTGAGAATCTGGAATTGCTTGCCTGAGGAGGTGGTGATGGCAAACTCAGTCCCCTCGAGTCCCAAGAGAGGCCTGGATGTCTTCCTGGAGCAGAACAATATTGTATCATACAATTATTAGGTTCTGTAGAGAGACGTAGATCTGGGGATTTATTATGATGGAATATAGGCTGAACTGGATGGACAAATGTCTTTTTTCGGCCTTACTAACTATGTTACTATGTTACTATTTTTACTCTAGTGAAATTGATGCCACTTTGGTGGTCTCTGTCACTAATTTTTTTAAATGTAAGCATTCCTGTTTTCGTCTCCAACTGTCCATCTGCTGAGTTGGGTCTAGTGGATGACCTCTCAGTCCCTATTATATTATTTCAACTTTGGTTAAATTGATGCCACTTTGTTCATGTCTGCCACAAATTTTTGGAAATGTGAACAATCCTGGTTGGCTGTAGTGGAAGATTTGTGGGTCTTTTTGTACTATTTCTACTGTGGTGAAATTGATCTCAGTTTGTTGGTGTCTGCCAATACATTTTTGGAAATATGTAGACTCCTGGTTGAGTCTCCTTCATCTGTGTTGCCCCTAGAAGTAGGCCTACGAGATCGGCAGTCCTCCACTCTCATTGAGTCAACTACCCGTGTTACTATTCTTACATTTTTCTGACAATAGTAAGCTACAAAACTGATATTTGTGCCACCTGAGTGTGGCTGAGCATCAATTTCAAATGTTTTTTATCATATATATAGCGCCAATAATTCAACATTTGCTTTACAGACACTTACAGACATTACTGCCAATGTCACCATTGGGACTCACAATCGAAATTTCCTATCTGTCTTTAAAGTGTGGGTAGAAAAATAAGTACTGGGAGGAAACTCTTGTATACAAGCTTAGAACATACAAACTCTGCCGATGCTGTCCTTACTGGGGTTGGAACACAGGACTCCAGCACTGCAAGGCTGCTAATGTTTTTTTGCGTTGAGGATTGAACATTTCTGTGGTTGGAAGCCTATCACTGTGATGCAAACTGTGTGCATCACTGTTGTCTTTGGGAAAGTCACTCTCAATATTGTCTTCAAGCATATTTTGATACTGCAGATTGGGCAAGTCCTTTTTTCGTGGGGGGGGGGGCAACTGGCAAAATTTACTTTTGTATCATCGATAGAAAACATTGGCACCCAGAAGTCAGCACTATTTTGAATCATAACTATACGGTAACAATCATGTTGCTGATAGTGCTGCAAGAAGGCGCACATGGGTCGGTCTCTTCATGAGGTCCAACTCTGCAGTATGTTGGTAGTGGGATAACACTTAAGATTTCTACCTTCCTCCCCTCGTGTAACCATGGCCAATAGAGAGGGAATAATTATCCTCTTCATCTAACTAGTGCGCATCCATCACCTCTTCCTTCTCATCCTTTTCATAGCCCATCTACATTTGTTCCTCCTCCATTTGTTCCTCCCATGACAATTGCCTGTGAGACGACCTGAACTTAGGGATACTGTTAACCCTAAAGGTATCCTCCTCTTCTTCCTCCTCTTCCCCCAGGACCACCACCATCTCCTCAACCAGACTATTTAAAGTGTTGTCCAGCATTTAGATGACAGTAACAGTGATGCTTATGATGGCATTGTCAATGCTTACCATTTTAGGAGCCATTTTGAAATCATGCAGAAGGGTGCAGAGATTCTTCATCTGTGTCTGCTACACAAGTGTGAATTGCACCACATCTGTACTGTGTTATTCCAGGCTATAAAAAATGTTATACTGCACCAAGTGACGGTGCTACTTCCACAATCACTGCAACATGTACAGAGTTGAATTCCACAGTGTAATCACTTCGCATGTCAATCGGTTAACCAGCAGTCCGAAAGATCTCTATACCAACTTAAGTGGAATGGTGAAACTGAACACATGACCACAATGTTTTCTACAGCAGCTCATCCTGTTGTGAATTCTGTTGTCAGGTTCCCTCCTGTGGTCATAAATGGTACTTCAGCTGGTTCTGTCCATGGACTTCCTCTGGTGGGTGTTTCTGAGTTTCCTTTCACAGGTGACGAGGTTAATTCGTTAGCTAGCTGCTCTATTTAACTCCACTTAGATCTTTGCTCCATGCCACCTGTCAATGTTCCAGTATTGGTCTAGTTCACTCCTGGATCGTTCTTGTGACCTGTCTTCCCAGCAGAAGCTAAGTTCCAGCTTGTATTTCTTTGGTTTGCTATTTTTCTGTCCAGCTTGCTATTTTTATTGTTGTCTTGCTTGCTGGAAGCTCTGGGACGCAGAGGGAGCGCCTCCGCACCGTGAGTCGGTGCGGAGGGTCTCTTTGCGCCCTCTGCGTGGTCTTTTTGTAGGTTTTTGTGCTGACCGCAAAGTAACCTTTCCTATCCCCGGTCTGTTCAGTAAGTCGGGCCTCACTTTGCTAAATCTATTTCATCTCTGTGTTTGTATTTTCATCTTTACTCACAGTCATTATATGTGGGGGGCTGCCTTTTCCTTTGGGGAATTTCTCTGAGGCAAGGTAGGCTTTATTTTTCTATCTTCAGGGCTAGCTAGTTCCTTAGGCTGTGCCGAGTTGCATAGGGAGAGTTAGGCGCAATCCACGGCTATTTCTAGTGTGTTTGATAGGATTAGGGATTGCGGTCAGCAGAGTTCCCACGTCCCAGAGCTCGTCCTTTATTATCAGTAACTATCAGGTCGTTCCGTGTGCTCTTGGCCACCAGGTCCATTTTTGTCCTGACCACCAGGTCATAACAGTACAGGTGGCCAAAAGTACTAATGCATCTCAATAGAGGGATAAGAGAAGTTCTGAGACCATTTTCTTTTCTTTGCGGTGTGTTTTGTCTCTCTTTTCCCCTTTACCTCTGGGTGGTTCAGGACACAGGTGTAAACATGGACATTCAAGGTCTGTCCTCTTGGATGGATAATCTCACTACAAGGGTACAAAACATTCAAAATTTTGTGGTTCAGAATCCGATGTCAGAGCCTAGGATTCCAATTCCTGATTTGTTTTTTGGTGATAGATCTAAGTTCTTGAATTTCAAAAACAATTGTAAATTGTTTCTTCCCTTGAAACCTCACTCCTCAGGTGACCCTGTTCAACAAGTAAAGATCATTATTTCTTTTTTACGTGGTGACCCTCAAGACTGGGCATTTTCCCTTGCGCCAGGAGATCCGGCATTGCGTGATGTTGATGCGTTTTTCCTGGCGCTTGGATTGATTTATGACGAACCTAATTCAGTGGATCAGGCAAAGAAAATCTTGCTGGCTCTGTGTCAGGGTCAGGATGAAGCGGAGATATATTGTCAGAAGTTTAGGAAGTGGTCTGTGCTCACTCAGTGGTATGAATGTGCCCTGGCAGCAATCTTCAGAAAGGGTCTCTCTGAAACCCTTAAGGATGTCATGGTGGGATTTCCCATGCCTGCTGGTCTGAATGAGTCTATGTCCTTGGCCATTCAGATCGATCAACGCTTGCGTGAGCGTAAAGCTGTGCACCATTTGGCGGTACTATCTGAGCATGGGCCTGAGCCTATGCAATGTGATAGGACTTTGACCAGAGCTGAACGGCAAGAACACAGACGTCGGAATGGGCTATGTTTTTACTGTGGTGATTCCACTCATGCTATCTCCAATTGTCCTAAGCGCACTAAGCGGTTCGCTAGGTCTGCCACCATTGGTACGGTACAGTCTAAATTTCTATTGTCCATTACTCTGATTTGCTCTTTGTCATCCTATTCTGTTATGGCATTTGTGGATTCAGGCGCTGCCCTGAATTTGATGGACTTGGAGTATGCTAGGTGCTGTGGTTTTTTCTTGGAGCCCTTGCAGTATCCTATTCCATTGAGAGGAATTGATGCTACGCCTTTGGCCAAGAATAAGCCTCAGTACTGGACCCAATTGACCATGTGCATGGCTCCTGCACATCAGGAGGATATCCGCTTTCTGGTGTTGCATAATCTGCATGATGTGGTCGTTTTGGGGTTGCCATGGCTACAGGTTCATAATCCAGAATTGGACTGGACATCTATGTCTGTGTCCAGCTGGGGTTGCCAGGGGGTACATGGTGATGTTCCATTTTTGTCTATTTCGTCTTCCACTCCTTCTGAAGTTCCAGAGTTTTTGTCGGATTATCGGGATGTATTTGATGAGCCCAAAGCCAGTGCCCTACCTCCTCATAGGGATTGCGATTGTGCAATTAATTTGATTCCTTGTAGTAAGTTTCCTAAGGGCCGATTGTTCAATTTATCTGTGCCAGAACACGCCGCTATGCGGAGTTATATAAAGGAATCCTTGGAGAAAGGCCATATTCGTCCGTCGTCATCACCGTTAGGAGCAGGGTTCTTTTTTGTGGCCAAGAAGGATGGTTCTTTGAAACCTTGTATTGATTACCGCCTTCTCAATAAAATTACAGTCAAATTTCAGTATCCTTTGCCGTTGCTGTCTGATTTGTTTGCTCGTATTAAAGGGGCTAGTTGGTTCACCAAGATAGATCTTCGAGGGGCGTATAATCTTGTGCGTATTAAACAAGGCGATGAATGGAAAACAGCATTTAATACGCCCGAGGGCCATTTTGAGTACCTGGTTATGCCATTCGGGCTTTCCAATGCTCCATCAGTATTTCAGTCCTTTATGCATGACATCTTCCGAGAGTACCTGGATAAATTCCTGATTGTGTATTTGGATGATATTTTGGTCTTTTCGGATGATTGGGAGTCTCATGTGAAGCAGGTCAGAATGGTGTTCCAGGTCCTTCATGCGAATTCCTTGTTTGCGAAGGGGTCAAAGTGTCTCTTTGGAGTTCAGAAGGTTTCATTTTTGGGGTTCATTTTTTCCCCTTCTACTATCAAGATGGACCCTGTTAAAGTCCAGGCCACTTACGATTGGACTCAGCCGACATCTGTGAAGAGCCTGCAAAAGTTCCTGGGCTTTGCTAATTTTTATCGGCGCTTCATCGCTAATTTTTCTACTGTTGCTAAACCGTTGACTGATTTGACCAAGAAGGGTGCTGATGTGGTCAATTGGTCTTCTGCAGCTGTAGAGGCTTTTCAGGAGTTGAAGCGTCGTTTTTATTCTGCCCCTGTGTTGTGCCAGCCAGATGTTTCGCTCCCTTTTCAGGTTGAGGTTGATGCTTCTGAGATTGGAGCAGGGGCTCTTTTGTCGCAAAGAAGTTCTGATGGCTCGGTGATGAAGCCATGTGCTTTCTTTTCTAGAAAGCTTTCACCTGCTGAGCGTAATTATGATGTTGGTAATCGTGAGTTGTTGGCCATGAAGTGGGCATTCGAGGAGTGGCATCATTGGCTTGAAGGAGCCAAGCATCACGTGGTGGTCTTGACAGATCACAAGAATTTGACTTATCTTGAGTCTGCCAAACGGTTGAATCCGAGACAGGCTCGATGGTCGTTATTTTTCTCCCGTTTTGATTTTGTGGTTTCGTACCTTCCGGGCTCTAAGAATGTGAAGGCTGATGCCCTGTCAAGGAGTTTTGTGCCTGACTCTCCGGGTGTTCCTGAGCCGGCGGGTATTCTCAAAGAGGGGGTAATTTTGTCTGCCATCTCCCCTGATTTGCGGCGGGTGCTGCAAAAATTTCAGGCTGATAGACCTGACCGTTGCCCAGCGGAGAAACTGTTTGTCCGGGGAGCGGCGGTAGCCGGAAGTGCGTCATCAGAAGAGACGCATAGAGAAGATGAGATGGAATGATCTGCGGGGCCAGAGACAGTGAGCGCGTCATCCAAAGGGTGATGGGCGCATGGCTAAAACGAAGCGCTGGGCATAATGGGAAATGTAGTTCAATGAGCGGTCATAACCGGAAGTATGTCATTCCATCTCATCTTCTCTATGCGTCTCTTCTGATGACGCACTTCTGGCTACCGCCGCTCCCCGGACTACACTTCCCACAGTGCTCTGCGCTTACATCTTCCTTCCTGTATGACGCGCTTCCGGTCTTCGGTCCCGCAGGTAGTCCCGCCCCACCGCTATTTAGGCCGGTTTCTATGGGCATGGAGCATTCAACCAGCGGTGGATACCGCGTTGATATACTCCTACTGCCTATTCCATACCGGTGAGTTGTTTTGCTGCCCCTGCCTTTGCCTGTCGGTCTTTGTAGTTAACTCCTAATAACCTGCCATTTTATAGGAGCTGACCTGCACCGCTATTCTTCTTTGGAGTTTTCTTCTAGATACTTTGTGCATTAGGTGAGCCTATTTGTCCCCCCTTTTGGTACGCATTACTTTAGTATATTATACTTATTATGTATCCCTTTTTTAGATTACCGCTGCTCCCATTCTTTACTCTGAATTTCGGCCAGGATTACTTTGTTTCATGGTGAGAGTCATAATATTCTATACAGAGTCCCCTGTTCCTAAGGCCCAGTTATAGTATTCTTTCCTCTTACCTATAGCTATTTATTGGATACCGTCTGTAACCCGTTTCTCCGGCATCATCCTTATGCCCCTTATCTCTCCAGACATTCATATTAGGTGAGATTCCAACTCCTCCTTTTTTCCTGTGATCTAGTTCCACTGTTTTTAATGAGGTACTCATTGTTCTATTTTGCAGCTCCTCCGTCTACATAATTCTTTTTCAACATTATTACTGTGGATGAAAATACATATCCTTTTGTTCGGTTAGTACACCTATATCCTCCGAATTTAGTGATATTTATGGCACATTTCTTCACATATCCCTTTTGCTATCTTAGGATATTTGCCTCCACCATTGAGGTCCTACAAAACTTCATCATAGGACCCCTCATACATACATAAGTGCCCTATATACTCCATCACAACAGCAGTCGGGTATGTAAAAAAATCTCTTCCCTACCTCTCTTTCCTTCCTTCCTACCCATCACATATTTAGACTATGAGATTTACCTTTTTTTGTTAATATTTTAGTTTCGACATTGTAATTGTCATATTCTGTCACATATTTATGCAGTTTACTGAAGAAGGTCTTAATGTTTGACAGAAACGTTTATTTTGCTGGACTGCTACTCAAAGTAATAAATTTTGATTTTCTTTATCATCACTATCCACCAAATTGAGTGCCAAGATATTTATCTACTATATGATTACTGGTGTGGGAAACCTCTCTTGAGCACCGACACAGCTGTGCCACGATATACTTCACTGTTCAGTAAGTCGGGCCTCACTTTGCTAAATCTATTTCATCTCTGTGTTTGTATTTTCATCTTTACTCACAGTCATTATATGTGGGGGGCTGCCTTTTCCTTTGGGGAATTTCTCTGAGGCAAGGTAGGCTTTATTTTTCTATCTTCAGGGCTAGCTAGTTCCTTAGGCTGTGCCGAGTTGCATAGGGAGAGTTAGGCGCAATCCACGGCTATTTCTAGTGTGTTTGATAGGATTAGGGATTGCGGTCAGCAGAGTTCCCACGTCCCAGAGCTCGTCCTTTATTATCAGTAACTATCAGGTCGTTCCGTGTGCTCTTGGCCACCAGGTCCATTTTTGTCCTGACCACCAGGTCATAACAGCATCCATGCTGGGACAGTTGCATAGGAATTGCTCTACCATCAGGTTGAAGATGCGAGCCAAGCAAGCCACGTGTGTAAGGTTGGCCCGGCGTAGGTCTGCCACCAGGTTATTATTATTATTATTAATATTATTTATTTATATACAGGTTTGCACTGTTATCGCACACGACCTTCCCTGGATCCAGTTTGAGTGTAGGTAGCCATTGTTCAACATCGGCGTGGATAGCTGTTCACAACAGTTGATCTTGATGACTGCGATCTCCAAAGCTTGTAATTTAAACACCGCCTGATAGCGGTGAGCCGTGGCTGCGCAGTACAGAGGTGGGGGAGATTCATTGTACAGTGTTGGAATGTCTGTTTCATTAAAGCAGAGGTTGAGGGCACAGGTGGAGGCCCTAAAGGAGGTAGAGGAGGCAGAAGCACTATAAGAAATATTAGATACAGAAGTTTATTCCGCAAGCCCTGGGGATTCTAAGATTTAGGGTCTAGTGACACCTTGCTTTCTAGTGCTTAAAATCTCCATCCCCTGGTGCATAGTAGTTTAGTTCTCCAACTCAAGCTGTTTCGTTGTTTAGTTCTCCAACCCCTGTTGCCTATTAGTTTAGTTCTCCATGTTTTGGTGTGTAATTGTTTAGATCTGCAATTATAGCTGTTTAGTAGTTTAGTTCTCCAACTTTTGATGTTTATTAGTTTTGTCATCCATCGTATGGTGTGTATTGGTTTATTTCTACATCCCTAGCTGTTTAGTAGTTGAGTTCTCCAAACCCTGTTGTCTAGTAGTTTAGTTATCTATCTTATGATGTGTAGTGGTTTATTTTCCATCCCCGAGTGCCCTGCAAGCCTTGGGGATTGCAAAACTTGTGGAGCAGCCCCTTCCCAAACTGCCCATACAGCCACCAGAGTTACCCAGTGCCCAGTAATCTAGCTGTAGTTCCCCTGTCCATGCTTGCTCGTCCAGGTGTCATTGTTGAAATACACCCTGGCAGACATACAATTTTTCAGGGGATGGGTGATGTTTTCTGCAACTTGCAACTGTAGTGCAGGCACATCTTTCTTACAGAAGTAATGGTGATAGGGCAACTGGTATTGGGGGGGCTGAGATGGCCATCAGCTTTTGGAAACCGTCTGTGTCCATAAGGCGTAAGGGCTGCATTTCTGTGGCCAACAGATTGGAGTGGCCATGCAATAATCACAGCGATCACAGGCCATGAGTCATACAGAAACAAGTGCTGTGATCTTAGTAGCGAATAGCTCTCAGCTTGCCACTATATTCCAGACAATGACACAATTGGGCACAAATCATCAGAGGAGGCCTCAGAGTGTTCACAATGATTAGTTTTAAGGAAAGTAATAGTGAGCATACGGCTTATCCACCTCCAGATTATAACACATGTAATATGTGTATATCCCGCTATACGATCACTGCTAACTCCACAATAGCCCTACACTCCTCGCTGCCTATAAAGGTTCTTTCAACCTGTCGCCGAGCTGGATACCTCAGCCCTCACTCGTCCTACACCTATCCCTGGGTATGGAATTGGCAAGTGAGAACACTGGTCCCACCACTGTACTAATAAAACACCAAGGGAAGTTTAGACAGACAAGTTAAAAGAAAACAACACATAGCTATCTCTGCTGCAATGCACAGCACACCAGAGTAAGGCACCAGATAAGAATTCAGGTGAAGAACCGCAGCACTCAGCACGCTCCTATCCACTCAGGTTGGTCTCCAAAAGGACCTGTATAACCAACAGTCAGCTGATGCATCAGGTGACCTTTTGAAGGATGGTGGGAGTGGTCACCTCCACATCAGCTGACCCAGCAGCAATGGAATGCAATAACACCAGCGGCCACCGGGGGAGAAAAATTACATTACCCCCGATGACCTGAAAGGAAAAAGGTTTTCATCAGAGGTAACCAGATCTGCCACAGATCCAAAAATGGATGGTTGCAGTGAGCTAGCAATTTTCTTTTCTCTATCACTAAGCTCTGCTGTGCCTCAAGGAAATACACATGGCAGCAAATCCACAGTCAGACTCATATCACTGCTGTGTTAATGTGTAATGTTCAAGTAATTGTAAAAAACAAATAGCTCAACTGATGAGAAAAACTTTCAGTTTTCATGACATACACAGACAGATTCCCAGTTGGAAAGATATTAGAACACATATGAAAAAACGTTAATTATATCCAGCACTCAATCTCCAAATTTCCAAGAAAAGTAGAACTTTGTAGACTGAATACTGAATAAGATTACTTATTTCACAAATGTAGGTCTCTGAGGCCTACTTCTATACACTGATAAAGGAGATCCAACCCGGAATCTGCACATTTCTATCTGCGCTAGCGGTGATGGACCCGGAAACTCTGCAGCCTGTGTTTCGGGGTCTGTCACTCAATGACGGCACATCGCTAGCGCACGCCCATTGTGGGCATGCGCTAGCGATGCGTCCGACATTGCATTCAATGGAGGCATTAATGGACTACGTTGCACCACGTTATGCCGCGGTGTAACGTAGTCTGTCTAACGGACACGATGAACGCAATGTGAACCCAGCTGAATTGGGACTGACACTTCTTCCACTACAGCCAACCCAGTGGATGTAGACCAAGCTATGTATTTTCACATTTAAACAGTTAGGCTGGAGTCACACTCAGCGTAAGACAATACGGTCTGTATATTACGGTCGTAATACGCTGAAAAGTCCCCAAAAATAGTGGTCCGTAGCTCCTCCGTAGGCAGGGTATTTCAGTGCCTTTTCTGGGGTGGCTGAGGGCAGATGTTTTTAGCCAGGGGGGGGGCCAATAACCATGGACCCTCACCAGGCTATTAATATCTGCCCTCAGTCACTGGCTTTACTACTCTGGCGGAGAAAATTGCGCGGGAGACCACGCCAATTTTTTCCGCCATTTAAGCCTTTAATTTAATAGCTAGAACGCCCAAATTTTGCATATACACACTACTAACATTAGTAGTGTGGAATATGCAAAAAAAAGGTGATATGAGATGGTTTACTGTATGTAAACCATGTCACATATCATGTCGTGTTTAGGAAGGAGAAAGAAAAAGCCGGTAATTGAATTACCGGCTTTAAAGCTATCTCGCGCTGGATGAAATATTAATATATATACATATATGTGTCTACTGACACATATATATATATATATATATACAGACAGTATATATATATATATATATATTTTTTTTTTTTACACATGGATCCCTTGTATAGCCGTATGTCGGTTTTGCAAGCCTGCGAGAAAAACACGAAGTACGGATGCCATACGGATTACATACGGAGGATGCCATGCGCAAAATACGCTGATACACCCTGCCTACGGAGGAGCTACGGACCACTATTTTGGGGACTTTACAGCGTATTACGGCCGTAATATACGGACCGTGTTGTCTTACGCCGAGTGTGACTCCTGCCTGACTGTCTCAAAGGGCCTACTGCTGCAGGCAACAAGCATGAAGGTGACCCAGCCAGGATTCTACACATTTACAAAAATTAGTGGCAGACACCAACAAAGTGGCATCAATTGCAATAGAGTAGAACTAGTAATGCGGGGACAACACCTCTTCCACTACAGCCAACCCACAGATGTAGACTGCAACAGACAAGGTGGTGAAACCACTGTGCCATATCCCTTGTAAAGCCTGGAGGGGCATAACTAGGTGGCCTACCAAATCCCAACTCTGATAAGTGGCAGCAGGCGAGAACTGCGACCCAAGTAGGGACAAGGAGGTGGCACAAGATGCTACTCCAGGACAGACCTATAGAGGGTGACAGTTGACACCCTTGAGCAGGTAGGCAGGTACGACCCTAAGGAGGGATGAAGAATGCAGGCAAACACTGTAGAGACATTGGAACCTCGAATGCAGCTGGGACCAGATGAAGAACAGAAAAGCAGTGGCAGTTGTGGACTGGAGCGGGTGTTAGACAGATGGGCACTGGCAGGTGCGATATGGACTGGTTAATAAACAGAAGAAAAGAGACAGGTACAAGCAGATAGGTACAGGGTAGACAAGCAGATGGGAGGACCTGTGGAACCTGGCAATTAGCAAGCATGCAAGTCAAACTAACAACATTGCTCAAGCACCTCCATATTGGAGGAGGAGCTTTAAAAAGAGGATGTTGCCCACCTATTGGCTGGGAACACCTTAGGGCAACACGCTTGGTCCCTTTAAGAGGGAGGGATCTCATGCAAAATAAGCATAGTACCTGGACCTACAAGTGAACCCTGGGGGAAACAACATATACGGTACAAGATGAGGAGGCAACCAGGGATTCAAGCTTCAGGAGGCTAATTTGCATATTCCAGGTGCCTTCTGGGAGAAGCGAAGTCTCCCTAAGCTAGAAGATCGTTGGGTACAGCCGGGACCAGCTGCTTCGAAAGCATCACCAAACCAGGGATTCAAGCTTCAGGAGGCTAATTTGCATATTCCAGGTGCCTTCTGGGAGAAGCGAAGTCTCCCTAAGCTAGAAGATCGTTGGGTACAGCCGGGACCAGCTGCTTCGAAAGCATCACCAAACCAGGGATTCAAGCTTCAGGAGGCTAATTTGCATATTCCAGGTGCCTTCTGGGAGAAGCGAAGTCTCCCTAAGCTAGAAGATCGTTGGGTACAGCCGGGACCAGCTGCTTCGAAAGCATCACCAAACCAGGGATTCAAGCTTCAGGAGGCTAATTTGCATATTCCAGGTGCCTTCTGGGAGAAGCGAAGTCTCCCTAAGCTAGAAGATCGTTGGGTACAGCCGGGACCAGCTGCTTCGAAAGCATCACCAAACCAGGGATTCAAGCTTCAGGAGGCTAATTTGCATATTCCAGGTGCCTTCTGGGAGAAGCGAAGTCTCCCTAAGCTAGAAGATCGTTGGGTACAGCCGGGACCAGCTGCTTCGAAAGCATCACCAAACCGCGCGCCTTACGGCGCGCGAATTTTTGCCTGTAGGACATTATTGCAAGAGAGCTTGGCTGAGTAGATTACACAAGAAGGAAAACACACAGCAAGTCAGCAGGATCTAGGAGCAACATGGCAGATGTGACAACCTACATGGTGAGCTGCAGCATGTGCTACATGTTCACAGATCGACCAGAAGAAGAATCCAATTTCACCTGTCAGAAGTGTAGACTAGTGGCCCTTTTAGAAGAAAAGGTGCGGGGTCTGGAAGAAAGAATAGCAACTTTGAAACTCATCAAAGAGAATGAAGACTTTCTAGACAGAACAGAAGCATCTCTACTGGTCACAGAAGGTGAAAAAAGTGTCAGAGAACCTCCAAAAGCAGATGAGTGGAAGCATGTGACCAAAAGAAGCAAGAAGACCATGGAGAAATCACCAACCACACAACTGAAGAACCGATATCAAATCTTTGTAGAGGATGAAGATGGCACACCTAAGAATGAAGCAATACCAGCAAGCAAAAAAGAAAAGGGCACACAGCAACAAGTGACAGCAAAAAGTACAGCCAAGAAGCAACGAAGAGTGGTGGTGGTGGGAGACTCACTACTGAGAGGCACAGAAGCAGCCATCTGCAGACCGGACATAACTGCAAGAGAAGTATGCTGCCTTCCAGGTGCGATGATCAAGGATGTGACCGATAGGATACCAAAGCTCTTCAGCTCCAAGGACGTCCACCCATTTCTTCTGATACATGTTGGCACCAATGACACGGCAAGGAAGGACCTACCGACAATCTGCAAGGACTTTGAAGAGTTGGGGAAGAAAGTAAAGGAACTGGATGCACAGGTAGTTTTTTCTTCTATCCTTCCAGTAGACGGGCATGGCACCAGGAGATGGAACAGGATCCTTGATGCAAACAACTGGCTAAGACGATGGTGCAGACAACAAGGATTTGGATTCCTGGACCACGGTGTGAATTACTGGTATGATGGACTCCTCGCCAGAGACGGACTACACCTCAACAAACCTGGGAAACACACATTCGCCAGAAGACTCGCTACACTCATCAGGAGGGCGTTAAACTAGAAGAAGAGGGGACGGGAAGAAAAACATTAGACTCGAACAAAGACGACCCAGGAAAACATACTCTGAAGGGAGGTAAGAACATTTCTAAAACAATCCACAGTGAGGAGATTGGAACAAAACAAAATCCTCTAAACTGCATGCTCGCAAACGCCAGAAGCCTGACAAACAAGATGGAAGAACTAGAAGCAGAAATATCTACAGGTAACTTTGACATAGTGGGAATAACCGAGACATGGTTAGATGAAAGCTATGACTGGGCAGTCAACTTACAGGGTTACAGTCTGTTTAGAAAGGATCGTAAAAATCGGAGAGGAGGAGGGGCTTGTCTCTATGTAAAGTCTTGTCTAAAGTCCACTTTAAGGGAGGATATTAGCGAAGGGAATGAGGATGTCGAGTCCATATGGGTTGAAATTCATGGAGGGAAAAATGGTAACAAAATTCTCATTGGGGTCTGTTACAAACCCCCAAATATAACAGAAACCATGGAAAGTCTACTTCTAAAGCAGATAGATGAAGCTGCAACCCATAATGAGGTCCTGGTTATGGGGGACTTTAACTACCCGGATATTAACTGGGAAACAGAAACCTGTGAAACCCATAAAGGCAACAGGTTTCTGCTAATAACCAAGAAAAATTATCTTTCACAATTGGTGCAGAATCCAACCAGAGGAGCAGCACTTTTAGACCTAATACTATCTAATAGACCTGACAGAATAACAAATCTGCAGGTGGTCGGGCATTTAGGAAATAGCGACCACAATATTGTGCAGTTTCACCTGTCTTTCACTAGGGGGACTTGTCAGGGAGTCACAAAAACATTGAACTTTAGGAAGGCAAAGTTTGAACAGCTTAGAGATGCCCTTAATCTGGTAGACTGGGACAATATCCTCAGAAATAAGAATACAGATAATAAATGGGAAATGTTTAAGAACATCCTAAATAGGCAGTGTAAGCGGTTTATACCTTGTGGGAATAAAAGGACTAGAAATAGGAAAAACCCAATGTGGCTAAACAAAGAAGTAAGACAGGCAATTAACAGAAAAAAGAAAGCATTTGCACTACTAAAGCAGGATGGTACCATTGAAGCTCTAAAAAAGTATAGGGAGAAAAATACTTTATCTAAAAAACTAATTAAAGCTGCCAAAAAGGAAACAGAGAAGCACATTGCTAAGGAGAGTAAAACTAATCCCAAACTGTTCTTCAACTATATCAATAGTAAAAGAATAAAAACTGAAAATGTAGGCCCCTTAAAAAATAGTGAGGAAAGAATGGTTGTAGATGACGAGGAAAAAGCTAACATATTAAACACCTTCTTCTCCACGGTATTCACGGTGGAAAATGAAATGCTAGGTGAAATCCCAAGAAACAATGAAAACCCTATATTAAGGGTCACCAATCTAACCCAAGAAGAGGTGCGAAACCGGCTAAATAAGATTAAAATAGATAAATCTCCGGGTCCGGATGGCATACACCCACGAGTACTAAGAGAACTAAGTAATGTAATAGATAAACCATTATTTCTTATTTTTAGTGACTCTATAGCGACGGGGTCTGTTCCGCAGGACTGGCGCATAGCAAATGTGGTGCCAATATTCAAAAAGGGCTCTAAAAGTGAACCTGGAAATTATAGGCCAGTAAGTCTAACCTCTATTGTTGGTAAAATATTTGAAGGGTTTCTGAGGGATGTTATTCTGGATTATCTCAATGAGAATAACTGTTTAACTCCATATCAGCATGGGTTTATGAGAAATCGCTCCTGTCAAACCAATCTAATCAGTTTTTATGAAGAGGTAAGCTATAGGCTGGACCACGGTGAGTCATTGGACGTGGTATATCTCGATTTTTCCAAAGCGTTTGATACCGTGCCGCACAAGAGGTTGGTACACAAAATGAGAATGCTTGGTCTGGGGGAACATGTGTGTAAATGGGTTAGTAACTGGCTTAGTGATAGAAAGCAGAGGGTGGTTATAAATGGTATAGTCTCTAACTGGGTCGCTGTGACCAGTGGGGTACCGCAGGGGTCAGTATTGGGACCTGTTCTCTTCAACATATTCATTAATGATCTGGTAAAAGGTTTACACAGTAAAATATCGATATTTGCAGATGATACAAAACTATGTAAAGCAGTTAATACAAGAGAAGATAGTATTCTGCTACAGATGGATCTGGATAAGTTGGAAACTTGGGCTGAAAGGTGGCAGATGAGGTTTAACAATGATAAATGTAAGGTTATACACATGGGAAGAGGGAATCAATATCACCATTACACACTGAACGGGAAACCACTGGGTAAATCTGACAGGGAGAAGGACTTGGGGATCCTAGTTAATGATAAACTTACCTGGAGCAGCCAGTGCCAGGCAGCAGCTGCCAAGGCAAACAGGATCATGGGGTGCATTAAAAGAGGTCTGGATACACATGATGAGAGCATTATACTGCCTCTGTACAAATCCCTAGTTAGACCGCACATGGAGTACTGTGTCCAGTTTTGGGCACCGGTGCTCAGGAAGGATATAATGGAACTAGAGAGAGTACAAAGGAGGGCAACAAAATTAATAAAGGGGATGGGAGAACTACAATACCCAGATAGATTAGCGAAATTAGGATTATTTAGTCTAGAAAAAAGACGACTGAGGGGCGATCTAATAACCATGTATAAGTATATAAGGGGACAATACAAATATCTCGCTGAGGATCTGTTTATACCAAGGAAGGTGACGGGCACAAGGGGGCATTCTTTGCGTCTGGAGGAGAGAAGGTTTTTCCACCAACATAGAAGAGGATTCTTTACTGTTAGGGCAGTGAGAATCTGGAATTGCTTGCCTGAGGAGGTGGTGATGGCGAACTCAGTTGAGGGGTTCAAGAGAGGCCTGGATGTCTTCCTGGAGCAGAACAATATTGTATCATACAATTATTAGGTTCTGTAGAAGGACGTAGATCTGGGTATTTATTATGATGGAATATAGGCTGAACTGGATGGACAAATGTCTTTTTTCGGCCTTACTAACTATGTTACTATGTTACTATGTTACTATGAGGTGGTCTGTGAGTGGGAGACAGTGAATATCCTGTCTGATAGATAAGAGGAATTCCAACAAGGGGCCATGTCTGTAATGGCAAGTGATCAGAAAGTCTGTAGTAAAAGGGAATGGTCCACTTTGTCAAAGGCAGATGCCATGTCCGGGAGAAGGAGGAGGACAAACTAGTATTGCTTTCATTTGGTGGTTAGTAGGTTGTTGGTGACTTTGGTCAGGCCACTTTCAATGGAATGGTGTGGTAGGAAGCCATATTGTAAGTGATCAAATGGGAATCAAGAGAAGTGGGAGGACAGTTCAAAAAGGATGTGTTTTTCCTGTAGTTTTGGGGGCATGGGAGAAGAAGTGAGATGGGGAGATAGCAAGGCACAGAGGATGGGTTAATGGAGGTCTTTTTGAAGATGGGTGTGATCAAGGTATGATTGAATCAGGAGGGGAAGATACCAGTTGTTAGTTACAGGTTGAAGAGGTGGGTTAGGATTGGGATGAAGACTATGGTAAGGTTTGGAATGAGGTAGGACATTATTGGGTCAAGGTTACAGGTGATGAGGCAAGGTCTTCAGCAGAGATGAGAGGAGAGGGAGGGGGAGCTGTTGGACGTAGGAGAGAATTTAAAGTACTGAATTGCTGTTTAGAGTTGTGAGGCAGGTACAATATGAGAGATGAGAAGTAGGTTTGGTTTGTTGCAGTGAGCAATTGTGCAGATTTTTTTCATCTTCTGTTACTGGAGGGATACTCCGCTCCCTTTCTTTGGCTACCGCACTTTGACGCTTTATAGATGAGGGCCAAAAAGAACATATGTTTCAGTAAATGTCAAGCACTGCATCAAGTGACCTCTGCTCCTCTTCCTCCACTTTAACATCACATAGTATAGTGCTCTGAGGTGGCACCCAATTATCTTTTTTCCCCCACATCACAACTCTCAAACTGCCCAAGTGACTGAAGGGAACCACAGATGACTGATCCTGCCGATCTGTTCACACATTCTATGTTATTGCCATTGGAAGTGTATTCCAAAGATTCACAGAGTAAATAGGAGGAAATCATTTGCACCGATGTTCAAATTTTTTTCAGTTTGATCCAGTGCCAGACTGAGTATAGTTCAAGCAGTATCAAAACCGTTGTCAACAGGCCTTATCCCCGGGGAGTGGAGGTGATCCTAATGAGACTCAGATATTTGAGGCATCCACGGACTGTACCATGCTGTCAGGGCAGGAAGAAGAGGAAAGTGACTCTCAGGGTGAGGAGTGGGAGAACAGAGAGGAAGACGATGAGGTAGTAGATCCCACTTGGTGTAAAACCCAAAGGCATGCAGCTGAGTTGCTCAGCAGAGGAGGAGGAAAACAAGAAGGTTACATTGTGGCTTCCTGGAGACACAGAATTATGCAACTATGACAACCAATGCATCCTCAGCCTCAACTTTGTTAGTGGCCAGCAGCATTCATGGGTCTGCAGTAGATTAGCTTGGGTCTTTTTTCAAACTGCCAAAAATGAAAAAAAAAATCTCGTTATCTGCCAAGTTGCTAAAAACGACAGAGTAGAGTAAAAAAATGCAATAATTTGACCACTACATGCATGAACTGGCACATGCGCGATCAACATGTGTTAATCTGGGAAACTCACTGTGCTAAAATGCAGACTAGTGGTCCTCGCTAACAACCGTCCACCCCATCAACTGCATCTTCTGATTCTTCCTCCACCCTCATTGTGGCAAGTGTTGTCACACAGGTCTCCAGCAGCAGACCCTCCACTTGTTTACCCGCTACATTCGGGGAGAGTGAGAGCCTGTCAGCTTATACAGAAGTGAACATTCCTGCTGTTTTTGACTGATCTTACACACCAAGCACACTCCATTTTTCTCAATCCACCATAGCATCTCCACCTGCAACTTTCTACCAGTCCAGCAGTTTGTCTCGTTCACCATACTCCACCCTCTGTCAGCAAAGCAGTCAGCCCTAGTTTGTGCAGTTTGCTCTCACTTAAAAAAATTGTTTCCTCCTACACATGACAAAGATAAGAGCTTGAACTTCACCATCTTCAATCTCCTAATAATAATAACCTTTATTTATACAGCACCAACATATACAGCAGAGCTTACAAGTCAGTATTTCATATAAAACAGTCAAAAGTGACAAAATTTAAGATAATCAAACAATTAAAGCAAAATTGAATGACGACCCTGCTCTTCAGAGCTCACAATCAACAATGAGGTGGGGGTGTCATAATGTACAGGTGCTTATTTACAATGATAGTACAATCATCTTGAGGAAATAGGGGATAGATACATGAGGCTTTGGGGTATGGTTGAGTTTGATGGCAAATTATGTTCAGAGTAGTAGAGAATAGGGTTGAGCGACTTTTCATTTTTTCAGGTCGAGTCGTGTTTCACGAAACTCGACTTTATCAAAAGTCGGGTCGAGTGACATCGGCTGATCCAATTGAAAAGTCGGGGTCGGGGATCAGCCGAAACTCGAAACCCAATGCAAGTCAATGGGATTTTTTAAAAAAATATATTTACTTCAGGGCGATATAGCAGAAATGCCGGTAATTTAATTACCGGCTTTCATTTCTCCTGCCAAAACCCGACATGATATGAGACATGGATTACATACAGTAAACCATGTCATATCCCCCTTTTTTTTGCATATTCCACATTCCTAATGTTAGTAGTGTGTATATGCAAATTTTCGGCGCTCTAGCTCTTAAATTTAAGGGTTAAATCGCGGAAAAAATTGGCGTGGGCTCCCACGCAATTTTCTCCGCCAGAGTAGTAAAGCCAGTGACTGAGGGCAGATATTAATAGCCTAGAGAGGGTCCACAGATTTTGGCCCCCCTGGCTAAAAACATCTGCCCCCAGCCACCCCAGAAAAGGCACATCTGTAAGATGCGCCTATTCGGGCACTTGGCCACTCTCTTCCCACTCCCGTGTAGCGGTGGGTTATGGGGTAATGAAGGGTTAATGCCACCTTGCTATTGTAAGGTGACATTAAGCCAGATTAATAATGGAGAGGCGTCAATTCTGAAACCTATCCATTATTAATCCAATTGTATGAAAGAGTTAAAAAACAACACACACACATTATTAAAAAGTATTTTAATGAAATAAACACACCATTTGTTTTAATATTTTATTATACAGGTAATCCACCTGAAGACCCTCATTCTGTAACAAATTAAAAATAATAAACCAACAATATACATACCTTCCATTGATCTGTAACATCCCACGATGTAAATTCATCCGAAGAGGTTAAAATATTTTACAGCCAGGAGCTCTGCTATAATGCAGCTGTGCTCATGGCTGTAAACCCCGGGGAATGAAGGTAATGTAGATCAATGACCTGTAGTTACCTTCATTCGCGGTGATGCGCCCCCTGCTGGATGTCCCTGGAGCGTGGGAAAAGTTCCCAGGCTCGAGGTCATATGAGGACATTCAGCAGAGGGCGCATCACCGCGAATGAAGGTAATTACAGGTCATTGACCTACATTACCTTCATTCGCTGGGGTTTACAGCCACGAGCACAGCTGCATTAGCAGAGCTCCTGGCTGTAAAATATTTTAACCCCTTCAGATGGATTTACAACGTGGGACGTGACAGATCATCGGAAGGTATGTATATTGTTGGTTTATTATTTTTAATTTGTTACAGAGCGAGGGTCTTCAGGTGGATTGAGCGTACAATAAAATATTAAAACAACCTATGTTTTTATTTCATTAAAATACTTTTTAATAATGTGTGTGTGTTTTTTTTAACCATTTAATGCAAATGGATTAATAATGGATAGTGTCAGAATTACAATAGCAAGGTGACATTAACCCTTCATTACCCCATATCCCACCGCTACACAGGAGTGGGAAGAGAGTGGCCAAGTGCCAGAATAGGCACATCTTACAGATGTGCCTTTTCTGGGGTGGCTGGGGGCAGATGTTTTTAGCCAGGGGGGGCCAAAAACCGTGGACCCTCTCTAGGCTATTAATATCTGCCCTCAGTCACTGGCTTTACTACTCTGGCGGAGAAAATTGCGCGGGAGCCCATGCCAATTTTTTCAGCAATTTAACCCTTAAATTGCTGAAAGCTATTAAATTTAAGGGTTAAAGGCAATTTAAGGGTTAAATTGCTGAAAAAATACTGGGTGACTCTGGTGGCTGCACCAGTCTTTGAATTCCCAAGGCATGCAGGGCGCTTAAGGATGGAGAGCTAAACGACTAAACATCATAAGATGGAGTACTTAACTACTTAACAGCTAGGGTTGGAGAACTAAACTAGTACACACCAGGGGATGGAGAATTCACTAAACACCAAGGTGTGACTAGACACCCAGTCTTGGACTCTCCAGGGCTTGTAAGACAATCCTCTGTATCTAACAGTTCCTCCAGTGATTTTGCCTCCTCCATCTCCTCTAGGGACTCAATCTGTGCCCTCAAGCTCTGCCTTAATGAAACACACATTCCAACACTGTAGAGATAATACTCCACACCTCCATACTGCACAGCAAGGGCTCACCGCAATCATGCAGTGTTTAAATTAATATGCCTTGGAGTACTCAGTCATACAGATCAAGTGTTCTTGACTGCTGTCCATGGTAAGTTTGAGAAATGGATGTCTACACTCAACCCAGAGCCAGGAAATGCTGTGTGTCATAATGGTGCAAACCTGGTGGCGGCCCTACGCCTGGGGCAACCTCACTCATGTACCTTGTATGGCTTGCATCCTTAACCTGATGGTACAGCAATTCCTCTGCCACTGTCCCAGCCTGGATACACTGATGCAGAAACCACTGTTAGTATGTGATCACTTCCACCATTGCACTTAAGTTGATATAGAGATCTTTCAGCCTACCGGTTAACCGGTTGATATGTGATGTGACTACTCTGTGGAATTCCACTCTGCATATGATACAGTGACTGTGGCAGCAACGTTGATGCCTGGTGTAGTAGGACGTTTTGCATAGCCTGGCACAATGCAGTACGGACATGGTGCAATCCTCACTTGCCTGCTTGACACAGATGAAGGAACTCTGCACCCTTCTGCATGTTTTCAAAATGACTACTAAGATGGTTAGCGCTGAAGAAACCTTCATTAGCATCACTAATGCTGTCATTTACATGCTGGAGCACACTTTGAATAGTCTGTGGGAGGAGGTGGTGGTGGTCTCCGGGGAAGAGGATGCAGAGGAGGTTGCGAAAGAATTAACAATAGCACTAAGTTCAGATCTTTTGTCTCACAGGTGATTGCCATGGGTGGAACAAATGGAGAAAGATGAGGACAAGGACAAGAAGCAAGAGTTGCTGGAACCACAACTGTTAGGAGATAAAGAGGATAATGATTCCCTCTCTATTGTCTGTGGTTGCCAGGATGGGACGGAGGAAGCAATCTTGAGTGTCATCTCGCCATCAACACATTATGGACTTGTACTTTATAAAAGAGATTGACCCATGAGCACCTTCATGCAGCACTATCTGCAACATGATTGTTGCCAGTATTGTTAGGATTGAAAATAGTGCTTACTACTTGGTTGCCAGTCTATTCAATCTACAAGTAAATTTTGCCAGTTGATTCCCCCCGGAAAGGGACACGTCCAGTATCAAAACATGCTTGAAGGCAATCATGTGAGTGATTTTCCCCTAGACAGCAGTGAGGTACGCAATGTGCATCGTAGATTTAGGCTTTCAACCCCATGAGTGTTGAATCGTCAATGCAAAAACATTAGTAGCTTTGCAGTGCTGGAGTCCTGGGTTCCAACCCCACCAAGAACAGCATCTACAAATAGTTTGTATGTTCTCCCCGTATTTGCGAAGGTTTCCTACCGGTACTCATTTTTTTCACGCACTCCAAAGACATACTGATAGGAAATTTAGATTGTGAGTCCCAATGAGGACAATGCCACTAATGTCTGTAAATGTCTGTAAGGCGATGTAGAATTTTAGACGCTATATAAGTGATAAAAAAAAATAAATAAATAGAAATTGATGCCACTTTTTTATCTCCCAAAAATGTGTGGAAATATCTGCTCTCCAAGTTGAAAGTCCTTCATTTGCTTTACCTGAATTTTGCATAGCTCTCGGAACACTAGGCCTACACCTGTCACTCATCCACCATTTACCAAGAAATACTTCTTCAAACCCTGTCAAGTGCTTAAATGTGGCATGGTTTAAGGACCACGTTATTTGCACAAATAATTTATATTGTTAAATGTGGACTCTTGACTGGAGCACAATAGCACAGCAGGGCAGCATGGTGGATCAGTGGTTAGCATTGCAGCTCCAGGGTCATGAGTTCAAATCTCACCAAGGACAACATCTGTAACAAGTTTGTATGTTTTGCGTATGTTTGTTCCTGGTACTCTGGTTTCCTCCAACACTGCAAAAACATAATGATAAGGAATTGAGATTGTGAGTCGTATTGGGGACAGTAATGATAATGTACCGTATATACTGGAGTATAAGCCGAGATTTTCAGCCCAAATTTTTAGACTGAAAGTGCCCCTCTCGGCTTATACTCGAGTCACGGTAGCGGTCTTATACTCGAGTCACGGTAGCGGTGGGGTCGGTGGGTGAGGGGGAGAGGGCGCTGAGGCATACTCACCTAGTCCTGGCGCTCCAGACGCTTCCCCTGCCCTCCCACGGTCTTCTGTGCTGCAGCTTCTTCCCTTCTTCAGCGGTCACGTGGGACCGCTCATTAGAGAAATGAATAAGCGGCTCCAACTCCAATAGGGGTGGAGCCGCCTATTCATTTCTCTAATCAGCGGTAACGGTGACCGCTGATAGAGGAAGAGGCTGCGGCACCGAAGACCGTGGGACAGCAGGGGGAGCCGGATGTCGGGACCAGGTAAGTGTGTAATATTCACCTGTCCGCGTTCCAGCCGCCGGGCGCCGCTCCATCTTCCCGGCGTCTATCTGCGCTCTGACTGTTCAGGTCAGAGGGCGCGATGACGCATATAGTGTGCGCGGCGCCCTCTGCCTGATCAGTCAGAGCGGGGAGACGCCGGGACCGGACGCTGGGAGCTGCAATCAAGAAAGGTGAGTATGGCTTTTTTTTTTTTATTGCAGCAGCAGCAGCGGCACAGATTTATACCGAGCATCTATGGGGCAGTATGAACGGTGCAGAGCACTATATGGGGCAGATATGGAGCAATATGAACGGTGCAGAGCACTATATGTGGCAGATATGGGGCAATATGAACAGTGCAGAGAACTATATGGGGCAATATGAACAGTGCAGAGCACTATATGGGGCAGATATGGGGCAATATGAACAGTGCAGAGCACTATATGGGGCAGATATGGGGCAATATGAACAGTGCAGATCACTATATGGGGCAGATGTGGGGCAATATGAACGGTGCAGAGCACTATATGGGACAGATATAGGGCAATATGAACAGTGCAGAGCACTATATGGGGCAGATATGGGGCAATATGAACAGTGCAGAGCACTATATGGGGCAGATATGGGGCAATATGAACGGTGCAGAGCACTATATGGGGCAGATATGGGGCAATATGAACGGTGCAGAGCACTATATGGGGCAGATATGGGGCAATATGAACAGTGCAGAGCACTATATGGGGCAGATATGGGGCAATATGAACGGTGCACAGCACTATATGGCAGAGCTATGGGGAAATATGAACGGTGCAGAGCACTATATGGCAGACCTATGGGGAAATATGAACGGTGCAGAGCACTATATGGCACAGCTATGGGGCAATAATGATCTATTTTTATTTTTGAAATTCACCGGTAAATGCTGCATTTCCACCCTAGGCTTATACTCAAGTCAATAAGTTTTCCCAGTTTTTTGTGGCAAAATTAGGGGGTCGGCTTATACTCGGGTCGGCTTATACTCGAGTATATACGGTATGTAAAGGGCTGGAGAATAAGAAAGCGCCATAAACGCAAAGCATAAATAATTACAGCACAAAATAGTTAAAAGATAAAATGTGACCTGCTTTATGTAGCATGGTAGTAACAGAAAAATATAAATTTGTTACTGTGGATGAAGGACTTACTGGTAATGATAAACTTACCTGGAGCAGCCAGTGCCAGGCAGCAGCTGCCAAGGCAAACAGGATCATGGGGTGCATTAAAAGAGGTCTGGATACACATGATGAGAGCATTATACTGCCTCTGTACAAATCCCTAGTTAGACCGCACATGGAGTACTGTGTCCAGTTTTGGGCACCGGTGCTCAGGAAGGATATAATGGACCTAGAGAGAGTACAAAGGAGGGCAACAAAATTTATAAAGGGGATGGGAAAACTACAATACCCAGATAGATTAGCGAAATTAGGATTATTTAGTCTAGAAAAAAGACGACTGAGGGGCGATCTAATAACCATTTATAAGTATATAAGGGGACAATACAAATATCTCGCTGAGGATCTGTTTATACCAAGGAAGGTGACGGGCACAAGGGGGCATTCTTTGCGTCTGGAGGAGAGAAGGTTTTTCCACCAACATAGAAGAGGATTCTTTACTGTTAGGGCAGTGAGAATCTGGAATTGCTTGCCTGAAGAGGTGGTGATGGCGAACTCAGTCGAGGGGTTCAAGAAAGGCCTGGATGTCTTCCTGGAGCAGAACAATATTGTATCATACAATTAGGTTCTGTAGAAGGACGTAGATCTGGGGATTTATTATGATGGAATATAGGCTGAACTGGATGGACAAATGTCTTTTTTCGGCCTTACTAACTATGTTACTATGTTACTATGATGAGCCTTGGATACAGCAGAATCTGAGCACAAGAGAATGACAATGTGGCTAAAGTTGTGGAGCACAGTGGTAACAGAATAAATATATATTTTATCATGTGTACCCCAGTACAGAGAACAGTATGTGTGCCAAAGAATGAAAAGATGAAATGCAGCTTGCCTTTGGTAGCACGACAGTAAGAAAAACAAATTTGATTTTATCATGTGTACCCCTGTATGGAGAAAAATATCAGCACCTAAAAATTTCAAACTGACATCTAGCCTGCTGTATAACATTACTAACAGGATAAAATATTTTTTTAACTGTGGATGAGGCCTGTATACAATTGAATATATGCTCAAAACAATTTCCAACTCAGATCTAGCCTGCTTTTTCATGTTCGTTACAGAATTACATTAGCAACTGCCAAAACAATATTTTTTTAATGTGTAACAGGTCTACACACACAGCAATTTCACCATCACAAAATTACAACGTGGTATATGGCGGTCTGTATCCCGCTTAGTAAAATAATTTTTTTTTTTAATCTGCATGAGCTATGCAGACATTTGAATTTCACCCACACTAAATTACATGGTGATATATGAATCACGCTAGCAACTGCCAAAACAAGGTTTTTTACTGTGCCACAGCTCTACACACACAACAATTTCATAGTCACAAAATTACAACATGGGATATAGTATCACATTTAGCAATGGAAAAAAAATACTTTTTTAATGTGCACGAGTTCTGAAGACAGCTTTATTTCACTACCTCAAAATTACAACATGGGAAACGGCAGGTGGTATCACATTTAGCAACTTATTTTTTTTTAGTCTTCATGAGCTATGTAGACATTTGAATTTCACTGCAACTAAACAACAGTGTGAGATATGGGATGATGAATAACAGTAGCAACTGCCAACAAAATATTTTTTCATGGCCAACAGCTCAAATCACAGAACAATGTCACCAAACCATTAAATGACAAGGTGACATATGCCATCACATTTAGCAAATTAAAAAACAAGATTTAGAAAGGTCTACTCTTGCATGGAACACAATAGAAGTAGTGCACAAAACACTTGTATGGAGTGTGCCCTGCTGTCTTTGTTTGCGGACCTCCGTAATGGCACAAAAAAAAATCTGCTGAAAGATCGATTTCACAGCCACACATGACACTAGTTATCTAAACTATCTGACTTAGAAACGACCGCCTAGCTAACTGGCTAAAATCTATCAGCAAACAATCCCATCATCAGGCGCAGCCTGTCTGCGCTATTACATTGTAAATATGGTGCTAAACAAGATGTCTGCTCTTTATATGGAGAGGAACTTGTGATTTCAGCAGCCAATGACACAAGCTGCTGTGTCAAGACATTGTTGGATGTTTCCTGCACCCTGATTATGGTGTGCATATTATGGCTAGCCAAAGTTAGAAAAAATAAAAAACTTTATAAGCACGCCGTTTTTCTGAGCTCTGCCCACCCCCTCCCCTCATCAAACACGTGCATCACCCTCATGACCACCATTATCACAGCCAAAGTGCTCAAAATACTTTAGTGGCAACGCAATCATTTACCCACGTTTTTTACTGAATGTTTCTGACTTTTTCTGAAATTATTAAATTTGGCTCATGTGTAGAGTTGAGCGACCTTGACCTTTTTAGAGTCGAGCCGGGTTTCGCGAAACCCGACTATCTCAAAAGTCGGGTCGAGTGAAATCGGCCGATTATGACGTAAAGTCGGGATCGACCGAAACACGAAACCCAATGCAAGTCAATGGGGCAGCATAGTCGGCAGTGAGTGGGGGCCAGGAAAACACCTAGAGTGCCCATTTTAATGTCAAAACCATCCATTCTTCTTAATGAAGCTTGTCAAGCGTAATTTACCTTATAATAATTGGAAGGCATTTGAAATTGGGGGTCATTTGGCTAAAGTTGTGGTGGGTAGGGCTGGTTCAAGTAATTAGTGGGCCCAGCAAATCTGGACCACGTCACGGCAGTGGAGCAGGGAGAGGTAAGTATTTCAACTTTGCAAGTGCTGTGAACCTGAGCAAGCAGGGGGGGCCCACTCGTTGGCATTGGCACTGGCACAGGGCCCCTCAAAGTACAGCGGTGTGTTTGCACGGCGGGGGCGCCTCCCACCGGCAGCAACACTTTTGCGTACTATGAGAGGCCCTGTGCCAGTGACGTCGCCAACTAGTATTCCTCCCCCCACCTGATGAAGGAACCTGCACTTTCATCTGCACCTTCCTCTTTGTCCCCGTGTAAGGTGGTATGGTATGCGGGAAGAGCAACCTGACTTTCAGCAGGGTCAAAATGTTGTTGTGTAGCGTGCACGGGGAATGTTGCGTTATGGGTCAATGTACCAGCAGACTCATCTATCACTGGCTGGGCAATGGGCAGGATGAGGAGGAAACACAGATATAGGCCCAAAGAATAAAGTTGGCTAAATGCAGTTCAAAATTGGTAACACAGGAATAACCAGGGGGCATTGCAGTGGAGGACAACTGGAATGAGAGGCTGACACAGAGAGTAGGCCCAAATCAGTAAGTAGTCGAAATGCAGTTCAAAATTGGCAACCGTAGTAAACAGGCGGCACAGCTTTGTTCAGTGGAGGAGAACAGCAAGGAGTGGCAGACACCGATAGTAGGCCCCAACCCAACTAGTAGGCCAAATGCAGTCTAACATTAACAACTACTTAACGAGCGCCTGAAAACGGAATTTCAGGACAGGAAACCAGGAGAACAGCAAGGAGTGGCAGACACCGATAGTAGGCCCCAAACCAACTAGTACGCCAAATGCAGTTGTTCCGTTTAACCAAAATTTAATGAGAGCCTGAAGATAGAAGTTCAGGAAAGGCAACCTGGAGAACACCTTGGAGTGGAACACACCATCTCTCTCCACCCCATACCCAATTTGTAGGCCTAATGCAGCCTACTTTCCGACAACTACTAAACGAGAGCCGGAAGATCGAAGCTCTGGAAAGGCAACCTGGAGAACACCTTGGAGTGGAACACACCATCTCTCTACACCCCATACCCAATTTGTAGGCCGTATGCAGTGTAGTTTCCAAGAACTACTAAACGAGAGCTGGAAGATCGAAGCTCAGGAAAGGCAACCTGGAGAACACCTTGGAGTGGAACACACCATCTCTCTACACCCCATACCCAATTTGTAGGCCTAATGCAGTGTAGTTTCCAAGAACTACTAAACGAGAGCCGGAAGATCGAAGCTCAGGAAAGGCAACCTGGAGAACACCTTGGAGTGGAACACACCATCTCTCTACACCCCATACCCAATTTGTAGGCCTAATGCAGTGTAGTTTCCAAGAACTACTAAACGAGAGCCGGAAGATCGAAGCTCAGGAAAGGCAACCTGGAGAACACCTTGGAGTGTAACACACCATCTCTCTCCACCCGATACCCATTTTTTAGGCCTAATGCAGTGTAGTTTTCTACAACTACTAAACTGGAGTCGGAAGACCGAAGCAATGGCAAGGAAACCTGGGGAACACCTTGGAGTGTAACACACCATCTCTCTCCACCCCATACCCAATTTGTAGGCCTAATGCAGCCTACTTTCCGACAACTACTAAACGAGAGCCGGAAGATCGAAGCTCTGGAAAGGCAACCTGGAGAACACCTTGGAGTGGAACACACCATCTCTTTCCACCCCATACCCAATTTGTAGGCCTAATGCAGCCTACTTTCCAACAACTACTAAACGAGAGCCGGAAGATCGAAGCTCTGGAAAGGCAACCTGGAGAACACCTTGGAGTGGAACACACCATCTCTCTACACCCCATACCCAATTTGTAGGCCTAATGCAGCCTACTTTCCAACAACTACTAAACGAGAGCCGGAAGATCGAAGCTCTGGAAAGGCAACCTGGAGAACACCTTGGAGTGGAACACACCATCTCTCTACACCCCATACCCAATTTGTAGGCCTAATGCAGTGTAGTTTCCAAGAACTACTAAACGAGAGCTGGAAGATCGAAGCTCAGGAAAGGCAACCTGGAGAACACCTTGGAGTGTAACACACCATCTCTCTCCACCCGATACCCATTTTTTAGGCCTAATGCAGTGTAGTTTTCTACAACTACTAAACGAGAGTCGGAAGACCGAAGCAATGGCAAAGAGACCTGGGGAACACCTTGGAGTGTAACACACCATCTCTCTCCACCCCATACCCAATTTGTAGGCCTAATGCAGCCTACTTTCCAACAACTACTAAACGAGAGCCGGAAGATCGAAGCTCTGGAAAGGCAACCTGGAGAACACCTTGGAGTGGAACACACCATCTCTCTCCACCCCATACCCAATTTGTAGGCCTAATGCAGCCTACTTTCCGACAACTACTAAACGAGAGCCGGAAGATCGAAGCTCTGGAAAGGCAACCTGGAGAACACCTTGGAGTGGAACACACCATCTCTCTACACCACATACCCAATTTGTAGGCCGTATGCAGTGTAGTTTCCAAGAACTACTAAACGAGAGCTGGAAGATCGAAGCTCAGGAAAGGCAACCTGGAGAACACCTTGGAGTGGAACACACCATCTCTCTACACCCCATACCCAATTTGCAGGCCTAATGCAGTGTAGTTTCCAAGAACTACTAAACGAGAGCCGGAAGATCGAAGCTCAGGAAAGGCAACCTGGAGAACACCTTGGAGTGGAACACACCATCTCTCTACACCCCATACCCAATTTGTAGGCCTAATGCAGTGTAGTTTCCAAGAACTACTAAACGAGAGCCGGAAGATCGAAGCTGAGTAAAGGCAACCTGGAGAACACCTTGGAGTGTAACACACCATCTCTCTCCACCCGATACCCATTTTTTAGGCCTAATGCAGTGTAGTTTTCTACAACTACTAAACGAGAGTCGGAAGACCGAAGCAATGGCAAGGAGACCTGGGGAACACCTTGGAGTGTAACACACCATCTCTCTCCACCCCATACCCAATTTGTAGGCCTAATGCAGCCTACTTTCCGACAACTACTAAACGAGAGCCGGAAGATCAAAGCTCTGGAAAGGCAACCTGGAGAACACCTTGGAGTGGAACACACCATCTCTCTACACCCCATACCCAATTTGTAGGCCTAATGCAGTGTAGTTTCCAAGAACTACTAAACGAGAGCTGGAAGATCGAAGCTCAGGAAAGGCAACCTGGAGAACACCTTGGAGTGGAACACACCATCTCTCTACACCCCATACCCAATTTGTAGGCCTAATGCAGTGTAGTTTCCAAGAACTACTAAACGAGAGCCGGAAGATCGAAGCTCAGGAAAGGCAACCTGGAGAACACCTTGGAGTGGAACACACCATCTCTCTACACCCCATACCCAATTTGTAGGCCTAATGCAGTGTAGTTTCCAAGAACTACTAAACGAGAGCCGGAAGATCGAAGCTCAGGAAAGGCAACCTGGAGAACACCTTGGAGTGTAACACACCATCTCTCTCCACCCGATACCCATTTTTTAGGCCTAATGCAGTGTAGTTTTCTACAACTACTAAACGAGAGTCGGAAGACCGAAGCAATGGCAAGGAAACCTGGGGAACACCTTGGAGTGTAACACACCATCTCTCTCCACCCCATACCCAATTTGTAGGCCTAATGCAGCCTACTTTCCGACAGCTACTAAACGAGAGCCGGAAGATCAAAGCTCTGGAAAGGCAACCTGGAGAACACCTTGGAGTGGAACACACCATCTCTCTCCACCCCATACCCAATTTGTAGGCCTAATGCAGCCTACTTTCCGACAACTACTAAACGAGAGCCGGAAGATCGAAGCTCTGGAAAGGCAACCTGGAGAACACCTTGGAGTGGAACACACCATCTCTCTACACCCCATACCCAATTTGTAGGCCTAATGCAGTGTAGTTTCCAAGAACTACTAAACGAGAGCTGGAAGATCGAAGCTCAGGAAAGGCAACCTGGAGAACACCTTGGAGTGTAACACACCATCTCTCTCCACCCGATACCCATTTTTTAGGCCTAATGCAGTGTAGTTTTCTACAACTACTAAACGAGAGTCGGAAGACCGAAGCAATGGCAAGGAAACCTGGGGAACACCTTGGAGTGTAACACACCATCTCTCTCCACCCCATACCCAATTTGTAGGCCTAATGCAGCCTACTTTCCGACAACTACTAAACGAGAGCCGGAAGATCGAAGCTCTGGAAAGGCAACCTGGAGAACACCTTGGAGTGGAACACACCATCTCTCTCCACCCCATACCCAATTTGTAGGCCTAATGCAGCCAACTTTCCGACAACTACTAAACGAGAGCCGGAAGATCGAAGCTCTGGAAAGGCAACCTGGAGAACACCTTGGAGTGTAACAAACCCTCTCTCTACACCACGGAAGGGCTGATTCTTAGGAAGGAAGGCTGTCGGAAAGAAGCAGGGCGCGTCCGAGGGTGATTATATTCTTATTAGGTATATACTCACCCTCGGACGCGCCCTGCTTCTTTATTTGTATTGAATGTTTATTTGCAATGTGGTTTTGACTTACTCTATTTTTTTGGTAAATAATGATTTTATTATTTTCATTGTTTTGCATCTTCTTGGCAATAATAAAAAGAAGACGCGACAGGACAACACTCGGTGGATGCCATATCTGTGTTTTAAATTGAAAAAACCTTTCAGTTAACTACTTGCAGGAGAAAGTTATTGTAGCTGGTGGCCATTTTTAGTACTGTACCAGATTTTTGTTGTATGTGTTTGTTTTTAATGTTAAAATGTCTGCATTTGATATCTCTCCAGTATTTTCTTTTTTATAAGCAAAATAATTATTTTTATATTTTCTGATGTTGGTTCCAGGGGTACACGGGCAGCAGTGGTGTGGTCAGTGGAGGCCTAGTGGAAGGAGTGACCGCAGACAGGCATCGAAGGCCTAAAATAATAACACATGGCTGTAGGCAATTTTAAATTGGTTCCAGGGGTACACGGGCAGCAGTGGTGTGGTCAGTGGAGGCATATTGTAAGGATTGACCGCAGACAGGCATCGAAGGCCTAAAATAATAACACATGGCTGTAGGCAATTTTAAATTGGTTCCAGGGGTACACGGGCAGCAGTGGTGTGGTCAGTGGAGGCCTAGTGGAAGGAGTGACCGCAAACAGGCATCGAAGGCCTAAAATAAAAAAAATTGGGCTGGCTGTAGGCAATTTTAAATTGGTTCCAGGGGTACACGGGCAGCAGTGGTGTGGTCAGTGGAGGCCTAGTGGAAGGAGTGACCGCAAACAGGCATCGAAGGCCTAAAATAAAAAAATTGGGCTGGCTGTAGGCAATTTTAAATTGGTTCCAGGGGTACACGGGCAGCAGTGGCCTGGTCAGTGTAGTAGAAGTGGAAAGAATGGACCGCAGACAGGCATCGAAGGCCTAAAATAAAAAAATTGGGCTGGCTGTAGGCAATTTTAAATTGGTTCCAGGGGTACACGGGCAGCAGTGGTGTGGTCAGTGGAGGCATATTGTAAGGAGTGACCGCAGACAGGCATCGAAGGCCTAAAATAATAACACATGGCTGTAGGCAATTTTAAATTGGTTCCAGGGGTACACGGGCAGCAGTGGTGTGGTCAGTGGAGGCCTAGTGGAAGGAGTGACCGCAGACAGGCATCGAAGGCCTAAAATAATAACACATGGCTGTAGGCAATTTTAAATTGGTTCCAGGGGTACACGGGCAGCAGTGGTGTTGTCAGTGGAGGCATATTGTAAGGAGTGACCGCAGACAGGCATCGAAGGCCTAAAATAATAACACATGGCTGTAGGCAATTTTAGATTGGTTCCAGGGGTACACGGGCAGCAGTGGCCTGGTCAGTGTAGTAGTAGTGGAAAGAATGGACCGCAGACATGCATCGAAGGCCTAAAATAAAAAAATTGGGCTGGCTGTAGGCAATTTTAAATTGGTTCCAGGGGTACACGGGCAGCAGTGGTGTGGTCAGTGGAGGCATAGTGGAAGGAGTGACCGCAGACAGGCTTCGAAGGCCTAACATAACAAAAATGTCAATACAATGGTATTGTCAGTGGCAGGCATTGAAGGATGTCAGCGCATAGACTAAACATTGGTGGAGCTGTGAGATAATTTTGCAAGTGGTAGAGCACTGTTTGAGCTGGGGGGGGGAACTGTCTTGTGGCCGGCGGTACAGGCCCAGGGCCCCTCATATTACAACGGTGTGTCTGACGTTGGGTGCGCACCACCACCGCCAGAGACACTTTATTGTACTAGGAGGGACCCAGTGGCAGTGCCGTCGACCAAAAGCGGGCACACCCACCTCTTCAGACAAACAGCACTCTCACGGGTGCTGTCGCCAAGTGTCGATACCACGGCCCCGTGTGGGGAGTTTGGCCATTTAGTGAGGTGTAAACATGTCGTATGCTGGACAATCAGGTGCAGAAAATTACGAGATTGGAAAAGGCATTCAGAATAGTCCACAGGCAAGACCTTTTCATAGGAAAGCTAGGTGTCGGCCGGGCAAGGTGGGGCAAAAGATTTCGAAATCCAGTTGTGGTTCATTTTAATGAAGGTTAGATCATCTACATTTTGGGTAGCCAGACGAGTCCTTTTTTCTGTTAGTATTGAACCTGCAGCACTGAATACTCTTTCTGATAGGACACTAGCTGCCGGGCAAGCAAGCTCCTGCAATGCATATTCTGCCAATTCTGGCCAGGTGTCTAATTTTGATGCCCAGTAATCAAATGGGAATGACGGTTGAGGGAGAACATCGATAAGGGATGAAAAATAGTTTGTAACCATACTGGACAAATGTTGTCTCCTGTCACTTTGAATTGATGCTGCAGTACCTGTCCTGTCTGCGGTCATAGCAAAATCACTCCACAACCTGGTCAGAAAACCCCTCTGGCCAACGCCACTTCTGATTTCTGCCCCTCTAACTCCTCTGGTCTGCTGGCCCCTGCAGCTCGTGTGAGAACGATCACGGGCGCTGTGTGCAGGGAATGCCAGAAGCAAACGGTCAACAAGAGTTGATTGTTTGGTTGCTAATATTAGTTCCAAGTTCTCATGTGGCATTATATTTTGCAATTTGCCTTTATAGCGAGGATCAAGGAGGCAGGCCAACCAGTAATCGTCATCGTTCATCATTTTAGTTATGCGTGTGTCCCTTTTGAGGATACGTAAGGCATAATCCGCCATGTGGGCCAAAGTTCCAGTTCTCAAATCTGCGGTTGTGCTTGGTTGAGGGGCAGTTTCAGGCAAATCCACGTCACTTGTGTCCCTCCAAAAACCAGAACCCGGCCTTGCCGCGCCACCAATTTCCAGTGGCCCCGGAAAAGCTTCCTCATTAAAAATATAATCATCCCCATCATCCTCCTCGTCCTCCTCCTCCTCTTCGCCCGCTACCTCGTCCTGTACACTGCCCTGACCAGACAATGGCTGACTGTCATCAAGGCTTTCCTCTTCCTCTGCTGCAGACTGCTGATCCTTTATGTGCGTCAAACTTTGCATCAGCAGACGCATTAGGGGGATGCTCATGCTTATTATGGCGTTGTCTGCACTAACCAGCCGTGTGCATTCCTCAAAACACTGAAGGACTTGACACATGTCTTGAATCTTCGACCACTGCACACCTGACAACTCCATGTCTGCCATCCTACTGCCTGCCCGTGTATGAGTATCCTCCCACAAAAACATAACAGCCCGCCTCTGTTCGCACAGTCTCTGAAGCATGTGCAGTGTTGAGTTCCACCTTGTTGCAACGTCTATGATTAGGCGATGCTGGGGAAGGTTCAAAGAACGCTGATAGGTCTGCATACGGCTGGAGTGTACGGGCGAACGGCGGATATGTGAGCAAAGTCCACGCACTTTGAGGAGCAGGTCGGATAACCCCGGATAACTTTTCAGGAAGCACTGCACCACCAGGTTTAAGGTGTGAGCCAGGCAAGGAATGTGTTTCAGTTGGGAAAGGGAGATGGCAGCCATGAAATTCCTTCCGTTATCACTCACTACCTTGCCTGCCTCAAGATCTACAGTGCCCAGCCACGACTCCGTTTCTTTCTGCAAGAACTCGGACAGAACTTCCGCGGTGTGTCTGTTGTCGCCCAAACACTTCATAGCCAATACAGCCTGCTGACGTTTGCCAGTAGCTGCCCCATAATGGGAGACCTGGTGTGCAACAGTGGCAGCTGCGGATGGAGTGGTTGTGCGACTGCGGTCTGTGGACGAGCTCTCCCTTCTGCAGGAGGACGAAGAGGAGGAGGAGGGGGTGCGAACAGCTACAGCCAACTGTTTTCTAGACCGTGGGCTAGGCAGAACTGTCCCAAACTTGCTGTCCCCTGTGGACCCTGCATCCACCACATTTACCCAGTGTGCCGTGATGGACACGTAACGTCCCTGGCCATGCCTACTGGTCCATGCATCTGTTGTCAGGTGCACCTTTGAGCTCACAGATTGCCTGAGTGCATGGACGATGTGCTCTTTAACATGCTGGTGGGGGGCTGGGATGGCTTTTCTGGAAAAAAAGTGTCGACTGGGTAGCTCGTAGCGTGGTACAGCGTAGTCCATGAGGGCTTTGAAAGCTTCGCTTTCAACTAACCGGTAGGGCATCATCTCTAACGAGATTAGTCTAGCTATGTGGGCATTCAAACCCTGTGTACGCGGATGCGAGGCTAAGTACTTCCTTTTTCTAACCATAGTCTCATGTAGGGTGAGCTGGACTGGAGAGCTGGAGATCGTGGAACTAGCGGGGGTGCCGGTGGACATGGCAGACTGAGAGACGGTGGGAGATGGTATTGTTGCCGCCGGTGCCCTAGATGCAGTGTTTCCTACTACAAAACTGGTGATTCCCTGACCCTGACTGCTTTGGCCTGGCAAAGAAACCTGCACAGATACTGCAGGTGGTGCGGAAAATGGTGGCCCTACACTGCCGGAAGGGATGTTGCGTTGCTGACTAGCTTCATTGGCCGAGGGTGCTACAACCTTAAGGGACGTTTGGTAGTTAGTCCAGGCTTGTAAATGCATGGTGGTTAAATGTCTATGCATGCAACTTGTATTGAGACTTTTCAGATTCTGTCCTCTGCTTAAGGTAGTTGAACATTTTTGACAGATGACTTTGAGCTGATCAATTGGATGTTGTTTAAAAAAATGCCAGACTGCACTCTTTCTAGCATCGGATACCTTTTCAGGCATTGCAGACTGAGCTTTAACCGGATGGCCACGCTGTCCTCCAACAGGTTTTGGCTTTGCCACGCGTTTTGGGCAAGATACGGGCCCGGCAGATGGAACCTGTTGCGATGTTGATGCCTGCTGCGGCCCCTCCTCCTCCGCTTCAGAACTGCTGCCGCCTGCACCCTGTTCCCCCAATGGCTGCCAATCGGGGTCAAGAACTGGGTCATCTATTACCTCTTCTTGTAGCTCGTGTGCAACTTCGTCTGTGTCACCGTGTCGGTCGGTGGTATAGCGTTCGTGATGGGGCAACATTGTCTCATCAGGGTCTGATTCTTGATCATTACCCTGCGAGGGCAATGTTGTGGTCTGAGTCAAAGGACCAGCATAGTAGTCTGGCTGTGGCTGTGCATCAGTGCACTCCATGTCAGATTCAACTTGTAATGGGCATGGACTGTTAACTGCTTCACTTTCTAAGCCAGGGACGGTATGTGTAAAGAGCTCCATGGAGTAACCCGTTGTGTCACCTGCTGCATTCTTCTCTGTTGTTGTTTTTGCTGAAGAGGACAAGGAAGCGACTTGTCCCTGACCGTGAACATCCACTAACGACGCGCTGCTTTGACATTTACCAGTTTCACGAGAGGAGGTAAAAGAGCTAGAGGCTGAGTCAGCAAGATAAGCCAAAACTTGCTCTTGCTGCTCCGGCTTTAAAAGCGGTTTTCCTACTCCCAGAAAAGGGAGCGTTCGAGGCCTTGTGTAGCCAGACGACGAACCTGGCTCCACAGCTCCAGACTTAGGTGCAATATTTTTTTTCCCACGACCAGCTGATGCTCCACCACTACCACTACCCTCATTGCCAGCTGACAATGAACGCCCCCGGCCACGACCTCTTCCACCAGACTTCCTCATTGTTTTAAAAACGTAAACAAACTAACGGTATTTGTTGCTGTCACACAAATTACACGGTGAGCTATAACTTCAGTATGATTTAGCTACCCCTTTACAGGTGAGTGAGACCACAACGAAAATCAGGCACAATGTTACACACTCTGTTGTTGGTGGCAACAAATGAGAGAGATGCCACACACGCAGGACTGTCACTGAAGCACAAATGTAAATATTAATCTCCCACTGATTTGATTTTTTTTTTTTTTCAGGGAGACTTTAGGAAAAAAAAATAATAGAATAAAATGATTTTTTCAGGAAGAATTTAGAAACCAAATAAAATAAAATGATTTTTTCAGGGAGAATTTTGAAAACAAATAAAACAAAAAAAGGCTTTCTATGGCCCACTGAGTGAGAGATGACGCACACAGGAGTCAGGAGTGGCACACAAGCCCAGAGGCCAATATTTATCTCCCACTGATTGATGTAGTGATTTTTTCAGGAAGATTTTGGAACCCAAATCAAGCTAAAAAAATAATAGGCTTTCTATGGCCCACAATTGGAGAGAGAGAGAGAGATGGCACACCCAGGAGTCAAGACTGGCACACAAGCAGAAAGGGCAATATTAATCTCCCACTGTTTTTTTTTTTTTTTTTTTTTTCAGGGAGACTTTAGGAAAAAAAAATAATAGAATAAAATGATTTTTTCAGGAAGAATTTAGAAACCAAATAAAATAAAATGATTTTTTCAGGGAGAATTTTGAAAACAAATAAAACAAAAAAAGGCTTTCTATGGCCCACTGAGTGAGAGATGACGCACACAGGAGTCAGGAGTGGTACACAAGCCCAGAGGCCAATATTTATCTCCCACTGATTGATGTAGAGATTTTTTCAGGTAGATTTTGGAACCCAAATCAAGTTAAAAAATAATAGGCTTTCTATGGCCCACAATTGGAGAGAGAGAGAGAGAGATGGCACACCCAGGAGTCAAGACTGGCACACAAGCAGAAAGGGCAATATTAATCTCCCACTGTTTTTTTTTTTTTTTTTTTTTCAGGGAGACTTTAGGAAAAAAAAAAATAATAGAATAAAATTATTTTTTCAGGAAGAATTTAGAAACCAAATAAAATAAAATGATTTTTTTCAGGGAGAATTTTGAAAACAAATAAAACAAAAAAAGGCTTTCTATGGCCCACTGAGTGAGAGATGACGCACACAGGAGTCAGGAGTGGCACACAAGCCCAGAGGCCAATATTTTTCTCCCACTGATTGATGAAGTGATTTTTTCAGGTAGATTTTGGAACCCAAATCAAGCTAAAAAAATAATAGGCTTTCTATGGCCCACAATTGGAGAGAGAGAGAGAGATGGCACACCCAGGAGTCAAGACTGGCACACAAGCAGAAAGGGCAATATTAATCTCCCACTGATTGATTTATTGATTTTTTCAGGTAGAATTTAGAACCTAAATAAAGCAAAAAAAAAAAAAAAGGGCTTTCTATGGCCCACTGAGTGAGAGATGGCACAGACAGGAGTCAAGAGTGGCACACAAGCCCTGAGGCCAATATTTTTCGCCCACTGATTGATGTAGTGATTTTTTCAGGTAGATTTTATAACCCAAATCAAGCAAAAAAATAAATAGGCTTTCTATGGCCCACTGAGTGAGAGATGGCACACACAGGGATGGCACTGTAGCAGAAATGCCAATCTTAATCTCTCCTTAATCTGTCCTACAATTACTATCTCCCTGCAGTAATCTCAGCCAGGTATGGCAGGCAGCAATAAGGAGTGGACTGATGCACAAATTAAATAAAAAGTGTGGACAAACAAAAAAGATAGCTGTGCAGAAAGGAAGGAACAAGAGGATTTGTGCTTTGAAAAAAGCAGTTGGTTTGCACATCGGCGTACACACAGCAATGCAGCTATCAGGGAGCCTTCTAGGGCAGCCCAATGAGCTACAGCGCTGAGAAAAAAAAAAAATGTAGCTTCCACTGTCCCTGCACACCGAAGGTGGTGTTGGGCAGTGGAAATCGCTACAGCACAAGCGGTTTTGTGGTTAATGGACCCTGCCTAACGCTATCCCTGCTTCTGACGAAGTGGCAGCAACCTCTCCCTAAGCTCAGATCAGCAGCAGTAAGATGGCGGTCGGCGGGAACGCCCCTTTATAGCCCCTGTGACGCCGCGGACAGCAAGCCAATCACTGCAATGCCCTTCTCTAAGATGGTGGGGACCAGGACCTATGTCATCACGCTGCCCACACTCTGCGTTTACCTTCATTGGCTGAGAAATGGCGCTTTTCCCGTCATTGAAACGCGACTGTGGCGCGAAAGTCGCGTACCGCATGGCCGACCCCGCACAGGGGTCGGATCGGGTTTCATGAAACCCGACTTTGCCAAAAGTCGGCGACTTTTGAAAATGAACAACCCGTTTCGCTCAACCCTACTCAAGTGTTCAGTCACGAATCTGAACGTTTTTCGTGACTGGACCGTGTCGATCGTCTTTCCAACAAATTAGCTCATCACTAATTTTGTCACTTTGGAGTTTTAATTTTTTTCAGATTTTTTTTTTTAAATTTATTGAAATTGAACTAAAAAATCCTTCATTATGATCGAGCCCTTTTTTTTTTATTCCAAAGCTGTGTGCAGTGCTCCTGTGTGAGGCTCATAACACTGGGGAACACAATTTTTTAAGAGTTAGGTCAGACAACTGTTCTTAACTAATTTTTGGATGCTGAATCCAGAAATGATCTCAGTTTTTCTCTATCACGTCAAGTTTTTGAACTATAGGATTTTGGTCTCCTCAAAAATATGTAAACTACTGTACCTAAAAAGTGTTTTTTTTTTTTTTTAAATAGTACAAATAGGCATTTACGACGAGAGGAAGAAGGAGCAGACATGATCTGAAACAAAGGAAATATGCACATATGTAAATAAAACGCTGAGATGGAAAGTTACAAGCTTTGAAAACTAACAAAGAAAAAAATCATAAAAGATATATAAATTACAAGTAAGCGCCCAATGTAAAGAGAAAAGCTATCACAAATCCTATTTATTCCTACTATGATACATTTTTTGTGTAAAGATATTGATAATTATGAGGTATTGGGAGCTGCACACACCTCTCACCACACTGTCTCAGTTGTGACTACTCTTACAAGTTGCCACGTAGCTCTATATGAGTCGAATTGTAATCAGATAACAAGTCTTATTACAGAGATCAGTGCAATTGTGCTTCTCTGGCAGGTAAGTTGTGGAGGAAAAACTTGACGTGCTAGAAAAAAACTGACTACATTTTTGGAATCAGCATGCCAATTTTAGTATAAATCAGCTCAAAAACCTAACTCAACAGAAATTTTTTTTCAAATTGTTCCTCAGTGACGAATGGATCTGTAGAATAGCTCTGTCAGTGCTCTGTGGTTCATTTTTGGGCCACTGTGCTGCATTATAATGTGCTACTTTTATGGGACAAACCACAATAAATCATAATGAAATGACAGTGCAGCCTGGACCCATATGTCCCTAGAGCATTGCACACTAAGGATCTGTATATCATGTCTGTACAAAGCATGGATGGATCTCCTGCAGCCCGGCAGTATACAGCCATAGTAACTACATGTGATGGTATATTGGCCTTCACACAGGTCAGATAATGGCCAGAAACCATGTTATTGCCAATTTGCCAATATAACATCTAATTCTGGCAAGTTACGGGACACTATAATATTTGCTTATGGATAAGAAAGAACTTACAGTACACATAAAATCCTTCCATCAAATTCCTGAAAAGACGGAATGAATGGGAACCTGGTGTTGACGGAGAACAATCCTCCAATGACGTAGTCTCCTCTCTGATAATATCTATATTCCAGTCCTGTTTTCTGATTCTTCTGCCTGAGTCTACATTGAGATGATGATGATTTCTGTAGTTCATGTCCAGGGATTGAGGCACAGGATACGATGAATATATTAAAGCCAATTAAAAGAGTCAAAGCTTTAAAATGCATCAGGAATAAATCACTTTGAACAGAAGATAGGATTGTGTTGTCCTCTGCTCACCAGGCCACCAGTAGCTGTACGGATCCTGTGCGCTCCACTTTCATCACCTGGCAGTGACACTACATGCCGGATGCTGGGGTTTATATCTGTGAGCTGCGATTTAATTTACAACTCTACTGAAATATCACAGAACTCGGGGATTATAACATTTTATTATAGGCTGATTACTGAGATGTATTTGTAGAATTTATTTATGTATTTATGAATTTATAAAAGGAATGATGAATTGAAAAGTTCTTTCAGTAAAAAGAAATAAAACATTTACTAATTGAATTCATTCTAGAATCCTGTTAGTTTGCGCTTCATAAAATTTGGATATGAGCCTCTTCTGATTTCAAAAACATAACACAGCTACTCATCAACATAAATCAATTAAAATATGAATGTGATTTTCCAAAGAGATGATAAGATACAAATGACAAAAAAATAATCCACTGACAAATGATAGGATGTGGGAAATATTATTAATAAAGGAGAATTACAAACTGGAAGAAGTGAAAGGAGAAGGTATCAAGACTCTTCATTGTCATCTGGACTTTTCATTATGGCATTGTGTTTGAGTGAGTAATGAGCAGAGATGAGCGAGCGCTATAATGCTCGGGTGCTTGTGAGTCGTGACTCAAACCGAGCAATTCCTAATGCTCAAATGCTCATTTCGAGTTATGAGTATAATGGGAGTCCATGGGAAATCCAAGCATTGTTTCAAAAGACCCTTCAAGGATGTCTGAAGGGCAGAAAAAAATGATAAAATGGATGGGAGAAGTGTTGAATGGAAGGAGAACAGCATGTGGAAAATTCATGGAGGCATCTCTCTGACTCCCAGATTGCTGCTGAGAACAATGCCACAAATGTAATGGAAGTGGGACTCAGATACACCCTGTATTAGACATAAAGGAGGGCTTCATACACTTTCTGTTCAACTTGTTATGTAGTGGTTCTCCTAGACTTATGAAGGCTTTGCACTCTGTCCAAAATTAAAAGTATGGTCATCCATACACCCATCAAGGGACAAACTGTAGTACCTCATTCAAATTTTTCTAGCAAAGTATAGTTGTGGTACTCTGACACTCAAGAGTATTGCAAAGTGTAAAGTCTTCCAAAAATTACAGTGTCCTGCAAGCTGTGAACGCTCAAAGCGTTAAGGACACCATATGATCCAGGTAGTTCATGATGTATCAGTTTATGATACAACGCACCATATGTTCAACATACAGTGGTGATGGACTATGCATACCTGATATCTAGGACATGTGCAAAATTGTACTTAACCTTTCACAGGACCAAGGGTATGTGCAATTGTTAATATAACATTACTTACTCTTTATCCATGTGCATTTTACTATTACACCCATGCGATTCTTTTCTCCATGAGGTTACCCTTTATGGTTATATATATATATATATAAACTAGCTATTGAACCCGTTCTACGCCCGGGTGACGAGCATTTATATTGGTATATGGTCTCCATCCTGTCATGTGCTGCTCCATCCTGCGTCCCCATCCTGTCATGTGCTGCACCCATCCTGCGTCCCAATCCTGTCATGTGCTGCACCCATCCTGCGTCCCCATCCTGTCATGTGCTGCACCCATCCTGCGCCCCCATCCTGTCATGTGCTGCACCCATCCTGCGTCCCCATCCTGGTATGTGCTGCACCCATCCTGCATCCCCATCCTGCGTCCCCATCCTGTCATGTGCTGCACCCATCCTGTGTCCCCATCCTGTCATGTGCTGCACCCATCCTGCGCCCCCATCCTGTCATGTGCTGCACCCATCCTGCGTGCCCCATCATGTCATGTGCTGCACCCATCCTGCCCCCCCATCCTGTCATGTGCTGCACCCATCCTGCGTCCCCATCCTGGTATGTGCTGCACCCATCCTGCATCCCCATCCTGCGTCCCCATCCTGTCATGTGCTGCACCCATCCTGTGTCCCCATCCTGGTATGTGCTGCACCCATCCTGCGTCCCCATCCTGTCATGTGCTGCACCCATCCTGCGTGCCCCATCATGTCATGTGCTGCACCCATCCTGCCCCCCCATCCTGTCATGTGCTGCACCCATCCTGCGTCCCCATCCTGCGTCCCCATCCTGTCATGTGCTGCACCCATCCTGCGTCCCCATCCTGATATGTGCTGCACCCATCCTGCGTCCCCATCCTGCGTCCCCATCCTGTGATGTGCTGCACCCATCCTGCGTCCCCATCCTGTCATGTGCTGCACCCATCCTGCGTCCCCATCCTGTCATGTGCTGCTCCATCCTGCGTCCCCATCCTGTCATGTGCTGCACCCATCCTGCGTCCCCATCCTGTCATGTGCTGCACCCATCCTGCGTCCCCATCCTGTGATGTGCTGCACCCATCCTGCGCCCCCATCCTGTCATGTGCTGCACATATCCTGCGTCCCCATCCTGTCATGTGCTGCACCCATCCTGCGTCCCCATCCTGGTATGTGCTGCACCCATCCTGCGCCCCCATCCTGTCATGTGCTGCACATATCCTGCGTCCCCATCCTGTCATGTGCTGCACCCATCCTGCGTCCCCATCCTGGTATGTGCTGCACCCATCCTGCGTCCCCATCCTGTCATGTGCTGCACCCATCCTGCATCCCCATCCTGGTATGTGCTGCACCCATCCTGCGTCACCATCCTGGTATGTGCTGCACCCATCCTGCGTCCCCATCCTGTCATGTGCTGCACCCATCCTGCGTCCCCATCCTGTCATGTGCTGCACCCATCCTGCGTCCCCATCCTGGTATGTGCTGCACCCATCCTGCCTCCCCATCCTGCATCACCATCCTGGTATGTGCTGCAACCATCCTGCGTCCCCATCCTGCGTCCCCATCCTTGTATGTGCTGCAACTATCCTGTGTCCCCGTCCTGCGTCCCCATCCTGGTATGTGCTGCACCCATCCTGCGTCCCCATCCTGCGTCCCCAACCTGGTATGTGCTGCACCCATCCTGCATCCCCATCCTGGTATGTGCTGCACCCATCCTGCGTCCCCATCCTGCGTCCCCATCCTGCGTCCCCATCCTGTCATGTGCTGCACCCATCCTGCGTCCCCATCCTGGTATGTGCTGCAACCATCCTGCGTCCCCATCCTGCGTCCCCATCCTGGTATGTGCTGCAACCATCCTGCATCCCCATACTGCGTCCCCATCCTGGTATGTGCTGCAACCATCCTGCGTCCCCATCCTGGTATGTGCTGCACCCATCCTGCGTCCCCATCCTGGTGTGTGTTGCACCCATCCTGCGTCCCCATCCTGTCATGTGCTGCACCCATCAGGGGGCCTGAGCAGGCGGGGACACCGGCGCGCTGTGGGGGTCAGGTGCCGGTATCGCCGCCAGCTCAGGCCCCCAGCACTTAATATACCCACCTGTCTGTCCCGTTCCACCGCTGAGCACCGCCATCTTCCCGGTCTCCTGGCTGTGACTGTTCAGTCAGAGGGCGGCGCCGGCGTGCATTAAGCGCATCATCGCGCCCTCTGAACTGAAGGTCACAGGCCGAAGACCGGGAAGATGGCGGCGCTCAGCGGTGGAACGCAGGACAGGTGAATATAGGCGATACTCACCCTCCTGGCGGTCCCTGCTTCTCTGTTGGAGATCGCGGTGTGCGTTCAATGTGAACGCATACCGCGATCTCCCGGGAGCGTCACTCTATGAGGACCAGACTGCGCCGGCGCTTGCGCCGGCGCTGTCTTTAAAGGCTTCGGACAGAGTGACGCTCCCAGCGTTATATAATAGATATGAGCTCTTCTTCTTTGTCATCAAGTATCCTATTGTACATAAATAAAGTTTTTTTACCCCTTTCCGAAAACTAGCTTAAATGTCTGACTCATTCCGTTTGGTGTGGGCTCTGTTATGATCCGGTGACCTTGGAGCCGCATGAAACTTTCTCTGGAGTAGGTGGAAACTGTACTGACCGCAAATCTTAATCCTAAACTATCACCACAACTAGAAGTAGCCGTGGGGTGTGCCTAACAAATCCTAGACACCTCGACATAGCCGGACACCTCGACATACCCCTATAGATGGAAATAGGAATTCCACCTTGCCTCAGAGCAGAACCACAAAGGATAGGCAGCCCCCCACGAATATTGTGAGTAGTAGAGGAAAGACACACGCATGCAGAAAACAGGATTTAGCAAAAGAGACCACTCTAGCTAAATAGGAAAGGATAGGACAGAATACTAAGCGGTCAGTATTAAAACACTTCCAAAAATATCCACAGCAGATAATACAAAAAATTCCACCATCTAACTAAAGACGTGGAACGTATATCTGCAACCCCTGAGAATCCAACAAGACTGAGAAAATACTGACACAATCTAAGCTGGACAAGAAAAAACAAAAGAATAGCACTGAATTATTAAGCACACAGCATGTGTGCCACAGAAACAAAAACCAGACACTTATCTTTGCTGATTTGGCAGCAAGGCAGGAGGAACCAGACAGAGATCCAAAACCTCCCAACAACCATGGACAACTGCCAAGGACTAATGAATCCTGCACACCTAAATACCCCAGTCATAACTGCAATCAGCAGATACACCTGACCAGGACTGCAACCCAGGGACAACTGCATTACCACCTACAACCACCGGAGGGAACCCAAAAGCAGAATTCACAACAGTCCCCCCCTTGAGGAGGGGTCACCGAACCCTCACCAGAGCCCCCAGGCTGATTAGGATGAGCCAGATGAAAGGCACGGACCAAATCAGTAGCATGGACATCAGAGGCAAAAACCCAAGAATTATCCTCCTGGCCATAACCCTTCCATTTGACAAGGTACTGAAGCCTCCGCCTCGAAAAATGAGAATCCAAAATCTTCTCAACCACATACTCCAACTCTCCATCAACCAACACAGGGGCCGGAGGATCAACAGAGGAACAACGGGCACCACATATTTCCGCAATAAAGATCTATGGAAGACATTATGAATAGCAAAAGAGGCCGGAAGCGCCAATCGAAAAGACACCGGATTAATAATCCCAGAAATCCTATAAGGACCAATAAACCGAGGCTTAAACTTAGGGGAAGAAACCTTCATAGGAACATGACGGGAAGACAACCAGACCTGATCCCCAACCTGAAGCCGGGAACCAACACACCGACGATGGTTAGCAAAAGTTGAGCCTCCTCCTGAGACAACACCAAATTGTCCACCACATGAGCCCAAATCTGCTGCAACCTGTCAACCACAGAATCCACACCAGGACAGTCAGAAGGCTCAACCTACCCAGAAGAAAAACGAGGATGAAAACCAAAATTACAAAAGAAAGGCGAAACCAAAGTAGCCGAACTAGCCCAATAATTAAGGGCAAACTCGGCCAATGGCAAGAAGGCCACCCAATCATCCTGATCAGCAGACACAAAGCATCTCAAATAAGTCTCCAAAGTCTGATTAGTTCGCTTGGTCTGGCCATTTGTCTGAGGATGAAATGCAGAATAAAAAGACAAATCAATGCCCAGCCTAGCACAAAAGGCCCGCCAAAACCTAGAAACAAACTGGGAACCTCTGTCGGACACAACATTCTCCGGAATACCATGCAAACGAACCACATGCTGAAAAAACAACGGAACCAAATCTGAAGAGGAAGGCAATTTAGGCAAAGGCACCAAATGAACCATCTTAGAGAACCGGTCACAAACAACCCAGATAACAGACATCTTCTGGGAAACCGGAAGATCAGAAATAAAATCCATAGAAATATGCATTCAGGGCCTCTCAGGGACCGGCAATGGCAAAAGTAACCCACTAGCACGGGAACAACAAGGCTTGGCCCGCGCACAAGTCCCACAGGACTGCACAAAAGAACGCACATCACATGACAAAGAAGGCCACCAAAAGGACCTACCAACCAAATTTCTGGTACCAAAAATACCAGGATGACCAGCCAACACAGAACAGTGAACCTCAGAAATCACTCTACTAGTCCATCTGTCAGGAACAAATAGTTTCCCCACTGGACAGCGGTCAGGTCTGTCAGCATGAAATTCCTGAAGAACCCATCGTAAATCAGGGGAAATGGCAGAAAGGACCACCCCTTCTTTCAGAATGCCGACCGGTTCAAGGACCTCAGGAGAATCAGGCGAAAACTCCTAGAGAGGGCATAAGCCTTAATATTCTTAGAACTCGGAAGATACGAAACCACAAAATCAAAACGGGGAAAAAAACAAGGACCATCGAGCCTGTCTAGAATTCAGCCATTTGGCAGACTCAAGGTAAATAAGATTCTTATGATCGGTCAAGACCACAATACAGTGCTTAGCTCCCTCAAGCCAATGTCGCCACTCCTCAAACGCCCACTTCATAGCCAACAACTCCCGACATCATAATTGCGTTCAGCAGGCGAAAACTTACGGGAAAAGAAAACACACGGTTTAATCAAGGAACCAACAGAATCCCTCTGAGACAAAACGGCCCCTGCCCCAATCTCAGAAGCGTCAATCTCAACCTGAAACGGAAGCGAAACATTCGGTTGGCGCAACACCGGAGCAGAAGTAAATCGGCGTTTAAGCATGTGAAAGGCAGAGACAGCCGCAGAGGACCAATTCGCCACATCAGCGCCTTTCTTCGTCAAATCGGTCAAGGGTTTAAGGGTTTAACCACACTGGAGAAGTTAGCAATGAAACGGTGATAAAAATTAGCAAAACCCAAAAATTTCTGAAGGCTCTTCACGGATGTGGGTTGAATCCAATCATGAATGGCCTGAACCTTAACCGGATCCATCTCCATAGATGAGGGAGAAAAAATGAAGCCCAAAAAAGAAACCTTCTGCACCCCAAAGAAACACTTAGACCCCTTCACAAACAAAGCATTGTCACGAAGGATCTGAAATACCATCCTGACCTGTTCCACATGAGACTCCCAATCATCGGAAAAAATCAAAATATCATCCAAATATACAATCAAGAATTTATCAAGATAAGTCCGGAAGATATCATGCATGAAGGACTGAAAAACAGATGGAGCATTAGTGAGCCCGAATGGCATCACAAGGTATTCAAAATGGCCTTCGGGCGTATTAAACGCAGTTTTCCATTCATCACCCTGCTTAATACGAACAAGATTGTATGCCCCCCGAAGGTCAATCTTCGTAAACCAACTAGCCCCCTTAATCCTAGCAAACAAATCGGAAAGCAAAGGTAAAGGGTATTGAAACTTGACCGTGATCTTATTCAAGAGGCGATTATCAATACAGGGTCTCAAGGAGCCATCCTTCTTAGCAACAAAAAAAAATCCCGCTCCCAACGGTGAAGAAGATGGCCGAATATGCCCTTTCTCCAAAGACTCCTGCATGCATGGCGGCATGTTCAGGCACAGACAGGTTGAAAAGTCGGCCCTTAGGAAACTTACAGCCTGGAATCAAGTCAATCGCACAATCACAGTCCCTGTGCGGTGGAAGGGAACTGGACTTGGGCTCATCGAATACATCCTGAAAATCAGACAAAAACTCTGGAATTTCAGAAGAGGAAGAAGAGGAGATTGACATCAAAGGAACATCATTATGAACCCCCTGACAACCCCAACTAGTCACAGACATGGACTTCCAATCCAACACAGGATTATGTACCTGCAACCACGGAAAACCCAGCATGATAGCATCATGCAAATTATGCAACACCAGAAATCGACAATCTTCCTGATGGGCTGGCGCCATGCGCATGGTCACCTGTGTCCAAAACTGGGGCTTATTTTTAGCCAAAGGTGTAGCATCAATGCCCCTTAAAGGAATAGGGTTCTGCAAGGGCTGCAAGGGAAAACCACAATGCCTGGCAATCTCAAAGTCCATTAAGTTCAAGAATCCACAAACGCCATGACAGAAAATGATGACAATGAGCAGATCAAGGACACAGATAACAGAAATTTAGGTTGTACAGTACTGATGGTAAATGAACTAGCGATCCTCTTTGTACGCTTAGGGCAGACTGAAATGACATGAGAAGCGTCGCCACAATAATAACACAACCTATTCTGACGTCTGAAACCTTGTCGTTCCGTTCTAGACAGAATCCTATCAAACTGCATTGGCTTAGGAATTTGATCTGAGGACAACGCCACAGCGTGCACAGTTCTGCGCTCCCGCAAGCGCCGGTCAATCTGAATGGCCAGAGACATAGATCAACCTCCGACTAGAGACCATCCGGTGCTCCTGTGCCTACACCGTGGAACTGGTGAGATTGTTACTTTTTATACTATTTATATAGCCACCAGTAGCACTGTTTATACTATATGCTACTTCTGATGGCTTTTTTCTATTGTCTGCTCATATAACTAGGTTGGACGCTGTGCGTTGTTTGTGGTTTTTCTACTCCAGCTCCTTTAGTCATAACCTAGTTTTATTTTGATTTCTCTAACATCCTATAGAGAAATCATTCAGTCCTATGAGGGGACCAATCCTGTGGATCGCCACGCAGCAGGGAGATGACGGTTTTAACCTGCTGAATGGAATCACCGGAGGATCGAGGTCTCAGAGCAAAAAACAGTTTACAGTTGTTTTTAAAACTCAAAAATTTGGACCTGTCACCAGGGCCGTATTTGCCACTAGGCACGCGAGGGCACGTGCCTAGGGCGGCGACATTGCGGGGGGCGGCACCTGCGCAAGGTGGGTTTTTTTTGTTTGTTTTTTAAATAAGTCCCGAGCCAAAAACGCGACCGACGGCCCCGCCCCCCCGCCTCCGAGCCCCCCCCACCTCCGAGTCCCCCCACCTCCAAGTCTCCGAGTCCCCCCGCCTCTGAGTCCTACCCTCCTTGAAGACGATACTCACCTGCTCCAGCGATGCCTGGTCTCAGCGTCTGTAGCGCGTCCTGAGTGAGCGGTCAAGTGGGTACCGCTAATTAAGGTCATGAATATGCGCATATTCATGACCTTAATTAGCTATACCACATGACCGCTCACTCAGGAAGAAGGCGCTGCGGCGGGACAGAGCCGGAGCCGGAGGGATGTCGGCGCGGCGTGTGGGACAGGCAGCTGACAGGTGAATATGAGGGATGGGGGGCGGGGGGGAGGATGGTAAGCCACCCGCGCCATGCATGATGGCCCGGGAGAAGGAGCGGGGGAGGGGGTGGAGAGATGAGCCATGCAGCGGGAGGGATAGGGAGGGGGGGAATTATAAGCCATCAGCCATGCATAGGGAGGGAGGGGGGGATTATGAGCCATCAGCCATGCATAGGGAGGGAGGGGGGGAATTATGAGCCATCAGCCATGCATAGGGAGGGAGGGAGGGGGGAATTATGAGCCATCAGCCATGCATAGGTAGGGAGGGGGGGAATTATGAGCCATCAGCCATGCATAGGGAGGGAGGGGGGATTATGAGCCATCAGCCATGCATACAGGGGGGGATTATGAGCCATCAGCCATGCATAGGGAGGGAGGGGGGGGGAATTATGAGCCATCAGCCATGCATACAGGGGGGGATTATGAGCCATCAGCCATGCATAGGGAGGGAGGGGGGGAATTATGAGCCATCAGCCATGCATACAGGGGAGGGGGATTATGAGCCATCAGCCATGCATACAGGGGAGGGGGATTATGAGCCATCAGCCATGCATACAGGGGGGGGATTATTAGCCATCAGCCATGCATACGGGGGGGATTATGAGCCATCAGCCATGCATACGGGGGAGGGGAATTATGAGCCATCAGCCATGCATACGGGAGGGGGAATTATGAGCCATCAGCCATGCATACAGGGGGGGGGGAATTATGAGCCATCAGCCATGCATACAGGGGGGGGTGTTGTGAATTCTGTTGTCAAGCTCCCTCCTGTGGTCATGAATGGAACTTCGGCTGGTTCAGTCCATGGGCTTCCTCTGGTGGTTGTGAGTGGGGCTGCGGCTTCTGAGTTTCCTTCCACAGGTGACGAGGTTAATTCGTTGGCTGGCTGCTCTATTTAACTCCACTTAGATCATTGCTCCATGCCACCTGTCAATGTTCCAGTATTGGTCTGTTCGCTCCTGGATCGTTCTTGTGACCTGTCTTCTCCAACAGAAGCTAAGTTCCTGCTTCTTTTTCTCTTGTTTGCTATTTTTCTGTCCAGCTTGCTATTTTGATTTTTGTATTGCTTGCTGGAAGCTCTGGGACGCAGAGGGAGCGCCTCCGCACCGTGAGTCGGTGCGGAGGGTCTTTTGCGACCTCTGCGTGGTTTTTTTGTAGTTTTTGTGCTGACCGCAAAGTCACCTTTCCTATCCTCTGTCTGTTCAGTAAGTCGGGCCTCTCTTTGCTAAATCTATTTCATCTCTGTGTTTGTGATTTTCATCTTAACTCACAGTCATTATATGTGGCGGGCTTCCTTTTCCTTTGGGGAATTTCTCTGAGGCAAGGTAGGCTTTATTTTTCTATCTTTAGGGCTAGCTAGTTCCTTAGGCTGTGACGAGTTGCATAAGGAGCGTTAGGAGCAATCCACGTCCCAGAGCTTGTCCTGTATTATTATTTATCAGGTCTTTCCGTGTGCTCTATACCACCTGGTCCATTATTGTCCTAACCACCAGGTCATAACAGTACAGGTGGCACAAAGTATTAATGCATCTCAATAGAGGGATAAGAGAAGTTCTGAGACCATTTTTTTTTCTTTGCACTGTGTTTTGCCTTTCTTTTCCCCTAGACCTCTGGGTGGTTCAGGATACAGGTGTGGATATGGACATTCAAGGTCTGTCCTCTTGGATGGATAATCTCACTGCAAGGGTACAAAACATTCAAGATTTTGTGGTTCAGAATCCGATGTCAGAGCCTAGGATTCCAATTCCTGATTTGTTTTTTGGGGATAGATCTAAGTTTCTGAATTTCAAAAATAATTGTAAATTGTTTCTTGCTTTGAAACCTCGCTCCTAAGGTGACCCTGTTCAACAGGTGAAAATCATTATTTCTTTGTTACGTGGCGACCCTCAAGACTGGGCATTTTCCCTTGCGCCAGGAGATCCGGCATTGCGTGATGTTGATGCATTTTTTCTGGCGCTTGGATTGCTTTATGATGAACCAAATTCAGTGGATCAGGCAGAGAAAATCTTGCTGGCTCTGTGTCAGGGTCAGGATGAGGTAGAGATATATTGTCAGAAGTTTAGGAAGTGGTCTGTACTCACTCAGTGGAATGAATGTGCCCTGGCAGCAATTTTCAGAAAGGGTCTCTCTGAAGCCCTTAACGATGTCATGGTGGGATTTCCCATGCCTGCTGGTCTGAATGAGTCTATGTCTTTGGCCATTCAGATCGATCGACGCTTGCGTGAGCGTAAAGCTGTGCACCATTTGGCGGTATTATCTGAGCATAGACCTGAGCCTATGCAATGTGATAGGACTTTGACCAAAGCTGAACGGCAAGAACACAGATGTTGGAATGGGCTGTGTTTTTACTGTGGTGATTCCAATCATGCTATCTCCGATTGTCCTAAGCGCACTAAGCGGTTCGCTAGGTCTGCCACCATTGGTACAGTACAGTCGAAATTTCTTTTGTCCGTTACTCTGATTTGCTCTTTGTCATCCTATTCTGTTATGGCATTTGTGGATTCAGGCGCTGCCCTGAATTTGATGGACTTGGAGTTTGCTAGGCACTGTGGTTTTTTCTTGGAGCCCTTGCAGTATCCTATTCCATTGAGAGGAATTGATGCTACGCCTTTGGCCAAGAATAAGCCTCAGTACTGGACCCAATTGACCATGTGCATGGCTCCTGCACATCAGGAGGATATTCGCTTTTTGGTGTTGCATAATCTGCATGATGTGGTCGTTTTGGGGTTGCCATGGCTACAGGTCCAAAATCCAGTATTGGATTGGAAATCTATGTCTTTGTCCAGCTGGGGTTGTCAGGGGGTACATGGTGATGTTCCATTTTTGTCTATTTCGTCATCCACCCCTTCTGAAGTCCCGGAGATTTTGTCGGATTACCGGGATGTATTTGATGAGCCCAAATCCAGTTCCCTACCTTCTCATAGGGATTGCGATTGTGCTATTAATTTGATTCCTGGTAGTAAGTTTCCTAAGGGCCGACTGTTCAATTTATCTGTGCCAGAACACGCCGCTATGCGGAGTTATATAAAGGAATCCTTGGAGAAAGGTCATATTGGCCCGTCGTCATCACCGTTAGGAGCAGGGGTTTTTTTTGTGGCCAAGAAGGATGGTTCTTTGAGACCTTGTATTGATTACCGCCTTCTTAATAAAATTACAGTCAGGTTTCAGTATCCTTTGCCGCTGCTGTCTGATTTGTTTGCTCGTATTAAAGGGGCTAGTTGGTTCACCAAGATAGAACTTCGAGGGGCGTAAAATCTTGTGCGTATTAAACAGGGCGATGAATAGAAAACAGCATTTAATACGCCCGAGGGCCATTTTGAGTACCTGGTTATGCCATTCGGGCTTTCCAATGCTCCATCAGTATTTCAGTCCTTTATGCATGACATCTTCCGAGAGTACCTGGATAAATTCCTGATTGTATATTTGGATGATATTTTGGTCTTCTCGGATGATTGGGAGTCTCACGTGAAGCAGGTCAGATTGGTGTTCCAGGTCCTTCGTGCTAATTCTTTGTTTGTGAAGGGGTCAAAGTGTCTCTTTGGAGTTCAGAAGGTTTCATTTTTGGGTTTCATTTTTTCCCCTTCTACTATCGAGATGGACCCTGTTAAAGTCCAGGCCATTTATGATTGGACTCAGCCGACATCTGTGAAGAGTCTGCAAAAGTTCCTGGGCTTTGCTAATTTTTATCGTCGCTTCATCAGTAATTTTTCTAGTGTTGCTAAACCGTTGACTGATTTGACCAAGAAGGATGCTGATGTGGTCAATTGGTCTTCTGCGGCTGTGGAAGCTTTTCAGGAGTTGAAGCGTCGTTTTTCCTCTGCCCCTGTGTTGTGCCAGCCAGATGTTTCGCTCCCGTTTCAGGTCGAGGTTGATGCTTCTGAGATTGGAGCAGGGGCTGTTTTGTCACAAAGAAGTTCTGATGGCTCGGTGATGAAACCATGTGCCTTCTTTTCTAGAAAGTTTTCGCCTGCTAAGCGCAATTATGATGTTGGCAATCGAGAGTTGTTGGCCATGAAGTGGGCATTCGAGAAGTGGCGTCATTGGCTTGAAGGAGCCAAGCATCGCGTGGTGGTCTTGACGGATCACAAGAATTTGACTTATCTCGAGTCTGCCAAACGGTTGAATCCTAGACAGGCTCGTTGGTCGCTATTTTTCTCCCATTTTGATTTTGTGGTTTCGTACCTTCCGGGCTCTAAGAATGTGAAGGCTGATGCCCTGTCAAGGAGTTTTGTGCCCGACTCTCCGGGTGTTCCTGAGCCGGCGGGTATTCTCAGAGAAGGGGTAATTTTGTCTGCCATCTCCCCTGATTTGCGGCGGGTGCTGCAAAAATTTCAGGCTGATAGACCTGACCGTTGCCCAGCGGAGAAACTGTTTGTCCCTGATAAATGGACTAGTAGAGTTATCTCTGAGGTTCATTGTTCGGTGTTGGCTGGTCATCCTGGAATCTTTGGTACCAGAGATTTGGTGGCTAGATCCTTTTGGTGGCCGTCTTTGTCACGGGATGTGCGTTCTTTTGTGCAGTCCTGTGGGACTTGTGCTTGGGCTAAGCCCTGCAGTTCTTGTGCCAGTGGGTTGCTTTTGCCCTTGCCGGTCCCGAAGAGGCCTTGGACACATATCTCTATGGATTTTATTTCAGATCTTCCCGTTTCTCAGTCATTTGGGTGGTCTGTGATCGCTTTTCTAAGATGGTCCATCTGGTACCCTTGTCTAAATTGCCTTCCTCCTCTGATTTGGTGCCATTGTTCTTCCAGCATGTGGTTAGTTTACATGGCATTCCGGAGAATATCGTTTCTGACAGAGGTTCCCAGTTTGTTTCGAGGTTTTGGCGAGCCTTTTGTGGTAGGATGGGCATTGACTTGTCTTTTTCCTCGGCTTTCCATCCTCAGACTAATGGCCAGACCGAACGAACCAATCAGACCTTGGAAACATATCTGAGATGCTTTGTTTCTGCCGATCAGGATGACTGGGTGTCCTTTTTGCTTTTGGCTGAGTTCGCCCTTAATAATCGGGCCAGCTCGGCTACCTTGGTTTCGCCATTTTTCTGCAATTCTGGGTTCCATCCTCGTTTCTCTTCAGGACAGGTTGAGTCTTCGGACTGTCCTGATGTGGATACTGTGGTGGACAGGTTGCAGCAGATTTGGACTCATGTAGTGGACAATTTGACCTTGTCCCAGGAGAAGGCTCAACGTTTCGCTAATCGCAGACGCCGTGTGGGTCCCCGACTTCGTGTTGGGGATCTGGTTTGGTTATCTTCTCGTCATATTCCTATGAAGTTTTCCTCTCCTAAGTTTAAACCTTGTTTCATTGGTCCGTATAGGATTTCTGAGGTTCTTAATCCTGTGTCTTTTCGTCTGACCCTCCCAGATTCTTTTTCCATACATAACGTATTCCATAGGTCATTGTTGCGGAGATACGTGGCACCTATGGTTCCATCTGTTGATCCTCCTGCCCCGGTTTTGGTGGAGGGGGAATTGGAGTATATTGTGGAGAAGATTTTGGACTCTCGTGTTTCAAGACGGAAACTCCAGTATCTGGTTAAATGGAAGGGTTCTGCTCAGGAAGATAATTCCTGGGTTTTTGCCTCTGATGTCCATGCTCCCGATCTTGTTCGTGCCTTTCATGTGGCTCATCCTGGTCGGCCTGGGGGCTCTGGTGAGGGTTCGGTGACCCCTCCTCAAGGGGGGGGGTACTGTTGTGAATTCTGTGGCAGAGCTCCCTCCTGTGGTCACAAGTGGTACTTCGGCTGATTCTCTCTGGGAGCTTCCATTTGTGGAGGAAAGTGGTACTGCGGCTTCTGAGTTTCCTCCCTCAGGTGATCTGGTGAGGTCGTTAGGTGCTTCTCTACTTAACTCCACCTAATGCTTTGATCCTGGCTTCCTGTCAATGTTCCAGTGTTGGACTTGTTTTTCCCTGGATCATTCCTGTGGCCTGCTGCTCTGCATAGCTAAGTTCTTCTTTGCTATTTGTTTGCTATTTTTTCTGTCCAGCTTGTCTAATTTGTTGCTGGAAGCTCTGGGACGCAAAGGGTGTACCTCGTACCTCCGTGCCGTTAATTCGGTACGGAGGGTCTTTTTGCCCCCTTTGCGTGGTTTTCTTTAGGGTTTTGTGTAGACCGCAAAGTTATCTTTCCTATCCTCGCTCTGTTAAGAAATTCGGGCCTCACTTTGCTGAATCTATTTCATCTCTACGTTTGTCTTTTCATCTTAACTCACAGTCATTATATGTGGGGGGCTGCCTTTTCCTTTGGGGTATTTCTCTGAGGCAAGGTTATTTTCTATCTTCAGGCTAGTTAGTTTCTCGGGCTGTGCCGAGTTGCATAGGCAGAGTTAGGCGCAATCCACGGCTGCCTCTAGTGTTGTTTGGAGAGGATTAGGGATTGCGGTCTGCAGAGTTCCGACGTCTCAGAGCTCGTTCTATGATTTTGGGTTATTGTCAGATCACTGTATGTGCTCTGACCGCTATGTCCATTGTGGTACTGAATTGCCTCTCATAACAGAATACTAAGCGGTCAGTATTAAAACCCTTCCAAAAATATCCACAGCAGATAATACAAAAAATTCCACCATCTAACTAAAGACGTGGAACGTATATCTGCAACTCCTGAGAATCCAACAAGACTGGGAAAATACTGACACAATCTAAGCTGGACAAGAAAAAACAAATGAATAGCACTGAATTATTAGGCACACAGCATGTGTGCCACAGAAACAAAAAACAGACACTTATCTTTGCTGATTTGGCAGCAAGGCAGGAGGAACCAAACAGAGGTCTAAACCTCCCAACAACCATGGACAACTGGCAAGGACTAATGAATCCTGCACACCTAAATACCCCAGTCAGAACTCCAATCAGCAGATACACCTGACCAGGACTGCAACCCAGGGACAACTGCATTACCACCTACAACCACAGGAGGGAACCCAAAAGCAGAATTCACAACAGGGCTCCAGGGCTGAGCCTACTTTTTTACAGCATATGTCAGCTGTTTTGATCAATGCTGACAGCATCATTTAACTCGCACTTCCTATGGTCGGCTCTCATAGCAAGTGAGCAATTCTGCTACATACAGGTGATCTGATCATCGCCTGTATGTAGCAGAGCCAATCGGATTATGGCAGCTTCTAGTCTCCCATGGATTCTATTGAAGCATACCAAAAGTAAAAAAATTTTTTTTTAAATATTAAAAAATATTAAAATTCAAATCATCCTCTTTTCACCCCATTCAAAATAAAACAGTAAAAAAGTCAAACATACACATATCACCTTCAGAATCGCCCAATCTATCAATCTAAAATAAGAATTAACCTGTTCGCTAAAAATTCAAAATGCCAGAATTTCGTTTTTTTTTTTTGGTCACCACAACATTGTATTTAAATGTAATAATGGGCAATCAAAAGATCATATCTGCATCAAAATGGTATCCTTAAAAATGCCAGCTCGGCAGGCAAAACAAAATATAAGCACTCATCCAGCCCCAGATTATGAAAAATGGGTATCAGAATATGGCACAATTTTTTTTTAACAAATTGTGGAATTTTTTTTACCACTTAAATAAAATAATCTAGACATGTTTGGAGTCTATGAACTCATAATGATCTGGAGATTCATAATTGCAGGTCAGTTTTAGCATTTAGTGGACAATGGGAAAAAAAGCAACTGTGGGATTGCATTTTTTTTACAATTTCACCGCACTCCTGCTTTCCAGTTCATGATATGTTAAAACCAATGGTGTCATTCAAAAGGACAACTCGTCCTGCAAAAGACAAGCCCTCATATGTCCATTTTGACCAAAAAATAAAAAAGTTATGGCTCTGGGAAGAAGGGGAGCCAAAAATGAAATTGCAAAATCAAAAATTCCTCTGTCATTAATGGGTTAATATTGTAATCTTAAATTTCATAGTCTTTAATCTGGTTTTCTTTGTTGGTTCTTGTGCGTTCCTGATTGGTCTATCCAATTGGTCTTGGCAGATATACATGTATCACTATGTTGATGGTTCCCTACAAATATTCTTTATCTAATACAACAGGTATATTATCTGCATGTTCCTTGGTTCATTTATTTAACCATATATGCCAAGATCACTACAGCCAACACTTCCCAGTCTCCACCATAGTGACCACTCTGTATCTCCTCAACCTCCATCTCTTCCTCCTTCTTACCCTCCTCAGCCCATCACTAAGGATAGAAGAGATGACGTTTGGGTGGGTAGTAGCCTCTGTTGAGCTATCAGCCAGATATTATTCTTCCTTCTCAAGTATTGAATATGTGTGAGTTTGCCAAGCTTGACAGCCATTGTCACACAAAACCAAGCCTGGTTGTAACTTCAGCAGCGGGAGCAACAGATCTGTCTGGTTTGTTACTCCTTTCAATACCTGTGCTGTGGTGTGCAGTTTGTCTATTAGACAAATTTGCTTCAGCAGAGCCTGTTGCCGCTTTGATGAGGCAGTGCTGCAGAGCTTCTTGCTGATGTGGACAATGTGCCCTGAGATAGCACGTAAGAAGAAGGTGAGGAGGAGCAGGAGAGGGTGCAATAACTAGTGTAGGAGATGGAGTAAACCCTGATTGAAGTAGGACTATCAATCCTTGATGCTTGGTAGCAGATGCGCTGTGCCAGGGTGAGACTCGACCGCGGCCTCCACAATAATCACTTAATGTGCTGTCAGTGAAATGTAGCATCCTGGTCAAAAGCATTTATCCATGTGTTGGTCATTAAGTGGACAATCACAGTGGACAATCCGAGTTGTTATAATAAAATGAGCAGGTATAAGCTGAAAACCAAATAAAATAAATAAATTGTTAGATTTTTCACGCACTTGTATTGTAATGACCTTGCTGTAGTCGGCAGCGTGACCAAGTAAATCACGTAGAAAAAAGGGGGTTATGAATTGCTTTATAATAAAATGGGCAGGTATAAGCTGAAAATATTTATACATATATATATATATATATCTATATATATAATTGTCTAAGGGTTTTTCCGTCTGTCTGTCTGTCTGTCTGTCCTGGAAATCCCGCATCTCTGATTGGTCGAGGCCGCCAGCGACGGGCACAGCATGGCGACGATGATGTCATAAAGGTTGCCTCGACCAATCAGCGGTGGGCACAGTCTGCCGTGAATTCTGGAATCATCATTGTCCATATACTACAGGGACATGCATATTCTAGAATACCCGATGCGTTAGAATCGGGCCACAATCTAGTATATATATATACTGTATATATATATATATATATACACGACCAATCAGAAACGTGGGATTTCCAGGACAGACAGACAGACAGACAGACGGAAAAACCCTTAGACAATTATATATATACTAGATTGTGGCCCGATTCTAACGCATCGGGTATTCTAGAATATGCATGTTCCCGTAGTATATGGATAATGATGATTCCAGAATTCGCGGCAGACTGTGCCCGTCGCTGATTGGTCGAGGCAACCTTTATGACATCATCGTCGCCATGGCAACCATTGGCATACACCCACGAGTACCAAGAGAACTAAGTAATGTAATAGATAAACCATTATTTCTTATTTTTAGGGACTCTATAGCGACAGGGTCTGTTCCGCAGGATTGGCGCATAGCAAATGTGGTGCCAATATTCAAAAAGGGCTCTAAAAGTGAACCTGGAAATTATAGGCCAGTAAGTCTAACCTCTATTGTTGGTAAAATATTTGAAGGGTTTCTGAGGGATGTTATTCTGGATTATCTCAATGAGAATAACTGTTTAACTCCATATCAGCATGGGTTTATGAGAAATCGCTCCTGTCAAACCAATCTAATCAGTTTTTATGAAGAGGTAAGCTATAGGCTGGACCACGGTGAGTCATTGGACGTGGTATATCTCGATTTTTCCAAAGCGTTTGATACCGTGCCGCACAAGAGGTTGGTACACAAAATGAGAATGCTTGGTCTGGGGGAAAATGTGTGTAAATGGGTTAGTAACTGGCTTAGTGATAGAAAGCAGAGGGTGGTTATAAATGGTATAGTCTCTAACTGGGTCGCTGTGACCAGTGGGGTACCGCAGGGGTCAGTATTGGGACCTGTTCTCTTCAACATATTCATTAATGATCTGGTAGAAGGTTTACACAGTAAAATATCGATATTTGCAGATGATACAAAACTATGTAAAGCAGTTAATACAAGAGAAGATAGTATTCTGCTACAGATGGATCTGGATAAGTTGGAAACTTGGGCTGAAAGGTGGCAGATGAGGTTTAACAATGATAAATGTAAGGTTATACACATGGGAAGAAGGAATCAATGTCACCATTACACACTGAACGGGAAACCACTGGGTAAATCTGACAGGGAGAAGGACTTGGGGATCCTAGTTAATGATAAACTTACCTGGAGCAGCCAGTGCCAGGCAGCAGCTGCCAAAGCAAACAGGATCATGGGGTGCATTAAAAGAGGTCTGGATACACATGATGAGAGCATTATACTGCCTCTGTACAAATCCCTAGTTAGACTGCACATGGAGTACTGTGTCCAGTTTTGGGCACCGGTGCTCAGGAAGGATATAATGGAACTAGAGAGAGTACAAAGGAGGGCAACAAAATTAATAAAAGGGATGGGAGAACTACAATACCCAGATAGATTAGCGAAATTAGGATTATTTAGTCTAGAAAAAAGACGACTGAGAGGCGATCTAATAACCATGTATAAGTATATAAGGGGACAATACAAATATCTCGCTGAGGATCTGTTTATACCAAGGAAGGTGACGGGCACAAGGGGGCATTCTTTGCGTCTGGAGGAGAGAAGGTTTTTCCACCAACATAGAAGAGGATTCTTTACTGTTAGGGCAGTGAGAATCTGGAATTGCTTGCCTGAGGAGGTGGTGATGGCGAACTCAGTCGAGGGGTTCAAGAGAGGCCTGGATGTCTTCCTGGAGCAGAACAATATTGTATCATACAATTAGGTTCTGTAGAAGGACGTAGATCTGGGGATTTATTATGATGGAATATAGGCTGAACTGGATGGACAAATGTCTTTTTTCGGCCTTACTAACTATGTTACTATGTTACTATGTTACTATTATGACATCATCGTCGCTGTGCCCGTTGCTGAAATTATATATATAATTTCCACGGATAACTGCAGCTAGTTATATAGTAAATAAGCAGCAGCAGACAGTTATGGAGCTTTGGGAAGGATGCAGTGGGACCAATGTACGCACATACAGTGCCTGCAGGCCTTGCACTGATGTGGATATGCTGTGCCCTGCCTACCTAGTGCTGCAATATTGGGACTCACGAATCAGCCCTAAAAAGGAATGTGGATTTATCAGGATTAGTGTTGAGCATTCCGATACTGCAAATATCGGGTATCGGCCGATAGTTGCTGAATCGGAATTCCAACACCGAGTTCCGATATTTTTGTGACATCGGAAATCGGAATCGGAAGTTCCTATAAGTCCCCAGTCATCTTCGGCGTGTGCGGTGCATATGGTTCCCAGGGTCTGGAAGAGAGGAGACTCTCCTTCAGGCCCTGGGATCCATATTCATGTAAAAAATAAAGAATAAAAATAATAAATATGGATATACTCACCCCTCCGACGAACCCTAGCTGTCACCGCTGCGAGCGTCTGCCTCCGTTCCTAAGAATGAAGGACCTTCGATGACGTCGCGGTCAGGTGACCGCTCATCTGACCGCTCACGTGACCGTGACATCATCGAAGGTCCTTCACTCTCTGCATTCTTAGGAACAGAGGCAGGCGCTTGCAGTGGTGACAGCCAGGGTTCGTCGGAGGGGTGAGTATATCCATTTTTTTTATTTTTATTCTTTATTTTTTACATGAATATGGATCCCAGGGCCTGGAGGAGAGTTTCCTCTCCTTCAGACCCTGGGAACCATCCAGGATCGCTCCCTGCATACATTCCGATATTTGCGTCCCATTGACTTGCATTGGTATCGGGTATCGGTATCGGCGATATCCGATATTTTTTGGATATCGGCCGCTCCAATCTGATACCGATACTTTTGAATATCGGAAGGTATCGCTCAACACTAATCAGGATTTGTGGATTGAACACTAGTAGACCCACACTAACTAATAAATGTAAGAACCTGACCCTATCTCTGCAGCAGCTCTCCCTACACTTGCTAAGTCCTGAGCAGAATTCAGCGATCAGGGCGGCGTCAGATCTTATATACACGCAAAGAAGAATATGAGTGGGCACCACTAGAAATAATGAAACCATATCTAAGGAGGGTGCAACTACTGCGCCGAAACATGAATTCCAACAAATAAGAAGACAGAAGCGCAAAAACAAGTGCACACACAACCATGTAAATGTGAACAAGGCTTTATTGAGGCAAAAAAGTGCTAAAGACATAAAAACATTTTAAAAAGTATGTTGAGACATACCCAATAGGAAGCACCCCTTATATAAAAGGGTGTGTATAAACCAGACAGAAAAGGGAATAAATGTCCCCTAAAAAGAAATCCAGTGAGTGTAACCCATACATAATTACAAGTGCATATAGCAACAAATCCCGGGCTCAAAATGTAGAGAATCCCCACATATATATGATAATAATTCCATAGACAGAAAACAATCAAATATTCAATCAATAAAGAATTCAAAATAAATTCTATAAGAATCACTGTGCAGGACGGCCCACATCAAGCCCAGGGTAGGTGCTAATAGACAAAGAGATGAAAGCAATAATGGATATGCACACAATAATGATACTTGCCACTCACTGGAATCCAATGGCCCCACTCCCAACGCGTACCGCTACACCCGGTAGCTTCGTCAGGAAAAGTCACCTTTTGGGTACTTTTTAAAATGTTTTTATGTCTTTAGCACTTTTTTGCCTCAATAAAGCCTTGTTCACATTTATATGGTTGTGTGTTATATGGTTTTTGTTAGATCTCTTATACACCTGATGACACTGTGTGGCCAGCCAATCACTGTAATACCACAACAAAGATGGCTACGGCATTATAGTGCATGGCTGACAATCACTGCACTGTCAATGGCGCTCTAAAGTCTGCCAAAATTGCAGGGCAGAGACCTGAGCTCCCGCCAAATAATCCCAGAAATATTCGGTGCTCGCTGAGCAAAGTGATACTCAGGTGAGTACCGAGTAGTGGCGAGCACGTTCACTCATCACTAATCATAATGTTAAAATGAGAATAACAAGATCTGAAGGACTATTTAAATACTAATTTTAATAAGGGTATGTTTCCACTTTCAGGATTGCATCAGGATTTGATCAGGATTTGACGCAGGTAAAATCTGCACCAAATCTGCACCTGAGGTCACTGGCAGGTCACCTGCATTTTTCATGCATTTTGTGATGCGTTTTTCATGCAGATTTGTGTTTTGTAAGCTCAATAAAGATACACAAAAAATGATGATGTCATTTCTTGTCCAACCTCTTCATTTACATACTCCATTGAAGAATAATGTTTACACACACAGACAGATAGATGATAGATGATAGATAGATATGGGACAGATAGATAATAGATAAATCTATCGTATCTATCTATCTATCTATCTATCTATCTATTGTATCTATCGTATCTATCTATCTATTGTATCTATCTTTCATATCTATCTATCTATCTATCTATCTATCTATCTATCTATCTATCTATCTATCTATCTATCGTATCTATCTATAAATATATCTATCGATAGATATATCTATAAATAGCTAGATAGATATATCGATAGAAATAAAAAAAACAAAGGCAGCACACCATTAGTAGTGGAAAAAGCAGGAGCTACTTTTATTAGCCAATCTCAGCAACCTTTCGGTTCTGGTAGATGTGAACCTTTTTCAAGCTATGGAAGGATACCTTCCTTCATTGTATTCCTGGAGCCCCTGGAAAGTGGTCACATCAGCTGATGTAGCTGCTCTCCACGGGAGATCGTCATTGGACACTCGTTTTAATTGGATTTCCGTGGATCAGGGAGTATAGTGTTTGTTTATTATTTTAATATTTTTTACAGGTGACAATGGCTTTGGGGATCAAAGTGACAAGGTGATGGTGAGTATGTACTCTATGTTATATGTACTGTATGTAGTGTATGTGTGTTGTATGGTGTATGTTGTATGTACTGTATGTTGTATGTTGCATGTCGCAGGTGCATGTATATCGTATGTCACCTGTCGCATGGTACATGTTGTATGTCACATGTTGCATGTCACATGGTGCATGTTGTATGTGATATGTTGCATGGTGCATGTTGTATGTCGCATGGTACATGTTGTATGTCACATGTTCTATGTTGCATGGTGCTTGTTGTATGTCGCATGGTACATGTTGTATGTTGCATGGTACATATTGTATGTCGTATGTTGCATGTTTTATGTTGCATGTTGCATGGTGCATGTTGCATGTCACATGGCACATTGCACATGTTGTATGTTGCAAGGCGCATGTTGCATGTCGCATGGCACATGGTACATAGTGTATGTCACATGGCGCATGTTGCATGTTTGATGTTGTATGTCGCATGTCACATGGTGTATGCTGTATGTTGCATGGTGCACGTTGCATGTTGATGTCGCATGGTGCATGTCACATGTCGCAAGATGCATGTCACATGTCATATGGTGCATGTTGTATGTCGCATGTTGTATGTTGCATGTTGATGTCGCATGGTGCATGTTGCATGTTGTATGTCACGTGTTGCATGGTGCATGTTGTATGTTGCATGTTGCTTGTCGCATGGTACATGTTGTATGTTGCTTGTTTTATGTTGCATGGTGCATGTTGTATGTCGCATGTTGCATGTCCTATGTTGCATGGCATATGGTGCATGTGGTATGTCAATGTCGCATGATGCATGTTGCATGTTGTATGTTGCAGGTTGCAATTTGATGTCGCATAGTGCATGCCACATGTTGTATGGTACATGTTATATGTCGCATGTTGTATGTTGCATGTTGAAGTCGCATGGTGCATGTTGTATGTCGTGTGTTGCATGGTGCATGTTGTATGTCGTGTGTTGCATGGTGCATGTTGTATGTCGCATGTTGCTTGTCGCATAGTACATGTTGTATGTCACATGTTGCATGTTGTATGTCACATGGTGCATGTTGTATGTCACATGTTGCATGTCGTATGTTGCATGGTGTATGTTGCATGGTGTATGGTGTATGTTCTATGTTGTCTGTTGTATGTGCACACAGTCTAGACAAGTCCAGCTCTGCTACATCTGGATACCTGACATCCAGATGTAGCAGAGCCTGTAGATGATCGCTGGAGATAACTCCCCAGCAATGACCTACACTGCAGTGTTCTCACAATAAGCTGATCAGCTGATTGTGAGAAACAGACTAGTGACCGGAGATAACTCCCGGTCATGTGCACTGCAGTTCTCGCGATAAGATAAGTTATCGCGAGAACTGCAGTGGACGAGGTTCTTCCGGCGGGACAGGTAAGCCGGCATGGACATGCATAGTAAGCTGCGTTTACGCAGTTACTATGAATGTGACTAATCATTAGATTAGATCACATCTATGAGAACCGAAACGATGCTGAGATGGGCTAATAAAAGTAGCTCTGGCTTTTTCCACTACTAATGGTGTGCTGCCTCCGTGTTTTGGATTCCTACATTTGAAGTTTAGTCTATGCCTGGGTGGCTCTGCACCCGACTCTATTTTTTTATTTTCACTTTTGTGTTTTTGTGCTGCTCTAATACTTTTTCTATTTAGATATATCAATAGATAGATAATAGATACAATAGATAGATAATAGATAGATACGATAGATGATAGATAAATAGATAGATGAATAGATAGATATGATAGATAGATAATACCAAGCCCGATGTTTAGTATATCTATGTATCTATAGATATACAGTCATGGCCAAAAGTATTGACACCCCTGCAATTCTGTCAGATAATACTCAGTTTCTTCCTGAAAATGATTGCAAACATAAATCATTTGGTATTATTATCTTCATTTAATTTGTCTTAAATGAAAAAAGACACAAAAAGAATTGTCCTTAAGCCAAATTGGATATAATTCACACCAAACATAAAAAAGGGGGTGGACAAAAGTATTGGCACTGTTCGAAAAATCCTGTGATGCTTCTCTAATTTGTGTAATGAACAGCACCTGTAACTTACCTGTGGCACCTAACAGGTGTTGGCAATAACTAAATCACACTTGCAGCCAGTTGACATGGATTAAAGTTGACTCAACCTCTGTCCTGTGTCCTTGTGTGACCACATTGAGAATGGAGAAAAGAAAGAAGACCAAAGAACTGTCTGAGGACTTGAGAAACCAAATTGTTAGGAAGCATGAGCAATCTCAAGGCTACAAGTCCATCTCCAAAGACCTGAATGTTCCTGTGTCTACTGTGCGCAGTGTCATCAAGAAGTGTAAAGCCCATGGCACTGTGGCTAACCTCCCTAGATGTGGACGGAAAAGAAAAATTGACAAGAGATTGTGCGGATGTTGGATAAAGAACCTCGACTAACATCCAAACAAGTTCAAGCTGCCCTGCAGTCTGAGGGTACAACAGTGTCAACCCATACTATCCGTCGGCATCTGAATGAAAAGGGACTGTATGGTAGGAGACCCAGGAAGACCCCACTTCTTACCCCGAGACATAAAGAAGCAAGGCTGGAGTTTGCCAAAACTTACCTGAAAAAGCCTAAAACGTTTTGGAAAAATGTTCTCTGGTCAGATGAGACAAAAGTTGAGCTTTTTGGCAAAGGCATCAACATAGAGTTTACAGGAGAAAAAAAGAGGCATTCAAAGAAAAGAACACGGTCCCTACAGTCAAACATGGCGGAGGTTCCCTGATGTTTTGGGGTTGCTTTGCTGCCTCTGGCACTGGACTGCTTGACCGTGTGCATGGCATTATGAAGTCTGAAGACTACCAACAAATTTTGCAGCATAATGTAGGGCCCAGTGTGAGAAAGCTGGGTCTCCCTCAGAGGTCATGGGTCTGCCAGCAGGACAATGACCCAAAACACACTTCAAAAAGCACTAGAAAATGCTTTGAGAGAAAGCACTGGAGACTTCTAAGGTGGCCAGCAATGAGTCCAGACCTGAATCCCATAGAACACCTGTGGAGAGATCTAAAAATGGCAGTTTGTAGAAGGCACCCTTCAAATATCAGGGACCTGGAGCAGTTTGCCAAAGAAGAATGGTCTAAAACTCCAGAAGAGCATTGTAAGAAACTCATTGATGGTTATCGCAAGTGGTTGGTCGCAGTTATTTTGGCTAAAGGTTGTGCAACCAAGTATTAGGCTGAGGGTGCCAATACTTTTGTCTGGCCCATTTTTGGAGTTTTGTGTGAAATGATCAATGTTTTGCTTTTTGCTTCATTCTCTTTTGTGTTTTTTCATTTAAGACAAATTAAATGAGGATAATAATGCCAAATAATTTGTGTTTGCAATCATTTTCAGGAAGAAAATGAGTATTATCTGACAGAATTTCAGGGGTGTCAATACTTTTGGCCATGACTGTATCTATCTATAAGTATATCTATAGATAGATTATCCATATATATATAATCGTCCAATGGTCTGTTTGTCTTTAACGGAAATCCTGCATCGCTGATTGGTCGTGGGCTGCTGGTGCGACCAATCAGCGACAGGTGCAGTCCGGCCGCGAATTGGCGCGGGACTTAAACCACGCTTCGCTGATTGCTCGCGCCCGGCCGGCCGCAACCAATCAGCAATATTGCAACGGGATTTAAACACTGCTTCGTAAATAAACTACATACATAAATATACTACAAACCAGGGATTCAAGCTTCAGGAGGCTAATTTGCATATTCCAGGTGCCTTCTGGGAGAAGCGAAGTCTCCCTAAGCTAGAAGATTGTTGGGTACAGCCGGGACCAGCTGCTTCGAAAGCATCACCAAACCGCGAGCCTTACGGCGCGCGAATTTTTGCCTGTAGGACATTATTGCAAGAGAGCTTGGCTGAGTAGATTACACAAGAAGGAAAACACACAGCAAGTCAGCAGGATCTAGGTGCAACATGGCAGATGTGACAACCTACATGGTGAGCTGCAGCATGTGCTACATGTTCACAGATCGACCAGAAGAAGAATCCAATTTCACCTGTCAGAAGTGTAGACTAGTGGCCCTTTTAGAAGAAAAGGTGCTGGGTCTGGAAGAAAGAATAGCAACTTTGAAACTCATCAAAGAGAATGAAGACTTTCTAGACAGAACAGAAGCATCTCTACTGGTCACAGAAGGTGCAAAAAGTGTCAGAGAACCTCCAAAAGCAGATGAGTGGAAGCATGTGACCAAAAGAAGCAAGAAGACCATGGAGAAATCACCAACCACACAACTGAAGAACCGATATCAAATCTTTGTAGAGGATGAAGATGGCACACCTAAGAATGAAGCAATACCAGCAAGCAAAAAAGAAAAGGGCACACAGCAACAAGTGACAGCAAAAAGTACAGCCAAGAAGCAACGAAGAGTGGTGGTGGTGGGAGACTCACTACTGAGAGGCACCGAAGCAGCCATCTGCAGACCGGACATAACCGCAAGAGAAGTATGCTGCCTTCCAGGTGCGATGATCAAGGATGTGACTGATAGGATACCAAAGCTCTTCAGCTCCAAGGACGTCCACCCATTTCTTCTGATACATGTTGGCACCAATGACACGGCAAGGAAGGACCTACCGACAATCTGCAAGGACTTTGAAGAGTTGGGGAAGAAAGTAAAGGAACTGGATGCACAGGTAGTTTTTTCTTCTATCCTTCCAGTAGACGGGCATGGCACCAGGAGATGGAACAGGATCCTTGATGCAAACAACTGGCTAAGACGATGGTGCAGACAACAAGGATTTGGATTCCTGGACCACGGTGTGAATTACTGGTATGATGGACTCCTCGCCAGAGACGGACTACACCTCAACAAACCTGGGAAACACACATTCGCCAGAAGACTCGCTACACTCATCAGGAGGGCGTTAAACTAGAAGAAGAGGGGACGGGAAGAAAAACATTAGACTCGAACAACGACGACCCAGGAAAACATACTCAGAAGGGAGGTAAGAACATTTCTAAAACAATCCACAGTGAGGAGATTGGAACAAAACAAAATCCTCTAAACTGCATGCTCGCAAACGCCAGAAGCCTGACAAACAAGATGGAAGAACTAGAAGCAGAAATATCTACAGGTAACTTTGACATAGTGGGAATAACCGAGACATGGTTAGATGAAAGCTATGACTGGGCAGTTAACTTACAGGGTTACAGTCTGTTTAGAAAGGATCGTAAAAATCGGAGAGGAGGAGGGGTTTGTCTCTATGTAAAGTCTTGTCTAAAGTCCACTTTAAGGGAGGATATTAGCGAAAGGGAATGAGGATGTCGAGTCCATATGGGTTGAAATTCATGGAGGGAAAAATGGTAACAAAATTCTCATTGGGGTCTGTTACAAACCCCCAAATATAACAGAAAGCATGGAAAGTCTACTTCTAAAGCAGATAGATGAAGCTGCAACCCATAATGAGGTCCTGGTTATGGGGGACTTTAACTACCCGGATATTAACTGGGAAACAGAAACCTGTGAAACGCATAAAGGCAACAGGTTTCTGCTAATAACCAAGAAAAATTATCTTTCACAATTGGTGCAGAATCCAACCAGAGGAGCAGCACTTTTAGACCTAATACTATCTAATAGACCTGACAGAATAACAAATCTGCAGGTGGTTGGGCATTTAGGAAATAGCGACCACAATATTGTGCAGTTTCACCTGTCTTTCACTAGGGGGACTTGTCAGGGAGTCACAAAAACATTGAACTTTAGGAAGGCAAAGTTTGAACAGCTTAGAGATGCCCTTAATCTGGTAGACTGGGACAATATCCTCAGAAATGAGAATACAGATAATAAATGGGAAATGTTTAAGAACATCCTAAATAGGCAGTGTAAGCGGTTTATACCTTGTGGGAATAAAAGGACTAGAAATAGGAAAAACCCAATGTGGCTAAACAAAGAAGTAAGACAGGCAATTAACAGTAAAAAGAAAGCATTTGCACTACTAAAGCAGGATGGCACCATTGAAGCTCTAAAAAACTATAGGGAGAAAAATACTTTATCTAAAAAACTAATTAAAGCTGCCAAAAAGGAAACAGAGAAGCACATTGCTAAGGAGAGTAAAACTAATCCCAAACTGTTCTTCAACTATATCAATAGTAAAAGAATAAAAACTGAAAATGTAGGCCCCTTAAAAAATAGTGAGGAAAGAATGGTTGTAGATGACGAGGAAAAAGCTAACATATTAAACACCTTCTTCTCCACGGTATTCACGGTGGAAAATGAAATGCTAGGTGAAATCCCAAGAAACAATGAAAACCCTATATTAAGGGTCACCAATCTAACCCAAGAAGAGGTGCGAAACCGGCTAAATAAGATTAAAATAGATAAATCTCCGGGTCCGGATGGCATACACCCACGAGTACTAAGAGAACTAAGTAATGTAATAGATAAACCATTATTTCTTATTTTTAGTGACTCTATAGCGACAGGGTCTGTTCCGCAGGACTGGCGCATAGCAAATGTGGTGCCAATATTCAAAAAGGGCTCTAAAAGTGAACCTGGAAATTATAGGCCAGTAAGTCTAACCTCTATTGTTGGTAAAATATTTGAAGGGTTTCTGAGGGATGTTATTCTGGATTATCTCAATGAGAATAACTGTTTAACTCCATATCAGCATGGGTTTATGAGAAATCGCTCCTGTCAAACCAATCTAATCAGTTTTTATGAAGAGGTAAGCTATAGGCTGGACCACGGTGAGTCATTGGACGTGGTATATCTCGATTTTTCCAAAGCGTTTGATACCGTGCCGCACAAGAGGTTGGTACACAAAATGAGAATGCTTGGTCTGGGGGAAAATGTGTGTAAATGGGTTAGTAACTGGCTTAGTGATAGAAAGCAGAGGGTGGTTATAAATGGTATAGTCTCTAACTGGGTCGCTGTGACCAGTGGGGTACCGCAGGGGTCAGTATTGGGACCTGTTCTCTTCAACATATTCATTAATGATCTGGTAGAAGGTTTACACAGTAAAATATCGATATTTGCAGATGATACAAAACTATGTAAAGCAGTTAATACAAGAGAAGATAGTATTCTGCTACAGATGGATCTGGATAAGTTGGAAACTTGGGCTGAAAGGTGGCAGATGAGGTTTAACAATGATAAATGTAAGGTTATACACATGGGAAGAAGGAATCAATGTCACCATTACACACTGAACGGGAAACCACTGGGTAAATCTGACAGGGAGAAGGACTTGGGGATCCTAGTTAATGATAAACTTACCTGGAGCAGCCAGTGCCAGGCAGCAGCTGCCAAGGCAAACAGGATCATGGGGTGCATTAAAAGAGGTCTGGATACACATGACGAGAGCATTATACTGCCTCTGTACAAATCCCTAGTTAGACCGCACATGGAGTACTGTGTCCAGTTTTGGGCACCGGTGCTCAGGAAGGATATAATGGAACTAGAGAGAGTACAAAGGAGGGCAACAAAATTAATAAAGGGGATGGGAGAACTACAATACCCAGATAGATTAGCGAAATTAGGATTATTTAGTCTAGAAAAAAGACGACTGAGGGGCGATCTAATAACCATGTATAAGTATATAAGGGGACAATACAAATATCTCGCTGAGGATCTGTTTATACCAAGGAAGGTGACGGGCACAAGGGGGCATTCTTTGCGTCTGGAGGAGAGAAGGTTTTTCCACCAACATAGAAGAGGATTCTTTACTGTTAGGGCAGTGAGAATCTGGAATTGCTTGCCTGAGGAGGTGGTGATGGCGAACTCAGTCGAGGGGTTCAAGAGAGGCCTGGATGTCTTCCTGGAGCAGAACAATATTGTATCATACAATTATTAGGTTCTGTAGAAGGACGTAGATCTGGGTATTTATTATGATGGAATATAGGCTGAACTGGATGGACAAATGTCTTTTTTCGGCCTTACTAACTATGTTACTATGTTACTATGTTACATATTCTAATGTGTTATAATCGGGCCACCATGTAGTAGAAATGTTATAGCAAGCCCGATATTTATCAATGAACGTTTGATTAAAAAAAAAATGGGGAAAGAAATGGTGTGGGCTCCGGTGGAATTTTTTGCGCAAGAGGGGAAAAGCCGACGGCCGGGGGGGCCAATATTTGTAGCCTGGGAATGGGGTAATACCCAAGGCCCCTCTCTAGGCTATATATATCAGCCCGCAGCTGTCTGCGTAGCCTTTACTGGCTATTAAATTAGGGGGAGCCCCAAAAAATGATGTGGGGTCCCCCTATGTTTTATAGCCAGAAAGGCTGCGCAGACAGCTGCGGGCTGATATTCATAGCCCAGAGAGGGGCCATGGTTATTGGCCCCCCCAGCTACAAATACCAGCCCCCAGCCGCCCTAGAAATGGCGCATTTGTTAGATGCGCCAATTCCGGCACTTAGCCCCTCTCTTCTCACTCCCCTGTAGTGGTGGGATATGGGGTAATAAGGGGTTAATGTCACCTTGCTATTGATAGGTGACATTAAGCCCGGTTAATAATGGAGAGGCGTCAATAAAACTCCAATCCATTACTAATCATATAGTAGTGAAAGGGTTAAAAATAAAAAGACACAGCCAGAAAAAAAGTATTTTAATATTCTTAATTTCACCATACTTACCATACTCGATCACCTGCAAAAAATTAAAAATAATAAGCTGTATACTCCCTGTCCGACACAGTCGAATTAATACTGAGTGTCCCATGACAATCTACCCTATAGAACAGTGACATTGGGTGATGTCACTGCTCTATAGTCCCTCCAGTGACACACTGACTGGAGACAATGGCTCCTGCAGTGCATCACTGAACAGGTTACCTGAGTTCAGCGTCTCACTTTATGGCAAAGCTGCGTGGGAATTTTCCCACACAGCTGTGCCACAAGTGAGAGTGGGGACTATTTCTCACAGAGGCGGAGGAATACATTGCTGAAGGATACCTTCCTTCATTGTATTCCTGGAGCCCCTGGAGAGCGATCACATCAGCTGATTTGGCTGCTATCCATGGGAGATCATCATGGGAAACTCGTTTTAATTGGATTTCCACAGATCAGGCAGTATAGTGTTTGTTTATTATTTTAATGTTTTTTACAGGTGACAATGGCTTTGGGGATAAAAGTGACAAGGTGATGGTGAGTATGTACTCTATGTTAAATGTACTGTATGTAGTGTATGTGTGTTGTATGGTGTATGTTGTATGTACTGTATCTTGTATGTTGCATGTCGCATGGTGCATGTATGTCGTATGTCGCATGGTAAATGTTGTATGTCGCATGTTGCATGTCACATTGTGCATTTGTATGTCATATGTTGCATGGTGTATGTTGCATGTCGCATGATGCATGTTGTATGTCATATGTTGCATGGTGCATGTTGTATGTCGCATAATAAATGGAGCAGAACAATATTGTATCATACAATTAGGTTCTGTAGAAGGACGTAGATCTGGGGATTTATTATGATGGAATATAGGCTGAACTGGATGGACAAATGTCTTTTTTCGGCCTTACTAACTATGTTACTATGTTACTATGTAAATGTTTTATGTCGCATGGTGCATGTTGTATGTCGCATGACAAATGTTGTATGTCGCATGGTGCATGTTGTATGTTGCATGATACATGTTGTATGTTGTATGTCGCATGGTACATGTTGCATGTCGAATGTCACATGGTGCATGTTGTATGTCCCATGTTGTATGTCACATAGTGCATGTTGTATGTCGCATGGTAAATGTTGTATGTCACATGGTTCATGTTGAATGTTGCATGGTACATGTTGTATGTCGCATGGTGCATGTTTGTTATGTAAATTTGGTTTGGATAAATTTATCCCTGTGTGTGCTGCGGCCATTCCCAATAAGACTGAGTATTTTGAGCGCTCATGAATGAGACTGTACACAGAAAAGCATTCCATCAATACTGCTGATTTATTGTACATACATGGATTTATAATTGCATATAGAAAGGAGTGGTTAGGGGTGGGTAGCTAATTACCATATTGTCTAGCTCCTATGTTATTGGTTATCTAAATATATATGGAATATTGTGATTAATGCACATATGAAGGCTGATTAAGCAACTAAAATGTAGCTCTCGGCATTTAGGACAAAGTTGAGACATCTGAGCAGCACTTAATACATCTGGCACTGTTGATCTGCCATTTCAGCAAGATTCAGTGATATTCTAGATTTTACCTCAGGACTAGGGTTGAGCGAAACGGATCGGACAATTTCAAAAGTCGCCGACTTTTGGCAAAGTCAGGTTTCGTGAATCCCGACCCGATCCCACAGTGGGATCGGCCATGAGGTCGGCGATCTGCGCGCCAAAGTCGCATTTTGTATGACGCTTTAAGTGCCATTTCTCAGCCAATGAAGGAGGACGCAGAGTGTGGGCAGCGTGATGACATAAGTCTCGGTCCCCACCATCTTAGAGAAGGGCATTGCAGTGATTGGCTTGCATTCTGCGGCATCACAGGGGCTATAAAGGGGCATGCACGCCGACCGCCATCACCGATCTGAGCATAGGGAGAGGTTGCTGCAGCTTCGTCAGAAGCAGGGATATAATTAGGGAGGGAATATTAACCCTGAAACTGCTTGTGCTGTAGCAATTTCCACTGTCCAACACCACCTTTTCTTTGCAGGGACAGTGGAGTTTTTTTTGGGGGGGTTCATCAGCTCTGTAGCTTCTAAGGTTGCCTTATAAGGCTCCCTGATAGCTGCATTGCAGTGTGTATGCCGCTGTGCAAACCAACTGCTTTTTTAAAAGCAAAAATCCTGTTGCTTTTTCTGCACAGTTCTCTTGTTTGTTTGTTCACACTCTTTTGTGTGCAGCAGTCCTTTTTATTGCTGCCATACTTGTCCTTTGATCATTGTAGGGAGATTGAAATTCTACTACAGCCCTTGTATTTTTTTATATATCTACCAGCCACGTTCTGCCTTGTACATTGTGTGGTGTAATACACAGGGCCTGTTTTTTCCTGCTGTCTCCCACACAAAAAAAAGAAAAGGGAGCTTTAAATTGCCACTAAGTGGATCTACGTAAGTTCTGTTTGGCGTATATCTGCCGGCCACGTTCTGCCTTGTACATTGTGTTGTGTAATACACAGGGCCTGTTTTTTCATATAAATTTACCAAAAGTTAATATACACCTTCTACCTTGTTTAACAGTAGCATATAACGGTTGTTAATTTGGTTACTTTCCCGCAAAAATGAGGAAGTCTGGTGGAAGAGGCCGTGGGCGGTCGTTGCCAGCTGGTACTGATGGTGGTGGTGGTAGTGGAGCATCTGGTGGTACAGGGAAAAGCAAGATAGCACCAAAGGCTTGAGGTGTTGAGGCAGCGTCATCGTCTGGCTACACAAGGCCTCGAAGGTTCCCTTATCTGGGAGTTGGAAAACAGCTTTTAAAGCCGGAGCAGCAGGAACAAGTTTTGGCTTTCCTTGCTGACTCAGCCTCTAGCTCTTTCACCTCCTCTTCAGAAGCTTCAAAATCTAAAACCAGCGAGTCATCAATGGCTGCTCCAGGTCTGCCAAAAATTGCTTCCATGTGTCCTTCACCCAAACCAAAAGTGAAGGATGCGGCAGGCAACACTACACTTTACTCTATGGAGCTCTTTACACATACCGTGCCTTGGTTAGAGAGGGAAATTGTTGAAAACCCATTACAGGATGAATCGGACATGGAGTGCACAGATGCACAGCCACAGCTTGATTATTATGCTGTTCCATTGACTCAGATCACTACTTTGCCCTCGCAGTGTACTGAGCACGAATCCGACCATGATGAGACTATGGTGCCCAATCCCGAACGCTATAGCACCTACACGGTGACACAGAGGTCGGAGCACATGACATTGAAGAGGAGGTGATAGATGACCCAGTTGTTGACCCTGATTGGCAGCCATTGGTGGAAGAGGGTGCCACTGCCTGTAGCTCAGAAGCGGAGGAGGATGATCAGCAGCAGCCATCTACATCGCAAAAGCTGTCATCTGGCTGGCCCGCATCAGACCCAAAACGTGTGTCAAAAACCACAACAGGTATAGGACAGCGTTGCAATCCGGTGACAGTAGCATGACGTGCAAAGCCTGAAAAATGTATTCCATAGTAGGACGAGTCAGTCCAAAGTTATATGTAAGAAATTCTCCAAGACCTTTAGCAGAGGGAAGAATCTACAAAGTTTAAATACAACGTGCATGCGTAGACATCTAACCAGCAGGCACTTGGAAGCATGGATTAACTACCAAACTTCCCGTACCATTGATGCTCCTGGTCATATTGAAGTTAGTCAGCAACGCAACATTGCTACCCTCACTGGAAGCCCACCGGTTATGACACCACCAGTAACAAATGTGCAGGTATTGTCGCAAGGCCAAAGCAGTCAGGGTCAGGGAATCACAAGGTTCTTGGTTGGAAACACTGTAGGTAGGCCCACATCAAGAATACCATCACCAAGCCTGTCTCACTCTGCCATGTCCAACACCACCCCCGCTAGTTCCACTATATGCAGCTCTCCAGTCCAGCTCAGCCTACAAGAGACTCACGATAGGAAAAGAAAATATTCTCCCTCTCATCCGCGTACACAGGGTTTGAATGGCTACATTGCTCGACTAATCTCTTTAGATTACCGGTTGGTTGAAAGCGAAGTTTTCAAAGCCCTGATGGCCTACACAGTACCACGCTATGACCTACCCAGTTGACACTTTTTTGAGAGAAAAGTTATTCCAGCACTCCACCAACATGTCAAAGAACGCATTGTCCATGCACTGAGGCAATCGGTCAGTAGTAGGGTTGAGCGAAATGGGCCGGCCATTTTCAGAAGTCGCCGACTTTTGGCAAGGTCGGGTTTCATGAAACTCGACCCCTGTGTGGGGTCGGCCATGAGGTCGGCGATCTTCTGAATCTGGTATCGGAATTCCGATACCGAGTTCCGATATGTTTGCAATATCGGAAATCGGTATTGGAATCCATATTTAAGTGTAAAAGAATGAATTAAAATAAAAAATATTGCTATACTCACCCTCTGACGCGCCCTGGTACTAACCGGCAGTCTTCCTTCCTTAGAATCAGTGCTTGAAGGACCTTCGGTGACGTCGCGGCTTGTGATTGGTCGCGTGAGTGGTCACATGGGCCGTCGCGCGACCAATCACAAGCCGCGACGTCACCGAAGGTCCTTCAAGCGCTGATTCTAAGGAAGGAAGACTGCCGGCTAGTACCAGGGCGCGTCAGAGGGTGAGTATAGCAATATTTTTTATTTTAATTCTTTCTTTTACATTTAAATATGGATCCCAGGGCCTGAAGGAGAGTTTCCTCTCCTTCAGACTCTGGGAACCATAGTAACCCATTGCAATGCATTGGGTTTCAGGTTTCGGCCGACCCCGACCCCGACTTTTTTATAGGATCGGCCGATTTCACTCGACCCGACTTTTGAGAAAGTCGGGTTTCGTGAAACCCGACCCGATCCTATAAAAGTAAAGGTCGCTCAACCCTAGTCAGTAGAAAGGCGCACCTCACAACTGATGCGTAGACCAGTAGGCATGGCCAGGGACATTACGTGTCCATTACGGCTCACTGGGTAAATGTGGTGGATGCAGGGTCCACAAGGGACAGCCATAGTGCCACAGTTCAGCCTAGCCCACGGTCTAGGAAACAGTTTGCTGCAGGCGTTTGCACCTCCTCCTCCTCCTCCAGAAGCAAAAGCTCGTCCACAGAGCGCAGTCGCACGAACACTTCATCGGCAGCTGCCAGTGTTGCATCCGTGGTGTCCCATTATGGAACAGCTAGTGGTAAGCGTCAGCAGGCTGTGCTGTAAATGAAGTGTTTGGGCGACAACAGACACACCACGGAAGTACTGGCCGAGTACTTGCAGCTAGAAACTCAGTCATGGCTGGGCAGTGTACATCTTGAGGCAGGCAAGGTAGTCAGTAATAACAGAAGGAATTTTATGGCTGCCATAGCCCTTTCCGAAATGAAACACATACCTTGCCTGGCTCACACCTTGAACCTGGTGGTGCAGTGCTTCCTCAAGGATTACCCTGATATACCAGCCCTGCTCCTGAAGGTGCGCAGACTTTGCTCGCACATCCGCCGGTCACCCGTATACTCCAGCCGTATGCTTAACCATCAGCGATCGCTGAATCTTCCTCAGCACTGCCTAATAATCGACGTTGCAACAAGGTGGAACTATACATTGCACATGCTTTAGAGGCTGTGCGAACAGAAGCGTGCGGTCATGTATTTGTGGGAGGATACACATACACGGGCAGGCAGTTGGATGGCAGACATGGAGTTGTCTGGTGTGCAGTGGTTGAAGCTCCAAGACCTCTGTCAAGTCCTTCAGTGTTTTGAGGAATGCACACGGCTGGTCAGTGCAGACGACGCCATCATAAGCATGAGCATCCCACTAATGCATCTGCTGATGCAAAGTTTGTTGCACATCAAGGACTAGGCGTCTGCGGCCAAGGAGGAGGGAAGTGTTGTGAATTCTGCTCCTGGGCTCCCTCCGGTGGTTGTAAGTGGCACTTTTGTGAGTTCTGCTCTTGGGCTCCCTCTTGTGGTTTCAAGTGGTATGGCTGCTCCTTGGAGTTAGCTGTATTCAGCTGCCTCCACTTATCTTCTCCTCTCTCGCCTATTTAAGCCTGGCTGTTACTTCAGCTAGTGCCACTTGTAAATGGTTCCTGGTTGGATTCACATCTCTCTGGAGTTCCCTGTTATCCTGAGCAGTTCAGCTTAGCTAAGTTTTTGCTTACTTTTTCTGTCCATAGTTTGTGGACTTATCCAATCTGGGCTTTCTTTATTTGTCCAGCATTATCAGTTTGAATTATCTTCTGTCTTGCTGGAAGCTCTGGGAAGCAGAGTGACCCTCCACACCTTTAGTCAGGTGTGGAGTTTTTTTGTTTACTCTGCGTGGATTTTTGTAGTGTTTAATACTGACCGCACAGTGTTCCATCCTGTCCTATCTATCAAGCTAGACTGGCCTCCTGTGCTCATCATGGTTTCATTCTGTGTATGTCTTTTTCCTCTCCACTCACAGTCATTATTTGTGGGGGGCTAATCTATCCTTTGGGGATTTTCTCTGAGGCAAGATAGTTTTCCTGCTTCTGTCTTCAGGGGTAGCTAGCTCTTAGGCTGTGACGAGATGCCTAGGGAGAGTTAGGAGCATTCCACGGCTGCTTCTAGTGTTGTGTTGAGCTTAGGGTCTGCGGTCAGTACAGTTACCACTTCTCTCAGAGCTCGTTCCATGTTGCTCCTAGACCACCGCATCATAACAGGGAAGCCTTGATGACAGTCAGCCATTGTCTGGTAAGGGAAGTCTCAGGGACGAGGTGGCGGATGAAGAGGAGGAGGAGGAGGATGATGGGGCTGAATATTTATGGGAGGAGGATGCCTCTCAGGGGGTAATAGAAACTGGTGGCATTGCAAGGTCAGGTACAGGGTTTTTGCGGGCCACAAGTGATGTAGATTTTCAAGAAAGTGCTCCTCAACCCAGCACAAGCAGTGAATTGACACCTCTAACATTGGACCACATGGCAGAGTATGCCTTGCGTATACTAAAACGGGACCCACGCATTATCAAAATGATGACCGATGACTAGTGTTGAGCATTCCGATACCGCAAGTATCGGGTATCGGCCGATACTTGCGGTATCGGAATTCCGATACCGAGATCCGATATTTTTGTGATATCGGGTATCGGTATCGGAAGTGTAAAATAAAGAATTAAAATAAAAAATATTGTTATATTCACCTCTCCGGCGGCCCCTGGACATCAGCGGGAGGATCCGGCGTCCGGCACGGCTTCTTTCTTCAAAATGCGCGCCTTCAGGACCTGTGGAATGACGTCCCGGCTTCTGATTGGTCGCGTGCCGCCCATGTGACCGCCACGCGACCAATCAGAAGCCGCGACGTCATTCCTCAGCTAAAGTCCTAGAATGAGCGCCTTCTAGGACCTGAGGAATGACGTCGCGGCTTCTGATTGGTCGCGTGGCGGTCACATGGGCGGCACGCGACCAATCAGAAGCCGGGACGTCATTCCACAGGTCCTGAAGGCGCGCATTTTGAAGAAAGAAGCCGTGCCGGACGCCGGATCCTCCCGCTGATGTCCAGGGGCCGCCGGAGAGGTGAATATAACAATATTTTTTATTTTAATTCTTTATTTTACACTTTAATATGGATCCCAGGGCCTGAAGGAGAGTTTCCTCTCCTTCAGACCCTGGGATCCATGAGGATACCTTCCGATACTTGATGTCCCATTGACTTGTATTGGTATCGGATATCGGTATCGGCGATATCCGATATTTTTCGGGTATTGGCCGATACTATCCGATACCGATACTTTCAAGTATCGGACGGTATCGCTCAACACTACCGATGACGATTACTGGTTGGCCTGCCTCCAGGATCCACAATACAAAGGCAAATTACAAAATATCATGCCACATGAGAACCTAGAGCAAATATTGGTTAACAAACAAGCAACTCTTGTAGACCGTTTGGTTCAGGCATTCCCAGCCCACAACGGCGCTGATAGTTCTCACACGAGCTGTAGGGGGCAACATGGCAGAGGTGTTAAAGGTGCGCATAGTCAAAGTGGCGTTGGCGAGAGGGGATTTCTCACCAGATTGTGGAGTGATTTCTCAATGACCGCAGACACGACAGGTACTGCTGCATCGATTCAAAGTGACTGGAGACAGCATTTGTCCATTATGGTTACGAACTATTTTTCTGCCACTATCGATGTTCTCCCTCACAGGTCATTCCCCTTTGATTACTGGGCATCTAAACTAGACACCTGGTCCGAATTGGCAGAATATGCATTACAGGAGCTCACTTGCCCAACTGCCAGTGTGCTCTCAGAAAGAGTCTTCAGTGCTGCTGGTTCAATACTGACCGAAAAAAGGACACGTCTGGCTCTACGAAATGTTGATGATCTAACCTTCATTAAAATGAACCAATCATGGATTTCAAATGATTTGGCCCCACCTTTAGCTGCTGACATGTAGTTTGCTTGAAAAATGTCTGGCTTTTGCCTTCCTCTTACTGACTTCTCCAATTTCTCCGTTTGCAGCTGCTGAATGTCTACCATAGGCCATTTTTATACCTCCCTAAATGGGCTGACTCCCCCCACAGGGCCGTGGTTACCATCTATTGCAAGCACCCGTGCGAGTGCCATTTGCCTGGACAGGTTGGTGTGCCCACTCTTGGGCGACATCACTGGCACAGGGTCCCACATAGTACAATGAAGTGTCTCTGATGGTGGTGGTGCACAACCAACGTTAGACACACCTGTTATGGACCTGGTGGTTAGGAGCACCAGGAAAGACCTGATGGTTAAACTCACAGGACAAGCTCTGGGAAGTGGGAACTCTGCTGACCGCAATCCCTAATCCTATCACACACACTAGAAATAGTCGTGGAGCAAACCTAACAGGCCTAGATGCCTCGACACAGCCTAAGGGCTAGCTACCCCTAGAGATAGAAAGTAAAGCCTACCTTGCCTCAGAGAAATTCCCTAAAGGAAAAGGCAGCCCCCCACAAATGATGACTGTGAGTTAAGAAGAAATACACAAACACAGGAATGAAAGAGGTTTCAGCAAAGGGAGGCCAGACTACCTAAACAGACAGAGGATAGATAATATTAGATAGTTTAGGACTGTCCCGATCAGAGTTACCGTGACGAGGTGGGATGGCTTTTGTGCTATTTTTTGATCAAAAAACAGTATTACTAAAAACTCTGTGTTATTTAAATGCATTTTTGCTTTTTTACTTAGTTATATCAGGGTTTTCATTTACTTTTTTCTCTTGTAGGTTTTAATGTTTTGTGGCCATTTTGAACATGCGTTTTACCTCTGCATGTATACCATCTTAAATTAAGCTCAATTTTGTGTTTTTTTTCTGTGTATTGTTGCATTCTGTGCAATCCGGGGTGTGGCCTCCCTGTTTCTGAGCTAGAAACTATATAAGGCTTCCCTAGTCTAGTGTTTCACTTTTTGGGCTCAGTCCTTTCATCTGCCCTTATTCACACTGAGGTCAACATTGACTCATGGTAAGGTTTTAATATTAGATAGTTTAGGACTGTCCCGATCAGAGTTACCGTGACGAGGTGGGATGGCTTTTGTGCTATTTTTTGATCAAAAAACAGTATTACTAAAAACTCTGTGTTATTTAAATGCATTTTTGCTTTTTTACTTAGTTATATCAGGGTTTTCATTTACTTTTTTCTCTTGTAGGTTTTAATGTTTTGTGGCCATTTTGAACATGCGTTTTACCTCTGCATGTATACCATCTTAAATTAAGCTCAATTTTGTGTTTTTTTTCTGTGTATTGTTGCATTCTGTGCAATCCGGGGTGTGGCCTCCCTGTTTCTGAGCTAGAAACTATATAAGGCTTCCCTAGTCTAGTGTTTCACTTTTTGGGCTCAGTCCTTTCATCTGCCCTTATTCACACTGAGGTCAACATTGACTCATGGTAAGGTTTTAATATTAGATAGTTTAGGACTGTCCCGATCAGAGTTACCGTGACGAGGTGGGATGGCTTTTGTGCTATTTTTTGATCAAAAAACAGTATTACTAAAAACTCTGTGTTATTTAAATGCATTTTTGCTTTTTTACTTAGTTATATCAGGGTTTTCATTTACTTTTTTCTCTTGTAGGTTTTAATGTTTTGTGGCCATTTTGAACATGCGTTTTACCTCTGCATGTATACCATCTTAAATTAAGCTCAATTTTGTGTTTTTTTTCTGTGTATTGTTGCATTCTGTGCAATCCGGGGTGTGGCCTCCCTGTTTCTGAGCTAGAAACTATATAAGGCTTCCCTAGTCTAGTGTTTCACTTTTTGGGCTCAGTCCTTTCATCTGCCCTTATTCACACTGAGGTCAACATTGACTCATGGTAAGGTTTTAATATTAGATAGTTTAGGACTGTCCCGATCAGAGTTACCGTGACGAGGTGGGATGGCTTTTGTGCTATTTTTTGATCAAAAAACAGTATTACTAAAAACTCTGTGTTATTTAAATGCATTTTTGCTTTTTTACTTAGTTATATCAGGGTTTTCATTTACTTTTTTCTCTTGTAGGTTTTAATGTTTTGTGGCCATTTTGAACATGCGTTTTACCTCTGCATGTATACCATCTTAAATTAAGCTCAATTTTGTGTTTTTTTTCTGTGTATTGTTGCATTCTGTGCAATCCGGGGTGTGGCCTCCCTGTTTCTGAGCTAGAAACTATATAAGGCTTCCCTAGTCTAGTGTTTCACTTTTTGGGCTCAGTCCTTTCATCTGCCCTTATTCACACTGAGGTCAACATTGACTCATGGTAAGGTTTTAATATTAGATAGTTTAGGACTGTCCCGATCAGAGTTACCGTGACGAGGTGGGATGGCTTTTGTGCTATTTTTTGATCAAAAAACAGTATTACTAAAAACTCTGTGTTATTTAAATGCATTTTTGCTTTTTTACTTAGTTATATCAGGGTTTTCATTTACTTTTTTCTCTTGTAGGTTTTAATGTTTTGTGGCCATTTTGAACATGCGTTTTACCTCTGCATGTATACCATCTTAAATTAAGCTCAATTTTGTGTTTTTTTTCTGTGTATTGTTGCATTCTGTGCAATCCGGGGTGTGGCCTCCCTGTTTCTGAGCTAGAAACTATATAAGGCTTCCCTAGTCTAGTGTTTCACTTTTTGGGCTCAGTCCTTTCATCTGCCCTTATTCACACTGAGGTCAACATTGACTCATGGTAAGGTTTTAATATTAGATAGTTTAGGACTGTCCCGATCAGAGTTACCGTGACGAGGTGGGATGGCTTTTGTGCTATTTTTTGATCAAAAAACAGTATTACTAAAAACTCTGTGTTATTTAAATGCATTTTTGCTTTTTTACTTAGTTATATCAGGGTTTTCATTTACTTTTTTCTCTTGTAGGTTTTAATGTTTTGTGGCCATTTTGAACATGCGTTTTACCTCTGCATGTATACCATCTTAAATTAAGCTCAATTTTGTGTTTTTTTTCTGTGTATTGTTGCATTCTGTGCAATCCGGGGTGTGGCCTCCCTGTTTCTGAGCTAGAAACTATATAAGGCTTCCCTAGTCTAGTGTTTCACTTTTTGGGCTCAGTCCTTTCATCTGCCCTTATTCACACTGAGGTCAACATTGACTCATGGTAAGGTTTTAATATTAGATAGTTTAGGACTGTCCCGATCAGAGTTACCGTGACGAGGTGGGATGGCTTTTGTGCTATTTTTTGATCAAAAAACAGTATTACTAAAAACTCTGTGTTATTTAAATGCATTTTTGCTTTTTTACTTAGTTATATCAGGGTTTTCATTTACTTTTTTCTCTTGTAGGTTTTAATGTTTTGTGGCCATTTTGAACATGCGTTTTACCTCTGCATGTATACCATCTTAAATTAAGCTCAATTTTGTGTTTTTTTTCTGTGTATTGTTGCATTCTGTGCAATCCGGGGTGTGGCCTCCCTGTTTCTGAGCTAGAAACTATATAAGGCTTCCCTAGTCTAGTGTTTCACTTTTTGGGCTCAGTCCTTTCATCTGCCCTTATTCACACTGAGGTCAACATTGACTCATGGTAAGGTTTTAATATTAGATAGTTTAGGACTGTCCCGATCAGAGTTACCGTGACGAGGTGGGATGGCTTTTGTGCTATTTTTTGATCAAAAAACAGTATTACTAAAAACTCTGTGTTATTTAAATGCATTTTTGCTTTTTTACTTAGTTATATCAGGGTTTTCATTTACTTTTTTCTCTTGTAGGTTTTAATGTTTTGTGGCCATTTTGAACATGCGTTTTACCTCTGCATGTATACCATCTTAAATTAAGCTCAATTTTGTGTTTTTTTTCTGTGTATTGTTGCATTCTGTGCAATCCGGGGTGTGGCCTCCCTGTTTCTGAGCTAGAAACTATATAAGGCTTCCCTAGTCTAGTGTTTCACTTTTTGGGCTCAGTCCTTTCATCTGCCCTTATTCACACTGAGGTCAACATTGACTCATGGTAAGGTTTTAATATTAGATAGTTTAGGACTGTCCCGATCAGAGTTACCGTGACGAGGTGGGATGGCTTTTGTGCTATTTTTTGATCAAAAAACAGTATTACTAAAAACTCTGTGTTATTTAAATGCATTTTTGCTTTTTTACTTAGTTATATCAGGGTTTTCATTTACTTTTTTCTCTTGTAGGTTTTAATGTTTTGTGGCCATTTTGAACATGCGTTTTACCTCTGCATGTATACCATCTTAAATTAAGCTCAATTTTGTGTTTTTTTTCTGTGTATTGTTGCATTCTGTGCAATCCGGGGTGTGGCCTCCCTGTTTCTGAGCTAGAAACTATATAAGGCTTCCCTAGTCTAGTGTTTCACTTTTTGGGCTCAGTCCTTTCATCTGCCCTTATTCACACTGAGGTCAACATTGACTCATGGTAAGGTTTTAATATTAGATAGTTTAGGACTGTCCCGATCAGAGTTACCGTGACGAGGTGGGATGGCTTTTGTGCTATTTTTTGATCAAAAAACAGTATTACTAAAAACTCTGTGTTATTTAAATGCATTTTTGCTTTTTTACTTAGTTATATCAGGGTTTTCATTTACTTTTTTCTCTTGTAGGTTTTAATGTTTTGTGGCCATTTTGAACATGCGTTTTACCTCTGCATGTATACCATCTTAAATTAAGCTCAATTTTGTGTTTTTTTTCTGTGTATTGTTGCATTCTGTGCAATCCGGGGTGTGGCCTCCCTGTTTCTGAGCTAGAAACTATATAAGGCTTCCCTAGTCTAGTGTTTCACTTTTTGGGCTCAGTCCTTTCATCTGCCCTTATTCACACTGAGGTCAACATTGACTCATGGTAAGGTTTTAATATTAGATAGTTTAGGACTGTCCCGATCAGAGTTACCGTGACGAGGTGGGATGGCTTTTGTGCTATTTTTTGATCAAAAAACAGTATTACTAAAAACTCTGTGTTATTTAAATGCATTTTTGCTTTTTTACTTAGTTATATCAGGGTTTTCATTTACTTTTTTCTCTTGTAGGTTTTAATGTTTTGTGGCCATTTTGAACATGCGTTTTACCTCTGCATGTATACCATCTTAAATTAAGCTCAATTTTGTGTTTTTTTTCTGTGTATTGTTGCATTCTGTGCAATCCGGGGTGTGGCCTCCCTGTTTCTGAGCTAGAAACTATATAAGGCTTCCCTAGTCTAGTGTTTCACTTTTTGGGCTCAGTCCTTTCATCTGCCCTTATTCACACTGAGGTCAACATTGACTCATGGTAAGGTTTTAATATTAGATAGTTTAGGACTGTCCCGATCAGAGTTACCGTGACGAGGTGGGATGGCTTTTGTGCTATTTTTTGATCAAAAAACAGTATTACTAAAAACTCTGTGTTATTTAAATGCATTTTTGCTTTTTTACTTAGTTATATCAGGGTTTTCATTTACTTTTTTCTCTTGTAGGTTTTAATGTTTTGTGGCCATTTTGAACATGCGTTTTACCTCTGCATGTATACCATCTTAAATTAAGCTCAATTTTGTGTTTTTTTTCAGAGGATAGAAAAGGTAACTTTGCGGTCAGCACAAAAAACTACAAAAGACCACGCAGATTGTGCAAAAAGACCCCCGCACCGACTCACGGTGCGGAGGTGCCACTCTGCCTCCCAGAGCTTCCAGTTAGCCAGACAGAATCATATTAGCAAACTGGACAAGAAAACAAGAACAACAAAATAAACCAGCAGGGACTTAGCTTCTGCTGGAGTAGACAGGTCACCAGAAAGATCCAAGAGCGAACTGAACCAGTACTAGAACATTGACAGGTGGCATGGAGAAACGATCAGGGTGGAGTTAAATAGAACAGCCAGCCTAAGAATAACCCAGGTCACCTGTGAAAGGAACCTCAGAACCAGCAGCTCCACTCACAGCCACCAGAAGGAGTCCATGGACAGAACTCGCCGAAGTACCATTCATGACCACAGGAGGGAGTTCCAAAACAGAATTCACAACAGTACCCCCCCTTGAGGAGGGGTCACCGAACCCTCACCAGAACCCCCAGGACGATCAGGACGAGCCAAATGAAAGGCACGAACCAGATCAGCAGCATGAACATCAGAGGCAACAACCCAGGAATTATCTTCCTGACCATAACCCTTCCACTTGACCAGGTACTGGAGTTTCCGTCTCGAAATACAAGAATCTAAAATCTTCTCCACCACATACTCCAACTCCCCCTCGACCAACACCGGGGCAGGAGGGTCAACGGAGGGAACCATAGGCGCCACGAATCTCCGCAACAACGACCTATGGAACACATTATGGATGGCAAAAGAAGCTGGAAGGGCCAAACGAAATGACACAGGATTAAGAACTTCCGAAATCTTATAAGGACCAATGAAACGAGGCTTAAACTTAGGAGAGGAAACCTTCATAGGAACATAACGAGACGACAACCAAACCAAATCCCCAACACGGAGTCGGGGACCAACACAGCGACGGCGGTTAGCGAAATGTTGAGCCTTCTCCTGGGACAATGTCAAATTGTCCACTACGTGAGTCCAAATTTGCTGCAACCTGTCCACCACAGAATCCACACCAGGACAGTCCGAAGACTCAACCTGCCCTGAAGAAAAACGAGGATGGAAACCAGAATTACAGAATAAAGGCGAAACCAACGTAGCCGAGCTGGCCCGATTATTAAGGGCGAGCTCAGCCAAAGGCAAGAAAGACACCCAATCATCCTGATCAGCAGAAACAAAGCATCTCAGATATGCTTCCAAAGTCTGATTAGTTCGTTCAGTTTGGCCATTAGTCTGAGGATGGAAAGCTGAAGAAAAAGACAAATCAATGCTTATCTTAGCACAAAAGGACCGCCAAAACCTCGAAACAAACTGGGAACCTCTGTCCGAGACGATGTTCTCCAGAATGCCATGCAAACGAACCACATGCTGGAAAAACAATGGCACCAAATCAGAGGAGGAAGGCAATTTAGACAAGGGTACCAAATGGACCATCTTAGAGAAGCGATCACAAACCACCCAGATGACCAACATCCTTTGAAAGATAGGGAGGTCTGAAATAAAATCCATGAAAATATGCGTCCAGGGCCTCTTCGGGACCGGCAAGGGCAAAAGCAACCCACTGGCACGAGAACAGCAGGGCTTAGCCCGAGCAAAAGTCCCACAGGACTGTACAAAAGAACGCACATCCCGTGACAAGGAAGGCCACCAAAAGGATCTAGCCACCAAATCTCTGGTAACAAAGATTCCGGGATGACCAGCTAACACCGAACAATGAACCTCAGAGATAACTCTACTAGTCCATCTATCAGGGACAAACAGCTTCTCCGCTGGACAACGGTCAGGTCTATCAGCCTGAAACTTCTGCAGTACCCGCCGCAAATCAGGGGAGATGGCAGACAAAATTACCCCCTCCTTGAGAATACCATCCGGCTTAGGAACATCCGGAGAGTCAGGCACAAAACTCCTTGAAAGGGCATCAGCCTTCACATTCTTAGAGCCCGGAAGGTATGAAACCACAAAATCGAAACGGGAGAAAAACAGCGACCATCGAGCCTGTCTAGGATTCAACCGTTTGGCAGACTCGAGATAAGTCAAATTCTGGTGATCCATCAAGACCACCACGCGATGCTTGGCTCCTTCAAGCCAATGTCGCCACTCCTCGAATGCCCACTTCATGGCCAACAACTCTCGGTTGCCAACATCATAATTACGCTCGGCAGGCGAAAACTTTCTAGAAAAGAAAGCACATGGTTTCATCCCCGAGCCATCAGAACTTCTCTGAGACAAAACAGCCCCTGCTCCAATCTCAGAAGCATCAACCTCGACCTGAAACAGGAGCGAAACATCTGGCTGGCACAGCACAGGGGCAGAAGAAAAACAACGCTTCAATTCCTGAAAAGCCTCAACGGCCGCAGAAGACCAAAAGACCACATCAGCACCTTTCTTGGTCAAATCAGTCAACGGTTTAACAACACTAGAAAAATTAGCGATGAAGCGACGGTAAAAATTAGCAAAACCCAGGAACTTCTGCAGACTCTTCACAGATGTAGGCTGAGTCCAATCATAAATGGCCTGAACTTTAACAGGGTCCATCTCGATAGTAGAAGGGGAAAAAATGAAACCCAAAAATGAAACCTTCTGAACTCCAAAGAGACATTTAGACCCCTTTCACAAACAAGGAATTAGCACGAAGGACCTGGAACACCATCCTGACCTGCTTCACATGAGACTCCCAATCATCCGAAAAGACCAAAATATCATCCAAATATACAATCATGAATCTATCCAGATACTCTCGGAAGATGTCATGCATAAAGGACTGAAACACAGATGGAGCATTAGAAAGCCCGAATGGCATCACCAGGTACTCAAAATGGCCCTCGGGCGTATTAATTGCTGTTTTCCATTCATCGCCCCGTTTAATACGCACAAGATTATACGCCCCTCGAAGATCTATCTTGGTGAACCAACTAGCCCCCTTAATCCGAGCAAACAAATCAGACAGTAGCGGCAAAGGGTACTGAAATTTGACCGTGATCTTATTAAGAAGGCGGTAATCGATACAAGGTCTCAAATAACCATCCTTCTTGGCCACAGAAAAGAAGCCTGCTCCCAACGGTGACGACTGGCTAATATACCCTTTCTCCAAGGACTCCTTTATATAACTCCGCATAACGGCGTGTTCTGGCACATATAAATTGAACAGTCGGCCCTTAGGAAACTTACTACAAGGAATCAAATTAATAGCACAATCACAATCCCTATGAGGAGGTAGGGCACCGGACTTGGGCTCATCAAATACACCCTGGTAATCCGACAAAAACTCAGGAACTTCAGAAGGAGTGGAAGACGAAATTGACAGCAATGGAACATCACCATGTACCCCTTAACAACCCCAGCTGGACACAGACATAGATTTCCAATCCAATACTGGATTATGGACCTGTAGCCATGGCAACCCCAAAATGACCACATTATGTAACACCAATAAGCGAATATCCTCCTGATGTGCAGGAGCCATGCACATGGTCAATTGAGTCCAGTACTGAGGTTTATTCTTGGCCAAAGGCGTAGCATCAATTCCTCTCAATGGAATAGGATACTGCAAGGGCTCCAAGAAAAAAACACAGCGCCTGGCAAACTCCAAGTCCATCAAATTCAGGGCAGCGCCCGAATCCACAAACGCCATAACAGAATAGGACGACAAAGAGCAAATCAGAGTAATGGACAAAAGAAATTTAGGCTGTACCGTACCAATGGTGGCAGACCTAGCGAACCGCTTAGTGCGCTTAGGACAATCAGAGATAGCAAGAGTGGAGTCACCACAGTAAAAACACAGCCCATTCTGACGTCTGTGTTCTTGCCGTTCAGCTCTGGTCAAAGTCCTATCACACTGCATAGGCTCAGACCTATGCTCAGAGAATACCGCCAAATGTGCACAGCTTTGCGCTCACGCAAGCGCCAATCAATCTGAATGGCCAAGGACATAGACTCATTCAGACCAGCAGGCGTGGGGAATCCCACCATAGCATCCTTAAGGGCTTCAGAAAGACCTTTTCTGAAAATTGCTGCCAGGGCACACTCATTCCACTGAGTAAGCACAGACCACTTTCTAAACTTCTGACAATATACCTCCGCTTCATCCTGACCCTGACACAAAGCCAGCAAGTTTTTCTCTGCCTGATCCACTAATTTTGGTTCATCATAAAGCAATCCAAGCGCCAGAAAAAATGCATCTACATTACGCAATGCCGGATCTCCTGGCGCAAGGGAAAATGCCCAGTCTTGAGGATCACCACGTAACAAAGAAATAATGATTTTTACTTGTTGAACTGGGTCACCAGAGGAGCGGGGTTTCAAAGCAAGAAACAGTTTACAATTATTTTTGAAATTCAGAAACTTAGATCTATCCCCAGAAAACAAATCAGCAATTGGAATTCTAGGCTCTAACATTGGATTCCGAACTACAAAATCTTGAATGTTTTGTACCCTTGTAGTGAGATGATCCACACAAGAGGACAGACCTTGAAAGTCCATATCTACACCTGTGTCCTGAACCACCCAGAGGTAAAGGGGAAAAGAAAGACAAAACACATTGCAGAGAAAAAAAAATGGTCTCAGAACTTCTCTTATCCCTCTATTGAGATGCATTAACACTTTGAGCCACCTGTACTGTTATGGACCTGGTGGTTAGGAGCACCAGGAAAGACCTGATGGTTAAACTCACAGGACAAGCTCTGGGAAGTGGGAACTCGGCTGACCGCAATCCCTAATCCTATCACACACACTAGAAATAGCCGTGGAGCATACCTAACAGGCCTAGATGCCTCGACACAGCGTAAGGGCTAGCTACCCCTAGAGATAGAAAGTAAAGCCTACCTTGCCTCAGAGAAATTCCCTAAAAGAAAAGGCAGCCCCCCACAAATAATGACTGTGAGTTAAGAAGAAATACACAAACACAGGAATGAAAGAGGTTTCAGCAAAGGGAGGCCAGACTACCTAAACAGACAGTGGATAGAAAAGGTAACTTTGCGGTCAGCACAAAAAACTACAAAAGACCACGCAGAGTGTGCAAAAAGACCCCCGCACCGACTCACGGTGCGGAGGTGCCACTCTGCCTCCCAGAGCTTCCAGCTAGCCAGACAGTATCATATTAGCAAACTGGACAAGAAAACAAGAACAACAAAATAAACCAGCAGGGACTTAGCTTCTGCTGGAGTAGACAGGTCACCAGAAAGATCCAAGAGCGAACTGAACCAGTACTGGAACATTGACAGGTGGCATGAAGAAACGATCAAGGTGTAGTTAAATAGAACAGCCAGCCTAAGAATAACCCAGGTCACCTGTGAAAGGAACCTCAGAACCAGCAGCTCCACTCACAGCCACCAGAGGGAGTCCATGGACAGAACTCGCCGAAGTACCATTCATGACCACAGGAGGGAGTTCCAAAACAGAATTCACAACACACACCGTCATAATATGAGGGGCCCTGAGCCAGTACCACCGCCCACAAGAGAGTGTTTCCCCCCAGCTCAAACTGTACTCTACCACTTGCAAAACTTACCTCTCCCTGCCCCACCACTATGTAGTCTGTGCTGTTAAATCCTTAAATGGCACCGCCATTACAAATTTGTTGCAATGAGAGATGATAGTAAAAATATACAGGGGCCCTGGCCTCCATTTACACCCCTTAATACTTTGCGCCAACTACCCCTGTCTGCAAGTCTGCAGAGGAGCCCACCCCTGTACCTTGCTATGCCACCAGTTTATTTATGACCAATTCCTTGGCTGATATTTAGCCCACTTTAATATTTTGGCCTACTAACTGTGTCAGCTACTTCTAACAGTTGTCCTCCGCTGAACAAAGCTATGCCACCTGTGTACTCGTCTTACAAATTTTGAACTGCAACTAGCCACCTTTTTTATGTTAGGCCTCTGTCTGTCTGTCTGCACCACACATTACAACTGTCCCCCCCTGAAACAAGCTAGGCTGCCTGGTTAGACCGGATAGCGGTTTTGAACTGCAATTAGCCACCTTTTTTATGTTAGGCCTCTGTCTGTCTGTCTGTCTTTCTGCACCACACATTACAACTGTCCCCCCCTGAAACAAGCTAGGCCACCTGGTTAGTCCTGATAGCAGTTTTGAACTACAATTAGCCACCTTTTTTATGTTAGGCCTCTGTCTGTCTGTCTGTCTGTCTGCCCCACACATTACAACTTCCCCCCCTGAAACAAGCTAGGCCACCTGGTTAGTCCTGATAGCAATTTTGAACTGCATTTAGCCACCTTTTTTATGTTAGGCCTCTGTCTGTCTGTCTGAGCCACACATTACAACTGTCCCCCCTGAAACAAGCTAGGCCGCCTGGTTAGTCCTGCTAGTAGTTTTGAACTGCATTTAGCCACCTTTTTTATGTTAGGCCTCTGTCTGTCTGTCTGTCTGCGCCACACATTACATCTGTCCCCCCTGAAACAAGCTAGGCCGCCTGGTTAGTCCTGATAGCAGTTTTGAACTGCAATTAGCCACCTTTTTTATGTTAGGCCTCTGTCTGTCTGTCTGCGCCACACATTACAACTGTCCCCCCCTGAAACAAGCTAGGCCGCCTGGTTAGTTCTGATAGCAGTTTTGAACTGCAATTAGCCACCTTTTTTATGTTAGGCCTCTGTCTGACTTTCTGTCTGTCTGCGCCACACATTACAACTGTCCCCCCCTTGAAACAAGTTAGGCCGCCTGGTTAGTCCTGCTAGCAATTTTGAACTGCATTTAGCCACCTTTTTTATGTTAGGCCTCTGTCTGTTTGTCTGTGCCACACATTACAACTGTCCCCCCCTGAAACAAGCTAGGCCGCCTGGTTAGTCCTGATAGCAGTTTTGAACTGCATTTAGCCACCTTTTTTTAGGTTATGCCTCTGTCTGTCTGCCTGTCATCCTGTCTGAGCCACTTATTACAGTAGTCCTCCGCTGAACAAAGCTATGCCGCCTGTGTACTCCTCTTACCAATCTAGAAAAGCATTTAGCCAACTTTGTTATTTTGGCCTAGTAACTGTGTCAGACTCTCACAAGAGTTGTCCCCCACCCCTGAACCCAGCAAGGCCGCCTGTGTACTCCTCTTACCAAGTGTAAACTAAATATAGCCTTCTTTTTTATTTTAGGCCAACTCAGTGTATCCGAGCCACTAATTACACTTGTCCTCCTCCGCTGAACCACGCTATGCCACCTGTGTACTCCTCTTACAAATTTTGAACTGCACTTAGCAACCCTTTATAATTGAAGGCCTACTCTGTCTGTCTGAGCTACATATTACAGTTGACCTCCGCTGAACAAAGCTATGCCGCCTGTGTACTCCACTAACCAATTTTCAACTGCATTTTGCCTACTTTCTTATTTAGGCCTACTAACTGTGTCTGCCTCCCATTACGGTTGTCCTTCACTAAACAAAGCTGAGCCTCAGTTTTCATCCGATGTCAGATATTAAACTGCATTTGGGATACTTGCTTGGTTGGGCCTACTAACGGTGTCTACGGCTGCTTGCTTTTCTCAACTGAACAAAGCTGAGCTTCAATCTTCAGGCTTTCGGCCTATATCAGATATTAAACTGCATTTGGGCTACTGGTTTTGGGCGTACCAACGGTTTCTGCCGCTGCTTGTTGTTTGCCTTCACTGAGCAAATCTTAGCTTCAATCTTCAGGCTTTCGGCCTATATCAGATGTTAAACTGCATTTGGGCTATTGGTTTGGTTGGGCGTACTAACGGTGTCTGCCGCTGCTTGTTGTTTGCCTTCACTGAGCAAATCTAAGCATCAATCTTCAGCCTTTCGGCCTATACCAGAGATTAAACTGCATTTTGCCTACTGGTTTGGTTGGGCCTCTTAACTGTGTCTGCCGCTGCTTGGTGTTCTCCTCCACTTTACAAATCTTAGCTTCAATCTTCAGGCTTTCGGCCTATATCAGATATTAAACTGCATTTGGGCTACTGGTTTGGTTGGGTGTACTAACGGTGTCTGCCGCTGCTTGTTGTTTGCCTTCACTGAGCAAATCTTAGCTTCAATCTTCAGGTTTCGGCCTATACCAGAGATTAAACTGCATTTGGCCTACTGGTTTGGTTGGGCCTACTAACGGTGTCTGCCGCTGCTTGGTGTTCTCCTCCACTTTACAAATCTTATCTTCAATCTTCAGGCTTTCAGCCTATATCAGATATTAAACTGCATTTGGGCTACTGGTTTGGTTGGGCTTACTAACGGTGTCTGCCGCTGCTTGTTGTTTGCCTTCACTGAGCAAATCTTAGCGTCAATCTTTAGGCTTTCGGCCTATACCAGAGATTAAACTGCATTTGGCCTACTGGTTTGGTTGGGCCTACTAATGGTGTCTGCCGCTGCTTGGTGTTCTCCTCCACTTTGCAAATCTTAGCTTCAATCTTCAGGCTTTTGGCCTATATCAGATATTAAACTGCATTTGGGCTACTGGTTTTGGTTTTGGGTGTACTAACGGTGTCTGTCGCTGCTTGTTGTTTGCCTTCACTGAGCAAATCTTAGCTTCAATCTTCAGGCTTTCGGCCTATATCAGATATTAAACTGCATTTGGGCTACTGGTTTGGTTGGGCCTACTAACTGTGTCTGCCGCTGCTTTGTGTTCTCCTCCACTTTACAAATCTTAGCTTCAATCTTCAGGCTTTAATATTTCAGATATTAAACTGCATTTGGGCTACTGATTTGGTTAAGCGTAATAACGGTGTCTACCGCTGCTTGTTGTTTGCCGTCACTGAGCAAATCTTAGCTTCAATCTTCAGGCTTTCGGCCTATACAGAGATTAAACTGCATTTGGCCTACAGGTTTGGTTGGGCCTACTAACGGTGTCTGCCGCTGCTTGTTGTTCTCCACTTTACAAATCTTAGCTTCAATCTTCAGGCTTTCGGCCTATATCAGATATTAAACTGCATTTGGGCTACTGGTTTGGTTGGGTGTACTAACGGTGTCTGTAGCTGCTTGCTGTTTGCCTTCACTTTACAAATCTTAGCTTCAATCTTCAGGCTTTCGGCCTATACCAGAGATTAAACTGCATTTGGGCTACTGGTTTGGTTGGGCGTACTCACGGTGTCTGCTGCTGCTTGTTGTTTGCCTTTACTGAGCAAATCTTAGCTTCAATCTTCAGGCTTTCGGCCTATACCAGAGATTAAACTGCACTTGGCCTACTGGTTTGGTTGGGCCTACTAACGGTGTCTGCCGCTGCTTGGTGTTCTCCTCCACTTTACAAATCTTAGCTTCAATTTTCAGGCTTTCGGCCTATATCAGATATTAAACTGCATTTGGGCTACTGGTTTGGTTGGGTGTACTAACCGTGTCTGTAGCTGCTTGTTGTTTGCCTTCACTTTACAAATCTTAGCTTCAATCTTCAGGTTTTCGGCCTATACCAGAGATTAAACTGCATTTGGGCTACCTGTTTGGTTGGGCCTACTAAAGGTATCTGCCGTTGCTTGTTGTTCTCCTCCACTTTACAAATCTTAGCTTCAATCTTCAGGCTTTCGGCCTATATTAGATATTAAACTGCATTTGGGCTACTGGTTTGGTTGGGCGTACTAACAGTGTCTGCCGCTGCTTGTCATTTGCCTTCACTGAGCAAATCTTAGCTTCAATCTTCATGCTTTCGGCCTATACCAGAGATTAAACTGCATTTGGCCTACTGGTTTGGTTGGGCCTACTAACGGTGTCTGCCGCTGCTTGGTGTTCTCCTCCACTTTACAAATCTTATCTTCAATCTTCAGGCTTTTGGCCTATATCAGATATTAAACTGCATTTGGGCTACTGGTTTGGTTGGGCGTACTAACAGTGTCTGTCGCTGCTTGTTGTTTGCCTTCACTGAGCCAATCTTAGCTTCAATCTTCAGGCTTTCGGCCTATACCAGAGATTAAACTGCATTTGGCCTACTGGTTTGGTTGGGCCTACCAACGGTGTCTGACGCTGCTTGGTGTTCTCCTCCACTTTACAAATCTTAGCTTCAATCTTCAAGCTTTCGGCCTATATCAGATATTAAACTGCATTTGGGTTACTGATTTGGTTAAGCGTAATAACGGTGTTTACCGCTGCTTGCTGTTTGCCTTTACTGAGCAAATCTTAGCTTCAATCTTCAGGCTTTCGGCCTATACCAGAGATTAAACTGCATTTGGCCTACTGGTTTGGTTGGGCCTACTAACAGTGTCTGCCGCTGCTTGGTGTTCTCCTCCACTTTACAAATCTTAGCTTCAATCTTCAGGCTTTCGGCCTATATCAGAGATTAAACTGCATTTGGGCTACTGGTTTGGTTGGGCGTACTAACAGTGTCTGCCGCTGCTTGTCATTTGCCTTCACTGAGCAAATCTTAGCTTCAATCTTCATGCTTTCGGCCTATACCAGAGATTAAACTGCATTTGGGCTACCTGTTTGGTTGGGCCTACTAAAGGTGTCTGCCGTTGCTTGGTGTTCTCCTCCACTTTACAAATCTTAGCTTCAATCTTCAGGCTTTCGGCCTATATCAGATATTAAACTGCATTTGGGCTACTGGTTTGGTTGGGCGTACTAACAGTGTCTGCCGCTGCTTGTCATTTGCCTTCACTGAGCAAATCTTAGCTTCAATCTTCATGCTTTCGGCCTATACCAGAGATTAAACTGCATTTGGCCTACTGGTTTGGTTGAGCCTACTAACGGTGTCTGCCGCTGCTTAGTGTTCTCCTCCACTTTACAAATCTTATCTTCAATCTTCAGGCTTTCGGCCTATATCAGATATTAAACTGCATTTGGGCTACTGGTTTGGTTGGGCGTACTAACGGTGTCTGTCGCTGCTTGTTGTTTGCCTTCACTGAGCCAATCTTAGCTTCAATCTTCAGGCTTTCGGCCTATACCAGAGATTAAACTGCATTTGGCCTACTGGTTTGGTTGGGCCTACCAACGGTGTCTGACGCTGCTTGGTGTTCTCCTCCACTTTACAAATCTTAGCTTCAAGCTTCAGGCTTTCGGCCTATATCAGATATTAAACTGCATTTGGGCTACTGATTTGGTTAAGCGTAATAACGGTGTTTACCGCTGCTTGTTGTTTGCCTTCACTGAGCAAATCTTAGCTTCAATCTTCAGGCTTTCGGCCTATACCAGAGATTAAACTGCATTTGGCATACTGGTTTGGTTGGGCCTACTAACGGTGTCTGCCGCTGCTTGGTGTTCTCCTCCACTTTACAAATCTTATCTTCAATCTTCAGGCTTTCGGCCTATATCAGATATTAAACTGCATTTGGGCTACTGGTTTGGTTGGGCGTACTAACAGTGTCTGCCGATGCTTGTTGTTTGCCTTCACTGAGCAAATCTTAGCTCCAATCTTCAGGCTTTCGGCCTATGTCATATATTAAACTGCATTTGGGCTACTTGTTCGGTTGGGCCTACTAAAGGTGTCTGCCGCTGCTTGGTGTTCTCCTCCAGTGAACAAAGCAGTGCTGCCTGTTTACTCCTGTTACCAATTTTGAACTTCATTTGGCCCACTTTATTGCTTGGGCCTACTAACTGTGTCTGCCACTCATTACAGTTTTCCTCCACTGAACAAAGCTATGCCGCCTGTTTAGTCCTGTTACCAATTTTGAAATGCATTTAGCCTACTTTATTCTTTGGGCCTATATCTGTGTTTCCTCCTCATCCTGCCCATTGGGCAGCCACTGCTACATGAGTCTGCTGGTACATTGACCCAGACCACTACATTCCCCTTTCACTCTACACAGCCAGAATCTGACCCTGCTGAAAATCAGGTTCCCCTTCCCGCATACTATACCACCTAACACGGGGACAAAGAGGAATATGCAGATGAAAGTGCAGGTTTCTTCATTAAGTGGGGGGGCATACTCGTTGGCGATGTCACTGGCACAGGGCCCCGCATAGTACGCAAAAGTGTCTCTGTCGGTGGGAGGCGCCCCTGCCGTCAAACACACCGCCGTACTTTGAGGGGCCCTGTGCCAGTGCCAATGCGAACGAGTGGGCCCCCCCTGCTTGCTCGGGATCACAGCACTTGCAAAATTTTAATACTTACCTCTCTCTGCTCCAACGCCTTGACGTAGTCTGCCTTTCCGGGGCCCACGAAAAACTTGAACCAGCCCTACCCCCCCCCACAACTTTAGCCATATGACCCCCAATTTTCAATACCTAACTATTATTATAAGGTAAATTAAGATTGACAAGCTTAAGTGACAAGAATTGATGCTTTTGACATTAAAGTTGGCACTGTAGGTGTTTTCCTGTCCTCCACTCACTGCCGACTTTGATTCCTCATTGACTTGCATTGGGTTTCGTGTTTCGGTCAATCCCCGACTTTTCGCAATAATCGGCCGATTTCACCCAACCCGACTTTTGACAAAGTCGGGTTTTGCAAAACCCGACTCGATCCTAAAAAAGTTAAAGTCACTTAACCCTAGTGTGAGTGTGGATGGAGCAGGAGCAATTGCCAGGATACACAGCAGGAAATCAGCTGAAGTTACTGAATCCCAATAACATGGCAGCAAATGTTGACTGTGCAGACGGCATTTTTGAGCAGCAACTGGCAGTGTTGGAGCCCAGGGTTTACAGGAGAAACAGAGTGTAGGCCGAGGCCTAATTGGAGCAAGTTTAATATCTGTAGTAGTGTGAGTGTGGACGGAGCAGGATAAATTGCTGTACACAAAGCTGGAGATCAGCTGACGTTACTGAACCCCAATAACACTGGAGCAGGTGTTGACTGTGCAGACAGCACTTCTGAGCAGCAACTGGCAGTGTTGGAGCACTGGGATTACAGGAGAAACAGAGTGTAGGCCGAGGCCTAATTGGAGCAAGCTTAATATCTGTAGTAGTGTGAGTGTGGACGGAGCAGGAGAAATTGGCGGATACACAGCAGAGGATCAGCTGACGTTACTGAACCCCAATAACACTGGAGCAGGTGTTGACTGTGCAGACAGCACTTCTGAGCAGCAACTGGCAGTGTTGGAGCACTGGGATTACAGGAGAAACAGAGTGTAGGCCGAGGCCTAATTGGAGCAAGCTTAATATCTGTAGTAGTGTGAGTGTGGACGGAGCAGGAGAAATTGGCGGATACACAGCAGAGGATCAGCTGACATTACTGAACCCCAATTACACGGCAGCAAGTGTTGACTGTGCAGATGGCACTTCTGAGCAGCAACTGGCAGTGTTGGAGCCCAGGGATTACAGTAGAAACAGAGTGTAGGCCGAGGCCTAATTGGAGCAAGTTCAATATCTGTAGTAGTGTGGGTGTGGAAGAAGCAGGAGAAATTGCCGGATACACATTAGGGGATCAGCTGACGTTACTGAACCCCAATAACACGGCAGCAAGTGTTGACTGTGCAGACGGCACTTCTGAGACGCAACTGGCAGTGTTGGAGCCCAGGGATTACAGGAGAAACAGAGTGTAGGCAGAGGCCTATTGGAGCAAGTTTAATATCTGTACTAGTGTGAGTGTGGACGGAGAAGGAGCAATTGCCGGACACACAGCAGGAGATCAGCTGATGTTACTGAACCCCAATAACATGGCAGCAAGTGTTGACTGTGCAGATATTGTTGACAACCAATTATTTAATCTGTAAAAGGACTGGCAAATTCCCGTGAGATCCAGGCCTTGTTCATTTTCAGAAAAGTAAGCCAGTCAACGTTATCAGAGGATAGTCACATGCGACGGTCTGTTAGTACACCACCTGCAGCACTAAAGACGCATTCCGATAATACACTAGCAGCAGGGCAAGCCAGCACCTCCAATGCATACTGGCTAAGCTCTGACCATGTATCCAGCTTAGAGACCCCAAACTTGAAGGGGGAAGAGCCATGTGGGAGAACACTGATAGGGTAAGACATGTAGTCTGTCACCATCTGACGGAAATGTTGCCTCCTGCTGACTGGAGCAGTCTGTGATGGTGTAGAAATTTATGGCGGGGACACAAAACTTTGCCACATTTGGGCCATACTTGTCTTGCCTTGGGCTGAGGCGCGGCTTCTGCTCCCTCTTTGTGCAGAGGTTCCTCCACTGCCTCGACGCACTGAGCTGCTTTGTAAAGCACTAGTAGCACTGCATTCGGTTGGAGGGGAGAAGATGATAGAATGCACCAGTGTGTCTTGGTAATCCCGCATTTTACGCACCCGTTTCAACGGTGTTATTAGGCTTCGTAAGTTGTCCCGGTAGTGAGGATCCAGGAGGGTGTACACCCAATAATCAGCCGTGTTGAGAATGTGGGCGATGCGGCGGTCGTTTCTCAGTCACTGCAGCATGAAATCAACCATGTGCTGCAGACTGCCAACTGGCCAAGAAATGCTGTCCCCTGCTTGAGATGTCATCTCTGCCTGCTCTGCATCACCCCTTCCTCGCTCTACATACTGACTACTAGAGCATTGTGTACCTCCCTCCACTGGACAGATGTCTTCCTCCTCCATTGACTCCTCCTAATCCTCCTCACAAAGTGTCCCCTGCCTAGGCCTTTGTGTAGAACCTCGTTGCGCAGACTGTCCAGAAGCAGATGGCATTTGTGACTAGGGTTGAGCGACTGTTAGTTTTTTAGGATTGAGACGGGTTACGCGAAACCCGACTATCTCAAAAGTCGAGTCGAGTGGAATCGGCCGATTATCCCGAAAAGTCGGGAATCGACCGAAACACGAAACCCAATGCAAGTCAATGGGGGAGCATAGTCGGCAGTGAGTGGAGGCCAGGAAAACACCTACAGTGCCCATTTTAATGGCAAAAACATCCATTCTTGTAACTGAAGATTGTCAATCTTAATTTACCTTATAATAATAGTAAGGCATTGGAAATTGGGGGTAATTTGGCTAAAGTTGTGGGGAGTAGGGCTGGTTCAAGTATTTAGTGGGCCCAGGAAATCTGGAACACGTCACCGCAGTGGAGCAGCGAGAGGTAAGTATTTAAACTTTGCAAGTGCTGTGATCCTGAGCAAGCAGGGGGGGACCTTGCTAGCATTGGCACTGGCACAGGGCCCCTCAAAGTACGGTGGTGTGTTTGCATGACAGGGGCGCCTGCCACCGGCAGCGACACTTTTGCGTACTATGAGGGGCCCTGTGCCAGTGACATTGCCAACAAGTATTCCCCCCCACCTGATGAAGGAACCTGCACTTTCATCTGCACCTTCCTTGAAGCTCAGGAAAGGCAACCAGGAGAACACCTTGGAGCTGCAGACACTTAGTAGGCCCCAACCAAACTAGTAGCCCCACTGCAGTTGTTTGATTAGAAAACTATTTAGCAAGAGCCTGAAGATTGAAGCTCAGGAAAGGCAACCAGGAGAACACCTTGGAACGGCAGACACTGTTAGTAGGCCCCAACCAAACCAGTAGCCCCACTGCAGTTGTTTGATTAAAAAACTATTTAACAAGAGCCTGAAGATTGAAGCTCAGGAAAGGCAACCAGGAAAACACCTTGGAGCGGCAGACACTGTTAGTAGGCCCCAACCAAACTAGTAGCCCCACTGCAGTTGTTTGATTAAAAAACTATTTAACAAGAACATGAAGACTGAAGCTCAGGAAAGGCAACCAGGAGAACATCTTGGAGCGGCAGACACTGTTAGTAGGCCCCAACCAGACTAGTAGCCCCACTGCAGTTGTTTGATTAAAAAACTATTTAACAATTGCCTGAAGATTGAAGCTCAGGAAAGGCAACCAGGAGAACACCTTGGAGCGGCAGACACTGTTAGTAGGCCCCAACCAAACTAGTAGCCCCACTGCAGTTGTTTGATTAAAAAACTATTTAACAAGAGCCTGAAGATTGAAGCTCAGGAAAGGCAACCAGGAGAAAACCTTGGAGCGGCAGACACCGTCTCTACAACCCAGACGAAACTTGTAACATAGTAACATAGTAACATAGTTAGTAAGGCCGAAAAAAGACATTTGTCCATCCAGTTCAGCCTATATTCCATCATAATAAATACCCAGATCTACGTCCTTCTACAGAACCTAATAATTGTATGATACAATATTGTTCTGCTCCAGGAAGACATCCAGGCCTCTCTTGAACCCCTCGACTGAGTTCGCCATCACCACCTCCTCAGGCAAGCAATTCCAGATTCTCACTGCCCTAACAGTAAAGAATCCTCTTCTATGTTGGTGGAAAAACCTTCTCTCCTCCAGACGCAAAGAATGCCCCCTTGTGCCCGTCACCTTCCTTGGTATAAACAGATCCTCAGCGAGATATTTGTATTGTCCCCTTATATACTTATACATGGTTATTAGATCGCCCCTCAGTCGTCTTTTTTCTAGACTAAATAATCCTAATTTCGCTAATCTATCTGGGTATTGTAGTTCTCCCATCCCCTTTATTAATTTTGTTGCCCTCCTTTGTACTCTCTCTAGTTCCATTATATCCTTCCTGAGCACCGGTGCCCAAAACTGGACACAGTACTCCATGTGCGGTCTAACTAGGGATTTGTACAGAGGCAGTATAATGCTCTCATCATGTGTATCCAGACCTCTTTTAATGCACCCCATGATCCTGTTTGCCTTGGCAGCTGCTGCCTGGCACTGGCTGCTCCAGGTAAGTTTATCATTAACTAGGATCCCCAAGTCCTTCTCCCTGTCAGATTTACCCAGTGGTTTCCCGTTCAGTGTGTAATGGTGACATTGATTCCTTCTTCCCATGTGTATAACCTTACATTTATCATTGTTAAACCTCATCTGCCACCTTTCAGCCCAAGTTTCCAACTTATCCAGATCCATCTGTAGCAGAATACTATCTTCTCTTGTATTAACTGCTTTACATAGTTTTGTATCATCTGCAAATATCGATATTTTACTGTGTAAACCTTCTACCAGATCATTAATGAATATGTTGAAGAGAACAGGTCCCAATACCGACCCCTGCGGTACCCCACTGGCCACAGCGACCCAGTTAGAGACTATACCATTTATAACCACCCTCTGCTTTCTATCACTAAGCCAGTTACTAACCCATTTACACACATTTTCCCCCAGACCAAGCATTCTCATTTTGTGTACCAACCTCTTGTGCGGCACGGTATCAAACGCTTTGGAAAAATCGAGATATACCACGTCCAATGACTCACCGTGGTCCAGCCTATAGCTTACCTCTTCATAAAAACTGATTAGATTGGTTTGACAGGAGCGATTTCTCATAAACCCATGCTGATATGGAGTTAAACAGTTATTCTCATTGAGATGATCCAGAATAACATCCCTCAGAAACCCTTCAAATATTTTACCAACAATAGAGGTTAGACTTACTGGCCTATAATTTCCAGGTTCACTTTTAGAGCCCTTTTTGAATATTGGCACCACATTTGCTATGCGCCAATCCTGCGGAACAGACCCTGTCGCTATAGAGTCCCTAAAAATAAGAAATAATGGTTTATCTATTACATTACTTAGTTCTCTTAGTACTCGTGGGTGTATGCCATCCGGACCCGGAGATTTATCTATTTTAATCTTATTTAGCCGGTTTCGCACCTCTTCTTGGGTTAGATTGGTGACCCTTAATATAGGGTTTTCATTGTTTCTTGGGATTTCACCTAGCATTTCATTTTCCACCGTGAATACCGTGGAGAAGAAGGTGTTTAATATGTTAGCTTTTTCCTCGTCATCTACAACCATTCTTTCCTCACTATTTTTTAAGGGGCCTACATTTTCAGTTTTTATTCTTTTACTATTGATATAGTTGAAGAACAGTTTGGGATTAGTTTTACTCTCCTTAGCAATGTGCTTCTCTGTTTCCTTTTTGGCAGCTTTAATTAGTTTTTTAGATAAAGTATTTTTCTCCCTATAGTTTTTTAGAGCTTCAATGGTGCCATCCTGCTTTAGTAGTGCAAATGCTTTCTTTTTACTGTTAATTGCCTGTCTTACTTCTTTGTTTAGCCACATTGGGTTTTTCCTATTTCTAGTCCTTTTATTCCCACAAGGTATAAACCGCTTACACTGCCTATTTAGGATGTTCTTAAACATTTCCCATTTATTATCTGTATTCTCATTTCTGAGGATATTGTCCCAGTCTACCAGATTAAGGGCATCTCTAAGCTGTTCAAACTTTGCCTTCCTAAAGTTCAATGTTTTTGTGACTCCCTGACAAGTCCCCCTAGTGAAAGACAGGTGAAACTGCACAATATTGTGGTCGCTATTTCCTAGATGCCCAACCACCTGCAGATTTGTTATTCTGTCAGGTCTATTAGATAGTATTAGGTCTAAAAGTGCTGCTCCTCTGGTTGGATTCTGCACCAATTGTGAAAGATAATTTTTCTTGGTTATTAGCAGAAACCTGTTGCCTTTATGGGTTTCACAAGTTTCTGTTTCCCAGTTAATATCCGGGTAGTTAAAGTCCCCCATAACCAGGACCTCATTATGGGTTGCAGCTTCATCTATCTGCTTTAGAAGTAGACTTTCCATGGTTTCTGTTATATTTGGGGGTTTGTAACAGACCCCAATGAGAATTTTGTTACCATTTTTCCCTCCATGAATTTCAACCCATATGGACTCGACATCCTCATTCCCTTCGCTAATATCCTCCCTTAAAGTGGACTTTAGACAAGACTTTACATAGAGACAAACCCCTCCTCCTCTCCGATTTTTACGATCCTTTCTAAACAGACTGTAACCCTGTAAGTTAACTGCCCAGTCATAGCTTTCATCTAACCATGTCTCGGTTATTCCCACTATGTCAAAGTTACCTGTAGATATTTCTGCTTCTAGTTCTTCCATCTTGTTTGTCAGGCTTCTGGCGTTTGCGAGCATGCAGTTTAGAGGATTTTGTTTTGTTCCAATCTGCTCACTGTGGATTGTTTTAGAAATGTTCTTACCTCCCTTCTGAGTATGTTTTCCTGGGTCGTCTTTGTTCGAGTCTAATGTTTTTCTTCCCGTCCCCTCTTCTTCTAGTTTAACGCCCTCCTGATGAGTGTAGCGAGTCTTCTGGCGAATGTGTGTTTCCCAGGTTTGTTGAGGTGTAGTCCGTCTCTGGCGAGGAGTCCATCATACCAGTAATTCACACCGTGGTCCAGGAATCCAAATCCTTGTTGTCTGCACCATCGTCTTAGCCAGTTGTTTGCATCAAGGATCCTGTTCCATCTCCTGGTGCCATGCCCGTCTACTGGAAGGATAGAAGAAAAAACTACCTGTGCATCCAGTTCTTTTACTTTCTTCCCCAACTCTTCAAAGTCCTTGCAGATTGTCGGTAGGTCCTTCCTTGCCGTGTCATTGGTGCCAACATGTATCAGAAGAAATGGATGGACGTCCTTGGAGCTGAAGAGCTTTGGTATCCTATCGGTCACATCCTTGATCATCGCACCTGGAAGGCAGCATACTTCTCTTGCAGTTATGTCCGGTCTGCAGATGGCTGCTTCGGTGCCTCTCAGTAGTGAGTCTCCCACCACCACCACTCTTCGTTGCTTCTTGGCTGTACTTTTTGCTGTCACTTGTTGCTGTGTGCCCTTTTCTTTTTTGCTTGCTGGTATTGCTTCATTCTTAGGTGTGCCATCTTCATCCTCTACAAAGATTTGATATCGGTTCTTCAGTTGTGTGGTTGGTGATTTCTCCATGGTCTTCTTGCTTCTTTTGGTCACATGCTTCCACTCATCTGCTTTTGGAGGTTCTCTGACACTTTTTGCACCTTCTGTGACCAGTAGAGATGCTTCTGTTCTGTCTAGAAAGTCTTCATTCTCTTTGATGAGTTTCAAAGTTGCTATTCTTTCTTCCAGACCCCGCACCTTTTCTTCTAAAAGGGCCACTAGTCTACACTTCTGACAGGTGAAATTGGATTCTTCTTCTGGTCGATCTGTGAACATGTAGCACATGCTGCAGCTCACCATGTAGGTTGTCACATCTGCCATGTTGCTCCTAGATCCTGCTGACTTGCTGTGTGTTTTCCTTCTTGTGTAATCTACTCAGCCAAGCTCTCTTGCAATAATGTCCTACAGGCAAAAATTTGCGCGCCGTAAGGCGCGCGGTTTGGTGATGCTTTCGAAGCAGCTGGTCCCGGCTGTACCCAACGATCTTCTAGCTTAGGGAGACTTCGCTTCTCCCAGAAGGCACCTGGAATATGCAAATTAGCCTCCTGAAGCTTGAATCCCTGGTTTGGTGATGCTTTCGAAGCAGCTGGTCCCGGCTGTACCCAACGATCTTCTAGCTTAGGGAGACTTCGCTTCTCCCAGAAGGCACCTGGAATATGCAAATTAGCCTCCTGAAGCTTGAATCCCTGGTTTGGTGATGCTTTCGAAGCAGCTGGTCCCGGCTGTACCCAACGATCTTCTAGCTTAGGGAGACTTCGCTTCTCCCAGAAGGCACCTGGAATATGCAAATTAGCCTCCTGAAGCTTGAATCCCTGGTTTGGTGATGCTTTCGAAGCAGCTGGTCCCGGCTGTACCCAACGATCTTCTAGCTTAGGGAGACTTCGCTTCTCCCAGAAGGCACCTGGAATATGCAAATTAGCCTCCTGAAGCTTGAATCCCTGGTTTGGTGATGCTTTCGAAGCAGCTGGTCCCGGCTGTACCCAACGATCTTCTAGCTTAGGGAGACTTCGCTTCTCCCAGAAGGCACCTGGAATATGCAAATTAGCCTCCTGAAGCTTGAATCCCTGGTTTGGTGATGCTTTCGAAGCAGCTGGTCCCGGCTGTACCCAACGATCTTCTAGCTTAGGGAGACTTCGCTTCTCCCAGAAGGCACCTGGAATATGCAAATTAGCCTCCTGAAGCTTGAATCCCTGGTTTGGTGATGCTTTCGAAGCAGCTGGTCCCGGCTGTACCCAACGATCTTCTAGCTTAGGGAGACTTCGCTTCTCCCAGAAGGCACCTGGAATATGCAAATTAGCCTCCTGAAGCTTGAATCCCTGGTTTGGTGATGCTTTCGAAGCAGCTGGTCCCGGCTGTACCCAACGATCTTCTAGCTTAGGGAGACTTCGCTTCTCCCAGAAGGCACCTGGAATATGCAAATTAGCCTCCTGAAGCTTGAATCCCTGGTTTGGTGATGCTTTCGAAGCAGCTGGTCCCGGCTGTACCCAACGATCTTCTAGCTTAGGGAGACTTCGCTTCTCCCAGAAGGCACCTGGAATATGCAAATTAGCCTCCTGAAGCTTGAATCCCTGGTTTGGTGATGCTTTCGAAGCAGCTGGTCCCGGCTGTACCCAACGATCTTCTAGCTTAGGGAGACTTCGCTTCTCCCAGAAGGCACCTGGAATATGCAAATTAGCCTCCTGAAGCTTGAATCCCTGGTTTTGTAGGCCTAATGCAGTGTTGTTTCAACAACTACTTAACAAGAGCTTCAATATAGAAGTGAGGGAGAGGCAACAGAGAGAACACCTTGGAGCGGAAGACTCAGTTTGTAGACCACAACGAAACTTGTGGCCCCAATGCAGTTTTATAATTCTGACAAGCTGAAAATCAGCCTTTTTTTTTTTTTAGAGGACAGCTGTATTCAGTGGCGCAGACAGACACTGCTAGTAGGCCTTACACAACAAAGTAGGCTCACTGCAGGATGAAAAAAAGTTACATGGGTACACGGTCGGCATTGGTGTGCTCAGCGGAGCACAAATGGAAGGAGGGACCGCAGACAGACTTAGTAGGCCTAAAATTTTTAAAAAAGGCTCAAAGCAGTTTGAATCATCTTGCAGGAGTACACAGGCAGCATTGGTGTGGTCAGCGGAGGACAATTGGAAGGAGGGACCGCAGACAGACTTAGTAGGCCTAAAATAAAAAAAATTAGGCTCAATGCAGTTTGAATTATCTTGCAGGGGTACACAGGCAGCACTGGTGTGATCAGCGGAGGACGATTGGAAGGAGTGTCTGACACAGTTAGTACTCCCTAAAAACAAAAGGGTGGCATATTTAGGTACAGGGGTGGGCTCCTCTGCTGAGTTTCAGACATAGTAATTTGGCACTAAGTATTTACTGATGTCAATATAGGACACTGACCCTGACTATTTTAACTAGCATCATACATGTCAACAAATTGGTATTGTCAGTGCCAGGCATTGAAGGATGTCAGCGCATAGACTAAACATTGGTGGAGCTGTGAGAGATAATTTTGCAAGTGGTAGAAAAGTGTTTGAGCTGGGGGGGAAACTCTCTTGTGGCCAGCGGTAGAGGCCCAGGGCCCCTCATGTTACAACGGTGTGTCTGACGTTGGTTGCGCGCCACCACCACCAGAGACACTTTATTGTACTATGAGGGACCCAGTGGCAGTGCCGTCGACCAAAAACGGGCACACCCACCTCTTCAGACAAATGGCACTCTCACGGGTGCTTGCGCCAAGTGGCGAGACCACGGCCCCGTGGGGGGAGTTAGCCCATTTAGGGAGGTGTAAACATGTGGTATGCTGGACAAACAGCTGCTGCAAATTAAGAGATTGGAACAGTCCGTAAGACCAGTCCACAAGCGAGACCTTTTTATAGGAAAGCTAGGTGTCAGCCAGGAAAGGTGGGGCAAAATAATTCGAAATCCATGAGTGGTTCATTTTAATGAAGGTTAGATCATCAACATTTTGGGTAGCCAGACAAGTCCTTTTTTCGGTCAATATTGAACCAGCAGCACTGAATACTCTTTCTGATAGCACACTGGCTGCTGGGCAAGCAAGCTCCTGCAATGCATATTCTGCCAATTCAGGCCAGGTGTCTATTTTGGATGCCCAGTAATCAAATGGGAATGACGGTTGAGGGAGAACATCGATAAGGGATGAAAAATAGTTAGTAACCATACTGGACACATGTTGTCTCCTGTCACTTTGAATTGATGCTGCAGTACCTGTCCTGTCTGCGGTCATTGCGAAATCCACAACCTGGTCAGAAAACCCCTCTGTCCAACTCCACTTCTGATTTGTGCAACTCTAACACCTCTGGCCTGCTGCCCCCTGCAGCTCGTGTGAGAACCATCACCGGCGCTGTGTGCTGGTAATGCCTAAATCAAACGGTCTACAAGATTTGCTTGTTTGGTTGCTAATATTTGTTCGAGGTTCTCATGTGGCATGATATTTTGCAATTTCCCTTTATAGCGAGGATCAAGGAGGCAGGCCAACCAGTAATAGTCATCGTTAGTGTTGAGCATTCCGATACCGCAAGTATCGGGTATCGACCGATATTTGCTGTACCAGAATTCCGATACCAAGTTCCGATATTTTTGTGTTATCGGGAATCGGTATCGGGATTAAGATTCATGTGTAAAATAAAGAATAAAAATAAAAAATATTGATATACTTACCCTCGGACGCGCCCTGGTTGTCACCGCTGCAACCGCCATGCTTCCCTTCCTAAAAATGAGCGCGTTAAAGACCTTCGTTGACGTCGCGGCTTGTGATTGGTCGCTGAGCGGTCATGTGACCGCTCAGCGACCAATCACAAGCCGCGACGTCATCGAAGGTCCTTAACGCGCTCATTCTTAGGAAGGGAATCATGGCGGTTGCAGCGGTGACAACCAGGGCGTGTCCGAGGGTAAGTATATCAATATTTTTTATTTTTATTCTTTATTTTACACATGAATATGGATCCCAGGGCCTGAAGGAGAGTTTCCTCTCCTTCAGACCCTGGGAACCATAGAGGATACCTTCCGATATTTGTGTCTCATTGACTTGTATTGGTATCGGATATCGGTATCGGCGATATCCGATATTTTTCGGATATCGGCCGATACCATCCGATACCGATACTTTCAAATATCGGACGGTATCACTCAACACTAGTCATCGGTCATCATTTTAATAATGCGTGTGTCCCTTTTGAGGATACGTAAGGCATAATCCGCCATGTGGGCCAAAGTTCCAGTTGTCAAATCTGCGGTTGTGCTGGGTTAAGGGGCAGTTTCAGGCAAATCTACATCACTTGTGTCCCTCAAAAAACCTGAACCCGGCCTTGCAACGTCACCAGTTTCTATTGGCCCCGGAGAAGCTTCCTCATTCAAAAAATACTAATCCCCATCACTCTCCTCGTCCTCCTCCTCTTCGCCCGCTACCTCGTCCTATAGACTGTCTTGACCAGACAATGGCTTACTGTCATCAAGGCTATCCTCTTCCTCGGCTGCAGACGCCTGTTCCTTTATGTGCATCAAACTTTGCATCAGCAGACGCATTAGGGGGATGCTCATGCTTATTATGGCGTTGTCTGCACTAACCAGCCGTGTGCATTTCTCAAAACACTGAAGGACTTGACACAGGTCTTGTACCTTCGACCACTGCACACCTGACAACTCCATGTCTGCCATCCAACTGCCTGCCCGTGTATGTGTATCCTCCCACAAATACATAACAGCACGCCTCTGTTCGCGCAGTCTCTGAAGCATGTGCAGTGTGGAGTTCCACCTTGTTGCAATGTCGATGATTAGGCGATGCTGGGGAAGGTTCAAAGACCGCTGATGGTTCTGCATACGGCTGGAGAGTACGGGCGAATGGCGGATATGTGTGCAAAGTCTGCGCACTTTGAGGAGCAGGTCGGGTAACCCCTTATAACTTTTCAAGATGCACTGCACCACCAGGTTTAAGGTGTGAGCCAGGCAAGGAATGTGTTTCAGTTGGGAAAGGGCTATGGCAGCAATAAAATTCCTTCCGTTATCACTCACTACCTTGCCTTCCTCAAGATGTACAGTGCCCAGCCATGACTGAGTTTTCTTTCTGCAAGAACTCGGACAGAACTTCCGCGGTGTGTCTGTTGTCACCCAAACACTTCATTGCCAATACAGCCTGCTGACGCTTGCCACTAGCTGTCCCATAATGGGACAGCTCGTGTGCAACAGTGGCAGCTGCGGATGGAGTAGTTGCGCGACTGTGGTCTGTGGACGAGCTCTCGCTTCTGCAGGAGGACAAGGAGGAGGAGGAGGGGGGCGAACGCCTACAGCCATTTGTTTCCTAGACCGTGGGCTAGGCAGAACTGTCCCAATATTGCTGTCCCCTGTGGACCCTGCATCTACCACATTAACCCAGTGTGCCATGATGGACACGTAACGTCCCTGGCCATGCCTACTGGTCCATGCATTTGTTGTCAGGTGCACCTTTGCACTCACAGATTGCCTGAGTGCATGGACGATGCGGTCTTTTACATGCTGGTGGAGGGCTGGGATGGCTTTTCTCGAAAAGAAGTGTCGACTGGGTAGCTCGTAGTGTGGTACAGCGTAGTCCATCAGGGCTTTGAAAGCTTTGCATTCAACTAACCGGTAGGGCATCATCTCTAATGAGATTAGTCTAGCAATGTGGGCATTCAAACCCTGTGTACGCGGATGCGAGGATGAGTACTTCCTTTTCCTAATGAGAGTCTCATGTAGGGTGAGCTGGACTGGAGAGCTGCAGATCGTGGAACTAGCGGGGGTGCCGGTGGACATGGCAGACTGAGAGAGGGTTGGAGATGGTATTCTTGCTGGTGCCCTACATGCAGTGTTTCCTACTACGAAACTGGTGATTCCCTGACTGCTTTGGCCTGGCGATGAAACCTGCACATTTACTGCAGGTGGTGCGGGAAATGGTGGGCTTACAGTGAGGGAAGGGATGTAGCATTGTTGACTAGCTTCATTTGCCGAGGGTGCTACAACCTTAAGGGACGTTTGGTAGTTAGTCCAGGCTTGCAAATGCATGGTGGTTAAATGTCTACACATGCAATTTGTATTTAGACTTTTAAGATTCTGACCTCTGCTTAAGGTAGTTGAACATTTTTGACAGATGACTTTGCGCTGATCATTTTGATGTTGTTTAAAAAAATGCCAGACTGCACTCTTTCTACTATCGGATACCTTTTCAGGCATTGCAGACTGAGCTTCTGTAACCAGATGTCCACGCTGTCCTACAACTGGTTTTGGTTTTGCCACGCGTTTTTGGCCAGATACAGGCCTGGCAGATGGAACCTGTTGCGATGTTGATGCCTTCTGCGGCTCCTCCTCCTCCGCTTCAGAGCTACTGCCGCCTGCACCCTGTTCCCCCAATGGCTGCCAATCGGGGTCAACAACTGGGTCATCTATGACCTCCTCTTCTATCTCGTGTGCAACTTCGTCTGTGTCACCGTGAAAGCCGGTGGTATAGCGTTCGTGACGGGGCACCATAGTCTCATCAGGGTCTGATTCTGGATCAGTACACTGCGAGGGCAATGTTCTGGTCTGAGTCAATGGAACAGCATAGTAATCTGGCTGTGGCTGTGCATCTGTGCACTCCATGTCCGATTCAACTTGTAATGGGCATGGCCTGTTAACTGTTTCACTTTCTAACCCAGGAACGGTATGTGTAAAGAGCTCCATGGAGTAACCCGTTGTGTCGCCTGACGCATCCTTCTCTGTTGTTCTTGGTGAAGAAGACAAGGAAGCGACTTGTCCCTGACCGTGAACATCCGCTAACGACGCTCTGCTTTTACATTTAGCAGTTTCAGAAGAGGAGGCGAAAGAGCTAGAGGCTGAGTCAGCAAGGAAAGCCGAAACTTGTTCTTGCTGCTCCGGCTTTAAAAGCGGTTTTCCTACTCCCAGAAAAGGGAGCGTTCGAGGCCTTGTGTAGCCAGACGACGAACCTGGCTCAATAACTCGAGACTTAGGAGCTATATTTCTTTTCCCATGACCACCTGATGCTCCACCACCACTACCATCATTACCAGCTGGCAATGACCGCCCACGGCCACGACCTCTTCCACCAGACTTCCTCATTGTTTGAAAAACGTAACCAAACTAACGGTATTTGTTACTGTAAAACCAGTTATAAGGTGAACTCAAACTTCTGTTGGATTTATATATCACTTTATAGGTGGGTGAGACTGCAGGGAAAATCAGGCCCAATGTATAACAGTACACAGCTTCAGTGGCAGACAGATATGTCACTAACAGGACTGACGCTGATGCAGACACTACCAATAAAAATCTCCACTTTTTATTTTTTCTGGGAGAATATTGAAGAAATTTGGCACACTCTTATACAGTATATGTTCTGTGGCACAAAATTTGAGACAGATGCCACACACAGCACTGGCAATGAGGCAGAATTGCCAATCTTAATCTCCCACTATTTTTTTTTTCTGGGATAATTTAAAAAAAACTGGCCCAGTATTACACACTAGGTTTTATGTGGCACAAAATTTGAGACAGGGGGCACACACAGGAGTGGCACTAAAAAAATGCCAATCTTAATCTGGCCCAGTATTTGTTAGGAGTCGAGTTTCCTCTGCTGCACAGGGGGAATCTCGATCCCTGTCTGCTGCGGTCTCCCATTCTGTACCGGCCGCAGTGGGGCCTGCTCAGCGGAGGCGTCGCTCCCAGCGTCTTGCTGGGACTGATTCTGTGCAAAGGGTTACTGTTGCCTTTTCTGGCTCTCCTGTTGTACCCTGCACTGATCTGCGGCGAGCTGACTTCTCTGGGACTAAGTCCTTATTTGCACACACTGAGCATGCCCAGGGCAAGATCTCCCGTTGGAGATCGAGGGTCACATGCTCAGGTACTGCAGCACATTCCATTGGTCCTCCAGGAAGGTCCTGAAAGGGCAAAACTTCAGGAGCAGCTTCCTGTGCTGCAACTATATAAACTGCGCATGACCGCACGGCCATGCGCTAGTATTGTCTTGTAAATATGTGTGTGTGTTGTGAGTGAATGTCGCTCTTTAAATAACCCTCCCTATGGAATGATTGTTCGCGGAAGGTGTATGTTTGCTATCTAGTGCCCGACTTATCCAACAGCACGTAACACACATTACAGCTACCAGTTGCTGTGTCCGCCAGTACGGCGCCGTGCGCTTGCTCTGCGCTTTCCTGACCCAAGTCTGGGTGGTTAGTGGCGTCCGTCAGTGCGGCACCGCACGCACTCTTGTGCCTTTATATTATTTATTATAGTTACCTTATACACCCAGTTGCGGTGTTGTGCCAGCAAGTGGTCTAATCGGACTTCAATCCTGAGTCTTGGGGTTGTGTTCGCTGACTTCTTGCTTGCGCTCTATGTGCGGTACCTCAGTCCTGTGACGCAACAGGGTCGCTTCCTTCACGCAGGGTGAGGTTAACCCATGTGTGTATTCTTATAGTACCGCCATATAGTCCGTCTATACTAGCAGCAGGGTTTTTACCTGCACGGTGGACCTCGGACTGCGAACGCACCTAGTTTCTTATCTTCTTATACTTGGTGCGTTCCGCCAGTCCTTAAAGGGAACCTGTCACCCCGTTTTTTAAAGATGAGATAAAAATGGCATTAACTAGGGCCAGAACTGCTTTACATTACTGTCTTCTTTGTGCCTTTATTCCGCACCTATCCTGCCGAAATACCTTTTGAAAGTCGCCGTTTGGTGCTGTCACTCAGTCAGGTCTGGTCAGATGGGCGTTGTGAAGTTGCGGTTCCTCTCCCCTGCTCCTCAGCGTGTCTGACTTAAATGCGCTCTGTGAATCGCACAGATCGCGCACTTTCTTCGCAGTTGCGCAGTAAATTAGCCTCTTGCGCCTGTGCATTATGCTGTGCCCAACTGTGGGCATAGCATACGTTACATCACTGCGCAGGCGCTGGTCTTCACTTTAACCTGTGTGCCCCGGAAGTGGTCATATGCGCATACTGTATAGCTGGATGCCGGTAAAAGTTTCTCAGCCCGACCTGCGATCGTAAGTTTGGTGCCAAAATCGCTTACCTACCTATCTATCTATCATTCTTTCTATCTATACAGTAAATGCGCATATGATCACTTCCGGGGCACCCAGGTTAGAGTGACGACCAGCGCCTGCGCAGTGATGTAACGTATGCTAAGCCCACAGTTGGGCACAGCATAATGCGCAGGCGCAAGAGGCTAATTTACTGCGCAACTGCGAAGAAAGTGCGCAATCTGTGTGATTCACAGAGCGCATTTAAGTCAGACACGCCGAGGAGCAGCGGGGAGGAACCGCAACTTCACAACGCCCATCTGACCAGACCTGACTGAGTGACAGCACCAAACGGCGACTTTCAAAAGGTATTTCGGCAGGATAGGTGCGGAATAAAGGCACAAAGAAGACAGTAATGTAAAGCACAGCTCTGGCCCTAGTTAATGCCATTTTTATCTCATCTTTAAAAAACGGGGTGACAGGTTCCCTTTAACATAATACTAGCGCCAAGGTCTGGCTAGTAATGATGGCCGATCAGCGTTTACAGCGGTACATCCAGCAGCTGGAGGGAAGGTTAGCGGCTCTTGAGCGTTCAACCTCAGCTGTGGATGTTACTGCTGTCGCTGTTCAGGCTGCAAGTGTGGCTGCAGCTACCTTGTCCACTGCCGCCCCTGTACCGTTGCTATCTCGCCTCCCGCTACCAGAGAAATTTTCTGGTGACAGTAAGTCCTGTAGGGGTTTTGTGAGTCAGTGCTCAATACATCTCGAGCTTCTGGCCTCTCGTTTCCCTACAGAGCGGGCTAAGGTGGGCTTTATAATATCTTTATTGTCGGACAGGGCGTTGCAGTGGGCTACGCCGCTGTGGAGCGTGGCGATCATGTGGTGCAGAGTGCTCCGTTATTCCTGAGCACTCTGAAACAGGTCTTTTTAGGACCTCGTGTCACCCATGATACGGTGCTCCAACTGTTGGCATTGACTCAGGGCTCGTCCTTGGTCAGCCATTTTGCCGTCCACTTCTGCACTCTAGCATCTGAGCTGGAGTGGTCGGATAAAGCCCTTATTCCCATATTTTGGAGGGGGCTGGCTGACCACATTAAGGACTCCCCTGGCCACTAGGGAGATTCCCGCCACACTGGAAGAATTAATAACAGTATCTACTCGTATTGACCTCCGTTTTCACGAGCGGAGGTTAGAGCGAGCCCAGTGTAGGCAGAGGTTTCGGCTGGCTCCCACCTTCGCCAAACCTTTGGAATCTCCAGCCCAGGCTCCTGAGTCTCATGAACCTAAGGTAGTGTCACGAGCGGGATCTAAGTCCCGGACCGCTCGTGCACTCCAGGTTTGCCATATTTGCCAACAGTCAGGACATCTAGCCACCAGATGTCACCAGCGGTCGAGGAAACGTCAGCGTCTAGTGGTAGTAGGTGGAGGTGCACTAGACACGGTAATGTTTGCCTCCAAATTGTCCTTTAAGGGGACAATAACTTTTGGCTCATCCTCCCACTCGGTGGAGCTCTGCGTGGATTCTGGAGCGGAGGGCAATTTTATGTCTTCTGCCTTCGCCCAACGTCACGCAATACCCCTGGTTATGCTATCTCAACCAGTAATGGTACGAGTGGTGAATGGGTCGACACTCCCCGCACAGGTAACACATCAGACCATCCCTTTTACCCTGTCCATGTCACCATCCCATCAGGAGATTATATCTCTGCTCATCATTCCTGAGGGGATTGATGAGGTCCTGTTGGAGATACCTTGGTTACGGTACCACTCTCCTCACATCGAGTGGTCCTCAGGCAGAATTCTGGGATGGGGTGAATCATGTGGGGGTAGGTGTCACCGAGAGTGCGTTCAGGTTGCTACTACAGAGGTACCCGCAGATCTTTCCTCTCTTCCCAAGCAATATTGGTCTTATGCAGACGTGTTCTCCAAAAAGGCGGCGGAGACCCTTCCGCCCCATCGCCCCTATGACTGTCCTATCGATCTCTTGCCAGGTGCGGAGCCTCCCCGGGGTCGAGTTTATCCATTATCTCTCCCGGAGACGGAGGCCATGTCTCAGTACATTCAAGAGAATCTGGCAAGAGGGTTCATCAGGAAGTCAGTGTCACCTGCTGGGGCAGGGTTCTTCTTCGTGCAGAAGAAGAATGGGGAATTACGTCCATGCATAGACTACAGGGGTCTTAACGCTATCACCGTTAAGAACAAGTATCCTTTGCCCTTGATATCCGAGCTCTTCGATAGGCTTCGGGGAGCTAGAGTGTTTACTAAATTAGATCTGCGGGGTGCTTATAACCTGATTCGCATCCGTGAGGGGGACGAATGGAAAACGGCATTTAACACCAGAGATGGGCGCTATGAGTATCTGGTGATGCCCTTCGCGCTCTGTAATGCCCCAGCCGTTTTCCAAGACTTTGTCAACGACATCTTCCGGGATATGCTTTCCACCTCGGTTGTAGTCTATCTGGATGATATTCTCATCTTTTCTCCAAATATTGACTCCCACCGGAGAGATGTTGGCAGAGTCTTCGACGTCCTACGGGCAAACTCTCTTTATGCTAAGTTGGAGAAGTGTATGTTTGAGCAGGAGTCCTTACCTTTCCTGGGCTATATCATCTCCGCCCAGGGATTGGCTATGGATCCTGCCAAACTACAGGCTGTGATGGACTGGCAAGAGCCCCATTCTCTTAAAGCGGTGCAGTGCTTTATGGGGTTCATTAACTATTACCGCCAGTTCGTTCCCCACTTCTCAACTCTGGTAGCTCCCTTGGTAGCCCTCACCAAGAAGGGAGCGAATCCCAAATTGTGGTCGGAAGAGGTCTCCAAGGCCTTCACTTCTATTAAGTCCCACTTTGCTAGCGCTCCCATCTTACATCGTCCCGATGTGGATAAGCCATTCCTAATGGAGGTGGATGCCTCATCAGTTGGTGCTGGAGCAGTCCTCTATCAAAAGGATGCTCAAGTTCGGAAACATCCATGCTTCTTCTTCTCTAAGACCTTCATGCCAGCGGAGAGAAACTACTCCATCGGGGATAGGGAGCTGCTAGCAATGAAATTGGCCTTTTCTGAGTGGAGACATCTTCTGGAAGGTGCACGCTTTCCCTTCCAAGTTTACACGGACCACAAAAATTTGGTCTATTTGCAAACAGCCCAGTGGCTAAATTCTCGTCAGGGCAGATGGTCCTTGTTCTTTTCCCGGTTCCACTTTACCCTTCATTTTCTCGCCGGGGAGAAGAATATTCGTGCTGACGCTCTCTCTCGCTCCCTTATGTCAACTGAAGAGGAGGAAGAGGAGCCTCGGCTTATTGTCCCTTCCGAGAGCCTGAGAACCGTAGCGCCGGTTTCGCTGGAGTCTGTGCCTCCGGGCAAGACTTTTGTGCCCATTAATTTGCGACCGGAGGTTCTCTCTTGGGCTCATTCGTCCAGGGTGGGTGGATACTTTGGGACAAAGAGGACATCTGAGCTACTGGCGAGGACGTACTGGTGGCCGCATATGGCCCGGGATGTCAGGGATTATATTCTGGCGTGTGTCTCCTGTGCCAAAAATAAATCTCCGCGTCAAAGGCCAGCTGGGTTGCTCTATCCCTTGCCGGTGGCAGATAGGCCCTGGGAGATGGTCGGCATGGACTTTGTCGTGGGTTTACCCAAATCTCGCTGCTGTACCATCATTTGGGTCATCACCGATCATTTCTCAAAAATGGTGCATTTGGTGCCGCTACCACGGTTACCTTCTGCACGGGCCTTGGCAGCGTTGTTCATTAAACACATCTTCCGCCTACATGGTATGCCTGACAAAATTGTCAGTGACCGGGGTCCCCAGTTTGCGTCTCGGTTCTGGAGAGAGCTTTGTCGTCTTCTCAGTATTGAGTTGAATCTCTCTTCCGCTTATCATCCCGAGACGAATGGGTTGGTAGAGAGGGTCAACCAGACCTTGGTCACATACCTGCGACATTTTGTTTCAGCCAGGCAGGATGACTGTGCATCCTTGCTATCATGGGCAGAGTTTGCACTGAACAACGCCGTAGCCGACTCCACTGGACAAACCCCATTCCTCCTCAACTATGGTCAGCATCCACGGGTACCTGTGCCTATGCCCGTGTCTTCCGCAGACTCCAGGGTGGCAGACTGGGCAGTGGAGGCACGGGATATTTGGGACCGCACTCAGGATGCCATTCGGGCCTCTAAGGAGAGAATAAGGTCCTCCGCCGATGCTCATCGGCGCCCCGCTCCGACCTTTGCTCCTGGCGACTTGGTGTGGCTCTCCGCCCGTACCATCAGGCTGCGAGTTGAGTCCACTAAGTTTGCTCCTCGCTACTTGGGTCCCTTCAAAGTGCTCGAACAGGTTAATCCTGTGGTTTATCGCTTGGCTCTTCCGCCACGCCTGGGTATCACCGACACCTTTCATGTGTCCCTCCTGAAACCCGTGTACATGTCCCGGTTTCCGAGTCATCTGCTGGGACATCGGGTTCGTCTTCGGACGATTATGAGGTGAATGCTATTTTGGGGTGCAAGGTGGTGCGTGGCAAAAATTTTTTTTGGGTGGACTGGAAGGGTTATGGTCCTGAGGACAGGTCCTGGGAGCCTGCTGAGCACATTCGGGCTCCGCAGCTCATTGCTGCCTTCGAGCGTAGCGAGGCCCAAGGAGGGGGGGGCCCTAGGAGGGGGAGTAATGTTAGGAGTCGAGTTTCCTCTGCTGCACAGGGGGAATCTCGATCCCTGTCTGCTGCGGTCTCCCATTCTGTACCGGCCGCAGTGGGGCCTGCTCAGCGGAGGCGTCGCTCCCAGCGTCTTGTTGGGACTGATTCTGTGCAAAGGGTTACTGTTGCCTTTTTATGGCTCTCCTGTTGTACCCTGCACTGATCTGCGGCGAGCGGGCTTCTCTGGGACTAAGTCCTTATTTGCACACACTGAGCATGCCCAGGGCAAGATCTCCCGTTGGAGATCGAGGGTCACATGCTCAGGTACTGCAGCACATTCCATTGGTCCTGCAGGAAGGTCCTGAAAGGGCAAAACTTCAGGAGCAGCTTCCTGTGCTGCAACTATATAAACTGCGCAGGACCGCACGGCCATGCGCTAGTATTGTCTTGTAAATATGTGTGTGTGTTGTGAGTGAAAGTCGGTCTTTAAATAACCCTCCCTACTGGATGACTATTCGCGGAAGGTGTATGTTTGCTATCTAGCGCCCGACTTATCCAACAGCACGTAACACACATTACAGCTACCAGTTGCTGTGTCCGCCAGTACGGCGCCGTGCGCTTGCTCTGCGCTTTCCTGACCCAAGTCTGGGTGGTTAGTGGCGTCCGTCAGTGCGGCACCGCACGCACTCTTGTGCCTTTATATTATTTATTATAGTTACCTTATACACCCAGTTGCGGTGTTGTGCCAGCAAGTGGTCTAATCGGACTTCAATCCTGAGTCTTGGGGTTGTGTTCGCTGACTTCTTGCTTGCGCTCTATGTGCGGTACCGCGGTCCTGTGACGCAACAGGGTTGCTTCCTTCACGCAGGGTGAGGTTAACCCATGTGTGTATTCTTATAGTACCGCCATATAGTCCGTCTATACTAGCAGCAGGGTTTTTACCTGCACGGTGGACCTCGGACTGTGAACGCACCTAGTTTCATATCTTCTTATACTTGGTGCGTTCCGCCAGTCCTTAACAGTATTACACACTAGGTTTAATGTGGCACAAAATTTGAGACAGGTGGCACACACAGGAGTGGCACTGAAGCAGAAATGCCAATCTTAATCTCCCACTATTTTTTTTTTCAGGGAGAATTTAAAAGAAATCTGGCGCAGTATTACACACTAGGTTTAATGTGGCACAAAATTTGAGACAGGTGGCACACACAGGACTGGCACTGAAGCAGAAATGCCAATCTTAATCTCCCACTGTTTTGTTTTTTTTCAGGGAGAATTTAAAAGAAATCTGGCCCAGTATTACACACTAGGTTTAATGTGGCACAAAATTAGAGACAGATGGCACACACAGGAGTGTTACTGAAGCAGAAATGCCAATCTTAATCTCCCACTATTTTTTTTTCAGGGAGAATATAAAAGAAATCTGGCCCAGTGTTACACACTAGGTTTAATGTGGCACAAAATTTGAGACAGGTGGCACACACAGGACTGGCACTGAAGCAGAAATGCCAATCTTAATATCCCACTGTTTTTTTTTCAAGGAGAATTTAAAAGAAATCTGGCCCAGTATTACACACTAGGTTTAATGTGGCACAAAATTTGAGACAGGTGGCACACACAGCACTGGCAATGAGGCAGAAATGCCAATCTTAATCTCCCACTATTTTTTTTTTCAGGGAGAATTTAAAAGAAATCTGGCCCAGTATTACACACTAGGTTTAATGTGGCACAAAATTTGAGACAGGTGGCACACACAGGAGTGGCACTGAAACAGAAATGCCAATCTTAATCTCCCACTATTTTTTTTTTCAAGGAGAATTTAAAAGAAATCTGGCCCAGTATTACACACTAGGTTTAATGTGGCAAAACATTTGAGACAGGTGGCACACACAGGACTGGCACTGAAGCAGAAATGCCAATCTTAATCTCCCACTGTTTTGTTTTTTTTCAGGGAGAATTTAAAAGAAATCTGGCCCAGTATTACACACTAGGTTTAATGTGGCACAAAATTTGAGACAGGTGGCACACACAGGAGTGGCACTGAAGCAGAAATGCCAATCTTAATCTCCCACTATTTTTTTTTCAGGGAGAATTTAAAAGAAATCTGGCCCAGTATTACACACTAGGTTTAATGTGGCAAAACATTTGAGACAGGTGGCACACACAGGACTGGCACTGAAGCAGAAATGCCAATCTTAATCTCCCACTGTTTTGTTTTTTTTCAGGGAGAATTTAAAAGAAATCTGGCCCAGTATTACACACTAGGTTTAATGTGGCACAAAATTTGAGACAGGTGGCACACACAGGAGTGGCACTGAAGCAGAAATGCCAATCTTAATCTCCCACTATTTTTTTTTCAGTGAGAATTTAAAAGAAATCTGGCCCAGTGTTACACACTAGGTTTAATGTGGCACAAAATTTGAGACAGGTGGCACACACAGGAGTGGCACTGAAGCAGAAATGCCAATCTTAATCTCCCACTATTTTTTTTTTCAGGGAGAATTTAAAAGAAATCTGGCCCAGTATTACACACTAGGTTTAATGTGGCACAAAATTTGAGACAGGTGGCACACACAGGACTGGAACTGAAGCAGAAATGCCAATCTTAATCTCCCACTGTTTTTTTTTTCAGGGAGAATTTAAAAGAAATCTGGCCCAGTATTACACACTAGGTTTAATGTGGCACAAAATTTGAGACAGGTGGCACACACGGGAGTGGCACTGAAGCAGAAATGCCAATCTTAATCTCCCACTATTATTTTTTCAGGGAGAATTTAAAAGAAATCTGGCCCAGTATTACACACTAGGTTTAATGTGGCACAAAATTTGAGACAGGTGGCACACACAGGAGTGGCACTGAAGCAGAAATGCCAATCTTAATCTCCCACTATTTTTTTTTCAGGGAGAATTTAAAATAAATCTGGCCCAGTATTACACATTAGGTTTAATGTGGTGCAAAATTTGAGACAGGTGGCACACACAGGAGTGGCCCTGAAGCAGAAATGCCAATCTTAATCTCCCACTATTTTTTTTTTCAGGGAGAATTTAAAAGAAAGCTGGCCCAGTATTACACACTAGGTTTAATGTGGCACAAAATTTGAGACAGGTGGCACACACAGGAGTGGCACTGAGGCAGAATTGCCAATCTTAATCTCCCACTATTTTTCTTTTTCTGGGAGAATTTAAAAAAAATCTGGCCCAGTATTACACACTAGGTTTTCTGTGGCACAAGATTAAAGACAGATGCCACACACACGACTGACACTGAGGCAGAATTGCCAATCTTATTCTCCCACTATTTTTTTTTATTTATGGGAGAATTGACAAGAAATCAGGCCCACTGTTAGACTGTATGTTTTCTGTGGCACAAAATGAGAGACAGATGCCACACACAGGACTGGCACTGAGGCAGAAATGCAAATCTTAATCTCCCACTTTTTTGTAACTTTATTGTGGGAGAATTGTCAAGAAATCAGGCCCAGTGTTACACACTAGGTTTTCTGTGGCACAAAATGAGAGACAGATGCCACACACAGGACTGGCACAGAGGCAGAATGGCCAATCTTAATCTCCCACTATTTTTTTTTTCTGGGAGAATTTTTTAAAAATCTGGCCCAGTATTACACACTAGGTTTTCTGTGGCACAAAATTAAAGACAGATGCCACACACACGACTGGCACTGAGGCAGAATTGCCAATCTTAATCTCCCACTATTTTTTTTATTTATGGGAGAATTCGCAAGAAATCAGGCCCACTGTTAGACTGTATGTTTTCTGTGCCAGAAAATGAGACACAGATGCCACACACAGGACTGCCACTGATGCAGATTTGCCAATTTTAATCTGCACCCTTTTTTTTTTTTTCTTCAGGGAGACTAGTGAATAAATCTGGGCCACTATATTAGAGTATATTTTCTGTGGCAGAAAGTGGCTTGAGGAGATATAACGAAAAAAAAAAAAAAGGGACTGTCCTACAATTACTATCTCCCTGCAGTAATCTCAGCAAAGTATGGCAGGCAGCAATAACAAGGAGTGGACTGCTGCACAAAAAAGTCAAAAGTGTGGACAAACAAACAAGATAGCTGTGCAGAAAGGAAGGAGCAACAGGATTTGTGCTTTCAAAAAAGCAGTTGGTTTGCACAGCGGCGTACAAACAGCAATGCAGCTATCAGGGAGCCTTCTAGGGCAGCCCAATGAGCTACAGTGCTGAGGGAAAAAAAATGTAGCCTCCACTGTCCCTGCAAACAAAAGGTGGTGTTGGACAGTGGAAATCGCTACAGCACAAGCGGTTTGGGGGTTAATGTACCCTGCCTAATGCTATCCCTGCTTCTGAGAAGCGGCAGCAACCTCTCCCTATGCTCAGATCAGCAGCAGTAAGATGAGGGTCGGCGGGAACACCCCTTTATAGCCCCTGTGACGCCGCAGAAAGCAAGTAAATCACTGTAATGCCCTTCTCTAAGATGGTGGGGACTGAGACCTATGTCATCACCCTGCCCACACTCTGCGTCCACCTTCATTTGCTGAGAAATGGCGCTTTTCACGTCATTGAAACGCGACTTTGGCGCGAAAGTCGCGTACCACATGGCCGACCCCACACAGGGATCGGGTCGGGTTTCATAAAACCCGACTTTGCCAAAAGTCGGCGACTTATGAAAATGACCGATCCATTTCGCTCAACCCTACTCTACACTACTCATCTCTAGTAGTTACCTGTGAGCCAGTGTCTGCAAGATATTCCATATGAATATTATTTTGACATAGTTATGTGCAGGCAGGATGAGAAGAAGCGGGGCACCCACATTGATACTCTATCTGAACCTTTCCTTCTTCCTTCCAACGTCTAGTACTCAGTCTCGGTTGAGTGGAATATTTAGCTTATAGCACTAGGCCTTAGTGTGCCTACAGCTATGGCCATGCTGACAAAAAAGACTTGAGACTGTAACGTAGGTTCACAATCCAACAGAACAACAGCCCTAATCATACTGCTGGAGCTATAATGGAGGGTTTAGATCAAAGCATATTCATATGTTTGACTGGCCCAGTTAGAGTCCAGACCTAAATTACATTGGGTAATCTGTGAAAGACGTGAAACTTTATGTTCACAGATATCTCCGTCCAACCTCCCTGGGCTAGATTTATTTTGCAAAGAAGAATGGACAAAAATGTCACCTCTAGTTGTGCAAAGCTGGTAGAGACAGACCCCCAAAAGACTGCAGCAGTGATTGTAGCAAAAGTTGGTCTTACAAAGTATTGAATCAGGGGGCTGACAACCTTGCTACTTTAGTGTTGGTATCACATAATATCACCAAAAATGTATTTAGATTTGGGGATTTAACTTGCAAAAAAGTGGAAAAGTTCATGGAGTATGGATACTTTTACCAGGCACTGCACATCACATTATCCTGGTTATGGGGGACTTTAACTACCCGGATATTAACTGGGAAACAGAAACCTGTGAAACCCATAAAGGCTACAGGTTTCTGCTAATAACCAAGAAAAATTATCTTTCACAATTGGTGCAGAATCCAACCAGAGGAGCAGCACTTTTAGACCTAATACTATCTAATAGACCTGACAGAATAACAAATCTGCAGGTGGTTGGGCATTTAGGAAATAGCGACCACAATATTGTGCAATTTCACCTGTCTTTCACTAGGGGGACTTGTCAGGGAGTCACAAAAACACTGAACTTTAGGAAGGCAAAGTTTGACCAGCTTAGAGATGCCCTTAATCTGGTAGACTGGGACAATATCCTCAGAAATGAGAATACAGATAATAAATGGGAAATGTTTAAGAACATCCTAAATAGGCAGTGTAAGCGGTTTATACCTTGTGGGAATAAAAGGACTAGAAATAGGAAAAACCCAATGTGGCTAAACAAAGAAGTAAGACAGGCAATTAACAGTAAAAAGAAAGCATTTGCACTACTAAAGCAGGATGGCACCATTGAAGCTCTAAAAAACTATAGGGAGAAAAATACTTTATCTAAAAAACTAATTAAAGCTGCCAAAAAGGAAACAGAGAAGCACATTGCTAAGGAGAGTAAAACTAATCCCAAACTGTTCTTCAACTATATCAATAGTAAAAGAATAAAAACTGAAAATGTAGGCCCCTTAAAAAATAGTGAGGAAAGAATGGTTGTAGATGACGAGGAAAAAGCTAACATATTAAACACCATCTTCTCCACGGTATTCACGGTGGAAAATGAAATGCTAGGTGAAATCCCAAGAAACAATGAAACCCCTATATTAAGGGTCACCAATCTAACCCAAGAAGAGGTGCGAAACCGGCTAAATAAGATTAAAATAGATAAATCTCCGGGTCCGGATGGCATACACCCACGAGTACTAAGAGAACTAAGTAATGTAATAGATAAACCATTATTTCTTATTTTTAGTGACTCTATAGCGACAGGGTCTGTTCCGCAGGACTGGCGCATAGCAAATGTGGTGCCAATATTCAAAAAGGGCTCTAAAAGTGAACCTGGAAATTATAGGCCAGTAAGTCTAACCTCTATTGTTGGTAAAATATTTGAAGGGTTTCTGAGGGATGTTATTCTGGATTATCTCAATGAGAATAACTGTTTAACTCCATATCAGCATGGGTTTATGAGAAATCGCTCCTGTCAAACCAATCTAATCAGTTTTTATGAAGAGGTAAGCTATAGACTGGACCACGGTGAGTCATTGGACGTGGTATATCTCGATTTTTCCAAAGCGTTTGATACCGTGCCACACAAGAGGTTGGTACACAAAATGAGAATGCTTGGTCTGGGGGAAAATGTGTGTAAATGGGTTAGTAACTGGCTTAGTGATAGAAAGCAGAGGGTGGCTATAAATGGTATAGTCTCTATCTGGGTCGCTGTGACCAGTGGGGTACCGCAGGGGTCAGTATTGGGACCTGTTCTCTTCAACATATTCATTAATGATCTGGTAGAAGGTTTACACAGTAAAATATCGATATTTGCAGATGATACAAAACTATGTAAAGCAGTTAATACAAGAGAAGATAGTATTCTGCTACAGATGGATCTGGATAAGTTGGAAACTTGGGCTGAAAGGTGGCAGATGAGGTTTAACAATGATAAATGTAAGGTTATACACATGGGAAGAGGGAATCAATATCACCATTACACACTGAACGGGAAACCACTGGGTAAATCTGACAGGGAGAAGGACTTGGGGATCCTAGTTAATGATAAACTTACCTGGAGCAGCCAGTGCCAGGCAGCAGCTGCCAAGGCAAACAGGATCATGGGGTGCATTAAAAGAGGTCTGGATACACATGATGAGAGCATTATACTGCCTCTGTACAAATCCCTAGTTAGACCGCACATGGAGTACTGTGTCCAGTTTTGGGCACCGGTGCTCAGGAAGGATATAATGGAACTAGAGAGAGTACAAAGGAGGGCAACAAAATTAATAAAGGGGATGGGAGAACTACAATACCCAGATAGATTAGCGAAATTAGGATTATTTAGTCTAGAAAAAAGACGACTGAGGGGCGATCTAATAACCATGTATAAGTATATAAGGGGACAATACAAATATCTCGCTGAGGATCTGTTTATACCAAGGAAGGTGACGGGCACAAGGGGGCATTCTTTGCGTCTGGAGGAGAGAAGGTTTTTCCACCAACATAGAAGAGGATTCTTTACTGTTAGGGCAGTGAGAATCTGGAATTGCTTGCCTGAGGAGGTGGTGATGGCGAACTCAGTCGAGGGGTTCAAGAGAGGCCTGGATGTCTTCCTGGAGCAGAACAATATTGTATCATACAATTATTAGGTTCTGTAGAAGGACGTAGATCTGGGTATTTATTATGATGGAATATAGGCTGAACTGGATGGACAAATGTCTTTTTTCGGCCTTACTAACTATGTTACTATGTTACTATGTTACTATCACATAGGATACATTTTTTAGAAATAAGAAATCTCTTAACACACATACTGTATATACTCGAGTATAAGCTGAGATTTTCAGCTTATTTTTTGGGGATGAAAGTGCCCCTCTCAGCTTATACTAGAGTCGTTGTCCCAGGGGGTCCGCGAGGGAGGGGGATCGGCAGCTGTCAAATTATACTTACCTGCTCCCTGTGCGTCTCTGCAAGTTCCTGCCTGCAACTCTAAATCTGTTCAGCGGTCACGTAGTACCGCTCATTAAAGTAATTAATATGGATGCATATTCATTACTTTAATGAGCGATGCGATGTGACTGCTGAACATCGGAACAAGCTGTCAGCACCGGAGACCATCAGTTACTGACAAGCAGGGACCACGCCTGGAGCAGGTGATTATAACTAGGGTGAGTATTCATCTGTCCTCGTTCTACCGCCGGGCACCGTTCTGTCTTTCACGTCTTCTGGCTGTGACTGTTCAGGTCAGATGGCGCGATGAAGTTTTTAGTGTGCACGCCGCCCATTGCCTGAATAGTCACAGTCAGAGGATGCAGATCGGAGCGGCGCGCAGCGATGGAAAAAGGGCAGGTGAATGTTGCAAGTGTCAGGGGCCTGAGTGACTAGAGGTGAGTATGTCATTTTTTGTCTAATCACAGCAACAGCATATGGGGCATAATCTATGGAGCATTTTATGGGGCATAATCTATGGAGCATCTTATGGGGCCATTATTATATGGTGCTCCTGATTCAATATGGATATTCAAAAACACTTCACCTACTAATGTCTCAATTAATGTTATTTTTATTGGTATCTATTTTTATTTTTGAAAGTTACCAGTAGCTGCTGCATTTCCCACAATAGGCTTATACTCGAGTCATTAGGTTGTCCCAGTTTTTTGTGGCAAAATTAGGGGGGTCGGCTTATACTCGGGTCGGCCTATATTCGAGTATATACGGTAAATTACAATGTTGCTTGTTATTGCAAACACTTTGAAACATTAACCTCTAGTGAATATGAGACATCTCCTTCAAATATTCTTCCAGATTTTCCTATAAAACATATTTTAAAATGGAAATAAAGGCAAGTGATAAAAAAAGAATGATCTATTCTTTCAGATTAGTTTTCTTTTCCTCTGCATCTAAATCCATGTCAGGTAATGTTTATAAGCTGCTGCTCGCTGTCATCTCCCTCCTGTGCTGGGGATCTGTGGAGAACAAGCGCAGTGAGAAACCTTCATATTTACAATGTGTGATTTACCCGTTTTATTTCTCCATGTAATATTCTATGTCAGTGCCGCAGCTCAGTTCACTACAGGACCACATACACCTCTGCTGAGATATGAATGCTATCAGGAGGGAGATATCATCATCGGAGGAATGACTGCTGCTCATGGATCAGTTGCCCCACTGGAATGTGCTCAAAAGTATTTTTGTTCGCTGTAAGTCTGTATATTATCACACTAACATGTAATTGTAATTATTCCTGACTACACATATTCCAGATGACATTATTTGTGCATAGTTTTAGTGAGAATTTGAGAAAAAAACTGCAAATATTACCCTTCAGCCTGTCCTTCCTATAACATGTATTGCAGTGTATGATTAGACGTTTTATACCCAGCTGAGAAGTGAATACTAGTCTAGACAATGTTATGTGGTCTGAACGGCCTGAACTACAGATGGAGACATGGTAAAGTGTGGCAGATTTCGAGCTTTATTTGTAGAGAGAGTTTTAATGCCAGTCCTGTCCGAACGGTCAACTTGGTTGTGATCGAATCAAAAACTGTGGCAGAAATTACTACTGAAATTTACTCTGGTTTTTAACTGTAAAATATGTCTTATGGTGGCATATGGAAGCTAAGAGTTGTGCCAAATTCATGACAAGGGTCTTCTGGAATTAATAATATTTTTATTTATGGGTCTAAGGACTAATAGGCAGGTAGTTGCTAACTATCTGCCGGTTCTTCCCGGGACCAATTTCTCCTGGCTCAGAGCGATCACCATTCCGGCCAGCGATTCTGTGGCGTCCGCTGTCGTACCATTGATGGAGCAGCATCTTCTCTTCCGCTCTGAGCTCTGTTGACGGGATGTCTCTTCTAATGCCATGCTGATTGACAGCAGGCTCCGCACTACCTATCCTAGGAGAGCCAGTTTCAGCATGACATTTACATTAATCTCCCATCATTAGAGTAAAGAGGAAGAGTTTCTTGACCAGAAATGAACACCAGTGTGTGTGTGGTCCCGGTTGCTCCAACACACAGTTTGCTCGATCTTCGTTAGGAAGAGTGACTGGAACCACACACACACTGGTGTTCATTTCATGGAACTGTAACTTTCTACTTTTTACTTTGCTGCTTTTCCGCTTTGCTTCACAAAAAAAGGGGAAAAGTATATCCCAGGTTATTTGAGCTATATAGTTTGGCATATGCAATTTTTGAACATATGAATGTTTTCACCATCTATATTCTGTAGATCCAAGTCACATACCATAGAAGAGAAGCAGGACAAAGGCACAGCTTTATGACCTCGGGTTGATGAAGCTGCACACATCAGGGATTATGGTTGCCACTTCCAAAGAAAAAGAATCCGTATGTCCATAGAAAAAAAGCTGATTGGCACATACCGTCCCGTGCAACAAAATCCTTTATTGTGGCATCCTGCCTGCTGCTGGTATGTTGATGCCACAATAAAGGATTTTGTTGCACGGGACGGTATATGCCAATCCGCTTTCTTTTCTATGGACATATATTCTGTAGGTGTTTAGTGACTCTGCTTGTTGCCAAAAGCCTCTGTTCCACTGTATGTAAATTATCTATTTAATTTTAGTTATATTCAATAAAAAGTATTTTAATGCGCTATATAATATTCCTTTGTTTTCCATTGTGTGTCAGAGTTATGGGTTTTTGATCTTCGTTAATATGCATTGAGCATAGCTAATATCTAATGAAGGGTTTTCACCAGAAATGTTAATGTAATACTGCACATATTGTGGTGTAAGAAATGGACAAGAAATCATTCAAATAAATCCTATTTGAAGCAATTCCATGTAACTTTAGGTGTGCAGATCCTCCACTCTGTCTACTATTTGTACCCAAGTTTTGTCCTTTATATCTTAAGGATGCCCCTAAATATCCCTTCCAACATGTTTTGTACCGGGTTGAGATGAGCAAATATATTTAGAAAATGATTGGCAAATATAAATTTGGCACGTATATAGCACATTCGGAATCGTGATCAGAAACACAAGAAAATTTTCATAAAATTGAGAAAAATCTTTAACATTCGGTAAAGTGTGGTAAAATATTTGCTGTGATACTAAAGTATTTGAGCACTCTGGCTAGTACAGTGGTGGTGTATGGTGAGCGTGGGGCACGACTTTGACGAGGGTAGGGAGAGATTAGAGGAGCAGTGGTGTCTTGTAATTTTTTTTCTAACTGTATGTGTGCACATTTCGATAGACAATCAGGGAAACATTCACAATGTCCAGTCACAACAAGTTGTGTCAATAGCTGATGAAATCACATGTTCCACTCTAAATAAAGTGTGACATCTTGTTTTAGCGCCATTGTGTCACTATAACAGCGCAGAGAGGCTGCTCTTGAAGCTGCTACTGGGTGCTGATAGATTTAAACTAGTTAGCTAGGCGGTTGTTTCTTAGTCAGATAGTTTAGATAGCTAGTGTCCTGTGTTGCTATGAAAACAAACTTCCAGCAGATTTTTTTGTGCCATTAGTGAGGTCCACAGACAAAGCAGGGCACATTTCATAGAAGTGTGTTGTGCACTGCTTCTATTGTGCTCCATGCATGAGTAGACCTTTCAAAATCTTATTTTTTCAGTTACTAAGCATGTTACAGCATTATTTATCTAATTGTATTCAGCATGCCATATCTTGCCTTGTCATTTAGTGGTGGTGAAATTCATCTTTCGGCACAACTGTTGCAGAGTAAAACAAAATTTATTGTTGCTAACCGTGATACAGCGCATCACATACCACCTTGTCATTTAGTGGCGGTGAAATTGTTCTGTGTGCAGAGCTGTTGCACAGTAAAAAAATATAAAAATATATTTTTTATAGTTGCTGACGTGATTCAGCATGCCATATCACATCTTGTCATTTACTGGTGGTGACATTTTTCTGTGTGCAGAGATGATTCACAATAAATATATATATATATTGTGACAGACGTGATACAGCAGGTTAGATCAGAGCTTGAAATTGGAGCATATCTTCTAGGTTATAAAAAAGTTATCCACACAAAAAAAATACTTCCTTCTGTTACTAACGTGATACAGTAGGGAAGATCTCAGTTTAAATAGGTTTGGAGCATAAAGTCTATGCTATACAGACCTCATCAACACAAAAAGTGTCTTCTCTTACTAACATGATTTAGTAGGGGAAATCTCAGTTTAAATTTGGTTGGAGCAAATATTATTTCTTTTGTTATTAATGTGATACTGTAGAGATTACCTCATTTTTATAATTGTTTGGAGCATATTTTGTTTGTTATACAGGCCTAATCCACACTGCAACAATTATTTCTTCAGTAGAAGAGTTCTTAGCTTGAAATATTTTGGAGCATATCATCTTTGTCATACAGGACTCATCCACACTGAAACAATTTTTTCTTCTGTCACTATTGTGATATGGTAGGGCAGATCTAATTTGTATAATTGTTCATCTGTTACTAACGTAATACAGTGGGTGATGATCTCATTTTTATAATTGTTTTAAGCATTTCTTCTTTGTTATAAAGGCCTCATCCACACTGAAGCATTTTTTTCTTCTGTTATTAAAGTGAAACAGTAGGAGAGATCTCAATTTGAAATTGCATGGAGCATACTGTATATTTTTTGTCATATATGCCACATCCACACTTAAACAATTATTTTACCTGTGACTAATGTGATACAGTGGGGAGATCTCAGTTTGAAATTGTTTGTAGCATATCTTTGTTATACAGGTCTCTCCACACTGAAACAATTCTTCCTTCAGTTACTAACGTAATACAATAGGAGGGATCTTATTTTTATGACAGTTTGGAGCATATCTTCTTTGGTATACAGGCTTTATTCACACTGAAACAATTCTTTCTTCTGTGACTAACGGAAAACAGTAGGGGAGATCTGATTGTTATAATTGTTTGGATCATATCTTCTTTGTTTTACAGGCCTCATCCCATTGAAACATTTCTTTATTCTGTGGCTAACGTGATTCAGTAGGGCAAATCTTATTTTTTTAATTGGAGCATACCTTTTTTGTCATAGAGGTCTTATCCACACTGAAACAATTATTTATTTTGTTACTAACATGACACAGTAGGGGAGATTTCATTTTTATAATTGTTAGGAGCATATCTTTTTTGTGATATGAGCCTCATCCACACTGAAACAATTGTATCATCAGTGACTAGCTTGATACAGTAGGGGAGATCTCATTTTTATAATTGATAGGAGCATATTTTCATTCTTATACAGGCCTCATCCACACAGAAATAATTATTTCTTCTGTTACTTTCATGATACAATAGGGGAGATCTAATTTTTATAATTGTTTGTTCCATATATTCTTTATTATACAGGCCTCATCAAATTGCAGCACACTTCTTCACACTTCTTCTGTCACTAACGAGATACAATAGTAGAGATGTCATTTTTATTATTCAAGCATGTCTTCTTTGTTATAGAGGTCTTATCCACGCTGAAAAAAGGGATTTCTTCAGTTACTAATGTGATGCAGTAGGTGAGATCTCATTTTCATAATTGTTTGGAGCATATCTTATTTTTCATACTGCCTCATCCACACTGCAACAATTCTTTCTTCTGTGACGAACGTCATACAGTAGGGCAGATCTCACTTTTATAATTGGAGTATACCCTCTTTGTCACAGAGGCCTCATCCACACTGAAACAATTATTTCTACTGTTACTAACATGATACACTAGGGGAGATCTCATTTGTAGAACTGTTTGGTGCATAACTTCTTTATTTTACGGGCCTCATCCACACTGAAACAATTGTTTCTTCTTTGACTAGCATGCCACAGTAGGGGAGATCTTAGTTTGAAATTGTTTGGAGCATATCAAATATGATATGCAGACTAGTGATGAGCAAACATGCTCGCCACTACTTTTTACTCGCCCGAGTATCGCTATGCTCGGTGTACTCGGAGAGCAGCGAGCATTTCCGGGATTATTCGGTGGTAACTGGTGTCTCCAACCAGCGTTTTTGGCGGACTTTAAAGACCTAATCACGGTGCAGGGATTGTCTGCCAGGCCATGAAATGTCGCAGCCATCTTTGTTGTGGTTGTGCAGTGATTGGCTTGGCTGTACAGCATCATCCCGAGTATAAAAGACCTGGCGCCGCCCTGCTCGCTGCATTCTGTTTCTGTTTCAGCGAGAGTAAGGAGAGCTGGTGCCGAGATAGGGTCAGAATCGTGGTTTTAGAGTTAGTGTAGGTCTGTAACTCTTACATCCACAACTCCTGAGAAACCAAAAGTAATTTTTAGGGCTAATTCGTGGATCCTGATATTGCAGCGCTAGGTAGGCAGGGCACAGCATATCCACATCAGTGCAAGGCCTGCAGACACTGTATGTGCGTCCATTGCTCCCAATGCATCGCTCCCAAAGCTCCATAACTGTCTGCTGCTGCTGCAGCTTCTTTACTATATACTATTTTTTTTTAAAAATTCACCCCAATAAAACAAAAATATACAGTCTGCTCTGTCAGACTGAGGCATGTTGAAAAATCCTAGATTGTCAGGCATACATAGCATAGTTGTGTGTGCTAGCCTTGTGCCACTTTTTTTGTGTTTTAAATTCACCATTAAAGGCCTCATATACCTGCATGCATTGTAGACCGGTGTACCACTTTTTTTGCTCTCTGATACTCTAATTCTATATGGCAGTATTTTGTATCTTAAAAAAAAGGCCACATATTTTACAGTGTGGTATTTCCGTGACAGCCCTCATATATCTGTGTGCTCCAAGTTTGTGCATTGTAGGCCGATGTACCTCTTTTTTTTGCTGTGTGATACTCTAATTCTATGCAGCAGTATTTTGCATTTTATAAAAAAAACAGGCCACATATGTTAGGGGTCGAGTTCCCGCCTCTGCACAGGGGGAATCTCAGGCCATCTCCGCGGCGGTCTCCCATTCCTCTCCTGCCGCAGTTGTGCCTGCTCAGCGGAGACGTCAGTCCAAGCGTCTTGCTCAGTCCCACTCTGTACAAAGAGTTATTGCTGCCTTTCCTGCTTCTGCCATTGAAGTCAGTGCTGGGCAGCGGCGAGCAGACGCTTCTGTGACTAAGTCCTGCTTTTCTCATTCTGAGCATGCCCTGAGTAAGATCTCTCAGTGGAGATCGAGGGTCACATGGTAGGAAGGTCCTATTGCTGCTAGGACTAACTCCTGCTTTTCACACACTGAGCATGCCCAGGGTAAGATCTCTCAGTGGAGATCTAGGGTCACATGCTCAGTTATGGCAGTCTCTCATTGGTCCTTCTAGGAAGGTCTTTTTCTTGCTGCAGCTACATAAGGCTCGCATGGCCGCACGGCCATGCGCTAGTATCAATGCATGACATGAGTTTTGCGCCACTGTGGTCACGCTTGTGTGTATTCAGGGACCCGGCTGAAATAAGCCACTAGAATACCGGCACCTCCGGTGAGGAGATTGTGTGTTTGGTTACAGGGCCCCGGCTGAAATAAGCCACTAGAATACCGGCTCCACCGGTGAGGAGATTGTATGTTTGCCTCCTGGACTGCGTGACCACAAGCTGCTATCTTCTCAGCAGTTACTGTGTATTCCTGTGGAGTTTAACAGGACACAGTCCTTTCCTTATAGCGACTCTGTGAAGCAACAGAGTTCGCTTCTACCGCCATATCGTGCCGCTGTTTGCCAGCAGCAGGTACTATTCCTGCACGGTGGACCCCGGGCTGTGAACGCACCAAATAACATCTCTATATTTACTCGGTGCATTCCGCCAGCCCTAACAGTATACTAGCGCCAGGGTCTGGCTGGTAAATGGCAGACGATCAGCGTTTAAGCGGTACATCCAGCAGCTGGAGGGTAGGTTGACGGCTCTCGAGCGCACAACCTCAGCTGTGGATGTTACCGCAGTCGCTGTTCAGGCTGCAAGTGTAGCTGCAGCCAGTTTGTCCTCTGCCACCCCTGCTCCGACTTTATCCCTTCTCCCGCTTCCAGACAAGTTTGCTGGTGACAGTAAGCTATGTCGGGGATTCGTGAGTCAGTGCTCCATACATCTTGAGCTTCTGGCTGCACGTTTTCCTACGGAACGGGCGAAAGTGGGATTTATTTTATCCCTTTTGTCGGGCAGGGCGTTGGAGTGGGCAACGCCGCTATGGGAGCGCAATGATCGTGTGGCGCAGAGTGCTCCTCTCTTCCTGGACGCTCTTAAACAGGTCTTTTTGGGACCTCGTGTCACCCACGATACCGCGCTCCAATTGTTGGCAACAACACAGGGTTCGTCCATGGTCAGCCAGTTCGCTGTCCAATTCCGGACTCTGGTCTCTGAGCTGGAATGGCCGGATAAAGTCCTTATTCCGGTTTTCTGGAGAGGACTGGCAGACCATGTGAAGGACGCCTTGGCCACCAGGGAGATTCCCGCCACACTGGAGGAGCTTATTTCTATATCTACCCGCATCGACCTCCGTTTTAACGAGCGGAAGTTGGAGCGGGCCCAGTGTAGGCAGAGGTTTCGGCTGGCTCCCACCTTCGCCAGACCTCTGGAATCTTCCGTTCAGGCGTCCGACTCCCATGAGGCCATGGAGGTTTCTCGAGCGGGACCTAAGTCTCGGACCGATCGAGTACCCGTGGTTTGCAGAAATTGCCAACAAGAAGGACATTATGCCAATAAATGTCCACGGCGGTCGAGTAAACGATCGCGTCTAGTAACCCTTGGAGGAGGTTCACTAGACACAGCGGCATTTTCCTCCAAGCTGTCCTTCAAAGGGACAATCATATTAGGCTCTTACTCTCTAACAGTCGAGCTTTGTGTGGATTCTGGAGCTGAGGGGAATTTCATCTCCTCAGCTTTTGCTCTGCGCCATGCAATACCTCTGGTGTTGCTCGCCAAACCGGTGACTGTTAGAGTAGTGAATGGGTCAACACTTCCATCTCAGATAACACACCAGACTGTCCCTTTCACGTTAGCTATGTCCCCATCCCACCAGGAGATAATTTCCCTTCCTGTCCTTCCCGAGGGAATGGATGAGATTCTGCTGGGAATACCCTGGCTCCGTTTCCACTCCCCACATATTGAGTGGTCCTCTGGGAGGATATTGGGTTGGAGTGATTCATGTAAGGGCAGATGTTTGAGAGAGTGCGTTCAGGTTTCTACCACCGAGATACCTGCAGATCTTTCTTCCCTTCCCAAATGCTATTGGTCCTATGCAGACGTCTTCTACAAAAAGGCTGCGGAGACCCTTCCACCTCACCGCCCCTATGACTGTCCAATTGATCTCTTGCCTGGAGCAGAACCTCCTCGGGGACGGGTCTATCCCCTCTCCCTCCCGGAGACAGAGGCTATGTCCCAATACATCCAGGAAAATTTGGCAAGAGGGTTCATTAGGAAGTCAGTGTCACCTGCAGGGGCAGGGTTCTTCTTTGTGCAGAAGAAGAATGGAGAATTACGTACTTGCATAGATTACAGGGGTCTTAACGCCATCACCGTTAAGAATAAGTACCCATTGCCCCTGATTTCTGAGCTCTTTGATAGGCTACGGGGAGCAAGGGTATTTACCAAATTAGATTTGCGGGGTGCTTATAACCTGACTCGCATCCGTGAGGGGGATGAATGGAAGACGGCGTTTAATACCAGGGTGTTGGGAATTCTGTGGCAGAGCTCCCTCCTGTGGTCACAAGTGGTACTTCGGCTGATTCTCTCTGGGAGCTTCCGTTTGTGGAGGAAACTGGTACTGCTGCTTCTGAGTTTCCTCCCTCAGGTGATCTGGTGAGGTCGTTAGGTGCTTCTCTACTTAACCCCACCTAATGCTTTGATTCATGCTTCCTGTCAATGTTCCAGTGTTGGACTTGTGTTTCTCTGGATCATTCCTGTGGCCTGCTGCTCTGCATAGCTAAGTGCTTCTTTGCTATTTGTTGCTATTTTTTCTGTCCAGCTTGTCTATTTGTTTTGCTGGAAGCTCTCGGACGCAAAGGGTGTACCTCCGTGCCGTTAGTTCGGTACGGAGGGTCTTTTTGCCCCTTTGCGTGGTTTTCTTTAGGGTTTTGTGTAGACCGCAAAGTTATCTTTCCTATCCTCGTTCTGTCTAGAATATCGGGCCTCACTTTGCTGAATCTATTTCATCCCTACGTTTGTCTTTTCATCTTACTCACAGTCATTATATGTGGGGGGCTGCCTTTTCCTTTGGGGTATTTCTCTGAGGCAAGGTAGGCTTATTTTTCTATCTTCAGGCTAGTTAGTTTCTCAGGTTGTGCCGAGTTGCATAGGGAGCAATAGGCGCAATCCACAGCTGCCTCTAGTTGTGTTTGGAGAGGATCAGGGATTGCGGTCTGCAGAGTTCCCACGTCTCAGAGCTCGTTCTGTTATTTTGGGTTATTGTCAGATCACTGTGTGTGCTCTGACCTCCATGTCCATTGTTATACTGAATTGCCTTTCATAACAGTACAGGAAGCCAAAAGTACTAATGATTCTCAATAGAGGGAAAAAAGAAGTTCTGAGACCATTTTTTTTTTCTCTGCACTGTGTTTTGCCTTTTTTTTCCCCTAGACATTTGGGTGGTTCAGTACACAGGTGTAGCGATGGACATTAGAAGTCTGTCTTCATTTGTGGATCAGCTCTCGGCAAGAGTACAAAAGATTCAAGACTAGTGTTGAGCATTCCGATACCGCAAGTATCGGGTATCGGCCGATACTTGCGGTATCGGAATTCCGATACCGAGATCCGATATTTTTGTGATATCGGGTATCGGTATCGAATTAATAGGGATGTGTAAAATAAAGAATTAAAATAAAAAATATTGATATGCTCACCTCTCCGGCGGCCCCTGGACTTCACGCTGCTAACCGGGAGGCTTCTTTGTTTAAAAAGCGCGGAATTATGATGTGGGCAACCGAGAGTTGCTGGCCATGAAGTGGGCATTCGAGGAGTGGCGTCATTGGCTTGAAGGAGCTAAGCATCGCGTGGTGGTATTGACTGATCATAAGAACCTGACTTATCTCGAGTCTGCTAAGCGTTTGAATCCTAGACAGGCTCGTTGGTCGCTGTTTTTCGCCCGTTTTGACTTTGTGATTTCGTTCCTTCCGGGCTCTAAAAATGTGAAGGCGGATGCTCTGTCTAGGAGTTTTGTGCCCGACTCTCCGGGTTTATCTGAGCCGGCGGGTATCCTCAAGGAAGGAGTAATTGTGTCTGCCATCTCCCCTGATTTGCGGCGGGTGCTGCAAAAATTTCAGGCTAATAAACCTGATCGTTGTCCAGCTGAGAAACTGTTTGTCCCGGATAGGTGGACAAATAAAGTGATCTCTGAGGTTCATTGTTCGGTGTTGGCTGGTCATCCTGGAATCTTTGGTACCAGAGAGTTAGTGGCTAGATCCTTTTGGTGGCCATCTCTGTTGCGGGATGTGCGTTCTTTTGTGCAGTCCTGTGGGATTTGTGCTCGGGCTAAGCCCTGCTGTTCTCGTGCCAGTGGGTTGCTTTTGCCCTTGCCGGTCCCGAAGAGACCTTGGACACATATCTCTATGGATTTTATTTCAGATCTTTCCGTCTCTCAAAGGATGTCAGTCATTTGGGTGGTCTGTGATCGCTTTTCTAAGATGGTCCATCTGGTACCCTTGTCCAAGTTGCCTTCCTCCTCTGATTTGGTGCCATTGTTCTTCCAGCATGTGGTTCGTTTGCATGGCATTCCAGAGAATATCGTTTCTGACAGAGGTTCCCAGTTTGTTTCGAGGTTTTGGCGAGCCTTTTGTGGTAGGATGGGCATTGACTTGTCTTTTTCCTCGGCTTTTCATCCTCAGACTAATGGCCAGACCGAACGAACCAATCAGACCTTGGAAACCTATCTGAGATGCTTTGTTTCTGCCGATCAGGATGACTGGGTGTCCTTTTTGCCTTTGGCTGAGTTCGCCCTTAATAATCGGGCCAGCTCGGCTACCTTGGTTTCGCCATTTTTCTGCAATTCTGGGTTCCATCCTCGTTTCTCTTCAGGACAGGTTGAGTCTTCGGACTGTCCTGGTGTGGATACTGTGGTGGACAGGTTGCAGCAGATTTGGACTCATGCAGTGGACAATTTGACCTTGTCCCAGGAGAAGGCTCAACGTTTTGCTAATCGCAGACGCCGTGTGGGTCCCCGACTACGTGTTGGGGATCTGGTTTGGTTATCTTCTCATCATATTCCTATGAAGGTTTCCTCTCCGAAGTTTAAACCTCGTTTCATTGGTCCTTATAGGATTTCTGAGGTTATTAATCCTGTGTCTTTTCGTCTGACCCTCCCAGATTCTTTTTTCATACATAACGTCTTCCATAGGTCATTGTTGCGGAGATACGTGGCACCTATGGCTCCATCTGTTGACCCTCCTGCCCCGGTTTTGGTGGAGGGGGAATTGGAGTATATTGAGAGAAGATTTTGGATTCTCGTGTTTCAAGACGGAAACTCCAGTATCTGGTTAAATGGAAGGGTTATGCTCAGGAGGATAATTCCTGGGTTTTTGCCTCTGATGTCCATGCTCCCGATCTTGTTCGTGCCTTTCATGTGGCTCATCCTGGTCGGCCTGGGGGCTCTGGTGAGGGTTCGGTGACCCCTCCTCAAGGGGGGGGTACTGTTGTGAATTCTGTGGCAGAGCTCCCTCCTGTGGTCACAAGTGGTACTTCGGCTGATTCTCTCTGGGAGCTTCCGTTTGTGGAGGAAACTGGTACTGCTGCTTCTGAGTTTCCTCCCTCAGGTGATCTGGTGAGGTCGTTAGGTGCTTCTCTACTTAACCCCACCTAATGCTTTGATTCATGCTTCCTGTCAATGTTCCAGTGTTGGACTTGTGTTTCTCTGGATCATTCCTGTGGCCTGCTGCTCTGCATAGCTAAGTGCTTCTTTGCTATTTGTTGCTATTTTTTCTGTCCAGCTTGTCTATTTGTTTTGCTGGAAGCTCTGGGACGCAAAGGGTGTACCTCCGTGCCGTTAGTTCGGTACGGAGGGTCTTTTTGCCCCTTTGCGTGGTTTTCTTTAGGGTTTTGTGTAGACCGCAAAGTTATCTTTCCTATCCTCGTTCTGTCTAGAATATCGGGCCTCACTTTGCTGAATCTATTTCATCCCTACGTTTGTCTTTTCATCTTACTCACAGTCATTATATGTGGGGGGCTGCCTTTTCCTTTGGGGTATTTCTCTGAGGCAAGGTAGGCTTATTTTTCTATCTTCAGGCTAGTTAGTTTCTCAGGCTGTGCCGAGTTGCAGAGGGAGCATTAGGCGCAATCCACAGCTGCCTCTAGTTGTGTTTGGAGAGGATCAGGGATTGCGGTCTGCAGAGTTCCCACGTCTCAGAGCTCGTTCTGTTATTTTGGGTTATTGTCAGATCACTGTGTGTGCTCTGACCTCCATGTCCATTGTTATACTGAATTGCCTTACATAACACCAGGGATGGGCACTATGAGTATCTGGTGATGCCCTTCGGGCTCTGTAATGCCCCAGCTGTCTTCCAAGACTTTGTCAATGACATCTTCCGGGATATGCTCTCCACCTTGGTCGTAGTCTATCTGGATGATATTCTCATCTTCTCTCCAGATATTGACTCCCACCAGAGAGATGTTGGCAGAGTCTTCGACCTCTTACGGTCAAATTCCCTCTATGCAAAGTTGGAGAAGTGTATGTTTGAGCAGGAGTCTTTACCTTTCCTGGGCTATATCATTTCCGCCCAGGGATTGGCTATGGATCCTGCCAAACTACAGGCTGTGATGGACTGGCAAGAACCCCATTCTCTTAAAGCGGTGCAGCGCTTTATGGGGTTCATTAATTATTACCGCCAGTTCATTCCACACTTCTCAACTTTGGTAGCTCCCTTGGTAGCCCTCACCAAGAAGGGAGCAAATCCCAAATTGTGGTCTGAAGAGGTCTCCAAGGCCTTCTCTTCTATTAAGTCTCATTTTGCTAGCGCTCCCATCCTACATTGTCCCGATGTGGATAAGCCGTTTATAATGGAGGTGGATGCCTCATCCGTTGGTGCAGGAGCAGTCCTCTTCCAAAAGGATGCTCAAGGTCGGAAGCATCCTTGCTTCTTCTTCTCTAAGACCTTCACACCAGCGGAGAGGAATTATTCCATCGGGGACAGGGAGTTGCTAGCGATGAAGTTGGCTTTCTCGGAGTGGAGACATCTCTTGGAGGGGGCTCGCTTTCCCTTTCAAGTATTCACGGACCACAAAAATTTGTTATATTTGCAAACAGCCCAGCGGCTAAATTCTCGCCAGGCCAGATGGTCCTTGTTCTTCTCCCGGTTCCACTTCACCCTCCATTATCTCGCTGGGGAGAAGAACATTCGTGCTGACGCCCTCTCTCGCTCTGTTGTGTCATCTGAGGAGGAGGAAGGGGAGCCTCGGCTTATTGTCCCTTCTGAGAGCCTGAGAACCGTAGCTCCGGTTTCGCTAGAGTCTGTGCCTCCGGGCAAGACTTTTGTACTCATTAATTTGCGACCGGAGGTTCTCTCTTGGGCTCATTCGTCCAGGGTGGGTGGACACTTTGGGACAAAAAGGACATCTGAGCTGCTGGCGAGGTCGTACTGGTGGCCACATATGGCTCGTGATGTCAGAGATTACATTCAGGCATGTGTCTCCTGTGCCAAAAATAAATCTCCTCGACAACCGCCAGCAGGGTTACTCTATCCCTTGCCGGTGGCAGACAGGCCCTGGGAGATGGTCGGGATGGACTTTGTGGTGGGTTTGCCCAAGTCTCGTGGCTGTACCATCATTTGGGTTGTCACCAATCATTTTTCTAAAATGGTGCATTTGGTCCCGCTTCCACGGTTACCTTCTGCACGGGCCTTGGCAGAGTTGTTCATAAAACACATCTTCCGCCTACACGGTATGCCGGACAAAATTGTCAGTGATCGGGGTCCCCAGTTTGCGTCTCGGTTCTGGAGAGAGCTTTGTCGTCTTCTCAGCATTGAGTTAAATCTCTCTTCCGCATATCATCCCGAGACGAACGGGTTGGTAGAGAGGGCCAACCAGACCTTGATCACATATCTGCGACATTTTGTCTCAGCCAGGCAGGATGACTGGGCATCCTTGCTATCATGGGCAGAGTTTGCGTTGAACAACGCCGTGGCCGACTCCACTGGACAAACCCCATTTCTCCTTAACTATGGTCAGCATCCGCGGGTACCTGTGCCTATGCCCGTGTCTTCCGCCGACTCCAGGGTGGCAGACTGGGCTGTGGAAGCACGGGATATTTGGGACCGCACTCAGGATGCCATTCGGGCCTCCAAGGAGAGAATGAGGTCCTCCGCCGATGCACATCGGCGCCCCGCTCCGACCTTTGCTCCTGGCGACTTGGTGTGGCTCTCTGCCCGTAACATCAAGCTGCGAGTGGAGTCCACTAAGTTTGCACCTCGCTACTTGGGTCCTTTTAAGGTCCTCGAACAGGTTAATCCTGTGGTCTATCGTTTAGCCCTTCCGCCACGCCTGGGTATCACCGACACCTTTCATGTGTCCCTCTTGAAACCCGTATACATGTCCTGGTTTTCCGAGTCATCTGCTGGGACATCGGGTTCGTCTACGGACGATTACGAGGTGAATGCTATTTTGGGGTGCAAGGTGGTACGTGGTAAAAAGTTTTATTTGGTAGACTGGAAGGGTTATGGTCCTGAGGACAGGTCCTGGGAGCCTGCTGAGCACATTCAGGCTCCGCAGCTCATTGCTGCCTTCGAGCGTAGCGAGGTCTAAGGAGGGGGGGGCCCTAGGATGGGGGGTAATGTTAGGGGTCGAGTTCCCGCCTCTGCACAGGGGGAATCTCGGGCCATCTCCGCTGCGGTCTCCCATTCCTCTCCTGCCGCAGTTGTGCCTGCTCAGCGGAGACGTCAGTCCAAGTGTCTTGCTCAGTCCCACTCTGTACAAAGAGTTACTGCTGCCTTTCCTGCTTCTGCCATTGAAGTCAGTGCTGGGCAGCGGCGAGCAGACGCTTCTGCGACTAAGCCCTGCTTTTCTCATTCTGAGCATGCCCTGAGTAAGATCTCTCAGTGGAGATCGAGGGTCACATGGTAGGAAGGTCCTATTGCTGCTAGGACTAACTCCTACTTTTCACACACTGAGCATGCCCAGGGTAAGATCTCTCAGTGGAGATCTTGGGTCACATGCTCAGTTATGGCAGTCTCTCATTGGTCCTTCTAGGAAGGTCTTTTTCTTGCTGCAGCTATATAAGGCTCGCATGGCCGCACGGCCATGCGCTAGTATCAATGCATGACATGAGTTTTGCGCCACTGTGGTCACGCTTGTGTGTATTCAGGGACCCGGCTGAAATAAGCCACTAGAATACCGGCACCTCCGGTGAGGAGATTGTGTGTTTGGTTACAGGGCCCCGGCTGAAATAAGCCACTAGAATACCGGCTCCACCGGTGAGGAGATTGTATGTTTGCCTCCTTGACTGCGTGACCACAAGCTGCTATCTGCTCAGCAGTTACTGTGTATTCCTGTGGAGTTTAACAGGACACAGTCCTTTCCTTATAGCGACTCTGTGAAGCAACAGAGTTCGCTTCTACCGCCATATCGTGCCGCTGTTTGCCAGCAGCAGGTTCTATTCCTGCACGGTGGACCCCGGGCTGCGAACGCACCAAATAACATCTCTATATTTACTCGGTGTGTTCCGCCAGCCCTAACAACATATTTGCCAGTGTGGAAAAAAAACAGGCCACATATTTGCCACTCCTCTGTGGGTCATTTGCACTTAAGCTGCTCCATCCTGCATGTCCACATGGATATTCCTTCTCTGAACCCTGCTCATACAGGTACTATACAGATGATCAGGTTTTAAATACATCAGATAGGGATTATATACATTAGATAGGACTGCTCTATAAGGGTATACCTTGATGATTGGTGAAACAGCTTAGTATACTTTTTTTTGCAAAATAACTATCAACTAAATACCCTTTTTTCTTTACATCTTTTGACTAGCATTTGCTTATTACTGTGATTTTTTTACAACAGAGTATTTATGACCTCACTGGGCTCTTTTGTGTCTTCAAGTTTTTTGGTGGTGTGAACAGGTTCCTACAGACTTGTTCAATGTGTAAGTGGCCCATGTGTTTCTGGTCACATATTTGCCAGTGTGGTATTTCCATGACAGCCCTCATATATCTGTGTGCTCCAAGTTTGTGCATTATAGGCCGGTGTACCTCTTTTATTGCTGTCTGATACTCTAATTCTTTACAGCATTATTTAGCATACATTTACTTCACCAAAAAGCCCCCCAAAATTGAATACAGTCTGTTAGATCAGGCTGAGGCCTGCCTGGTGTTTGGGTTAGAAAAATCGTAGATGTGCAGGCATACTGATCAGATATTATTTCGCTACTAATAAATATATTTTTGTTGAGCATTTGAAATAGTGCAGTAGTCCATTTAAAATGGGCAAGGGACGGGGAAGTGAACGTGATGATGATGGTGCATGCAGAGGACGAGGTCGTGGTCAAGGTGAAAGTGGGCAACAACAAAGACCCACATCTTCTCGCTCAACTTTCCTGTACCAGTTTCTAGGGGACCGCAGCACAACACTATTGAAGCCAGACCAGTGTGAAATGGTTGTTGGTTGGATAGCGGATAATGCTTCCAGTCACTTAGCCACCGCCACCAACACCATGTCTTCCACTTGATCAAGTCTGAGTAGCCGTGAGTGTGGCCCGGATATTCCTCACCCTGATCCTCCTTCTTCCCACCATGCCGAGACCCTGAGACAACTGCTCCCACACTTGGACACTCTGAAGAGCTGTTCAGTATTCCATTTCAAGATTCCGGACCCTCTGCCAGTCAACCTCAAGTGGGGACAGAAGATATCGCATGTAGAGCTGCCCACAGCTTTGACCAGCCTTGGTCACACGAAGGCGATGGTAGGAAGGTGTCACAAGAGGTGGACGATGATGAGACACAATTGCCAGAAAGTCAGGAGGAGGACGAGGGTGCGGATGTGGAAGACGAGCTGTTGGAAGTCATAGTGACTGATCCAAACTGGCAGGAGGACATGCATAGCGAGGACAGCAGCACACAGGGGGAAGGAGGCATATCCCCCCAAAAGGCAGGAAGAAGCAGTGTGGTGGCCACAGACAAAAGGTGTGCATCCGTTCCCCGTAGCACCAACATGAGTGAAGTTGTCATTCCACCTGTGAGATCTTCCCAAGTCTGGCTATTTTTTAACCCCTTTCTGAACTCGGACGGGATAATACGTCCGAAGTCAGATCCCCTGCTTTGATGTGGGCTCCGGCGGTGAGCCCACATCAAAGCCGTGACATGTCAGCTGTTTTGAACAGCTGAAATGTGCGCACAATAGCAGCGAGTGGAATCGCGATCCACCTGCCACTATTAACTAGTTAAATGCCGCTGTCAAACGCTGACAGCGGCATTTAACTACCGCTTCCGACCACGTGGCCGGAAATGCGCTCATCGCGATCCCGTCACATGATCGGGGCTCAGCAATGAGTCAGGATAATAACCATAGAGGTCCTTGAGACCTCTATAGTTACTGATGCTGGTGTGCAGTGAGCGCCACCCTGTGGCTCATAGCAAGCCTGCAATTCAGCTACATAGCAGCGATCTGATGATCGCTGCTATGTCGCTGAGGCGATCGAGTTACGCCAGCTTCTAGCCTCCCATGGAGGCCATTGAAGCATGGCAAAAGTAAAAAAAAAATTTAAAAAATATGAAATAAATAAAAAAAATGAAAGTTTAAATCACCCCCTTTTCGCCCCATTCAAAATAAAACAATAAAAAAATCAAACCTACACATATTTGGTATCGCCGCATTCAGAATCGCCCGATTTATCAATAAAAAAAGGATTAACCTGATCGCTAAATGGCGTAGCGAGAAAAAAATTTGAAACACCAAAATTAAGTTTTTTTGGTCGCTGCGACATTGCATTAAAATGCAATAACAGGGGATCGAAAGATCATATCTGCACCAAGATGGCGTTACTAAAAACGTCAGCTCAGCACACATAAAATAATCCCTCACCCAACCCCAGATCACAAAAAATGTATCTGAAAATGGCCCCTTTTTCTTTTCTTTTTGCAAAGTTTGGAATTTTTTTTCACCGCTTAGATAAAAAATAACCTAGACATGTTTGGTGTCTATGTTCTCATAATGACCTGGAGAATCATAGTGACAGGTCAGTTTTAGCATTTAGTGAACCTAGTTAAAAAGGCCAAACAAAAAATACACATGGGATTGCACTTTTTTTGTAATTTCACCACACTTGGAATATTTTTTCCCATTTTGTAGTACACGTCATGGTAAAACCAATGGCATCGCTCAAAAGTACAACTCGTCCCGCAAAAAATAAGCCCTCATATGGCCATAATGACAAAAAATAAAAAAAGTTATGGATCTGGGAAGAGGGGAATGAAAAACGAACACACAAAAAACAAAAATCCCAAGGTCATGAAGGGTTTAAAGACTCTGCCGATAACGTCAAACAGCCCATTTGCAGAACCTGCCATGCGCGCATCAGCAGGGGTAGCAAAACAGCCAGCCTGACCACCACCAGCATGGTCAGTCACATGGCAGCAAAGCACCCGACTTTGTGGGCCGAACCCAAGGCTCCAGGAGCACTGCCTGCAGGTCACACTCCTGCTTCTTCCACTGTTTTGCATAGAAGCCAATCCCAGTACACCGTGCATGTGAGGATGCGTCTAGCCCTGCACCTGTTGTGGCCCACAGTCAAGCAGCACCATCAACGAGCCCATCCACGTCCTTGTCCCAGCACAGCCTTCAACTGTCTATAACCCAGTCATTGGAACACAAACAGAAATACCCCACCAACGCCCCTCAGGCCACAGTCCTAAATTCTAATTCTAATTATTTCTCTTCTGCTTGCGCTAGAAATACTGCCTTTTAGGCTCGTTAAGATGGAAGCTTTCCGCAAACTAATGGCAGCGGCCATCCCAAGGTACACGGTCCTCAGTTGCCACTATTTCTCCTGGTGTACCGTACTGGCATTACACCAGCATATGCTCCAGAGCATTACCCGTGCCCTCAACAGTGCTGTTACAGGGAAAGTCCAGCTAACCACGGACACGTGGACAAGTGCTTGTGGGCAGGGATGGTACATCTCACTGACGGCACACTGGGCTAACATAGTGAATGCAGGGACCCAGTCGGATGTTGGGATGGAACACATCCTCCCCACGCCAAAGATTGCTGGCCCTACGTCAATCAGGGTTTCCCCCACAGTCTATAGCTCCTGCACCACCTCCTCCTCCTCTTCATCCTCCATCTCTGAAATCAACACATCAGTCAGAGGCTGGAAGCACTGCAGCACTGCCTCAGCCAAGAGGCAACAGGCTGTGCTGAAGCTAATCTGCATAGGTGACAAACCGCACAATGCAGAAAAGTTGTGGACAGCTCTGAAAGAGCGGTCAAATGTTTGGATGACACTGCTGAACCTACAGTCTAGCATGCTCATGTGTGACAATGGCCGAAACGTTGTGGCAAGGTGAGCTCACACACGTACCTTGCTTTGTCCATGTGCTTAATCTCAGGGTTCAATGTTTTCTGAAAAGCTACCCGGAGCTGCCGAATCTGCTTGTGAAAATATGTCATTTGTCTGCCCATTTTAGAAAGTCAGCTACAGCTTCAGCCACCCTTGCCGTGCTTCAGCAGCGTTTGCAGCTTCCAGCTCAACGACTGGTGTGTGATGTCCCCACGCGCTGGAACTCTACGCTGCATATGTTGGAAAGGATTTGTGAGCAGAAGAGGGCTGTTGTTGACTACCAACATCAACAAGGGCATCGATATTCAGTTCAGACTCTACACATAAGACCTCAGGAGTGGACATGGATGTCAGACATATATACCATCCTCCAAAACTTTGAGGACTGCACCAAGATGGTGAGCGGTGATGATGCCATAATTAGCATCACCATCCTGCTTCTCAGCTTTCTGAAAAGCTCTCTACTCTCAATTAAAGAGGATGCATTGCAGGCAGAGCACGAGGACATGGAGCAAGGAAACATACTGGGGGATTACACTCAGCCCAGACTCATGTCTTCTCAACATGGATTGGTAGGCAATGAGGATGAGGAGGAAGAACAGGAGCTACTTTCGTGTGCTATAGAGGGTACTAAAAACACATCTGTATTAGCGTGTGTTCAGCGGAGATGACCTGAGAGCATGGAGGAGGAGGATGAGGAGGAGGAGTCCTGCTTCGTCAGTCGTCCTGTTGGTGAGGACACGAAAGTCTTGCTTGTTAGCAGTCTAGCACACATGGCTGACTTTATGTTGCGCTGCATTTCACGTGACCCTCGCATTATCAAAATTTTGGGTGACACTGATTACTAGTTGGTGACACTTCTAGACCCACGCTACAAGGAAAACTTTTAATCTCTTGTGCCTGAGGCAGAGAGGTGTACAAGAATGTTGCAGTACCAGAGGGCCCTCGTAGTGGAATTACTTAGAAATTTCCCATGTGAGAACGCTGGCAGCAGATGTCAGAGTTTGTATTACAGCCAAGGAGTCCAAGTGAGAGAGACAGAAGTGTAATCCAGCTCAGGCAGGGGAACAATGGCCAAGTTCTGGGACAGTTGTCTCAAACCCTCCCATTGTGGCAGCCCAGAGGCAAGGGGTGCTGTCAAAAGAAGTGCAATGTTTATGAAGATGGTGAGGGAGTACCTTGCAGATCATACAAACGTCCTCCGTGATTCCTCTGTGCCTTTTAATTATTGGGTATCCAAGTTGGACATGTGGCATGAACTGGCTCTCTATGCCTTGTAGGTACTGGTCTGCCCTGCTGCTAGCATTCTGTCAGAGAGGGTTTTTAGTGCCGCTTGAGGAATTATAACAGATAAGAGCATCCGCATGTCAACTGAAAATGCTGACAAGCTGACTCTTATCAAAATGAACATGGGCTGGATTGGGAAAGACTTCTGTACATCACCAAGTGAAAAAAACGAAACATAGCCTCAAATCCATTCTCTCTTTTGGGGAGGTATATTCTCATGCACTCTTCACAACCACACATGGGTATACGCTTCCTCCCTTGAGGAAGGTTTATCCGAAACGCACGTCGGGAGGGCTGGGGACGCTGGGGATCACCATCCAGCATCTATCATCATACGGTATGCTATCAGTCTAATGCGTTGAATGTCCTGCTGATTTCTTTCTACCCCCACTGTTGAGCTATATTATACACAGGAGTGCTAGTCGTTCCGGATCAAGCACTGCAGTATGTCTCATTCTAACTGCTGGACTGTGGGTGCCGTTCGTTGCCCTACCATGTAATCACGGCTTTATGACCGATTTTAACCTTTAAGGCTGGTTTCACACTTGCGTTTTAAAACGCATGCGTTTGAAAAAAAAAACGCATGGTGAAAAAACTCATGTAAACGCATGCAAATGCTGCGTTTTTTTGACGCATGCGTTTTTGCATGTGGTGTAAAAAACGCGGCGTTTTAACGTGTTTACATGTGTTTTTGCATGCGTTTGCGTTTTTTAAACGCATGCTGAGAAATGTGTGACAGCTGCCAATCATCTAATAAAGTAAAAAAAAAACACTATAAACATAAATAGCTAGGGTTAAGGTTAGGGGTAGGGGTAGGGATCCTAATCCTAACCCTACCCCTAACCCTAACCCTAAAAGGATCCTAACCCTAACCCTAAAGGGATCCTAACCCTACCCCTAACCCTAACCCTAGGGATCCTAACCCTAACCCTACCCCTAACCCTACCCCTAACCCTAACCCTAGGGATCCTACCCCTAACCCTACCCCTAACCCTACCCCTAACCCTAACCCTAACCCTAGGGATCCTAACCCTAACCCTAACCCTAACCCTACCCCTAACCCTAAAGGGATCCTAACCCTAACCCTAAAGGGATCCTAACCCTAACCCTAAAGGGATCCTAACCCTAACCCTAAAGGGATCCTACCCCTAACCCTAACCCTACCCCTAACCCTAACCCTACCCCTAACCCTAACCCTAATCCCTTTAGGGTTAGGGTTAGGGGTAGGGTTAGGGGTAGGGTTAGGGTTAGGGGTAGGGTTAGGATCCCTTTAGGGTTAGGGTTAGGATCCCTTTAGGGTTAGGGTTAGGGGTAGGGTTAGGACTAGGGTTAGGGGTAGGGTTAGGATCCCTTAAGGGTTAGGGTTAGGATCCCTTTAGGGTTAGGGTTAGGGTTAGGGGTAGGGTTAGGGTTAGGGGTAGGGTTAGGGGTAGGGTTAGGATCCCTTTAGGGTTAGGGTTAGGATCCCTTTAGGGTTAGGGTTAGGGGTAGGGTTAGGGTTAGGGGTAGGGTTAGGATCCTTTTAGGGTTAGGGTTAGGATCCCTTTAGGGTTAGGGTTAGGATCCCTTTAGGGTTAGGGTTAGGGGTAGGGTTAGGATCCCTTTAGGGTTAGGGTTAGGATCCCTTTAGGGTTAGGGTTAGGATCCCTTTAGGGTTAGGGCTAGGGTTAGGGTTAGGGTTAGGATCCCTTTAGGGTTAGGGTTAGGGTTATGATCCCTTTATAACCTTTATGGTGGGGGGTGGCATATCAGTGTGTTTTCTGTTTTTTTTATCTAAAAACGCATGCGTTTTTAACGCAAAAAAACGCATGCACAAAAAACTCATGCGTTTCCATTGACTCCAATGTATTTTTTTGCCCAAAAAAAGCACATGAAAACGCATGCATTTTTGAAAATGAACGCATGCAGTAAAAAAAGGCATGCGTTCAAAAACGCATGCAAACGCGTACACCAAAAAAACGCATGCGTTTTCAATGTTAAGTATAGGGGAAAAAAACGCATGCGTTTTTTGTGCAAAAAACGCTGCAGACAAAAACGCAAGTGTGAAACCACCCTTACTGTCACTTTTTGACCCGTCTGTATTTGTATTCTAATAAAGTTTGTATTTTTGCATTACTTCTTGGACTGGTACACCAATTTTTTTGTAGTATTATTGCTTCCAGATTTGGTCTGCTTGTTCTATCCTCCTCCTTATCCTCATCCTCATCATCCAGAACTACTATATCACCAGGGTGAACGTGCTCTATATTGTTATAGGCCAGTGAATTTTTGGCAAGTGGGCTGTGATGGCACTATATTTTTACATCCAAAAAGGACAAGACATTGGGGAATTGGGCATGACATTACTTTGGGCCTGCTTCTTAACTCAGTCTCCTGCAATCTGTCTTGTACCTGCCAGTAGATCACCAGGGTGAACGTGCTCTGTACGGTGCATGTTGGTCAAGGGGGCTGTGATGGCACTATTTTATTTTTTTTAAAAAAGGATCCCACATTGGGGAATTGGGCATGACATTACTTTGGGCCTGTTTTTTAACTTGGTCTCCTGCAATCTGTCCTGTACCTGCTAGTGGATCACCAGGGTAAACGTACTCTGTACTGTTACAGGCCAGTGAATTTTAGGCAAGTGGGCTGTGATGGCACTATTTTTTTAAGTCCAAAAAGAACAACACATTGGGAATTGGGCACGACATTACTTTGGGCCTACTTCTTAACTCGGTCTCCTGCAATTTGTCCTGTACCTGCCAGTAGATCACCAGGGTGACCGTGCTCTGTACTGTTATAGGCCAGTGAATTTGGGCAAGTGGGCTGTGATGGCAATATTTTTTTTTAAGTCCAAAAAGGACAACACATTGGGGAATTGGGCTTGTCATTCCTTTGGCTTACTTCTTAATTCAGTCTCCTGCAAGCTGTCCTGTACCTACCAGTAGATCACCAGGGTGAACGTGCTCTGTACTGTGCATGTTGGTCAAGGGGGCTGTGATGGCATTCTTTTATTTTTTTTTAAAAAAGATCTGACATTGGGAATTGGGCATGACATTACATTGGGCCTACTTCTTAACTCGGTCTCCTGCAATCTGTCCTGTACCTGCCAGTAGATCACCAGGGTGAATGTGCTTTGCACTATTATAGGCCAGTGAAGTTTTGCAAAGGTGCCTGCGATGGCACTAGCCTATTTTTAAAAAGGTACCCCATTGGGGAATTGTTTGGCAGATCATGCACTGCATTACAAGTCTCAGAGACACACAACACTACATTGGGCCTAATTCTTAACTCTGTCTCCTGCAATGTTTCTTGTTTAACTGCCACTAGATCACCAGGGTGAACGTGCTTTGTACTGTTATAGGCTGGTGAAGTTTGGGCTAAGGGGGCTGTGATGGCACTTTCACTTTACGGCCGGCAGTCACTGAGTGCGGGAAGCAGACTGCAAGGGACCTGACGGACACCAGAATGTAAGTATGTGCTGTTTGTTTTTTTTTAGTTTAACGCTTGTAACCAGGGTAAACATCGGATAACTAAGCGCGGTCCTGCGCTTAGTTACCCGATGTTTACCCTGGTTACCCAGGGACCTCGGCATCTTGGTCGCTGGAGAGCTGTCTGTGTGACAGCTCCCAGCGACCACACTACGATTTACCTACGATCACGGCCAGGTCATATCGCTGGTCGTGATCGTAGGTAAATCGTATAGTGTGACGGTACCCTAAGCCTCCATATGTTTGCTGTTTGTGATTGTAAAACATTAAGGTTTAGTGAAACTATGCCTGTGGTGGTTTGATCTAAATCCTTGTGGGGTTCTCTGTCTTGGTGTTGCTTCTCTGATATTCCAGACTGATGAAGTTTAAAGACTCCTGGTGATGTTCTAAGTATACTTTATGTAGTTAATCTTCATATATACGTAATCTCTATATTTATGTAATCCTTATATGTACTTATTAACCTTTGTATGTTAACATATACAAAAGTGTGCACACTCACACTATTCAATCATACTATTCCTTGAATTTTATAGTTTGCAAGAAAATTGCGTTGTATTGCAAGTATTAGCCTTTTTTAAAGCCGTTTCTGAACCTTAGTGCTAAAAACATGGCATAGAAAAAAAATTTTCAAATTTGCTTGTAAATAATTGTGCAACCAGGAACCATCATACCATTTAAAAATTTGAGTGGATTTTCATGGGCCCATCCAGTATGTGGGTTCCAAGGTTTAATGGGGTGCATATGACTGACTATGCAGCAGGGCTCGCCTTGCTGCCAATGTGTAAAACAAAAGCGTACGGGACAAAAAAATGCATATTGTGAAGTGGATTTTCATGGGCCCATCCACTATGTGGGTTCAAAGGCTTATTGGGGTGCATATGAATTGCTAGAAGGGCACGCCTTGAATTCAATGCAACACTTTTTCAGGAGTCCCCCCTGGACATCTTAGGACAGGGGTATTGTGGTGTGTTGTAGTTCTTGGCAGCCCATCCACTCACAGCGTAGGCTACAACAGCTTAGGAGACCCAATGTTTCATAATGGCCCTTTAAGAAGATTAATGCCGCCAGATGCACCAGTAAAAATAGGCTCTGTGACTTTAAAAGTCCCTCCTTCATAAATGAAACAAGATGGGTCTGCTTATGTGTCACACACCACATGGCCAGCTAGGGGTGTTAAATGTTACAATGACATTTCCCATTGACTGCATTTCTTATTGGTTGAAAGCAATGTTAAAGTTGAAAAACGCTTCAAAAATGCTGCGTCTGAACTAAACTTAAGTGGGGGAGGAAATTTTCTGTCTGGTGTTAAATATTTGGCCATACAGGCAAGTCATTCACCTGCAAAGGATGTACCTTAACATATTTCCCAGCAAAATCCATTTTGGTTTTGTTTTATTGTGTCTTTTGTGGCTCCAGGAAAAATGGGATGAATCTCGGAAAAAATTATTTAAAGCTGTGACCTAGGAGTCAGGAATACTTCCAGAGATGATCCCCATGATGTTCCTGTGTAATTTGAGCAGTGTCTCCATCATTTTCAGATGTTTTTAGACCTTAAAGGACCCCAAGGGGGAAAGCGGTAAAAATACTCGGGTCTCAAATAGACTTACACTGGGCTTGTTGCTCTGGCCAAGTACCCGAGTATTCCAATCTGCTCCACCCAAGCAACGAGCACCCGAGCATTTTAGTGCTCGCTCATCACTAATGCAGACCTTATCCACACTGAAAAAAAATCTTTCTTCTGTTGCTCACATGTTACAGTATAGTAGATCTCATTTCTATAATTGTTTGAACCATATCTTCTTTGCTATACAGGCCTCATCCACACTGCAACAATTATTTCTTCTCTTATTAACAGTGCGCCATATTTCACCGTATCATTTAGTCCTGCTGAAATTCAGCTGTGTGCATAGGTGGTGCAAGTAGTAGTAGATAATACCTATGATTCATCAAACTTAATCTGACAGATGCCCAACCCCCTTTCAAAGAGTATCAAAACCATCGATGATGATGGCAAGTTTGAGATTTCACGCATTTTAGATTCCAGGTGGCAAAGAGAAAGGTTGCAGTATCTCGTGTCCTGGAAGGGTTTCAGTCCCAAGAATAATTCCTGGGTGAAAGTTTAGGACGTATGGGCCTCAAGGTTGCTTACATCACCCTTTATTACCCAGCGCCTGCCTCCCAGTCCTTGCTGGACAACAGTGTTAATCCATTTGAGTTCTGGCTAGGTGCTTTGATAGCGTTCTGTGTTGGATTTTATGCAGTTCTGGGACCTCTGGTTCTGCTATCTTTAGTTTCTGTTTTCAGTTGGTTTCTGCAGCCTTCTCTGTATGTTCTGTTAGAAGGTGACCTGTTTTTTATACCCAGTCCTTAGATCTTTTAGGGACCTCCTTCTCCCTATCTATAGATCTCCGCTGAGATTATCCTAGGATCATCGGTGGGTCTATTCGCAAGGAATGGGTCGCCCACTCCATTGTAGGGTATAAACCTAGTGTCAGTGCAGGGTCCGTTTTACCCTTTCTATACTATTTCTGTGTTGCAGTTCCGGAACAGTTTGTCCAGCCATACATATTTAAAAAAAAAAATATCCTCTCCTGGATTCCTTCAATATGTGCAGCATCCAGAAACTTGCTCAACGTTTGCAAGGGTTAACTTTAGAAGCGTGTGGGGATTATTATGTTTATATTGCGAAGTGAAGCCCAAATCTGGGCATTTTCATTACATCCTGATAGTCCTTGCTTGACATCAGTAGAAGCATGTTTTACTGCTATGGGGTTGTTATATGATGATCCTGATCCGGTAACATCAGCTGAGGCAGAGCTCAGATGGCTTAAATAGGGTTCTGTTGTTGCTGAGAGGTATTGCACCCAGTTCAAACGATGGTCCGCAGAGGTCAGGTTGGATTTTATGCAGTTCGGGGACCTCTGGTTCTGCTATACTTAGTTTCTGCTTTCAGTTGGTTTCTGCAGCCTTCTCTGAGTTTTCTATTTGGAGCTGACCTGTTTTTTATACCCAGTCCTTAGATCTTTTAAGGACCTCCTTCCCCCTATATATAGGTCTTCACTGAGATTATCCTAGGATTGTCGGTGGGTCTATTAGCAAGGAATGGGTCACCCACTTTATCGTAGGGTATCAGCCTAGTCTCAGTGCAGGGTCAGTTTTCCCCCTTCTATCCTAGTTCTGTATTGCAGTTCCGTAACAGTAACCTTGTCCTGCTGTTATACTATGTAGTGATATTGGTGTATCAATTAAATTGGTAGGCTCATTATCAAAGCATTTAATTTAATTATTTTTGAATGTTGCTATAAATTAAATAGCTATTACTATTTTTGTGTCTGTATGGTGCAATGATTTTGAAAGTGAAACGATGAAAATAGCTTTAATAGCCTGTCAAATAATTGTCAGGCTATTATTGTCATGTTGGTGTGTTACAATGAATTTGATAGGGGCATATCATGTATGTAGCTATCAAATGCGATATGACACTATCAAATGTAATTATTTGGCCATTATTATATGATAGTGTAATTCTTATTATTGTGTGGTAGTATAATTCTTTTGATAGCAACATGTTATGTATGTTGCTATCAAAGTGCGATATGCAACTATCAAATGCAACTACTCGGTCATTATTATATGATAGTGTAATAAACAATATTATACAATATGGTGTTGTAATTCAAAAGCGGGCATATTATACAGTATATATGGCCGACTTATAACGACCTCCCCACAAGTATAAAAGTAAAATGCTTTATACAGCCATGAAAAAATGACAATATATGAGTTTTAAAGTTTTTATTAAAAAGTATGTATCATACACAGTACATTTCAGTCAGATTACAGCATGATATCCTGTACAATAACATACAGCTATCCTGAATGTAAAAAAAATGTTGAATTTTAATAAAATATAGTATCACTGTTATTTTATAAGTGTTAATAATATACAAATAAGATTATAATATAGTTGCCCCTCACATTTTACAAGGGTTCATAATATTATACAAATAAAATATTTCATAATATTTATAGTGACGGGCTATTTTACATTTATAACATCATAATATAAAGCATAACAACACAGACAATAAATGTACAATTATTACACAATAATATGAAGGCATTTAGGTTATACAGTGGTTACATCATCAGCCACATGGATTCTGACCGGGAGCATCCACTGACGACTCGCTGCTTTTATATTTGGAACTTTCTGAAGAGGAGGCGAAAGATCTAGAGGCTGAGTCAGCAAGGAAAGCCAAAACATTTTCCTGCTGCTCCGGCTTTAAAAGCCGTTTTCCTACTCCCAGATAAGGGAGCCTTCAACGCCTTGTGTAGCCAGACAATGACGCTGGCTCAACACCTCCAGCCTTAGGTGCTATTGTGCTTTTGCCACTACCACCAGATGCTCCACCACCATCAGTACCAGCTCGCAACCACCGCCCACGGCATCTTCCACCTGACTTCCTCATTTTTTGGAGAATCTAACCAAAATAACAACTGTTACATGGTACTGTAAAACAAGGTAGAAGGTGTATATAAACGTGTTGAGATTTTAAATCTCCTTTTTTGGGGGGAGACTGAACAAAAAATCAGGTCCTGTGCAAAAAACAACACAATGTAAGTGGCTTAAAGTGGCTGGCTGATATATGACAAACTAACAGGACAGAAGTATATCCACTTTGTGAGAATTTGAATCTCCCTCTTTTTTTAGGGAGACTGAACCACTACTTAGGCCCAGTGTATATAACAAAGCAATCTAAGTGGCAGAAAGTGACTGGCTGACATACGACAAACTAACAGGACAGAAGTAGAGTTGAGCGACTTTTACTTTTATAGAATCGAGTCGAGTTTCTCGAAACCCGACTGTTAGGGCTATCGGAATGCACCGAGTAAATATAGATGTTTATTATTATTGATGCGTTCGCAGCCCGGGGTCCACCGTGCAGGGGAACCTGCTGCTAATAAATTGTGGCACTGTTTGGCGGTATAAACTAGCTCTGTTACTTCACAGAGTAGCCGTGAAAGGAAAGCACTGCACCCTGTTAGACTTCACAGGAGCACCGGCTATCAGCCCAACAGAGAGCAGTCAGTGGTCATGCATGCACACAATCTCCTCACTGGAAGTGCCGGTATTCTAAGGGCTTATTTCAGCCAGGTCTCTGAATACATACACAACACACAATCTCCTCACCGGAGGTGCCGGTATTCTAGGGGCTTATTTCAGCCGGGTCCCTGAATACAATCTCACATGACCACACTGGCGCAAGGCACATACCTCAGAAAGATACTAGCGCATAGCCATGCGGACATGCACACCTTTAACCCCTTAGCGACCGCCGATACGCCTTTTAACGGCGGCCGCTAAGGGTACTTAAACCACAGCGCCGTTAATTAACGGCGCTGTGGAAAAAGTCCATAGCGCCCCCCAGAGGCCGATTTTCTCCGGGGTCTCGGCTGCCGAGGGTAGCCGAGACCCCAGAGAACATGATTCGGGGGGTTTTTAACCCACCCCGCATTTGCGATCGCCGGTAATTAACCGTTTACCGGCGATCGCAAAAAAAAAAAAAAAAACGCGATCTCTTTTTAATTTCTCTGTCCTCCGATGTGATCGCACATCGGAGGACAGAGAAAAGGGGTCCCAGGTGGCCCCCCAATACTCACCTAGCTCCCCCGATGCTCCTCGTGTCTCCCGGTGGGCGCCGCCATCTTCAAAATGGCGGGCGCATGCGCAGTGCACCCGCCGGCCAGCACCGGGAGAATCTTTGGGGTCTCGGCTGCCGGGGGTAGCCGAGACCCCAAAGAGCATGATCGGGGTCGGTATTACCGACCCCTGTTTTGCGATCGCCGGTAATTAACTGTTTACCGGCGACCGCAAAAAAAAAAAGTAAAGTGTAATTCTCTGTCCTCTGATGTGATCGCACATCAGAGGACAGAGAAATAGGGGGATTCAGGGACCCTAGCATACTCACCTAGGTCCCTGGATCCTCTTGCTGCTCCTCCTGGCCGCCGGCAGAAGAACATGGCGGACGCATGCCCAGTGCGCCCGCCATCTGTCTCCATCTGCCGGCCGGCAGGAGAACAGCAGTTGGGGCTAAAATTAGGGTTAGGGTTAGGGGTAGGGTTAGGGTTAGGGGTAGGGTTAGGGTTAGGGGTAGGGTTAGGGTTAGGGGAAGGGTTAGGGGTAGGGTTAGGGTTAGGGTTAGGGGTAGGGTTAGGGTTAGGGGTAGGGTTAGGGTTAGGGGTAGGGTTAGGGGTAGGGTTAGGGGTAGGGTTAGGGTTAGGGGTAGGGTTAGGGCTAGGGGTAGGGTTAGGGCTAGGGTTAGGGCTAGGGTTGGGGCTAAATTTAGGGTTAGGGTTGGGGCTTAATTTAGGGTTATGGTTGGGGCTAAATTTAGGGTTAGGCTTCTTTCACACTTACGTCTGTACGGGGCCGTCGCAATGCGTCGGCCCGACATACCGACGCACGTTGTGAAAATTGTGCACAACGTGGGCAGCAGCTGTAGTTTTTCAACGCATCCGCTGCCCAATCTATGTCCTGGGGAGGAGGGGGCGGAGTTATGGCCACGCATGCGCGGTCAGAAATGGCGGCTGCGACATACAAAAAAACGTTTCATTGAACGTTTTTTTGTGCCGACACTCCGCCAAAACACAACTGATCCAGTGCACGACGGACGCGACGTGTGGCCATCCGTCACGATCCGTCGGCAAAACAAGTCTATGGGCAAAAAACGCATCCTGCGGGCACATTTGCAGGATCCGTTTCTTGTCCAAAACGACGGATTGCGACGGAATGCCAAACGACGCAAGTGTGAAAATAGCCTTAGGGTTAGGGTTGGGGCTAAAATTAGGGCTAGGGTTGGGGCTAAAGTTAGGGTTAGAGCTGGGATTAGGGTTAGGGTTTGGATTAGGGTTGGTATTAGGGTTAGGGTTGGCATTAGGGTTACGCTTGGGATTAGGGTTAGGTTTGGGATTAGGGTTAAGGTTAGGGTTGTGATTAGGGGTGTATTGGGATTAGGGTTAGGTTTGAGGTTAGGGTTGAGATTAGGATTAGGGGTGTGTTGAATTTAGGGTTTTGATTAGGGTTATGGTTAGGGTTGACATTAGGGTTGTTTTGGGGTAAGGGTTGTGATTATGGTTAGGGTTAGTGATTAGGATTATGGATCAGGTTGGGATTAGGGTTAGGGGTGTGTTGGGGTTAGGGTTGGAGCTAGAATTGGGGGGTTTCCACTGTTTAGGTACATCAGGGGGTCTCCAAACACGACAGCCAATTTTGCGCTCAAAAAGTCAAATGGTGCTCCCTGTTGTGAGTTCTGTTTTTGGGCTCCCTCTGGTGGTTACTTATGGTACTGGGTGACTTGTCTTTCCTGGGTTTCTGGGTTTCACCTGTTCCATCAGCATATGGGAGTTTCCTATTTAACCTGGCTTTGCTGGCATTTCCTCGCCGGTTATCAATGTATCCAGTGTGTCTTGTTACCTCTGCTCCCTGCTCCTAGAACCTTCTGGACAAGCTAAGTTTGGATTTTCCTGTTTTGTGTTTTGCTTAAACGGAACCTGTCACCCCGTTTTTTGAGATTGAGCTATAAATACTGTTAAATAGGGCCTGCGCTGTGTGTTCCTATAGTGTATGTAGTGTACCCCGATTCCCCATGTATGCTGAGAAATAACTTACCAAAGTCGCCGTTTTCGCCTGTCAATCAGGCTGGTCAGGTCGGGAGGGCGTGGTGACATCGGTGGTTCTTCCTCAGCTTTACGTTGGTGGCGTAGTGGCGTAGTGGTGAAGACACAGCGCGCGATCTGCGCTGTCATCCCTTTCGTCGGTGGGGGCGGCCATCTTCCTGGGGCCGCGCGTGCGCAGATCGAGTGCTCTGCTGCACGGAGCTTCAGGAAAATGGCCGCGGGATGCCGCGCGTGCGCATTAGAGATCGCGGCGGCCATTTTCCCAAAGCCGAGTTTGCATCTCGGCTTTGGGAAAATGGCCGCCGCGATCTCTAATGCGCACGCGCGGCATCCCGCGGCCATTTTCCTGAAGCCCCGTGCAGCAGAGCACTCGATCTGCGCACGCGCGGCCCCAGGAAGATGGCCGCCCCCACCGATGCAAGGGATTACAGCGCAGATCGCGCGCTGCTTGTTCACCACTACGCCACTACGCCACCAACGTAAAGCTGAGGAAGAACCACCGATGTCACCACGCCCTCCCGACCTGACCAGCCTGATTGACAGGCGAAAACGGCGACTTTGGTAAGTTATTTCTCAGCATACATGGGGAATCGGGGTACACTACATACACTATAGGAACACACAGCGCAGGCCCTATTTAACAGTATTTATAGCTCAATCTCAAAAAACGGGGTGACAGGTTCCCTTTAATTTGGTTTTTAGTCCAGCCTGCAGTTATGTGATTCTCTGCTGCTGGTTGCTCTAGTGGGCTGAAATTGCTTTTCATGTACCATGAGTTGGCACATGAGTTCAAGTAATTTCAGGATGGTTTTTTGAAGGGTTTTTCGCTGACCGCGCAGTTCACTTTTGTATCCTCTGCTATCTAGCTTTAGCGGGCCTCATTTTGCTGAAACTGTTTTCATACTACGTATGTGCTTTCCTCTCATTTCACCATCATTATATGTGGGGGGCTGCTATTTGCTGTGGGGTATTTCTCTGGAGGCAAGAGAGGTCTGTGTTTCTTCTGATAGGGGAAGTTAGATCTTCGGCTGGAGCGAGACGTCTAGGATCATCGTAGGCACGTTCCCCGGCTACTTTTATTTGTGTGTTAGGTTTAGGGTCGCGGTCAGCTCAGGTTCCATCGCCCTAGAGCTTGTTTGTATCTGTGCTTGTCATTTTTGTGATCCCCTGCCATTGGGATCATGACAGTATAACCGGCCCACAAAGTGTTAATTGTATTGGCTGAAGTAGGAGGATAAGTAGTCTGAGGAAGTTTTTTTTTTTTTTTTTTTCCCCTTTCCCTCAGAGTTTGCTGCCTAGCCTTATTGCAGCCTGGCTACTTCCTCCTCCTCTTAATCTTTGAATGGCTCTGATCTCAGCTGTTTATCATGGACGTCCAGAGTTTGGCTTCCAGCCTGAATAATCTTGCCGCTAAGGTTCAAGATATACAGGATTTTGTTGTACATGCTCCTATGTCTGAACCTAGAATTCCTGTCCCAGAGTTTTTTTCTGGAGATAGATCTCGTTTTCTGAATTTTAGGAACAATTGCAAGTTGTTTCTTTCTTTGAAATCTCGCTCCTCTGGAGACCCTGCTCAGCAAGTCAAGATAATTATATCTTTCCTGCGGGGTGACCCTCAGGATTGGGCATTTGCATTGGCACCAGGGGACCCTGCGTTGCTTAATGCGGATGCGTTTTTTCTGGCATTGGGTTTGCTCTATGAGGAACCTAACCAAGAGATTCAGGCTGAAAAAGCTTTGTTGGCCCTCTCTCAGGGGCAAGATGAAGCAGAAATTTATTGTCAAAAATTTCGGAAGTGGTCGGTACTTACTCAGTGGAATGAGTGCGCTCTGGCTGCAAAGTTTAGAGATGGCCTTTCTGAGGCCATTAAAGATGTTATGGTGGGGTTCCCTGCTCCTGCTGGTCTGAATGAGTCTATGACTATGGCTGTTCAGATTGATCGGCGTTTACGGGAGCGCAAACCTGTGCATCATTTGGCGGTGTCGTCTGAACCGTCACCTGAGATAATGCAATGTGATAGAATTCAGTCCAGAAGTGAACGGCAAAAGTATAGGCGGAAAAAAGGGTTGTGCTTTTATTGTGGTGATTCAGCTCATGTTATATCAGCATGCTCTAAACGCACAAAAAAGGTTGATAAGTCTGTTGCCATTAGTACTTTACAGTCTAAGTTCATTCTGTCTGTGACTTTGATTTGTTCATTATCATCCATTTCCGTCGATGCCTATGTGGATTCAGGCGCTGCCCTGAGTCTTATGGATTGGTCATTTGCCAATCGCTGTGGGTTTAGTCTGGAGCCTCTGGAAGTCCCTATTCCTTGGAAGGGAATTGACTCTATACCTTTGGCTATGAATAAACCTCAGTACTGGACACAAGTGACCATGCGTATGACTCCCGTTCATCAGGAGGTGATTCGCTTCCTGGTACTGTATAATTTGCATGATGTTCTAGTACTTGGTCTGCCATGGTTACAAACTCATAATCCAGTCCTTGACTGGAAATCAATGTCTGTGTTAAGCTGGGGTTGTCAGGGGGGTCATGATGATGCACCTCCGATTTCTATCGCTTCATCTACTCCTTCTGAGATTCCTGTGTTTTTGTCTGACTATCGGGATGTTTTTGAGGAGCCTAAGCTCAGTTCGCTTCCTCCTCACAGGGATTGCGATTGTGCTATAAATTTAATTCCAGGCAGTAAATTTCCTAAAGGTCGTTTGTTCAATCTGTCAGTGCCAGAGCATACTGCTATGCGGGATTATGTTAAGGAGTCCTTGGAAAAGGGACATATCCGTCCATCTTTGTCCCCTTTGGGAGCAGGTTTTTTTTTCGTGGCCAAAAAAGATGGTTCCTTGAGGCCTTGTATAGATTATCGTCTTTTGAATAAGATTACCGTAAAATATCAGTATCCTTTGCCATTGTTGACTGATTTGTTTGCTCGCATTAAGGGGGCTAAATGGTTCACTAAGATTGATCTTCGGGGTGCGTATAATCTTATACGAATAAAGCAAGGTGATGAGTGGAAAACCGCATTTAATACGCCTGAGGGCCATTTTGAGTATTTGGTAATGCCTTTTGGACTTTCTAATGCTCCTTCAGTCTTCCAGTCCTTTATGCATGATATTTTCCGTGAATATCTGGATAAATTTATGATTGTGTATTTGGATGATATTTTGGTTTTTTCTGATGACTGGGAGTCTCATGTTCAGCAGGTCAGGAAGGTATTTCAGGTCCTGCGGGCCAATTCCTTGTTTGTAAAAGGCTCAAAGTGTCTCTTTGGAGTCCAGAAGATTTCTTTCTTGGGGTATATTTTTTCCCCTTCTACTATTGAGATGGATCCCGTCAAGGTTCAGGCTATTTGTGACTGGACGCAGCCTACATCTCTTAAGAGTCTACAGAAGTTCTTGGGTTTTGCTAATTTCTATCGTCGTTTTATAACTAATTTTTCTAGTGTTGTTAAGCCTTTGACGGATTTGACTAAGAAGGGTGCTGATGTTGCTAATTGGTCTCCTGCGGCTGTGGAGGCCTTTCAGGAACTTAAGCGCCGGTTTTCTTCTGCTCCTGTGTTGCGTCAGCCAGATGTTTCGCTCCCTTTTCATGTTGAGGTTGATGCTTCCGAGATTGGAGCGGGGGCGGTTTTGTCACAGAGAAGCTCCGATGGCTCAGTGATGAAGCCATGCGCGTTTTTTTCTAGAAAGTTTTCGCCGGCTGAGCGGAATTATGATGTTGGTAATCGGGAACTTTTGGCCATGAAGTGGGCATTTGAGGAGTGGCGTCATTGGCTAGAGGGTGCTAGACATCGTGTGGTGGTCTTGACTGATCACAAAAATTTGATTTACCTTGAGTCTGCCAGGCGTCTGAATCCTAGACAGGCTCGTTGGTCACTGTTTTTCTCTCGTTTCAATTTTGTGGTTTCATACCTGCCAGGTTCAAAGAATGTGAAGGCGGATGCTCTTTCTAGGAGTTTTGTGCCTGACTCCCTTGGAAATTCTGAGCCCTCTGGTATCCTTAGGGATGGGGTGATTTTGTCTGCTGTCTCCCCAGACTTGCGACGTGCTTTGCAGGAGTTTCAGGCGGGTAAACCTGATCGTTGTCCGCCTGAGAGACTGTTTGTTCCGGATAATTGGACCAGTAGAGTCATCTCCGAGGTCCATTCTTCTGCGTTGGCAGGTCATCCTGGAATATTTGGTACTAGAGACTTGGTGGCCAGGTCTTTTTGGTGGCCTTCCTTGTCGAGGGATGTGCGTTCTTTTGTGCAGTCTTGTGAGGTTTGCGCTCGGGCTAAGCCTTGCTGTTCTCGGGCCAGTGGATTGTTGTCACCTTTGCCTATCCCGAAGAGGCCTTGGACGCACATTTCCATGGACTTTATTTCGGATCTCCCTGTCTCTCAAAAAATGTCCGTCATCTGGGTTGTGTGTGATCGCTTTTCTAAAATGGTTCATCTGGTACCCTTGCCTAAGTTGCCTTCCTCCTCTGAGTTGGTCCCTCTGTTTTTTCAGAATGTGGTTCGTTTGCATGGGATTCCTGAGAACATCGTTTCTGACAGGGGATCCCAGTTTGTGTCTAGATTTTGGCGGACGTTCTGTGCTAAGATGGGCATTGATTTGTCCTTTTCGTCTGCATTCCATCCTCAGACGAATGGCCAGACTGAACGAACTAATCAGACCTTGGAAACTTATTTAAGGTGTTTTGTTTCTGCTGATCAGGATGACTGGGTTACCTTTTTGCCGCTGGCCGAGTTTGCCCTTAATAATCGGGCTAGTTCTGCTACCTTGGTTTCTCCTTTCTTTTGTAATTCGGGGTTTCATCCTCGTTTTTCCTCTGGTCAGGTGGAACCTTCTGATTGTCCTGGAGTGGACATGGTGGTGGATAGGTTGCATCGGATTTGGAGTCATGTGGTGGACAATTTGAAGTTGTCCCAGGAGAAGGCTCAGCAGTTTGCTAATCGCCGTCGCCGTGTGGGTCCTCGACTTCTTGTTGGTGACTTGGTGTGGTTGTCTTCTCGTTTTGTTCCTATGAAGGTCTCTTCTCCTAAGTTCAAGCCTCGGTTCATCGGTCCCTATAGGATCTTGGAAATTCTTAACCCTGTGTCGTTTCGTTTGGATCTCCCGGCATCGTTTGCTATTCATAATGTGTTCCATCGGTCGTTGTTGCGGAAGTATGAGGTACCTGTTGTTCCTTCGCTTGAGCCTCCTGCTCCAGTGCTGGTGGAGGGAGAATTGGAGTATGTTGTGGAGAAGATCTTGGATTCTCGTGTTTCCAGACGGAAACTCCAGTATTTGGTCAAGTGGAAGGGTTATGGTCAGGAGGATAATTCTTGGGTGGTTGCCTCGGATGTTCATGCTGATGATTTGGTTCGCGCTTTTCATAGGGCTCATCCTGGTCGCCCTGGTGGTTCTCGTGAGGGTTCGGTGACCCCTCCTCAAGGGGGGGGTACTGTTGTGAGTTCTGTTTTTGGGCTCCCTCTGGTGGTTACTTATGGTACTGGGTGACTTGTCTTTCCTGGGTTTCTGGGTTCCACCTGTTCCATCAGCATATGGGAGTTTCCTATTTAACCTGGCTTTGCTGGCATTTCCTCGCCGGTTATCAATGTATCCAGTGTGTCTTGTTACCTCTGCTCCCTGCTCCTAGAACCTTCTGGACAAGCTAAGTTTGGATTTTCCTGTTTTGTGTTTTGCTTAATTTGGTTTTTAGTCCAGCCTGCAGTTATGTGATTCTCTGCTGCTGGTTGCTCTAGTGGGCTGAAATTGCTTTTCATGTACCATGAGTTGGCACATGAGTTCAAGTAATTTCAGGATGGTTTTTTGAAGGGTTTTTCGCTGACCGCGCAGTTCACTTTTGTATCCTCTGCTATCTAGCTTTAGCGGGCCTCATTTTGCTGAAACTGTTTTCATACTACGTATGTGCTTTCCTCTCATTTCACCGTCATTATATGTGGGGGGCTGCTATTTGCTGTGGGGTATTTCTCTGGAGGCAAGAGAGGTCTGTGTTTCTTCTGATAGGGGAAGTTAGATCTTCGGCTGGAGCGAGACGTCTAGGATCATCGTAGGCACGTTCCCCGGCTACTTTTATTTGTGTGTTAGGTTTAGCGTCGCGGTCAGCTCAGGTTCCATCGCCCTAGAGCTTGTTTGTATCTGTGCTTGTCATTTTTGTGATCCCCTGCCATTGGGATCATGACAGCTCCCTCCCTTCTGAGCTCTGCCGTGCGCCCAAACAGTGGGTTACCCCCACATATGGGGCATCAGCGTACTCGGGATAAATTGGACAACAACTTCTGGGGTACAATTTCTCTTGTTACCCTTGTGAAAATAAAAACTTGAGGGGTACAAAATCTTTTTTGTGAAAAAAAAAATATTTTTTATTTTCACGACTCTGCATTCTAAACTTCTGTGAAGCACTTGGGCATTCAAAGTTCTCACCACACATCTAGATAAGTTCCTTGGGGGGTCTAGTTTCCAAAATGGGGTCACTTGTGGGGGGTTACTACAGTTTAGGTACATCAGGGGCTCTGCAATCGCAACATAATGCCCACAGACCATTCTATCAAAGTCTGCATTCCAAAAAGGCGCTCCTTCCCTTCCGAGCTCTGCCGTGCGCCCAAACAGTGGTTTACCCCCACATATGGCGCATCAGCGTACTCGGGATAAATTGGACAACAACTATTGCAGTCCAATTTCTCCTGTTACCCTTGTGAAAATAAAAACTTGGGGGCTACAATATCTTTTTTGTGGAAAAAAAATATATTTTTTATTTTCACGACTCTGCATTCTAAACTTCTGTGAAGCACTTGGGCATTCAAAGTTCTCACCACACATCTAGATAAGTTCATTGGGGTGTCTAGTTTCCAAAATGGGGTCACTTGTGGAGGGTTTCTACTGGTTAGGTACATCAGGGGCTCTGCAAACGCAACATAATACCCGCAGACCATTCTATCAAAGTCTGCATTCCAAAACTGCGCTCCTTCCTTCCGAGCTCTGCCGTGCGCCCAAACAGTGGTTTACCCCCACATATGGGGTACCAGCATACTCAGGACAAATTGGACAACAACTTCTGGGGTCCAATTTCTCTTGTTACCCTTGTGAAAATAAAAACTTGGGGGCTAAAAAATCTTTTTTGTGGAAAAAAACAATATATTTTATTTTCACGGCTCTGCATTATAAACTTTTGTGAAGCACTTGGGCATTCAAGGTTCTCACCACACATCTAGATAAGTTCCATGGGGGGTCTAGTTTCCAAAATGGGGTCACTTGTGGGGGATTTCTACTGTTTAGGTACATCAGGGGCTCTCCAAACGCGACATGGCGTCCGATCTCAATTCCAGCCAATTCTACATTGAAAAAGTAAAACGGCACTCTTTCTCTTCCAAGCTCTGCGGTGCGCCCAAACAGTGGTTACCCCCACATATTGGGTATCGACGTACTCAGGAGAAATTGCACAACAACTTTAGTGGTCTAATTTCTCCTGTTACCCTTGTGAAAATAAAAATTTGTGGGCAAAAATATCATTTTTGTAGAAAAAATGCGATTTTTTTTTTTCACGGCTCTACGTTATAAACTTCTGTGAAGCACTTGGGGGTTCAAAGTGCTCGCCACACATCTAGATAAGTTCCTTAAGGGGTCTAGTTTCCAAAATGGGGTCACTTGTGGGGGGTTTCCACTGTTTAGGCACATCAGGGGCTCTCCAAACGCGACATGGCGTCCAATCTCAATTCCAGCCAATTCTACATTGAAAAAGTAAAACGGCACTCCTTCTCTTCCAAGCTCTGCGGTGCGCCCTAACAGTTGTTTACCCCCACATATTGGGTATCAGCGTACTCAGGAGAAATTGCACAACAACTTTTGTGGTCTAATTTCTCCTGTTACCCTTGTGAAAATAAAAATTTGTGGGCAAAAAATCATTTTTGTAGAAAAAATGCGATTTTTTTTTTCACGGCTCTACGTTATAAACTTCTGTGAAGCACATGGGGGTTCAAAGTGCTCGCCACACATCTAGATAAGTTCCTTAAGGGGTCTAGTTTCCAAAATGGGGTCACTTGTGGGGGGTTTCCACTGTTTAGGCACATCAGGGGCTCTCCAAACGCGACATGGCGTCCAATCTCAATTCCAGCCAATTCAACATTGAAAAAGTAAAACGGCGCTCCTTCACTTCCAAGCTCTGCGGTGCGCCCAAACAGTGGTTTACCCTCACATATGGGGTATCGACGTATTCAGGAGAAATCGCAAAACAACTTTTGTGGTCTAATTTCTCCTGTTACCCTTGTGAAAATAAGAATTTGTGGGCGAAAATATCATTTTTGTGTAAACAAAAGCGATTTTTTATTTTCACGGCTCTACGTTATAAACTTCTGTGAAGCACTTGGGGGTTCAAAGTGCTCACCACACATCTAGATAAGTTCCTTAAGGGGTCTAGTTTCCAAAATGGGGTCAGTTGTGGGGAGTTTCCACTGTTTAGGCACATCAGGGGCTCTCTAAACGTGACATGGTGTCCGATCTCAATTCCAGCCAATTCTGCATTGAAAAAGTCAAACGGCGCTCCTTCACTTCTAAGTTCTGCGGTGCGCCCAAAAAGTGGTTTACCCCCACATATGGGGTATTGGCGTATTCAGGAGAAATGGCATAACAAAATTTATGGTTACATTTCTGTTTTTACACTTGTGAAAATAAAAAAAATGGTTCTGAATTAAGATGTTTGCAAAAAAAAGTTAAATGTTCATTTTTTCCTTCCACATTGTTTCAGTTCCTGTGAAGCACGTAAAGGGTTAATAAACTTCTTTAATGTGGTTTTGAGAACCTTGAGGGGTGTAGTTTTTAGAATGGTGTCACACTTCATTATTTTCTATCATATAGACCCCTCAAAATGACTTCAAATGTGATGTGGTCCCTAAAAAAAAATGGTGTTGTAAAAATGAGAAATTGCTGGTCAATTTTAACCCTTATAACTCCCTAACAAAAAAAATGTTGTTTCCAAAATTGTGCTGATGTAAAGTAGACATGTGGAAAATGTTATTTCTTAACTATTTTTCGTGACATATCTCTCTGATTTAAGGGCATAAAAATACAAAGTTTGAAAATTGCAAAATTTTAAAAATTTTCGCCATATTTCCGTTTTTTTCATAAATAATCGCAAGTAATATCGAAGAAATGTTACCACTAACATGAAGTACAATATGTCACGAAAAAACAATCTCAGAATCAGCGGGATCCGTTGAAGCGTTCCAGAGTTATAACCTCATAAACTGACAGTGGTCAGAATTGCAAAAATTGGCCTGGTCATTAAGTACCAAATTGGCTCTGTCACTAAGGGGTTAATAGCTGTAGCAACTACAGGACCTTCCAAAAAAGGACCAATGGGAAGCTACCACAGAACTTGAGCACCTTCAGGACCTTCCTAGAGGACCAATGGGAATAGCTGCAGTACCTGAGCATGTGACCCTTGATCTCCAATGAGAGATCTTACCCTGGGCATGCTTAGAAGGGAAAAGTAGGACTTAGTCCCAAAGACGTCTACTCGCTGCTGATCAGTACTGGCTATAATGGCAGAAGCTGGAAAGGCAGCAGTAACCCTTCGCACAGTGTCAGACTGAGAGCACCACAAATACAAATCAGTGTACAAATGTCCAGAGACTGACACCAACATCAATGCAAGGAGGGCGGGAGTGCGTGTGTGAACCTGCCATACTACTAGGTATGTTACTAGAGACACAGCCACTGTGCAATATGTGTATTGTTTACCAGTCTCTATGATAATTTGTTGTCTCTCAGGGTCGGTCCACATGCTCCCTCACCGCCGTTTTTTTCTGTGGAGGATCTGTTACCCTTTTACTATGTGTTCTGTCTGTAGGTCTTTTTGTATGATTAATAAATTTTTGCATTGATGTTGGTGTCAGTCTCTGGACATTTGTAAACTGTGATGCTCTCTTTATGGACTTCAGTGTGTCCGTGTACGTCCTGCAACATACTATGGGTTACGCTTATATGTATGACATTTTAAATTAACATGATGCCCCATTGTTTTATGTGTTTTCTTGCCTATTATTAGTGTCAGACTGAGCATGACGCTGGGACCGACACCTACGCTGAGCAGGCTCCACTGCGACAGGAGAAGAATGGGAGACCACAGCGGAGATGGCTCAAGATTCCCCCTGTGCAGAGACAGGAACTCGACCCCTAACACCGACTTTCTCCAAACTCGGGTCGGTAGAAATCGTCTGATTATTGCGAAAAGTCGGGGGCCGACCGAAACACGAAACCCAATGCAAGTCAATAGGGAATCATAGTCGGCAGTGAGTGGAGGACAGGAAAACACCTACAGTGCCCATTTTAATGCCAAAAACATCAATTCATATTACTGAAGCTTGTCAATCTTAATTTACTTCATAATAATAATTAGGCATTAAAAACGGGGGGTCATTTTGCTAAAGTTGTGGGGGGTAGGGCTGGCTCAAGATTTTCATGGGCACAGGAAACGCGGAATACTTCACAGCGGTGGAGCAGGGAGAGGTAAGTATTTCAACTTTGCAAGTGCTGTGATCCTGAGCAAGCAGGGGGGGTGCACTAGTTTGCACTGACACAGGGCCCCTCATAGTACGGCAGTGTGTTTGACGGCGGGGGGCACCTCCCACTGCCAGAGACACTTTTGCGTACTATGAGGGGCCCTGTGTCAGTGCCAATGAGTATGCCCCCCCACCTGATGATGGAACCTGCACTTTCATCTGCACCTTCCTCTTTGTCCCCTTGTAAGGTGGTATAGTATGCGGGAAGGGGAACCTGACTTTCAGCAAGGTCAGATTCTGGCTGTGTAGAGTGCAAGGGGAATGTAGTGGTCTGTGTCAATGTACCAGCAGACTCATCTAGCAGTGGCTGGGCAATGGGCAGGATGAGGAGGAAACACAGATATAGGCTCAAAATAAAAAAGTAGGCTAAAAGCAGTTCAAAATTGGTAACAGGACTAATCAGGTGGCATAGCTTTGTTGAGTGGAGGACAACTGTAATGAGTGGCGCAGACACAGTTTGCAGGCCTACAATAAAAAAGTAGGCTAAATGCAGGACAAAATTGGTAACAGGAATACACAGGCGGCATAGCTTTGTTAAGTGGAGGACAACTGTAATGAGTGGCGTAGACAGACTTAGTGGGCCTAAAATAAAAAAGGAGGCTAAATGCAGTTCAAAATTTGTTACAGGAGTACACAGGAGGCATAGCTTTGCTCAGCGGAGGGCAACTGTAAGGAGTGGCTGACACAGTTACTAGGCCCGAATAAGTAAGTAGGCTAAATGCAGTTCAAAATTGGTAACATGAGAACACAGGCGGCATAGATTTGTTCAGTGGAGGACAACTGTAAGGAGTGGCTGACACAGTTACTAGGCCCAAATAATTAAGTAGACTAAATGCAGTTCAAAATTGGTAACATTAATACACAGGCGGCATAGCTTTGCTCAGTGGAGGACAACTGTAAGGAGTGGCTGACAGTTTCTAGGCCCAAATAAGTAAGTAGGCTAAATGCAGTTCAAAATTGGTAACAGGTGTACACAGGCCGCAAAGATCTGTTCAGTGGAGGACAACTGTATTGAGAGGCGCAGACTAACTTTGTAGGCCTGAAATAAAAAAGTACGCTAAATGCAGTTCAAAATTTGTAACAGGAGTACACAGGCGGCATAGCTTTGTTCAGTGGAGGACAACTGTAAGGAGAGGCACAGACAGACACAGGTAGTAGGCATAAAATAAAAAAGTAGGCTAAATGCAATTCAAAATTGGTAACAGGAGTACACAGGCGGCATAGCTTTGTTCAGTTGAGGACAACTGTAAAGAGTGGCACAGACAGACTTAGTAGGCCTAAAATAAAAAAGTTGGCTAAATGCAGTTCAAAATTGGTAACAGGAGTACACAGGCGGCATAGCTTTGTTCAGCGGAGGACAACTGTAAGGAGTGGCTGAAACTGTTACTAGGCCCAAATAAGTAAGTAGGCTAAATGTAGTTCAAAATTGGTAACAGGAGTACACAGGCAGCATAGCTTTGTTCAGTGGAGGACAACTGTAAGGAGTGGCTGACAGCTACTAGGCCCAAATAATTAAGTAGGCTAAATGCAGTTCAAAATTGGTAACAGGAGTACACAGGCAGCATAGCTTTGTTCAGTGGAGTACAATTGTAAGGAGTGGCTGACACAGATACTAGGCCCAAATAAGTAAGTAGGCTAAATGCAGTTCAAAATTGGTAACAGGAGTACACAGGCGGCATAGCTTTGTTAAGAGGAGGACAACTGTAGTGAGTGGCACAGACAGACTAAGTAGGCCTAAAATAAAAAAGTTGGCTAAATGCAGTTCAAAATTTGTAACAGGAGTACACAGGCGGCATAGCTTTGTTCAGTGGAGGACAACTGTAAGGAGTGGCGCAGACAGACTTAGTAGGCCTAAAATAAAAAAGTTGGCTAAATGCAGTTCAAAATTGGTAACAGGAGTACACAGGCGGCATAGCTTTGTTCAGCGGAGGACAACTGTAAGGAGTGGCTGAAACTGTTACTAGGCCCAAATAAGTAAGTAGGCTAAATGCAGTTCAAAATTGGTAACAGGAGTACACAGGCAGCATAGCTTTGTTCAGTGGAGGACAACTGTAAGGATTGGCTGACAGCTACTAGGCCCAAATAATTAAGTAGGCTAAATGCAGTTCAAAATTGGTAACAGGTGTACACAGGCGGCATAGCTTTGTTCAGTGGAGAACAACTGCATTGAGTGGCGCAAATTGAATTAGTTGACCTACAATAAAAAAGTAGGCTTGATGCAGTTCAAAATTTGTAACAGGAGTACACAGGCGGCATAGCTTTGTTCAGCGGAGGACAACTGTAAGGAGTGGCTGAAACTGTTACTAGGCCCAAATAAGTAAGTAGGCTAAATGTAGTTCAAAATTGGTAACAGGAGTACACAGGCAGCATAGCTTTGTTCAGTGGAGGACAACTGTAAGGAGTGGCTGACAGCTACTAGGCCCAAATAATTAAGTAGGCTAAATGCAGTTCAAAATTGGTAACAGGAGTACACAGGCAGCATAGCTTTGTTCAGTGGAGTACAATTGTAAGGAGTGGCTGACACAGATACTAGGCCCAAATAAGTAAGTAGGCTAAATGCAGTTCAAAATTGGTAACAGGAGTACACAGGCGGCATAGCTTTGTTAAGTGGAGGACAACTGTATTGAGTGGCACAGACAGACTAAGTAGGCCTAAAATAAAAAAGTTGGCTAAATGCAGTTCAAAATTTGTAACAGGAGTACACAGGCGGCATAGCTTTGTTCAATGGAGGACAACTGTAAGGAGTGGCGCAGACAGACTTAGTAGGCCTAAAATAAAAAAGTTGGCTAAATGCAGTTCAAAATTGGTAACAGGAGTACACAGGCGGCATAGCTTTGTTCAGCGGAGGACAACTGTAAGGAGTGGCTGAAACTGTTACTAGGCCCAAATAAGTAAGTAGGCTAAATGCAGTTCAAAATTGGTAACAGGAGTACACAGGCAGCATAGCTTTGTTCAGTGGAGGACAACTGTAAGGAGTGGCTGACAGCTACTAGGCCCAAATAATTAAGTAGGCTAAATGCAGTTCAAAATTGGTAACAGGTGTACACAGGCGGCATAGCTTTGCTCAGTGGAGAACAACTGCATTGAGTGGCGCAAATTGAATTAGTAGACCTACAATAAAAAAGTAGGCTTGATGCAGTTCAAAATTTGTAACAGGAGTACACAGGTGGCATAGCTTTGTTCAGCGGAGGACAACTGTAAGGAGCGGCTGACACAGTTTCTAGGCCCAAATAAGTAAGTACGATAAATGCAGTTCAAAATTGGTAACAGGACTAAAAAGGCGGCATTGCTTTGCTCAGCGGAGGACAACTGTATTGAGTAGCACAGACAGATTTAGTAGGCCTAAAATAAAAAAAGTAGGCTAAATGCAGTTCAAAGTTGGTAACAGGAGTACACAGGCAGCATAGCTTTGTTCAGTGGAGTACAATTGTAAGGGGTGGCTGACACAGATACTTGGCCCAAATAAGTAAGTAGGCTAAATGCAGTTCAAAATTGGTAACAGGAGTACACAGGCGGCATAGCTTTGTTCAGTGGAGGACAACTGTATTGAATGGCGCAGACAGACTTATTAGGCATAAAATAAAAAAGTAGGCGAAATGCAGTTCTAAATTGGTAACAGGAGTACACAGGCGGCATAGCTTTGTTCAGTGGAGGACAACTGTATTGAGTGGCGCAGACAGACTTAGTAGGCCTAAAATAAAAAAGTAGGCTAAAAGCACTTCAAAATTAGTAACAGGAGTACACAGGCGGCATAGCTTTGTTCAGTGGAGGACAACTGTATTGAATGGCGCAGACAGACTTATTAGGCATAAAATAAAAAAGTAGGCGAAATGCAGTTCTAAATTGGTAACAGGAGTACACAAGCTGCATAGCTTTGTTCAGTGGAGGACAACTGTATTGTGTAGCGCAGACAGACTAAGTAGGCCTAAAATAAATAAGTAGGCTGGCTAAATGCAGGTCAAAATTGGTAACAGGAGTACACAGGCGGCATAGATTTGTTCAGTGGAGGACAACTGTAAGGAGTGGCTGACAGCTACTAGGCCCAAATAATTAAGTAGGCTAAATGCAGTTCAAAATTGGTAACAGGAGTACACAGGCAGCATAGCTTTGTTCAGTGGAGTACAATTGTAAGGAGTGGCTGACACAGATACTAGGCCCAAATAAGTAAGTAGGCTAAATGCAGTTCAAAATTGGTAACAGGAGTACACAGGCGGCATAGCTTTGTTAAGTGGAGGACAACTGTATTGAGTGGCACAGACAGACTAAGTAGGCCTAAAATAAAAAAGTTGGCTAAATGCAGTTCAAAATTTGTAACAGGAGTACACAGGCGGCATAGCTTTGTTCAGTGGAGGACAACTGTAAGGAGTGGCGCAGACAGACTTAGTAGGCCTAAAATAAAAAAGTTGGCTAAATGCAGTTCAAAATTGGTAACAGGAGTACACAGGCGGCATAGCTTTGTTCAGCGGAGGACAACTGTAAGGAGTGGCTGAAACTGTTACTAGGCCCAAATAAGTAAGTAGGCTAAATGCAGTTCAAAATTGGTAACAGGAGTACACAGGCAGCATAGCTTTGTTCAGTGGAGGACAACTGTAAGGAGTGGCTGACAGCTACTAGGCCCAAATAATTAAGTAGGCTAAATGCAGTTCAAAATTGGTAACAGGTGTACACAGGCGGCATAGCTTTGTTCAGTGGAGAATAACTGCATTGAGTGGCGCAAATTGAATTAGTAGACCTACAATAAAAAAGTAGGCTTGATGCAGTTCAAAATTTGTAACAGGAGTACACAGGTGGCATAGCTTTGTTCAGCGGAGGACAACTGTAAGGAGCGGCTGACACAGTTTCTAGGCCCAAATAAGTAAGTACGATAAATGCAGTTCAAAATTGGTAACAGGACCAAAAAGGCGGCATTGCTTTGCTCAGCGGAGGACAACTGTATTGAGTAGCACAGACAGATTTAGTAGGCCTAAAATAAAAAAAGTAGGCTAAATGCAGTTCAAAGTTGGTAACAGGAGTACACAGGCAGCATAGCTTTGTTCAGTGGAGTACAATTGTAAGGGGTGGCTGACACAGATACTTGGCCCAAATAAGTAACATAGTAACATAGTAACATAGTTAGTAAGGCCGAAAAAAGACATTTGTCCATCCAGTTCAGCCTATATTCCATCATAATAAATCCCCAGATCTACGTCCTTCTACAGAACCTAATAATTGTATGATACAATATTGTTCTGCTCCAGGAAGACATCCAGGCCTCTCTTGAACCCCTCGACTGAGTTCGCCATCACCACCTCCTCAGGCAAGCAATTCCAGATTCTCACTGCCCTAACAGTAAAGAATCCTCTTCTATGTTGGTGGAAAAACCTTCTCTCCTCCAGACGCAAAGAATGCCCCCTTGTGCCCGTCACCTTCCTTGGTATAAACAGATCCTCAGCGAGATATTTGTATTGTCCCCTTATATACTTATACATGGTTATTAGATCGCCCCTCAGTCGTCTTTTTTCTAGACTAAATAATCCTAATTTCGCTAATCTATCTGGGTATTGTAGTTCTCCCATCCCCTTTATTAATTTTGTTGCCCTCCTTTGTACTCTCTCTAGTTCCATTATATCCTTCCTGAGCACCGGTGCCCAAAACTGGACACAGTACTCCATGTGCGGTCTAATTAGGGATTTGTACAGAGGCAGTATAATGCTCTCATCATGTGTATCCAGACCTCTTTTAATGCACCCCATGATCCTGTTTGCCTTGGCAGCTGCTGCCTGGCACTGGCTGCTCCAGGTAAGTTTATCATTAACTAGGATCCCCAAGTCCTTCTCCCTGTCAGATTTACCCAGTGGTTTCCCGTTCAGTTTTTAATGGTGATATTGATTCCCTCTTCCCATGTGTATAACCTTACATTTATCATTGTTAAACCTCATCTGCCACCTTTCAGCCCAAGTTTCCAACTTATCCAGATCCATCTGTAGCAGAATACTATCTTCTCTTGTATTAACTGCTTTACATAGTTTTGTATCATCTGCAAATATCGATATTTTACTGTGTAAACCTTCTACCAGATCATTAATGAATATGTTGAAGAGAACAGGTCCCAATACTGACCCCTGCGGTACCCCACTGGTCACAGCGACCCAGTTAGAGACTATACCATTTATAACCACCCTCTGCTTTCTATCACTAAGCCAGTTACTAACCCATTTACACACATTTTCCCCCAGACCAAGCATTCTCATTTTGTGTACCAACCTCTTGTGCGGCACGGTATCAAACGCTTTGGAAAAATCGAGATATACCACGTCCAATGACTCACCGTGGTCCAGCCTATAGCTTACCTCTTCATAAAAACTGATTAGATTGGTTTGACAGGAGCGATTTCTCATAAACCCATGCTGATATGGAGTTAAACAGTTATTCTCATTGAGATAATCCAGAATAACATCCCTCAGAAACCCTTCAAATATTTTACCAACAATAGAGGTTAGACTTACTGGCCTATAATTTCCAGGTTCACTTTTAGAGCCCTTTTTGAATATTGGCACCACATTTGCTATGCGCCAGTCCTGCGGAACAGACCCTGTCTCTATAGAGTCCCTAAAAATAAGAAATAATGGTTTATCTATTACATTACTTAGTTCTCTTAGTACTCGTGGGTGTATGCCATCCGGACCCGGAGATTTATCTATTTTAATCTTATTTAGCCGGTTTCGCACCTCTTCTTGGGTTAGATTGGTGACCCTTAATATAGGGTTTTCATTGTTTCTTGGGATTTCACCTAGCATTTCATTTTCCACCGTGAATACCGTGGAGAAGAAGGTGTTTAATATGTTAGCTTTTTCCTCGTCATCTACAACCATTCTTTCCTCACTATTTTTTAAGGGGCCTACATTTTCAGTTTTTATTCTTTTACTATTGATATAGTTGAAGAACAGTTTGGGATTAGTTTTACTCTCCTTAGCAATGTGCTTCTCTGTTTCCTTTTTGGCAGCTTTAATTAGTTTTTTAGATAAAGTATTTTTCTCCCTATAGTTTTTTAGAGCTTCAATGGTGCCATCCTGCTTTAGTAGTGCAAATGCTTTCTTTTTACTGTTAATTGCCTGTCTTACTTCTTTGTTTAGCCACATTGGGTTTTTCCTATTTCTAGTCCTTTTATTCCCACAAGGTATAAACCGCTTACACTGCCTATTTAGGATGTTCTTAAACATTTCCCATTTATTATCTGTATTCTCATTTCTGAGGATATTGTCCCAGTCTACCAGATTAGTAGTAGGCTAAATGCAGTTCAAAATTGGTAACAGGAGTACACAGGCGGCATAGCTTTGTTCAGTGGAGGACAACTGTATTGAATGGCGCAGACAGACTTATTAGGCATAAAATAAAAAAGTAGGCGAAATGCAGTTCTAAATTGGTAACAGGAGTACACAGGCGGCATAGCTTTGTTCAGTGGAGGACAACTGTATTGAGTGGCGCAGACAGACTTAGTAGGCCTAAAATAAAAAAGTAGGCTAAAAGCACTTCAAAATTAGTAACAGGAGTACACAGGCGGCATAGCTTTGTTCAGTGGAGGACAACTGTATTGAATGGCGCAGACAGACTTATTAGGCATAAAATAAAAAAGTAGGCGAAATGCAGTTCTAAATTGGTAACAGGAGTACACAAGCTGCATAGCTTTGTTCAGTGGAGGACAACTGTATTGTGTAGCGCAGACAGACTAAGTAGGCCTAAAATAAATAAGTAGGCTGGCTAAATGCAGGTCAAAATTGGTAACAGGAGTACACAGGCGGCATAGATTTGTTCAGTGGAGGACAACTGTATTGAGTGGCGCAGAGAGGCTTAGTAGGCCTAAAATAAAAAAGGCTAAATTCAGTTCAAAATTGGTAACAGGAGTACACAGGCGGCATAGCTTTGTTCAGTGGAGGACAACTGTAAGGAGCGGCTGAAACAGTTTCAAGGCCCAAATAAGTAAGTAGGATAAATGCAGTTCAAAATTGGTAACAGGACTAAAAAGGCGGCATTGCTTTGCTCAGCGGAGGACAACTGTCTTGAGTAGCGCTGACAGATTTACTAGGCCTAAAATAAAAAAAGTAGGCTAAATGCAGTTCAGAATTGGTAACAGGAGTACACAGGCAGCATAGCTATGTTCATTGAAGTACAATTGTAAGGAGTGGCTGACACAGTTACTAGGCCCAAATAAGTAAGCAGGCTAAATGCAGTTCAAAATTGGTAACAGGTGTACACAGGCGGCATAGCTTTGTTCAGTGGAGAACAACTGTATTGAGTGGCACAAATTGAATTAGTAGACCTACAATAAAAAAGTAGGCTTGATGCAGTTCAAAATTTGTAACAGGAGTACACAGGTGGCATAGCTTTGTTCAGCGGAGGACAACTGTAATGAGTGGCAAGACACAGTTAGTAGGCCCAAAATGAAAAAAAGCTAAAAACAGTTCAAAATTGGTAACAGGAGTACACAGGCGGCATAGCTTCGTTCAGTGGAGGACAACTGTATTGAATGGCGCAGACAGACGTAGTAGGCTTAAATAAAAAATAGTAGGCGAAATGCAGTTCTAAATTGGTAACAGGAGTACACAGGCGGCATAGCTTTGTTCAGTGGAGGACAACAGTGTTGAGTGGCGCAGACAGATTTAGTAGGCCTAAAATAAAAAAGTAGGCTAAATGCAGTTCAAAATTGGTAACAGGAGTACACATGCAGCATAGCTTTGTTCAGTGGAGTCCAATTGTAAGGAGTGGCTGACACAGTTACTAGGCCCAAATAAGTAAGTAGGCTAAATGCAGTTCAAAATTGGTAACAGGAGTACACAGGCGGCATAGCTTTGTTAAGTGGAGGACAACTGTATTGAGTGGCACAGACAGACTTAGTAGGCCTAAAATAAAAAAGTTGGCTAAATGCAGTTCAAAATTTGTAACAGGAGTACACAGGCGGCATAGCTTTGTTCAGCGGAGGACAACTGTAATGAGTGGCGAGACACAGTTAGTAGGCTGTTATGAAAGGCAATTCAGTACCAAAATGGACATAGCGGTCAGAGCACATACAGTGATCTGACAATAACTCAAAATCATAGAACGAGCTCTGAAACGTGGGAACTCTGCAGACCGCAATCCCTAATCCTCTCCAAACAACACTAGAGGCAGCCGTGGATTGCGCCTAACTCTGCCTATGCAACTCGGCACAGCCTGAGAAACTAACTAGCCTGAAGATAGAAAATAAGCCTACCTTGCCTCAGAGAAATATCCCAAAGGAAAAGGCAGCCCCCCACATATAATGACTGTGAGTAAGATGAAAAGACAAACGTAGGGATGAAATAGATTCAGCAAAGTGAGGCCCGACTTTCTTAACAGAGCGAGGATAGGAAAGATAACTTTGCGGTCTACACAAAACCCTAAAGAATACCACGCAAAGGGGGCAAAAAGATCCTCCGTACCGAACTAACGGCACGGAGGTACACCCTTTGCGTCCCAGAGCTTCCAGCAAAACAATTAGACAAGCTGGACAGAAAAAATAGCAAACAAATAGCAAAGAAGAACTTAGCTATGCAGAGCAGCAGGCCACAGGAATGATCCAGGGAAAAACAAGTCCAACACTGGAACATAGACAGGAAGCCAGGATCAAAGCATTAGGTGGAGTTAGGCAGAGCAGTACCTAACGACCTCACCACATCACCTGAGGTAGGAAACTCAGAAGCCGCAATACCACTTTCCTCCACCAACAGAAGCTCACAGAGAGAATCAGCCGAAGTACCACTTGTGACCACAGGAGGGAGCTCTGCCACAGAATTCGCAACAGTACCCCCCCTTGAGGAGGGGTCACCGAACCCTCACCAGAGCCCCCAGGCCGACCAGGATGAGCCACATGAAAGGCACGAACAAGATCGGGAGCATGAACATCAGAGGCAAAGACCCAGGAATTATCTTCCTGAGCATAACCCTTCCACTTAACCAGATACTGGAGTTTCCGTCTTGAAACACGAGAATCCAAAATCTTCTCCACAATATACTCCAACTCCCCCTCCACCAAAACCGGGGGAGGAGGGTCAACAGATGGAACCATAGGTGCCACGGATCTCCGCAACAATGACCTATGGAATACATTATGTATGGAAAAGGAATCTGGAAGGGTCAGACGAAAAGACACAGGATTAAGAACCTCAGAAATCCTATACGGACCAATGAAACGAGGATTAAACTTAGGAGAGGAAACCTTCATAGGAATATGACGAGAAGATAACCAAACCAGATCCCCAACACGAAGTCGGGGACCCACACAGCGTCTGCGATTAGCAAAACGTTGAGCCCTCTCCTGGGACAAGGTCAAATTGTCCACTACATGAGTCCAAATCTGCTGCAACCTGTCCACCACAGTATCCACACCAGGACAGTCCAAAGACTCAACCTGTCCTGAAGAGAAACGAGGATGGAACCCAGAGTTGCAGAAAAATGGCGAAACCAAGGTAGCCGAGCTGGCCCGGTTATTAAGGGCGAACTCAGCCAAAGACAAAAAGGACACCCAGTCATCCTGATCAGCAGAAACAAAACATCTCAGATATGTTTCCAAGGTCTGATTGGTTCATTCGGTCTGGCCATTAGTCTGAGGATGGAAAGCCGAGGAAAAAGACAAGTCAATGCCCATCCTACCACAAAAGGCTCGCCAAAACCTCGAAACAAACTGGGAACCTCTGTCAGAAACGATATTCTCTGGAATACCATATAAACGAACCACATGCTGGAAGAACAATGGCACCAAATCAGAGGAGGAAGGCAATTTAGACAAGGGTACCAGATGGACCATCTTAGAAAAGCGATCACAGACCACCCAAATGACTGACATCCTTTGAGAGACGGGAAGATCTGAAATAAAATCCATAGAGATATGTGTCCAAGGTCTCTTCGGGACCGGCAAGGGCAAAAGCAACCCACTGGCACGAGAACAGCAGGGCTTAGCCCGAGCACAAATCCCACAGGACTGCACAAAAATACGCACATCCCGCGACAGAGATGGCCACCAAAAGGATCTAGCCACTAACTCTCTGGTACCAAAGATTCCAGGATGACCAGCCAACACCGAACAATGAACCTCAGAGATAACTTTATTCGTCCACCTATCAGGGACAAACAGTTTCTCCGCTGGACAACGATCAGGTTTATTAGCCTGAAATTTTTGCAGCACCCGCCGCAAATCAGGGGAGATGGCAGACACAATTACTCCCTCCTTGAGGATACCCGCCGGCTCAGACAAACCCGGAGAGTCGGGCACAAAACTCCTAGACAGAGCATCCGCCTTCACATTTTTAGAGCCCGGAAGGTACGAAATCACAAAGTCAAAACGGGAAAAAAACAGCGACCAACGAGCCTGTCTAGGATTCAACCGCTTGGCAGACTCGAGATAAGTCAAGTTCTTATGATCAGTCAATACCACCACGCGATGCTTAGCTCCTTCAAGCCAATGACGCCACTCCTCGAATGCCCACTTCATGGCCAGAAACGCTCGGTTGCCCACATCATAATTTCACTCAGCAGGCGAAAACTTCCTGGAAAAAAAAGTGCATGGTTTCATCACTGAGCAATCAGAACCTCTCTGCGACAAAACAGCCCCTGCTCCAATCTCAGAAGCATCAACCTCGACCTGGAACGGAAGAGAAACATCTGGTTGACACAACACAGGGCCAGAAGAAAAACGACGCTTCAACTCTTGAAAGGCTTCCACAGCAGCAGAAGACCAATTGACCACATCAGCACCCTTCTTGGTCAAATCGGTCAATGGTTTAGCAATACTAGAAAAATTGCAGATGAAGCGACGATAAAAATTAGCAAAGCCCAGGAACTTTTGCAGACTTTTCAGAGACGTCGGCTGAGTCCAATCATGGATGGCTTGGACCTTAACAGGATCCATCTCGATAGTAGAAGGGGAAAAGATGAACCCCAAAAATGAAACCTTCTGCACACCAAAGAGACACTTTGATCCCTTCACAAACAAAGAATTAGCACGCAGGACCTGAAAAACCGTTCTGACCTGCTTCACATGAGACTCCCAATCATCCGAGAAGATCAAAATGTCATCCAAGTACACAATCAGGAATTTATCCAGGTACTCTCGGAAGATGTCATGCATAAAGGACTGAAACACTGATGGAGCATTGGCAAGTCCGAATGGCATCACTAGATACTCAAAATGACCCTCGGGCGTATTAAATGCAGTTTTCCATTCATCGCCTTGCTTAATTCGCACCAGATTATACGCACCACGAAGATCTATCTTGGTGAACCAACTAGCCCCCTTAATCCGAGCAAACAGATCAGATAACAATGGCAAGGGGTACTGAAATTTAACCGTGATCTTATTTAGAAGGCGGTAATCAATACAAGGTCTCAGCGAACCATCCTTCTTGGCCACAAAAAAGAACCCTGCTCCCAATGGCGATGACGACGGGCGAATATGACCCTTCTCCAGGGATTCCTTCACATAACTGCGCATAGCGGTGTGCTCAGGCACGGATAAATTAAACAGTCGACCTTTTGGGAATTTACTACCAGGAATCAAATTGATAGCACAATCACAATCCCTATGCGGAGGTAGGGTATCGGACTTGGGCTCATCAAATACATCCCGGTAATCAGACAAGAACTCCGGGACCTCAGAAGGGGTGGATGACGAAAATGACAGAAATGGAACATCACCATGTACCCCCTGACAACCCCAGCTGGACACCGACATGGATTTCCAATCTAATACTGGATTATGGACTTGTAGCCATGGCAACCCCAACACGACCACATCATGCAGATTATGCAACACCAGAAAGCGAATATCCTCCTGATGTGCAGGAGCCAGAAATAATAATTCTCACTTGTTGAGCTGGGTCACCAGAGGAGTGAGGTTTCAAGGCCAGAAACAGTTTGCAATTATTTTTGAAATTCACAAACTTGACTCTATCACCATAAAACAAATCAGGAATAGGAATTCTTGGTTCAAACATAGGCTTCTGAACCACCAAATCTTGAATCTTTTGTACATTTATAACGAGATTATCCATTGAAGAGCACAGACCCTGAATGTCCATGTCCACACCTGTGTCCTGAACCACCCAAATGTCTAGGGGAAAAAAAGGCAAAACACAGTGCAAAGAAAAAAAAATGGTCTCAGAACTTCTTTTTTCCCTCTATTGAGAATCATTAGTACTTTGGGCTTCCTGTACTGTTATGAAAGGCAATTCAGTACCAAAATGGACATAGCGGTCAGAGCACATACAGTGATCTGACAATAACTCAAAATCATAGAACGAGCTCTGAAACGTGGGAACTCTGCAGACCGCAATCCCTAATCCTCTCCAAACAACACTAGAGGCAGCCGTGGATTGCGTCTAACTCTGCCTATGCAACTCGGCACAGCCTGAGAAACTAACTAGCCTGAAGATAGAAAATAAGCCTACCTTGCCTCAGAGAAATACCCCAAAGGAAAAGGCAGCCCCCCACATATAATGACTGTGAGTAAGATGAAAAGACAAACGTAGGGATGAAATAGATTCAGCAAAGTGAGGCCCGACTTTCTTAACAGAGCGAGGATAGGAAAGATAACTTTGCGGTCTACACAAAACCCTAAAGAATACCACGCAAAGGGGGCAAAAAGACCCTCCGTACCGAACTAACGGCACGGAGGTACACCCTTTGCGTCCCAGAGCTTCCAGCAAAACAATTAGACAAGCTGGACAGAAAAAATAGCAAACAAATAGCAAAGAAGAACTTAGCTATGCAGAGCAGCAGGCCACAGGAATGATCCAGGGAAAAACAAGTCCAACACTGGAACATAGACAGGAAGCCAGGATCAAAGCATTAGGTGGAGTTAAGTAGAGCAGTACCTAACGACCTCACCACATCACCGGAGGCAGGAAACTCAGAAGCCGCAATACCACTTTCCTCCACCAACAGAAGCTCACAGAGAGAATCAGCCGAAGTACCACTTGTGACCACAGGAGGGAGCTCTGCCACAGAATTCACAACAGTAGGCCCAAAATAAAAAAAGCTAAAAGCAGTTCAAAATTGCTAACAGGAGTACACAGGCGGCATAGCTTTGTTCAGTGGAGGACAACTGTATTGAATGGCGCAGACAGACTTAGTAGGCCTAAAATAAAAAAAGTAGGTGAAATGCAGTTCTAAATTGCTAACAGGAGTACACAGGCGGCATAGCTTTGTTCAGTGGAGGACAACTGTATTGAGTGGCGCAGAGAGACTTAGTAGGCCTAAAATAAAAAAAATTAGGCTAAATGCAGTTCTAAATCAGTAACAGGAGTACACAGGCGGCATAGCTTTGTTCAGCGGAGGACAACTGTAATGAGTGGCACAGACACAGTTAGTAGGCCCAAAATAAAAAAAAGCTAAAAGCAGTTCAAAATTAGTAACAGGAGTACACAGGGGGCATAGCTTTGTTCAGTGGAGGACAACTGTATTGAATGGCGCAGACAGACTTAGTATACATAAAATAAAAAAAGTAGGCGAAATGCAGTTCTAAATTGGTAGCAGGAGTACACAGGCGGCATAGCTTTGTTCAGTGGAGGACAACTGTATTGAGTGGCACAGAGAGACTTAGTAGGCCTAAAATAAAAAAGTAGGCTAAATGCAGTTCAAAATAGGTAACAGGAGTACACAGGCGGCATAGCTTTGTTCAGTGGAGGACAACTGTATTGAGTGGCGCAGACAGACTTAGTAGGCCTAAAATAAAAAAATTAGGCTAAATGCAGTTCTAAATCAGTAACAGGAGTACACAGGCGGCATAGCTTTGTTCAGTGGAGGACAACTGTATTGAGGGGCGCAAACAGACTTAGTAGGCCTAAAATAAAAAAGTAGGCTAAATGCAGTTCTAAATTGGTAACAGGAGTACACAGGAGGCATAGCTTTGTTCAGTGGAGGACAACTGTGTTGAGTGGCGCAGACAGACTAAGTAGGCCCAAAATAAAAAAGTAGGCTAAATGCAGTTGAAAATTGGTAACAGGAGTACTCAAGCTGCATAGCTTTGTTCAGTGGAGGACAACTGTATTGTGTAGCGCAGACAGACTAAGTAGGCCTAAAATAAATAAGTAGGCTGGCTAAATGCAGGTCAAAATTGGTAACAGGAGTACACAGGCGGCATAGATTTGTTCAGTGGAGGACAACTGTATTGAGTGGCGCAGAGAGGCTTAGTAGGCCTAAAATAAAAAAGGCTAAATTCAGTTCAAAATTGGTAACAGGAGTACACAGGCGGCATAGCTTTGTTCAGTGGAGGACAACTGTAAGGAGCGGCTGAAACAGTTTCTAGGCCCAAATAAGTAAGTAGGATAAATGCAGTTCAAAATTGGTAACAGGACTAAAAAGGCGGCATTGCTTTGCTCAGCGGAGGACAACTGTCTTGAGTAGCGCAGACAGATTTACTAGGCCTAAAATAAAAAAAGTAGGCTAAATGCAGTTCAAAATTGGTAACAGGAGTACACAGGCAGCATAGCTTTGTTCAGTGGAGTACAATTGTAAGGAATGGCTGACACAGTTACTAGGCCCAAATAAGTAAGCAGGCTAAATGCAGTTCAAAATTGGTAACAGGTGTACACAGGCGGCATAGCTTTGTTCAGTGGAGAACAACTGTATTGAGTGGCACAAATTGAATTAGTAGACCTACAATAAAAAGTAGGCTTGATGCAGTTCAAAATTTGTAACAGGAGTACACAGGTGGCATAGCTTTGTTCAGCGGAGGACAACTGTAATGAGTGGCGAGACACAGTTAGTAGGCCCAAATTAAAAAAAAGCTAAAAACAGTTCAAAATTGGTAACAGGAGTACACAGGCGGCATTGCTTTGTTCAGTGGAGGACAACTGTATTGAATGGCGCAGACAGACTTAGTAGGCCTAAAATAAAAAAAGTAGGCGAAATGCAGTTCTAAATTGGTAACAGGAGTACACAGGCGGCATAGCTTTGTTCAGTGGAGAACAACTGCATTGAGTGGCACAAATTGAATTAGTAGACCTACAATAAAAAAGTAGGCTTGATGCAGTTCAAAATTTGTATCAGGAGTACACAGGTGGCATAGCTTTGTTCAGCGGAGGACAACTGTAATGAGTGGCGAGACACAGTTAGTAGGCCCAAAATAAAAATAAAGCTAAAAACAGTTCAAAATTGGTAACAGGAGTACACAGGCGGCATAGCTTTGTTCAGTGGAGGACAACTGTATTGAATGGCGCAGACAGACTTAGTAGGCCTAAAATAAAAAAAGTAGGCGAAATGCAGTTCTAAATTGGTAACAGGATAACACAGGCAGCAAAACTTTGTTCAGTGGAGGACAACAGTGTTGAGTGGCGCAGACAGATTTAGTAGGCCTAAAATAAAAAAGTAGGCTAAATGCAGTTCAAAATTGGTAACAGGAGTACACAGGCAGCATAGCTTTGTTCAGTGGAGTACAATTGTAAGGAGTGGCTGACACAGTTACTAGGCCCAAATAAGTAAGTAGGCTAAATGCAGTTCAAAATTGGTAACAGGAGTACACAGGCGGCATAGCTTTGTTCAGCGGAGGACAACTGTAATGAGTGGCGAGACACAGTTAGTAGGCCCAAAATAAAAAAAAGCTAAAAGCAGTTCAAAATTGGTAACAGGAGTACACAGGCGGCATAGCTTTGTTCAGTGGAGGACAACTGTATTGAATGGCGCAGACAGACTTAGTAGGCCTAAAATAAAAAAAGTAGGTGAAATGCAGTTCTAAATTGGTAACAGGAGTACACAGGCGGCATAGCTTTGTTCAGTGGAGGACAACTGTATTGAGGGGCGCAAACAGACTTAGTAGGCCTAAAATAAAAAAGTAGGCTAAATGCAGTTCTAAATTGTTAACAGGAGTACACAGGAGGCATAGCTTTGTTCAGTGGAGGACAACAGTGTTGAGTGGCGCAGACAGACTAAGTAGGCCCAAAATAAAAAAGTAGGCTAAATGCAGTTGAAAATTGGTAACAGGAGTACACAAGCTGCATAGCTTTGTTCAGTGGAGGACAACTGTATTGAGTGGCGCAGACAGACTTAGTAGGCCCAAAATAAAAAAGTAGGCAAAATGCAGTTCAAAATTGGTAACAGGAGTACACAGGCAGCATAGCTTTGTTCAGTGGAGAACAACTGTATTGAGTGGCGCAGACAGACTTAGTAGGCCTAAAATAAAAAAGTAGGCTAAATGCAGTACAAAATTTGTAACAGGAGTACACAGGCGGCATAGCTTTGTTCATTGGAGGACAACTGTAAGGAGTGGCGCAGACAGACACAGGTAGTAGGCCCACATGATAAAGTAGGCTAAATGCAGTTCAAAATTGGTAACAGGAGTACATAGGCAGCAAAACTTTGTTCAGTGGAGGACAACTGTAAGGAGTGGCGCAGACATTGTGTAGTGTAATACACTGGGCCTGAGTTTTGGTGCAGTCTCCCCCCAAAAAATGGGAGGTTTAAATTGGCACTAAGTGGATCTACGTCAGTTCTGTTTGTCGTATTTCTTCCAGCCACGTTCTGCACACTTACATTGTGTAGTGTAATACACTTTGTTGTGGGGGTCATAACTAAGAGGGTGATCTGACCAAAGGGGGCAGAGCTATGACCCCCTAAAATGGGCACCCCTCCCTATTGTCTTGAATGGGGCAGACTGGCCCAATTTGGCATTTAATAGCTCCGCCCCCTGTGAGCCGATTTGCCCCAAATTTGGTATCTTTGTGGCTCGCCACTGTGGCCACCTTCCCCTATTTTTTGGTGATTTTTGGACCAGTAGAACCGGTACCGCTATAAATGGCGCGTGATGAAGCTAGCGGTACCGGTTCTACTGGACAAATAATCACCAAAAAATAGGTTTTCCTACCCCAACATGTCTTCTACAAGGATACAAATTTGGGGGCAAATTAGTCCACAGGGGGCAGAGCAAATAAATGCCAAAGTGGGCCAGTCCGCCCGATTCAAGTCAATGGCGAGAGGTACCCAATTTGGCATTTTTTATCTCGAACGTTTCTAAATCGATTGGTGAGCTTTCTTCTGGGGGCATAGGATACCAAATTTGGGGCAAATCAGCCCACAATGAATGGAGCTATTAAATGCCAAACTGGGCCAGTCTGCCCCATTCAAGACAACGGGGAGGGGTGCCCACTTTAGAGGGTCATAGCTCCGCCCCCTTTGGTCAGATCACCCTAAATCTTGCTGTACCTCTTAGTTATGACCCCCACAACAATGCTGGGGTGTCAGTTCAAATTTTTTTAAAAAAAGTACCAAAAATGACATAAGGGGGGTTGGTTATCGATTTTGGCAAAAATGACATTTTTTGGGGAATTCAAACTGACACCCCAGCATTGTTGTGGGGGTCATAACTAAGGGGCACAGCAAGTTTAAGGCTGATCTGACCAAAGGGGGCGGAGCTATGAACCCCCAAATTGGGCACCCCTGCCCTACTCAAATCAATGGGGCAGTCTGGCATATTTGGCATTTATTAGCTCCGCCCCTGTAGGCCGATTCACCCCAAATTTGGTAATTTTTTTGTCCGGTAGAACCGGTACCGCTAGCATTGTCCCGCGCCATTTACAGCGGTACAGGTTCTACTGGTCTAAAAATCACCAAAAAATAGGGGCAGGTGGCCAAAGTGGTGTGCCACAAGTATACCAAATTTGGGGCAAATCGGCCCACAGGGGGCTGAGCTATTAAATGCCAAATTGGGCCAGTCTGCCCCATTCAAGACAATGGGGAGGGGTGCCCACTTTAGGGGGTCATAGCTCCGCCCCCTTTGGTCAGATCACCCTAAAACTTGCTGTACCTTTTAGTTATGACCCCCACAACAATGCTGGGGTGTCAGTTCGAATTCTTTTAAAAAGCACCAAAAATGACATAAGGGGGGGTGGTTATCGATTTTGGCAAAAATGACAATTTTTGCGGAATTCAAACTGACACACAAGCATTGTTGTGGGGGTCATAACTAAGGGGCACAGCAAGTTTAAGGGTGATCTGACCAAAGGGGGCGGAGCTATGACCCCCCAAAGTGGGCACCCCTCCCCACTCAAGTCAACGGGGCGGTCTGGCATATTTGGCATTTAATAGCTCCGCCCGCTGTAGGCCGATTCACCCCAAATTTGGTACACTTGTGGCACACTACTGTGTCCACCTCCCCATATTTTTGTGGACAGATCGGACCAGTAGAACCAGAGCAGCTGGTTCCGTCCCGACCCGTTGCTCTCCCGGCCAGCAGATAACAGCTGCGAAGTCACAAAAATTATCATAGACCCAACACGTAGTACGCTACGCCCCCAGAAAAAAGCTCGCCAATCGACTTAGAAACGTTCGAGATAAAAAATGCCAAATTGGGCACCTTTCGCCATTGACTTCAATGGGGCAGACTGGCCAGCTTTGGCATTTATTTGCTCCGCCCCCTGTGGACCAATTTGCCCCCAATTTTGTATCCTTGTAGAAGACATGTTGGGGTAGGTAAACGTATTTTTTGGTGATTATTTTGTTAGGTCTCGAGTTCCCGCTTCTGCACAGGGGGAATCTCGAGCCATCTCCGCTGCGGTCTCCCATTCTCATCCAGCCGCAGTGGAGTCTGCTCAGCAAGGACGTCGGTCCCAGTGTCTTGCTCAGTCTCACTCTGTACTGAGAGTTACTGCTGCTTCTTCAGCTTCTGCCATTAAAGCCAGTGCTGGTCAGCAGCGAGCGGACTTCTCTGGGACTAAGTCCTTGTCTGCACACACTGAGCATGCCCAGGGCAAGATCTCCCGTTGGAGATCGAGGGTCATGTGCTCAGGCTCTGCAGCACATTCCATTGGTCCTCTTGGCAGGTCTTGGAAGGGCAAAGTTTCTGTGGCCACTTCCTGTGCTGCAACTATATAAACTGCGCATGACCGCACGGCCATGCGCTAGTGTACAATTGTTAATGTGTGTATGTTGTGAGTGCAAGTCATCCTTGGAGCCCCCTACCCTATTGAATGTCTGTTCGCGAAAGGTGTATGGTTGCTATCTAGCGCCCGACTTAGCCTACAGCACTAATCACACATTACAGCGTCCAGTTGCTGTGACCGCCAGTACGGCGCCGTGCACTTCCTCTGTGCTTTCCTTACCCAAGCCTGGGTGGTTAGTGGCGTTCGTCAGTGCGGCACCGCATGCACTCTTGTGCCTTAAAATTGTTATTGAGTTTCCTTACAAACCCAGTTGCGGTGTTGTGCCAGCAAGAGTCTAATCGGACTTCAATCCTAGTTGGGGTTAAGTTCGCTGACTACTTGCTCGTGCTCTATGTGCGGTACCGCAGTCCTGTGACGCAACAGGATCGCTTCTTTCCCGCTGGGTGAAGTTTAACCCACGTGTGTATACTTATGAGTACCGCCATATAGTCCGTCATTACTTGGCAGCAGGTTCCATCTCTGCACGGTAAACCCCAGGCTGCGAACGCACCATACTTTATCTGTCTTATTATTTGGTGCGTTCCGCTAGCCCTAACATTACACTAGCGCCAGGGTCTGGCTAGTAATCACGGACAAACAGCAATCCTTGCGGTATATCCAGCAGCTGGAGGGTAGGTTGGCGGCTCTTGAGAGCGCAACCTCAGCTGTGGATGTTACCGCAGTTGCTGTACAGGCTGCTAGCGTGGCTGCAGCAACCCTGTCCATTGCCACCCCTGCTCCGACATTTTCTCGCCTCCCGCTGCCAGAAAAATTTTCTGGTGATAGCAAATTTTGTAGGGGATTTGTGAGTCAGTGCTCTATTCACCTCGAGCTCCTGGCTGCACGTTTTCCCACAGAGCGGGCTAAGGTGGGATTTATAGTGTCTGTCTTGTCGGACAGGGCGTTGGAATGGGCTACGCCGCTGTGGGAGCGTGGCGATCATGTGGTGCAGAGTGCTCCGCTGTTTCTGAGCACTCTGAAACAGGTCTTTTTAGGACCTCAAGTCACCCATGATACTGCGCTCCAACTGCTGGCATTAACTCAGGGTGAGTCCTTGGTCAGTCATTTTGCCATCCAATTCCGCACTTTAGCTTCTGAGCTGGATTGGTCGGATAAAGCTCTTATCCCCATATTTTGGAGGGGCCTGGCTGACCACGTTAAGGACGCTCTGGCCACTAGGGAGATTCTTGCCACACTGGAGGAGTTAATAACTGTCTCCACTCGAATTGACCTCCGTTTTAACGAGCGGAGGTTAGAGCGAGCCCAGTGTAGGCAGAGGTTTCGGCTGGCTCCTACCTTCGCCAAACCTCTGGAATCTCCGGTTCTGGTTCCTGAGTCACATGAGGCCAGGGAAGTGTCACAAGCGGGATCTAAGTCCCGGACCGCAGGTGCACTCAAGGTCTGTCATGTATGCCAGCAGTCGGGACATCTAGCCACCAGATGTTCTCAGCGCTCGAGGAAACGTCAGCGTCTAGTGGTAGTAGGTGGAGGTGCACTAGACACGGCGACGTTTGCCTCTAAATTGTCCTTTAAGGGGACAATTACTATAGTCTCATTCTCCCACTCGGTAGAGCTCTGCATGGATTCTGGGGCGGAGGGCAATTTTATGTCTTCTGCCTTCGCCCAACGTCACGCAATACCCCTGGTTATGCTAGCTCAACCAGTAACGGTACGAGTGGTGAATGGGTCGACACTGCCCTCACAGATAACACACCAGACCATCCCGTTTACTCTGTCCATGTCGCCATCTCATCAAGAGATTATATCTCTGCTCGTCATTCCTGAGGGAATTGATGAGGTCCTGTTGGGAATACCTTGGCTACGGTACCACTCTCCTCATATCGAGTGGTCCTCTGGCAGAATCCTGGGCGAATCTTGTGGGGGTAGGTGTCAGAGGGAGTGCTTTCAGGTTGCTACTACTGAGGTACCCGCAGATCTTTCCTCTCTCCCCAAGCAGTATTGGTCTTATGCAGATGTGTTCTCCAAAAAGGCGGCGGAGATCCTTCCGCCCCATCGCCCCTATGACTGTCCTATTGATCTCTTGCCTGGTGCTGAGCCTCCCCGGGGTCGAGTCTATCCGCTATCTCTCCCGGAGACGGAGGCAATGTCACAGTACATCCTGGAAAATCTGGCAATAAGATTCATTAGGAAGTCAGTGTCACCTGCTGGGGCAGGGTTCTTCTTCGTGCAGAAGAAGAATGGGGAACTACGTCCATGCATAGACTACAGGGGTCTTAACGCCATCACCGTTAAAAATAAGTATCCTTTGCCCTTGATATCTGAGCTCTTCGATAGGCTTCGGGGAGCAAGGGTATTTACTAAACTAGATCTGCGGGGTGCTTACAACCTGATTCGCATCCGTGAGGGGGACGAATGGAAGACGGCTTTTAACACCAGGGATGGGCACTATGAATATCTGGTGATGCCCTTCGGGCTCTGTAATGCCCCGGCCGTTTTCCAAGACTTTGTGAATGATATCTTCTGGGAAATGCTTTCCACCTCGGTCGTAGTCTATCTGGATGATATTCTCATCCACTCTCCAGATATTGACTCCCACCGGAGAGATGTTTGCAAAGTCTTCGACCTCCTACGGGCAAACTCCCTCAATGCCAAGTTGGAGAAGTGTATGTTTGAGCAGGAGTCCTTGCCTTTCCTAGGCTACATCATCTCTGCCCAGGGATTGGCTATGGATCCTGCTAAACTACAGGCTGTGATGGACTGGCAGGAACCCCATTCTCTTAAAGCAGTGCAGCGCTTTATGGGGTTCATTAATTATTATCGCCAGTTCATTCCGCACTTCTCAACTTTGGTAGCTCCCTTGGTTGCCCTCACCAAGAAGGGGGCGAATCCCAAATTGTGGTCTGAGGAGGTCTCCAAGGCCTTTAACTCTATAAAGTCACACTTCGCTAGCGCTCCCATCCTACATCGCCCCGATGTTGATAAGCCATTTATCATGGAGGTGGATGCCTCTTCTGTTGGTGCTGGAGCAGTCCTCTTCCAAAAGGATGCTCAAGGTCGGAAGCATCCTTGCTTCTTTTTCTCCAAGACCTTTTCACCAGCAGAGAGGAATTATTCCATCGGAGACAGGGAGTTGCTAGCCATGAAGTTAGCTTTCTCGGAGTGGAGACATCTCTTGGAGGGAGCACGTTTTCCCTTCCAAGTCTTCACAGACCATAAAAATTTGGTGTACCTGCAGACAGCCCAGCGGTTGAATTCTCGCCAGGCCAGATGGTCCTTATTCTTCTCCCGATTTCATTTCACCCTCCATTTTCTTTCTGGGGAGAAGAACATTCAGGCCGACGCTCTCTCTCGCTCCGTTGTGTCATCTGCAGATGAGAAAGAGGAGCCTCGGCTTATTGTCCCCACCGAGAGCTTGAGAACTGTGGCCCCGGTTTCGCTAAAGTCTGTGCCCCCGGGCAAGACTTTTGTTCCATCCAGTTTGCGACCGGAGGTTCTCTCTTGGGCACACTCGTCCAGGGTGGGTGGACATTTTGGTACCAAAAGGACATCTGAGTTACTGGCGAGGACATACTGGTGGCCACATATGGCTCGTGATGTCGCAGAGTATGTTCGGGCGTGTGTCTCTTGCGCCAAGAACAAGACTCCTCGGCAACGGCCAGCTGGTTTGCTTTATCCTCTGCCGGTGGCGGACAGGCCCTGGGAGATGGTCGGGATGGACTTTGTGGTGGGCTTACCCAAGTCTCGTAACTGCACCATTATCTGGGTGATCACCGACCATTTTTCCAAAATGGTGCACTTGGTGCCTCTTCCACGGCTACCTTCTGCACGGGCGTTGGCTGTCTTGTTCGTCAAGCATATCTTTCGCCTACACGGTATGCCAGACAAAATTGTTAGTGACCGGGGTCCCCAGTTTGCGTCTCGATTCTGGAGAGAGCTTTGTCGTCTACTCAGTATTGAGTTAAATGTCTCTTCGGCATATCATCCCGAGATGAAGGGTTGGTAGAGAGGGCCAACCAGACCTTGGTCACATATTTACGACATTTTGTTTCTGCCAGGCAGGATGACTGGGCATCCTTGCTACCGTGGGCAGAGTTTGCACTTAACAATGCCGTAGCCGACTCCACCGGTCAGACTCCATTTCTCCTAAATTACGGCCAGCATCCGCGTGTTCCTGTGCCCATGCCTGTGTCTTCTGCTGACTCCAGGGTGGCAGACTGGGCTGTGGAGGCACGGGACATTTGGGACCGCACGCAGGATGCCATTTGGGCCTCCAAGGAGAGAATGAGGTCCTCCGCTGATGTTCATTGGCGCCCCGCTCCGACCTTTGCTCCTGGCAACTTGGTGTGGCTCTCCGCCCGTAACATCAGGCTGCGAGTTGAGTCCACTAAGTTTGCTCCTCGCTACTTGGGTCCCTTCAAGGTTCTCGAATGGGTTATTCCTGTGGTCTACCGTTTGGCTCTTCCTCCACGCTTGGGTATCACCGACACCTTTCATGTGTTCCTCTTGAAACCCGTATACATGTCCCGGTTTTCCGAGTCATCTGCCGGGACATCGGGTTCGTCTACGGACGATTACGAGGTGAACGCTATTTTGGGGTGCAAGGTGGTACGCGGCAAAAAGTTCTATCTGGTGGATTGGAAGGGTTATGGCCCGGAGGACAGGTCATGGGAGCCTGCTGAAAACATTCGGGCCCCACAGCTCATTGCTGCCTTCAAGCGTAGCGAGGCCCAAGGAGGGGGGGGGGGCCCTAGGAGGGGGGTAATGTTAGGTCTCGAGTTCCCGCTTCTGCACAGGGGGAATCTCGAGCCATCTCCACTGCGGTCTCCCATTCTCATCCAGCCGCAGTGGAGTCTGCTCAGCAAGGACGTCGGTCCCAGCGTCTTGCTCAGTCTCACTCTGTACTGAGAGTTACTGCTGCTTCTTCAGCTTCTGCCATTAAAGCCAGTGCTGGTCAGCAGCGAGCGGAATTCTCTGGGACTAAGTCCTTGTCTGCACACACTGAGCATGCCCAGGGCAAGATCTCCCGTTGGAGATCGAGGGTCATGTGCTCAGGCTCTGCAGCACATTCCATTGGTCCTCTTGGCAGGTCTTGGAAGGGCAAAGTTTCTGTGGCCACTTCCTGTGCTGCAACTATATAAACTGCGCATGACCGCACGGCCATGCGCTAGTGTACAATTGTTAATGTGTGTATGTTGGGAGTGCAAGTCGTCCTTGGATACCCCTACCCTATTGAATGTCTGTTCGCGGAAGGTGTATGGTTGCTATCTAGCGCCCGACTTAGCCTACAGCACTAATCACACATTACAGCGTTCAGTTGCTGTGACCGCCAGTACGGCGCCGTGCACTTCCTCTGTGCTTTCCTTACCCAAGCCTGGGTGGTTAGTGGCGTTCGTCAGTGCGGCACCGCATGCACTCTTGTGCCTTAAAATTGTTATTGAGTTTCCTTACACACCCAGTTGCGGTGTTGTGCCAGCAAGGGTCTAATCGGACTTCAATCCTAGTTGGGGTTAAGTTCGCTGACTACTTGCTCGTGCTTTATGTGCGGTACCGCGGTCCTGTGACGCAACAGGATCACTTCTTTCCCGCTGGGTGAAGTTTAACCCACGTGTGTATACATATGAGTACCGCCATATAGTCCGTCATTACTTGGCAGCAGGTTCCATCTCTGCACGGTGGACCCCGGGCTGCGAACGCACCATATTCTATCTGTCTTATTATTTGGTGCGTTCCGCTAGCCCTAACATATTTGCACAGTAGAACCGGTACCGCTAGCTTCGTCCCGCGTTTTTGGGGGGCAGACTGCACCAAAACTCAGGTCTAGTGTATTGCACTACACAATGTAAGTGGCAGAACGTGGCTGGAAGATATAAAACAAACAGACCTGACGTAGATCCACTTAGTGGCAATTTAAATCTCCCTTTTTGAGGGGGAGACAGCAACAAAACTCAGGCCCAGTGTATAACACTACACAATGTAAGTGGCAGAACGTGGCTGGAAGACATACGACAAACAGAACTGACGTAGATCCACTTAGTTGCAATTTAAATCTCCCTTTTTGAGGGGGAGACTGCACCAAAACTCAGGCCTAGTGTATAACACTACACAATGTAAGTGGCAGAACGTGGCTGGAAGATAAACGACAAACTAACAGAACTGACATATATCCACTTTGTTACAATTTAAATCTTCCTTTCATTTTGGGGAGACTGCACCAAAACTCAGGCCCAGTGTATTACACTACACAATGTAAGTGGCAGAACGTGGCTGGAAGATATATTAAAAATTACATGGATTGTACTACAATTTCAATCTCCCTACAATGATCTCAGGACAAGTATGGCAGCCAGCAATAAAAAGGACTGCTGCACACAAAAGTGAGGACAAATAAACAAGATAACTGTGCAGAAAGGAGCAACAGGATTTTTGCTTTTAAAAAAGCAGTTGGTTTGCACAACAGCGTACAAACAGCAATGCAGCTATCAGGGAGCCTTAAAAGGCAGCCTAATAAGCTACAGAGCTGATGCACAAAAATATAAACTCCACTGTCCCTGCAAACAAAAGGTGGTGTTGGACAGTTAAAATCGCTACAGCTCAAGCAGTTTCGGGGCTTAATCTTGTCTCCTTAACTATATCCCTTCTTCTGAGGAAGCTGCGGCAACCTCTCCCTATGCTACGATCAGCAGAAGTAAGAGGCGGTTGGCGTGCAAGCCCCTTTATAGCCCCTGTGACGCCACAGAAAGCAAGCCAATCACTGTCATGCCCTTCTCTAAAATGGTGGGGACCGAGACCTATGTCATCACGCTGCCCACACTCTGCGTCCTCCTTCATTGGCTGAAAAATGGAGCTGAAAGCATCATATGAAACGCAACTTTGGCTCGGAGATCGCCGACCTCATGGCCGATCCCACACTAGGATCGGGTTGGGTTTCATGGAACCCGACTTTACCAAAAATCGGCGATTTTTAAATTTGTCAGATCCCTTTCGCTCAACCCTAGTTAAAACAGGTAACCTGCGTGCTGAAGTGCGCTTTGCCCTACCAACATCCCACACGATTAGCATGGTCATATATTCGGTCAGCACCACCATTCTGGAGATAAATAACCGCCGAGAGGTCTTTTACGATTTTTACTAATGATGGATGCTCTAGTACTCACTGTGCTGTTGAAGTCTGACCGCTATACAGAACACATATTTGCTTCTGTGTGGTTTGCTGCCGTCAGTGAGAGTGACCCAGAGACAAGCCGTCTATATTGTTAACACGGATACACAATGAACAATTAGTGGCAGCATTACTGGAGAATAACTTATGCCCTGAAGACGCCACCGTGAGGGCAAAGCACCTTTATAAGTCAAATAAATAAGGCAGCAAGGTACAAATGAATCGGCAAATTTATGCACTAAACTTTCTCAATTTTTCATATTTCTAGTGCAGTAATGCAATTCAATTTCCATGTTTCATGTTTGCAGGTTTTGGCGCCGCAGTGTGCTGCCTTATTTATTTGACTGTTTATGAGTTGGTGACTGTAGGTTCAGCACCTGTTCACACTTAGTCTATGTTTGGATGTGACGGTCAGGTTTTTGAAGATTGTAATTAATAAATTATTATCCTGTGTGACTTCTCGCCCCTCCTGCACCTAGCTGACAATGTAAGTGTGTGTATACTAACACCGGACATTATCTGGACACGACGAGGTGTTGTTGGGGTTGTTGATACTTTATCTGATATCCCCGAGCACATAGCAGGTTATCACACCTGATACAGACCCTGAGCATGTGTAGAGGTCTGCGGTCTGTGCCTCGCATTTTTATTAAATTCACCACTGTTGTATGTTATTGTATATCATGCTGTAATGCCATTATGTTCAGGAAATCATCTCCTCCTCCTCCTCCTGTAACAAGTACATAGTGGCCACCTATGTAAACCCCACGTGGGTTATGTTTAATTTTTACTTTTTGAAAACTTTGCACATTGCATATTAGTGGATTTATAGATGAATCCTCAGGCTTTCTATGATCTGTGTCCTATGCACCTGTATTAAGACTTCGGTCTATGTCACTTTTCTGCATTTATAAATCTGATATTGGACACTATTTGAAGCAAGCCTTTGTACATATTTGTTGTATATTTCTAAGTAGGTTTTGTATGCATGCCTCCTAATATACATCTTTTAGGCCTCAGTATATTCCCTGTGCAGACAGCTGATTCTACATCTGTATCTCCCTTGATTTTATTTAAGGTTCTTAATCTTTTTTGACCTAATAAAATATATTTGTTTTAATTGCCACAAGCTTCCTTGTCTTCATAGGATTATATGCGTAATGGAAGTGCCTTCTATTTAGGCTTGTCATAGGTGAATATTATTTAGCAATTAGCTTTTAAAAAGGCTTTTACTATATTCTGGCACTGCTGAATATTGTTTAGATGTAAATATATATTCACTATATATATATATATATATATATATATATATATATATATATATATATATATATATATATATATATATATATATATATATATACACTACTGTTCAAAAGTTTAGGGCCACCCGGACAATTTTGTGTTTTCCATGAAAACTCATATTTTTATTAATCAAATCAGTTGCCAAATGTACTGAAAATCTAGTCCAGACATTGACAAGGTTCGAAAAAAAGATTTTTATTTGAAATAATAATTTTCTCCTTCAATCTTTGCTCCCTTTGCAGCAATTCCAGCATTGCAGACCTTCGGCATTCTAGCAGTTAATTTGCTGATATAATCTGGAGACATTTCCCCCCATGCTTCCAGAAGACCCTCCACAAGTTGGTTTGGCTTGATGGGCACTTTCTGCACCATACGGTCACGCTGCTCCCACAACAGCTCAATGAAGCTGAGATCTGGTGACTGTGCTGGCCGCTCCATTACAGATAGATACCAGCTGCTGCTTCTTCCCTAAATAGTTCTTGCATAATTTGGAGGTGGGCTTTGGGTCATTGTCCTGTTGTAGGATGAAATTGGCTCCAATCAAGCGCTGTCCACAGGGTATGGCATGGCATTGCAAAATGGAGTGATAGCCTTCCTTATTGAAAATCACTTTTAGCTTGTACAAATCTCCCACTTTACCAGCACAAAAGCACCAGACCATCATATTACCTCCACCATGCTTGACAGATGGCGTCACACTCTTCCAGCATCTTTTCAGATGTTCTGCGCCTCACAAATGTTCTTCTGTATGATCCAATACCTCAAACGTTGTCAGTTCATAACACTTTTTTTCCAATCTTTCTCTGTCCAATGTCTGTGTTCTTTTGCCAATATTAATGTTTTCCTTTTATTAGTCAGTCTCAGATATGGCTTTTTCTTTGCCACTCTGCCGTGAAGGCCAGCATCCCGGAGTCGCCGCTTCACTGTAGACGTTGACACTAGCGTTTTGCGTGTACTATTTAATGAAGCTGCCAGTTGAGGACCTGTGAGGCATCGATTTCTCAAACTACAGACTCTAATGTACTTGTCTTGTTGCTCAGTTGTGCAGCGCGGCCTCACACTTCTCTTTCTACACCCAGGTGCCTGCCTTTTACTTCCCCTATGTATTAAATCTCTCCCTACGCTATCTCCACCTTACAAATAACTTATCTTCACCTTCAGTAGCTCTTAAAAGAGCTTTTTGGAATCAATAAATCTCCCTATACGCTCCTTTCACTCTCCCTACGCTCACATTGCGCTCCCCCTATGCTGATTCCTGCAGTAATGTGTGCAAGTTGGTGCCGGCAGGGATTAAATATCCTCTATGATGCTGTAAGGCCAGCTAATCGCAGTAATGCCACAACAAAGATGGCGCCGGCATTACTTTGATTGGCAAGCCTGCCCAGCATGATCATTGGCTGCAAATAATGTTGGACGGGTCACTCAAATATAACGAGGCGAATAAGAACTTACTCGCTAAGTACCAAATAGACTGAACAGCATACTATTTGTGAGAGTAACGAATAGTGCCGAATATATTCACTCTTCACTAGTGTTCACTGAATCATTGGTGGGGCAGGGTCATGTAGAGTGCAACATTGCGAGAATTGGTAGAGCTGCAGCAGATAAAACAGTGATTGCATCAAAATTATATCAAGCAGCTATGTAAGTGATACATCACTGGAATCGGGTGGAGTGTGGGTGAGCCTTGGCACTTTATCCTATATATTCTATTCCACTTTATTCTGCCTTTCTGTGATTTCTAGGAATCTGAATTCGATCTGTGTATTTTAGTTTTTGTCTACTGTGATTTAGTCCATTGATTCTTTCACTCTGGGTACTAGCATCATCTTATCCAACACTGGTTGTTATTTAATACATGTATTTTTACCGATGATTCCTCATCTTGTTTCCATGTTGTTATTCTCTATATATGTGAGATATACTCATGTACGTGTTTCTTTGCCTCGCATATCATCTTTTTCTTGTGTCTTTGTATTTTTGAATATTTAAATGGAATCAGTCCCCCCCCCCCCGGGATGTATATGACCTATGAATATGGGCATGCAGGTAAAAGGAATGTTACACTAGTCTTACGTTTGTGCCTCATATTAACGGTCTTGTTGTGGAGAAATGCTATATTCTGTATTTATGCTAATGATTTCTTCCAGGCTTTGAGCGTGCATTACCTGAAATACATCCCTGCCTCCTGTCCTCATTGTAATATTACCTCCCTCCAATGCCAGTCTTTTCTGGACCCGAAATCCTCCACCCTGCACTTCCTCAGAAATACATACCTCATCCTCCCTTCTATAGGCACCATGTTCAGGGATCTTCTGTGCAGGCACCGGCGACTTTTGCTCCAGTGACCGTCAAAAAGGTGCTCTCCCCACTTCCTATAGTCATTGCTATGTACACATGGTTCCTAGCTAATACTATGCAGGGAGGAAGTGGGGAAAGCGTCTTATCGGCGCGCACACCGGAGGTCACAGTGACTTGCCAGCAATTGAGCAGAAGCTCCCTGATTACAGTGCCCATAGAAGGGAGGATGAGGTATGTATTCCTGAGGAACTGCAGGGTGCAGACGCAAGATTTCGGGGCCATAACTGACGAGCATGGGAGTGGGATAATATTATGAGGACACGAGGCAGGAGCATTCTGGCATTGCACGCCCCTCAGCCTGGAAGAAATCATCAGCATAAAGAAAGAATATAACATTTCTCCACAACAAGACCGTTAAAATGAGGCAGACAGGTAGGACTAGTGTAACATTTCTATCACCTGTATGCCCATATTAATAGATAATATACAGAACAGACCAAAAAGTTTGGACACACCTTCTCATTTAAAGATTTTTCTGTATTTTCATGACTATGAAAATTGTACATTCACACTGAAGGCATCAAAACTATGAATTAACACATGTGGAATTATATATTAACAAAAAAGTGTGAAACAACTGAAAATATGTCTTATATTCTAGGTTCTTCAAAGTAGCCACCTTTTGCTTTGATGACTGCTTTGCACACTCTTGGCATTCTCTTGAGAGGCTTCAAGAGGTAGTCACCGGGAATGGTTTTCCCTTCACAGGTGTGCCCTGTCAGGTTTAATAAGTGGGATTTCTTGCCTTATAAATGGGGTTGGGACCATCAGTTGTGTTGAGCAGAAGTCTGTTGGATACACAGCGGATAGTCCTACTGAGTAGACTGTTAGAATTTGTATTATGGCAAGAAAAAAACAGCTAAGTAAAGAAAAATGAGTGTCCATCATTAGTTTAAGAAATGAAGGTCAGTCAGTTCGAAAAATTGGGAAAACTTTGAAAGTGTCCCCAAGTGCAGTGGCAAAAACCATCAAGCGCTACAAAGAAACTGTCTCACATGAGGACCGCCCGAGGAAAGGAAGACCAAGAGTCACCTCTGCTTCTGAGGATAAGTTTACACACTACCACCTGCCTCCTTCCTGCTGGACCCACAGTGCCTCTAGGGACGCTGTGCCCTGTTCGTACCGTTCCGGACCCCCGCACTTCTTAGTTCTTTTGGACATTTTGTGGAGCTTCTGTCTCCATTCATCGGACAGGTGTCCTCCTTCTCTCTCTTCCATCTCTCTTCATTCATTAAGTGAGGTTTGAGAAAGACCTTTTGGGTTGAAACGTTACCTCAGAACTCTATTGACCACTGTGGTATTACTCAATAAATACTTCACATTTCTGATGCAAATTAAAAACATTGTAAGTGCGGTTGTTTGTCCAAGTCTATGAATTTACTGGATCTATTCCAGGTTCAGCCTGCACCAGCTTCACTCCAACAGCGTGCACGCAATTTCCCTTCTAACTATGGTTCCCACCGTGAAGCATGGAGGAGGAGATGTGATGGTGTGGGGGGGCTTTGCTGGTGACACTCTTGGGGATTTATTCAAAATTGAAGGCATACTGAACCAGCATGGCTACCACAGCATCTTGCAGCAGCATGCTATTCCATCCGGTTTGCGTTCATTTGGACCATCATTCAGGCTGTGTAAGGGCTATTTGACCAAGAAGCAGAGTGATGGGGTGCTATGCCAGATGACCTGTCCTCTACAGTCACCAGACCTGAACCCAATCGAGATGGTTTGGGGTGAGCTGGACCGCAGAGTGAAGGCAAAAGGGCCAACATGTGCTAAGCATCTCTGGGAACTCCTTCAAGATTGTTGACTACCTCTTGAAGCTCATCAAGAGAATGCCAAGAGTGTGCAAAGCAGTCATCAAAGCAAAAGGTGGCTACTTTGAAGAACCTAGAATATAAGATGTAATTTCAGTTGTTTCACACTTTTTTGTTAAGTATATAATTCCACATGTGTTAATTCATAGTTTTGATGCCTTCAGATTGAATGTACAATTTTCATAGTCATGAAAATACAGAAAAATCTTTAAATGAGAAGGTGTGTCCAAACTTTTGGTCTGTACTGTATGTTCCGGGGGTGACAGATTCCCTTTAATAAATATAGATATAATAAAATGTATATATTTTGCTTACTATATTTATTTTTTACCTTTCTGTACATTTTCCTGTCAGTATAGCATGAATAACTTAGTTAAAGTCCTGCCATACTTTCATACTAATTTTGGAAATGTCTTCCAGTCCTCAGATTGACAAATATAAAAACATTTTGTCGTTCATCTTTGCTGTTGATGAGATTAACAAGGATCCCGACCTTTTGCCGAATATTACTCTGGGGTATCACATAATTGATACATGTGGAGATCGATTACAATCCACCTCTGGCGTCTTTGAAATCCAGTCAGGAAGACACAAGCCGGTTCCGAATTATTCCTGCACGGATCGTGGAGAAGTGTCTGCCTTTGTGGTGGATTCAAATTATGATTTAGAGCTCGGGATTGCTCAGTTACTCAGCCTCTATCAGTATACACAGGTAAGTGGCATCTATGTAAGATTGGACTCAGACTCCCAGAAACACATTTCATCTAAATGCAGAATCTTATTATTAATAATTACGGTAGGTTTCTAGTAACATTGGTCACACTGCTGCGGTGATTCCAGTGAAGGTCTGAGTTTGGAATGAAATGTAATACTTTACACAATTCAGGAACTCTGTTTTGCATCTTTGACAAGTTCTTTTTTACAGAAGACCCTACAAAGAAGTCTGGGGAGCAGTGAAAATATTGAAATAGAAGGGAAAAGTTCTGAATGGAAGGAGAACAGTATGGGGAAGATCCCTGAAACATCTCTGACTCCCAGATCGATGTTGAGAACATCGTTGTCACACTGTTACTCCATTTTAACTCTTTACCAACATCTGGCGTAATATTACGCCAATGTCAGTCTCCCTGCCTTTGATGTATGCTCCGGCAGTGAGCCCACATCTTTCCGGGGACATGTCAGCTGTTTTAAACAGCTGACATGTGCTTGCAATAGCCACGGGTAGAATCATAATCCACCCGCGGCTATTAACCAGTTAAATGCCGCTGTCAAACTCTGACAGCGGCATTTAAATCGGGCTTCTGGCAATCGCACACCTGTGACCCCCATCATGTAATTGCGGATCACCGATATGTTGGCATGGCAACCTGAGGTCTCCTGGACACTTCTCTGATTGTCAGTGCCGGCTTACTGTGAGCACCACCCAGTGGTCGGTGCTCATACCAAGTGAGTAATTCTGCCATATAGAGGCGATCTGAGCACTGCCGATATGTAGCAGAGCCAATTGAGTTGTGCCAGCTTCTAGTCTCCTATGGAGACTACTGCAGCATGCAAAAAGTAATGTCAGCTTGTAACGCAAAAAAAGAAAAAAGCCAACACCCAACCCAAGATCACAAAAAATGGAGAAGCTATGGGTATCGGAAAATTGAACATTTTTTTATACAAAGTTTGGAATTTTTTTTCACCACTTAGGTAAAAAAGAACCTAAACATGTTTGGTGGTGAACTCGTAATGACCTGGAGAATCATAATGGCAGCTCAATTTTAGCATTTAGTGAACCTAGCAGAAAAGCCAAACAAACAAAAAACAAGTGAGGGATTGCACTTTTTTTTGCAATTTCACCGCACTTGGAATTTTTTTTCCATTTTCTCATACACAACATGATAAAACTAATGGTGTTATTCAAATGTACAACTTGTCCTGCAAAAAACAAAAAAACAAGCCTTCAAATGTTAATATTGATGGAAAAAAAAGTTACGGCTTTGTGAAGAAGGGGAGCAAAAAACTAAAACGCAAAATCTCAAAAAGCTCTGGGGGTTAAGGGGTTAAGGATTGACAATAAAACATTCCGAACCGATGAGAAGCTGTATTTTACAGGGAAAACGTTAAGAAGCTTTTTTTTCCTGTATAATGACTTGTATATAAGGTAAATTTTAAGATAGGTTTTAAAAAAAGTAGGGTGTGGGATACAGCGGCGCTAGTATTAAAAGGTCTCTCAATGCTGCAAATCTAGACAATAACCACAGACTTGTCGATTCAGTAGGCAATAATGTATAGTAGTACAGTACATTTGTGCAAATGGAAACCTAGGAGAAAGAACGACGTTTATTGAGAGTAGTAGGTCAAAGCACAGGCAAACAAAAGAAAGAAAACAGATTGCACTTTGCCCAACTTGATGATTGCACCTTGCCTAACTGTGGATAAGATTTATTTAGTTGTACAACAAACAGGGGTAAATACCACTTAGATAAAGTTCTTGTTTCTGGGAAAAAAATAATTTGATGAAATACTTGCAACAAAAAAGGTTAGTGATATGCCGAAAGCAAGCAGATGATAAAATCTCAGTGAAATAGTCCACAATCCTTTTCATAGAGTCTTAGGCTACTTTCACACTAGCGTCGGAATCTCTCCGCCACAATGCGTTGGGGAGAGATTCTGACGCTAGCGTTTGCTGCATTGCACAATGGGTGCAGCGGATGCATTTTTCCGGCGCATCCGCTGCCCCATTGTAAGGTGCGGGGAGGTGGGGGCGGAGTTCCGGCCGTGCATGTGCGGTCAGAAAAAGCGGTCCGTCAGGAGCAAAAAAACGTTACATGTAGCGTTTTTTGCTCCCGACGGTCCGCAAAAGCACGACGCATCCGTCGCTTGACGGATGCGACGTGTGGCAATCCGTCGCAAATGCGTCATCAATACAAGTCTATGGGGAAAAAACGCATCCTGCAAGCACTTTTGCAGGATGCGTTTTTTCTGCAAAACGACACATTGTGATGGATTGCAGAAAACGCTAGTGTGAAAGTAGCCTTAATGAGAAGACTCACAATCCTTTGTGTTTCGGGCCCCGTATGGCCATGGATGAAAATAGTTTTTGAGTCGATTGCAGAACATGCATGTAGTTGCTATAGTTTGCAGAATAAGAAGCTGCCCCGGCCGGTGGCAGCGCTTCTGCTATAGTAATGATGCAGTACGCATTAGATAGATTAACAGGGTCAGAAATTCTAGGAATTAAGTCGATAGGTGTGATCAGGCAAAATGCCACGTGTCGGTAGAATTCTTGAATCGGCTCAAGCGTAGAGGCGCACCAGGTAGATCAGCACAACGGCATTTATCGGGAATAGCCTTTTTTCTTTCAGCTAATGGGGTGGGCAGACATAACTAAATATTTTTTCATCAAGCAAGTGTTGTGAATTCTGTGGCCAAGCTCCCTCCTGTGGTCGAGAGTGGTACTTCGGCTAGTTCTGTCTATGAGCTTCCTTTGGTGGATGAGAGTGGTACTGCGGCTTCTGAGTTTCCTTCCTCAGGTGATGAGGTTAAGTCGTTAGGAGCTGCTCTATTTAACTCCACCTGGTGCTTTGATCCTGGCCTCCAGTCAATGTTCTAGTATTGGTCTTGCTTCCTCCTGGATCGTTCCTGTGGCCTGTCTATCCTGCATAAGCTAAGTTCTGCTTGTGTTACTTTTGTTTGCTATTTTTTCTGTCCAGCTTGCTATATTGGTTTTTCTTGCTTGCTGGAAGCTCTGAGACGCAGAGGGAACACCTCCGTACCGTTAGTCGGTGCGGAGGGTCTTTTTGCCCCTCTGCGTGGTTGTTTGTAGGTTTTTGTGTTGACCGCAAAGCTATCTTTCCTATCCTCGGTCTATTCAGTAAGTCGGGCCTCACTTTGCTAAAACTTATTTCATCTCTGTGTTTGTATTTTCATCTTTACTCACAGTCATTATATGTGGGGGGCTGCCTTTTCCTTTGGGGAATTTCTCTGAGGCAATGTAGGCTTATTTTTCTATCTTCAGGGCTAGTTAGTTTCTCAGGCTGTGCCGAGTTGCATAGGGAGCGTTAGGCGCAATCCACGGCTACCTCTAGTGTGGTGTGATAGGATTAGGGATTGCGGTCAGCAGAGTTCCCACGTCTCAGAGCTCGTCCTATGTTTTTGGTGATTGTCAGGTCACTTTGTGTGCTCTGAACTTCAAGGTCCATTGTGGTTCTGAATTACCTGTTCATAACAGTACTGGAGGCCCAAAGTACTAATGCTTCTCAATAGAGGGAAAAGAGAAGTTCTGAGACCATTATTTTTTCTTTGCACTGTGTTCTGTCTTTCTTTTCCCCTTTACATCAGGGTGGTTCAGAACACAGGTGTGGACATGGACATTCAAGGTCTGTTTTCTTTGATGGATAATCTCGCTATAAATGTACAGAATATTCAAGATTTAGTGGTTCAGAATCCTATGTTAGAACGTAAAATTCCTATTCCTGAGTTGTTTTCTGGAGATAGAGCTAAGTTTTTGAATTTTAAAAATAATTGTAAACTATTTCTGGCTTTGAAACCCCGCTCCTCTGGTGACCCAGTTCAACAAGTTAGGATCATTATTTCTTTATTACGTGGCGACCCTCAAGACTGGGCATTTTCCCTTGCGCCAGGAGATCCTGCATTATGTAATATTGATGCGTTTTTTCTAGCGCTCGGATTGCTGTACGACGAACCTAATTCAGTGGATCAGGCAGAGAAAAATTTGCTGGCTCTGTGTCAGGGTCACGATGAGATAGAGATTTATTGTCAGAAGTTTAGAAAGTGGTCCGTGCTCACTCAATGGAATGAATGTGCGCTGGCAGCTATTTTCAGAAAGGGTCTCTCTGAAGCCCTTAAGGATGTCATGGTGGGATTTCCTATGCCTGCTGGTCTGAATGAGTCTATGTCTTTGGCCATTCAGATCGGTCGACGCTTGCGCGAGCGTAAATCTGTGCACCATTTGGCGGTATTATCTGAGCATAAACCTGAGCCTATGCAGTGCGATAGGACTTTGACCAGAGCTGAAAGGCAAGAACACAGACGTCAGAATGAGCTGTGTTTCTACTGTGGTGATTCCACTCATGCTATCTCCGATTGTCCTAAGCGCACTAAGCGGTTCGCTAGGTCCGCCACCATTGGTACGGTACAGTCGAAATTTCTTTTGTCTGTTACTTTGATCTGCTCTTTGTCTTCCTATTCTGTGATGGCATTTGTGGATTCAGGCGCTGCCCTGAATTTGATGGACTTGGAGTTTGCTAGGCGCTGTGGGTTTGTCTTGGAGCCCTTGCAGTGTCCTATTCCTTTGAGAGGAATTGATGCTACGCCTTTGGCCAAGAATAAGCCTCAGTATTGGACCCAACTGACCATGTGCATGGCTCCTGCGCACCAGGAGGATATTTGCTTTCTGGTGTTGCATAATCTGCATGATGTGGTCGTGTTGGGGTTGCCATGGCTACAAGTCCATAACCCAGTATTAGATTGGAAATCAATGTCTGTGTCCAGCTGGGGTTGTCAGGGGGTACATGGTGATGTTCCATTTCTGTCTATCTCATCATCCACCCCTTCTGAGGTCCCAGAGTTCTTGTCTGATTACCGGGATGTATTCGATGAGCCCAAGTCCAATGCCCTACCTCCGCATAGGGATTGTGATTGTGCTATCGATTTGATTCCTGGTAGTAAGTTTCCTAAGGGTCGACTGTTTAATTTATCTGTACCTGAGCACGCCGCTATGCGGAGTTACGTGAAGGAGTCTTTGGAGAAGGGTCATATTCGCCCGTCATCGTCGCCATTGGGAGCGGGGTTCTTTTTTGTGGCCAAGAAGGATGGTTCGCTGAGACCTTGTATTGATTACCGCCTTCTAAATAAAATTACGGTCAAATTTCAGTACCCCTTGCCGCTGCTGTCTGATTTGTTTGCTCGGATTAAGGGGGCTAGTTGGTTCACCAAGATAGATCTTCGTGGTGCATATAATCTTGTGCGTATTAAACGGGGCGATGAATGGAAAACAGCATTTAATACGCCCGAAGGCCATTGTGAGTACCTGGTTATGCCATTCGGGTTTTCTAATGCTCCATCAGTGTTTCAGTCCTTTATGCATGACATCTTCCGAGAGTACCTGGATAAATTCCTGATTGTATACTTGGATGATATTTTGGTCTTCTCGGATGATTGGGAATCTCATGTGAAGCAGGTCAGAATGGTGTTCCAGGTCCTGCGTGCTAATTCTTTGTTTGTGAAGGGGTCAAAGTGTCTCTTTGGTGTTCAGAAGGGTTCATTTTTGGGGTTCATTTTTTCTCCTTCTACTTTTGAGATGGACCCTGTTAAAGTTCAGGCCATTTATGATTGGACTCAGCCAACATCTCTGAAGAGTCTGCAGAAGTTCCTGGGCTTTGCTAATTTTTATCGTCGCTTCATCGCTAATTTTTCTAGTATTGCTAAACCGTTGACTGATTTAACCAAGAAGGGTGCTGATGTGGTCAATTGGGCTTCTGCTGCTGTGGAAGCTTTTCAGGAGTTGAAGCGTCGTTTTTCTTCTGCCCCTGTGTTGTGCCAACCAGATGTTTCGCTTTCGTTCCAGGTTGAGGTTGATGCTTCCGAAATTGGAGCAGGGGCTGTTTTGTCGCAGAGAAGTTCTGATTGCTCGGTGATGAAACCATGCGCCTTCTTTTCCAGGAAATTTTCGCCTGCTGAGCGAAATTATGATGTTGGCAATCGAGAGTTGCTGGCCATGAAGTGGGCATTCGAGGAGTGGCGTCATTGGCTTGAAGGAGCTAAGCATCGCATGGTGGTCTTGACTGATCACAAAAACTTGACTTATCTCGAGTCTGCCAAACGGTTGAATCCTAGACAGGCTCGTTGGTCGCTGTTTTTCTCCCGTTTTGACTTTGTGGTTTCGTACCTTCCGGGCTCTAAAAATGTGAAAGCGGATGCCCTGTCTAGGAGTTTTGTGCCCGATTCTCCGGGTTTGCCTGAGCCGGCGGGTATTCTCAAAGAGGCGGTAATTTTGTCTGCCATCTCCCCTGATTTGCGGCGGGTGCTGCAAAAATTTCAGGCTAAAAGACCTGACCGTTGCCCAGCGGAGAAACTGTTTGTCCCTGATAGGTGGACGAATAAAGTTATCTCTGAGGTTCATTGTTCGGTGTTGGCTGGTCATCCTGGAATCTTTGGTACCAGAGATTTGGTGGCTAGATCCTTTTGGAGGCCGTCTCTGTCGCGGGATGTGCGTTCTTTTGTGCAGTCCTGTGGGATTTGTGTTCGGGCTAAGCCCTGCTGTTCTCGTGCCAGTGGGTTGCTTTTGCCCTTGCCGGTCCCGAAGAGGCCTTGGACACATATCTCTATGGATTTTATTTCGGATCTCCCCGTCTCTCAAAGAATGTCGGTCATTTGGGTGGTTTGTGATCGCTTCTCTAAGATGGTCCATTTGGTGCCCTTGTCTAAATTGCCTTCCTCCTCTGATTTGGTGCCATTGTTTTTCCAGCATGTGGTTCGTTTACATGGCACTCCAGAAAACATCGTTTCTGACAGAGGTTCCCAGTTTGTTTCGAGGTTTTGGCGAGCCTTTTGTGCTAGGATGGGCATTGATTTGTCTTTTTCCTCGGCTTTCCATCCTCAAACAAATGGCCAGACTGAACGAACCAATCAGACCTTGGAAACATATCTGAGATGTTTTGTTTCTGCTGATCAGGATGATTGGGTGTCCTTTTTGCCTTTGGCTGAGTTCGCCCTTAATAATCGGGCCAGCTCGGCTACTTTGGTTTCGCCGTTTTTCTGCAATTCTGGGTTCCACCCTCGTTTCTCTTCAGGGCAAGTTGAGTCTTCGGACTGTCCTGGTGTGGATACTGTGGTGCAGTGTTTTTCAACCAGTGTGCCGCGGCACACTAGTGTGCCGCGACACATGGTCGGGTGTGCCGCGGGGAACGGGAGTCAGCTGTTCTCTGTGCCGACTGTCAAGCTGACAGCCGGCACAGAGAAGCTGCAGCGCGCCGGCTCCCAGAGATCAATTGTACTCGCAGACATCTACCAGCTGCGAGTACAATTGAGGCTCTGACCGCTGGATCAGAGCGACGCCAGCAGCGAGATCAAGTCATGTGATCACGCTGCTGACGTCACTATCCGGCGCGCAGGAGACAGAAGACACTTGGTGGTAAGTGCTCCTGTGCTGTGGAGCTGAAGACACCGAAGATTCAGCGTGGGGTGGGTTTATGGGGAGTGTGTGGGGGGATTTATTAAGTGTGTGGGGGGATTTATTCAGTGTGTGGGGGGATTTATTCAGTGAGTGGGGGGATTTATTCTGTGGGAGGGGGGATTTATTCAGTGTGTGGGGGGGGGATTTATTCAGTGTGTGGGTTGGGGATTTATTCAGTGTGTGGGGGGGATTTATTCAGTGTGTGTGGGGGATTTATTCAGTGGGAGGGGGGATTTATTCAGTGTGTGGGGGGGGGATTTATTCAGTGTGTGGGTTGGGGATTTATTCAGTGTGTGGGGGGGATTTATTCAGTGTGTGTGGGGGATTTATTCAGTGTGTACGTGGGGGGAGCTGGAATTTATTTAGCATGTGTGGGGCAGGGTGCATTTATTCTGTGGAAGGGGATGGATTTATTCTATCGGAAGGGCAGTGGATATATTCTGTGGGGGTGAGTGGGGAGATGGGGGTGGACACAGTAGCGAGGGGAAAAATGTGTGCTGACAGTACTGGGAGCAACGGTGATGGGATGTGTGAGGACAGTATGGGGAGTCGGGGGAATGTGTGAGGGGGGAATGTGTGAGGAGGAAATATGGAGAGAGCAAAGGGGTATGTTAGCAGGGGGGGGATGTACAGGAGGAGGCTATTAGAAATGTGTGCAGACAGTATGGGGGGATGAAAGTGTGAGTGGACCCATAATAGATACTGAGTAGTGTGAGGGTAACAGCCAGGAGGAGACAGTATGCCAAGTAGGAGGAGTGTAATGAAGGGGCACAGTAGAGAGACTGGGCTCTCTATGAGGGACACCGTATGAGAAGGCAGTGTGAAGTATGGAAAAGAGAGAGAGGGCAGTGTGGATGGCATGTACCATAAGAGGGACAGTGAGGGTCATATGTGCTGGGAATAAAGTGAGGGGCAATTATTTACTCAGGGGCTCAGCCTAGGGCAGATATTGTTATTCCGGAGCATTATAATAACACTGCTATCTTTAAGGGTGTTGTGTCGGGATGTGCTGCAGAAGACAGGAGAAGATGGAAGTCTGCAGAAACGAGCTCTGCCGGTGGATGAGAAGAGTCATCATGGCATCTGGACAAGGTGAAGATGAAAAGAAAGAGACGACTCCACAAACAACGTCATCTATCAGGTACCTGGATGTAAATGTGTTTTTTTTGTGATACTAATTCTCATTTTTATTTGTTAGGAACATTAAAGGGGATGTCCAAGGTTGTGATGAGTCTGCAGTCATACTATGTGACTGCAGACTTCTGAATTCTCACAGTGCACACTGCTATCATAATTCTCTGATGTTGGTGATTTACATACATGCGGTCACGTGCTGACTAGACATGTGTGGCCTCATTCAATGAAAATGAATTGACTGAGGCCGGACACGTCTAGTTAGAATGTGGCCAGAAGTATCCAAATCACATACTTGTGCTGTCATGACCGTCCACTCTGGCCACCGGCAAGGGAGAATCCTGAAAGTGTGCAGTGCTTGCGCTGTGAGAATTCAGAAGCCTGCAGTCACATAGAATGACTGCAGACTTTCATCTCAAACCTGGACGCACCATTTTGTGCCATTTTGGTTGGTGGTGTGCCTCGGGATTTTTTAAGTATAAAAAGTGTGCCGCGGCTCAAAAAAGGTTGAAAATCACTGCTGTGGTGGATAGGTTGCAGCAGATTTGGACTCATGTAGTGGACAATTTGACTTTGTCCCAGGAGAAGGCTCAACGTTTCGCTAACCGCAGGCGCTGTGTGGGTCCCCGACTTCGTGTTGGGGATTTGGTTTGGTTGTCATCTCGTTATATTCCTATGAAGGTTTCCTCTCCTAAATTTAAGCCTCGTTTCATTGGTCCATATAGGATTTCTGAGGTTCTTAATCCTGTGTCTTTTCGTTTGACTCTTCCAGCTTCTTTTTCCATCCATAACGTGTTCCATAGGTCATTGTTGCGGAGATACGTGGCACCTGTGGTTCCATCTATTGATCCTCCTGCTCCGGTTTTGGTTGAAGGGGAATTGGAGTATATAGTGGAGAAGATTTTGGATTCTCGTGTTTCGAGATGGAAACTCCAGTATCTGGTTAAGTGGAAAGGTTATGGTCAGGAAGATAATTCCTGGGTCTTTGCCTCTGATGTCCATGCTGCCGATCTGGTTCGTGCCTTTCATGTGGCTCATCCTGGTCGGCCTGGGGGCTCTGGTGAGGGTTCGGTGACCCCTCCTCAAGGGGGGGTACTGTTGTGAATTCTGTGTCCAAGCTCCCTCTTGTGGTCGAGAGTGGTACTTCGGCTGGTTCTGTCTATAAGCTTCCTTTGGTGGATGAGAGTGGTACTGCGGCTTCTGAGTTTCCTTCCTCAGGTGATGAGGTTAAGTCATTAGGTGCTGCTCTATTTAACTCCACCTGGTGCTTTGATCCTGGCCTCCAGTCAATGTTCTAGTGTTGGTCTTGCTTCCTCCTGGATCGTTCCTGTGGCCTCTCTATCCTGCATAAGCTAAGTTCTGCTTGTGTTACTTTTGTTTGCTATTTTTTTTGTCCAGCTTGCTATATTGGTTTTTCTTGCTTGCTGGAAGCTCTGAGACGCAGAGGGAGCACCTCCGTACCGTTAGTCGGTGCGGAGGGTCTTTTTGCCCCTCTGCGTGGTTGTTTGTAGGTTTTTGTGTTGACCGCAAAGCTATCTTTCCTATCCTTGGTCTATTCAGTAAGTCGGGCCTCACTTTGCTAAAACCTATTTCGTCTCTGTGTTTGTATTTTCATCTTTACTCACAGTCATTATATGTGGGGGGCTGCCTTTTCCTTTGGGGAATTTCTCTGAGGCAAGGTAGGCTTATTTTTCTATCTTCAGGGCTAGTTAGTTTCTCAGGCTGTGCCGAGTAGCATAGGGAGCGTTAGGCGCAATCCATGGCTACCTCTAGTGTGGTGTGATAGGATTAGGGATTGCGGTCAGCAGAGTTCCCATGTCTCAGAGCTCGTCCTATGTTTTTGGTGATTGTCAGGTCACTTTGTGTGCTCTGAACTTCAAGGTCCATTGTGGTTCTGAATTACCTGTTCATAACAGCAAGCTGTTAAAGGCTTCAACCTAGTCAGGATTGTCATCGCCCCATTTCATTGAGTCTATTGCACGATATTATTGCAATTTCTTCGTCAGTGTGCAAGTCACAATATGAGTTAATCCAATCATCTACAGCATTCGCTATTGCCTTCTTTGGGGCACTTCGCAATAGCTAACTGGTGCCACAGTCAAAAACAGCATCGGTAGGCGGGTTACTCAACGAAGACCTTGTCATATGCAGCAATGCTCTGCGTATTAGAGTGCGGAAATCCAAATACGATCCCAACCGTAGAGGGACGTGGGTTTTGGTGAAAGCGCCAGATGGCCCTATATGCCCTGTAAAAATAGTCAGATGCTATCTGGTAATAAGACATGTGAGTAGATTCTTTCTCTCACACTCAGATGGGTCCTTCTTACTAAATATCAGTTTCACGCAATTTTTAAACAGTGCATAGATGCAGTAAGCGTTAACTTAGAGGATAACCGTTCAGTAAACTGAGCAAGATGCTGGTATCTACATCTGCGCTAAGCAGTAGACCCAGTGGCTGAATCTTGAATGAGAGACCAGAGCAACAAACAGTGCCTGCCATACATCCCACCCACCAGGGAAGTCCTGACCTCTAGCATTACCCCCCTCCTGCAAAGAACCCCTACCGGCAAAGCTTGAAAGCTGCCACATGCTGGGAGGCAGGGGAGAATTTTTTCTTGATGGCCAAAGCTTTCATTTGCTCAAACCATATATCCGCCATAGCTAGCCACACCCTGGTGCTAACGTACTTTTAAGGTTGGTGGATTGCACCAAATAAAAATAAATAAGGTGCAATTGCAACCCAGGGTCCGCCGTGCAGTAAACTGCTGCCAGTATGAACAGAGACGGATAAAAAAAACTAGTGAACATTCCGCCTTAAACACATTGAGGTAACTTCACACAGTGTGAATGGAACACAGAAAACCAAACCCAAATACAACTCCGAGGTGCACAGGGATAGCAGTACCTACTCAGCTAACCACCAAGAGGTACTGGGACAGTAAGTACCAGCTCAGCTAACCACCGAGTGGAAAAGGGAAGGTAAGTACCAGCTCAAATCACCACCGAGGGGTACAGGGAGAATAGGAAGTGTGCAATAACTGTTAGACTAGGGTCACATTGCGTTATGTGACTCCATTAAACGGACTACGTTACATCGCAGCATAACGCGGTGTAACGTAGTCCGTTAACGCCGCCATTGTTTGTAATGGCGAATGCATTGCTAGTGCCCGCCCACATTGGGCATGCGCTAGCGATGTGCCGTCATTTGAGTGACGGACCTCGAACGCTGCTTGCAGCGTTCACGGTCCGTTCCTCGCTAGCGCAGATCGGGGATCTGTGCTAGCGGGATCGGCTAACCCAATTCATTTTGGGACATTGCGTTAGGGCAGTCCGTAGCGCTATGCGCTAAGCGGACTGCCCTAACGCAATGTGACCCTAGCCAATAGAACCACTGCTAAAGAACACATGGGTAGAACCTCTTCTGTGGTGCAATACCCTGTTAACCCACAGGGAAGTATAGCATACACACAGGACAGAAACAGATAGGAAAAACTCACAAAACACAGCCAATCTCATCTCTGGAGATGCTGGAATTCTAATGGCACAGGACAGTCCTGATCGCTTGCTGACACAGATCACTGGTGTCCCATTGGTAACTGATACGGTGAAAAACACACAGACAAGAGCGATAGTGTATCCACCCACACATACACCAAACACAAGTGATGCTAGCACACCCAAATGTTTCTCAGAAAACCATTTATGTGCCAGGCTCCACCCCAAATACTCACAACCAGTCGGACGGGGCATCACCCATGGGCCAATCCAGAGCTGCCACATCACCAGTACAGAAAACATCTGAGCACCAATGACAAGGCGCCACATAACAGACATGTTCAGTAAGAATGATTTCTGGATTTAGACTCCAGGAGTGGGGCTACCTCTGTATACCACTGGTTACCATTGACTTTAGTTGGAGAGCCAACAGTAACCGCACATATAACAGAAGCCTGAGCAAGATGTTGGGGGCAACATTTGTGCTAAGCAGCAGACCCAGTGGCTGGACTTTGAATAGGAGACCAGAGCAAAAAACAGTGCCTGCGTTACATCCCACCCGGCAGGGAATTCCTGGCCTCTAACACACATGACCATTACCTTCTTGAGCTTTTGTTGACCTTTTGTCAGGGGATATCTGATCTGGAACATTATTCTCTGCAAGATTCCTCCTGGAATCATCTCTGAAGTCATCTGGGGATGGTTGGCGCTGTCATTTCAGGAGGAATCTTGGACGTCATCGGTCAGGCAAAGCTTCAGTTGGTTCATTGCACCAACTTGGCTATCTCTTCATTCCCTCTAGAGATCTTGTAGATTTCTACTCAAGACATAAGTATAGCTCAAACTATTTATTGGCAAGTCTCCCACTTCTTATTTAGTTTGCTGGTGCGATGATACTTCTTAAGCCACATTCGATCTCAGAATGTCAGGAGTTTTGCTTTGGCATTCAAGTTGTTGGTTCTCTTTTTGTCTCTGACAAATGACATTTATTCTCTCTTCTGAAATGACATTAGCTTCTTACTGTCTTCACTGATGATCTATGACCCAATCAGTTTGTGGTAGAGGCTATACTGTCTCTGGAACTTGCACTTCCAAGGCAACATCTCTTGTCAGTCTTCCTTGTCTACCAAACATCAGGTAATAAGGTGTATACCCAGTAGAACAGTGGACATTGTTATAATAGAGGTACATCAATTCTGGCAGTAGATTTGGCCAATCAGTTCTCTGCTGAGCAGGTATTGCACGTAGCACAATGGACATTACTACTGTAGAGGTAGACCAATTCTGACAGTAGATGTGGTCAGTTAGTTCTATACTGAGTGGGTATTGCATGTAGCATGTCAATTTGAGTCTGGTTCATCCATTCACTCAGACAGACAGTTACACTGTGGATGATATCCATTGAGTCACACTTTCTTATAGCCATAAAGGGTACATAGTTCTTGGAACAGTTCAGATTCAAGTGCAGCAACTCTATCAGTTAGGATCTTTTCTGGATATCCATAAGGTTGTACAGAAGTCTTCCAGAAGATGTTGGCTGTCGTTGTTGCTGTAAGATCTTTCATTGGGACTGCCACAGCAAATTTTGCATAGTGGTCGATGATAGTTAAGGCGTAGGAGACTCCAGCCCCACTAGGTTGTAGTTTCACATGATCCAGTGCAACCAACCCCAATGGCTTGTGAATGATAATTGGGTGGAGCAGTGCATTTTGGTCAGAGTTTTCTCCACGTCTCAAGGTACAAGCGGTACATTCACAACAACATTTTTCTATGTCTTTTCTCATCCCAATCCAATAGCATTTATTTTGGGTGCTAGCCTTAGTATTGTGGAGAACAAAATGTTCAGATTGGCTATGTTAGACTTCTAAGACAATGCTGGCATCTTGCCTTGGTATGACCATCTGGTCTTTTTTCAGTGAATAGCCATTTCCACTGTCTCAAAATTCTCTTCAACTCAGAGTTCCTGGAGTTGTAGCTGTCCTTGTCTTTAAGAAGTCTGTTCCTTGTAATGATGCGGTTCCTTAGAGTATTCAGCCCTCTTCTCTCTTTCTGGATACAGATCTACTGGAATCTGTCAGTTTGCAATTGTTGCTGTTGTTGGTAAGATAAAGGCTGGAAATTTCGTCTTAACACACGGGTTCTTTGCTTTACAGGTAGTTGTTGGAAATCTGGAATCTCCACTTGTTTTCAATCATCAATTTTAGGCTCTTTACAAGTAGGAAGCGGGGACAATGCTGTTGTGAATTCTGCTCTTGGGCTCCCTACGGTGGTTATGAGTGGTAGTGCTGCGGTAGTTGGATCGCAGCATTTATCAGGTGTATCCATTTTTTGCAATTTGGGCTGGGCTATTTAAGTCCTGCTTTATCCTTTAGTCAGTGCCAGTTGTCCATTGTTTTTGGAGGATTCACGTCCATACTTGGTCTCTCCTGGTCTGCTGTTCATTTCTTCAAAGATAAGTTCTGGCCTTGTTTTTTGCTGTCCAACTGCTGTGGACCTTATAGTCTGTGCTTTTTCTTGTTTTGTTTTGTCCAGCTTTGTCTGTGAAGGATTTTTTGCAGCTTAGCTTTGTCTCTGGAGATGCAGATATACCCGCCATGTCTTTAGTCAGATGTGGTGTTTTGTATTTTCTGTGGTGGATATTTTCTAGTGTTTTAATACTGACCGTATAGTACTCTGTCCTATTCTTCCTTTTTAGCTAGTATGGCCTCCTATGCTAAATCCTGATTTCATGTCTGCGTATGTTATTTCCCTCTCCTTTCACAGTCAATATTTGTGGGCGGCTGTCTATCCTTTGGGGATTTTCTCTGAGGCAAGATAGTTTTCCCGTTTCTGTCTTTAGGGGTAGTTAGTTCTTAGGCTGTGTCGAAGGGTCTAGGAAGTGTTAGGTACCCCCCACGGCTACTGGATCAGCTTGCTGCTAGGGTACAGGGTATTTCAGATTTTATTATTCAGACTCCTGCCTTAGAACCTAAGATTCCCACTCCTGATTTATTTTTTGGTGACAGATCCAAATTTTTGAGTTTCAAAAATAATTGTAAACTGTTTTTGGCATTGAGACCTCGTTCTTCTGGTGATCCCATTCAGCAGTTTAAAATCATCATATCCTTGCTGCGTGGTGACCCACAGGATTGGGCATTTTCCCTGGAATCTGGCAATCCTGCTTTGCTTAATGTTGATTCTTTCTTTCAAGCATTGGGGTTATTGTATGATGAGCCTAATTCTGTGGATCAAGCTGACAAGATCTTGTTGGCCCTGTGTCAGGGTCAAGAAGCGGCAGAATCGTATTGACAGAAATTTAGAAAATGGTCTGTACTGACTAAATGGAATGAGGATGCCTTGGCGGCAATTTTCAGAAAGGGTCTTTCTGAATCCGTTAAAGATGTTATGGTGGGGTTCCCCACGCCTGCTGGTCTGAGTGATTCTATGTCTCTGGCCATTCAGATTGATCGGCGCTTGCGCGAGCGCAGAGTTGTGCACACTGTGGCGTTGTCCTCCGAGAGGAGCCCTGAGCCTATGCAGTGTGATAGGATTTTGTCTAGAGCTGAGCGACAAGGATTTAGGCATTAGAATAGGTTGTGTTTTTACTGCGGCGATTCTGCTCATGTTATTTCTGATTGCCCTAAGCGTACAAAGAGAATCGCTAGTTCTGTTACCATCAGTACTGTACAACCAAAATTTCTGTTATCTGTGACCTTGATCTGCTCATTATCGTCATTTTCTGTCATGACATTTGTGGATTCAGGCGCCGCTCTGAATTTAATGGACTTAGAATTTGCCAGACGTTGTGGCTTCTGTTGTGAATTCTGTGATCAAGCTCCCTCCTGTGGTCACGAGTGGTACTGCGGCTTCTGAGTTTCCTTCCTCAGGTGATGAGGTTAAGTCGTTAGGTGCTGCTCTATTTAACTCCACCTAGTGCTTTGATCCTGGCCTCCAGTCAATGTTCTAGTATTGGTCTTGCTTCCTCCTGGATCGTTCCTGTGGCCTGTCTGCTCAGTATAAGCTAAGTTCTGCTTGTGTTTCTTTTTGCTATATTTTCTGTCCAGCTTGCTTTTTTGGTTTTGCTTGCTTGCTGGAAGCTCTGAGACGCAGAGGGAGCACCTCCGTACCGTTAGTCGGTGCGGAGGGTCTTTTTGCCTCTCTGCGTGGTTGTTTGTAGGTTTTTGTGTTGACCGCAAAGCTATCTTTCCTATCCAAAGAAAAAAGAAAAATAGCCAGCTCACCATATCCAGCAGAGCACGGAACCAAGTCCTGACACGATGCGAACCAATGGAAAAAAAAAACCACTATGTTCCAGCTCCAAAAGGTAAAATAAACAAACTTTATTGGGAAAATATAAAAACATGAAAAATCATGAGCTCCATGAAGACAACACCATGACCTGCGTGAGTTTGGCTACGCGTTTCGACCGGAAAGGTCTTTGTCAAAGACCTTTCCGGTCGAAACGCGTAGCCAAACTCACGCAGGTCATGGTGTTGTCTTCATGGAGCTCATGATTTTTCATGTTTTTATATTTTCCCAATAAAGTTTGTTTATTTTACCTTTTGGAGCTGGAACATAGTGGTTTTTTATCTTTCCTATCCTCGGTCTATTCAGTAAGCCGGGCCTCACTTTGCTAAATCTATTTCATCTCTGTGTTTGTAGTTTCATCTTAACTCACAGTCATTATATGTGGGGGGCTGCCTTTTCCTTTGGGGAATTTCTCTGAGGCAAGGTAGGCTTATTTTTCTATCTTCAGGTCTAGCTAGTTTCTCAGGCTGTGCCGAGTTGCATAGGGAGCGTTAGGCGTAATCCACGGCTACCTCTAGTGTGGTTTGATAGGTTTAGGGATTGCAGTCAGCAGACTTCCCACGTCTCAGAGCTCGTCCTATGTTTTGTGGTTTTTGTCAGGACACTTGTGTGCTATGAACTTCAAGGTCCATTGTGGTTCTGAATTACCTATTCATAACAGTACTGGAGGCCAAAAGTACTATGCTTCTCAATAGAGGGAAAAAAGAAGTTCTGAGACCATTTTTTTTTCTTTGCACTGTGTTTTGCCTTTTTTTTCCCCTAGACATTTGGGTGGTTCAGGACACAGGTGTGGTGATGGACATTAAAGGTCTGTCTTCATGTGTGGATCTTCTCACTGCAGGAGTACAAAATATTCAAGACTTTGTGGCTCAGAATTCTATGTTAGAACCAAGAATTCCTATTCCTGATTTGTTTTCTGGAGATAGAGCTAAATTTCTGAGTTTCAAAAATAATTGCAAACTGTTTCTGGCGTTGAAACCTCGCTCCTCTTGTGACCCAGTTCAACAAGTTAAGATCATTATTTCTTTATTACGTGGCGACCCTCAAGACTGGGCATTTTCCCTTGCGCCAGGAGATCCTGCATTATGTAATATTGATGCGTTTTTCTGGTGCTCGGATTACTGTACGATGAACCTAATTCAGTGGATCAGGCAGAGAAAGATTTGCTGGCTCTGTGTCAGGGTCAGGATGAGATAGAGATTTATTGTCAGAAGTTTAGAAAGTGGTCTGTGCTCACTCAATGGAATGAATGTGCTTTGGCAGCAATCTTCAGAAAGGGTCTCTCTGAAGCCCTTAAGGATGTCATGGTGGGATTTCCTATGCCTGCTGGTCTGAATGAGTCTATGTCTTTGGCCATTCAGATCGGTCGACGCTTGCGTGAGCGTAAATCTGTGCACCATTTGGTGGTATCATCTGAGCATAAACCTGAGCCTATGCAGTGCGATAGGACTTTGACCAGAGCTGAAAGGCAAGAACACAGACGTCAGAATGGGCTGTGTTTCTACTGTGGTGATTCCACTCATGCTATCTCCGATTGTCCTAAGCGCACTAAGCGGTTCGCTAAGTCTGCCACCATTGGTACGGTACAGTCGAAATTTCTTTTGTCCGTTACTTTGATCTGCTCTTTGTCTTCCTATTCTGTCATGGCATTTGTGGATTCAGGCGCTGCCCTGAATTTGATGGACTTGTAGTTTGCTAGGCACTGTGGGTTTGTCTTGGAGCCCTTGCAGTGTCTTATTCCATTGAGAGGAATTGATGCTACGCCTTTGGCCAAGAATAAGCCTCAGTATTGGACCCAGCTGACCATGTGCATGGCTCCTGCGCACCAGGAGGATATTCGCTTTCTGGTGTTGCAAAATCTGCATGATGTGGTCGTGTTGGGGTTGCCATGGCTACAAGTCCATAACCCAGTATTAGATTGGAAATCAATGTCTGTGTCCAGCTGGGGTTGTCAGGGGGTACATGGTGATTTTCCATTTCTGTCTATCTCATCATCCACCCTTTCTGAGGTCCCAGAGTTCTTGACTGATTACCGGGATGTATTCGATGAGCCCAAGTCCAATGCCCTACCTCCGCATAGGGATTGTGATTGTGCTATCGAGTTGATTCCTGGTAGTAAGTTTCCTAAGGGTCGACTGTTTAATTTATCTGTACCTGAGCACGCCGCTATGCGGAGTTACTTAAAAGAATCCTTGGAGAAGGGTGATATTCGGCCGTCGTCATCGCCATTGGGAGCAGGGTTCTTTTTTGTGGCCAAGAAGGATGGTTCGCTGAGACCTTGTATTGATTACCGCCTTCTAAATAAAATCACGGTCAAATTTCAGTACCCCTTGCCACTGCTATCTGATTTGTTTGCTCGGATTAAGGGGGCTAGTTGGTTCACCAAGATAGATCTTCGTGGTGCATATAATCTTGTGCGTATTAAACGGGGCGATGAATGGAAAACTGCATTTAATACGCCCGAGGGCCATTTTGAGTACCTAGTTATGCCATTCGGACTTGCCAATGCTCCATCAGTATTTCAGTCCTTTATGCTTGACATCTTCCGAGAGTACCTGGATAAATTCCTGATTGTATACTTGGATGATATTTTGGTCTTCTCGGATGATTGGGAGTCTCATGTGAAGCAGGTCAGAATGGTGTTCCAGGTCCTGCGTGCTAATTCTTTGTTTGTGAAGGGATCAAAGTGTCTCTTTGGGGTTCAGAAGGTTTCATTTTTGGGGTTCATTTTTTCCCCTTCTACCATCGAGATGGACCCTGTTAAGGTCCAGGCCATTTATGATTGGACTCAGCCGACATCTCTGAAGAGTCTGCAAAAGTTCCTTGGCTTTGCTAATTTTTATCGTCGCTTCATCTGTAATTTTTCTAGTATTGCTAGACCATTGACCGATTTGACCAAGAAGGGTGCTGATGTGGTCAATTGGTCTTCTGCTGCTGTGGAAGCTTTTCAAGAGTTAAAGCGTCGTTTTTCTTCTGCCCCTGTGTTGTGTCAACCAGATGTTTCGCTTCCGTTCCAGGTTGAGGTTGATGCTTCTGAAATTGGAGCGGGGGCTGTTTTGTCGCAAAGAGGTGCTGATTGCTTGGTGATGAAGCCATGCGCCTTCTTTTCCAAGAAGTTTTCTCCTGCTGAGCGAAATTATGATGTTGGCAATCGAGAGTTGCTGGCCATGAAGTGGGCATTTGAGGAGTGGCGTCATTGGCTTGAAGGAGCTAAGCATCGCGTGGTGGTCTTAACTGATCACAAGAACTTGACTTATCTCGAGTCTGCCAAACGGTTGAATCCTAGACAGGCTCGTTGCTCGCTGTTTTTCTCCCGTTTTGACTTTGTGGTTTCGTACCTTCCGGGCTCTAAAAATGTGAAGGCGGATGCCCTGTCTAGGAGTTTGTGCCCGACTCTCCGGGTTTGCCTGAGCCGGCGGGTATTCTCAAAGAGGGAGTAATTGTGTCTGCCATCTCCCCTGATTTGCGGCGGGTGCTGCAAAAATCTCAGGCTAATAAACCTGATCGTTGCCCAGCAGAGAAACTGTTTGTCCCTGATAGGTGGACGAATAAAGTTATCTCTGAGGTTCATTTTTCGGTGTTGGCTGGTCATCCTGGAATCTTTGGTACTAGAGATTTGGTGGCTAGATCCTTTTGGTGGCCGTCTCTGTCGCGGGATGTGCGTTCTTTTGTGCAGTCCTGTGGGATTTGTGCTCGGGCTAAGCCCTGCTGTTCTCGTGCCAGTGGGTTGCTTTTGCCCTTGCCGATCCCGAAGAGACCTTGGAAACATATCTGAGATGTTTTGTTTCTGCTGATCAGGATGATTGGGTGTCCTTTTTGCCGTTGGCTGAGTTCGCTCTTAATAATCGGGCCAGCTCGGCTACCTTGGTTTCACCGTTTTTCTGCAATTCTGGGTTCCATCCTCGTTTCTCTTCAGGGCAGGTTGAGTCTTCGGACTGTCCTGGTGTGGATACTGTGGTGGACAGGTTGCAGCGGATTTGGACTCATGTAGTGGACAATTTGACCTTGTCCCAGGAGAAGGCTCAACGTTTCGCTAATCGCAGACGCTGTGTGGGTCCCCGACTTCGTGTTGGGGATTTGGTTTGGTTGTCATCTCGTTATATTCCTATGAAGGTTTCCTCTCCTAAGTTTAAGCCTCGTTTCATTGGTCCGTATAGGATTTCTGAGGTTCTTAATCCTGTGTCTTTTCGTTTGACCCTTCCAGATTCTTTTTCCATCCATAACGTATTCCATAGGTCATTGTTGCGGAGATACGTGGCGCCTGTGGTTCCATCTGTTGATCCTCCTGCCCCGGTTTTGGTGGAGGGGGAGTTGGAGTATATAGTGGAGAAGATTTTGGATTCTCATGTTTCGAGACGGAAACTCCAGTATCTGGTTAAGTGGAAGGGTTATGGTCAGGAAGATAATTCCTGGGTCTTTGCCTCTGATGTCCATGCTGCCGATCTTGTTCGTGCCTTCAATATGGCTCATCCTGGTCGGCCTGGGGGCTCTGGTGAGGGTTCGATGAACCCTCCTCAAGGGGGGGGGTACTGTTGTGAATTCTGTGATCAAGCTCCCTCCTGTGGTCACGAGTGGTACTGCGGCTTCTGAGTTTCCTTCCTCAGGTGATGAGGTTAAGTCGTTAGGTGCTACTCTATTTAACTCCACCTAGTGCTTTGATCCTGGCCTCCAGTCAATGTTCTAGTATTGGTCCTGCTTCCACCTGGATCGTTCCTGTGGCCTGTCTGCTCAGCATAAGCTAAGTTCTGCTTGTGTTTCTTTTTGCTATATTTTCTGTCCAGCTTGCTTTTTTGGTTTTGCTTGCTTGCTGGAAGCTCTGAGACGCAGAGGGAGCACCTCCGTACCGTTAGTCGGTGCGGAGGGTTTTTTTGCCCCTCTGCGTGGTTGTTTGTAGGTTTTTGTGTTGACCGCAAAGCTATCTTTCCTATTCTCGGTCTATTCAGTAAGTCGGGCCTCATTTTGCTAAATCTATTTCATCTCTGTGTTTGTATTTTCATCTTAACTCACAGTCATTATATGTGGGGGGCTGCCTTTTCCTTTGGGGAATTTCTCTGAGGCAAGGTAGGCTTATTTTTCTATCTTCAGGTCTAGCTAGTTTCTCAGGCTGTGCCGAGTTGCATAGGGAGCGTTAGGCGCAATCCACGGCTACCTCTAGTGTGGTTTGATAGGTTTAGGGATTGCGGTCAGCAGAGTTCCCACGTCTCAGAGCTCGTCCTATGTTTTGTGATTTTTGTCAGGTCACTTGTGTGCTCTGAACTTCAAGGTCCATTGTGGTTCTGAATTACCTATTCATAACAGGTTTCCCCTTGCAGCCTTTGCAGAACCCTATTCCTTTAAGGGGGATTGATGCTACACCGTTGGCTAAAAATAAACCTCAGTTTTGGACACAGCTGACCATGCGAATGGCGCCAGCCCATCAGGAAGATTGTCGTTTTCTGGTGTTGCATAATTTGCATGATGATATTGTGCTGGGTTTTCCATGGTTACAGCTACATAATCCGGTGTTAGATTGGAAATCCATGTCTGTGACTAGTTGGGGTTGTCAGGGGGTTCATGATCACGTTCCTTTGATGTCGATTTCCTCTTTCCCCTCTTCTGAAATTCCTGAGTTTTTGTCAGATTTCCAGGATGTATTCGATGAGCCTAAATCCAGTTCCCTTCAACCACATAGGGACTATGATTGTGCTATTGACTTGATTCCAGGTTGTAAGTTCCCTAAGGGTTGACTTTTCAACCTGTCTGTGCCAGAACATGCCGCCATGCGGAGCTATATTAACCCCTTTCTGACCTCGGACGGGATAGTACGTCCGAGGTCAGATCCCCTGCTTTGATGCAGGGCTCCGCGGTGAGCCCGCATCAAAGCCGGGACATGTCAGCTGTTTTGAACAGCTGACATGTGCCCGCAATAGGCGCGGGCAGAATCGCGATCTGCCCGCACCTATTAACTAGTTAAATGCCGCTGTCAAACGCAGACAGCGGCATTTAACTACCGCATCCGGCCAGGCGGCCGGAAATGACGTCATCGCCGACCCCTGTCACGTGATCGGGGGTCGGCGATGCATCTCCATTGTAACCATAGAGGTCCTTGAGACCTCTATGGTTACTGATCGCCGGTGCCTGTGAGCGCCACCCTGTGGTCGGCGCTCACAGCACACCTCCATTTCTGCTACATAGCAGCGATCAGCAGATCGCTGCTATGTAGCAGAGCCGATCGCGTTGTGCCTGCTTCTAGCCTCCCATGGAGGCTACTGAAACATGGCAAAAGTAAAAAAAAAAAAGTTGAAAAAAATGTTAAAAGAATTAAAAAAATATAAAAGATTAAATTACCCCCCTTTCGCACCAATCAAAATAAATCAATAAAAAAAATATAAAATCTACGCATATTTGGTATCGCCGCGCTCAGAATCGCCCGATCTATCAACTAAAAAAAAGCATTAACCTGATCGCTAAACAGCGTAGCGGGAAAAAAATTCGAAACACCAGAATTACGTTTTTTTGGTCGCCGCGACATTGCATTAAAATGCAATAACGGGCGATCAAAAGAACGTATCTGCACCAAAATGCTATCATTAAAAACGTCATCTCGGCACGCAAAAAATAAGCCCTCAAACGACCCCAGATCACGAAAAATGGAGACGCAAGAGTATCGGAAAATGGCACATTTTTTTTTTTTTTTTTTTTAGCAAAGTTTGGAATTTTTTTTCACCACTTAGGTAAAAAATAACCTAGTCATGTTTGGTGTCTATGAACTCGTACTGACCTGGAGAATCATAATGGCAGGTCAGTTTTAGCATTTAGTGAACCTAGCAAAAAAGCCAAACAAAAAAACAAGTGTGGGATTGCTCTTTTTTTGCAATTTCATCGCCCTTGGAATTTTTTTCCCGTTTTCGAGTACACGACATGCTAAAACCAATGATGTCGTTCAAAAGTACAACTGGTCCCGCAAAAAAATAAGCCCTTACATGGCCAAATTGATGGAAAAATAAAAAAGTTATGGCTCTGGGAAGGAGGCGAGCGAAAAACGAACACGGAAAAACAAAAAATCCCAAGGTCATGAAGGGGTTAAGGAGTCTTTGGAGAAAGGGCATATTCGGCCATCTTCTTCACCATTGGGAGCAGGTTTTTTTTTGTTGCCAAGAAGGATGGCTCCTTGAGACCGTGTATTGATTATCGCCTCTTGAATAAGATCACAGTCAAATTTCAATACCCTTTGCCTTTGCTTACTGATTTGTTTGCTAGGATTAAGGGGGCTAGCTGGTTTACTAATATTGACCTTCGAGGGGCATATAATCTTATTCGTATTAAACAGGGTGACGAGTAGAAAACGGCATTTAATATGCCCGAAGGCCATTTTGAATACCTAGTGATGCCATTTGGACTCTCTAATGCCCCATTTGTGTTCCAGTCCTTCATGCATGATATCTTTCAGAGTTATCTTGATAAGTTCATGGTTGTATATTTGGATGATATTTTGATGTTTTCCGATGATTGGGAGTCCCATGTGAAACAGGTCAGGATGGTATTTCAGATCCTCCGTGATAATGCTTTGATTGTGAAGGGGTCGAAGTGCCTCTTTGGAGTGCAGAAGGTTTCTTTTTTGGGCTTCATCTTTTCTCCCTCATCTATAGAAATGGATCCGGTTAAGGTTCAGGCCATTCATGATTGGATTCAGCCCACATCTGTGAAGAGCCTCCAGAAATTCTTGGGCTTTGCTAATTTTTATCGTCGTTTCATTGCCAACTTCTCCAGTGTGGTTAAACCTCTGACCGATTTGACGAAGAAAGGCGCTGATGTGACGAATTGGTCCTCTGCGGCTGTTTCTGCCTTTCAGGAGATTAAACGCTGATTTACTTCTGCCCCTGTGTTGCGTCAGCCGGATGTTTCTCTTCCATTTCAGGTTGAGGTTGACGCGTCTGAGATTGGGGTAGGGGCCGTTTTGTCTCAGAGGAATTCTGATGGTTCCTTGATGAAACTGTGTGCCTTCTTTTCTCTGAAGTTTTCGCCTGCGGAACGCAATTATGATGTCGGCAATCGGGAGTTGTTGGCTATGAAGTGGGCATTTGAGGAGTGACATCATTGGCTTGATGGGGCAAAGCACCGTATTGTGGTCTTGACCGATCATAAGAATCTGATTTACCTCGAGTCTGCCAAACGACTGAATCCTAGACAGGCTCGATGGTCTCTGTTTTTCTCCCGTTTTGATTTTGTGGTCTCGTACCTTCCTGGTACTCCGAATGTTAAGGCGGATGCCCTCTCTAGGAGTTTTTTTCCTGATTCCCCTGGGGTTCTTGAGCCGGTCGGCATTCTGAAGGAAGGGGTAATTCTTTCTGCCATCTCCCCTGATTTACGATGGGTTCTTCAGGAATTTCAGGCTAATAAACCTGACCGCTGTCCAGTGGGGAAACTGTTTGTTCCTGATAGATGGACTAGTAAAGTGATTTTTGAGGTTCATTGTTCTGTGTTGGCTGGCCATCCTGGGATTTTTGGTACTAGAGATTTGGTTGGTAGGTCCTTTTGGTGGCCTTCTTTGTCGCGGGATGTGCGTTCTTTTGTGCAGTCCTGTGGGATTTGTGCACGTGCTAAGCCTTGCTGTTCCCGTGCTAGTGGGTTGCTTCTGCCTTTGCCGGTCCCTGAGAGACCTTGGACGCATATTTCTATGGATTTTATTTCAGATCTTCCGGTTTCCCAGAGGATGTCGGTTATCTGGGTGGTTTGTGACCGGTTTTCTAAGATGGTTCATTTGGTATCTTTGCCTAAATTGCCTTCCTCTTCTGATTTGGTTCCATTGTTTTTTCAGCCTGTGGTTTGTTTGCATGGCATCCTGGAGAATATTGTGTCCAATAGAGGTTCCCAGTTTGTTTCTAGGTTTTGGCGGGCCTTTTGTGCTAGGCTGGGCATTGATTTGTCTTTTTCTTCCGCATTTCATCCTCAGACAAATGGCCAGACGGAGCGAACTAATCAGACTTTGGAGACTTATTTGAGATGCTTTGTGTCTGCTGATCAGGATGATTGGGTGGCTTTTTTGCCATTGGCCGAGTTTGCCCATAATAATTGGGCTAGTTCGGCTACTTTGGTTTTGCCTTTCTTTTGTAATTTTGGTTTTCATCCTCATTTTTCTTCAGGGCAGGTTGAGCCTTCTGATTGTCCTGGTGTGGATTCAGTGGTTGACAGGCTGCAGCGGATTTGGGCTCATGTGGTGGACAATTTGGTGTTGTCTCAGGAGGAGGATTAGCGTTTTGCTAACCGTCATCGGTGTGTTGGTTCTCGGCTTCAGGTTGGGGATTTGGTCTGGCTGTCTTCACATCATGTTCCTATGAAGGTTTCTTCCCCTAAGTTCAAGCCTTGGTTTATTGGTCCTTATAGGATTTCTGAGATTATCAATCCGGTGTCTTTTCGTTTGGCCCTTCCAGCCTCTTTTTCCATCCATAATGTGTTCCATAGATCTTTGTTGCGGAAGTATGTGGTGCCCGTTGTTCCCTCTGCTGATCCTCCGGCCCCGGTGTTGATTGATGGGGAGTTGGAGTATGTGGTTGAGAAGATTTTGGATTCTCATTTTTCGAGGCGGAAGCTTCAGTATCTGGTTAAATGGAAGGGTTATGGCCAGGAGGATAATTCTTGGGTTGTTGCCTCCGATGTTCATGCTGACGATTTGGTTTGTGCCTTTCATTTGGCTCGTCCTGATCGGCCTGGGGCTCTGCTGAGGGTTCGGTGACCCCTCCTCAAGGGGGGGGTACTGTTGTGATTTCTGCTCTTGGGCTCCCTCCGGTGGTTATGAGTGGTTGTGCTGCGGTAGTTGGCTCGCAGCATTTAACAGGTGTATCCATTTTTTTGCAATTTGGTCTGGGTTATTTAAGTCATGCTTTATCCTTTAGTCAGTGCCAGTTGTCCATTGTTTTTGGAGGATTCACATCCATACTTGGTCTCTCCTGGTCTGCTGTTCATTTCTTCAAAGTTAAGTTCTGGCCTTGTTTTTTGCTGTCCACCTGCTGTGGACCTTATAGTCTGTGCTTTTTCTTGTTTTGTTTTGTCCAGCTTTGTCTGTGAAGGATTTTTTGCAGCCTAGCTTTGTCTCTGGAGATGCAGATATACCCGCCATGTCTTTAGTCAGATGTGGTGCTTTGTATTTTCTGTGGTGGATATTTTCTAGTGTTTTAATACTGACCGCATAGTACTCTGTCCTATTCTTCCTTTTTAGCTAGTATGGCCTCCTATGCTAAATCCTGATTTTATGTCTGCGTATGTTATTTCCCTCTCCTTTCACAGTCAATATTTGTGGGCGGCTGTCTATCCTTTGGGGATTTTCTCTGAGGCAAGATAGTTTTCCCGTTTCTGTCTTTAGGGGTAGTTACTTCTTAGGCTGTGTCGAGGGGTCTAGGGAGTGTTAGGTACCCCCCACGGCTACTTCTAGTTGAACTGCTAGTTCAGGGTTTGCGGTCAGTTAAGGTACCACCTTCTCCAGAGTACGTCTCATGCTGCTCCTAGGCCACCAGATCATAACACAATGCATCAGCATTGGCGTTAGATTTTCATACTCTGTATTTGATAGTGAATTGCTAATTTGCCAATCGTTATGCCTATCTCTGTTCTAGGGCTCCCTGTCAGGCTAGGTTCAAGTGCGCAAATGGATTGTTTTCTGTGAAAGCTATGAAAGGAGTAGCCGCAAAGAAGTCTATGAACATCTCTGTCACTGCCCATACCAGTGCGAGAAACTCAAGCTTGAAGGAACTATAGTTCTCTGGATTCCACTCTGTTGGTGTGAGTGAACGGTTCGTATAGGCAATTACTTTCTCTTTACCATCTTGAACTTATGCAAGGACAGCACCTAGTATTTTCTTACTTGCATCGGTGAAAAGGTGAAATGGACAGTTGTAGTCAGGGTATGCCAGACTAGGAGCCTCTGTCAACATTTTCTTCAGCTGATTGAAGGAAACATCTAGTTTTTCCATCCAGGTGATCAATTGACTTTTTCTTTTGTGATGTGCATGATGACCTCTCAATAGCTGTTGCAGGGGTGCAGCATTCTGGGTGAAATTTTTGATGATGCGCTGGTAGTATCCTGCAAATCCTAAAAAACTTCTGACTTCTCGGACAGTAGTAGGAACAAGTGACTTCTGGACAATGGGGATGTTTTCAGGATCTGGAACCACTCCTTTAGCACTCACTATGTGGCATAGATACTGCACTCTGGGTTTTAATAGATAGGTGACACTTAGAGGGCTTGACTTTCAGACCAAAGCTAGTGAAAGTCTTGAAGACATCTGACAGGTGCTCAAGGTGTTCTTCGTATGTTCTAGAAAACATGATTACATCATCCAGGTAAATCAGGACTGCCTCAAAGTTCTTGTGGCCTAGGCAGTATTATATTAGCCTTTGGAAAATTCCTGGGGCATTGCACAGTCCAAATGGCATAAAATTGAATTCGAACAGACCTATAGGTGCCATGAAAGGTGTTTTCTCTCGGTCTTCTGGGGTTACAGGTACTTACCAATACCCACTGGTCAAGACCACTGTTGAGAAGAATGCAGCTGACTTCATTGCTGTGAAGGATTCCTTAATATGTGGCATGGGGTAGGCGTCTTACAATATGGCCCAAACAATAGCTCTCACTATGCCAAATTTTTTAAGATCACCATGGCTCTCAAGCTATAAAGGTGATGCCCATGAATTAAGAGACTATAGAGAAAATATTCCGGCTATGTTTAGAATTTATCCAGTGTTCACAGAGCAGAAGATAGAAATATTAATCGGACAATTGAGTGGAACGGCTCTATAGGAGAAGTCCTGGCCTCATACTGAGAAACGAACTGTGGAACAAATCTTTGAGAGACTAAGTGCCACTTTTGATACTAGATCTGTGCCAGAATTAAAAATGTGGCTCTTTGGCAGTTTACAGCAGCTTGAGGAGTCACTCTGAGATTTTGCTCTTGGCTAGCAAGAAGCACTGCATGCCATATGTCAAGTGGATCCTCATGAAGTGGTGAATGCAGATCACGCCCTAAAGAACCAGTTTGTAGAGGGGGAAAGAACAGAATTTATCAAAACTCAATTGCGGATACTGTCCATGCAGAGGCCACACAGCTCATTCCTAGATTTTAATGAATTGCCCATTGGAGTCCTGGGAGTCGAAGCAGATTCCAGCCAAGTTCCCGCTTGCAGTAGCCCATGTAACCAGCATAAGGACCAGATAAGTGCATCTTGAAATAGCAACACCACCTGGCCTCAAAGAAACTGTTATCAATTGTGTTCAAGTTCAAATCCATGATGATGCAGGTGACCTGTGTGAGCAAGTGGTAGAACTCACCAAGAGAATGACGGTGGTGTGTGAGGAGCTGATAGATTTAAAGCAGTATCGGCACCTGAAGACTCCTGGTCCCACAGAGATAGATGGTACTATGGCCCCAGATAACGAGGCTGTGACAACCCAGGCTTACAGCCTACAGATCAGTTTGACAAGTGAGGAAAGCCTATCTGCAAGAAGTGCCAGAGAAATGGCCACATTGAACGGGAATGCAAGCAGTTAAACTGGAATGCCCAAGAGGGGAAGACCATCCCTCAGGAGAGGAATGCTTAGGTCCAGATTATCCAAAATTGGCCCCTAAATGCATTGGCAGGTGTTCAGTATTCACCATTGAAATTGACAGAATTCCTAGCTTTGCTAGACATTGGCTCCTAAGTCACTACCATTCAAGCCTCCTACTGTGAACGCTACTGGAATTCTAACCAGTTACTGCACCATCGATCAGCCTTCATAATTGTTATTGCCAGCAATAGACAAGCTTTTTCCCAGCAAGGTTATTGGGAACCCTCAATAAAAATCGAGGACTTTGGAAAGTAGAAGTTATCTAGCACACCATCCCCACTGTTTTGCACCCACCTATTCGGTAAAGACACTGGCCCATCCAACCAACGATGTATCAGCCAGTGAAAAAGTTAATCCAGGACATGAAAAGCAGAAATGTTATCAGAGACAGTCACAGCCCCTGGGCGGCATTACTTGAGGAAGAAAGATGGGAACATCCGTTTCTGTGTGGGCAATAGAAAAGTGAATGGTGTCACCCACAAAGACTGCTGTTCACGAACGATCTCTCAAATCAAACTGAGCTCGAGCTGTTTGCCAAGGAAGAATGGGCAAGAAATTCAGTACCTCGATATACATAACTGATAGAGACATACCCCAAGCGATTTGCAGCTGTAATCGCAGCAAAAGGTGGTGCAACAAAGTATTGGCAGATGAGGGGGGTGCCAGTACAGGGGTAGCACTGCTGCAGCCAGGCATGTCCTCTGAAAGCCGGATGAGTGACTGCTACAGTAAGGAGGGAAATAGGAGAGCAGGGCAGGCTAGACAGGTGCTGGTAGTGGGGGATTCAATTATTAGGGGAACAGATAGGGCAATCTGTCACAAAGACAGGGAACGTCAAACGGTGTGCTGCCTACCTGGCGCTCGAGTCCGACACATCGCTGATCGGGATGACAGATTACTGGGAGGGGCTGGTGAGGACCCAGCGGTCATGGTGCACATTGGCACAAATGACAAACTTAGAGGTAGGTGGAAGTTCCTTAAAGATGATTTCAGGGAATTAGGCTGCAAGCTGAAAGCAAGGACCTCAAACGTGGTATTTTCCGAAATACTGCCGGTACCACGTGCCACGCCAGAGAGGCAACGGGAGATTAGGGAGGTTAATAAGTGGCTCAAGAATTGGTGTAGGAAGGAGGGGTTTGGGTTCCTGCAGAACTGGGCCGACTTCTCAGTTGGCTACAGGTTCTACGCTGGGGACGGGCTGCACCTCAATGGGGAAGGTGCAGCTGTGCTGGGGGAGAGAATGGCTAGAAGGTTGGAGGAGTGTTTAAACTAGGGATTGGGGGAGGGTATTCATTTTATAGGAGGGGAAGATAGTGCAGATATAGACCTGGGCACAAATAAGGAAGTTGGGGGTTGGGGTTAGAACAATTAATAATTTAAGAAAGAATAGAGGTACAGAGAGATACATGTAAGTTTGCATGCCACTTTGCAAACAGCAACCATTTTTTCTTATTTTGTACAACCCCTCTAATAATAAATATTGGCCTATTATAATTTGAGAGCACCTGTCACCAGGTCAAAGATGGCCAATTTAAGCGCTTGTTAAATTCCCACTTTCCCCCCTAAGCATTCCTGTTTTTTTTGTTTGTTTAAATCCATATTACAGTTCCAGAGATATAAACCTTTATATTTAGAGCAAATTCGTATATACTTTCTCAAAGGAAAATTTTGCAAAGCAGAAACACACACCCTCCAAATAATCATGTGAGTAAATATCATACAACTTACCACTGCAGAAAAAATGTGCATATCTCTGAAACTGTATGGCGTATTTTTAATCCTTTCTTGACCTTGGGTCTTTCCCTTTTTGAGTTTCCTTTTTTTGCTCCCCTTTTTTCCAGAGCCATAACTTTTTAATTTTTCTATATGTATGGCCATGTGATGAATTGTTTTTTGCAGGACAAGTTGTACTTTTGAACGACATCATTGGTTTTGCCATATAGTGTACGGAAAACCAGGCAAAAAAATGAAAAAATGCGAAGAAATTGCAAAAAATTGTTTTTTGTTTTAATATTTTACTATGTTTACTAAATGCTAATATTGACCTGCCATTAAGATTCTCCTTTACAGTAAGATGACCCTCTAACATAAATTCTTTCTCCTCTTTTCAATATTTGTATGTAGCTTATTTTTCTGAAATTCATTGTATAATATTTATTTATTTGCCACCTGAAATTTTCTATATATATAGTCATAAGTATTCCGACCCTTTGCTCAGACACTCAAATTTAAGTCACATGCTGTCCATTACCTTGTGATCCTCCTTGAGATGGTTCTACTCCTTCATTAGAGTCCATCTGTGTTTAATTAAACTGATTGGACTTGATTTGGAGCGGCGCACACCTGTGTAAGGCCTCACTGCTCACAGTGCATGCCAGACCAAATAAGAGTCATGAGGTCAAAGGAACTGGCCAAGGAGCTCAGAGACAAAATTGTGGCAAGGCACAGATCTGACCAAGGTTACAAAGGAATTTCTGCAGCACTCAATGTTCCTAAGCGCACAGTAGCCTCCATAATCCTTAAATGGAAGAAGTTTGGGACCACCAGAAGTTTTTTTAGACCTGGCCGTCCAGCCAAACTGAGCAATCGTAGGAGAAGAGCCTTGGTGATAGAGGTAAAGAAGATCCTCAAGATCATTGTGGCCGAGCTCCAGAGATGCAGTAGGGAGATGGGAGAAAGTTCCACAAAGTCAACTACAAATTGAACCTCAAAGTGTTTGAATTCAAGTGAAACCGTGAATTTCAGGAAATTCAACCTCAAACTTGATCCTCTGCAGATCGATCCACTTATCAATACAAGTCCACATGATTATTACCTGAAGCCATATGATCCTTCTGTGGCTATGGCAACTTTCTTCAATGTGAAAATGATGGTGCACAATTTTATTTTACAATTTCAATAAATTGATTTGCAAATAGTTTTCATTTTATAAGTTTACACAAATGTAATGTGCATCAAAGAAATTGTTCATCTCTAATTAATCGTCTTAAATTGTTTTAAAAGATAAGATTTTGTTTGGTTCCTTGCTTGCATATACAATTGACTTGTCAAATTTGGCAGACACACTGTACTTCAGTAGGCCTCCGATGGGAATATAGTGCTATCAGCACCAAACTATTTTGTTTCTCGTGGATTTACATGGTTCTTATTGGCCTCCCCAATTACTAACCCCTTAAATGCAATTTTAGTGGCATCTAGGAGGTTAAACTCTTGACTAGTTCACAGCAGTTATTTTCGGCAGATTCCATCTACACTTTGTAAGTGTGAATATCTGTTCTACATGAATGGTCCATGTTAGTGTAAATGAGCTTATAGATACAGGTCCCACCCTGAAACCAACAACGAGAGTTTCAACATTTTCTGCATTCTCATAAAATCATATAGAGAGCCGGGTATTTCCGACCACTTGCCATCCCCACAGGCCAATAAATGATAGGTTTGAACCCTTTTTTAAGGAATGACAAAAGGTCAGAAATAAATATTTGAAATTGTTACTTTTTTACCAATATATTATTGACTTTGTTTTTGTAGTTTGCTCCGTTTTCCATATTTTTTATGTTTTTATAAAGTTTGAGGAATTGAGAAAATAACATGGGGTGTCTTTATATTCTCATGTGTAATAAATATTTAATGAGTCTGTGTCTTGTTCCTACAGATCTTTTATGGAGTTGCGGACCTCCTGAATAGTAGAGCCTTATATCCGTCTTTATATCTTTTGGCTCCTGTTAATCAGGTTCAGTATGAGTTTATTATTGAGTGTTTGAAATATTTTGGAATAAATTGGGTGGTGATAATCACAACTGACCAGAGTAACATAATAGAACTTCGTAAACTGATGGAAAAGAACGAGATCTGCATTGAGTATATTTTTATTCTTAATGATAAGAATAATGAGAAAAAGATTCCAGAGTTATTTAAATCAACTGCCAATGTTATTATAATCTATGGCGTTTTCGTGTTGCATTATGCACCAATAATATCTATGATAGGATCTTTTCTGGAGAATAGGACACTGATACTTCACGAGTCATGGATGCCTATCCTGAACGACAAAGGATACTCAATGTTATTCAACTGCAGTTTAAGCTTTAAAATGCACACACCAAAAATACCAAAAGTTCAGAAAAGTATCCAAAGTGTGAACCCCTCAACCCGTCCGAATGACCGTCTGCTCCAAGAAATCTGGTTCATGGCCTTTGCATGTCTGACGAATGATGAAGAAATCAACAAATATTTTCAGAAGATATATGAATATCAAGGATATAATTGCACTGAGACACTTGCTTTCCCATCATCACATCATATTAGGGATGAATCAGCCTTATATTTTGCTTATGTATCTGTGTATTTTCTGGCCCATGCCCTTCAGAAAATAAAATTAGAGAGAAACAGCTCAGAAACCTACAAAAGAAAGGTAATGTATGGCTTTAAAGGGAATCTGTCAACAGGTTTTTGCTATTTAACCTGAAAGCAGAATAAAATTGAACATAAAAGCCTGATTCCAAGGATGTGTCACTTGTTAGGCTTTGTGCTATAGTTTTAATACAATCACTGATTTACCAGTAGGAAATAATCCCTAGAGGACTAGGGCTCATGTGCACTGCAGTCTGGCTAATCTGTGTAACCCCGCCCCCAACTGTGATTAGCAGTTTGCTGACGACTCACAGTGTACATGGGTCACCAACAGGTCCATGGGGTACTCGGTATCGAGTCCGGTACTTAAAGGGACGTGTCATGGCTGCGGCGACCAGGTCCATGGCCCTGGGCCCCTATGTTAAAGGGACGGTCTTTAAAGGGTTTTTTAAAATAAAGGAATGTTCGTGACGCCACCTGTGGTATTCAGTCAGGGGTGATCTATGCTGCTTAAAGGGTTCCTCTGGGGTGTTGTTATGGCAGCCAGATGGTATAACTTCCCACAGATAAAGTAGGTCCCCAAATTCCCATGTGTAGATGGAGATGGTGTAATGAGAAACAGAGGACACAAGGTTGCAGTCTTTTTACCTCTTTACTGAAGCAATTCAGGCAGCCACAGTCCAGGTTACCAGATCAAAGGTGCTGGTTTTGGTCAGGCTGGCTTGGAAGCAAGTTGGAATTTCCCACTTACCAGGTTGGGTTAGAAGCCTTCCATTTAGCGCTGTGGTGTAATTCCTTGCTGCCTATAGCTGTCCAACAAGGTCCTAACAAGTTTTCTGTCCTTTGTGAAAGTGGGACACTAACCTGTATGACAGGTGGCTCGAGCCCTTTCACAAGGTCTCTCTTACGACCCGGGCCCTATACTCCATTGTGTCTTCGGGTGTTAGGGCAGGCAAGTGACCTGTAGTTCAGTTGTCCTGCCAGTTTCTACTGTGTGTCTTAGAGCCCCTCACAACCTTGGTTTTCCGGCCACTGGTGTTTGAGCTCTGTCAAGAGGTAGCTAAATTGCAGCTATTCTCCTCTGGTCTTAACTTCACCTTTGCCTCTTTTCCCTTTCAGTCTCTTTATCAGTTCCTCTGTTCTGTCTTTCCTTCCCAGGAGCTGCACAGCTCCAGCTTTCCTGCCTCACATGGCGCTCTCCTCTCACCAACTACAAACTCTTCCTAGCTGCCTAGCAATGGCCTAGCAACTGACTCCTCCTACTGACCAGAGAGAGCAGCTCCCTCAAAATCGGTTGTAGAGCTCCTCCTTCTGGCCTGAAATCAGAATGGTGTTTAATGTACTGATTACCTGTTAAATGGATCCTTCCCTGCTTCCAAGCGTGACATCACTCTCTGCATGAGGAAAGCAATGCCACTGTAACAACCGGTTACTTGTGGTGTTACAATCCCCCCCGATAAATCCAGTACTCTCAGACTGGGAAAACAAAAAGTCAATAAATGGTTAAGGACTAGTGTTAAGCATTCTGATATCAGGTATCGGCCGATATTCACTGTATCGGAATTCCGATACCGAGTTCCGATACTTTTGCAATATCGGATACCGGAATCGGGATTTCCTATAGTGCAATAATGCACTATAATGGAGTGAGGGCGGTGCGTTGGCGGAGACTGTGTGTGTGTGTGCTGGCAGGGTCTGTGCGTAACTGTGGGGGGTCTGTGCGTGCCTGCTGGGGATCTGTGCCGGCCTGCCAGGGCTCTGTGCGTGGGTGCCGGGGCTCTGTGCGGGCCTGCCAGGGCTCTGTGCGTGTGTGCCGGGGCTTTGTGCGGCGAACAGGGGCTCTGTGCAGCGTGCCGGGGCTCTGTGCGTGTGTGCCGGGGCTCTGTGCGGTGTGCCGGGGCTCTGTGCAACATGTGGGGCTCTGTGCATGTGTTCCGGGGCTCTGTGCGGCATGCCGGGGCTCTGTGAGGTGTGCCAGGGCTCTGTGCGGCGTGCGGGTCTCTGTGCGTGTGTGCTGGGGCTCTGTGTGGCGTGCGGGGCTCTGTGCATGTGCGCCGGGGGCTCTGTGTGGCGTACCAGGGCTCTCTGTGGCGTGCGGGGCTCTGTGTGGCATGAGGGACTCTGTGCGTGTGTGCCGTGGCTCTGTGCGGCGTGCCGGGGCTCTGCTCGGCGTGCGGGACTCTGTGCATGTGTGCCGGGGCTCTCTGCGGTGTGCCGGGCTCTTTGCGGCATGCGGGGCTCTGTCCAGCGTGCGGGACTCTGTGCGTGTGTGCCGGGGCTCTGTACGGCGTGCGGGGCTCTGTGCGGCGTGCGGGACTCTGTGCGTGTGTGCCGGGGCTCTGGGCAGCGTGCCAGGGATCTATGCGGTGTGCGGGGCTCTGTGCGGGCTGCCGGGACTCTATGCCTGTGTGAACCGCACAGAGCCCCGGCATTTAGGAATTAGGAGTTTAGTGAATGAGAATGACGTCGCGGCTTCTTATTGGTCGCGTGGCGGTCACATGAGTGGCACGCGACCAATCAGAAGCCGTGACGTCATTCGCAGGTCCTAAACGCGCTCATTTTAAACAAAGAAGCCTGCCGGTTACCAGCGTGATGTCCAGGGGCCGCCGGATAGGTGAATATATCAATATTTTTTATTTTAATTCTTTATTTTACACATCCCTATGGATCCGATACCGATACCCGATACCACAAAAGTATCGGATCTCGGTATCGGAATTCCGATACCGCAAGTATCGGCCGATACCCGATACTTGCGGTATCGGAATGCTCAACACTAGTCATAAACCCCCAACTTAGGCTTGGGTTGGCTACAAGGCATATATCCAGACCCAGTGTTCACCACGCCAGATGGTTTTAACTTCAGGTCTGTGGAGAAACCAGGCCCTACCCACACTGGCAATGTGGGCAGAACCAGGGTGCACCTTGATGGTGCCAACTATGTACAATAACAGTTTTTGGGCAATTCACTGTCCATTACCCTATTGTCCATTTTAAACCTGCAACAAGCATAGGCAAACATTTTTTAAAACAGATAACAACAATTATTGACAGCAGTTCCTGTATCAGGCTAGGATCTGACCTCTGGTACTACGGGTAGAAGTGCACAGTTCCTGGTCTAACATGTCTGCTGTTGTGAACCCACTAGTAAGAACAAGTTACACGGCACTCTATAAATTTGTGAGTAGAGGTGCTCAAGTAGGGTTCCCAGCCCCTTAAATCAAATGTATCAAAAAGCAAATTTCAGAGGCAGTAATGGAGACAGGTGACTGTGAGCAGAATAAGCTGCTTGGGCATGCTGTGTGCCCACACTGTGTGCGTTCTGTTGCCTGGAGCGCTGGTGGCGTGCTGAGACGCTTAGGGGCAGCATGACTGCCTCTGAAATTTGCCTCCACATATATTGCCAATATACTCATACATCTGCTTATAAGTCCAGATCCTATGCTCCAGATAAACTTGCTCTGAGGAAGGTCCACAAAGGACCGAAAACATTTAGCAAGAAAAGAGCTACCGCTGATCTGTCTGTCCAGATGTAAAATAATTGACTTTATTTTCTACAAGCATTTTTGAGTGCCAAGCTTTTTGATACATGTGAACCCACTAGTGTCTGTGCTACTTGTAGACCTGCATCCTATTGGTAAATTGGGCAAACGTCTGTGACTTCTTACATTCACCATGGGTTTGACAGGTTCCCTCACAGCAGAGGGTGGATTCTCTGGTTCCACTGCTGATGTGACATCTGTTGCTTGGGCCTGCTGGTCTACAGTCTCCTTATGTGTTGCAATTTCCAACTGGGGAAAAGTCAAGACAGGTATCACTATAGCTTGATGTACTTGAGTACAAGACTTGGGAAAATCTCCTAGAATGGTATGGATTTTCTTTTCTTCCTCTTCTGTAGGTTGAGAAGTACTAGGGTCTTTTTCCTTGTCTCTCAGTTTGTCAGGGCATACTTTAAGGTGATCTCTAGATACAGTAGTTGAAGTTTCTCCTCCATCTTTGCTTATGAGACAGAATTTAGTGTTGTCAAAGTTGGATGGTAGGATGGTATATGGTTCTGGTTCCCACTGGTTATCAAGTTTATGCATTCTTCTTTTTTGTTTTATCAGTTGTTCACATGGTGTGAGGATAATGTATAATATAAGTGTGAAGATAATATATGACACGATAATGTAAAAACCATAGCTGAGGGATTTTTGCACTTCTTACCATGGTCCTTAAGGCATGGCAGCTGTAAACCTCCCCTCTCTTTCACCCCCCCCCCCCTGAATACAACAAACCAGGCCTATGGCAGACACTGGGTATTTTGAAGCTAGTGTGTAAGCAGGGTGTGGCTTTAAACTGCAGTTGACCAATCCTGCAAAGCCACCTGTGGTCCCTCCCTTCTCAGTCAGGAATTTCTTTGTCTCCAGGGTCTAAGAACGTAAATATCTCTGACCTTAGTGAATATCATTAACCAGCCATTTAGTGATGTTGCGAGGCTGAAGTTTATAAGTCTTTACACTTAACCCAGCCTGCAGTCTGAGTTTTTTGTTTTTTTTTGCCTGAGGAGCTGTGTTATGCACTGGGATATTTGGGAGCTCTGCCAGCATGGTTTTGCCTGACATGAACTGAGAACATGTGAGTTTTACCTTTCTTCTTTATTCCATGTTATTTTATAATTGCTCCTACATATTTCCAATTGTCTCTTTTGTAACATCTTTATATGCCTTTTTGTAAACACTGCCTTAATCTTTTGGAGTAAAAATATTTAATACTACTATTCTCCTGCTCTAAAACGTACCCTAAGTCTTCTGAAGGGAATTACACTACTGTTGTGGGATAGCTTCAGACCTGTTAATCGAAGCTGGTGGCAGCAAACCATGTGTTGTGCCTTTGGGAGTTGTTGTAGCGACTGCGGCGTTGATAATTATTGTTCCTGCCTGAGTGGGAGTAGTTATATTGCCTCGCTGCAGCATGCCCAATAGCCAGTACATAGCAGGCAGCCTTTCTGGCGACTAATTACCCTAGGTGCAGTACCTAGTCTGACCTGAGGGTGAGTAGGGCGCCAGAGAGCTGCAAGTTTTCAAGCAGAACTGTAAAGTGGGATATTCATAAATCCCTGCAGTTCGTGGTATATTGAAGAGCAGTGGGATACCTAAAATAAGCCCCTGCTGTAAACTAAGAGGTCAATAGCTTTATGTGTGTTTTTTCATCACATTGTAGCAGTGGAAGGATAACTAAGATAAGCCTCCTGCACATCTGATAGCCGTCTGTTGGCCTAAAGGCACCTGTTGTGAATTCTGCTCTTGGGTTCCTCCAGTGATTGTAGGTGGGAACGCAGTTGTCTCTGAGTCACAGTCCTGGCCAGGTGTATCTGCTAATTGCTGTTCTGACTGGGATATTTAAGAGTGCAGGATTCATTAGCCCTTGCCAGTTGTCAATGTTTCTTTGGAAGTATTGGATCTCTGCCTGGCCTCACCTGCTTAGCTGCCAGTTCAGCAAAGATAAGTGTCTGTTTCTTTTTCTGAAGCACACTTGCTGTGTGCTTATTTTCAGTGCTGATCTTTTGTTTCTATTTGTCCAGCTTAGACTGTGTCAGCTGTTTTTCTCAGTCTGGTTGGATTCTCTGGAGTTGCAGTTATACTCTCCACGTCTTTAGTTAGATGGTGGAGTTTTTGTATTTTCTGCTGTGGATATTTTGGAAGGGTTTTAATACTGACCGCACAGAACTCTGTCCTGTCCTTTTCTATTTAGCTGGAAGTGGCCTCCTTTGCTAAGCCTGTTTTCTGCCTGCGTGTGTCTTTTCCTCTCCAACTCACAGTCAATATTTGTGGGGGGCTGCCTATCCTTTGGGGGTCTACTCTGAGGCAAGATAGTTTTCCTATTTCCATCTTTAGGGGTATTTAGTCCTCCGGCTGTGTCGAGGTGTCTAGGTTTTGTTAGGTGCACCCCACGGCTACTTCAATTTGTCCTGAATACGCTGATACCCCATATGTTGGGGTAAACTTCTGTTTGGGCACACGGGAGAGCTCTGAAGGGAAGGAGCACTGTTTTACTTTTTCAACGCAGAAATGTCTGGAATTGAGATCGGACGCCAAGTCGCGTTTGGAGAGCCCCTGATGTGCCTAAACAGTGGAAACCCCCCAATAATAACTGAAACCCTAATCCAAACACACCCTTAACCCTAATTCCAACGGTAACCCTAACCACACCTCTAACCCAGACACACCCCTAACCCTAATCCCAACCCTATTCCCAACCGTAAATGTAATCCAAACCCTAACTTTAGCCCCAACCCTAACTGTAGCCTTAACCCTAACTGTAGCGTTAACACTAGCCCTAACCCTAACTCTAGCCCCAACCCTAACCCTAGCCCTATCCTTAGCCCTAACCCTAACCCTAGCCCTAACCCTAGCCCTAACCCTAACCCTAGCCCTAGCCCTAGCCCAAACCCTAGCCCTAACCCTAGCCCTAGCCCTAACCCTAACCTTAGCCCTAACCCTAACCCTAGCCCTAACCCTAATGAGAAAATGGAAATAAATACATTTTTTTAATTTTTTAATTTTTCCCTAACTAAGGGGGTGAAAAAGGGTGGTTTGATTTACATTTATAGTGGGTTTTTTAGCGGATTTTTATGATTGGCAGCCGTCACACACTGAAAGACAACTTTTATTGCAAAAAATATTTTTTGCGTTACCACATTTTGAGAGCCATAATTTTTCCATATTTGAGTCCACAGAGTCATGTGAGGTCTTGTTTTTTGTGGGACGAGTTGACATTTTATTGGTAACATTTTCGGGCACGTGACATTTTTTGATCGCTTTTTATTCTGATTTTTGTGAGGCAGAATGACCAAAAACCAGCTATTCATGAATTTCTTTTGGGGGAGGCGTTTATACCGTTCCGCGTTTGGTAAAATTGATAAAGCAGTTTTATTCTTCGGGTCAGTACGATTACAGCGATACCTCATTTATATCATTTTTTTAATGTTTTGGTGCTTTTATACGATAAAAACTATTTTATAGAAAAAATAATTATTTTTGCATCGCTTTATTCTGAGGACTATAACTTTTTTATATTTTCGCTGATGATGCTGTATAGCTCGTTTTTTGCGGGACAAGATGACGCTTTCAGCGGTACCATGGTTATTTATATCCGTCTTTTTGATCGCGTGTTATTCCACTTTTTATTCGGCGGTATGATAATAAAGCATTGTGTTTTGCCTCGATTTATATTTTCTTACGGTGTTTACTGAAGGGGTTAACTAGTGGGCCAGTTTTATAGGTTGGGTCGTCACGGACGCAGTGATACTAAATACGTGTACTTTTATTGTTTTTTTTATTATTATTTAGATAAAGAAATATATTTATGGGAATAATATATATTTATATTTTTTTCATTATTTAGGATTTTTTTTTTTAATTTATTTTACACATTTGGAAATTTTTTTTTTTAACTTTTTTACTTTGTCCCAGGGGGGGACATCACAGATCGGTGATCTGACAGTTTGCACAGCACTCTGTCAGATCACCGATCTGACTTAGAGCAGTGCAGGTTTCACAGTGCCTGCTCTGAGCAGGCTCTGTGAAGCCACCTCCCTCCCTGCAGGACCCGAATGCCGCGGCCATATTGGATCCGGGCCTGGAGCAGGGAGGGAGGTAGGAAGACCCTCGCAGCAACGCAATCACATCGCGTTGCTGCGGGGGTCTCAGGGAAGCACGCAGGGAGCGATGCTTCCCTGCACCACCGGCACATAACGATCATGTTTGATCCCAGTGCGTCGGGGGTTAATGTGCCGGGGGCGGTCCGTGACCACTCCTGGCACATAGTGCCGGATGTCAGCTGTGATAAGCAGCTGACACCCGGCCGCGATTGGCCGCGCTCCCCCCGTGAGCGCAGCCGATCTCTCTGGATGCACTATTCCGTCCTTGGGAAGAAGGGGCCACGCCACATGGACGGAATAGTACGTCCATTAGCAGAAAGGGGTTAAAAACTCCACTCCTGATAATGCTCAAAACTAGGGTTGAGCGACTTTTACTTTTTTAGGATCGAGTCGGGTTTCGCGAAACCCGACTTTGTCAAGAGTCGGGTCGGGTGAAATCGGCCGATTATCGCGAAAAGTTGGGGATCGACCGAAACACGAAACCCAATGTAAGTCAATGGGGAATTAAAGTCGGCAGTGAGTGGAGGACAGGAAAACACCTACAGTGCCCATTGTAATGTCAAAAACATCCATTCTTGTTACTTAAGCTTGTCAATCTTAATTTACCTTATAACAATAGTTAGGCAAATTGGGGGTCATTTGGCTATAGTTGTGGGGGGGTAGGGCTGGTTCAATTTTTGGGGGGCCCAGGAAACGCAGACTATGTCATGGCGGTGGAGCAGGGAGAGGTAAGTATTAAAATTTTGTAAGTGCTGTGATCCCGAGCAAGCAGGGGGGGGGCCCACTTGTTCACATTGGCACTGGCACAGGGCCCCTCAAAGTACGGCGGTGTGTTTGACAGCGGGGGCACCTCCCACCGGCAGAGACACTTTTGTGTACTATGCGGGGCCCTGTGCCAGTGACGTCGCCAACGAGTATGCCCCCCCACCTGATGAAGTAACCTGCACTTTTATCTGCACATTCCTCTTTGTCCCCATGTTAGGTGTTACAGTATGCGGGAAGGGGAACTTGTCTTTCAGCAGGGTCAGATTCTGGCTGTGTAGAGTGCAAGGGGAATGTAGTGGTCTGGGTCAATGTACCAGCAGAGTCATCTAGCACTGGCTGGACAATGGGCAGGATGAGGAGGAAACACAGATATAGTCCCAAAGAATAAAGAAGGGTAAATGCAGTTCAAAATTGGTAACAGGAGTAAACAGGCGGCATAGCTTTGGTCATACCTCCCAACTTTTGAAGCTGGGAAAGAGGGACAAAGTTTGTGGCACGCAACACACGCGCCGCGGCAAATTTTAGGCCACACCTCTGACCACACCCATTCACTAGTCCCACCCATATCCACGTCTCAACCACACCCATTTAGCACTGCTGATCACACTGTTCATAAAGAATAATTATAAACAAAAAAATATGGCCACACAGTGCTCCATACTGTATAATGGCCACACAATGCTCCATACTGTATAATGGCCCCACAATGCTCCATACTGTATAACGACCCCACATGATGCTCAATACTGTATAATGGCCACACATGATGCTCAATACTGTATAATGGCCCCACATGATGCTCCATACTGTATATTGGCCGCACATGATGCTCCATCCTGTATAATGGCCCCACATGATGCTCCATACTGTATAATGGCCCCACATGATGCTCAATACTGTATATTGGCCGCACATGATGCTCCATCCTGTATAATGGCCCCACATGATGCTCCATATTGTATATTGGCTGCACATGATGCTCCATGCTGTATATTGGCCGCACATGATGCTCCATCCTGTATAATGGCCCCACATGATGCTCCATCCTGTATATTGGCCGCACATGATGCTCCATCCTGTATAATGGCCCCACATGATGCTCCATCCTGTATAATGGCCACACATGATGCTCCATACTGTATAATGGCCCCACATGATGCTCAATACTGTATAATGACGGCACATGATGCTCCATCCTGTATAATAGCCGCACATGATGCTCCATACTGTATAATGACTGCACATGATGCTCCATACTGTATAATGACCGCACATGATGCTCCATACTGTATAATGGCCACACATGATGCTCCATACTGTATAATGACCGCACATGATGCTCTATACTGTATAATGGCCACACATGATGCTCCATACTGTATAATGACCGCGCATGATGCTCCATACTGTATAATGGCCACACATGATGCTCCATGCTGTATAATGACCACACATGATGCTCCATACTGTATAATAGCCGCACATGATGCTCCATACTGTATAATGACTACACATGATGCTCCATACTGTATAATAGCCGCACATGATGCTCCATACTGTATAATGACCGCACATGATGCTACATACTGTATAATGACCGCACATGATGCTCCATACTGTATAATGACCGCACATGATGCTCCATACTGTATAATGACCGCACATGATGCTCAATACTGTATAATGGCCACACATGATGCTCCATACTGTATAATGACCGCACATGAATCTCTATACTGTATAATGGCCGCACATGATGCTTCATACTGTATAATGACCGCACATGATGCTCCATACTGTATAATGGCCGCACATGATGCTCCATACTGTATAATAGCCGCACATGATGCTCCATACTGTATAATGACTGCACATGATGCTCCATACTGTATAATTGCCGCACATGATGCTCCATACTGTATAATAGCCGCACACGATGCTCCATACTGTATAATGACTGCACATGATGCTCCATACTGTATAATGACCGCACATGATGCTCCATACTGTATAATGACCACACATGATGCTCCATACTGTATAATGACAGCACATGATGCTCCATAGTGTATAATGACCGCACATGATGCTCCATGCTGTATAATGACCGCACATGATACTCCATGCTGTATAATGACCGCACATGATGCTCCATACTGTATATTGGCTGCACATGATACTTCGTACTGTATAATGGCCACACATAGCTACTCCTACACACGCGGCTGCGCTCCATACACTTTGCACACACGGCTCCGCTCAGATCACACGGCTCCACTCCATACATCTCATACACACGGCTCCGCTCCGTACACCTCGTACACATTCAGCTCCGCTCCATACACCTCATACACGGCTCTGCTCCATACATCTCGTACACACGGCACTACTCCGTACACCTCATACACACACCACTCCGCTCCATACACATTGCACAAGCTGCTCCGCTCCGTATACCTTGCACACACATGGCTCCACTGCGTACACCTAATACACATACGGCTCCTCTCCATACATCTCGTACACACACGACACTACTCCGTACACCTCGTACACACACGGCTCCGCTTTATACAAATTGCACACACTGCTCCGCTCCGTATACCTTGCACACACACAGCTCCGCTGCGTACACCTCATACACATACGGCTCCTCTCCATACATCTCGTACACACATGGCACTACTCCATACATCTCGTACACACACGGCACTACTCCGTACACCTCGTACACACACGTCTCCGCTCTATACACATTGCACACGCTGCCCGCACACCTTGTACACACATGGCTCTGCTCCGCACACCTCGTACACACGTGGCTCTGCTCTGTACACCTCATACACACGTGGCTCCACTCCATACACCTTTCACACTCTGCTCTCATCCGCACACCTCTTACACACGACTCCGCTCCATACACCTTTCACACGCTGCTCCGCTCTGTACACCTCGTACACACGCGGATGTGCTCCGTACACCTCGTACACACGTGCCTGTGCTCCGTACACGTCGTACACATGACTCCGCTCCGTACACCTTTCACATGCTGCTCCACTCCGTACACCTTGTACACACGCGGCTGTGCTCCGTACACCTCGTACACACGCGGCTGTGCTCCGTACACCTCGTACACACGCGGCTGTGCTCCGTACACCTCGTACACACGCGGCTGTGCTCCGCAGACCTCGTACACACGTGGCTCTGCTCCGCTCCGTACACCTTTCACACGCTGCTCTGCGCCATACACCTCGTACACCTGCGGCTGCGCTCCGTACACCTCATGCACACGGCTCTGTACACCTCGTACACTCGCGGCTGCGCTCCGTACACCTCATGCACACGGCTCCGCACACCTCATACACACGTGGCTGCGCTCCGTACACCTCATGCACACGGCTCCGTACACCTCTTACACACGCGGTTTCGCTCCGTACACCTCATGCACACGGCTCCGTACACCTCTTACACCCGCGGCTGCGCTCCGTACACCTTATGCACACGGCTCCGTACACCTCGTACACCCGCGGCTGCGCTCCGTACACCTCATGCACATGGCTCCGTACACTTCGTACACCCGCGGCTGCGCTCCATACACCTCATGCACACGGCTCCGTACACCTCTTACACATGCAGCTGCGCTCCGTACACCTCATGCACACGGCTCCGTACACTTCGTACACACGCGACTCCGCTCCATACACCTTTCACACGCTGCCCTGATCCATACACCTCGTACACACACGGCTCTGCTACATCCACACTCTAAACACCTCCTGACCTCACACATACGCTGCCTTACCCTCCTCCGGCGCCATGGCAACCAGCAAAGTCCTGTACACGGAGGTCCTCCTCCCGATCATGTGACCCCCTGACTCCTCCCATCCTGTGACCTCATCACAGGTCCTGTGCACAGAGCAGCCATTTTGCGGTGTGCTGCTGTGCGGGGCCGTGTGCAGGGACTCAGGGAGCTCTCAGCTGACCGGGTAATATCACATACCTCCCAACCAGTGCGGGACAATTAATGTCCCGCCCGGGATCGTGGGGCTGACTGTCAAAATCAGGACAGTCCCTCTGGATCTGGGACGGTTGGGAGGTATGGCTTTGGTCAGTGGAGGAAAACTGTAATGAGTGGCAGACACAGTTAGTAGGCCCAATTAATAAAGTGGCCCAAATGAAGTTCAAAATTGGTAACAGGATTAAACAGGTGGCACTGCTTTGTTCAGTGGAGGAGAACAACAAGCAGCGGCAGAAACCGTTAGTCCGCCCAACCAAACAAGTACAACAAATGCAGTTTAATATCTGATATAGTCCGAAACCCTGAAGATTGAAGCTCAGATTTGTTCAGTGGAGAACACCAAGCAGCGTCTGACACCCTTATTAGGCCCAACCAAACAAGTAGTAATAATGCAGTGACATATGTGATATAGGCCGAAAGCCTGAAGATTGAAGCTCAGATTTGTTCAGTCAAGAACACCAAGCAGCGTCTCACACCCTTATTAGGCCCAACCAAACAAGTAGTTCAAATGCAGTGTAATATGTGATATAGGCCGAAAGCCTAAAGATTGAAGCTCAGATTTGATCAGTCAAGAGCACCAAGCAGCGTCAGACACCCTTATTAGGCCCAAAAAAACAAGTAGTAATAACGCAGTGTTATATGTGATATAGGCCTAAAGCCTGAAGATTGAAGCTCAGATTGGTTCAGTCGAGAACACCAAGCAGCGTCAGACACCCTTATTAGGCCCAACCAAACAAGTAGTAATAATGCAGTGAATATGTGATATAGGCCGAAAGCCTGAAGATTGAAGCTCAGATTTGTTCAGTCAAGAACACCAAGCAGCGTCTGACACCCTTATTAGGCCCAACCAAACAAGTAGTTCAAATGCAGTTTAATATGTGACAGCGGATGAAAATTGAGGCTCAGCTTTATTCAGTGGAGGACAACTGTAATGGGAGGCAGACACAGTTAGTAGGCCTTAATAAGTAAGTATGCAATATGCAGGTCAAAATTAGTAAGTAGAGTATACAGGCGGCATAGCTTTGTTCAGTGGAGGACAACTGTAATAGGTGGCTCAGACAGACAGAGTAGTGTTGTGAATTCTGCTCTTGGGTTCCCTCCAGTGGTTGTAGGTGGGAATGCAGTTGTCTCTGAGTCACAGTCCTGGCTAGGTGTATCTGCTAATTGCTGTTCGGACTGGGATATTTAAGAGTGCAGGATTCATTAACCCTTGCCAGTTGTCAATGTTTCTTTGGAAGTATTGGATCTCTGCCTGGCCTCACCTGCTTAGCTGCCAGTTCAGCAAAGATAAGTGTCTGTTTCTTTTTCTGAAGCACACTTGCTGTGTGCTTATTTTCAGTGCTGATCTTTTGTTTCTATTTGTCCAGCTTAGACTGTGTCAGCTGTTTTTCTCAGTCTGGTTGGATTCTCTGGAGTTGCAGTTATACTCTCCACGTCTTTAGTTAGATGGTGGAGTTTTTGTATTTTCTGCTGTGGATATTTTGGAAGGGTTTTAATACTAACTGCACAGAACTCTGTCCTTTCCTTTTCTATTTAGATAGAAGTGGCCTCCTTTGCTAATGTTTTCTGCCTGCGTGTGTCTTTTCCTCTCCAACTCACAGTCAATATTTGTGTGGGGCTGCCTATCCTTTGGGGGACTACTCTGAGGCAAGATAGTTTTCCTATTTCCATCTTTAGGGGTATTTAGTCCTCCGGCTGTGTCGAGGTGTCTAGGTTTTGTTAGGTACACCCTACGGCTACTTCTAGTTGCAGTGATAGGATCAGGGTTTGCGGTCAGTATAAGTTACCACCTACTCCAGAGAAGGTTTTCATGCTGCTCCCAGGCCACCTGATCATAACAGTACAACTGGTCAACAATGAGTTAAATGCATCTCAGAAGAAGGGAGGAAAGGTCTTGAGCCATTTTTTTTTTCAGTCTGTTTTGTCTTCTCCTCCCTCTTTATCTCTGGGTGGCTGAAGAGCCTTGTGCTAGCATGAATGTTCAGGAATTAGCTTCTCGTGTAGACCAGCTTGCTGCTAGGATACAGGGTATTTCTGATTATATTGTTCAAACTCCTGCTTTAGAACCGAAGATTCCTACTCCTGATTTGTTTTTTGGTGACAGGTCCAAATTTTTGAGTTTTAAAAACAACTGTAAACTGTTTTTTGCATTGAAACCTCGATCCTCTGGTGATTCCATTCAACAAATTAAAATCATCATCTCCCTGCTGCCTGGTGATCCACAGGATTGGGCATTTTTCCGGGAATCTGGGGATCCTGCTTTGCTTAATGTAGACTCCTTCTTTCAGGCGTTAGGATTATTATATGATGAACCTAATTCAGTGGATCAAGCTGAGAAGACCTTGTTGGCCCTGTCTCAGGGGCAAGAGGCGGCTGAATTGTATTGTCAGAAATTCAGAAAATGGTCTGTGTTGACTACATGGAATGATGATGCTTTGGTGGCAATTTTCAGAAAGGGTCTTTCTAAATCCGTTAAAGATGTTATGGTGGGGTTTCCCACACCCTCCAATCTGAGTGATTCTATGTCTCTGGCCATTCAGATTGACCGGCGCTTGCGGGAGCGCAGAACTGTGCGCGCTATGGCGTTATCCTCAGAGCAAATTCTTGAGCCTATGCAGTGTGATAGGATTCTGTCTAGAACGGAACGACAAGGTTTCAGACGTCTCAATAGGTTGTGTTATTATTGTGGCAATGCTTCCCATGTCATTTCAGTCTGTCCTAAGCGGACAAAGAGGATCGCCAGTTCATTTACCATCAGTACTGTACAACCTAAATTTCTGTTATCTGTGTCCTTGATCTGCTCATTGTCATCATTTTCTGTCATGGCGTTTGTGGATTCAGGCGCTGCCTTGAACTTAATGGACTTTGACTTTGCTAGGCATTGTGGTTTTCCCTTGCAGCCTTTGCAGAACCCTATTCCTTTAAGGAGCATTGATGCTACACCCTTGGCTAAAAATAAGCCCCAGTTTTGGACACAGGTGACCATGCGCTTGGCGCCAGCCCATCAGGAAGATTGTCAATTTCTGGTGTTGCATAATTTGCATGATGCTATCGTGCTGGGTTTTCCCTGGTTACAGGTACATAATCCTGTGTTGGACTGGAAGTCCATGTATGTGACTAGTTAGGGTTGTCAGGGGGTTCATAATGATGTTCCTCTGATGTCTATCGCCCCTTCTTCCTCTTCTGAAATTCCGGAGTTTTTGTCTGATTTTCAGGATATATTCGATGAGCCCAAGTCCAGTTTCCTTCCACCGCACAGGGACTGTGATTGTGCTATTGACTTGATTCCAGGCTGTAAGTTTCCTAAGGGCCGATATTTCAACCTGTCTGTACCTGAACATGCCGCCATGCGGAGCTATATTAAGGAGTCTTTGAAGAAAGGGCATATTCGGCCATCTTCTTCACCGATGGGAGCGGGGTTCTTTTTTGTTGCTAAAAAAGATGGTTCCTTAAGACCCTGTATTGATTATCGCCTCTTGAATAAGATCACGGTCAAGTTTCAATATCCTTTACCTTTGCTTTCCGATTTGTTTGCTAGGATTAAGGGAGCTAGTTGGTTTACTAAGATTGACCTTCGGGGGGCTTATAATCTTGTTCGTATTAAACAGGGTGATGAATGGAAAACTGTGTTTAACACGCCCGAAGGCCATTTTGAATACCTTGTGATGCCATTCGGACTCTCTAATGCTCCATCTGTTTTTCAGTCCTTTATCAAGATAATCCCGGAAGATATCATGCATGAATTCTTGATTGTATATTTGGACGATATTTTGATTTTTTCCGATGATTGGGAGTCTCATGTGCAGCAGGTCAGGATGGTATTTCAGATCCTTCGTGACAATGCCTTGTTTGTGAAAGGGTCTACGTGTCTTTTTGGGGTGCAGAAGGTTTCCTTTTTGGGATTCATTTTTTCTCCCTCATCTATAGAGATGGATCCGGTTAAGGTTCAGGCCATTCATGATTGGAATCAGCCCACATCCGTGAAGAGCCTTCAGAAATTTTTGGGTTTTGCTAATTTTTATCGCCGTTTCATTGCTAATTTTTCCAGCGTGGATAAACCCTTGACTGATTTGACGAAGAAGGGCGCTGATGTGGCGAATTGGTCCCCTGCGGCTGTCTCTGCCTTTCAGGAACTTAAACGCCGTTTTACTTCTGCTCCAGTGTTGCGTCAACCGGATGTTTCTCTTCCGTTTCAGGTTGAGGTTGACGCTTCTGAGATTGGGGCAGGGGCCGTTTTGTCTCAGAGGCATCCTGTTGGTTCCTTAATGAAACCGTGTGCCTTCTTTTCCCGTAAGTTTTCGCCTGCTGAACGCAATTATGATGTCGGCAATCGGGAGTTGTTGGCTATGAAGTGGGCGTTTGAGGAGTCGCGACATTGGCTTGAGGGAGCTAAGCACCGTATTGTGGTCTTGACCGATCATAAGAATCTGATTTACCTCGAGTCTGCCAAACGGTTGAATCCTAGACACGCTCGGTGGTCCTTGTTTTTTTCTCATTTTGATTTCATGGTCTCGTACCTTCCGGGTTCTAAGAATATTAAGGCTGATGCCCTCTCTAGGAGTTTTTTGCCTGATTCTCCTGAGGTCTTAGAGCCAGTCGGTATTCTGAAAGAGGGGGTGGTCCTTTCTGTCATTTCCCCTGATTTACGACGAGTTCTTCAGGAATTTTAGGCTGACAAACCTGACCGCTGTCCTGTGGGGAAACTGTTTGTTCCTGACAGATGGACTAGTAGAGTGATTTCTGAGGTTCACTGTTCCGTGTTGGCTGGTCATCCTGGCATTTTTGGTACCAGAGATTTGGTTGGTAGGTCCTTTTGGTGGCCTTCATTGTCGCATGATGTGCGTTCTTTTGTGCAGTCCTGTGGGACTTGTGCGCGGGCCAAGCCTTGTTGCTCCCGTGCTAGTGGGTTGCTTTTGCCATTGTTGATCCCTGAGAGGCCCTGGAAGCATATTTCTATGGATTTTATTTCCGATCTTCCTGTTTCCCAGAGGATGTCGGTTATCTGGGTTGCTTGTGACCGATTCTCTAAGATGGTTCATTTGGTGCCTTTGCCTAAATTGCCTTCTTCTTCTGATTTGGTCCCGTTGTTCTTTCAGCATGTGGTCCGTTTGCATGGTATTCCGGAGAATATTGTGTCCGACAGAGGTTCCCAGTTTGTTTCTAGGTTTTGGCGGGCCTTTTGTGCCAAGCTGGGCATTGATTTGTCTTTTTCCTCTGCATTTCATCCTCAGACAAACGGCCAGACCGAGCGTACTAATCAGACTTTGGAGACTTATTTGAGATGCTTTGTGTCTGCTGATCAGGATGATTGGGTGGCTTTTTTGCCATTGGCCGAGTTTGCCCATAATAATTGGGCTAGTTCGGCTACTTTGGTTTTGCCTTTCTTTTGTAATTTTGGTTTTCATCCTCGTTTTTCTTCTGGGCAGGTTGAGCCTTCTGACTGTCCTGGTGTGGATTCTGTGGTTGACAGGTTGCAGTAGATTTGGGCTCATGTGGTGGACAATTTGGTGTTGTCTCAGGAGGAGGCTCAGCGTTTTGCTAACCGTCGTCGGTGTGTTGGTTCCCGGCTTCGGGTTGGGGATCTGGTCTGGTTGTCTTCCCGTCATGTTCCTATGAAGGTTTCTTCTCCTAAGTTTAAGCCTCGGTTTATTGGTCCTTATAGGATTTCTGAGATTATTAATCCGGTGTCTTTTCGACTGGCGCTTCCGGCTTCTTTTGCTATCCATAATGTCTTCCATAGATCTTTGTTGCGGAAATATGTGGAGCCCGTTGTTCCCTCTGTTGATCCTCCGGCCCCTGTGTTGGTTGATGGGGAGTTGGAATATGTTGTTGAGAAGATTTTGGATTCCCATTTTTCGAGGCGGAAGCTTCAGTACCTTGTCAAATGGAAGGGTTATGGCCAGGAGGATAATTCTGGGGTTTTTGCCTCTCATGTCCATGCTGCTGATTTGGTCCGTGCCTTTCATCTGGCTTATCCTGATCGTCCTGGAGGTCCTGGTGAGGGTTCGGTGACCCCTCCTCAAGGGGGGGGTACTGTTGTGAATTCTGCTCTTGGGTTCCCTCCAGTGGTTGTAGGTGGGAATGCGGTTGTCTCTGAGTCACAGTCCTGGCCAGGTGTATCTGCCAATTGCTGTTCGGACTGGGATGTTTAAGTGTGCAGGATTCATTAGCCCTTGCCAGTTGTCAATGTTTCTTTGGAAGTATTGGTTCTCTGCCTGGCCTCACCTGCTTAGCTGCCAGTTCAGCAAAGATAAGTGTCTGTTTCTTTTTCTGAAGCACACTTGCTGTGTGCTTATTTTCAGTGCTGATCTTTTGTTTCTATTTGTCCAGCTTAGACTGTGTCAGCTGTTTTTCTCAGTCTGGTTGGATTCTCTGGAGTTTCAGTTATACTCTACACGTCTTTAGTTAGATGGTGGAGTTTTTGTATTTTCTGCTGTGGATATTTTGGAAGGGTTTTAATACTGACCGCACAGAACTCTGTCCTGTCCTTTTCTATGTAGCTAAAAGTGGCCTCCTTTGCTAAGCCTGTTTTCTGTCTGCGTGTGTCTTTTCCTCTCCAACTCACAGTCAATATTTGTGGGGGGCTCCCTATCCCTTGGGGGTCTACTCTGAGGCAAGAGAGTTTTCCTATTTCCATCTTTAGGGGTATTTAGTCCTCCGGCTGTGTCGAGGTGTCTAGGTTTTGTTAGGTACACCCCACGGCTACTTCCAGTTGCGGTGATCAGATCAGGGTTTGCGGTCAATATAAGTTACCACCTACTCCAGAGAAGATTTTCATGCTGCTCCAAGGCCACCTGATCATAACAGAGTAGGGCCACAATTAAAAAAGTTGGCCAATTGCATTTCAAAATTGGTAAGAGGAGTATACAGGTGGCATAGCTTTGTTCAGCCTAGGACAAGTGTTATAAGTGGCTGACACAGTTAGTTGGCCAAACAACTAAATTGGGCTAAATGTCAGCCAAGGAATTGGTCATAAATAAACTGGTGGCATTGCGAGGTACAGGGCTGGGCTCCTCTGCAAAGTTGCAGTCAGTGGTATTTGGCGCAAAGTATTAAGGGGTCTATTTGGAGGCCAGGGCCCCTGTATATTTTTACTATCATCTATCATTGCAACCAATTTGTAATGGCAGTGCCATTTAAGGATTTAACAGCACAGACTACACAGGGCCCTGACGAAGAAGGTCCGGAGACCTTCGAAACGCGTAGGTAATTTTGGTCCTGTGCGGCACCCGTCCTTTGGTCCTTACCATCTTGCCTTGGTAACGTCACCCAGACCACGCCTTCTCTCTCACCGCTCTGTGCAGCGGCTCCCTTCCGGCCCACGTGTGTCGGCTAGCAGCGTTCCAGGCGCACGGAGGCTGTGCACTCACCAGGAAGGACACACCTCATACTTACAGGTGTTGTTGCCGCCTCACGCTGTGTTGTGAATTCTGTTATCGAACTACCTCCTGTGGTCATGAATGGTACTTCGGCGAGTTCTGTCCATGGACTCCCTCTGGTGGCTGTGAGTGGAGCTGCTGGTTCTGAGGTTCCATCCACAGGTGACTTAGTTTATTCTTTGGCTGGCTGCTCTATTTAACTCCACTCAGATCGTTACTCCATGCCAGCTGTCTATGTTCTTGTACTGGTTCAGTTCATTCGTGGATCTTTCTGGTTACCTGTCTACTCCAGCAGATGCTAAGTCCCTGCGTGTTAATTATTTGTTTATTGTTTTCTTGTTCAGCTTGCTATCATGATTTTGCCTTGCTAGCTGGAAGCTCTGGGATGCAGAGTGGCACCTCCGCACCGTGAGTCGGTGCGGGGGTCTTTTTGCACACTCTGCATGGTCTTTTTGTAGTTTTTGTGCTGACCGCTAAGATACCTTTCCTATCCTCAGTCTGTTTAGTAAGTCTGGCCTCCTTTGCTGAAACCTGTTTCATTTCTGTGTTTGTGACTTTCATCTTAACTCACAGTCAATAGAGGTGGGGGGCTGCCTTTTCCTTTGGGGAATTTTTCTGAGGCAAGGTAGGCTTTATTTTCTATCTCTAGGGCTAGTTAGCTCTTAGGCTGTGAAGAGGCATCTAGGCAGAGTTAGGTATGCTCCACGGCTATTTCTAGTGTGTGTGATAGGATTAGGGGTTGCGGTCAGCAGAGCTCCCACTTCCCAGAGCTTGTCCTGTGTTAGTTTAACCATCAGGTCATTCCGGGTGCTCCTAACCACCAGGTCCATAACAACGCTGCTGTCTTGGACTCTGCATCTTCAGTTACCCGGGCCGCTGGTGATCTTGATCCAACACCACCTAGGACAGCGCCAGCATTCCGCAGTACAGCGCCAGCAGCTCCACAGCAGTTACTTCTAATTGACTAAGTGTGCGGTCTTTCCATTTATTATATACATTTGCCACACACTTTATTATTTCTCCACTATACCTCATACCGTGGCCACAATAGGCAACTTTGCTGGTTCTGTGAGCAATTGCTCATTTGTTTACTGATATTTACGGATACTATTGACATTTATTGATTACCTGGAAAACATCCTCATTGTACGTATTTCTGTCTTCTGCTGGTGGTTGCGGCCATTTTTTTAATGGCTGCCCCCACTGCTGGCCATCTTTTATATACTACTATTGTTTAGCTAGAAGTTTACCTACTCCTTTGATTATACGTACCCATTTTTTGTTTCTTTACCTAGTTAGCACGGTGTCTTTATCGATTTATACCTTTTCTTTGTGTCATATGACAGATCTAGCACAGTAGCTGTCTAGGCACCTGCAGCTTACTAGCATACCCCCCTGGGAGCGCCGGTGTGTCTTTTATCCTTTTGTATTTTTCCCTCAGTGTAAAGTTCCACCTTGTTGCTACATCGATTATTAGGCGGTGCTGGGGAAGATTCAGCGATCGCTGATGGTTAAGCATACGGCTGGAGTGTACGGGCGACCGGCAGATGTGCGAGCAAAGTCTGCGCACCTTCCATGCCTACTGGTCCATGCATCTGTTGTGAGGTGCACCTTTCTACTGACTGATTGCCTGAGTGCATGGACAATGCGGTCTTTGATATGTTGCTGAAGGGCTGGGATGGCTTTTCTCACAAAGAAGTATCGACTGGGTAGGTCATAGCATGGTACTGTGTAGGCCATCAGGGCTTTGAAAGCTTTACTTTCAACCAACCGGTAGGGCATCATCTCTAACGAGATTAGTTGAGCAATGTAGCCGTTCAAACCCTGTGTACTCGGATGGGAGGAAGAGTACTTTCTTTTCCTACCGAGAGTCTCTTGTAGGCTGAGCTGGACTGGAGAGCTGCATATGGTGGAACTAGCGGGGGTGGTGGTGGACATGGCAGATTGAGAGAGGCTTGGTGATGGTATTCTTGATGTGGCCCTACTTACAGTGTTTCCAACCAAGAACCTTGTGATTCCCTGACCCTGACTGCTGTGGCCTTGCGACAATACCTCGACATCTGGTACTGGTGGTGTCATAACCGGTGGGTTTCCAGTGAGGGAAGCAATGTTGCGTTGCTGACTAGCTTCAATATGTACAGGTGCACCAACGGTACGGGACGTTTGGTAGTTAGTCCATGCTTCCAAGTGCCTGCTGGTTAGATGTCTACGCATGCACATTGTGTTTAAATTTTGAACATTCTTCCCTCTGCTAAAGGTCTTGGAGCATTTCTTACATATAACTTTGGACTGATCATTAGGATCTTGGTTAAAAAAATTGCCACACTGCACTCGTCCTACTATGGAATACCTTTTCGGGCTTTGCACGCTGTGCTACTGTCACCGGATTGCAACACTGTCCTATACCTGTTGTTGTTTTTGAGACACATTTTTGGCCTGATGCGGGCCTGCCAGATGACAGCTTTTGCGATGTAGATGGCTTCTGCACATCATTCTCTTCCGCTTCTGAGCTACAGCCAGCGGCACCCTCTTCCCCCAATGGCTGCCAATCTGGGTCAACAACTGGGTCATCTATCACCTCCTCTCCAATGTCATGTGCACCGTCCTCTGTGTCACCATGTAAGGTGCTATAGCGTTCGGGACTGGGCACCATAGTCTCATCAGGGTCAGATTCGGGCTCAGTACACTGCGAGGGCAAAGTAGTGGTTTAAGTCAATGGAACAGCATAATAATCAAGCTGTGGCTGTGCATCTGTGCACTCCATGTCCGATTCATCCTGTAATGGGCTTTTAACAATTTCACTCTCTAACCCAGGCACGGTATGTGTAAAGAGCTCCATGGAGTAAAGTGTAGTGTTGCCTGCTGCATCCTTCACTTTTGTTTTGGGTGAAGGACACAAGGAAGCAACTTTTTTCGGACCTGGAGCATCCACTGACGACTCGCTTGTTTTAGATTTCGAAGATTCTGAAGAGGAGCTGAAAGAGCTAGAGGCTGAGTCAGCAAGGAAAGCCAAAACTTGTTCCTGCTGCTCCGGCTTTAAAAGCTGTTTTCCAACTCCCAGATAAGGGAGCCTTCGAGACCTTGTGTAGCCAGACGATGACGCTGCCTCTACACCTCAAGCCTTTGGTGCTATCTTGTTTTTCCCAGTACCACCAGATGCTCCACTACCACCACCACCATCAGTACCAGCTGGCAACGACCGCCCATGGCCTCTTCCACCAGACTTCCTCATTTTTGCGGAGATGTTAGAAAAAGAACAACCGGTATGTGCTACTGTTAAACAAGGTAGAAGGTGAAGATTAACTTTTGGAGAATTTAGATCTCCATTTTTTTGGGTGAGACTGCGGGAAAAACAGGCCCTGTGTGTTAAACTACACACACTGTACAAAGCGGACGTGTGTGGCAGATATACGCCAAACAGAACTCACGTTAATCCACTTACTGGCAATTTAAAGCACCTTTTTTTCTTTCTTTTGGGTGAGACTGCGGGAAAAACAGGCCCAGTGTATGACAACACACAATATACAAAGCAGAACGTGGGTGGCAGATATACGCCAATCAGAACTCACGTTGATCCACTTAGTGGCAATTTAAAGTACCCTTTTTTTGTGTGGGAGACTGCAGGAAAAAACAGGCCCTGTAAATTACACCACAAAATGTAAAAGGCAGAATGTGGGTGGCAGATATACGACAAACAGAAATCACATTAATCCACTTAGTGGCAATTTAAAGCAGCCATTTTTTCTTTTTATTGTGGGAAACTGCAGGAAAAAACAGACCCTGTGTGTTAAACTACACACACTGTTCAAAGCAGAATGTGGGTGTTAGGGGTCGAGTTCCCGCTTCTGCACAGGGGGAATCTCAGGCCGTTTCTGCTGCGGTCTCCCATTCTTCTCTTGCCGCAGTGAAACCTGCTCAGCAGAGACGTCGGTCCTTGCGTCTTGCTCAGTCTCACTCTGTGCTTAGGCTTACTGTTGCTTCTCCAGCTTTTGCCATTAAAGCCAGTGTTGGGCAGCAGCGAGTGGATGCTTTTGAGACTAAGTCCTGCTTCTTCCCTTCTGAGCATGCCCAGGGTGAGATCTCCCATTGGAGATCGAGGGTCGCATGCTCAGATGCTGCAGCGGTTCCCATTGGTCCTCCTGGAGGGTCCTGAAGGGGCTAACTTCTGTGGCAGCTGCCCATTGGTCCTTTATTGGAAGGTCCTGAACGTACTGCAGCTATATAAGCTTCGCATGACCGCACGGCCGTGTGCTAGTGTGCAATTGTATATGTGTGTTTGCTGTGAGTGCAAGTCGTTCATTAAATACCCCTACCCTATTGTATGACTGTTCGCGTATGGAGTATGGCTGCTATCTAGCGCCCGACTAACCACTCATGTCACACACGAATCAGCATCTATTGCTGTGACCACCAGTGAGGCGCCACGTGCCAGTAGTGCGCTTCCTGACCCACGTCTGGGTGCTTAGTGGTGTCTGCCAGCACGGCACAGTTCGCACTTCGGTGCTCTAACTATCGGTTACCTAACACACCCAGTTGCGGTGTTGTGCGCAAGTAGTCTGAACGGACTTCAACCCTGAGTCTTGGGATTGAGTTCGCTGACTCCTTGCTTGCACTCTTTAGTGCGGTATTGCGGAGCTGTGGCTTTACGGGGTTCGCTTCCACCGCCATATAGCGCTGCCATTTACTAGCAGCAGGTTTTTTTTACCTGCTCGGTGGACCCCGGACTGCGAACGCACCTATTAATATTTCATCTTATACTTGGTGCGTTCCGTCAGTCCTAACAGAACACTAGCGCCAGGGTCTGGCTAGTAAGTGGCGGACGATCAGCGTTTACAGTGGTACATCCAGCAGCTGGAGGGAAGGTTGGCGGCTCTAGAGCGTTCAACCTCAGCTGTGGATGTCACTGCTGTCGCTGTTCAGGCTGAAAGTGTAGCTGCAGCCAGTTTGTCCGCTGCCCTGCTCTGACTTTATTCCGTCTCCCGCTTCCTGACAAGTTTGCTGGTGACAGTAAACAATGTCGCGGATTCGTGAGCCAGTGCTCCATACACCTTGAGCTCCTGGCATCACGTTTCCCTACGGAACGGGCGAAAGTGGGATTTATTCTATCTCTTTTGTCGGGCAGGGCGTTGGAGTGGGCAACGCCACTTTGGGAGCGAGATGATCGTGTGGTACAGAGTGCTCCTCTCTTCCTGGACGCTCTGAAGCAGGTCTTTTTAGGACCTCGTGTTACCCACGATACCACGCTCCAGTTATTGACTATTACTCAGGGCTCGTCCGTGGTCAGCCAGTTTGCCATCCAGTTCCGGACTCTAGCTTCAGAGTTAGAGTGGCCAGACAAAGTTCTAATTCCGGTGTTCTGGAAGGGACTGGCAGATCACGTGAAGGACGCCTTGGCCACCAGGGAGATACCCTCCACACTGGAGGAGCTTATTTCAGTATCTACCCGCATCGACCTCCGTTTTCTCGAGCGGAGGTTAGAGCGGACCCAGTGTAGGCAGAGATTTCGGCTGGCTCCCACCTTTGCCAGACCTCTTAAGTCTCCTGTTTTGGCGTCCGACTCCCATAAGGCCATGGAGGTTTCTCGAGCGGGACCTAAGTCTCAGGCCGCTCGACTACCCGTGGTTTGCAAAAATTGTCACCAACTAGGACATTACGCCAATAAATGTCCACAGCGGTCGGGAAACGATCGCGTCTAGTAACCATTGGGGGAGGTTCACTAGACACAGCGGCTTTTTCCTCCAAACTGTCCTTTAAAGGGACAATCCTGTTAGGCTCCTCCACTCTAACAGTCGAGCTTTGTGTGGATTCAGGAGCAGAGGGAAACTTCATGTCCTCTGCTTTTGCTCTGCGCCACGCTATACCACTAGTAATGCTCACCAAACCTGTAACAGTTAGAGTTGTGAATGGGACGACACTTCCACTGCAAATCACACACCAGACTGTTCCATTCTCGTTGTCCATGTCCCCTTCCCACCAGGAGATTATTTCCCTTCTTGTCCTTCCCGAGGGAATGGTTGAGATTTTGCTGGGAATACCCTGGCCCCGTTTCCACTCCCCACATATTGAGTGGTCCTCTGGGAGAATATTGGGTTGGAGTAAATCTTGTATGGGCAGGTGTGTGAGTGAGTGTGTACAGGTTTCTACTACCGAGGTACCCGCAGACCTTTCTTCTCTTCCCAAGTGCTATTGGTGCTATGCTGACGTATTCTCTAAAAAGGCTGCAGGGACTCTACCGCCTCATCGCCCCTACGACTGTCCTATTAATCTCTTGCCTGGAGCTGAACCTCCTCGGTGAAGGGTATATCCCCTCTCTCTCCCTGAAACGGAGGCTATGTCTCAATACATCCAGGAGAATTTGGCAAGAGGGTTCATTAGGAAGTCAGTGTCTCCTGCAGGGGTGGGATTCTTCTTCGTACAGAAGAAGAACGGGGAATTACGTCCTTGCATCGATTACAGGGGTCTTAATGCTATCACCATTAAAAATAAGTACCCATTGCCCCTGATTTCTGAGCACTTTGACAGGCTAAGGGGAGCAAAGTTATTCACCAAACTAGATCTGCGGGGTGCCTACAACCTGATTCGCATCCGTGAGGGGGACGAATTGAAAACAGGTTTTAATACCAGGTATGGGCACTATGAGTATCTGGTAATGCCCTTCGGGCTCTGTAATGCCCCAGCCGTTTTTTAGGACTTTGTCAACGATATCTTCCGGGATATGCTTTCCACCTCGTTCGTAGTCTATCTGGATGATATTCTCATCTTCTCTCCAGATATTGACTCCCACCGGAGAGATGTTGGCAGAGTCTTCGAACTCTTACGGGTGAATTCCCTTTATGCAAAGTTGGAGAAGTGTGTGTTTGAGCAAGAGTCTACCTTTTCTGGGCTATATCATCTCGGCCCAGGGATTGGCTATGGATCCTGCCAAACTACAGGCTGTGATGGACTGGCAAGAACCCCATTGTCTTAAAGCGGTGCAGCGCTTTATGGGGTTCATAAATTACTATGGCCAGTTCATCCCCCACTTCTCAACTTTGGTAGCTCCCTTGGTATCCCTCACCAAGAAGGGAGCGAATCCCAAATTGTGGTCGGAAGAGATCTCCAAGGCCTTCACTTCTATAAAGTCCCATTTTGCTAGCGCTCCCATCTTACATCGTCCCGATGTGGATAAGCCATTTCTTATGGAGGTGGATGCCTCATCCGTTGGTGCTGGAGCAGTCCTCTATCAAAAGGATGCTCAAGGTCGGAAGCATCCATGCTTCTTCTTCTCAAAGACCTTCACACTAGCGGAGAGAAATTACTCCATCGGGTATAGGGAGTTGCTAGCAAGGAAGTTGGCCTTTTCGGAGTGGAGACATCTTTTGGAAGGTGCTCGGTTTTCCTTCCAAGTCTTCACGGATCACAAAAATTTGGTCTATTTGCGTACAGCCCAGCGGCAGAATTCTCATCAGGCCAGATGGTCCTTGTTCTTCTCCCGGTTCCACTTCACTCTCCATTATCTCGCCGGGGAGAAGAACATTTGTGCTGACGCTTTCTCTCACTCCCTTGTGTCAACTGAGGAGGAGGAAGAGGAGCCTCGGCTTATTGTCCCTTCAGAGAGTCTGAGAACCGTAGCTCTGGTTTCGCTAGAGTCTGTGCCTCCGGGCAAGACTTTTGTTCCCATCAATTTGCGACCGGAGGTTCTTTCTTGGCTCATTCGTCCAGAGTGGGTGGACACTTTGGGGCAAAGAGGACATCTGAGTTACTGGCGAGAATGTACTGGTGGCCACATATGGTTCGTGATGTCAGAGACTATGTTCGGGCATGTGTCTCCTGTGCCAAAAATAAGTCTCCTCGTCAACGGCCAAGTGGATTGTTATATCCTCTGCCGGTGGCAGACAGGCCCTGGGAGATGGTCCTGGGAGCCTGCTGAGCACATTCGGGCTCCGCAGCTCTTTGCTGCCTTCGAACGTAGCGAGGCCAAGGGGAGGGGCCTGGGGGGGTGTAATGTTAGGGGTCGAGTTCCCGCTTCTGCACAGGGGGAATCTCGGGCCGTTTCTGCTGAGGTCTCCCATTCTTTTCCTGCCACAGTGAAACCTGCTCAGCACAGACGTCGGTCCTTGCGTCTGGCTCAGTCTCACTCTGTGCTTAGGCTTGCTGTTGCTTCTCCAGCTTTTGCCATTAAAGCCAGTGCTGGGCAGCAGCGAGTGGATGCTTTTGAGACTATGTCCTGGTTCTTCCCTTCTGAGCATGCCCAGGGTGAGATCTCCCGTTGGAGATCGAGGGTCACATGCTCAGATGCTGCAGCGGTTCCCATTGGTCCTCCTGGAGAGTCCTGAAAGGGCTAACTTCTGTGGCAGCTGCCCATTGGTCCTTTATTGGAAGGTCCTGAACATACTGCAGCTATATAAGCTTTGCATGACCGCACGGCCATGCGCTAGTGTGCAATTGTATACGTGTGTTTGTTGTGAATCCAAGTTGTTCATTAAATACCCCTACCCTATTGTATGGCTGCTATCTAGCGCCCGACTAACCACTCGCGTCACACACGAATCAGCATCTATTGCTGTGACCGCCAGTGAGGCGCCACACGGCAGTAGTGCGCTTTCTGACCCACGTCTGGGTGCTTAGTGGTGTCTGCCAGCATGGCACAGTTCGCACTTCGGTGCTCTAACTATCGGTTACCTAACACACCCAGTTGCGGTTTTGTGCGCAAGTAGTTTGAATGGACTTCAACCCTGAGTCTTGGGATTGAGTTCGCTGACTCCTTGCTTGCACTCTTTAGTGCGGTATTGCGGAGCTGTGGCTTTACAGGGTTCGCTTCCACCGCCATATAGCGCTGCCATTTACTAGCAGCAGGTTTTCACATGCACGGTGGACCCCGGACTGCGAACGCACCTATTAATATTTCATCTTATACTTGGTGCGTTCCGCCAGTCCTAACAGTGGGTGGCAGATATACGCCAAAAAGAACTCACGTTATTCCACTTAGTGGCAATTTAAAGCACCCTTTTTTGTGAGTGGGAGACTGCAGGAAAAAACAGGCCCTGTAAATTACACCACACAATGTACAAAGCAGAATGTGGGTGGCAGATATACGCCAAACAGAACTCACGTTAATCCACTTAGTGGCAATTTAAAGCAGCCATTTTTCTTTTTTTTGTGGGAGACTGCAGGAAAAAACAGACCCTGTGTGTTAAACTACACACACTATACAGAGCAGAATGTGGGTGTTAGGGGTTGGGTGTGTTAAACTACACACAATGCACCAGGCAGAACGTGGCTGGCAGATATATGCCAAACAGAACTTACGTTGATCCACTTAGTGGCAATTTAAAGCAGCCTTCTTCTTTTTGTCGGAGACTGCAGGAAAAAAAGGCCCAGTGTATGACACCACACAATGTACAAGGCAGAACGTGGCTGCCAGATATATCAAAAAATACAAGGGCGGTTGAAGAATTTCAATCTCCCTACAATGATCAAAGGACAAGTATGGCAGCAATAAAGTGGACTGCTGCACTCAAAACAGTTGATAGCTGTGCAGAAAGGAAGGAACAACAGGATTTTTGCTTTGAAAAAGCAGTTGGTTTGCACAGCGGCGTACAAACAGCAATGCAGCTATCATGGAGCCTTATAAGGCAGCCTAATAAGCTACAGAGCTGATGCACCCCAAAAAAAAACACTGTCCCTGCAAAGAAAAGGTGGTGTTGGACAGTGGAAATTGCTAGAGCACAAACAGTTTGGGGGTTAATATTCCCTGCCTAAGTTTATCCCTGCTTCTGACGAAGCTGCAGCAACTTCTCCCTATGCTCAGATCGGCAGAAGTAAGATGGCGGTCGGTGTGCACCCCCCTTTAGAGCCCCTGTGATGCCGCAGAAAGCAAGCCAATCACTGCCATGTCCTTCTCTAAGATGGTGGGGACTGAGACCTATGTCATCACGCTGCCCACACTCTGTGTGCACCTTCATTGGCTGAGACATGGCGCTTAAAGCATCATACAAAACGCGACTTTGGTGCACAGATCGCCGACCTCATGGCCGATCCCACATTGGGATCGGGTCGAGTTTCACAAATCCCGACTTTGCCAAAAGTCGGCGACTTATGAAAATGTCCGATCCGTTTCGCTCAACCCTACTCAAAACCACTTTCAAGGAGCGTAGTAACCTTTTATGTACTTTACAAGAATTAATGTAATGCGGAAGGAAAAAAATATTTTTTTCCACAAAGAACTTGTTTACCCACAAATGTTTCATTTTCACAAGGGTAATAGGAGAAATCAGACATAACATTTTGCTGTGGAATCTCTATGGAGCACACTGATATCCCATATGTGGGGGAAAACTACTGTTTGTGTGCACGGCAGGGCTAATAAGGCAAGGAGCACTATTTGAATATTTGAGTTTTAAACTATCTGGAATAGATAGCGTACACAATTTTGCATTTGCAGAGCTCCTGATGTGCCTTAAGAGTGGTCAATTTCCACAAGTGACCCAAGTTTGGAAGCTACAATAAGATCTTGTGCCTCTTTGATTTATGGATTCACATGTTGAAACATCCAAACATATCAATAGAGGAATAATAGCTTGATGAGTTTCAGATAAATGAGTAGCACATCTTGAAGTTGGACGAGTTTCTTCAAAAGTTTTGTTTCAATTTGTCCTGGAATTAAGATTGATATGGTATGTTGTCTTGCTTCAAGTAATCAAACCTCAGATTTCTAACATTTTCCTATTTCCATTTCAGTTGCAAAGATACATAAAAAATGAGCATTTCACGGACCCCAATGGGAAGGACATTTATTTTAATGACAAGAATGAAATGCCATTGATGTGGCTTTTAGTAAACTGGGTTGTGTACAGCTATGGAGGTTACAATTACTTTACAGAACAGATCATGGCTACTGTTGAAGAGACAGATGAGATCTTACTTGTAAACATAGCTCCAGAACTAATCAAATGGAAAAATAACAAAGTAAGAAAAAATTAAATATTAAAAATGTTCTTATGGGGTTTACCTATTAAACAAGGGGTTTAATATTTTCAGAACAACACTATCCCCAGGCACAGTTTGGTGTTTAAAAAATAAACTGCTTTACTCACCTTCCCCAGATTCACCACTGCTCCTGATGTCTAATATCTGCAGTGTGACTGCCAAGCTGACCGCACTGCAGAAAATCTGATCTCAGTGGTGGAGACAGCGCTGGACCTAATGAGAGTGAGCAGAGACATAGCCACATATACAACTACTGAGCCAGCCTCCATCTACTGTTATGATCCGGTGACCTTGGAGCAGCATGAAAACTTTCACTGGAGTAGGTGGTAACTGTACTGACCGCAAATCCTGATCTTAACACCGCAACTAGAAGTAGCCGTGGGGTGTACCTAACAAACATTAGACACCTTGTCACAGCCGGAGGACTAAATACCCCTAAAGATGGAAATAGGAATTCTACCTTGCCTCAGAGCAGAACCCCAAAGGATAGGCAGCCCCCCACAAATATTGGCTGTGAGTAGGAGAGGAAAGACACACAGAAAACAGGATTTAGCACAAGAGGCCACTCTAGATAAAATAGGAAAGGATAGGACAGAGTACTGTGCGGTCAGTATTAAAACCCTTCCAAAAATATCCACAGCAGATTATACAAAAATTCCTCCATCTAACTAAAGAAGTGGAACGTATATCTGCAACTCCAGAGCATCCTACACTCAGAGCAGGAATACAATCAAAAAACAAGCACACAGCAAGTGTGCCATAGAAAAAGAAACAGACACTTATCTTTGCTGAATTGGCAGCTAAGCAGGAGAAGCCAGATAGAGGTCCAACACCTTCCAAGAAACATTGAAAACTGGCAAGGAGTAATGAGTCCTGCAAACCTAAATACCCCAGTCAGAATTGCAATCAGCAGATACACCTGTCCAGGACTGCAGCCCAGGGACAACTGCATTACCACCTACAACCACCGGAGGGAGCCCAAAAGCAGAATTCACAACAGTACCCCCCCTTGAGGAGGGGTCACCGAACCCTCACCAGAGCCCCCAGGCCGATCAGGATGAGCAAGATGAAAGGCACGAACCAAATCAGCGGCATGGCCATCAGAGGCAAAAACTCAAGAATTATCCTCCTGGCCATAACCCTTCCATTTGACAAGGTACTGAAGCTTCCGCCTCGAAAAACAGGAATCCAAAATCTTCTCAACAACATATTCCAACTCCCCATCAACCAACACAGGGGCCGGAGGATCAACAGAGGGAACAACGGGCTCCACATATTTCTGCAATAAAGATCTATGGAAGACATTATGGATTGCAAAAGAGGCCGGAAGCGCCAGTCGAAAAGACACCGGATTAATAATCTCAGAAATCCTATAAGGACCAATAAACCGAGGCTTAAACTTAGGAGAAGAAACCTTCATAGGAACATGACAGGAAGACAACCAGACCAGATCCCCAACCCGAAGCCGGGAACCAACACACCGACGACGGGTAGCAAAACGTTGAGCCTCCTCCTGAGACAATGCCAAATTGTCCACCACATGAGCCCAAACCTGCTGCAACCTGTCAACCACAGAATCCACACCAGGACAGTCAGAAGGCTCAACCTGCCCAGAAGAAAAACGAGGATGAAAACCAAAATTACAAAAGAAAGGCGAAACCAAAGTAGCCGAACTAGCCCGATTATTAAGGGCAAACTCGGCCAATGGCAAGAAAGCCACCCAATCATCCTGATCAGCAGACACAAAGCATCTCAAATAAGTCTCCAAAGTCTGATTAGTTTGCTCGGTCTGACCATTTGTCTGAGGATGAAACGCAGAAGAAAAAGACAAATCAATGCCCAGCCTAGCACAAAAGGCCCGCCAAAACCTAGAAACAAACTGGGAACCTCTGTCGGACACAATATTCTCCGGAATACCATGCAAACGGACCACATGCTGAACCAAATCTGAAGAGGAAGGCAATTTAGGCAAAGGCACCAAATGAACAATCTTAGAGAACCGGTGACAAACAACCCAGATAACCGACATCCTCTGGGAAACCGGAAGATCAGAAAAAAAATCCATAGAAATATGCGTCCAGGGCCTCTCAGGGACCGGCAATGGCAAAAGCAACCCACTAGCACAGGAACAACAAGGCTTGGCCCACGCACAAGTCCCACAGGACTGCACAAAAGAATGCACATCACGCGACAAAGAAGGCCACCAAAAGGACCTACCAACCAAGCCTCTGGTACCAAAAATGCCAGGATGAGCAGCCAACACGGAACAGTGAACCTCAGAAATCACTCTAATAGTCCATCTGTCAGGAACAAACAGTTTCCCCACAGGACAGCGGTCAGGTTTGTCAGCCTGAAATTCCTGAAGAACCTGTCGTAAATCAGGGGAAATGGCAGAAAGGACCACCCCTTCTTTCAGAATACGGACCGGTTCTAAGACCTCAGGAGAATCAGGCAAAAAACTCCTGGAGAGGGCATCAGCCTTAATGTTCTTAGAACCCGGAAGGTACGAGACTAAGAAATCAAAACGGGAAAAAACAAGGACCATCGAGCCTGTCTAGGATTCAGCCGTTTGGCAGACTCGAGGTAAATCAAATTCTTATGATTGGTCAAGACCACAATATGGTGCTTAGCTCCCTCAAGCCAATGTCGCGACTCCTCAAACGCCCACTTCATAGCCAACCACTCCCGATTGCCAACATCATAATTGCGTTCAGCAGGCGAAAACTTACGGGAAAAGAAGGCACACGGTTTCATTAAGGAACCAACAGAATCCCTCTGAGACAAAACGGCCCCTGCCCCAATCTCAGAAGCTTCAACCTCAACCTGAAACGGAAGAGAAACATCCGGCTGGCGCAACACCGGAGCAGAAGTAAATCGACGTTTAAGCTCCTGAAAGGCAGAGACAGCCGCAGAGGACCAATTCGCCACATCAGCACCTTTCTTCAGTCAAGGGTTTAACCATGCTGGAAAAATTAGCAATGAAACGGCGATAAAAATTTGCAAAACCCAAAAATTTCTGAAGGCTCTTCACGGATGTGGGCTGAATCCAATCATGAATGGCCTGAACCTTAACCGGATCCATCTCTATAGACGAGGGAGAAAAAATGAAGCACAAAAAAGAAACCTTCTGCACCCCAAAGAGACACTTAGACCCTTTCACAAACAGAACATTGTCACGAAGGTTTTGAAATACCATCCTGACCTGTTCCACATGAGACTCCCAATCATCGGAAAAAATCAAAATATCGTCCAAATATACAATCAAGAACTTATCAATATAAGTCCAGGAGATATCATGCATGACGGACTGAAAAACAGATGGAGCATTAGTGAGCCCGAATGGCATCACAAGGTATTCAAAATGGCCTTCGGGCGTGTTAAACGCAGTTTTCCATTCATCACCTTGCTTAATACGAACAAGATTATATGCCCCCTGAAGGTCAATCTTCGTAAACCAACTAGCTCCCTTAATCCTAGCAAACAAATCGGTAAGCAAAGGTAAAGGGTATTAAAACGTGACCGTGATTTTATTCAAGAGGCGATAATCAATACAGGGTCTCAAGGAGCCATCTTTTTTAGCAACAAAAAAGAACCCCGCTCCCAACGGTGAAGAAGATGGCCGAATATGCCCTTTCTCCAAAGACTCCTTAATATAGCTTTGCATGGCGGTATGTTCAGGCACAGACAGGTTGAAAAGTCGACCCTTAGGAAACTTACAGCCTGGAATCAAGTCAATAGCACAATCGCAGTCCCTGTGCGGTGGAAGGAAACTGGACTTGGGCTCATCGAATACATCCTGAAAATCAGACAAAAACTCTGGAATTTCAGAAGAGGAAGAAGAGGAGATTGACATCAAAGGAACATCATTATGAACCCCCTGACAACCCCAACTAATCACAGACATGGACTTCCAATCTAACACAGGATTATGTACCTGCAACCACGGAAAACCCAGCATGATAGCATCATGCAAATTATGCAACACCAGAAATCGACAATATTCCTGATGGGCTGGCGCCATGCGCATGGTCACCTGTGTCCAAAACTGCTTATTTTTAGCCAAGGGTGTAGCATCCATGCCCCTTAAAGGTATAGGGTTCTGCAAAGGCTGCAAGGGAAAACCACAACGCCTGGCAAACGCAAAGTCCATTAAATTCAAGGCGGCGCCTGAATCCACAAACGCCATGACAGAAAATGATGACAATGAGCAGATCAAGGACACAGATAACAGAAATTTAGGTTGTACAGTACTGATGGTAAATGAACTAGCGATCCTCTTTGTCCGCTTAGGGCAGACTGAAATGACATGAGAAGCGTCGCCACAATAATAACACAACCTATTCTGACATCTGAATCCTTGTCGTTCCGTTCTAGACAGAATCCTATCTCACTGCATTGGCTCAGGAATCTGCTCTGAGGACAACGCCACAGCGTGCACAGTTCTGCGCTCCCGCAAGCGCCAGTCAATCTGAATGGACAGAGACATAGAATCACTCAGACCGGAAGGCGTCGGAAACCCCACCATAACATCTTTAACGGATTCAGAAAGACCCTTTCTGAAAATTGCCACCAAAGCATCATTATTCCATTTAGTCAACACAGACCATTTTCTGAATTTCTGACAATACAATTCTGCCGCCTCTTGACCCTGAGACAGGGCCAGCAAGGTCTTCTCAGCTTGATCCACAGAATTAGGTTCATCATATAATAATCCTAAAGCCTGAAAAAAGGAGTCTACATAAAGCAAAGCCGGATTCCCAGATTCCAGGGAGAACGCCCAATCCTGCGGATCGCCATGCAGCAGGGAGATGACGATTTTAACCTGCTGAATGGAATCACCGGAGAATCGAGGTCTCAAAGCAAAAAACAGTTTACAGTTGTTTTTAAAACTCAAAAATTTGGACCTGTCACCAAAAAACAAATCAGGAGTAGGAATCTTCGGTTCTAAAACAGGAGTCTGAACAATATAATCAGAAATACCCTGTACCCTAGCAGCAAGCTGGTCTACACGAGAAGCTAATTCCTGAACATTCATGCTAGCACCAGACTCCTCAGCCACCCAGAGATAAAGAGGGAAGAGAAGACAAAACAGACTGAAGAAAAAAAAATGGCTCAACACCTTTCTTCCCTTCTTCTGAGATGCATTTAACTCATTATGGGCCAGTTGTACTGCTATGATCCGGTGACCTTGGAGCAGCATGAAAACTTTCACTGGAGTAGGTGGTAACTGTACTGACTGCAAATCCTGATCTTAACACCGCAACTAGAAGTAGCCGTGGGGTGTACCTAACAAATCCTAGACACCTTGTCACAGCCGGAGGACTAAATACCCCTAAAGATGGAAATAGGAATTCTACCTTGCCTCAGAGCAGAACCCCAAAGGATAGGCAGCCCCCCACAAATATTGGCTGTGAGTAGGAGAGGAAAGACACACACAGGCAGAAAACAGGATTTAGCACAAGAGGCCACTCTAGCTAAAATAGGAAAGGATTGGACAGAGTACTGTGCGGTCAGTATTAAAACCCTTCCAAAAATATCCACAGCAGATTATACAAAAATTCCTCCATCTAACTGGGTAAATCTGACAGGGAGAAGGACTTGGGGATCCTAGTTAATGATAAACTTACCTGGAGCAGCCAGTGCCAGGCAGCAGCTGCCAAGGCAAACAGGATCATGGGGTGCATTAAAAGAGGTCTGGATACACATGATGAGAGCATTATACTGCCTCTGTACAAATCCCTAGTTAGACCGCACATGGAGTACTGTGTCCAGTTTTGGGCACCGGTGCTCAGGAAGGATATAATGGAACTAGAGAGAGTACAAAGGAGGGCAACAAAATTAATAAAGGGGATGGGAGAACTACAATACCCAGATAGATTAGCGAAATTAGGATTATTTAGTCTAGAAAAAAGACGACTGAGGGGCGATCTAATAACCATGTATAAGTATATAAGGGGACAATACAAATATCTCGCTGAGGATCTGTTTATACCAAGGAAGGTGACGGGCACAAGGGGGCATTCTTTGCGTCTGGAGGAGAGAAGGTTTTTCCACCAACATAGAAGAGGATTCTTTACTGTTAGGGCAGTGAGAATCTGGAATTGCTTGCCTGAGGAGGTGGTGATGGCGAACTCAGTCGAGGGGTTCAAGAGAGGCCTGGATGTCTTCCTGGAGCAGAATAATATTGTATCATACAATTAGGTTCTGTAGAAGGACGTAGATCTGGGGATTTATTATGATGGAATATAGGCTGAACTGGATGGACAAATGTCTTTTTTCGGCCTTACTAACTATGTTACTATGTTACTATGTTACTATGTTACTAACTAAAGATGTGGAGCGTATATCTGCAACTCCAGAGCATCCTACACTCAGAGCAGGAATACAATCAAAAAACAAGCACACAGCAAGTGTGCCATAGAAAAAGAAACAGACACTTATCTTTGCTGAATTGGCAGCTAAGCAGGAGAAGCCAGACAGAGGTCCAACACCTTCCAAGAAACATTGATAACTGGCAAGGACTAATGAGTCCTGCAAACCTAAATACCCCAGTCAGAATTGCAATCAGCAGATACACCTGTCCAGGACTGCAGCCCAGGGACAACTCCATTACCACCTACAACCAACGGAGGGAGCCCAAAAGCAGAATTCACAACAATCTACCTCTCATCATTACAGAGCTTATCTCCACATGCCCACAACACTGACTGATATAAGATGCACATCTCATTTTTAACAATATCTGTCTTCTCAGGATAATAAAGAATATTTTACATCCGTAGTACATGAGACTGACTGCTGTGAACTACTCAGTTACACTTTTTCTAAACCCAAACTTTGTTCGAATTTCACTTCTGAAAGAAAACTTTGTATCATTTAAGTTTTCTTCACTTATTTTTTCTCAACTGATGTTCACCCTTCAGTGGTGTCTCATGGTGTAATTCGGGTAAAGACTATGCCCCTAATTATATGGAGTCTTGGATCCTATGATACATGAAAGCAGAGCAACTTCTGTAATGGCCTAGATCAGAAAATATTCACCATCAGAGCCACTAACATTGGCAGAGGAAGGGTGCAAATCATCATATCTGTGGAACTAGAAAAGCTGCCATACAGTAGATACTGTAGGTACCTATAGCTTGCCTGTCAGTGTGTAAAAGACAACCAAACATAGTATATCATGGGCACCAACAATCAATCATGGTACAAGACAAAAAATTATTAATATTTATTATAGCACCATTTATTCCATGATGCTTTACATGTGAGGAGGGGTATACATAGTAAAAAAGAAGTACAGTAATCTTAAGCAATGCAAGTCATGACTTTTACAGAAAGAGAGAGGACCCTGCCCTTGAGGGCTCACAATCTACAAGGGATGGGTGAGGATACAGTAGGTGAGGGTAGAGCTGGTCGTGCAGAGGTTTGGTGCATCAGTGGTTACTGCAGATTGTAGGTCTGTCGGAAGAAGTAGGGCTTCAGGTTCCTTTTGAAGGTTTTTATGGTAGGCGAGAGTCTGATATGTTGTGGTAGAGAGTTCCAGAGTAGAGGGGATGAGCGGCAGAAATCTTGTATACGATTGTGGGAAGAGCAGAAAAGAGGGGAGTAGAGAAGGAGATCTTGGGAGGATCGGAGTTTGCATGTAGGTAAGTACCAGGAGACTAGGTCACAGATGTATGGGGGATACATGTTATGGATGGCTTTGTATGTCATGGTTCGGGTATTGAACTGGAGTTTTGGGTAATTGGGAGCAAGTGAAGGAATTAATAGAGGGGAGAGGCTGGGAAATAACGGGAGGACAGGTGTATTAGTCAGGCAGCAGAATTTAGAATAGATTGGATGAGTGCGAGAGTGTTAGAGTGGAGGCCACAGAGCAGGAGATTGCAGTAGTCAAGGCATCAGATAATGAGGGCATGGGTTAGGGTTTTTGTAGATTCTTAGTTGAGGAATGTACGGATACATGAAATATTTTAGAGTTGAAGTCAGCAGGAAGTGGGCTTGGATATTTTGTTGGAAGGAGAGATCAGGGTCAAGGATTTCCCCGAGGCAGCGAGCTTGTGGGACTGGGGAGAGTGAGCAGCCATTTAATATAATGGATAGGTCCATTGGGGAGTCAAGTGAGTTGGTGGAAAGATGATGAATTCTGTTTTGTCTATATTAAGTTTTAGAAATCTAGCGGAGAAGAAGGATGAAATAGTGGACAGACATTGAGGGATTCTGGTTAGGAAGGAGGTGATATCTGGTCCAGAGATGTAGATCTCTGTACCATCAGCATAGAGGTGATACTGAAAACCGTGAGATTTTATGAGCTGTCCCAGGCCAAAGGTGTAAATGGAGAAGAGCAGGGGTTCTAGGACGGAATCTTGAGGTACTCTGACAGATAGGAGGTGAGGTGAGGAGGTGGTGTGCGAGTGGGAGACGTTGAATGTCTGGTCTGTTATACATGATTTGATCCAAGATAGGGCCAAGTCTGTGATACCAAGAGATGAGCGAGTCTGTAGTTATAGACAATGGTCCACTGTGTCAAAGGCAGAGAAAAGGTCCATGAGGATGATGAGTACAGAGTAGTGTTGCTTGGCTTTGGCAGTTGCAACTTTAGTTAGAGCGTTAGGGCAGTTTCAGTTTAGTGATGCAGTTGGAAGCCAGATTGTAAGTGGCCAAAGAGGGAGCAGGATGAGAGGTGGGAGGACAGTCCAAGATGGAAGTGTTTTTCCAGTAGTTTTGAAGCATTGGGGAGAAGTGATAAGGGACAATAGCTAGACACAGAGATCTGGTCAAGAGAGGGTTTTTTGAGGGTGAGTGTGATTGAGGCATGTTTGAAGCATGAGGGGAAAACACCAGTTGTTAAAAATGAAATGAAGTCAAACTCTTTATTAATAGAAATGATACATGTGGTATATATAATTTACAGTAAATACAAGGGGATCTGATTGAACCACATTATTATGCCAACGAATAAACTAACAAACTTTCTCTACTACTCAACACAAAAGAGCTGACAGATCCTCTATATACTACACCACACAGGAGAGCTGACAGAGCAGGCCAGAGCGAGCCGTCCCCCTCCCCCCCCGCAGACGGCGTACGTGCAGGCCGTCATGACAGGGGTTTGGGAGGGAGAGATAGGAGGGGGAGGGGGGTGTTATGTATGAGGCAGGGGTTTATAAGGTATGGGTGGGGTGGGGCTTACAAGTTCCCGCTCTGGAGCATCAAGAAGATAGAGGCGCCATGTCCGGGATCGAGGGCGTTCTACAGCAGCTGCGGGCGGCAGCGGAGAGCCAGCCTCCAGGCTGGTTAGAGGCCCAGGTGGCCAGTATACTGGGCAGCGGCAGCGGCGGTGATGGTGGCAGCGGCAGCCGAGGAGCACAGACGGCGACCGGCGGTGAGCGGCCCTCCCGGCGCGTGCGGCCTCCTCAACGGCTGTCCCCGGATCCGATTCACCCCCAGCGACGGCGTAGAAGTCCCTCCAGGGACCTTCCGGACCGAGTGCCCGCCGCTAAGCGTCCCAGCAGGGCCCGGTCCGGGAAGAACACACAGGCGGCGACGGGGCCTGCGGCGGTGGTTAGGCGTGCTCCCTCAGCTCAGGGGGCGGGGTCTGCGCGCGCTGGAGAGCTAAGCGCCGGTGACGTCACGGGGGGGCGCCGCAGTGCAGCTGCTGCTGGGCGTTCTGCTCCTGCTTCTGCAGCCAGACAGCAGGGGAGAGCTAGTACGGCAGCGGCCGGCAGCGCCGCTTCTTCCCCTGTGCAGCCGGGCCCGTCCAGCACACAAGTTACGGCCAGACAGCGGGGGAGAGCCGGGTATGCAGCAGCCGGCAGCGCAGCTTCTTCCCCTGTGAGGCCGGGCCCGTCCAGCATTCCAGTTGCTTCAACCGGATTACAAGACGGACCCAGAGGAAGCACTGGTCGGGCGTCACCAGGGCCTGGAAGGTACGATGGGCTTGTGCCGGGCAGCTCTTCCCACCGGGCCGCATCAGGATCTCCAGTGTCGGGCCGAGACGGGGCCGCATCATCGCGTTCGTCATCACGTGGGGAGACGCAACCTCGCGGGTCTTCACGGAGTGGACCAGGAGCCGAGGACAGCGGGATGAGGAGGACGTCTGCGGCTGGGGGGACTTCCGTTCCTCTGCAGCTGGGTGAGAAAGATTCCATGTCTGTTTTGTCACAAACACGATTGTTTTTCCCGGTGGTGGGGGATAGGCAGGCAGATGGGATAGGGGCTATGGGGGAGCAGGCGGGGTCCCGGTCGGTTTCGGGGAGCAAGGGGGTAGGTGAGTTATTGTCTAGCGTCCGTGAGTTGCTCGCGAGGTTGGGTGGCGTTAGGTCGGTGCCGTCCCCGTTGGCTGCGTGGGTTGGTTCTGCGGATGTGGGTATAGGGGCACCCGGGTTGGGTGGGTTGGCAAGCAGCAGTTCAAGTGTCCCGGTGTCGGTGCAGACTGAAAAGGAGAAGGAAGGCGGGATTCGTTTAGATGACAAAGCGTGGGGTGAGGTTTTCGTATGTTTTGAGGGGCCGCTTGGGGCCCATTTGAAGAAGGAAGTAAGGGAGAAGATATGGAAAGATGAGTACGTGGAAATTTTTTCGCTTCTTCCCTTAGAAAAGTTCAATTTAGATAAGAGCAAAAAAGAGGACAGTAAGAAGGAGGATGAAGAAAAACGGAGGTGGCGCCTCATTCCGCAGACTTTTGTGAACTGGTTGCAAGCGTTTGCAATTTTGGCTAGCGTAGTGGGTGAGAAGGCGCCGGAAAATTGTTCGGCGCTCTTCTGTTACATGGCTTCGATAGGCGAGGCGCACAGGGCGTACGGGGGTCAGGCTTGGCTCCGGTACGATGAGCAGTTTAGGCAGCGGAAGGCTGTTCGTCCGGCGATCCGGTGGGATCAGAAGGACATTGGTTTGTGGTTGCGAGTGATGGCGCCCACAAAGTTTGGTCACTCCTTTCAAGGGGGGGCCGGAAACGCCGGCCAAACCTCAGCACAAAGCAGTTCAGGATCGGGTAGTCAGTCTGGCCAAGCGAGCCAGAAACACGGCCTGTGCTGGCAGTTTAACGACGGCCAGTGCAAATTTGGGGCTACCTGTAAATTCAAGCACGTGTGCTCGCATTGCAGTGGATCCTCCCATGGAGCCGCGAAGTGCTTCAAAAAGAAGGCTAAGCCTGACGGAAATTCAAAAGGGGGTGACGCCGGTGAGGCTGGACGAGATGGCCCCCTTTCTAGATAGGTTTCCAGACAGGCCGAAGGCGGAGCTGTTGTTTTTGGGCTTTCGGGATGGTTTTCGGATTCCGGCCCCTGTGTTTAGTATTCCGCAGGTTGTAAGGAATCTGAAGTCGGCTGTGCTACACGCGGCGGTAGTGTCGGAAAAGTTGAACAAGGAAGTGGCGTTGGGTAGGATGGCTGGTCCTTTTCCCACTCCACCCCTTAAGGATTTGGTTATTTCCCCGTTGGGTGTGGTTCCAAAGAAGGAGCCTAACAAGTTTAGGTTAATTCATCATTTGTCTTACCCTAAGGGGCGGTCTGTGAATGACGGAATAGATCCGGAGCTTTGCTCCGTGGTTTATACGTCTTTTGATGAGGCTACACGTTTGGTACGTAGATGCGGCAAGGGAGCATTATTGGCTAAGACAGATATTGAATCGGCGTTCCGGTTACTTCCTGTCCATCCGGACAGCGTTAGACTGTTAGGTTGTTATTGGGACCAAGGGTTTTATGTTGACAGATGTTTGCCGATGGGTTGTTCTTTGTCTTGCGCTTATTTTGAGGCCTTTAGTTCGTTTTTGGAGTGGGTCGTTCGGGACGTGTCTGGTTTGGATTACTTCATCCATTATTTGGATGATTTTTTGTGCATTGGGCCGGCTCAATCTGGTTGTTGTGAAATGGCGTTACAGACTGTGATTTGGGTGGCCAAGCGGTTCGGTGTTCCGCTGGCGCCCGTGAAAACTGAGGGGCCCAGTACGTGTATTTCATTTCTAGGCATTGTCATTGATACGGTAGCGTGAGAGTTTCGGTTACCCGAGGAGAAGGTGGTCGGTTTGAAAAGCGAGGTGGCTCGAGCGTGTCGTTTGAAGAAATTGCCTCTGCGGGAAGTTCAGTCTCTTCTTGGCAAATTGAATTTTGCGTGCAGAATCATCCCAATGGGGAGGGTGTTTTCTCGGAGGCTCGCAGGTGCTACAGCGGGGGTGAAGGCTCCCCATCATTTCGTGCGCTTATCCAGTGAGCACAAAGCTGATTTGGAGGTGTGGGATAGTTTTTTGGCATGGTACAATGGTCAATCGCTTTTGATGGAGGAGGTGGTGGGCAATCATGAATTGGATTTGTTTACGGATGCGTCGGGTGGGATTGGTTTTGGCGCCTTTTTTGGTGGTCGATGGTGTGCCTCCAGGTGGCCGGACGACTGGTTCGGTTCTGGGCTGGTAAAAAACGTGACCTTATTGGAGATTTTTCCTATTTTGGTGGCAGTTTATCTGTGGAAAGAAGATTAGCGCAATCGCCGGGTACGGTTTAATTGTGACAACATGGCAGTCGTCTGTGTTATCAACAGTTTGACGGCATCGTCCCCCCCAGTTATTCGGATTCTGCGGCAGTTAGTTTTGTTCTGCTTGTCTATTAATGCATATGTTTCGGCAACCCACGTGCCCGGTGTTGAGAACTCCATCGCTGACTCTTTGTCTCGGTTTCAGTGGGAGCGTTTCCGTGCTTTGGCTCTGGAGGCGGAGGAGACGAGTCGGGATTGCCCGCAGGAACTCTGGAACGTGGTATCCGGGCTGCAGGACCTTTGATTCAGGCGTCTTTGGCACCCAGCACGTGGGCAGCATACCGGTCGGTGTGGTGCGATTGGGAGTCCTGGTTGGTGTCTTGTGGGGTGGAGAGCATGGGTGACGATCAGGTAGGGGCCCTGTTGTTGTGGTTGAGACGTGGTGCCGATGACGGTTGGTCGGCGTCTAAAGTAGAGAGGATTCGGTCGGCTTTGGCTTTTGGTTTTCAGCTTAGAGGTTTACGGGATTTAACGAAGTTGTTTTTAGTAAGGCAGGCGGTGAAGGGATTTAGAAGGAGGGCGAGTAAGGGCGATCTAAGGCGCCCGATTTCCTTTGGCTTGCTGGAACGAGTAGGTGTGAAGCTCAGCGAGATTTGCACATCTGACTTTGAAGTGGCTCTTTTCCGTTTAGCATTTTCGCTGGCATTTTTTGGTGCGCTGCGGGTGAGTGAGATCGTGTCGCCTAGCACGTACGTGCAAGGGGGGCTTTTGGCTAGGGATGTGGTGTTGACCGAAAGGGGTTTACAATTTTGGTTGCGTAGATCGAAGACTGATCAGGAGGGTAGAGGCAAACGTGTGGTTTTGGGCTCTGTTGTGGGTTCGCTCATGTGTCCAGTTGGTTGCTGGGAGGCCTTAGTTGTTTCAGCCGTCTAAGGAGGGTCCTTTGTTGTGTCATGAAAATGGGTCCTTTTTGTCCAAGTTTCAATTTGTGGCGGTGCTTAGACGGGCTCTAGGGGAGTTGGGTTTAGATGCTTCTCGATTTGCTTCTCCTTCCAAATTGGGGCCGCGACTGAGGCGGCTTTAGGAGGTTTAGCACCGGAAGTGGTGCAACGAATTGGGAGATGGGAGTCGAGGCGATATAAGAGCTACGTGAGACCTTAAATGGGGGTTGAGGGGAAGATGGTGTTTTTTTTTTCTCGATGTGTTTGAAGTACGGTTGTGGATTTAAGTTGTTATGTATTTTTCAGGTTCCAATCCCCTGTTGATTTGGATCGTCGGCCACTCGTACGTGTATTGGGGCGCGAGACGGGCGGACGTTTGGCGCGACGGTCGACAGCTCGGGTTCTCCAAAGAGGTGGCCGTGGTCAGATGGTTGGGCTTTCGGGGATTGGGCTGGAACGGGGTCTTGAAGGAAGTGCATAACAATGCTCGTCTAGACAGATCACCAGACATTTTGGTGTTGCACGTTGGAGGAAACGATTTGGGGATTCGCCCCTGTCGGGAGCTGATACGGGACATAAAACATGACCTTCTCAGATTGTGGGCGTCTTTTGGGGATGTGTTGGTGGTTTGGTCGGATATTGTTCCAAGGAGATATTGGAGGCACGTCAGATCTGCGGATAAGGTCAATAAAGCCAGGATTAAGGTTAATCGGGCGGTTGCCAAGTTTGTGGTAAAGAATGGAGGTTTGTTTGTCCGTCATTTGGAACTGGAACAGGGTGGGGAGGACTTTCTCCTGGGTGATGGTGTTCACCTGAACGCTGTGGGCACGGACTTATGGGCTTTGGATTTACAAAACGGTATTGAAAGGGCAATTGCGGTGAAGTGTGGTGGGGTCTCGGGTATTTAAGGTATTCAAATACCCTCGTTGTGGCGGTGGGAGGGGTCCTTGGAGTTGGTGATAAATTGGCCTGGGGGATCCGCCGGGGTACGGATCCTTCAGTGGGTGTAAACTTGGTTTTCGGGTCTGGTGGTTCCGGGGGGGATCTTGGCAACGGTGGGCCGGATCCCCAGGTTAAAAGTGGACATGGTTAACCCTTCGGGGTAGTTTGGTGCTTCCGAGCCTGGGTGGTTACGGCTGGGAGTAAATATATGGTATGTTTCTGTTCACTCCCTGTTATGGTTGACCACCAGTTTGGAGCTTCAAGGACTCCTCCCCTACGTTATTTATTCTTGTTGTATGTTTATAATAAAGGCCACTGTGGCCAATTATAATCCAAGATCAGAGTCTGTCGTTATTTGGTGGAGGGTTTGGTGACGAAATAACGGAAGGTTAGGTACAAAAATGGGGGTGTCATCCCTTCGAGGGATCGACCAATAGCAATGTCAAGATCCTATATATACTACACCACACAGGAGAGCTGACAGATCCTCTATATACTACACCACATAGGAGAACCGACAGATCCTCTATATACTACACCACACTGGAGAGCTGACAGATCCTCTGTATACTACACCACACAGGAGAGCTGACAGATCCTCTATATACTACACCACACAGGAGAGCTGACAGATCCTCTATATACTGCACCACACAGGAGAGCTGACAGATCCTCTATATACTACACCACACTGGAGAGCTGACAGATCCTCTGTATACTACACCACACAGGAGAGCTGACAGATCCTGTATATACTACACCACACAGGAGAGCTGACAGATCCTCTATATACTACACCACATAGGAGAACCGACAGATCCTCTATATACTACACCACACTGGAGAGCTGACAGATCCTCTGTATACTACACCACACAGGAGAGCTGACAGATCCTCTATATACTGCACCACACAGGAGAGCTGACAGATCCTCTATATACTACACCACACTGGAGAGCTGACAGATCCTCTGTATACTACACCACACAGGAGAGCTGACAGATCCTGTATATACTACACCACACAGGAGAGCTGACAGATCCTCTATATACTACACCACATAGGAGAACCGACAGATCCTCTATATACTACACCACACTGGAGAGCTGACAGATCCTCTGTATACTACACCACATAGGAGAACCGACAGATCCTCTATATACTACACCACACTGGAGAGCTGACAGATCCTCTATATACTACAACACACAGGAGAGCTGACAGATCCTCTATATACTACACCACACAGGAGAGCTGACAGATCCTCTACATACTACACACCACACAGGAGAGCTGACAGATCCTCTATATTCTACACCACACAGGAGAGCTGACAGATCCTCTATATACTACACCACACAGGAGAGCTGACAGATCCTCTCTATACTACACCACACAGGAGAGCTGACAGATCCTCTCTATACTACACCACACAGGAGAGCTGACAGATCCTCTATATACTACACCACACAGGAGAGCTGACAGATCCTCTTTATACTACACCACACAGGAGAGCAGTCAGATCCTCTATATACTACACCACAGAGGAGAGCTGATAGATCCTCTATATACTACACCACACAGGAGAGCTGACAGATACTCTATATAATACACCACACAGGAGAGACGACAGATCCTCTATATACTACACCACACAGGAGAGCCGACATATCCTCTATATACTACACCACACAGGAGAGCTGACAGACCCTCTATATACTACACCACACAGGAGAGCTGACAGATCCTCTATATACTACACCACACAGGAGAGCTGACAGATCCTCTATATACTACACCACACAGGAGAGCAGTCAGATCCTCTATATACTACACCACAGAGGAGAGCCGACAGATACTCTATATACTACACCACACAGGAGAGCCGACAGATCCTCTATATACTACACCACACAGGAGAGCTGACAGATCCTCTATATACTACACCACACAGGAGAGCCGACAGATACTCTATATACTACACCACACAGGAGAGCTGACAGATCTTCTATATACTACACCACACAGGAGAGCCGACAGATACTCTAAATACTACACCACACAGGAGAGCCGACAGATCCTCTATATACTACACCACACGGGAGAACTGACAGATCCTCTATATACTACACCACACAGGAGAGCTGACAGATCCTCTATATACTACACCACACAGGAGAGCTGACAGATCCTCTATATACTACACCACACAGGAGAGCTGACAGATGCTCTGTATACTACACCACACAGGAGAGCTGACAGATCCTCTATATACTACACCACAGAGGAGAGCTGACAGATCCTCTATATACTACACCACACAGGAGAGCTGACAGATCCTCTATATACTACACCACAGAGGAGAGCTGACAGATCCTCTATATACTACACCACACAGGAGAGCAGTCAGATCCTCTATATAATACACCACAGAGGAGAGCTGACAGATCCTCTATATACTACACCACACAGAAGAGCTGACAGATCCTCTATATACTATACCACACAGGAGAGCTGACAGATCCTCTATATACTACACCACACAGGAGAGCTGACAGATCCTCTATATATTACACCACACAGGAGAGCTGACAGATCCTCTATATACTACACCACACAGGAGAGCTGACAGATCCTCTATATACTACACCACACAGGAGAGCTGACAGATCCTCTATATACTACACCACACAGGAGAGCAGTCAGATCCTCTATATACTACACCACAGAGGAGAGCCGACAGATACTCTATATACTACACCACACAGGAGAGCCGACAGATCCTCTATATACTACACCACACAGGAGAGCTGACAGATCCTCTATATACTACACCACACAGGAGAGCCGACAGATACTCTATATACTACACCACACAGGAGAGCTGACAGATCTTCTATATACTACACCACACAGGAGAGCCGACAGATACTCTAAATACTACACCACACAGGAGAGCCGACAGATCCTCTATATACTACACCACACGGGAGAACTGACAGATCCTCTATATACTACACCACACAGGAGAGCTGACAGATCCTCTATATACTACACCACACAGGAGAGCTGACAGATCCTCTATATACTACACCACACAGGAGAGCTGACAGATGCTCTGTATACTACACCACACAGGAGAGCTGACAGATCCTCTATATACTACACCACAGAGGAGAGCTGACAGATCCTCTATATACTACACCACACAGGAGAGCTGACAGATCCTCTATATACTACACCACAGAGGAGAGCTGACAGATCCTCTATATACTACACCACACAGGAGAGCAGTCAGATCCTCTATATAATACACCACAGAGGAGAGCTGACAGATCCTCTATATACTACACCACACAGAAGAGCTGACAGATCCTCTATATACTATACCACACAGGAGAGCTGACAGATCCTCTATATACTACACCACACAGGAGAGCTGACAGATCCTCTATATATTACACCACACAGGAGAGCTGACAGATCCTCTATATACTACACCACACAGGAGAACTGACAGATCCTCTATATACTACACCACACAGGAGAGCTGACAGATCCTCTATATACTACACCACACAGGAGAGCTGACAGATCCTCTATATATTACACCACACAGGAGAGCTGACAGATCCTCTATATACTACACCACACAGGAGAACTGACAGATCCTCTATATACTACACCACACGGGAGAGCTGACAGATCCTCTATATACTACACCACACAGGAGAGCTGACAGATCCTCTATATATTACACCACACATGAGAGCTGACAGATCCTCTATATACTACACCACACAGGAGAACTGACAGATCCTCTATATACTACACCACACAGGAGAGCTGACAGATCCTCTATATACTACACCACACAGGAGAGCAGTCAGATCCTCTATATACTACACCACACAGGAGATCTGACAGATCCTCTATATACGACACCACACAGGAGAGCTGACAGATCCTCTATATATTACACCACACATGAGAGCTGACAGATCCTCTATATACTACACCACACAGGAGAGCTGACAGATCCTCTATATACTACACCACACAGGAGAGCTGACAGATCCTCTATATACTACACCACAGAGGAGAGCAGTCAGATCCTCTATATTCTACACCACACAGGAGAGCTGACAGATCCTCTATATACTACACCACACGGGAGAACTGACAGATCCTCTATATACTACACCACACAGGAGAGCTGACAGATCCTCTATATACTACACCACACAGGAGAGCTGACAGATCCTCTATATACTACACCACAGAGGAGAGCAGTCAGATCCTCTATATACTACACCACACAGGAGAGCTGACAGATCCTCTATATACTACACCACACGGGAGAACTGACAGATCCTCTATATACTACACCACACAGGAGAGCTGACAGATCCTCTATATACTACACCACACAGGAGAGCTGACAGATCCTCTATATACTACACCACACAGGAGAGCTGACAGATCCTCTATATACTACACCACACAGGAGAGCTGACAGATCCTCTATATACTACACCACAGAGGAGAGCTGACAGATCCTCTATATACTACACCACACAGGAGAGCTGACAGATCCTCTATATACTACACCACAGAGGAGAGCTGACAGATCCTCTATATACTACACCACACAGGAGAGCTGACAGATCCTCTATATACTACACCACACAGGAGAGCAGTCAGATCTTCTATATAATACACCACAGAGGAGAGCTGACAGATCCTCTATATACTACACCACACAGAAGAGCTGACAGATCCTCTATATACTATACCACACAGGAGAGCTGACAGATCCTCTATATACCACACCACACAGGAGAGCTGACAGATCCTCTATATACTACACCACACAGGAGAGCTGACAGATCCTCTATATATTACACCACACAGGAGAGCTGACAGATCCTCTATATACTGCACCAAACAGGAGAACTGACAGATCCTCTATATACTACACCACACAGGAGAGCTGACAGATCCTCTATATACTACACCACACAGGAGAGCTGACAGATCCTCTATATATTACACCACACAGGAGAGCTGACAGATCCTCTATATACTACACCACACAGGAGAACTGACAGATCCTCTATATACTACACCACACGGGAGAGCTGACAGATCCTCTATATACTACACCACACAGGAGAGCTGACAGATCCTCTATATATTACACCACACATGAGAGCTGACAGATCCTCTATATACTACACCACACAGGAGAACTGACAGATCCTCTATATACTACACCACACAGGAGAGCTGACAGATCCTCTATATACTACACCACACAGGAGAGCAGTCAGATCCTCTATATACTACACCACACAGGAGATCTGACAGATCCTCTATATACGACACCACACAGGAGAGCTGACAGATCCTCTATATATTACACCACACATGAGAGCTGACAGATCCTCTATATACTACACCACACAGGAGAGCTGACAGATCCTCTATATACTACACCACACAGGAGAGCTGACAGATCCTCTATATACTACACCACAGAGGAGAGCAGTCAGATCCTCTATATAATACACCACAGAGGAGAGCTGACAGATCCTCTATATACTACACCACACAGAAGAGCTGACAGATCCTCTATATACTACACCACACAGGAGAGCTGACAGATCCTCTATATACTACACCACACAGGAGAGCTGACAGATCCTCTATATACTACACCACACAGGAGAGCAGTCAGATCCTCTATATAATACACCACAGAGGAGAGCTGACAGATCCTCTATATACTACACCACACAGAAGAGCTGACAGATCCTCTATATACTATACCACACAGGAGAGCTGACAGATCCTCTATATACCACACCACACAGGAGAGCTGACAGATCCTCTATATATTACACCACACATGAGAGCTGACAGATCCTCTATATACTACACCACACAGGAGAGCTGACAGATCCTCTATATACTACACCACACAGGAGAGCTGACAGATCCTCTATATACTACACCACAGAGGAGAGCTGACAGATCCTCTATATACTACACCACACAGGAGAGCTGACAGATCCTCTATATGCTACACCACACAGGAGAGCTGACAGACCCTCTATATACTACACCACACAGGAGAGCTGACAGATCCTCTATATACTACACCACACAGGAGAGCTGACAGATCCTCTATATACTACACCACACGGGAGATCTGACAGATCCTCTATATACTACACCACACAGGAGAGCTGACAGATCCTCTATATACTACACCACACAGGAGAACTGACAGATCCTCTATATACTACACCACACAGGAGAGCTGACAGATCCTCTATATACTACACCACACAGGAGAACTGACAGATCCTCTATATACTACACCACACGGGAGAGCTGACAGATCCTCTATATACTACACCACACAGGAGAGCAGTCAGATCCTCTATATACTACACCACACAGGAGAGCTGACAGATCCTCTATATACTACACCACACAGGAGAGCTGACAGATCCTCTATATACTACACCACAGAGGAGAGCTGACAGATCCTCTATATACTACACCACACAGGAGAGCTGACAGATCCTCTATATACTACACCACACAGGAGAGCAGTCAGATCCTCTATATAATACACCACACAGGAGAGCTGACAGATCCTCTATATACTACACCACACAGGAGAGCTGACAGATCCTCTATATACTACACCACACAGGAGAGCTGACAGATCCTCTATATACTACACCACAGAGGAGAGCTGACAGATCCTCTATATACTACACCACACAGGAGAGCTGACAGATCCTCTATATACTACACCACACAGGAGAGCAGTCAGATCCTCTATATAATACACCACACAGGAGAGCTGACAGATCCTCTATATACTACACCACACAGGAGAACTGACAGATCCTCTATATACTACACCACACAGGAGAGCAGTCAGATCCTCTATATAATACACCACACAGGAGAGCTGACAGATCCTCTATATACTACACCACACAGGAGAGCTGACAGATCCTCTATATACTACACCACACAGGAGAGCTGACAGATCCTCTATATACTACACCACACAGGAAAGCTGACAGATCCTCTATATACTACACCACAGAGGAGAGCTGACAGATCCTCTATATACTACACCACACAGGAGAGCTGACAAATCCTCTATATACTACACCACACAGGAGAGCTGACAGATCCTCTATATACTACACGATACAGGAGAGGTGACAGATCCTCTAAATACCTCACCACACAGGAGAGCTGACAGATCCTCTATATACTACACCACACAGGAGAGCTGACAGATTCTCTATATACTACACCACAGAGGAGAGCTGACAGATCCTCTATATACTACACCACACAGGAGAGCTGACAGATCCTCTATATACTACACCACACAGGAGAGAAGTCAGATCCTCTATATAATACACCACACAGGAGAGCTGACAGATCCTCTATATACCACACCACACAGGAGAGCTGACAGATCCTCTATATACTACACCACACAGAAGAGCTGACAGATCCTCTATATACTACACCACACAGGAGAGCTGACAGATCCTCTTTATACTACACCACACAGGAGAGCAGTCAGATCCTCTATATACTACACCACACAGGAGAGCTGACAGATCCTCTATATACTACACCACACAGGAGAACTGACAGATCCTCTATATACTACACCACACAGGAGAACTGACAGATCCTCTATATACTACACCACACAGGAGAGCTGACAGATACTCTATATAATATACCACACAGGAGAGCCGACAGATCCTCTATATACTACACCACACAGGAGAGCTGACAGATCCTCTATATACTACACCACACAGGAGAGCTGACAGATCCTCTATATACTACACCACACAGGAGAACTGACAGATCCTCTATATACTACACCACACAGGAGAGCCGACAGGGATTCAAGCTTCAGGAGGCTAATTTGCATATTCCAGGTTCCTTCTGGGAGAAGCGAAGTCTCCCTAAGCTAGAAGATCGTTGGGTACAGCCGGGACCAGCTGCTTCGAAAGCATCACCAAACCGCGCGCCGTAAGGCGCGCAAATTTTTGCCTGTAGGACATTATTGCAAGAGAGCTTGGCTGAGTAGATTACACAAGAAGGAAAACACACAGCAAGTCAGCAGGATCTAGGAGCAACATGGCAGATGTGACAACCTACATGGTGAGCTGCAGCATGTGCTACATGTTCACAGATCGACCAGAAGAAGAATCCAATTTCACCTGTCAGAAGTGTAGACTAGTGGCCCTTTTAGAAGAAAAGGTGCGGGGTCTGGAAGAAAGAATAGCAACTTTGAAACTCATCAAAGAGAATGAAGACTTTCTAGACAGAACAGAAGCATCTCTACTGGTCACAGAAGGTGCAAAAAGTGTCAGAGAACCTCCAAAAGCAGATGAGTGGAAGCATGTGACCAAAAGAAGCAAGAAGACCATGGAGAAATCACCAACCACACAACTGAAGAACCGATATCAAATCAATGTAGAGTATGAAGATGGCACACCTAAGAATGAAGCAATACCAGCAAGCAAAAAAGAAAAGGGCACACAGCAACAAGTGACAGCAAAAAGTACAGCCAAGAAGCAACGAAGAGTGGTGGTGGTGGGAGACTCACTACTGAGAGGCACCGAAGCAGCCATCTGCAGACCGGACATAACTGCAAGAGAAGTATGCTGCCTTCCAGGTGCGATGATCAAGGATGTGACCGATAGGATACCAAAGCTCTTCAGCTCCAAGGACGTCCACCCATTTCTTCTGATACATGTTGGCACCAATGACACGGCAAGGAAGGACCTACCGACAATCTGCAAGGACTTTGAAGAGTTGGGGAAGAAAGTAAAGGAACTGGATGCACAGGTAGTTTTTTCTTCTATCCTTCCAGTAGACGGGCATGGCACCAGGAGATGGAACAGGATCCTTGATGCAAACAACTGGCTAAGACGATGGTGCAGACAACAAGGATTTGGATTCCTGGACCACGGTGTGAATTACTGGCATGATGGACTCCTCGCCAGAGACGGACTACACCTCAACAAACCTGGCAAACACACATTCGCCAGAAGACTCGCTACACTCATCAGGAGGGCGTTAAACTAGAAGAAGAGGGGACGGGAAGAAAAACATTAGACTCGAACAAAGACGACCCAGGAAAACAAACTCAGAAGGGAGGTAAGAACATTTCTAAAACAATCCACAGTGAGGAGATTGGAACAAAACAAAATCCTCTAAACTGCATGCTCACAAACGCCAGAAGCCTGACAAACAAGATGGAAGAACTAGAAGCAGAAATATCTACAGGTAACTTTGACATAGTGGGAATAACCGAGACATGGTTAGATGAAAGCTATGACTGGGCAGTTAACTTACAGGGTTACAGTCTGTTTAGAAAGGATCGTAAAAATCGGAGAGGAGGAGGGGTTTGTCTCTATGTAAAGTCTTGTCTAAAGTCCACTTTAAGGGAGGATATTAGCGAAGGGAATGAGGATGTCGAGTCCATATGGGTTGAAATTCATGGAGGGAAAAATGGTAACAAAATTCTCATTGGGGTCTGTTACAAACCCCCAAATATAACAGAAAGCATGGAAAGTCTACTTCTAAAGCAGATAGATGAAGCTGCAACCCATAATGAGGTCCTGGTTATGGGGGACTTTAACTACCCGGATATTAACTGGGAAACAGAAACCTGTGAAACCCATAAAGGCAACAGGTTTCTGCTAATAACCAAGAAAAATTATCTTTCACAATTGGTGCAGAATCCAACCAGAGGAGCAGCACTTTTAGACCTAATACTATCTAATAGACCTGACAGAATAACAAATCTGCAGGTGGTTGGGCATTTAGGAAATAGCGACCACAATATTGTGCAGTTTCACCTGTCTTTCACTAGGGGGACTTGTCAGGGAGTCACAAAAACATTGAACTTTAGGAAGGCAAAGTTTGAACAGCTTAGAGATGCCCTTAATCTGGTAGACTGGGACAATATCCTCAGAAATGAGAATACAGATAATAAATGGGAAATGTTTAAGAACATCCTAAATAGGCAGTGTAAGCGGTTTATACCTTGTGGGAATAAAAGGACTAGAAATAGGAAAAACCCAATGTGGCTAAACAAAGAAGTAAGACAGGCAATTAACAGTAAAAAGAAAGCATTTGCACTACTAAAGCAGGATGGCACCATTGAAGCTCTAAAAAACTATAGGGAGAAAAATACTTTATCTAAAAAACTAATTAAAGCTGCCAAAAAGGAAACAGAGAAGCACATTGCTAAGGAGAGTAAAACTAATCCCAAACTGTTCTTCAACTATATCAATAGTAAAAGAATAAAAACTGAACATGTAGGCCCCTTAAAAAATAGTGAGGAAAGAATGGTTGTAGATGACGAGGAAAAAGCTAACATATTAAACACCTTCTTCTCCACGGTATTCACGGTGGAAAATGAAATGCTAGGTGAAATCCCAAGAAACAATGAAAACCCTATATTAAGGGTCACCAATCTAACCCAAGAAGAGGTGCGAAACCGGCTAAATAAGATTAAAATAGATAAATCTCCGGGTCCAGATGGCATACACCCACGAGTACTAAGAGAACTAAGTAATGTAATAGATAAACCATTATTTCTTATTTTTAGTGACTCTATAGCGACAGGGTCTGTTCCACAGGACTGGCGCATAGCAAATGTGGTGCCAATATTCAAAAAGGGCTCTAAAAGTGAACCTGGAAATTATAGGCCAGTAAGTCTAACCTCTATTGTTGGTAAAATATTTGAAGGGTTTCTGAGGGATGTTATTCTGGATTATCTCAATGAGAATAACTGTTTAACTCCATATCAGCATGGGTTTATGAGAAATCGCTCCTGTCAAACCAATCTAATCAGTTTTTATGAAGAGGTAAGCTATAGACTGGACCACGGTGAGTCATTGGACGTGGTATATCTCGATTTTTCCAAAGCGTTTGATACCGTGCCGCACAAGAGGTTGGTACACAAAATGAGAATGCTTGGTCTGGGGGAAAATGTGTGTAAATGGGTTAGTAACTGGCTTAGTGATAGAAAGCAGAGGGTGGTTATAAATGGTATAGTCTCTAACTGGGTCGCTGTGACCAGTGGGGTACCGCAGGGGTCAGTATTGGGACCTGTTCTCTTCAACATATTCATTAATGATCTGGTAGAAGGTTTACACAGTAAAATATCGATATTTGCAGATGATACAAAACTATGTAAAGCAGTTAATACAAGAGAAGATAGTATTCTGCTACAGATGGATCTGGATAAGTTGGAAACTTGGGCTGAAAGGTGGCAGATGAGGTTTAACAATGATAAATGTAAGGTTATACACATGGGAAGAGGGAATCAATATCACCATTACACACTGAACGGGAAACCACTGGGTAAATCTGACAGGGAGAAGGACTTGGGGATCCTAGTTAATAATAAACTTACCTGGAGCAGCCAGTGCCAGGCAGCAGCTGCCAAGGCAAACAGGATCATGGGGTGCATTAAAAGAGGTCTGGATACACATGATGAGAGCATTATACTGCCTCTGTACAAATCCCTAGTTAGACCGCACATGGAGTACTGTGTCCAGTTTTGGGCACCGGTGCTCAGGAAGGATATAATGGAACTAGAGAGAGTACAAAGGAGGGCAACAAAATTAATAAAGGGGATGGGAGAACTACAATACCCAGATAGATTAGCGAAATTAGGATTATTTAGTCTAGAAAAAAGACGACTGAGGGGCGATCTAATAACCATGTATAAGTATATAAGGGGACAATACAAATATCTCGCTGAGGATCTGTTTATACCAAGGAAGGTGACGGGCACAAGGGGGCATTCTTTGCGTCTGGAGGAGAGAAGGTTTTTCCACCAACATAGAAGAGGATTCTTTACTGTTAGGGCAGTGAGAATCTGGAATTGCTTGCCTGAGGAGGTGGTGATGGCGAACTCAGTCGAGGGGTTCAAGAGAGGCCTGGATGTCTTCCTGGAGCAGAACAATATTGTATCATACAATTATTAGGTTCTGTAGAAGGACGTAGATCTGGGGATTTATTATGATGGAATATAGGCTGAACTGGATGGACAAATGTCTTTTTTCGGCCTTACTAACTATGTTACTATGTTACTATGTTACTATATCCTCTATATACTACACCACACAGGAGAACTGACAAATCCTCTATATACTACACCACACGGGAGAGCTGACAGATCCTCTATATAATACACCACACAGGAGAGCTGACAGATCCTCTATATACTACACCACACAGGAGAGCTGACAGATCCTCTATATACTACACCACACAGGAGAGCTGACAGATCCTCTATATATTACACCACAAATGAGAGCTGACAGATCCTCTATATACTACACCACACAGGAGAGCTGACAGATCCTCTATATACTACACCACACAGGAGAGCTGACAGATCCTCTATATACTACACCACACAGGAGAGCAGTCAGATCCTCTATATACTACACCACACAGGAGAGCTGACAGATCCTCTATATACTACACCACACAGGAGAGCTGACAGATCCTCTATATACTACACGATACAGGAGAGGTGACAGATCCTCTAAATACCTCACCACACAGGAGAGCTGACAGATCCTCTATATACTAAACCACACAGGAGAGCTGACAGATCCTCTATATACTACACCACACAGGAGAGCTGACAGATCCTCTATATACTAAACCACACAGGAGAGCTGACAGATCCTCTATATACTACACCACACAGGAGAGCTGACAGATCCTCTATATACTACACCACACAGGAGAACTGACAGATCCTCTATATACTACACCACACGGGAGAGCTGACAGATCCTCTATATACTACACCACACAGGAGAGCTGACAGATCCTCTATATACTACACCACACAGGAGAGCTGACAGATCCTCTATATACTAAACCACACAGGAGAGCTGACAGATCCTCTATATACTACACCACACAGGAGAACTGACAAATCCTCTATATACTACACCACACGGGAGAGCTGACAGATCCTCTATATAATACACCACACAGGAGAGCTGACAGATCCTCTATATACTACACCACACAGGAGAGCTGACAGATCCTCTATATACTACACCACACAGGAGAGCTGACAGATCCTCTATATATTACACCACAAATGAGAGCTGACAGATCCTCTATATACTACACCACACAGGAGAGCTGACAGATCCTCTATATACTACACCACACAGGAGAGCTGACAGATCCTCTATATACTACACCACACAGGAGAGCAGTCAGATCCTCTATATACTACACCACACAGGAGAGCTGACAGATCCTCTATATACTACACCACACAGGAGAGCTGACAGATCCTCTATATACTACACGATACAGGAGAGGTGACAGATCCTCTAAATACCTCACCACACAGGAGAGCTGACAGATCCTCTATATACTAAACCACACAGGAGAGCTGACAGATCCTCTATATACTACACCACACAGGAGAGCTGACAGATCCTCTATATACTAAACCACACAGGAGAGCTGACAGATCCTCTATATACTACACCACACAGGAGAGCTGACAGATCCTCTATATACTACACCACACAGGAGAACTGACAGATCCTCTATATACTACACCACACGGGAGAGCTGACAGATCCTCTATATACCACACCACACAGGAGAGCTGACAGATCCTCTATATACTACACCACACAGGAGAGCTGACAGATCCTCTATATACTACACGATACAGGAGAGGTGACAGATCCTCTAAATACCTCACCACACAGGAGAGCTGACAGATCCTCTATATACTACACCACACAGGAGAACTGACAGATCCTCTAAATACCTCACCACACAGGAGAGCTGACAGATCCTCTATATACTACACCACACAGGAGAGCTGACAGATCCTCTATATACTACACCACAGAGGAGAGCTGACAGATCCTCTATATACTACACCACACAGGAGAGCCGACAGATCCTCTATATACTACACCACACAGGAGAACTGACAGATCCTCTATATACTACACCACACAGGAGAGCTGACAGATCCTCTATATACTACACCACACGGGAGATCTGACAGATCCTCTATATACTACACCACACAGGAGAACTGACAGATCCTCTATATACTACACCACACAGGAGAGCTGACAGATCCTCTATATACTACACCACATAGGAGAGCTGACAGATCCTCTATATATTACACCACACAGGAGAGCTGACAGATCCTCTATATACTACACCACACAGGAGAGCTGACAGATCCTCTATATACTACACCACACAGGAGAGCTGACAGATCCTCTATATATTACACCACACAGGAGAGCTGACAGATCCTCTATATACTACACCACACAGGAGAACTGACAGATCCTCTATATACTACACCACACAGGAGAGCTGACAGATCCTCTATATACTACATCACACGGGAGATCTGACAGATCCTCTATATACTACACCACACAGGAGAGCTGACAGATCCTCTATATACTACACCACAGAGGAGAGCTGACAGATCCTCTATATACTACACCACACAGGAGAGCTGTCAGATCCTCTATATACTACACCACACAGGAGAGCTGACAGATCCTCTATATATTACACCACACATGAGAGCTGACAGATCCTCTATATACTACACCACAGAGGAGAGCTGACAGATCCTCTATATACTACACCACACAGGAGAGCCGACAGATCCTCTATATACTACACCACACAGGAGAGCCGACAGATCCTCTATATACTACACCACACAGGAGAGCTGACAGATCCTCTATATACTACACCACACAGGAGAACTGACAGATCCTCTATATACTACACCACACAGGAGAGCTGACAGATCCTCTATATACTACACCACACAGGAGAGCAGTCAGATCCTCTATATACTACACCACACAGGAGAGCTGACAGATCCTCTATATACTACACCACACAGGAAAGCCGACAGATCCTCTATATATTACACCACACATGAGAGCTGACAGATCCTCTATATACTACACCACACAGGAGAGCTGACAGATCCTCTGTATACTACACCACACAGGAGAGCTGACAGATCCTCTATATACTACACCACACAGGAGAGCTGACAGATCCTCTATATACTACACCACACAGGAGAGCTGACAGATCCTCTATATACTACACCACACAGGAGAAATGACAGATCCTCTATATACTACACCACACAGGAGAGCTGACAGATCCTCTATATACTACACCACACAGGAGAGCTGACAGGTAGTGTTGAGCATTCCGATACCGAATTCCGATACTTCCCGCGTATCGGATACCGGAATTTGAAGTTCCCAGAATTCAAACTGAACGCAGCAGCCAATGAGGAATGATTGGAAGTGTGGGCACATCCTGTTTAGCATGGTGGGCATGTAAGTACTGGAAAGGCTGTGATTGGCTGCTGAAATGATGTCACTCTGCACTATAAAAAACGCTGCCGCCATTTTGCGCTCACTCTGCAGTGATTTCAGTTAGGGACAGGACGCTGTGTTCTAACTGAGGGCCAGTTGAGATAGCTAATTGCTTTATGTTCCTTTCCAAAGGCTAATTTAGCAAAACGCTGTGTGTTCTTCACTGTTCACCTTGCTCTTGCCTTGCAGCGCTGTTTTAACAGCGTTCTGCAAGGTCTCTGTGTGTGTGTGTGTGCAGCTCACTCTGTAGTCTGTGTGTAGCCATATACCCGGTTGTATTCAGCTCAGGGGGGGTTCACACTGCCTCACACAGTTGTCCTTTTTTGCTCATAGTGCAGCCTGCTGCACATTTTTTCTCAAATTTCCTATTAGTGTTTTTCCACTTGTCTCCAGCTAAATTGTGGAAAAACACTACATAGGATAACCTAGAGGGGGGTTTTTGGGCCTTGCAGCGCCGTTTACGGCTGTCTGCACGGTCTCCGTGTGAGCGCAGCTCGCCCTGTAGTCTGTGTGCAGCCATAGCCGGTTGGATTCAGCTCAGGGTTCGTTACTGCCTCATACCTTGAAAAAAAATTTCCTTTTTTTCAAATAGTGCAGCCTGTTTAAAATTAAAAAAAAAATTCCTATTAGTGTTTTTCCACCCATCTCCAGCTAAATTGTGGAAAGACACTACATAGGATAACCTAGAGGGGTTTTTTTGGGCCTTGCAGCGCCGTTTACGGCTGTCTGCACGGTCTCCGTGTGAGCGCAGCTCACCCTGTAGTCTGTGTGCAGCCATAGCCGGTTGGATTCAGCTCAGGGTTCGTTACTGCCTCATACCTTGAAAAAAATTTTCCTTTTTTTCAAATAGTGCAGCCTGTTTAAAATTTAAAAAAAAATTTCCTATTAGTGTCTTTCCACCCGTCTCCAGCTAAATAGTGGAAAAACACTACATAGGATAACCTAGAGGAGGGTTTTTGGGCCTTGCAGCGCCGTTTACGGCTGTCTGCACGGTCTCCGTGTGAGCGCAGCTCACCCTGTAGTCTGTGTGCAGCCATAGCCGGTTGGATTCAGCTCAGGGTGCGTTACTGCCTCATACCTTGAAAAAAATTTTCCTTTTTTTCAAATAGTGCAGCCTTTTTAAAATTAAAAAAAAAATTTCCTATTAGTGTCTTTCCACCCGTCTCCATCTAAATAGTGGAAAAACACTACATAGGATAACCTAGAGGAGGGTTTTTGGGCCTTGCAACGCCGTTTACGGCTGTCTGCACGGTCCCCGTGTGAGTTAAACTTGCTCTGTAGTCCGATCTGCAGAAAAAAAAAAAAAGTAAAGTTCACCAAACACCACTTAACACTTGTGTAGGCCACATTTGAAAAATAATAACGTTTAGTGCCAGGCAGCAGCTGCCAAGGCAAACAGGATTATGGGGTGCATTAAAAGAGGTCTGGATACACATGATGAGAGCATTATACTGCCTCTGTACAAATCCCTAGTTAGACCGCACATGGAGTACTGTGTCCAGTTTTGGGCACCGGTGCTCAGGAAGGATATAATGGAACTAGAGAGAGTACAAAGGAGGGCAACAAAATTAATAAAGGGGATGGGAGAACTACAATACCCAGATAGATTAGCGAAATTAGGATTATTTAGTCTAGAAAAAAGATGACTGAGGGGCGATCTAATAACCATGTATAAGTATATAAGGGGACAATACAAATATCTCGCTGAGGATCTGTTTATACCAAGGAAGGTGACGGGCACAAGGGGGCATTCTTTGCGTCTGGAGGAGAGAAGGTTTTTCCACCAACATAGAAGAGGATTCTTTACTGTTAGGGCAGTGAGAATCTGGAATTGCTTGCCTGAGGAGGTGGTGATGGCGAACTCAGTCGAGGGGTTCAAGAGAGGCCTGGATGTCTTCCTGGAGCAGAACAATATTGTATCATACAATTAGGTTCTGTAGAAGGACGTAGATCTGGGGATTTATTATGATGGAATATAGGCTGAACTGGATGGACAAATGTCTTTTTTCGGCCTTACTAACTATGTTACTATGTTACTATGTAGTCCACACTTTACACAGTGTTTCTTACACCTGTTAGGAGGAGCATTTCAGGAATAAGCACACTAAGGCCTTAGTACTTTTCTGCTTATCTTTATCTGTCAACCAAGATGAAGAGGGCAGGGAGTAAGGCACGTGGGCGTGGGCGCGGAGCAGGGAGAGGAGCAGGGAGAGGACGTGGTGATTCTGTGCCTGCTGCGGGCACCGGTGACTCGTCGTCACTCAGTTTCAGCAGAGAACAGTCCTTCATGCTCAGCTTTGTCGGAGAGCGCCGTGCACCGCTGCTGCGTGAAGATCAAATTGAAGCCGTTGTCGGGTGGATGGCAGCTAACGCCTTGGCATCGACTTCAGTTAGTGCCACATCCTCTCAGGCACAGAGCACTGGAGAGCAGCCATCTGTCTCTTCACCACCTGCCAAATTGGCCAGGCAGTCAGAGAGCCCAGGACAGGAGCCGTCTCTACTTCTGTTCTCTGAATCTCTTGGCTTGGAAACAGGGGGCCAGCCAAGCAGCATTGGAGAAATTGAAGAAGAGGCAGTGTGCAGTGATGCCCAACAGCTTTGTCTCTCTGACTCTGAAGAGGCGGGTGGGCCAGTGCCTGCGGTGACCACAGCGCAGTACGCATCTGATGATGAAACTCAGGTGCCGCTTTCTGGTGCGTACTGTGCTGCCGAGACTACCCAGGAGGAGCAGAGGGTAGGGGAGATGATGAGGTCGTTGACCCATCGTGGCGTGAGGAACAGGAAGGTGGTGGGAGCAGCTCTGAGGAAGAGATTCCCCTTACGGGCCAAAGAGGGAGAGGGAGGGGGAAGACTGCGGAGCCTGTAGCCTCCACTTTGGCACCCGTTAGGAGCCTGTCTCTTTCAAAAGCCAAAAAGGGCGCTCCCAAGACTTGCAGTGCCTGGTCCTTTTTTGACACAGTTGCAGATGACATTTGTTTTGTCAAATGCAAGCTGTGTCATCATAAAGTCAAAAGAGGTAAAAGTGTCAGCAACCTCAATACCACAAATATGTGGAAACATGTGCGGACTAGGCACGCGGTGGAGTTACAGAAACACACTGAAGATGTAGGCCAACCAACAGCGGCAGCTACCACCTCTTCAGCTCGTGTTGCCTCTTCCTCCAGCTCACGCACAGCTGGTTTGGCTTCCTCCCAGGATCGCCATGGAAGAACCTCTGGCACTGTTGTCCAGAGACCTTGTGTAATTCCACCCACAGCACCACCTTCCCAGTCATCCTCACACTCCCAGTCTACTCTACAGCCATCGGTAGTACAGGCATGGGAGAAAAGGTGGGCATTCTCGGCCAACCACCCCCGAGCACAGGCTCTGAATGCAGGCATTGCCAAACTGTTGTCCCTGGAAATGCTCTCATTCAGGCTGGTGGAGACTGACAGCTTCCGTGACTTGATGGCATTGGCAGTCCCACAGTACAAGGTGCCCAGCCGCTTTTACTTCAGCAGGCAAGCTGTCCCTGCCCTGCACAGGCATGTTGAGGGAAACATAAAACATGCGCTACTGAACGCCGTCAGTAGCAAGGTCCACCTCACCACCGATGCGTGGACCAGTCAGCATGGACAGGGGCGATACGTTTCCCTCACTGCCCATTGGGTTAATGTTGTTGAGCCAGGTACAGATCGTGCGAGTGGCGCAGGACGTGTCCTGCCCACTCCAAGGATTGCAGGAATCCAGTCTGTACGCATTGACTCCTCCTATTACACAAGTTCCTCAGAATCATCTCTGCAGGAGCCGTCACAGTCCACCTCCACATGGACCCGTGAACGTTTACCTATGACCGACATGAGCACAGCCGTGGCCAAACGTCAGCAGGCCGTCTTGAAACTAGTTTCATTGGGGAATCGAAGCCACACAGCGCAGGAGCTCTGGAATGCCATCAAGCAGGAGAGCGATGTGTGGTTACTGCCAGCGAATCTCCAGCCAGGCATGGTAGTGTGTGACAATGGCCGAAATCTGGTGGCAGCTTTGGCCCTTGGCAACCTCACTCACATCCCATGTCTGGCACATGTGCTCAATTTGGTTGTGCAGAGTTTTCTGAGGGACTATCCGGATCTTGATGCACTGCTGCACAAGGTCCGCCTAGAGTGTGCTCACTTGCGGCGTTCCAGCTTGGCAAGATCCCGCATTGCTGCTCTGCAGCGCCAATTCCGCCTTCCGGAACACCGCATCATATGTGATCTACCTACCAGGTGGAATTCCACGTTACATATGTTGGAGCGGTTTTGTGAGCAGCAGCAAGCAGTTATGGAGTACCAGCTGCATCAGGCGCAAAGAAGTCGCAGTCAGCGCCGATCAGACTTCACAACCACAGAGTGGGCCACTATGAAGGACGTCTGCCAGGTTTTGCGTCCTTTTGATTATTCCACGCGGATGGCAAGTGCAGATGATGCACTAATCAGCATGACTGTCCCCCTTATCTGCCTGCTTCAAGAAACCCTGCAAGGGATAAGGGATGATGTGGAAGAGGTGGAGGATGAGGAGTCACCTTTTCCATCAGCTTCTGGAGAGTGAGCGCCACGTGGTTCCTCACAAAGGGGTACGCAGGGACCAATTTGTGAGGAGGATGAGGAGGAGTCAATGGAGGAGGAAGAGCTCCGTCCAGAGGAGGGAGCGACACAATTGTCCAGTGGTCAGTGTGTACAGCGAGGGTGGGGTGATGACGAGCGGGCAGAGATCATGTCTCAAGCAGGGGACAGCGTTTCTGGGCCAGTTGGCAGTCTGCAGCACATAGTGGATTTCATGCTGCAGTGCCTGAGAAACGACCGCCGCATCGACCACATTCTCAACATGCCTGATTATTGGGTGTTCACCCTCCTCGATCCTCGCTACCAGGACAACGTCCAAAACCTCATCCCAGAGTTGACCCGGGAGCGTAAATTGCGGGAGTACCACGACACACTGGTGAATTCCATCATCTTCTCCAGTCCAACTGAGAGGAGTGCTGCTAGTGCTTTACAAAGCAGCTCAGTGCGTCGAGGCAGTGGGGGAGGCTCTGCCCAAAGACGGAGCAGAAGCAGTGCCTCTGCCCAAGGCAAGCCCAGTATGGCACAACTCTGGCACACTTTTGTGTGCCCGCCCCAAATGTCTACACCATCACTGGCGGCTCCAGTCAGCAGGAGGCAACGGTTCCGTCAGATGGTGACAGACTACATGGCTTGCCCTCTTACTGTACTCCCAGACGGCTCTTCCCCGTTCAAGTTTTGGGTCTCTAAGCTGGATACATGGCCAGAGCTAAGCCAGTATGCATTGGAGGTGCTGGCTTGCCCTGCGGCTAGTGTCTTATCGGAACGTGTCTTTAGTGCCGCAGGTGGTGTACTAACAGACCGTCGCATGCGACTATCCTCCGATAACGTTGACGGCTTACTTTCCTGAAAATGAACCAGGCCTGGATCTCGCAGGAATTTGCCACTCCTCTGCCTGATTAAGTAATTGGGTGTCATCCAGGTCTCCTGCTGTGTTCATCTTTCTACCACCTGAACTGCTATTCCTGGGCTCCAACACCGCCAGTTGCGGCTCAGAAGTGCAGGCTGCACAGTAAAAACATACGACCCAGTGTTATTGGGTTTCAGTAACGTCAGCTGATCCCCAGCTGTGTAGCCGGCAATGTGTCCTGCGACCGCCACGCTGGCACAACAACCTAAATGTAAGGGAACCTGTCCCCCCCCCCCCTAGGCGTTTGTTACTGAAAGAGCCACCTTGTGCAGCACTAATACTGCACAAGGAAAAGGTCGCTCTTTAAATTATGCTCCTTGTAAACGCTGAACTACACACTCATGTAATGTGTCCCCTCACACCGTCAAACCGTTCCGGAGGTGGGACTGTCCTTTGTAATGTGACGCAGCACAGCTGTCATTCCTACCCCCTTGACTCCGTGCGCTGCCTCCTTTGCGTCGTTTGATTCCGTCATGGAGCCTGCGCTGTTATCTTATCCCTTGGCCATGCACAGTTTGCACTGCCCGTCCTCTGACATCATTTGTTGTCGTCCTGGCTGCGCCTGTGCGTCCACGCTGCCGGAAATCCCACCTCGCAGTGTCATCTAATGTGATCCCACAGTGGGCCTGGTATCCATGGCCATGCGCAGTGCATATACTAGCCTCTCACTCCCCTTCTTCACGCTTCTTCAGACTAGGCGACGTCAGCTGATCCCTAATAGCATGCCACGGCCGTGACGCCGCACAGTCTGAAGAAGCAGGAAGGAGGGGAGTGAGAGGCGATGATATGCACTGCGCTTGCCCATGGATCCCAGGCCCGCAGTGGGATTACATTAGATGACACTGCGAGGTTGGATCTCGGGCAGCTTGGACGCACAGGCACTGCCAGCCTGACACCTAAATGATGTCAGAAGACGGGCACCGCTAACTGTGCATGGCCAAGGGATAACATTACAGCGCGGGCTCCGTGACAGAACCAAACAACGTTGAGGAGGTGGCGCACGGCACCAAGGGGGTTGGAATGACGGCTGTGCCGTGTCACATTACAAAGGAAAGTCCCACCTCTGGGACGGTTTAACGGTGTGAGGGGACACATTATATGAGTGCGTACTTCAGCGTTTGCAAGGAGCATAATTTTAGGAGCCACCATTTTCCATGTGCAGTATTACTGCTGTACAAGATGGCTCTTTCAGCAACAAATGCCTGAGGGGGGGGGGTTAAAGGTTCCCTTTCAACTTGCTCCACTGCAGGCTTCGGCCTACACTCTGCTCCTCTTTGATTCCCTGGGTTTCAACACTGTCAGTTGCCACCTGGAAGTGTTGTCTACACAGAAAAAACACTAGCTGATGTGTCAGTGGGGTTCAGCACCGCCAGCTGTTCCCCTGCTGTGTAGTCGGCAACGTGTCCAGCACAAGCCACGCTGGCACAACAGACCAAAAGCTGCCACCAGTGCAGGCTTCGGCCTACACTCTGCTCCTCTCCTCCTCCTGCTGACCCTGGGCTATAACACCGCCAGTTGTAGCCTGGAAGTGCTAGCTGCACAGAGAAAGACAACCGCCAATGTGTCAGTGGGGTTCAGCACCGCCAGCTGTTCCCCTGCTGTGTAGTCGGCAACGTGTCCAGCACAAGCCACGCTGGCACAACAGAACAAAGGCTGCCACCAGTGTAGGCTTCGGCCTACACTCTGCTCCACTCCTCCTCCTGCTCACCCTGGGCTCTAACACCGCCAGTTTTTGCCCGGATGTGCTAGCTGCACAGATAAAAACACCCGCCAATGTGTTAGTGGGGTTCAGCACCGCCAGCTGTTCCCCTGCTGTGTAGCTGGCAACGTGTCCTGCAAATGCCATGCAGGCACCTGAACTGAAATTAAAGGGACCCTGGCCCCCCCCCCAAGGTGTTTCTATGTATAACAGCCACCTTGTACAGCAGTACTGCTGCATTTGTACAAGGTGGCTGACTTTTTCTCCTTGCCCACGTGGAACTCAACACGTACAAAGTGTGTCTCAATAGAGTCCATTACACTGCCCCTGAGGTGTGACTTTCCTTACTAATGATACGCAGCACCCCCCTTGGTAGCGCTGCCCGTCTTCTGACATCATTGGTTGGCTGGCTGTGCCTGTGCGTCCGCCCTGCCCAACACAACCCCCCTCGTTGTCTCATGTATTTTGACTGCGAGGGTGTGATTGATGGGCATGTGCAGTGCATAGGTTCGCCTGTCTTAACTCATCTCCTTCCGCCTTCTTCAGACTGTGCGGCCTCATGGCCGTGGCAGGCGATAAGGGCTCAGCTGAGGCCGCCCAGTCTGAAGCAGGTGTAAGGACATGAGTGAGCGGCGAACATATTTACTGCACAAGGCCAGGAATCCCAGACCCGCAGTGTGAATTTTAGAAATCACACTGTGGGTCTGGGATTCATGGCCATCGCTAACCTCACCGGCCAACATGAAATGAGGTCAGAAGACGGGCAGCGCTCACAGGGCATTGCCAAGGGATAACACAAGAGCGCAAACTCCTGTACAGCAAATAACAACGCTCAGGAGGATGCGCACAGCACCTAGGTGTACATTTTGACACCTGTGCTGCGTCTCCTTAACAAGACAAGTCACGCCTCCACTACAGTTTGACTGTATACTGGGCTAAATTGTGTACGTGTTTCATTCAGCGTGTGCAATTTGAAAAATTCATAGAGCAACCATTGACTTGTGCAACATTAATGCTGCACAAGGTGTGGCTCTTGGACTTTGTACCACCTGAGGGGGGGTTAAAGGTTACCTTTGAAATTGGTTCTACTAGGCTTCGGCCTTCACTTTGCTCCTCCTGCTGGCGCTGGGCTCTAACACCGCCAGTTTTTGCCCGGACGTGCTAGCTGCACAGAGAAAAACACCCGCCAATGTTAGTGGGGTTTAGCACTGCCAGCTGTTCCCCTGCTGTGTAGCCGGCAACGTGTCCAGCACAAGCCACGCTGGCACAACAGACCAAAAGCTGCCACCAGTGCAGGTTTCGGCCTACACTCTGCTCCTGTCCTCCTCCTGCTGACCCTGGGCTCTAACACCGCCAGTTTTTGCCCGGAAGTGTTGTCTACACAGAAAAAACACTAGCTGATGTGTCAGTGGGGTTCAGCACCGCCAGCTGTTCCCCTGCTGTGTAGCCGGCAACGTGTCCAGCACAAGCCACGCTGGCACAACAGACCAAAAGCTGCCACCAGTGCAGGCTTCGGCCTACACTCTGCTCCTCTCCTCCTCCTGCTGACCGTGGGCTCTAACAACGCCAGTTTTTGCCCGGACGTGCTAGCTGCACAGATAAAAACACCCGCCAATGTGTTAGTGGGGTTCAGCACCGCCAGCTGTTCCCCTGCTGTGTAGCTGGCAACGTGTCCTGCAAACGCCATGCAGGCACCTGAACTGAAATTAAAGGGACCCTGCCCCCCCCCCAAGGTGTTTCTATGTATAACAGCCACCTTGTACAGCAGTACTGCTGCATTTGTACAAGGTGGCTGACTTTTTCTCCTTGCCCACGTGGAACTCAACACGTACAAAATGTGTCTCATTAGAGTCCATTACACTGCCCCTGAGGTGTGACTTTCCTTACTAATGATACGCAGCACCCCCCTTGGTAGCGCTGCCCGTCTTCTGACATCATTGGTTGGCTGGCTGTGCCTGTGCGTCCGCCCTGCCCGACACAATCCCCCTCGTTGTCTCATGTATTTTGACTGCGAGGGTGTGATTGATGGGCATGTGCAGTGCATAGGTTCGCCTGTCTTAACTCATCTCCTTCCACCTTCTTCAGACTGTGCGGCCTCATGGCCGTGGCAGGCGATAAGGGCTCAGCTGAGGCCGCCCAGTCTGAAGCAGGTGTAAGGACATGAGTGAGCGGCGAACATATTTACTGCACAAGGCCAGGAATCCCAGACCCGCAGTGTGAATTTTAGAAATCACACTGTGGGTCTGGGATTCATGGCCATCGCTAACCTCACCGGCCAACATGAAATGAGGTCAGAAGACGGGCAGCGCTCACAGGGCATTGCCAAGGGATAACACAAGAGCGCAAACTCCTGTACAGCAAATAACAACGCTCAGGAGGATGCGCACAGCACCTAGGTGTACATTTTGACACCTGTGCTGCGTCTCCTTAAAAAGAAAAGTCACTCACGACTCCACTACAGTTTGACTGTGTACTGGGCTAAATTGTGTACGTGTTTCATTCAGCGTGTGCAAGTTGAAAAATTCATAGAGCAACCATTGACTTGTGCAGCATTAATGCTGCACAAGGTGTGGCTCTTATACTTTTTAACACCTGAGGGGGGGTTAAAGGTGACCTTTGAAATTGGTTCAACTGGGCTTCGGCCTAAACTCTGCTCCTCTCCTCCTCCTGCTGACCCTGGGCTCTAACACCGCCAGTTTTTGCCCGGAAGTGTTGTCTACACAGAAAAAACACTCGCTGATGTGTCAGTGGGGTTCAGCACCGCCAGCTGTTCCCCTGCTGTGTAGCCGGCAACGTGACCTGCAAACGCCATGCAGGCACCTGAACTGAAATTAAAGGGACCCTGCCCCCCCCAGGTGTTTCTATATATAACAGCCACCTTGTACAGCAGTAATGCTGCATTTGTACAAGGTGGCTGACTTTTTCTCCTTACCCCCGTGGAACTCAACACGCACAAAATGTGTCTCATTAGAAACCATTACATTGTCCCTGAGGTGTGACTTTCCTTTTTAATGACACGCAGCACCCCCCTTGGGAGCGCTGCCCGTGTTCTGACATCATTGGTTGGCTGGCTGTGCCTGTGCGTCTGCCCTGCCCGACACAATGCCCCTCGTTGTCTCATTTATTTTGACAGCGAGGGTGTGCTTGATGGGCACAAGCAGTGCATATATTCGCCTGTCTTCACTCCCCTCCTTCCGCCTTCTTCAGACTGTGCGGCCTCATGGCCGCGGCATGCGATAAGGGATCAGCTGAGGCCGCACAGTCTGAGGCAGGTGTAAGGACATGAGTGAGCGGCCAACATATTTACTGCACAAGGCCATGAATCCAAGACCTGCAGTGTGAATTTTAGAAAACACACTGTGGGTCTGGGATTCATGGCCATCGCTAACCGCACCGGCCAACATGAAATGAGGTCAGAAGACGGGCAGCGCTCACATGGCATTGCCAAGGGATAACACAAGAGCGCAAACTCCTGTACAGCAAATAACAACGCTCAGGAGGATGCGCACAGCAACTAGGTGTAAATTTTGACACCTGTGCTGCGTCTCCTTAACAAGAAAAGTCACGCCTCCACTACAGTTTGACTGTATACTGGGCTAAATTGTGTACGTGTTTCATTCAGCGTGTGCAAGTTGAAAAATTCATAGAGCAACCATTGACTTGTGCAACATTAATGTTGCACAAGGTGTGGCTCTTGTACTTTGTAACACCTGAGGGGGGGTTAAAGGTTACATTTGAAATTGGTTCTACTAGGCTTCGGCCTTCACTCTGCTCCTCCTGCTGACACTGGGCTCTAACACCGCCAGTTTTTGCCCGGACGTGCTAGCTGCACAGAGAAAAACACCCGCCAATGTGTTAGTGGGGTTCAGCACCGCCAGCTGTTCCCCTGCTGTGTAGCCGGCAACGTGTCCAGCACAAGCCACGCTGGCACAACAGACCAAAAGCTGCCACCAGTGCAGGCTTTGGCCTACACTCTGCTCCTCTCCTCCTCCTGCTGACCCTGGGCTCTAACACCGCCAGTTTGAGCCCGGAAGTGCTAGCTGCACAGAGAAAAACACCCGCCAATGTGTTATTGGGGTTCAGCACCGCCAGCTGTTCCCCTGCTGCGTAGCCGGCAACGTGACCTGCAAACGCCATGCAGGCACCTGAACTGAAATTAAAGGGACACTGGCCCCCCCCCAGGTGTTTCCATGTATAACAGCCACCTTGTACAGCAGTAATGCTGCATTTGTACAAGGTGGCTGACGTTTTCTCCTTGCCCACGTGGAACTCAACACGCACAAAATGTGTCTCATTAGAGACCATTACATTGTCCCTGAGGTGTGACTTTCCTTTTTAATGACACCCAGCACCCCCCTTGGGAGCGCTGCCCATGTTCTGACATCATTGGTTGGCTGGCTGTGCCTGTGCGTCCGCCCTGCCCGACACAACGCCCCTCGTTGTCTCATTTGTTTTGACAGCGAGGGTGTGCTTGATGGGCACAAGCAGTGCATATATTCGCCTGTCTTCACTCCCCTCCTTCTGCCTTCTTCAGACTGTGCGGCCTCATGGCCGCGGCATGCGATAAGGGATCAGCTGAGGCCGCACAGTCTGAGGCAGGTGTAAGGACATGAGTGAGCGGCGAACATATTTACTGCACAAGGCCATGAATCCAAGACCCGCAGTGTGAATTTTAGAAAACACACTGTGGGTCTGGGATTCATGGCCATCGCTAACCGCACCGGCCAACATGAAATGAGGTCAGAAGACGGGCAGTGCTCACAGGGCATTGCCAAGGGATAACACAAGAGCGCAGACTCCTGTACAGCAAATAACAACGCTCAGGAGGATGCGCACAGCACCTAGGCGTTATTTTTGGACACCTGTGCTGCGTCTCATTAAAAAGACAAGTCACGCCTCCAATACAGTTCTACTGTACAATGGGCAAAATTGTGTACGTCTTTCATTCTGCGTGTGCAATGAGCAAAATTCATAGAGCAACCTATCACTTGTGTAGCATCACTGCTGCACAAGGTGTGGCTCTTCTACATTGTAACACCTGAGGGGGGGTTAAACGTTACCTTTGAAATTGGTTCTACTAGGCTTCGGCCTACACTCTGCTCCTCTCCTCCTCATGCTGACCCTGGGTTCTAACACCGCCAGTTGGCGCCCGGACGTGCTAGCTGCACAGAGAAAAACACCAGCAAATGTGTTAGTGGGGTTCAGTACCGCCAGCTGTTCCCCTGCTGTGTAGCCGGCATCGTGTCCAGCACAAGCCACGCTGGCACAACAGACCAAAACCTGCCACCAGTGCAGGCTTCGGCCTACACTCTGCTCCTCTCCTCTTCCTGCTGACCCTGGGCTCTAACACCGCCCATGTTTTTGCCCGGACGTGCTAGCTGCACAGAGAAAAACACCAGCCAATGTGTTAGTGGGGTTCAGTACCGCCAGCTGTTCCCAGGCTGTGTAGCCGGCATCGTGTCCAGCACAAGCCACGCTGGCACAACAGACCAAAAGCTGCCACCAGTGCAGGCTTCGGCCTACACTCTGCTCCTCTCCTCCTCCTGCTGACCCTGGGCTCTAACACCGCCAGTTTTTGACCGGACGTGCTAGCTGCACAGAGAAAAACACCAGCCAATGTGTTAGTCGGGTTCAGCACCACCAGCTGTTCCCCTGCTGTGTAGCCGGCAACGTGACCTGCAAACGCCACGCAGGCACCTGAACTGAAATTAAAGGGACCCTGCCCCCCCCCCAGGTGTTTCTATGTATAACAGCCACCTTGTACAGCAGTACTGCTGCATTTGTACAAGGTGGCTGACTTTTCCTCCTTGCCCACCTTGAATTTAACATGTACAAAATGTGTCTCTTTACAGACCATTTCACTGCCCCTGAGGTGTGATTCTCCTTTTAAATGACACGCAGCACCCCCCTTGGTAACGCTAGCCGTCTTCTGACATCATTGGTTGGCTAGCTGTGCCTGTGCGTCCGCCCTGCCTGACACAACGCCCCTCGTTGTCTGATATATTTGGACTGCGAGGGTGTGATTGATGGGCACGAGCAGTGCATATCTTCGCCTGTCTTCACTCCCCTCCTTCCGCCTTCTTCAAACTGTGCGGCCTCATGGCCTGCGGCATGCGATAAGGGATCAGCTGAGGCCGCCCAGTCTGAAGCAGGTGTAAGGACATGAGTGAGCGGCAAACATATTTACTGCGCAAGGCCATGAATCCCAGACCTGTAGTGTGACTTTATGAAAAGACACTGTGGGTCTGGGATTCATGGCCATCGCTAACCGCACCGGCCAACATGAAATGAGGTCATAAGACAGGTAGCGCTCACAGCGCATGGCCAAGGGCTAACAAGAGCGCAGACTCCTGTACAGCAAATAACAACGCTCAGGAGTAGAGTTGAGCGACCTTGACCTTTTTAGAGTCGAGCCGGGTTTCGCGAAACCCGACTATCTCAAAAGTCGGGTCGAGTGAAATCGGCCGATTATGACGTAAAGTCGGGATCGACCGAAACACGAAACCCAATGCAAGTCAATGGGGCAGCATAGTCGGCAGTGAGTGGGGGCCAGGAAAACACCTAGAGTGCCCATTTTAATGTCAAAACCATCCATTCTTCTTAATGAAGCTTGTCAAGCGTAATTTACCTTATAATAATTGGAAGGCATTTGAAATTGGGGGTCATTTGGCTAAAGTTGTGGTGGGTAGGGCTGGTTCAAGTAATTAGTGGGCCCAGGAAATCTGGACCACGTCACGGCAGTGGAGCAGGGAGAGGTAAGTATTTCAACTTTGCAAGTGCTGTGAACCTGAGCAAGCAGGGGGGGCCCACTCGTTGGCATTGGCACTGGCACAGGGCCCCTCAAAGTACAGCGGTGTGTTTGCACGGCGGGGGCGCCTCCCACCGGCAGCAACACTTTTGCGTACTATGAGAGGCCCTGTGCCAGTGACGTCGCCAACTAGTATTCCTCCCCCCACCTGATGAAGGAACCTGCACTTTCATCTGCACCTTCCTCTTTGTCCCCGTGTAAAGTGGTATGGTATGCGGGAAGAGCAACCTGACTTTCAGCAGGGTCACAATGTTGTTGTGTAGCGTGGAATGTTGCGTTATGGGTCAATGTACCAGCAGACTCATCTATCACTGGCTGGGCAATGGGCAGGATGAGGAGGAAACACGGATATAGGCCCAAAGAATAAAGTTGGCTAAATGCAGTTCAAAATTGGTAACACAGGAATAACCAGGGGGCATTGCAGTGGAGGACAACTGGAATGAGAGGCTGACACAGAGAGTAGGCCCAAATCAGTAAGTAGTCGAAATGCAGTTCAAAATTGGCAACCGTAGTAAACAGGCGGCACAGCTTTGTTCAGTGGAGGAGAACAGCAAGGAGTGGCAGACACCGATAGTAGGCCCCAACCCAACTAGTAGGCCAAATGCAGTCTAACATTAACAACTACTTAAGGAGCGCCTGAAAACGGAATTTCAGGACAGGAAACCAGGAGAACAGCAAGGAGCGGCAGACACTGTTAGTAGGCCCCAAACCAACTAGTACGCCAAATGCAGTTGTTCCATTTAACCACAATTTAACGAGAGCCTGAAGATAGAAGCTCAGGAAAGGCAACCTGGAGAACACCTTGGAGTGGAACACACCATCTCTCTCCACCCCATACCCATTTTGTAGGCCTAATGCAGTGTAGTTTTCTACAACTACTAAACGAGAGTCGGAAGGCCGAAACAATGGCAAGGAAACCTGGGGAACACCTTGGAGTGTAACACACCATCTCTCTCCACCCGATACCCATTTTGTAGGCCTAAGGCAGTGTAGTTTTCTACAACCACTAAACGAGAGTCGGAAGACCGAAGCAATGGCAAGGAAACCTGGGGAACACCTTGGAGTGTAACACACCATCTCTCTCCACCCGATACCCATTTTGTAGGCCTAATGCAGTGTAGTTTTCTACAACTACTAAACGAGAGTCTGAAGACCGAAGCAATGGCAAGGAAACCTGGGGAACACCTTGGAGTGTAACACACCATCTCTCTCCACCCGATACCCATTTTGTAGGCCTAATGCAGTGTAGTTTTCTACAACTACTAAACGAGAGTCGGAAGACCGAAGCAATGGCAAGGAAACCTGGGGAACACCTTGGAGTGTAACACACCATCTCTCTCCACCCGATACCCATTTTGTAGGCCTAATGCAGTGTAGTTTTCTACAACTACTAAACGAGAGTCGGAAGACCGAAGCAATGGCAAGGAAACCTGGGGAACACCTTGGAGTGTTACACACCATCTCTCTCCACCCGATACCCATTTTGTAGGCCTAATGCAGTGTAGTTTTCTACAACTACTAAACGAGAGTCTGAAGACTGAAGCAATGGCAAGGAAACCTGGGGAACACCTTGGAGTGTAACACACCATCTCTCTCCACCCGATACCCATTTTGTAGGCCTAATGCAGTGTAGTTTTCTACAACTACTAAACGAGAGTCGGAAGACCGAAGCAATGGTAAGGAAACCTGGGGAACACCTTGGAGTGTAACACACCATCTCTCTCCACCCGATACCCATTTTGTAGGCCTAATGCAGTGTAGTTTTCTACAACTACTAAACGAGAGTCGGAAGACCGAAGCAATGGCAAGGAAACCTGGGGAACACCTTGGAGTGTAACACACCATCTGTTAGGACTGGCGGAACGCACCAAGACAGATGATAAAGGTGCGTTCGCAGTCCGGGGTCCACCGTGCAGGAGAGAACCTGCTGCTAGCAATTAGCAGACAATATGGCGGTACACTAAAGTATACACGCGTGGGTTAAACCTCACCCAGCGTGAAGAAAGCGATCCTGTTAATTCACAGGACCGCAGTACCGCACTAATGCGCGAGCAAGTGGTCAGCGGACTTAACCCCAGAAGGGATTGGAGCCCGATTAGACCCTTGCTGGCGTAACACCGCAACTGGGTGTGTAGAGAACCTTAAGCAATCTGTGCACAAGAGTGCGAGCGATGCCGCACTAACGGACGCCACTAACCACCCAGACTCGGGTATGGAAAGCGCAAGGCAGGCGCACGGCGCCGTACTGGCAGGCACAGCTACAGGACGCTGTGATGTGTGTTAGTGCTGTAGGCTAAGTCGGGCGCTAGGTAGCAGCCATACACCTTCCGCGAACAGACATTCAATAGGGTAGGGGTTTCCAAGGACGACTTGCACTCACAACATACACACATAAGCAATTGTAAAACAATACTAGCGCATGGCCGTGCGGTCATGCGCAGTTTATATAACAGCAGCACAGGAAGTGGCCACAGCACTTTTGCCCTTCTAGGACCTGCCAAGAGGACCAATGGAATGTGCTGCAGAGCCTGAGCACATGACCCTCGATCTCCAACGGGAGACCTTACGCTGGGCATGCTCAGTACATGCATACAAGGACTTAGTCCCAGAGAAGTCCGCTCGCTGCTGACCAGCACTGACTTTAAAGGCAGAGACTGGAGAAGCAGCACCAACTCTCAGAACAGAGTGAGAATGAGCAAGACGCTGGGACCGACGTCCTTGCTGAGCAGGCTCCACTGCGGCTGGACAAGAATGGGAGACCGCAGCGGAAGTGGCTCGAGATTCCCCCTGTGCAGAAGCGGGAACTCGACCCCTAACACCATCTCTCTCCACCCGATACCCATTTTGTAGGCCTAATGCAGTGTAGTTTTCTACAACTACTAAACGAGAGTCGGAAGACCGAAGCAATGGCAAGGAAACCTGGGGAACACCTTGGAGTGTAACACACCATCTCTCTCCACCCGATACCCATTTTGTAGGCCTAATGCAGTGTAGTTTTCTACAACTACTAAACGAGATTCGGAAGACCGAAGCAATGGCAAGGAAACCTGGGGAACACCTTGGAGTGTAACACACCATCTCTCTCCACCCCATACCCAATTTGTAGGCCTAATGCAGCCTACTTTCCGACAACTACTAAACGAGAGCATGAAGATCGAAGCTCAGGAAAGGCAACCTGGGGAACACCTTTTAGTGTAACACACCCTCTCTCTACACCACGGAAGGGCTGATTCTTAGGAAGGAAGGCTGTCGGAAAGAAGCAGGGCGCGTCCGAGGGTGATTATATTCTTATTAGGTATATACTCACCCTCGGACGCGCCCTGCTTCTTTATTTGTAATGAATGTTTATTTGCAATGTGGTTTTGACTTACTCTATTTTTTTGGTAAATAATGATTTTATTATTTTCATTGTTTTGCATCTTCTTGGCAATAATATAAAGAAGACGCGACAGGACAACACTCGGTGGATGCCATATCTGTGTTTTAAATTGAAAAAAACTTTCAGTTAACTACTTGCAGGAGAAAGTTATTGTAGCTGGTGGCCATTTTTAGTACTGTACCAGATTTTTGTTGTATGTGTTTGTTTTTAATGTTAAAATGTCTGCATTTGATATCTCTCCAGTATTATCTTTTTTATAAGCAAAATACTTATTTTTATATTTTCTGATGTTGGTTCAAGGGGTACACGGGCAGCAGTAGACAGGTCAGTGGAGGCCTAGTGGAAGGAGGGACCGCAGACAGGTTTTGAAGGCCTAACATAATAAATTGGGCTGGCTGTAGGCAATTTAAAATTGGTTCCAGGGGAACACGGGCAGCAGTGGCCTGGTCAGTGTAGTAGTAGTGGAAAGAACGGGCCGCAGACAGGCTTCGAAGGCCTAACATAACAAAAATTGGGATGTAGGCAATTTACAATTGGTTCCAGGGGAACACGGACAGCAGTAGACAGGTCAGTGGAGGCCTAGTGGAAGGAGTGACCGCAGACAGGCTTCGAAGGCCTAACATAACAAAAATTGGGATGTAGGCAATTTACAATTGGTTCCAGGGGAACACGGACAGCAGTAGACAGGTCAGTGGAGGCCTAGTGGAAGGAGGGACCGCAGACAGGCTTCGAAGCCCTAACATAATAAATAGGGCTGGCTGTGGGCAATTTAAAATTGGTTCCAGGGGAACACGGGCGGCAGTAGACAGGTCAGTGGAGGCCTAGTGGAAGGAGGGACCGCAGACAGGCTTCGAAGCCCTAACATAATAAATTGGGCTGGCTGTAGGCAATTTAAAATTGGTTCCAGGGGAACACGGGCAGCAGTAGACAGGTCAGTGGAGGCCTAGTGGAAGGAGGGACCGCAGACAGGCTTCGAAGCCCTAACATAATAAATTGGGCTGGCTGTAGGCAATTTAAAATTGGTTCCAGGGGAACACGGGCAGCAGTAGACAGGTCAGTGGAGGCCTAGTGGAAGGAGGGACCGCAGACAGGCTTCGAAGCCCTAACATAATAAATTGGGCTGGCTGTAGGCAATTTAAAATTGGTTCCAGGGGAACACGGGCAGCAGTAGACAGGTCAGTGGAGGCCTAGTGGAAGGAGTGACCGCAGACAGGCTTCGAAGGCCTAACATAAGAAAAATGTCAATACAATGGTATTGACAGTGCCAGGCATTGAAGGATGTCAGCGCATAGACTAAACATTGGTGGAGCTGTGAGAGAAAATTTTGCAAGTCGTAGAGCACTGTTTGACCTGGGGGGGGGACTGTCTTGTGGCCGGCGGTACAGGCCCAGGGCCCCTCATATTACAACGGTGTGTCTGACGTTGGGTGCGCACCACCACCGCCAGACACTTTATTGTACTATGAGGGACCTAGTGGCAGTGCCGTCGACCAAAAGCGGGCACACCCACCTCTTCAGACAAACAGTACTCTCACGGGTGCTGGCGCCAAGTGGCGATACCACGGCCCCTTGTGGGGACTTTGGCCATTTAGGGAGGTGTTAACATGTCGGATGCTGGACAATCAGGTGCTGCAAATTACGAGACTGGAAAAGTCGTTCAGAATAGTCCACAGGCAAGACCTTTACATAGGAAAGCTAGGTGTCAGCCGGGCAAGGTGGGGCAAAAGATTTCGAAATCCAGTTGTGGTTCATTTTAATGAAGGTTAGATCATCTACATTTTGGGTAGCCAGACGAGTCCTTTTTTCTGTTAGTATTGAACCTGCAGCACTGAATACTCTTTCTGATAGGACACTAGCTGCCAGGCAAGCAAGCTCCTGCAATGCATATTCTGCCAATTCTGGCCAGGTGTCTAATTTTGATGCCCAGTAATCAAATGGGAATGACGGTTGAGGGAGAACGTCGATAAGGGATGAAAAATAGTTAGTAACCATACTTGACAAATATTGTCTCCTGTCACTTTGAATTGATGCTGCAGTACCTGTCCTGTCTGCGGTCATAGCAAAATCACTCCACAACCTGGTCAGAAAACCCCTCTGGCCAACGCCACTTCTGATTTCTGCCCCTCTAACACCTCTGGTCTGCTGGCCCCTGCAGCTCGTGTGAGAACGATCACGGGCGCTGTGTGCAGGGAATGCCAGAAGCAAACGGTCAATAAGAGTTGATTGTTTGGTTGCTAATATTAGTTCCAAGTTCTCATGTGGCATTATATTTTGCAATTTGCCTTTATAGCGAGGATCAAGGAGGCAGGCCAGCCAGTAATCGTCATCGTTCATCATTTTTGTTATGCGTGTGTCCCTTTTGAGGATACGTAAGGCATAATCCGCCATGTGGCCCAAAGTTCCAGTTCTCAAATCTGTGGTTGTGCTTGGTTGAGGGGCAGTTTCAGGCAAATCCACGTCACTTGTGTCCCTCCAAAAACCAGAACCCGGCCTTGCCGCGCCAACAATTTCCACTGGCCCCGGAAAAGCTTCCTCATTAAAAATATAATCATCCCCATCATCCTTCTCGTCCTCCTCCTCCTGTTCGCCCGCTACCTCGTCCTGTACACTGCCCTGGCCAGACAATGGCTGACTGTCATCAAGGCTTTCCTCTTCCTCAGCTGCAGACGCCTGATCCTTTATGTGCGTCAAACTTTGCATCAGCAGACGCATTAGGGGGATGCTCATGCTTATTATGGCGTTGTCTGCACTAACCAGCCGTGTGCATTCCTCAAAACACTGAAGGACTTGACACATGTCTTGAATCTTCGACCACTGCACACCTGACAACTCCATGTCTGCCATCCTACTGCCTGCCCGTGTATGTGTATCCTCCCACAAAAACATAACAGCCCGCCTCTGTTCACACAGTCTCTGAAGCATGTGCAGTGTTGCGTTCCACCTTGTTGCAATGTCTATGCTTAGGCGATGCTGGGGAAGGTTCAAAGAACGCTGATAGGTCTGCATACGGCTGGAGTGTACGGGCGAACGGCGGATATGTGAGCAAAGTCCACGCACTTTGAGGAGCAGGTCGGATAACCCCGAATAACTTTTCAGGAAGCACTGCACCACCAGGTTTAAGGTGTGAGCCAGGCAAGGAATGTGTTTCAGTTGGGAAAGGGAGATGGCAGCCATGAAATTCCTTCCGTTATCACTCACTACCTTGCCTGCCTCAAGATCTACAGTGCCCAGCCACGACTGCGTTTCTTTCTGCAAGAACTCGGACAGAACTTCAGCGGTGTGTCTGTTGTCGCCCAAACACTTCATAGCCAATACAGCCTGCTGACGTTTGCCAGTAGCTGCCCCATAATGGGAGACCTGGTGTGCAACAGTGGCAGCTGCGGATGGAGTGGTTGTGCGACTGCGGTCTGTGGACGAGGTCTCGCTTCTGCAGGAGGACGAGGAGGAGGGGGTGCGAACGGCTACAGCCAACTGTTTCCTAGACCGTGGGCTAGGCAGAACTGTCCCAAACTTGCTGTCCCCTGTGGACCCTGCATCCACCACATTTACCCAGTGTGCCGTGATGGACACGTAACGTCCCTGGCCATGCCTACTGGTCCATGCATCTGTTGTCAGGTGCACCTTTGTGCTCACAGATTGCCTGAGTGCATGGACGATGCGCTCTTTAACATGCTGGTGGAGGGCTGGGATGGCTTTTCTGGAAAAAAAGTGTCGACTGGGTAGCTCGTAGCGTGGTACAGCGTAGTCCATCAGGGCTTTGAAAGCTTCGCTTTCAACTAACCGGTAGGGCATCATCTCTTACGAGATTAGTCTAGCTATGTGGGCGTTCAAACCCTGTGTACGCGGATGCGAGGCTAAGTACTTCCTTTTTCTAACCATAGTCTCATGTAGGGTGAGCTGGACTGGAGAGCTGCAGATCGTGGAACTAGCGGGGGTGCCGGTGGACATGGCAGACTGAGAGACGGTGGGAGATGGTATTGTTGCCGCCGGTGCCCTAGATGCAGTGTTTCCTACTACGAAACTGGTGATTCCCTGACCCTGACTGCTTTGGCCTGGCAAAGAAACCTGCACAGATACTGCAGGTGGTGCAGAAAATGGTGGCCCTACACTGCCGGAAGGGATGTTGCGTTGATGACTAGCTTCATTGGCCGAGGGTGCTACAACCTTAAGGGACGTTTGGTAGTTAGTCCAAGCTTGCAAATGCATGGTGGTTAAATGTCTATGCATGCAACTTGTATTGAGACTTTTCAGATTCTGCCCTCTGCTTAAGGTAGTTGAACATTTTTGACAGATGACTTTGCGCTGATCAATTGGATGTTGTTTAAAAAAATGCCAGACTGCACTCTTTCTAGCATCGGATACCTTTTCAGGCATTGCAGACTGAGCTTTAACCGGATGGCCACGCTGTCCTCCAACAGGTTTTGACTTTGCCACGCGTTTTGGGCAAGATACGGGCCCGGCAGATGGAATCTGTTGTGATGTTGATGCCTGCTGCGGCCCCTCCTCCTCCGCTTCAGAACTGCTGCCGCCTGCACCCTGTTCCCCCAATGGCTGCCAATCGGGGTCAAGAACTGGGTCATCTATTACCTCTTCTTGTAGCTCGTGTGCAACTTCGTCTGTGTCACCGTGTCGGTCGGTGGTATAGCGTTCATGATGGGGCAACATAGTCTCATCAGGGTCTGATTCTTGATCAGCACCCTGCGAGGGCAATGTTGTGGTCTGAGTCAATGGACCAGCATAGTAGTCTGGCTGTGGCTGTGCATCAGTGCACTCCATGTCAGATTCAACTTGTAATGGGCATGGACTGTTAACTGCTTCACTTTCTAAGCCAGGGACGGTATGTGTAAAGAGCTCCATGGAGTAACCCGTTGTGTCGCCTGCTGCATTCTTCTCTGTTGTTGTTTTTGCTGAAGAGGACAAGGAAGCGACTTGTCCCTGACCGTGAACATCCACTAACGACGCGCTGCTTTTACTTTTACCAGTTTCACGAGAGGAGGCAAAAGAGCTAGAGGCTGAGTCAGCAAGATAAGCCAAAACTTGCTCTTGCTGCTCCGGCTTTAAAAGCGGTTTTCCTACTCCCAGAAAAGGGAGCGTTCGAGGCCTTGTGTAGCCAGACGACGAACCTGGCTCCACAGCTCCAGACTTAGGTGCAATATTTTTTTTCCCACGACCACCTGATGCTCCACCACTACCACTACCCTCATTACCAGCTGACAATGAACGCCCCCGGCCACGACCTCTTCCACCAGACTTCCTCATTGTTTTAAAAACGTTACCAAACTAACGGTATTTGTTGCTGTCACACAACTTACACGGTGAGCTATAACTTCAGTATGATTTAGCTACCCCTTTACAGGTGGGTGAGACCACAACGAAAATCAGGCACAATGTTACACACTCTGTTGTTGGTGGCAACAAATGAGAGAGATGCCACACACGCAGGACTGTCACTGAAGCACAAATGTAAATATTAATCTCCCACTGATTTGTTTTTGTTTTTTTAAAAAAAGGAGACTTTAGAAAAAAAAAATAATAAAAAAAAATGATTTTTTAAGGAAGAATTTATAAACCAAATAAAATGAAATGATTGTTTCAGGGAGAATTTAGAAAACAAATTAAAAAAAAATAGGCTTTCTATGGCCCACTGAGTGAGAGAGGACGCACACAGGAGTCAGGAGTGGCACACAAGCCCAGAGGCCAATATTTATCTCCCACTGATTGATTTAGTGATTTTTTCAGGTAGATTTTGGAACCCAAATCAAGCAAAAAAATTAATAGGCTTTCTATGGCCCTTTTAGAAGAAAAGGTGCGGGGTCTGGAAGAAAGAATAGCAACTTTGAAACTCATCAAAGAGAATGAAGACTTTCTAGACAGAACAGAAGCATCTCTACTGGTCACAGAAGGTGCAAAAAGTGTCAGAGAACCTCCAAAAGCAGATGAGTGGAAGCATGTGACCAAAAGAAGCAAGAAGACCATGGAGAAATCACCAACCACACAACTGAAGAACCGATATCAAATCTTTGTAGAGGATGAAGATGGCACACCTAAGAATGAAGCAATACCAGCAAGCAAAAAAGAAAAGGGCACACAGCAACAAGTGACAGCAAAAAGTACAGCCAAGAAGCAACGAAGAGTGGTGGTGGTGGGAGACTCACTACTGAGAGGCACCGAAGCAGCCATCTGCAGACCGGACATAACTGCAAGAGAAGTATGCTGCCTTCCAGGTGCGATGATCAAGGATGTGACCGATAGGATACCAAAGCTCTTCAGCTCCAAGGACGTCCACCCATTTCTTCTGATACATGTTGGCACCAATGACACGGCAAGGAAGGACCTACCGACAATCTGCAAGGACTTTGAAGAGTTGGGGAAGAAAGTAAAGGAACTGGATGCACAGGTAGTTTTTTCTTCTATCCTTCCAGTAGACGGGCATGGCACCAGGAGATGGAACAGGATCCTTGATGCAAACAACTGGCTAAGACGATGGTGCAGACAACAAGGATTTGGATTCCTGGACCACGGTGTGAATTACTGGTATGATGGACTCCTCGCCAGAGACGGACTACACCTCAACAAACCTGGGAAACACACATTCGCCAGAAGACTCGCTACACTCATCAGGAGGGCGTTAAACTAGAAGAAGAGGGGACGGGAAGAAAAACATTAGACTCGAACAAAGACGACCCAGGAAAACATACTCAGAAGGGAGGTAAGAACATTTCTAAAACAATCCACAGTGAGGATATTGGAACAAAACAAAATCCTCTAAACTGCATGCTCGCAAACGCCAGAAGCCTGACAAACAAGATGGAAGAACTAGAAGCAGAAATATCTACAGGTAACTTTGACATAGTGGGAATAACCGAGACATGGTTAGATGAAAGCTATGACTGGGCAGTTAACTTACAGGGTTACAGTCTGTTTAGAAAGGATCGTAAAAATCGGAGAGGAGGAGGGGTTTGTCTCTATGTAAAGTCTTGTCTAAAGTCTAAAGTCCACTTTAAGGGAGGATATTAGCGAAGGGAATGAGGATGTCGAGTCCATATGGGTTGAAATTCATGGAGGGAAAAATGGTAACAAAATTCTCATTGGGGTCTGTTACAAACCCCCAAATATAACAGAAAGCATGGAAAGTCTACTTCTAAAGCAGATAGATGAAGCTGCAACCCATAATGAGGTCCTGGTTATGGGGGACTTTAACTACCCGGATATTAACTGGGAAACAGAAACCTGTGAAACGCATAAAGGCTACAGGTTTCTGCTAATAACCAAGAAAAATTATCTTTCACAATTGGTGCAGAATCCAACCAGAGGAGCAGCACTTTTAGACCTAATACTATCTAATAGACCTGACAGAATAACAAATCTGCAGGTGGTTGGGCATTTAGGAAATAGCGACCACAATATTGTGCAGTTTCACCTGTCTTTCACTAGGGGGACTTGTCAGGGAGTCACAAAAACATTGAACTTTAGGAAGGCAAAGTTTGAACAGCTTAGAGATGCCCTTAATCTGGTAGACTGGGACAATATCCTCAGAAATGAGAATACAGATAATAAATGGGAAATGTTTAAGAACATCCTAAATAGGCAGTGTAAGCGGTTTATACCTTGTGGGAATAAAAGGACTAGAAATAGGAAAAACCCAATGTGGCTAAACAAAGAAATAAGACAGGCAATTAACAGTAAAAAGAAAGCATTTGCACTACTAAAGCAGGATGGCACCATTGAAGCTCTAAAAAACTATAGGGAGAAAAATACTTTATCTAAAAAACTAATTAAAGCTGCCAAAAAGGAAACAGAGAAGCACATTGCTAAGGAGAGTAAAACTAATCCCAAACTGTTCTTCAACTATATCAATAGTAAAAGAATAAAAACTGAAAATGTAGGCCCCTTAAAAAATAGTGAGGAAAGAATGGTTGTAGATGACGAGGAAAAAGCTAACATATTAAACACCTTCTTCTCCACGGTATTCACGGTGGAAAATGAAATGCTAGGTGAAATCCCAAGAAACAATGAAAACCCTATATTAAGGGTCACCAATCTAACCCAAGAAGAGGTGCGAAACCGGCTAAATAAGATTAAAATAGATAAATCTCCGGGTCCGGATGGCATACACCCACGAGTACTAAGAGAACTAAGTAATGTAATAGATAAACCATTATTTCTTATTTTTAGTGACTCTATAGCGACAGGGTCTGTTCCGCAGGACTGGCGCATAGCAAATGTGGTGCCAATATTCAAAAAGGGCTCTAAAAGTGAACCTGTCAATGTTCCAGTATTGGTCTTGCTCTCTCCTGGATCGTTCTTGTGACCTGTCTTCCCAGCTGAAGCTAAGTTACTGCTTGTTTTTCTCTGGTTTGCTATTTTTCTGTCCAGCTTGCTATTTTGATTTTTGTTTTGCTTGCTGGAAGCTCTGGGACGCAGAGGGAGCGCCTCCGCACCGTGAGTCGGTGCGGAGGATCTTTTTGCGCCCTCTGCGTGGTCTTTTTGTAGGTTTTTGTGTTGACCGCAAAGTTACCTTTCCTATCCTCTGTCTGTTCAGTAAGTCGGGCCTCACTGTGCTAAATCTATTTCATCTCTGTGTTTGTAATTTTCTTCTTTACTCACAGTCATTATATGTGGGGGGCTGCCTTTTCCTTTGGGGAATTTCTCTGAGGCAAGGTAGGCTTTATTTTTCTTCTCTAGGGCTAGCTAGTTTCTTAGGCTGTGTCGAGTTGCATAGGGAGCGTTAGGAGCAATCCACGGCTATTTCTAGGGTGTGTGATAGGATTAGGGATTGCGGTCAGCAGAGTTCCCACGTCTCAGAGCTCGTCCTATATTATTAGTAACTATTAGGTCATTCCATGTGCTCTTACCCACTAGGTCCATTATTGTCCTAACCACCAGGTCATAACAGGTGCGTTCGCAACCCGGGATCCACCGTTCAGGAAAGAACCTGCTGCTTAGTAAGGTGGTGAAGTATATTAGTATAAACAAACTCTGTTACTTCACAGAGCCCCTAGTAAAGAGAACACTGTGCCCTGTTTAGCTCACAGGGGACACAGCTACTGTGTGGAGCCGATAGTGGTCATGCAGTCCAAACCAAATATGCTGCTCCTGCAGCAACTTCAGGACCTTCCCAGAAGGACCAATGGAAGGCTTCCACAGAACTTGTTCAGGTACAGGACCTTCCTGGAGGACCAATGGAAGTTGCTGCCATAACTGAGCATGTGACCCTAGACATCCACTGAGAGATCTTACCCTGGGCATGCTCAGTGTGCAAAGCAGGACTTAGTCCCAGAAAAGCCTGCTTGCCGCAGACCAGTGCAGGGTACAATAGCAGAGCCTGGAGAGGCAGCAGTAACCCCTTGCACAGCATCAGATTCAATGAGATGCTGGGACCAACATCTCCGCTAAGCAGGCTCCACTGCAGCCGATGCAGGAAGGGAGACCGTAGCAGACAAGGTTCAAGATTCCCCCTGCGCAGCAGCGGGAACTCAACTCCTAACATTACCCCCCTCCTAAGGCCCCCCTCCTTAAGCCTCGCTACGCTCAAAAGCTGCAATGAGCAGCGGAACCCGAATGTGCTCCACAGGTTCCCAGGTTCTGTCCTCTGGGCCGTGACCCTTCCAGTCCACCAGATAAAATTTCTTGCCACGTACCACCTTGCACCCTAGGATAGCATTCACCTCAAACTCATCCGTGGATAAACCCGACGTCCCGGCAGATGACTCAGAAGACCGGGACAAATGGGCTTTAAGAGAGAGACGTAGAAGGTGTCGGTGATATCAAGGCGGGGAGGAATGGCCAAACGGTAGACCACAGGGTTGACCTGTTCCAGAACCTTAAATGGTCCAGTGTAGCAAGGCACAAACTTAGTGGACTCAACTCGCAGCCTGATGTTACGGGCAGAGGGCCACACTAAGTCACCAGGAGCAAATGTCTGAGCGGGGTGCCGGTGTGTATCAGCGGAAGCCCTCATTCTCTCCTTGGAGGCCCGGATGGAATCCTGTGTGCGGTCCCAAATGTCACATGCCTACACCGCCCAGTCTGCCACCCTAGAATCAGTGGATGGCACGGGTATGGGCACAGGGACACGTGGATGCTGGCCGTAATTAAGGAGTCTGCCCAGTGGAATCGGCTACAGCGTTGTTCAAGGCAAATTCCGACCAAGGTAGCAAAGATGCCCAGTTATCCTGCCTAGCAGAGACAAAATGTCGCAAGTATGTCACCAGAATCTGGTTGGTCCTCTCTACCAACTAATTCATCTTGGGATGATATGCAGAGGAGAGATTCAACTCTATGCTGAGTAAACGGCAGAGCTCTCTCCAAAACCGAGACGCGAACTGGGGACCCCGGTCACTGACAATTTTATCAGGCATCCCATGTAAACGGAAAATATGCTTTATGAATAACGCTGCCAAGGCCCGTGCAGAAGGTAACTGTGGAAGCAGCACCAAGTGCACCATCTTAGAGAAATGATCGGTGACAACCCAGATAACGGTGCAGGTACGAGACTTGGGTAAACCCACCACGAATTCCATCCCGACCATCTCCCAGGGCCTGTCTGCCACCGGTAGGGGTAAAGCAACCCAGCAGGTTATTGCCGAGGAGACCGATTCTGGGTGCAGGAAACGCACGCCCGAATATAATCCCCGACGGGCCATATGCGGCCACCAGTACATCCTTGCCAAAAATCTCAGATGTCCTTTTGGTCCCAAAATGCCCACCCACTCTGGACGAGTGAGCCCAAGAGAGAACCTCCGGTTGCAAATTCACTGGCACTAAAGTCTTGCCCAGGGGCACGGACTCTAGCGAAACCGGAGCCACAGTACTTAGGCTCTCAGAAGGGACAATTAGCCAAGTCTTCTCCTCCTCCTCAGATGACACTACAGAGCGGGAGAGACCGTCTGCACGAATGCTCTTCTCCCCAGAGAGAAAATGAGGAGTAAAATGAAAACGGGAGAAGAACAGGGACAATCTAGCCTGGCGAGAATTCAGCTGCTGGGCCGTCTGTAGATATACCAAGTTCTTGTGGTCAGTGAATACCTGGAAGGGAAAGCGAGCTCCCTCCAAGAGGTGTCTCCACTCTGAGAAAGCCAACTTCATGGCTAGCAACTCCCTGTCCCCAATGGAATAATTTCTCTCCGCCGGTGTAAAGGTCTTGGAGAAGAAGAAGCAAGGATGCTTCCGACCTTGAGCATCCTTTTGGAAAAGGACTGCTACAGCACCAATGGATGAGGCATCCACATCCATGATGAATGGATTATCTACATTGGGGCGATGTAGAATGGGCGTGCTAGCGAAGTGTGACTTAATCAAGAGAAAGGCCTTGGAGACATCCTCCGACCACAACTTGGGATTTGCTCCCTTCTTGGTGTGGGCAACCAAGAGAGCTACCAAAGTTGAGAAGTGTGGAATGAACTGGCGATAGTAATTAATGAACCCCATAAAGCGCTGCACCGCTTTAAGTGAATGGGGTTCCTGCCAGTCCATCATAGCCTGTAGCTTGGCAGGATCCATAGCCAAACCCTGGGCAGAGATGATATAACCAAGGAAAGGCAAGGACTCCTGCTCAAACACACACTTCTCCAACTTGGTGTAGAGGGAGTTTGCCCGTAAGAGGTCGAAGACTTTGCTAACATCTCTCCGATGGGAGTCAATATCTGGAGAGTAGATGAGAATATCATCCAGATAGACTACGACCGAGGTGGTGAGCATATCTCGGAAGATGTCATTCACAAAGTCTTGGAAAACGGCTGGGGCATTACAGAGCCTGAAGGGCATCATCAGATATTCATAGTGCCCATCCCTGGTGTTAAAAGCCATCTTCCATTTGTCCCCCTCATGGATGCGAATCAGGTTGTAAGCACCCAGCAGATCTAATTTATTAAATACCCTTGCTCCCCGTAGCCTATCAAAAAGCTCAGATATCAGGGGTAGTGGGTACTTGTTCTTAATGGTGATGGTGTTAAGACCCCTGTAGTCTATGCATGGACGTAAGTCTCCACTCTTCTTCTACATGAAGATGAACCAAGCCCCAGCAGGTGACACTGACTTCCTATTGAATCCTCTAGCCAGATTCTCTTGGATGTACTGAAACATTGCCTCCTTCTCCGGGAGATATAACGGATAGACTTGACCCCGAGGAGGCTCAGCACCAGGCAAGAGGTCAAAAGGACAGTCATAGAGGTGGTGAGGCGGAAGGGTCTCCGCAGCCCTTTTGGAGAACACGTCTGCATAAGGCCAATAGTGCTTGGGGAGAGAGGAAAGATCTGCGGGTACCTCTGTTGTAGCAACCTGAATTCAATCCCTCTGACATCTACCCTCACAGAATTCACTCCATCCCAAAATTCTCCGAGGACCAGTTTAAATGAGGAGAATGATAGCATAGCCATGGTATCCCCAACAGGACCTCATCAATTCCCTCAGGAATGACTAACAGAGAGATAAACTCCTGCTGTGATATAGACACAGAAAGAGTGAAAGGAATGATTTGGTGGGTAATCTGCGAGGGTAGTGTCGACCCATTTACCACTCAAACGGTTACTGGTTTGGTGAGCATCACCAGGGGTATTGCGTGTTGCTGGGCGAAAACAGATGACATAAAATTACCCTCCGCCCCAGAGTCCACGCATAGCTCTACCATAAGAGTAGATGGGCCTATGGTAATTATCCCTTTGAAGGACAACTTAGAGGCAAAAGTCTCTGTGTCTAGTGTACCCCCCCAACTGCCACTAGACGCTGACATTTCCCTGACCACTGAGGACACTTGGAGGCAAGATGTCCTGACTGCCGGCAAACATGACAGACTTTAAGTGCACGAGCGGACCGGGACTTGGACCCCGCTCGTGACACCTCTGTGGCCTCATGTGACTCGGGCGCCTGGACCGGAGATTCCAAAGGTCTGGTGAAAGTGGGAGCCAGCCGAAACCTCTGGATACAGTGGGCTCTCTCCAACCTTCGCTCGTGAAAACAAAGGGCTATGCGAGTTGATACAGCTATGAGCTCCTCCAGTGTGGCGGGAATCTCCCTAGTGGCCAAAGTGTCCTTCACATGGTCAGCCAGCCCCCTCCAAAATACAGGAATGAGGGCTTTATCTGGCCACTCCAACTCAGACGCTAATGTCCGGAAGTGAACAGCAAAATGGCTGACCATGGTCGAACCCTGAGTCAATTCCCTCAGTTGGAGTGCCGTATCATGAGTGACTTGAGGTCCTACAAAGACGTGTTTCAGAGTGCCCAAAAACTGAGGAACACTCCGCACCACATGATCATTGCGCTCCAACAGCGGCATAGCCCACTCCAAAGCCTGTCCGACAAGAGAGAGATTATAAATCCCACCTTTGCCCACTCTGTGGGAAAACGTGCAGCCAGGAGCTCGAAATGTATACAACACTGTGTTAAGGACTGGCGAAACGCACCAAGTATAGATAATAAGAAACTAGGTGCGTTTGCAGTCCGAGGTCCACCGTGCAGGTAAAACACCCTGCTGCTAGTAAGACGGACTATATGGCGGTACTAAGTATACACACAAGGGTTAACTTCACCCTGCGTGAAGGAAGCGATCCTGTTGCGTCACAGGACCGCAGTACCGTACATAAAGCGCGAGCAAGAAGTCAGCGGACTCAACCCCTACACAGGATTGAAATCCGATTAGACACTTGCTGGCACAACACCGCAACTGGGTGTGTCAGAGGAACATAAATAATAATATAAAGGCACAAGAGTGCGTGCGGTGCCGCACTGACGGACGCCACTAACCACCCAGGCTTGGGTCAGGAAAGCGCAGAGCAAGCGCACGGCGCCGTACTGGCGGTCACAGCAACTGGTAGCTGTAATGAGTGTTACGTGCTGTTGGATAAGTCGGGCGCTAGATAGTAAACATACACCTTCTGCGAACAGACATTCAATAGGGAGGGTTATTTAAAGAGCGACTTTCACTCACAACACACACACATATTTACAAGACAATACTAGCGCATGGCCGTGCGGTCATGTGCAGTTTATATAGTAGCAGCACAGGAAGCAGCTCCAGAAGTTTTGCCCTTTCAGGACCTGCCAAGAGGACCAGATACTCATAGTGCCCATCTCTGGTGTTAAACGCCATTTTCCATTCGGCACCCTCACGGATGCGAATCAGGTTATAAGCACCCCGCAGATCTAGTTTAGTAAACACTCTAGCTCCCCGAAGCCTATCGAAAAGCTCAGATATCAAAGGCAAAGGGTACTTGTTCTTACCTGTGATAGCATTAAGACCCCTGTAGTCTATGCATGGACGTAGTTCTCCACTCTTTTTCTGCATGAAAAAGAACCCTGCCCCAGCAGGTGACACTGACTTCCTGATGAACCCTCTTGCCAAATTCTCTTGAATGTACTGAGACATTGCCTCCATTTCCGGGAGAGATAATGGATAGACTCGACCCTGGGGAGGCTCAGCACCAGGCAAGAGATCAATAGGACAGTCATAGGGGCGATGGGGCGGAAGGGTCTCCGCTGCCTTTTTGGAGAACACGTCTGCATAAGACCAATATTGCTTGGGGAGAGAGGAAAGATCTGCGGGTACCTCAGTTGTAGCAACCTGAACGCACTCTCGATGACACCTGTTCCCACAAGATTCACCCCATCCCAGAATTCTGCCTGAGGACCACTCGATGTGAGGAGAGTGGTACCGTAACCAAGGTATCCCTAAGAGAACCTCATCAATTCCCTCAGGAATGACGAGTAGAGATATAACCTCCTGATGAGATGGTGACATGGACAGAGTAAAAGGGATAGTTTGATGTGTAATCTGTGCGGGCAGTGTCGACCCATTCACCACTCGTACCGTTACTGGTTGAGATAGCATGACCAGAGGAATTGCGTGACGTTGGGCGAAGGCTGAAGACATAAAATTGCCCTCCACCCCAGAATCCACGCAGAGTTCTACCGAGTGAGAGGATGAGCCCAATGTTATTGTCCCCTTAAAGGACAATTTGAAGGCAAACGTCGCCATGTCTAGTGCACCTCCACCAACTACCACTAGACGCTGACGTTTCCTCGACCTCTGGAGACATCTGAAGGCAAGATGTCCTGACTGTTGGCAAAGATGACAAATCTTGAGTGCACGAGCGGTCCGGGACTTAGATCCCGCTCGTGACTCTACCACAGGCTCATGGCGCTCAGGAGCCTGGTCTGGAGATTCCAAAGGTTTGGCGAAGGTGGGAGCCAGCCGAAACCTCTGCCTACACTGGGCTCGTTCTAACCTCCGCTCGTGAAAACGGAGATCAATACGAATGGATAGAGTTATTAATTCCTCTGGTGTGGCAGGAATCTCCCTAGTGGCCACGGCGTCCTTAACGTGGTCAGCCAGCCCCCTCCAAAATATTGGAATGAGAGCTTTATCCGACCACTCCAGCTCAGATGCTAAGGTGTGGAAGTGGACGGCAAAATGACTGACCAAGGACGAGCCCTGAGTCAATGCCAACAATTGGAGCGCCGTATCATGGGTGACACGAGGTCCTAAAAAGACCTGTTTCAGAGTGCTCAGAAACAACGGAGCACTCTGTACCACATGATCGTTACGCTCCCATAGCGGCGTAGCCCACTGCAACGCCCTGTCCGATAGAAGAGACACTATAAATCCCACCTTAGCCCGCTCTGTAAGGAAACGAGAGGCCAGAAGCTCGAGATGGATAGAGCACTGACTCACGAAACCCCTACAAGACTTACTGTCACCAGAGAATTTCTCTGGAAGCGGGAGGCAAGTTAGAGTCGGGACAGGAGCGGCAGTGGACAAGGTGGCTGCAGCAACACTAGCAGCCTGAACAGCGACAGCAGTGACATCCACAGCTGAGGTTGAACGCTCAAGAGCCGCCAACCTTCCCTCCAGCTGCTGGATGTACCGCTGTGAACGCTGATCGTCCATCATTTACTAGCCAGACCTTGGCGCTAGTATTATGTTGAGGACCGGCGGAACGCACCAAGTATAGATAATAAGAAACTAGGTGCGTTCGCAGTCCGACGTCCACCGTGCAGGTAAAACACCCTGCTGCTAGTAAGACGGACTATATGGCGGTACTAAGTATACACACAAGGGTTAACTTCACCCTGCGTGAAGGAAGCGATCCTGTTGCGTCACAGGACCGCAGTACCGCACATAAAGCGCGAGCAAGAAGTCAGCAGACTCAACCCCTACACAGGATTGAAGTCCGATTAGACACTTGCTGGCACAACACCGCAACTGGGTGTGTCAGAGAAACATAAATAATAATATAAAGGCACAAGAGTGCGTGCGGTGCCGCACTGACGGACGCCACTAATCACCCAGGCTTGGGTCAGGAAAGCGCAGAGCAAGCGCACGGCGCCGTACTGGCGGACACAGCAACTGGTAGCTGTAATGAGTGTTACGTGCTGTTGGATAAGTCGGGCGCTAGATAGCAAACATACACCTTCCGCGAACAGACATTCAATAGGGAGGGTTATTTGAAGAGCGACTTTCACTCACAACACACACACATATTTACAAGACAATACTAGCGCATGGCCGTGCGGTCATGCGCAGTTTATATAGTAGCAGCACAGGAAGCAGCTCCAGAAGTTTTGCCCTTTCAGGACCTGCCAAGAGGACCAATGGGATGTGCTGCAATACCTGAGCATGTGACCTCGATCTCCAACGGGAGATCCTGCCCTGGGCATGCTCAGACCGAGAAAAGCAGGACTTAGATCCAGAAACGTCCACTCGCCGCTGCCCAGCACTGGCTTCAATGGCAGAAGCAGGAAAAGCAGCAGTAACTCTTCGCACAGAGTCAGACTGAGCGAGACGCTGGGATCGACGTCCCTGCTGAGCAGACTCCACCGTGGCTGGAGAAGAATGGGAGACCGCAGCGGAGACGGATCGAGATTCCCCCTGTGCAGCAGAGGAAACTCGACTCCTAATACACTGGTTTACGAAACCCCTACATGACTTACTGTCCCCAGAGTATTTTTCAGGCAACGGGAGGTGAGGTAAGGTCGGAACAGAGGTGGCAGTAGGTAAAGCTGCTGCAGCCTGAACAGCTATTGCGGTAACATCCACCACCGTGGTTGCACGCTCGAGAGACGCCAACCGGCCCTCCAGCAGCTGGATGTACCCCTGTGTCATGATATGTACTTTTGCCCTGTCCTGTATTTGAATAATATGCCATTTGATGTATGTAACTGTTCTCTGGTGTCTATTAGCTGTAATTTAGGTATTTTCTTGGGCTGGGAGTTCACCTGTAACAATATGTCTCCTTCCCCCAATACTTGCAGCCCTCAGCTCTAATGTAATTAAGCTTTGTCAACATCACTAGTGGAGGAATAGCCATTCTTCCTCACAGCAGGTGGCTAGTCAAATGTACATATTACATACACTGCCTGGAGCCCACCAGTCTAGAATCTTCTGGTGGACCCAACCATTGAATAGAAGGTGTAACCCCTACCCCTTCATGGGCGGATCCCAGGAGCTCAGACAATCCATTCTTATTTTGAGATCAGATGTGAGTTGATCCTTGAAGGAGAAGGAGTGGGGATTCTTAGCTGAGGCAAGACCGCATGTCCATCTGTGACTGCGGAAGCGAACGGGGCGAGACTTGAGCTGAGGGCACATCTCGTCGCTCGGGAGATTGTTTTGGGATCTATTGGACTAATTGTGGACTATTGCTTTGTTACCTGGCACAAGGATTATCGGGAGGTGCCCCCGAACCTGTTCCGTTGGACTAATTGTGGACTCTGTATGTCTACCTGCATGTGTTGTTCCAGCGTTCTTGATAATAAATCTGTGGAATCATCCCTTGGCCTATTGTCCCTTCTTGCTCTGCCGTACACCCCGTCACAGACTGGTGGCAAGCAGTGGGACCAGAGCAGAAGGAATGGAGGACAACGGCCCATCAACATCGAGAACCAGCACCACAGAGTACAAGAACTGGAGTTTGGGGAGCCTACAATCAAAGGCCCGGGAAGTAGGAGTCCGTTTTAAAGGACTCTCCAAGGAGCAGCTTACTGAGGCTTTGGAAGGAGTTCGCCTGCAAGATGACGCTGAGGAAGGATCCTCACAGCAAATGGAGGAAAGAAGGCAGCCGGAGGTAAATGCCCAAAGGAGTCAGTGGGTTGTGTGGTACGAGGAGGAGTTGGCATTGCTGGGAGAAGAGGCCACCATAGACGATAAGAGGGAGGCCATTCACAGAGCCAAGGAGATGGCATTGCTGGAGAGGCAGATCGCTTTGGAAGCAGCTAGAAGCTCCAGACAGACTCTAACCCCAGCACCGACCATGAGGGAACTCCCCAGAGTGTCCCGCAAAGACTTCAAGCCCTTTAATGAGGCTGCAGGCGACATTGAGGGCTTCTTCCAGGACTTTGAGCATCAGTGTCGATTAATGGAAGTCCCAGAAAGGGAGCGAGTCCGACATCTGGTGGGGCTCTTAGCTCTATAGGCTGCCGCAGCCTATAGAGCTATGGACCCTCGGGGAAACTGTGAGTATGCGGAGATTAAACAGGCTATTCTAGAACATTATGCTGTTACGCCAGACACTTACCGGACTCAGTTTCGTACTTTAGCCTGCGATGAGGAAGTGTCTTTCAAGATGTATGCCCACAGACTCAAACAAATATGTCATCGCTGGCTGGAGGCAGAGGAGGCCTTAAACTGGGAGACCTTCCTCCAGGTTATCCTAAAAGAGCAGTTTTACTTCAAGTGCCCTGCTGAGATCCGGGAATGGGTGCGTGAGAGGAGATCAGCCACTGTAGAGGAAGCTGCAGCTCTAGCTGATGAGGCTCTCACCATCAAGCCTCAGTGGAGGGTTCTGTTGGAGGATGGAGAGAGGCCTACCAGCTCCACAACACCGGTGGCCCCCTGTTCTTCTGTCCCCATTGTTCCCCGTTCCTCTAAGCGACCACCTCATGCTGATACCCCTGTAAATGTGCCTCCAGTTGCTTCTACTGCGTTTTCTGGAATACGACGAGGAGAGGAAGTAGCAGAGCGCAAGTGTTAAGGTACCGTCACACTTAGCGACGCTGCAGCGATACCGACAACGATCCGGATCGCTGCAGCGTCGCTGTTTGGTCGCTGGAGAGCTGTCACACAGACAGCTCTCCAGCGACCAACGATCCCGAGGTCCCCGGTAACCAGGGTAAACATCGGGTAACTAAGCGCAGGGCCGCGCTTAGTAACCCGATGTTTACCCTGGTTACCAGCGTAAAAAAACAAACAGTACATACTTAAGGTACCGTCACACTTTAGCGACGTTGCAGCGATACCGACAACGATCCGGATCGCTGCAGCGTCGCTGTTTGGTCGCTGGAGAGCTGTCACACAGACAGCTCTCCAGCGACCAACGATCCCGAGGTCCCCGGTAACCAGGGTAAACATCGGGTAACTAAGCGCAGGGCCGCGCTTAGTAACCCGATGTTTACCCTGGTTACCAGCGTAAAAAAACAAACAGTACATACTTACATTCAGCTGTCTGTCCCTTGCCGTTTGCTTCTGCACTGACTGCTGGCCGTAAAGTGAAAGCAGAGCACAGCCACAGCGGTGAGTCACCGCTGTGTGACTCACCGCTGTGCTGTGCTTTCACTTTCACTTTGCCCAGCCAGCTCATGGAGAAGTCGTCCTCAAACCCCTACAGCACCTTCAGGTGGGAGCCGGCCTCCAGGTTCCCTTACCCCTCACCCAAGAGGACGCCTTGGATGGAGTGAGACCCAGCAAAGATGCTATCGATGTGGACAGCCGGGGCATCGGCAAGCCTCCTGCCCAGCTGTTCAAATGAGGATTGATCCTGTACCTAGTCGTATTATTAATTATGTACAGCCAAGTGCCATGGAGGACGACGTGTCACCACTACGTGAGGACTGGCCTAGTGCCTCACCCACCCATGTTGCACCACTAGGAGTTTATGGTGTGCGACCCGCAGCTATGACGACTTCTGCTCATCGAGGTAAGCACTTGCAGGAGGTCGTGCTGGATGGACAGAGACTTATTGGATTTTGTGACTCAGGGGCTTTCCTCACACTGGCTGATCCCCGAGTGGTTCGGCCTGAGGCAATCCATCGAGGACCTGGGATTGTCATTGAACTGGCTGGTGGACAATGGAGGACTATTCCCACAGCCACTGTGGATCTGAACTTTGGTTTTGGGGTCAGGCGATGTGTGGTTGGGGTGATGGGTGGTCTGCCTGCAGATGTTCTCCTGGGCAATGATGTGTGAGAGCTACGACCAGTGGGGTACCGCAGGGGTCGGTATTGGGACCTGTTCTCTTCAGCATATTCATTAATGATCTGGTAGAAGGTTTACACAGTAAAATATCGATATTTGCAGATGATACAAAACTATGTAAAGCAGTTAATACAAGAGAAGATAGTATTCTGCTACAGATGGATCTGGATAAGTTGGAAACTTGGGCTGAAAGGTGGCAGATGAGGTTTAACAATGATAAATGTAAGGTTATACACATGGGAAGAAGGAATCAATATCACCATTACACACTGAACGGGAAACCACTGGTTAAATCTGACAGGGAGAAGGACTTGGGGATCCTAGTTAATGATAAACTTACCTGGAGCAGCCAGTGCCAGGCAGCAGCTGCCAAGGCAAACAGGATCATGGGGTGCATTAAAAGAGGTCTGGATACACATGATGAGAGCATTATACTGCCTCTGTACAAATCCCTAGTTAGACCGCACATGGAGTACTGTGTCCAGTTTTGGGCACCGGTGCTCATGAAGGATATAATGGAACTAGAGAGAGTACAAAGGAGGGCAACAAAATTAATAAAGGGGATGGGAGAACTACAATACCCAGATAGATTAGCGAAATTAGGATTATTTAGTCTAGAAAAAAGACGACTGAGGGGCGATCTAATAACCATGTATAAGTATATAAGGGGACAATACAAATATCTCGCTGAGGATCTGTTTATACCAAGGAAGGTGACGGGCACAAGGGGGCATTCTTTGCATCTGGAGGAGAGAAGGTTTTTCCACCAACATAGAAGAGGATTCTTTACTGTTAGGGCAGTGAGAATCTGGAATTGCTTGCCTGAGGAGGTGGTGATGGCGAACTCAGTCGAGGGGTTCAAGAGAGGCCTGGATGTCTTCCTGGAGCAGAACAATATTGTATCATACAATTATTAGGTTCTGTAGAAGGACGTAGATCTGGGGATTTATTATGATGGAATATAGGCTGAACTGGATGGACAAATGTCTTTTTTCGGCCTTACTAACTATGTTACTATGTTACTATGTTATGATGCCAATTCGTGGCTGCATGAAACCACATGTAACTTACGCTCTGCCTGTGTGTACTTAACCAGCGACCTGTAGAGGTCCCTGGTACGTACACAAATTGGGAGGGGAAGGGATTGTCATGATATGTACTTTTGCCCTGTCCTGTATTTGAATAATATGCCATTTGATGTATGTAACTGTTCTCTGGTGTCTATTAGCTGTAATTTAGGTATTTTCTTGGGCTGGGAGTTCACATGTAACAATATGTCTCCTTCCCCCAATACTTGCAGCCCTCAGCTCTAATGTAATTAAGCTTTGTCAACATCACTAGTGGAGGAATAGCCATTCTTCCTCACAGCAGGTGGCTAGTCAAATGTACATATTACATAGACTGCCTGGAGCCCACCAGTCTAGAATCTTCTGGTGGACCCAACCATTGAATAGAAGGTGTAACCCCTACCCCTTCATGGGCGGATCCCAGGAGCTCAGACAATCCATTCTTATTTTGAGATCAGATGTGAGTTGATCCTTGAAGGAGAAGGAGTGGGGATTCTTAGCTTAGGCAAGACCCCATGTCCATCTGTGACTGCGGAAGCGAACGGGGCGAGACTTGAGCTGAGGGCATATCTCGTCGCTCGGGAGATTGTTTTGGGATCTATTGGACTAATTGTGGACTATTGCTTTGTTATCTGGCACAAGGATTATCGGGAGGTGCCCCCGAACCTGTTCCGTTGGACTAATTGTGGACTCTGTATGTCTACCTGCATGTGTTGTTCCAGCGTTCTTGATAATAAATCTGTGGAATCATCCCTTGACCTATTGTCCCTTCTTGCTCTGCCGTACACCCCGTCACACCCTGCAATCGCTGTCCATCCGCTATTACTTAGCCAGATCCTGGCGCTAGTATACTGTTAGGGTTGGCAGAACGCACCGAATATATTTATTAGGTGAGGTGAGTGCGTTTGCAACCCGGGATCCACCGTGCAGGAAAGAACCTGCTGCTAAGTAAGGCGATGAAGTAAATTAGTATAAATGAACTCTGTTACTTCACAGAGCCCGTAGTAAAGAGAACGCTGTGCCCTGTTTAGCTCACAGGGGACTCAGCTACCGAGTAGAGCAGACAGTGGTCATGCAGTCCAAACCAAACACGCTGCTCCTCTCCGGTGGAGCCGGAATTCTAATGGCTATTAGCCAGCCCTGGATTCACTCATAAGATTCTCCTCCCCGGAGGTGCCAGCATTCTAGGGGCTTATTTCAGCCGGGTCCCTGACCACACACACGACCACACTGGCACTGAGCTCGTACATATTTGATACCAGCGCATGGCCGTGTGGTCATGAGAACCTTTTATAGCTGCAGCAACTTCAGGACCTTCCCAGAAGGAACACTGGAAGGTTGCCACAGAACTTCTACAGGTACAGGACCTTCCTGGAGGACCAATGGAAGTTGCTGCAGTACCTGAGCATGTGACCCTAGACCTCCACTGAGAGATCTTACCCTGGGCATGCTCAGTGTGCAAAGCAGGACTTAGTCCCAGTAAAGTCTGCACACCGCAGACCAGTGCAGGGTACAATAGCAGAGCCTGGAGAGGCAGCAGTAACCCTTTGCACAGTATCACATCCAATGAGACACTGGGACCGACGTCTCCACTGACCAGGCTCCACTGCGGCTGATACAGAATGGGAGACTGCAGCAGACATGGTTCGAGATTCCCCCTGTACAGCGGCGGGAACTTGACTCCTAGCAAGTGAACCCCTGGATGTTCGGATCCAGCAGGTTCGGCTAAACATTAACAAAAAGTTTGGGTTCTGGTGTTTGCCTTGCTGTCTCATCTTGGCACAGTTTAGGTTGAAAACTGTTTATCCCGCAGACATGAATTACAGTGGGGGACAGAACGTCTGACAGGTGAGGAATATTGTTGTCTTTTATTTTGGTTTTATTACAGGAGATGAGGAATTCAATGAAATGAAGTTTAGTCGAGTGTGACTGAGTATAACAGTGTGAGCTATTTTAAATAAAAAAGGAAAAGTATAGTTTGCTTTTATTTCAAATACTTATTCTAACTGTGTGTTTATCTGCCCTATAAATATTGGATTAGTAATGAGTGTTATAGACACCTCTCTATTACTAAGCAATAGGGTTGATAGTTACATAGTTACATAGTTATTAAGGTTGAAGGAAGACTATAAGTCCATCTAGTTCAACCCATAGCCTAACCTAACATGCCCTAACATGTTGATCCAGAGGAAGGCAAAAAAAACATGTGGCAAAGAGTAAGCTCCACATTGGGGAAAAAATTCCTTCCCGACTCCACATACGGCAATCAGACTAGTTCCCTGGATCAATACAAAGGTGGCATCAACCCTAAAGATATTATCCCACTTGTCATGACTACAGGGCAAGTGGGAAGAGCTGGGCAAAGTGCCTGAGTTAGAGCATCTCATAGATATGCCTTCTCTTGGTTTGCTTCGGGCTGCTATTTTTAGGCTAGGGGGGAATCCATGGCCCCTTACGAGCCAGAGAATACCAGCCCTAAACTGTCTGCTTTAGCTTGGTTGATTTTTAAAAAATGGGGGATCACACACCGCTTTTTAAAATTATTTATTTAAATAATTTAAAAAAATCAGAGTGGGGACCCCTCTATACTTGATAGCCAGCCTTGCTAACACTGACAGCTGAGGTGGCATCCCACAGCTGTCAGTTTTGCCTGACTGGTTATCAAAAATATGGGGGAATCCAAGCCATTTTTTAAATTATTTATTTACAGCGCCATTGTTGGCTGATAAATACTCCCATCAGCCACCGCCTGCTCTCACTGTTATTAGTGGCAGCAGGCGTAAGCTGAGTGGAGCAATAGTCTCATCAGCCGACCCCAGTGACCGGACGTAAACTATTTACCTCCAGTTACAGCTGCGGGCTCACTCTGTCATTTGACATTGTAGGAACCATGGCTGTCTGACCAGTGGTAATGATTTTACTGCAGATCAGAAGAAATGTTTGCCACGCTGTTAAGCATATGACAGTGCGACAAGCACCCAATGTTCGGGGGGCCGAATCCGAACAGTAACACGAACTTCCTGGTGAAGTCAATGTTCGGTGTCCGTGCCCAAATAGTAGGTGTTCCGTACGGACGCCGAACTTTACTGTTCAAATTCACATATCTCTACTCGTCATTAATTAGATGAGCAGGTGTCACTTTGCTTAGTTGTGCCCGGTCCCACCACAGCTCCAACTGCTTTGGCGTACATGACCGATACTGATATAAAACTCCAACATCTATATTTTATGTGTCTCCACCTTGCTTCAAAATTTTGGGGAATTTGTGCCAAAGTTCTGGGCTAAACGTGATGAATCTGAGTCATAGTCCCTACTAACTGACTACTGTGCTACGTGGTAGAGTAACTACAAGCCATTGTGGAGAAGCCATTTGAGTCCATCCAAATCATTAGAACCTTAATTTCTACATTGCTGTGTGTAAAGTGGCAGGTGCCATTTTATGCAATTCACTCACAGAAAATAAAAACATTCACATTCACTTACTTTATCAACTTTCTCATAATTTGTAGAGAAATCACTTTACTTTGAATGGAGTCACTCAACTTTAATCAAATTTTAAAAAAAGACTTTTCATTACAAATACATCATTTTACTGTCCATAACCTTGTCTACCATTAGAGAAGCCTCCATTTAGCTACTGTATGTTTTAAGCTAAATATTTAACTGTATATTTAAAGTTTGTAAATTAATATATTCCAGTATTCATAACATGTAAGAATGATGTGTACTATGTGTAGAATTGATACTGATCTTATTGCACAAACCAGATGCCACAGTCTCGGTGCAATGATCGATGTTCTCCAGGATACAGAAAAGCTTCTACTGAACAATATCATGTTTGCTGCTATGTCTGTGTACAATGTGCTGAGGGTGAAGTGTCCAATATAACAGGTAAGATTATTTCAGATTGTAAATCATTATTTATACAGACTGGTTGTTTACACCCAAGTTATTACTTTTACTGTTGCACCGCAGTCCCTTGCATTCTTTTTTCTTTGCTTATGGACATTCTCATATTAAATAAAAAACTCTTCTTCACCCTGTCATTTTCTATATCACTTTCCATGCCTTACAGTCTGGAGGTGATGTAGTAAAACACTATTGTGGGCGTCAGTGACTGGAGTCCTGGATTTCTGCTACTGTCTTTATCCTTCATTCTCAGATCGCCAATATGTGTACAATCAATATTACTGCAGAGGTCCAACTGATGTATAGAACAATGATCAGATTGCCCTCCTCACGGCCTGAGAAAGCCAAGTGGACAGTGAAAGCAATTAACTATGACATTCCTTCTCACTAATGACTTGAGAGCCCCCAAAACTGACTACCAAAACCCAACATGGGGGAGACGATACTGCTAGAGATGATAGAATCAGTCAGCGGAGAATCAACTTCCAGTCAAAGTTCATAAAATTCGTAGAATTCCTCAAATTAATTGATTTGAATAGAGAGGATCTGGCCAAAATTGGATTGTGTCGTAATTCTGCACTGGTGAAAGACATAGAAAATGGGAGTGGTGGTCAGTCTGTGAATAATAGTCTGTCAAAGGAAAACTCTTTTCTCGCTCACTTTCAATGGAACTTGAGATTGAGAGGCTTGTGCATATTATTCTCAAAATTGAAAATGTTATCCAAGAAGTATTGTTTCTCGTTGCGGAGATTGACATGCTAAGCATGCCGAGATGAGGAGACTTATAAAAAACACACAAGGAATAGACCATATAAGGGGATCACCCGAGGCTATGGATTAGGTGTAAAAAATGCAAATTTTATTCATATAACATCAATGGGCACAGAAAAAACCCACATGGAGCACAAAATTAAAAGCATTTAAAATTGGTCACACATGTGACCTAGAAACATAAACAAATGGCCCATAATGGAGCCCTCCCCCTTGATGCGATCACTCCCCAGACACAATACAATAGCTAGTTTTAATAAACACGGTATTTGCATTTTTTACACCTAATCCATAGCCTCGGGTGATCCCCTTATATGGTCTATTCCTTGTGTGTTTTTTATAGTTCATGATAGCATAGACCAGGTTGGATCCCCGTTCTCTCTGTGGTGCCCCCTCTCCATTTACTGAGATGAGGAGACTTAAAGCCGCAGTGCTTCCCTGGGAAATATGCTAATTATGAAAATTGTCTCTTCAGAGAGGAAGAGAACTAGAACTCTAGTGCCTCCTATTGGAAGTAGCAATCCTGCAAGTCAATGTTAACCCTTTAACGAGCCTTGTCTCATGACTTAGGATAATACCCAAACCAGAATCTCAATTTGCAAACACTGTGTTTCGGGGTACTGCCCCTCGTCAGTGTAAAGCATCCTATGAAGGACCTGGGGGTTCAAGGTGCTCACTGCTTACATAGATAAGTTCTGTGAGGGGTCTAGTTTCCAAAATGGTGTCACTTGGTGGTTCATACTCCTTAGGTATATCACGGGCTTTCCAACTGTGATATGGCATCCGCTAATGATCCCAGAAAATTTTGGATTAAAAAAATCATATGGTGCTCTTCCTCTTTAGAGCCCTGCCATGCACCAGCACAGTAGTTTTCCACCACATATTTGGCATTGGAGTGTACTAGAGAAACTGCACAGCAAATCTTGTGGCCTATTTTCTCCTGTTAACTTTGTGAAAATAAAAAAAAATAGGTCTAAAGTCAAATTTTGGTGAAAAAAAAGTTAAATATTAATTTTTATACTTATATATTCCATTAATCGCTGTGTAGCACCTGAAGGGTTAATTAATGTCTTGAACATGGTTTTGAGCACCTTGAGAGGTGCAATTTTTAGAATGGTGTAACGTTTGAGTATTTTCTGTAATATAGACCCCTCAAAAGTCACTTCAAATGTTAGATGGTTCCTAAAAAATGGATTTGTAAATTTTATTTAGTGAGTAATCGCTGGTCAACTTTAAACCCTTATTTTAAACCCTTATAATTTCCTAAGAAAAAATGATTCAAAAATTGTGCAACGTGTTTTTTTTATTAACTATTAACAATTTTGTGTGACATAACTATCTGTAAAATTTTCAAAAGTCTTGCCAAATTTCCAATTTTTTCACAAATAAACGCAAATTACTACTGTTGGTATTCATTCTTCATTCACATCTACCGTGGTCCTTTATGCCCCATTCATTCTGTGCCCCCGCTCTGCCCTTCGGCTTTCTGCATCTCATCTGGTGGCTGATGTCAGATCACATGATAAAGGTGCTTCTCAGAAAGTTAGAATATCATCAAAAAGTTAGTTTATTTCAGTTCTTCAACACAAAAAAGTGAAACTCATATATTATGCAGAGTCATTACAGAGTGATCTATTTTAAGTGTTTATTTCTGTTAATGTTGATGATTATGGCTTACAGCCAATGAAAACACTAAAGTCATTATCTCAGTAAATTAGAAGAATTTAAAAAAAAAACCACCTGCAAAGGCTTCCTAAGCATTTAAAAAAGTCCTGCCGTCTGTTCCAGAAGCTCCATAATCATGGGGAAGACTGCTTACTTGACAGATGTCCAGAAGGCAGTCATTGTCACATTAAACAAGGAAAGCAAATTTTGCATTAAATTTGGAAATCAAGGTCCCAGAGTCAGGTGGAAGAGTGGAGAGACACACAAAATCAAAGCTGCTTGATGTGTACTATGAAGTTTCCACAATCAGTGATGGTTTGGGGAGCCATGTCATCTGCCGATGTAGGTCCTCTGTTTTTTATCAAGACCAAATTCAACGCAGTCGCCTACCAGGAAATTTTAGACCACTTCATGCTTCCCTCTACCGACAAGCTTTTTGAATATGGAAATTTCATTCTTCCGCAGGACTTGGCACCTGTCCACATTGCCAAAAGTACCAATACCTGGTTTAAAAACAACAGTATCACTGGGCTTGACTGATCACCAAACTCACCTGACCTTATCCCCATAGAGAGTCTATGGAGTATTGTCAAGAGGAAGATGAGAGACACCAGACCCAACAATGCAGACAAGCTGAAGGCTGCTATGAAAGCAACCTGGGCTTCCATAACCCCTCAGCAGTGTTACAGGCGGATCACCTCCGTGGCACATTGAATTAATTCAGTAATGTGTTTACATTTTTTTACTTTTTGGACCATATGATAGTTGTATCTTCTTTCTGTTGTATACGTATTTTGACCATTAGTCCGTTCCACATTCATATATAGGTACCATAAAGGATATTGACTTTCAAATACAACCGAATAATTGATAATGGTACCGCTATCTATATTGAGCTATTTTTATTACATTTAGAAAGGACACAAACACAATTTGCTCAGAGGAAGCCACAAATGGGGTAATGTCCAGTTTCTATAATGACCTTCTCTTTGTATTCCTTAAGAAATACGCTTGGTTAAACAGAAATGGAAGGCGAAGTCTAGTTTTATCACAGAAGATAAGTGGGCTTTGGTGCTGGAATACATACCCAATCTATCACTTAGTGAGCACAAATGACTCTCGCAGCTCTGTCATTCACAGAGTATACAGATCACCTGAAATGATGTTTAAAATAGGTCTTAGAAATGGTTTGGGGTGCCCGAGGTGCGCCCAACAGGAAGCAGGAATATTGCACACGTTATGGTCATGCCCGCATCTGCACTCATATTGGGGAGCAGTTTTGCGCCATATAGAATCAGCCTGTGGGTGCGTGGTGACTAGTAATCCTCTCATCTGCATACTGTGATATGTAGATGAACTGTGTACTGTTGAGAATGGGAAACTTGCCATAAATCGTTTACTGTACATGGCAAGAAAAATGATTGCTAAAAACTGGGTTTCAGCAACTCCTCCGACAGGCAGAGAATTTATCAATCTAGTTGAGTCCCTCATATCATTGGAAAAAAGCGTATACCTCAGAAGGGATAGATGTAAAAATGTTGATAAATTGTGGGGTCCCCGGCTTGGAAGCAACCAGCGATCATCCTCGATAAGATCTTGTTAGATGTGCATCAGTTGCTATGGAATAACTACACATTGCGGTTACAAGTGCCAATCACCTGTGTGCCTTTCGATTTCTACAAAATCAAAATCCAGCAATCAGGTAAGATTGGTGGCTTAATATCACTACCAATGGAGAAAGGTTTAGGAAGTGTTAGCTAAGCATTGGTCTATAATATTTGCTGACTCAACTCTAAGACAATACCGGACTTTCTGGCCTGTCATTACAGCAAGGTCTCAGAATTTGAGAGACCACTTGGTTAAGAGCTATTTTCCTCCTCAAATCCTCCCCACTTTGCTTTCCACGGGCCTGTGACTCATGCCCCCAGTTGGTGGTGCAGACCCTGTGAGAAATGTGTGGCTTGTCCCTATATTGAGAATGCAAGAATTTCCTCTCTTATAAGGGAAGGGATTTCCTAATTGCACAATTCATTACATGTACCACAACTATGGTTGTGTATCATGCGACTTGCCCATGTAACAAGATTTCCATGGGTTCCACCACACTCCATGCTTTTAACGTCAGGGCACGTGAACATGTAAGGAATATTATGGCTCCTATTAAAAAAGAAGATGATATTGATGCTTTGCAAACCATTCCTTAACATTTTAATTAACACCAATCTTGTGATTCCTCTGGCCTCCAAATTAAAGGGACAGTGTAATGCAACTGCGGAGCAGTTGCGCTCAGCCACCACCAGGGGGCGCTGTTACTGGAAAAAGGGTCGCACTTACTGTGTAGCACTTCGGTGCAGATGTGCAGACAGCCACCAGGAGGCGGCAGAATAGTCAGACAGTCTGAAGTCAGCAACACACAAGGAGATGAAGTCTCAGAGGTCACAGCAAAGCACGAGGTCAGAAAGGAGCCAAAAGACAGAGCCAGACAGGAGCGCGGTATCCAAAACATGAGACGGAAAGAGGAGTCTAGGTAAGAGTCAGAGGGTCAAAAGCGAGTCTGGGAATGCAGAACCAGAGACAGAAAAACCGAAGGCTGAGTTCAGAGTTCAAGCCGAATCATACTCTGTAGTGAAATCACCAAATGTACACTGAGTCAGGGATACGGAACCGGTGAGACACACACACGGGAAGTCAATGGCAGAAGGATCACTAGGGTATGAGGATCAGCTGCTCTAGCCAAGGACCAGAACTATAAATGATAAAGGCTACCAGAAATAGCAACAATAAATAGCCACCCAAAAACCTAAGAGAGGCAGGAAAGGTTAACCCCTCCATGACCAGGTCGAGGAAAGAGAAGCAAGAAGCAAACCCCGATGTGGATCATGACAGATAGAACACATTTTTACTGATCTTTGAGATGGTGATCCAAGTCAAAGCAAAAGAGGGGAGAAGCCAGCGCTGCCTAAGGTTAAAACGCAATACATAAAGTGCAAATGCACATAATAATTTCTAACTGTATTTTCAAAATGAGACATTTAGCAAACAATTGATCAATTCTTTGATCGACCCCGCCACTTCACGGCATTCTCATATTGGGGCAGTCCTACTCTACATTTTTTATATTCGCTGTGCCATAAAGGCCTCCTAAATGAATTAAAAGCAAGACCACATTAAATGCAAGCTCTACCTGGAGCATTACTGAATCACTCCCATGGTGCCAGAGGGGCAAGCGAGGATAAAGGTTGACCAGGTCCAGGCATAGACATTTCAGGTCCAACCTCCACACTGCCCAGCCAGCACCACAGATAAAGGGTGAGACAGGCTGAGACACAAGTGCATAAGTGATCCAAGTCATCTTCTTTCACAGAAAGTATACCACTAGATATGGAAACTGGGTACTTTGCAACTGCTTGGCCTTAATGAAACACAAATTTTTGCCCCTTAACTTTTATCTCCTTGCCATATGTTTTCAGTGTTTGGCATGTCTTTAACTCTTTTTTATTCATTTTAACATTCTTTTTTTATGTTGTTTCAGATCATGTTCTCTCAGTGCACTATTTCCCGTTTGCATCTATGAGCTGCACTTATGTCCAACCACAGGATATCTCCATCGATGAAAATACCGTCCTTTTTGTTCTTCCCCTTGTCATCTATAGGGAACTTTTTCCTTTTCACCTGTGTATATGCTTATGTATATTTTATTCAAGTTTTATCAATACCCAGTATGTCTGTCTTGCTATTTTCTTTATTATTTTTTTGCATACAATTATTATTCTTTCCCCACATGCCTTCATTCCCTCCACCTCCCACATCCATTACCCATTTTACATTTATTTGACCTTTCACACACAAGACATGGGCTTTTGGCAATCATTTGCATTTCACACTTTATTGCGCTATGCTCTGTTTCCCTACTGTCAAGATCCAGGATGGGATTTTGCTTCCTTCCTGTCCTGATCAGGTCTGGGTTAATTTGATCAAACTTCAAAATATATTAAATTAATTAATTAAAATGTAATGGGTTAATTTTATCCGCCTCTCTTTGGTTCTGGAGTGGCTATTTAGTGCTGTCTCTGCCTAGGTCCAGTGTCGGTGATAGTTCCGGTCCCTCGGCTTGAGCAGCTGACGTAGGTTTATCCATGTGATTCTCCTGTCCCTTCTGCTCCCTGTGTGGTGTCTGCCCTTCTTCCCCTGTGCCCCGGTCCTATGTCTTTGTTTATACCTGGTGTTATGTGTTACGGAACCACTCAGCACTCAGAATATGTTGTGCAGGTATATGTATGTATAATAGGTTCCATGTGAGATGCATCAGCCCACAGGCTGTGCCCCTGGGCAGAGGGGACAAGATATCCCCCTTCTGTCATCCCCACCTTTGTAATTCCCACAGTAAATATCGGCAGGCTCCGGCCCCCTGCGGCTATTGTAATGTATGTCTAGCCTGCTGCTTTTCTATTGGCCTGCCCCTCTATCTGTGTGATATATTCTGTGTCCTGTGAATAAAGTGTTGTCAGACTGGAAATACATGGAGAAGCAGTGATATTTTATATGCTCCCAGGTAATCAAGGAATTCCAGCCAGCGTCCTTCATTCAGACTCCAGCCAAAGCAGAGTGGACCTCCTGAAACACGGCTGACGAAGCGGTCGTTGTAACCTCGATACGCGTTGGGTTTTCCCACCCTCTGGTCCTGATCCATGCATTGGTTGCTGGAGTTACCCTCCTTATTATAGGTGCTTCTTTTGGCTACTCTATGCACGCTGCTGGGGTGATTTGCTGACCAGGGTCTTTTTGGCGGCTTTAACTATGGGCAGTGGACATGATCTGTCCACCTTTTATTAGGGGCTAAGATCTTGCTATTTCTAATATTCTGTCCATGTGTTGGCTATATCATTAGGCTTGTGGCCGTGACCCGGATTTCTCTACTAGGATTGAATAACAGGATTTGTATATACTTGCATTGATCAATCCCAGCCGTGTTTCTATATCTGTGTATTTGTGTTAGGCACCATGTGTTACTTATACTATTTATGAGATATTGTTTTGGACAGGCCTCATGGGGGAGTTGTTTTGTGTATTTTTAACTGTTTTTAACTATTTTTGTTACCAATAAAGCTGTCTTTCGTTTTCATAAACCTGATTGGTGATGTGCAGATTATATTGTGGCTTCTTTTCTTCTTATTTAGATTGCCTTTGGCCACTTTACTGCACTCCCGCTTGTTGTAACCATATACAGTTAGGGCCAGAAATATTTGGACAGTGACACAATTTTCGCAAGTTGGGCTCTGCATGCCACCACATTGGATTTGAAATGAAACCTCTACAACAGAATTCAAGTGCAGATTGTAACATTTAATTTGAAGGGTTGAACAAAAATATCTGATAGAAAATGTAGGAATTGTACACATTTCTTTACAAACACTCCACATTTTAGGAGGTCAAAAGTAATTGGACAAATAAACATAACCCAAACAAAATAATTTTATTTTCAATATTTTGTTGCAAATCCTTTGGAGGCAATCACTGCCTTAAGTCTGGAACCCATGGACATCACCAAACGCTGGGTTTCCTCCTTCTTAATGCTTTGCCAGGCCTTTACAGCCACAGCCTTCAGGTCTTGCTTGTTTGTGGGTCTTTCCGTCTTAAGTCTGGATTTGAGCAAGTGAAATGCATGCTCAATTGGATTTAGATCTGGAGATTGACTTGGCCATTGCAGAATGTTCCACTTTTTGGAACTCCTGGGGAGCTTTGGCTGTATGCTTGGGGTCATTGTCCATCTGTACTATGAAGCGCCGTCCAATCAACTTTGCAGCATTTGGCTGAATCTGGGCTGAAAGTATATCCCGGTACACTTCAGAATTCATCCGGCTACTCTTGTCTGCTCTTATGTCATCAATAGTGTTGAGCGATACCGTCCGATACTTGAAAGTATCGGTATCGGATAGTATCGGCCGATACCCGAAAAATATCGGATATCGCCGATACCGATATCCGATACCAATACAAGTCAATGGGACATCAAGTATCGGAATGTATCCTCATGGATCCCAGGGTCTGAAGGAGAGGAAACTCTCCTTCAGGCCCTGGGATCCATATTAAAGTGTAAAATAAAGAATTAAAATAAAAAATATTGTTATATTCACCTCTCCGGCGGCCCCTGGACATCAGCGGGAGGATCCGGCGTCCGGCACGGCTTCTTTCTTCAAAATGCGCGCCTTTAGGACCTGTGGAATGACGTCCCGGCTTCTGATTGGTCGCGTGCCGCCCATGTGACCGCCACGCGACCAATCAGAAGCCGCGACGTCATTCCTCAGGTCCTAAAAGGCGCTCATTCTAGGACTTTTGCTGAGGAATGACGTCGCGGCTTCTGATTGGTCGCGTGGCGGTCACATGGGCGGCACGCGACCAATCAGAAGCCGGGACGTCATACCACAGGTCCTAAAGGCGCGCATTTTGAAGAAAGAAGCCGTGCCGGATGCCGGTTCCTCGCGCAGATGTCCAGGGGCCGCCGGAGAGGTGAATATAACAATATTTTTTATTTTAATTCTTTATTTTACACTTCCGATACCGATACCCGATATCACAAAAATATCGGATCTCGGTATCGGAATTCCAATACCGCAAGTATCGGCCGATACCCGATACTTGCGGTATCGGAATGCTCAACACTAGTCATCAATAAACACAAGTGACCCAGTGCCATTGAAAGCCATGCATGCCCATGCCATCACGTTGCCTCCACCATGTTTTACAGAGGATGTGGTGTGCCTTGGATCATGTGCCGTTCCCTTTCTTCTCCAAACTTTTTTCTTCCCATCATTCTGGTACAGGTTGATCTTTGTCTCATCTGTCCATAGAATACTTTTCCAGAACTGAGCTGGCTTCTTGAGGTGTTTTTCTGCAAATTTAACTCTGGCCTGTCTATTTTTGGTATTGATGAATGGTTTGCATCTAGATGTGAACCCTTTGTATTTACTGTCATGGAGTCTTCTCTTTACTGTTGACTTAGAGACAGATACACCTACTTCACTGAGAGTGTTCTGGACTTCAGTTGATGTTGTGAACGGGTTCTTCTTCACCAAATTAAGTATGCGGCGATCATCCACCACTGTTGTCATCCGTGGACGCCCAGGCCTTTTTGAGTTCCCAAGCTCACCAGTCAATTCCTTTTTTCTCAGAATATACCCAACTGTTGATTTTGCTACTCCAAGCATGTCTGCTATCTCTCTGATGGATTTTTTCTTTTTTTTCAGCCTCAGGATGTTCTGCTTCACCTCAATTGAGAGTTCCTTTGACCGCATGTTGTCTGCTCAAAGCAACAGCTTCCAAATGCAAAACCACACACCTGGAATCCACCCCTGACCTTTTAACTACTTCATTGATTACAGGTTAACGAGGGAGACGCCTTCAGAGTTAATTGCAGCCCTTAGAGTCCATTGTCCAATTACTTTTGGTCCCTTGAAAAAGAGGACGCTATGCATTACAGAGCTATGATTCCTAAACCCTTTCTCCGATTTGGATGTGGAAACTATCATATTGCAGCTGGGAGTGTGCACTTTCAGCCCATATTATATATATAATTGTATTTCTGAACATGTTTTTGTAAACAGCTAAAATAACAAAACTTGTGTCACTGTCCAAATATTTCTGGCCCTAACTGTAGGTAGCATTCTGTAGTGCTCCAGCATTTTTGTCTTATTCAAGTATTTCCAGTCTGACAACACTTTATTCACAGGACACAGAATATATCACACAGATACAGGGGTAGGCCAATAGAAAAGCAGCAGGCCAGACATACATTACAATAGCCGCAAAGTGCCGGAGCCTGCCAATATTTATTGTGGGAATTACAAAGGTGGGAGGAGGATAGAAGGGAGATATCTTGTCCACTCAGCCCAGGGGCGCAGTCTGTGGGCTCATGCATCTCACATGGAACCTATTATACATACATATAACTGCACAACATATTCTGAGTGCTGAGTTGTTCCGTAACACGTAACACGTATTCCCAAGTCAGCATTTGTCACCCCGTTCGGCTTTTTCCAGTTTCGAGTTATGCCCCGGCGACCTTCCAGAGGCTGGCTGACCGGCTTCTAGATGGTCTACAGGACTATGCTTGTGCCTACCTGGACGACATCGCCATCTACAGCGCGACATAAGAAGAGCATCTAAATCACATAGAGACAGTATTGGACAAGATCCACAAGGCTGGAATCACCTTGAACCCAAACAAGTGTCACATGGGCAGAGCAGAGGTTTAGTATTTAGGGCATTGGGTGGGAAGTGGGAAACAGAGACCAGAACCCGCCAAGATTGAGGCCATAGCCAAATGGCCCACCCCACGCACTAAAACCCAGGTCATGGCGTTTCTAGGGACAGCGGGGTATTACAGGAAATTTGTTCCCAATTACAGCAGCGTAACCAAGCCCCTCACTGATCTGACCCGTAAGAACCAACCCCACCAGGTAACCTGGACCCAGAGTGTGAGGAAGCCTTCCGCCAACTAAAGGACGCCCTCACCAATACCCCTGTATTGGCTGCACCTGATCCAACTACGCGGTTCCTTGTTCACACAGATGCTTCTATGTTTGGATTGGGGGCAGTACTGAGCCAAGTCGGGCCGGACGGCCAAGAACACCTGGTAGCTTACCTGAGCCGGAAACTACTGCCCTGCAAAGTAAGCTATGCGGCCATCGAGAAGGAGTGCTTGGCGGTAGTATGGGCACTCAAAACGTTGCAACCATATTTGTATGGATGACAGTTTTCTCTCCTAATGGACGATAATCCCCTAGTCTGGCTTAATCGGGTCTCCGGAGACAACGCCAGATTGCTGCGGTGGAGTTTAGCCCTGCAACCTCTGGACTTCACCATCCACTACAGACCTGGCAAACAAAATGGTAATGACGATGGACTAAGTCGACAAACGGAACTTGTACCAACCCCATAAACTTTGGTCATCCCCAAACCGATCTGTTAACGATCAGACTGTGTATGCCGATCGTGTCGCTGAAAAGGGTAGCCGCGTTACGTGTTACAGAACCACTCAGCACTCAGAATATGTTGTGCAGTTATATGTATGTATAATAGGTTCCATGTGAGATGCATCAGCCCACAGGCTGCGCCACTGGGCAGAGGGGACAAGATATCCCCCTTCTGTCCTCCCCCAACCTTTGTAATTCCCACAGTAAATATCGGCAGGCTCCGGACCCCTGCAGCTATTGTAATGTATATCTGGCCTGCTGCTTTTCTATTGTCCTGACCCTGTATCTGTGTGATATATTCTGTGTCCTGTGAATAAAGTGTTGTCAGACTGGAAATACATGGAGAAGCAGTGATATTTTATATGCTCCCAGGTAATCAAGGAATTCCAGCCAGCGTCCTTCATTCAGACTCCAGCCAAAGCAGAGTGAACCGCCTGAAACACGGGGTGGTACTGAAAGAGGTACCCCAGCTTGGTAGACCCCGTTACACCTGGCTTCTACGTGCATGACCCGGCTCAGTTTATTGACTTGTCTTCCCGTCTTCTGATTTTTTACCTCCATGTCCTCTCTGGCTTCTGACCCTCTGCTCACTCTTGACGTTGATTTTTGTCTCATCCTCTTGTACTTCCGGTCCCGACTGGTTCCTGACCCCTGGCTAGTTACTTACCGATATTTGCAGATGATACAAAACTATGTAAAGCAGTTAATACAAGAGAAGATAGTATTCTGCTACAGATGGATCTGGATAAGTTGGAAACTTGGGCTGAAAGGTGGCAGATGAGGTTTAACAATGATAAATGTAAGGTTATACACATGGGAAGAAGGAATCAATGTCACCATTACACACTGAACGGGAAACCACTGGGTAAATCTGACAGGGAGAAGGACTTGGGGATTCTAGTTAATGATAAACTTACCTGGAGCAGCCAGTGCCAGGCAGCAGCTGCCAAGGCAAACAGGATCATGGGGTGCATTAAAAGAGGTCTGGATACACATGATGAGAGCATTATACTGCCTCTGTACAAATCCCTAGTTAGACCGCACATGGAGTACTGTGTCCAGTTTTGGGCACCGGTGCTCAGGAAGGATATAATGGAACTAGAGAGAGTACAAAGGAGGGCAACAAAATTAATAAAGGGGATGGGAGAACTACAATACCCAGATAGATTAGCAAAATTAGGATTATTTAGTCTAGAAAAAAGACGACTGAGGGGCGATCTAATAACCATGTATAAGTATATAAGGGGACAATACAAATATCTCGCTGAGGATCTGTTTATACCAAGGAAGGTGACGGGCACAAGGGGGCATTCTTTGCGTCTGGAGGAGAGAAGGTTTTTCCACCAACATAGGAGAGGATTCTTTACTGTTAGGGCAGTGAGAATCTGGAATTGCTTGCCTGAGGAGGTGGTGATGGCAAACTCAGTCGAGGGGTTCAAGAGAGGCCTGGATGTCTTCCTGGAGCAGAACAATATTGTATCATGCAATTATTAGGTTCTGTAGAAGGACGTAGATCTGGGGATTTATTATGATGGAATATAGGCTGAACTGGATGGACAAATGTCTTTTTTCGGCCTTACTAACTATGTTACTATGTTACTATGTTACCTCTCTTCCGTCTCTTCCCCTCGGCTGTCGCGCACCCCAGCATGTCTCTGGCGGCTTGATTCGGGTTGGGCGTGCTCTAATTCCCGGTTCAGGTCCTGGGGTGGCTGGGAAGGAAGTTACCCAGACCCCCAGGAACATTTTTCCTCCATTTTCAAATTATTGCTAAAGGTGAAACTTGGTGTTGAAAACAGTTTTTTACCTTGTTCAGCTTTTGTGGACGGTAGCTCCTCAGTGAATCTAATTAACTCTAAATTGTTGGCCCATTGTGAGATAGGGACAGTCAGGTTAGAGACACCCATGAAGGTTATGGCCATAGACTCTACACCTCTCACTAAGCATGGGATTGGTTTTGTGTCTGAGGAGTTTGTTCTCAGAGTGGGTTGTATACATATCGAGCATATATCCTGCTTTGTTTTGGACAATCTCCCTGCGGGGTTGGTACTGGGGTTCCCTTGGTTACAGGTTCATAATGTGCTCATTGACTGGGAATTCCGAGAGATTGTTAAATGGGGGCCTAATTGTGTAAAAATGTTTATTTTTTGCATCTGTGTCATCCGTCAGTCTGGAAGGTATTCCAGAGTACCTGAAGGACTTCGCAGACGTGTTCTTCGAAATTGAGGCCTAGGTTTTACCATCGCACCGCCGATTCCATTGTGCCATTGACCTGATGCCGGGCATCAAACTGCCCACGGCCTATCTGTTTAATCTTTTCGGTCCTGAGTGGGCCGCCATGAAATAGTATATTGCCGTGAGCCTCTGCAAGGGGCATATTCACCCCTCTGTTTCTCCCATGGCGGCAAGAACTCAATAAGATTACGGTGAGAAACACATACCCTCTCTGACTCATTCCCGATTTATTTAACCAGTTGTCTGGGGCCAAATCATTTTCTAAGCTGGATTTGAGGGGGCATATAATCTCATTCAGGTGCGGGAGGAGAGGGGGATGAATGGAAGACAGCGTTTCTCACTTCCGAGGGGTTGATTGAAAACCTGGTCATGCCCTTCAGTTTGACTAATGCTCCAGCAGTCTTTCAAAATTTCATCAATCATGTGTTCTCTGATTTCATTGGGCACTTTTTGGTTGTGTATTTAGATGACATACTTATCTACTCATCTGATAAACAGACTCATACTCATCTCTGTGCAGTTCTCCAGATTTTCCGGGACAACTTGCTTTTTGCTAAGTTAGAGAAATGTTCATTTTTTGAGCAGGCATTGCCTTTTCTGGGGTTTATTGTGTCTGGTTATGGTTTTCGTATGGATCCTAAGAATGTCAAAGCCATTGTTGATTGGGTGCAGCCCCGAGATTTGAAACACTTCTTGGGGTTTGCCAATTATTATCGGATTTTTTTAAAGGGATTCTCACAAGTGGTTAAACCTCTCACCAATCTGACTCAAAAGGGGCTGATATCAAGAATTTGTCAGACTCAGCGGTAGTGGCATTATTGTCATTAAAAAAATCATATCCGCACTGGTTCTGAATCAGTAGGATTAAGGAAAGGAGGCTTTTTTTGGAGGGGGGAATTTCATCCTATTACCATGGTTACTGACCACAAAAACCTGGCTTACATCGAGTCTGCTAAGAGGTTGACGCCGACACAGGATAGGTGCTCACTTTTTTCCTTGGTTTCAGTTCTCGATCACTTTTTGACCAGGGTCCAAAAATATTAAAGCTGATGCCTTGTCCCATAGTCTGGATCCAGAGTCTTCTCCCGAACCTCCTTCCTCCATTCTTAAACAGGGGGTAGTGAAGGCTGACGTTTCGTCTGGTTTGGAGTCGGAGATTCGGGAAGCTCAGTCGCAGGCTCCCCGTCTAATCCTCTGAATAAGTTGTTTTCACCCATTCAGTTGCGTTCAAGGGTCCTCCGGGAATTCCATGACTCTGACCTTAGTGGGCATCATGGGATACCCGTAGGGATGTCGCCAGGGTATTATAGTGGTCTTCGCTTTCCTCCGATGTGGGGAGATTTGCCTCTGCCTGTGAGGTTTGTGCCCGTGCTAAGAGTTCTCATAACCTGTTGGTCAGGAGTTGGTGCCTCTGCCAATTCCTGAAAGGCCATAGACTCATTTGTCCATGGACTTTATCACCAATCATCCTCCTTCTAAGAGTAATGCTGTCATGTGGATGGTGGTGGACAAGTTTAGCAAACAAGGACATTTTGGACCTTTGATGGCCTTGCCCTCTGCAGAAACATTGTACAGATTGATTGCGGAGCATGTGGTGCGATTGCATAGGGTACCTTTGAAAGTGGTGTCTGATAGGGGTACAGTTCGGTTTTGGAGGCTATTTTGTATAACGTTGGGTGTTACTCTGTCCTGTTTGTCCACATATCATCCAGAGACCAAAGGACAGATTGAGAGGAACAAATATTATGGTGCCTGTCCACCGCTAGAAAGGATGATCGGTATGCTGCTTTGCCTTTGGCTGTGTTTGCGTTTATCAGCTGTGTTAATCAGTATATGAGCACATCCCCCTTCTTCTGCAATTACGGGTTCCATCCACATTTTGGGGTGTTCTCCCGGTTGGACTCTGGGTGTCCGGGGGCAGATAGGGTGGTCCAGCTCTTGGGGAATTTGTGGTCGTAGGTCCAGAGGAATATTGGGGTTGCTCACAGGAAATATTACTTTTTTGCAGATAAAAGATGGGTTGTTTGGCCTGTGATCCAAGTTGGGCATAAAGTTTGGTTGTCCACTAGGAACATTAAACTGAGAGTTCCTTTGGCCAAACTTGGGCCTAAGTTTATTGAACCCTATGAGATCACGGAAATGGTGAACCCTGTGGCATTTTGTTTACGTCTCCCGCCATCTTTTCGGATTCCCAATGTTTTCCACAAGGCCCTTTTGAAACCGTTGGGGTCTGTGGAGCAAAGCTCGTTGTCTGCTCCACCACCGATCTCGGTGGATGGCCAAACTTAGTATGAGGTGGAACGCATCATGGATAGTGTTGAGCATTCCGATACTGCAAATATCGGGTATCGGCCGATATTCGCTGTATCGGAATTCCAATACCGAGTTCCCATACTTTTGCGATATCGGATACCGGAATCGGAAGTTCCCATAGTGCAATGATGCACTATAATGGAGTGTGGGCGGTGTGTGGGAGGAGACTGCTTATGTCTGTGAGGGCGGGGTCTGTGTCTGACTGTGGGCGGTCTGTGCGGGCCTGCCGGGGTCTGTACGGCTTCTCGGGGGTCTGTGCGGGCCTGCTTGGGGTATGTGTGGGCTGCCTGGGGTCTGTGCGGGCTGCCGGGGGTCTGTGCGTGCCTGCTGGGGGTCTGTGCCGGCTGCTGGGGGTCTGTGTGGGCTGCCGGGGGTCTGTGCGGCCTGCCAGGGGTCTTTGCAGGCCTGCCGGGGCTCTGTGCAGGCTGCCGGGGGTCTGTGCGGGCTGCCAGGGGTCTGTGCGGGCTGCCTGGGGTCTGTGTGGGCCTGCCAGGGCTCTGAGCAGGCTGCCGGGGCTCTGTGCGGGCTGCTGGGGGTCTGTGCGAGCTGCTGGGGGTCTGTACGGGCTCCCGGGGGTCTATATGGGCCTCTCGGGGGTCTGTGCGTGCCTGCCGGGGGTCTGTGCGGACTGCCGGGGGTCTGTGCGGGCTGCCGGGGGTCTGTGCGTGCCTGCCGGGGGTCTGTGTAGGCTGCCAGGGGTCTGTGCGGGCTGCCGGGGGTCTGTGCGGCCTGCCGGGGGTCTGTGTGGGCCTGCCGGGGCTCTGAGCAGGCTGCCGGGGCTCTGTGCGGGCTGCCGGGGGTCTGTGCGAGCTGCTGGGGGTCTGTACGGGCTCCCGGGGGTCTGTATGGGCCTCTTGGGGGTCTGTGCGTGCCTGCCGGGGGTCTGTGCGGACTGCCGGGGGTCTGTACAGGCTGCCGGGGATCTGTACGGGCCTCTCGGGGGTCTGTGCGTGCCTGCCAGGGGTCTGTGCGGGCTGCCGGGGGTCTGTGCGTGCCTGCCGGGGGTCTGTGCGGGCTGCCGGGGGTCTGTGCGTGCTGCCGGGGGTCTGTGCAGGCCTGCCGGGCTCTGTGCGGGCTGCCGGGGGTCTGTGCGGGCTGCCGGGGTCTGTGCGGGCTGTCGGTGGTCTGTGTGGGCCTGCCGGGGCTCTGTGCAGGCTGCTGGGGCTCTGTGCGGGCTGCCGGGGGTCTGTGCGAGCTGCCGGGGGTCTGTATGGGCTGCCGGAGGTCTGTGCGTGTGTGCAGGCATCGTTCGATGGGACTACAAGTCCCATTGATCGATGCCTGCTACAGTGACATTGATTGACACATTAGCCAATCATGGAACAGTAGTAATCCCATCATCCGGCTAATGTGTTGAATATAAAAAACTGTCTGTGCGTGCCTGCCGGGGGTCTGTGCGGACTGCCGGGGGTCTGTGCGGGCTGCCGGGGGTCTGTGCGTGCCTGCCGGGGGTCTGTGTAGGCTGCCAGGGGTCTGTGCGGGCTGCCGGGGGTCTGTGCGGCCTGCCGGGGGTCTGTGTGGGCCTGCCGGGGCTCTGAGCAGGCTGCCGGGGGTCTGTGCGTGCCTGCCGGGGGTCTGTGCGGGCTGCCGGGGGTCTGTGCGTGCCTGCCGGGGGTCTGTGTAGGCTGACAGGGGTCTGTGCGGGCTGCCGGGGGTCTGTGCGGGCCTGCCGGGCTCTGTGCGAGCTGCTGGGGGTCTGTACGGGCTCCCGGGGGTCTGTATGGGCCTCTCGGGGGTCTGTGCGTGCCTGCCGGGGCTCTGTGCGGGCTGCCGGGGGTCTGTGCGGGCTGCCGGGGTCTGTGCGGGCTGTCGGTGGTCTGTGTGGGCCTGCCGGGGCTCTGTGCAGGCTGCTGGGGCTCTGTGCGGGCTGCCGGGGGTCTGTGCGAGCTGCCGGGGGTCTGTATGGGCTGCCGGAGGTCTGTGCGTGTGTGCAGGCATCGTTCGATGGGACTACAAGTCCCATTGATCGATGCCTGCTACAGTGACATTGATTGACACATTAGCCAATCATGGAACAGTAGTAATCCCATCATCCGGCTAATGTGTTGAATATAAAAAAAAAAAAAACTACATACATACTACATACATACTACATACTGTGATGCAGAGACCCCTGTAACAGGTAGGAGGCGCTGCATGGTCTCCCCAGTATGCGCACGGAGGCGTATTGAGGCCGTGAGAGTGCGTGGCAGTTGTGTGCATGGATATGATAGCGAGACAGTGTCTGGCATTGTGGTTAATGGGAGGTATGTGTCTCCCTGTGATGCAACCCGGAGTATCTTGTCTTTAGAGCACGTGAGCACTGAAGATGTCATTTAGTGCACCTGGGTCCGGGTTGCGGGTAGCTATGAGAGATCAGAGGGTCTGGCTACCCACATACCTCACTCTGAGTGGGGGTGCTCACTGTATCTTTTTCCCTGCAGGAGTTTGAGGACCTGCAGTGATGTCATGATCATGTGACCAGTGCATATGATGTTACATCACCTGTGCGTGTGGTTATAGGCTACCTAAAGGAGGTGTGTTAGCACATGGTAGGGAGTGTTTTGGGAGTCTGCAAGTGTGGACACACTTCTTTGTGTCCTGGCTGGACACTGCAGAGTGGTCCTGTGTGGTCTGAGTGTGCAGACCTGGATGGTACAGGTGCAAGGTCCTGAGAGAAGCCTCGGTGTTGGGTGTGCTAGCCCTGAAGAGCACGTGGTGGGACTTTGCTACTGTTGGCCTGGGTATTGGACGGTCCCAGCCGGGGATGGACGTCCTGAATAGTACCCGGACAGGCCATCTGTGTGATCCCGAGTAACCTGGGTGTTGGGAGGTCCTGGGAGGAGGACTGGATCCCTGAACAGCACAAGGTGAGGACAGAGATCTGCAGAGCCAGAAACAGGTCCCGTGTGGTACTGCCAGTGGAAAGCCTGCAGCACTGACAAGCAGGTAATAACAGACTGTGTGTTTGGCTCCAGAGCGAGCCTGAACATTGGACTCGACCAAGAGTGTATGGTCACAGTCCTGATGGAACAGAGTCACGCTGTGAACATTGTTACTTTGTTTCGCCATGCTGTGAAGATTGTTGCTTTGTGTTTTCTGCACTGGGGTTTATGGAGTTAATAAACCCAGTTGAACTTTTAGAAGAAAATACGATCTTGTGTGTTAATCCCGTGCCAAGCGAGTAATCCTCTACCCGTTAGTGAGTGCAATCTTACAATACATACTACATACATACATACATACAACATACCGTACATAAATACTACATACATACATATACAGTGGGGCAAAAAAGTATTTAGTCAGTCAGCAATAGTGCAAGTTCCACCACTTAAAAAGATGAGAGGCGTCTGTAATTTACATCATAGGTAGACCTCAACTATCGGAGACAAACTGAGAAAAAAAAAATCCAGAAAATCACATTGTCTGTTTTTTTAACATTTTATTTGCATATTATGGTGGAAAATAAGTATTTGGTTAGAAACAAAATTTAATCTCAATACTTTGTAATATATCCTTTGTTGGCAATGACAGAGGTCAAACGTTTTCTGTAAGTCTTCACAAGGTTGCCACACACTGTTGTTGGTATGTTGGCCCATTCCTCCATGCAGATCTCCTCTAGAGCAGTGATGTTTTTGGCTTTTCGCTTGGCAACACGGACTTTCAATTCCCTCCAAAGGTTTTCTATAGGGTTGAGATCTGGAGACTGGCTAGGCCACTCCAGGACCTTGAATTGCTTCTTACGAAGCCACTCCTTCGTTGCCCTGGCGGTTTGCTTTGGATCATTGTCATGTTGAAAGACCCAGCCACGTTTCATCTTCAATGCCCTTGCTGATGGAAGGAGGTTTGCACTCAAAATCTCACGATACATGGCCCCATTCATTCTTTCATGCATCCGGATCAGTCGTCCTGGCCCCTTTGCAGAGAAACAGCCCCAAAGCATGATGTTTCCACCACCATGCTTTACAGTAGGTATGGTGTTTGATGGATGCAACTCAGTATTCTTTTTCCTCCAAACACGACAAGTTGTGTTTCTACCAAACAGTTCCAGTTTGGTTTCATCAGACCATAGGACATTCTCCCAAAACTCCTCTGGATCATCCAAATGCTCTCTAGCAAACTTCAGATGGGCCCGGACATGTACTGGCTTAAGCAGTGGGACACATCTGGCACTGCAGGATCTGAGTCCATGGTGGCATAGTGTGTTACTTATGGTAGGCCTTGTTACATTGGTCCCAGCTCTCTGCAGTTCATTCACTAGGTCCCCCCGCGTGGTTCTGGGATTTTTGCTTACCGTTCTTATGATCATTCTGACCCCACGGGGTGGGATTTTGCGTGGAGCCCCAGATCGAGGGAGATTATCAGTGGTCTTGTATGTCTTCCATTTTCTAATTATTGCTCCCACTGTTGATTTCTTCACTCCAAGCTGGTTGGCTATTGCAGATTCAGTCTTCCCAGCCTGGTGCAGGGCTACAATTTTGTTTCTGGTGTCCTTTGACAGCTCTTTGGTCTTCACCATAGTGGAGTTTGGAGTCAGACTGTTTGAGGGTGTGCACAGGTGTCTTTTTATACTGATAACAAGTTTAAACAGATGCCATTACTACAGGTAATGAGTGGAGGAAAGAGGAGACTCTTAAACAAGAAGTTACAGGTCTGTGAGAGCCAGAAATCTTGATTGTTTGTTTCTGACCAAATACTTATTTTCCACCATAATATGCAAATAAATTGTTAAAAAAAACAGACAATGTGATTTTCTGGATTTTTTTTTCTCAGTTTGTCTCCCATAGTTGAGGTCTACCTATGATGTAAATTACAGACGCCTCTCATCTTTTTAATTGGTGGAACTTGCACTATTGCTGACTGACTAAATACTTTTTTGCCCCACTGTATACTACATACTACATACATACTACATACATGCCACATACTACATACATACTACATACATACGTACAGTACATACTACATACATACTACATGCTACATAAATGCTACATACATACATACTACATACATACGTACAGTACATACTACATACATACTACATGCTACATAAATGCTACATACATACATACTACATACATACGTACAGTACATACTACATACATACTACATGCTACATAAATGCTACATACATACATACTACATACATACTACATACATACATACTACATACATACTATATACATACTACATACATACAACATACTAAATACATACTACATACATACAACATACTAAATACATACTACATACATACTACATACATACTACATGCATACAGTACATACTACATACATACTACATACATACTACATGCTACATAAATGCTACATACATACTACTGTAGGGATTTCACTCACTCAGGTGTGACGGCTGACACTCAGGAGGCACATTCCTTTAAAAGTTCACAGGGTTTATTGCTTCATAAACCACATGGCAAAATAACAGAAAGCAAATAGCCTTTGGCTCAGGGAAAGAAAAGCAAATGTCCAGTCCTTCAGGCTCAGTCCTGGAGCCTTAACACACTCAGGAGGGTTTCACCTCCACACATATCTGCTGTGTAAAGCATTAGCCTGTCTTATATGGAGCTAACCACACCCAGGAACCCATCACATGATTAGACATGTGGTTTGACATCACCACAGGTCCTGAAACACACACACACACATTATATATATATATATATATATATATATATATATATATATATATATATATATATATATATATATATATATAGTTATGTGCAATAAAGAAAACACTCCGGGTAACCCTAGCATTTCTACCCTTCGTTTCCCTCATCCATCTAAGTGGGGCATGGTCGGAAATTAGTCTGAATTTGCGTCCCAGCAGATAGTACCATAACGTGTCCACCGCCCACTTTAAGGCCAAACACTCTTTCTCTATGACTGAGTAGTTCTTCTCAGATGAGGACAGCTTCCTACTCAGATAGAGAACAGGATGCTCCTCCCCATGTAGCTCTTGGGAAAGGACTGCTCCTACCCCAACATCTGAGGCATCTGTCTGAAGAATAAATTCGTTCTTGAAGTCTGGGGCCATCAGAACGGGCTGCTTACATAGAGCCTCTTTCAATTCTTGGAAGGCTGACTCTGTTTCTTCGGACCATTTAACCATCACTGATTTTGTCCCCTTTAGCAGATCAGTCAGAGGCGCAGCCACTGTGGCGAAGTTCGGGATGAACCTCCTGTAATATCCCACGATCCCCAGAAAGGCTTTAACTTGCTTTTTGAGAGTGGTTTTGGCCTTGTTTGGATTGCCTCCACTTTCCTGATTTGGGTCTTTATTTCTCCACGGCCCACTATATAGCCTAGGTACTTAGCTTCTTCTTTACCCAAGGCACACTTCTTCGGGTTTATTGCAAACCCCACCACTCTTAGAGCATCAAACACCGCTTGGACTTTCTCCAGATGACTCTCCCAGTCCGGGCTAAAGATTTGATGTATGCAGGGAGATCTAAAGATTCACATACAGTGCTTGCAAGCTTTGCAGTGATGTGGATACGTGCACTTAGAGTCCCCTGCCCAACTGGCACAATTATAAACTAGGCCCAATGTTAAGGAGCGGGTCTACTAGACTTGTAATGCCGAAGTGTATGGTCTGACAAACATTTCCCCATGAGGGGTACCTTTTTAAAAAATCTGCTATGGACATCATAGACAGGCTTGGCAAAACATTGGACTGCCTGTAGCAGCACAGAACACATTAAGCCTGGTGATCTAGTGACGGAGAACGAGGAGACATAAAGATAATAAATAATGCTGAAATCAAACAAATAAAAAAAGTGAATTCACCTCTGAAAGAAAATAACAAAAGGGAGGGGCAAACACCGGTTCATAGATTTAAAGCCAGAATATATCCAACGAGATATGTTTGTCCCTTGCAACAGCTCAGAGAAAGGAATATTAATAAAAATATAATATAATAGTATTTTTCTGTTGTAGAGGTATACAGTTTCCATGGTCCAGAGATATGAAAAATGGAAAATATACAAATAAATGGGAAGAATATACGTACATCTCAATTTTACAACATTTCTCCCTGGGGGACCAACATTTCTTTTGGTTTCAAATTGGTAACGGGCATCATAAAAACACCCTTGCACAAAAATAGAATGGCTGTAGCAGCATACAACAAGTTCACCATGGTGTTCTAGTTACAGAGAATGATGAGATGTGGAGGAAGGCCTCATTAAAAACTGGGACCAATGTAAAGGAGTGTGTCTCCTAGACTTGTAATGCCCACACAAGCAGTGCATGGGCTGACATATATTTTCCCAAGGGGGACACATTTTTAAAAAATATACTATGGGCATCATAGACACCCTTGATAAAAATTGGATTGCCTATAGCAGCACAGAACACGTTAAGCGTGGTGACCGAGTGGTGGAGAATGAGGAGACATTGCAGAAGACCTCATTCAAAACCAGGTCCAATGTAAAGGATTCTGTCTCCTAGACTTGTAATGCCCATACACGCAGTGCATGGGCTGACAAACATTTCACCAAAGGGGATACATTTCTAAAAAATATACTATGGACATCACAGACACCCTTGCCAAAAATTGGACTGCCTGTAGCGGCGCAGAAGACGTAAAGTCTGGGGACCTAGTGGTGGAAAATGAGGAGACATAAAGATAAATCATAATGAAATAAAACAAATAAAGGATGTGAATCCACCTATGACAGAAAATAACAAAAGGGAGAGGCGAACACAGGTTCATATATATAATGCCAGAATGTGTCCAATGAGATATGTTTGTCCCTAGCAACAGCTCAGAGACAGTAATATACAGTAAATAAAATTTGATATAATAGTATTTCAATATTTTCATATTGTAGAGGTATACACTAGGTCATAAAAGGACGGTCCAGAGATATTTAAAATGGAATATATAAGAATAAATGGTAAATATATACATAAATCTCATTTTGGTGACAGTTTCCCCTGGGGGAGTTTATTTTGGTTTCCAATTGGTAACGGGCATCATAAAAATACCCTTGCACAAAAATTTGGTGACTTTTGCATCACAGAATACGTTCACCCTGGTGTTGTTCTGTTGTGGATGATGAGGATGAGGATAAGGAGGAGGATAACACCAAACATACCAAATCAGGAAATGGATACCTATTTGTGGTTGAGGAGAGGTGTATGACATTGCACCTCCACAAAAAAGGCAATGTATTAGAGGTGATGTTTCGCTGTTTTCACTTGGTGGTGTACAGAAGTCTTGCCCAATCCAGCCCTTGTTCATTTTTATAAGAGTCAGCCTGTCAGCATTTTCAGTTGACAGGCAGACACGCTTATCTGTTATAATTCCACAAGCGGCAATAAAAACACGCTCGGACAGAACGCTAGCAGCAGGGCAGGCAAGGACCTCCAAGGCGTAGAGAGCCAGTTAATGCCATGTGTCCACCTTGGATACCCAATAATTATAAGGCAAGGATGAATCACGGAGGATGTTTGTACAATCTGCAAGGTACTCAATCACCATCTTCCCAAACATTGCACTTCTTGTGACAGCACCCCTTGCCTCTGTGCTGACACGATGGGAGGTTCTGAGAAAACTGTCTCAGAGCTCTGTTCCCCTGCCTGAGCTGGATTGTACTTCTGTCTCTCTCGCTTGGACTCCATGGTTGTACAACAAACTCTGACGTCTGCTGCCAGTGTTCTGACATGGGAATTTTTTAAGTAATTCCGCTACAAGGGCCCTCTGGTACTGCAACATTTTAGTACACCTCTCTGCCTCAGGCAGAAGAGATTGAAAGTTCTCCTAAAAGCATGGGTCTAGAAGTGTCACCAACCAGTAATGAGTGCCACCAAAAATATTTATACTGCTAGGGTCACGTGAAACGCAGCGCAACATAAAGTCAGCCATGCGTGCACGTTTGCTGACAGGCAAGACTTCAGTGTCATCAGCAGCAGGACGATTGACCATGCTGTCCTCCTCCTCATCATCCTCATTCTCCACTTCTTGTCGTCAGGACATCCCTGATGAACAGACTGTATGACAGCTGTGCTTGCAGTAGCGTCTATAGCGAATGAAAGTATCTCCTGTTCTTCCTCCTCCTCCTATTCATTGTCTAGCAATCCACATTGGGAAGACATGAGGCTCGGCTTAATGTAATCCCCCTGTATGGTTCCTTGTTCCATGTCCTCGTGCTCCGCCTGCAATGCATCCTCTTTAATTGTGAGCAGAGAGGTTTTCAGAATGCTGAGAAGCTGGATGGTGATGCTATTTATGGCATCATCGCCGCTCACCATGTTGGTGCAGTCCTCAAAGTTTTGTAGGATGGTTCATATGTTTGACATCCATGTCCACTCCTGAGGTCTTATGTGTGGAGTCTGAACTGAATAACAAAGGCCTTGTTGATGATGGTAATCAGCAACTAATAATAATTTATATATAATAAAAAATTTTATTTATATAGCGCCAACATATTCCGCAGCACTTTACAATTAAGCGGGGACATGTACAGACAATAAATTCAGTACAAGTTAAGACAATTTAAACAGTGACATTAGGAGTGAGGTCCCTGCTCGCAAGCTTACAATCTACAAGGAAATGGGGGGACACAATAGGTGAAAAGCGCTTGTTATTTTAGGTCTGGCAATTATAATAAATAGGGATTTTCATATAAAGAAGCATGATCCGGTCATCAGCCCGTCTGTTTACATGCAAAAGTCAAGTTTCAAGTGCAGTTATCATGTGCATGGAGGGTGTGGAGTAGGGTGCAGATTCACATGCAGATAATATTTGGAAGGAAGGAACAGGGTAAAGTTAGTTTACGGAGTAGTTGATGTGGTAGGCTTGTTTGAAGAGATGGGTTTTTAAAGCGCTCTTGAATAGGTCGGGGCTAGGTATCAGTCTGATCGTCTGGGGAAGTGCATTCCAGAGAGCTGGCGCAGCACGAGAGAAGTCTTGGAGACGGAGGTGCGAGGTTTGGATTACGGGGGATGTTAGTCTTAGGTCATTTGTAGAACGGAGGGCACATGTAGGGCGATAGACGGAGATGAGAGAGGAGATATAAGGCGGTGCAGAACTGCGGAGAGCTTTGTGTGTGAGAGAGATGAGTTTATACTGGACCCTGTAGTGAATGGGTAGCCAGTGTAATGACTGGCACAAGATGGAGGCATTGGTGAAGCGGCTGGACAGAAATATGACCATGGCTGCCGCATTCAAGATGGATTGGAGAGGGAAAAGTTTGGAAAGAGGGAGGTCGATCAGAAGAGAGTTGCAGTAGTCCAGACGAGAATGAATAAGAGCGACAGTAAGAGTCTTAGCAGTTTCAAAGGTGAGAAAAGGTTGGATTCTGGAGATGTTTTTAAAATGCAGGTGACAGGAGCGAGTGAGTGATCGGATATAGGGAGTAAAGGAAAGTTCGGTGTCGAATATGACCCCAAGACATCATGCTGCTTGGGAGTTATGGTTGAACCTTCCAGGGTAATTTCGATGTTGGGTAGAGTGAGGTTAGTAGAAGGGAGAAACACAAGTAGTTCAGTTTTGGAGAGATTTAGTTTCAGATAGAGAGAGGACATGATGTTAGAGACAGCAGACAGACAATCCTTGGTATTTTGAATTAGGGTAGGGGTGATGTCAGGGGAAGAAGTGTATAATTGGGTGTCGTCAGCATAGAGATGGTGCTGGAACCCAAATCTGCTAATTGTTTGTCAATAGGGGCAGTGTATAGAGCAAAAAGGAGGGGGCCCAGGACTGAGCCCTGCAGAACCCCGATAGTAAGGGGACGAGGAGAGGAAGAGGAGCCGGCAAAAGATTCAGTGAAGGAGTTGTCAGAGAGGTAGGAGGAGAACTAGGAAAGGGCTGTGTCCTTGAGGCCTATGGAGCGGAGCATAGTGAGAAGGAGCTGGTGATCCACAGTATCAAATGTGGCAGATAGATCCAGGAGAATCAGCAGAGAGCAATGACCTTTGGATTTAGCTGTTATTAAATCATTAGAGACTTTAGTGAGGGCAGTTTCAGTGAAGTGTAAAGAGCGGAAACCAGATTGTAAGGGGTGGAGAAGAGAGTGATCTGAGAGATAGCAGATTAGAAAGGGAGTGGACCAAGTGTTCCAGGAGTTTAGAGATGAAGGAAAGGTTAGAGACAGGTCTGTAGTTAGCCGTGCAGTTCTGGTCCAGGGATTCCTTTTTAAGAAAAGGGGTAATGATGGCATGTTTAAATGAGGAGGGAAAGATACGTGAAGAAAGAGAGAGGCTAAATATTTTAGTCAGGTGAGTGGTGACCACTGGTGAGAAAGAGACTGCAGGAGAGGTGAAGGAATGGGGTCACTATTGCAGGTTGTAGGCCGAGCAGAAGTGAGGAGCTTGGAAACTTCTTCTGAAATAGGCTCAAAGATATCTAATGAGCTTGAGGTGCGGCAGGGTAAGGGATCCAGGCACTGAGGAGATTGGGCTGAGATATTCTGATGGATGTGGTTGATTTTTTCTAGGAAATAAGTGCCCAGATCCTCACCACTGAAATTGGAGATGGGGGCCTGTACTTTACATTTTAGGAGGGAGTTTAAGGTTTCAAAAAGTCATTTTGGGTTGTTGGATAGTGAGGTGATGAGGGTGGTGAAGTAGGATTGATTGGCCAGGGAAAGGGCAGAGTTATAGGTTTTGAGCATGAACTTATAGTGGATGAAGTCTTCTGCTAAGAGAGATTTTCTCGACTGCCGCTCTGCACGCCTTGAGCAACGCTGAAGAAAACGTGTTTGCATAGTGTGCCAGGGCTGCCGTTGTCTGTGTCGGGTCTTTCTGCGTGTAGAAGGTGCTGCTTTATCCAGGGCATTCTTCAGTGTAATATTGAAGTGTGACAATGCTAAGTCTGGACAGGAGAGGGAGGAGATGGGGGCTAAAGATGTGTAGAGGTTGTCCATAAATTGCTGGGTATTAATGGTACGTGTATTCCGATAAGTGTGGTAAGTGGGGGTGTCCTGGATGAGGAGACAATTCTTGACAGAGAAGGAAAGAAGGTTGTGGTCCGAGAGCGGGAGAGTGGAGTTAGTAAAGTCGTGAAATGATCCGGGACGGGAGAAAACCAGGTCCAGAGTATTCCCGTCCTCATGCGTAGGAGAATTAGTATATTGTGAGAGGTTGAATGAAGAAGTTAGAGAGAGAAGATGAGAGGCGTATTGGTAGAGGGGATCATTGATGGGGATGTTAAAGTCTCCCATGATGAGGATGGGGATGTCACACGATAGAAAGTGAGTAAGCCAGGTGGCAAAGTGGTCTAGAAACAGGCGGGAGGAGCCTGGTGGGCGATAAACCACTGCCACCCGCAAGGAGAAGGGCTTAAAGAGTCTGACAGCATGGACTTCAAAGGAAGGAAATGTAAGTGAGGGAACCGGGTGGATGACCTGGAAAGCACATTGTGATGAGAGGAGTAAACCAGCTCCTCCACCCTGTCTGTTCTCAGGTCTGGTGGTATGTGAAAATTTCAGCCCACCAAACGAGAGAGTGGCAGCGGCGGCGGTGTCTGAGTGCTGGATCCAGGTTTCTGTTATAGCTAGAAGGTTAAGGGAATTAGAGAGGAAAAGATCATGAATGTAAGTTAGTTTGTTACACACAGACCGTGCATTCCAGAGAGCACAGTGGAAAGCAATAGGAGAAGGCATGCACTGAATGTTAATAAGATTAGCAGGGTTTCTATATGCAGCTGGAGGAGAGTAATGTATGCTGGTGTAGGGAGGTCAAGGGTTTGGGGAGATGTCACCTGCAACTAGTAGAAGGAGATAAAACAGAAAGAGCAGGTGGTGGGATGATTTGTATGAACATTTTGAGTGTTGCATGGCGGTAGTGGCTGGTTTGGATTTGGTAAGAAATGTCAGCCTCAGAGTTATACATGGGAGAGGGGAGAAGGGAGTGGTGAATATAGAGAGAGTGCCCAGAATGTGATAAAGGGCGGGCAAGTTGTGAGAAAGCAGAAGTAAAAGCAAATAAGAAGCAGATTGATATGATCAATGCATAATGTACTATGACTGACCAAGAAGCATGATTGTTTGAAAAACTTATGCACCTTACCTGTCTCCTGCCCTGTCCAACTGCCATTGTGTAACTGCCAAGCACTTTATACTGTTGCACTTAATATCTGTTGCACACGCGACCCCGCACGCATGCTATCCCAGCCAGACTAAATTTATATGAAATTAAATGACTGCTAATTTCAGGAACCAAATGGCCACAATCACAATGGCAAACAACTGCCCTCTTTTGCTCACAAATCCTTTCCAACATATGCAGCGTAGAGTTCCAGCGCGTGGGAACATCACACACCAGTTGGGGAGTTGGAAGCTGCAAACGCTGCTAAAGCACGGCAAGGGAGGCTGAAGCTGTAGCTAACTTTGTAAAATGGGCAGAAAGACGATGTGCTTTCACTAGCAGATCCGGCAGCTCTGGGTAGCTTTTCAGAAAACATGGAACCACAAGGTTAAGCAATTGGCCAGGCAAGGTACATGTGTGAGCTCACCTTGACGCAGAGCTGCCACCTGGTTCCAGCCATTGTCACACACAACCATGCCTGGCTGTAGGTTCAGCGGTGTCATCAAAATATCTGGCTGCTCTTTCAGTGCTGTCCACAACTCTTCTACATTGTGCAGTTTGTCACCTATGCAGATTACCTTCAGCTCAGCCTGTTACTGCTTGGCTGAGACAGTGCTGCAGTGCTTCCAGCTTTAAACTGATGTGTTTATTTAAAAAATGAAGGCTGAAGAGGAGGAGGAAGAGAAGGCGCAGGAGCTGTAAACTGTGGGGGCAACCCTCCTTGAATTAGAGCTCGCAATCCTTGGTGTGGGGAGGATGTGTTCCATGCAAAGGTCCTACTTGGTCCAAGCTTCCACTATGTTAACCCAGTGTGCTATCAGTGAGATGTAGGGTTGAGCGACCTTGACTTTTTTAGAGTCGAGTCGGGTTTTGCAAAACCCGACTATCTCAAAAGTCGGGTCGAGTGAAATCGACCGATTATGACGTAAAGTCGGGATCGACCGAAACACGAAACCCAATGCAAGTCAATGGGGCAGCATAGTCGGCAGTGAGTGGAACCAAGGAAAACCCCTAGAGTGCCCATTTTAATGTCAAAACCATCCATTCTTCTTAATGAAGCTTGTCAATCTTAATTTCCCTTATAATAATAGTTAGGCATTGGAAATTGGGGGTCATTTGGCTAAAGTTGTGGGGGGTAGGGCCGGTTCAAGTAATTAGTGGGCCTAGTAAATCTGGACCATGTCACGGCAGTGGAGCAGGGAGAGATAAGAATTTCAACTTTGCAAGTGCTGTGATCCTGAGCAAGCAGGGGGGGCCCCCTCGTTGGCATTGGCACTGGTACAGGGCCCCTCAAAGTACAGCGGTGTGTTTGCACGGCGGGGGCGCCTCCCACCGGCAGCAACACTTTTGCGTACTATGAGGGGCCCTGTGCCAGTGACGTCGCCAACGAGTATTCCTCCCCCCACCTGATGAAGGAACCTGCACCTTCATCTGCACCTTCCTCTTTGTCCCCATGTAAGGTGGTATGGTATGCGGGAAGGGGGACCTGACTTTCAGCAGGGTCACAATCTTGCAGTGTAGCGTGCACAGGGAATGTTGCGTTATGGGTCAATGTACCAGCAGACTCATCTATCACTGGCTGGGCAATGTGCAGGATGAGGAGGAAACACAGATATAGGCCCAAAGAATAAAGTGGGCTAAATGCAGTTCAAAATTGGTAACAGGACTAACCAGGGGGCATTGTTTTGTTCAGTGGAGGACAACTGGAATGAGAGGCTGACACAGAGAGTAGGCCCAAATCTGTAAGTAGTCTAAATGCAGTTCAAAATTGGCAATAGTAGTAAACAGGCGGCACAGCTTTGTTCATTGTAGGAGAACAGAAATGAGCGGCAGACACAGATAGAAGGCCCCAACCCAACTAGTAGGCTCACTGCAGTTTTAAAATTCCGATAGGCTGAAAACCAGATAATTGTAGGTCATTTTTTGTAAAGAGGACAGCTGTATTGAGTGGCGCAGCCAGACACTACAAGTAGGCCATAAACCACAAAGTTGGCTCGACGCTGGTTTAAAAAAGGTTACATGGGTACACGTTCTGCATTGTTGTGCTCAGTGGAGGACAATTGGAAGGAGGGACCGCAGAAAGACTTTGTAGGCGTAAAATTACAATATAGGCTCTATGCAGCTTCGATTATGTGGCAACCTGGAGAACACCTTGGAGCGGCAGACAACGTCTCTACGACCCAGACCCAACTTGTAGGCCTAATGTAGTGTTGTTTCAACAACTACTTAAGACGAGCATGAAGATTGAAGCAATGGAGAGGAAACCTGGAGAACACCTTGGAGCGGAAGACACCGTCTCTACAACCCAGACCCAACTTGTAGGCCGAATGCAGTGTTGTTTTCAACAACTACTAAACAAGAGCTTTAAGATTGAAGCAATGGAGAGGAAACCTGGGGAACACCTTGGAGTGTAACACACCGTCTCTACACCCCTGACCCAACTTGTAAGCCGAATGCAGTGTTGTTTTCAACAACTACTAAACAAGAGCTTTAAGATTGAAGCAATGGAGAGGCAACCTGTGGAACACCTTGGAGCGGCAGACACTGCTAATAGGCCCCAACCCAAGTACTTGCCCCACTGCAGTTTGATTAAAAAACTACTTAACAAGAGCCTGAAGATCAAAGCTCAGGAAAGGCAACCAGGAGAACACCTTGGAGCGGCAGACATTGGTAGTAGGCCCCAACCCAAGTACTAGCCCCACTGCAGTTTGATTTAAAAACTTCTTAACGAGAGCCTGAAGATCAAAGCTCAGGAAAGGCAACCCGGAGAACACCTTGGAGCGGCAGACACTGGTATTAGGCCCCAACCCAAGTATTAGCCCCACTGCAGTTTGATTAAAAAACTACTTAACGAGAGCCTGAAGATCAAAGCTCAGGAAAGGCAACCAGGAGAACACCTTGGAGCTGCAGACACTGGTATTAGGCCCCAACCCAAGTATTAGCCCCACTGCAGTTTGATTAAAAAACTACTTAACGAGAGCCTGAAGATCAAAGCTCAGGAAAGGCAACCAGGAGAACACCTTGGAGCTGCAGACACTGGTATTAGGCCCCAACCCAAGTACTTGCCCCACTGCAGTTTGATTAAAAAACTACTTAACAAGAGCCTGAAGATCAAAGCTCAGGAAAGGCAACCCAGAGAACACCTTGGAGCTGCAGACATTGGTAGTAGGCCCCAACCCAAGTACTAGCCCCACTGCAGTTTGATTAAAAAACTTCTTAACGAGAGCCTGAAGATCAAAGCTCAGGAAAGGCAACCCGGAGAACACCTTGGAGCGGCAGACACTGGTATTAGGCCCCAACCCAAGTATTAGCCCCACTGCAGTTTGATTAAAAAACTACTTAACGAGAGCCTGAAGATCAAAGCTCAGGAAAGGCAACCAGGAGAACACCTTGGAGCGGCAGACATTGGTAGTAGGCCCCAACCCAAGTACTAGCCCCACTGCAGTTTGATTAAAAAAACTTCTTAACGAGAGCCTGAAGATCAAAGCTCAGGAAAGGCAACCCGGAGAACACCTTGGAGCGGCAGACACTGGTATTAGGCCCCAACCCAAGTATTTGCCCCACTGCAGTTTGATTAAAAAACTACTTAACGAGAGCCTGAAGATCGAAGCTCAGGAAAGGCAACCCGGAGAACACCTTGGAGCGGCAGACACTGGTAGTAGGCCCCAACCCAAGTACTAGCCCCACTGCAGTTTGATTAAAAAACTACTTAACGAGAGCCTGAAGATCAAAGCTCAGGAAAGGCAACCAGGAGAACACCTTGGAGCGGCAGACACTGGTAGTAGGCCTTAAACAAAAAATTTGGCTCAATGCAGTTTATAAAATGTTCCAGGGGTACACAGGCAGCATTGGTGTGGTAAGCGGAGGACAATTTCTATTTGGGACTGCAGACAGACTTAGTAGGCTGTCCCATGTGGACCATGCATCCACCACATTAACCCAGTGCGCAGTAATGGACATGTAACCTTTCGTGGACATGCCTACTGGTCCATACATCTGTTGTCAGGTGCACCTTTCTACTATTATATTGCCTGAGAGCATGGACAATGCGGATTTTGACATGATGGTGGAGGGCTGGGATGGCTTTTCTCGCGAAAGAAGTGACGACTGGGTAGCTCTTACGTGGTACAGCGAAGTCCATCTGGGCTTTATAATTATAAAATAAAGAAAAAAAGTAGGCTGTATGCACTTATATAGGTTCCAGGGGTACACGGGCGGCAGTGGACAGGTCACTGGAGGACTAGTGGAAGGAGGGACCGCAGACAGGCGTAGTAGGCCTAACATAACAAAATTTGGCTGTAGGCACTTTAAAATTGGTTCCAGGGGTACACGGGCAGCAGTGGTCTGGTCAGTGGAGGACTAGTGGAAGGAGGGACCGCAGACAGGCGTAGTAGGCCTAACATAACCAAATTTGGCTGTAGGCACTTTACAATTGGTTCCAGGGGTACATGGGCGGCAGTGGACAGGTCACTGGAGGACTAGTGGAAGGAGTGTGTTATGTTTGCTAATGACAGGTGTTATGAAGGCAATCCAGAAACACAGTGTGCTTAGCGATCAGAGCGCACACAGTGATCTGACAAATACCCAAAAATACAAGAACGAGCTCTGAGACGTGGAAACTCTGTAGACTGCACACCTGATCCTATCCTAAACACAACTAAAAACGGCTGTGGATTGCGCCTAATAACTACCTAGGCAACTCGGCACAGCCTAAGAAACTAGCTAGCCTGAAGATAGAAAAATAGGCCTGACTTGCCCCAGAGAAATTCCCCAAAGGAAAAGGCAGCCCCCCACATATAATGACTGTGAGTAAGATGAAAAGACAAAACGTAGGGATGAAATAGATTCAGCAAAGTGGGGCCCGATATTCTAGGACAGAGCGAGGACAGTAAAGCGAACTTTGCAGTCTACAAAAAACCCTAAAGCAAAACCACGCAAAGGGGGCAAAAAAACCCCACCGTGCCGAACTAACGGCACGGCGGTACACCCTTTGCGTCTCAGAGCTTCCAGCAAAACAAAAGACAAGCTGGACAGAAAAAAAGCAACAAAAAAGCAAAAAGCACTTAGCTATACAGAGCAGCAGGTCACAGGAACAATCAGGAGAAGCTCAGATCCAACACTGAAACATTGACAAGGAGCAAGGATAGCAGCATCAGGCGGAGTTAAGTAATGAAGCAGTTAACGAGCTCACCAGAACACCTGAGGGAGGAAGCTCAGAAGCTGCAGTACCACTTGTGACCACAGGAGTGAATTCAGCCACAGAATTCACAACAGTACCCCCCCCCCTTGAGGAGGGGTCACCGAACCCTCACCAGAGCCCCCAGGCCGACCAGGATGAGCCGCATGAAAGGCACGAACAAGATCGGAAGCATGAACATCAGAGGCAAAAACCCAGGAATTATCTTCCTGAGCATAACCCTTCCATTTAACCAGATACTGGAGTTTCCGTCTAGAAACACGAGAATCCAAAATCTTCTCCACAATATACTCCAATTCCCCCTCCACCAAAACCGGGGCAGGAGGCTCAACAGATGGAACCATAGGTGCCACGTATCTCCGCAACAACGACCTATGGAATACATTATGTATGGAAAAGGAGTCTGGGAGGGTCAAACGAAAAGACACAGGATTGAGAACCTCAGAAATCCTATACGGACCAATAAAACGAGGTTTAAATTTAGGAGAGGAAACCTTCATAGGAATATGACGAGAAGATAACCAAACCAGATCCCCAACACGAAGTCGGGGACCCACACGGCGTCTGCGATTAGCGAAAAGTTGAGCTTTCTCCTGGGACAAGATCAAATTGTCCACTACCTGAGTCCAGATCTGCTGCAACCTATCCACCACAGAATCCACACCAGGACAGTCCGAAGACTCAACCTGTCCTGAAGAGAAACGAGGATGGAACCCAGAATTGCAAAAAAATGGAGAAACCAAGGTAGCCGAGCTGGCCCGATTATTAAGGGCGAACTCAGCCAACGGCAAAAAGGACACCCAATCATCCTGGTCTGCAGAAACAAAACATCTCAGATATGTTTCCAAGGTCTGATTGGTTCGTTCGGTCTGGCCATTAGTCTGAGGATGGAAAGCCGAGGAAAAGGATAGGTCAATGCCCATCCTACCACAAAAGGCTCGCCAAAACCTTGAAACAAACTGGGAACCTCTGTCAGAAACAATATTCTCAGGAATGCCATGCAACCGAACCACATGCTGAAAGAACAAAGGTACCAAATCAGAGGAGGAAGGCAATTTAGCCAAGGGCACCAGATGGACCATTTTAGAAAAGCGATCACAGACCACCCAAATGACTGACATCTTTTGAGAAACGGGAAGGTCAGAAATGAAATCCATCGAAATATGTGTCCAAGGCCTCTTTGGGACCGGCAAGGGCAAAAGCAACCCACTGGCACGAGAACAGCAGGGCTTAGCCCTAGCACAAATCCCACAGGACTGCACAAAAGTACGTACATCCCTTGACAGAGATGGCCACCAGAAGGATCTAGCCACTAACTCTCTGGTACCAAAGATTCCAGGATGACCAGCCAACACCGAACAATGAAGTTCAGAGATAAGTTTATTAGTCCACCTATCAGGGACGAACAGTTTCTCTGCTGGACAACGATCAGGTTTATTCGCCTGACATTTTTGCAGCACCCGCCGCAAATCAGGGGAGATGGCAGACACAATGACTCCTTCCTTGAGGATACCCGCTGGCTCAGATAAACCCGGAGAGTCGGGCACAAAACTCCTAGACAGAGCATCCGCCTTCACATTTTTAGAGCCCGGAAGGTACGAAATCACAAAGTCGAAGCGGGCAAAAAATAACGACCAACGGGCCTGTCTAGGATTCAAGCGCTTGGCAGACTCGAGATAAGTCAAGTTCTTATGATCAGTCAATACCACCACGCGATGCTTAGCTCCTTCAAGCCAATGACGCCACTCCTCGAATGCCCACTTCATGGCCAGCAACTCTCGATTGCCCACATCATAATTACGCTCAGCGGGCGAAAACTTCCTGGAAAAGAAAGCACATGGTTTCATCACTGAGCAATCAGAACCTCTCTGTGACAAAACCGCCCCTGCTCCAATCTCAGAAGCATCAACTTCGACCTGGAACGGAAGAGAAACATCTGGCTGACACAACACAGGGGCAGAACAAAAACGACGCTTCAACTCCTGAAAAGCTTCCACAGCAACAGAAGACCAATTAACCAAATCAGCACCCTTCTTGGTCAAATCGGTCAATGGTTTGGCAATGCTAGAAAAATTACAGATGAAGCGACGATAAAAATTAGCAAAGCCCAGGAACTTTTGCAGACTTTTCAGAGATGTCGGCTGAATCCAATCCTGGATGGCTTGGACCTTAACTGGATCCATCTCGATAGTAGAAGGGGTAAAGATGAACCCCAAAAATGAAACTTTCTGCACACCGAAGAGACACTTTGATCCCTTCACAAACAAAGAGCACGCAGGACCTGAAAAACCATTCTGACCTGCTTCACATGAGACTCCCAATCATCTGAGAAGATCAAAATGTCATCCAAGTAAACAATCAGGAATTTATCCAGATACTCACGGAAGATGTCATGCATAAAAGACTGAAACACAGATGGAGCATTGGCAAGTCCGAACGGCATCACTAGATACTCAAAATGACCCTCGGGCGTATTGAATGCAGTTTTCCATTCATCTCCTTGCCTGATTCTCACCAGATTATACGCACCACGAAGATCTATCTTAGTGAACCAACTAGCCCCCTTAATCCGAGCAAACAAGTCAAATAACAATGGCAAGGGATACTGAAATTTAACAGTGATCTTATTAAGAAGGCGGTAATCAATACAAGGTCTCAGCGAACCATCCTTCTTGGCTACAAAGAAGAACCCTGCTCCCAGTGGTGATGACGATGGGCGAATATGTCCCTTCTCCAGGGATTCCTTCACATAACTGCGCATAGCGGCGTGTTCGGGCACGGATAAATTAAATAATCGACCTTTAGGGAATTTACTACCAGGAATCAAATTGATAGCACAATCACAATCCCTATGCGGAGGTAGAGCATCGGACTTGGGCTCTTCAAATACATCCTGATAATCAGACAAGAACTCTGGGACCTCAGAAGGGGTGGATGACGAAATCGACAAAAATGGAACATCACCATGTACCCCCTGACAACCCCAGCTGGATACCGACATGGAATTCCAATCCAATACTGGATTATGGGTTTGTAGCCATGGCAACCCCAACACGACCACATCATGCAGATTATGCAACACCAGAAAGCGAATAACTTCCTGATGTGCAAGAGCCATGCACATGGTCAGCTGGGCCCAGTATTGAGGTTTATTCTTGGCCAAAGGTGTAGCATCAATTCCTCTCAATGGAATAGGACACCGCAAAGGCTCCAAGAAAAACCCACAACGTTTAGCATAATCCAAATCCATCAGATTCACGGCAGCGCCCGAATCCACAAACGCCATTACAGAAAACGACGACAAAGAGCATATCAAGGTAATGGACAGAAGGAATTTGGACTGTACAGTACCAATGACGGCAGACCTAGCGGACCGCTTAGTGCGCTTAGGACAATCAGAAATAGCATGAGTGGAATCACCACAGTAGAAACACAGACCATTCAGACGTCTGTATTCCTGCCGTTCAACTCTAGTCATAGTCCTATCGCACTGCATAGGCTCAGGTTTAACCTCAGGCAGTACCGCCAAATGGTGCACAAATTTACGCTCGCGCAAGCGTCGACCGATCTGAATGGCCAAAGACAAAGACTCATTCAAACCAGCAGGCATAGGAAATCCCACCATGACATCCTTAAGAGCCTCAGAGAGACCCTTTCTGAACAAAGCTGCCAGCGCAGATTCATTCCACTGAGTGAGTACTGACCATTTCCTAAATTTCTGACAATATACTTCTATATCATCCTGACCCTGGCACAAAGCCAGCAAATTTTTCTCAGCCTGATCCACTGAATTAGGCTCATCGTACAGCAATCCGAGCGCCAGGAAAAACGCATCGACACTACTCAATGCAGGGTCTCCTGGCGCAAGAGAAAATGCCCAGTCTTGAGGGTCGCCGCGCAAAAAAGAAATAATAATCAAAACCTGTTAAATAGGATTACCAGAAGAATGAGGTTTCAAGGCCAGAAATAGCTTACAATTATTTTTGAAACTTAGAAACTTAGTTCTATCTCCAAAAAACAAATCAGGAATAGGAATTCTTGGTTCTAACATAGATTTCTGATCAATAGTATCTTGAATTTTTTGTACATTTATAACGAGATTATCCATTGAAGAGCACAGACCCTGAATATCCATGTCCACACCTGTGTCCAGAATCACCCAAATGTCTAGGGGGAAAAAAAAAAAGTGAACACAGAGCAGAAAAAAAAAAAATGATGTCAGAACTTTTTCTTTCCCTCTACTGAGAATCATTAGTTAGGCTCCTTGTACTGTTATGTTTGCTAATGACAGGTGTTATGAAGGCAATCCAGAAACACAGTGTGCTTAGCGATCAGAGCGCACACAGTGATCTGACAAATACCCAAAAATACAAGAACGAGCTCTGAGACGTGGAAACTCTGTAGACTGCACACCTGATCCTATCCTAAACACAACTAAAAGCGGCTGTGGATTGCGCCTAACAACTACCTAGGCAACTCGGCACAGCCTAAGAAACTAGCTAGCCTGAAGATAGAAAAATAGGCCTGACTTGCCCCAGAGAAATTCCCCGAAGGAAAAGGCAGCCCCCCACATATAATGACTGTGAGTAAGATGAAAAGACAAAACGTAGGGATGAAATAGATTCAGCAAAGTGGGGCCCGATATTCTAGGACAGAGCGAGGACAGTAAAGCGAACTTTGCAGTCTACAAAAAACCCTAAAGCAAAACCACGCAAAGGGGGCAAAAAAAAACCCACCGTGCTGAACTAACGGCACGGCGGTACACCCTTTGCGTCTCAGAGCTTCCAGCAAAACAAAAGACAAGCTGGACAGAAAAAAAGCAACAAAAAAGCAAAAAGCACTTAGCTATACAGAGCAGCAGGTCACAGGAACAATCAGGAGAAGCTCAGATCCAACACTGAAACATTGACAAGGAGCAAGGATAGCAGCATCAGGCGGAGTTAAGTAATGAAGCAGTTAACGAGCTCACCAGAACACCTGAGGGAGGAAGCTCAGAAGCTGCAGTACCACTTGTGACCACAGGAGTGAATTCAGCCACAGAATTCACAACAGGAGTGACAGCAGACAGGCGTAGTAGGCCTAACATAACAAAATTTGGCTGTAGGCACTTTAAAATTGGTTCCAGGGGTACACGGGCAGCAGTGGTCTGGTCAGTGGAAGACCAGTGGAAGGAGGGACCGCAGACAGGCGTAGTAGGCCTAACATAACAAAATTTGGCTGTAGGCACTTTAAAATTGGTTCCAGGGGTACACGGGCGGCAGTGGACAGGTCACTGGAGGACTAGTGGAAGGAGCGACCGCAGACAGTCGTAGTAAGCCTAACATAACAAAATTTGGCTGTAGGCACTTTTAAATTGGTTCAAGGGGTACACGGGCAGCAGTGGTCTGGTCAGTGGAGGACTAGTGGAAGGAGGGACCGCAGACAGGCGTAGTAGGCCTAACATAACAAAATTTGGCTGTAGGCACTTTACAATTGGTTCCAGGGGTACACGGGCGGCAGTGGACAGATCACTGGAGGACTAGTGGAAGGAGCGACAGCAGACAGGCGTAGTAGGCCTAACATAACAAGATTCGGCTGTAGGCACTTGCAATTCTCTTGCAGGGGTACACAGGCAGCATTGGTGTTGTCAGCGGAGGCCGATTGTAATGATGAGTGTCTGCCAGTTAGTACTCCAAAAAAATAAATAGATATTAATGTCTCACATTACAACAAAACAAAAACACAAAAGGGTGGAATACTTAGGTACAGGGGTGGGCTCCTCTACTGAGTTTTGGACCTACTAATTTGCCGCTAATTATTTAATGGTGTAAATATAGGACACTGCCCCTGACTATGTTACGTACCATCATACATGTCAACACAATGGTATTGTCAGTGCCAGGCATTGAATGATGTCAGCGCATAGACTAAACATTGGTGGAACTGTGAGAGATAATTGTGCAAGTGGTAGAGCACAGTTTGAGCTGGGGGGGGAACTCTCTTGTGGCCGGCGGTACAGGCCCAGGGCCCCTCATGTTACAACATTGTGTCTGACGTTGGGTGCGCACCACCACCGCCAGAGACACTTTATTGTACTATGAGGGACCCAGTGGCAGTGCCGTCGACCAAAAGGGGGCACACCCACCTCTTCAGACAAACGGCACTCTCACGGGTGCTTGCGCCAAGTGGCGAGACCACGGCCCCGTGGGGGGAGTTTGGCCATTTAGGGAGGTGTAAACATGTCGTATGCTGGACAATCAGCTGCTGCAAATTACACGATTTGAAAAGTCAGTCAGAGTAGTCCACAAGCAAGACCTTTTCTTAGGAAAGCTAGGTGTCAGCCGGGCAAGGTGGGGCAAAAGAATTCGAAATCCAGTCGTGGTTCATTTTAATGAAGGTTAGATCACCAACATTTTGGGTAGCCAGATGAGTCCTTTTTTCGGGTAATATTGAACCTGCAGCACTGAATACTCTTTCTGATAGGACACTAGCTGCCGAGCAAGCAAGCTCCTGCAATGCATATTCTGCCAATTCTGGCCAGGTGTCTAATTTGGATGCCCAGTAATCAAATGGGAATGATGGTTGAGGGAGAACATCGATAAGGGATGAAAAATAGTTAGTAACCATACCGGACAAATGTTGTCTCCTGTCACTTTGGATTGATGCTGCAGTACCTGTCCTGTCTGCGATCATAGCAAAATCACTCCACAACCTGGTCAGAAAACGCATCTGTCCAACGCCACTTCTGATTTCTGCACCTCTAACACCTCTGGTCTGCTGCCCCCTGCAGCTCGTGTGAGAACGATCACGGGCGCTGTGTGCTGGGAATGCCAGAAGCAAACGGTCAACAAGAGTTGATTGTTTGGTTGCGAATATTAGTTCCAAGTTCTCATGTGGCATAATATTTTGAAATTTGCCTTTATAGCGAGGATCAAGGAGGCAGGCCAACCAGTAATCGTCATCGTTCATCATTTTAGTAATGCGTGTGTCCCTTTTGAGGATACGTAAGGCATAATCCGCCATGTGGGCCAAAGTTCCAGTTGTCAAATCTGCGGTTGTGCTGGGTTGAGGGGCTGTTTCAGGCAAATCTACGTCACTTGTGTCCCTCAAAAACCCAGAACCCGGCCTTGCCACGCCACCAATTTCCAGTGTCCCCGGAAAAGCTTCCTCATTTAAAAAATACTCATCCCCATCATCCTCCTCGTCCTCCTCCACCTGTTCGCCTGCTACCTCGTCCTGTACACTGCCCTGACCAGACAATGGCTGACTGTCATCAAGGCTTTCCTCTTCCTCTGCTGCAGACGTCTGCTCCTTTATGTGCGTCAAACTTTGCATCAGCAGACGCATTAGGGGGATGCTCATGCTTATTATGGCGTTGTCTGCACTAACCAGCCGTGTGCATTCCTCAAAACACTGAAGGACTTGACACATGTCTTGTATCTTCGACCACTGCACACCTGACAACTCCATGTCTGCCATCCTACTGCCTGCCCGTGTATGTGTATCCTCCAACATATACATAACAGCACGCCTCTGTTCGCACAGTCTCTGAAGCATGTGCAGTGTTGAGTTCCACCTTGTTGCAACGTCGATGATTAGGCGATGCTGGGGAAGGTTCAAAGACCGCTGATAGGTCTGCATACGGCTGGAGTGTACGGGCGAACGGCGGATATGCGAGCAAAGTCCGCGCACTTTGAGGAGCAGGTCGGATAACCCCGGATAACTTTTCAGGAAGCACTGCACCACCAGGTTTAAGGTGTGAGCCAAGCAAGGAATGTGTTTCAGTTGGAAAAGGGAGATGGCAGCCATGAAATTCCTTCCGTTATCACTCACTACCTTGCCTGCCTCAAGATCTACAGTGCCCAGCCACGACTGCGTTTCTTTCTGCAAGAACTCGGACAGAACTTCCGCGGTGTGTCTGTTGTCACCCAAACACTTCATAGCCAATACAGCCTGCTGACGCTTGCCAGTAGCTGCCCCATAATGGGACACCTGGTGTGCAACAGTGGCAGCTGCGGATGGAGTGGTTGTGCGACTGCGGTCTGTGGACGAGCTCTTGCTTCTGCAGGAGGACGAGGAGGAGGAGGAGGGGGTGCGAATGGCTACAGCCAACTGTTTCCTAGACCGTGGGCTAGGCAGAACTGTCCCAATATTGCTGTCCCCTGTGGATCCTGCATCCACCACATTCACCCAGTGTGCCCTGATGGACACGTAACGTCCCTGGCCATGCCTACTGGTCCATGCATCTGTTGTCAGGTGCACCTTTGTACTCACAGATTGCCTGAGTGCATGGACGATGCGCTCTTTAACATGCTGGTGGAGGGCTGGGATGGCTTTTCTCGAAAAGAAGTGTCGACTGGGTAGCTCGTAGCGTGGTACAGCGTAGTCCATCAGGGCTTTGAAAGCTTCGCTTTCAACTAACCGGTAGGGCATCATCTCTAACGAGATTAGTTTAGCTATGTGGGCGTTCAAACCCTGTGTACGCAGATGCGAGGCTAAGTACTTCCTTTTTCTAACCATAGTCTCATGTAGGGTGAGCTGGACTGGAGAGCTGGAGATCGTGGAACTAGCGGGGGTGCCAGTGGACATGGCAGACTGAGAGACGGTGGGAGACGGTATTGTTGCCGCCGGTGCCCTAGATGCAGTGTTTCCTACTACGAAACTGGTGATTCCCTGACCCTGACTGCTTTGGCCTGGCAAAGAAACCTGCACAGATACTGCAGGTGGTGTGGAAAATGGTGGCCTTACACTGCCGGAAGGGATGTGGCGTTGCTGACTAGCTTCATTGGCCGAGGATGCTACAACCTTAAGGGACGTTTGGTAGTTAGTCCAAGCTTGCAAATGCATGGTGGTTAAATGTCTATGCATGCAACTTGTATTTAGACTTTTCTGATTCTGACTTCTGCTTAAGGTAGTTGAACATTTTGACAGATGACTTTGCGCTGATCAATTGGATGTTGCTTAAAAAAATGCCAGACTGCACTCTTTCTAGCATCGGATCCCTTTTCAGGCATTGCAGACTGAGCTTTAACCGGATGGCCACGCTGTCCTCCAACAGGTTTTGGCTTTGCCACGCATTTTGGGCCAGATACGGGCCCGGCAGATGGAACCTGTTGCGATGATGATGCCTGCTGCGGCCCCTCCTCCTCCGCTTCAGAACTACTGCCGCCTGCACCCTGTTCCCCCAATGGCTGCCAATCGGGGTCAACAACTGGGTCATCTATAACCTCCTCTTCTAGCTCGTGTGCAACTTCATCTGTTTCACCGTGTAAGTCGGTGGTATAGCGTTCGTGACGGGGCACCATAGTCTCATCAGGGTCTGATTCTGGATCAGTACCCTGCGAGGGCAATGTTGTGGTCTGAGTCAAAGGACCAGCATAGTAGTCTGGCTGTGGCTGTGCTTCAGCGCACTCCATGTCCGATTCAACTTGTAATGGGCATGGCCTGTTAACTGTTTCACTTTCTAAGCCAGGGACGGTATGTGTAAAGAGCTCCATGGAGTAACCCGTTGTGTCGCCTGCTGCATCCTTCTCTGTTGCTATTTTTGCTGAATAGGACAAGGAAGCGACTTGTCCCTAACCGTGAACATCCACTAACGACGCGCTGCTTTTACATTTACCAGTTTCAGAAGAGGAAGCAAAAGAGCTAGAGACTGAGTCAGCAAGGTAAGCCAAAACTTGCTCTTGCTGCTCCGGCTTTAAAAGCGGTTTTCCTACTCCCAGAAAAGGGAGTGTTCGAGGCCTTGTGTAGCCAGACGACGAACCAGGCTCCACAGCTCGAGACTTAGGTGCTATATTGTTTTTCCCACGACCACCCGATGCTCCACTACCACTACCATCATCACCAGCTGGCAATGAACGCCCACGGCCACGACCTCTTCCACCAGACTTCCTCATTGTTTTTTTAAAACGTCACCAAACTAACGGTATTTGTTACTGTCAAACAACTTACCAGGTGAACTCTAACCTCTGTATGATTTGGATATCCCTTTATAGGTGGGTGAGACTGCAAGGAAAATCAGGCCCGATGTTACACACTCTGATTTCTGTGGCACCAAATGAGAGAGATGCCACACACGCCGGACTGTCACTCAAGCACAAAGGCCAATATTAATCTCCCACTGTTTTTTTTTTTTTTTTTCAGGGAGAATTTAGATACCAAATTTAAAATAAAAAATAACTAGGCTTTCTATCGCCCACTATTTAAGAGAGATGGCACACTCAGGACTGGCACACAAGCACAAAGGCCAATATTAATCTCCCACTGATTTTTTTATTTTTCAGGGAGAATTTAGATACCAAATTAAAAAAAAAAAAAAAAAACTAGGCTTTCTATGGCCCACTATTTAAGACAGATGGCACACTCAGGACTGGCACTCTAGCAGAAATGCCAATATTAATCTCCCACTGTTTGTTTTTTTTTTTTTTCAGGGAGAATTTATATACCAAATTTAAAATAAAAAATAACTAGGCTTTCTATGGCCCACTATTAAAGAGAGATGGCACACTCAGGACTGGCACACAAGCAGAAAGGCCAATATTAATCTCCCACTGTTTTTTTATTTTTCAGGGAGAATTTAGATTCCAAATTTAAAATAAAAAAAAATGGGCTTTCTATGGCCCACTATTTAAGAGAGATGGCACACTCAGGACTGGCACACAAGCACAAAGGCCAATATTAATCTCCCACTGATTTTTTTATTTTTCAGGGAGAATTTAGATATCAAATTTAAAAAAAAAAAAAAAACTAGGCTTTGTTAGGACTGGCGGAACGCACCAAGAAAGATGTAATAGATGCGTTCGCAGTCCGGGGTCCACCGTGCAGGTGAAAACCTGCTGCTAGTAAATGGCAGCGTAATATGGCGGAGGAAGCGAACCCGGCAAAGCCACAGGTCCGCAATACCGCACTAAAGAGTGCAAGCAAGGAGTCAGCGAACACAACCCCAAGACTCAGGATTGAAGTCCGATTAGACCACTTGCTGACACAACACCGCAACTGGGTGTGTTAGATAACTATTATAATTAGAGCACCGAAGTGCGAACTGTGCCATGCTGGCAGACACCACTAAGCACCCAGACGTGGGTCAGGAAGCGCACTACTGGCGCGTGGCGCCGCACTGGCGGTCACAGCAATAGAAGCTGATACGTGTGTGACACGTTGAGTGGTTAGTCGGGCGCTAGATAGCAGCCATACTCCATACGCGAACAGTCATACAATAGGGTAGGGGTATTTAATGAACGACTTGCACTCACAACAAACACACGTATACAATTGTACACTAGCGCATGGCCGTGCGGTCATGCGAAGCTTATATAGCTGTAGTACTTTCAGGACCTTCCAATAAAGGACCAATGGGCAGCTGCCACAGAAGTTAGCCCTTTCAGGACCTGCCAGGAGGACCAATGGGAACCACTGCAGCATCTGAGCATGTGACCCTTGATCTCCAATGGGAGATCTCACCCTGGGCATGCTCAGAAGGGAAAAAGGAGGACTTAGTCCCAAATGCGTCTGCTCGCTGCTGCCCAGCACTGGCTTTAATGGAAAAAGCTGGAGAAGCAACAGCAATCCTAAGCACAGAGTGAGACTGAGCCATACGCAAGGACCGACTTCTCCGCTGAGCAGGTTTGCCTGCGGCAGGAGAAGAATGGGAGACCACAGCAGAAGCGGCCCGAGATTCCCCCTGTGCAGAAGTGGGAACTGGACCCCTAACATTACCTCCCCTCCTAGGGCCCCCCCCCTCCTTGGGCCTCGCTACGTTCGAAGGCAGCAATGAGCTGCGGAGCCCGAATGTGCTCAGCAGGCTTCCAGGATCTATCCTCAGGACCGTAACCCCTCCAGTCCACCAAATAAAATTTTTTGCCACGAACCACCTTGTACCCCAAGATAGCGTTCATTTCGTAATCGTCCGTAGACGAACCCAACGTCCCAGTAGATGACTCAGAAAACCGGGACATGTACACGGGCTTAAGGAGGGACACATGAAAGGTGTCGGTGATACCTAGGCGTGGAGGAAGGGCTAGACGGTAAACCACAGGATTAACCTGTTTGAGTACCTTAAAAGGACCTAAGTAGCGAGGTGAAAACTTAGTAGACTCAACTCGCAGCCTGATGTTACGGGCGGAGAGCCACACTAAGTCGCCAGGAGCAAAGGTTGGAGCGGAGCGCCGATGTGCGTCGGCGGAGGACCTCATTCTCTCCTTGGAAGCCCGAATGGCATCCTGAGTGCGATCCTAAATGTCCCGTGCCTCCACAGCCCAGTCTGCCACCCAGGAATCGGCGGAAGACACGGGCATGGGCACAGGTACCCGCGGATGCTGACCATAGTTAAGGAGGAATGGGGTCTGTCCAGTGGAGTCAGCTACAACATTGTTCAGAGCAAACTCCGCCCACGGTAGCAAAGATGCCCAGTCATCTTGCCTAGCAGAGACAAAATGTCGCAGATATGTGACCAAGGTCTGGTTGGCTCTCTCCACCAACCCATTCGTCTCGGGATGATATGCCGAAGAGAGATTTAACTCAATACTGAGAAGATGACAAAGCTCTCTCCAGAAGCGAGACGCAAACTGGGGACCCCGATCACTGACAATTTTGTCTGGCATACCGTGAAGGCGGAAGATGTGTTTAATAAACAACGCTGCCAAGGCCCGTGCAGAAGGTTGCCGAGGAAGCGGCACCAAATGCACCATTTTAGAAAAATGGTCGGTGATTACCCAAATGATGGTACAGCCATGAGACTTGGGCAAACCCACCACAAAGTCCATCCCGACCATCTCCCAGGGCCTGTTTGCCACCGGCAGAGGGTATAACAAACCAGCTGGCCGTTGACGAAGAGACTTTTTTTTGGAACAAGAGACACATGCCCGAACGTAGTCTCCGACGTCACGAACCATATGTGGCCACCAGTACATTCTCGCCAGCAACTCAGATGTCCTCTTTGCCCAAAAGTGTCCACCCACTCTGGAGCCCAAGAGAGAACCTCCGGTCGCAAATTGATGGGAACAAAAGTCTTGCCCGGAGGCACAGACTCAAGCGAAACCGGAGCTATGGTTCTCAGACTCTCCGAAGGGACAATAAGCCGAGGCTCCTCCTCCTCCTCCTCAGTTGACACAAGAGAGCGAGAGAGAGCGTCAGCACGAATGTTCTTCTCCCTGGCGAGATAATGTAGAGTGAAGTGGAACCAGGAGAAAAACAAGGACCATCTGGCCTGACGAGAATTCAGCCGCTGGGCTGTATGCAAATAGACCAAATTTTTGTGGTCCGTGAAGACTTGGAATGGAAACCGAGCACCCTCCAAAAGATGTCTCCACTCCGAAAAGGCCAACTTAATTGCTAGAAACTCCCTATCCCCGATGGAGTAATTTCTCTCCGCTGGTGTGAAGGTCTTAGAGAAGAAGAAGCATGGATGCTTCCGACCTTGAGCATCCTTTTGATAGAGAACTGCTCCAGCACCAACAGATGAGGCATCCACCTCCATAAGGAATGGCTTATCCACATCGGGACGATGTAAGATGGGAGCGCTAGCAAAATGGGACTTAATAGAAGTGAAGGCCTTGGAGACCTCTTCCGACCACAATTTGGGATTCGCTCCCTTCTTGGTGAGGGATACCAAGGGAGCTACCAAAGTGGAGAAGTGGGGGATGAACTGGCGATAGTAATTTATGAACCCCATAAAGCGCTGCACCGCTTTAAGAGAATGGGGTTCTTGCCAGTCCATCACAGCCTGTAGTTTGGCAGGATCCATAGCCAATCCCTGGGCCGAGATGATATAGCCCAGGAAAGGTAAAGACTCCTGCTCAAACACACACTTCTCCAACTTTGCATAAAGAGAATTCGCCCGTAAGAGTTCGAAGACTCTGCCAACATCTCTCCAGTGGGAGTCAATATCTGGAGAGAAGATGAGAATATCATCCAGATAGACTACAACCTATGTGGAAAGCATATCCCGGAAGATATCGTTGACAAAGTCCTGAAAAACGGCTGGGGCATTACAGAGCCCGAAGGGCATCACCAGGTACTCATAGTGCCCATCCCTGGTATTGAAAGCCGTTTTCCATTCGTCCTCCTCACAGATGCGAATCAGGTTGTAGGCACCCCGCAGATCTAGTTTGGTGAATATCTTTGCTCCCCTTAGCCTGTCAAAGAGCTCCGATATCAGGGGCAACGGGTACTTATTTTTAATGGTGATAGCATTGAGACCCCTGTAATCGATGCAAGGACGTAATTCCCAGTTCTTCTTCTGTACGAAGAAGAATCCCGCCCCTGCAGGAGACACTGACTTCCTAATGAACCCTCTTGCCAAATTCTCCTGGATGTATTGAGACATAGCCTCCGTCTCAGGGAGAGAGAGGGGATATACCCTTCCCCGAGGAGGTTTAGCTCCAGGCAAGAGGTCAATAGGACAGTCATAGGGGCGATGAGGCGGTAGAGTCTCTGCTGCCTTTTTAGAGAATACATCTGCATAGCACCAATAGCACCTTGGAAGAGATGAAAGGTCTGCGGGTACCTCGGTAGTAGAGACCTGTACACACTCACTCACACACCTGCCCATACAAGACTTACTCCAACCCTATATTCTCCCTGAGGACCACTCAATATGTGGGGAGTGGTAACGGAGCCAGGGTATTCCCAGTAAAATCTCATCCATTCCCTCGGGAAAGACTAGAAGGGAAATAATCTCCTGGTGGGAAGGGGACATGGACAACGAGAATGGAACAGTCTGGTGTGTGATTTGTTGTGGAAGTGTCGACCCATTCACAACTCTAACAGTTACAGGTTTGGCGAGCATAACAAGTGGTACAGCGTGGCGCAGAGCAATAGCAGAGGACATGAAATTTCCCTCTGCTCCTGAGTCCACACAAAGCTCGACTGTTAGAGTGGATGAGTCAAACAGGATTGTCCCTTTAAAGGACAGTTTGGAGGAAAAAGACGCTGTGTCTAGTGAACCTCCCCCTAAGGTTACTAGACGCGATCGTTTTCCCGACCGCCGTGGACATTTATTAGTGTAATGTCCTCGTTGGTGACAATTTTTACAAACCATGGGTACTCGATCGGCCTGAGACTTAGGTCCCGCTCGAGAAACCTCCATGGCCTCATGGGAGTTGGACGCCAAAACGGAAGATTCAAGAGGTCTGGCGAAGGTGGGAGCCAGTCTAAACCTCTGCCTACACTGGGTCTGCTCTAACCTTCGTTCGTGAAAACGGAGGTCGATGCGGGTAGATAGAGAAATAAGCTCCTCCAGTGTGGCGGGTATCTCCCTGGTGGCTAAGGCGTCCTTCACGTGGTCTGCCATTCCCCTCCAGAACACCAGAATTAGAACTTTATCCGACCACTCTAACTCCGAGGCTAGAGTCCGGAACTGGATGGCAAACTGGCTGACCATGGACGAGCCCTGGGTAATTGTCAATAACTGGAGCGCGGTATCGTGTGTAATACGGGGTCCCAGAAAGACCTGCTTCAGAGCATCCAGAAAGAGCGGAGCACTCTGTACCACACGGTCATCACGCTCCCAAAGTGGCGTTGCCCACTCCAACGCCCTGCCCGACAAGAGAAATAAAATAAATCCCACTTTCGCCCGTTCCATAGGGAAACGCGCCGCCAGGAGCTCGAGGTGTATGGAGCACTGGCTTACGAATCCGCGACATTGTTTACTGTCACCAGCAAACTTGTAAGGAAGCGGGAGACGGGATAAAGTCGGGGCAGAGGTGGCAGTGGACAAACTGGCTGCGGCTACACTTGCAGCCTGAACAGCAACAGCAGTGACATCCACAGCTGAGGTTGAACGCTCTAGAGCCGTCAACCTTCCCTCCAGCTGCTGGATGTACCCCTGTAAACGCTGATCGTCTGCCATTTACTAGCCAGACCCTGGCGCTAGTGTTCTGTTAGGACTAGCGGAACGCACCAAGAAAGATGTAATAGATGCGTTCGCAGTCCGGGGTCCACTGTGCAGGTGAAAACCTGCTGCTAGTAAATGGCAGCGTAATGTGGCGGTGGAAGCGAACCCGGTAAAGCCACAGGTCCGCAATACCGCACTAAAGAGTGCAAGCAAGGAGTCAGCGAACACAACCCCAAGACTCAGGATTGAAGTCCGATTAGACCACTTGCTGACACAACACCGCAACTGGGTGTGTTAGATAACTATTATAATTAGAGCACCGAAGTGCGAACTGTGCCGTGCTGGCAGACACCACTAAGCACCCAGACGTGGGTCAGGAAGCGCACTACTGGCGCGTGGCGCCGCACTGGCGGTCACAGCAATAGATGCTGATACGTGTGTGACACGTTGAGTGGTTAGTCGGGCGCTAGATAGCAGCCATACTCCATACGCGAACAGTCATACAATAGGGTAGGGGTATTTAATGAACGACTTGCACTCACAACAAACACACGTATACAATTGTACACTAGCGCATGGCCGTGCGGTCATGCGAAGCTTATATAGCTGTAGTACTTTCAGGACCTTCCAATAAAGGACCAATGGGCAGCTGCCACAGAAGTTAGCCCTTTCAGGACCTGCCAGGAGGACCAATGGGAACCACTGCAGCATCTGAGCATGTGACCCTTGATCTCCAATGGGAGATCTCACCCTGGGCATGCTCAGAAGGGAAAAAGGAGGACTTAGTCCCAAAAGTGTCCGCTCGCTGCTGCCCAGCACTGGCTATAATGGCAAAAGCTGGAGAAGCAACAGCAAGCCTAAGCACAGAGTGAGACTGAGCCAGACGCAAAGACCGACGTCTCCGCTGAGCAGGTTTACCTGCGGCAGGAGAAGAATGGGAGACCGCAGCAGAAGCGGCAAAAGATTCCCCCTGTGCAGAAGCGGGAACTCGACCCCTAACAGGCTTTATATGGCCCACTATTTAAGAGAGATGGCACACTCACGACTGGCACACAAGCAGAAAGGCCAATATTAATCTCCCACTGTTTTTTTTATTTTTCAGGGAGAATTTAGATACCAAATTTAAAATAAAAATAAAACTGGGCTTTCTATGGCCCACTATTTAAAAGAGATGGCACACTCAGGACTGGCACACAAGCACAAAGGCCAATATTAATCTCCCACTGATTTTGTGATTTTTCAGGGAGAATTTAGATACCAAATAAAAAAAAAATAGGCTTTCTATGGCCCACTATTTAAGAGAGATGGCACACTCAGGACTGGCACACAAGCAGAAAGGCCAATATTAATCTCCCACTAATTTTTTTATTTTTCAGGGAGAATTTAGATACCAAATTTAAAAAAAAAAAAAAAAAAAAAAAAAATAGGCTTTCTATGGCCCACTATTTAAGACAGATGGCACACTCAGGACTGGCAGTCTAGCAGAAATGCCAAGATTAATCTCCCACTGTTGTTTTTTTTTTTTTCAGGGAGAATTTAGATACCAAATTTAAAAAAAAAAACACTAGGCCTTTTATGGCCCACTATTTAAGAGAGATGGCACACTCAGGACTGGCACACAAGCAGAAAGGCCAATATTAATCTCCCACTAATTTTTTTATTTTTCAGGGAAAATTTAGATACCAAATTTAAAAAAAAAAAAAAATAGGCTTTCTATGGCCCACTATTTAAGACAGATGGCACACTCAGGACTGGCAGTCTAGCAGAAATGCCAAGATTAATCTCCCACTGATTTTTTTATTTTTCAGGAAGAATTTAGATAGCAAATTAAAAAAAAAAAAATAGGCTTTCTATGGCCCACTATTTAAGACAGATGACACACTCAGGACTGGCACTCTAGCAGAAATGCCAATATTAATCTCCCACTGTTTTTTTTTTCAGGGAGAATTTAGATACCAAATTAAAAAAAAAAAAACCTAGGCTTTCTATGGCCCACTATTTAAGAGAGATGGCACACTCAGGACTGGCACACAAGCAGAAAGGCCAATATTAATCTCCCACTGATTTTTTTTTATTTTTCAGGGAGAATTTAGATACCAAATTAAAAAAAAAAAAAATAGGCTTTCTATGGCCCACTATTTAAGACAGATGGCACACTCAGGACTGGCACTCTAGCAGAAATGCCAATATTAATCTCCCACTGTGTTTTCTTTTTTTCAGGGAGAATTTAGATACCAAATTTAAAATAAAAAAACTAGGCTTTCTATGGCCCACTATTTAAGAGAGATGGCACACTCAGGACTGGCACACAAGCAGAAAGGCCAATATTTATCTCTCACTGATTTTTTTATTTTTCAGGGAGAATTTAGATACCAAATTTAAAAAAAAAAAATAGGCTTTCTATGGCCCACTATTTAAGAGAGATGGCACACTCAGGACTGGCACTCTAGCAGAAATGCCAATCTTAATCTCCCACAACTTATTTTTTTAGGGAGAATTTAAAAAAAATGTCCTTCAATTACTATCTCCCTGCAGTAATCTCAGCCAGGTATGGCACGCAGCAATAAGAAGGAGTGGACTGCTGCACAAATTAAATCAAAAGTGTGGACAAACAAACAAGATAGCTGTGCAGAAAGGAAGGAACAACAGGATTTGTGCTTTGAAAAAAGCAGTTGGTTTGCACAGCGGCGTACACACAGCAATGCAGCTATCAGGGAGCCTTCTAGGGCAGTCCAATGAGCTACAGCGCTGAGGAAAAAAAAAAGTAGCTTCCACTGTCCCTGCAAACAAAGGTGGTGTTGGACAGTGGAAATCGCTACAGCGCAAGCGGTTTGGTGGTTAATGGACCCTGCATAACACTATCCCTGCTTCTGACGAAGCGGCAGCAACCTCTCCCTATGCTCAGATCAGCAGCAGTAAGATGGCGGTCGGCGGGAACGCCCCTTTATAGCCCCTGTGACGCCGCAGACAGCAAGCCAATCACTGCAATGCCCTTCTCTAAGATGGTGGGGACCAGGACCTATGTCATCACGCTGCCCACACTCTGCGTCCACCTTCATTGGCTCAGAAATGGCGCTTTTCGTGTCATTGAAACGCGACTTTGGCGCGAAAGTCGCGTACCGCTTGGCCGACCCCACACAGGGATTGGGTCGGGTTTCGTGAAACCTGACTGTGCCAAAAGTCGGCGACTTTTGAAAATGAACGATCTGTTTCGCTCAACCCTAGTGAGATGTACCGCCACTAGCCACGTGCACTTGTCTACGTGTCCGTGGTTAGGTGGACTTTCCCAGTAACAGCACTGTTGAGGGCCGGTACGGCATACTGGGAGAAATAGTGGTGACTGGGGACTGAGTACCTTTGGATGGCCACCGCCTTCAGGTTGCGTAAAGCTTCCGTCTCAAAGAGCATAAAAGGCAACATTTTGAGTGCAAGCAGAACAGAAATGTTAGAATTTAGAACTGTGGCCGACGGGGCATTGGCTGGGTATTTCCGCAAGCATTCCATTGACGGGAGTATAGACAACTGAAGGCATTGCTGGGACAAGGACATGGACGGACTTGATGATGGTGCTGCTTGACTGTGGGCAACAGAGGTGTAGGGCTTGAGGCATCTTCAAATGCATAGTGGAATGGGGATTGGCTTCTATGCAAAACAGTGGAAGAAGCAGTGGTGTCACCTGCAGACAGTGCTTGTGGAGCCAGAGGTTCAGACCTCAAAGTCAGGTGCTTTGCTGCCATGTGCTGCAAATAGCCTGTTTGGGGTTATCTGCAGAGTCTTTTAAAAATAACCAGACTTGGGAAGCTCTTACAGTTGGAATGGCAACTTCCCTCATGTTGTTGTCGTGATTCCACTCGCTGCTATTGTGCGCACATGTCAGCTGTTCAAAACAGCTGACATGTCGCGGCTTTGATGTGGGCTCACCGCCGGAGCCCACATCAAAGCAGGGGATCTGTCCTCGGATGTACTATGCCGTCCGAGGTCAGAAAGGGATTAAAAAATAGTCAGGCTTGGGAAGATCTGATAGGTGGAATGGCAACTTCCCTCATGTTGTTGTTACCAGGAACGGATGCACGTCTTCTATCTGTGGCCACCACACTGCTTCTTCCTGCCTTTTGGGGTGATTTGCCTCCTTCCCCATGTGTGCTGCTGTCCTCGCTCTACATGTCCACCTCCAAGGTTGGGTCTGTCACTATGTCATCCACCACCTCGTCTTCCACATCATCACCCTGCTCCTCCTCCTGACTTTCTGGCAATTGTGTCTTATCATAGTCCACCTCTTGTGACACTTTCCCACAATCGCCTTCATGTGACCGTGGCTGTTCAAAACTTTGGGCATTGCTACATGCGATCTCATCTGGCCCCACTTCAATTTGACCGTCCAATAGTCCGGAATCTTGAGAGGAAAAACTGAATAGCTCTTCGGAGTGTCCAAGTGTGGGATCATTTGTCTCAGGGCACTCGGCAAGGTGGGAGGAAGCAGGATCAGGGTGAGGAATATCTGGTCCACAGTCATGGCCCCTCAAACTTGACCGTGTGGAAGACATGGTGGTGGTATTGCTGGCTTAGTGACTGGAAGCGTTATCAGCTATCCAACCAACAACCGTTTCACACTGGTCTGGCTTCAATAGTGGTGTGCTGTAGTCCCCTAGAAACTGGGACAGGAAGATCGAGCGCGAAGATGTGGGTCTTTGTTGTGGCACACTTTCAGCTTGGCCACAGCCTCATCCTCTGGATGCACCATCAGCATCATGTCCACTTCCCCATCCCTTGCCTTGCCCATTTTAAATGGATTACTGAACTATTTCAAAAGCTCAAGACAAATGTATTTATTTAGAGCAAAATTATATCTGATCAATATGCCGGCAAAGCTATGATTTTTCCCCACAGACACACCAGGCTGCAGCCACAGATAACAGACTGCTGTTTGTGAAATTTGGAAACAAATACAAAATGAGTAGAAAAAGGCTAGCACACAGAACAATGCTACATATGCCTGCAAAGCTACGATTTTTCCACCACAGATACACCATGTTAAGGCTAGCGGAACACACCGAGTAAATAGAGATATTTTATTGATATCGGTGCGTTCGCAGCCCGGGGTCCACCGTGCAGGAGTGCCTGCTGCTAGCAAACGGCGGAGCTATATGGCGGTATAGACTAACTCAGTTAATTCACTGAGTAGCCGTGAAAGGAAAGCACTGTGCCCTGTTAGACTCCACAGAGGCACAGGCTAACTGCCCAAACAGAGAGCAGTCAGTGGTCACGCAAGTACACACAACTCCTCGCCGGAGGAGCCAGCATTCTAGGGGCTTATTTCAGCCGGGTCCCTGAATACACACAGACTCAATCTCCTCGCCGGAGAAGCCAGCATTCTAGGGGCTTATTTCAGCTGGGTCCCTGAACACACTCACATGTGACCACACTGGCGCAAAGCACATAACTTTAGACAATACTAGCGCATGGCCATGCGGCCATGCGAGCCTTAAATAGCTGCAGCACATCTAGGACCTGTGAAAGAAGGACCAATGGAATTGCTGCAGCACCTAAGCACGTGACCCTAGACCTCCACTGAGACATCCTGCCCTGGGCATGCTCAATGTGCAAAGCAGAAATAGTCCTAGTACCTGCAGGACCTTACGTGAGAAGGACCAATGGGAGTCGCTGCAGTACCTGAGCATGTGACCCCAGACCTCCACTGAGAGAACTTGCCCTGGGCATACTCAGTGTGTGTAATTAGGGACTTAGCCCCAGAGAAGCCTGCTCGCTGCAGATCAGTGCAGGGTACAATAGGAGAGCCAGAAAAGGCAGTAGTAACCCTATGCACAGAATCAGCCTCAGCGAGATGCTGGGAGCTATGTCTCCGCTGAGCAGACCCCACTGCGGCCGATGCAGAATGGGAGACTGCAGCAGACACGGATCGAGATTCCCCCTGTGCAGCAGAGGAAACTCGACTCCTAACACACCAGGCCTCAGGCTGTCATACCAGACTGTGTAATTTTTTTTTTTTTTTGGTTAATTTTTGAAAAAAAAAAAGAGTGGAACAAGGCTCGCAGATAGAACTATGCAACTTATGCCTGTGAATCTACGATTTTGCCACCACAGATACACAAAGCCTCAACATGACATAACAGACTGTATACTTTTTTTTTTTGAGTCTTTGGTGAATTAAAAAAAGAAAAAAAGTGGAACACGGCTAGCAGACAGAACAATGCTACTTATGCCTGCGAACTTATGATTTTTCCACCACCAATACACCAGGCCTCAGCCTGGAGTAGAACAAGGAGTAAGAACAAGGCTGGCACACTGAACTGTGCTATGTATGCCTGCGAACCTATGAAATTTCAAGCACAGATACAACAGGCCTCAGCTTGACATAACAGGCAGCATAATTTTTTTTTGTTTTTTGTGAATTTTTGAAAAAAAAAGAGTAGAACAAGGCTAGCACACAGAACTATGCTACGTATGCCTACGAAACTACGATTTTTCCAACACCGATACACCAGGCCTCAGCCTCACATAACAGACTGTATAAATTTTGGGGGGGTTTGGTGAATTTAAAAAAAAACAAAAGCGTGGAACAAGGCTAGCAGACAGAACAATGAAACTGATGCCGACGAAGGTACGATTTTTCCACCACAGATACACGAGCCGTCAGCTTGAGATAACAGACTGATTTAAATGTGGCCTTGATTTTTGGGGAGACAACTAAATTGTGTCAACAAGTTGGCTATGACACACACAAAAAAAGATTTTTTGGTGCACTCACATCAGATGCCAGGGACAAAAAAATTCTTAGATTTGCAATATCCTGGCTGTAGTCTGCTGCGTAACCAAGCAAATAAATGTTGAAATAAGGGGGAAGTGGTTTGCTTTAGATTAAAAGGAGCAGGTATAAGGTAAAAAAAAATTGCCACAGAAAACTTAAGCTAGGTATATATTAAATAAGCAGCAGACATGAATGGAGCTTTTTGAGGTATGCAGTGAGAGCTATGTACTCACATACAGTGCTTGCAGGCTTTGCACTGATGTGGATATTTGTACACAGACTCCCCTGCATACCTAGCACTGCAATCTCTGGACCCCCGAATTAGCCCTAAAAAGGACTGTTAGTTTCTCAGGAGTTGTGGACTGTATAGTTGGAGACTTACACTAACTAGTAAAAGGACGATTCTGACCCTATCTCAGCAGCAGCTTTCCCTATACTAGCTAATTCCAGAGGAGCAGAATGCAGCGAGCAGGGCGGCGGCAGGTCTCTTATAGACCAGATGACGCTGTGCGGCCAGCCAATCAATGTAATACCACAACAAAGATGGCTGCGGCATTACAGTGCATGGCTGACAATCCCTGCATTGTCACTGGTGCTCTAAACAGCGCCAGATTTGCAGGCGAGACCCGTTCTCCTGCCGAATAACACCAGAAATACTCAGTGCTCGCCGAGTACACCGAGCATTGTGATACTCGGGTGAGTACCGAGTAGTGGCGAGCATGATCGCTCATCACTATTTATAATGTTAAGCCGTGAAAAAAAAATCTAATTTTTCCTACAAAAATCTTTTTTAGCTACAAATTTTGTATTTTCACATGGAGAAAAGAAGAAAATGGACCCCGAAGTTTGTTGAGCAATTTCTCCTGATTTCACCAAAACCTCATATGTGGTCAAAATCTACTTTTGAGACACAAAGTAAAGCTCAGAAGGGAAGTAGCACCATATTACAGTGCATTTTGCTGCACTTGTTTGAGGGTGCCATGTTACATTGGCAGATCCCTGAGGTGCCAGCATAGCTGAACACCCCATAAGGGACCCCATTTGGGAAATTATAACCCTTTGGAAATGTATCTGCATATGTAGTGACGATCTTGACTCCATGGGTGTTTACCGGAAACAGGCAGCAGTGGAAGCTGCTGATTGAAAATTGCAGACTACCGTTATAGTGACCAGTACGTTGTAGTCACCAGTACATTATGCCCATCTCATGCTTCTGGAGACACGCACCTGTAAATTAGGTGGGCTCTCATCACTACAGAAATGCTAAACATGCAGGTGAACATGTTATTTAGGCACACTGGGGCTCAGAACGGAGGGGGTAATTTGGGTTTGGGAGCAGAGAATTTGCTACATTTCTTTTGGGGAGCGAGGAACCATTTCCCTTTTCCAGAACCTTTGTACTACCAGTAGTGTTGAGCGATACCTTCCGATATCGGAAAGTATCGGTATCGGATAGGATCAGCCGATATTCAAAAAATATCGGATATTGCCGATACCGATACCCGATCCCAATGCAAGTCAATGGGACCAAAATATCGGAATTAAAATAAACCCTTTCTTTCCTTGTAGGTTCATTCTACATGAAGGAAAACAACTAAGAATAATGCCGGATGTATTTGGGGAGGTGGCGGAGACATTAAAGTCATAGAGGTTTATCCCAATCAAATAGAATAGCATGTTTTTTGTTTTTTTTTAAGACGTTCGGAGTGACAAAGATATTGACTATGTAAATTTTTTTTTTTATTTTGTCAGATATTGATATTTCACTATTCCACGCCCTTCCCCTTCTTTTTTTTTTTTTTTTTTTTTTTACTTTTCCCACACTTTCATCTTCATCATCATCATCAGCATCTTTGACATCAACTTCTTCTTCACCTTATTCATCTTCTTCTTCATCCTTTACCTTTTTTTTTTTTTTGATTACATTCTTCATATTCATTTTATTCAACTATTATTATTCTTCCAATTCTACATATTCTTTTTATTCCACTGTTATTATTCTTCCTATTCTACTTCTTCATCATATTCTCATTAGTGACAGGCATTCCCGTAGTTGTTATCTATAAAAGTTTGAAGATTACACCTTCCGTTCTGCCAGTCACAAAAGTTACATTTGTCCACGTTCAGTTTGGCCTGCAGCATCAGGCTTTATCCAGGGGCACCACGAGGAGGAACGGACTCACCCCCATACACTGCTTAGTCTTCTTCTGCATATAATTTAGATAATATCTTTTGCTCTGATATTAAGTCTTATGCTTAATGTTCTTCTGCTCTTTGTTCTGCAGCCTCTTGTTCTTCTGCTTCTCGGTCTTCCATGTCGTCGTCTCCAGGGTCGTCGTCTCCAGTGTCGTCATCTCCGCCGTCGTTGTCTCAGCCGTCGTCGTCTCCGCCGTCGTCGTCTCCGCCGTCGTCGTCTCCGCCGTCGTAGTCGTCGTCGTCGTCATCGGTGTGGTCTTCCGGGTCGTCGTCGTCGTCATCGGGGTGGTCTTCCGGGTCGTCGACTTTAGGGTCTTCAACTTGGAAATGTAGCAGAAGGTACAAGAAGGCTGAGAAAATGCCAAGAACCAGCTGATGGAACTGGAACTCGGATGGCTACCCGAAGGTTCAAGAGCCTATGGAACTACCGAGGACCAGCTGACGTTACTGGAACCCGGTTACTAAGCAGGAGGTACCCGTGCTAAAAAGCACTACCAAGGACCGCATGACGTTGGCGGAGCTCGGATACCCAGAAGGAGGCACCTAAGCCAAAGGCTCTGCCCGGAACCAGCTGACGGTACTGGAACCAGGATGGGGAGCAGAAGGTACAAGAGCAAAAGACACTGCCGAGAACCAGCTGACGGTACTGGTACCCGGATGGGTAGCCGAAGGTCCAAGAGCCAATGGAACTACCGAGGACCAGCTGACGTTACTGGAACCCGGTTACTAAGCAGGAGGTACCCGTGCCTGAAAGCACTACCAAGGACCACCTGACGTTGGTGGAACTTGGATACCCAGAAGGAGGCACCTAAGCCAAAGGCTCTGCCCGGAACCAGCTGACGGTACTGGAACCAGGATGGGGAGCAGAAGGTACAAGAGCAAAAGACACTGCCGAGAATCAGCTGACGGTGCTGGAACCAGGTGGTGGACCTGAAGGCCCACAGGAGAGGAGAGAACAGCTAGGCCGCGAGGCAGCCGCAGTTACCGAACCCCAACAGTCCTACAGGGGGAGCTGGGCCTACTGGCACTACAGAACCAGCCTTGACTACCAGTTCACGCAGCCCACATAGGAAGCTCCTAAACTGGAGGCACCCTGGAGTTGGCTAACCCGACAGAACCACGACGGGGCAAGCATAGGCGTCTCAGTGAGCTTGACACAACCCGGAAACAGCTGACGGTGCTGAAACCAGGCTTGGCACGAGGGAGTACCTGTGTCAAAAACACTGCCGAGAACCAGCTGGCGTTGCTGGAACCCAGATGCGTTGCCCCAGTGTGCAAGAGCCAATGGCACGACCGAGGACCAGCTGACGGTGCTGGAACCCGGTTACTAAGCTGTAGGTGCCCGCGCTTAAAAGCACTACCAAGGACCGCCTGACGTTGGCGGAACTCGGATACCCAGGAGGAGGCACCTAAGCCAAAGGCTCTGCCCGGAACCAGCTGACGGTGCTGGAACCAGGAGGTGGACCCGAAGGCCCACAGGAGAGGAGAGAACAGCTAGGCCGCGAGGCAGCCGCAGTTACCGAACCCCAACAGTCCTACAGGGGGAGCTGGGCCTACTGGCACTTCAGAACCAGCCTTGACTACCAGTTCACGCAGCCCACATAGGAAGCTCCTAAACTGGAGGCACCCTGGAGTTGGCTAACCCGACCGCACCACGACAGGGCAAGCATAGGCGTCTCAGTGAACTTGACACAACCCGGAAACAGCTGACGGTGCTGAAACCAGGTTTGGCACGAGGGAGTACCTGTGACAAAAACACTGCCGAGAACCAGCTGGCGGTGCTGGAACCCGGATGCTTTGCCTATCAAACATTGTCTTCCTACAGCCCCAACTAGCGGTGTTGGAACAAAGTGTAAGCAGGGGGAGCAGAGTGTAGGCCGAAGCCTGCACTGGAGTCAGCTTTGTGTCTGCGTTGCGTTTGCAGGACACTTTGCCGGCTACACAGTGGGGGAACAGCAGGCGGTGCTGAACCCCACTAACACATTGGCTGGTGTTTTTCTCTGTGCAGCTAGCACTTCCGGGCAAAAACTAGCGGTGTTTAAGCCCAGGGTCAGCAGGAGGAGGAGAGGAGCAGAGTGTAGGCCGAAGCCTAGTTGAACCAATTTCAAAGGTAACCTTTAACCCCCCCTCAGGTGTTACAAAGTACAAGAGCCACACCTGAATGCAACACGTACACAATTTAGCCCATTCTACAGTCAAACTGTAGTTGAGGCGTGACTTGTATTTTTAAGGAGACGCAGCATAGGTGTCCCAAATAACGCCTTTGTGCTAGGCGCTGCTTCCTGAGCGTTGTTTTTTGCTGTACAGGAGTCTGCGCTCTTGTGTTATCCCTTGGCAATGCCCTGTTAGCGCTGCCCGTCTTATGACCTCATTTCATGTTGGCCGCTGCGGTTAACGATGGCCATAAATCCCAGACCCACACTGCCTTTTCATAAAGTCACACTGCGGTGCTGGGATTCGTGGCCTTGAGCAGTAAATATTTTCGACGCTCACACACGTCCTTACACCTGCTTCAGACTGGGCGGCCTCTGCTGATCCCTTTTCGCATGCCGCGGCCAGGAGGCCGCACAGTCTGAAGAAGGCGGAAGGAGATGAGTGACGACAGGCGAACATATGCACTGCTCGTGCCCATAAACCACACCCTCGCTGACAAAATAAATAAGACAACGAGGGGCGTTGTTTCACGCAGGGCGGATGCACAGGCGCAGCCAGCTAACCATGATGTCAAAAGACGGGAAGCGCTACCAAGGGGGGTGCTGCGTATCATTAGAAAGGAAAGTCACACCTCAGGGACAGTGGAATGGTCTCAATGAGAAACATTTTGTACGTGTTGAGTTCCACGTGGGCAAGGAGAAAAAGTCAGCCACCTTGTACAAATGCAGCAGTACTGCTGAACAAGGTGGCTGTTATACATAGAAACACCTGGGGGTGGGGGGCAGGCTCCCTTCAATTTCAGTTCATGTGCCTGCATGGCGCTTGCAGGTCACGTTGCCGGCTACACAGCTGGGGAGCAGCTGGCGGTGCTGAACCCCACTGACACATTGGCTGGTGTTTTTCTCTGTGCAGCTAGCAATTCCGGGCAAAAACTAGCGTTGTTAGAGCCCAGGGTCAGCAGGAGGAGGAGAGGAGCAGAGTGTAGGCCGAAGCCTGCACTGGTGGCAGCTTTTGATCAGTTGTGCCAGCGTGGCTTGTGCTGGACACGATGCCGGCTACACAGCAGGGGAACAGCTGGCGGTGCTGAACCCCACTAACACATTGGCTGGTGTTTTTCTCTGTGCAGCTCGCATGTCCGGGCAAAAACTGGCGGTGTTAGAGCCCAGGGTCAGCAGGAGGAGGAGAGGAGCAGAGTGTAGGCCGAAGCCTAGTTGAACCAATTTCAAAGGTAACCTTTAACCCCCCTCAGGTGTTACAAAGTACAAGAGCCACACCTGAATGCAACACGTACACAATTTAGCCCATTCTACAGTCAAACTGTAGTTGAGGCGTGACTTGTATTTTTAAGGAGACGCAGCATAGGTGTCCCAAATAACGCCTTTGTGCTAGGCGCTGCTTCCTGAGCGTTGTTTTTTGCTGTACAGGAGTCTGCGCTCTTGTGTTATCCCTTGGCAATGCCCTGTTAGCGCTGCCCGTCTTATGACCTCATTTCATGTTGGCCGGTGCGGTTAACGATGGCCATAAATCCCAGACCCACACTGCCTTTTCATAAAGTCACACTGCGGTGCTGGGATTCGTGGCCTTGAGCAGTAAATATTTTCGACGCTCACACACGTCCTTACACCTGCTTCAGACTGGGCGGCCTCTGCTGATCCCTTTTCGCATGCCGCGGCCAGGAGGCCGCACAGTCTGAAGAAGGCGGAAGGAGATGAGTGACGACAGGCGAACATATGCACTGCTCGTGCCCATAAACCACACCCTCGCTGACAAAATAAATAAGACAACGAGGGGCATTGTTTCACGCAGGGCGGATGCACAGGCGCAGCCAGCTAACCATGATGTCAAAAGACGGGAAGCGCTACCAAGGGGGGTGCTGCGTATCATTAGAAAGGAAAGTCACACCTCAGGGACAGTGGAATGGTCTCAATGAGACACATTTTGTACGTGTTGAGTTCCACGTGGGCAAGGAGAAAAAGTCAGCCACCTTGTACAAATGCAGCAGTACTGCTGAACAAGGTGGCTGTTATACATAGAAACACCTGGGGGTGGGGGGCAGGCTCCCTTCAATTTCAGTTCATGTGCCTGCATGGCGCTTGCAGGTCACGTTGCCGGCTACACAGCTGGGGAGCAGCTGGCGGTGCTGAACCCCACTGACACATTGGCTGGTGTTTTTCTCTGTGCAGCTAGCAATTCCGGGCAAAAACTAGCGTTGTTAGAGCCCAGGGTCAGCAGGAGGAGGAGAGGAGCAGAGTGTAGGCCGAAGCCTGCACTGGTGGCAGCTTTTGTTCTGTTGTGCCTGCGTGGCGTTTGCAGGTCACGTTGCCGGCTACACTGCTGGGGAACAGCTGGCGGTGCTGAACCCCACTAACACATTGGCTGGTGTTTTTCTCTGTGCAGCTAGCACTTCCGGGCAAAAACTAGCGGTGTTTAAGCCCAGGGTCAGCAGGAGGAGGAGAGGACCACAGTGTAGGCCGAAGCCTAGTTGAACCAATTTCAAAGGTAACCTTTAACCCCCCTCAGGTGTTGCAAGGTACAAGAGCCACACCTCGTGCAGCATTAATGCTGCACAAGTAAAAGGTTGCTCTCTTAATTTTTCTCCTTGCACACGCTGAATAAAACACGTACACTATTTAGCCCATTATACTGTCAAACAGTAGTGGAGGCGTGACTTGTCTTTTTAAGGAGATGCAGCAAAGGTGTCAAAATTTACACCTAGGTGCTGGGCGCAGATTCCTGAGCGTTGTGATTTGCTGTACAGGAGTCTGCGCTCTTGTTATCCCTTGGCCATGCGCTGTGAGCGATGCCTGTCTTATCACCTCATTTCATGTTGGCCGGTGCGGTTAGCGATGGCCATGAAACCCAGACCCGCAGTGTCTTTTAATAAAGTCACACTGCAGAGCTGGGATTCGTGACCTTGCGCAGTAAATTTTGTCGCCTGTCCCTCATGTCCTTACACCTGCATCAGACTGGGCGGCCTCATCTGATCCCTTCTCGCATGCCGCGGCCATGAGGCCGCACATTCTGAAGAAGGCGGAAGGAGATGAGTAAAGACAGGCGAAGATATCCACTGCTCGTGCCCATCAATCACACCCTCGCAGTCAAAATAAGTAAGACAACGAGGAGCGTGGTTTCAGGCAGGGCGGACGCACAGCCGCAGCCAGCCAACCAAAGATGTCAGAAGACGGGCAGCGCTAACAAGGGGGGTGCTGCGTGTCATTAAAAAGGAAAGTCACACCTCAGGGACATTGTAATGGTCTGTAATGAGACACATTTTTTACGTGTTTAATTAAACGTGGGCAAGTAGACAAAGTCAGCCACCTTGTACAAATGCAGCAGTACTGCTGTACAAGGTGGCTGTTATACATAGAAACACCTTGGGGTGGGTGGCAGGGTCCCTTTAATTTCAGTTCATGTGCCTGCGTGGCGTTTGCAGGTCACGTTGCCGGCTACACAGCAGGGGAACAGCTGGCGTTGCTGAACCCCACTAACACATTGGCTGGTGTTTTTCTCTGTGCAGATAGTACTTCCAGGCTAAAACTGGCGGTGTTATGAGCCCAGGGTCAGCAGGAGGAGGAGAGGAGCAGAGTGTAGGCCAAAGCCTGCACTGGTGGCAGCTTTTGTTCTGTTGTGCCTGCGTGGCGTTTGCAGGTCACGTTGCCGGCTACACAGCTGGGGAACAGCTGGCGGTGCTGAACCCCACTAACACATTGGCTGGTGTTTTTCTCTGTGCAGCTAGCACTTCCGGGCAAAAACTAGCGGTGTTTAAGCCCAGGGTCAGCAGGAGGAGGAGAGGAGCACAGTGTAGGCCGAAGCCTAGTTGAACCAATTTCAAAGGTAACCTTTAACCCCCCTCAGGTGTTGCAAGGTACAAGAGCCACACCTCGTGCAGCATTAATGCTGCACAAGTAAAAGGTTGCTCTCTTAATTTTTCTCCTTGCACACGCTGAATAAAACACGTACACTATTTAGCCCATTCTACTGTAAAACAGTCGTGGAGGCGTGACTTGTCTTTTTAAAGAAAAGCAGCCCAGGTGTCGAAAATAACACCTTGGTGCATGGGCGCAGCTTCCTGAGCGTTGTTATTTGCTGTACAGGAGTCTGCGCTCTTGTTATCCCTTGGCCATGCGCTGTGAGCGCTTCCTGTCTTCTGACCTCATTTCATGTCAGCCGTTGCGGTTAGGCTAGGTTCACACTAGCGTTGCGCCGCCCTGCGTCGGCGACGCAACACGCGACGCACGTAAAAACGCGCGCAAACGCAACTGCTGTACAAGGTGGCTATTATACATAGAAACACCTGGGGGTGGGGGGCAAGCTCCCTTCAATTTCAGTTCATGTGCCTGCGTGGCGTTTGCAGGTCACGCTGCAAGCTACACAGCAGGGGAACAGCTGGCGGTGCTGAACCCCACTAACACATTGGCTGGTGTTTTTCTCTGTGCAGCTAGCAATTCCGGGCAAAAACTAGCAGTGTTAGAGCCCAGGGTCAGCAGGAGGAGGAGAGGAGCAAAGTGTAAGCCGAAGCCTCGTTGAACCAATTTCAAAGGTAACCTTTAACCCCCCCTCAGGTGTTGCAAGGTACAAGTGCCACACCTTGTGCAGCATTAATGCTGCACAAGTAAAAGGTTGCTCTATTTAGTTTGCTCCTTGCACACGCTGAATAAAACACGTACACTATTTAGCCCATTATACTGTCAAACAGTAGTGGAGGCGTGACTTTTCTTTTGAAGAAGAGCAGCACAGGTGTCAAAATTTACACCTAGGTGCTGGGCGCAGACTCCTTACCGTTGTTATTTGCAGTACAGGAGAGTGCGCTCTTGTGTTATCCCTTGGCAATACCCTGTTAGTGCAGGCCGTCTTATGACCTCATTTCATGTTGGCAGGTGCGGTTAACGATGGCCATAAATCCCAGACCCACAGTGCCTTTCCATAAAGTCACACTGCGGTGCTGGGATTCGTGGCCTTGTGCAGTAAATATGTTCGCCGCTCACACATGTCCTTACACCTGCTTCAGACTGGGCGGCCTCAGCTGATCCCTTATTGCCTGCCACGGCCATGAGGCCGCACAGTCTGAAGAAGGCGGAAGGAGGGGAGTGAAGACAGGCGAACATATGCACTGCTCGTGCCCATCAATCACACCCTCGCAGTCAAAATATATGAGACAACGAGGGGGGTTGTGTCGGGCAGGGCGGACGCACAGGCACAGGCAGCCAACCAATGATGTCAGAAGACGGGCAGCGCTACCAAGGGGGGTGGTGCGTGTCATTAAAAAGTAAAGTCACACCTCAGGGACATTGTAATGGTCTCTAATGAGACACATTTTGTACGTGTTGAGTTCCACGTGGGCAAGGAGAAAAAGTCAGCCACCTTGTACAAATGCAGCAGTACTGCTGTACAAGGTGGCTGTTATACATAGAAACACCTGGGGGTGGGGGGCAGGCTCACTTCAATTTCAGTTCATGTGCCTGCATGGCGTTTGCAGGACACGTTGCCAGCTACACAGCAGGGGAACAGCTGGCGTTGCTGAACCCCACTGACACATTGGCTGGTGTTTTTCTCTGTGCAGCTCGCATGTCCGGGCAAAAACTGGCGGTGTTAGAGCCCAGGGTCAGCAGGAGGAGGAGAGGAGCAAAGTGTAGGCCGAAGCCTGCACTGGTGGCAGCTTTTGGTCAGTTGTGCCAGCGTGGCTTGTGCTGGACACGATGCAGGCTACACAGCAGGGGAACAGCTGGCGGTGCTGAACCCCACTAACACATTGGCTTGTGTTTTTCTCTGTGCAGCTAGCAATTCCGGGCAAAAACTAGCGTTGTTAGAGCCCAGGGTCAGCAGGAGGAGGAGAGGAGCAGAGTGTAGGCCAAAGCCTGCACTGGTGGCAGCTTTTGATCAGTTGTACCAGCGTGGCTTGTGCTGGACACGATGCCGGCTACACAGCAGGGGAACAGCTGGCGGTACTGAACCCCACTAACACATTGGCGGGTGTTTTTCTCTGTGCACCTAGCACTTCCAGGCTACAACTGGCGGTGTTATAGCCCAGGGTCAGCAGGAGGAGGAGAGGAGCAGAGTGTAGGCCGAAGCCTAGTTGAACCAATTTCAAAGGTAACCTTTAACCCCCCCTCAGGTGTTGCAAGGTACAAGAGCCACACCTTGTGCATCATTAATGCTGCACAAGTAAAAGGTTGCTCTCTTAATTTTGCTCCTTGCACACGCTGAATAAAACACGTACACTATTTAGCCCATTCTACTGTAGAACAGTAGTGGAGGCGTGACTTGTCTTTTTAAAGAAAAGCAGCACAGGTGTCGAAAATAACACCTTGGTGCATGGGCGCAGCTTCCTGAGCGTTGTTATTTGCTGTACAGGAGTCTGCACTCTTGTTATCCCTCTTGGCCATGCGCTGTGAGTGCTTCCTGTCTTCTGACCTCATTTCATGTCGGCCGTTGCGGTTAGCGATGGACATGAATCCCAGACCCACAGTGTGTTTTCTAAAAATCACACTGCGTGGCTGGGATTCGTGGCCTTGTGCAGTAAATATGTTTGCCGCTCACCATGTCCTTACACCTGCTTCAGACTGGGCGGCCTCATCTGATCCCTTATCGCATGCCGCGGTCATGACGCCACCCAGTCTGAAGAAGGCGGAAGGAGATGAGTGAACACAGTCAAACATATGCACTGCACATGCCCATCAATCACATCCTCGTTGTCCAAAAAAATAAGACACAGAGCGGCGTTGTTTCGAGCAGGGCAGACGCACAGGCGCAGCCAGCTAACCAATGATGTCAAAAGACGGGCAGCGCTAACAAGGGTGGTGCTGCGTATCATTAGAAAGGAAAGTCACACCTCAGGGACAGTAGAATGGTCTCAATGAGACACATTTAGTACGTGTTTAATTAAACTTGGGCAAGGAGAAAAAGTCTGCCACCTTGTACAAATGCAGCAGTACTGCTGTACAAGGTGGCTGTTATACATAGAAACACCTGGGGGTGGGGGGCAGGCTTCCTTCAATTTCAGTTCATGTGCCTGCATGGCGTTTGCAGGACACGTTGCCAGCTACACAGCAGGGGAACAGCTGGCGTTGCTGAACCCCACTGACACATTGACTGGTGTTTTTCTCTGTGCAGCTCGCATGTCCGGGCAAAAACTGGCGGTGTTAGAGCCCAGGGTCAGCAGGAGGAGGAGAGGAGCAAAGTGTAGGCCGAAGCCTGCACTGGTGGCAGCTTTTGGTCGGTTGTGCCAGCGTGGCTTGTGCTGGACACGATGCCGGCTACACAGCAGGGGAACAGCTGGCGGTGCTGAACCCCACTAACACATTGGCTGTTGTTTTTCTCTGTGAAGCTCGCATTTCCGGGCAAAAACTAGCGGTGTTAGAGCCCAGGGTCAGCAGGAGGAGGAGAGGAGCAAAGTGTAGGCCGAAGCCTGCACTGGTGGCAGCTTTTGGTCGGTTGTGCCAGCGTGGCTTGTGCTGGACACGATGCCGGCTACACAGCAGGGGAACAGCTGGCGGTGCTGAACCCCACTAACACATTGGCTGTTGTTTTTCTCTGTGAAGCTCGCATTTCCGGGCAAAAACTAGCGGTGTTAGAGCCCAGGGTCAGCAGGAAGAGGAGAGGAGCAGAGTGTAGGCCGAAGCCTAGTTGAACCAATTTCAAAGGTAACCTTTAACCCCCCCTCAGGTGTTGCAAAGTAGAAGAGCCACACCTTGTGCAGCATTAATGCTGCACAAGTAAAAGGTTGCTCTATTTAGTTTGCTCCTTGCACACGCTGAATAAAACACGTACACTATTTAGCCCATTAAACTGTCAAACAGTAGTGGAGGCGTGACTTGTCTTTTTAAGGAGACGCAGCACAGGTGTCAAAATTTACACCTAGGTGGTGGGCGCAGATTCCTGAGCGTTGTATTAGCTGTACAGGAGTCTGCGCTATTGTGATCACTTGGCCATGCGCTCTGAGCGCTGCCTGTCTTCTCACCTCATTTCATGTTGGCCGTTGCGGTTAGCAATGGATATGAATCCCAGGCCCACAGTGTGTTTTCAAAAAATCACACTGCGTGGCTGGGATTCGTGGCCTTGTGCAGTAAATATGTTTGCCGCTCACACATGTCCTTACACCTGCTTCAGACTGGGCGGCCTCAGCTGATCCCTTATCGCCTACCACGGCCAGGAGGCCGCACAGTCTGGAGAAGGCGGAAGGAGATGAGTTAAGACAGGCGAACATATGCACTGCACATGGCCATCAAGCACACCCTCGCAGCCAAAATATATGAAACGAGGGGGGTTGTGTCGGGCAGGGCGGACGCACAGGCACAGGCAGCCAACCAATGATGTCAGAAGACGGGCAGCGCTACCAAGGGGGGGGGTGCGTGTCATTAAAAAGTAAAGTCACACCTCAGGGACATTGTAATGGTCTGTAATGAGACACATATTTTACGTGTTTAATTCTACGTGGGCAAGGATAAAAAAAACAGCCACCTTGTACAAATGCAGCAGTACTGCTGTACTAGGTGGCTGTTATACATAGAAACACCTGGGGGGGTGGGGCCAGGTTCCCTTTAATTTCAGTTCATGTGCCTGCGTGGCGTTTGCAGGTCACGTTGCCGGCAACACAGCAGGGGAACAGCTGGCGGTGCTGAACCCCACTAACACATTGACTGGTGTTTTTCTCTGTGCAGCTAGCACTTCCGGGCAAAAACTAGCGGTGTTTGAGCCCAGGGTCAGCAGGAGGAGGAGAGGAGCAGAGTCTAGGCCGAAGCCTGCACTGGTGGCAGCTTTTGTTCTGTTGTGCCAGAGTGGCTTGTGCTGGACACGTTGCCGACTACACAGCAGGGGAACAGCTGGCGGTGCTGAACCCCACTGACACATCACCTAGTGTTTTTTCTGTGTAGACAACACTTCCAGGTGGCAACTGACAGTGTTGAAACCCAGGGAATCAAAGACGAGCAGAGTGTAGGCCGAAGCCTGCAGTGGAGCAAGTTGAAAGGGAACCTTTAACCCCCCTCCCCAGGCATTTGTTGCTGAAAGAGCCATCTTGTACAGCAGTAATACTGCACATGGAAAATGGTGGCTCCGAAAATTATGCTCCTTGCAAACGCTGAAGTACACACTCATATAATGTGTCCCCTCACACCGTCAAACCATCCCGGAAGTGGGACTTTCCTTTGTAATGTGACACAGCACAGCCGTCATTCCAACCCCCTTGGTGCCGGGCGCCACCTCCTCAACGTTGTTTGGTTCTGTCACGGAGCCCGCGCTGTAATGTTATCCCTTGGCCATGCACAGTTAGCGGTGCCCGTCTTCTGACATCATGTAGGTGTCAGGCTGGCAGTGCCTGTGCGTCCAAGCTGCCCGAGATCCAACCTTGCAATGTAATCTAATGTAGTCCCACTGCGGGCCAGGGATCCATGGGCATGCGCAGTGCATATCATGGCCTCTCACTCACCTCCTTCCTGCTTCTTCAGACTGTGCGGCGTCACGGCCGTGGCATGCTATTAGGGATCAGCTGACGCCGCCTAGTCTGAAGAAGCGTGAAGAAGGGGAGTGAGAGGCTAGTATATGCACTGCGCATGGCCATGGATACGTGGCCCACTGTGGGATCACATTAGATGACACTGCGAGGTGTGATTTCGGGCAGCGTGGACGCACAGGCGCAGCCAGGACGACAACAAATGATGTCAGAGGACGGGCAGCGCAAACTGTGCATGGCCAAGGGATAACATAACAGCGCAGGGTCCATGACAGAATCAAACAACGCTAAGGAGGCAGCGCACGGTGCCAAGGGGGTAGCAATGACGGCTGTGCTGCGTCACATTACAAAGGAAAGTCCCACCTCCGGGACAGTTGGACGGTGTGAGGGGACACATTACATGAGTGTGTAGTTCAGCGTTTGCAAGGAGCATAATTTCAAGAGCGACCTTTCCCTTGTGCAGTATTAGTGCTGCACATGGTGGCTCTTTCAGTAACAAACGCCTAGGGGGGGGGGACAGGTCCCCTTACATTTTAGTTGTGCCAGCGTGGTGGTCGCATGACACGTTGCCGGATACACAGCTGGGGATCAGCTGACGTTACTGAACCCCAATAACAGAGGAGCGACTGTTGACTGTGCACACAGCACTTCCAGGCACCAACTGGCGGTGTTAGAGCCCAGGGACAGCAGGAGGAGCAGATTGGAGGTATTGCCGCACACACAGCTGGGGATCAGCTGACGTTACTAAACCCCAATAACAGAGGAGCGACTGTTGACTGTGCACACAGCACTTCCAGGCACCAACTGGCAGTGTTAGAGCCCAGGGACAGCAGGAGGAGCAGATTGGAGGTATTGCCGCACACACAGCTGGGGATCAGCTGACGTTACTGAACCCCAATAACAGAAGAGCGACTGTTGACTGTGCACACAGCACTTCCAGGCACCAACTGGCGGTGTTAGAGCCCAGGGACAGCAGGAGGAGCAGAGGAACAGAGTGTAGGCCGAAGCCTGATTGGAGCAAGTTGAAAGGGAACCTTTAACCCCCCCCAAGACGTTTGTAGCTGAAAGAGCCATCTTGTGCAGCACTAAGGATGCAAAAGGAAAAGGTGGTTCTTTTAATTATGCTCCTTGCAAACACCAAAGTAAACACTAAGAATGTGTCCCCTTATACCGTTAAACCGTCCCGGAGTTGCGAATTTCCTTCGTAATGGGACACAGCACAGCTGTCATTCCTATCCCCTTGGTGCCGTGCGCTGCCTCCTCAGCGTTGTTTTAAGCTGTCACGGAGCCTGCGCTGTTCTGTTAGCCCTTGGCCATGCCCAATTAGCGCTGCCTGTCTTCTGACATAATTTGGTGTCAGGCTGTCAGTGCCTGTGCGTCCACGCTGCTCCAGATCCCACCTCACAGTCTTGTCTAACGTAATCCCACTGCGGGCCTTGGAACCATGGGCATGCACAGTGCATATCCTCGACTCTCACTCCCCTCCTTCCCTCTTCTTCAGACTGTGCGGTGTCACGGCCGTGGCATGCTATTAGGGATCAGCTGACGGCGCACAGTCTAAAGAAGGCGGAGGGAAATGAGCGAGACCCCGAGGGGAAGATATGCACTGCGCATGCCCATGGATCCCAGGCCCGCAGTGTGACTCAATCAGAAGACACTGCGAGGCGGGATCTCGGGCAGCGCGGCCGCACAGGCGCAGCCAGCCTGACACCAAATTATGTCAGAAGACAGGCAGCGCAAATAGGGCATGCCCAAGGGATAACAGAACAGCGCAGGCTCCGTGACAGCTTAAAACAACGCTGAGGAGGCAGCGCATGGCACCAAGGGGGTAGGAATGACGGCTGTGCTGCGTCACATTACGAAGGAAAGTCCCAGCTCCGGGACAGTATAACGGTATCAGTGAACACATTTTATAAGTGTCAAGTTCTGCGTGTGCAAGGAGCTAAAAAAAAAGAGCTACCTTTTCCTTGTGCAGCATTACTGCTGCACAAGATGGCTCTTTCATTAACAAACGACGGGGAGGGGGGGACAGGTTCCCTTACATTTAGTTTGTTGTGCCAGCATGGCAGTCGCAGGACACATTGCCGGCTACACAGCTGGGGATCAGCTGACGTTACTGAAACCCAATAACACTGGGTCGTATGTTTTTACTGTGCAGCCTGCACTTCTGAGCCGCAACTGGCGGTGTTGGAGCCCAGGAATAGCAGTTCAGGTGGTAGAAAGATGAACACAGCAGGAGACCTGGATGACACCCAATTACTTAATCAGGCAGAGGAGTGGCAAATTCCTGCGAGATCCAGGCCTGGTTCATTTTCAGGAAAGTAAGCCGGTCAACGTTATCGGAGGATAGTCGCATGCGACGGTCTGTTAGTACACCACCGGCGGCACTAAAGACACGTTCCGATAAGACACTAGCCGCAGGGCAAGCCAGCACCTCCAATGCATACTGGCTTAGCTCTGGCCATGTATCCAGCTTAGAGACCCAAAACTTGAACGGGGAAGAGCCGTCTGGGAGTACAGTAAGAGGGCAAGCCATGTAGTCTGTCACCATCTGACGGAGCAGGTTGCCTCCTGCTGACTGGAGCCGCCGGTGATGGTGTAGACATTTGGGGCGGGCACACAAAAGTGTGCCAGAGTTGTGCCACACTGGGCTTGCCTTGGGCAGAGGCACTGCTTCTGCTCCCTCTTTGGGCAGAGCCTCCCCCACTGCCTCGACGCACTGAGCTGCTTTGTAAAGCACTAGCAGCACTCCTCTCAGTTGGACAGGAGAAGATGATGGAATTCACCAGTGTGTCGTGGTACTCCCGCAATTTACGCTCCCGGGTCAACGCAGGGATGAGGTTTTGGACGTTGTCCCGGTAGCGAGGATCGAGGAGGTTGAACACCCAATAATCAGGCATGTTGAGAATGTGGTCGATGCGGCGGTCGTTTCTCAGGCACTGCAGCATGAAATCCACCATGTGCTGCAGAGTGCCAACTGGCCCAGGAACGCTGTCCCCTGCTTGAGACATGATCTCTGCCCGCTCGTCATCACCCCACCCTCGCTGTACACACTGACCACTGGACAATTGTGTCGCTCCCTCCTCTGGACGGAGCTCTTCCTCCTCCATTGACTCTTCCTCATCCTCCTCACAAATTGGCCCCTGCGTACCCCTTTGTGAGGAACCACGTGGCGCTGACTCTCCAGAAGCTGATGGAAAAGGTGACTCATCCTCCACCTCTTCCACAACATCATCCCTTAACCCTTGCAAAGTTTGCTGAAGCAGGCAGATAAGGGGGACAGTCATGCTGACTAGTGCATCATCTGCACTTGCCATCCGCGTGGAATAATCAAAAGGACGCAAAACCTGGCAGACGTCCTTCATAGTGGCCCACTCTGTGGTTGTGAAGTCTGATCGGCGCTGACTGCGACTTCTTTGCGCCTGATTCAGCTGGTACTCCATAACTGCTTGCTGCTGCTCACACAACCGCTCCAACATATGTAACGTGGAATTCCACCGGGTAGGTAGGTCACATATGATGCGGTGTTCCGGAAGGCGGAATCGGAGCTGCAGAGCAGCAATGCGGGATCTGGCCAAGCTGGAACGCCGCAAGTGAGCACACTCTAGGCGGACCTTGTGCAGCAGGGCATCAAGATCCGGATAGTCCCTCAGAAAACTCTGCACAACCAAATTGAGCACATGTGCCAGACATGGGATGTGAGTGAGGTTGCCAAGGGCCAAAGCTGCCACCAGATTTCGGCCATTGTCACACACTACCATGCCTGGCTGGAGATTCGCTGGCAGTAACCACACATCGCTCTCCTGCTTGATGGCATTCCAGAGCTCCTGCACTGTGTGGCTTCGATGCCCCAATGAAACTAGTTTCAAGACGGCCTGCTGACGTTTGGCCACGGCTGTGCTCATGTCGGTCATAGGTAAACGTTCACGGGTCCATGTGGAGGTGAACTGTGACGGATCCTGCAGAGAGGAATCTGAGGAACTGGTGTAAGAGGAGGAGTCGATGCGTACAGACTGGATTCCTGCAATCCTTGGAGTGGGCAGGACACGTCCTGCGCCACTCGCACGATCTGTACCTGGCTCAACAACATTAACCCAATGGGCAGTGAGGGAAACATATCGCCCCTGTCCATGCTGACTGGTCCACGCATCGGTGGTGAGGTGGACCTTGCTACTGACGGCGTTCAGTAGCGCATGTTTTATGTTTGCCTTAACATGCCTGTGCAGGGCAGGGACAGCCTGCCTGCTGAAGTAAAAGCGGCTGGGCACCTTGTACTGTGGGACTGCCAATGCCATCAAGTCACGGAAGCTGTCAGTCTCCACCAGCCTGAACGAGAGCATTTCCAGGGACAACAGTTTGGCAATGCCTGCATTCAGAGCCTGTGCTCGTGGGTGGTTGGCCGAGAATGCCCGCCTTTTCTCCCATGCCTGTACTACCGATGGCTGTAGAGTAGACTGGGAGTGTGAGGATGACTGGGAAGGTGGTGCTGTGGGTGGAATTACACAAGGTCTCTGGACAACAGTGCCAGAGGTTCTTCCATGGCGATCCTGGGAGGAAGCCAAACCAGCTGTGCGTGAGCTGGAGGAAGAGGCAACACGAGCTGAAGAGGTGGTAGCTGCCGCTGTTGGTTGGCCTACGTCTTCACTGTGTTTCTGTAACTCCACCGCGTGCCTGGTCCGCACATGTTTCCACATATTTGTGGTATTGAGGTTGCTGACATTTTTCCCTCTTTTTACTTTCTGATGACACAGCTTGCATTTGACAAAACAAATGTCATCTGCAACTGTGTCAAAAAAGGACCAGGCACTGCAAGTCTTGGGAGCGCCCTTTTTGGCTTTGGAAAGAGACAGGCTCCTAACGGGTGCCAAAGTGGAGGCTACAGGCTCCGCAGTCTTCCCCCTCCCTCTCCCTCTTTGGCCCGTTTGGGGAATCTCTTCCTCAGAGCTGCTCCCACCACCTTCCTGTTCCTCACGCCACGATGGGTCAAGGACCTCATCATCTCCACTACCCTCTGCCACCAACTGCTCCTCCTGGGTAGTCTCGGCAGCACAGTACGCATCAGAAAGCGGCACCTGAGTTTCATCATCAGATGCGTACTGCGCTGTGGTCACCGGAGGCAATGGCCCACCTGACTCTTCAGAGTCAGAGAGAAAAAGCTGTTGGGCATCACTGCACACTGCCTCTTCTTACATTTCTCCAATGCTGCTTGGCTGGCCCCCTGTTTCCAAGCCAAGAGTTTCAGAGAACAGAAGTATAGACGGCTCCTGTCCTGGGCTCTCTGACTGCCTGGCCAATTTGGCAGGTGGTGAAGAGACAGATGGCTGCTCTCCAGTGCTCTGTGCCTGAGAGGATGTGGCACTAACTGAAGTCGATGCCGAGGTGTTAGCTGCCATCCACCCGACAACGGCTTCAATTTGGTCTTCACGCAGCAGCGGTGCACGGCGCTCTCCGACAAAGCTGCGCATGAAGGACTGTTCCCTGCTGAAACTGAGTGACGACGAGTCACCGGCGCCCGCAGCAGGCACAGAATCACCACGTCCTCTCCCTGCTCCTCTCCCTGCTCCGCGCCCACGCCCACGTGCCTTACTCGTTGCCCTCTTCATCTTGGTTGACAGATAAAGATAAGCAGAAAAGTACTAAGGCCTTAGTGTGCTTATTCCTGAAATGCTCCTCCTAACAGGTGTAAGAAACACTAATGTTGTAAAGTGTGGACTAAACTTTATTATTTTTCAAATGTGGCCTACACAAGTGTTAAGTTGTGTTTGGTGAACTTTACTTTTTTTTTGTGCAGATCGGGCTACAGAGCTAGTTTAAATCACACGGAGACCGTGCAGACAGCCGTAAACGGCGCTGCAAGGCCAAAAAACCCCCTCTAGGTTATCCTATGTAGTGTTTTTCCACTATTTAGCTGGAGACGGGTGGAAAAACACTAATAGGGAATTTTTTTTAAAATTTTTAAACAGGCTGCACTATTTGAAAAAAAGGAAAATTTTTCTCAAGGTATGAGGCAGTAACGAACCCTGAGATGAATCCAACTGGCTATGGCTGCACACAGACTACAGGGCGAGCTGGGCTCACACGGAGACCGTGCTGACAGCCGTAAACGGCGCTGCAAGGCCCAAAAACCCCCCTCTAGGTTATCCTATGTAGTGTTTTTCCACAATTTAGCTGGAGACGGGTGGAAAAACACTAATAGGGAATTTTTTTTTTAATTTTTAAACAGGCTGCAGTATATGAAAGAAATGAAAATTTTTCTCAAGGTATGAGCCAGTAACGAACCCTGAGCTGAATCCAACCGGCTATGGCTGCACACAGACTGCAGAGCGAGCTGGGCTCACACGGAGACCGTGCAGACAGCCGTAAACGGCGCTGCAAGGCCCAAAAACCCCCCTCTAGGTTATCCTATGTAGTGTTTTTTCACAATTTAGCTGGAGACGGGTGGAAAAACACTAATAGGAAATTTGAGAAAAAATGTGCAGCAGGCTGCACTATGAGCAAAAAAGGACAACTGTGTGAGGCAGTGTGAACCTCCCCTGAGCTGAATACAACCGGGTATATGGCTGCACACAGACTACAGAGTGAGCTGCACACACACACACACACACACAGAGACCTTGCAGAACGCTGTTAAAACAGCGCTGCAAGGCAAGAGCAAGGTGAACAGTGAAGAACACACAGCGTTTTGCTAAATTAGCCTTTGGAAAGGAAAATAAAGCAATTAGCTAGCTCAACTGGCCCTCAGTTAGAACACAGCGTCCTGTCCCTAACTGAAATCACAGCAGAGTGAGCGCAAAATGGCGGCAGCGTTTTTTATAGTGCAGAGTGACATCATTTCAGCAGCCAATCACAGCCTTGCCAGTACTTACATGCCCACCATGCTAAACAGGATGTGCCCACACTTCCAATCATTCCTCATTGGCTGCTGCGTTCAGTTTGAATTCTGGGAACTTCCGATTCCGGTATCCGATACGCGGGAAGTATCGGAATTCGGTATCGGAATTCCGATACCGCAAATATCGGCCGATACCCGATACTTGCGGTATCGGAATGCTCAACACTAACTACCAGCAATGTGGAAGCCTCCTATATTTCCATTTACAGATGACAGATCTGAGTGGGGACTTGCTTTTTTTGTGGATTGAGTTGAAGCTTTTATTGGGAACATTTTACATAACGTTTGGGATCATATTTATCTGCTGATCTCCGCTGAGCACTTGGGGTTTCCATCTGAATTTCCGAGTGACATGACAGATGAAACCCCTCAGGGATCCATTCACTATATTGAGGCAGCAGATCTTTTCTGGACTCCATCTGGCCTTTTATTAGCGGTGTCCTTTTCATAAAACTGTGCCCGACGGCACTTTTATGCAATCCTAAAAATGACGGACACCGCTGGATCACAGGTCCTATGGCATCCACAGTGCCTCCATCTGCCTCGTTATAGGGAATTTTCCACCAGAGGTTCTGTCTGAATCATGCTTTTCAGAGATTTACACGGAAACCCTGGTGTAAGCGCTCAGCGCAGAGCACAGGATAAATGTGCTCCAAGCCTTACTGCGATCTTTGGGAGGCAGATTGAAAAAATAAACAGCATGTGAAGAATTGGTTTCATTTATTTTTTACGCCATTTCTCATGCAGTATAAATGGTTGGATGACTTTATTCTTCGCGTCGGTGCGATTCCAGATTTATATTGGGTTTTTATGTTTGGCTGCTGTCACTACAAGATGCTTTATATTGTGAAAACCCGTTTTTGAATCACCATATTTTGAGAGCTATAATTTTTTCATACTTCATCAGACAGAGTTATGTGAGGGCTGTTTTTTGCAGGATGAGCTGATGTTTTTATTAGTACCATTTTTTTGACACATGACATTTTTTGATAGCATTCTATTCTGATTTTTGGGAGACATAATGTACACAATCCAACAATTCAGGAATTGCTTTTTTTATACACCTTCCATTACGTGTGGTAAAATTGATAAGGCAGTTTTATTCTGCGGGTCAGTACGATTACATTTATACTTCATTTATATCTTTTTTTATGTTTTTGCACTTTTACACTATAAAAATTATTTTACAGAAAAAATAATCATTTTTGCATCGCTTTATTCTGAGTGCAATAATTTTTTTATTTTTCTGCTGATGGAGCTGTGTGGCGGCTTGTTTTTGTTTTTTGCTGGATAAGATGACATTCACAGCGGTACCATTTCTATTTACATCCGTCTTTTTGATCGTTTTATTGCACTTTTTGTTCAGCGGTGTGATGATAAAGCATATTTTTTTTACTTGTGTTCACTGAAGCGGTTTATTAGTGGGACAGTTTCATAGAGCGGGTTGTTATGGACTCTGTGATACCAAATACGTGTACTTTTATTTATTTTATTTACATAAATGTATTTATTGGAAACATATATATTTTTTTATTTAGCAGGAGCTCACAAGCCACCTTCTCTGCAGGACCTGGCAGGACCCTGCGGCCATCTTGGAGCTGGGGGTCTCCATGGTGACCATCAGGACAACGCAATCGCATCATGTTGTCCTGATGGAAGTGGAGTGGAATGGAGTGGTCTCCCTATGCGATGCTTCTCCATGTCGCTGTCACTATTGACAGTGGCATCAGAGGGATTAAATGCTCGCAATCGGTACTAACACCAATCGTGGGCGTTGCTGAGGGGTGTGAGCTGTCACATGCAGCTGACACCCGCATGTGTTTGCCGCGGCCCTCAACGTGAGGCGGCACGATCATGCTGATCTGATTTTCATGGATGGTTAAATAAAATGACAATGCTTGTCATATACTTTAAGACAGAAAAGAGCATAGTAGAACTAAAAACACTCAGTTTAAAAAAAAAATCACAGTAATCTGCAAGTGCTAGTAAAAAGATGTAAAAAACAGGGTATTTGGTTGATACGTTTTTTGCAAAAAAAGTATAGTAAGCTGCTCCACCAAACGTCAAGGTATACGCATATCAGAGCAGTCCTAACTAATGTATGCAATCCCGATCTGATGTATTTAAAAACCTGATCATCTGTATATAACCTGTGTGAACAGGGTTTAGAGAGGAAAAGTTCATGTGGACACGCTGAGTGGAATAGCTTTTGTCATATACTTTGCAAAGTTAAGCACATAAAACACGCGGACTGTACACTAATGCTATCCGTGTGCTGTATCTGTTTTTCATGAGCCTATAGACTTGTATTGGCCCTTTTCATCCATGATGCCAGGAAAATAATTGACATATCTCCATTAAGCTTTTAAGAGACACGCAGTCTATGAAAAAAATACTGGCATGTTTATAGCGTCATAGAAAATAATAAGTACATTTTGCATCAATGGGAAAAAAACGGATAGAACATGTATGTGCCTTAATGAGACTTGTTTTGTTTCCCACAGACAGTGAAATCTGTCACAGATGTCCTGATGACAAGTGGCCTGACGAGAAGAAAGTGAAATGTGTCCCTAAAACGTATGAATTTCTCTCTTATGAGAAGGATGAGATTGTGATTATTTTTATCTTCACATCAATATTACTATCTGTAGTAACTATATTTATATTAGGGATATTTATCCATTACTGGGAAACGCCTATTGTGAAGGCAAATAATCGAACCGTGAGCTTCATCCTTCTGGTCTCCACCTTTCTGAGCTTCCTGAGTGTTTTCTTGTTTCTTGGTCCTCCTGATGATGTAACCTGCATGCTTAGACAGATTATATTTGGAATTCTATTATCTGTTTCTCTATCTTCCATACTCTCTAAAACTATCACAGTATGCATTGCTTTCAAAGCCACAAAACCCAACAGTGTCTGGAGGAGGTGGATTGGACTGAAGACATCTAAATATGTGGTGGTGACCTGCTCCTCAGTTCAAGTTCTTATTTGTGTTTTCTGGATCTCTCTCCGTCCTCCATATCGGGAGTATGACATGACTCTTTATACCGATCGGATCATCATTCAGTGTAATGAAGGCTCGGATATCTGGTTCTACTCCATGTTGGGTTATCTGGGGCTCCTGGCAGCTTTGAGCTTTGTTCTGGCTTTCATGGTGAGGACATTACCGGACAATTTTAATGAGGCCAAGTACATCACCTTTAGCATGCTGGTGTTCTGTAGTGTCTGGATTTCCATGATTCCGGCTTATCTTAGCAGCAAAGGGAAGTATATGGTGGCAATGGAAATATTCGCTATACTGGCCTCAAGTGCAGGATTATTATGCTGCATATTTTTCCCAAAATGCTATATAATACTAATTAAACCTAATATATATATCAATAAAAATTGCTAAGATCATTTCTTTCACATTAGAGGTATCAAAGTTAAGGGCTATGAAATGTTTTAGAGAAAGTCTATCACCTTAGGATGCTAATGAAACTATTTATGAACGTATACAGGGATTTAGCCCTTTAAAAATATATTTATATTAAAAATGTTAATTATTTAGTTGCCTTTAAAGTTATTTACTTTTTTTTGTAAATGATTATTGTTCAGTACACCCTTGGCATGACCAAGGGCTCAGAGCACCATTACGACTCAAGTAGATGCTGTGAGACCTTCCTCAGTGGCTTTGCACCTCTGCGTGGACCTTGCAGGAGCCCAGCCATGCCCATGCAGTAACTGCGGACTCTCATCGCTGGCTCCTGTCTGCATTACTGCACCACCTGGCTGCCACAGAAATTAGCCAGCGATGGAGCCTACAGTATATGAGCATGGCTGGGCTCCTGCAGAGTCTATGCAGAGGTGCAGAGTCACTGATTAAGTTTAAGTGGTGCTTGCATGAATACTGTCAGTCAAAATATCATTAACTGCACAATATGTAAATTGAAGCACTGTAATAATACACTGAGAACTGTAACAATTCTTTTGTTGGGTGTCCCAGGACCAGGGGCTCCTTCTCTAATGCTAGGGGCGTCTTAGCTTGCCCTGTTCCCCCAATTACTTCTGATTCTGAAGATTCTGAGGCCAAGTACCATGCCTTGGCTCCTAAATTCACCCTCAGTCTGTATTCTTCCCCACCCATGGAAGACAGGAGTAGTGGTGTACCGTAATACACCAAACAGACTAACAAAGTAATACGAACAGGGGTAACAAAAATAAACCAAAGTAGGAGAAGAAAGGAAATTATCACACACTCAAAACCTAGCAACAATCACAGATAAACCCTCCAAACGCCTTCTCCTACAACAACCACCAACAACATCCAGCCATGCAGCATAAGCTAGCTCTAGACCTAGCCGTGGCCCAGATTATACAGGAGATGGGAGTGGCTAACAATGAACAGCTGAGAGCCTTCATGCAGGAAAGCTTCCAGGAGCTCTCAACTGAGCAGATTAACCCCTGCACTGCCAAAATAAATTTACCCAGTTTAATATGAAGGGGAAGTGCTTCAAATCAGTGCAGGAGTAGAATAAATCAGATGTTGTGATCCTCTGGCTCCTCTCTGCTGTGGTAAACTCGTGATTAGAATTGAGCGACTTTTACTTTTTTAGGATCGAGTCGGGTTTCGCGAAACCCGACTTTCTCAACCGAAACACGAAACCCAATGCAAGTCAATCGGGAATCAAAGTCGGCAGTGAGAGGAGGACAGGAAAACACCTACAGTGCCCATTTTAATGCCAAAAACATCAATTTGTATTACTGAAGCTTGTCAATCTTCATTTACTTTACAATAATAGTTAGGCATTGAAAACAGGGGCTCATTTGGCTAAAGTTGTGAGGGGGTAGAGCTGGCTCAAGATTTTCGTGGGCCCAGGAAGCGCAGAATACGTCACGGCGGTGGAGCAGAGAGAGTTAAGTATTTCAACTTAGATACAGTACATAGATTGCAGTGCTAGGTAGGCAGGGGAGTCTATGTGCACATATGCACATCAGTGCAAGGCATGCAGGCACTGTATGTGAGTATATAGATTTCAATGCATATATCAAAATAATGAAAATCTAACAATGCACAGAAAATTCTGGCCTTTTTTTGTACTATTGTATTTTTGGGTGTGTTTTACAACATTTTTGGACACCATTTTGCTGACCAAAAAATATTTAGCTGGCCCAAAAATATTTCGCTACAGTTCTTTATCACATGTATCACATTTATCACTGTGATTTTGTACTGCACAGGTATCACATATAATTGAGCTAAATATTTTACAATTTTAGTACTCCAATTTTTTTTACTTATTAACACAATTTTGGTGGGACCAAAAAAATCAAGGCCACATTTTGATCAGTCGGTTATCTCCGTCCGACACCTGATCTTTCTGTGGTCTACAAATACCGTATATACTCGAGTATAAGCCGACCCGAGTATAAGCCAACCCCCCTAATTTTGCCACAAAAAACTGGGAAAACTTATTGACTCGAGTATAAGCCTAGGGTGGAAATGCAGCATTTACCGGTGAATTTCAAAAATAAAAATAGATCATTATTTCCCCATAGCTGTGCCATATAGTGCTCTGCACCGTTCATATTTCCCCATAGGTGTGAACCATATAGTGCTCTGCACCGTTCATTGTGCCCCCTAGCTGTGCCATATACGGTGCTCTGCACCGTTCATTGTGCCCCATAGATGTGCCATATACGGTGCTCTGCACCGTTCACTGTGCCCCATAGCTGTGCCCCATATACAGTGCTCTGCACCGTTCACTGTGCCCCATAGCTGTGCTGTGCCATATACGGTGCTCTGCACCGTTCACTGTGCCCCATACATAGCTGTGCTGTGCCATATACGGTGCTCTGCACCGTTCACTGTGCCCCATAGCTGTGCTGTGCCATATACGGTGCTCTGCACCGTTCACTGTGCCCCATAGCTGTGCTGTGCCATATACGGTGCTCTGCACCGTTCACTGTGCCCCATAGCTGTGCTGTGCCATATACGGTGCTCTGCACCGTTCACTGTGCCCCATAGCTGTGCCATATACGGTGCTCTGCACCGTTCACTGTGCCCCATAGATGTGCCATATACGGTGCTCTGCACCGTTCACTGTGCCCCATAGATGTGCCATATACGGTGCTCTGCACCGTTCACTGTGCCCCATAGCTGTGCTGTGCCATATACGGTGCCCTGCACCGTTCACTGTGCCCCATAGCTGTGCTGTGCCATATACGGTGCTCTGCACCGTTCACTGTGCCCCATAGCTGTGCTGTGCCATATACGGTGCTCTGCACCGTTCATTGTGCCCCCTAGCTGTGCCTTATACGGTGCTCTGCACCGTTCACTGTGCCCCATAGATGTGCCATATACGGTGCTCTGCACCGTTCATTGTGCCCCATAGATGTGCCATATACGGTGCTCTGCACCGTTCACTGTGCCCCATAGCTGTGCCCCATATACAGTGCTCTGCACCGTTCACTGTGCCCCATAGCTGTGCTGTGCCATATACGGTGCTCTGCACCGTTCACTGTGCCCCATACATAGCTGTGCTGTGCCATATACGGTGCTCTGCACCGTTCACTGTGCCCCTTAGCTGTGCTGTGCCATATACGGTGCTCTGCACCGTTCACTGTGCCCCATAGCTGTGCTGTGCCATATACGGTGCTCTGCACCGTTCACTGTGCCCCATAGCTGTGCTGTGCCATATACGGTGCTCTGCACCGTTCACTGTGCCCCATAGCTGTGCCATATACGGTGCTCTGCACCGTTCACTGTGCCCCATAGATGTGCCATATACGGTGCTCTGCACCGTTCACTGTGCCCCATAGCTGTGCTGTGCCATATACGGTGCCCTGTACCGTTCACTGTGCCCCATAGCTGTGCTGTGCCATATACGGTGCTCTGCACCGTTCACTGTGCCCCATAGCTGTGCTGTGCCATATACGGTGCTCTGCACCGTTCACTGTGCCCCATAGATGTGCCATATACGGTGCTCTGCACCGTTCACTGTGCCCCATAGCTGTGCTGTGCCATATACGGTGCTCTGCACCGTTCACTGTGCCCCATAGATGTGCCATATACGGTGCTCTGCACCGTTCACTGTGCCCCATAGCTGTGCTGTGCCATATACGGTGCCCTGCACCGTTCACTGTGCCCCATAGCTGTGCTGTGCCATATACGGTGCTCTGCACCGTTTATTGTGCCCCCTAGCTGTGCCTTATACGGTGCTCTGCACCGTTCACTGTGCCCCATAGATGTTCCACATAAATTTGTGCCGCCGCTGCCGCAATAAAGAAAAAAAAACACATACTCACCTCCCTTGATTGCAGCTCCCGGCGTCTCGTTCCGGCGCCTCCATCTTCCCGGCGTCTCTGCTCTGACTGATCAGGCAGAGGGCGCCGCGCACACTATATGCGTCATCGCGCCCTCTGCCTGAACAGTCAGAGAGCAGAGACGCCGGGAAGATGGAGGCGCCGGCCGGGAAGATGGATCGGCGCCCGGCGGCTGGAACGAGGACAGGTGAATATGCTATACTCACCTAGTCCTGGCGATCCTCGCGCTGTCCCCTCCTGTCTTCGGTGCCGCAGCTTCTTTCTCTATCAGCGGTCACCGGCACCGCTGATTAGAGAAATGAATAAGCGGCTCCGCCCCTATGGGAGGTGGAGCCGCTTATTCATTTCTGTAATGAGCGGTCCCACGTGACCGCTGAAGAGAGGAAGAAACTGCAGCGCCGAAGCCCGTGGGACGGCAGGGACAGCGCGAGGATCGCTGGGACTAGGTAAGTATACCTCAGCGCCCTCACCCCCTCACCCGCCGACCCCACCGCTACCGTGACTCGAGTATAAGCCGAGGGGGGCACTTTCAGCCCAAAAATTTGGGCTGAAAATCTCGGCTTATACTCGAGTATATACGGTACTTGCTTTTCAGGCACACATTACACTTTTTTGAATGTCTGCTACTCTTGTTCTATACAGTATTTTGTGTTAAAAATGCTTAAAAACTCCAGTCCACATATTGAAACAGTCTGTTATCTCAGTCAGACGCCTGGTCTATTTGTGGTCTCCAAATACTTGCCTTTCAGGCATACATTCCACTTTTTGTTTGTCTGATACCCTTGGTCTATACAGTATTTTGGGGTTAAAAATTTTTAAAAACTCCAGGCCACATATTGAAACAGTCTGTTATCTCGGTCAGACGCCAGGTCTATCTGTGGTCTCCAAATACTTGCTTTTCAGGCATACATTCCACTTTTTTGTCTGTCTGCTACCATATATCTATACAGTATTTTGGTCTTAAAACATTTTAAAAAAACTACAGGCCACATATTGAAACAAAAAAAAAGAAAGAAATGTCCAGCTTCACCGTCATGACTAAGGGAGCCTAGTCTCCAGAAACGTGTTGAGATTCTTACCCATATGGTTGTGCTGAAGTCTGTATCCTCCATGTTATAAGTTTGCGAATAAAGAAAACGCTTTTTTACGGACTCGGTGAAGCTGGACATTTCTTTCTTTTTTTTTTGGATTTTGCACGCCTGGACACAGCGGGCCCGTGCTCCCGAGGTTTGGTTGCTGAATCACGGGTGAGCTGGTTTATGTTCCTTCTCACATATTGAAACAGTCTGCTTTCTCAGTCAAATGCCACGTATATCTGCGGTTTCCAAATCCTTGCTTTTCAGGCACACATTCCACTTTTTTGTCTGTCTGCTACCCTTGTTCTATACAGTATTTTGGGTTCAAAATTTTTTAAAAACTCCAGGCCACATATTGAAACAGTCTGTTATCTCAATCAGACGCTCGGTCTGTCTGTGGTCTCCAAATACTTACCTTTCAGGCATACATCCAACTTTTTGGCTTTTGTGTTAGCCTACTTCATGACAGTAATTATCTTTTTTTTTTTTTTTTTTTAAAAAGGCCACTTATTGAACATTATGGTTTCTCTGTCAGACACCTCCTCCATCTGTGGGTTAAAACATATTGCATTTGAGTGCTCCTTTTAACTGGTTTTGCTGTGACTTACCATAGTAAATAAAAAAAAAAAATTAAAAACCAAATCCAAAAATTACCAACATTCCATTGAGATAAAAGTGCGTTTTTTAGGCACACTGATCACATATAAGTTTTCTAAAAATTAATACAGAACTTTTAAAATATTTCAGTAGTCCATTTTAAATGGGCAAGGCAGGGGGCAAGGGATGGGGACATGGACGTGATGCTGATGGTGTATGCATAGGATGAGGCCATGGCCAAGCTGAAAGTGGGCCACAAGAAAAACATTTTCCCTTTAAAGATTCTGGACTCTCGGCCGGCCAACTTGAAGTGGAGTAGGATGAGATTGCATGTAGTGATGCCCAAGGATTGAGCAGCTACAGTAACACGAAGGCGATAGTGTAAAGTGTCACAAGAGGTGGACGATAATGAGACACAATTCCCAGAAAGTCAGGAGGATGAGCAGGGTGTGGATGTGGAAGACAAGGTGGTGGATGACATTGTAACTGACCCAACCTGGCAAGAGGACATGCAGAGCGAGGACAGCAGCACACATGGGGAAGGAGGCATAGCACCCCAAGAGGCAGGAGGAAGCATTGTGGTGGATACAGACAGAAGGCGTGCATCAGTTCCCCGTAATACCAACATAACGGAAGTTGCCATTCCAACTGTTCTTCCCATGTCTGGTTATTTTTTAAAGACTCTGATGATAGCCCCAATCAAACCATTTGCAGCACCTGCCATGCCCACATTAGCAGAAGTAGCAAAACTACCAGCATGACCACCACCAGCATGATCAGGCACATGGCAGCAAAGCACCTGACTTTGTGGGCCAAACCCCAGGCTCCAGGAACACTGCCTGCAGTTGACACCACTACTTCTTCCACTGTTTTGCGTACAAGCCAATCCCCAGTACACGGTGCATGTGAAGATGCCTCGTGCCCTGCACCTGTTGTTGCAAACAGTCAACTAGCACTATCATCAAGCCCATCCACATCTGTGTCCCAGCGTAGCTTTCAGTTGTCTATACCTCAGTCATTGGAACGCAGGCATAAATATGCAGCCAATGCCCAACAGGCCACAGTACTACATTTCTCATCTGCTTGCGCTTAATCAGGCTTGCCCCCACAGTCTACAGCTCTTAAACCTACTCTTCATGCTCTTCAGCCTTCATCTCTAAAATGAGCACCTCAGTCAGAAGCTGGAAGCATTGCAGCACTGCCTCAGCCAAGCAGCAACAGGCTGTGCTGAACCTAATCTGCATAGGTGACAAACCGCACAACGCTGAAGAGATGTGGACAGCGCTGAAAGCACAATCAGATTTTAGGCTGACACCGAACCTACAGCCAGGCATGGTCGTGTGTGACAATGGCCGGAATGTGTTGGCGGGTCTGAGGCAAACACGTACCTTGCCTGTCGCATGTGCTTAACCTTGTCTTTCAACATTTTCTCAAAAGCTACTTGGAGCTGCCAAATTTGCTAATGAAATTACACCGCCTGTCTGCCCTTTTTAGAACGTCAGCTACAGCTTCAGCTGCTCTTGACGTGCTTCAGCAGCGTTTGCAGCTTCCGGCTCACCGACTGGTGTATGATGTCTCCACATGTTGTAACTCTACAATGCATATGTTGAAAAGGATTTGTGAGCAGAAGAGGGCAGTTGTTGACTACCAGCATCAACAAGACCGTCGTTATTCAGATCAAACTCCACACAAGACCTCAGGAGTGGACAGGGATGTCAGACATATGTACCATCCTCCAAAACTTTGAGGATTGTACCAAAATGGTGAGCGGTGATGACGCCACAATTAGCGTCACCATCCCGCTTCTCTGCATTCTGAAAACCTCTCTGCTCACAATTAAAGAGGATGCATTGCAGGCTGAGCATGAGGACATGTAGCAAGAAACCATACAGGGTGATTACACACAGCCCAGCCTCATGTCGTCCCAATGTGGAATGGTAGACTACGAGGAAAAGGAGGACGAGGAAGAACAGGAGCTACTTTCATGTGCTATAGATGGTACTACAAGCACAACTGTCACACCGTCTGTTCAGCGTGGATAGCCTGAGGACAGGGAGGAGAAGGATGAGGAGGAGGATGAGGAGGAGGCGGACAGCATGGTCAGTCATCCTGTTGGTGAGGACACAGAAATCTTGCCTGTTAGCAGTCTGTCACATATGACTTTATGTTGCTGTGCTTTTCCCGTGACCCTCGCAGTATTAACATTTTTGGTGACACTCATTACTGGTTGGTGACGCTTCTAGACCCACGCTCCAAGTAGAACTTTCAATCTCTTCTTCCAGAGGCAGACAGGTGTACTAAAATGCTGCAGTACCAGAGGGCCCTTGTAGCAGAATTTCTAAAAAAATTTCCCTTCTGACAACGCTAGCAGGAGACTTCAGAGTTTGTAGTACAACTAAGGAGTACAGGCAAGAGAGACAGAAGTACAATTCAGCACAGGCAGGGGAACAATGGCAAAGTTCTGGATTCGTTTTCTCAGACCAAAGAGGCAAGGGGTGCTGTCACAAGAAGTGTAATGTTTGGGAAGATTCTGAGGGAGTACCTTGCTGATCGTACAAACGTCCTCTGTAATTCCTCTGTGCCTTTTAATTTTTGGGTATCCAAGCTGGACATGTGGCATGAATTGGCTCTCTACGCCTTGAAGGTCCCAGCCTGCCCTGCTGCTAGTGTTCTGTCAGAGCGGGTTTTTAGTGCCGCTGGTGTAATTATAACTGATAAGCGCATCTGCCTGTCAACTGAAAATGCTGACAGACTGATTCTTATCAAAATGAACAAGGGCTGGATTGGGCAAGACTTCTGTACACCACCAAATGAAAACAGCGAAACATAACCTGGCCTATTTCATGTGCACTACTTAACTTGTTATAAATTCAGAGACACAGGTCTGTCTGGCCCGTGGTCTGTCTCTAGGAAGATGTCTCTTAAAGGATAACAGCAAATATTACAGCAGAAATATGCCAGAAATGAGCCATAAGTGAACAGAAGGTAAGACTAACCACTGTTAATAAATGGACTAAATTTCTTTTCCTTTCCACCATATTTACTCATCATGCTGACATTCAGTCTAACAGTTTTGGCTCCACTACTCCTCAGCCTCCTTTGCTCTCCTCAAACCCCAGCACCCTCTAACCAAGTAATAATCTCTCCTTCCCTCCTGCCTCCCCACCTGACCTCCTCTGCTGACCTGCTCCTCAACCCCAGATCTCTCCTAATAAAACAGAAAACAATCCGCCCACTCTCCTCCCACCTGCTCTGTCTCTCTCTGCTTCTCCTCACTGCTGGAGACATATATCACAATCCTGGACCCACACAGCTCATACCTCCCATTACTACCCCCCCTACCACTCCCAACCCAATATAAACACCCGAAATCTTGCCCACCTCAAATCCATGCCCATGACGCCCACCCCCCAGTACCCTCTCTCTGGATCACTATGGAATGCCCACTCCATCTGCAATAAACCCCATTTGATTCACAACCTCTTTAACTCTCATAATCTTTTCTTTCGGGGCATCAACGAAACATGGCTGTCATCGTCTGACACAGCCTCCCCACTGCACTATGTTACGGTGGCCTCCACTTCACCCACACTCCTCGCCCTGGCAATAGACATGGTGGAGGAGTGGGCCTTCTCCTTTCTTCCAATTGTACCTTGAACCAAATCCCACCTCTACCCTCCCTTATCATCCCTTCTTTTGAAATCCACACTGTCCACATCTACTCCCCCTACAACCTCCAAACGGCCGTCATATACCGACCACCGGGACCAACCACTGCCTTTATTGACCAATTCTCCACTTGGCTCCTTCACTTTCTCTCTGCTGACATTCCCACCATCATCATGGGTGATTTCAACATCCCCATTGACACCCACTAGTCAGGAGCCTCCAAACTCCTGTCCCTTACTTCATCCTTTGGACTTACTCAGTGGTCCTCCTCAGTCACCCACACAGACCGACACAAATTAGACCTTGTCTTCACCCGTTTCTGTTCCCTATCTAACTTAACAACCTCCCCTCTCCTTCTATCTGACCACCATCTACTCACTTTCTCATCCCTGTCCTCCTCACCATTCACCCATGTCCTACAATATGCGCACCCATGCAGGAACCTCGCACACCTAGACACCCACACACTCTTTGACTCTATCCTACCACTAGCATCCATATCCTCACTTCACGACACAGACACTGCCACTGCTTTCTACAATGCCACTCTTGCATCAGCTATTGACATGGTCGCCTCTGTCATGCATAAGCAGAGTGCAACGAAGCAATAGACAACCCTGGCACAATAACATCACTAAAAAGCTTTGACAAGTATCCAGAATTGCAGAACGGCATTGGAAGAAAACACATTCGCAAGATGACTTCACTGCACTCAAACAAGCAACACTCACATTCAAATCAGCTCTCACCTCTGCTAAACAGTTGTTCAACACTTTTAACTCCCTCCTCCACCCACCACTGACCCCTCCGAGTCCCCTAATAGTTGCCAAGGACTTTGCCACGCACTTCAAAAATAAGATCGACCAAACAAGGCAAATCTTTGTCGTCAATCCACCACAACCCCTTTGTATACCAGACCAATGCCCAAACCCCATAACTTCTCCCTCTCCAAAATCACTGAAGGGGAGCTTGCTCATCTTCTCTCCAAATCACACCTCATCAATTGTGCACTTGACCCCATCCCATCCCGCCTCCTCCCCAACCTCTCCTCCACACCAATCCCATCCCTAACCCATCTCTTCAACCTATCACTAACTTCTGGTACCTTCCCCACTGCTTTCAAACATGCCACAATCACAGATATCCTCAAAAAGCCATCCCTTGACCCAAGCGCTATGTCCAGCTATCGCCCCATATCTTTGCTCCCATTTGCATCCAAACTCATTGAGCAGCACGTCCATGCTGAACTTTCCTCTCACTTTGCATCTAACTCTCTCTTCGACAACCTACAATCTGGCTTCCGTCCCCACCATTTCACTGAGACTGCCCTGACCAAAATTACTAACGACTTACTTACAGCCAAAGCTAACAGACAATTATCTAAACTCCTCCTTCTAGACCTGTCCTCTGCCTTTGACACAGTTGACCACTGCCTCCTACTAAAGATTCTCTCTTCCTTTGGGGTCAAAGACCTCGCCCTATCTTGGATCTCCTTATACCTTACCAACCATTTAGCATTTCCTACTCCCATATTACCTTTTTATCTTGCCCCCCTCTCTGTTGTTGTCCCTCAAGGCTCTGTCCTAGGACCCTTACTCTTCTCAATTTATACACACTGGGACAACTCATAAGGTCCTATGGCTTCCAGTACCATCTATATGCTGATGACACTCAGATCTACCTCTTTGGCCCAGATGTCACCTATTTGCTCTCTGGAATCCCAGAGTGTTTATCAGCTATATCCTCCTTCTTCTCCTCTCACTTCCTCAAGCTCAATGTGGACAAATCTGAACTAATTATCTTTCCTCCATCTTGCATATCTTCCCTTCCTGATCTATCTATCAAAATAAATTAAATCACACTTTCCCCTGTCCCCAAAATCCGCTGCCTCGGAGTTACCCTGGATTCTGTCCTGACTTCAAACCTCACATCCAAGCTCTCACCACCTCCTGTCGCCTCCAGCTCAAAAGAATTTCCAGAATCCGTCCTTTCCTCAGCCCTCACTCTACCAAAATGCTTGTGCATGCCCTAATCATCTCCTGCCTCGACTACTGCAACATCCTCCTCTGTGGCCTACCTTCTAACACTCTCGCACTCCTCCAGTCCGTCCTTTACTCTACTGCCCGACTAATTAATCTCTCTCCTCGCTACACTTCTGATTCCCCTCTTTGCAAATCCTTTCACTGGCTCCAAATTTCCCAGCGTATCCAGTTTAAACTAATAACGCTGACCTACAAAGCCATCCATAATCTTTCTCCGCCGTATATTTTCAAACTAATTTCTCAATATCTTCCCTCACGTAATCTCCGGTCCTCCCAAGACCTCCTTCTCTCCTCCACGCTTATTCTCTCCTCACCCAATCACCTCCAAGACTTCTCCCGAATATCCCCCATTATCTGGAATTCTGTGCCCCAACACGTCCGGGTATCCACCACATTTGGATCATTTAAAAGAATCCTGAAAACCCACCTCTTCAAAGAAGCTTACAACCTGTAATGACTACACGGCCACCTCAACACCATCGGAGCTACTGCAACCCTCAACCTACTGTTTTCTTCCCTACAATCCTGTAGAATGTAAGCCCGCAAGGGCAGGGTCCTCTTCCCTCTGTATCTATCAGTTATTATTAGTTTTGTTTACTGTAAGTGATATTTGTATTTTGATGTAACCCCTTCTCATGTGCAGCACCATGGAATTAATGGTGCTATATAAATAAATAATAATAATAATAATAATAATAATAATAACCTCAAATACATTGTCTTTTTTGGGTAGGTGTATTCTCATGCACCTCTTCACAACCACACATTGGTATACGCTTCCTGATTTTGTCTATTTAGTGTTATCCTCCTCCTTATCCTCATCCTCATCATCCACAACCACTATAACACCAGGGTGAAGGTATTCTGTGATTCAAAACTCACTCAATTTTTGTGCAAGGGTGTTTTTATGATGCACGTTACTAAATTGAAGCCAAAAAATTTTTTACTCTCCCAGGGGGAAATGTTTGTCAGCCCTAACACTTAGTATATGGGCATTCAAAATTTAGGAGACTCGCTCCTTTAAATTGGGAATAGAGACATATGAGGAAATCCTCCATGTCTCTTCAGGCACGACCACTAGAACACGAGGGTGAAGGTATTCCATGATGCAAAAGTCACTCAATTTTTTGGCAAGGGTGTTGTTATGATGCCCATAAATACTTACCAAATTAAAAAAAAAATATTAAAATTTTGTACCCCCAGGGTGAAATGTTTTTCAGCCCATACACTTACTGTATTGGCATTCAAAATGTTGGAGACCTGCTCCTTTACATTGGGAACATAGACATATGAGGACGTCCTCCACATCTCTTCAGGCACCTCCAGTAGAACACGGGGGTGAATGGATTTTGCGATGCAACAGTCACTCTATATTTTGGAAAGGGTGCTTATGATGCCCGTAAATAATAATAATAATAATAATAATAAAACAGTGTACCCCCAGGGGGAAATGTTTTTAGCCCATACACTTAGTGTATGGGCATTCCAAGTATAGATGAAGCACTCCTTTGTAATGTGATATTTTCTTTATGAGACCCTCCTCTACGTTTCTTTCAAGGGGGATTGTGGTGCATGCAAATTACGGCCAGGCCTTGTATTCACTTTATGGACAAAATTTATGATAATAAAAAAAAATAATACAAATTATAATAATGTGAACTTTTGTTTCATGTAGTCATCCAGTATGCGGTTTCAAAGGGTTATTGGGGAGCATGTAACATTGGTGCAGGGCAGGCCTTGCATTCAATGCATAAGCAAACAGTATGGGAGACACACACTTCTTATGGGAACAATTTTCACAAGAGGCCCTCAAGTACGTCTGCAGAAATGGTTATTGGGGTTTGTGTAACTTTGGGGCAGGACAGGCCTTGCATTTAATACATTATTTTTTAAGGAGGCCCTCCTGTACGTCTCGTGAAAGAGGTATTGGGGTGCGTCATAATTTTTGGCAGCCCAGCCACTCACTGGGTAGGCAATAACAGTATAGGAGACCCACTGTTTAGTAATGGCTCTTTAAGAACATTAATGCCGTCTGATGCCCCTCAAATAATAGTCTCTGTGACTTTAAGAGTCCCTCCTTCATAAATGAAACAAGATGGGTCTCTTATGTTTCACACACCACATGGCCAGCTAAGGGGGTTACATGTTGCAATGACATTACCCAGTGAATGCATTTGTAGTGGTTGAAAGCAATGTTAAAGTTGAAAAACGCTTCAAAAACGCTGCGTCTGAACTAAGCCTAAGTGGTAGAGGAACATTTGGTTTGGGATTAGCTATTTTGCTCTATATAATTCATTACCCTGGAAAAGATGTTCCTTAACATTTCACAGCAAAATCCATTTTGGTTTTGTTTTTGTATGTTTTTGGTGCACCTGTAAAAATGGCGTGAAACTCTGACAACATTGTTTACAGCTGTGACCTAGGAGTCAGAAATGCTTCCAGGGGCGATACCCATGATGTCCCTGTTTGAGCAGTGTTTCCCTAATTTTCAGACGTTTTTAGACCTTAAAAGGACCCCCAGGATCGCAGTAAAAATACTCGGGTCTCCCATAGACATACATTGGGCTCGTTGCTCGGGTCGAGTACCTGAGTATTCCAATCTGCTCGACCCGAGCAACGAGCACCCGAGCATTTTAGTGCTCGCCCATCACAAGTAATCGCTGTTTCTGTATTTCCGTCAGTATTTATTAGCAGCAGTTTTCCATCTCTGCACGGTGGACCCTATGTTGCGATAGTCCTTCATTATTTATTTTATTTAGTGCAATCCGGCCAACCCTAACAGTACCTGAGTCCTTCTTACAGCGCATATTTGGTAGTTCATAGAAACAACAAAAACCCTCACTGTCGCCCTGATCCACTCCCGTCTGGACTACTGCCACTCTCTATTAATTGGCCTCCCCCTCACTCGAATTTCCCCTCTCCAGTCCATCCTTAATACAGCAGCCAGGGTCGTCTATCTAGCTAATCGCTACTCAGATGCATCCGCTCTTCGCCAGTGATTACACTGGCTGCCCATTCATTACAGGATACAATTCAAAGTACTTGTTCTCACCCACAAAGCTCTCCACAGTGCGGCCCCCCATACATCTCCTCCCTCATTTCGGTCTATCGGCGTAGCCAACCACTGCAAATGACTTTCGACTAACCTCTGCACTAATCCGTACCTCCCACTTCCGACTACAAGACTTCTCCTGCGCTGCGCCAATCCTCTGGAATGCTCTACCCCAAGATATTAGGACCAACCGCAATTTGCATAGTTTTAGGCGCTCCCTCAAAACACATTTGTTCAGAGCGGCCTATCACGTTCCCTAATTAGTTATTTTGTTTGTGTGTAGCCCATTCACTACTTCCATCTGTCCACCACCCTCTGAAGATGGCCGGACCATCATTGTAAATACATCATTGTAAAGACACACCTGTACTTTGTATCCCCCCACCTCATTGTAGATTGTAAGCTCTCACGAGCAGGGGCGGCTTGTGTTGCTTTAATTATTGTATTGTTAACGTTGTTACTTATGACTTTTGTGTTTGAAGCTGTTAAACTGTAAAGTGCTGCGGAATATGTTGGTGCTATATAAATAAAGATTATTATTATTATTATTCTTGTTTTTGCTTAATATTTCAGTTTTGGATTACATAAATTATTCTTTTTTTTAACCCTTTGCCTTAGATACAAGTCATTAAACAGGAAAGAATGTGTTAGGGCTGGCAGAACACACCAAATAACTTCACCCGCTATGTAGGAGGTGAATCCTGTGGCGTCACAAGGCCGCAATACCGCAGAGTGAACGCTAGTGTTTTGGTCACATGGGGTATGCCAATGGGGAGTGCCTTAATAGAGGCCTATGAAGAGCACATTATATTAAATAGCGTTTTGCTATGGGAGTGCGTTATACTATTTTGAGGCCTATGGGGAGTGCAATATACTATATAGAGTCAGCCTATGTGGGGTGCATTATACTATATTGAGGTACATGGGGCGTGCATGGAACTATATATCGTCTGCCTATGATGGTGTATTATATTATTAGATTATTATACTATAGAGGCCCATGGGGAGTGAATTATACTACAGAGATCAATGGGTAATGCATTTTGCTATATTGAGGCCCATGGGGAGTGCAATATACAATATAGAGTCTCCCTATGGAGGTTCATTATACTATAGAGATCTTTGGGGAGCGCATTATACTATAGAGGGCTATTGAGAGGGCATTATGCTATATACAGTTAGGTCCATATATATTTGGACAGAGACAACATTTTTCTAATTTTGGTTATAGACATTACCACAATGAATTTTAAACAAAACAATTAAGATGCATTTGAAGTTCAGACTTTCAGCTTTTATTTGAGGGTATCCACATTAAAATTGGATAAAGGGTTTAGGAGTTTCAGCTCCTTAACATGTGCCACCCTGTTTCTAAAGGGACCAAAAGTAATTGGACAATTGACTCCAAGGCTATTTCATGGGCAGGTGTGGGCAATCCCTTCATTATGTCATTCTCAATTAAGCAGATAAAAGGCCTGGAGTTGATTTGAGGTGTGGTGCTGCATTTGGAAGGTTTTGCTGTGAAGTAAACATGTGGTCAAATGAGCTCTCCATGCAGGTGAAACAAGCCATCCTTAAGCTGCGAAAACAGAAAAAACCCATCCGAGAAATTGCTACAATATTAGGAGTGGCAAAATCTACAGTTTGGTACATCCTGAGAAAGAAAGAAAGCACTGGTGAACTCATCAATGCAAAAAGACCTGGGCGCCCACGGCAGACAACAGTGGTGGATGATCGCAGAATAATCTCCATGGTGAAGAGAAACCCCTTCACAACAGCCGACCAAGTGACCAACGCTCTCCAGGAGGTCGGCATATCAATATACAAATCTACCATAGAGAGAAGACTGCATGAAAGTAAATACAGAGGGTTCACTGCACGGTGCAAGCCACTCATAAGCATCAAGAATAAAAAGGCTAAAAAACATCTAAAAAAGCCGCACAGTTCTGGAAGAACATTCTTTGGACAGATGAAACCAAGATCAACCTCTACCAGAATGATGGAAAGAGAAAAGTATGGTGAAGGCGCGGTACAGCTCATGATCCAAAGCATACCACATCATCTGTAAAACATGGAGGCAGTGTGATGGCGCGGGCATGCATGGCTGCCAGTGGCACTGGGTCACTCGTGTTTATTGATGATGTGACACAGGACAGAAGAATGAATTCTGAGGTCTTCAGAGCCGCCATACTGTGTGCTCCGATCCAGCCAAATGCAGCCAAACTGATTGGTCATCGTTCATACTACAGATGGACAATGACCCAAAACATAAAACCAAAGCAACCCAGGAGTTTATTAAAGCAAAGAAGTGGAATATTCTTGAATGGTCAAGTCAGTCACCTGATCTCAACCCAGTTAAGCAGCATTTCACTTGTTAAAGACTAAACTTCAGACAGAAAAGCCCACAAACAAACAGCAACTGAAAACCACCGCAGTGAAGGCCGAGCATCAAAAAGGAGGAAACACAGCGTCTGGTGATGTCCATGAGTTCAAGACTTCAGGCAGTCATTGCCAACAAAGGGTTTTCAACCAAGAACAAAAAAATGAACATTTGATTTAAAATTATTGAATCTGTCCAATTACTTTTGGTCCCCTTAAAAACAGGGTGGCACATGTTAAGGAGCTGAAACTCCTAAACCCTTCATCCAATTTTAATGTGGATACCCCCAAATGAAAGCTGAAAGTCTGAACTTCAACAGCATCTGAATTATTTTGCTTAAAATTCATTCTGGTAATGTCTATAACCAAAATTAGAAAAATGTTGTCTCTGTCCAAATATATATATATGGACCTAACTGTAGAATCTGCCTATGGGGTGTGCATTGTACTTTATATAGTCTGCCTATGGGGAATGCATTATACTATATAGAGGCATATGGGGAGTGCATTATACCATATGGAGGCATATGGGGGTATATTATACTATATAGAAACCTTTTGGCAGGACATTGTAATATATTGAGGACTATTTTATGCATTATACTATATGAACGCTATCTAGAGGGCCATCAAACAGTGTGGGGATTACAGGGAGGAGGCACGCATACAGTGTTGGAGCCATCAAACAGTTTGGGGGCTACTAAGGGGTTAGTATACTATGTGGGGGCATTATACTGTGTATAAGAGAGCATCACGCTGTGTATAGAGCAGCTGTACAGGGGGAGACTCAGGACATTATTAAATGTAAAGTGGACACTTATTGTTATTATTAAATGTAAAGTGGACACTTATTGTTATTGTTATAGAGGAACTCAGGTTATTGTGGCTGTCAAAGGGGCACACAGGGCAATATTACTTTCTACGGGGCAAAATGTGGGCACTGTTCTCTAGGACACTTGCACCCGGCATTACATGATTATAGATGGTTGTTTTACCATCTAGAGGCACAGAGAACCACATAACAGGGGCAGTAATAGGGACACATGCGGCAGCAGTGGCTCAGTATTGGGGTATCAGGTGCAGTAATAGGGACACATACGGCAGCAGCGGCTCAGTATTGGGGTATCAGGTGCAGTAATAGGGACACATACGGCAGCAGCAGCTCAGTATTGGGGTATCAGGGGCTGTAACAGGGACACATACGGCAGCAGCGGCTCAGTATTGGGGTATCAGGTGCAGTAATAGGGACACATACGGCAGCAGCGGCTCAGTATTGGGGTATCAGGTGCAGTAATAGGGTCACATACGGCAGCAGCGGCTCAGTATTGGGGTATCAGGTGCAGTAATAGGGTCACATACGGCAGCAGTGGCTCAGTATTGGGGTATCAGGGGCTGTAATAGGGACACATAAGGCAGCAGTGGCTCAGTATCGGGGTATCAGGTGCAGTAATAGGGACACATACGGCAGCAGCGGCTCAGTATTGGGGTATCAGGTGCAGTAATAGGGACACATACGGCAGCAGCGGCTCAGTATTGGTGTATCAGGTGCAGTAATAGGGTCACATACGGCAGCAGCGGCGGCTCAGTATTGGGGTATCAGGGGCAGTAATAGGGACACATGCGGCAGCAGTGGCTCAGTATTGGGGTATCAGGTGCAGTAATAGGGACACATACGGCAGCAGCGGCTCAGTATTGGGGTATCAGGTGCAGTTATAGGGACACATACGGCAACAGCGGCACAGTATTGGGGTATCAGATGCAGTAATAGGGACACATGCGGCAGCAGTGGCTCAGTATTGGGGTATCAGGTGCAGTAATAGGGACACATACGGCAGCAGCAGCTCAGTATTGGGGTATCAGGTGCAGTAATAGGGACACATACGGCAGCAGCGGCTCAATATTGGGGTATAAGGTGCAGTAATATTGACACATACGGCAGCAGTGGCTCAGTATTGGGGTATCAGGTGCAGTAATAGGGACACATACGGCAGCAGTGGCTCAGTATTGGGGTATCAGGTGCAGTAATAGGGACACATACGGCAGCAGTGGCTCAGTATTGGGGTATGAGGTGCAGTAATATTGACACATACGGCAGCAGTGGCTCAGTATTGGGGTATCAGGGGCAGTAATAGGGACACATACGGCAGCAGCGGCTCAGTATTGGGGTATCAGGTGCAGTTATAGGGACACATACGGCAACAGCGGCACAGTATTGGGGTATCAGATGCAGTAATAGGGACACATGCGGCAGCAGTGGCTCAGTATTGGGGTATCAGGTGCAGTAATAGGGACACATACGGCAGCAGCAGCTCAGTATTGGGGTATCAGGTGCAGTAATAGGGACACATACGGCAGCAGCGGCTCAATATTGGGGTATAAGGTGCAGTAATATTGACACATACGGCAGCAGTGGCTCAGTATTGGGGTATCAGGTGCAGTAATAGGGACACATACGGCAGCAGTGGCTCAGTATTGGGGTATCAGGTGCAGTAATAGGGACACATACGGCAGCAGTGGCTCAGTATTGGGGTATCAGGTGCAGTAATATTGACACATACGGCAGCAGTGGCTCAGTATTGGGGTATCAGGGGCAGTAATAGGGACACATACGGCAGCAGCGGCTCAGTATTGGGGTATCAGGTGCAGTAATAGGGACACATACGGCAGCAGCGGCTCAGTATCGGGGTATCAGGAGCAGTAATAGGGACACATACGGCAGCAGCGGCTCAGTATTGGGGTATCAGGGGCAGTAATAGGGACACATACGGCAGCAGTGGCTCAGTATTCGGGTATCAGGGGCAGTAATAGGGACACATACGGCAGCAGCGGCTCAGTATTGGGGTATCAGGTGCAGTAATAGGGACACATACGGCAGCAGCGGCTCAGTATTGGGGTATCAGGGGCAGTAATAGGGTCACATACGGCAGCAGAGGATTAGTATTGTGGTATCAGGTGCAGTAATAGGGACACATATGGCAGCAGCGGCTCAGTATTGGGGTATCAGGGGCAGTAATAGGGACACATACGGCAGCAGTGGCTCAGTATTGGGGTATCAGGGGCAGTAATAGGGACACATACGGCAGCAGCGGCTCAGTATTGGGGTATCAGGTGCAGTAATAGGGACACATACGGCAGCAGCGGCTCAGTATTTGAGTATCAGGTGCAGTAGTAGGGACACATACGGCAGCAGCGGCTCAGTATTGGGGTATCAGGGGCAGTAATAGGGACACATACGGCAGCAGTGGCTCAGTATTGTGGTATCAGGTGCAGTTATAGGGACACATATGGCAGCAGCGGCTCAGTATTGGGGTATCAGGGGCAGTAATAGGGACACATACGGCAGCAGTGGCTCAGTATTGGGGTATCAGGTGCAGTAATAGGGACACATACGGCAGCAGCGGCTCAGTATTTGAGTATCAGGTGCAGTAGTAGGGACACATACGGCAGCAGCGGCTCAGTATTGGGGTATCAGGGGCAGTAATAGGGACACATACGGCAGCAGTGGCTCAGTATTGTGGTATCAGGTGCAGTTATAGGGACACATATGGCAGCAGCGGCTCAGTATTGGGGTATCAGGGGCAGTAATAGGGACACATACGGCAGAAGCGGCTCAGTATTGGGGTATCAGGGGCAGTAATATGGACACATACGGCAGCAGCGGTTCAGGATTGGGGTATCAGGTGTAGTAATAGGGACACATACGGCAGCAGTGGGTCAGTATTGGGGTATCAGGGGCAGTAATAGGGACACATACGGCAGCAGCGGCTCAGTATTGGGGTATCAGGGGCAGTAATAGGGACACATACGGCAGCAGCGGCTCAGTATTGGGGTATTAGGTGCAGTAATAGGGACACATACGGCAGCAGTGGCTCAGTATTGTGGTATCAGGTGCAGTAATAGGGACACATATGGCAGCAGCGGCTCAGTATCGGGGTATCAGGTGCAGTAATAGGGACACATACGGCAGCAGTGGCTCAGTATTGGGGTATCAGGGGCAGTAATAGGGATACATACGGCAGCAGAGGCTCAGAATCGGGGTATCAGGTGCAGTAATAGGGACACAAATGGCAGCAGTGGCTCAGTATCGGGGTATCAGGTGCAGTAATAGGGACACATACGGCAGCAGCGGCTCAGTATTGGGGTATCAGGGGCAGTAATAGGGACACATATGGCAGCAGCGGCTCAGTATTGGGGTATCAGGGGCAGTAATAGGGACACATATGGCAGCAGTGGCTCAGTATTGGGGTATCAGGGGCAGTAATAGGGACACATATGGCAGCAGAGGCTCAGTATCGGGGTATCAGGTGCAGTAATAGGGACACATACGGCAGCAGAGGCTCAGTATTGGGTATCAGGTGCAGTAATAGGGACACAAATGGCAGCAGCGGCTCAGTATTGTGGTATCAGGTGCAGTAATAGGGACACATACGGCAACAGCGGCTCAGTATTGGGGTATCAGGTGTAGTAATAGGGACACATACGGCAGCAGCGGCTCAGTATTGGGGTATCAGGTGCAGTAATAGGGACACATACGGCAGCAGCGGCTCAGTATTGGGGTATCAGGTGCAGAAATAGGGACACATACGGCAGCAGCGGCTCAGTATTGGGGTATCAGGTGCAGTAATAGGGACACATACGGCAGCAGAGGCTCAGTATTGAGGTATCAGGTGCAGTAATAGGGACACATACGGCAGCAGCGGCTCAGCATTGGGGTATCAGGTGCAGTAATAGGGACACATACGGCAGCAGCGGCTCAGTATTGTGGTATCAGGTGCAGTAATAGGGACATACGGCAGCAGCGGCTCAGTATTGGGGTATCAGGTGCAGTAATAGGGACACGTACGGCAGCAGCGGCTCAGTATTGGGGTATCAGGTGCAGTAATAAGGTCACATACGGCAGCAGCGGCTCAGTATTGGGTTATCAGGGGCAGTAATAGGGACATACGGCAGCAGCGGCTCAGTATTGGGGTATCAGGTGCAGTAATAAGGACACATACAGCAGCAGTGGCTCAGTATTGGGGTATCAGGTGCAGTAATAGGGACACATACAGCAGCAGCGGATCAGTATTGGGGTATCAGGTGCAGTAATAGGGGCACATACGCCAGCAGCGGCTCAGTATTGGGATATCAGGTGCAGTAATAGGGACACATACGGCAGCAGCGGCTCAGTATTGCGGTATCAGGGGCAGTAATAGGGACACATACGGCAGCAGCGGCTCAGTATTGGGGTATCAGGGGCAGTAATAGGGACACATACGGCAGCAGCGGCTCAGTATTGGGGTATCAGGGGCAGTAATAGGGACACATACGGCAGCAGCGGCTCAGTATTGGGGTATCAGGGGCAGTAATAGGGACACATACGGCAGCAGCGGCTCAGTATTGGGGTATCAGGTGCAGTAATAGGGACACATACGGCAGCAGCGGCTCAGTATTGGGGTATCAGGTGCAGTAATAGGGACACATACGGCAGCAGCGGCTCAGTATTGGGGTATCAGGGGCAGTAATAGGGACACATACGGCAGCAGAGGCTCAGTATTGGGGTATCAGGGGCAGTAATAGGGACACATAGGGCAGCAGCGGCTCAGTATTGGGGTATCAGGGGCAGTAATAGGGACACATACGCCAGCAGCGGCTCAGTATTGGGGTATCAGGTGCAGTAATAGGGACACATACGGCAGCAGCAGCTCAGTATTGGGGTATCAGGGGCAGTAATAGGGACACATACGGCACCAGCGACTCAGTATTGGGGTATCAGGTGCAGTAATATGGACACATATGGCAGCAGCGGCTCAGTATTGGGGTATCAGGTGCAGTAATAGGGACACATACGGTAGCAGTGGCTCAGTATTGGGGTATCAGGTGCAGTAATAGGGACACATACGGCAGCAGTGACTCAGTATTGGGGTATCAGGTGCAGTAATAGGGACACATACGGCAGCAGCGGCTCAGTATTGGGGTATCAGGGGCAGTAATAGGGACACATACGGCACCAGCGACTCAGTATTGGGGTATCAGGTGCAGTAATATGGACACATATGGCAGCAGCGGCTCAGTATTGGGGTATCAGGTGCAGTAATAGGGACACATACGGTAGCAGTGGCTCAGTATTGGGGTATCAGGGGCTGTAATAGGGACACATACGGCAGCAGCGGCTCAGCATTGGAGTATCAGGTGCAGTAATAGGGACACATACGGCAGCAGTGGCTCAGTATTGTGGTATCAGGTGCAGTAATAGGGACATACGGCTGCAGCGGCTCAGTATTGGGGTATTAGGTGCAGTAATAAGGACACATACGCCAGCAGCGGCTCAGTATTGGGGTATCAGGGGCAGTAATAGGGACACATACGGCAGCAGCGGCTCAGTATTGTGGTATCAGGTGCAGTAATAGGGACACATACGGCAGCAGCGGCTCAGTAATGGGGTATCAGGTGCAGTAATAGGGACACATACGGCAGCAGCGGGTCAGTATTGGGGTATCAGGGGCAGTAATAGGGACACATACGGCAGCAGCGGGTCAGTATTGGGGTATCAGGTGCAGTAATAGAGACACATACGGCAGCAGTGGCTCAGTTTTGGGGTATCAGGTGCAGTAATAGGGACACATACGGCAGCAGCGGCTCAGTATTGGGGTATCAGGAGCAGTAATAGGGACACATACGGCAGCAGTGGCTCAGTTTTGGGGTATCAGGTGCAGTAATAGGGACACATACGGCAGCAGCGGCTCAGTATTGGGGTATCAGGTGCAGTAATAGGGACACATACGGCAGCAGTGGCTCAGTTTTGGGGTATCAGGTGCAGTAATAGGGACACATACGGCAGCAGCGGCTCAGTATTGGGGTATCAGGAGCAGTGATAGGGACACATACGGCAGCATAGGCTCAGTATTGGGGTATCAGGTGCAGTAATAGGGACACATACGGCAGCAGCGGCTCAGTATTGGGGTATCAGGTGCAGTAATAGGGACACATACGGCAGCAGTGGCACAGTATTGGGGTATCAGGTGCAGTAATAGGGACACATACGGCAGCAGCGGCTCAGTATTGGGGTATCAGGTGCAGTAATAGGGACACAAATGGCAGCAGTGGCTCAGTATTGGGTTATCAGGTGCAGTAATAGGGACACATACGGCAGCAGTGGCTCAGTTTTGGGGTATCAGGTGCAGTAATAGGGACACATACGGCAGCAGCGGCTCAGTATTGGGGTATCAGGTGCAGTAATAGGGACACATACGGCAGCAGTGGCTCAGTTTTGGGGTATCAGGTGCAGTAATAGGGACACATACGGCAGCAGCGGCTCAGTATTGGGGTATCAGGTGCAGTAATAGGGACACATATGGCAGCAGCGGCTCAGTTTTGGGGTATCAGGTGCAGTAATAGGGACACATACGTCAACAGCGGCTCAGTATTGGGGTATCAGGTGCAGTAATAGGGACACATACGGCAGCAGTGGCTCAGTTTTGGGGTATCAGGTGCAGTAATAGGGACACATACGGCAGCAGCGGCTCAGTATTGGGGTATCAGGTGGAGTAATAGGGACACATACGGCAGCAGCGGCTCAGTATTGGGGTATCAGGGGCAGTAATAGGGACACATATGGCAGCAGGGGCTCAGTATTGGGGTATCAGGGGCAGTAATAAGGACACAAATGGCAGCAGCGGCTCAGTATTGGGGTATCAGGGGCAGTAATAGGGACACATACGGCAGCAGCGGCTCAGTATTGGGGTATCAGGTGCAGCAATAGGGACACATACGGCAGCAGCGGCTCAGTATTGGGTATCAGGTGCAGTAATAGGGACACATACGGCAGCAGCGGCTCAGTATTGGGGTATCAGGAGCAGTAATAGGGACACATACGGCAGCAGCGGCTAAGTATTGGGGTATCAGGGGCAGTAATAGGGACACATACGCCAGCAGCGGCTCAGTATTGGGGTATCAGGGGCAGTAATAGGGACACATATGGCAGCAGCGGCTCAGTATTGGGGTATCAGGTGCAGTAATAGGGTCACATACGGCAGCAGCGGCTCAGTATTGGGGTATCAGGTGGAGTAATAGGGACACATACGGCAGCAGCGGCTCAGTATTGGGGTATCAGGGGCAGTAATAGGGACACATATGGCAGCAGCTGCTCAGTATTGGGGTATCAGGGGCAGTAATAAGGACACAAATGGCAGCAGCGGCTCAGTATTGGGGTATCAGGGACAGTAATAGGGACACATACGGCAGCAGCGGCTCAGTATTGGGGTATCAGGGGCAGTAATAAGGACACAAATGGCAGCAGTGGCTCAGTATTGGGGTATCAGGTGCAGTAATAGGGACACATACGGCAACAGCGGCTCAGTATTGGGGTATCAGGTGCAGCAATAGGGACACATACGGCAGCAGCGGCTTAGTATTGGGGTATCAGGTGCAGTAATAGGGACACATACGGCAACAGCGGCTCAGTATTGGGGTATAAGGAGCAGTAATAGGGACACATACGGCAGCAGCCGCTCAGTATTGGGGTAACAGGGGCAGTAATAGGGACACATAAGGCAGCATAGGCTCAGTATTGGGGTATCAGGTAGAGTAATAGGGACACATGCGGCAGCAGCCGCTCAGTATTGGGGTATCAGGGGCAGTAATAGGGACACATAAGGCAGCATAGGCTCAGTATGGTGGTATCAGGTACAGTAATAGGGACACATACGGCAGCAGTGGCTCAGTATTGGGGTATCAGGTGCAGTAAAAGGGACACATACGGCAGCAGCGGCTCAGTATTGGGGTATCAGGTGCAGTAATAGGGACACAAATGGCAGCAGTGGCTCAGTATTGGGGTATCAGGTGCAGTAATAGGGACACATACGGCAGCAGCGGCTCAGTATTGGGGTATCAGGAGCAGTAATAGGGACACATACGGCAGCAGCGGCTCAGTATTGGGGTATCAGGTGTAGTAATAGGGACACACACCGCAGCACCGGCTCAGTATTGGGGTATCAGGGGCAGTAATGGGGACACATACGGCAGCAGCGGCTCAGTATTGGGGTATCAGGTGTAGTAATAGGGACACATACAGCAGCAGCGGCTCAGTATTGGGGTATCAGGTGTAGTAATAGGGACACATACCGCAGCAGCGGCTCAGTATTGGGGTATCAGGTGTAGTAATAAGGACACATACGGCAGCAGCGGCTCAGTATTGGGGTATCAGGGGCAGTATTAGGGTCACATACGGCAGCAGCGGCTCAGTATTAGGGTATCAGGTGCAGTAATAGGGACACATACGGCAGCAGCGGCTCAGTATTGGGGTATCAGGTGTAGTAATAAGGACACATACGGCAGCAGCGGCTCAGTATTGGGGTATCAGGGGCAGTATTAGGGTCACATACGGCAGCAGCGGCTCAGTATTAGGGTATCAGGTGCAGTAATAGGGACACATACGGCAGCAGCGGCTCAGTATTGGGGTATCAGGTGTAGTAATAAGGACACATACGGCAGCAGCGGCTCAGTATTGGGGTATCAGGGGCAGTATTAGGGTCACATACGGCAGCAGCGGCTCAGTATTAGGGTATCAGGTGCAGTAATAGGGACACATACGGCAGCAGCGGCTCAGTATTGGGGTATCAGGTGTAGTAATAAGGACACATACGGCAGCAGCGGCTCAGTATTGGGGTATCAGGGGCAGTATTAGGGTCACATACGGCAGCAGCGGCTCAGTATTAGGGTATCAGGTGCAGTAATAGGGACACATACGGCAGCAGCGGCTCAGTATTGGGGTATCAGGTGTAGTAATAAGGACACATACGGCAGCAGCGGCTCAGTATTGGGGTATCAGGTGTAGTAATAAGGACACATACGGCAGCAGCGGCTCAGTATTAGGGTATCAGGTGCAGTAATAGGGACACATACGGCAGCAGCGGCTCAGTAATGGGGTATCAGGGGCAGTAATAGGGACACATACGGCAGCAGTGGCTCAGTATTGGGGTATCAGGTACAGTAATAGGGACACATACGGCAGCAGCGGCTCAGTATTGGGGAATCAGGGGCAGTAATAGGGACACATACGGCAGCAGCGGCTCAGTATTGGGGTATTAGGAGCAGTAATAGGGACACATACGGCAGCAGTGGCTCAGTATTGGGGTATTAGGGGCAGTAATAGGGACACATACGGCAGCAGAGTCTCAGTATTGTGGTATCAGGTGCAGTAATAGGGACACATATGGCAGCAGTGGCTCAGTATTGGGGTATCAGGTGCAGTAATAGTGACACATACGGCAGCAGCGGCTCAGTATTGGGGTATCAGGCGCAGTAATATGGACACATACGGCAGCAGCGGCTCAGTATTGTGGTATCAGGTGCAGTAATAGGGACACATACGGCAGCAGCGGCTCAGTATAGGGGTATCAGGTGCAGTAATAGGGACACATACGGCAGCAGCCGCTCAGTATTGGGGTATCAGGTGCAGTAATAGGGTCACATACGGCAGCAGTGGCTCAGTATTGGGGTATCAGGGGCAGTAATAGGGGCACATATGGCAGCAGCGGCTCAGTATTGGGGTATCAGGGACAGTAATAGGGACACATACGGCAGCAGCGGCTCAGTATTGGGGTGTCAGGTGCAGTAATAAGGACACATACGGCAGCAGCGGCTCAGTATTGAGGTATCAGGGGCAGTAATAGGGACACATACGGCAGCAGAGGTTCAGTATTGGGGTATCAGGGGCAGTAATAGGGACACATACGCCAGCAGCGGCTCAGTATTGGGGTATCAGGGGCAGTAATAGGGACACATATGGCAGCAGCGGCTCAGTATTGGGGTATCAGGTGCAGTAATAGGGTCACATACGGCAGCAGCGGCTCAGTATTGGGGTATCAGGTGGAGTAATAGGGACACATACGGCAGCAGCGGCTCAGTATTGGGGTATCAGGGGCAGTAATAGGGACACATATGGCAGCAGCTGCTCAGTATTGGGGTATCAGGGGCAGTAATAAGGACACAAATGGCAGCAGCGGCTCAGTATTGGGGTATCAGGGACAGTAATAGGGACACATACGGCAGCAGCGGCTCAGTATTGGGGTATCAGGTGCAGTAATAGGGACACATACGGCAACAGCGGCTCAGTATTGGGGTATCAGGTGCAGCAATAGGGACACATACGGCAGCAGCGGCTTAGTATTGGGGTATCAGGTGCAGTAATAGGGACACATACGGCAACAGCGGCTCAGTATTGGGGTATCAGAAGCAGTAATAGGGACACATACGGCAGCAGCCGCTCAGTATTGGGGTAACAGGGGCAGTAATAGGGACACATAAGGCAGCATAGGCTCAGTATTGGGGTATCAGGTAGAGTAATAGGGACACATGCGGCAGCAGCCGCTCAGTATTGGGGTATCAGGGGCAGTAATAGGGACACATAAGGCAGCATAGGCTCAGTATGGTGGTATCAGGTACAGTAATAGGGACACATACGGCAGCAGCGGCTCAGTATTGGGGTATCAGGTGCAGTAAAAGGGACACATACGGCAGCAGCGGCTCAGTATTGGGGTATCAGGTGCAGTAAAAGGGACACATACGGCAGCAGCGGCTCAGTATTGGGGTATCAGGTGCAGTAATAGGGACACAAATGGCAGCAGCGGCTCAGTATTGGGGTATCAGGAGCAGTAATAGGGACACATACGGCAGCAGCGGCTCAGTATTGGGGTATCAGGTGTAGTAATAGGGACACACACCGCAGCACCGGCTCAGTATTGGGGTATCAGGGGCAGTAATAGGGACACATACGGCAGCAGCGGCTCAGTATTGGGGTATCAGGTGTAGTAATAGGGACACACACCGCAGCAGCGGCTCAGTTTTGGGGTATCAGGGGCAGTAATAGTGACACATACGGCAGCAGCGGCTCAGTATTGGGGTATCAGGTGTAGTAATAAGGACACATACGGCAGCAGCGGCTCAGTATTGGGGTATCAGGGGCAGTATTAGGGTCACATACGGCAGCAGCGGCTCAGTATTGGGGTATCAGGTACAGTAATAGGGACACATACGGCAGCAGCGGCTCAGTATTGGGGAATCAGGGGCAGTAATAGGGACACATACGGCAGCAGCGGCTCAGTATTGGGGTATTAGGAGCAGTAATAGGGACACATACGGCAGCAGTGGCTCAGTATTGGGGTATTAGGGGCAGTAATAGGGACACATACGGCAGCAGTGGCTCAATTTTGTGGTATCAGGTGCAGTAATAGGGACACATACTGCAGCAGAGTCTCAGTATTGTGGTATCAGGTGCAGTAATAGGGACACATATGGCAGCAGTGGCTCAGTATTGGGGTATCAGGTGCAGTAATAGGGACACATATGGCAGCAGTGGCTCAGTTTTGGGGTATCAGGTGCAGTAATAGGGACACATACTGCAGCAGAGTCTCAGTATTGTGGTATCAGGTGCAGTAATAGGGACACATATGGCAGCAGCGGCTCAGTATTGGGGTATCAGGTGCAGTAATAGGGACACATACGGCAGCAGCGGCTCAGTATTGTGGTATCAGGTGCAGTAATAGGGACACATACGGCAGCAGCGGCTCAGTATTGGGATATCAGGTGCAGTAATAGGGACACATACGGCAGCAGCCGCTCAGTATTGGGGTATCAGGTGCAGTAATAGGGTCACATACGGCAGCAGTGGCTCAGTATTGGGGTATCAGGCGCAGTAATAGGGGCACATATGGCAGCAGCGGCTCAGTATTGGGGTATCAGGGACAGTAATAGGGACACATACGGCAGCAGCGGCTCAGTATTGGGGTGTCAGGTGCAGTAATAAGGACACATACGGCAGCAGCGGCTCAGTATTGGGGTATCAGGGGCAGTAATAGGGACACATACGGCAGCAGAGGTTCAGTATTGGGGTATCAGGTGCAGTAATAGGGACACATACGGCAGCAGCGGCTCAGTATTGGGGTATCAGGGGCAGTAATAGGGACACATACGACAGCAGCGGCTCAGTATTGGGGTATCAGGGGCAGTAATAGGGACACATACGACAGCAGCGGCTCAGTATTGTGGTATCAGGGGCAGTAATAGGGACACATACGGCAGCAGCGGCTCAGTATTGGGGTATCAGGGGCAGTAATAGGGACACATACGACAGCAGCGGCTCAGTATTGTGGTATCAGGGGCAGTAATAGGGACACATACGGCAGCAGCGGCTCAGTATTGGGGTATCAGGTGCAGTAATAGGGACACATACGTCAGCAGCGTTTCAGTATTGGGGTATCAGGAGCAGTAATGGGGACACATACGGCAGCAGCGGCTCAGTATTGGGGTATCAGGTGTAGTAATAGGGACACACACCGCAGCAGCGGCTCAGTATTGAGGTATCAGGGGCAGTAATAGGGACACATACGGCAGCAGCGGCTCAGTATTGGGGTATCAGGTACAGTAATAGGGTCACACACCGCAGCAGCGGCTCAGTATTGGGGTATCAGGGGCAGTAATAGGGACACACACCGCAGCAGCGGCTCAGTATTGGGGTATCAGGTGTAGTAATAGGGACACATACCGCAGCACCGGCTCAGTATTGGGGTTTCAGGGGCAGTAATAGGGACACATACGGCAGCAGCGGCTCAGTATTGGGGTATCAGGTGTAGTAATAGGGACACACACCGCAGCAGCGGCTCAGTTTTGGGGTATCAGGGGCAGTAATAGGGACACATACGGCAGCAGCAGATCAGTATTGGGGTATCAGGTGTAGTAATAGGGACACATACGGCAGCAGCGGCTCAGTATTGGGGTATCAGGTGCAGTAATAGGGACACATATATGGCAGCAGCGGCTCAGTATTGGGATATCAGGTGCAGTAATAGGGACACATACGGCAGCAGCTGCTCAGTATTGGGGTATCAGGTGCAGTAATAGGGTCACATACGGTAGCAGCGGCTCAGTATTGGAGTATCAGGGGCAGTAATAGGGACACATACGGCAGCAGCGGCTCAGTGTTGGGGTATCAGGTGCAGTAATAGGGACACATACGGCAGCAGCGGGTCAGTATTGTGGTATCAGGTGCAGTAATAGGGACACATACGGCAGCAGCGGCTCAGTATTGTGGTATCAGGTGCAGTAATAGGGACACATACGGCAGCAGTGGCTCAGTATTGTGGTATCAGGAGCAGTAATGGGGACACATATGGCAGCAGCGGCTCAGTATTGGGGTATCAGGTGCAGTAATAGGGACACATACGGCAGCAGCTGCTCAGTATTGGGGTATCAGGTGCAGTAATAGGGACACATACGGCAGCAGCGGCTCAGTATTGGGGTATCAGGTGCAGTAATAGGGTCACATACGGCAGCAGCGGCTCAATATTGGGGTATCAGGGGCAGTAATAGGGACACATACGGCAGCAGCAGCTCAGTATTGGGGTATCAGGTGCAGTAATAGGGACACATACGGCAGCAGCGGCTCAGTATTGGGGTATCAGGTGCAGTAACAGGGACACATACGGCAGCAGCGGCTCAGTATTGGGGTATCAGGGGCAGTAATAGGGACACATACGGCAGCAGCGGCTCAGTATTGGGGTATCAGGTGCAGTAATAGGGACACATATATGGCAGCAGCGGCTCAGTATTGGGGTATCAGGTGCAGTAATAGGGACACATATATGGCAGCAGCGGCTCAGTATTGGGGTATCAGGTGCAGTAATAGGGACACATACGGCAGCAGCTGCTCTGTATTGGGGTATCAGGTGCAGTAATAGGGACACATACGGCAGCAGCGGCTCAGTATTGTGGTATCAGGTGCAGTAATAGGGACACATACGGCAGCAGCGGCTCAGTATTGGGGTATTAGGTGCAGTAATAGGGACACATATGGCAGCAGCTGCTCAGTATTGTGGTATCAGGGGCAGTAATAGGGACACATACGGCAGCAGCGGCTCAGTATTGGGGTATCAGGTGCAGTAATAGGGACACATACGGCAGCAGCGGCTCAGTATTGGGGTATCAGGTGCAGTAATAGGGACACATACGGCAGCAGCGGCTCAGTATTGGGGTATCAGGTGCAGTAATAGGGACACATACGGCAGCAGCGGCTCAGTATTGGGGTATCAGGTGCAGTAATACGGACACATATGGCAGCAGCGGCTCAGTATTGGGGTATCAGGAGCAGTAATAGGGACACATACGGCAGCAGCTGCTCAGTATTGGGGTATCAGGGGCAGTAATAGGGACACATACGGCAGCAGCTGCTCAGTATTGTGGTATCAGGAGCAGTAATAGGGACACATACGGCAGCAGCTGCTCAGTATTGGGGTATCAGGGGCAGTAGTAGGGACACATACGGCAGCAGCGGCTCAGTATTGTGGTATCAGGTGCAGTAATAGGGACACATATATGGCAGCAGTGGCTCAGTATTGGGGTATCAGGTGCAGTAATAGGGTCACATACGGCAGCAGCGGCTCAGTATTGGGGTATCAGGGACAATAATAGCGACACATACGGCAGCAGCGGCTCAGTATTGGGGTATCAGGGACAATAATAGGGACACATACGGCAGCAGCGGCTCAATATTGGGGTATCAGGGGCAGTAATAGGGACACATACGGCAGCAGCGGCTCAATATTGGGGTATCAGGGGCAGTAATAGGGACACATATATGGCAGCAGCGGCTCAGTATTGGGGTATCAGGGGCAGTAATAGGGACACATATGGCAGCAGCGGCTCAGTATTGGGGTATCAGGGGCAGTAATAGGGACACATACGGCAGCAGCGGCTCAGTATTGGGGTATCAGGGACAATAATAGGGACACATACGGCAGCAGCGGCTCAGTATTGGAGTATCAGGGGCAGTAATAGTGACACACACGGCAGCAGCAGCGGCTCAGTATTGGGATATCAGGGGCAGTAATAGGGACACATATGGCAGCAGCGGCTCAGTATTGGGGTATCAGGTGTAGTAATAGGGACACATACGGCAGCAGCGGCTCAGTATTGGGGTATCAGGGGCTGTAATAGGGACACATACGGCAGCAGCGGCTCAGTATTGGGGTATCAGGGACAATAATAGGGACACATACGGCAGCAGCGGCTCAGTATTGGAGTATCAGGGGCAGTAATAGTGACACACACGGCAGCAGCAGCGGCTCAGTATTGGGATATCAGGGGCAGTAATAGGGACACATATGGCAGCAGCGGCTCAGTATTGGGGTATCAGGTGTAGTAATAGGGACACATACGGCAGCAGCGGCTCAGTATTGGGGTATCAGGGGCTGTAATAGGGACACATACGGCAGCAGCACTCAGTATTGGGGTATCAGGTGCAGTAATAGGGACACATACGGCAGCAGTGGCTCAGTATTGGGGTATCAGGGGCAGTAATATGGACACATATGGCAGCAGCGGTTCAGTATTGGGGTATCAGGGGCAGCAATAATAACACTTATAGCAGCAGTGGCTCCGTATTGGGGTATCAGGTGCAGTAATAGGGACACATACGGCAGCAGCGGCTCAGTATTGGGGTATCAGTTGCAGTAATAGTCACATACGGCAGCAGCGGCTCAGTATTGGGATATCAGGTGCAGTAATAGGGACACATACGGCAGCAGCGGCTCAGTATTGGGGTATCGGGTGCAGTAATAGGGACACATAAGGCAGCAGCGGCTCAGTATTGGGGTATCAGGAGCAGTAATAGGGACACATACGGCAGCAGCGGCTCAGTATTGGGGTATCAGGTGCAGTAATAGGGACACATACGGCAGCAGCGGCTCAGTATTGGGGTATCAGGTGTAGTAACAGGGACACATACAGCAGCAGCGGCTCAGTATTGGGGTATCAGGGGCAGTAATAGGGACACATACGGCAGCAGCGGCTCAGTATTGGGGTATCAGGTGCAGTAATAGGGACGCATACGGCAGCAGCTGCTCTGTATTGGGGTATCAGGGACAGTAATATGGACATATATGGCAGCAGCGGCTCAGTATTGGGGTATCAGGTGCAGTAATAGGGACACATACGGCAGCAGCTGCTCTGTATTGGGGTATCAGGTGCAGTAATAGGGACACATACGGCAGCAGCGGCTCAGTATTGTGGTATCAGGTGCAGTAATAGGGACACATACGGCAGCAGCGGCTCAGTATTGGGGTATTAGGTGCAGTAATAGGGACACATATGGCAGCAGCTGCTCAGTATTGTGGTATCAGGGGCAGTAATAGGGACACATACGGCAGCAGCGGCTCAGTATTGTGGTATCAGGAGCAGTAATAGGGACACATATGGCAGCAGCGGCTCAGTATTGGGGTATCAGGAGCAGTAATAGGGACACATACGGCAGCAGCTGCTCAGTATTGGGGTATCAGGGGCAGTAATAGGGACACATACGGCAGCAGCTGCTCAGTATTGTGGTATCAGGGGCAGTAATAGGGACACATACGGCAGCAGCTGCTCAGTATGGGGGTATCAGGGGCAGTAATAGGGACACATATATGGCAGCAGTGGCTCAGTATTGGGGTATCAGGTGCAGTAATAGGGTCACATACGGCAGCAGCGGCTCAGTATTGGGGTATCAGGGACAATAATAGGGACACATACGGCAGCAGCGGCTCAGTATTGGAGTATCAGGGGCAGTAATAGTGACACATACGGCAGCAGCGGCTCAGTATTGGGGTATCAGGGGCAGTAATAGGGACACATACGGCAGCAGCGGCTCAATATTGGGGTATCAGGGGCAGTAATAGGGACACATACGGCAGCAGCGGCTCAATATTGGGGTATCAGGGGCAGTAATAGGGACACATATATGGCAGCAGCGGCTCAGTATTGGGGTATCAGGGGCAGTAATAGGGACACATATGGCAGCAGCGGCTCAGTATTGGGGTATCAGGGGCAGTAATAGGGACACCTACGGCAGCAGCGGCTCAGTATTGGGGTATCAGGGACAATAATAGGGACACATACGGCAGCAGCGGCTCAGTATTGGAGTATCAGGGGCAGTAATAGTGACACACACGGCAGCAGCAGCGGCTCAGTATTGGGATATCAGGGGCAGTAATAGGGACACATATGGCAGCAGCGGCTCAGTATTGGGGTATCAGGGGCTGTAATAGGGTCACATACGGTAGCAGCGGCTCAGTATTGCGGTATCAGGTGCACTAATAGGGACACATACGGCAGCAGCGGCTCAGTATTGGGGTATCAGGGGCAGTAATAGGGACACATACGGCAGCAGCGGCTCAGTATTGGGGTATCAGGTGCAGTAATAGGGACACATACGGCAGCAGCGGCTCAGTATTGGGGTATCAGGGGCTGTAATAGGGACACATACGGCAGCAGCGGCTCAGTATTGGGGTATCAGGGGCAGCAATAATAACACTTATAGCAGCAGTGGCTCCGTATTGGGGTATCAGGGGCAGTAATAGGGACACATACGGCAGCAGCGGCTCAGTATTGGGGTATCAGTTGCAGTAATAGTCACATACGGCAGCAGCGGCTCAGTATTGGGATATCAGGTGCAGTAATAGGGACAAATACGGCAGCAGCGGCTCAGTATTGGGGTATCGGGTGCAGTAATAGGGACACATAAGGCAGCAGCGGCTCAGTATTGGGGTATCAGGAGCAGTAATAGGGACACATACGGCAGCAGCGGCTCAGTATTGGGGTATCAGGTGCAGTAATAGGGACACATACGGCAGCAGTGGCTCAGCATTGGGGTATCAGGTGCAGTAATAGGGACACATACGGTAGCAGCGGCTCAGTATTGGGGTATCAGGGGCAGTAATAGGGACACATACGGCAGCAGTGGCTCAGTATTGGGGTATCAGGTGCAGTAATAGGGACACATACGGCAGCAGCGGCTCAGTATTGGGGTATCAGGAGCAGTAATAGGGACACATACGGCAGCAGTGGCTCAGTATGGGGGTATCAGGGGTAGTAATAGGGACACATATGGCAGCAGCGGCTCAGTATTGGGGTATCAGGAGCAGTAATAGGGACACATACGGCAGCAGCGGCTCAGTATTGGGGTATCAGGAGCAGTAATAGGGACACATACGGCAGCAGCGGCTCAGTATGGGGGTATCAGGGGTAGTAATAGGGACACATACGGCAGCAGCGGCTCAGTATTGGGGTATCAGGGGCAGTAATAATAACACATATAGCAGCAGTGGCTCCGTATTGGGGTATCAGCAGGATGAGGAGCTTGTGCAGGTCGGTAATTGTGACATTGAGGATGGGGTTGAAAATATGAGACTTGAAATGTGTCTTTGTTCTGTTCTCTGTAGCCAAGTCCTGCCTGGAAGAAGTTGTCATGTCGGCCTGGCCCGGATGACAAAGACATGAAAAGTGAATGATTCCATCAGAAAGACGTCATCTGTAAGTCCCCATCTATAACTTTGCTGTGATCTCTACATGTCCTGCAGCATTGGTATCTACCACTGACCATAAGGCGGTAATATCAGTGTTGGTCTTTGTATAGAGATTATTTTCAGTAACAGTGCCGTCATCTGCTGAGGTTCTCCTCCACTATCAGGGGGCGTCACCCAGTTGTAGTCAGGGTTAGGGGCCCACTCAGAAGTTTCACCCCTCACCCTAGCTACGCCTCTGGTCCTGCATATTATGTGACATTTTGATTTTTTTCATTTTTGAGATCATATTTTCATATACACATTTTTTGATCATGGTTTCTGAAATTCAGCTATGCTCATTTTTTGTAAAGAATATCACAGTATTTGTTTTATACATTTAATTTTCAATGTGCAATAAAGTGGAGAGTTAAATATCCAATCCATGTCCATCTCAGTGAGTTTATTGCATTCATCCCTATGTTTGATGTTACATTGAATCTTCCTGTATGACAGATGACATATCGGAGCTGCAGTCACATCTGTCGCACTCCGCTGCCCTCCCGCGCTCCTCACTACGTGGATAAATCAGTATTACATCCAGGATTCAGTTACCTGGATACATAATTACACAGTGAATCAAAGGTAAAAGAAAGTACAAATTTCTCGGATGACAGGAGCGGCCCCTCCTCACATCTCACAAGACCACTCAGGGTAGAATTCCCCGGCCACATGCCGCTCATTCAGAATCATAATGACAGTGGTGGAACCGAATGTCGCTGTAATAACAACTCCAGAGAACAAAGACAAATCTTTGACTTATTTACAATTCTTTGTCTCTCTATTGGGAATTGGTCACCAAATGTCTTTTATCACATCTGTAACATGAGAGAAAATGATGAATAGCGCCTTGCCATAAGCAATAGGTGAAATCAATATCAAAATAGGCTGAAAGCATACATTAAAAATAAGGTTCAATGTTATAAATAATACATGAGTGTGTCCAAAATCAGCTGTTATATATAATAATAATAATGATAATAACAATAATATTCACATTATACCGCACTGTGTGAAAGTGACTAGTGACGAACGAGCATGCTCGGCAATGCTTGGTACTCGCCCGAGCATCGCTGTACTCGCGCCGAGCATTTCTGGGTTTGCTCGGTGGGTCCTCGGCTCCCCGCCATGCATGTTTGGCGGTCTTTTTAGTGCACCAACCAACATGCAGGGATTGTCTGCCACGCACTGTAATGCCGCAGCCATGTTGGTTGTTTTGGTTGTGGCATTACAGTGATTGGCTGGCCAGGCAGTGACATGAGGTCTACTTCAGACCTGGCGCCGCCTTGGTTGTCCCAGTCAGCTCCGGAATCACCAGTGTAGGGAGAGTTGCTGCAGCGGTAAGGACAGCATAGGTGGGATATCAGTGTGGGTGTAACATTGTTGAATCTGCAAATCCAGCTAAACCAACAGTCCTTCTAAGGACTAATTACTGGGTCTATAGATATCAGTGATAGGTAGGCATTGTACGTGGCATACTTCTTTACATACAGTACATCTAGAGGGTCCGTTCCATTGCTGTCTGCTGCCTGTTACAGATATTGACCGTATATATAGTACATAGCCCCAGGTATCAGTGGTCAGGAATATTTCTTTTTGCATCTTAATCCTGATTATTTTATTTGAAAGCAATCCAGAGCACATATTAAAATCCAGCTATTTTAAATAGGGGTTTGGCCGTCACAGCAAACACATCTGAGTGCGTAGAAAATTCTGCTATTTTTGTGGTACTGTAAAAATATTTTCGCCTATCATTGTGCTCAAAATTGTGTCATTTCAGGGCTCCATTGAATATTTTTGCTATGTCTACTTATTGTCACAATTTTGCTATATATATAAAAATCCAGACCAGATAATTAAAAGTGGGGGATCTCCATCACAGGCCTCAGCTATGTGGGTGCTAAAAATGGATAATTTTTTGTGCTCCTTTGAACTTTTTTTGCTGTGTATTAGTCTAGTTATTGACACAATTTTGCTGTAAAAAAAATCCCGGCCAGATAATTAAAAGTGGGGGATCTCCATCACAGGCCTCACCTATCTGTGGACTAAAAATTGGGGCATTGTTTGGGCTCAATTGAACTGTTGTTGCTGTGTCTTAGCCTAGTTCAGTGGTGGTGAACCCATGGCAAGCGTGCCAGAGGTGGAAAGCAGAGCCATTCCTGTGGGCACGAGCAGCACTTCCTCAGCACGAGTAGGTGGTGTGCTGTGCCAGGGGTGGGGTAGCAGCTCAGTTTGGTGGTGCAGTACGCAGTGTAGACCTCACATGATTCCCCCTCTAGCCAGGCGTCACGAAGCAGCAGCTGCAGCTTGGAACCTGCACCATCTGCACACAGGCGGGTGGGAGAAGGCTGAGGGGAGGCGACTAAGAGCTCCAGAGTGCACTGCAGGCAGCATAACAGGACCTCCGAGAAGGATGTGGTGACCACCGAGGCCAAGAATAGCAGCAATTGCCCGGGGAGATACTTTCTTCAGCATGCATAGAGACCACTGCTTGGCAGCACAGAACATGGGCACCCGTTCCCCATAACACCAACACGACGGAAGTTGCCAGTACAAGTGTTAGGTCTTCATGAGTCTGGTTGTTTTAAAAGACTCTGCCGATAACCCCAAACAGGCCATTTGCATCACCTGCCATGCCCACATCAGCAGGAGTAGTAAAACTACCAGCCTGACCACCACCGGCATGATCAGGCACATGGCAGCAAAGCATCCGATTTTGTGGGCCAAAGGCCAGGGTCCAGGAACACTGTCTGCGGGTGACACCATTACTTCTTCCGCTGTTGCATGTGGAAGCCAATCTCCTGTCCATGGTGCCTGCGAAGATGCCTCCAGCCCTGCACCTTTCATTTTATACAATCAACTAGTGACATCATTAAGAATGTCCACATCCTTATCTCAGTGCAGTGTTCAGTTTTCCATACCCCATTCCTTGGAACGCAAGCAGAAGTACGCTGCCAACACCCTACAGGCCACACTACTAAATTCATACAATTCTCGTCTGCTTGTGGTCGAAATATTGCCTTTTAGGCTCATGGAAATGGAAGCTTTCCGCAACCTAATGGTAGTGGCCGGCCAAATGTGCTCCGGCTCCAGCCGCCACTATTTTTCCCAGTGTGCCATCCCCGCATTGCACATGTGCATGTCCCAAAACATTAGCCGTGCCCTCAACAATGTTGTTACTGGGAAATTCCACCCAACCACAGACACATGGATAAGTGCTTGTGGGCATTGATGGTAAATCTTGCTGTAGGCACACTGGGTTAACATAGTGGAAGCCGGGACTTAGTCAGACCTTGGGATGGAACACATCTTCTCGATGCCGAGGATTGTGTCAATCAGGGTTGCTTCCACAGTCTACAGGTCCTACACCTCCTTCTACTCCCCACTCACCTCCTCCTACTGAAGAGGTATGCTATAGACTGGACCACGGTGAGTCATTGGACGTGGTATATCTCGATTTTTCCAAAGCGTTTGATACCGTGCCGCACAAGAGGTTGGTACACAAAATGAGAATGCTTGGTCTGGGGGAAAATGTGTGTAAATGGGTTAGTAACTGGCTTAGTGATAGAAAGCAGAGGGTGGTTATAAATGGTATAGTCTCTAACTGGGTCGCTGTGACCAGTGGGGTACCGCAGGGGTCAGTATTGGGACCTGTTCTCTTCAACATATTCATTAATGATCTGGTAGAAGGTTTACACAGTAAAATATCGATATTTGCAGATGATACAAAACTATGTAAAGCAGTTAATACAAGAGAAGATAGTATTCTGCTACAGATGGATCTGGATAAGTTGGAAACTTGGGCTGAAAGGTGGCAGATGAGGTTTAACAATGATAAATGTAAGGTTATACACATGGGAAGAGGGAATCAATATCACCATTACACACTGAACGGGAAACCACTGGGTAAATCTGACAGGGAGAAGGACTTGGGGATCCTAGTTAATGATAAACTTACCTGGAGCAGCCAGTGCCAGGCAGCAGCTGCCAAGGCAAACAGGATCATGGGGTGCATTAAAAGAGGTCTGGATACACATGATGAGAGCATTATACTGCCTCTGTACAAATCCCTAGTTAGACCGCACATGGAGTACTGTGTCCAGTTTTGGGCACCGGTGCTCATGAAGGATATAATGGAACTAGAGAGAGTACAAAGGAGGGCAACAAAATTAATAAAGGGGATGGGAGAACTACAATACCCAGATAGATTAGCGAAATTAGGATTATTTAGTCTAGAAAAAAGACGACTGAGGGGCGATCTAATAACCATGTATAAGTATATAAGGGGACAATACAAATATCTCGCTGAGGATCTGTTTATACCAAGGAAGGTGACGGGCACAAGGGGGCATTCTTTGCGTCTGGAGGAGAGAAGGTTTTTCCACCAACATAGAAGAGGATTCTTTACTGTTAGGGCAGTGAGAATCTGGAATTGCTTGCCTGAGGAGGTGGTGATGGCGAACTCAGTCGAGGGGTTCAAGAGAGGCCTGGATGTCTTCCTGGAGCAGAACAATATTGTATCATACAATTATTAGGTTCTGTAGAAGGACGTAGATCTGGGTATTTATTATGATGGAATATAGGCTGAACTGGATGGACAAATGTCTTTTTTCGGCCTTACTAACTATGTTACTATGTTACTATGTTACTCCTCATTCTCCATCTCCGAAATGACCACATCAGTCACAAGCTGAAGCACATTATCAGCCTAGCGGCAACAGGCTGTGCTGAGGCTAGTATGCTTAGGTGACAAATCGCACAATGCTGAAGAGTTGTGGACAGCTCTGAAAGAACAGGCAGATCTGTGGCTGACACCGCTGAATCTACAGACAGGCATGGTTGTGAGTGACAATGGTGGGAACCTAATGGTGGGCTCTGAGGTGAGGTGAGCTCACAAACATACCATGCTGGCCCACCTCGTTCAACAGTTTCTTTAAAGCTACCCGGAGCTGCCGGACCTGCTTGTGAAAGAACACTGCCTATGTGCCCATTTTAGAAAGTCAGCCACAGCATTTGCCACCCTTGCAGTTCTTCAGCAGCATTTGCAGGTTCCGGCTCGCCGACTCGTGAGTGATGTCCCCACGCATTGGAACTCTACACGGCATATGTTGGAAAGGATTTGTGAGCAGAAGAGGACAGATGTTGACTACGAGCATCAACAAGGCCACCAGTATTCAGTTCAATCTCCACACATAAAACCTCAGGCGTGGACATGGATGTCAGATAAACAGTATGTGCCATCCTCCAAGACTTTGAGGAGCCCACCAAGATGGTAAGCAGCAATGACACCATAATTAGCAACACCATCCCACTTCTTTGTGTTTTGAAATGCTGTCTGCTCACAGGCAGAACATGATGAGATGGAGCAAGGAACCATGCAGGGTGATTACACACAGCCCAGCCTCATGTTATCCCAATGTGAATTAGTTGACAATGAGGAAAATGAGGAGGAGGAAGAACAGGAGCTACTTTCATGCGCTATAGAAGGTACTACAAGCACAACTGTCATAATATCTGGTCAGCGTGAATGTCCTGAGTACAGGGAGGTGGAGGAGGACATCATGGTCAGTCGTCCTGTTGGGGAGGACCCAGAAGTCTTGACTGTTAGCAGTCTGACATGCATGACTGACTTTATGTTGCGATACCTGTACTGTGAGCATCGTATTCTCAAAATTTGGGGTGACAGTCTTTACTGGTTGGTGACACTTCTAAACCCATGCTACAAGGAGAACTTTCAATCTCTTCTTCCAGAGGCAGACATGCATGCCTACTAAAATGGAGCAGTACCAGAAGGCCCTTGTTGCGGAATTATTAATAAAAATTTCCACCTGAAAACACTGGCGGCAGGGGTCACAGTTCCTTGGACAACCAAGGACAACCAATCCAGCAGAGGCAGGGAACACTGGCAAACTACTGGGATAGTTTTCTCAGACAATCCCATCGCCCAGGCCAAGAGGCATGGTGTACTCTCACAAGGAGTGCAATGTTTGGGAAGATGCTGAGGGAGTACCTTGCTGACCGCACCAACATCCTCTGTGATTCCTCTGTGCCTTACAAATATGGAGTATCCAAACTGGACATGTGGCATGAATGGGCTCTGTACGCCTTGGAGGTCCTGGTGTGCCCTGCCGCTAGCATTTTGTCAGAGCAGGTTTTTAGTGCCACTGGTGGAATTATAACTGATAAGCGCATATGCCTGTCAGCTAAAAATGCTGACATGTTGACTCTAATAAAAATGAACAAGGGTTGGATTGGGCCTGACTTCTCTACACCATCAAATAATAACAGCTAAACAAACTCAAATCCAGTGTCATTTTTTGGGAGGTATATTCCCTTGCACCTCTTCACACCCTGATTTTGGCTATTTGCTGTTATCCTCTCCTTCTCCTCATCCTCGTCGTCCACCACCACTAGGTCACCAGGGAGAACGTGTTCCATGATGCAACAGCCATGTTATTGTTTTCAAGAGTGTTTATGATGCCCGTAAAAAATAATTTACACAGTATATTGATGTGTACCCCCCAAGGGGAAGTGTTTGTCAACCCATACACTTAGTGTATGGGCATTACAAGTATAGGAGACCCGCTCCTTTAAATTGGGAAAACATTTTTAGGAGGCCATCCTTCATTTCTCTTCCGACACCACTACTAGATCACTAGGGCGAACATGTTCCATGATGCAACCGCCACGTTATTGTTTTCAAGGGTGTTTATGATGCCCGCAAAAAAAAAGTTTACACAGTATCTTGATGTGTGCCCCCTCCATATCTCTTCAAAGGGATATTGGTGTACACCCACATTTTGAGCAGGCCTTTAATTAACTTCATGTGCAAACTTTCTGGGAGTAAGAATGGGAACTTTGGTTTCATGTGGTCATCCAGTACGTTGGTTCAAAGGGTATTTTTTTTTTAAATCAGATATTTTTTATTAAACCATAAATATTGCACATAAGCAATAAAAGGAATACTTTGTTATCAGCAATATATCAGTGTACAATACTTTTTTTTTTTTTTTTTTTTTAAAAAGGAAAACATATTTAGTCCCAAACCAAACTCCCACCCCCCTTCCCCCCCCCTCTAGAGACCTGTCAAGAGTCGACCCCCCCTACTTTGTCATATATAAAAGTACAAGAAAAGGAGGATGATTTGTCAATAAACCTCCCAATGGAGCACAAGGTCTTTTAAATCACATTGATTCAAGCCACGGGTTCCACAGCCTGTCAAAGAGGTCCGTCTTGTTCCTCCTAACGTAGATACTCCTCTCCAAAGCAATAATATGGTCCACTTGCTTCATAAAGTCTCTCCTTGTTGGTGGCTCTTCTCTAATCCAGAATTTGGCAATCAACTTTCACGCGATAAATAACAGTCTGGCAATAACCACTTTATACATCTTATCAGTTATGATCTCCTCAACATAGCCCAAAACACATACCAGGGGATCACGCGGCACAGTGCAACCATATGCCAGTCCCACTTTATTCAGCACCACCACCCAGAAGGAGGACAACCTGGGGCACTGCCATAACATATGAAGGATGCCCGCATCGGACTGCGAGCATCTGGGGCATTCTGAACTAGATCTCAATCCGGCTTTGAATAACATATCCGGAGTTCTATATGCCCTATGAATAACAAATAATTGTGACAGCCTCCCAGGCTCGCTCATTGATATTTTTGGCACATAGTCCAGTACTGATTCCCAATGATCATTATCAATTGCCCCCAGGTCCGCCTCCCATTTCGCCCTTGCTCTAATAGGGTGTTCCTCCAAGAAAGAGAACAAAAGGAATTTGTATATTCCCGAAATCACCCCCTTCGTGCCACCCCCTACAAGGATAAAATCTAGCATTAGGTCCACCTGTATTTCAACGGGTCCTCTCCTACACTGTGCCCGATGCGCATGTGAAAGACGGCGGTATTGAAACAACTCAGAGTCCGGTAGTAAAAACTCCTCCTGCAATGCCTCAAAGTCTCTAATTCTGCCCTGATGTAGAATCTGGCCCATCCGAGAGATGCCTGCCTCCCTCCAATTATGAAATCCCTCCATCTGTCTAAACTCCTGTAGGACACAGTTATTCCAAATGGGTGAGAATCTAGTGAGTGCGTGCACACCCCTAATCCCCTTAACTTTGTCCCAAACCTTATGGATGAGCCTAATAGTACAAAATTTAGAGCCCTTCTCTCGGAAATGTCCCCCCTCCAGACCCTCACTCAACACCTTCGTCCCAATCAGTGATCTCAGGCTGCAAGGTGCCCGCGTCCCACCTACCACATCTCCCCATCCCTTGAAATGCTGGCACTGTGAAGCCAAAAAATACAACCATGGATTAGGCAATGCCACCCCTCCCTCCGTCTTTGGTCTCTGTAGAGTTTCCTGTTTAAATCTGGGGCTCTTTCCACCCCAAATCAGCTCCCCAAACAAAGATCTAATCCTCCGAAACCTATTCTGCGATATCCATATAGGGGAGTTGTGCAGCACATAAAGTAGTTGTGGCATCACAATCATCTTTATCAAGTTTATCCTGCTGATTACTGATAAATGTAACTTCCTCCACGCCTGGACCTTAGTACGTATCCTACGCAGAAGAGGTGCCAAATTCAGTTCCTCAAAGCTAGTCAAAGGGAGAGTGATCTGAATCCCCAGGTATTTAAATTTATCAACTAGCTTCAACCTTGTAGAAGAAACCTCCCCACCACCATCCCCGCTATCCCCATTTATCAACATCATATTCGATTTGTCCCAATTGATCCTTAGGCCCGAGTAACTACCAAATTCCTCAATAATGGCTTCCGTCTTAACCAGGGTCTCCTCAGAATCCTCCAAGAATAGCAGAATATCATCAGCGTACAACGCTACTTTTTCCTCTGCCTCCCCGTACATAAAACCCCTCACCTCCCGGGAACCTCTGATCTTCGCAGCAAGGGGTTCCACCGCCAAAGCAAAGAGCAGTGGGGACAAAGGGCAGCCCTGTCTAGTACCTCTAGACAATGAAAAGGTCTCAGAGAGAGCGTTATTCACTCTAATTTTGGCTACCGGAGAAGAGTACAACAGCCGCACCCATGAAATAAATTTAGGTCCAAACCCCATTCGTTCCAGTACTGACCACAAATAGCTCCACTCCACGCAATCAAAAGCCTTATGGGCGTCTAAGGATACCACAACCCGTCTTCCGACATTGTCAGAGGGGATTTGCAAATTTAAAAATACCCTTCTCAGATTGAGTGCCGTTGATTTGTTGGGCATAAAGCCTGACTGATCCGGGTGAACCAGTCTGTCAATCACCCTGGATAACCTATTTGCCAGAGCTTTTGCCAGAATCTTGATGTCGGCCGTCAAAAGTGAGATTGGTCTATAGGATTCTGGTTGTTGTGGGTCCTTATCGGCCCTAGGTATAACGACCACAATAGCCTCTCTCATTGATGAAGGTAGCTCCCCTCTTTCCAGTGAACTATTATACACCTCCGACAATCTGGCCAACAATGTTTCTTTCAGTACCTTGTACACCTCGGCTGGAATACCGTCCGACCCCGGAGCCTTACCCCCAGCAACCCCCGCCAAAGCAGCTCCCAATTCTTCCTCCCCAATCGGCTCCTCCAACAACTCACATTCTTCTCTGCTCAACCTAGGCAGGTCAATCCCCTCCAAGTAACCCATCATGTCCTCAGCCCCCCTCTCCACACTAGAAGTATATAGTTTATCATAGAATTTCCTAAACACTTCCAGAATCTGCTCCCCCGAGTAGCCAATGTTCCATCCTCCCTCTTAATGGAGTAGACGTGCGAGGAATCCCTTTGTGCGGCGCCACTACAGACAGTAAATGCCCCACCTTTTCCCCCTCCGAATAGAAAGATGCTCTTTGAAAAGCCCGCAATCTCTCCGCCTTTCTCAGATACAATTGATTGACCTCCTGTTGAGCCTTCCTCATCCGACTCTGAGACTCCCTAGAGCAATGGGCCCCCAATACCGCCTCAGCTTCCTTCAGTTCCTCCAGGACAGCTTGATCCTGTGTTCTAGTCCTAGTCTTGTGTCGTGATATGTCCCGAAACAAAATACCCCTCAAATACGCCTTCATAGTGTCCCATACTACATGGCATTCCGCACTACCCTCATTAATCTTAAAGAACTCCTCTATCTCAGCCCCCACACTTTCCATGTCCAGGAGTTGTAGCCAGGAGGGGTGAACCTTCCATCCCATCTTCCGTGACCCAACCTGTTCTGATAGCTTTAATGAGACCCGCACCGGACTATGATCTGATAGAATCCTGGGATTATATTCCACCCCACTTAGTAATTCGTTCATCCCATCATTACCCAAGGCGACATCGATTCGAGACATAGAACCGTACGTGGTCGAGTAGCAAGAATAAGAATATGTGTTAACCCCTTTCTGCCATTGGACGTAATATTCCGTCCATGTGGGGTGGGCCTTAATTCACAAGGACGGAATATTACGTCCAGCGCGATCGGCCGCACTCACGGGGGGAGCGCCGCCGATCGCGGCCGGGTGTCAGCTGCTTATCGCAGCTGACATCCGGCACTATGTGCCAGGAGCGGTCACGGACCGCCCCCGGCACATTAACCCCCGGCACACCGCGATCAAAGATGATCGCGATGTGCCGGCGGTGCAGGGAAGCATCGCGCAGGGAGGGGGCTCCCTGCGTGCTTCCCTGAGACCCCCGCAGCAACGCGATGTGATCGTGTTGCTCCGGGGGTCTCCTACCTCCCTCCCTGCAGTAAGTCCCGGATCCAAGATGGCCGCGGATCCGGGTCCTGCAGGGAGGGAGGTGGCTTACCAAGTGCCTGCTCAGAGCAGGCACTTGGTAAGGCTGCACTGCTCTCAGACAGATCGGTGATCTGTCAGAGTGCTGTGCAAACTGGCAGATCACCGATCTGTGTTGTCCCCCCCTGGGACAAAGTAAAAAAGTAAAAAAAATAATTTCCAAGTGTGTAAAAAAAAAAAAAAAAAAATTATTCCCATAAATACATTTCTTTATCTAAATAAAAAAAAAAAAAACAATAAAAGTACACATATTTAGTATCGCCGCGTCCGTAACGACCCGACCTATAAAACTGGCCCACTAGTTAACCCCTTCAGTAAACACCGTAAGAAAAAAAAAAAAACGAGGCAAAAAACAACGCTTTATTATCATACCGCCAAACAAAAAGTGGAATAACACGCGATCAAAAAGACAGATATAAATAACCATGGTACCGCTGAAAGTGTCATCTTGTCCCACAAAAAATGAGCTGCCATACAGCAACATCAGCAAAAAAATAAAAAAGTTATAGTCCTCAGAATAAAGCGATGCAAAAATAATAATTTTTTTCTATAAAATAGTTTTTATCGTATAAAAGCGCCAAAACATAAAAAAATGATATAAATGAGGTGTCGCTGTAATCGTACTGACCCGAAGAATAAAACTGCTTTATCAATTTTACCAAACGCGGAACGGTATAAACGCCTCCCCCAAAAGAAATTCATGAATAGCTGGTTTTTGGTCATTCTGCCTCACAAAAATCGGAATAAAAAGCGATTAAAAAATGTCACATGCCCGAAAATGTTACCAATAAAAACGTCAACTCGTCCCGCAAAAAACAAGACCTCAAATGACTCTGTGGACTCAAATATGGAAAAATTATAGCTCTCAAAATGTGGTAACGCAAAAAATATTTTTTGCAATAAAAAGCGTCTTTCAGTGTGTGACGGCTGCCAATCATAAAAATCCGCTAAAAAACCCGCTATAAAAGTAAATGAAAAAAATGTATTTATTTCCATTTTCCCATTAGGGTTAGGGCTAGGGATAGGGCTAGGGTTAGGGCTAGGGCTAGGGTTAGGGCTACGGCTAGGGTTAGGGATAGGGCTAGGGTTAGGGCTAGGGTTAGGGTTAGGGCTAGGGCTAGGGTTAGGGCTAGGGCTAGTGTTATGGCTACGGCTAGGGTTAGGGCTAGGGCTAGGGTTAGGGTTAGGGTTAGGGCTAGGGCTAGGGTTAGGGTTAGGGCTAGGGTTAGGGCTAGGGCTGGGTTAGGGTTAGGGTTAGGGTTAGGGCTAGGGCTTGGGTTAGGGCTAGGGTTAGGGCTAGGGTTAGGGCTAGGGCTAGTGTTGGGACTAGGGTTAGGGTTAGGGCTAGGGCTAGGGTTAGGGCTAGGGTTAGGGTTGGGGCTAGGGTTAGGGCTAGGGTTAGGGCTAGGGTTAAGGCTACAGTTAGGGTTGGGGCTAAAGTTAGGGTTAGGGTTTGGATTACATTTACGGTTGGGAATAGGGTTGGGATTAGGGTTAGGGGTGTGTCAGGGTTAGAGGTGTGGTTAGGGTTACCGTTGGGTTTAGGGTTAGGGGTGTGTTAGGGTTAGGGTTTCAGTTATAATTGGGGGGTTTCCACTGTTTAGGCACATCAGGGGGATCTCCAAACGCGACATGGCGACCGATCTCAATTCCATCCAATTCTGCATTGAAAAAGTAAAACAGTGCTCCTTCCCTTCCGAGCTCTCCCGTGTGCCCAAACAGGAGTTTACCCCAACATATGGGGTATCAGCGTACTCAGGACAAATTGGGCAACAACTTTTGGGGTCCAATTTATCCTGTTACCCTTGGGAAAATACAAAACTGGGGGCTAAAAAATAATTTTTGTGGGGAAAAAAAGAGATTTTTTATTTTCACGGCTCTGCGTTATAAACTGTAGTGAAACACTTGGGGGCTCAAAGTTCTCACAACACATCTAGATAAGTTCGTGGGGGGGTCTAGTTTCCAATATGGGGTCAATTGTGGGGGTTTCTACTGTTTAGGTATATTAGGGGCTCTGCAAACGCAATGTGACGCCTGCAGACCATTCCATCTAAGTCTGCATTCCAAATGGCGCTCCTTCCCTTCCGAGCCCTCCCATGCGCCCAAACGCTGGTTCCCCCCCACATATGGGGTATCAACGCACTCAGGACAAATTGAACAACTTTTGGGGTCCAATTTCTCCTTTTACCCTCGAGAAAATACAAAACTGGGGGCTAAAAAATAATTTTGAGGGGAAATTTTTTTTTTTTTTTTCACGGCTCTGCGTTATAAACTGTAATGAAATACTTGGGGGCTCAAAGTTCTCACAACACATCTAGATAAGTTCCTTGGGGGGTCTAGTTTCCAATATGGGGTCACTTGTGGGGGGTTTCTACTGTTTAGGTACATTAGGGGCTCTGCAAACACAATGTGACGCCTGCAGACCATTCCATCTAAGTCTGTATTCCAAATGGCGCTCCTTCCCTTCCGAGCCCTCCCATGCGCCCAAACGCTGGTTCTCCCCCACATATAGGGTATCAGCGCACTCAGGACAAATTGCACAACAAATTTTGGGGTCCAATTTCTCCTGTTACCCTCAGGAAAATACAAAACTGGGGGCTAAAAAATTATTTTTGTGGGAAAAAATTTTTGTTTTATTTTTACGGCTCTGCATTATAAACTTCTGTGAAGCTCTTATTGGGTCAAAGTGCTCACCACACATCTAGATAAGTTCCTTAGGGGGTCTACTTTTCAAAATGGTGTCACTTGTGGGGGGTTTCAATGTTTACGTACATCAGTGGCTCTCCAAACGCAACATGGCGTCCCATCTCAATTCCTGTCAATTTTGCATTGAAAGGTCAAACGGCGCTCCTTCCCTTCCGAGCTCTCCCATGCGCCCAAACAATGGTTTACCCCCACATATGGGGTATCAGTGAACTCAGGACAAATTGTGCCACAACTTTTGTGGTCCAATTTCTTCTCTTACCATTGGGAAAATAAAAAATTGGGGGCGAAAAGATAATTTTTGTGAAAAAAAAAATGATATTATATTTTTACGGTTCTGCATTAGAAACTTCTGTGAAGCACTTGGTGGGTCAAAGTGCTCACCACACCTCTAGATAAGTTCCTTAGGGGGTCTACTTTCCAAAATGGTGTCACTTGTGGGGGTTTCAATGTTTAGGCACATCAGTGGCTCTCCAAACGCAACATGGCGTCCCATCTCAATTCCTGTCAATTTTGCATTGAAAGGTCAAACGGCACTCCTTCCCTTCCGAGCTCTCCCATGCGCCCAAACAATGGTTTACCCCCACATATGGGGTATCAGAGTACTCAGGACAAATTGTGCCACAACTTTTTTGGTCCAATTTCTTCTCTTACCATTGGAAAAATAAAAAATTGGGGGCGAAAAGATAATTTTTGTGAAAAAAAATGATTTTTTATTTTTACGGTTCTGCATTATAAACTTCTGTGAAGCACTTGGTGGGTCAAAGTGCTCACCACACCTCTAGATAAGTTCCTTAGGGGGTCTACTTTCCAAAATGGTGTCACTTGTGGGGGTTTCAATGTTTAGGCACATCAGTGGCTCTCCAAACGCAACATGGCGTCCCATCTCAATTCCAGTCAATTTTGCATTGACAAGTCAAATGGCGCTCCTTCCTGTTATGAAAGGCAATTCAGAATCACAATGGACATGGAGGTCAGAACACATACAGTGAACTGACAATAACCCAAAATAATAGAACGAGCTCTCAGACGTGGGAACTCTGCAGACCGCAATCCCTAAGCCTATCAAACCACACTAAAGGTAGCCGTGGAGCGCTCCTGACCAGAACCTAGGCGCCTCGTCACAGCCTGAGAAACTAGCTAATCCTGAAGATAGAAAAATAAGCCTACCTTGCCTCAGAGAAATTCCCCAAAGGAAAAGGCAGCCCCCCACATATAATGACTGTGAGTAAGATGAAAACACAAACGTAGAGATGAAACAGATTTAGCAAAGTGAGGCCCGACTAGCTGAACAGAATGAGGATAGGGAAGATAACTTTGCGGTCAGCACAAAAACCTATAAAAGAACCACGCAGAGGGGACAAAAAGACCCTCCGCACCGACTAACGGTACGGAGGTGGTCCCTCTGCGTCTCAGAGCTTCCAGCAGGCGAGAAAAACCAATGAAGCAAGCTGGACAGAAAAATAGCAACAAAATAACATAAGCAAAACTAAACTTTGCAGAGCAGCAGGCCACAGGAATGATCCAGGGAAAAACAAGTCCCACACTGAAACATTGACAGGAAGCATAGCATAGATCAAAGCATCAGATGGAGTTAAGTAGAGAAGAAGCTAACGAGCTCACCAGATCACCTGAGGGAGGAAACTCAGAAGCTGCAGTACCACTTTCCTCCACATATGGAAGATCCCAGAGAGAATCAGCCGAAGTACCACTTGTGACCACAGGAGTGAACTCTGCCACAGAATTCACAACAGTACCCCCCCCTTGAGGAGGGGTCACCGAACCCTCACCAGAGCCCCCAGGCCGACCAGGATGAGCCACATGAAAGGCACGAACAAGATCGGGAGCATGGACATCAGAGGCAAAGACCCAGGAATTATCTTCCTGAGCATAACCCTTCCATTTAACCAGATACTGGAGTTTCCGTCTTGAAACACGAGAATCCAAAATCTTCTCCACAATATACTCCAATTCCCCCTCCACCAAAACCGGGGCAGGAGGCTCAACAGATGGAACCATAGGTGCCACGTATCTCCGCAACAATGAACTATGGAATACGTTATGTATGGAAAAAGAATCTGGAAGGGTCAGACGAAAAGACACAGGATTAAGAACCTCAGAAATCCTATACGGACCAATAAAATGAGGTTTAAACTTAGGAGAGGAAACCTTCATAGGAATATGACGAGAAGATAACCAAACCAGATCCCCAACACGAAGTCGGGGACCCACACGGCGTCTGCGATTAGCGAAAAGTTGAGCCTTCTCCTGGGACAAGGTCAAATTGTCCACTACCTGAGTCCAAATCTGCTGCAACCTGTCCACCACAGTATCCACACCAGGACAGTCCGAAGACTCAACCTGTCCAGAAGAGAAACGAGGATGGAACCCAGAATTGCAGAAAAATGGTGAAACCAAGGTAGCCGAGCTGGCCCGATTATTAAGGGCGAACTCAGCCAAAGGCAAAAAGGACACCCAGTCATCCTGATCAGCAGAAACAAAGCACCTCAGATATGTTTCCAAGGTCTGATTGGTTCGCTCGGTCTGGCCATTAGTCTGAGGATGGAAAGCCGAGGAAAAAGACAAGTCAATGCCCATCCTACCACAAAAGGCTCGCCAAAACCTCGAAACAAACTGGGAACCTCTGTCAGAAACAATATTCTCTGGAATGCCATGCAAACGAACCACATGCTGGAAGAACAAAGGCACCAAATCAGAGGAGGAAGGCAATTTAGACAAGGGTACCAGATGGACCATCTTAGAAAAGCGATCACAGACCACCCAAATGACTGACATCTTTTGAGAAACGGGAAGGTCAGAAATAAAATCCATAGAGATATGTGTCCAAGGCCTCTTCGGGACCGGCAAGGGCAAAAGCAACCCACTGGCACGAGAACAACAGGGCTTAGCCCGAGCACAAATCCCACAGGACTGCACAAAAGCACGCACATCCCGCGACAGAGAGGGCCACCAAAAGGATCTAGCCACTAACTCTCTGGTACCAAAGATTCCAGGATGACCAGCCAACACCGAACAATGAAGTTCAGAGATAACTCTATTCGTCCACCTATCAGGGACAAACAGTTTCTCCGCTGGGCAACGATCAGGTTTATTAGCCTGAAATTTTTGCAGCACCCGCCGCAAATCAGGGGAGATGGCAGACACAATTACTCCTTCCTTGAGGATACCCGCCGGCTCAGATAAACCCGGAGAGTCGGTTACAAAACTCCTAGACAGAGCATCCACCTTCACATTTTTAGAGCCCGGAAGGTACGAAATCACAAAGTCAAAATGGGCAAAAAACAACGACCAACGAGCTTGTCTAGGATTCAAGCGCTTGGCAGACTTGAGATAAGTCAAGTTTTTATGATCAGTCAATACCACCATGCGATGCTTAGCTCCTTCAAGCCAATGACGCCACTCCTCGAATGCCCACTTCATGGCCAGCAATTCTCGGTTGCCCACATCATAATTACGCTCAGCAGGCGAAAACTTCCTGGAAAAGAAAGCGCATGGTTTCATCACTGAGCAACCAGAACCTCTCTGCGACAAAACAGCCCCTGCTCCAATCTCAGAAGCATCAACCTCGACCTGGAACGGAAGAGAAACATCTGGTTGACACAACACAGGGGCAGAAGAAAAACGACGCTTCAACTCTTGAAAAGCTTCCACAGCAGCAGAAGACCAATTGACCACATCAGCACCCTTCTTGGTCAAATCGGTCAATGGTTTAGCAATACTAGAAAAATTGCAGATGAAGCAACGATAAAAATTAGCAAAGCCCAGGAACTTTTGCAGACTTTTCAGAGATGTCGGCTGAGTCCAGTCATGGATGGCTTGCACCTTAACAGGATCCATCTCGATAGTAGAAGGGGAAAAGATGAACCCCAAAAATGAAACCTTCTGCACACCAAAGAGACACTTTGATCCCTTCACAAACAAAGAATTAGCACGCAGGACCTGAAAAAACGTTCTGACCTGCTTCACATGAGACTCCCAATCATCCGAGAAGATCAAAATGTCATCCAAGTACACAATCAGGAATTTATCCAGGTACTCTCGGAAGATGTCATGCATAAAGGACTGAAACACTGATGGAGCATTGGCAAGTCCGAACGGCATCACGAGATACTCAAAATGACCCTCGGGCGTATAAAATGCAGTTTTCCATTCATCACCTTGCTTAATTCGCACCAGATTATATGCACCACGAAGATCTATCTTTGTGAACCAACTAGCCCCCTTAATCCGAGCAAACAGATCAGATAACAATGGCAAGGGGTACTGAAATTTAACCGTGATCTTATTAAGAAGGCGGTAATCAATACACGGTCTCAGCGAACCATCCTTCTTGGCTACAAAAAAGAACCCTGCTCCTAATGGCGACGATGACGGGCGTATATGCCCCTTCTCCAGGGATTCCTTCACATAACTGCGCATAGCGGTGTGCTCAGGAACGGACAAATTAAACAATCGACCTTTTGGGAATTTACTACCAGGAATCAAATTGATAGCACAATCACAATCCCTATGCGGAGGTAGGGTATTGGACTTGGGCTCATCAAATACATCCCGGTAATCAGACAAGAACTCTGGGACCTCAGAAGGAGTAGATGACGAAATTGACAGAAATGGAACATCACCATGTACCCCCTGACAACCCCAGCTGGACACCGACATGGATTTCCAATCTAATACTGGATTATGGGCTTGTAGCCATGGCAACCTCAACACGACCACATCATGCAGATTATGCAACACCAGAAAGCGAATAACCTCCTGATGTGCAGGAGCCATGCACATGGTCAGCTGGGTCCAGTATTGAGGCTTATTCTTGGCCAAAGGCGTAGCATCAATTCCTCTCAATGGAATAGGACACTGCAAGGGCTCCAAGAAAAACCCACAATGCTTAGCATATTCCAAGTCCATCAAATTCAGGGCAGCGCCTGAATCCACAAATGCCATGACAGAATATGATGACAAAGAGCAGATCAAGGTAACGGACAGAAGAAATTTTGACTGTACAGTACCAATGGTGGCAGACCTAGCGAACCGCTTAGTGCGCTTAGGACAATCAGAGATAGCATGAGTGGAATCACCACAGTAGAAACACAGACCATTCAGACGTCTATGTTCTTGCCGTTCAACTCTGGTCAAGGTCCTATCACACTGCATAGGCTCAGATTTAAGCTCAGGTAATACCGCCAAATGGTGCACAGGTTTACGCTCACGCAAGCGTCGACCGATCTGAATGGCCAAAGACATAGACTCATTCAAACCAGCAGGCATAGGAAATCCCACCATGACATCCTTAAGGGCTTCAGAGAGACCCTTTCTGAATATTGCTGCCAGCGCAGATTCATTCCATTGAGTGAGCACTGATCACTTTCTAAATTTCTGACAATATACCTCTATCTCATCCTGAGCCTGACACAGAGCCAGCAAATTTTTTTCTGCCTGATCCACTGAATTAGGCTCATCGTACAGCAACCCAAGCGCCAGGAAAAACGCATCGATATTACTCAATGCAGGATCTCCTGACGCAAGAGAAAACGCCCAGTCCTGAGGGTCGCCGCGCAAAAATGAAATGACGATCCTAACCTGTTGAATTGGGTCACCAGAAGAGCGAGGTTTCAAAGCCAGAAATAGTTTACAATTATTTTTGAAACTCAGAAATTTAGTTCTATCTTCAAAAAACAAATCTGGAATAGGAATTCTCGGTTCAAGCAAAGAATTCTGGACCACAAAATCTTGAATATTTTGAACTTTTGCCGTGAGCTGATCCACACATGAAGACAGACCTTTAATGTCCATTGCTACACCTGTGTCCTGAACCACCCAAATGTCTAGGGGAAAAAAAAGACAAAACACAGTGCAAAGAAAAAAAAATGGTCTCAGAACTTCTTTTTTCCCTCTATTGAGAATCATTAGCACTTTTGGCTTCCTGTACTGTTATGAAAGGCAATTCAGAATCACAATGAACATGGAGGTCAGAACACATACAGTGAACTGACAATAACCCAAAATAATAGAACAAGCTCTGAGACGTGGGAACTCTGCAGACCGCAATCCCTAAGCCTATCAAACCACACTAAAGGTAGCCGTGGAGCGCTCCTGACCAGAACCTAGGCGCCTCGTCACAGCCTGAGAAACTAGCTAATCCTGAAGATAGAAAAATAAGCCTACCTTGCCTCAGAGAAATTCCCCAAAGGAAAAGGCAGCCCCCCACATATAATGACTGTGAGTAAGATGAAAACACAAACGTAGAGATGAAACAGATTTAGCAAAGTGAGGCCCGACTAGCTGAACAGAACAAGGATAGGGAAGATAACTTTGCGGTCAGCACAAAAACCTATAAAAAAAACACGCAGAGGGGACAAAAAGACCCTCCGCACCGACTAACGGTACGGAGGTGGTCCCTCTGCGTCTCAGAGCTTCCAGCAGGCGAGAAAAACCAATGAAGCAAGCTGGACAGAAAAATAGCAACAAAATAACATAACTTAACTTTGCAGAGCAGCAGGCCACAGGAATGATCCAGGGAAAAACAAGTCCCACACTGAAACATTGACAGGAAGCATAGATCAAAGCATCAGGTGGAGTTAAGTAGAGAAGAAGCTAACGAGCTCACCAGATCACCTGAGGGAGGAAACTCAGAAGCTGCAGTACCACTTTCCTCCACAAACGGAAGATCCCAGAGAGAATCAGCCGAAGTACCACTTGTGACCACAGGAGTGAACTCTGCCACAGAATTCACAACACCTTCCCTTCCGAGCTCTGCCATGCCCCCAAACTGTGGTTAACCCCCACATATGGGGTATCGGCGTACTCAGGACAAATTGTACAACAACGTTTGGGGTCCATTTTCTCCTGTAACCCTTGGTAAAATTAAACAAATTGGAGCTGAAGTAAATTTTTTGTGAAAAAAAGTTAAATGTTAATTTTTATTTAAACATTCCAAAAAATCCTGTGAAGCACCTGAAGGGTTAATAAACTTCTTGAATGTGGTTTTGAGAACCTTGAGGGGTGCAGTTTTTAGAATGGTGTCACACTTGGGTATTTTCTATCATATAGACCCCTCAAAATGACTTCAAATGAGATGTGGTCCCTAAAATAAAATGGTGTTGTAAAAATGAGAAATTGCTGGTCAACTTTTAACCCTTATAACTCCCTAACAAAAAAAAATTTTGGTTCCAAAATTGTGCTGATGTAAAGTAGACATGTGGGAAATGTTACTTATTAAGTATTTTGTGTGACATATCTCTGTGATTTAATTGCATAAAAATTCAAAGTTGGAAAATTGCGAAATTTTCAAAATTTTCGCCAAATGTCCGTTTTTTTCACAAATAAACGCAGGTAATATCAAAGAAATTTTACCACTATCATGAAGTACAATATGTCACGAGAAAACACTGTCAGAATCACCGGGATCCGTTGAAGCGTTCCAGAGTTATAACCTCATAAAGGGACAGTGGTCAGAATTGTAAAAATTGGCCCGGTCCATAACGTGCAAACCACCCTTGGGGGTAAAGGGGTTAATATTGCGAACCCGCCATAAGTCAATCCAGCCTATTTCTCTAAGATAGTTCCCGAAAGGGGTGCCATTCCCATCCCCGCGTAGCGGAGCGTGGTCGTCAGCAATGTTGTTCACATCTCCCACCACCAAAAAGGAACCCCGACCCACCCTCTCATATGCTCCAAAATCTCTTGAATTTTCTTGCCAGAATACGGCGGGGGTATATATAGTGAAACAATGCAAATCAAGCGGTTAAAAATTTTACACACTAAAAAAACATACTGACCATCCTTATCAATTTTTACTTCAATTTCCTCAAATGGAGTACTTGTATGGACCAAAACAGACACCCCCCTTGCATAATTAGAGAACGTCGAGTGATATGCCCTGCGCACCCATTTTTTCTGTAACATATCAACTTTTTCCTCTGTTTCAATAGGTACTGGAATATTGCCGCCCGCTTAGTGGCATCTGCTAGCCCCCTAACATTCCAACTTATAATATTAACATTCCCTCCCATTTCCTTAAAGAAAGATATAAGATGAGAGTCACCTCTCCCAGGTCTCCACCAATGCCCTCCCCCCCCCCTTCCCACCCCCCACTCCAACAACTAAACCAACCTTCCCCATCTGGAATTCAAAATAACTCAGATACTCCGAACTTTCTTTCTCTATATGAGAATTGAGGGCACTTGATATACCCTAGAGCTAGTTCCTTTACCGTCCATCTCTCCCCCACCCACCGCGACCAATATGAACTATTCATTGCGCCGCCGAACACAATACTGTAATCGTTAGGTATAATTAGACCAGCTTCAACAGTAACATTCAAACAGAACCCCTCCCCCAAAGAGAGGCAGAACCAGTAGAGTTATAGATCTTCAGAATCAGTCTCAACGGTTCCGATCAGTGCCAATTTTCTTGGCGTTGGTGTCCAGCCATTGCGTCGCCTCCTCCGGATTTTGAAAAAATTGAACACGATCCATCGCCACCACCCTGAGCTTGGCTGGGTAGAGCATTGAGTATTTTAGGTCCAGTTCACGGAGCCGTCGCTTGATTTCACCAAACTTCATTCTAAGTTTCTGCACCGATGCCGAGTAATCCGGATAAATGGAGATCCGACTTCCGTTTATGCTCAGGCCATCACTCAGCCTAGCCTTCCTCAGTAGAGTTTCCCGATCCCGGTAGTCCAAACTTTTTGCCAATATAGCTCGAGGGGCAGATCCAGGCGGCAGAGGATGAGTGGGGACCCGATGAGCCCTCTCCACCGAGAAATGGTTGGTAAGGTCTGCTCCTCCCACCGAGTTCTTAAGCCATGCCTCAATATATTCAGTGGGGTTGTTTCCCTCCACCTTCTCCGGCACCCCGATTATTCTTAAATTGTTTCTCCGGGATCGATTTTCCAAATCATCTGTCTTAAATTCTAACTCTGCGATTCGTTGAATATATTTCTTTTCTCTTTTTAACAGTTCGTTTGTCTGATCCTCCACACTGCCCACACGCTCCTCCACCACCTCCACTCTTTTTTCCACTTTGCGCATAGCAGAATTAAGGGACTTCATTTCAACTGTGAGATCATCCACCCTTAGGTTCAGCGCAGCCAAAGCAGATTTGCAGTGTATAACGACAGAGAAAATGTCCTGCAGTGTTGGTTCCCCCGTACTTGGCTGCTGCACTTCATTAGAATCATTGGTCTGCACAGGGCTATCAGCAGGTGTCACATTTTCTGCACTGTGCACTCCCTGCGCCCTCCCTGGGGAACGTTGCACCTCCACTTCACTGGCACTGACTTCCCCTCCACCTTTCTGCCTCATCAGGGCTTCCACCTCATCAAGTCCTTCTGGACCCAACAGCAGGGCTCCCCCCTCCTCCGTATGGGCAAAGCGCTCCAGCCGGGCTATTACCTCCAGCCTCCGGCGGTATGAAACGCTGGCTCTGGCCGCCTCCTCCTCAGCCACGGCGCCATCTTGAATTTTCGCGCCGGCTGCTGGCGCCGACTGCTTGCGGCGCGGCATCTCCGCTCCTCACCGCTCGTTAACAGCGGTGCTTTCTCCCTCTCGCCGGGTACTTGCGGGACCTCTCTGGCCGGCTTTTGGCGTTCGGCGGCGCCTTCAAAGGTCACTTTTCAGAGCGGTGCGGGGAGAGAGATCAGCCGCACGTCCGCTCACATTCCTCGCTAGGCCACGCCCCCGGTTCAAAGGGTATTTAGGTTGCATTGAACTTCGGGGCAGACCTTGCATTAACTTCATGGGCAACCATTCTGGTAGTGAAAAAAAAACATAATAATGGGAACTTTGGTTTTTTAGGTAGGACGCTGGTGTGGTATGGTCACTAAAGTAGTCCTTCACCATCCTGGTCAACTTCTCCCTCCTCATCATAGTTATACCCACAAATAGCCCTTGCAGATGTGATGGTCTCATAAATATTGCCCAGTTGGTGGACATTTTCTCACCCCCTGAGTTGCACCTGGTTTTCTTGGCCCTGCCCTGTAATACTTGTGTGTGAAAAGAGCTGGTACCTCTGCCAGCAGTGTTGTCTGAGGGTAATCGTTTAAGCAAGTCTTCCACAACGGCCTTTTAGCATACAAAGAGTCAAGCGTTCAGTGTCCTCACCAGGAAGAACTCTAACCATCTTCTCCTCCTCACGATGCATAGCTTCCTTCTCCTCCTCTTCATGCCATCCATGCTGGACAGGCATGAAGCTGAAATTGGAAGTCCCCTCTCTATCAAAGACTGAAAACTCCTGTTCTTCCTCCTCATCTTCCTCCTCATGTTCCTCGTCATTACCCAATTTTGCCTGAGATTATCGTGTGAGGCTGGGCTGTGTAGTATCATCCACTGTAAAATCTTGCTTCATAGCCACCTGCACTGTATTCAAAGCTTCATCTATGAGATTCTGCAGTGAAAGTTTAAATAGACAGAGAAGCCTGGCAGTTAAACTGATAATACTGTCAACAGCACTCACCATCTTGGTGCAGTACTCAAAGGTTTGCAGAACCTCACATAGGTCAGCGATCCTCACCCACTCGGCAGTGATTATGTGTGGGGGCTGAGTGTTACTCCGACTGGCATTGTGATGCTGGAATTCAGACACTGCCCTCTGCTGCTCACTAAGCCTAGCCAACACATGAAAAGTTGAATTGCAGCATGTGGGCAGGTCACAAATCAGTTGGTAACAAGGCAAATTAAAGAAATGCTGCAGCAAAGATACACCATCGAAAGCATGAGTTGAATTTTGGAAATGTGCGCTGACATGGTGTATCTTGGCACTTAGGTACAGCAAGTCAGGGTATGTTTTTAAAAACTGCTGTACAACCAAATTCAGCAGGTGAGCCATGCATGGAACATGTTAACCAGCTAGCCGAGCTTTAAAGCCATCACCAAGTTGTGCCCATTATTGCACACAACCAGACCTGGCTGGAGGTTCAGCGGGGAGAACCACTGATTGGTCTGTTCTTATCCCTTTCAGCAGCTCGGCTGCCTTGTGAGCTTTATTACCTAAACAGATGAGCTTCAGCAGAGCGTTCTGCCGCTTCGCAATGGCAGCGCTGCAGACTTCCCATCTGGGGAGTGATGGGGAGACTAATTCCACTGAGGATGAGGAGGAGGAGACAGGAGCTAGAATACGAGGAGACTGAAACCCTGATGGAAGTTGGGTCTGCTATTCTTTGTGTGGATAAGATGTGTGATGTCCCAGCCTCTGACTCTGCCAGACTCCACCATGTTAACCCAGTTTTCCATCAGGGAAATATAGTGTCCCTGTCCACAAGAACTTGTCCACATTTCTGTGGTTAGGTGGACCTTCTCTGTTACTGCGAAGGCCAGACCACGGCTGATATTGTGTAACACATGCTTATGTAATGTGAGACGGCACACCAGAAAAAATAGTGGCGGCTGAGAATCAAGTGCTGTGGGGTTACCACCGCTGAGACGTTGTGGAAAGACCCAGTTCCCACAAGTCGAAACCGTAAAATTTACAGGGCAACTAATTTGGCAATATGGGTGTTTAGCATTTGATTCTGTGGGTGGGTGGATATTTCTGCATTCTGGTAAAAGTCTGGGGCAGGGACAACTGAACGCTGCACTGGGACAATGAATCGGACTTAGTTGCTGACTGTTGTTAGTGTGCTACTGCAGGTTTTGGACAGGAGGGATTAGTTCCTGCTTCATGGTCAGCAGATTGGAAAGGCCAGAACACAGAGGAAGGGGCAGTAGTTTTACCCTCAGACACAGATTTGGTAACCATACGTTACACCCACCTTCTAGGGTGCTTGGCTACCTTGTGCTTTTGCATGCTGATGGTGCTCAGTTTGCAGCGTTCTTGCCTCTTTTTAGTTTGGTTTGGTAAATGCTTCAAATTGCAGTTGTTTTGACTAAAGCAATTTTAGAAAAAAACTGCCATACAGGTGAAGAATGCACCCATGGCCTGTTTTCTAGCTGAATGGGGGGGACAGTTGACCGAGTTCTCCCTCTGGTCAAATCACTACCTCTTCTGGCCTGTTTTCATGCTACAGATCTATCCCTTTCTGCACTGCTGTGCTTGCTAGGCATGCCACTGTGCCAAGTTGGATCAATGGCATCATCATTGACCACATTGTCTTCCAATTCCTCAATCTGATTCTCCTTCTGAGTTGCAATTTGAAGCTGACCTGATAGCAACTGTGCGTTATAATTATCCTCCACATTTACAGAAATGAATTGACCTTCCCCAACATGGCATTCTACTGGCCGTGGGTGCTCAAATGTTTGTGCATCACTGTACTCCACCTCAATGACCCTCTTTAATTCTGTACATTGTGAGGCCTAACAAATTACAAGGGAGCGTAAAAAGTTCATCAGAGTGGCCAGCATTGGGGTCATATGTCTCCTGGGAATCTTGATGGTGGGAGGTGTTGTGAATAGGTAATTCAGAACCACAATGGACATTGAAGTTCAGAGCACACAAGGTGACCTGACAATTACCAAAAACAAAGGACGAGATCTGAGACGTGGGAACTCTGCTGACCGCAATCCCTAATCCTAACACACCACACTAGAGGTAGCCGTGGATTGCGCCTAACGCTCCCTATGCAACTCGGCACAGCCTGAGAAACTAACTAGCCCTGAAGATAGAAAAATAAGCCTACCTTGCCTCAGAGAAATTCCCCAAAGGAAAAGGCAGCCCCCCACATATAATGACTGTGAGTAAGATGAAAATACAAACACAGAGATGAAATAAATTTAGCAAAGTGAGGCCCGACTTACTGAATAGACCGAGGATAGGAAAGATAGCTTTGCGGTCAACACAAAAACCTACAAACAACCACGCAGAGGGGCAAAAAGACCCTCCGCACCGACTAACGGTACGGAGGTGCTCCCTCTGCGTCTCAGAGCTTCCAGCAAGCAAGAAAAACCAATAAAGCAAGCTGGACAGAAAAAAGAGCAAGCAAAATTACACAAGCAAAACTTAGCTTATGCAGGATAGACAGGCCACAGGAACGATCCAGGAGGAAGCAAGACCAATACTAGAACATTGACTGGAGGCCAGGATCAAAGCACCAGGTGGAGTTAAATAGAGCAGCACCTAACGACTTAACCTCATCACCTGAGGAAGGAAACTCAGAAGCCGCAGTACCACTCTCAACCACCAAAGGAAGCTCATAGACAGAACCAGCCGAAGTACCACTCTCGACCACAGGAGGGAGCTTGGCCACAGAATTCACAACAGTACCCCCCCCTTGAGGAGGGGTCACCGAACCCTCACCAGAGCCCCCAGGCTGACCAGGATGAGCCACATGAAAGGCACGAACCCGATCGGCAGCATGGACATCAGAGGCAAAGACCCAGGAATTATCCTCCTGACCATAACCTTTCCACTTAACCAGATACTGGAGTTTCCGTCTCGAAACACGAGAATCCAAAATCTTCTCCACTATATACTCCAATTCCCCTTCAACCAAAACCAGAGTAGGAGGATCAATAGATGGAACCACAGGTGCCACGTCTCTCCGCAACAATGACCTATGGAACACGTTATGGATGGAAAAAGAAGCTGGAAGAGTCAAACGAAAAGACACAGGATTAAGAACCTCAGAAATCCTATATGGACCAATGAAACGAGGCTTAAATTTAGGAGAGGAAACCTTCATAGGAATATAACGAGATGACAACCAAACCAAATCCCCAACACGAAGTCGGGGACCCACACAGCGCCTGCGGTTAGCAAAACGTTGAGCCTTCTCCTGGGACAAAGTCAGATTGTCCACTATATGAGTCCAAATCTGCTGCAACCTATCCACCACAGTATCCACACCAGGACAGTCCGAAGACTCAACCTGCCCTGAAGAGAAACGAGGGTGGAACCCAGAATTGCAGAAAAATGTCGAAACCAAAGTAGCCGAGCTGGCCCGATTATTAAAGGCAAAAAGGACACCCAATCATCCTGATCAGCAGAAACAAAACATCTCAGATATGTTTCCAAGGTCTGATTGGTTCGTTCAGTCTGGCCATTTGTCTGAGGATGGAAAGCCGAGGAAAAAGACAAATCAATGCCCATCCTAGCACAAAAGGCTCGCCAAAACCTCGAAACAAACTGGGAACCTCTGTCAGAAACGATGTTCTCTGGAATGCCATTTAAACGAACCACATGCTGGAAAAACAACGGCACCAAATCAGAGGAGGAAGGCAATTTAGACAAGGGCACCAAATGGACCATCTTAGAGAAGCGATCACAAACCACCCAAATGACCGACATTCTTTGAGAGATGGGGAGATCCGAAATAAAATCCATAGAGATATGTGTCCAAGGCCTCTTCGGGACCGGCAAGGGCAAAAGCAACCCACCGGCACGAGAACAGCAGGGCTTAGCCCGAGCACAAATCCCACAGGACTGCACAAAAGAACGCACATCCCGCGACAGAGACGGCCACCAAAAGGATCTAGCCATCAAATCTCTAGTGCCAAAGATTCCAGGATGACCAGCCAACACCGAACAATGAACCTCAGAGATAACTTTATTCGTCCACCTATCAGGGACAAACAGTTTCTCCGCTGGGCAATGGTCAGGTCTATTAGCCTGAAATTTTTGCAGCACCCGCCGCAAATCAGGGGAGATGGCAGACAAAATTACCCCCTCTTTGAGAATACCCGCCGGCTCAGACAAACCCGGAGAATCGGGCACAAAACTCCTAGACAGGGCATCCGCCTTCACATTTTTAGAGCCCGGAAGGTACGAAACCACAAAGTCAAAACGGGAGAAAAACAGCGACCAACGAGCCTGTCTAGGATTCAATCGTTTGGCAGACTCGAGATAAGTCAAGTTTTTGTGATCAGTCAAGACCACCACGCGATGCTTAGCTCCTTCAAGCCAATGACGCCACTCCTCGAATGCCCACTTCATGGCTAGCAACTCTCGATTGCCAACATCATAATTTCGCTCAGCAGGCGAAAATTTTCTGGAAAAGAAGGCGCATGGTTTCATCACCGAGCAATCAGAACTTTTCTGCGACAAAACAGCCCCTGCTCCAATTTCGGAAGCATCAACCTCGACCTGGAACGGAAGCGAAACATCTGGTTGGCACAACACAGGGGCAGAAGAAAAACGACGCTTCAACTCCTGAAAAGCTTCCACAGCAGCAGAAGACCAATTGACCACATCAGCACCCTTCTTGGTTAAATCAGTCAACGGTTTAGCAATGCTAGAAAAATTAGCGATGAAGCGACGATAAAAATTAGCAAAGCCCAGGAACTTCTGCAGACTCTTCAGAGATGTTGGCTGAGTCCAATCATAAATGGCCTGAACTTTAAAAAGGGTCCATCTCGATAGTAGAAGGAGAAAAAATTAACCCCAAATATGAAATCTTCTGAACACCAAAGAGACACTTTGATCCCTTCACAAACAAAGAATTAGCACGCAGGACCTGGAACACCATTCTGACCTGCTTCACATGAGACTCCCAATCATCCGAGAAGACCAAAATATCATCCAAGTATACAATCAGGAATTTATCCAGGTACTCTCGGAAGATGTCATGCATAAAGGACTGAAACACTGATGGAGCATTAGAAAGTCCGAATGGCATAACCAGGTACTCAAAATGGCCTTCGGGCGTAATAAATGCTGTTTTCCATTCATCGCCCCGTTTAATACGCACAAGATTATACGCACCACGAAGATCTATCTTGGTGAACCAACTAGCCCCCTTAATCCGAGCAAACAAATCAGACAGCAGCGGCAAGGGGTACTGAAATATGACCGTAATTTTATTTAGAAGGCGGTAATCAATACAAGGTCTCAGCGAACCATCCTTCTTGGCCACAAAAAAGAACCCTGCTCCCAATGGCGACGATGACGGGCGAATATGACCCTTCTCCAAAGACTCCTTCATGTAACTCCGCATAGCGGCGTGCTCAGGTACAGATAAATTAAACAGTCGACCCTAAGGAAACTTACTACCAGGAATCAAATCGATAGCACAATCACAATCCCTATGCGGAGGTAGGGCATTGGACTTGGGCTCATCGAATACATCCCGGTAATCAGACAAGAACTCTGGGACCCTCAGAAGGGGTGGATGATGAGATAGACAGAGATGGAACATCACCATGTACCCCCTGACAACCCCAGCTGGACACAGACATTGATTTCCAATCTAATACTGGGTTATGGACTTGTAGCCATGGCAACCCCAACACGACCACATCATGCAGATTATGCAACACCAGAAAGCGAATATCCTCCTGGTGCGCAGGAGCCATGCACATGGTCAGCTGGGTCCAATACTGAGGCTTATTCTTGGCCAAAGGCGTAGCATCAATTCCTCTCAATGGAATAGGACACTGCAAGGGCTCCAAGACAAACCCACAGCGCCTAGCAAACTCCAAGTCCATCAAATTCAGGGCAGCGCCTGAATCCACAAATGCCATGACAGAATAGGAAGACAAAGAGCAGATCAAAGTAACGGACAAAAGAAATTTCGACTGTACCGTACCAATGGTGGCAGACCTAGCGAACCGCTTAGTGCGCTTAGGACAATCGGAGATAGCATGAGTGGAATCACCACAGCAGAAACACAGCCCATTCTGACGTCTGTGTTCTTGCCTTTCAGCTCTGGTCAAAGTCCAATCGCACTGCATAGGCTCAGGTTCATGCTCAGATAATACCGCCAAATGGTGCACAGATTTACGCTCGCGCAAGCGTCGACCGATCTGAATGGCCAAAGACATAGACTCATTCAGACCAGCAGGCATATGAAATCCCACCATGACATCCTTAAGGGCTTCAGAGAGACCTTTTCTGAAAATAGCTGCCAGCGCACATTCATTCTATTGAGTGAGCACGGACCACTTTCTAAACTTCTGACAATAAATCTCTATCTCATCCTGACCCTGACACAGAGCCAGCAAATTTTTCTCTGCCTGATCCACTGAATTAGGTTCGTCGTACAGCAATCCGAGCGCCAGAAAAAACGCATCAATATTACATAATGCAGGGTCTCCTGGCGCCAGGGAAAATGCCCAGTCTTGAGGGTCGCCACGTAATAAAGAAACAATGATCTTAACTTGTTGTACTGGGTCACCAGAGGAGCGGGGTTTCAAAGCCAGAAATAGTTTACAATTATTTTTAAAACTCAAAAACTTTGCTCTATCTCCAGAAAATAACTCAGGAATAGGAATCTTAGGTTCTAACATAGGATTCTGAACCACTAAATCTTGAATATTCTGTACATTTATAGCGAGATTATCCATCAAAGAGAACAGACCTTGAATGTCCATGTCCACACCTGTGTTCTGAACCACCCTGATGTAAAGGGGAAAAGAAAGACAGAACACAGTGCAAAGAAAAAAAAAATGGTCTCAGAACTTCTCTTTTCCCTCTATTGAGAAGCATTAGTACTTTGGGCCTCCAGTACTGTTGTGAACAGGTAATTCAGAACCACAATGGACATTGAAGTTCAGAGCACACAAGGTGACCTGACAATTACCAAAAACAAAGGACGAACTCTGAGACGTGTGAACTCTGCTGACCGCAATCCCTAATCCTAACACACCACACTAGAGATAGCCGTGGATTGCGCCTAACGCTCCCTATGCAACTCGGCACAGCCTGAGAAACTAACTAGCCCTGAAGATAGAAAAATAAGCCTACCTTGCCTCAGAGAAATTCCCCAAAGGAAAAGGCAGCCCCCCACATATAATGACTGTGAGTAAGATGAAAATACAAACACAGAGATGAAATAGATTTAGCAAAGTAAGGCCCGACTTACTGAATAGACCGAGGATAGGAAAGATAGCTTTGCGGTCAACACAAAAACCTACAAACAACCACGCAGAGGGGCAAAAAGACCCTCAGCACCGACTAACGGTACGGAGGTGCTCCCTCTGCGTCTCAGAGCTTCCAGCAAGCAAGAAAAACCAATAAAGCAAGCTGGACAGAAAAAACAGCAAGCAAAAATAACACAAGCAAAACTTAGCTTATGCAGGATAGACAGGCCACAGGAACGATCCAGGAGGAAGCAAGACCAATACTAGAACATTGACTGGAGGCCAGGATCAAAGCACCAGGTGGAGTTAAATAGAGCAGCACCTAACGACTTAACCTCATCACCTGAGGAAGGAAACTCAGAAGCCGCAGTACCACTCTCATCCACCAAAGGAAGCTCATAAACAGAACCAGCCGAAGTACCACTCTCGACCACAGGAGGGAGCTTGGCCACAGAATTCACAACAGGAAGGAGGACCAAGTTGAGGATTCAGAGGACTAGACTCTTGGCTACTGAGACTGGATCATGTGGAAGACTTTGTTGCACTGCTTGTCAATACACTGGAGCCTTTGTCTGCCATGTACCCACAACATCCTTGCACTTGTCTGGGTTAGATAGTGGTTTAACGCGCTGACCAAATTTTGCCATGAAGCTAGAAAGAGTTACTGTCAGCTTCGGATCTGTCACACGGCCTTGGCGGGCACCACAACATCCACTTTCCTTAACATCACCAATTCTCATACTGAATGCTTTATGCTTATGAAAAAAAATATTCCAGGCTTTATTTTTGACAAGTACCCTCACAGAGGAGTTATGTACAAATTCAATATATCTAGCAAATTGTGACAATAAATAGTCATGTTTGCGAATCTTTGCAGGCTCTGCACCAGTTGCACAACTGCTAAAGATACACAATTTAACCTATAGAAAATGTGTAGGGTTGTGCATATTGATCAATGGCACTCCTGACTCTTTCCCTTGAGGAGGATGTTTCCAAGTAAAATGAGTATTGTACATATTCCTGACATGGGTTTCAGGCCTGACAGACTGAACACATTACAGGTAGTGTTGAGCCACCCCCCTAGTGTTCGAGTTCGGTTCGTCGAATTGGGGCATGTTTGACGAGTGTTCATCGATTGTTCGACGAACAACGTCGAACCCCATTGAAACCGATGGCAGGCAAACACATAAAAACACATAGAAAACACCTTAAAAGGTGTCCAAAAGCTTACAAACTGCTCAGAAGACACAACAAAAACACATGGAAAAGTCACAACTACATAAAGTCATGCGAAAATAATAGAGGTAGAGGAGTAAAAGGAGGAGGAGACACAGATATAGGCATGTCATGCCCTTCTAAAATCAAGAAAGGCTGGAGTAAAAATCTAAAATCAGTCTACCAACACCCAGACGTCGTGACAAAAAAAATTTGAAAATAAATATCTTTAGGTAGAATGGCGGGTCCATTCAGAGCATTTTCCTTAGAAGACGTAGTGGTATCCCCATTGGGAGTCGTGCCAAAAAGGAACCCAATGCATTAGACTAATCCACCATTTGTCATATCCAAGGGGGAGGTCAGTAAATGACAACATCGACGTGGAACCAAGTACAGTACTATGTACTGTACCTCCTTTGACGAGGCAATAAGGCAGGTCAAGAAGTTGGTAAGGGGCACCCTAATGGCCAAAACAGACATTGAGGGGGCGTTCTGGTTACTACCTGTGCCTCCGAATAGTGTCCACTAGGGTTGAGCGACTTGTACTTTTTTAGGATCGAGTCGGGTTTCGCGAAACCCGACTTTGTCAAAAGTCGGGTCTGGTGAAATTGGCCGATAATTGCGAAAAGTCGTGGATCGACCGAAACACGAAACCCAATGTAAGTCAATGGGGAATCAAAGTCGGCAGTGAGTGGAGGACAGGAAAACACCTGCAGTGCCCATTTTAATGTCAAAAACATCAATTTTTGTCACTTAAGTTTGTCAATCTTAATTTACCGTATAATAATAGTTAGGCATTGAAAATTGGGGGTCATTTGACTAAAGTTGTGGGGGGGGGGGTAGGGCTGGCTCAAGTTTTTCGTGGGCCCAGGAAATGCGGACTATGTCACGGCGGTGGAGCAGGGAGAGGTAAGTATTAAAACTTTGCAAGTGCTGTGATCCTGAGCAAGCAGGGGGGCCCACTTGTTCGTATTGGCACTGGCACAGGGCCCCTCAAAGTACGGCAGTGTGTTTGACGGCGGGGGCACCTCTCACCGGCAGAGACACTTTTGCATACTATGAGGGGCCCTGTGCCAGTGAAGTCGATAACGAGTATGCCCCCTGTTGTGAATTCTGTGACAGAGTTCACTCCTGTGGTCACAAGTGGTACTTCGGCTGATTCTCTCTGGGAGCTTCCGTTTGTGGAGGAAAGTGGTACTGCAGCTTCTGAGTTTCCTCCCTCAGGTGATCTGGTGAGGTCGTTAGCTGCTTCTCTACTTAACTCCACCTAATGCTTTGATTCATGCTTCCTGTCAATGTTCCAGTGTTGGACTTGTGTTTCTCTGGATCATTCCTGTGGCCTGCTGCTCTGCATAGCTAAGTGCTTCTTGCTATTTGTTGCTATTTTTTCTGTCCAGCTTGTCTATTTGTTTTGCTGGAAGCTCTGGGACGCAAAGGGTGTACCCCCGTGCCGTTAGTTCGGTACGGAGGGTCTTTTTGCCCCCTTTCCGTGGTTTTCTTTAGGGTTTTGTGTAGACCGCAAAGTTATCTTTCCTATCCTCGTTCTGTCTAGAATATCGGGCCTCACTTTGCTGAATCTATTTCATCCCTACGTTTGTCTTTTCATCTTACTCACAGTCATTATATGTGGGGGGCTGCCTTTTCCTTTGGGGCATTTCTCTGAGGCAAGGTAGGCTTATTTTTCTATCTTCAGGCTAGTTAGTTTCTCAGGCTGTGCCGAGTTGCATAGGGAGCGTTAGGCGCAATCCACAGCTGCCTCTAGTTGTGTTTGGAGAGGATCAGGAATTGCGGTCTACAGAGTTCCCACGTCTCAGAGCTCGTTCTGTTATTTTGGGTTGTTGTCAGATCACTGTGTGTGCTCTGATCGCTATGTACATTGTGTTCCTGAATTGCCTTTCATAACAGTACAGGAAGCCAAAAGTACTAATGTTTCTCAATAGAGGGAAAAAAGAAGTTCTGAGACCATTTTTTTTCCTTTGCACTGTGTTTTGTCTTTTTTTCCCCTAGACATTTGGGTGGTTCAGGACACAGGTGTGGACATGGATATTCAGGGTCTGTGCTCTTCAATGGATAATCTCGTTATAAATGTACAAAAGATTCAAACTTGGTGGTTCAGAAGCCTATGTTAGAACCAAAAATTCCTATTCCTGATTTGTTTTTTGGTGATAGAGTCAAGTTTATGAATTTCAAAAATAATTGCAAGCTGTTTTTGGCCTTGAAACCTCACTCCTCTGGTGACCCAGCTCAACAAGTGAGAATTATTATTTCTTTTTTGCGTGGTGACCCTCAAGACTGGGCATTTTCCCTTGCGCCGGGAGATCCTGCATTGGGTAATGTTGATGCGTTTTTCCTGGCGCTCGGATTGCTGTACGATGAGCCTAGTTCAGTGGATCAGGCAGAGAAAAATTTGCTGGCTTTGTGTCAGGGTCAGGATGAGATAGAGGTATACTGTCAGAAATTTAGAAAGTGGTCTGTACTCACTCAATGGAATGAAGCTGCGCTTCCAGCGATTTTCAGAAAGGGTCATGGTGATGTCATGGTGGGATTTCCTATGCCTGATGGTCTGAATGAATCTATGTCTTTGGCCATTCAAATCGGTCGATGCTTGCATGAGCGTAAAGCTGTGCACCATTTGGCGGTATTACCTGAGATTAAACCTAAGCCTATGCAGTGCGGTAGGACTTTGTCCAGAGTTGAACGGCAAGAACACAGACGTCTGAATGGGCTGTGTTTTTACTGTGGTGATTCCACTCATGCCATCTCTGATTGTCCTAAGCGCTCTAAGCGGTTCGCTAGGTTTGCCACCATTGGTACAGTACAGTCAAAATTTCTTCTGTCCGTTACCTTGATATGCTCTTTGTCATCATATTCTGTCATGGCGTTTGTGGATTCGGGCGCTGCCCTGAATTTGATGGACTTGGATTATGCTAAGCGTTGTGGGTTTTTCTTGGAGCCCTTGCAGTGTCCTATTCCATTAAGAGGAATTGATGCTACACCTTTGGCCAAGAATAAGCCTCAGTACTGGACCCAGCTGACCATGTGCATGGCTCCTGCACATCAGGAGGATATTCGCTTTCTGGTGTTGCATAATCTGCATGATGTGGTCGTGTTGGGGTTGCCATGGCTACAAGTCCATAATCCAGTATTAGATTGGAAATCCATGTCGGTGTCCAGCTGGGGTTGTCAGGGGGTACATGGTGATGTTCCATTTCTGTCAATTTCATCATCCACCCCTTCTGAGGTCCCAGAGTTCTTGTCTGATTACCGGGATGTATTTGAAGAGCCCAAGTCCGATACCCTACCTCCGCATAGGGATTGTGATTGTGCTATCAATTTGATTCCTGGTAGTAAATTCCCAAAAGGTCGATTGTTTAATTTATCCGTACCTGAGCACACCGCTATGCGCAGTTATGTGAAGGAATCCCTGGAGAAGGGGCATATTCGCCCGTCATCGTCGCCATTAGGAGCAGGGTTCTTTTTTGTAGCCAAGAAGGATGGTTCGCTGAGACCTTGTATAGATTACCGCCTTCTTAATAAGATCACGGTTAAATTTCAGTACCCCTTGCCATTATTATCTGACCTGTTTGCTCGGATTAAGGGGGCTAGTTGGTTCACAAAGATAGATCTTCGTGGTGCGTATAATCTGGTGCGAATTAAGCAAGGCGATGAATGGAAAACTGCATTTAATACGCCCGAGGGTCATTTTGAGTATCTGTTGTGAATTCTGTGGCTGAGTTCACTTCTGTGGTCACAAGTGGTATTGCAGTCTCTGGGCTTCCTCCCTCAGGTGTTTTGGTGAGCTCGTTGGCTGCCTTGCTATTTAGCTCCACCTGAGTCTGTCTTCCTTGCTCCTTGTCAATGTTCTAGTGTTGGATCTGAGCTACTGCATCTTTCCTTGGGCCTGCTGCTCTGCTAGATAAGTGCTTCTAGTTTGTTTTCTGTTTTTTCTGTCCAGCTTGCTATTAACTTTTGCTGGAAGCTCTGAGAAGCAAAGGGGTGCACCGCCGTGCTGTTAGTTCGGCACGGTGGGTCTTTTTGCCCCTTTGCGTGGTTTTCGTTTTAGGGTTTTTTGTAGACTGCATAGTTCTCTTTGCTATCCTCGCTCTGTCTAGAATATCGGGCCTCACTTTGCTGAATCTATTTCATTCCTACGTTTGTCTTTTCATCTTGCTAACAGTCATTATATGTGGGGGGCTGCCTATTCCTTTGGGGTATTTCTCTGAGGTAAGTCAGGCTTGTATTTCTATCTTCAGGCTAGTCAGCTCCTCAGGCAGTGCCGAGTTGCATAGGTAGTGATAGGCGCAATCCACTGCTGCTTATAGTTGTGTGAGGATAGATCAGGTACTGCAGTCTACAGAGATTCCACGTCTCAGAGCTCGTCCTATTGTTTTTGGTTTTTGCCAGATCTCTGTATGTGCGCTGATTACTGCACGCTGTGTTGCCTGATTGCCAGCCATAACAGTACAAGGAGCCACACCAATGATTCCCAATAGAGGGAAAAAAGAAATCCTGACATCATTTTTTTTTCTTAGCTCTGTCTTCAGTCTTTTTTTTCCCCTAGACATTAGAGTGCTTCAGGACACAGCTGTGGACATGGATATTCAGGCTCTGTGCTCCTCAATGGATAATCTCGTTGTAAATGTACAAAAGATTCAAGATACTATTGATCAGAAATCGATGCTAGAACCAAGAATTCCGATTCCTGATTTGTTTTTTGGTGACAGAACTAAGTTCCTGAGCTTCAGAAATAATTGTAAGCTATTTTTGGCCTTGAAACCTCATTCTTCTGGTAATCCTATTCAACATGTTTTGATTATTATTTCTTTTTTGCGCGGCGACCCACAGGACTGGGCGTTTTCTCTTGCACCAGGAGATTCTGCATTGAGTAATGTTGATGCATTTTTCCAGGCGCTGGGATTGCTTTACGATGAGCCTAATTCAGTGGATCAGGCTGAGAAAAATCTGCTGGCTTTATGCCAGGGTCAGGATGATGTAGAAGTATATTGTCAGAAATTTAGGAAGTGGTCAGTACTCACTCTGTGGAATGAATCTGCACTAGCGGCTTTGTTCAGAAAGGGTCTCTCTGAAGCTCTTAAGGATGTAATGGTGGGATTTCCTATGCCTGCTGGTTTGAATGAGTCTATGTCCTTGGCCATTCAGATCGGTCGTCGCTTGCGCGAGCGTAAATCTGTGCACCATCTGGCGGTATTGTCTGAGAGTAAACCTGAGCCTATGCAGTGCGACAGGACTATGACTAAAGTAGAACGGCAAGAACACAGACGTCTGAACAGACTGTGTTTCTATTGTGGTGATTCTACTCATGCTATTTCTAATTGTCCTAAACGCACTAGGCGGTTCGATAGCTCTGCCGTTATTGGTACTGTACAGTCCAAATTCCTTTTGTCCATTACCTTAATGTGCTCTTTGTCATCGTATTCTGTCATGGCGTTTGTGGATTCAGGCGCTGCCCTGAATCTGATGGATTTGGATTATGCTAAACGTTGTGGATTTTTCTTGGAGCCTTTGCGGTGTCCTATTCCGTTGAGAGGAATTGATGCTACACCTTTGGCCAAGAATAAGCCTCAGTACTGGGCCCAGCTGACCATGTGCATGGCTCCTGCACATCAGGAAGTTATTTGCTTTCTGGTACTGCATAATTTGCATGATGTGGTCGTGTTGGGGTTGCCATGGCTACAAACCCATAATCCAGTATTGGATTGGAACTCTATGTCGGTAACCAGCTGGGGTTGTCAGGGAGTACATGGTGATGTTCCATTTTTGTCTATTTCGTCATCCATTCCTTCTGACATCCCAGAGTTCTTGTCTGACTTTCAGGATGTATTTGAAGAGTCCAAGTCTGATGCCCTACCTCCGCATAGGAATTGTGATTGTGCTATCGATTTGATTCCTGGTAGTAAATTCCCTAAGGGTCGTTTATTTAATTTGTCCGTACCTGAACACACCGCTATGCGCAGTTATGTGAAGGAGTCCCTGGAGAAGGGACATATTCGCCCATCGTCGTCACCATTGGGAGCAGGGTTCTTTTTTGTAGCCAAGAAGGATGGTTCGCTAAGACCGTGTATTGATTACCGCCTTCTTAATAAGATCACTGTTAAGTTTCAGTATCCCTTGCCATTGATTTCTGACTTGTTTGCTCGGATTAAGGGGGCTAGTTGGTTTACTAAGATTGATCTTCGTGGTGCGTATAATCTGGTGAGAATCAGGCAGGGAGATGAATGGAAAACGGCATTTAATACGCCCGAGGGTCATTTTGAGTATCTAGTGATGCCGTTCGGACTTGCCAATGCTCCATCTGTTTTTCAGTCTTTTATGCATGACATTTTCCGTGAGTATCTGGATAAATTCTTGATTGTTTACTTGGATGACATTTTGATCTTCTCAGATGATTGGGAGTCTCATGTGAAGCAAGTCAGAATGGTTTTCCAGGTACTGCGTGCTAATTCCTTGTTCGTGAAGGGATCAAAGTGTCTCTTCGGTGTGCAGAAAGTTTCATTTTTGGGGTTCATCTTTTCCCCTTCTACTATCGAGATGGATCCGGTTAAGGTTCAGGCCATCCAGGATTGGACTCAGCCGACATCTCTAAAAAGTCTGCAGAAATTCCTGGGCTTTGCTAATTTTTATCGTCGCTTCATCTGTAATTTTTCTAGCATTGCCAGACCATTGACCGATTTGACCAAGAAGGGTGCTGATTTGGTTAATTGGTCTTCTGCTGCCGTGGAAGCTTTTCAGGAGTTGAAGCGTCGTTTTTGCTGTGCCCCTGTGTTGTGTCAACCTGATGTTTCTCTTCCGTTCCAGGTCGAGGTTGATGCTTCTGAGATTGGTGCAGGGGCGGTTTTGTCACAGAGAGGTTCTGGTTGCTCAGTGTTCAAACCATGTGCTTTCTTTTCCAGGAAATTTTCTGCTGCTGAGCGTAATTATGATGTGGGCAACCGAGAGTTGCTGGCCATGAAGTGGGCATTCGAGGAGTGGCGTCATTGGCTTGAGGGTGCTAAGCATCGCGTGGTGGTATTGACTGATCATAAGAACCTTACTTATCTTGAGTCTGCCAAGCGCTTGGATCCTAGACAGGCCCGTTGGTCGTTATTTTTTGCTTGTTTTGATTTTGTGATTTCATACCTTCCGGGCTCTAAAAATGTGAAGGCGGATGCTCTGTCTAGGAGTTTTGTGCCCGACTCTCCGGGGTTATCTGAGCCGGCGAGTATCCTCAAGGAAGGAGTCATTGTGTCTGCCATCTCCCCTGATTTGCGGAGAGTGTTGCAGAAATTTCAGGCTAATAAACCTGATCGTTGTCCGGCCGAGAAACTGTTCGTCCCTGATAGGTGGACTAGTAAAGTTATCTCTGAACTTCATTGTTCGGTGCTGGCCGGTCATCCAGGAATCTTTGGTACCAGGGAGTTGGTTGCTAGATCCTTCTGGTGGCCATCTCTGTCACGGGATGTGCATGCTTTTGTGCAGTCCTGTGGAATTTGTGCTAGGGCTAAGCCCTGCTGTTCACGTGCCAGTGGGTTGCTTTTGCCCTTGCCGGTCCCGAAGAGGCCTTGGACACATATTTCGATGGATTTCATTTCTGACCTTCCCGTTTCTCAAAAAATGTCGGTCATTTGGGTGGTCTGTGATCGCTTTTCTAAAATGGTCCATCTGGTGCCCTTGGTTAAATTGCCTTCCTCTTCTGATTTGGTGCCTTTGTTCTTCCAGCATGTGGTTCGTTTACATGGCATTCCTGAGAATATTGTTTCTGACAGAGGTTCCCAGTTTGTCTCGAGGTTCTGGCGAGCCTTTTGTGGTAGGATGGGCATTGACCTATCTTTCTCCTCGGCCTTCCATCCTCAGACTAATGGCCAGACCGAACGAACCAATCAGACCTTGGAAACATATCTGAGATGTTTTGTTTCCGCTGACCAGGATGATTGGGTGTCATTTTTGCCGTTGGCTGAGTTCGCCCTTAATAATCGGGCCAGCTCGGCTACCTTGGTCTCTCCATTTTTCTGCAATTCTGGGTTTCATCCTCGTTTCTCTTCAGGACAGGTTGAGTCTTCGGACTGTCCTGGTGTGGATTCTGTGGTGGACAGGTTGCAGCAGATCTGGACTCAGGTAGTGGACAATTTGACCTTGTCCCAGGAGAAGGCTCAGCTTTTCGCTAATCGCAGACGCCGTGTGGGACCCCGACTTCGTGTTGGGGATCTGGTTTGGTTATCTTCTCGTCATATTCCTATGAAGGTTTCCTCTCCTAAATTTAAACCTCGTTTTATTGGTCCGTATAGGATTTCTGAGATTCTCAATCCGGTGTCTTTTCGTCTGACCCTCCCAGACTCCTTTTCCATACATAATGTATTCCATAGGTCGTTGTTGAGGAGATACGTGGCACCTATGGTTCCATCTGTGGAGCCTCCTGCCCCTGTTTTGGTGGAGGGGGAATTGGAGTATATTGTGGAGAAGATTTTGGATTCTCGTGTCTCTAGACGGAAACTCCAGTATCTGGTCAAATGGAAGGGTTATGCTCAGGAAGATAATTCCTGGGTTTTTGCCTCTGATGTCCATGCCCCAGATCTTGTTCGTGCCTTTCATGTGGCTAATCCTGGTCGGCCTGGCGGTTCTGGTGAGGGTTCGGTGACCCCTCCTCAAGGGGGGGGTACTGTTGTGAATTCTGTGGCTGAGTTCACTTCTGTGGTCACAAGTGGTATTGCAGTCTCTGGGCTTCCTCCCTCAGGTGTTTTGGTGAGCTCGTTGGCTGCCTTGCTATTTAGCTCCACCTGAGTCTGTCTTCCTTGCTCCTTGTCAATGTTCCAGTGTTGGATCTGAGCTACTGCATCTTTCCTTGGGCCTGCTGCTCTGCTAGATAAGTGCTTCTAGTTTGTTTTCTGTTTTTTCTGTCCAGCTTGCTATTAACTTTTGCTGGAAGCTCTGAGAAGCAAAGGGGTGCACCGCCGTGCTGTTAGTTCGGCACGGTGGGTCTTTTTGCCCCTTTGCGTGGTTTTCGTTTTAGGGTTTTTTGTAGACTGCATAGTTCTCTTTGCTATCCTCGCTCTGTCTAGAATATCGGGCCTCACTTTGCTGAATCTATTTCATTCCTACGTTTGTCTTTTCATCTTGCTAACAGTCATTATATGTGGGGGGCTGCCTATTCCTTTGGGGTATTTCTCTGAGGTAAGTCAGGCTTGTATTTCTATCTTCAGGCTAGTCAGCTCCTCAGGCAGTGCCGAGTTGCATAGGTAGTGATAGGCGCTATCCACTGCTGCTTATAGTTGTGTGAGGATAGATCAGGTACTGCAGTCTACAGAGATTCCACGTCTCAGTGCTCGTCCTATTGTTTTTGGTTTTTGCCAGATCTCTGTATGTGCGCTGATTACTGCACGCTGTGTTGCCTGATTGCCAGCCATAACAAGTATCTAGTGATGCCGTTTGGACTTGCCAATGCTCCATCAGTGTTTCAGTCCTTTATGCATGACATCTTCCGAGAGTACCTGGATAAATTCCTGATTGTGTACTTGGATGACATTTTGATCTTCTCGGATGATTGGGAGTCTCATGTGAAGCAGGTCAGAACGGTTTTTCAGGTCCTGCGTGCTAATTCTTTGTTTGTGAAGGGATCAAAGTGTCTCTTTGGTGTGCAGAAGGTTTCATTTTTGGGGTTCATCTTTTCCCCTTCTACTATCGAGATGGATCCTGTTAAGGTCCAGGCCATCCATGATTGGACTCAGCCGACATCTCTGAAAAGTCTGCAAAAGTTCCTGGGCTTTGCTAATTTTTATCGTCGCTTCATCTGCAATTTCTCTAGTATTGCTAAACCATTGACCGATTTGACCAAGAAGGGTGCTGATTTGGTCAATTGGTCTTCTGCTGCTGTGGAGGGCAACAAAATTAATAAAGGGGATGGGAGAACTACAATACCCAGATAGATTAGCGAAATTAGGATTATTTAGTCTAGAAAAAAGACGACTGAGGGGCGATCTAATAACCATGTATAAGTATATAAGGGGACAATACAAATATCTCGCTGAGGATCTGTTTATACCAAGGAAGGTGACGGGCACAAGGGGGCATTCTTTGCGTCTGGAGGAGAGAAGGTTTTTCCACCAACATAGAAGAGGATTCTTTACTGTTAGGGCAGTGAGAATCTGGAATTGCTTGCCTGAGGAGGTGGTGATGGCGAACTCAGTCGAGGGGTTCAAGAGAGGCCTGGATGTCTTCCTGGAGCAGAACAATATTGTATCATACAATTATTAGGTTCTGTAGAAGGACGTAGATCTGGGTATTTATTATGATGGAATATAGGCTGAACTGGATGGACAAATGTCTTTTTTCGGCCTTACTAACTATGTTACTATGTTACTATGTTAAGAGTTGAAGCGTCATTTTTCTTCTGCCCCTGTGTTGTGTCAACCAGATGTTTCTCTTCCGTTCCAGGTCGAGGTTGATGCTTCTGAGATTGGAGCAGGGGCTGTTTTGTCGCAGAGAGGTTCTGATTGCTCAGTGATGAAACCATGCGCTTTCTTTTCCAGGAAGTTTTCGCCTGCTGAGCGAAATTATGATGTGGGCAACCGAGAGTTGCTGGCCATGAAGTGGGCATTCGAGGAGTGGCGTCATTGGCTTGAAGGAGCTAAGCACCGCGTGGTGGTATTGACTGATCATAAGAACTTGACTTATCTCGAGTCTGCCAAGCGCTTGAATCCTAGACAAGCTCGTTGGTCGTTGTTTTTTGCCCGTTTTGACTTTGTGATTTCGTACCTTCCGGGCTCTAAAAATGTGAAGGCGGATGCTCTGTCTAGGAGTTTTGTGCCCGACTCTCCGGGTTTATCTGAGCCGGCGGGTATCCTCAAGGAAGGAGTAATTGTGTCTGCCATCTCCCCTGATTTGCGGCGGGTGCTGCAAAAATTTCAGGCTAATAAACCTGATCGTTGCCCAGCGGAGAAACTGTTTGTCCCTGATAGGTGGACGAATAGAGTTATCTCTGAACTTCATTGTTCGGTGTTGGCTGGTCATCCTGGAATCTTTGGTACCAGAGAGTTAGTGGCTAGATCCTTTTGGTGGCCGTCTCTGTCGCGGGATGTGCGTACTTTTGTGCAGTCCTGTGGGATTTGTGCTCGGGCTAAGCCCTGCTGTTCTCGTGCCAGTGGGTTGCTTTTGCCCTTGCCGGTCCCGAAGAGGCCTTGGACACATATCTCTATGGATTTTATTTCTGACCTTCCCGTTTCTCAAAAGATGTCAGTCATTTGGGTGGTCTGTGATCGCTTTTCCAAGATGGTCCATCTGGTACCTTTGCCTAAATTGCCTTCTTCCTCTGATTTGGTGCCTTTGTTCTTCCAGCATGTGGTTCGTTTGCATGGCATTCCGGAGAATATTGTTTCTGACAGAGGTTCCCAGTTTGTTTCGAGGTTTTGGCGAGCCTTTTGTGGTAGGATGGGCATTGACTTGTCTTTTTCCTCGGCTTTCCATCCTCAGCAAAATGGCCAGACCGAGCGAACCAATCAGACCTTGGAAACATATCTGAGATGCTTTGTTTCTGCTGATCAGGATGACTGGCTGTCCTTTTTGCCTTTGGCTGAGTTCGCCCTTAATAATCGGGCCAGCTCGGCTACCCTGGTTTCACCGTTTTTCTGCAATTCTGGGTTCCATCCTCGTTTCTCTTCAGGACAGGTTGAGTCTTCTGACTGTCCTGGTGTGGATACTGTGGTGGACAGGTTGCAGCAGATTTGGACTCAGGTGGTGGACAATTTGACCTTGTCCCAGGAGAAGGCTCAACTTTTCGCTAATCGCAGACGCCGTGTGGGTCCCCGACTTCGTGTTGGGGATCTGGTTTGGTTGTCTTCTCGTCATATTCCTATGAAGGTTTCCTCTCCTAAGTTTAAACCTCGTTTTATTGGTCCGTATAGGATTTCTGAGGTTCTTAATCCTGTGTCTTTTCGTCTGACCCTCCCAGATTCTTTTTCCATACATAACGTATTCCATAGGTCATTGTTGCGGAGATACGTGGCACCTATGGTTCCATCTGTTGACCCTCCTGCCCCGGTTTTGGTGGAGGGGGAATTGGAGTATATTGTGGAGAAGATTTTGGATTCTCGTGTTTCGAGACGGAAACTCCAGTATCTGGTTAAATGGAAGGGTTATGCTCAGGAAGATAATTCCTGGGTTTTTGCCTCTGATGTCCATGCTCCCGATCTTGTTCGTGCCTTTCATGTGGCTCATCCTGGTCGGCCTGGGGGCTCTGGTGAGGGTTCGGTGACCCCTCCTCAAGGGGGGGTACTGTTGTGAATTCTGTGGCAGAGGTCACTCCTGTGGTCACAAGTGGTACTTCGGCTGATTCTCTCTGGGAGCTTCCGTTTGTGGAGGAAAGTGGTACTGCAGCTTCTGAGTTTCCTCCCTCAGGTGATCTGGTGAGGTCGTTAGCTGCTTCTCTACTTAACTCCACCTAATGCTTTGATTCATGCTTCCTGTCAATGTTCCAGTGTTGGACTTGTGTTTCTCTGGATCATTCCTGTGGCCTGCTGCTCTGCATAGCTAAGTGCTTCTTGCTATTTGTTGCTATTTTTTCTGTCCAGCTTGTCTATTTGTTTTGCTGGAAGCTCTGGGACGCCAAGGGTGTACCTCCGTGCCGTTAGTTCGGTACAGAGGGTCTTTTTGCCCCCTTTGCGTGGTTTTCTTTAGGGTTTTGTGTAGACCGCAAAGTTATCTTTCCTATCCTCGTTCTGTCTAGAATATCGGGCCTCACTTTGCTGAATCTATTTCATCCCTACGTTTGTCTTTTCATCTTACTCACAGTCATTATATGTGGGGGGCTGCCTTTTCCTTTGGGGTATTTCTCTGAGGCAAGGTAGGCTTATTTTTCTATCTTCAGGCTAGTTAGTTTCTCAGGCTGTGCCGAGTTGCATAGGGAGCGTTAGGCGCAATCCACAGCTGCCTCTAGTTGTGTTTGGAGAGGATCAGGAATTGCGGTCTACAGAGTTCCCACGTCTCAGAGCTCGTTCTGTTATTTTGGGTTGTTGTCAGATCACTGTGTGTGCTCTGATCGCTATGTACATTGTGTTCCTGAATTGCCTTTCATAACAGCCCCCCACCTTATGAAGGAACCTGCACTTTCATCTGCACCTTCCTCTTTGTCCCCGTGTAAGGTGGTATAGTATGCGGGAAGGGGAACCTGACTTTCAGCAGGGTCAGATTCTGGCTGTGTAGAGTACAAGGGGAATGTAGTGGGCTGGGTCAATGTGCCAGCAGACTCATCTAGCAGTGGCTGTGCAATGGGCAGGATGAGAAGGAAACACAGTTAGTAGGCCCAAATAATAAAGTAGGTTAAATGCAGTTCAAATGTGGTAACAGGACTAAACAGGCAGCATAGCTTTGTTCAGTGGAGGACAACTGTAATGAGTGGCAGACACAGTTAGTAGGCCCAAGTAATTAAGTGGGCCAAATGAAGTTCAAAATTGGTAACAGGAGTAAACAGGCGCCACTGCTTTGTTCAGTGGATTAGAACGACAAGCAGCGGCAGACACCGTTAGTAGGCCCAACCAAACAAGTAGGCCAAATGCAGTTTAATATGTGATAGAGGCTGAAAATTGAAGCTAAGCTTTGTTCAGTGGAGGAGAACAACAAGGAGCGGCAGACACCGTTAGTAGGCCCAACCAAACAAGTAGGCCAAATGCAGTATAATATGTTATATAGGCTGGAAGCCTGAAAATTGAAGCTCACCTTTGTTCAGTGGAGGACAAAAGCAAGGAGCGTCATACAGCGTTAGTAGGCCCAACCAAACAAGTAGGCCAAATGCAGTTTAATATTTTATATAGGCTGAAAGCCTGAAAATTGAAGCTCACCTTTGTTCAGTGGAGGACAAAAGCAAGGAGCGGCAGACAGCGTTAGTAGGCCCAAGCAAACAAGTAGGCCAAATGCTGTTTAATATCTGAAAGCGGGTGAAAATTGAAGCTCACCTTTGTTCAGTTGAGAACAAAAAGGAGCGGTAGACGGCATTAGTAGGCCCAATCAAACAAGTAGGCCAAATTCAGTTTCATATTTTATATAGGCTGAAAGCTTGAAAATTGAAGCTCACCTTTGCTCAGTGGAGGAAGAAAGCAAGGAGCGACAGACAGCGTTAGTAGGCCCAACCAAACAAGTAGGCCAAATGCAGTTTAATATCTGACATCGGATGAAAATTGAGGCTCAGCTTTGTTCAGTTGAGAACAACAAGGAGCGGCAGACAGCGTTAGGAGGCCCTACCAAACAAGTAGGCCAGATGCAGTTTAATATTGTATCAAGGCTGAAAGACTGTAAATTGAAGCTCACCTTTGGTCAGTGGAGGACAAAAGCAAGGAGCGACAGACAGCGTTAGTAGGCCAAACCAAACAAGTAGGCCAAATGCAGTTTAATATCTGACACCGGACGAAAAGTGAGGCTCAGCTTTAGTCAGTTGAGGACAAAAGCAAGGAGCGGCAGACAGCGTTAGTAGGCCCAATCAAACAAGTAGGCCAAATGCAGTTTAATATTTTATATAGGCTGAAAGCCTCAAAATTGAAGCTCACCTTTGTTCAGTGGAGGACAAAAGCAAGGAGGGGCAGACAGCATTAGTAGGCCCAACCAAACAAGTAGGCCAAATGCAGTTTAATATTTTATATAGGCTGAAAGCCTAAAAATTGAAGCTCACCTTTGTTCAGTGGAGGACAAAAGCAAGGAGCGGCAGACAGCGTTAGTAGGCCCAACCAAACAAGTAGGCCAAATGCAGTTTAATATTTTATATAGGCTGAAAGCCTCAAAATTGAAGCTCACCTTTGTTCAGTGGAGGACAAAAGCAAGGAGGGGCAGACAGCATTAGTAGGCCCAACCAAACAAGTAGGCCAAATGCAGTTTAATATTTTATATAGGCTGAAAGCCTGAAAATTGAAGCTCACCTTTGCTCAGTGGAGGACAAAAGCAAGGAGCGACAGACAGCGTTAGTAGGCACAAATAAAGAAGTAGGCCAAATGCAGTTTAATATCTGACACCGGATGAAAATTGAAGCTCACCTTTGTTTAGTTGAGAACAACAAGGAGCAGCAGACAACGTTAGTAGGCCCAACCAAACAAGTAGGTCAAATGCAGTTTAATATTTTATATAGGCTGAAAAAAAAATTGAAGCTCACCTTTGTTCAGTTGAGAACAACAAGGAGCGGAAGACAGCGTTAGGAGGCCCTACCAAACAAGTAGGCCAGATGCAGTTTAATATTGTATAAAGGCTGAAAGACTGTAAATTGAAGCTCACCTTTGTTAAGTGGAGGACAAAAGCAAGGAGCGACAGACAGCGTTAGTAGGCCCAACCAAACAAGTAAGCCAAATGCAGTTTAATATCTGACACCGGACGAAAATTGAGGCTCAGCTTTAGTCAGTGGAGAACACCAAGCAGCGATACACACCATTTGTAGGCCCAACCAGAGATGTAGGCCAAATGCTGTTTAATATCTGACACCGGATGAAATTTGAAGCTCACCTTTGTTCAGTTGAGAACAACAAGGGGCAGCAGACAGCGTTAGTAGGCCCAACCAAACAAGTAGGCCAGATGCAGTTTAATATTGTATAAAGGCTGAAAGACTGTAAATTGAAGCTCACCTTTGTTCAGTGGAGGACAAAAGCAAGGAGCGACAGACAGCGTTAGTAGGCCCAACCAAACAAGTAGGTCAAATGCAGTTTAATATCTGACACCGGACGAAAATTGAGGCTCAGCTTTAGTCAGTTGAGGACAAAAGCAAGGAGCGTCAGACAGCGTTAGTAGGCCCAACCAAACAAGTAGGCCAAATGCAGTTTAATATTTTATATAGGCTGAAAGCCTAAAAATTGAAGCTCACCTTTGTTCAGTGCAGGACAAAAGCAAGGAGCGGCAGACAGCGTTAGTAGGCCCAACCAAACAATTAAGCCAAATGCAGTTTAATATTTTATATAGGCTGAAAGCCTCAAAATTGAAGCTCACCTTTGTTCAGTGGAGGACAAAAGCAAGAAGGGGCAGACAGCATTAGTAGGCCCAACCAAACAAAGTAGGCCAAATGCAGTTTAATATTTTATATAGGCTGAAAGCCTGAAAATTGAAGCTCACCTTTGCTCAGTGGAGGACAAAAGCAAGGAGCGACAGACAGCGTTAGTAGGCACAACCAAAGAAGTAGGCCAAATGCAGTTTAATATCTGACACCGGATGAAAATTGAAGCTCACCTTTGTTCAGTTGAGAACAGCAAGGAGCAGCAGACAACGTTAGTAGGCCCAACCAAACAAGTAGGCCAAATGCAGTTTAATATTTTATATAGGCTGAAAACCTGAAAATTGAAGCTCACCTTTGTTTAGTGGAGGACAAAAGCAAGGAGCGACAGACTGCGTTATTAGGCCCAACCAAACAAGTAGGCCAAATGCAGTTTAATATTTTATATAGGCTGAAAGCCTGAAAATTGAAGCTCACCTTTGTTCAGTGGAGGACAAAAGCAAGGAGCGACAGACAGCGTTAGTAGGCACGACCAAAGAAGTAGGCCAAATGCAGTTTAATATCTGACACCGGATGAAAATTGAAGCTCACCTTTGTTCAATTGAGAACAACAAGGAGCAGCAGACAACGTTAGTAGGCCCAACCAAACAAGTAGGCCAAATGCAGTTTAATATTTAATATAGGCTGAAAGCCTGAAAATTGAAGCTCACCTTTGTTCAGTGGAAGACAAAAGCAGGGAGCGACAGACAGCGTTAGTAGGCACAACCAAAGAAGTAGGCCAAATTCAGTTTAATATCTGACACCGGATGAAAATTGAAGCTCACCTTTGTTCAGTTGAGAACAACAAAGAGCAGCAGACAACGTTAGTAGGCCCAACCAAACAAGTAGGCCAAATGCAGTTTAATATTTTATATAGGCTGAAAACCTGAAAATTGAAGCTCACCTTTCTTCAGTGGAGGCCAAAAGCAAGGAGCGGCAGACAGCGTTAGTAGGCCTAACCAAACACGTAGGCCAAATACAGTTTAATATCTGACAACGGATGAAAATTGAGGCTCAGCTTTAGTCAGTGGAGAACACCAAGCAGCGACACACACCATTTGTAGGCCCAACCAAAGAAGTAGGCCAAATGCTGTTTAATATCTGACACCGGATGAAATTTGAAGCTCACCTTTGTTCAGTTGAGAACAACAAGGGGCAGCAGACAGCATTAGTAGGCCCAACCAAACAAGTAGGCCAAATGCAGTTTAATATTTTACTAGGCTGAAAGCCTGAAAATTGAAGCTCACCTTTGTTCAGTGGAAGACAAAAGCAAGGAGCGGCAGACAGCGTTATTAGGCCCAACCAAACAAGTACGCCAAATGCAGTTTAATATTTTCTATAGGCTGAAAGCCTGAAAATTGAAGCTCACCTTTGTTCACTGGAGGACAAAAGCAAGGAGCGGCAGACAGCGTTAGTAGGCCCAACCAAAGAAGTAGGCTATATGCAGTTTAATATTTTATATAGGCTGAAAACCTGAAAATTGAAGCTCACCTTTGTTCAGTGGAGGACAAAAGCAAAGAGTGACAGACAGCGTTAGTAGGCCCAACCAAACAAGTAGGCCAAATGCAGTTTAACATTTTATAAAGGCTGAAAGCCTGAAAATTGAAGCTCACCTTTGTTCAGTGGAGGACAAAAGCAAGGAGCGGCAGACAGCGTTAGTAGGCCCAACCAAAGAAGTACGCCAAATGCAGTTTAATATTTTATAGAGGCTGAAAGCCTGAAAATTGAAGCTCACCTTTGTTCAGTGGAGGACAAAAGCAAGGAGCGGCAGACAGCGTTTGTTGGCCCAACCAAACAAGTAGGCCAAATGCAGTTTAATATTTTATATAGGCTGAAAGCCTGAAAATTGAAGCTCACTTTTGTTCAGTTGAGAACAACAAGGAGTGGCAGACAGCATTAGTAGGCCCAACCAAACAAGTAGGCCAAATGCAGTTTAATATTTTCTATAGGCTGAAAGCCTGAAAATTGAAGCTCACCTTTGTTCAGTGGAGGACAAAAGCAAGGAGCGGCAGACAGCGTTTGTTGGTCCAACCAAACAAGTAGGCCAAATGCAGTTTAATATCTGACACCGGATGAAAATTGAGGCTCAGCTTTGTTCAGTGTAGGACAACTGTAATGGGAGGCAGACACAGTTAGTAGGCCTAAATAAGTAAGTAGGCAAAATGCAGTTCAAAATTGTTAAGTGGAGTACACAGGTGGCATAGCTTTGTTCAGCGGAGGACAACTGTAATAAGTGGCTCAGACAGACAGAGTAGGCCTAAAATATTAAAAATTAACCCCCAAAAAATTACTTAGGCCTTATATAAGGCACTTACAATTATAATACTCCTACTAACACAACGGAAGCAAATGCCAAAGTAGAAATTGAAATATATATTTTATTACACATATACGTACAACACAATCTATACAAAGCGATACAATACAAAATAGCTGCCAATACAGTGCCATGCAATGGTAACAAAATTCTCATTGGGGTCTGTTACAAACCCCCAAATATAACAGAAACCATGGAAAGTCTACTTCTAAAGCAGATAGATGAAGCTGCAACCCATAATGAGGTCCTGGTTATGGGGGACTTTAACTACCCGGATATTAACTGGGAAACAGAAACCTGTGAAACCCAAAAAGGCAACAGGTTTCTGCTAATAACCAAGAAAAATTATCTTTCACAATTGGTGCAGAATCCAACCAGAGGAGCAGCACTTTTAGACCTAATACTATCTAATAGACCTGACAGAATAACAAATCTGCAGGTGGTCGGGCATCTAGGAAATAGCGACCACAATATTGTGCAGTTTCACCTGTCTTTCACTAGGGGGACTTATCAGGGAGTCACAAAAACACTGAACTTTAGGAAGGCAAAGTTTGACCAGCTTAGAGATGCCCTTAATCTGGTAGACTGGGACAATATCCTCAGAAATAAGAATACAGATAATAAATGGGAAATGTTTAAGAACATCCTAAATAGGCAGTGTAAGCGGTTTATACCTTGTGGGAATAAAAGGACTAGAAATAGGAAAAACCCAATGTGGCTAAACAAAGAAGTAAGACAGGCAATTAACAGTAAAAAGAAAGCATTTGCACTACTAAAGCAGGATGGCACCATTGAAGCTCTAAAAAACTATAGGGAGAAAAATACTTTATCTAAAAAACTAATTAAAGCTGCCAAAAAGGAAATAGAGAAGCACATTGCTAAGGAGAGTAAAACTAATCCCAAACTGTTCTTCAACTATATCAATAGTAAAAGAATAAAAACTGAAAATGTAGGCCCCTTAAAAAATAGTGAGGAAAGAATGGTTGTAGATGACGAGGAAAAAGCTAACATATTAAACACCTTCTTCTCCACGGTATTCACGGTGGAAAATGAAATGCTAGGTGAAATCCCAAGAAACAATGAAAACCCTATATTAAGGGTCACCAATCTAACCCAAGAAGAGGTGCGAAACCGGCTAAATAAGATTAAAATAGATAAATCTCCGGGTCCGGATGGCATACACCCACGAGTACTAAGAGAACTAAGTAATGTAATAGATAAACCATTATTTCTTATTTTTAGGGACTCTATAGCGACAGGGTCTGTTCCGCCGGACTGGCGCATAGCAAATGTGGTGCCAATATTCAAAAAGGGCTCTAAAAGTGAACCTGGAAAGTATAGGCCAGTAAGTCTAACCTCTATTGTTGGTAAAATATTTGAAGGGTTTCTGAGGGATGTTATTCTGGATTATCTCAATGAGAATAACTGTGTAACTCCATATCAGCATGGGTTTATGAGAAATCGCTCCTGTCAAACCAATCTAATCAGTTTTTATGAAGAGGTAAGCTATAGGCTGGACCACGGTGAGTCATTGGACGTGGTATATCTCGATTTTTCCAAAGCGTTTGATACCGTGCCGCACAAGAGGTTGGTACACAAAATGAGAATGCTTGGTCTGGGGGAAAATGTGTGTAAATGGGTTAGTAACTGGCTTAGTGATAGAAAGCAGAGGGTGGTTATAAATGGTATAGTCTCTAACTGGGTCGCTGTGACCAGTGGGGTACCGCAGGGGTCAGTATTGGGACCTGTTCTCTTCAACATATTCATTAATGATCTGGTAGAAGGTTTACACAGTAAAATATCGATATTTGCAGATGATACAAAACTATGTAAAGCAGTAAATACAAGAGAAGATAGTATTCTGCTACAGATGGATCTGGATAAGTTGGAAACTTGGGCTGAAAGGTGGCAGATGAGGTTTAACAATGATAAATGTAAGGTTATACACATGGGAAGAAGGAATCAATGTCACCATTACACACTGAATGGGAAACCACTGGGTAAATCTGACAGGGAGAAGGACTTGGGGATCCTAGTTAATGATAAACTTACCTGGAGCAGCCAGTGCCAGGCAGCAGCTGCCAAGGCAAACAGGATCATGGGGTGCATTAAAAGAGGTCTGGATACACATGATGAGAGCATTATACTGCCTCTGTACAAATCCCTAGTTAGACCGCACATGGAGTACTGTGTCCAGTTTTTGGCACCGGTGCTCAGGAAGGATATAATGGAACAAGAGAGAGTACAAAGGAGGGCAACAAAATTAATAAAGGAGATGGGAGAACTACAATACCCAGATAGATTAGCGAAATTAGGATTATTTAGTCTAGAAAAAAGACGACTGAGGGGCGATCTAATAACCATGTATAAGTATATAAGGGGACGATACGAATATCTCGCTGAGGATCTGTTTATACCAAGGAAGGTGACGGGCACAAGGGGGCATTCTTTGCGTCTGGAGGAGAGAAGGTTTTTCCACCAACATAGAAGAGGATTCTTTACTGTTAGGGCAGTGAGAATCTGGAATTGCTTGCCTGAGGAGGTGGTGATGGCGAACTCAGTCGAGGGGTTCAAGAGAGGCCTGGATGTCTTCCTGGAGCAGAACAATATTGTATCATACAATTATTAGGTTCTGTAGAAGGACGTAGATCTGGGGATTTATTATGATGGAATATAGGCTGAACTGGATGGACAAATGTCTTTTTTCGGCCTTACTAACTATGTTACTATGTTACTATGTTACTCCATTCAGAAATGCCTCTACAGCCCTCTCAAGGTTCAATTATATATATAGTAGCTCCAAAAAAATGGGTAATATAACAATATGATATACATCAGAAAGATGATTCACCTAGGCTGATAGGGCAGAAACAAGAGACATATCTATCCTAAATACAAAATGAGATATAATTTTGTAAAAAATGCTACATGATGATTAATTAATAACACCCCGTCACATAAACTATGTCCAAAATTTCAAAAGTGCACATATGCAATATCAAAATTATATATGTTTAAGTGTAATTAATATGATAGAAAAAATGCCAAGTGAAAACAATTATGAATAATATAATAAATAGCCTAATAATGCATAGTACAGTTATAATAAATACAAATTAAATGCTAGGATAGAAAGTAATATGAGAGCCCATAAGGAGCATATTGCATATGTGCACTTATGAAATTTTGGACATAGTTTATGTGACGGGGTGTTATTAATTAATCATCATGTAGCATTTTTTACAAAATTATATCTCATTTTGTATTTAGGATAGATATGTCTCTTGTTTCTGCCCTATCAGCCTAGGTGAATCATCTTTCTGATGTATATCATATTGTTATATTACCGTTTTCTTGGAGCTACTATATATAAAACTAGCTGAAGAGCCCGGCGTTGCCTGGGCATAGTAAATATCATGGTTAGTTATAGCACCTCACGTCTCTTATTTTCCCATCATGTCTCTCATTTTCTCCCTCACTCCTTTCATTTTCCCCCTCACTCCTCTCATTCCCCCCTCACATCTGTCATTTTCCGATCACTACACTATTTTCCCTCACTCCTCTCATTTTGCACTCACACCTTTTCATTTTCACCTCACACCCCTCATTTTCACCTCACACCCCTCATTTTCACCTCAGTAAATACATGTTTGTCATCTCCTTTATATATAGTATATATCTGTATGTCTTCTCTTGTATATAGTATATACCTGTGTGTCATCTCCTCCTGTATATAGTATATACCTGTGTGTCATCTCCCCTGTATATAGTATATACTGTATATACTCGAGTATAAGCCGACCCGAGTATAAGCCGACCCCCCTAATTTTGCCACAAAAAACTGGGAAAACTTATTTTTTAACTCGAGTATAAGCCTAGGGTAGGAAATGCAGCAGCTACCGGTGAATTTCAAAAATAAAAATAGATACCAATAAAAGTAAAATTATATATATAATGCTCTTCACTGTTCATTATTGCCCCATAGATGTGCCATAGAAAGCTGTGCCCCATATTGAATGCTCTGCACCGTTCATTATTGCCCCATAGATGCTCCATGTAAAGCTGTGCCCCATATACGATGCTCTGCACCGTTCTTTATTGCCCCATAGATGCTCCATATAAAGCTGTGCCATATAGTGCTCTGCACCGTTCATTATTGCCCCATAGCTGTGCCACATAGTGCTCTGCACCATTCATTATTTCCCCATAGATGCTCCACATAAATCTGTGCCATTGCTGCTGCTGCAATAACAAAAAAATGCCATACTTACCTCTTGCTTGCAGCTCCCCAGCGTCCAATCCCAGCGTCTCTCCGCACTGACTGATCAGGCAGAGGGCGCCGCGCACACTTTTGCGTCATTGCGCCCTCTGACCTGCACAGTCAGTGCAGATAGACGCCGGGAAGATGGAGCGGCGCCCGGCGGCTGGAACGGGGACAGGTAAATTTGCAATACTTACCTGGTCCCGGCGTCCGGCTCCTTCTCCCGCACAGCTGGTATTCGGTGCCGCAGCTTCTTCCTCTATCAGCGGTCACCGTTACCGCTGATTAGAGAAATTAATATGTGGCTCCACCCCTATGGGAGGTGGAGCCACATATTAATTTCTCTAATGAGCGGTCCCACGTGACAATTGAACAGGGAAAGAACTGCAGCACCGAAGACCGTGGGACAGGCGGGGAGCACCAGGATCGCTGGAAGCAGGTAAGTATGCCTCAGCGCCCTCACCCCCTCACCCGCCGACCCTGCCACCCACCTTGACTCGAGTATAAGCCGAGAGGGGCACTTTCAGTCCAAAAATTTGGGCTGAAAATCTCAGCTTATACTTGAGTATATACAGTATGTGTGTGTCATCTCCTCCTGTATATAGTATATACCTGTGTGTCATCTCCTCCTGTATATAGTATATACCTGTGTGTTATCTCCTCCTGTATCTATATATATAATTGTCTAAGGGTTTTTCCGTCTGTCTGTCTTTCTGTCTGTCTGTCTGTCTGTCTGTCCTGGAAATCCCGCGTCTCTGATTGCCGCCAGGCCTCGACCAATCAGCAACGGGCACAGCGACGATGATGTCATAAAGGACGTAGACATCTCACGTTTCTGATTCAGCGACGGGCACAGTATCGACGTAGATGTCATAATGGTTGCCATGGCGACGATGATGTCATAAAGGTTGCCTCGACCAATCAGCGACAGGCACAGTCTGCCGCGAATTCTGGAATCATCATTGTCCATATACTACGGGGACATGCATATTCTAGAATACCCGATGCGTTAGAATCGGGCCACAATCTAGTATATTATATACCTGTAAGTCATCTCCTCCTGTATATATTATATACATGTGTCATCTCCTCCTGTATATAGTATATACCTGTAAGTCATCTCCTCCTGTATATAGTATATACCTGTGTGTCATCTCCTCCTGTATATAGTATATACCTGTGTCATCTCTCCTGTATATAGTATATACCTGTGTGTCATCTCCTCCTGTATATAGTATATACCTGTGTGTCATCTCCTCCTGTATATAGTATATACCTGTATGTCATCTCCTCCTCTATATAGTATATACTTGTGTGTCATCTCCCCTGTATATAGTATACATCTGTGTGTCATCTCCTCCTGTATTAGACCGCGTTCACACGTTATTTGGTCAGTATTTTTACCTCAGTATTTGTAAGCTAAATTGGCAGCCTGATAAAACCCCAGCTAACAGGAAGCCCTCCCCCCTGGCAGTATATATTAGCTCACACATACACATAATAGACAGATCATGTGACTGACAGCTGCCGTATTTCCTATATGGTACATTAGTTGCTCTTGTAGTTTGTCTGCTTATTAATCAGATTTTTATTTTTGAAGGATAGTACCAGACTTGTGTGTGTTTTAGGGCGAGTTTCATGTGTCAAGTTATGTGTGTTGAGTTGCGTGTGGCGACATGCATGTAGCGACTTTTGTGAGATGAGTTTTGTGTGGCGACATGCGTGTAGCAACTTTTTGTGTGTTGAGTTGCATGTGATAGGTTAGTGTAGCAAGTTGTGTGCAGCAAGTTTTGCACATGGCGAGTTTTGCGCGTGGCGAGTTTTATGTGTGGTGCATTTTGAATATGTGCAAGTTTTGTGTGAGGCAACTTTTGCATGTGTTGCAACTTTTGTGCATGTGGCAATTTTTCCGCGTGTGCAAGTTTTGCATGTGGCGAGTTTCCCATGAGGTGAGTTTTGCACGTGTGGCGAGTTTTGTGTGAGCCTAGTTTTGCATGTGGTGAGTTTTGCGCGTGGCGAGTTTTGAGCGGCGACTTTTGTGTTTTGACTTTTATGTGGCGAGGTTGGTGTATGTGTGGTGAAATGTGTGCTGAGGGTGGTATATGTGTTCAAGCCTGTGGTAGTTTGTGGCGCATTTTGTGTGTGTGTTCATATCCCCATGTGTGGTGAGTATCCCATGTCGGGGCCCCACCTTATCAACTGTACGGTATTTACTCTTTGGCGCCATCGCTCTCATTCTTTAAGTCCCCCTTGTTCACATCTGGCAGCTGTCAATTTGCCTCCAACACTTTTCCTTTCACTTTTTCCCCATTATGTAGATAGAGGCAAAATTGTTTGGTGAATTGGAACGCGCAGGGTTAAAATTTCACTTCACAACATAGCCTATGACGCTCTCGGGGTCCAGACGTGTGACTGTGAAATATTTTGTGGCTGTAGCTGCGATGCCTCCAACACTTTTCCTTTCACTTTTTTCCCTATTATGTAGATAGGGGCAAAATTGTTTGGTGAATTGGAACAAGCGGGGTTAAAATTTTGCCTCACATCATAGCCTATGATGCTCTCGGGGTCCAGACGTGTGACTGTGCAAAATTTTGTGGCTGTAGCTGCGACGGTGCAGATGCCAATCCCGGACATACACACACACACACACATACACACACACATACATACACACACACACACATTCACCTTTATATATTAGACTAGCTGAAGAGCCCGGCGTTGCCTGGGCATAGTAAATATCTGTGGTTAGTTATAGCACCTCACTTCTCTTATTTTCCCATCATGCCTCTCATTTTCCCCCTCACATCTCTCATTTTCTCCCTTACACCTCTCATTTTTCCCCTCACTCCTCTTATTTTCCCCCTCACTCCTCTCATTCCCCCCTAACACTTGTCATTGCGACCTCACATCTGTCATTTTCCGATCACTCCACAATTTTCCCTCACTCCTCTCATTTTGCACTCACACCTTATCATTTTCACCTCACACCCCTCATTTTCACCTCACACCTGTCATTTTCCCCTCAGTATATACATGTTTGTCATCTCCCTTATATATAGTATACACCTGTATGTCATCTCCAGTATATAGTATATACCTGTATGTCATCTCTCCTGTAAATAGTAAATACCTGCTGTATGTCATCTCCTCGTGTATATTGTATATACCTATGTGTCATCTCCTCTTGTATATAGTATATACCTGTATGTCATCTCCTCCTATATATAGTATATACCTGTATGTCATCTCTTGTATATAGTATATACCTGTATGTCATCTCCTCCTGTATATAGTATATACGTGTGTCATCTCCTCCTGTATATAGTATATACCTGTAAGTCATCTCCTCCTGTATATAGTATATACCTGTGTGTCATCTGCTCCTGTATATAGTATATACCTGTGTGTCATCTGCTCCTGTATATAGTATACAGTCATGGTCAAAAGTATTAACACCCCTGCAATTCTATCAGATAATACTCATTTTCTTCCTGAAAATGATTGCAAACACAAATTCTTTGGTATTATTATCTTCATTTAATATGTCTTAAATGGAAAAACACAAAAAGAATTGTCCTAAAGCCAAATTGGATATAATTCCACGCCAAACATAAAAAGGTGGTGGACAAAAGTATTCGCACTGTTCGAAAAATCATGTGATGCTTCTCTAATTTGTGTAATTAACAGCACCTGTAACTTACCTGTGGCACCTAACAGGTGTTGGCAATAACTAAATCACACTTGCAGCCAGTTGACATGGATTAAAGTTGACTCAACCTCTGTCCTGTGTTCTTGTGTGCACCACATTGAGCATGGAGAAAGGAAAGAAGACCAAAGAACTGTCTGAGGACTTGAGTAACCAAATTGTGAGGAAGCATGAGCAATCTCAAGGCTACAAGTCCATCTCCAAAGACCTGAATGTTCCTGTGTCTACCGTGCGCAGTGTCATCAAGAAGTTTAAAGCCCATGGCACTGTGGCTAACCTCCCTAGATGTGGACAGAAAAGAAAAATTGACAAGAGATTTTAACGCAAGATTGTGCGGATGTTGGATAAAGAACCTCGACTAAAGGTACCTTCACACTAAGCGACGCTGCAGCGATACCGACAACGATGTCGATCGCTGCAGCGTCGCTGTTTGGTCGCTGGAGAGCTGTCACACAGACAGCTCTCCAGCGACCAACGATGCCGAGCTCCCCGGTAACCAGGGTAAACATCGGGTTACTAAGCGCAGGGCCGCGCTTAGTAACCCGATGTTTACCCTGGTTACCAGCGTAAAAGTAAATAAAACAAACACTACATACTTACCTTCAGCTGTCTGTCTCCAGCGCTCTGCTTCCCGCACTGACTGTGAGCACAGCGGCCGGAAAGCAGAGCGGTGACGTCACCGCTCTGCTTTCCGGCTGACCGGCGCTGACAAAGGATGCAGGAGGAGTGCAGAGAAGCAGAGCGCCGGGGACAGACAGCTGAAGGTAAGTATGTAGTGTTTGTTTTTTTTACTTTTACGCTGGAAACCAGGGTAAACATCGAGTTACTAAGCGCGGCCTTGCGCTTAGTAACCCGATGTTTACCCTAGTTACCAGGGAAGGCATCGCTGAATCGGTGTCACACACGCCGATTCAGCAATGTCGGCAGGGAGTCCAGCAACGAAAGAAAGTTCTGGCCTTCTAGCTCTGACCAACGACATCACAGCAGGATCCTGATAGCTGTTGCGTGTCAAACACAACGATATCGCTATCCAGGACGCTGCAACGTCACGGATCGCTATCGTTATCATTGTGAAGTTGTTTAGTGTGAAGGTACCTTAACATCCAAACAAGTTTAAGCTGTCCTGCAGTCCGAGGGTACAACAGTGTCAACCCGTACTATCCGTCGGCATCTGAATGAAAAGGGACTGTATGGTAGGAGACCCAGGAAGACCCAACTTCTTACCCCGAGACATAAAGAAGCAAGGCTGGAGTTTGCCAAAACTTAAATGAAAAAGCCTAAAACGTTTTGGAAGAATGTTCTCTGGTCAGATGAGACAAAAGTAGAGCTTTTTGGGCAAAGGCATCAACATAGAGTTTACAGGAGAGAAAAAAGAGGCATTCAAAGAAAATAACACAGTCCCTACAGTCAAACATGGCGGAGGTTCCCTGATGTTTTGGGGTTGCTTTGCTGCCTCTGGCACTGGACTGCTTGACCGTATGCATGGCATTATGAAGTCTGAAGACTACCAACAAATTTTGCAGCATAATGTAGGGCCCAGTGTGAGAAAGCTGGGTCTCCTTCAAAGGTCATGGGTCTTCCAGCAGGACAATGACCCAAAACACTTCTAAAAGCACTTGAAAATGGTTTGAGAGAAAGCACTGGAGACTTCTAAGGTGGCCAGCAATGAGTCCAGACCTGAATCCCACAGAACACCTGTGGAGAGATCTAAAAATGGCAGTTTGGAGAAGGCACCCTTCAAATATCAGGGACCTGGAGCAGTTTGCCAAAGAAGAATGGTCTAAAATTCCAGCAGAGCATTGTAAGAAACTCATTGATGGTTACTGGAAGCGGTTGGTCGCAGTTATTTTGGGTAAAGGTTGTGCAACCAAGTATTAGGCTGAGGGTGCCAATACTTTTGTCTGGCCCATTTTTGGAGTTTTGTGTGAAAAGATCAATGTTTTGCTTTTTGCTTCATTCTCTTTTGTATTTTTTCATTTAAGACAACTTAAATGAAGATAACAATACCAAAGAATTTGTGATTGCAATCATTTTCAGGAAGAAAAGGAGTATTATTTGACAGAATTGCAGGGGTGTTAATACTTTTGGCCATGACTGTACATCTGTATGTCATATCCTCCTGTATATAGTATATACAGTACGTGTCATCTCCCTTGTATATAGTATATACCTGTGTGTCATCTCCTCCTGTATATAGTATATACCTGTATGTCATCTCCTCCTGTATATAGTACATACCTGTGTCATCTCCCCTGTATATAGTATATATGTGTGTGTCATCTCCCCTGTATATAGTATATACCTGTATGTCATCTGCTCCTGTATATAGTATATGCCTGTGTGTCATCTCCCCTGTATATAGTATATACTTGTGTGTCATATCCCCTGTATATCGTTTATATATCTGTGTGTCATCTCCTCCTGTATATAGTATATATCTGTGTGTCATCTCCTCCTGTATATAGTATATACCTGTGTGTCATCTCCCCTGTATATAGAATATACCTGTATGTCATCTCCTCCTGTATATAGTATATACCTGTGTGTCATCTCCCCTGTATATAGTATGTACCTGCATGTCATCTCCCCTGTATATAGTATATATGTGTGTGTCATCTCCCCTGTATATAGTATATATCTGTGTGTCATCTCCTCCTTTATATTGTATATATGTGTGTGTCATCTCCCCTGTATATAGTATATACCTGTGGGTCATCTCCTCCTGTATATAGTATATATGTGTGTGTCATCTCCCCTGTGTATAGTATATACAGTACCTGTGTGTCATCTCCTCCTGTATATAGTATATATCTGTGTGTCATCTCCCCTGTATATAGTATATACCTGTGTGTCATCTCCTCCTGTATATAGTATATATCTGTGTGTCATCTCCCCTGTATATAGTATATACCTGTGTGTCATCTCCTCCTGTATAAAGTATATTCCTGTGTGTCATCTCCTCCTGTATTAGACCTCGTTCACACGTTATTTGCTCAGTATTTTTACCTCAGTATGTGTAAGCTAAATTGGCGGCCTGATAAATCCCCAGCCAACAGGAAGCCCTCCCCCTGGCAGTATATATTAGCTCACACATAATAGACAGGTCATTTGACTGACAGCTGCCGTATTTCCCTTATGGAATAGTTGTTGCTCTTGTAGTTTGTCTGCTTATTAATCAGATTTTTATTTTTGAAGGATAATACCAGACTTGTGTGTGTTTTAGGACCTGTTTCATGTGTCAAGTTGTGTGTGTTGAGTTTTGTGTGGCGACATGTGTGTAGCAACTTTTTGTGTCTTGAGTTGCATGTGACAGGTTAGTGTAGCAAGTTGTGTGCAGCAAGTTTTGTGCATGGTGAGTTTTGCGCGTGGCGAGTTTTATGTGTGGTGCATTTTGAGTATGTGCAAGTTTTGTGTGAGGCAACTTTTGCATGTGTTGCAACTTTTGTGCATGTGGCAATTTTTCCGCGTGTGCAAGTTTTGCGTGTGGCGAGTTTTCCATGAGGTGAGTTTTGCACATGTGGCGAGTTTTGCGTGAGCCTAGTTTTGCATGTGGCGAGTTTTGCGCGTGCCGAGTTTTGAGCGGCGACTTTTGCATTTCGACTTTTATGTGGCGAGGTTGGTGTATCTGTGGTGAAATGTGTGCTGAGGGTGATATGTGTTCAAGCACGTTGTAGTTTATGGCGCATTTTGTGTGTTTGTTCATATCCCCGTGTGTGGTGAGTATCCCATGTCGGGGACCTTAGCAACTGTACGGTATATACTCTTTGGCGCCATCGCTCTCACTCTTTAAGTCCCCCTTGTTCACATGTGGCAGCTGTCAATTTGCCTCCAACACTTTTCCTTTCACTTTTTCCCCATTACATAGATAGGGGCAAAATTGTTTGGTGAATTGGAATGTGCGGGGTTAAAATGTTGCCTCACAACATAGCCTATGACGCTCTCGGGGTCCAGACGTGTGACTGTGCAAAATTTTGTGGCTGTAGCTGCGACGGTGCAGATGCCAATCCCGGACATACACACACACACACACATACATACACACATACACACATTGAGCTTGATATATTAGATTGAACCTTGAGAGGGCTGTAGAGGCATTTCTGAATGGAGTGCATGGCACTGTATTGGCAGCTATTTTGTATTGTATCTCTTTGTATAGATTGTGTTGTACGTATATGTGTAATAAAATATACATTTTAATTTCTACTTTGGCATTTGCTTCCGTTGTGTATGTAGGAGTACTAAAATATAAAAAGTAGGCTAATGTCAGTTCCAAATTTGTTTGAGTAGTACACAGGCGGCTGTGAAGAGCAGAACAAAAATGATTACCTCAATGAACAAAAATAAAAAAAAAGAATTTGTGATAAACATTGACCTGTCCATTCAAGGACATTTTAGCTATAGTATGAAATCCTGTTTTTCTTGTCTGTGGAATTGCCTTTGTACTGTTTGTTGTGAAACTGCCGCCCACGAAACTGTTTTCTTTTCTTTTCTTTCTTTCCTGTTTTGTCTCTTTGTTTAAACATGCAAAACTTGTATAACCACTAACAACTATATAAAGAAGGGATAGCACTTTGAAGGCAGGCGTGCTTCAGAGACTTCCCAGTGATACACTATACAAGACGTGTCTTGTGTATTATTTCTGGTGAATCCCCACTTCCAAAGGCTGCTCCGACTGAGTGTGATCCCGACATTTCCTGGCGACCGAACAGGGACCCGAGGTCTGTGTATTCCTTCAAGAACACCGGCAGAATACGAACGAAAAGAGAATCTGGGATAATGGACGGCAGATGAACAAAAACCTGGCCAGGTAAGAGACACTGTTAGATTTCTTATATCTGCCCTGCACTGTCCGTAAGATTTTCTGTGTCGTGTTCTTTAGCGGGTAGTTCTAGTAGAGGAGGATACCTAGATCTCGGGTTCTTGAACTATTTAGGAATTGATCACCTCACGGAGTACGGCATTGAATGAGAGTGAATGTGAATAGAAGGTGTGTGGAAGTTGGGAATAGCCCTATAAGCCGCCCAGGGGGTTGAAACAGAAGAAGTGACTGTCCCACTGGGCAACGTGGTTGCGTCCTTTCGGGGAGACCTCCGCGCCTATGTTCAATCTCTGATCCTGTCTTTGACAAAAACCTGGTGACGGATAAGTGTATGATAGTATGAGCCCAGGACAGATAAATTAGCCTGGGACAAGAATACGTTGTATGTGATAGTATAAGCCCAGGACAGATAAATTAGCCTGGGACAAGATACGTTGTATGTTCTTTTTCTGTCTGGTTGCATTTGTGTTGTTTGCTATAGGTGTAGGAATCAGGATTTTCTTACATCAACACAGTTTAAACATCCTAGCTCCTTAGGAAGAAGGTAACAAGGTATTCTCATACCCAAACGCCACCTAGGGCAAGAAAAAAGACATCCTAGCTCCTTAGGAAGAAGGTAACGAGGTATTCTCATACCCAAACGCCACCTACGGCAAGAAAGCTCAGGATAAGAAAATGGGGAATAAGCAAACAAAGTCGGAACCAGAAGAATTAGATATCTATACTATCATAAAGGAGAGAAGTGGTGAAGATGCCACTAAGGGGCTGAAAAAGATTTTTAGTAAGTTTGGAGTTACTAGGGCAGAAGCTTTTAGTAGAAAACTATGGGAAGGAATTCAGGAAAGGAAAAAAGGCATAATCAGAGACAAGAAATGGATAGATCAGATCCAAGCATTGATTGATGTCTCTAGGGTAGCAGAAAATGAGGGATGGACATATAATCAACAGAGTAAAAAGTGGTGTATTAGACCCACAGGCTGTGGAGAAAAACAAAATGTGGAATCTAAAAATACCCCACCCCCATACCTTAACCCACATGCCCCATCTTTTCTCCAAACACCACCTCAAAGTTTAGCCGGACCAGGAGGATGGGTATGTCCGCACTGTGGACAACAAAATCCAGACTGGAGAAATGATTGCCTAGCCTGTGGTACACCTAGACATGGCGCTGTACTTGCCCCTGTTAGGGTAGTACCAAGACCCTTTAGGGAACCTGGTGCTGACGGAGTAATGGGAACTAGATATCACCAAACTCGACAATATTTCCCTTGGTCCCCCGCTGAAGGCATGTCTCTCTTGCACAACGCACCAGATCCCACCCAGTGTCCAGTTAGATTTGCACAATATATACAGCAAATTATGCAGACTCACTCTGGAGTTTGGGCAGATGGAGAAGAATTATGTAGAATGAAAATGACTCCTGGACTCTTCCAGGAGCTATTAGCAAATCTACAGGTACATAGGCCCCAAGCAGGAGATGGTGCCTTACAAACGATAGAATCAGGTACACAATTTGTAGATCACTTAATGGTTTTCATGAGGGAGAGACAGAGGCAGAGAGGAACAACGGGAGTGGTGGCTCAGAAATCTGGACAATCAGTAGACAAATATTATCTAAGTGTAGAAAATAATTTCAGAGATGAAGGCATGGATCTAACCGCTCCAGGAATGATGAGGTTAGTTACAAAAACCTTTATAGATGGATTGTCTCCAAAAGTGAAGGAAAAGCTTAAGGCCGCAACCCCTGATTGGAGAACCTTGGAAGACCCACACCTGGCTAGACAGAAAGCTGTAGGGATAGAAATGGACTTAAGAGAAAATTCTAAGCCAGTAAGAATTGCACAGGCTAATACTGGCTCTGCTAATCAAAAGTTTACTTGTCATTACTGTAAGAAGCCAGGACATTTCCAAAGGGAATGTAGGAAGAGAAAAGCAGATATAGATTCAGGAACCTTTGTACCCAAAAATAGGATAAATAACCCAGTGCCTGATCAAACAGACAGCTCAGAATGACTGAAAGTTATGCAGGTCTCTCTTCCTTCTAGAAGACCAATAATACAAGTTGAAGTTGAGGGTAAAAATGTACCTTTTCTGATAGATACGGGAGCAACATCCTCCATTTTAAATCAGGACTTTTTACCATATCCTGACAATATATCCTCAAAGGTTACATATGCAGAAGGGTATGATGGTAAAATTCAGGCGTTGCCCTTTACAAAACCTTTAAATGTGAGCTTTGGCCCTAAAACTTTTGTATCCAAATTTTTATTTGCTAAAGGTGCACCTACCTGCTTGTTGGGTACTGATGTCTTAAGTAAAATGCATGCAAACATCCATTTTAGAGAAGATGGCACAGTTATGCTGACCATCCCTGAAGATGCAGAAACTCTGGAACCATATGTTAGAATACAGGCAATGGAGGATTTTCCCGAAATTTACACTCAACAAGCAAAAATTGACTTGTCTCGGGTTCCTGACAGCCTATGGGCAAAAGGAGACACTGATGTAGGATTTTTATCAGTAGCTCCTATACTGTTAGAAACTGCCCCGGGAACCATATTACCTCAGCTTAGGCAATACCCCATCAGCGCCCAGCAAGAACAGGCGATTTCTCAACAAATTCAGGATTATGTGTTACAAGGTGTTTTGGTAGAAATCAGGTCACCCGCCAATACACCCTTATATCCTGTTAAAAAGAAAGTGTCCTCCAAAGAAACTATGGTGAAATATCGCATGGTGCACGACTTACGGGAAATCAATAAGGTTTTGGCACCGGTCACCCCTGTGGTACCGAATCCTCATACCTTACTGTCTCAAATTCCCAGCACTGCTGCATATTTTACGGTAATTGACTTATCAAACGCATTTTTTTCTGTGCCACTACATAAGAACTGTTGGCATTTGTTTGCCTTTACATTCAAGGGTAAACAATTGGCATGGACAAGATTGCCACAAGGTATGGTACACTCACCAACTTTGTACTCTGAAGCAATGCAGACCGTGCTAAAAAATGTCATCCCAGAACCAGGAGTAGTCATTCTACAGTATGTAGATGACTTACTTATTTGTTGCCCTGATGAGCAGACGGCAGTTACCTCAACTGTTAATTTCTTAATTTTCCTAGCGCAAGAAGGCTGTAAAGTAAATAGACAGAAACTCCAGGCTTGTCAACAAACAGTCGTGTTTTTAGGTCACTGCATATCACAGGGCATCAGACACCTCACACCTCAACGTACGGAAGCCATACGTAACATGCTTGAACCCAGGAATCACTAACAGCTGCGTGCTTTCCTAGGTATTGTTTCACACTGTAGACAGTGGATCATACATGCAAGTCAACTCATGCAGCCTTTATATGACTGTATTGCCAACACACCATATTCACTCAGTGAAGAGGCTAAACAGTCATTTTCCTCTTTGAAAACAGCACTGGTATCAGCTCCGGCTTTGGGACTCCCAGACTACACTAAACCTTTTCAATTGATGGCAGCTGAGATATCCTCACATGCTACAGGGGTGCTCACACAAAAACATGGAAACAAACAGAGACCTGTGGCATACATATCAGCTCATCTGGACCCTGTAGCTAGAGCCGCACCTTCTTGTGTAAGAGTAGTAGCCGCAATTTCACTGTTATTAGATAAAGCTTCTGAGATTGTTCTTGATCACCCACTTCTAGTTCAGACCACTCATGATGTACATGGCATTCTTAACCAGGTCCAACCTAAACATATTTCAATGGCCAGACACCTCCGTCTCCAATGTTCCCTACTACTGCCGCCCAACATTTCCTTTGCCAGGATTCAGACTCTTAATCTCGCGTCTTTGCTCCCTTTAGAGTCTGAGGGGGGTACCATACCTGAGGAAACTGCACTCTCCAACTCCTTTGACCCATCAAAGTCAATGCATGATTGTGTACAATTAATGGAACAAGAGACTCAGGGCTTATGTAATGTACGTGACAAGCCACTCTGTAATGCTACATTTGAACTTTTCATAGATGGCAGTAGATATGCAGATATGAATGGACAATTTCATACAGGTTATGCGGTAGTAACTCAGCATGAAGTGCTGAAAGCAGAACCTCTCCCTGCTAATCAGTCTGCACAAGAAGCAGAACTTACGGCATTAGTTGAAGCTCTAAAAATAGCCAAAGATCAGACAGCAAACATATACACTGATTCTAGATATGCACATGGCATTATTTTCGATTTTGGCGTAATATGGAGAGCCAGAGGTTATATGACTGCTTCAGGCCAACCTGTTAAACATGCCTCCCTCATTAGACAGATTCTGGAGGCAGCACAAGAAACTAAAGAAATAGCGGTGATAAAGGTAGCTGCACATGTGAGACTCGACACCGAGGAAGCCAGGGGTAACGATAAAGCCGATAAGGCAGCAAAACAGGCAGCACGTAAAATCTTACATCATGCCCACACACTAGATAGCTCTGAAGATGATGAGGAAAGATTGAAGGAAGCTCAGAAACAGGTAGACGACGAAGAACGAGGGCAGTGGCAGAAAAAAGGGGCAGAAGATCAGCAAGGATTATGGAAAAAAGGAACTTTGTTGTGTTTACCCAGAGCCTGGTACCCCGCAGTGGCAAGTGACCTCCACCTACCCACGCATGTGTCGGCAAATGGTATGACGCTCAAGGTAAAAGAAAGGTGGTTGGTTCCAGGTTTTGGTAATTTTGCTCGGAACATGTGTGCTGCATGCGCTATATGCCTGGCACACAATCCAGGTCAGGCCATTAAAACCCCAACCAAGCATCATGTAAGACCACTGTATCCCTTTCAAAGACTCCAGATCGACTACATCCAACTTCCTAGGTACAATGGATACGAATATGTGCTTGTGTGTGTGGACATGTTCTCAGGGTGGCCAGAGGCTTATCCAGTTCGTAAAGCCTCAGCAAAAACTACTGCCATTAAAATAGCAAAACCATGAAACAAATAGTGTACAAGTCCAGAATATCATAGAAAATATGTATCTTTATTAGAAAAACAATAAAACAGTGGACAAAGACAGCAAGGTAGGGGACGTAAAACGAGACCTCGTGCTAACTAGGAGGTGGATACAGATCCCCCAGATGACAATACCACAAACACCCCACAAGAAAAACCTATGGGATGCTAATGGTAGGCACTAGTGTTGAGCATTCCGATACCGCAAGTATCGGGTATCGGCCGATACTTGCGGTATCGGAATTCCGATACCGAGATCCGATATTTTTGTGATATCGGGTATCGGTATCGGAAGTGTAAAATAAAGAATTAAAATAAAAAATATTGTTATATTCACCTCTCCGGCGGCCCCTGGACATCAGCGGGAGGATCCGGCGTCCGGCACGGCTTCTTTCTTCAAAATGCGCGCCTTCAGGACCTGTGGAATGACGTCCCGGCTTCTGATTGGTCGCGTGCCGCCCATGTGACCGCCACGCGACCAATCAGAAGCCGCGACGTCATTCCTCAGCTAAAGTCCTAGAATGAGCGCCTTCTAGGACCTGAGGAATGACGTCGCGGCTTCTGATTGGTCGCGTGGCGGTCACATGGGAGGCACGCGACCAATCAGAAGCCGGGACGTCATTCCACAGGTCCTGAAGGCGCGCATTTTGAAGAAAGAAGCCGTGCCGGACGCCGGATCCTCCCGCTGATGTCCAGGGGCCGCCGGAGAGGTGAATATAACAATATTTTTTATTTTAATTCTTTATTTTACACTTTAATATGGATCCCAGGGCCTGAAGGAGAGTTTCCTCTCCTTCAGACCCTGGGATCCATGAGGATACATTCCGATACTTGATGTCCCATTGACTTGTATTGGTATCGGATATCGGTATCGGCGATATCCGATATTTTTCGGGTATCGGCCGATACTATCCGATACCGATACTTTCAAGTATCGGACGGTATCGCTCAACACTAGTAGGCACACATAAACATTGTATAACACTGTCACAGGGTTAAAGAAAAAATCATGCAGTTCTATAATATCACAATCAATAATACCCATAGGCAGATATCAATAACGGTAATAAAGGTGCACATACCACAGGAGTACAGGGGACCGCACCAGCTCCAACCCACCCCAACGCGCGTTTCGGACAAGTCCTTCCTCAGGGGGCGTGCCAGGTACAGAGGCCGGTGGATTATATAGAGGCCGACCCCCAATGCAGCACCAATAGGCGGACGCATCAACGTAACCGGCCGCACCTGTCTGTGCCTCTCACACATGGGCCCGTGTGTGTCAGCACAGAATCGCGGACCGGAAGTACGATGACGCGTACCGCGCATAACCGGAAGTACACCAGCGGCCATTTTAATTGAGGGCAGAAAATGACAATAGAGACATATGTAAAGGGAACACAGGGAGATAGTACAAACTGCGCCAACACTGCATAAAAACCACTGGCGCCCTATATATAGTATAATATCAGCGAGTAGCAGCATAACAAGAATCACAGCGATTTATGCATTCACTGCAGGAAACCACATAACAATATAGTCTCAATCAAAACAACGACATGAAATACCAAAAATAACGACTATAATATAAACAATATAAATACATGGAATACTGCAAGGAAAAGACAAACAATCAAAAATAAATAGTACATATGCGGGAGGCTAACATAAGCGCACATTAATCCTCCATACCACATAATGGATACACTGTACACAATATAGATATAAATATATAAACATCAGGACACTAATGCATATACATAAAAAATTATACCAAAACAATATCACAATACAAAAAGTGCATTGTAATCCTGTTACCAATGTATAGTCACAATATGGAGGGAACCAACATACACCCATACAGCCCCGACGCTATAAACTTCAAGCGTCCCCATACACAGCAATATTGTATAGCAATATCAACCACTATAACCATCAAATCACAGATCAAAAACATATAATACAAATGACATATAAACATAAAACATACAACTTTATTAATAGAATACATAGCAAAAAGTCATATGAAACATTAATCAACGGAAGCAGCCAGATGAAAATTGAAAGTCCATCCAGCAGCACGAGCATCCACCGCAGCCAAAATCCTGACTAACGAAAATCACTAGAAATAAAAATAAAAAGTTAAAAACACATAAAAGAAACAAGAGGTCAAAAGATAAACACCAATGTATTCAGCAGCCGGAATGACGTAGGAAGGGAACAAACAAAATACACTCGTTTAAACCTAAAGGGTGGACCGTATTCAGTTGCCAAATCCACCTCGTCTCGAGTCTACCAAGTCTCCTGGACAGATCCCCACCCCTGATATTAATATTCAAGGCATCGATCCCCCGCACCCTAAAAAGGGTTCCATCACAATTATGGAATTCCTTGAAGTGACGGGGTATAGTTTTAAGGGTGGATGCCTCCATATGGGTGGCCGCCGCCTGAATCCCCAAGACATGCTCTCTGATGCGAACCTTGAGCTGACGCGTAGTAAGTCCCACATAAATCAACCCACAAGGGCATGTGGCATAATACACCACATACCTGGTGGTACACGTGATAGAGGATCGAATCTTATAGCTCTTGGTTGCATCAGAGTTGGTGAAAGTATCGCATCGATCGACATTGGGACAGGCAATGCACCCCCCACATGGAAAGCAACCCACCCGCCTAGGGAATCTGTCCAGGAAAGTAGGTTTAGAATGATGAACATAATGACTCGAGACGAGGTGGTCCCTCAGATTTCTGGCGCGTCGAAACGCCAGAGAGGGACGTGTCGGAATGAATCTAGACATAACCGGATCCACTATTAAAATAGGCCAGGCATTATCAAGAATGGAACGCACCCTGTCGGACTGAGAGCTAAAGTTTGTTACAAATCGCAATACCTGCTTGTCACCATGTCCATCCCTGATGCGAGTGCCGTATAGTAGGTCATTGCGGGAAGCATGTTTTGCCCTCAAATAGGCCCGCTTAATTGACCTACGGCTATAGCCACGGGATCTGAACCGCTCCCTCAGCTCCTCCGCACGTTGTTCAAATACAATATCTGTTGAACAGATCCTCCTAATGCGGAGGAACTGACCGATCGGGACAGATCTGATCATATGCCGTGGATGGCCAGATGATGCATGCAGTAGGGCGTTTGTAGCGGTCTCCTTCCTAAAAATATCCGTCTGTAATAACCCAAACGGATCTCTCCTGATAGAAACATCAAGGAAATCCAGGGATACAGCATCAGATGTAAAGGTAAGATGGATGTTATAGTCGTTGCTATTCAGAGTCTCAACCAATTGCGCAAGGTCAGATGGAGTGCCCTGCCAGATGAAAAAGATATCGTCTATGTATCGTGTCCATAATGGGACACTCTCCATAGACCCCGATTCATCTGACAGGAAGAGGTCTCTCTCCCACAGCCCCAGGAAAAGACCAGCATAAGCCGGCGCAAAGGCCGCCCCCATGGCGGTCCCCTGGAGCTGGAGGTAGAAGGACCCCTTAAACACAAAAAAGTTGTGAGTGAGGGTGAACTCCAACAGCTCCAGCAGAAGGTCCCGTATACCAACCGGAAGTGTGGAATTACTGAGGAAGAATCGAACAGCTGCCAAGCCATCAGTATGCCTAATGTTGGTATACAGGGATTCAACATCCGCTGAAACCATCAGAGAATCACCCTCCAAATGCAGTCCATCGACCCTGCGCAATAGGTCCCCCGTATCCTTGAGGAAGGAAGGGAGGCCCGAAACCAGAGGTTGCAAATGGTAATCGATCCATTTATTAATATGTTCCAGAAAGTTGCCCCTCCCCGAGATGATTGGTCTGCCAGGTGGAGAGGCGGAATTTTTGTGTACTTTCGGGAGCATATAGAATGTCGGGATGGTAGGCTCAGGAACCACCAGAGCCAGAGACAAGTCCTTGGAGATAATGCCGTCCCCCAGAGCACGCTTGATAATAGTATGTAATTGTGCTGAATATGCAGAGAGAGGGTTATAGGATAACTTCCTATAACATACGATATTATTCAATTGCCGAAAGGCCTCTCTCTCATACATATTAGTAGGCCAGAGGACGACATTACCCCCCTTGTCAGCTGGTTTAATAAGTATATCTGGCAGTTCCTGAAGGTACGTCAACCGACATCTCTCCTCTTTTGTTAGATTATCATTTACCACAAATTTAGGGATCTTATATAGTTCCGCCATCACCACCTGGACAAACGTCTCAACATTAGAGCACGATGACAGAGGGGGAAACTTGGTGGACCGTGGTCGGATCGAAGCAGGAATCTCACCCCCATCGTTGGAATGTTCCACTGCAAGTTCCTCAAGGATTCTTAGGGCCTCCTGTTCCTCCTCTGTGGGGAAAAGAGAATGGAGATTGTTATTACTAAAATACCTCCTGAATAGCAACGACCTAGCAAAAATATGTAAATCTTTGATGGTGGAGAACAGATCGAACGCCACCACTGGTGAGAAGGATAAACCCCTCTCAAGTAAGGACACATCAGCACCAGAAAGGGCATAGCGACTCAGGTTAATCACCTTGTTATCCCTATTGGCTTTGGAGGGAGCCACATTTCTTTTATACGGATGAAAGGCATGGTCACGCAGTCTTGTACTCTCCACAGACCCGACAGTAGATGTTGATGCCACCGATACGTCAGAACGGTCACTCAATGATGAAGCAGAAACATTAGACGTACTCCTATGTAAATTGGATTTAAAATCCTTTCTCCACAGATATACCCGTTTGGTCTGGTAATCCTTCATATCTCTCCTATATTTAACCAGCTGGGTATCCTGGATTTTCTTGACCATAACATCCATAGATTTATCAAGGTCCATTTCAAATTTTTGAACCTTCTCAGGTGGACAGATGGAACGTATTTCTACCTGAGCAGCATCAATCTGACCGTCAAGTTCGTTAATTTTGGTGGTATTCAGGTCAATCAGGAATTGAATAAGAGACTGTGAACAGCTATTGCATGCCTCCTCCCACTTCTCTATAAACGATGTATCTTCAATAGGGAACGATGGTATCACCCTAACTCTCAGCCCTCTAGGGATCATCCCATTAGTCTTGTATCTATCCAAAAATAATCGATTCCACCACAGCCTAGACCTTTTAGTAATAAGACTACCAATATTAGAAAGTTTGTCATCCAAACCAGCGTCAACCGGCTGCTGTACATCAACCAACGGTTATATATAGTATAATATCAGCGAGTAGCAGCATAACAAGAATCACAGCGATTTATGCATTCACTGCAGGAAACCACATAACAATATAGTCTCAATCAAAACAACGACATGAAATACCAAAAATAACGACTATAATATAAACAATATAAATACATGGAATACTGCAAGGAAAAGACAAACAATCAAAAATAAATAGTACATATACGGGAGGCTAACATAAGCGCACATTAATCCTCCATACCACATAATGGATACACTGTACACAATATAGATATAAATATATAAACATCAGGACACTAATGCATATACATAAAACATTATACCAAAACAACATCACAATACAAAAAGTGCATTGTAATCCTGCCATTTTAATTGACGGCAGAAAATGACAATAGAGACATATGTAAAGGGAACACAGGGAGATAGTACAAACTGCGCCAACACTGCATAAAAACCACTGGCGCCCTATATATAGTATAATATCAGCGAGTAGCAGCATAACAAGAATCACAGCGATTTATGCATTCACTGCAGGAAACCACATAACAATATAGTCTCAATCAAAACAACGACATGAAATACCAAACGGTTGATGTACAGCAGCCGGTTGACGCTGGTTTGGATGACAAACTTTCTAATATTGGTAGTCTTATTACTAAAAGGTCTAGGCTGTGGTGGAATCGATTATTTTTGGATAGATACAAGACTAATGGGATGATCCCTAGAGGGCTGAGAGTTAGGGTGATACCATCGTTCCCTATTGAAGATACATCGTTTATAGAGAAGTGGGAGGAGGCATGCAATAGCTGTTCACAGTCTCTTATTCAATTCCTGATTGACCTGAATACCACCAAAATTAACGAACTTGACGGTCAGATTGATGCTGCTCAGGTAGAAATACGTTCCATCTGTCCACCTGAGAAGGTTCAAAAATTTGAAATGGACCTTGATAAATCTATGGATGTTATGGTCAAGAAAATCCAGGATACCCAGCTGGTTAAATATAGGAGAGATATGAAGGATTACCAGACCAAACGGGTATATCTGTGGAGAAAGGATTTTAAATCCAATTTACATAGGAGTACGTCTAATGTTTCTGTTTCATCATTGAGTGACCGTTCTGACGTATCGGTGGCATCAACATCTACTGTCGGGTCTGTGGAGAGTACAAGACTGCGTGACCATGCCTTTCATCCGTATAAAAGAAATGTGGCTCCCTCCAAAGCCAATAGGGATAACAAGGTGATTAACCTGAGTCGCTATGCCCTTTCTGGTGCTGATGTGTTCTTACTTGAGAGGGGTTTATCCTTCTCACCAGTGGTGGCGTTCGATCTGTTCTCCACCATCAAGGATTTACATATTTTTGCTAGGTCGTTGCTATTCAGGAGGTATTTTAGTAATAACAATCTCCATTCTCTTTTCCCCACAGAGGAGGAACAGGAGGCCCTAAGAATCCTTGAGGAACTTGCAGTGGAACATTCCAACGATGGGGGTGAGATTCCTGCTTCGATCCGACCACGGTCCACCAAGTTTCCCCCTCTGTCATCGTGCTCTAATGTTGAGACGTTTGTCCAGGTGGTGATGGCGGAACTATATAAGATCCCTAAATTTGTGGTAAATGATAATCTAACAAAAGAGGAGAGATGTCGGTTGACGTACCTTCAGGAACTGCCAGATATACTTATTAAACCAGCTGACAAGGGGGGTAATGTCGTCCTCTGGCCTACTAATATGTATGAGAGAGAGGCCTTTCGGCAATTGAATAATATCGTATGTTATAGGAAGTTATCCTATAACCCTCTCTCTGCATATTCAGCACAATTACATACTATTATCAAGCGTGCTCTGGGGGACGGCATTATCTCCAAGGACTTGTCTCTGGCTCTGGTGGTTCCTGAGCCTACCATCCCGACATTCTATATGCTCCCGAAAGTACACAAAAATTCCGCCTCTCCACCTGGCAGACCAATCATCTCGGGGAGGGGCAACTTTCTGGAACATATTAATAAATGGATCGATTACCATTTGCAACCTCTGGTTTCGGGCCTCCCTTCCTTCCTCAAGGATACGGGGGACCTATTGCGCAGGGTCGATGGACTGCATTTGGAGGGTGATTCTCTGATGGTTTCAGCGGATGTTGAATCCCTGTATACCAACATTAGGCATACTGATGGCTTGGCAGCTGTTCGATTCTTCCTCAGTAATTCCACACTTCCGGTTGGTATACGGGACCTTCTGCTGGAGCTGTTGGAGTTCACCCTCACTCACAACTTTTTTGTGTTTAAGGGGTCCTTCTACCTCCAGCTCCAGGGGACCGCCATGGGGGCGGCCTTTGCGCCGGCTTATGCTGGTCTTTTCCTGGGGCTGTGGGAGAGAGACCTCTTCCTGTCAGATGAATCGGGGTCTATGGAGAGTGTCCCATTATGGACACGATACATAGACGATATCTTTTTCATCTGGCAGGGCACTCCATCTGACCTTGCGCAATTGGTTGAGACTCTGAATAGCAACGACTATAACATCCATCTTACCTTTACATCTGATGCTGTATCCCTGGATTTCCTTGATGTTTCTATCAGGAGAGATCCGTCTGGGTTATTACAGACGGATATTTTTAGGAAGGAGACCGCTACAAACGCCCTACTGCATGCATCATCTGGCCATCCACGGCATATGATCAGATCTGTCCCGATCGGTCAGTTCCTCCGCATTAGGAGGATCTGTTCAACAGATATTGTATTTGAACAACGTGCGGAGGAGCTGAGGGAGCGGTTCAGATCCCGTGGCTATAGCCGTAGGTCAATTAAGCGGGCCTATTTGAGGGCAAAACATGCTTCCCGCAATGACCTACTATACGGCACTCGCATCAGGGATGGACATGGTGACAAGCAGGTATTGCGATTTGTAACAAACTTTAGCTCTCAGTCCGACAGGGTGCGTTCCATTCTTGATAATGCCTGGCCTATTTTAAGGGTGGATCCGGTTATGTCTAGATTCATTCCGACACGTCCCTCTCTGGCGTTTCGACGCGCCAGAAATCTGAGGGACCACCTCGTCTCGAGTCATTATGTTCATCATTCTAAACCTACTTTCCTGGACAGATTCCCTAGGTGGGTGGGTTGCTTTCCATGTGGGGGGTGCATTGCCTGCCCCAATGTCGATCGATGCGATACTTTCACCAACTCTGATGCAACCAAGAGCTATAAGATTCGATCCTCTATCACGTGTACCACCAGGTATGTGGTGTATTATGCCACATGCCCTTGTGGGTTGATTTATGTGGGACTTACTACGCGTCAGCTCAAGGTTCGCATCAGAGAGCATGTCTTGGGGATTCAGGCGGCGGCCACCCATATGGAGGCATCCACCCTTAAAACTATACCCCGTCACTTCAAGGAATTCCATAATTGTGATGGAACCCTTTTTAGGGTGCGGGGGATCGATGCCTTGAATATTAATATCAGGGGTGGGGATCTGTCCAGGAGACTTGGTAGACTCGAGACGAGGTGGATTTGGCAACTGAATACGGTCCACCCTTTAGGTTTAAACGAGTGTATTTCGTTTGTTCCCTTCCTACGTCATTCCGGCTGCTGAATACATTGGTGTTTATCTTTTGACCTCTTGTTTCTTTTATGTGTTTTTAACTTTTTATTTTTATTTCTAGTGATTTTCGTTAGTCAGGATTTTGGCTGCGGTGGATGCTCGTGCTGCTGGATGGACTTTCGATTTTCATCTGGCTGCTTCCGTTGATTAATGTTTCATATGACTTTTTGCTATGTATTCTATTAATAAAGTTGTATGTTTTATGTTTATATGTCATTTGTATTATATGTTTTTGATCTGTGATTTGATGGTTATAGTGGTTGATATTGCTATACAATATTGCTGTGTATGGGGACGCTTGAAGTTTATAGCGTCGGGGCTGTATTGGTGTATGTTGGTTCCCTCCATATTGTGACTATACATTGGTAACAGGATTACAATGCACTTTTTGTATTGTGATATTGTTTTGGTATAATTTTTTATGTATATGCATTAGTGTCCTGATGTTTATATATTTATATCTATATTGTGTACAGTGTATCCATTATGTGGTATGGAGGATTAATGTGCGCTTATGTTAGCCTCCCGCATATGTACTATTTATTTGATTGTTTGTCTTTTCCTTGCAGTATTCCATGTATTTATATTGTTTATATTATAGTCGTTATTTTTGGTATTTCATGTCATTGTTTTGATTGAGACTATATTGTTATGTGGTTTCCTGCAGTGAATGCATAAATCGCTGTGATTCTTGTTATGCTGCTACTCGCTGATATTATACTATATATAGGGCGCCAGTGGTTTTTATGCAGTGTTGGCGCAGTTTGTACTATCTCCCTGTGTTCCCTTTACATATGTCTCTATTGTCATTTTCTGCCCTCAATTAAAATGGCCGCTGGTGTACTTCCGGTTATGCGCGGTACGCGTCATCGTACTTCCGGTCCGCGATTCTGTGCTGACACACACGGGCCCATGTGTGAGAGGCACAGACAGGTGCGGCCGGTTACGTTGATGCGTCCGCCTATTGGTGCGGCATTGGGGGTCGGCCTCTATATAATCCACCGACCTCTGTACCTGGCACGCCCCCTGAGGAAGGACTTGTACCGAAACGCGCGTTGGGGTGGGTTGGAGCTGGTGCGGTCCCCTGTACTCCTGTGGTATGTGCACCTTTATTACCGTTATTGATATCTGCCTATGGGTATTATTGATTGCGATATTATAGAACTGCATGATTTTTTCTTTAACCCTGTGACAGTGTTATACAATGTTTATGTGTGCCTACCATTAGCATCCCATAGGTTTTTCTTGTGGGGTGTTTGTGGTATTGTCATCTGGGGGATCTGTATCCACCTCCTAGTTAGCACGAGGTCTCGTTTTACGTCCCCTACCTTGCTGTCTTTGTCCACTGTTTTATTGTTTTTCTAATAAAGATACATATTTTCTATGATATTCTGGACTTGTACACTATTTGTTTCATGGTTTTGCTGTTTAGCATGAGTGTGTCCTACACATTTTCCATATAGAGGCTGCTTTTACCATTTTACTATGGCAGTATGATTATACATGTATATATCAGCCACGTGTGTGTACCTTGTTTATTATGCCATTAAAATAGCACATGAACTGATACCCCGTTACGGCATGCCTGAGGTGATCGAGTCAGATAGGGGTACCCATTTTACTGGGGAAATATTCCAGAATGTTATGAAAATGTTGGGAGTAGAAAACCAGTTTCACACTCCATATCATCCACAGAGTTCAGGTAAAGTGGAAAGATTAAATGGGACAATAAAATTAAAAATCCAGAAGGCCATGGCAGAAACAGGAAAGCCTTGGACCGAGTGTCTACCACTTGCCCTGTATTCCATCCGAAACACCCCAAGGGGGAAGGCTAAGCTGTCACCACATGAGATTCTTTTTGGTAGAGCAGCAAATTTGGGTTGTTATTTTCCACAACAACTGATGTTGAATACTGAGACTTTAACTGCTTATGTACAAGAATTACAAAAACGTTTAACTAAAGTGCATTCGCAAGTTTTTGCTTCCCTTCCAGATCCAGAAAATCTCGAAGGAGGCCACAAGTTGGAACCTGGTGATCAAGTCTACGTGAAAAGACACACCAGAAAGACTCTGGAACCGAGATTTGACGGACCTTTCCAAGTCCTGTTAACAACTCCAACAGCAGTCAAGCTTGAAGGAAAGGCATCATGGATACATGCAAGCCATTGCAAAAAAGACGTACAACGACTCAGGGATCAGTATGACAAAGACAATGACCAAAATAAGGATAGCTGGTGGTCAGATACCTTTTCTTTTCTTAACCCGGCCAATTGGTTCAGAGGGATCGGTGGGTGGGTTACCGGGATTATGCAAAGCCTAATACATACAGTTATGGTTATTGTAATTATATATGTATTATTCAAGGATGTACTCAAGGGTATCTCGGTATGCACAAATAAATTTTGTGTAATGGATGCGAGAATATAAAGTTTTTTTTTTGTAATATCACAAAAAGTATGACTAAAATGATCGACAAGGTTTTGAATGGAATATGTCAAAGGGGGGATTGTGAAGAGCAGAACAAAAATGATTACCTCAATGAGCAAAAATAAAAAAAAAGAATTTGTGATAAACATTGACCTGTCCATTCAAGGACATTTTAGCTATAGTATGAAATCCTGTTTTTCTTGTCTGTGGAATTGCCTTTGTACTGTTTGTTGTGAAACTGCCGCCCACGAAACTGTTTTCTTTTCTTTTCTTTCTTTCCTGTTTTGTCTCTTTGTTTAAACATGCAAAACTTGTATAACCACTAACAACTATATATAGCTACGTTCACATTAGCGTCGCGTCGCCGTTGCGTCGGCGACGCAAGGAAAAACGCGCGCAAACGCGCGCAAAAACGCGCGCGTTTTGCGACGCGTGCGTCGTTTTTTGCCGAAATCGGACGCAAGAAAAATGCAACTTGTAGCGTTTTCTTGCGTCCGACGCTAGCGTCTAAAATGACGCACGTGTCGGAAAACGCGTGCAAAAACACGCACGCGTCCCCTATGTTAAACATAGGGGCGCGTCACCGCTGCGTCGCCGCTGCGTCGCCGACGCAACAGCGACGCACATTAGCGTAACGCTAATGTGAACGTAGCCTAAAGAAGGGATAGCACTTTGAAGGCAGGCGTGCTTCAGAGACTTCCCAGTGATACACTATACAAGACGTGTCTTGTGTATTATTTCTGGTGAATCCCCACTTCCAAAGGCTGCTCCGACTGAGTGTGATCCCGACACGGCCTAGCTTTGTTCAGCGGAGGACAGTTGTAATGTGTGGTGCAGACAGACAGACAGAGGCCTAACATAAAAAACGTGGCTTCATGCAGTTCTAAACTGCTAGCAGGACTAACCAGGCGGCCTACCTTGGTTCAGCGTGGGAGAACAACTGTTATGAGAGGCAGACACAGTTACTAGGCACAAATAAGTAAGTAGGCTACATGCAGTTAACAATTGGTAACAGGAGTATACAGGTGGCATAGCTTTGTTCAGCAGAGGACAACTGTTATAAGTGGCTGACACAGTTAGTAGGCCAAAATTCTAAAGTGGGCTAAATGTCTGCCAAGGAATTTGTCATAAATAAACTGGTGGCATAGCGAGGTACAGGGGTGGGCTCCTCTGCAAAGTTGCAGACAGTGGTAGTTGGCGCAAAGTATTAAGGGGTCTAAATGGAGGCCAGGCCCCCTGTATATTTTTAAAATCATCTATCATTGCAACAAATTTGTAATGGCAGTGCCATTTAAGGATTCAACAGCACAGACTACACAGTGCTGGGGCAGGGAGAGGTAAGTTTTGCAAGTCGTAGAGCACTGTTCGAGCTGAGAAAAAACTCTCTTGTGGGTGGCGGTACTGGCACAGGGCCCCTCATATTTCAACGGTGTGTCTGACGTTGGTTGTGCACCACCACCGTCAGAGACCCTTCATTGTACTATGTGGGACCCTGTGCCAGTGCCATCGCCCAAGAGTGGGCACACCCACCTGTCCAGGCAAACGGCACTCGCACGGGTGACCACGGCCCTGTGGGGGGAGTCAGCCCATTTAGGGAGGTATAAAAATGGACTATGGTAGACATTCAGCAGCTGCAAATGGAGGAATTGGAGAAGTCAGTAAGAGGAGGCCTAAAGCAAGACATTTTTCAGGCAAGCTACGTGTCAGCAGGGGAAGGTGGGGCAAAATAATTTGAAATCCATGATTGGTTCATTTTAATAAAGGTTAGATCATCAACATTTCCGGGAGCCAGATGTGTCCTTTTTTCGGTCAGTTTTGAACCAGCAGCACTGAAGACTCTTTCTGAGAGCACACTAACAGCTGGGCAAGTGAGCTCCTGTAATGCATATTCTGCCAATTCGGGCCAGGTGTCTAGTTTAGATGCCCAGTAATCAAAGGGGAATGACCTGTGAGGGAGAACATCGATAATGGCGTAAAAATAGTTGGTAACCTGTTGTGAATTCTGTTGTCGGGCTCCCTCCTGTGGTCATGAATGGTACTTTGGCTGGTTCTGTCCATGGACTTCCTCTGGTGGGTGTTTCTGAGTTTCACAGGTGACGAGGTTAATTCGTTAGCTGCTGCTCTATTTAACTCCACTTAGATCTTTGCTCCATGCCACCTGTCAATGTTCCAGTATTGGTCTAGTTCTCTCCTGGATCGTTCTTGTGACCTGTCTTCCCATCAGAAGCTAAGTTCCAGCTTGTATTTCTTTGGTTTGCTATTTTTCTGTCCAGCTTGCTATTTAATTTGTTGTCTTGCTTGCTGGAAGCTCTGGGACGCAGAGGGAGCGCCTCCACACCGTGAGTCGGTGCGGAGGGTCTTTTTGCGCCCTCTGTGTGGTCTTTTTGTAGGTTTTTGTGCTGACCGCAAAGTAACCTTTCCTATCCTCGGTCTGTTCAGTAAGTCGGGCCTCACTTTGCTAAATCTATTTCATCTCTGTGTTTGTGTTTTCATCTTAACTCACAGTCATTATATGTGGGGGGCTGCCTTTTCCTTTGGGGAATTTCTCTGAGGCAAGGTAGGCTTTATTTTTCTATCTTCAGGGCTAGCTAGTTTCTTAGGCTGTGCCGAGTTGCATAGGGAGCGTTAGGCGCAATCCTCGGCTATTTCTAGTGTGTTTGATAGGTTTAGGGATTGCGGTCAGCAGAGTTCCCACGTCCCAGAGCTTGTCCTTATTATCAGTAACTATCAGGTCATTCCGTGTGCTCTTAACCACCAGGTCCATTATTGTCCTGATCACCAGGTCATAACAGTAACCATACTGGACAAATGCCATCTCCTATCACTTTGAATCAATGCAGCAGTACCTGCCGTATCTGTGGCCATTGCGAAATCACTCCACAACCTGGTCATAAATCCTCTCTGTCCAACGCCACTTCGGCTTTGTGCACCTCTAACACTTCTGCCATGTTGCCCCCTACAGCTTGTGTGAGAACCATCACCGCCGCTGTGTGCTGGGAATGCCTGAACCAAACGGTCTACAAGAGTTGCTTGTTTGGTAGCCAATATTTGTTCAAGGTTCTCATGTGGCATGATATTTGTAATTTGCCTTTGTATCGCGGATCCAGGAGGCAGGCCAACCAGTAATAGTCATCGTTCATCATTTTGATAATGCGGGGGTCCCGTTTTAGGATACGCAAGGCATACTCTGCCATGTGGGCCAAAGTTCCAGGTGTCAATTCACTGTTCACTGCTTGTGCTGGGTTGAGGAGCACTTTCTTGAAAATCTACATCGCTTGTGGCCCGCAAAAACCCTGTACCTGACATTGCAATGCCACCAGTTTCTATTACCCCTAGAGAAGCATCCTCCTCCCATAAATATTCATCCCCATCATCCTCCTCCTCCTACTCTTCATCCGCCACCTCGTCCCGGCGACTTCCCTGAGCAGACAATGGCTGACTGTCATCAAGGCTTCCCTCCTTCTCGGCCACAGACGCCTGCTCCTTGACGTCCGTCAAACTTTGCATCAGCAGATGCATTAGTGGGATGCTCATGCTTATGATGGCGTCATCTGCACTGACCAGCCGTGTGCATTCCTCAAAACACTGAAGGACTTGACCGAGGTCTTGGAGCTTCGACCACTGCACACCTGACAACTCCATGTCTGCCATCCAACTGCCTGCCCATGTATGTGTATCCTCCTACAAATACATGACAGCACGCCTCTGTTTGCACAGCCTCTGAAGCATGTGCAGTGTGGAGTTTCACCTTGTTGCAACGTCGATTTTCAGGCGGTGCTGGGGAAGATTCAGCGATCGCTGATGGTTAAGCATACGGCTGGAGTGTACGGGCGACCGGCGGATGTGTGAGCAAAGTCTGCACACGTTCAGGAGCAGGGCCGGTAAATTAGGGTAATTTTTAGGAAGGGGCTATGGCAGTCATAAAATTCCTTCCGTTATCACTGACTACCTTGCCTGCTTCAAGATGTACACTGCCCAGCCATGACTTAGTTTCTTGCTGCAAGTACTCGGCCAGTACTTCCGCGGTGTGTCTGTTGTCGCCCAAACACTTCATTTGCAGCACAGCCTGCTGACGCTTACCACTAGCTGTGCGATAATGGGACACCTCAAGTGCAATACTGGTAGCTGCGGATGGAGTGGTCGTGCGACTGCGCTCTGTGGACAAGCTTTCGCTTCTGGAGGAGGAGGAGGAGGAGGAGGGGGGGGGCGAACGCCTACAGCCCACTGTTTCCTAGACCGTGGGCTAGGCAGAACTGTGCCACTATGGCTGTCTCCTGTGGACCCTGCATCCACCACATTAACCCAGTGTGCGGTGATGGACACGTAACATCCCTGGCCATGCCTACTGGTCCACGCATCTGTTGTGAGGTGCACCTTTCTACTGACCGATTGCCTCAGTGCATGGACAATGCGTTCTTTGACATGTTGGTGGAGTGCTGGGATGGCTTTTCTCGCAAAGAAGTGTTGACTGGGTAGGTCATAGTGTGGTACTGCTTAGGCCATCATGGCTTTGAAAGAAGGGCATCATCTCTAACGAGATTAGTTGAGCAATGTAGCTGTTCAAACCCTGTGTATGCGGATGAGAGGAAGAGTACTTTCTTTTCCTATCGCGAGTCTCTTGTAGGCTGAGCTGGACTAGAGTGCTGCATATGGTGGAACTAGTGGGGGTGGTGGTGGACATGGCAGATTGAGAGAGGTTTGGTGATGGTATTCTTGATATGGGCCTACCAACAGTGTTTCTAACCAAGAACCTTGTGATTCCCTGACTGCTTTGGCCTTGCGACAATAACTCCACATTTGCTACTGGTGGTGTCATAACCGGTGGGCTTCCAGTGAGGGAAGCAATGTTGTGTTGCTCTACTAGCTTCAATATGAGCAGGTGCACCTATGGTACAGGACGTTTGGTAGTTAGTCCAGGCTTGCAAGTGCCTGCTAGTTAAATGTCTACGCATGCACGTTGTATTTAAATTTTGAACATTCTTCCCTCTGCTAAAGATCTTGGAGCATTTCTTACATTTAACTTTGGACTGATCATTCGGATCTTGGTTAAAAAATTGCCACACTGCACTCGTCCTACTATAGAAATACCTTTTCAGGCTTTGCACTCTGTGCTAATGTCACCAGATGGCAACGCTGTCCTACACCTGTTGTGGTTTTTGACACACGTTTTTGTCCTGATGCGGGCCTGCCAGAATCTCAGCTTTTGCCATGTAGATGGCTGCTGCGGATCATCCTCCTCCGCTTCTGAGCTACAGGCAGTGGCACCCTCTTCCTCAATGGCTGCCAATCTGGGTCAACAACTGGGTCATCTATCACCTCCTCTTCAATGTCATGTGCACCGTCCTCTGTGTCACCGTGTAAGGTGTTATAGCGTTCGGGACTAAGCACCATAGTCTCATCAGGGTCAGATTCGGGCTCAGTACACTGCGAGGGCAAAGCAGTGATCTGAGTCAATAGAAAAGCATAATAATCAAGCTGTGGCTGTGCATCTGTGCACTCCATGTCCCATTCATCTTGTAATGGGCATTTAACAATTTCCCTCTCTAACCCAGGCACGGTATGTGTTATGCTGTGCTATCAGGCAACACAGTGTGCAGTAATCAGCGCACATACAGTGATATGGCAATAACCCAAAAACAATAGAACAAGCTCTGAGACGTGGAATCTCTGCAGACTGCAATACCTGAACCTATCCTCACACAACTAAAAGCAGCAGTGGATTGCGCCTAACACTACCTATGCAACTCGGCACTGCCTGAGGAGCTGACTAGCCTGAAGATAGAAATACAAGCCTGACTTGCCTCAGAGAAATACCCCAAAGGAATAGGCAGCCCCCCACATATAATGACTGTTAGCAAGATGAAAAGACAAAACGTAGGAATGAAATAGATTCAGCAAAGTGAGGCCCGATATTCTAGACAGAGCGAGGATAGCAAAGAGAACTATGCAGTCTACAAAAAACCCTAAAGCAGAACCACGCAAAGGGGGGCAAAAAGACCCACCGTGCCGAACTAACGGCACGGCGGTGCACCCTTTGCGTCTCAGAGCTTCCAGCAAAAGAGAATAGCACAGCTGGACAGAAAAAACAGAAACAAAAACAAAGTAACACTTATCTAGCAGAGCAGCAGGCCACAGGAAAGATGCAGTAGCTCAGATCCAACACTGGAACATTGACAAGGAGCAAGGAAGACAGACTCAGGTGGAGTTAAATAGCAAGGCAGCCAACGAGCTCACCAAAACACCTGAGGGAGCAAGCCCAGAGGCTGCAATACCACTTGTGACCACAGGAGTGAATTCAGCCACAGAATTCACAACAGTACCCCCCCCTTGAGGAGGGGTCACTGAACCCTCACCAGAACCCCCAGGCCGACCAGGATGAGCCACATGAAAGGCACGAACAAGATCTGGGGCATGGACATCAGAGGCAAAAACCCAGGAATTATCCTCCTGAGCATAACCCTTCCATTTGACCAGATACTGGAGTTTCCGTCTAGAGACACGAGAATCCAAAATTTTCTCCACAATATACTCCAATTCTCCCTCCACCAAAACAGGGGCAGGAGGCTCCACAGATGGAACCATAGGTGCCACGTATCTTCTCAACAACGACCTATGGAATACATTATGTATGGAAAAGGAGTCTGGGAGGGTCAGACGAAAAGACACCGGATTGAGAATCTCAGAAATCCTATACGGACCAATAAAACGAGGTTTAAATTTAGGAGAGGAAACCTTCATAGGAATATGACGAGAAGATAACCAAACCAGATCCCCAACACGAAGTCGGGGACCCACACGGCGTCTACGATTAGCGAAAAGCTGAGCCTTCTCCTGGAGGAGGTCAAATTGTCCACTACCTGAGTCCAGATCTGCTGCAACCTGTCCACCACAGAATCCACACCAGGACAGTCCGAAGACTCAACCTGTCCTGAAGAGAAACGAGGATGGAACCCAGAATTGCAGAAAAATGGAGAGACCAAGGTAGCCGAGCTGGCCCGATTATTAAGGGCGAACTCAGCCAACGGCAAAAATGACACCCAATCATCCTGGTCAGCAGAAACAAAACATCTCAGATATGTTTCCAAGGTCTGATTGGTTCGTTCGGTCTGGCCATTAGTCTGAGGATGGAAGGCCGAGGAAAAAGATAGGTCAATGCCCATCCTACCACAAAAGGCTCGCCAGAACCTCGAGACAAACTGGGAACCTCTGTCAGAAACAATATTCTCAGGAATGCCATGCAAACGAACCACATGCTGGAAGAACAAAGGCACCAAATCAGAGGAGGAAGGCAATTTAACCAAGGGCACCAGATGGACCATTTTAGAAAAGCGATCACAGATCACCCAAATGACCGACATCTTTTGAGAAACGGGAAGGTCAGAAATGAAATCCATCGAAATATGTGTCCAAGGCCTCTTCAGAACCGGCAAGGGCAAAAGCAACCCACTGGCACGTGAACAGCAGGGCTTAGCCCTAGCACAAATCCCACAGGACTGCACAAAAGCACGCACATCCCGTGACAGAGATGGCCACCAGAAGGATCTAGCCACTAACTCTCTGGTACCAAAGATTCCTGGATGACCAGCCAGCACCGAACAATGAAGTTCAGAGATAACTTTACTAGTCCACCTATCAGGGACGAACAGTTTCTCGGCCGGACAACGATCAGGTTTATTAGCCTGAAATTTCTGCAACACTCTCCGCAAATCAGGAGAGATGGCAGAGACAATGACTCCTTCCTTGAGGATACTCGCCGGCTCAGATAACCCCGGAGAGTCGGGCACAAAACTCCTAGACAGAGCATCCGCCTTCACATTTTTAGAGCCCGGAAGGTACGAAATCACAAAATCAAAACGAGCAAAAAATAACGACCAACGGGCCTGTCTAGGATTCAAGCGCTTGGCAGACTCGAGATAAGTAAGATTCTTATGATCAGTCAATACCACCACGCGATGCTTAGCTCCCTCAAGCCAATGACGCCACTCCTCGAATGCCCACTTCATGGCCAGCAACTCTCGGTTGCCCACATCATAATTACGCTCAGCAGCAGAAAATTTCCTGGAAAAGAAAGCACATGGTTTCAACACTGAGCAACCAGAACCTCTCTGTGACAAAACCGCCCCTGCTCCAATCTCAGAAGCATCAACCTCGACCTGGAACGGAAGAGAAACATCTGGTTGACACAACACAGGGGCACAGCAAAAACGACGCTTCAACTCCTGAAAAGCTTCCACGGCAGCAGAAGACCAATTAACCAAATCAGCACCCTTCTTGGTCAAATCGGTCAATGGTCTGGCAATGCTAGAAAAATTACAGATGAAGCGACGATAAAAATTAGCAAAGCCCAGGAATTTCTGCAGACTTTTCAGAGATGTAGGCTGAGTCCAATCCTGGATGGCCTGGACCTTAACCGGATCCATCTCGATAGTAGAAGGGGAAAAGATGAACCCCAAAAATGAAACTTTCTGCACACCGAAGAGACACTTTGATCCCTTCACGAACAAGGAATTAGCACGCAGTACCTGGAAAACCATTCTGACTTGCTTCACATGAGACTCCCAATCATCAGAGAAGATCAAAATGTCATCCAAGTAAACAATCAGGAATTTATCCAGATACTCACGGAAAATGTCATGCATAAAAGACTGAAAAACAGATGGAGCATTGGCAAGTCCGAACGGCATCACCAGATACTCAAAATGACCCTCGGGCGTATTAAATGCCGTTTTCCATTCATCTCCCTGCCTGATTCTCACCAGATTATACGCACCACGAAGATCAATCTTAGTAAACCAACTAGCCCCCTTAATCCGAGCAAACAAGTCAGATATCAATGGCAAGGGATACTGAAACTTAACAGTGATCTTATTAAGAAGGCGGTAATCAATACACGGTCTTAGCGAACCATCCTTTTTGGCTACAAAAAAGAACCCTGCTCCCAATGGTGATGACGATGGGCGAATATGTCCCTTCTCCAGGGATTCTTTCACATAACTGCGCATAGCGGTGTGTTCAGGCACGGACAAATTAAATAAACGACCCTTAGGGAATTTACTACCAGGAATCAAATTGATAGCACAATCACAATTCCTATGCGGAGGTAGGGCATCAGACTTGGGCTCTTCAAATACATCCTGATAATCAGACAAGAACTCTGGGACCTCAGAAGGGGTGGATGACGAAATAGACAAAAATGGAACATCACCATGTACTCCCTGACAACCCCAGCTGGTTACCGACATAGAGTTCCAATCTAATACTGGATTATGGGTTTGTAGCCATGGCAACCCCAACACGACCACATCATGCAGATTATGCAGTACCAGAAAGCGAATAACTTCCTGATGTGCAGGAGCCATGCACATGGTCAGCTGGGCCCAGTACTGAGGCTTATTCTTGGCCAAAGGTGTAGCATCAATTCCTCTCAACGGAATAGGACACCGCAAAGGCTCCAAGAAAAATCCACAACGTTTAGCATAATCCAAATCCATCAGATTCAGGGCAGTGCCTGAATCCACAAACGCCATGACAGAATACGATGACAAAGAGCACATTAAGGTAATGGACAAAAGGAATTTGGACTGTACAGTACCAATGACGGCAGAGCTATCGAACCGCCTAGTGCGCTTAGGACAATTAGAAATAGCATGAGTGGAATCACCACAGTAGAAACACAGCCTGTTCAGACGTCTGTGTTCTTGCCGTTCAACTTTAGTCATAGTCCTGTCGCACTGCATAGGCTCAGGTTTACTCTCAGACAATACCGCCAGATGGTGCACAGATTTACGCTCGCGCAAGCGACGACCGATCTGAATGGCCAAGGACATAGACTCATTCAAACCAGCAGGCATAGGAAATCCCACCATGACATCCTTAAGAGCTTCAGAGAGACCCTTTCTGAACCAAGCCGCCAGTGCAGATTCATTCCACAGAGTGAGTACTGACCACTTCCTAAATTTCTGACAATATACTTCTACATCATCCTGACCCTGGCATAAAGCCAGCAAATTTTTCTCAGCCTGATCCATTGAATTAGGCTCATCGTAAAGCAATCCAAGCGCCTGGAAAAACGCATCAACATTACACAATGCAGGGTCTCCTGGCGCAAGAGAAAACGCCCAGTCCTGTGGGTCGCCGCGCAAAAAAGAAATAATAATCAAAACCTGTTGAATAGGATTACCAGAAGAATGAGGTTTCAAGGCCAGAAATAGCTTACAATTATTTTTGAAGCTCAGGAACTTAGTTCTGTCACCAAAAAACAAATCAGGAATAGGAATTATTGGTTCTAGCATAGATTTCTGATCAATTGTATCTTGAATCTTTTGTACATTTGTAACGAGATTATCCATTGAGGAGCACAGAGCCTGAATATCCATGTCCACAGCTGTCTTGAAGCACTCTAATGTCTAGGGGAAAAAAAAAAAAAAACTGAAGACAGAGCTGAGGAAAAAAAAAATAATGTCAGGACTTCTTTTTTCCCTCTATTGAGAATCATTGGTTTGGCTCCTTGTACTGTTATGCTGTGCTATCAGGCAACACAGTGTGCAGTAATCAGCGCACATACAGTGATATGGCAATAACCCAAAAACAATAGAACAAGCTCTGAGACGTGGAATCTCTGCAGACTGCAATACCTGAACCTATCCTCACACAACTAAAAGCAGCAGTGGATTGCGCCTAACACTACCTATGCAACTCGGCACTGCCTGAGGAGCTGACTAGCCTGAAGATAGAAATACAAGCCTGACTTGCCTCAGAGAAATACCCCAAAGGAATAGGCAGCCCCCACATATAATGACTGTTAGCAAGATGAAAAGACAAAACGTAGGAATGAAATAGATTCAGCAAAGTGAGGCCCGATATTCTAGACAGAGCGAGGATAGCAAAGAGAACTATGCAGTCTACAAAAAACCCTAAAGCAGAACCACGCAAAGGGGGGCAAAAAGACCCACCGTGCCGAACTAACGGCACGGCGGTGCACCCTTTGCGTCTCAGAGCTTCCAGCAAAAGAGAATAGCACAGCTGGACAGAAAAAACGGAAACAAAAACAAAGTAACACTTATCTAGCAGAGCAGCAGGCCACAGGAAAGATGCAGTAGCTCAGATCCAACACTGGAACATTGACAAGGAGCAAGGAAGACAGACTCAGGTGGAGTTAAATAGCAAGGCAGCCAACGAGCTCACCAAAACACCTGAGGGAGGAAGCCCAGAGGCTGCAATACCACTTGTGACCACAGGAGTGAATTCAGCCACAGAATTCACAACAGGTATGTTTAAAGAGCTCCATGGAGTAAAGTGTAGTGTTGCCTGCCGCATCCTTCACTTTTGTTTTGGGTGAAGGACACAAGGAAGCTAATTTTTCCGGACCAGGAGCAGCCACTGACGACTCGCTGCTTTTAGATTTCGAACCTTCTGAAGAGGAGGCGAAAGAGCTAGAGGCTGAGTCAGCAAGGAAAGCCAAAACTTGTTCCTGCTGCTTCGGCTTTAAAAGCTGTTTTCCAACTCCCAAATAAGGGAGCCTTCGAGACCTTGTGTAGCCAGACGATGACGCTGCCTCAACACCTCGAGCCTTTGGTGCTATCTTTCTTTTCCCAGTACCACCAGATGCTCCACTACCACCAACACCATCAGTACCAGCTGGCAACGACCGCCTACGGCCTCTTCCACCAGACTTCCTCATTTTTGGGGAAATGTTACCAAAATAACAACCGTTATATGGTACTGTTAAACAAGGTAGAAGGTGTATATTAACTTTTGGAGAATTTATATCTCCCTTTTTTGGCGGGAAGACTGCAGCAAAAAACAGGCCTTGTGTATTACACAACACAATATACAAGGCAGAACGTGGCTGGCAGATATACGCCAAACAGAACTGACATCGATCCATTTAGTGGCAATTTAAATCTCCCTTTTTTAGGGGGGAGAATGCAGGAAAAAACAGGCCCTGTGTATTACACAATGTATAAGGCAGAAGGTGGCTGGCAGATATACGCCAAAGAGAACTTACGTAGATCCACTTAGTGGCAATTTCAAGCTCCCTTTTTTGGGGGGGAGACTGCAGGAAAAAACAGGCCCTGTGTATTACACCATACAATGTACAAGGCAGAACGTGGCTGGCAGATATATAAAAAAAATACAAGGGCTGTAGTAGAATTTAAATCTCCCTACAATGATCAAAGGACAAGTATGGCAGCAATAAAAAGGACTGCTGCACACAAAAGAGTGTGGGCAAAGAAACAAGACAACTGTGCAGAAAGAGCAACATAATTTTTGTTTTTATAAAAGCAGTTGGTTTGCACAGCGGCGTACAAACAGCAATGCAGCAATCAGGGAGCCTTATAATGCAGCCTAAGAAGCTACAGAGCTGATGCACCAAAAAAAAACTCCACTGTCCTTGCAAAGAAAAGGTGGTGTTGGAGAGTGGAAATCGCTGCAGCACAAGCAGTTTGGGGGTTAATCTTCCCTCCCTAACTATATCCCTTCTTCTGATGAAGCTACAGCAACCTCTCCCTATGCTCAGATCGGCAGAAGTAAGATGGCGGTCGGCGTGCACGCCCCTTTATAGCCCCTGTGATGCAGCAGAAAGCAAGCAAATCACTGTCATGCCCTTCTCTAAGATGGTGGAGACCGAGACCTATGTCATCACGCTGCCCACACTCTGCATGCTCCTTCATTGGCTGAGAAATGGCGCTTAAAGCGTCATACGAAACGTGACTTTGGCACGCAGATCGCCGACCTCATGTCCGATCCCACAGTGGGATCGGGTCGGGTTTCACGAAACCCGACTTTGCCAAAATCAGCGATATTTGAAATTGTCCGATCCGTTTCGCTCAACCCTAGTGTCCGCCTATTAGGCTGCTTCTGTGAATGAGCATACTATATAGATCGGTTTGCCTATGGGGTGCTCCATATCCTGCTCACTATTTCAGGTGTTTAGTTGCTTCCTTGAATGGGATGTCAAGGACTTTTCTAAGAGGGCACATATTATCCATTACCTCGACGACTTCTTATGCCTGGGCCCAAAAAATTGCCACAGTGTGAATACACATGGTAGTCCACCTGTGAGAAGGAGAGAGCTGGAGGGGGAGCGGACACCCAAGAGCTGAGGGGTTAGATTGAGAAAGGAGGAAAGCGGTGTAGCTTGCTTCATGGGTGGGGTACTCTGATTAGTAGCATAAACTGCTACTAGGCCCAAAAGGATTTCCTGGGCTAGATGCAGCTAAAAATTATGAATTAGATAAACAAGGGGTGTAGCTTGCTTCATAGGTGGGCTAGTCTGCTGAGTAGCACAAAATGCAACTAGGCCCAAAAGGATTTCCTGGGCTACATGAGGTTAAAAATGAGTGCTTAGATAAAGAGGCGATGTAGCTTGCTTCCTGGGTGGGGCACTTTGCTGAGTAGCACAAAATGCAACTAGGCCCAAAAGGATTTCCTGGGCTACATGAGGTTAAACATTTGTACTTAGATAAAAAGGCGGTGTAGCTTGCTTCATGGGTGGGGTACTCTGCTGAGCAGCACAAAATGCAACTAGGCCCAAAAGGATTTCCTGGGCTAGATGCAGTTAAAAATGAGTACTTTGATAAACAGGTGGTTTAGCTTGCTTCATGGGTGGGCTGCTCTGCTGACTAGCAGACACTGAAGCTTTGGAGCAGACCTCTGAATCCCAGGCCATAGTATGAGTAAACAGCTCTGCAGACTCAACCATCTGTGTTACCCCAAACCATAGTGTATGTAGTTTCTAAAGGTTAAAAGGGGAGGGGAGCGACCCCACCCACCTGGAATTGACGATGCAAAGTCATGTAAAACACAGCAAGGGGACTCCAAAAAATAGGGCTACAGAAACCACTTAAGTGGCATCAATTTCGCCAGAATTTCTTAAAATGGTTGATGAGGTGATTTTCAAAAATCATCAAGCTTTTTCTCTCCCTAGGAAGACACAGGGGTAGAAAAGTCCTTGTGGAACCAGGATTTGTTCATCTTGATGAACGTTAGTCAGTCTACATTGTCACCGGACAGCCATGTGCGCTTATCTGTCAGCACACCACCAGTAGCACTGAACACACGTTCAGAGAGAACGCTGGCTGCGGGGCATGACAACATCTCCAAGGCGCGAGTGGTGAGCTCAGGCCATTTTTCCAGATTGGAAGCCCAAAATGAGCAAGGGTCCAGTTCCCCAGTCATGGCATCGATGTTAACTTGGAGATACTCCTGTACCATCCTATCAAGGCGTTGGCTATGGGTCAGACTTCTTGTCTCCTGTGGCCTTGCAAAGGATGGTCAAAAAAATTCTTGAAACGATTGGAAAAAATTGCTGTTGCCACCAGATACGATGTTACTGTTATGGTTTGAGTGATGACTCGACAGTCCCACGGTTGGCAAGTGATGGGGAAATCACACATTCATATATTTCTTAGTCTAGCAGAATACGCCCGGACATGTCTAGTTTTTCTAAGTCATTAGCTATTGATTATCAATTAGAATTGCTGACAAGGGTAATGCTAATGAGATGAACCTTAGCCCCATACGTGTATGCCCGCAAGTTAGCTCTTATGTAAGGATTACCTAATGAATTGATAATTAACTAATGATGGCCTCATATGTAATAAACAGTTGATTCGCGCACGAACACAATGTACTGTATATGCCTACTCAAAAGTGTATATAACTGAATGTCCGTTTCCAGTAAATTTATGGCATTTGAAACAGATTACGTCTGTCTCTGTCCATCACTGCTCGAGCATCCTCATATCTGGCAGCCATCCAATGTTCCTGAGGGTCTGACTTGCAGACCACCCTAACACAAGTTAGAACTCAGAGATTCACTACGTGCACCACTGGTGTTTTGTGGAAAAGAAGACGTAAGATTCTGTAACAGACTCTGCTGATACTCCTGCATGCGTGAATCCCTTTCTATGGCAGGAATTATTTATTTTGCCAAATTTACTTTTGTACCAGGGATCTAAGAGTGTGGCAACCTAGTAGTCAGCATTACTTCGGATTCTGACAATCCGAGGGTCATGTCACAGGTAGTGCAGCAAGAATGCACTAATGTGCCTTGTGCATCCAGGAGGACCAAGTCCTTCTTGTCTTCTTGGCGGCAAGGTGACAATCATGCTTCCTTCCTCTGCCCTCTCCCCCCAACCTCGCACAACAGAAATTTGATCAAGGTCTCCCTAATCTGATGAGTCTTCCATGCCCAGCGCCAGTTCGTCCTCCACTTCTTCCTCAGCTCCTTCACCTTTCTCAACAGTTTGGCTGCTACCATGCGCCCTCTGTAATCCCTCTCCCCCACCTTCCCATGCCAGCCGCCTTGGTGCTGCCGACCATCTGGACCTTGGAGATATTTTCCCTTCTGCATATGACTTCTCCTGTTCCTCCTCCTCCTCTTGTCCCATCACCTGACTCTGAATACTGTTTATGGTGTGCTCCAACATGTAAGTGACCGGAATAGCCATGCTGATAATGGCATCGTCAGCACTAAACATCTTTGCCGCTATTTCAAAACTGTGCAGAAGGGTGCATCGGGCCCTGATCTGAGACCACTCCTGCAGCGTGATTTGCCCCATCTCTGGATCTCATTGGCCCAGGCTATATGTTGTAACGTATTGCACCAGGGCTCGTCGGTGCTGCCACAGTCGCTGCAACATGTGCAGAGTTGAATTCCACTGTGTGGGCACATCGCATTTCAGCCGGTGAACTGGCAGGCCCAACGACTTCGGTAGAGATGTAAGTCGTTGAGCTGCGGGATGCGAACGGCGGAAATGAGCACACAGCAACCGTGCCCTCTGCAGAAGCCCATCTAGTCCGGGATAGTGGGCTAAAAATTGCTGGACAACCAGGTTCAAAATGTGAGCCATACAAGGCACGTGTGTGACATTTCCCCGGTGAAGAGCCGCACCCAGGTTTGGAGCATTGTCGCACACGGCCTTCCCTGGCTGCAGGTTTAGTGGAGACAACAATTGATGGAACTCAGTCTCCAGAGCTGACCACAACTCCTCAGCTGTGTGACTCACATTTCCCAGACATTTCAAGGTAAACACCGCCTGATGCCATTGAGCCGAGGTGACAGCATAGTAAGGAGGCGTGCAGGATTCATTCAGTGCAGTCAGAACGTGGGTGGCATTACCAGACAGGCTTTGGGTGCTGGTGGAGGACTGAGAGGAGGTTGAGGAGGCAGAAGCAGTGGAGGTACCTACAGAGGATCGACGCACAGCTCGTGGGGATGGCAAGACTTGGACAGCAGCCCCTTCTCCTGATGTCACCATAGTTACCCACTGCCCAGTCACCGACATGTAACATCCCTATCCAAGTCTACTTGTCCAAGTGTCTGTGGTGAAATGCACCCTGTCTCACACAGAGTTTCTCAAGGAAGTGGTGACGTTGTGTGCAACATGCTGGTGTAGAGCAGGCACAGATTTCTTTGAGAAGTAGTGGCGACTGAGCATCTGATACTGGGACACTGCGATGGACATAAGGTCTCGAAAATCATCTGTGTCCACCAGGCAGAAATAAAGCATTTCTGTAGCCAACAGCTTGCAGATGGTGAAATTCAACCTCTTAGCTTTGTGGTGGCTAGGAGGAAATGGTCTTTTACTTGTCCACATCTGAGGGACCGAGGGCTGGCTGCAGTGTTTAGATGGGGTTGAGTAGGGTGTTCCCTAGCAAACTGCTGATCTCTGAGGAAGGTGCAGGCAGAGATATTACGTTGCCTTGATCAAAATGTGGTGGTCTCGATGTCGGAGTGCGCTCAACACCAGCAGGTGTTTCCACTTGCAAATTTACTGACAACCTGCCAATCACACTGCATGTTGTGGGTAAAGAGGTGGAAGGTTTGCGTTCAAAACCATATGCCACTGCTGTCCCCACAGTCACAGAGGATGAAGAGCCCAGACTTGTTTGTTGGGTTTAGCAGAAAAATATTCAGCTTTCTCGTTGACTTGCATTGGATTTGATATTCGGTACGAATACACAGATATTAGAAATCATTCTTACCAATTTTCCGGAATCCAAATATTTCACTATCTGCTCATCACTTGAGGTCACATTTGCTGAAATCAAAAACTTTTTTAATGAAAACAACCAGGCCAAAATAAATGTTAACATTGGACACGTTATTTTATATTACCTTCAAAATTCTTGCATCCATTGAACTTGTGAGTTTTTGGATAGTTTATACTTCAACTATGCAGGATGTCAGAATTGCTCCTAGAGCTTCTTTATTGATGTGATCAGCCTCCCACCTTCAAAGATATTTTGCTTAACCCCTTAGCGACCGCCGATACGCCTTTTAACGGCGGCCGCTAAGGGTACTTAAACCACAGCGCCGTTAATTAACGGTGCTGTGGAAAAAGTAAATAGCGCCCCCCAGAGTCGGATTTTCTCCGGGGTCTCGGCTGCCGAGGGTAGCCGAGATCCCAGAGAACATGATTCGGGGGGTTTTTAACCCACCCCGCATTTGCGATCGCCGGTAATTAACCGTTTACCGGCGATCGCAAAAAAAAAACAAAAACGTGATCTCTTTTTAATTTTTCTGTCCTCCGATGTGATCGCACATCGGAGGACAGAGAAAAGGGGTCCCAGGTAGCCCCCCAATACTCACCTAACTCCCCCGATGCTCCTCGTGTCTCCCGGTGGGCGCAGCCATCTTCAAAATGGCGGGCGCATGTGCAGTGCGCCCGCCGGCCGGCCCCGCGAGAATCTTTGGGGTCTCGGCTGCCGGGGGTAGCCGAGACCCCAAAGAGCATGATCGGGGTCGGTTTTACCGATCCCTGTTTTGCGATCGCCGGTAATTAACTGTTTACCGGCGACCGCAAAAAAAAAAAAAAAGTCCAAGTGTAATTCTCTGTCCTCTGATGTGATCGCACATCAGAGGACAGAGAAATAGGGGGATTCGGGGACCCTGCCATACCCACCTGTGTCCCTGGGTCCTCCTGCTGCTCCTCCTGGCCGCCGGCAAAAGAAAATGGCGGGCGCATGCGCAGTGCGCCCGCCATCTGTCTCCATCTGCCGGCCGGCAGGAGAACAGCAGTTGGGGCTAAAATTAGGGTTAGGGTTAGGGTTAGGGCTAGGGCTAGGGTTAGGGGTAGGGTTAGGGGTAGGGTTAGGGGTAGGGTTAGGGGTAGGGCTAGGGTTAGGGGTAGGGTTAGGGTTAGGGGTAGGGTTGGGGTTAGGGGTAGGGTTAGGGGTAGGGTTAGGGGTAGGGTTAGGGGTAGGGTTAGGGTAAGGGCTAGGGGTAGGGTTAGGGCTAGGGGTAGGGTTAGGGCTAGGGTTAGGGCTAGGGTTAGGGCTAGGGTTAGGGCTAGGGGTAGGGTTAGGGCTAGGATTAGGGTTAGGGCTAAATTTAGGGTTAGAGTTGGGGCTAAATATAGGGTTAGGGTTGGGGCTAAATTTAGAGTTAGGGTTGGCGCTAAATTTAGGGTTAGGCTTCTTTCACACTTACGTCGGTACGGGGCCGTCGCAATGCATCGGCCCGACATACCGACGCACGTTGTGAAAATTGTGCACAACGTGGGCAGCGGATGAAGTTTTTCAACGCATCCGCTGCCCAATCTATGTCCTGGGGAGGAGGGGGCGGAGTTACGGCCACGCATGTGCGGTCAGAAATGGCGGATGCGACGTACAAAAAACCGTTACATTGAACGTTTTTTTGTGCTGACGGTCCGCCAAAATACTGATCCAGTGCACGACGGACGCGACGTGAGGCCATCCGTCACGATCCGTTGGCAATACAAGTCTATGGGCAAAAAACGCATCCTGCAGGCACATTTGCAGGATCCGTTTCTTGTCCAAAACGACGGATTGCGACGGATGCCAAACAACGCAAGTGTGAAAGTAGCCTTAGGGCTAGGTTTAGGGTTGGGGCTAAAGTTAGGGCTAGGGTTGGGGCTAAAGTTAGGGTTAGAGTTGGGATTAGGGTTAGGGTTTGGATTAGGGTTGGTATTAGGGTTAGGGTTGGCATTAGGGTTACGCTTGGGATTAGGGTTAGGTTTGGGATTAGGGTTAAGGTTAGGGTTGTGATTAGGGGTGTATTGGGATTAGGGTTAGGTTTGAGGTTAGGGTTGAGATTAGGATTAGGGGTGTGTTGGATTTAGGGTTTTGATTAGGGTTATGGTTAGGGTTGACATTAGGGTTGTTTTGGGGTAAGGGTTGTGATTATGGTTAGGGTTAGTGATTAGGATTATGGATCAGGTTGGGATTAGGGTTAGGGGTGTGTTTGGGTTAGGGTTGGAGCTAGAATTGGGGGGTTTCCACTGTTTAGGTACATCAGGGGGTCTCCAAACACGATAGCCAATTTTGCGCTCAAAAAGTCAAATGGTGCTCCCTCCCTTCCGAGCTCTGCCGTGCGCCCAAACAGTGGGTTACCCCCACATATGGGGCATCAGCATACTCGGGATAAATTGGACAACAACTTCTGGCATCCAATTTCTCTTGTTACCCTTGTGAAAATAAAAACTTGGGGGCTACAAAATCCTTTTTGTGGAAAAATATATATATATATTTTTTTATGACTCTGCATTATAAACTTCGGTGAAGCACTTGGGCATTCAAAGTTCTCACCACACATCTATATAAGTTCCTTGGGGGGGTCTAGTTTCCAAAACGGGGTCACTTGTGGGGGGTTACTACTGTTTAGGTACATCAGGGGCTCTGCAAACGCAACATAATGCCCACAGACCATTCTATCTAAGTCTGCATTCCAAAACGGCGCTCCTTCCCTTCCGAGCTCTGCCGTGCACCCAAACAGTGGTTTACCCCCACATATGGGGCATCAGCATACTCAGGATAACTTGGACAACAACTTTAGTGGTCCAATTTCTCCTGTTACCCTTGTGAAAATAAAAACTTGGGGGCTACAATATCTTTTTTGTGGAAAAAAAATATTTTTTATTTTTACGACTCTGCATTCTAAACTTCTGTGAAGCACTTGGGCATTCAAAGTTCTCACCACACATCTAGATAAGTTCCTTGGGGGGTCTATTTTCCAAAATGGGGTCACTTGTGGGGGGTTACTACAGTTTAGGTACATCAGGGGCTCTGCAATCGCAACATAATGCTCACAGACCATTCTATCAAAGTCTGCATTCCAAAAAGGCGCTCCATCCCTTCCGAGCTCTGCCGTGCGCCCAAACAGTGGTTTACCCCCACATATGGGGTACCAGCATACTCAGGACAAATTGGACAACAACTTTTGGGGTCCAATTTCTCTTGTTACCCTTGTGAAAATAAAAACTTGGGGGCTACAATATCTTTTTTGTGGAAAAAAAATATTTTTTATTTTCACGACTCTGCATTCTAAACTTCTGTGAAGCACTTGGGCATTCAAAGTTCTCACCATACATCTACATAAGTTCCTTGGGGGGTCTAGTTTCCAAAATGGGGTCACTTGTGGAGGGTTTCTACTGGTTAGGTACATCAGGGGCTCTGCAAACGCAACATAATGGCCGCAGACCATTCTATCAAAGACTGCATTCCAAAACGGCGCTCCTTCCTTCCGAGCTCTGCCGTGTGCCCAAACAGTGGTTTGCCCCCACATATGGGGTACCAGCATACTCAGGACAAATTGGACAACAACTTTTGGGGTCCAATTTCTCTTGTTACCCTTGTGAAAATAAAAACTTGGGGGCTAAAAAATCTTTTTTGTGGAAAAAAAAAATATTTTTTATTTTCACGACTGCATTATAAACTTCTGTGAAGCACTTGGGCATTCAAAGTTCTCACCACACATCTAGATAAGTTCCATGGGGGGTCTAGTTTCCAAAATGGGGTCACTTGTGGGGGATTTCTACTGTTTAGGCACATCAGCGGCTCTCTCTTGTGAAAATAAAAATTTGTGGGCAAAAAGATCATTTTTGTAGAAAAAATGCAATTTTTTTTTTCACGGCTCTACGTTATAAACTTCTGTGAAGCACATGGGGGTTCAAAGTGCTCACCACACATCTAGATAAGTTCCTTAAGGGGTCTAGTTTTCAAAATGGTGTCACTAGTGGGGGGTTTCCACTGTTAAGGCACATCAGGGGCTCTCCAAACGCAACATGGCGTCCAATCTCAATTCCAGCCAATTCTACATTGAAAAAGTAAAACAGCACTCCTTCTCTTCCAAGCTCTGCGGTGCGCCCTAACAGTGGTTTACCCCCACATATTGGGTATCGACGTACTCAGGAGAAATTGCACAACAACATTAGTGGTCTAATTTCTCCTGTTACCCTTGTGAAAATAAAAATTTGTGGGCAAAAAGATCATTTTTGTAGAAAAAATGCGATTTTTTTTTTTCACGGCTCTACGTTGTAAACTTCTGTGAAGCACATGGGGGTTCAAAGTGCTCACCACACATCTAGATAAGTTCCTTAAGGGGTCTAGTTTTGAAAATGGTGTCACTAGTGGGGGGTTTCCACTGTTAAGGCACATCAGGGGCTCTCCAAACGCGACATGGCGTCCAATCTCAATTCCAGCCAATTCTACATTGAAAAAGTAAAACAGCACTCCTTCTCTTCCAAGCTCTGCGGTGCGCCCTAACAGTGGTTTACCCCCACAAATTGGGTATCGTCGTACTCAGGAGAAATTGCACAACAACTTTTGTGGTCTAATTTCTCCTGTTACCCTTGTGAAAATAAAAATTTGTGGGCAAAAATATCATTTTTGTAGAAAAAATGTGATTTTTTTTTTCACGGCTCTACATTATAAACTTCTGTGAAGTACATGGGGGTTCAAAGTGCTCACCACACATCTAGATAAGTTCCTTAAGGGGTCTAGTTTCCAAAATGGGGTCAATTGTGGGGGGTTTCTACTGTTTAGGCACATCAGGGGCTCCCCAAACGCGACATGGCGTCCAATCTCAATTCCAGCCAATTCTACATTGAGAAAGTAAAACGGCGCTCCTTCATTTCCAAGCTCTGCGGTGCGCCCAAACAGTGGTTTACCCCCACATATGGGGTATCGACGTATTCAGGAGAAATCGCACAACAACTTTTGTGGTCTAATTTCTCCTGTTACCCTTGTGAAAATAAGAATTTGTGGGCGAAAAGATCATTTTTGTGTAAACAAAAGCGATTTTTTTATTTTCACGGCTCTACGTTATAAACTTCTGTGAAGCACTTGGGGGTTCCAAGTGCTCACAACACATCTAGATAAGTTCCTTAAGGGGTCTAGTTTCCAAAATGGTGTCACTTGTGGGGAGTTTCCACTGTTTAGGCACATCAGGGGCTCTCTAAACGTGACATGGCGTCCAATCTCAATTCCAGCCAATTCTGCATTGAAAAAGTCAAACGGCACTCCTTCACTTCTAAGTTCTGCGGTGCGCCCAAAAAGTGGTTTACCCCCACATATGGGGTATTGGCGTATTCAGGAGAAATTGCATAACAAAATTTATCATTACATTTCTGTTTTTACACTTGTGAAAATAAAAAAAATGGTTCTGAATTAAGATGTTTGCAAAAAAAAGTTAAATGTTCATTTTTTCCTTCCACATTGTTTCAGTTCCTGTGAAGCACATAAAGGGTTAATAAACTTCTTGAATGTGGTTTTGAGAACCTTGAGGGGTGTAGTTTTTAGAATGGTGTCACACTTCATTATTTTCTATCACATAGACCCCTCAAAATGACTTCAAATGTGATGTGGTCCCTAAAAAAAAAATGGTGTTGTAAAAATGAGAAATTGCTGGTCAACTTTTAACCCTTAGGCCGGCGTCACACTTGCGAGTTTTATGGACGTAAGAGCGCAGAAACTACGTTTGTAAAACTCGCAAAAAATACGGCACAATTATTCTCTATGCCCCTGCTCCTATCTGCCGTATTAAACTGATCCGTATTATACGGCTTTCTACGGCCGTAGGAAATCGCAGCATGCTCCGTTTGTCACCGTATTGCGCAAATAGAACATCAATGAAAGTCTATGGAAGCCCCAAAAATACGGATTACACACGGACCAGCAGTGTGACTTGCGAGGAATACGCAGTGCTGTTAGAGAGAAAAGCCGGTAATTCAATTACCGGCTTTTGCTTTCTCCTTCCTAAACCCGACATGATATGAGACCTGGTTTACATACAGTAAACCATCTCATATCCCCATTTTTTTTGCATATTCCACACTACTAATGTCAGTAGTGTGTATATGCAAAATTTGGCCGTTCTAGCTAGTAAAATAAAGGGTTAAATGGCGGAAAAAACTGGCGTGGGCTCCCGCACAATTTTCTCCGCCAGAGTAGTAAAGCCAGTGACTGAGGGCAGATATTAATATCCTGGAGAGGGTCCACGGTTATTGGCCCCCCCTGGCTAAAAACACCTGCCCCCAGCCACCCCAGAAAAGGCACATCTGTAAGATGCGCCTATTCTGGCACTTGGCCACTCTCTTCCCATTCCCGTGTAGCGGTGGGATATGGGGTAATGAAGGGTTAATGTCACCTTGCTATTGTAAGGTGACATTAAGCCTAATTAATAATGGAGAGGCGTCAATTATGACACCTATCCATTATTAATCCAATACTAGTAAAGGGTTAAAAAAAACACACACACATTATTAAAAATTAATTTATTGAAAAAATCACAAAGGCTGTTGTATTAATTTATTCTACTCTCAATCCACTCACTGAAGACCCTCGATCTGTAAATTAAAAAAAAAAAATGAACCAACAATATACATACCTTCCGAGGATCTGTAAGGTCCAACGATGTAGATCCATCTGAAGGGGTTAAAATATTTTGCAGACACGAGCTCCGCTGATGCATTGATGCTCATTTCTGCAAAACCCCGGCGAATGAAGCTAAATATAGGTCAATGATCTATATTTAGCTTCATTTGCTGTGAAGCGCCCTCTGCTGGCTGTTCCTAGATCGTGGGAACTTTCCTAGAAAGCTCCCTTGCTCGAGATCATAAGAGGGCGCCCTCTGCTGGTTGTCCTCTTATGATCTCGAGCAAGGGAAAGAAGCAGGGCGCGTCCGAGGGTGAGTATATTCCTATTAGGTATATACTCACCCTCGGACGCGCCCTGCTGCTTTCTGGCAGCCTTCCTTCCTAAGAATCAGCGCTTCCAGGACCTTCGGTGACGTCGCGGTGACGTCACGGCTTCTGATTGGTCGCGCGGCGGTCACATGGGCGGTCGCGCGACCAATCACAAGCCGCGACGTCACCTCGACGTCGCCGCAAGGTCCTGGAAGCGCTGATTCGAAGGAAGGAAGGTTCCCGGTTAGTACCAGGGCGCGTCAGAGGGTAAGTATAGCGATATTTTTTATTTTTATTCTTTATTTTACACTTAAATCTGAATTCCGATACCAATTCCCGATATCTTAAACATATCGGGAATCGGTATCGGAATTCCGATTCCAGATTCAGAAGATCCCTGACTTCATGGCCGACCCCACACAGGGTCGGGTCGGGTTTCATGAAACCCGACTTTGCCAAAAGTCGGCGACTTCTGAAAGTGGCCAACCCGTTTCGTTCAACCCTACTACTAACATTAGTAGTGTGTAATATGCAAAACAAAGGGGGATATGACATGGTTTACTGTATGTAAACCATGTCTCATATCATGTCGGGTTTAGGCAGGAGAAATGAAAAGTCGGCAATTAAATTACCGGCTTTTCAACATTATCACGCTGAAGCAAATATAAATATATATGTATATATATATATATATATATATATATATATATATATATGTGTGTGTTTCTATGACATATATACAGTTAGGTCCATATATATTTGGACAGAGACAACATTTTTCTAATTTTGGTTATAGACATTACCACAATGAATTTTAAACAAAACAATTCAGATGCAGTTGAAGTTCAGACGTTCAGCTTTCATTTGAGGGTATCCACATTAAAATTGGATGAAGGGTTTAGGAGTATCAGCTCCTTAACACGTGCCATCCTGTTTTTAAAGGGACCAAAAGTAATTGGACAATTGACTCCAAGGCTATTTCATGGACACGTGTGGGCAATCCCTTCGTTATTTCATTCTCAATTAAGCAGATAAAAGGCCTGGAGTTGATTTGAGGTGTGGTGCTTGCATTTGGAAGGTTTTGCTGTGAAGTAAACATGAGGTCAAAGGAGCTCGCCATGTAGGTGAAACAAGCCATCCTTAAGCTGCGAAAACAGAAAAAACCCATCCGAGAAATTGCTACAATATTAGGAATGGCAAAATCTACAGTTTGATACATCCTGAGAAAGAAAGAAAGCACTGGGGAACTCATCAATGCAAAAAGACCTGGGCGCCGACGGAAGACAACAGTGGTGGATGATCGCAGAATAATCTCCATGGTGAAGAGAAACCCCTTCACAACAGCCGACCAAGTGACCAACACTCTCCAGGAGGTCGGCGTATCAATATCCAAATCTACCATAAAGAGAAGACTGCATGAAAGTAAATACAGAGGGTTCACTGCACGGTGCAAGCCACTCATAAGCATCAAGAATAAAAAGGCTAGACTGGACTTTGCTAAAAAACATCTAAAAAAGCTGCACAGTTCTGGAATAACATTCTTTGGACAGATGAAACCAAGATGAACCTCTACCAGAATGATGTAAAGAGAAAAGTATGGTGAAGGCGTGGTACAGCTCATGATCCAAAGCATACCACATCATCTGAAAAACACGGCGGAGGCAGTGTGATGGCTTGGGCATGCATGGCTGCCGGTGGCACTGGGTCACTAGTGTTTATTGATGGCGTGACACAGGACAGAAGCAGCCGAATGAATTCTGAGGTATTCAAAGACATACTGTGTGCTCAGATCCAGCCAAATGCAGCCAAACTGATTGGTCGTCGTTTCATACTACAGATGGACAATGACCCAAAACATAAAGCCAAAGCAACCTAGGAGTTTATTAAAGCAAAGAAGTGCAATATTCTTGATTGGCCAAGTCAGTCACCTGATCTCCACCCAATTGAGCATGCATTTCACTTGTTAAAGACTAAACTTCAGACAGAAAGGCCCAGAAACAAACAGCAACTAAAAACCACCACAGTGAAGGCCTGGCAGAGCATCAAAAAGGAGGAAACACAGTGTCTGGTGATGTCCTTGTGTTCAAGATTTCAGGCAGTCATTGCCAACAAAGGGTTTTCAACCAAGTACTAGAAATGAACATTTTATTTAAAATTATTGAATCTGTCCAATTACTTTTGGTCCCTTTAAAAACAGGGTGGCACATGTTAAGGAGCTGAAACTCCTAAACCCTTCATTCAATTTTAATGTGGATACCCTCAAATGAAAGCTGAAAGTCTGAACTTCAACTGCATCTGAGTTGTTTTGTTTAAAATTCATTGTGGTGATGTCTATAACCAAAATTAGAAAAATGTTGTCTCTGTCCAAATATATATGGACCTAACTGTATATATATGTATATATATATATATATATATATATACATAAAAAACAAAACCCGACTTTGGAGTAAAGATCGCCGACCGCCGACCCGATCCCACAGTGGGATCGGGTCGGGTTTCACGAAATCCGACTTTGCTAAAAGTCGGCGACTTTTGAAAATTGCCGCTGTTTCGCTCAACCCTAGTTGGGAGGTATTCTGGAAGTTGTTCATTCAGTGAGCCGTAAGTCAGACAAAGCAGTCAAATCAGGCTGAGTAGTTGAGTCAGGTTGAATAGGTGAGGGCGGGGAAGCGCCGGAACCCATTGGAGCAACTTCTTCAGGAACTTCAGGTGCCTGCCTCTCTTCTGGCACTACGTATAGTAGATCAGGGAATTCCTCTTCTTCACAATCAACAGCTGCGGAAGGAGGTACTTCGGGAGCACTTTGCACCTCCTCCACTTGATCAGTATATCTTGATAAGCAAGGACGTAGCATGTTTTGATGGACCACTCGAGTAGGGGCATCTTTCTCCCCCTCGGATTGGACATCATAGACGGGACCTTAGGTACTGATTCTTCATTTCACTCTATACGGAGTCTTTTCCCATTAGTACTCCAGCTTTTCCAAGAGCACTTGTCTCAGACCAACACACAGTCTCTGGCTTGAAGAGCTGTCCCTCACCGGGGAGCTGTTTCTGTATGCTCAAGCTCCAGAAACTTAGTCTGCACCAGGCGATGTAATGTTTGCAGCAGGAAACGATGTACTCGTACCCAAAAGGACATGCCCGTCTGCATGTAGTCCTCCTCTGGATCCAATTCCAGCTCAATAATCTCTCTTCCCAGTCGGCCGAATAGCAGGGTATATGGCATGTACCCGATGGTGCGATGTATTCGGCTATTATACCCTCAAACTAATTCAGCTGCGAATTTAGTTCAACGGGCCTTTCTGTCTTCCTCTATCATCCTCAACAGCTGAATCAGAGTACAGTTGAACTGCTCACAGGCTCCATGTCCTTGAGGATGGTAGGGCGTTGTCCGGGATTTGCCAAGCTGGTAAATGCATTGTAATTCTTCCGTTACTTGCCCGTGGAAACAGGCGCCTTGATCAGAGAGGAACCTCCTCGGGCAGCCGTACACTTGAAAGAAATTCCTGCAAATGGCTTGTGCCACTGATTCAGCAGTTTGATCTCGAGACAGAGTCACAACAGCGCATTTGGTGAAGTGGTCAGTCATCAACAGGCAGTGTTCATATCCAAGGGAGGCTGGACCTATGATCAGATAATCTATGATTTAACACTTCCAGGGGGGCAGAAGTCACGATGGCCTGTGTGGGAGCTCGATTTTCAGGAGGTTTAGTTAATTCACAGCTTCTGCATTGTCGACATGCTTCTTCTACCAAAGCTTTTATTTGGGGATGGTAGCCTCCGTGGCCACCTTATGAAGCAGCATCTCGGGAATCACCACTTTCCAGGCAACACCTATTTCCCATTGCAGCTAAATCTTCTGGCATAACAGTCCGTTTTTGAGAAGGAGCCTTTCTCACTGTCAAAGGATCATTTCTTTCTCTCTGACTGGGTAATTTTTTTAGGGTTACCCACTGTCTCATTTTAGTGAGCTCCCCATCTTTCTGTTGTAATCTAACCCACTCATCATGGGATCATCCCAGAATGCTGTCTCTGGATGCTGTCTGAATCTGTTCCTGTGTAGCTGCCAGCGTCCAGGCGAAGTCACGGAACACAGGGATTTCTTCAGCCTCCAGTTTTTCGTCCTGGTTGGGTCCAGATATCTCATGTGTTACCTGGGATAAGGCATCTGCATGACAGTTCTTAACCCCCCTCTTGTAGGCAATTCAATATTGATACTTTGCCATCCGAGCCACCCAGCGCTGCACCATGGCCCCTAGCCTCGCCTCTTTCAAGTGAGACCAAGGGTTGTTTGTACTCTGTAAACTTATCAGTCATGGCCCACTCTAACGACAGCAGCTCCAGCTTGAATGAACTGTAGTTGTTGGGATTGCGCTCAGTGTCGTGGAAGGACCGACTCGCATAGGCATTCACTTGCTTTTTTCTGCCCTGAATTTGTGATAAGACCTCTCCAAGCCCATGCAGACCTCCATCGGTGTGAAGGACAAATGGTTGGGAGAAACCTACGTAGGCCAGCACCGGTGCTTCAGTCAGAGCCATCTTCAAAGCTTGAAAAGCCTCCTCCCGATGATCTCCTCACTCAATAGTCCTGTTCTTTGCACCCGACGGCACCAATTTCATAGCTCCAGCAGTGGTTTACAATTCGAGGGAAGTTCTTTACAAACCGCCGATAGTACCCGGTAAGCCCCTGAAATGCCCAAACATCTTTCACAGTCTTGGGAGTGGGCCATTCCTGCACCACTGTGACATTTTCATGGGTCGGTCTCACCACTTCAGCCAATATGACATGTCCCAGATACTCAATCTGAGTGCGAAACAGATGAGACTTCTGAGGCTTCACTTTCAGGCCGTATTTCTGAAGAAGACTCAACACCTGTTCCAGCCTTTGCAAATGTTACTCAAATGTGGCGGCATACACAATGATATCATCCAGATAGATGAGTGGCCTCAAAATTTAAATCGCCTAGACACGTCTCCATGTGTCGCTGAAAGGTCCCAGGCGGGTTAGCAAGGCCAAATCGCATCCGATTGAATTCAAACAACCCCATAGGTAGTATAAAGGCTGTCTTCAGTCGGTAATGTTCAGACTTGGGCACTTGCCAATAGCCACTGGCTAAATCAAAACTCGTGAAGTATTTTGCGCTTTCCAGGGCAGACAATGGCTCTTCAATCCTAGGTAGAGAATACGAATATCACACAGTGCAGGCATTCAATTTCCGATAGTCCACACAGAACTGCAAGGTCCCATCTTTTTTCCACACCAGCACAATGGGAGCCGCATTCGGGCTCTGGCTTATTCGAATAACACCACTTTGTAGCATTTGTGTCAGCATCCCCTTTACCTCTTGGTACATTTGCGGTGGGACCTGTCGGTATCGTTCTCTAATGGGCACGGCATATCCAGTGGGAATTTTGTGGGTGATTGATGTAGTGCAGCCGAAATCAACATCATAACGGGCAAATACATCCTGATATCACCCCAGCAGAGCTTCCACCCGTTGCTCCTGATTCAGTGTGTCATGAGTTCAGCGTGCATTTGTTCCAAAATTCGGCACCCCTCCTGTAGATGCTGGGGTTCTGATACAGTAGACATGTCCACTGCCACTGTCCAAGGATCTCCCTGTTTCACTGTCAGTTGAACAGCCTGTGGTGGCATCAGCTCTTCCAGCATACCCAGAATTTGCACCATTTCACTCCTGGGCAAAAGCGTGAGGTTACCTTACCTCAAGTTTACACATTGCACTGGTACAGTTCCGTCATGCACAGTAGCTAACGTTTGCGCCACAAGTAGCCCTGGAGGTAGCTGATCCATCAAAGCTGGCTCTATCTGTATCTCAACTTTCTCAAGGAAGGGGCATGCTCGGGCAAGCAGGGTGAGCACAATTTGGCCCAGTGGTAGAACAAGGTTGACTGCGGCTGGAACGATCACATTTCCCAGTGTCTTCTCATCATCAGAGGTTTCTTGGGCTCAGGCCGCATGGATCAACTGCTGGAACACTCTTCTTTGAGGAGTATGAGGGCTCCACTGTTTCAGGAATACATCTGTCAACTCGTTAATAAGATGACTCCCCAGTTCCTTCAAGACATTCATCCCCAGAGTAACAATATGACCGTTGCCTGCATCTCTGGCGGTTAACATCGCTCGTAGCACATATCTTTGCCACAAACAGTAACTTGCATCCTGACCACCCATGCGACGGAGAAGAGTAAATGATTAGCAGCAGTAAATATTATCACCGGGAACCATTTGGGCCGCATTGTTTTGGGGAAATGTCATCTGAAGTATGTCTCAGGCATCATGGTCACTTGAGAAATGGTGTCAGCTAAACAATATATGGCCCGGCCATCCAGGTTGGCCCAGACAAGAGAACACATGGAAACTAGACTTGTGGAACTTCTAATTCTCCTTCTTGACTGAACAGGTTCCAGGCAGTGTCCCCCAGCCATGGAGCATCCTAGTTTAACAGACATCGTTGAAGGGGTCGCCCCCGTCATGCACAACCCCGAGCCAAATGTCTCACCGTAGTTGCAGAATGTAGGCAGTTCTTCTTTGTGGGACATGATCATTTCCCAATAGCGCTCGAGCCAGTTCTGCCCCAGAAAAATTTGATGATGCTATGGGTTTTTTCATTGACTAAGACAATTCTTCTTATTTATCCCGGATCTCTTTCCACAGCTCTTCCACTCATCCTGGTTTGGTGGCCATGGTCACAGATACCTCCCCGCTCTGGACCTTCACCATCGGGACTGTAAACTCCTGCTCCTGATTAAGCGCGCACTTCTTTCGTTCCCAACTTCTAGAAAGGTCAGGCATGGATTCACCTGCAAGCGCTCCCGCAAAGCCTGTTTCAGTAGCCCATCTCTCAAGCCTGTCACCAACTGATCCCGCAATACTACTTCAGTAGACCCTATGCCTACACCGTCTTTCTTGATATTTGCGCAGTATGGATGTCCTCTAGCACGTTCATGTACTGGGTCACAGTCCCCCTCCCTTTGAACACGGCTAAATAAATGCATGCGTAATTCCCTTACGTCTGTGGGGTCTCCTTGCATCTCTTTCCGTATTTGAAGCACCTTGTCAAAAGTGTCCCACTCTCAGGGGGTTCTGAGCATGACAGAATTCCCCGCCTTTCCATCCAGAGCCAATATGGCAACCTCTGCCTCTAACACAGGGGTCAAGGGGTGCATCCTCATCATTCCCCTGACCCGCTCAGTCCAGTTCCAAAGCAGAGTGTTGCTTCCAGAGAATTTTGTGAGGTTATTTAACATGGCTCCCAGGAATATGCTGGACCTTGGGGTTCCCCCAGCTGCTCCCCCAACTGCTTGCTCTGCCACCTCCTTGCTATTGAACTGCATCCTGCCGGCTATGCCAAGGGTGAGCAGGTTGCGGGATGCAGTAACTGACAGGAGACAGAGCAAGAGTTAACCTGTTTTACTAGAAAAGGGATATACTCCATGCAGGGAGGAGATAAGATAAAACTGGAGTTTAACAGTTGGTATACAGGATGGTGTAAACTATGTAATAGGGATAACAACTAGAGTTGAGCGACTTTTGCTTTTTCATGATCGAGTCAGGTTTCGCGAAACCCGACTTTATCAAAAGTTGGGTCGGGTGAAATCGGCCGATTATTGCGAAAAGTCGAGGGCTGACCGAAACACGATACCTAATGCAAGTCAATGGGGAATCAAAGTCGGCAGTGAGTGGGGGACAGGAAAACACCTACAGTGCCCATTTTAATGCCAAAAACATCAATTCTTATTTCTTAAGCTTGTCAATCTTAATTTACTTTATAATAATTTTTAGGCATTGAAAACAGGGGGTCATTTGGCTAAAGTTGTGGGGGGTAGGGCTGGCTCAAGATTTTTGTGGGCCCAGGAAACGCGGAATACGTCATGGCGATGGAGCAGGGAGAGGTAAGTATTTCAACTTTGCAAGTGCTGTGATCCTGAGCAAGCAGGGGGGCCCACACGTTGGCACTTGGCACTGGCACAGTGTGTTTGACTGCGGGTGGCGCCTCCCACTGCCAGAGACACTTTGGCGTGCTATGAGGGGCCCTGTACCAGTGACGTCACCAACGAGTATTCTCCCAACCTGATGAAGGAACCTGCACTTTCATCTGCACCTTCCTCTTTGTCCCCGTGTAAGGTGGTATAGTATGCAGGAAGGGGAACTTGACTTTCAGCAGGGTCAGATTCAGGCTATGTAGAGTGCAAGGGGAATGTAGTGATCTAGGTCAAAGTACCAGCAGACTCATCTAGCAGTGGCTGGGCAATGGGCAGGATGAGGAGGAAACAAAGAAATAGGCCCAAATAATAAAGTAGGCTAAAAGCAGTTCAAAATTGGTAACAGGACTAAACAGGCGGCATAGATTTGATCAGTGGAGGACAACTGTAATGAGTGGCGCAGACACAGTTTGTAGGCCCACAATAAAAAAGTAGGCTAAATGCAGTTCAAAATTGGTAACAGGACTAAACAGGCGGCATAGCATAACAACCATTATATGGTACTGTAAATCCAAGCAGAAGGTGTATATAAACGTGTTGAGATTTTAAATCTCCCTTTTTTTGGGGGAGACTGAACAAAAAATCAGGCCCTGTGCAAAAAACAACACAATGTAAGTGGCTGAAAGTGGCTGGCTGATATGCGACAAACTAACAGGACAGAAGTATATCCACTTTGTGAGAATTTGAATCTCCCTCTTTTTTTTTGAGACTGAACCATAACTTCGGTCCAGTGTATATAACAACGCAATCTAAGTGGCAGAAAGTGGCTGGCTGATATACAACAAACTAACAGGACAGAAGTATATCCACTTTGTGAGAATTTGAATCTCCCTTTTTTTGGGGGGGAGACTGAACCAGTATTTAGGCCCAGTGTATATTATTATTATTATTTATTGTTATAGCGCCATTTATTCCATGGCGCTTTACATTTGAGGAGGGGTATACATAATAAAAACAAGTACAATAATCTTAAACAATACAAGGTACAGGAGGAGAGAGGACCCTGCCCGTGAAGGCTCACAATCTACAAGGGATGGGTGAGAATACAGTAGGCAAGGGTAGAGCTGGTCATGCAGCGATGGTTACTGCAGGTTGTAGGCTTGTCGGAAGAGGTGGGTCTTCAGGTTCTTTTTGAAGGTTTCGATGGTAGGCGAGAGTCTGATGTGTTGTGGTAGAGGGTTCCAGAGTAGGGGTGATACGCGAGAGAAATCTTGTATACGATTGTGGGAAGAGGAGATAAGGGGGGAGTAGAGAAGGAGATCTTGTGAGGATCGGAGGTTGCGTTTAGGTAAGTACCGGGAGACGAGGTCACAGATGTATGGAGGAGACAGGTTGTGGATGGCTTTGTACGTCATGGTTAGTTTTTTTTACTGGAGTCTCTGGGCAATGGGGAGCCAGTGAAGGGATTGACAGAGGGAAGTGCCCCGGGGAATAGCGGGGGGATAGGTGGATTACTCGGGCAGCAGAGTTTAGACTAGATTGGAGGGGTGCGAGAGTGTTAGAGGGGAGGCCACAGAGCAGGAGGTCGCAATAGTCAAGGCGAGAGATGATGAGGGCATGGACTAGGGTTTTTGCAGATTCTTGGTTGAGGAATGTACGGATTCGTGAAATATTTTTGAGATGAAGTTGGCAGGAAGTGGAAAGGGCTTGGATATGTGATTTGAAGGAGAGATCAGCATCAAGGATTACCCCGAGGCAGCGAGCTTGTGGGACTGGGGAGAGTGGGCAGCCATGCACTGTAATGGATAGGTTCGTTGGGGGGGGGGGGGGTCGCGTGAGATGGGGGAAAGAAGATGAATTCTGTTTGTCCATGTTAAGTTTGAGAAATCTAGTGGAGAAGAAGGATGAAATAGTGGACTGACATTGAGGGATTCTGGTTAGTAGGGAAGTGATATCTGGTCCAGGAATGTAGATCTGTGTGTCATCAGCATAGAGGTGATACTGAAAGCCATGAGATTCTATGAGCTGTCCCAGGCCAAAGGTGTAAATGGAGAAGAGCAGGGGCCCAAGGACTGAACCTTGTGGGACTCCGACAGATAGGGGCGAGGTGAGGAGGTGGTTTGTGAGTGGGAGACGCTGAATGTCCGGTCTGTTGGGTATGATGAGATCCAGGATAGGGCCAAGTCTGTGATGCCAAGGGATGAGAGGGTCTGTAATAATAGGGAATGGTCCACTGTGTCAAAGGCAGCCGACAGGTCGAGGAGGAGGAGGACAGAGTAGTGTTGCTTGCTTTTGGCGGTTAAAAGGTCATTGGTGACCTTAGTTAGGGCAGTTTCAGTGGATTGGTGTGACCGGAAGCCAGATTGTAAGCGGTCAAAGAGGGAGCAAGAAGAGAGATGGGAGGACAGTTCAAGGTAGACGTGTTGTTCCAGTAGTTTGGAGGCATAAGGGAGAAGAGATATAGGGCGATAGCTAGATAGAGAGGATGGGTCAAGAGAGGGCTTTTTGAGGATAGGTGTGATGGAGGCATGTTTAAAGCTTGAGGGGAAAACACCGGTTGTTAGTGATAGGTTGAAGAGATGGGTTAGGGTTGGGATGAAGACTGTGGTGAGGTTTGGGATGAAGTGGGATGGGAGCGGGTCAAGTGCACAGGTGGTGAAATGTGATCTTGAGAGTAGAGTGAGAGTTGATATTCTGTAATGGTGGAGAAGTTGATTTTGGAGGTGGAGGGCTGGGAAGTCAGGAGGAAGGGCTCTCGGGGTTGTTGACCAAAACTGTCTCTGATGCTTTCAATCGTCTGCTTGAAAAAAGAGCAAATTCTTCAGCTGAGATAAGTGGGGTGGGAGGAGGTGCTGGGGGATGGAGGAGAGAATTGAAGGTGTTGAATAACTGTTTAGGGTTGTGAGACAGGGAGGATATGAGAGATGAGAAGTAGGTTTGTAAAGCTGTGGCGAGTGTGGTCTTGAAGGTAGTGAGGGACTGTTTGAATGCGATGAAGTGCTCGTTGGAGTGGGATCTTTTCCATCTGCGCTCAGCAACCCTGGAAGCTCGCCTCAGTTCTTTGGTCAGGCTGGTGTGCCAGGGCTGTCTGTTGATTTTGCGAGCTTTGGAATGTGTTAGGGGAGCAGCAGATTCCAAAGCTACAGCTATTGTGGTGTTATATAGAGCGGCAGCATCATCCGCATTGTGTATGGAACTTATGTCTGTGAGAGGGAGGAGGGATTCAGAGAATGAATGTAGGTCAAGATGTTTAAGATTTCTGCGAGGGTGTGAAAGTTTGTGGGGTGGGGATTGTAGACATGGAGTGGAGAGAGATGAGAATGTGAGAAGGTTGTGGTCAGAGAGTGGAAGAGGTGAGTTAGAGAGGTTAGATAGGGAGCAGATGCGGGTGAAGATGAGGTCCAGTGTGTGACTATCTTTGTGGGTTGCTGCAGAAGACCATTGAGTGAGGCCGAAGGAGGAAGTGAGAGATAGAAGTTTAGTGGCAGCTGAGAGGGAAGTGTCAATGGGGATGTTGAAGTCGCCCATGATGATAGTGGGGATGTCCACGGAAAGGAAATGAAGTAGCCAGGTGGTGAAGTGGTCAAAGAAGGTGGTGGCTGGCCCTGGGGGGCGGTAAATGACATCCAGTTGGAGGGGGAGTAGATGCGTACAGAGTGCACTTCAAAGGATGGGAAGGTAACAGAGGGTGGCAGTGGGATTGGGGTGAAGGAGCAGTTATCTGACAGGAGAAAACCAACTCCTCCGCCATGCTTGCTGCTGGGGCGGGGTGTGTGAGAAAGGTGGAAGCCACCGTAAGAGAGTGCAGCAGGGGAGGCTGTGTCAGAAGGGGTGAGCCAGGTTTCGGTGATGGCAAGGAAGGAAAGTTTGGTAGTAACAAAAAGATCATGGATGTAGGAAAGCTTGTTGCAGACAAAGTGAGCGTTCCACAGAGCTCCTGTTAGTGGGACCGTGGAAGCGGGGGCTGGGTGAATGGGTATAAGGTTAGAGAGGTTGTGATAGAGCGTGGATGGGAGGTAGACATGACGGTGGGAATGTGGTGAGGAGGACCAGGATTTGGAGAGATATCACCAGCAGTGAGAAGAAGCAGAGAAAGTGTTAGCAGGTGGGAGCAGGAGAGGGCATGAGGTGGCTGTCTGTGTTTGGAGACAGAGGATTGTAGGTTAAGGAACAGTTCTGAGGAGGAGGTGAGATTGATGGGGAGGATTGAAGAGGAGATGAACAGTTCCTTACTAGGTGTGGAAATCAGGGGAGCTAGCAGAAAGTGAAGGATTATAGGGCAGCACAGTGGCGCAGTGGTTAGCACAGCAGCCTTGCAGCGCTGGAGTCCTGGGTTCTAATCCCACACAGGACAACATCTGCAAAGAGTTTGTATGTTCTCTCCGTGTTTGTGTGGGCTTCCTCCGGGTACTCCGGTTTCCTCCCACATTCCAAAGACATAGTGATAGGGAATTTAGAATGTGAGCCCCAACGAGGACAGTGATGGTAATGTGTACAAACTGTAAAGCGCTGCGGAATATGTTAGCGCTATATAAAAATAAAGATTATAGGGGTGAAAATGAAAACAAACAGAAACATTGTTTACAGTGACTGGCCAGTTCCCTTCAGGTTTAAATTCTACTGTAATCAACACTTTTAGGACACACTTATAGGAATCACACTAACAACGCTATCTAAGTGGCAGAAAGTGGCTGGCTGATATACGACAAACTAATAGGACAGAAGTATATCCACTTTGTGAGAATTTGAATCTCCCTCTTTTTTGGGGGGAGACTGAACCACCACTTAGGCCCAGTGTATAAAACAACACAATGTACTGTAAGTGGCAGAAAGTGGATGGAAGATATATGAAAAAAATACAAGGACTGCAGTACAATTTCAATCTCCCTACAATGATCTCAGGAAAAGTATGGTAGCAATAAAAAGGAGTGCTGCACACAAAAGTGTGGACAAATAAACAAGATAACTGTGCAGAAAGGAGCAACAGGATTTTTACTTTTAAAAAAGCAGTTGGTTTGCACAGCAGCGTACAAACAGCAATGCAGCTATCAGGGAGCCTTATAAGGCAGCCCAATGAGCTACAGAGCTGATGCACAAAAATATAAACACCACTGTCCCTGCAAAGTAAGGTGGTGTTGGAAAGTGGAAATCGCTACAGCACAAGCAGTTTCGGGGTTATTCTTCCCTCCTTAACTATATCCCTTCTTCTGATGAAGCTGCAGCAACCTCTCCCTATGTTACGATCGGCAGAAGTAAGATGGCGGTCGGCGTGCATGTCCCTTTATAGCTCCTGTAACGCTGCAGAAAGCAAGCCAATCACTGTCATGCCCTTCTCTAAGATGGTGGAGACCGAGACCTATGTCATCATGCTGCCCACACTCTGCGTCCTCCTTCATTGGCTGAAAAATGGCGCTGAAAGCATCATACGAAACGCGACTTTGGCGTGAAGATCGCCGACCTTATGGCCGATCCCACACAAGGATCGGATCGGGTTTCATGAAACCAAACTTTGTCGAAAGTCGGCGATTTTTGAATTTGTCCGATCCGTTTCGCTCAACCCTAATAAAAACAGTTATTACAACAGGGTCAACTTATCAGTCCAACGGCTTCCTGACTGAAGATTCCACAATGGACATGGTGTCGTCCTGTAGGTGTCCTTGAGTTGAATCCTGATAGCAGCGGCTTGTCCTTGGCGTCTTTAACAAGTTCCTTGGTCTGAGGTTTGCTGCGTGGGGTGCAGCACAGTCCATAACACCAACGGAGCATAACGTGGCTCGATAGATGTATACTGAGGGTAAGAGCATAGCTGGTGGTGAGTCACCCGATCCTTACCAAGCGGTGCGCACGCCTCTGGCACGTCGTGTCCCAGGAGCCAGCGGGCACACGGCAATATACTCATCACAGCCTTTGTGAGTTTCCGCATGGAAACACGAGCGCAGGCCTGCGCTATTCCAGTGTTCAGGAATCGGAGCACACTCTTGCACCTGCACGCACTGCTTCTTCCCGTCAAGTCTTTCTGCTTACACGCGTGCTCAGGCTTTTTTATAGTAGCCACACCCCTTGCTCTGTAGTGCAAAGGTCGGTCCAAGTCTCTAAGTTTTCCCCCAGAAAATGGAGGAGACAGCCTCGACAGTTCCAGACCCGGCACAGGACAGGTACCCCCATCTGGTCCTTCTTCTTACATAGGAATGCCAGAGGCTAAACCACTTAACTGATAGGATATCTCCTAATTTTTTGTGTTCATTTATTGGATATACATAGAGTTTGCTTATGAAATACCCCTCTTTCATTTCTCCTATCTCCTGAAAGTACTAGTTATTGTCAGAGTAAGTTCTTTTGGAGAATAGAAATTCACAATAATTTGAGCTTACAGTAGGTTATATAAAAATAAAGTGCTCTGGTTTTCTAACGTCAACATTTCCGATATCAACAACTTATTTAATGAAGGTACTATAATGTCTCCAATAGACAGCACACACAGACATGATGGGTTACTGCTTTATTGTCCCTAACAGATTCAGAAGTAGCAAAGTGAACATTGTACAGAAGTATTAAGCAGTGTAGGTGTGCATTCAACACTCACTTAAAATATAACAAAAGGAAGCAACAGCTCAAAGGACATTATACAACAGTGCTCAGTAGGTAAGCTATGAATGTACCTCTGCTGTGAAAAATAACAATCACTACAAAGCAGAAGTAGCATGCAGTACATTATACAAGAGTACCGAGCAATGTAGCTGTTAATCCAGCTCTGGGATGAGATAAAGCAATCACTAGAAAGCAATACAGTCTATATCTTTGTCTATTTGTCTGACAGCTAGTGAGAATTTCATGTCAATAGTAGCTTTACAAATATATTTACTTAGAAAATTGGTGAACTGTTTAATCCTTATTTCACCCACTGAATCATATCCTGAAATGTTTGCTACATTGAAAGGGATCTCAGTGCATTAGCTGTAATGTTTCACTCTTATAAAAAGCTAATTAATATTTGCTCCAGTAAGTGGAGAAAGGAAGAGGAATGCATGGAGGTCAGAGAGGTGCAGATGGTTGGGACTTCAGATCCAGGATATTTGAGCAGTGTTTTATTTGTCACTTAAATTTGAACACCTACTACTAAAATCATTGGTTTTTGATGTGCAATATAATAAAAAAAAGTTTTGAATTGTTTTTTACCAGATTTAAAAGAAATTTACAAAAACGAACAGATAATTTCCCAAAGAAAACATATCTGATAGCGCATCTTCATGACTTTTGTTTTCTCCGCAATTTACTGTTTGTTGCACGAGTTCCTAATTATTAACATTACTTTCATATAAATCTAAATAAATGCAACAAAGTTGAATAATAAATTGCCATAAAATCTTAATTCTGGCCACTTTGTCTTGTAATGCATGGCCTTCGCCATATTCACTTGTACGGAGATTATTTCTGAATTATGTTTCCTTTTCTGCCTTTTTCACCCATCCTAAAGATATTATAACATTTAGGTAAAAATATGCAGCTCAGTATGGCTCCCACTGAAGCCAATATAGCAAATATTTCCACAGTGACCATGTGTTTCCCGGTACTGCTCAGATAGGCCGGGATGGCACAGATCCACACACTGCAGAACACCAGCATGCTGAAGGTGATGTACTTGGCTTCATTGTAGATATCAGGTAATGTCCTCACCATGAAAGCCAGAAAAAAACTCACAGCTGCCAGGAACCCCATGTAACCCAGCATAAAGGAAAAGGCCAGGAGAGAACCTTCATTACACTGGATGATGATCTTCCCTGGATAATCCAGATTAAACTCTTGATATGGAGGAGAAACTGACAACCAGATCACTGCATTCCCAATCTGAAGAGATGAACAAACCAACACTACTGAGTAAGGAAGCCGAACTCCCACACACTTTCTCCAGGGGCTGCCCGGTCTGGTAGCCTTGAAGGCTATGCAGACTATGATGGTCTTAGCAAGGATAGAAGACTCTGCTACTGTGAAGAGAATCCCAAAGAAGACTTGGCGCAGCATACAAGTGATATCCAAAGGGCAACCGATGAAAAGAAACACACAGAGTACGCTGAACAGGAGCGAGATCAGTAGGATGAAGCTTAAGTTCCGGTTATTGGCTCGGACAATTGGAGATTTCAAGAATAATGTGAATATTCCGATCACCAATACAGTTATAAAAGAGAGTAATATGGAGATGATGGAAAAGACTGAAGCAAGAACATCAGTCTCATATGACACAAACTCATAATCTCTAAGAACACATTTGTTTTTTTCCTTATTTGGCCATTCATGATCAGGACACCTTTGGCAATTTTCACTTTCTATAAAATAAAATTGAACACAAATTAGTATTATGTTTTCGATGTGTGACATTGACGTTATATGACAAAACTCATTTGTACATCCAGCCACAAAAACAGATTTTGTTAACGACAAGCCTTTGTACCTTAATCCTATATTATCCTGATACAATTAGGACATATGAATGCAGTGAAAATAATGTGCTCATCAACTAAGTCACAACTGCATTTTCCTAAATGTTCATTATTCATTAGGTCATTTCCATAGATTTTCGCTGAGAAACATTACCTCTTTGTTCCTCATTTCCTCTTAAAGAGAATCTGAAATGAGAATTTTTATAGATAAACTTTATCCATCACTTATGTTCTATCTTTATAAGAACTCCTGGATCCCTTTAACAAGAATCCACCATGATCTCCTTAATAAATTCACAAAGAATTACTTTTTATACTTGTTCATCTTCATTTGCTAGACAGTATTAAGAGGTCTAATGTGTTAGGGCTAGCGCAACGCACAGAGTAAATATAAATTTTTTATTATTATTGGTGTGTTCGCAGCCCGGGGTCCACCGTGCAGGAGGAACCTGCTGCTAGTGAATGGTGGCACTATGTGGCGGTATAGACTAGCTCTGTTACTTCACAGAGTACCCGAAAAAAGGAAAGCACTGCACCCTGTTAGACTTACAGGAGCACAAGCTAACTGCCAAACTGATGATAGTCCTGCAAGCACAAAATCTCTTCACCGGAGGTGCCGGTATTCTAGGGGCTTATTTCAGCCGGGTCCCTGAATGCAATCACACATAACCACACTGGCACAAAGCAGATAACTTGGATTGATACTAGTGCATGGCAGTGCGGTCATGCAAAACTTTGATAGCTACGGCAAGTACAGGACCTTCCCGGAAGGACCAATGGGAGGCTGCCACAGAAGTTGAGCACCTTCAGGACCTTCCTAGAGGACCAACGGGATTAGCTGCAGTATCTAAGCATGTGACCCTTGATCTCCATAGAGAGATCTTACCCTGGGCATGCTTAGAAGGGGAAAATCAGGACTTAGTCCCAAAAACGTCTGCTCGCTGCTGCCCAGTACTGGCTACAATGGCAGAAGCTGGAAAGGCAGCAGCAACCTTTTGCACAGAATCAGACTGAGCGAGGTGTTGGGACAGACGTCTCTGCTGAGCAGACTCCACTGCGGCAGGAAAAGAATGGGAGACCGCAGCAGAGATGGCCCGAGATTCCCCCCTGTGCAGAGGCGGTAACCCCTAACATTACTTCTCCTCCTAGGGACCCCCTCCTTGGACCTCGCTACGCTCGAAGGCGACCCAGGAAAACATACTCAGAAGGGAGGTAAGAACATTTCTAAAACAATCCACAGTGAGGAGATTGGAACAAAACAAAATCCTCTAAACTGCATGCTCGCAAACGCCAGAAGCCTGACAAACAAGATGGAAGAACTAGAAGCAGAAATATCTACAGGTAACTTTGACATAGTGGGAATAACCGAGACATGGTTAGATGAAAGCTATGACTGGGCAGTTAACTTACAGGGTTACAGTCTGTTTAGAAAGGATCGTAAAAATCGGAGAGGAGGAGGGGTTTGTCTCTATGTAAAGTCTTGTCTAAAGTCCACTTTAAGGGAGGATATTAGCGAAGGGAATGAGGATGTCGAGTCCATATGGGTTGAAATTCATGGAGGGAAAAATGGTAACAAAATTCTCATTGGGGTCTGTTACAAACCCCCAAATATAACAGAAAGCATGGAAAGTCTACTTCTAAAGCAGATAGATGAAGCTGCAACCCATAATGAGGTCCTTGTTATGGGGGACTTTAACTACCCGGATATTAACTGGGAAACAGAAACCTGTGAAATGCATAAAGGCAACAGGTTTCTGCTAATAACCAAGAAAAATTATCTTTCACAATTGGTGCAGAATCCAACCAGAGGAGCAGCACTTTTAGACCTAATACTATCTAATAGACCTGACAGAATAACAAATCTGCAGGTGGTCGGGCATTTAGGAAATAGCGACCACAATATTGTACAGTTTCACCTGTCTTTCACTAGGGGGACTTGTCAGGGAGTCACAAAAACATTGAACTTTAGGAAGGCAAAGTTTGAACAGCTTAGAGATGCCCTTAATCTGGTAGACTGGGACAATATCCTCAGAAATGAGAATACAGATAATAAATGGGAAATGTTTAAGAACATCCTAAATAGGCAGTGTAAGCGGTTTATACCTTGTGGGAATAAAAGGACTAGAAATAGGAAAAACCCAATGTGGCTAAACAAAGAAGTAAGGCAGGCAATTAACAGTAAAAAGAAAGCATTTGCACTACTAAAGCAGGATGGCACCATTGAAGCTCTAAAAAACTATAGGGAGAAAAATACTTTATCTAAAAAACTAATTAAAGCTGCCAAAAAGGAAACAGAGAAGCACATTGCTAAGGAGAGTAAAACTAATCCCAAACTGTTCTTCAACTATATCAATAGTAAAAGAATAAAAACTGAAAATGTAGGCCCCTTAAAAAATAGTGAGGAAAGAATGGTTGTAGATGACGAGGAAAAAGCTAACATATTAAACACCTTCTTCTCCACGGTATTCACGGTGGAAAATGAAATGCTAGGTGAAATCCCAAGAAACAATGAAAACCCTATATTAAGGGTCAGCAATCTAACCCAAGAAGAGGTGCGAAACCGGCTAAATAAGATTAAAATAGATAAATCTCCGGGTCCGGATGGCATACACCCACGAGTACTAAGAGAACTAAGTAATGTAATAGATAAACCATTATTTCTTATTTTTAGTGACTCTATAGCGACAGGGTCTGTTCCGCAGGACTGGCGCATAGCAAATGTGGTGCCAATATTCAAAAAGGGCTCTAAAAGTGAACCTGGAAATTATAGGCCAGTAAGTCTAACCTCTATTGTTGGTAAAATATTTGAAGGGTTTCTGAGGGATGTTATTCTGGATTATCTCAATGAGAATAACTGTTTAACTCCATATCAGCATGGGTTTATGAGAAATCGCTCCTGTCAAACCAATCTAATCAGTTTTTATGAAGAGGTAAGCTATAGACTGGACCACGGTGAGTCATTGGACGTGGTATATCTCGATTTTTCCAAAGCGTTTGATACCGTGCCGCACAAGAGGTTGGTACACAAAATGAGAATGCTTGGTCTGGGGGAAAATGTGTGTAAATGGGTTAGTAACTGGCTTAGTGATAGAAAGCAGAGGGTGGTTATAAATGGTATAGTCTCTAACTGGGTCGCTGTGACCAGTGGGGTACCGCAGGGGTCAGTATTGGGACCTGTTCTCTTCAACATATTCATTAATGATCTGGTAGAAGGTTTACACAGTAAAATATCGATATTTGCAGATGATACAAAACTATGTAAAGCAGTTAATACAAGAGAAGATAGTATTCTGCTACAGATGGATCTGGATAAGTTGGAAACTTGGGCTGAAAGGTGGCAGATGAGGTTTAACAATGATAAATGTAAGGTTATACACATGGGAAGAGGGAATCAATATCACCATTACACACTGAACGGGAAACCACTGGGTAAATCTGACAGGGAGAAGGACTTGGGGATCCTAGTTAATGATAAACTTACCTGGAGCAGCCAGTGCCAGGCAGCAGCTGCCAACGCAAACAGGATCATGGGGTGCATTAAAAGAGGTCTGGTTACACATGATGAGAGCATTATACTGCCTCTGTACAAATCCCTAGTTAGACCGCACATGGAGTACTGTGTCCAGTTTTGGGCACCGGTGCTCAGGAAGGATATAATGGAACTAGAGAGAGTACAAAGGAGGGCAACAAAATTAATAAAGGGGATGGGAGAACTACAATACCCAGATAGATTAGCGAAATTAGGATTATTTAGTCTAGAAAAAAGACGACTGAGGGGCGATCTAATAACCATGTATAAGTATATAAGGGGACAATACAAATATCTCGCTGAGGATCTGTTTATACCAAGGAAGGTGACGGGCACAAGGGGGCATTCTTTGCGTCTGGAGGAGAGAAGGTTTTTCCACCAACATAGAAGAGGATTCTTTACTGTTAGGGCAGTGAGAATCTGGAATTGCTTGCCTGAGGAGGTGGTGATGGCGAACTCAGTCGAGGGGTTCAAGAGAGGCCTGGATGTCTTCCTGGAGCAGAACAATATTGTATCATACAATTATTAGGTTCTGTAGAAGGACGTAGATCTGGGGATTTATTATGATGGAATATAGGCTGAACTGGATGGACAAATGTCTTTTTTCGGCCTTACTAACTATGTTACTATGTTACTATGGAGCCTGAATGTGCTCAGCAGGCTCCCAGGACCTGTCCTCAGGACCATAACCCTTCCAGTCCACCAAATAAATTTTTTTGCCACATACCACCTTGCAACCCAAATTAGCGTTCACCTCGTAATTGTCCGAAGATGAACCCGATGTCCCAGCAGATGACTCGGAAAACCGGGACATGCATACGGGTTTCAAGAGGGACACATGAAAGGTGTCGGTGATACCCATGCTTGGCGGAAGGGCTAAACGGTAGACCACAGGGTTAATTTGTTCAAGGACCTTGAAGGGGCCCAAGTTGCGAGGTGTAAACTTAGTGGACTCAACTCGCAGCCTGATGTTATGAGCAAAGGTCGGAGCGGGGCGCCGATGTGCATCGGCGGAGGACTCCATTCTCTCCTTGGTGGCCCGAATGGCATCCTGAGTGCGGACACAAATGTCACGTGCCTCCACAGCCCAGTCTGCCTCCCTGCAGTCGGTAAAAGACACGGGCATAGGCACAGATACCCGCGGATGCTGACCATAGTTAAGGAGGAATGGGGTCTATCCAGTGGAGTCAGCTACGGCGTTGTACAGCGGAAACTCTGCCCATGATAGCAAGGATGCCCAGTCATCCTGCCTGGCTGAAACAAATTGTCGCAGATATGTGACCAAGGTCTGGTTGGCCCTCTCTACCAACCCATTCATCTCTGGATGATATGCAAAGAGAGATTCAAGTCAATGGTGAGAAGTCGACAAAGCTCTCTCCAGAACCGAGATGCAAACTGGGGACCCCGGTCATTAACTATTTTGTCTGGCATACTGTGTAGGCGGAAGATGTGTTTTATAAACAATGCTACCAAGGCCCTTGCAGAAGGTAGCCGTGAAAGTGGCACCAAGTGCACCATTTTAGAAAAATGATCGGTGATAACCCAAATGATGGTACAGCCACGAGACTTGGGCAAACCCACCACAAAGTCCATCCCGACCATCTCCCAGGGCCTGTCTGCCACCGGCAAGGGATAAAGTAACCTAGCTGGCTGTTGTTGAGGAGACTTATTTTTTGCGCAGGACACACACGCCTGAGTAAAATCTCTGACGTCACGGACCAAATGCGGCCACCAGTATGTCCACACCAGCAGCTCAAATGTCCTCTTTGTCCCAAAATGTCCACCCACCCTGGATGAATGAGCCCAAGAGAGAACCTCCGGTAGCAAGTTAATAGGTACAAAAGTCTTGCCCGGAGGCAATGACTTTACCGAAACGGGAGCTACGGTTCTCAGGCTCTCAGAAGGGACAATAAGCCTCCTCAGAAGACACAACGGAGCAAGAAAGGGCGTCAGCATGAATGTTCTTCTCCCCAGCGAGATAATGGAGGGTGAAGTGGAACCGGGAGAAGAGCAAGGACCATCTGGCCTGACAAGAATTTAGCCGCTGGGCTGTTTGTAAATAAACCAAATTTATGTGGTCCGTGAAGACTTGGAAGGGAAAGCGAGCCACCTCCAAAAGATGTCTCCACTCCGAGAAGGCCAACTTCATTGCTAGTAACTCCCTGTCCCTGATGGAATAATTCCTCTCCGCTGGTGTGAAGGTCTTGAAGAAGAAGAAGCAAAGATGCTTCTGACCTTGAGCATCCTTTTGGAAGAGGACTGCTCCAGCACCAATGGATGAGGCATCCATCTTCATTATAAACAGCTTATCAACATCGGGACGATGTAGGATGGGAGTGCTAGCGAAATGAGACTTAATAGCAGAGAAAGCTTTGGAGAGCTCCTCAGACCACAATGTGGGATTTGCTCCCTTCTTGGTGAGGGCTACCAAGGGAGATATCAAAATTGAGAAGTGGGGAATGAACTGGCGACAGTAATTAATGAACCCCATAAAGCACTGCACCGCTTTAAGAGAATGGGGTTCTTGCCAGTCCATCATAGCCTATAGTTTGGCAGGATCCATAGCCAATCCCTCGAAGGAGATGATATAGCGAAGGAAAGGTAAAGACTCCTGCTCAAACATACACTTCTCCAACTTTGCATAGAGGAAATTTGCCCGTAAGAGGTCGAAGACTTTGCCAACATCTCTCCGGTGGGAGTCAATATCTGGAGAGAAGATGAGAATATCATTCAGATAGACTACGACCAAGGTGGAGAGCATATCCTGGAAGATATCATTAACAAAGTCTTTGAAAATGGCTGGGGCATTACAGAGCCCGAAGGGCATCACCAGATACTCATAGTGCCCATCCCTGGTATTAAAAGCCATTTCCATTCTTCCCCCTCATGGATGCAAATCAGGTTGTAAGCACCCCGCAGATCTAATTTCGTAAATACCCAAGCTCCCCATACCCTATCAAAGAGCTCAGAAATTAGGGGCAATGGGTTCTTATTCTTAATGGTGATGGCGTTAAGACCCCAGTAATCGATGCATGAACATAATTCTCCATTCTTCTTCTGAACAAAGAAGAACCCCGCCCCTGCAGGTGACACTGACTTCCTAATGAACCCTCTTGCCAAATTCTCCTGGATGTATTGGGACATAGCCTCCATTTCCGGGAGAGAGAGGGGATAGACCCATCCCGGAGGAGGTTCTGCTCCAGGCATGAGATCAATAGGACAGTCATAGGGACGGTGAGGCGGAAGGGTCTCCGCAGCCTTTTTGGAGAACATGTCTGCATAGGACCAATAGCACTTGAGAAGGGAAGAAAGATCTGCGGGTATCTCGGTAGTGAAAACCTGAACGCACTCCCTCACACATCTGCCCTTACATAATTCACTCCAACTCAATATCCTCCCAGAGGTCCACTCAATATGTGGGGAGTGGAATTGGAGCCATGGTATTCCCAGCAGAATCTCATCCATTCCTTCGGGAAGGACAAGAATGGAAATTATCTCCTGATAGGAAGGGGACATGGATAACATGAAAGGGACCGTCTGGTGTGTGATTTGCGAGGGAAGTGTCGACCCATTCAGTACTCTAACAGTCACCGGTTTGGCGAGCAACACCAGAGGTATTGCATGGCACAGAGCAAAAGCAGAGGACATGAAATTCCCCTCTGCTCCAGAGTCCACACAAAGCTCGACTGTTAGAGTGGATGAGCCTAACGTGATTGTCCCTTTAAAGGACAGCTTGGAGGAAAATGCCGCTGTGTCTAGTGAATCTCCTCCAATGGTTACTAGACGCAATTGTTTTCCTGACCGCCGTGGACATTTATTGGCATAATGTCCTAGCTATTGGCAATTTTTACAAACCACGGGTACTCGAGCGGTCCAAGACTTTGGTCCCGCTCGAGAAACCTCCATGGCCTCATGGGAGTCGGACGCCTGAACGGAAGATTCTAGAGGTCTGGCGAAGGTGAGAGCCAGCCGAAACCTCCGCCTACACTGGGTCCGCTCTAACCTCCGCTCGTTAAAACGGAGGTCGATGCGGGTAGATATTGAAATGAGCTCCTCCAGTGTGGCGGGAATCTCCCTGGTTGCCAAGGCGTCCTTCACATGGTCTGCCATTCCTTTCCAGAACACCAGAATAAATATTTTATCTGGCCACTCCAGCTCAGAGACCAGAGTCCGGAATTAGACGGCGAACTGGCTGACCATGGACGAACCCTGTGTAATTGCCAACAATTAGAGCATGGCATCGTGGGTGACACGAGGTCCTAAAAAGACCTGTTTCAGAGCGTCCTGGAAGAGAGCAGCACTCTGCACCACACAATCATCACGCTCCAACAGCGGCGTTGCCCTCTCCAGTGCCCTGCCTGACAAAAGGGATAAAATAAATCCCACTTTCGCCCGTTCCATAGGAAAACGTGCAGCCTGGAGCTCTAGATGTATGGAGCACTGACTCACGAATACCCGACATAGCTTACTGTCACCAGTAAACTTGTCTGGAAGAGGAAGACGGGATAAAGTCGGAGCAGGGGTGGCAGAGGACAAACTGACTGCAGCTATACTTGCAGCCTGAACAGCGACTGCAGTAACATCCACAGCTAAGGTTGTGCGTTCTAGAGCCACCAACCTACCCTCCAGCTGCTGGATGTACCGCTGTAGATGCTGATCGTCCACCATTTACTAGCCAGACCCTGGCGCTAGTATTCTGTTAGGGCTAGCAAAATGCTCTGAGTAAATATAGATGTTTATTATTATTGGTGCGTTCGCAGCCTGGGGTCCACCGTGCAGGAGGGACCTGCTGGTAGTGAATGGTGGCACTATTTGGTGGTATAGGCTAGCTCTGTTACTTCACAGACTACCCGAAAAAAGGAAAGCACTGTGCCCTGTTAGACTCACACGAGCACAAGCTAACTGCCGAACTGATAGCAGTCAGTAGTCATGGAAGCACACAATCTCCTTACCGGAGGTGCCGGTATTCTAGGGGCTTATTTCAGCCAGGTCCCTGAATACAATCACTCATAACCACACTGGCGCAAAGCACATAACTTGGATTGATACTAGCGCATGGCCGTGCGGTCATGCAAACCTTTTATAGCTGCAGCAAGTACAGGACCTTCCCAGAAGGACCAATGGGAGGCTGCAACAGAAGTTGAGCTCCTTCAGGACCTTCCTAGTGGACCAATAGGATTAGCTGCAGCATCTAAGCATGTGACCTTTGATCTCCAATGAGAGATCTTACCCTGGACATGCTCAGAAGGGGAAAAGCAGGAATTAGTCCCAAAAATGTCTGCTCACCGCTGCCCAGTACTGGCTACAATGGCAGAAGCTGGAAAGGCAGCAGTAACCCTATGCACAGAGTCAGACTGAGCGAGACTCTGGGACCGACGTCTCCACTGAGCAGACTCCACTGCGGCAGGAGAAGAATGGGAGACTGCAGCGGAGATGGCCCGAGATTCCCCCTGTGCAGAGGTGGGAACTCGACCCCTAATATAATGTGTGTCTACGTTTGTGCCTACAATTACCACTTTACCTTCAGTCTTTCTTTGTCTTAACTGATATCATCCACACATCCTTCTGCGCTTGTTCAACTCTATTTCCTTAACACAGCAGTTGGTGGCAGAGGGTAGTGTAGATGATGAGGTCCTTGACCCATCGTGGCGTTAGGTACAGGAAGGTGGTGGGAGCAGCTCAGAGGAAGAGATTCCCCTAACGGGCCAAAGAGGGAGAGGGAGGGGGAAGACTGCGGAGCCTGTAGCCTCCACTTCGGCACCCGTTAGGAGCATGTCTCTTCCAAAACCCAAAAAGGGCGCTCCCAAGACTTGCAGTGCCTGGTCCTTTTTTGACACAGTTGCAGATGACATTTGCTTTGTCAAATGCAAGCTGTGTAATCAGAAAGTCAAAAGAGGGAAAAGTGTCAGCAACCTCAATACCACAAATATGTGGAAACATGTGCGGACCAGGCACGCGGTGGAGTTACAAAAACACACTGAAGACCTAGGCCAACCAAAAGCGGCAGCTACCACCTCTTCAGCTCGTGTTGCCTCTTCCTCCAGCTCACACACAGCTGGTTCGGCTTCCTCATTGGATCGCCATGGAAGAACCTCTGGCACTGTTGTCCAGAGACCCACTGTAATTCCACCCACAGCACCACGTTCCCAGTCATCCTCACACTCCCAGCCCAGTCTACAGCCATCGGTAGTACAGGCATGGGAGAAAAGGCAGGCATTTTCGGCAAACCACCCCCCGAGCACAGGCTCTGAATGCAGGCATTGCCAAACTTCTGTCACTGGAAATGCTCTCATTCAGGCTGGTGGAGACTGACAGCTTCCGTGACTTGATGGCATTGGCAGTCCCACAGTACAATGTGCCCAGCCGCTTTTATTTTAGCAGGCAAGCCATCCCTGCCCTGCACAAGCATGTGGAGGGACACATAAAACATGCTCTACTGAACGCCGTCAGTAGCAAGGTCCACCTCACCACCGATGCGTGGACCAGTCAACATGGACAGGGGCGATACCTTTCCCTCACTGCCCATTGGGTTAATGTTGTTGAGCCGGGTACAGATCGTGCGAGTGGCGCAGGACGTGTCCTGCCCACTCCAAGGATTGCAGGAATCCAGTCTGTACGCATTGACTCCTCCTTATACACAAGTTCCTCAGAATCATCGCTGCAGGAGCTGTCACAGTCCACCTCCATATGGACCCATGAACGCCCTGTTACGACCGACATGAGCACAGCCGTGGCCAAACGTCAACAGGCCGTACTGAAATTAGTTTCTTTGGGGAATCGAAGCCACACAGCGCAGGAGATCTGGAATGCCATCAAGCAGGAGAGCGATGTGTGGTTTCTGCGAATCTCCAGCCAGGCATGGTAGTGTGTGACAATGGCCGAAATCTGGTGGCAGCTTTGGCCCTTGGCAACCTCACTCACATCCCATGTCTGGCACATGTGCTCAATTTGGTTGTGCAGAGTTTTCTGAGGGACTATCCGGATCTTGATGCACTGCTGCACAAGGTCCGCCTAGAGTGTGCTCACTTGCAGCGTTCCAGCACGGCAAGATCACGCATTGCAGCTCTGCAGGGCCGATTCCGCCTTCCGTAACATCGCATCATATGTGACCTACCTACCAGGTGGAAATCCACGTTACATATGTTGGAGCGGTTGTGTGAGCAGCAGCAAGCAGTAATGGAGTACCAGCTGCATCAGGCGCAAAGAAGTCGCAATCTGCGCCGTTCAGACTTCACAACCACAGAGTGGGCCACTATGAAGGATGTCTGCCAGGTTTTGCGTCCGTTCGATTACTCCACGCGGATGGCGAGTGCAGATGATGCACTAGTCAGCATGACTGTCCCGCTTATCTGCCTGCTTCAACAAACACTGCAAGCGCTAAGGGATGATGTTGTGGAAGAGGTGGAGGATGAGGAGTTACCATTTACATCAGCTTCTGGACAGTCAGCACCACGTGGTTCCACACAAAGGCATAGGCAGGGGAGCCTTTGTGAGGAGGATGAGGAGGAGTCAATGGAGGAGGAAGACATCCGTCCAGAGGAGGGAGTTACACAAATGTCCAGTAGTCAGTGTGTACAGCGAGGGTGGGGTGATGAAGAGCAGGCAGAGATCACATCTCAAGCAGGGGACAGCGTTTCTTGGCCAGTTGGCAGTCTGCAGCATATGGTTGATTTCATACTGCAGTGCCTGAGAAACGACCGCCGCATGGACCACATTCTCAACATGGCTGATTATTGGGTGTACACCCTCCTCAATCCTCGCTACCGGGACAACGTACAAAACCTCATCACACCGTTGACCCGGGAGCGTAAAATGCAGAAGTACTGGTGAATTCCATCATCTTCTCCTGTCCAACTGAGAGCAGTGCTGCTAGTGCTTTACAAAGCAGCTCAGTGCGTCGAGGCAGTGGAGGAGGCTCTGCACAAAGAGGGAGCAGAAGCAGTGCCTCTGCCCAAGGTAAGACCAGTATGGCCCAACTGTGGCACAGTTTTGTGTGCCCGCACCAAATGTCTACACCATCACTGGCGGCTCCAGTCAGCAGGAGGCAACGGTTTTGTCAGATGGTGACAGACTACATATCTTGCCCTCTTACTGTACTCCCAGACGGCTCTTCCCCTTTCAAGTTTTTTTGTGTCTAAGCTGGATACATGGCCAGAGCTAAGCCAGTATGCATTGGAGGTGCTGGCTTGTCCTGCGGCTAGTGTCTTATCTGAACGTGTCTTTAGTGCTGCAGGTGGTGTACTAACAGACCGTCGCATGTGACTATCCTCCGATAACGTTGACTGGCTTACTTTTCTGAAAATGAACCAGGCCTGGATCTCGCAGGAATTTACCACTCCTCTTCCTGATTAAATAATTGGGTGTCTACAGTATCAAGGTCTCCTGTTGTGTTCATCTTTCTACCACCTTAACTGTAATTCCTGGGCTCCAACACCGCCAGTTGAGGCTCAGAAGTGCCGTCTGCTCAGTCAAAACATACGACCCAGTGTTATTGGGTTTCAGTACCGTCAGCTGATCCCCAGCTGTGTAGCCGGCAATGTGTCCTGCGACCGCCACGCTGACACAACAACTGAAATTTTAAGGGAACCTGTCCCCCCCAGGCGTTTGTTACTGAAAGAGACACCTTGTGCAGCAGTAATGCTGCACAAGGAAAAGGTAGCTCTTTTATTTTTGCTCCTTGCACACGCAGAACTTAACACTTATAAAATGTATCCACTGATACCGTAAAACCGTCACGGAGGTGGGACTTTCCTTCGTAATTGGACGCAGCACAGCCGTCATTCCTACCCCCTTGGTGCCGTGCACCGCCTCCTCACTGTTGTTTGAATCTGTCCTGGAGCCAGCACTGTTATGTTATCCCTTGGCCATGCACGCTTAGCGCTGCCCGTCTTCTGACATCATTTGGTGTCAGTCTGGCTTTGCCTGTGCAGCCGCACTGGCCGAGATCCCGCCTCGCAGTGTCTTCTAATTTAATCACACTGCCTGCCTGGGATCCATGGGCATGCGCAGTGCATATCTTCCCCTCAGGCTCTCACTCATCTCCCTCCGCCTTCTTCAGACTGTGCACCGTCAGCTGATCCCTAATAGCATGCCACGGCCGTGACGCCGCACAGTCTGAAGTAGCCGGAAGGTGGGGAGTGAGAGGTGAGGATACGCACTGCGCATGCCCATGGATCCCAGGCCCGCAGTGGGATTACATTAGATGACAGTGCGAGGTGGGATTTCGGGCAGCGTGGCCGTGCAGGCGCTGCCAGCCTGACACCTAAATGATGTCAGAAGATGGCTAGCGCTAAGTGTGCATGGCCAAGGGATAACATTACAGCGCAGGCTCCGTGACAGCTTAAAACAACGCTGATGAGGCGGCGCACGGCACCATGGGGGTAGGAATGACAGCTGTGCTGCGTCCCATTATGAAGGAAAGTCCCACCTCCGGGACGGTCTCACGGTATCAGGGGACACATTTTATAAGTGTTTAGTTCTTGGTTTGCAAGGAGCATAATTAAAAGAGCCACATTTTCCTTTTGCATCCAGTGCTGCACAAGATGGCTCTTTCAGCTACAAACGCCTTGGGGGGGTTAAAGGTTCCCTTTCAACTTGCTCCAATCAGGCTTCGGCCTAAACTGTAATCCTCTGCTCCTCCTGCTGTCCCTGGGCTCTAACACCGCCAGTTGGTGCCTGGAAGTGCTGTCTGCACAGTCAACAGTCGCTCCTCTGATATTGGGGTGAAAACAAGAGCACCAAGGGCCAAATGTATAATAAGGTGCCAAAAAGACTAGTCCCCATGTGGGTGTCTTAAATATAAATGCACCTCACGGACACTCCCAATAAATACTACAAACCGAATGGAACAAAAAGGAGTAACAACGCCCAATAGAGTTGAAAAGAGGTAAATTTATTACTTATAAACAAGATAAAAATAAGACGACCTGGGATCAGGTAGTGAAGGCTACTAATGTCCAGACAAGCAGAAACACAAATGGGCAGATACATAAATGGCTTAGTGCATATTATATCCAGGGGAACCGAATAGTACAGGGCATAAACAGTATAACACCGCAACAGCAGTGAAAAAATGTGCGCATAGTGAATAAAGCCCCCGTTCCCCCATCTTAGCCTTGCTTACCCATAGTGTAACTGAGTCTGGACACGCGCCACGCCAACACCGATGCGTGTTTCGCTCAGCTTTTTCAAGGTGCGGTAGTGTGCTACACAATGGGCCACATATAAATTCCCCCTCTCCAGGTGTCCGTGATCACGGCGCATGTAACCGGAAGTATGCATCAGGTATTGCATCACATCCAGCAGGGCGTGCCGATAACTGCGTGTCAGCTGGACCGTCGCCCACACAAGTGCTGACACGCACACGTCACTACCCAGCACCTTCAGGGATGCCCCGGACCGCGCAATCCGCAGACATGCGCACATTGGACACCAGAGTAATAGAACCGGGTACGTATACCCCGGTAATAAAGTGAAAATAGTGCAATAAAGTGGCGACAAATATGAATACATAAGGATGGAGACCATCACATCCACATTCGAGTGACAAATATAACAATACATATATACAGTACAGAGACATAATTACAAATAACATAATAACTATATATATAATAAGACAATTAATATTGATGAGGTAGTGCAGGGTGTATAATTCAAAATCAGCACCAGGTAGTTGAAAGTATTTGAGGCATAAATGATTCCAAAATTGGCCCAAAAAGAATTAAATGGCTTCACACAAGATGGTACGGTAACTTGATCACTAAATGACTAAAATTAAAAACGAAAATAAAAATAAATTAATAGAAGCAACACAGAAAATGTATAAACACACAAAAAAAACAAAATAATGAATCGGGATTTATTCTTCACAGAAAGGAACTAAAACTCAGCTGCTCATTGAGACCTGCAGGCGTGACAGTATCAAGTATAGCGATCCACCTGCATTCTCTTTGAGCAAGCACATGCTTCATTTCACCTCCCCTTATGCCTGAATGTATCCTATCAATCCCCCAAGCTTGAAAGCCAGCTGAATTGCACTTATGCTTTAAACGAAAATGCTTTGGGATTGTTTTAAGGGCATTGATATCGACCACATCACGAACCGCCTCAATATCCCTAACGTGTTTGCGAATGCGAATACGCAATTCACATGACGTTAGGCCCACGTATATGAGTCCACACGGACAAACCACATAGTAGACCACATACGTGGTGCTGCAAGTGATGTGGTCTCTGATGCTATATTTGTTAAGCCCATCTGATGACTTAAATGATTTAGCACACTTGAGGTTCTTACACGCTAGGCAATCACCACATGGGAAGAACCTTGTTCTTATTGTACCTGTCCCAAACGGTCTGGGGGTTCTTGCCACATAATGGCTTTTCACAAGCATGTCTTTTAACTTGTCGCTTTTTCTGGCTGTCATAAGGGGTTGTTGTGGAAGACACCTCCTCAAAATAGGGTCGGTGGTGAGAACCGACCAGTGTTTATTAAGTATCGATCTCATCAGATCCCATTTATGATTGTACGTAGAGATAAATCTCAATACTCCATCAGTACCGTCCCTTCCCGTAATGCTTTTTCTCCTCTTACTCACCAGCAGATCATCCCTCGAAGACCGTATAGCCCTCGCATATCCCCTCTTAATAATGTGCCTACTGTACCCCCATTCCACAAATCTCTCCCCAAGGTCCACGGCCTGCCTCTCAAAAAGTGTGTCTGTAGTACAAATCCTCCTGGCTCTGAGGAACTGCCCCACGGGAATGGACCTAAGTGTGGAACGCGGATGTGAGGAGGAGGCATGCAAGAGGGCATTCACAGATGTCTCCTTGCGATATAGGTCAGTATGTAGTAGACCATCCTCCTGTACACTAAGTGTGATATCCAAAAATGAGATCTCCTTGTGATGATAGGCATACGTGAGTCGTATGTTGGAGTCATTGCGGTTTAGTCCTGCCATAAAATCATGTAAATCACTAGTGGGACTCTGCCATATAAACAACACATCATCGATGTATCTATACCACCCCACAATTTGGGGGGCGGCATGTGCACCATCTGAGAAGATCTCACGTTCCCAGTAACCCAAAAATAAATTAGCATAAGAAGGCGCACATGTCGCCCCCATGGCGGTCCCCTGTTTCTGAAGAAAAAAATCTGTCTTTAAAAGTTAAAAAATTGTGGGTCAGGACAAACCCCAGCCACTCCAACACAAACTCATGCATGTCAGGATCTAAGTTGCTATTCTCCAAGAAGAATCTGGATGCCCTCAAGCCATCCTCATGACGGATACTGGTATATTGTGATTCAACGTCTGCTGTTACAAGTACCACATCCGCATCCACACATAGGCCATTAAGACGTCTCAGAATATCATTGGTGTCTCTGATGTGAGAGGGCAGCGTCTCAACCTGGGGCTGTAGATAAAAATCTATAAACCTGCACGTCGGATCGCATAACCCCCCCACACCAGACACAATGGGGCGACCAGGTGGAGAGACAGGATCCTTGTGGACCTTGGGGAGAAGGTAAAATGTGGGAACAGTAGGAATCTTAACCGACAGTCCACCCAAGACCTTCTTGGAGATGATATTCCTCTCATACGCCATCTCCAAAATATTACATAGTTGTTTCTGGAAAGTCGAGAGTGGACTGTGGGGTAGCAGAGCATACGTGTCCTTGTTGCGCAGCTGCCTCATGGCCTCCCTTTCATACTTATCTACAGGCCAAATCACCACATTACCCCCCTTGTCCGCTGGTTTTATAACCACATCCTCCCAAGATTTAATCTCATTAAGGGCCTGTCTCTGTGATGGAGTGAGATTGTCCCGCTTTCTATAGTTGTTAACAGTTTTAAATTCCTCCGTAACTAACCGGGTAAAAATATCCACCTGAGGACAGAGTGACAATGGGGGGAATGTGGTGCATTTGGCCGAAATAGGGGGCAATGAGGCTCTTACCGCATTAGGATTAGATTCATCCTCCAAATCTTCAAGGACACGTAAAACATCAATATCAGTATTAGATGATTCCTCATCAGATGGGGAGCGGTAGTGCAGTCTTCTTAGGATGATCTTGCGGGAGAAGAGGTGAAGATCTTTTAATGCTATGAAGAAATTAAAGTTGTTAACTGGAGAAAATGAGAGCCCTAATTCTAAGACCTCAATCTGTGGACCAGAGAGAGCATGAGAAGAAAGGTTAATCACCTCTAAAGTGCCTGTACAAGCTTTTTTGTCACTTTTTGGTGAGGCAATATTATTTTTCCTTTTGTTATTCATATGTCCTCTTCTCCAACGACCATCTCTCCCATGCTCTCTCTTATCCCATAGGGACCTGATGCCATCAACACCCTGAGATGTATCCTCAACAGATGAAACTGATGATATGGAAGTGGATCTGCCCCTGATTGGTGTCTTGTTGATAAACTGGTGGCTCCTCCATCTATACACATTATTCTGTTGTCTGTCTGCCAGATCCCGTTGATATTTTCTAGTTTTCCTTTGTACAATATCAGTTTCCCATTTTTTAAGGGAAGCATCCAATTCAATTTTAAATTTAGTGACCATGTCAGTGGTCAGATGTTTGTTCACCTCATCCTGTACAGTTCCAATCTCAATATCCAATGCAGACAGTTGTTTTTCATTCGATTTAGACAACAGTTCCATTAATTTATTGGAGCATGAGGTAGCTGCCTCCTCCCATTGAGAAACAAAACCACTGTCATTGACTATAAATGATGGGAATACCTGGACCCTCAGGCCTCTAGGTATCAGGCCACAGATCATATACCTCTCCAAAAAGGCTTTATTCCACCATAAGCGTGTGCGGCGGTTGAGTAGTTCCTTGTATTTGGTAGTAAGTACACCAATATCACCCGATTTACAATCTAAAACACTATCCGATCCCTCCTTGAAAACATTATCTAGCTCAGTAAGCCATGTTTTTTCTCTTTCATGGAAATCCATATGCTCTTTAGTGGCTGCTGTGAAAACACAGAAAGTATGTAATGAAAACAAGACAACCAAGGGCCAAATGTATAATAAGGTGCCAAAAAGACTAGTCCCCATGTGGATGTCTTAAATATAAATGCACCTCACGGACACTCCCAATAAATACTACAAACCGAATAGATCAAAAAGGAGTAACAACGCCCAATAGAGTTGAAAAAAGGTAAATTTATTACTTATAAACAAGATAATAATAAGACGGACTGGGATCAGGTAGTGAAGGCTACCAATGTCCAGACAAGCAGAAACACAAATGGGCAGATACATAAAGTGCTTAGTGCATATTATATCCAGGGGAACCGAATAGTACAGGGCATAAACAGTATAATACAGCAACAGCAGTGAAAAAATGCGCGCATAGTAAATAAAGCCCCCGTTCCCACATCTTAACCTTGCTTACCCACAGTATAACTGAGTCTGGACACGCGCCACGCCAACACTGACGCGCGTTTCGCTCAGCTTTTTCAAGGTGCGGTAGTGTGCTACACAATGGGCCACATATAAATACCCCCTCTCCAGGTGTCCGTAATCACGGCGCATGTAACTGGAAGTACTCGTCAGGTATTGCATCACATCCGGCAGGGCATTGTGTAGCACACTACCGCACCTTGAAAAAGCTGAGCGAAACGCGCGTCGGTGTTGGCGTGGCGCGTGTCCAGACTCAGTTACACTATGGGTAAGCAAGGTTAAGATGGGGGAATGGGGCTTTATTTACTATGCGCACATTTTTCCACTGCTGTTGTGGTGTTATACTGTTTATGCCCTGTACTATTCGGTTCCCCTGGATATAATATGCACTAAGCACTTTATGTATCTGCCCATTTGTGTTTCTGCTTGTCTGGACATTGGTAGCCTTCACTACCTGATCCCATTCCGTCTTATTATTATCTTGTTTATAAGTAATAAATTTACCTTTTTTCAACTCTATTGGGCGTTGTTACTCCTTTTTGTTCCATTCGGTCTGTTATTGGGGTTCAGCAACGCCAGCTGCTCCCCTGCTGTGTTGCGGCAATACCTCCAGCCTGCCCCTCCTGCTGTCCCTGGGCTTCAACACCGTTAGTTGCTGCCCGGAAGTGCTGTCTGCACAGTCAAAAGTCACTCCTCTGTTATTGGGGTTCAGCAACGCCAGCTGCTCCCCTACTGTGTTGCGGCAATACCTCCAGCCTGCTCCTCCTACTGTCCCTGGGCTTCAACACCGCTACTTGCTGCACAGAAGTGCTGTCTGCACAGTCAACAGTCGCTCCTCTGTTTTTGGGGTTCAGTAACGCCAGCTGCTCCCCAGCTGTGTAGCCGGCAACGTGTCCTGCGACTGCCACGCTGACACAACAACTGAAATTAAAGGGAACCTATCCCCCCCTAGGCATTTGTTACTGAAAGAGCCACCTTGTGCAGCAGTAATGCTGAACAAGGAAAAGGTAGCTCTTTTAGTTTAGCTCCTTGCACACGCAGAACTTAACACTTATAAAATGTGTCCACTGATACCGTAAAACCGTCCCTGAGGTGGGACTTTCTTTCGTGGTAGGGCGCAGCACCGACGTTATTCCTAACCCCTTTTCGGCGTGCGCCGCTTCCTCAGCGTTGATGGAATCTGTCACTGAGCCGGCGCTGTTATGTTCAACCTTGGCCATGCGCTGTTTGCGCTGCCCGTCTTATGACATCATTTGGTGTCAGGTGGACTGGGCCTGTGCGGTCGCGCTGCCCGTGATCCCACCTCGCTGTGTCATCTAATGTAATCCCGCTGCGGGCCTGGGATCCATGGCCATGCACAGTGCATATCCTCACCTCACACTCCCCTCCTTCCGGTTTCTTCAGAATGTGCGGCGTCAGCTGATCCCTAATAGCATGCCACGGCCGTAACACCGCACAGTCTGAAGAAGCCAGAAGGAGGGTAGTGTGAGGCATGGATATGCACTGTGCATGCCCATGGATCCCAGGCCCACAGTGGGATTACATTAGACTACACAGCGGGGTGGGATCACGGGCAGCGTGACCGCACAGGCACAGCCCGCCTGACACCAAGTGATGTCAAAAGACGGGCAGCGCTAACTGCGCATGACCGAGGTTGAGCATAACAGTGCCGGCTCGGTGACAGATTCCAAAAACGCTGAGGATGCGCCACACGCCGCCAAGGGGGGGGTAGGAATAACGTCGGTGCTGCGCCCCACCGAGAAGGAAAGTCCCACCTCCAGGCCGATTTCACGGTATCAGGGGACACATTTTATAAGTGTTTAGTTCCGCGTTTGCAAGGAGCATAATTAAAAGAGCCACCTTTGACTTGTGCAGCATTACTGCTGCACAAGGTGGCTCTTCTAGTTTGTAACACCTGAGTGGGGGTTTAAAGGTTCCCTTTAAAATTGGTTCAATTAGGCTTCGGCCTACACTCTGCTCCTCCTGCAGACCCTGGGCTCTAACACCGTCAGTTGGTGCCCGGAAGTGCTAGCTGCACAGAGAAAAACACCAGCCAATGTGTCAGTGGGGTTCAGCAATGCCAGCTGTTCCCCTGCTGTGTAGCCGGCATCATGTCCTGCAAGCGCTACGCAGACACAACAGACCTAAAACTGCCTCCAGTGAAGGCTTCGGCCTACAATCTGCTCCCCCTGCTGACCCTTTGCTCCAACACCGCTAGCTGGGGCTCTAGGAAGACAATCTTGAATAGGTCCCCATCCTGGTTCCAGTACCGTCAGCTGGTTCCGGGTAGAGCCTTTGGGTTAGGTGCCTCCTTCTGGGTATCCGAGTTCCACCATTGTCAGTTGGTCCTTGGTAGTGCTTTCAGTCATGGGTACCTCCTGCTTAGTAACCGGGTTCCAGTGTCGTCAGCTGGTCCTCGGTAGTTCCATTGGCTCTTGGACCTTCAGCTACCCATCCGGGTTCCAGTACCGTCAGCTGGTTCTCGGCAGTGTCTTTTGCTCTTGTACCTTCTGCTCCCCATCCTGGTTCCAGTACGGTCAGCTGGTTCCGGGCAGAGCCTTTGGCTTAGGTGCCTCCTTCTGGGTATCCGAGCTCCACCAACGTCAGGTGGTCCTTGGTAGTGCTTTCTGGCACGGGTAACTCCTGCATAGTAACCGGGTTCCAGTAATGTCAGCTGGTCCTCGGTAGTTCCATAGGCTCTTGGACCTTCGGGTAGCCATCCGAGTTCCAGTTCCATCAGCTGGTTTTCGGCATTTTCTCAGCCTTCTTGTACCTTCTGCTACATTTCCAAGTTCAAGACTCTAAAGACGACGACCCGGAAGACTACCCCTAAGATGACGACGACACCAGAGACGACAACCACTGAGATGACGACGACCCTGGAGACGATGACCCTGAAGACCACCCCAATGACGACGACGACGACCCTGGAGACGACGACATGGAAGACCGAAAAGCAGAAGAACAAGAGGCTGCAGAACAAAGAGCAGAAGAACATTAAGCATAACACTAAATATCAGAGCAAAAGGTATTATCTAAATTATAAGCAGAAGAAGACTAAGCAGTGTATGGGGGTGAGTCCGTTCCTCCTCGTGGTGCCCCTGGACAGGGCCGTATTTGCCACTAGGCACTTGAGGGCACGTGCCTAGGGCGGCGGGATGCGGGGGGGCGCCCTTGAGCTAGGTTTTTTCCTTTTTTTTTTTTTTTATTTTATAAAACTCCGGGGTCAAGTTTCCGCCCCCCCTCCTCCCTCCCCCCTTCCCGCCCCCCCTCCCCGCCCCCCCCTCCTCCCTCCTTCCCGCCCCCCTCCCTCCCTCCCTGAAGACGTAATACTCACCTTCCTCCAGCGGTGGCTGCAACTGCGTCTCAGCGCCGTCCTGTCTTCAGCGGTCACATGGTACCGATCATTAAGGGTGATGAATATGCGCATATTCATCACCCTTAATTAGCGCTACCATGATGTGACCGCTGAAGACAGGAAGGAAGACGCTGAGATGCCAGGAAGTTCTGTGCTGCGCGCCGGTGAGAGGTAAGTATGACAGGGAAAAAAGTGGGGTGCCGTGCACACAGGGGAGGAGGATGGGGAGCCATGCATACAGGGGAGAAGGATGGGGAGCCGTGCATACAGGGGAGAAGGATGGGGAGTCGTGCACACAAGGGAGAAGGATGGGGAGCCGTGCATACAGGGGAGAAGGATGGGGAGCCGTGCATACAGGGGAGAAGGATGGGGAGCCGTGCATACAGGGGAGAAGGATGGGGAGCCGTGCATACAGGGGAGGATGGGGAGTCGTGCATACAGGGGAGAAGGATGGGGAGCCGTGCACACAGGGGAGAAGGATGGGGAGCCATGTACACAGGGGAGAAGGATGGGGAGCCGTGCACACAGGGGAGAAGGTTGGGGAGCCGTGCACAAAGGGGAGAAGGATGGGGAGCCGTGCACACAGGGGAGAAGGATGGGGAGCCGTGTACACAGGGGAGAAGGATGGGGAGCCGTGCACACAGGGGAGAAGGATGGGGAGCCGTGCACACAGGGGAGAAGGATGGGGAGCCGTGCATACAGGGGAGAAGGATGGGGAGCCGTGCATACAGGGGAGAAGGATGGGGAGCCGTGCATACAGGGGAGAAGGATGGGGAGCCATGAACGCAGGGGAGAAGGATGGGGAGCCATGAACGCAGAGTGGGAGGATGGGGGAGCCATGAACGCAGAGTGGGAGGATGGGGGAGCCATGAACGCAGAGTGGGAGGATGGGGGAGCCATGAACGCAGGGGAGAAGGATGGGGGAGCCATGAACGCAGAGTGGGAGGATGGGGGAGCCATGCTTGCAGGGGAGAAGGATGGGGGAGCCATGAACGCAGGGTGGGAGGATGGGGGAGGCATGAACGCAGTGTGGGAGGATGGAGTATAAATATGGAGTATAAATACTGGGCCCTATAAGGGGGACACAGTGTGAGAGGACAGTGTGAAGAGGGGACTGGTATAGAAAGGAGAGGACAGTGTGAAGAGCATGTACCATAAGAGGGACAGTGTGGGGGTCATACTTTGTGCAGACAATATAGTGAGGGGCAATTTTTTATTTGGGAGCATTATAATGACACTTGTATCTTTAAGGGCGTCATGTGGAGACTTTCTGCAAAAGAGCGGCGAAGATGGAAGTCTGCAGAGACGGCTGTGGATGAGAAAACTCATCATGGGATCTGGACAAGATGAAGAAAAGGAGAACGGCTCCAGAGGCGACGTCATCTATCAGGTACCTGGATGTAAATGTTATTTGTGATGCTAACTCTCATGTTTTTATATATGTTAGGAGATTTAAAGGGACACTGTCACCTGAATTTGGAGGGAACAATTTTCAGCCATAGGGGTGGGGTTTTCGGGTGTTTGATTCACCCTTTCCATACCCGCTGGCTGCATGCTGGCTGCAATATTGGATTGAAGCTCATTCTCTGTCCTCCGTAGTACATACTGTACCTGCACAATCTGCAATCTTGCCTTGCGCAGGCGTGTACTATGGAGGACAGAGAATGAGCTTCAATCCAATATTGCAGCCAGCATGCAGCCAGCGGGTAAGGAAAGGGTGAATCAAACACCCGAAAGCCCCGCCCCTATGGCTGAAAATTGTTCCCTCCAAATTCAGGTGACAGAGTCCCTTTTAAAGGGGATGTCCAGGCTTGTGATGAGTCTGCAGTCATTCTTTGTGACTGCAGACTTCTGAATTCTCACAGTGCACACTGCACGCTGTCAGGATTCTCTCATGCTGGGGATTTACATTAATGCGATCACGTGCTGACTAGACATGCGTGACCTCCGTCAATGAAAATGAACTGAGCGAGGCCGGGCACATCTAGTCAGAATGTGGTCAGAAGTCTACAAATCACATACTTGTGCTGACATGACCGTCCACCGGCAAGGGAGAATCCTAAAAGTGCAGTGCATGCGTTGTGAGAATTCAGAAGCTGCGATGTCAGGATTCAGCTCTGCAAGTTCCAGTAGTCGTCACATGGACACGTCACTCATATGCGATTTTTCAGACTTAGGGTGTGTGTCCACGTTCAGGATTGCATCAGGATTTGGTCAGTATTTTACATCAGTATTTGTAGCCAAAACCAGGAGTGGGTGATAAATACAGAAGTGGAGCATATGGTTCTATTATAGTTTTCCTCTAATTGTTCCACTCCTGGTTTTGGCTTACAAATACTGATGAAAAATCCTGACCAAATCCTGATGCAATCCTGAACGTGGACACATACTCTTATGGTCCTGCGACATCGAGCTTCTCTTCTGCTTCTCTTAGTTTTTCACTGAACATTGAGAGCATTAGGGAGAGGAGCTCGTGGGCACATGACTGAGTGTGCAAATCACATATGTCCTTGGCGGAGGGGGGGCACCAAAATGAATTCTTTCCCCGGGTGCCAGAAACCCTAGATACACCTCTGCTGGTATGCTACCGCGAGCGGTGATTACCGGGTGCGGTGGAGGGAGGTCTGTGCACAGGCAGTGAGGCAGGGACTGAGGGTGTGCACAGAGAGGATGGAGACCCGGAGACGGCCCGTCCCAGTCTACGCCGTAGCCTAGAGCCCTCATTATCATAGGAATATGTCAGTTAATAAATTGCTTTTCTGAAGCTTTATAGTGTAGTTATAGGTCAGGGAGGGTTGGATAGGGATGAGCTAGCAAGGTGCAGGGACAGGTAATGATGGCTACTTGCGAACATGTGCGGCAATTGCGGTTTTGCACTTACGATGATACATAAAACACTGCTAGTAGTGTTTTTTCTCATTGCTGCAAGTACCGCATTTGCCGGATGGCGGCAAAACCGCAAGAGCCGCACATGTCTGTAAGTCCCATAGGGAATGAATGAGGCCGAACGCAGTGTTGCCCTAAGTGATCCATTACGCGGCAGATGCGGAAAAACTGTCGGATCTGCTGCAAAAGGCGACTTTCACATCAGCGATTTTTGCCAAAGTCACTGCCGATAGTGTCATACTCACCAAAGGGGGAGGCAGCACTAAAAGTGCCTAGGGCAGCAGAAACTCTAAATACGGCCCTGCCCCTGGATAAAGCCTGATGCTGCAGGCCAAACTGAACGCGGACAAATGTAACTTTTGTGACAGGCAGAACGGAAGGTGTAATCTTCAAACTTTAATAGATAACAACTACTGGAATGCCTGTCACAATTAAGAATATGATGAAGACGTAGAATATGAAGAATAAAGTTGAATAAAAAGAATATGAAGAATGTAACAAAAAAAAATAGGTAGAAGATGAAGAAGATGAATAAGGTGAAGAAGAAGTTGATGTCAAAGATGCTGATGATGATGAAGATGAAAGTGTGGGAAAAGTAAAAAAAAAGGTGAAGGGCATGGCATAGTGAAACATCAATATCTGACAAAATAAAAAAAATCTTAACATAGTCAATATCTTTGTAACTCCGAACGTCTTAAAAAAAAAAAAAATTGTGCTATTGTATTTGATTGGGCGTCTATGCCTTTAATGTCTCCGCCACCTCCCCCAATACATCCTACATTATTCTTAGTTGTTTTCCTTCATGTAGAATGAACCTACAAGGAAAGAAAGGGTTTATTTTAATTCCGATATTTTGGTCCCATTGACTTGCATTGGGATCGGGTATCGGTATCGGCGATATCCGATATTTTTTGAATATCGGCCGATCCAATCCGATACCGATACTTTCCGATATCGGAAGGTATCGCTCAACACCAGTCAGTATCAATTTGTTTTTTATATTTGTTTAAAGCAAAAGAAGTCTGTGTCATTTATTTCAAATAAAGGACTTTATTCTGGCTGTGTGTGCTAGGCGTCACGATTCTCTCACTGCACGGGATAGATCCCAAGCATCTATAAAACAGCTGACATTAACCCCACAACCATTACCCCACTTTCCACCACCACAAGTGGGCAAGTGGGAAGAGTCAGGCAAAATGGCAGAATTGGTGCATTTAATAGATGAGCTTTTCCTGAGGCGACTGTGGGCTGCTATTTTTAGGATTGGGGGGCAATATCTGTGGACCCTTTCCAGCCTGAGAATATCAGCCCCCCAGCTGTCTTCTTTAGTTTGGATGGTTGTCAAAAATGGGGCATACTCAACGCCGTCTTTTTACATTATTTAATTAATTTTAAAAATGGCATGGGGTCCCCTCTATTCTTGTTTAACAGCCATGATAAAGCTGACAGCTGAGGGCTGCAGCCTGCTGGTGTCATTTTTGCCATGCCGATTATTAAAAATAGAACAGACCCTATGTCATTTTTACTGCTGGTCAAAGCTGCTTGCTCACACTGTCATCTGACAGAATGGGAACCACAGCTCTCTGACCGGCGGTAATGACCTTACTGACGATCAGAGGCAGTGTTTGGCGCTCTGTCATGCAGAACACAGCAAGGTAAACAATGTATATTCAGACCCACCATTCATTTAAATGGAGTTCAAATTTGAGTATTGCTCTGGTACCCAAACCAAACTTTTTTTTAAATGTTCGGGTAAACCCATCGGACCCAAACATCTAGGGGTTTGCCCATCACTAGAAAGGGGTTGAGATCTGAATTTAGGGTTCTGTTATAAGCTCTGAATTTATTTAGATGTGGAACCAAATTTTGATTTAGTGATCTAGTGAACGGTTAGGTTTCATCAGTTTTTTCTAGGAATTTATTTAAGGAGCTGGTTTTAATTTAATCAGAAGGCGATGTTCTATTTTTTAGTTTTTCTGGTTTGATTTTGATAACTAAAGCATTGAATGTCATTTTAACGGTGTAAGTAGATAGCAGCTTATTATAACTGGAACATTTCTGTAAGTTTCTGTAAGATATTTCTAAAAGTCTACTTACTATTCCTTACTAGTTAATAAAATAAATTATTGTTTATTACTAGTGTTGAGCATTCCGATACCGCAAGTATCGGGTATCGGCCGATACTTGCGGTATTGGAATTCCGATATCGAGTTCCGATATTTTTGTGATATCGGGAATCGGTATCGGATCCATATTAATGTGTAAAATAAAGAATTAAAATAAAAAATATTGATATACTCACCTCTCCGGAGGCCCCTGGACATCACCGCTGGTAACCGGCAGCCTTCTTTGTTTAAAATGAGCGCATTTAGGGACTTCCATGACGTCACGGCTTCTGATTGGTCGCGTGCCGCTCATGTGACCGCCACGCGACCAATCACAAGCCGCGATGTCATTCTCAGGCCCTAAACTCCTCATTCTAGGAATTTAGGACCTGAGAATGACGTCGCGGCTTCTGATTGGTCGCGTGGCGGTCACATGAGCGGCACGCGACTAATCAGAAGCCGCGACGTCATTCTCAGGCCCTAAACTCCTCATTCTAGGAATTTAGGACCTGAGAATGACGTCGCGGCTTCTAATTGATCGTGTGGCGGTCACATGAGCGGCACGCGACCAATCAGAAGCCGCGACGTCATTCTCAGGTCCTAAACGCACTCATTTTAAACAAAGAAGGCTGCCGGTTACCAGCAGTGATGTCCAGGGCGCGTCCGAGGGTGAGTATATAAATATTTTTTATTTTAATTCTTTATTTTACACATTAATATGGATCCCAGGGCCTGGAGGAGAGTTTCCTCTCCTTCAGACCCTGGGAACCATCAGGATACCTTCCGATACTTGGTGTCCCATTGACTTGTATTGGAATCGGGTATCGGTATCGGCGATATCCGATACTTTTCGGGTATCGGCCGATACTATCCGATACCGATACTTTCAAGTATCGGACGGTATCGCTCAACACTATTTATTACGTCAAAAACATTAAACTTTTCTTACTTTCCAAAAATTGCAGCAAATGTATAATAATTTCACAATTAATTATTTACAAATAATATACAGTGTAGTAAAACTTGTTAACAATAATAAAATGAATTAAAGATGAAAAGTTCACCTGAACTGTTTGCAAATTCGCCTTCTGGACAAGGGATGCAGTCATAGCAGCAGATATGGAATCCTTCCTGGAGGATCTTTCTGGTTCCAGGTAAACATTGTTCACTGCATCGACCTTTAGGCATCTAGTAATGTAAACCACTTAGATATTTATCACACTCCACATTCATTAAACACATATTCAACATTCCAGTAATCAAAAATTTGACTCTAAATTGGTGTTATAAATCTTTTGCTATTTCACAGATATCCGAAGTTTTGGTAAAACTTGGCAACCCGTGATGCCAAGTCATGGAAGGATATTCTTCATTTTTAAGTAAATTTTACATATTTAAAGGTCCCTAATTGCCTCCATTTATAAATATTACATTTTTGTTGGCCAGCGCTTATCAGTTTTAGCCCACCATTTAATGAGAACCTCTAAATTAACCCTTGGCAGATAAGGTAGAGTTAACAATTATTTTAAGTTTCATATATAATTTGATCATAATGTCTACAATTTTTTTGTGTTTGTTCATTGCCACATTACAGAAGACATAACTTTATTTCACTATAAAAGTAGCTGTATGTCCACTTATTTATTGGGAGAAGATTTCTAGTTGGTGAAATTGGTTAGTGACATCATGTCAGGGTACACACAGCCTATTTTCAAAATTTTATTAACTTTTTATGGGAAAAAAAAGAATTAGAACACCAATTCTCCAACTGGTTTTTTAACCTTTTTGTATTTTACACTTTTTCAATTACTGCACAAATACAGTGTTTACCTTATTCTATGGTTCAGCACAATTATGGCGATACCAATTTTAATTATTTTTGTTTATGTGCTCTTATTTTATTACAATAAATATTCAATTGAAAAAAATAATTTGTACTTGATAGTATCCATCCATTACTATATTTGTCTGGATTAGTGTATTCTGACAGGTTGTTTTTGTGGGTTGCTCTGCACTGAAGATGACGCTGAGATTGTGACTGTGTGAAGGAAAAGCTGTTAAGGTGTTTGCCAGCAGATGGGATTAAGTATGAGCAAAAGTGTTACCAGTTTTAGCGCATTCAACTTTCCACCTCTGTTCAAGGACTCTTCTATGGTGGATGTTATCCTCAATCTTGTTGTCTCAAGTGATTACAAAATGCTTGACCTATTTCAGGTGTTTGTGTTGCTTTTGCCATAACTCAGTGTAAAAACTACTCTGACCAATGAGAGCCAGCATGCTCATATTATTTTATGGGTTCACTAGACGTAATCCCTGGCACATTTCACAAATTACCGTATTTTTCGGACTATAAGAAGCACTTTTTTCCTCCCAAAATGTGGAGGAAAATGGTCAGAATATATTGGCTCTGGCTGTGATGGGGGGCGGTATCCGACTAACTCGCTGCCCGCTTCTAAAGAGAAAATAATATGCACTGCATTCCACACCCATGGGCGTGGAGGGCAATGAAAATTAATTTATTCCTTGCATCCTGGTATGATTGATTGGCTCCATCCCTTTGCCAGCATGATTTTCCCCATCCCAGTCCTGGTATCCATGACGCAACCAGAAAAGATAAAATAAAAACCTTTATTCTTACCTTCCTCCACTCCCTCACAGTCTCAGCATCCTGCTCCAGTGCCAGGAGCTGCTTAATGCTTGTAAGCAGCTTGTAAGCTGTAAGAAAAAATAAAAAAATTGGGCTGGCTGTAGGCAATTTTAAATTGGTTCCAGGGGTACACGGGCAGCAGTGGTGTGGTCAGTGGAGGCATATTGTAAGGAGTGACCGCAGACAGGCATCGAAGGCCTAAAATAATAACACATGGCTGTAGGCAATTTTAAATTGGTTCCAGGGGTACACGGGCAGCAGTGGCCTGGTCAGTGTAGCAGTAGTAGAAAGAACGGACCGCAGACAGGCATCAAGGGCCTAAAATAAAAAAATTGGGCTGGCTGTAGGCAATTTTAAATTGGTTCCAGGGGTACACGGGCAGCAGTGGCCTGGTCAGTGTAGTAGTAGTAGAAAGAACGGACCGCAGACAGGCATCGAAGGCCTAAAATAAAAAAATTGGGCTGGCTGTAGGCAATTTTAAATTGGTTCCAGGGGTACACGGGCAGCAGTGGTGTGGTCAGTGGAGGCATATTGTAAGGAGTGACCGCAGACAGGCATCGAAGGCCTAAAATAATAACACATGGCTGTAGGCAATTTTAAATTGGTTCCAGGGGTACACGGGCAGCAGTGGTGTGGTCAGTGGAGGCCTAGTGGAAGGAGTGACCGCAGACAGGCATCGAAGGCCTAAAATAATAACACATGGCTGTAGGCAATTTTAAATTGGTTCCAGGGGTACACGGGCAGCAGTGGTGTGGTCAGTGGAGGCATAGTGGAAGGAGTGACTGCAGACAGGCTTCGAAGGCCTAACATAACAAAAATGTCAATACAATGGTATTGTCAGTGGCAGGCATTGAAGGATGTTCGCGCATAGACTAAACATTGGTGGAGCTGTGAGATAATTTTGCAAGTGGTAGAGCACTGTTTGAGCTGGGGGGGGAACTGTCTTGTGGCCGGCGGTACAGGCCCAGGGCCCCTCATATTACAACGGTGTGTCTGACGTTGGGTGCGCACCACCACTGCCAGAGACACTTTATTGTACTAGGAGGGACCCAGTGGCAGTGCCGTCGACCAAAAGCGGGCACACCCACCTCTTCAGACAAACAGCACTCTCACGGGTGCTGTCGCCAAGTGTCGATACCACGGCCCCGTGTGGGGAGTTTGGCCATTTAGTATGGTGTAAACATGTCGTATGCTGGACAATCAGGTGCAGAAAATTACGAGATTGGAAAAGGCATTCAGAATAGTCCACAGGCAAGACCTTTTCATAGGAAAGCTAGGTGTCAGCCGGGCAAGGTGGGGCAAAAGATTTTGAAATCCAGTTGTGGTTCATTTTAATGAAGGTTAGATCATCTACATTTTGGGTAGCCAGACGAGTCCTTTTTTCTGTTAGTATTGAACCTGCAGCACTGAATACTCTTTCTGATAGGACACTAGCTGCCGTGCAAGCAAGCTCCTGTAATGCATATTCTGCCAATTCTGGCCAGGTGTCTAATTTTGATGCCCAGTAATCAAATGGGAATGACGGTTGAGGGAGAACATCGATAAGGGATGAAAAATAGTTTGTAACCATACTGGACAAATGTTGTCTCCTGTCACTTTGAATTGATGCTGCAGTACCTGTCCTGTCTGCGGTCATAGCAAAATCACTCCACAACCTGGTCAGAAAACCCCTCTGGCCAACGCCACTTCTGATTTCTGCCCCTCTAACTCCTCTGGTCTGCTGGCCCCTGCAGCTCGTGTTAGAACGATCACGGGCGCTGTGTGCAGGGAATGCCAGAAGCAAACGGTCAACAAGAGTTGATTGTTTGGTTGCTATTAGTTCCAAGTTCTCATGTGGCATTATATTTTGCAATTTGCCTTTATAGCGAGGATCAAGGAGGCAGGCCAACCAGTAATCGTCATCGTTCATCATTTTAGTTATGCGTGTGTCCCTTTTGAGGATACGTAAGGCATAATCCGCCATGTGGGCCAAAGTTCCAGTTCTCAAATCTGCGGTTGTGCTTGGTTGAGGGGCAGTTTCAGGCAAATCCACGTCACTTGTGTCCCTCCAAAAACCAGAACCCGGCCTTGCCGCGCCACCAATTTCCAGTGGCCCCGGAAAAGCTTCCTCATTAAAAATATAATCATCCCCATCATCCTCCTCGTCCTCCTCCTCCTCTTCGCCCGCTAACTGGTCCTGTACACTGCCCTGGCCAGACAATGGCTGACTGTCATCAAGGCTTTCCTCTTCCTCAGCTGCAGACGCCTGATCCTTTATGTGCGTCAAACTTTGCATCAGCAGACGCATTAGGGGGATGCTCATGCTTATTATGGCGTTGTCTGCACTAACCAGCCGTGTGCATTCCTCAAAACACTGAAGGACTTGACACATGTCTTGAATCTTCGACCACTGCACACCTGACAACTCCATGTCTGCCATCCTACTGCCTGCCCGTGTATGTGTATCCTCCCACAAAAACATAACAGCCCGCCTCTGTTCGCACAGTCTCTGAAGCATGTGCAGTGTTGAGTTCCACCTTGTTGCAACGTCTATGATTAGGCGATGCTGGGGAAGGTTCAAAGAACGCTGATAGGTCTGCATACGGCTGGAGTGTACGGGCGAACGGCGGATATGTGAGCAAAGTCCACGCACTTTGAGGAGCAGGTCGGATAACCCCGGATAACTTTTCAGGAAGCACTGCACCACCAGGTTTAAGGTGTGAGCCAGGCAAGGAATGTGTTTCAGTTGGGAAAGGGAGATGGCAGCCATGAAATTCCTTCCGTTATCACTCACTACCTTGCCTGCCTCAAGATCTACAGTGCCCAGCCACGACTGCGTTTCTTTCTGCAAGAACTCGGACAGAACTTCCGCGGTGTGTCTGTTGTCGCCCAAACACTTCATAGCCAATACAGCCTGCTGACGTTTGCCAGTAGCTGCCCCATAATGGGAGACCTGGTGTGCAACAGTGGCAGCTGCGGATGGAGTGGTTGTGCGACTGCGGTCTGTGGACGAGCTCTCGCTTCTGCAGGAGGACGAAGAGGAGGAGGAGGGGTTGCGAACGGCTACAGCCAACTGTTTCCTAGACCGTGGGCTAGGCAGAACTGTCCCAAACTTGCTGTCCCCTGTGGACCCTGCATCCACAACATTCACCCAGTGTGCCGTGATGGACACGTAACGTCCCTGGCCATGCCTACTGGTCCATGCATCTGTTGTCAGGTGCACCTTTGTGCTCACAGATTGCCTGAGTGCATGGACGATGCGCTCTTTAACATGCTGGTGGAGGGCTGGGATGGCTTTTCTGGAAAAAAAGTGTCGACTGGGTAGCTCGTAGCGTGGTACAGCGTAGTCCATCAGGGCTTTGAAAGCTTCGCTTTCAACTAACCGGTAGGGCATCATCTCTAACGAGATTAGTCTAGCTATGTGGGCGTTCAAACCCTGTGTACGCGGATGCGAGGCTAAGTACTTCCTTTTTCTAACCATAGTCTCATGTAGGGTGAGCTGGACTGGAGAGCTGGAGATCGTGGAACTAGCGGGGGTGCCGGTGGACATGGCAGACTGAGAGACGGTGGGAGATGGTATTGTTGCCGCCAGTGCCCTAGATGCAGTGTTTCCTACTACGAAACTGGTGATTCCCTGACCCTGACTGCTTTGGCCTGGCAAAGAAACCTGCACAGATACTGCAGGTGGTGCGGAAAATGGTGGCCCTACACTGCCGGAAGGGATGCTGCGTTGCTGACTAGCTTCATTGGCCGAGGGTGCTACAACCTTAAGGGACGTTTGGTAGTTAGTCCAGGCTTGCAAATGCATGGTGGTTAAATGTCTATGCATGCAACTTGTATTGAGACTTTTCAGATTCTGTCCTCTGCTTAAGGTAGTTGAACATTTTTGACAGATGACTTTGCGCTGATCAAATGGATGTTGTTTAAAAAAATGCCAGACTGCACTCTTTCTAGCATCGGATACCTTTTCAGGCATTGCAGAGTGAGCTTTAACCGGATGGCCACGCTGTCCTCCAACAGGTTTTGGCTTTGCCACGCATTTTGGGCAAGATACGGGCACGGCAGATGGAACCTGTTGCGATGTTGATGCCTGCTGCGGCCCCTCCTCCTCCGCTTCAGAACTGCTGCCGCCTGCACCCTGTTCCCCCAATGGCTGCCAATCGGGGTCAAGAACTGGGTCATCTATTACCTCTTCTTGTAGCTCGTGTGCAACTTCGTCTGTGTCACCGTGTCGGTCGGTGGTATAGCGTTCGTGATGGGGCAACATAGTCTCATCAGGGTCTGATTCTTGATCATTACCCTGCGAGGGCAATGTTGTGGTCTGAGTCAAAGGACCAGCATAGTAGTCTGGCTGTGGCTGTGCATCAGTGCACTCCATGTCAGATTCAACTTGTAATGGGCATGGACTGTTAACTGCTTCACTTTCTAAGCCAGGGACGGTATGTGTAAAGAGCTCCATGGAGTAACCCGTTGTGTCGCCTGCTGCATCCTTCTCTCTTGTTGTTGTTTTTGCTGAAGAGGACAAGGAAGCGACTTGTCCCTGACCGTGAACATCCACTAACGACGCGCTGCTTTGACATTTACCAGTTTCACGAGAGGAGGCAAAAGAGCTAGAGGCTGAGTCAGCAAGATAAGACAAAAATTGCTCTTGCTGCTCCGGCTTTAAAAGCGGTTTTCCTACTCCCAGAAAAGGGAGCGTTCGAGGCATTGTGTAGCCAGACGACGAACCTGGCTCCACAGCTCCAGACTTAGGTGCAATATTTTTTTTCCCACGACCAGCTGATGCTCCACCACTACCACTACCCTCATTACCAGCTGACAATGAACGCCCCCGGCCACGACCTCTTCCACCAGACTTCCTCATTGTTTTAAAAAACGTAACCAAACTAACGGTATTTGTTGCTGTCACACAACTTACACGGTGAGCTATAACTTCAGTATGATTTAGCTACCCCTTTACAGGTGAGTGAGACCACAACGAAAATCAGGCACAATGTTACACACTCTGTTGTTGGTGGCAACAAATGAGAGAGATGCCACACACGCAGGACTGTCACTGAAGCACAAATGTAAATATTAATCTCCCACTGATTTGATTTTTTTTTTTTTTTTAGGGAGACGTTAGGAAAAAAAAATTATAGAATAAAATGATTTTTTCAGGAAGAATTTAGAAACCAAATAAAATAAAATGATTTTTTCAGGGAGAATTTAGAAAACAAATAAAACAAAAAAAGGCTTTCTATGGCCCACTGAGTGAGAGATGACGCACACAGGAGTCAGGAGTGGCACACAAGCCCAGAGGCCAATATTTATCTCCCACTGATTGATGTAGTGATTTTTTCAGGTAGATTTTGGAAGCCAAATCAAGCTAAAAAAATAATAGGCTTTCTATGGCCCACAATTGGAGAGAGAGAGAGAGATGGCACACCCAGGAGTCAAGACTGGCACACAAGCAGAAAGGGCAATATTAATCTCCCACTGATTTGATTTTTTTTTTTTTTTCAGGGAGACTTTAGGAAAAAAAAATAATAGAATAAAATGATTTTTTCAGGAAGAATTTAGAAACCAAATAAAATAAAATGATTTTTTCAGGGAGAATTTAGAAAACAAATAAAACAAAAAAAGGCTTTCTATGGCCCACTGAGTGAGAGATGACGCACACAGGAGTCAGTAGTGGCACACAAGCCCAGAGGCCAATATTTATCTCCCACTGATTGATTTATTGATTTTTTCAGGTAGATTTTGGAAGCCAAATCAAGCTAAAAAAATAATAGGCTTTCTATGGCCCACAATTAGAGAGAGAGAGAGAGAGAGAGAGATGGCACACCCAGGAGTCAAGACTGGCACACAAGCAGAAAGGGCAATATTAATCTCCCACTGATTTGATTTTTTTTTTTTTTCAGGGAGACTTTAGGAAAAAAAAATAATAGAATAAAATGATTTTTTCAGGAAGAATTTAGAAACCAAATAAAATAAAATGATTTTTTCAGGGAGAATTTAGAAAACAAATAAAACAAAAAAAGGCTTTGTAGGGCCCACTGAGTGAGAGATGACACACACAGGAGTCAGGAGTGGCACACAAGCCCAGAGGCCAATATTTATCTCCCACTGATTGATTTATTGATTTTTTCAGGTAGATTTTGGAAGCCAAATCAAGCTAAAAAAATAATAGGCTTTCTATGGCCCACAATTAGAGAGAGAGAGAGAGAGAGAGATAACACACCCAGGAGTCAAGACTGGCACACAAGCAGAAAGGGCAATATTAACCCCTCTGTGACCTTAGACGTACTATCCCGTCGAGGTGCCCTGGGCTTATCTGACCCTGGACGGGATAGTACGTCATAGCCGATCGGCCGCGCTCACGGGGGGAGCGCGGCCGATCGCGGCCGGGTGTCAGCTGCTTATCGCAGCTGACATCCGGCACTATGTGCCAGGAGCGGTCACGGACCGCCCCCGGCACATTAACCCCTGGCACACCGCGATCAAAGATGATCGCGATGTGCCGGCGGTGCAGGGAAGCACCGCGCAGGGAGGGGGCTCCCTGCGGGCTTCCCTGAGCCCCCCGCAGCAACGCGATGTGATCGCGTTGCTGCGAGGGTCTCCTCACCTCCCTCCCTGCTCGAGCCCCGGATCCAAGATGGCCGCGGATCCGGGTCCTGCAGGGAGGGAGGTGGCTTCACAGAGCCTGCTTAGAGCAGGCACTGTGAAGGCTGCAGCGCTGCATGTCAGATCAGTGATCTGACAGAGTGCTGTGCAAACTGTCAGATCACTGATCTGTGATGTCCCCCCCTGGGACAAAGTAAAAAAGTTAAAAAAAATTTTTCCAAATGTGTAAAAAAAATAAAAAAAATATTCCAAAATAATGAAAAAAAAAAAAAATATTATTCCCATAAATACATTTCTTCATCTAAATAAAAAAAAAACCAATAAAAGTACACATATTTAGTATCGCCGCGTCCGTAACGACCCGACCTATAAAACTGTCCCACTAGTTAACCCCTTCAGTAAACACCGTAAGAAAAAAAAAAAAAAAAACGAGGCAAAAAACAACGCTTTATTATCATACCGCCGAACAAAAAGTGGAATAACACGCGATCAAAAGGACAGATATAAATAACCATGGTACCGCTGAAAGCGTCATATTGTCCCGCAAAAAAAGAGCTGCCATACAGCATCATCAGCAAAAAAATAAAAAAGTTATAGTCCTGAGAATAAAGCGATGCAAAAATAATTATTTTTTCTGTAAAATAGTTTTTATCGTATAAAAGCACCAAACCATAAAAAAATGATATAAATGAGGTATCGCTGTAATCGTACTGACCCGAAGAATAAAACTGATTTATCAATTTTACCAAACGCGGAACGGTATAAACGCCTCCCCCAATAGAAATTCATGAATAGCTGGCTTTTGGTCATTCTTCCTCACAAAAATCGGAATAAAAAGCGATAAAAAATGTCACGTGCCCAAAAATGTTTTCAATAAAAACGTCAACTCGTCCCGCAAAAAACAAGACCTCACATGACTCTGTGGACCAAAATATGGAAAAATTATAGCTCTCAAAATGTGGTATTGCAAAAAATATTTTTTGCAATAAAAAGGGTCTTTCAGTGTGTGACGGCTGCCAATCATAAAAATCCGCTAAAAAACTCGCTATAAAAGTAAATCAAACCCCCCTTCATCACCCCCTTAGTTAGGGAAAAATAAAAAAAAATGTATTTATTTCCATTTTCCCATTAGGGCTAGGGTTAGGGCTAGGGTTAGGGCTAGGGTTAGGGCTAGGGCTAGGGTTAGGGCTAGGGCTAGGGTTAGGGTTAGGGCTAGGGTTAGGGCTAGGGTTAGGGCTAGGGTTAGGGTTAGGGTTAGGGCTAGGGTTAGGGCTAGGGTTAGGGCTAGGGTTAGGGTTAGGGCTAGGGTTAGGGCTAGGGTTAGGGCTAGGGTTAGGGTTGGGGCTACAGTTAGGGTTGGGGCTAAAGTTAGGGTTAGGGTTTAGATTACATTTACAGTTGGGAATAGGGTTGGGATTAGGGTTAGGGGTGTGTCAGGGTTAGAGGTGTGGTTAGGGTTACCGTTGGAATTAGGGTTAGGGGTGTGTTTAGATTAGGGTTTCAGTTATAATTGGGGGGTTTCCACTGTTTCGGCACATCAGGGGCTCTCCAAACACGACATGGCGTCCGATCTTAATTCCAGCCAATTCTGCGTTGAAAAAGTAAAACAGTGCTCCTTCCCTTCCGAGCTCTCCTGTGTGCCCAAACAGGGGTTTACCCCAACATATGGGGTATCAGCGTACTCAGGACAAATTGGACAACAACTTTTGTGGACCAATTTCTCCTGTTACCCTTGGGAAAATACAAAACTGGGGGCTAAAATATAATTTTTGTGGGAAAACAAAAAGATTTTTTATTTTCACGGCTCTGCGTTATAAACTGTAGTGAAACACTTGGGGGTTCAAAGTTCTCACAACACATCTAGATAAGTTCATTGAGGGGTCTAGTTTCCAATATGGGGTCACTTGTGGGGGGTTTCTACTGTTTAGGTACATTAGGGGCTCTGCAAACGCAATGTGACGCCTGCAGACCAATCCATCTAAGTCTGCATTCCAAATGATGCTCCTTCCCTTCCGAGCCCTCCCATGCGCCCAAACGGTGGTTCCCCCCCACATATCGGGTATCAGCGTACTCAGGACAAATTGGACAACAACATTTAGGGTCCAATTTCTCCTGCTAACCTTGGAAAAATACAAAACTGGGGGCTAAAATATAATTTTTGTGGAAAAAAAAATATTTTTTATTTGCATGGCTCTGCGTTATAAACTGTAGTGAAATACTTGGGGGTTCAAAGCTCTCACAACACATCAAGATGAGTTCCTTAGGGGGTCTACTTTCCAAAATGGTGTCACTTGTGGGGGGTTTCTACTGTTTAGGTACATTAGGGGCTCTGCAAACGCAATGTGACGCCTGCAGACCATTCCATCTAAGTCTGCATTCCAAATGGCGCTCCTTCCCTTCCGAACCCTCCCATGCGCCCAAACGGTGGTTCCCCCCCACATATGGGGTATCAGCGTACTCAGGACAAATTGGACAACAACTTTTGGGGTCCAATTTCTCCTGTTACCCTAGGGAAAATACAAAACTGGGGGCTAAAAAATAATTTTTGTGGGAAAAAAATTTTGTTTTATTTTTATGGCTCTGCATTATAAACTTCTGTGAAGCCCTTGGTGGGTCAAAGTGCTCACAACACATCCAGATAAGTTCCTTAGGGGGTCTACTTTCCAAAATGGTGTCACTTGTGGGGGGTTTCAATGTTTAGACACATCAGTGGCTCTCCAAACGCAACATGGCGTCCCATCTCAATTCCTGTCAATTTTGCATTGAAAAGTCAAACGGCGCTCCTTCCCTTCCAAGCTCTCCCATGCGCCCAAACAGTGGTTTACTGCCACATATGGGGTATCAGCGTACTCGGGACAAATTGCACAACAACTTTTGAGGTCCAATTTCTTCTCTTACCCTTGGAAAAATAAAAAATTGGGGGCAAAAATATAATTTTTGTGAAAAAATATGATTTTTTATTTTTACGGTTCTGCATTATAAACTTCTGTGAAGCACTTGGTGGGTCAAAGTGCTCACCACACCTCTAGATAAGTTCCTTAGGGGGTCTACTTTCCAAAATGGTGTCACTTGTGGGGGGTTTCAATGTTTAGGCACATCAGTGGCTCTCCAAACGCAACATGGCGTCCCATCTCAATTTCTGTCAATTTTGCATTGAAAAGTCAAACTGCGCTCCTTCCCTTCCGAGCTCTCCCATGCGCCCAAACAGTGGTTTACTGCCACATATGGGGTATCAGCGTACTCAGGACAAATTGGACAACAACTTTTGAGGTCCAATTTCTTCTCTTACCCTTGGAAAAATAAAAAATTGGGGGCAAAAATATAATTTTTGTGAAAAAATATGATTTTTTATTTTTACGGTTCTGCATTATAAACTTCTGTGAAGCACTTGGTGGGTCAAAGTGCTCACCACACATTTAGATAAGTTCCTTAGGGGGTCTACTTTCCAAAATGGTGTCACTTGTGGGGGGTTTCAATGTTTAGGCACATCAGTGGCTCTCCAAACGCAACATGGCGTCCCATCTCAATTCCTGTCAATTTTGCATTGAAAAGTCAAATAGCGCTCCTTCCCTTCCGAGCTCTCCCATGCGCCCAAACAGTGGTTTACTGCCACATATGGGGTATCAGCGTACTCAGGACAAATTGGACAACAACTTTTTGGGTCCAATTTCTCCTGTTACCCTTGGTAAAATAAAACAAATTGGAGCTGAAGTAAATTTTTTGTGTAAAAAAGTTAAATGTTCATTTTTATTTAAACATTCCAAAAATTCCTATTAAACACCTGAAGGGTTAATAAACTTCTTGAATGTGGTTTTGAGCACCTTGAGGGGTGCAGTTTTTAGAATGGTGTCACACTTGGGCATTTTCTATCATATAGACCCCTCAAAATGACTTCAAATGAGACGTGGTCCCTAAAAAAAAATGGTGTTGTAAAAATGAGAAATTGCTGGTCAACTTTTAACCCTTATAACTCCCTAACAAAAAAAAAAATTGGTTCCAAAATTATGCTGATGTAAAGGAGACATGTGGGAAATGTTACTTATTAAGTATTTTGTGTGACATATCTCTGTGATTTAATTGCATAAAAATTCAAAGTTTGAAAATTCCGAAATTTTCAAAATTTTCGCCAAATTTCCATTTTTTTCACAAATAAACGCAGGAACTATCAAAGAAATTTTACCACTATCATGAAGTACAATATGTCACGAGAAAACAATGTCAGAATCACCAGGATCCGTTGAAGCGTTTCGGAGTTATAACCTCATAAAGGGACAGTGGTCAGAATTGTAAAAATTGGCCTGGTCATTAACGTGCAAACCACCCTTGGGGGTAAAGGGGTTAATCTCCCACTGATTTGATTTTTTTTTTTTTTTTTCCAGGGAGACTTCAGAAAAAAAAAAAAATTAAAAAAAAAAATTATTTTTTCAGGAAGAATTTAGAAACCAAATAAAATAAAAATGATTTTTTCAGGGAGAATTTATAAAACAAATAAAACAAAAAATAGGCTTTCTATGGCCCACTGAGTGAGAGATGACGCACACAGGAGTCAGGAGTGGCACACAAGCCCAGAGGCCAAGATTGTTCTCCCAATGATTGATGTAGTGATCTTTTCAGGTAGATTTTGGAAGCCAAATCAAGCTAAAAAAATAATAGGCTTTCTATGGCCCACAATTGGAGAGAGAGAGAGAGATGGCACACCCAGGAGTCAAGACTGGCACACAAGCAGAAAGGGCAATATTAATCTCCCACTGATTTGATATTTTTTTTTTGTTTCCAGGGAGACTTTAGAAAAAAAAAATAATAAAAAAAAAAAATGATTTTTTCAGGAAGAATTTAGAAACCAAATAAAATAAAATGATTTTTTCAGGGAGAATTTAGAAAACAAATAAAACAAAAAAAGGCTTTCTATGGCCCACTGAGTGAGAGATGACGCACACAGGAGTCAGGAGTGGCACACAAGCCGAGAGGCCAATATTTATCTCCCACTGATTGATGTAGTGATTTTTTCAGGTAGATTTTGGAAGCCAAATCAAGCTAAAAAAATAATAGGCTTTCTATGGCCCACAATTGGAGAGAGAGAGAGAGAGATGGCACACCCAGGAGTCAAGACTGGCACACAAGCAGAAAGGGCAATATTAATCTCCCACTGATTTGATTTTTTTTTTTTTTTCAGGGAGACTTTAGGAAAAAAAATAATAGAATAAAATGATTTTTTCAGGAAGAATTTAGAAACCAAATAAAATAAAATGATTTTTTCAGGGAGAATTTAGAAAACAAATAAAACAAAAAAAGGCTTTCTATGGCCCACTGAGTGAGAGATGACGCACACAGGAGTCAGTAGTGGCACACAAGCCCAGAGGCCAATATTTATCTCCCACTGATTGATTTATTGATTTTTTCAGGTAGATTTTGGAAGCCAAATCAAGCTAAAAAAATAATAGGCTTTCTATGGCCCACAATTAGAGAGAGAGAGAGAGAGAGAGAGAGAGATGGCACACCCAGGAGTCAAGACTGGCACACAAGCAGAAAGGGCAATATTAATCTCCCACTGATTTGATTTTTTTTTTTTTTCAGGGAGACTTTAGGAAAAAAAAATAATAGAATAAAATGATTTTTTCAGGAAGAATTTAGAAACCAAATAAAATAAAATGATTTTTTCAGGGAGAATTTAGAAAACAAATAAAACAAAAAAGGCTTTGTAGGGCCCACTGAGTGAGAGATGACACACAAAGGAGTCAGGAGTGGCACACAAGCCCAGAGGCCAATATTTATCTCCCACTGATTGATTTATTGATTTTTTCAGGTAGATTTTGGAAGCCAAATCAAGCTAAAAAAAAATAGGCTTTCTATGGCCCACAATTAGAGAGAGAGAGAGAGAGATAACACACCCAGGAGTCAAGACTGGCACACAAGCAGAAAGGGCAATATTAATCTCCCACTGATTTGATTTTTTTTTTTTTTTTTTCCAGGGAGACTTCAGAAAAAAAAAAAAAATTTAAAAAAAATTATTTTTTCAGGAAGAATTTAGAAACCAAATAAAATAAAAATGATTTTTTCAGGGAGAATTTATAAAACAAATAAAACAAAAAATAGGCTTTCTATTGCCCACTGAGTGAGAGATGACGCACACAGGAGTCAGGAGTGGCACACAAGCCCAGAGGCCAAGATTGTTCTCCCAATGATTGATGTCGTGATTTTTTCAGGTAGATTTTGGAACCCAAGTCGAGCTAAAAAAATAATAGGCTTTCTATGGCCCACAATTGGAGAGAGAGAGAGAGATGGCACACCCAGGAGTCAAGACTGGCACACAAGCAGAAAGGGCAATATTAATCTCCCACTGATTTGATTATTTTTTTTCCAGGGAGACTTTAGAAAAAAAAATAATAAAAAAAAAAATGATTTTTTCAGGAAGAATTTAGAAACCAAATAAAATAAAAATGATTTTTTTCAGGGAGAATTTATAAAACAAATAAAACAAAAAATAGGCTTTCTATGGCCCACTGAGTGAGAGATGACGCACACAGGAGTCAGGAGTGGCACACAAGCTCAGAGGCCAAGATTGTTCTCCCAATGATTGATGTAGTGATTTTTTCAGGTAGATTTTGGAACCCAAATCGAGCTAAAAAAATAATAGGCTTTCTATGGCCCACAATTGGAGAGAGAGAGAGAGATGGCACACCCAGGAGTCAAGACGGGCACACAAGCAGAAAGGGCAATATTAATCTCCCACTGATTTGATATTTTTTTTTTTTGTTTCCAGGGAGACTTTAGAAAAAAAAAATAATAAAAAAAAAATGATTTTTTCAGGAAGAATTTAGAAACCAAATAAAATAAAAATGATTTTTTCAGGGAGAATTTATAAAAAAAAAAAACAAAAAATAGGCTTTCTATGGCCCACTGAGTGAGAGATGACGCACACAGAAGTCAGGAGTGGCACACAAGCCCAGAGGCCAATATTGTTCTCCCAATGATTGATGTAGTGATTTTTTCAGGTAGATTTTGGAACCCAAATCAAGCTAAAAAAATAATAGGCTTTCTATGGCCCACAATTGGAGAGAGAAAGAGAGATGGCACACCCAGGAGTCAAGACTGGCACACAAGCAGAAAGGGCAATATTAATCTCCCACTGATTTGATATTTTTTTTTTTCCAGGGAGACTTTAGAAAAAAAAAATAATACAAAAAAAAATGATTTTTTCAGGAAGAATTTAGAAACCAAATAAAATAAAAATGATTTTTTCAGGGAGAATTTATAAAACAAATAAAACAAAAAATAGGCTTTCTATGGCCCACTGAGTGAGAGATGACACACACAGGAGTCAGGAGTGGCACACAAGCCCAGAGGCCAATATTTATCTCCCACTGATTGATTTATTGATTTTTTCAGGCTGAATTTAGAACCCAAATCAACCAAAAAAATAAATAAGCTTTCTATGGCCCACTATTTGTGAGAGAGATGGCACGCTCAGGACTGGCACACAAGCCCAGAGGCCAATATTAATCTCCCACTTTTTATTTTTTTTCAGGGAAAATTTATAAACCCAATAAAAAAAAAAAATAAATAGGCTTTCTATGGCCCACTATCTGAGAGAGAGAGATGGCACGCTTAGGACTGGCACACAAGCCCAAAGGCCAATATTAATCTCCCTTTTTTTTTCAGGGAGAATTTATAAAACCAAAAAAAAAAAAATAAATAGGCTTTCTATGGCCCACTATTTGTGAGAGAGATGGCACGCTCAGGACTGGCACACAAGCCCAGAGGCCAATATTAATCTCCCACTTTTTTTTTTTTGTTCCAGGGAAAATTTATAAACCCAATAAAAAAAAAATAAATAGGCTTTCTATGGCCCAATATCTGAGAGAGAGATGGCACGCTTAGGACTGGCACACAAGCCCAAAGGCCAATATTAATCTCCCACTGATTGATTTATTGATTTTTTCAGGTAGAATTTAGAACCCAAATAAAGCAAAAAAAAAAAAAAATAGGCTTTCTATGGCCCACTGAGTGAGTGATGATGCACACAGGAGTCAGGAGTGGCACACAAGCCCTGAGGCCAATATTTTTCTCCCACTGATTGATGTAGTGATTTTTTCAGGTAGATTTTATAACCGAAATCAAGCAAAAAAATAAATAGGCTTTCTATGGCCCACTGAGTGAGAGATGGCACACACAGGGATGGCACTCTAGCAGAAATGTCAATCTTAATCTCCCACAAAAAAAAAAAAACAGGGAGTGTCCAACAATTACTATCTCCCTGCAGTAAACTCAGCCAGGTATGGCAGCCAGCAATAAGGAGTGGACTGATGCACAAATTAAATAAAAAGTGTGGACAAACAAAAAAGATAGCTGTGCAGAAAGGAAGGAACAAGAGGATTTGTGCTTTGAAAAAAGCAGTTGGTTTGCACAGCGGCGTACACACAGCAATGCAGCTATTAGGGAGCCTTCTAGGGCAGCCCAATGAGCTACAGCGCTGAGGGGAAAAAAAAAAAATGTAGCTTCCACTGTCCCTGCACACCGAAGGTGGTGTTGGGCAGTGGAAATCGCTACAGCATAAGCGGTTTGGTGGTTAATGGACCCTGCCTAACGCTATCCCTGCTTATGACGAAGCGGCAGCAACCTCTCCCTAAGCTAAGATCAGCAGCAGTAACATGGCGGTCGGCGGGAACGCCCCTTTATAGCCCCTGTGACGCTGCAGACAGCAAGCCAATCACTGCAATGCCCTTCTCTAAGATGGTGGGGACCAGGACCTATGTCATCACGCTGCCCACACTCTGCGTTTACCTTCATTGGCTGAGAAATGGCGCTTTTTGCGTCATTGAAACGCGACTTTGGCGCGAAAGTCGCGTACCGCATGGCCGACCCCGCACAGGGGTCGGATCGGGTTTCATGAAACCCGACTTTGCCAAAAGTCGGCGACTTTTGAAAATAAACGACCCGTTTCGCTCAACCCTAATAGAGACCTCACACTGAATGAGGATTTAGGAGAGGAAAGTGAGATTTATTCTCATGATGAGGTGGAAGAATGTGTCTTGGATTCTGAAACAGAGCAAGATGGTGACAGTGGTGAGGATGAAGAAGTTGGATCATATTATATTGGAAAAGATAAAAATACTAAATGGAACAAGAAGCCATTCCAGAAAAAACGTAGGGAACCTTTAAACATTATTACTCACCTTCCTGCAGTAATAGGCACTGCACGTAATGCAAAAACTGCAGTTGAATGCTGGAACAGTATATTTACAGATGACATTCTGGACTCTATTGTCACATATACCAACCAATATATAGAAATTATAAAGGACAAGTACATCTGCAACAGAACCATCAAGCCCACAGATGAAATAGAACTGCGTGCTTTTTTTGGATTACTGTACCTTGCAGGAGCTTATAGGGCAAATAGACAAAGTTTGGAGGAACTTTGGGGTAAAGATGGGGATGGAGTTGAAAAATTTAGCCTTGTTATGTCCATAAACAGATTCAAGATTCTAATTCGTTGCCTTCGGTTTGACGACAGAACTACCCGAAACGAACGCAAAACACATGACCGACTTGCTCCAATTCGTGATATATTTCAAAGATTTGTTGTAAACTGTAAACAAAGTTATTACCCTGGAGAGAATCTCACTATTGACGAAATGCTCCCTGGTTTTCGTGGTAGATGTGCCTTTCGTCAATATATTCCATCAAAGCCAAACAAATATGGAATAAAAATTTATGCCCTTGTTGATGCCAGTAAGACCTACACTTACAACCTGGAAGTTTATGCAGGAAAACAACCAGAAGGTCCTTACTGTGTGAGCAACAAACCCATTGATGTTGTAAAAAGACTGGCTGAACCCTTATTTGGATCGGGTCGCAATATTACAGCTGACAATTGGTTTACAAGTTGTGATCTGATTGATTATCTGAAAATTCAGAAGCTGTCATATGTGGGAACTGTAAGAAAAAACAAAAGGGAATTGCTGCCACAGTTTGTAAGTGTGAAAGAGAGACAACAGTACAGCAGTATGTTTGCATTCCATAATGGAAAGGCTTTAGTTTCCTATGTACCACATGCCAAAAAAATCGTACTTCTTCTATCAACACTTCATGATGATGCTGCCATCGATCCTGGGACTGGGGCAGAAAAAAACCCGGAGATAATTACATTTTACAATGCCACCAAAGGGGGTGTGGATACAGCAGATCAGATGTGCTCCACTTTCAACGTCAGCAGAAACATCAAACGCTGGCCAATGGTCATATTTTTTGCTATGTTGAATTTGGGTGGTATAAATTCACAAGTAATTTATCTTGAAAACAAGCTTGAACCACTCCATAGACGATTGTATCTGAAAAAATTGGCCCATGAACTAGTACTTGGAGAGCTACGCAGGAGAAGCGTGAAAACAATCGGTATCCCCTCTCGCCTTCAAGTTCAGCTCAAAAGGTTCCGCCCAGAAGATGATGGTGAAAAGTCACCATCTGCACCACCTCACAAAAGAAGGAGATGCACCACCTGCCAAACGGAAAGCGGAACCAGAAGGCTTTCAAATTATGAATGTCTCAAATGTCATAAAGCAATTTGCCTGACACATGCAAAAATGGTGTGTAATTCTTGCTATTTGCTCTGCAAGTGTGACTTTTCTGGGGAAACCTCAGCATCTACTTCTGATTGAATATGTTTTTAATAGTACTTAAGGTACCTTAAAATTAAGTTTGTGTTCAAAAATTTTCTTTGTACATTTTTTTGAGAGAGTCGAACTGGGGACTATTTGGCGGGAGTTTTGAAAAGTTTGTATTTCATAGTTATTAGTTTTATGTTAAGTAAATGGTTTTTTTTTGCAACTGATTATGTGTAGTCTCTTTTATTACATCCCTATGAAGGTCACTGATCACTTTTAGAGCACTGAAATTGCAAACATTAGATATTATAGGTATTTTTCCAGCAGGCGCCTGACAGGCACATTGTATGTGAACTCGTTAGTCCGAATATTGTATGTGACGGAGGGTTAACCTCATCACCTGAGGAAGGAAACTCAGAAGCCGCAGTACCACTCTCATCCACCAAAGGAAGCTCATAGACAGAACCAGCCGAAGTACCACTCACGACCACAGGAGGGAGCTTGGCCACAGAATTCACAACAGCAGGCGTCGGAAAAGGTCAGAGAGGCCCGGCGCCTGCGCACTGCAGTACTCTTGCTCTACCCTCAACAGGGCAGACAAAGTATGCTTCCGCCGGAGCCACAGCGTGAAGACTAGAAGAGGACGTCATCCTATGAAGATAGGAGGCCTCAGACCGGTGGACAGCGACGCCCATCGGACCAGAACCAAACCGGGACCGACCCTGGGTGAGTATAATCTAACCTCTTTTTCTCATCACTCAGGATACATCGGGAGCTTATATACAGCATTACAGAATGCTGTAGATAAGCCCCTGATGCTGGTGGGCTTAGCTCACTTTCGATTTTGGGGGGTGACAGGTTCCCTTTAACCCCTTTACTCCCAAGGGTGGTTTGCACGTTATGGACCGGGCCAATTTTTACCATTCTGACCACTGTCCCTTTATGAGGTTATAACTCTGGAACGCTTCAACGGATCCTGGTGATTCTGACAATGTTTTCTCGTGACATATTGTACTTCATGATAGTGCTGAAATTTCTTTGATATTACCTGCGATTATTTGTGAAAAAAAACGGAAATTTGCCGAAAATTTTGAAAATTTCGCAATTTTCCAAATTTGAATTTTTATGCAATTAAATCACAGAGATATGTCACACAAAATACTTAATAAGTAACATTTCCCACATGTCTACTTTACATCAGCACAATTTTGGAACCAAATTTTTTTTTTGATAGGGAGTTATAAGGGTTAAAATTTGACCAGCAATTTCTAATTTTTACAACACCATTTTATTTTAGGGACCACATCTCATTTGAAGTCATTTTGACAGGTCTATATGATAGAAAATACCCAAGTGTGACACCATTCTAAAAACTACACCCCTCACGGTGCTCAAAACCACATTCAAGAAGTTTAGTAATTTTTGGAATGTTTAAATAAAAATTAACATTTAACTTTTTTCACAAAAAACTTACTTCAGCTCCAATTTGTTTTATTTTACCAAGGGTTACAGGAGAAAATGGACCCCAAACGTTGTTGTACAATTTGTCCTGAGTACACATATACCCCATAAGTGGAGGTAAACCACTGTTTGGGCGCATGACAGAGCTCGGAAGCGAAGGAGCACCATTTGACTTTTCAATGCAAAATTGACTGGAATTGAGATGGGACGCCATGTTGCATTTGGAAAGCCACTGATGTGCCTAAACATTGAAACCCCCCACACTGGACACCATTTTGGAAAGTAGACCCCCTAAGGAACTGATCTAGAGGTGTGGTGAGCACTTTGACCCACCAAGTGCTTCACAGAAGTTTATAATGCAAAACCGTAAAAATAAAAAATTATTTTTTTTCACAAAAATTATCTTTTCGCCCCCAATTTTTTATTTTCCCAATGGTAAGAGAAGAAATTGGAATCAAAAAGTTGTTGCACAATTTGTCCTGAGTACTCTGATACCCCATATGTGGGGGTAAACCACTGTTTGCGTGCATGGGAGAGCTCGGAAGGGAAGGAGCGCCGTTTGACCTTTCAATGCAAAATTGACAGGAATTGAGATGGGACGCCATGTTGCGTTTGGAGAGCCACTGATGTGCCTAAACATTGAAACCCCCCACAAGTGACACCATTTTGGAAAGTAGACCCCCTAAGGAACTTATTTAGATGTGTGGTGAGCACTTTCACCCACCAAGAGCTTTACAGAAGTTTATAATGCAGAGCCGTAAAAATAAAACAAAAATTTTTTCCCACAAAAAATATTTTTTAGCCCCTAGTTTTGTATTTTCCCGAGGGTAACAGGAGAAAATGGACCCCAAAAGGTGTTGTGCAATTTGTCCTGAGCTGAGTGTGCTGATACCCTATATGTGGGGGGAACCACCGTTTGGGCGCATGGGAGGGCTCAGAAGGGAAGGAGCGCCATTTGGAATACAGACTTAGATGGAATGGTCTGCAGGCGTCACATTGCATTTGCAGAGCCCCTAATGTACCTAAACAGTAGAAACCCCCACAAGTGACCCCATATTGGAAACTAGACCCCCCATGGAACTTATCTAGATGTGTTGTGAGAACTTTGAGCCCCCAAGTGTTTCACTACAGTTTATAACGCAGAGCCGTGAAAATAAAAAATCTATTTTTCCCACAAAAATTATTTTTTAGCCCCCCGTTTTGTATTTTCTCGAGGGTAACAGGAGAAATTAGACCCCAAAAGTTGTTGTCCAATTTGTCCTGAGTGTGCTGATAACCAATATGTGGGGGGAAACCACCGTTTGGGCGCATGGGAGGGCTCGGAAGGGAAGGAGCGCCATTTGGAATGTAGACTTAGATGGAATGGTCTGACTGCGTCACATTGCGTTTGCAGAGCCCCAAATGTACCTAAACAGTAGAAACCCCCACAAGTCACCCCATATTGGAAACTAGACCCCTGAGGAACTTATCTAGATGTGTTGTGAGAACTTTGAGCCCCCAAGTGTTTCACTACAGTTTATAACGCAGAGCCGTGAAAATAAAAAATCTTTGTTTTTCCCACAAAAATTATTTTTTAGCCCCCAGTTTTGTATTTTCCCAAGGGTAGCAGGAGAAATTGGACCCCAAAAGCTGTTGTCCAATTTGTCCTGAGTACGCTGATACCCCATATGTTGGGATAAACTCCTGTTTGGGCACACGGGAGAGCTCGGAAGGGAAGGAGCACTGTTTTACTTTTTCAACACAGAATTGGCTGGAATTGAGATCGGACACCATGTCGCGTTTGGAGAGCCCGTGATGTGCCGAAACAGTGGAAACCCCCCAATTATAACTGAAACCCTAATCAAAACACACCCCTAACTCTGATTCCAACGGTAACCCTAACCACACCTCTAACCCAGACACACCCCTATCCCTAATCCCAACCCTATTCCCAAACATAAATGTAATCCAAACCCTTACTTTATCCCCAACCCTATCTGTAGCCTTAACCCTAACTGTAGCCTTAACCCTAGCCTTAACCCTAGCCCTAACCTTAGCCCTAAACATAACCCTAGCCCCAACCCTAACCCTAGCCCTAACCCTAACCCTAGCCCTAGCCCTAACCCTAGCCCTAGCCCTAACCCTAGCCCTAGCCCTAACCCTAGCCCTAACCCTAGCCCTAGCCCTAACCCTAGCCCTAACCCCAGCCCTAGCCCTAACCCTAACCCTAGTCGTAACCCTGACCCTAGCCCTAACCCTAGCCCTAGCCCTAACCCTAACCCTAGCCCCAACCCTAATGGGAAAATGGAAATAAATACATTTTTTAAATTTTTAAATTTTTCCCTAACTAAGGGGGTGATGAAGGGGGGTTTGATTTACTTTTATAGCGTTTTTTTTAGCAGATTTTTATGATTGGCAGCCGTCACACACTGAAAGACGCTTTTTATTGCAAAAAATATTTTTTGCGTTACCACATTTTAAGAGCTATAATTTTTCCATATTTGAGTCCACAAAGTCATGTGAGGTCTTGTTTTTTGCGGGACGATTTCACGTTTATATTGGTAACATATTCGGGCACGTGACATTTTTTGATCGCTTTTTATACCGGTTTTTGTGAGGCAGAATGACCAAAAACCAGCTATTCATGAATTTCTTTTGGGGGAGGCGTTTATACCGTTCTGTGTTTGGTAAAATTGATAAAGCAGTTTTATTCTTCGGGTCAGAACGATTACAGCGACACCTCATTTATATCTTTTTTTATGTTTTGGCGCTTTTATACGATAAAAACTATTTTATAGAAAAAATAATTATTTTTGCATCGCTTTATTCTGAGGACTATAACTTTTTTAGTTTTTCGCTTATGATGCTGTATGGTGGCTCGTTTTTTGCGGGACAAGATGATGTTTTCAGCGGTACCATAGTTATTTATATCCTGCTTTTTGTTCGGCGGTGTGATAATAAAGCGTTGTTTTTTGCCTCGTTTTTTTTTTTTTTTTACGGTGTTTACTGAAGTTAACTAGTGGGCCAGTTTTATAGGTCGGGTTGTTATGGACACGGCAATACTAAATATGTGTCCTTTTATTGTTTTTGTTTTTTTATTTAGATATAGAAATGTATTTATGGGAATAATATATATATATATTTTTTTCATTATTTAGGATTTTTTTTTTTTTACACATTTGGAATTTTTTTTTTTTACTTTTTTACTTTGTCCCAGGGGGGGACATCACAGATCGGTGATCTGACAGTTTGCACAGCAGTCTGTCAGATCACCGATCTGACTTACAGGGCTGCAGCATTACCAAGTGCCTGCTCTGAGCAGGCACTTGGTAAGCCACCTCCCTCCCTGCAGGACCTGGATGCCACGGCCATATTGGATCCGGGCCTTAAGCGAGGAAGGAGGTAGGAGACCCCCTCAGCAATGCGATCACATCGCGTTACTGCGGGGGTCTGAGGGAAGCCCGCAGGGAGCCCCCTCCCTGCGCGATGCTTCCCTGCACCGCCGGCACATCGCGATCATGTTTGATCGCGGTGTGCCGGGGGTTAATGTGCCGGGGGCGGTCCGTGACCGCTCCTGGCACATAGTGCCGGATGTCAGCTGCGGTAAGCAGCTGACACCCGGCCGCGATCGGCCGCGCTCCCCCCGTGAGCGCGGCCGATCGTGCTGGACGTACTATTCCATCCTTGGGAAGTAGGGCCCACCCCACATGAACGGAATAGTATGTCCATTGTCACAAAGGGGTTAAATGCAACAGTGGAAAAAAAAGGTTGGTCCTTAAAACTTATGGCATTAACGTGATATTCTTTGAAGAAAGTGCAACTTAATGGGGCTGTCAGCAAGAAAATCAACTACTTTTCCCATTTTTTAAACGTTCCATGGACTCTGTCAAAATCATAACATTCAAGTGGAAAAACATCTTCCATTTGCTAAATAAACCAATATGACAAAGAAGAACCAACATTATGTATCAATTTAAATAATCTGTACCAATATTTCATATTTGCAAATTATTTTCATTGGTTGATATAATTATATTTTCTCATGATTAGGAATAATACAAAAATGTCATTAATTCTCTCACTGAAAATGTGCTCATTATTTTATAGAAAGTAATAACCAGGAAAGCATTCCAATCTACAAATTAGTATAGACGCAGTCATTAGTTCTTTTTTGCCTCACATTTTTTTTTACTAACTAAGTCTTGCTTATCCAACATAAAACTCCAACCCACCGAGTTCTGTTTCCATGTAATCATCTTTGTTGTGACATTCAGCTGATCTGGAAGTAAATTATCAAATATTCCAACACGAATTCTAAAAAGTTTTTTATTTGATCCATTTTCTCTGAGTGCCCAGTTCATAATATGCAAAGGTGTTAGCAATTCCCCTTTCTCATTAAACAATACATTCACTTTTAGAGAATTTCGGGAGTGTACTCGTTTAATGAACTGCGTTAACTGTAAAAAAAAGAAAAAATATTTAAAAATGAAATCAATAAATACAAGTGTTTTTTCCTAATGACAGCGAGGTTACATGAAGTGGGTTCACATCACCATATTGTCAGATTCCACCATTTAATGTTTCTTAGATGCATCCAATCTGGTGTAAGGGCGTGCTGAGTAGTGATGAGCGAATATAATCGTCACTCGAGATTTCCCGAGCACGCTCGGGGGTCCTCCGAGTATTTTTTAGTGCTCAGAGATTTAGTTTTCATCACCGCAGCTGGATGATTTACATCTGTTAGCCAGTATAAGTACATGTGGGGGTTGCCTGGCTGCTAGGGAATCCCCACATGTAATCAAGCTGGCTAAGAGATGTAAATCATTCAGCTGAGGTGATGAAAACTAAATCTCCGAGCACTAAAAAATACTCAGAGATTCATTGTAAAATGAAGCTCCAATTGTTAATAGAAATGTTGGCACAAATATGTCCCACCAGTATAAAAAACTTTGGTGATGTGTCCTCAAATAAAGAGGTGGAGATTAGTGTTGAGCGATACCTTCCGATATCGGAAAGTATCGGTATCGGATTGGATCGGCCGATATTCAAAAAATATCGGATATCGACGATACCGATACCCGATACCAATGCAAGTCAATGGGACAAAAATATCAGAATTAAAATAAACCCTTTCTTTCCTTGTAGGTTCATTCTACATGAAGGAAAACAACTAAGAATAATGTAGGATGTATTGGGGGAGGTGGCGGAGACATTAAAGTCATAGAGGTTTAGCCCAATCAAATAGAATAGCAGGAATTTTATTTTTTTTTAAGACGTTCGGAGTTACAAAGATATTGACTATGTTAAGATTTTTTTTATTTTGTCAGATATTGATGTTTCACTATACCACGCCCTTCACCTTTTTTTTTTACTTCTCCCACACTTTCTTCTTCATCATCATCAGCATCTTTGACATCAACTTCTTCTTCACCTTATTCATCTTCTTCTTCATCTTCTACCTATTATTTTTTTGTTACATTCTTCATATTCTTTTTATTCAACTATTATTATTCTTCCTATTCTACTTCTTCATCATATTCACATTTGTGACAGGCATTCCCGTAGTTGTTAATGCACAAAGCGGCTAGGGGCGGCTCCGGTAATCATTTTTTTCTTTTTCTCTCAGTTTATATGTGCATCTGAATACTGCAGTATCGTACAATTGGGTTATTACCTATTTTTAATCGTTATAGACATCTCTATAGTTCTTGTACGTTCAGGCTTGCATATTATGATGTCCCCAGCGCAGATATAAATACATGTATAAGATTCCCGTAGTTGTTATCTATAAAAGTTTGAAGATTACACCTTCCGTTCTGCCTGTCACAAAAGAGTTACATTTGTCCGCGTTCAGTTTGGCCTGCAGCATCAGGCTTTATCCAGGGGCACCACGAGGAGGAACGGACTCACCCCCATACACTGCTTAGTCTTCTTCTGCTTATAATTTAGATAATGTCTTTTGCTCTGATATTAAGTGTTATGCTTAATGTTCTTCTGCTCTTTGTTCTGCAGCCTCTTGTTCTTCTGCTTCTCGGTCTTCCATGTCGTCGTCTCCAGGGTTGTCATCTCCGGGGTCGTCGTCGTCGTCGTCGTCATCTGGGTGGTCTTCAGGGTCATCGTCTCCAGGGTCGTCGTCATCTCAGTGGTTGTCGTCTCTGGTGTCATCGTCATCTTAGAGGTGGTCTTCCGGGTCGTCGTCTTTAGGGTCTTGAACTTGGAAATGTAGCAGAAGGTACAAGAAGGCTGAGAAAATGCCGATAACCAGCTGATGGAACTGGAACTCGGATGGCTATCCGAAGGTCCAAGAGCCAATGGAACTACCAAGGACCAGCTGACATTACTGGAACCCGGTTACTAAGCAGGAGGTACCCGTGCCAGAAAGCACTGCCAAGGACCACCTGACGTTGGTGGAACTCGGATACCCAGAAGGAGGCACCGAAGCCAAAGGCTCTGCCCAGAACCAGCTGAAGGTACTGGAACCAGGATGGGGAGCAGAAGGTACAAGAGCAAAAGACACTGCCGAGAACCAGCTGACGGTACTGGAACCCGGATGAGTAGCCGAAGGTCCAAGAGCCAATGGAACTACCGAGGACCAGCTGACGTTACTGGAACCCGGTTACTAAGCAGGAGGTACTCATGCCTGAAAGCACTACCAAGGACCACCTGACGTTGGTGGAACTTGGATACCCAGAAGGAGGCACCTAAGCCAAAGGCTCTACCCAGAACCAGCTGACGGTACTGGAACCAGGATGGGGACCTATTCAAGACTGTCTTCCTAGAGACCCAACTAGTGGTGTTGGAGCAAAGGGTCAGCAGGGGGAGCAGAGTGTAGGCCGAAGCCTGCACTTGAGGCAGTTTTAGGTCTGTTGTGTCTGCGTGGCGTTTGCAGAACACGATGCCGGCTACACAGCAGGGGAACAGCTGGCGTTGCTGAACCCCACTGACACATTAGCGGGTGTTTTTTTCTGTGCAGCTAGCACTTCCGGGCACCAACTGTCGGTGTTAGAGCTCAGGGTCAGCAGGAGGAGCAGAATAGCAGAGTGTAGGCCGAAGCCTGCACTGGCGGCAGCTTTGTGTCTGCGTGGCGTTTGCAGGACACGTTGCCGGCTACACAGCAGGGGAACAGCTGGCGTTGCTGAACCCCACTGACACATTGGCAGGTGTTTTGGTCTGCAGGAGGAGCAGAGTGTAGGCCGAAGCCTAATTGAACCAATTTTAAAGGGAACCTTTAAACCCCCCACTCCGATGTTACAACCTAGAAGAGCCACCTTGTGAAGAAGTAATGCTGCACAAATCAAAGGTTGCTCTTTTAATTTTGTTCCTTGCACACGCTGAATGAAACACGTATAAAAGTTAGCCCCTTATACAGTCAAACTGTCTTTGAGGCGGGAGTTTCCTTCTTAATGAGACGCAGCGCATCTGTCAAAAATCCCACCTTGGTGCTGGGCGCGGCTTCCTGAGCGTCGCTTTTTGCTGTACAGGAGTCTGTGCTGTTGTGTTATCTCTTGGCCATGCGCTGTTAGCGCTGCCCGTCTTCTGACATCATTTGATATCGGCCGGTGCGGTTCGCGATGCCCATGAATCCCAGCCCCGCAGTGTCTTTTCATTTATTCACACTGCGGGGTTGGGATTCATGGCCTTTCACAGTAAATATGTTCGCCTCTCACTCATCTCCTTACACCTGCTTCTGACTGTGCGGCGTCAGTTGATCCCTTATTGCATGCCACGGCCATGAAGCCGCACAGTCTGAAGAAGGCGGAAGGAGAAGAGTGACAGTCGAAGATATGCACTGCTCATGCCCATCAATCACACCCTCGCAGTCAAAATATATAAGACACCGAGGGGCGTTGTGTCAAGCAGGGCGGCCGCAGAGGCGCAGCCAGCCAACCAACAATGTCAGAAGACGGGCAGCGCTACCAAGGGGGCTGCTGCGTGTCATTACAAAGGAAAGTCACACCTCAGGGACGGTTTAATGGTCTCAGGGGACACATTGTATACGTGTCGAGTTCGACGTGTGCAAGAAGCATAACTTAATGAGCCACCTTGTACAAATGCAGCATTACTGATGTACAAGGTGGCTGTTATACATACAAACGCCTGGGGGGGCAGGTTCCTTTTAATTTCAGTTGTTGTGTCTGCGTGGCGTTTGCAGGACACGTTGCCGGCTACACAGCAGGGGAACAGCTTGCGTTGCTGAACCCCACTGACACATTGGCGGGTTTTTTTTCTCTTTGCAGCTAGCACTTCCGGGCACCAACTGGTGGTGTTAGAGCCCAGGGCCAGCAGGAGGAGCAGAGGAGCAGAGTGTAGGCCGAAGCCTGTACTGGCGGCAGCTTTGTGTCTGCTTGGCGTTTGCAGGACACTTTGCCGGTCACACAGCAGGGGAACAGCTGGCGTTGCTGAACCCCACTGACACATTGGCGGGTGTTTTTGTCTGTGCAGCTAGCACTTCCGGGCACCAACTGGTGGTGTTAGAGCCCAGGGTCAGCAGGAGGAGTAGAGGAGCAGAGTGTAGGCCAAAGCCTGCACTGGCGGCAGCTTTGTTTCTGCGTGGCATTTGCAGGACACGTTGCCGGCTACACAGCAGGGGAACAGCTCGCGTTGCTGAACCCCACTGACACATTGGCGGGTGTTTTTCTCTGTGCAGCTAGGACTTCCGGGCACCAACTGGCGGTGTTAGAGCCCAGGGCCAGCAGGAGGAGCAGAGGAGCAGAGTGTAGGCCGAAGCCTGCACTGGCGGCAGCTTTGTGTCTGCGTGGCGTTTGCAGGACACTTTGCCGGTCACACAGCAGGGGAACAGCTGGCATTGCTGAACCCCACTGACACATTGGCGGGTGTTTTTGTCTGTGCAGCTAGCACTTCTGGGCACCAACTGGTGGTGTTAGAGCCCAGGGTCAGCAGGAGGAGCAGAGGAGCAGAGTGTAGGCCGAAGCCTGCACTGGCGGCAGCTTTGTGTGTGCGTGGCGTTTGCAGGACACGTTGCCGGCTACACAGCAGGGGAACAGCTGGCATTGCTGAACCTAACTGACACATTGGCGGGTGTTTTTCTCTGTGCAGCTAGCACTACCGGGCACCAACTGGCAGTGTTAGAGCCCAGGGTCAGCAGGTGGAGCAGAGGAGCAGAGTGTAGGCCGAAGCCTGCACTGGCGGCAGCTTGGTGTCTGCGTGGCGTTTGCAGGACATGTTGCCGGCTACACAGCAGGGGAACAGCTGGCGTTGCTGAACCCCACTGACACATTGGATGGTGTTTTTCTCTGTGCAGCTAGCACTTCCGGGCACCAACTGGCGGTGTTAGAGCCCAGGGTCAGCAGGAGCAGCAGAGGAGCAGAGTGTAGGCCGAAGCCTGCACTGGCGGCAGCTTTGTGTCTGCGTGGCGTTTGCAGGACACGTTGCCGGCTACACAGCAGGGGAACAGCTGGCGAGCCCAGGGTCTGCAGGAGAAGCAGAGTGTAGGCCGAAGCCTACTTTGAGAAAGTTGAAAGGGAACCTTTAACCCCCCCCATGCGTTTGTTGCTGAAAGAACCAAATTGTGCATCACAAATGCTGCAAATGGAAAAGGTGGTTCTTTTAATTATGCTCCTTCCAAATGCGGAACTAAACACTTATAAAATGTGTCCCTTGATACAGTGAAATCGGCTCGGATGTGGGACTTTCCTTCTTGTTGGGGGGCAGCACCGACGTTATTCCTATCCCCCTTGGCGGCGTGCGGCACATCCTCAGCGTTGTTGGAATCTGTCACCGAGCTGGCACTGTTATGCTCAACCTCGGTCATGCGCAGTTAGCGCTGCCCGTCTTTTGACATCACTTGGTGTCAGGCGGGCTGTGCCTGTGCGGTCGCGTTGCCCGTGATCCCACCTGGCTGTGTATTCTAATGTAATCCCACTGCGGGCCTGGGATCCATGGGCATGCCCAGTGCATATCCACGCCTCACACTACCCTCCTTCTGGCTTCTTCAGACTATGTGGCGTCACGGCCATGGCATGCTATTAGGGATCAGCTGACGCTGCACATTCTGAAGAAGCCGGAAGGAGGGGAGTGTGAGGCGAGGATATGCACTGCGCATGGCCATGGATCCCAGGCACGCAATGGGATTACATTAGACTACACAGCCAGGTGGGATCACGGGCAGCGCGACCGCACAGGCCCAGTCCACCTGACACCAAATGATGTCACAAGACGGGCAGCGCAAACAGCGCATAGCCAAGGTTGAACATAACAGCGTCGGCTCGGTGACAGATTCCAGCAATGCTGAGGAAGCGGCGCACGCCGCCAAGGGGGGTAGGAATAACGTCGGTGCTGCGCCCTATCACGAAGGAAAGTCCCACCTCGGGGTCGGTTTTACGGTATCAGTGGACACATTTTATAAGTGTTAAGTTCTGCGTGTGCAAGGAGCTAAACTAAAAGAGCTAACTTTTCCTTGTTCAGCATTACTGCTGCACAAGGTGGCTCTTTCAGTAACAAATGCCTAGGGGGGGGACAGGTTCCCTTTAATTTCAGTTGTTGTGTCAGCGTGGAGGTCACAGGACATGTTGCCGGCTACACAGCTGGGGAGCAGCTGGCATTACTGAACCCCAGTAACAGAGGAGCGACTGTTGACTGTGCAGACAGCACTTCTGGGCAGCAACTAGCGGTGTTGAAGCCCAGGGACAGCAGGAGGAGCAGGCTGGAGGTATTGCCGCAACACAGCAGGGGAGCAGCTGGCATTGCTGAACCCCAATAATAGAGGAGGGACTGTTGACTGAGCAGACAGCACTTCCGGGCAGCAACTAGCGGTGTTGAAGCCCAGGGACAGCAGGAGGAGCAGGCTGGAGGTATTGCCGCAACACAGCAGGGGAGCAGCTGGCATTGCTGAACCCCAATAATAGAGGAGGGACTGTTGACTGAGCAGACAGCACTTCCGGGCAGCAACTAGCGGTGTTGAAGCCCAGGGACAGCAGGAGGAGCAGGCTGGAGGTATTTCCGCAACACAGCAGGGGAGCAGCCGGCGTTGCTGAACCCCAATAACAGAGGAGCGAATGTTGACTGTGCAGAGAGCACTTCCGGGCAGCAACTAGCTGTGTTGAAGCCCAGGGACAGCAGGAGGGGCAGGCTGGAGGTATTGCCGCAACACAGCAGGGGAGCAGCTGGCGTTGCTGAACCCCAATAACAAAGGAGTGACTGTTGACTGTGCAGACAGCACTTCCGGGCAGCAACTAGCGGTGTTGAAGCCCAGGGACAGCAGGAGGAGCAGAGGATTACAGTGTAGGCCGAAGCCTGATTGGAGCAAGTTGAAAGGGAACCTTTAACCCCCCCCAAGCATTTGTAGCTGAAAGAGCCATCTTGTGCAGCACAGGATGCAAAAGGAAAAGGTGGCTCTTTTAATTATGCTCCTTGCAAACCCAGAACTAACCACTTATAAAATGTGTCCCCTGATACCGTGAAACCGTCCCGGAGGTGGGACTTTCCTTCGTAATGGGACGCAGCACAGCCGTCATTCCTACCCCCATGGTGCCGTGCGCCGCCTCCTCACCATTGTTTGAATCTGTCCCAGAGCCTGCGCTGTTATGTTATCCCTTGGCCACGCACACTTAGCGCTGGCCATCTTCTGACATAATTCAGGTGTCAAGCTGGCAGCGCCTGTGCGGCCATGCTGCCCGAGATCCCACCTCGCAGTGTCGTCTAATGTAATCCCACTGCGGGCCTGAGATCCATGGGCATGCGCAGTGCAAATCCTCGCCTCTCACTCCCCTCCTTCCGGCTTCTTCAGACTGTGCGGCGTCACGGCCGTGGCATGCTATTATGGATCAGCTGACGGCGCACAGTCTGAAGAAGGCGGAGGAAGATGAGTGAGAGCCTGAGGTGAAGATATGCACTGCGCATGCCCATGGATCCCAGGCACGCAGTGTGATTAAATCAGAAGACACTGCGAGGCGGGATCTTGGCCAGCGCGGCCGCACAGGCGCATCCAGCCTGACACCAAATGATGTCAGAAGACGGGCAGAATGCATGGCCAAGAGATAACATAACAGTGCTGGCTCCGGGACAGATTCAAACAACAGTGAGGAGGCGGCGCACGGCACCAAGGGGGTAGGAATTACGGCTGTGCTGCGTCCCATTACGAAGGAAAGTCCCACCCCCGGGACGGTATAACGGTATCAGTGGACACATTTTATAAGTGTTAAGTTCTGCGTGTGCAAGGAGCTAAAATAAAAGACCTACCTTTTCCTTGTGCAGCATTACTGCTGCACAAGGTGGCTCTTTCAGTAACAAATGCCTGGGGGGGGCAGGTTCCCTTAAATTTCAGTTGTTGTGTCAGCGTGGCGGTCGCAGGACACATTGCCAGCTACACAGCTGGGGATCAGCTGACGTTACTGAAACCCAATAGCACTGGGTCGTATGCAGACGGCACTTCTGAGACTCAACTGGCGGTGTTGGAGCCCAGGAATTACAGTTCAGGTGGTAGAAAGATGAACACAACAGGAGACCTGGATAGTGTAGACACCCAATTATTTAATCAGGAAGAGGAGTGGCAAATTCCTGCGAGATCCAGGCCTGGTTCATTTTCAGAAAAGTAAGCCGGTCAACGTTATCGGAGGATAGTCGCATGCGACGGTCTGTTAGTACACCGCCTGCGGCACTAAAGACGCGTTCCAATAAGACATTAGCCGCAGGGCAAGCCAGCACCTCCATTGCATACTGGCTTAGCTCTGGCCATGTACCCAGCTTAGACACCCAAAACTTGAAAGGGGAAGAGCCGTCTGGGAGTACAGTAAGAGGGCAAGACATGTAGTCTGTCACCATCTGACGGAACCGTTGCCTCCTGCTGACTGGAGCCGCCGGTGATGGTGTAGACATTTGGGGCGGGCACACAAAACTGTGCCACAGTTGGGCCATACTGGTATCGCCTTGCCAGAGGCACTGCTTCTGCTCCATCTTTGTGCAGAGCCTCCTCCACTGCCTCGACGCACTGAGCTGCTTTGTAAAGCACTAGCAGCACTGCTCTCATTTGGACTGGAGAAGATGATGGAATTCACCAGTGTGCCTTGGTACTCCCGCATTTTACGCTCCCGGGTCAACGGTGTGATGAGGTTTTGTACGTTGTCCCGATAGCGAGGATCGAGGAGGGTGTACACCCAATAATCAGCCATGTTGAGAATGCGTTCGATGCGGCGGTCGTTTCTCAGGCACTGCAGCATGAAATCAACCATGTGCTGCAGACTGCCAACTGGCCAAGAAACGCTGTCCGCTGCTTGAGACGTGATCTCTGCCCGCTCTTCATCACCCCACCCTCGCTGTACACACTGACCACTGGACAATTGTGTAACTCCCTCCTCTGGACGGATGTCTTCCTCCTCCATTGACTCCTCCTCATCCTCCTCACAAAGTGTCCCCTGCCTACGCCTTTGTGAGGAACCACGTGGCGCTGAATGTCCAGAAGCTGATGGAAATGGTGACTCCTCATACTCCACCTCTTCCACAACATCATCCCTTAGCGCTTGTAGTGTTTGTTGAAACAGGCAGAAAAGGGGGACAGTCATGCTGACTAGTGCATCATCTGCACTCGCCATCCGCATGGAATAATCGAAGGGATGCAAATCCTGGCAGACGTCCTTCATAGTGGCCCACTTTGTGGTTGTGAAGTCTGAACGGCGCGGATTGCGACTTCTTTGCACCTGATGCAGCTGGTACTCCTTTACTGCTTGCTGCTGCTCACACAACCGCTCCAACATATGTAACGTGGAATTCCACCTGGTAGGTAGGTCACATATGATGCGATGTTCTGGAAGGTGGAAATGGCGCTGCAGAGCTGCAATGCGCGATCTTGCCGTGCTGGAACGCCGCAAGTGAGAACACTCTAGGCGGACCTTGTGCAGCAATGCATCAAGATCCGGATAATCCCTCAGAAAACTCTGCACAACCAAATTGAGCACATGTGCCAGACATGGGATGTGATTGAGCTGCCACCAGATTTCGGCCATTGTCACACACTACCATGCCTGGCTGGAGATTCGCTTGCACAAACCACACATCGCTCTCCTGCTTGATGGCATTCCAGAGCTCCTGCACTGTTTGGCTTCGATTCCCCAAAGAAACTAATTTCAAGACGGCCTGTTGACGTTTGGCCACGGCTGTGCTCATGTCGGTCGTAACAGGTAAACGTTCACGGGTCCATGTGGAGGTGGAATGTGACGGCTCCTGCAGCGATGATTCGGAGGAACTTGTGTATGAGGAGGAGTCAATGCGTACAGACTGGATTCCTGCAATCCTTGGAGTGGGCAGGACACGTCCTGCGCCACTCGCACGATCTGTACCCAGCTCAACAACATTAACCCAATGGGCAGTGAGGGAAAGGTATCGCCCCTGTCCATGTTGACTGGTCCACGCATCGGTGGTGAGGTGGACCTTGCTACTGACGGCATTCAGTAGCGCTTGTTTTATGTGTCCCTCCACATGCTTGTGCAGGGCAGGGACGGCTTGCCTGCGGAAATAAAAGCGGCTGGGCACATTGTACTGTGGGACTGCCAATGCCATCAAGTCACGGAAGCTGTCAGTCTCCACCAGCCTGAATGAGAGCAATTCCAGTGACAGAAGTTTGGCAATGCCTGCATTCAGAGCCTGTGCTCAGGGGTGGGTTGCAGAGAATGGCCGCCTTTTCTCCCATGCCTGTACTACTGATGGCTGTAGACTGGGCTGGGAGTGTGAGGATGACTGGGAACTTGGTGCTGTGGGTGGAATTACAGTGGGTCTCTGGACAACAGTGCCAGAGGTTCTTCCATGGCGATCCTGGGAGGAAGCCGAACCAGCTGTGTATGAGCTGGAGGAAGAGGCAACACGAGCTGAAGAGGTGGTAGCTGCCGCTGTTGGTTGGCCTAGGTCTTCAGTGTGTTTTTGTAACTCCACCGCGTGCCTGGTCCGCACATGTTTCCACATATTTGTGGTATTGAGGTTGCTGACACTTATCCCTCTTTTGATTTTCTGATGACACAGCTTGCATTTGACAAGCAAATGTCATCTGCAACTGTGTCAAAAAATGACCAGGCACTGCAAGTCTTTGGAGCGCCCTTTTTGGCTTTTGGAAGAGACATGCTCCTAACGGGTGCCAAAGTGGAGGCCACAGGCTCCGCAGTCTTCCCCCTCCCTCTCCCTCTTTGGCCCGTTTGGGGAATCTCTTCCTCAGAGCTGCTCCCACCACCTTCCTGTACCTCACGCCACGATGGGTCAAGGACCTCATCATCTACACTACCCTCTGCCACCAACTGCTCCTCCTGGGTAGTCTCGGCAGCACAGTACGCACCAGAAAGTGGCACCTGAGTCTCATCATCACATGCGTACTGCGGTGTGGTGACCGGAGGCACTGGCCCACCCGCCTCTTCAGAGTCAGAGAGGCAAAGCTGTTGGGCATCACTGCACACTGCCTCTTCTTCCATTTCTCCAATGCTGCTTGGCTGGCCCCCTGTTTCCAAGCCAAGAGATTCAGAGAACAGTAGTAAAGATGGCTCCAGTCCTGGGCTCTCTGACTGCCTGGGTAATTTGGCAGGTGGTGAAGAGACAGATGGCTGCTCTCCAGTGCTCTGTGCCTGAGAGGATGTGGCACTAATTGAAGTCGATGCATTAGCTGCCATCCATCCGACAACGGCTTCAATTTGATCTTCACGCAGCAGTGGTGTACGGCGCTCTCCTACAAACTTGCGCATGAAGGGCTGTTCCCTGCTGAAACTGGGTGATGATGAGTCACCGTTGCCCGCAGCAGGCACAGAATCACCACATCCTCTCCCTGCTCCGTGCCCACGCCCATGTGCCTTATTCCCTGCCCTCTTCATCTTGGTTGACAGATAAAGATAAGCAGAAAAGTACTAAGGCCTTAGTGTGCTTATTACTGAACAGCTCCTCCTAACAAGTATAAGAAACACTAATTTTCCAAAGTGTGGACTAGACTTTAATATGAGCTAATGTGGCCTACACAACTGTAAAGTGGTGTGTTTGGTGAACTTTATTTATTTTTTGGGGGGCAGATCTGACAACAGAGCGAGAGACACTCACACGGAGACTGTGCTGTTATGGACCTGGTGGTTAGGAGCACCAGGCACGACCTGATAGTTAAACTCACACAGGACAAGCTCTGGGATGTGGGAGCTCTGCTGACCGCAGGCCCTAATCCTATCACAACAACTAGAAATAGCCGTGGAGCGTTCCTGACACTCCCTAGACACCTCTTCACAGCCTAAGAGCTAGATAGCCCTAGAGATAGAAAATAAAGCCTACCTTGCCTCAGAGAAAATCCCCAAAGGAAAAGGCAGCCCCCACATTTATTGACTGTGAGTAAAGATGAAATTCACAAACACAGAAATGAAACAGGTTTCAGCAAAAGGAGGCCAGACTTTCTAAACAGACAGAGGATAGGAAAGGTATCTTTGCGGTCAGCACAAAAAACTACAAAAGACCACGCAGAGTGTGCAAAAAGACCTCCGCACCGACTAACGGTGCGGAGATGCCACTCTGCATCCCAGAGCTTCCAGCTAGCAAGACAAAATCATGATAACCAGCTGGACAAGGAAACAATGAACAAATAATAACTATCAGGAACTTAGCTTCTGCTGGAGTAGACAGGTCACCAGAAATATCCAAGAGCGAACTGAACCAATGCAGGAACATTGACAGCTGGCATGGAGTAACGATCTGAGTGGAGTTAAATAGAGCAGCCAACCAAAGGATAAACCACGTCACCTGTGTAAGGAACCTCAGAAGCAGCAGCTTCACTCACAGCCACCAGAGGGAGTCCATGGACAGAACTCGCCGAAGTACCATTCACGACCACAGGAGGGAGTTCGACAACAGAATTCACAACACTGTGCAGACAGCCGCAAACGGCGCTTCAAGGCCCAAAAAAACTCCTCTATGTTATCCTATGTAGTGTTTTTCCACAATTTAGCTGGATACGGGTGGAAAGCCACTAATAGGAAATTTTTGAAAAAATGTGCAGCAGGCTGCACTATTAGCAAAAAAGGACAATGTATTTTACGGTATGAGTCAGTAATGCACCCTGAGCTGAATACAACCGGCTGGGGCTGCACACAGACTACAGGGCGAGCTGCACTCACACGGAGACCGTGCAGACAGCCGCAAACGGCGCTGCAAGGCCCAAAAACCCTCCTCTATGTTATCTTATGTAGTGTTTTTCCACAATTTAGATGGATACGGGTGGGAAGCCACTAATAGGAAATTTTTGAAAAAATGTGCAGCAGGCTGCACTATTAGCAAAAAAGGACAATGTATTTTATGGTATGAGTCAGTAACACACCCTGAGCTGAGTACAACCGGCTGTGGCTGCACACAGACTACACGGCGAGCTGCACTCACACGGAGACCGTGCAGACAGCCGTAAACGGCGCTGCAAGGCCCAAAAACCTTCCTCTATGTTATCCTATGTAGTGCTTTTCCACTATTTAGCTGGATACGGGTGGAAAGCCTCTAATAGGAAATATTTGAAAAAAATGTGCAGCAGGCTGCACTATTAGCAAAAAAAGACAATGGATAGAACAGTATGAGGCAGTGTGAACCCCCCTGAGCTGAATACAACCGGCTCTGGCTGCACACAGACTACAGAGTGAGCTGCACACACACACACACAGAGACCTTCAGAACGCTGTGAAAACAGCGCTGCAAGGCAAAAGCAAGGTGAATACACAGCGGTTGCTAAATTGGCCTGGGAAAAGCGCAATGAAGCAAATCGCTATCTCAACTGGCCCTCAGTCAGAACACAGCGTCCTGTCCCTAACTGAATTCACAGCAGAGTGAGCCCAAAATGGCGGCAGCGTTTTTTTATAGTGCATCATGACATCATTTCAGCAGCCAATCACAGCCTTGCCAGTAGTTACATGCCCACCATGCTGAAAAGGATGTGCCCACACTTGCAATCATTCCTCATTGGCTGAAATTGTGCAGTTTGAATTCTGGGAACTTTCGATTCCGGTATCCGATATGCGGTAAATATCGGAAATCGGTATCGGAATTCCAATACTACAAATATCGGCCGATACCCGATACTTGCGGTATCGGAATGCTCAACACTAGTGGAGATACTACCTTCCCGTCGTCCTTATGATTGTGCTATTAATATTGTCCCTAAGGTCAAATTACCTAAAGCTCACCTTTATAATTTGTTCAGGGCCTGAACAGACTGCCATGAAAGAATATGTTAACGAAAGTTTACAGAAGGATCATATTAGTCCTTTATCCTCCCCTGAAGCTGCCAAATTTTTCTGTGTAAAAAAAGTAAGTTGTCTGCCTTGCCTCGATTTCTGAGAATTGAACAAAATCACAGTTAAAATACTAAACTAGTGATGGGCGAGCACTAAAATGTTTGGGTGCTCATTGCTTGGTTCAAGCAACTTGGAATGCTTGGGTGCTCGACCTGAGCTGTAACGGGGTCTACCAAGCTGGGGTACCTCTTTCAGTTCCACCCCGTGTTTCCGGAGGTCCACTCTGCTTTGGCTGGAGTCTGAATGAAGGACGCTGGCTAGAATTTCTTGACTACATGGAAGCATATAAAAGCTGACTGCTACTCCAGGTATTTCCAGTCTAAAAGAACACACTTTATTTACAACACACAGAATATGTAACACAGATACACAGGGCAGGTCAATAGAAAAAGCATGCCAGACATACATTACAATAGTCGCAGGGGGCCGGAGCCTGCTGGTATTTACTGTGGGAATTACAAAGGTGGGGAAAGGTCAGAAAGAGAATATCTTTTCCAGAGGCGCAGCCTGTGGACTGATACATTTCACATGGAAACTATTATACAGAATATATATATAGCATAACATATTCTTGGGGCTGGGGGTTCTGTAACACGGCTCCCCTTTTCAGCGACGCGATCAGCATACACAGTCTGATCCTTAACGGATCGGTTTGGGGATGACCGAAGTTTATGGGGTTGGTACAAGTTCCGTTTGTCGACTTAGTCCATCGGCATTACCGTTTTGTTTGCCGGGTCTGTAGTGGATGGTGAAGTCCAGAGGTTGTAGGGCTAAACTCCACCGCAGTAATCTGGCGTTGTCTCCGGAGACCCGATTAAGCCAGACTAGGGGATTATGGTCCGTTAGGAGGGAAAACTGTCGTCCATACAAATATGGTTGTAACTTTTTGAGTGCCCATACTATTGCCAGGCACTCCTTCTCTCCTTCTCAATGGCCGCATAGCTTACTTTACGGGACAGTAGTTTCCGACTCAGGTAAGCTACCGGGTGTTCTTGGCCGTCCGGCCCGACTTGACTTAGTACTGCCCCCAATCCAAAAATAGAAGCGTCTGTGTGAACCAGGAAACGTTTAGTTGGATCGGGTGCGGCCAATACAGGGGTATTGGTGAGGGCGTCCTTTAGCTGGCGGAAGGCTTCCTCACACTCTGGGGTACATGTTACCTGGTGGGGTTGGTTCTTACGGGTCAGATCAGTGAGGGGCTTGGCCATGCTGCTGTAATTGGGAACAAATTTCCTGTAATACCCTGCTGTCCCTAGAAACGCCATGACCTGGGTTTTAGTGCATGGGGTGGGCCATTTGGCTATGGCCTCAATCTTGGCTGGTTCTGGTCTCTGTTTCCCACTTCCCACCCAATGCCCTAAATACTGAACCTCTGCTTTGCCCACGTGACACTTGTTTGGGTTCAGGGTGATTCCGGCCTTGTGGATCCTGTCTAATACTGTCTCTAGGTGATTTAGATGCTCTTCCCATGTCGTACTGTAGATGGCGATGTCATCCAGGTAGGCACACGCATAGTCCTGGAGACCATCTAGAAGTCGGTCAGCCAGCCTCTGGAAGGTCGCCGGGGCAGTCTTCATCCCGAATGGCATAACTCAAAACTGGAATAAGCCAAACGGGGTGACAAATGCCGACTTGGGAATAGCATCAGGACTAAGGGGAATCTGCCAGTAGCCTTTGCATAGATCGATGGTGGTCAAATACTTTGCCCCCGCCAGCCGGTCTAACAAGTCATCCACACGCGGCATGGGATACGCATCCGTCACTGTTTTCTCATTAAGCTTACGATAGTCTACACAAAACCGTGTAGTCCCATCCTTCTTGGGCACTAACACTACGGGGGATGCTGTTGTGAATTCTGCTTTTGGGCTCCCTCTGGTGGTAGTAGATGGTAATGCAGTTATCCCTGGGCTGCAGTCTTGGACAGGTGTATCTGCTAATTGCAGTTCTGACTGGGGTGTTTAGGTTTGCAGGACTCATTAGTCCTTGCCAGTTGTCAATGTTTTTTGGGATATGATGGATCTCTGTCTGGCTTCTCCTGCTTGGCTGCCATTTCAGCAAAGATAAGTGTCTGTTTCTTTTTCTATGGCACACAAGCTGTGTGCTTGTTTTTTGATTGTATTCCTGCTCTGAATGTAGGATTCGCTGGAGTTGCAGATATAAACTGCCACGTCTTTAGTTAGATGGAGGAAGTTTTTGTATATTCTGCTGTGCATATTTTTTGAAGGGTTGTAATACTGACCGCACAGAACTCTGTCCTATCCTGTCCTATTTTAGCTAGAGTGGCCTCTTGTGCTAAATCCTGTTATTTCTGCCTGTGTATGTTTTTCCTCTCCGACTCACCGCCAATATTTGTGGGGGGCTGGCTATCCTTTGGGGTTCTGCTCTGAGGCAAGATTGTATTCCTATTTCCATCTTTAGGGGTATTTAGTCCTCCGGCTGTGACGAGGTGTATAGGATTTGTTAGGTACACCCCACGGCTACTTCTAGTTGCGGTGTTAAGATCAGGATTTGCGGTCAGTATAGTGACCACCTACTCCAGTGAAAGTTTTCATGCTGCTCCAAGGTCACCGGATCATAACAGGATGCCCAGGGACTATCTGACTCTTCAATGACCCCTAAACGCAACATCTCTTGTTTCTCTTGTCGCATCCCTTCTCGTACAGACTCAGGGACGCGGAAGGGGGGTTGTCGCAGGGGGGTCTGATCCTGGGTCTCAACCTTGTGTTGTGCCAGGTGAGTGTACCCGGGTTTCCCCGAAAACATCCTCTGTCGCTGCCTCAACAACTCCTCCACCTGCTTTCTTTCCTGGGGACCTAAGTCTTCACCCCAGTGTACCTGGTCCCATGTTTTAGACTGAGTCCTCTCCCCTAAGACATCAGGCAAGTGAAGTCCAGCTAAATCCTCTGCTTCAGGTGCACAGATGGCCACTACCTCTTCAGGGCGCTCCCGATAGGGCTTCAGCATATTCACGTGGAACATGCGGATAACCCTGGGGTCGTCACAATTGGCGACATTATAGGTGGTGTCGGCTATTTTCCCCACTACCTGGTAGGGCCCCTGCCATGCAGCTTGGAACTTGTTCTGCCTAGTGCGCTTTAACACCAGGACCTTCTGCCCTATTTCCAAGGTGCTCTCTCTGGCCCTCCGATCGTACCATACGCGCTGGTGCCGCTGGGCCACCTGCATGTTCCCACGTACAGCCTGGGTCAGCTCCTGTAGGCGGTCCCGGAATTCCAGCACATAGGGTACAATAGGAACCCCTTCTATGATGCCCTCCCCATCCCAGTGTTCTAGCACTAAATCTAGGGGTCCCCTTACCTGTCTCCCGTATACCAGTTCGAATGGGGAGAACCCCGTGGATTCTTGGGGCACCTCTCGATAGGCAAACAGGACGTGAGGCAAGAATTTCTCCCAGTCCCTGTAGGTCCTGGTAAAAGTCCCAATGAGTTGTTTTAACGTCCCGTTAAAGCGTTCACACAACCCATTGGTTTGCGGGTGGTACGGGGCGCTTCTAATGGACTTTACGCCGCACAGCTTCCACAGTTGGTTGGTCACCTCTGCTGTAAACTGGGTACCCTGGTCTGAGATAATCTCCCGGGGAAATCCAACCCGTGAGAAAACCTGGAGCAGGGCAGCCGCCACCGTCTCTGCCAGTATGTTAGGTAACGCAACCGCTTCTGGATACCGTGTGGCATAATCTACCACTGTCAATATATACCTTTTCCCTGACGGATTGGGTTTGGTTAACGGCCCTATCAGATCGACCGCTACTTGGCTAAATGGTTCCTCCACAATGGGGAGGGGGCGTAATTTGGCCTTGCATCGATCTCCCCTCTTGCCAATGCGCTGGCAACTGTCACAGGTCTGGCAGTATTGACGAACATCATAGGTTACCCCCGGCCAAAAGAAGTTTTGTGTCAGACGATGCCTGGTGCAACTGATGCCGAAGTGTCCGGCCAAGGGTATGTCATGAGAGATTCGCAGTAACTCCTGCCTATACTTCTTGGGAACTACCAGCTGTCGTTTTATAGTGGGTCTTGTCCCTGTGTGGTGCTGCTCTGTGATCCGGTAGAGGAGTCCCTGCTTCCATATAAACTGTCCCCCTTCCAGTACCCCTCTACCCTCCTGTGCCTTCCCCCGATATCCCTCCAATGAAGGATCCTCAAGTAACTCCCTCTTAAATTCATCTGGGGTGGCCCAAGAAATGTGTCTGGCTATGGGAATAAGTGTAGGGCTGGGATGTCTTACCTGAGCCTCCTCTGAGTGTGATTCCGTCTCCGCAGCTCGAGCTTGTCTCCGGGTGGTCACAGGATATGTCTCAGCCAAAGGGGCAACCGAGAAGGCAGACAACATGGGCCCCAAGTCATTTCCCAGCAAAACATCTGCAGGCAAATCCTCCATCAAGCCGACCTCAACAAGGCCATCCCCAACTCCCCAGTTCAGGTGAATCCTGCCAGTGGGCAGTCGATGTATGGCTCCCCCTGCTACATGGACTGCCACTGTCCGGTCTTTCTTCTCTTGGTCCCGGACGAGATGAGGCTCCACAAGGGTCAAAGTTGCTCTGGAATCTCTTAGTTCCTGCATGCGTTTCCCATTAACCCACACGACCTGTCGATGCTGTTGTCGATTATCTGCCCGGGCTGCCTGCACGGGGTCTACTTCATGCAGCACTTCCTCCATGTCTTCCACCCCTTGGTTAGTTGTAGCCGCCAATGCCGGGTCAGCTTCGCCTTGGTAGCTGTGTACAGCGGCCTAGCGGAAGGTAGATGTTCCCGCCTTTGGCCACTGGGTGTGCTGAGTCCAGTTGGGACATTGTCTTTGCAGGTGGCCCAGCTGACGGCAGGTGTGGCATCGCGCCCCAGGGGAACTGTGGTAGGCCGGGTTTCTAGCTGGTCCCCCTACAATCTTCGGTGGTTTGGGGCCCTCCAGGTCCATGGGCGGACCCCTAGTGACCATCTTTGATCCGGACAACCGGCGTCATGATGTTCATCGGCCAGACGAGCGGCTTCCTCAAGAGTCATTGGCCGCCTGTCCTGAAGCCATTCCTGTGTCTCGGGGTTTAGTCCATTAAAGAATCGTTCTAACAAGAAGAGCTGGAGAACGTCCTCCTTAGTGGTTGCTTGGCTCCTTTGTACCCACTGTAGCAGTGACCGTCGTAATTTACAGGCCCATTCAGCGTGGGTATCGGTTACTCGTTTTATAAGTCTGCAGAACTTTTGGCGGTATGCCTCTGGTGTCAGCGCATACCGGGCCAAGATCACTTCTTTGATCCGCTCATAGTCCATACAGTCCTCATCAGGTCCGTGCGATAGGCGTCCGCTGCCCAGCCTGTCAGCTTGCTGGCCAGAATTTGAACCCGTTCCTCCGGCTTCACTTGATGAAGGGCACACTGCCGCTCAAAGTCCTGCAGAAAGCCATCAATGTCTTCATCTGCCTCCCCCAACTGTCGGAAGGCATTATACTGGATCTTTTTGTTGCTTACTGTTGAAGGTACCTGGGCGGAGGCCAGAGCTCCCCTTGCTCGCTGACTCTCCTCTCTCCGCTCTGCCATCTCCATCTTGGCCAGCTCCACTTTGGTCCGCTCTGCCATCTCCATCTAGGTTAGCTCTATCCTGGTCCGCTCGGCCATCTCTTCCTTCAGATTAGTACGCACATCAACCATCATCTCTCGTATGATCTCTACTGCAGTGTTTGGGCCATAGAACGCCAGACTGTTCTTTACCTCCCTCTGGAATTCAGTCTCCTCCACATTCACTTTGGGGTGCGCTGCACTGTCGTGTTCCATGATGGCTGCTATCAAATCCGCTTTTGTTTTGTTGCTGGCGATTAACCCTCGGGCTTCCACCAGATCTTTTAATGTAGTCCTCTTTAACTTCTGGTAGTTGTCTTCCATTCATTCCTTTCCTTCTGTAGAAGGGATATCACATCCCGCTGTCTGCCACCAGTGTAACGGGGTCTACCAAGCTGGGGTACCTCTTTCAGTACCACCCCGTGTTTCCGGAGGTCCACTCTGCTTTGGCTGGAGTCTGAATGAAGGACGCTGGCTAGAATTTCTTGACTACATGGGAGCATATAAAAGCTGACTGCTACTCCAGGTATTTCCAGTCTAAAAGAACACACTTTATTTACAACACACAGAATATATAACACAGATACACAGGGCAGGTCAATAGAAAAAGCAGGCCAGACATACATTACAATAGCCGGAAGGGGCCGGAGCCTGCTGGTATTTACTGTGGGAATTACAAAGGTGGGGAAAGGTCAGAAAGAGAATATCTTGTCCAGGGGTGCAGCCTGTGGACTGATGCATTTCACATGGAAACTATTATACAGAATATATATATAGCATAACATATTCTTGGTGCTGGGGGTTCTGTAACAGGAGCAACAAGCCCAATGTAAGTCTATGAGAAACACGAGAATTTTTGCCACAACCCCCCAGGGGTGTTTGTAGGGTCGGAAATCGATGGGGACAGTGCTCAAATGACATGGGATCATCATGGAGAAGACCCCCAGAATCATTTCTGACTCCCAGGTCACTGACAATGTTTGTTGTCAGAATTTTACTCCATTTTTCCGGGAACACAATAAAACATATAAAAAAAATACCAAAATTGATTTTACTGGCAAATATAGTTAAGGAACATCCTTTCCAGGTTAATGATTTGTATGTAAGGCAAAATAAATAACCCCCAAAAAAATGTTCCTCCACCACTTGGGTTATGTTCACACGTTGTTAGGGCTAGCGGAACGCACCGAGTAGAAATAGATATTTATTATAAATGGTGCGTTCGCAGCCCGGGGTCCACCGTGCAGGGAGAACCTGCTGCTAGTGAATGGTGGCACTGTTTGGCGGTATAGACTAGCTCTGTTACCTCACAGAGCAGCCGCGAGAGGAAAGCACTGCGCCCTGTTAGCCTCACAGGAGCACAAGCTTACTGCCAAGCTGATAGCAGTCTGTGGTTATACAACATGCAATCTCCTCACCGGAGAAGCCGGTATTCTAGGGGCTTATTTCAGCCGGGTCCCTGAACACACTTATGCATAACCACACTGGCGCAAAGCACATATGACTTGATACTAGCGCATGGCCGTGCGGCCATGCGAGCCTTAAATAGTTGCAGCATGTTTAGGACCTTACAAAGAAGGACCAATGGAGTGCTGCAGCACCTGAGCATGTGACCCTGGATCTCCACTGAGAGATCTCGCCCTGGGCATGCTCAGAGTGCAAAGCAGGATTTAGTCCTAGCAGCTACAAGGACCTTAGCTGCAGTATCTGATCATGTGACCCTCGATCTCCACTGAGAGATCTTACTCAGGGCATGCTCAGAATGTGAAAAGCAGGACTTAGCCCCAGAAGCGTCCGCTCGCTGCTGCCCAGCACTGACTTCAATGGGAGAAGCAGGAAACGCAGCAGTAACTCTTAGCACAGAGTCAGACTGAGCGAGATGCTGGGATCGACGTCTCCGCTGAGCAGGCTCCACTGCGGCAGGAGAAGGATGGGAGACCGCAGCGGAGATGGCCCGAGATTCCCTCTGTGCAGAGGCAGGAACTCAACCCCTAACACACGTTGCGTTTTTTTTATGTTTTTGAACTGTAGCATTGCTTTCAACCAAGACAAATGCATTCACTGGGAAATATCATTTTAACATTTTACAACCTTATCTGGCCATGTGGTGTGTGACACATCATCAGACACATCCTGTTTCATTTATGAAGGAGGAACTTTTAAAGGAGGAGGGCCATCAGGCAGACTTTAATATTCTTAACGGGACAGTATTTGGTCCTCCTCACTATTCTTACAGAGCCATCAGCCGGCTATGCTTTGTTGTTCCCATTATTTAACAGTTTGTCTCCTATACTGTTATTGCCTATGCATTGAATGCAAGGCCTGCCCCAAATTTGGATACACCTCAATAACCCATTGAACAGACGTCCTGGATGGCCACATGAAACCAAAGTTCCCATTATTATTAAGTTGCTGCCATTCTCTTAGCCTAAGCATTGAATGCAAGGCTTGCCTGCCTCAAAAATACACACACCCCAATAACCCTTTGAACCAATGTAATGGATGGCCACATGAAGCCAAATTTCCCATTATTATGATTTTTTTACTCCAAGAAAGTTTGCCCATGAAGTGAATGAAAGGCCTGTTCAAAATTTGGACGTTCCCCAATAACCTTAAAAACAGACGTCCTATATGCACACATGAAACCAAATTTCCCATTATTACGATTGTTTTTACTATCAGAATGTATGTCCATGAAGTGAATGCAAAGCCTGCCAAAAAGTTTAACGCACCCCAAAACCCTTTGAACCAATGCACTGGATTGCCACATGAAACCAAAATTCCCATTATTATTAGTTTGCTACTGCCATAGTGTTAGCATATGCATTGAATGCAAGGCCTGCCCTACCCTAAAGTTACACACACTCCAATAACCCTTTGAACCAATGTACTGGATGGCCACATGAAACCAAATTTCCCATTATCATGATTTTTTAATTCTCACAATGTTTGCCCCTAAAGTGAATGCAAGGCCTGCTCAAAATTTGGACACACCCCAATAACCCTTTGAACAGACGTTCTGGATGGCCACATGAAACCAAAGTTCCCATTATTATGATTTTTGTACTACCATACAGTTTGCCCATGAAGTGAATGCAAGGCCTGTTCCAAATTTAGACGCACCCCAGTAACCCCTTGAACAGACATCCTGGATGGCCATTTGAAATAATTGTTCCCATTATTAGAAAATTGGTACTCCCATACTGTTTGCCTATGCAGTAAATAGTGGAGCCAGAAGGACCTGGTTTGGAGAATGTTAGTATTGAGGATGAAGACCTGACATTGGAGCATTGCAGTGTTGAGACTAAACAACTGCCAGCGTGGCATTTCAGTGTTGAGCATGAAGAACATGCGTTGGAGAATTGCATTGTTGAGGATGAAGACCCAGCAGTGGAGAATTTCAGTGTTGAAGCTAAAGAACTTGCATTGGAGAATGTCAGTGTTGAGGCTGAAGACCTGGCATTGGAGCATTGAAATGTTGAGGGTAAACAGTCGGCAGTGGAGCATATAAATGTTGAGACTAAAGAACCAGCAGTGGAGAATGTCAGTGTTGAGGCTGGAAAACCTGCAGTGGAGAATTGCAGTGTTGAGCCTGAAGAACTTGCATTGGAGAATGTCAATGTTGAGGCTGAAGACCTGGCTTTGAAGCATTGAAATGTTGAGGATGAACACCCGGCAGTGGGGCATTTAAATGTTGAGCCTGAAGAACCTGCAGTGGAGAATTGCAGTGATGAGGATGAAGACCCGGCAGTGAAGCATTGCAGTTTTGAGGCTGAACACCCAGCAAAGGAGCATTTCAGTGTTGAGCATGAAGAACATGCATTGGAGAATTGCAGTGTTGAGGATGAAGACCCAGCAGTGCAGAATTTCAGTGTTGAAGCTAAAGAACCTGCATTGGAGAATGTCAGTGTTGAGGCTGAAGACCTGGCATTGGAGCATTGAAATGTTGAGGGTAAAAAGTCGGCAGTGGAGCATTTAAATGCTGAGCCTGAAGAACGAGAAGTGGAGAATGTCTGTGTTGAGGCTGGAAAACCTGCAGAAGAGAATTGCAGTGTTGAGGCTGAAGAACTTGCATTGGAGAATGTCAGTGTTGAGGTTGAAGACCTGGCTTTGGAGCATTGAAATGTTGAGGATGAACACCTGGCAGTGGGGCATTTAAATGTTGAGCCTGAAGAACCAGCAGCAGAGAATTGATGTGATAAGGATGAAGACCCGGCAGTCGACCATTGCAGTGTTGAGGCTGAAATTTCAATATCAAGCCTGAAGAAGCTGCATTGGAGAATTGCAGTGATGAGCCTGAAGAACTTGCATTGGAGAGTGTCAGTGTTGAGGCTGAAGACCCGGCATTGCAGTGTTGAGGATGAACACCCGGCAGTGGAGCATTTAAGTGTTGAGCCTGAAGAACCAGCAGTGTAAAATTGAAGTGTTGAGGCTGACGAAACTGCTGAGGAGCATTTCAGTGATGAGCCTAAAGAAGAATCAGCAGTGGAGAATTGCAGTGTTGAGGCTGAAGAAACTGCAGTGGACAATTGCAGTGTGTGTTGAGGCTGAAGAAACTGAAGTGGAGAATTGCATTGGCGAAGCTGACCAACCATTTTGGGTTGACAAACATTTATACCTGGGGTTATACAGCAACATACTGTCAAAAAATTTGTTTTACGGAAATCATAAACACCCTTAAAATCAATAGTGTGGGTGTTACATCATGGATCATGGTCACCCTGGTGATCTAGTGGTGGTGGATGAAGACATGTGGAGGATAGAATACTCAAACTCTCTTCCCATTACAAAGGAGCGGGACTCCTATACCCATGCTCATGCAGTAAGTCTATGGGGTGACAAACATTTTCACTTATGGGGTGTAAAGAAAAATACTGTCCAAAAATTTGGTTTAAAACCATCAGAAACACCCTTAAAAACAATAACGTGGGTGTTGCATCAAGGACCATGGTCACCCTGGTGATGTAGTGGTGGATGAAGAAACGTGGAGGATGGCCTACTAAAAATCTCTTCCCATTACAAAGGAGCGGGTCTCCTAAACTTGTCATACCCATGCAGTAAGTGTATGGGCTGACAACCATTTACCCCTTGGGGGTATACAGCAACATACTGTAAAAAAAATTGGTTTGCAGTCATCATAAACAACCTTAAAAACAATAAAATTGGTGTTGCATCATGGATCACTGTCACCATGGTGATCTACATTAGAAATACAGAAAGACCGAGGGAGCTTTTACCGGAAGGAAAAAGGATTGACCACCTCCAGAATTTCATACAGACTAATGAATCTAGGACCCAACTTTAGCGAAGGCACCTTCAACTTAATATTCTTAAAAGATAGCCATACCTTATCTCCCACTTTGAATGCGATCCATGACGAGCACCTCCTTTTGGCCTTCCACTTCTGCTGATACTGAGCCACCCACAATGTTCTTTCTAAACTTCCTCCAAACATCCCCCAGCTCTTGAATGGTGACATCCACCCCAGGACTCCCAGAACTTATCCTGGAAAAATCACCAAAATGAGGATGAAACCCGTAATTACAGAAAAATGGAGAGGTCCAAGTGGATGGATCCCCGTGGCAAACTCAGCCAGAGGAAGAAGCGATTATAAATTCTCTGTTGATCGGCGACAAAACAACTTAAAATTTGCTCCAAAGACTGATTTGTAGGGTTGAGCGACTTTTAGTTTTTTAGGGTCGAGTCGGGTTTCGCGAAACCCGACTATGTCAAAAGTTGAGTCGAGTGAAATCGGCCGATTATCTCGAAAAGTCGGGGATCGACTGAAACACGAAACCCAATGCAAGTCAATGGGGGAGCATAGTCAGCAGTGAGTGGAGGCCAGGAAAACATGTACAGTGCCCATTTTAATGGCAAAAACATACATTCTTGTTACTGAAGCTTGTCAATCTTAATTTACCTTATAATAATAGTAAGGCATTGGAAATTGGGGGTTATTTTGCTAAAGTTGTGGGGGGTAGGGCTGGTTCAAGTATTTAGTGGGCACAGGAAATCTGGACCACGTCACGGCAGTGGAGCAGGGAGAGGTAAGTATTTCAACTTTGCAAGTGCTGTGATCCTGAGCAAGCAGGGGGGGCCCACTCGTTGGCATTGGCACTGGCACAGGGCCCCTTAAAGTACGGCGGTGTGTTTGCACAGCGGGGGCGCCTCCCACCGGCAGCGACACTTTTGCGTAATATGAGGGGCCCTGCGCCAGTGACGTCGCCAACGAGTATTCCTCCCCCCACCTGATGAAGGAACCTGCACTTTCATCTGCACCTTCCTCTTTGTCCCCGTGTAAGGTGGTATGGTATGCGGGAAGGGGAACCTGACTTTCAGCAGGGCCACAATCTTGCTGTGTAGTGTGCACGGGGAATGTTGCGTTATGGGTCAGTGTACCAGCAGACTCATCTATCACTGGCTGGGCAATGGGCAGGATGAGGAGGAAACACAGATATAGGCCCAAAGAATAAATTGGGCTAAATGCAGTTCAAAATTGGTAACAGGACTAACCAGGAGGCATTGCTTTGTTCAGTGGAGGACAACTGTAATGAGAGGCTGACACAGTGAGTAGGCCCAAATCAGTAAGTAGGCTAAATGCAGTTCAAAATTGGTAACAGAAGTAAACAGGCGGCAGTGGTTTGTTCAGTGGAGGAGAACATCAAGGAGCTGCAGACACCGTTAGTAGGGCCAACAAAACAAGTAGGCCAAATTCAGTGTTATATTAAAAACAATTTAACGAGAGCCTGAAGATAGAAGCTAGGGAAAGGCAACCTGGAGAACACCTTGGAGCGGAAGACACCGTTTGTAAAACCCAGACCCAACTTGTAGGCCTAATGCAGTGTTGTTTCAACAACTACTTAACGAGAGCATGAAGATAGAAGCTAGGGAGAGGCACCCTGGAGAACACCTTGGAGCGGGAGACACCGTCTCTACAACCCAGACCCAACTTGTAGGCCTAATGCAGATCTGTTTCAACAACTGCTTAACAAGAGCATGAAGATAGAAGCGAGGGAGAGGCACCCTGGAGAACACCTTGGAGCGGCAGACACCATCTCTACAACCCAGACCCAACTTGTAGGCCTGATGCAGTGCTGTTTCAACAACTACTTAAGAAGAGCATGAAGATAGAAGCTAGGGAGAGGCACCCTGGAGAACACCTTAGAGCGGCAGACACCATCTCTACAACCCAGACCCAACTTGTAAGCCTAATGCAGTGTTGTTTCAAAAACTACTTAACAAGAGCATGAAGATATAAGCTAGGGAGAGGCACCCTGGAGAACACCTTAGAGCGGCAGACACCATCTCTACAACCCAGACCCAACTTGTAGGCCTAATGCAGTGCTGTTTCAACAACTACTTAAGAAGAGCATGAAGATAGAAGCTAGGGAGAGGCACCCTGGAGAACACCTTGGAGCGGCAGACACCGTCTCTACAACCCAGACCCAACTTGAAGGCCTAATGCAGTGTTATTTCAACAACTACTTAAGAAGAGCATGAAGATAGAAGCTAGGGAGAGGCACCCTGGAGAACACCTTGGAGCGGCAGACACCGTCTCTACAACCCAGACCCAACTTGTAGGCCTAATGCAGTGCTGTTTCAACAACTACTTAAGAAGAGCATGAAGATAGAAGCTAGGGAGAGGAAACCTGGAGAACACCTTGGAGCGGGAGACACCATCTCTACAACCCAGACCCAAGTTGTAGGCTTAATGCAGTGCTGTTTCAACAACTACTTAACAAGAGCATGAAGATAGAAGCTAGGGAGAGGCACGCTGGAGAACACCTTGGAGCGGCAGACACCGTCTCTACAACCCAGACCCAACTTGAAGGCCTAATGCAGTGTTGTTTCAACAACTACTTAACAAGAGCATGAAGATAGAAGCTAGGGAGAGGCACCCTGGAGAACACCTTGGAGCGGCAGACACCATCTCTACAACCCAGACCCAACTTGTAGGCCTAATGCAGTGTTGTTTCAACAACTACTTAACAAGAGCTTCAAGATAGAAGCGAGGGAGAGGCAACAGAGAGAACACCTTGGAGCGGAAGACTCAGATTGTAGACCACAACGAAACTTGTGGCCCCAATGCAGTTTTATAATTCTGACAAGCTGAAAATCCGCCTTTTTTTTAATTTTTTTTAGAGGAGGACAGCTGTATTAAGTGGCGCAGACAGACACTGCTAGTAGGCCTTACACCACAAAGTAGGTTCACTGCAGGATGACAAAAAGTTACATGGGTACACAGTCAGCATTGGTGTGCTCAGCGGAGGACAAATGGAAGGAGGGACCGCAGACAGACTTAGTAGGCCTAAAATAAAAAAAAATTAGGCTCAAAGCAGTTTGAATTATCTTGCAGAGGTACACAGGCAGCATTGATGTGGTCAGCGGAGGACGATTGGAAGGAGTGTCTGACACAGTTAGTACTCCCAAAAAATAAATAGATGTTAATGTCTCGCAAAACAACAAAACCAAAAAACAAAAGGGTGGCATACTTAGGTACAGGGGTGGGCTCCTCTGCTAAGTTTCAAACATAGTAATTTGGCGCTAAGTATTTACTGTTGTCAATATAGGACACTGACCCTGACTATTTTAACTAGCATCATACATGTCAACAAATTGGTATTGTCAGTGCCAGGCATTGAAGGATGTCAGCGCATAGACTAAACATTGGTGGAGCTGTGAGAGATAATTTTGCAAGTGGTAGAACAGTGTTTGAGCTGGGGGGGAAACTCTCTTGTGGCCGGCGGTACAGGTCCAGGGCCCCTCATGTTACAATGGTGTGTCTGACGTTGGTTGCGCACCACCACTGCCAGAGACACTTTATTGTACTATGGGGGACCCAGTGGCAGTGCCGTTGACCAAAAGCGAGCACACCCACCTCTTCAGACAAACGGCACTCTCAAGGGTGCTTGCGCCAAGTGGCGAGACCATGGCCCCGTGGGGGGAGTTAGCCCATTTAGGGAGGTGTAAACATGTCGGATGCTGGACAAACAGCTGCTGCTAATTAAGAGATTGGAACAGTCAGTAAGACCAGTCCACAAGCAAGACCTTTTTATAGGAAAGCTAGGTGTCAGCTGGGAAAGGTGGGGCAAAATAATTAGAAATCCATGAGTGGTTCATTTTAATGAAGGTTAGATCATCAACATTTTGGGTAGCCAGACGAGTCCTTTTTTCGGTCAATATTGAACCAGCAGCACTGAATACTCTTTCTGATAGGACACTAGCTGCCGGGCAAGCAAGCTCCTGCAATGCATATTCTGCCAATTCTGGCCAGGTGTCTAATTTTGATGCCCAGTAATCAAATGGGAATGACGGTTGAGGGAGAACATCGATAAGGGATGAAAAATAGTTAGTAACCATACTGGACAAATGTTGTCTCCTGTCACTTTGAATTGATGCTGCAGTACCTGTCCTGTCTGCGGTCATTGCGAAATCACTCCACAACCTGGTCAGAAAACCCCTCTGTCCAATGCAACTTCTGATTTGTGCAACTCTAACACCTCTGCCCTGTTGCCCCCTGCAGCTCGTGTGGGAACCATCACCAGCGCTGTGTGCTGGGAATGCCTGAATCAAATGGTCTACAAGAGTTGCTTGTTTGGTTGCTAATATTTGTTCGAGGTTCTCATGTGGCATGATATTTTGCAATTTGCCTTTATAGCGAGGATCAAGGAGGCAGGCCAACCAGTAATCGTCATCGGTCATCATTGTAATAATGCGTGGTGTTGTGAATTCTGTTGGCAAGCTCCCTCCTGTGGTCATGAATGGTACTTCGGCTGGTTCTGTCCATGGGCTTCCTCTGGTGGTTGTGAGTGGAGCTGCGGCTTCTGAGTTTCCTTCCACAGGTGACGAGGTTAATTCGTTAGCTGGCTGCTCTATTTAACTCCACTTAGATCATTGCTCCATGCCACCTGTCAATGTTCCAGTATTGGACTAGTTCTCTCCTGGATCGTTCTTGTGACCTGTCTTCCCAGCAGAAGCTAAGTTCCTGCTTGTTTTTCTCTGGTTTGCTATTTTTCTGTCCAGCTTGCTATTTTGACTTTGTCTTGCTTGCTGGAAGCTCTGGGACGCAGAGGGAGCGCCTCCGCACCGTGAGTCGGTGCGGAGGGTCTTTTTGCGCCCTCTGCGTGGTCTTTTTGTAGTATTTTGTGCTGACCGCAAAGTTACATTTCCTATCCTCTGTCTGTTCAGTAAGGCGGGCCTCACTTTGCTAAATCTATTTCATCTCTGTGTTTGTAATTTTCATCTTTACTCACAGTCATTATATGTGGGGGGCTGCCTTTTCCTTTGGGGAATTTCTCTGAGGCAAGGTAGGCTTTATTTTTCTATCTCTAGGGCTAGCTAGTTTCTTAGGCTGTGTCGAGTTGCATAGGGAGCGTTAGGAGCAATCCACGGCTATTTCTAGTGTGTGTGATAGGATTAGGGATTGCGGTCAGCAGAGTTCCCACGTCTCAGAGCTCGTCCTATATTATTAGTAACTATCTGGTCATTCCGTGTGCTCTTAACCACCAGGTCCTTTATTGTCCTTACCACCAGGTCATAACAGTACAGGTGGCCCAAAGTATTAATGCATCTCAATAGAGGGATAAGAGAAGTGCTGAGACCTTTTTTTTTTCTTTGCAGTATGTTTTGTCTCTCTTTTCCCCTTTACCTCTGGGTGGTTCAGGATACAGGTGTAGAAATGGACATTCAAGGTCTGTCCTCTTGTATGGATAATCTCACTGCAAGGGTACAAAACATTCAAGATTTTGTGGTTCAGAATCCGATGTTAGAGCCTAGGATTCCAATTCCTGATTTGTTTTTTGGGGATAGATCTAAGTTTCTGAATTTCAAAAATAATTGTAAATTGTTTCTTGCTTTGAAACCTCGCTCCTCAGGTGACCCTGTTCAACAAGTGAAAATCATTATTTCTTTGTTACGTGGCGACCCTCAAGACTGGGCATTTTCCCTTGCGCCAGGAGATCCGGCATTGCGTGATGTTGATGCGTTTTTTCTGGCGCTCGGATTGCTTTATGATGAACCTAAGGCCGGGGACACACACAACGTATAAAAAAACGGACCGTTTTTGACGGACGAGAATCGCACAAATGTTACCAAAACATTGATCCGTGTGCAGTGCGAGGATGCGATTTTCTCGCATCAAATGATCCGTGTGACATCCGTGTGACATCCGTATGTCATCCGTTCTGCGTGTTTTTATCGCAGGCTTGCAAAACCGACATACGGCAATACAAGGGATCCATGTGACCAAAAAAAAAAAACATATATACTGTCTATATATATATATATATATATATATATATATATATGTCAATAGACACATATATATATATATATTAATATTTCATCCAGCGCAAGATAGCAGAAAGCCGGTAATTCAATTAACGGCTTCTGCTTTCTCCTTCCTAAAACCCGACATGATATGAGACCTGGTTTACATACAGTAAACCATCTCATATCCCCATTGTTTTTGCATAATCCACACTACTAATGTCAGTAGTGTGTCTATGCAAAATTTGGCCGTTCTAGCTTGTAAATTAAGGGGTTAAATGGCGGAAAAAATTGGCGTGGGCTCCCGCACAATTTTCTCCGCCAGAGTAGTAAAGCCAGTGACTGAGGGCAGATATTAATAGCCTTGAGAGGGTCCATGGTTATTGCCCCCCCCCCCCCCCCCGGCTAAAAACACCTGCCCCCAGCCACCCCGGAAAAGGCACATCTGGAAGATGCGCCTATTCTGGCACTTGGCCAGTCTCTTCCCATTCCCGTGTAGCGGTGGGATATGGGGTAATGAAGGGTTAATGCCACCTTGCTATTGTAAGGTGACATTAAGCCAAATTAATAATGGAGAGGCGTCAATTATGACACCTATCCATTATTAATCCAATACTAGTAAAGGGTTAAAAAAATACACAAACACATTATTAAAAATTAATTTAATGAAATAAACACAAAGGTTGTTGTATTAATTTATTCTACTCTCAATCCACTCACTGAAGACTCTCGATCTGTAAATTAAAAAAAAAATAATAAACCAACAATATCCTTACCTTCCGAGGATCTGGCACGACCAACGATGTAGATCCATCTGAAGTGGTTAAAATATTTTGCAGACACGAGCTCCGCTAATGCAGGATGCTCATTTCTGCAAAACCCCGGCGAATGAAGCTAAATATAGGTCAATGATCTATATTTAGCTTCATTTGAGGTGAGGCGCCCTCTGCTGGCTGTTCCTAGATCGTGGGAACTTTACTAGAAAGCTCCCAGGCTCGAGATCATAAGAGGGCGCCCTCTGCTGGTTGTCCTCATGGTCCTCATGGTTGTCTAGTGTGACTCCGGCCTAATTCAGTGGATCAGGCAGAGAAAATCTTGCTGGCTCTGTGTCAGGGTCAGGAAGAGGTAGAAATATATTGTCAGAAGTTTAGGAAGTGGTCTGTACTCACTCAGTGGAATGAATGTGCCCTGGCAGCAATTTTCAGAAAGGGTTTCTCTGAAGCCCTTAAGGATGTCATGGTGGGATTTCCCATGCCTGCTGGTCTGAATGAGTCTATGTCTTTGGCCATTCAGATCGATCGACGCTTGCGTGAGCGTAAAGCTGTGCACCATTTGGCGGTATTATCTAAGCATAGACCTGAGCCTATGCAATGTGATAGGACTTTGACCAGAGCTGAACGGCAAGAACACAGACATCGGAATGGGCTGTGTTTTTACTGTGGTGATTCCACTCATGCTATCTCCGATTGTCCTAAGCGCACTAAGCGTTTCGCTAGGTCTGCTACCATTGGTACGGTACAGTCGAAATTTCTTTTGTCCATTACTCTGATTTGCTCTTTGTCATCCTTTTCTGTTATGGCATTTGTGGATTCAGGCGCTGCCCTGAATTTGATGGACTTGGAGTTTGCCAGGCGCTGTGGTTTTTTCTTGGAGCCCTTGCAGTATCCTATTCCATTGAGAGGAATTGATGCTACGCCTTTGGCCAAGAATAAGCCTCAGTACTGGACCCAATTGACCATGTGCATGGCTCCTGCACATCAGGAGGATATTCGCTTTTTGGTGTTGCATAATCTGCATGATGTGGTCGTTTTGGGGTTGCCATGGCTACAGGTCCATAATCCAGTATTAGATTGGAAATCTATGTCTGTGTCCAGCTGGGGTTGTCAGGGGGTACATGGTGATGTTCCATTTCTGTCTATTTCATCATCCACCCCTTCTGAAGTCCCGGAGTTTTTGTCGGATTACCGGGATGTATTTGATGAGCCCAAATCCAGTGCCCTACCTCCTCATAGGGATTGCGATTGTGCTATTAATTTGATTCCTGGTAGTAAGTTTCCTAAGGGCCGACTGTTCAATTTATCTGTGCCAGAGCACGCCGCTATGCGGAGTTATGTAAAGGAATCCTTGGAGAAGGGTCATATTCGCCCGTCGTCGTCACCATTGGGAGCAGGGTTCTTTTTTGTGGCCAAGAAGGATGGTTCTTTGAGACCTTGTATTGATTACCGCCTTCTTAATAAGATCACAGTCAAATTTCAGTACCCTTTGCCGCTGCTGTCGGATTTATTTGCTCGGATTAAGGGGGCTATTTGGTTCACCAAGATAGATCTTCGTGGTGCGTATAATCTTGTGCGTATTAAACAGGGTGATGAATGGAAAACAGCATTTAATACGCCCGAGGGCCATTTTGAGTACCTGGTTATGCCATTCGGGCTTTCCAATGCTCCATCAGTATTTCAGTCCTTTATGCATGACATCTTCCGAGAGTACCTGGATAAATTCCTGATTGTATATTTGGATGATATTTTGGTCTTCTCGGATGATTGGGAGTCTCACGTGAAGCAGGTCAGAATGGTGTTCCAGGTCCTTCGTGCGAATTCTTTGTTTGTGAAGGGGTCAAAGTGTCTCTTTGGAGTTCAGAAGGTTTCATTTTTGGGTTTCATTTTTTCCCCTTCTACTATCGAGATGGACCCTGTTAAAGTCCAGGCCATTTATGATTGGACTTAGCCGACATCTGTGAAGAGTCTGCAAAAGTTCCTGGGCTTTGCTAATTTTTATCGTCGCTTCATCAGTAATTTTTCTAGTGTTGCTAAACCGTTGACTGATTTGACCAAGAAGGGTGCTGATGTGGTCAATTGGTCTTCTGCGGCTGTGGAAGCTTTTCAGGAGTTGAAGCATCGTTTTTCTTCTGCTCCTGTGTTGTGCCAGCCAGATGTTTCGCTTCCGTTTCAGGTCGAGGTTGATGCTTCTAAGATTGGAGCAGGGGCTGTTTTGTCGCAAAGAAGTTCTGATGGCTCGGTGATGAAACCATGTGCCTTCTTTTCTAGAAAGTTTTCGCCTGCTGAGCGCAATTATGATGTTGGCAATCGAGAGTTGTTGGCCATGAAGTGGGCATTCGAGGAGTGGCGTCATTGGCTTGAAGGAGCCAAGCATCGCGTGGTGGTCTTGACGGATCACAAGAATTTGACTTATCTCGAGTCTGCCAAACGGTTGAATCCTAGACAGGCTCGTTGTTCGCTATTTTTCTCCCGTTTTGATTTTGTGGTTTCGTACCTTCCAGGCTCTATGAATGTGAAGGCTGATGCCCAGTCAAGGAGTTTTGTGCCCGACTCTCCGGGTGTTCCTGATCCGGCGGGTATTCTCAAAGAGGGGGTAATTTTGTCTGCCATCTCCCCTGATTTGCGGCAGGTGCTGCAAAAATTTCAGGCTGATAGACCTGACCGTTGCCCAGCGGAGAAACTGTTTGTCCCTGATAAATGGACTAGTAGAGTTATCTCTGAGGTTCATTGTTCGGTGTTGGCTGGTCATCCTGGAATCTTTGGTACCAGAGATTTGGTGGCTAGATCCTTTTGGTGGCCATCTTTGTCGCAGGATGTGCGTTCTTTTGTGCAGTCCTGTGGGACTTATGCTCTGGCTAAGCCCTGCTGTTTTCGTGCCAGTGGGTTGCTTTTGCCCTTGCCGGTCCCGAAGAGGCCCTGGACGCATATCTCTATGGATTTTATTTCAGATCTCCCTGTCTCTCAAAAGATGTCGGTCATTTGGGTGGTTTGTGATCGCTTCTCTAAGATGGTCCATTTGGTACCCTTGTCTAAATTGCCTTCCTCCTCTGATTTGGTGCCATTGTTTTTCCAGCATGTGGTTCGTTTACATGGCATTCCGGAGAACATCGTTTCGGACAGAGGTTCCCAGTTTGTTTCGAGGTTTTGGCAAGCCTTTTGTGCTAGGATGGGCATTGATTTGTCTTTTTCCTCGGCTTTCCATCCTCAGACAAATGGTCAAACCGAACGAACTAATCAGACTTTGGAAACATATCTGAGATGCTTTGTTTCTGCTGATCAGGATGATTGGGTGTCCTTTTTGCCTTTGGCTGAGTTCGCCCTTAATAATCGGGCCAGCTCGGCTACTTTGGTTTCGCCATTTTTCTGCAATTCTGGTTTCCATCCTTGTTTCTCTTCAGGGCAGGTTGAGTCTTCGGACTGTCCTGGTGTAGATACTGTGGTGGATAGGTTGCAGCAGATTTGGACTCATGTGGTAGACAATTTGACATTGTCCCAGGAGAAGGCTCAACGTTTCGCTAACCGCCGGTGCTGTGTGGGTCCCCGACTTCGTGTTGGGGATTTGGTTTGGTTGTCGTCTCGTTATGTTCCTATGAAGGTTTCCTCTCCTAAGTTTAAGCCTCGTTTCATTGGTCCGTATAAGATTTCTGAGGTTCTCAATCCTGTGTCGTTTCATTTGTCCCTTCCAGCTTCTTTTGCCATCCATAATGTATTCCATAGGTCATTGTTGCGGAGATACGTGGCGCCTGTGGTTCCATCCGTTGATCCTCCTGCCCCGGTGTTGGTTGGGGGGGAGTTGGAGTATGTGGTGGAGAAGATTTTGGATTCTCGTATTTCGAGACGGAAACTCCAGTACATGGTCAAGTGGAAGGGTTATGGTCAGGAAGATAATTCCTGGGTCTTTGCCTCCGATGTTCATGCTGCCGATCTGGTTCGTGCCTTTCATTTGGCTCGTCCTGGTCGGCCTGGGGGCTCTGGTGAGGGTTCGGTGACCCCTCCTCAAGGGGGGGTACTGTTGTGAATTCTGTTGGCAAGCTCCCTCCTGTGGTCATGAATGGTACTTTGGCTGGTACTGTCCATGGGCTTCCTCTGGTGGTTGTTTGTGGAGCTGCGGCTTCTGAGTTTCCTTCCACAGGTGACGAGGTTAATTCATTAGCTGGCTGCTCTATTTAACTCCACTTAGATCATTGCTCCATGCCACCTGTCAATGTTCCAGTATTGGTCAAGTTCTCTCCTGGATCGTTCTTGTGACCTGTCTTCCCAGCAGAAGCTAATTCCTGCTTGTTTTTCTTTGGTTTGCTATTTTTCTCTCCAGCTTGCTATCTTGATTTTGTCTTGTTTGCTGGAAGCTCTGGGACGCGGAGGGAGCGCCTCCGCACCATGAGTCGGTGTGGAGGGTATTTTTGCGCCCTCTGCGTGGTCTTTTTGTAGTTTTTTGTGCTGACCACAAAGTTACCTTTCCTATCCTCTGTCTGTTCAGTAAGTCGGGCCTCACTTTGCTAAATCTATTTCATCTCTGTGTTTGTAATTTTCATCTTTACTTACAGTCATTATATGTGGGGGGCTGCCTTTTCCTTTGGGGAATTTCTCTGAGGCAAGGTAGGCTTTATTTTTCTATCTCTAGGGCTAGCTAGTTTCTTAGGCTGTGTCGAGTTGCATAGGGAGCGTTAGGAGCAATCCACGGCTATTTCTATTGTGTGTGATAGGATTAGGGATTGCGGTCAGCAGAGTTCCCACGTCTCAGAGCTCGTCCTATATTATTAGTAACTATCTGGTCATTCCGTGTGCTCTTAACCACCAGGTCCATTATTGTCCTTACCACCAGGTCATAACAGCGTGGGTCCCTTTTGAGGATACGTAAGGCATAATCAGCCATGTGGGCCAAAGTTCCAGTTGTCAAATCTGCGGTTGTGCTGGGTTGAGGGGCAGTTTCAGGCAAATCTACGTCACTTGTCTCCCTAAATAAACCTGAACCCGGCCTTGCACCGCCACCAGTTGCTATTGGCCCCGGAGAAGCTTCCTCATTCAAAAAATACTCATCCCCATCATCCCCTCATCCTCCTCCTCTTCGCCCGCTACCTCGTCCTGTAGACTGAACTGACCAGACAATGGCTGACTGTCATCAAGGCTTCCCTCTTCCTCGGCTGCAGACGCCTGCTCCTTTATGTGCGTCAAACTTTGCATCAGCAGACGCATTAGGGGGATGCTCATGCTTTTTATGGCGTTGTCTGCACTAACCAGCTGTGTGCATTCCTCAAAACACTGAAGTACTTGATACAGGTCTTGTACCTTCGACCACTGCACACCTGACAACTCCATGTCTGCCATCCAACTGCCTACCCGTGTATGTGTATCCTCCCACAAATACATAACAGCACGCCTCTGTTCGCACAGTCTCTGAAGCATGTACAGTGTGGAGTTCCACCTTGTTGCAACGTCGATGATTAGGCGATGCTGTGGAAGGTTCAAAGACCGCTGATGGTTCTGCATACGGCTGGAGTGCACGGGCGAACGGCGGATATGCGAGCAAAGTCTGTGCACTTGGAGGAGCAGGTCGGGTAACCCCGGATAACTTTTCAGGAAGCACTGCACCACCAGGTTTAAGGTGTGAGCCAGGCAAGGAATGTGTTTCAGTTGTGAAAGGGCTATGGCAGCCATAAAATTCCTTCCGTTATCACTCACTACCTTGCCTGCCTCAAGATGTACAGTGCCCAGCCATGACTGAGTTTTTTCTGCAAGAACTCGGACAGAACTTCCGCGGTGTGTCTGTTGTCGCACAAAAACTTCATATGCCAATACAGCCTGCTGACGCTTGCCACTAGCTGTCCCATAATGGGACACCTCGTGTGCAACAGTGGCAGCTTCGGATGGAGTTCTCATGCGACTGCGGTCTGTGGACGAGCTCTCGCTTCTGCAAGAGGACGAGGAGGAGGAGGGGGGGGCGAACGCCTACAGCCAACTGTTTCCTAGACCGTGGGCTAGGCAGAACTGTCCCAATATTGCTGTCCCCTGTGGACCCTGCATCCACCACATTAACCCAGTGAGCCGTGATGAACACGTAACATCCCTGGCCATGCCTACTGGTCCATGCATCTGTTGTCAGGTGCACCTTTGTACTCACAGATTGCCTGAGTGCATGGACGATGTGGTCTTTCACATGCTGGTGGAGGTCTGGGATGGCTTTTCTCGAAAAGAAGTGTCGACTGGGTAGCTCGTAGCGTGGTTCAGCGTAGTCCATCAGGGCTTTGAAAGCTTTGCTTTCAACTAACCGGTAGGGCATCATCTCTAATGAGATTAGTCTAGCAATGTGGGCGTTCAAACCGTGTGTACGCGGATGCGAGGATGAGTACTTCCTTTTCCTAACGAGAGTCTCATGTAGGGTGAGCTGGACTGGAGAGCTGCAGATCGTGGAACTAGCGGGGGTGCCGATGGACATGGCAGACTGAGAGAGGGTTGGAGATGGTATTCTTGCTGGTGCCCTACATGCAGTGTTTCCAACGACGAAACTGGTGATTCCCTGACTGCTTTGGCCTGGCGACGAAATCTGCACATTTACTGCAGGTGGTGCGGGAAATGGTGGGCTTACAGTGAGGAAGGGATGCAGCGTTGCTGACTAGCTTCATTGGCCGAGGGTGCTACAACCTTAAGGGACGTTTGGCAGTGAGTCCAGGCTTGCAAATGCATGGTGGTTAAATGTCTACGCATGAAACTTGGATTTAGACTTTTAAGATTCTGACCTCTGCTTAAGGTAGTGAACATTTTTGACAGATGACTTTGTGCTGATCATTTGGATGTTGTTTAAAAAAATGCTAGACTGCACTCTTTCTACTATCGGATACCTTTTTAGGCATTGCAGACTGAGCTTCTTTAACCGGATGTCCACGCTGTCCTACAACTGGTTTTGGTTTTGCCACGCGTTTTTGGCCAGATACGGGCCTGGCAGATGGAACCTGTTGCGATGTTGATGCCTTCTGTGGCTCCTCCTCCTCCGCTTCAGAGCTTCTGCCGCTGCACCCTGTTCCCCCAATGGCTGCCAATCGGGGTCAACAACTGGGTCATCTATGACCTCCTCTTCTATCTCGTGTGCAACTTCGTCTGTGTCACCGTGTAACCGGTGGTATAGCGTTCGTGACGGGGCACCATAGTCTCATCAGGGTCTAATTCTGGATCAGTACACTGCAAGGGCAATGTTCTGGTCTGAGTCAAAGGAACAGCATAGTAATCTGGCTGTGGCTGTGCATCTGTGCACTCCATGTCCGATTCAACTTGTAATGGGCATGGCCTGTTAACTATTTCAATTTCTAACCCAGGAATGGTATGTGTAAAGAGCTCCATGGAGTAACCCGTTGTGTCGCCTGACGCATCCTTCTCTGTTATTCTTGGTGAAGAAGACAAGGAAGCGACTTGTCCCTGACCGTGAACATCTACTAACGACGCGCTGCTTTTACATTTAGCAGTTTCAGAAGAGGAGGCGAAAGAGCTAGAGGCTGAGTCAGCAAGGAAAGCCAAAACTTGTTCTTGCTGCTCCGGCTTTAAAAGCGGTTTTCCTACTCCCAGAAAAGGGAGCGTTCGAGGCCTTGTGTAGCCAGACGACGAACCTGGCTCAACAACTCGAGACTTAGGTGCTATATTGCTTTTCCCATGACCACCTGATGCTCCACTACCATCATTACCAGCTGGCAATGACCGCCCACAGGCACGACCTCTTCCACCAGACTTCCTCATTGTTTGAAAAACATAGCCAAACTAATGGTATTTGTTACTGTAAAACCAGTTACAAGGTGAACTCAAACTTCTGTTGGATTTATATATCCCTTTATAGGTGGGTGAGACTGCAGGGAAAATCAGGCCCAATGTATAACAGTACACAGCTTCAATGGCAGACAGATATGCCACTAACAGGACTGACGCTGATGCAGACACTAACAATTCAAATCTCCCCCTTTTTATTTTTTCTGGGAGAATATTGAAGAAATGTGGCCCACTCTCATACAGTATATGTTCTGTGGCACAAAATTTGAGACAGGTGGCACACACAGGAGTGGCACTGAAGCAGAAATGCCAATCTTAATCTCACACTATTTTTTTTCCAGGGAGAATTTAAAAGAAATCTGGCCCAGTATTACACACTAGGTTTAATGTGGCACACAATTTGAGACAGGTGGCACACACAGGAGTGTCACTGAAGCAGAAATGCCAATCTTAATCTCCCACTATTTTTTTTTTCAGGGAGAATTTAAAAGAAATCTGGTCCAGTATTAGATACTAGGTTTAATGTGGCACACAATTTGAGACAGGTGGCACACACAGGAGTGGCACTGAAGCAGAAATGCCAATCTTAATCTCCCACTATTTTTTTATTTTTTCATGGAGAATTTAAAAGAAATCTGGCCCAGTATTACACACTAGGTTTAATGTGACACACAATTTGAGACAGGTGGCACACACAGGAGTGGCACTGAACCAGAAATGCCAATCTTAATCTCCCACTATTTTTTTTTCAGGGAGAATTTAAAAGAATTCTGGCCCAGTATTACATACTAGGTTTAATGTGGCACACAATTTGAGACAGGTGGCACACACAGGAGTGGCACTGAAGCAGAAATGCCAATCTTAATCTCCCACTATTTTTATTTATGGGAGAATTGGCAAGAAATCAGGCCCACTGTTAAACTGTATGTTTTCTGTGCCAGAAAATGAGACACATATGCCACACACAGGACTGCCACTGATACAGATTTGCCAATTTTAATCTGCACCCTTTTCTTCTTCAGGGAGACTAGTGAATACATCTGGGCCACTGTATTAGAGTATATTTTCAGTGGCAGAAAGTGGCTTGAAGAGATATAACGAAACAAAAAAAAGGGACTGTCCTACAATTACTATCTCCCTGCAGTAATCTCAGCAATGTATGGCAGGCAGCAATAACAAGGAGTGGACTGCTGCACAAAAAAAGTCAAAAGTGTGGACAAACAAACAAGAAAGCTGTGCAGAATGGAAGGAACAACAGGATTTGTGCTTTGAAAAAAGCAGTTGGTTTGCACAGTGGTGTACAAACAGCAATGCAGCTATCAGGGAGCCTTCTAGGGCAGCCCAATGAGCTTCAGCGCTGAGGGAAAAAAAATGTAGCCTCCACTGTCGCTGCTAAGAAAAGGTGGTGTTGGACAGTGGAAATCGCTACAGCACAAGCGGTTTGGGGGTTAATGTACCCTGCCTAACGCTATCCCTGCTTCTGACGAAGCTGCAGCAACCTCTCCCTATGCTCAGATCAGCAGCAGTAAGATGGCGGTCGGCGGGAACGCCCCTTTATAGCCCCTGTGACACCGCAGAAAGCAAGCCAATCACTGCAATGCCCTTCTCTAAGATGGTGGGGACTGAGACCCATGTCATCATGCTGCCCACACTCTGCGTCCACCTTCATTGGCTGAGAAATGGTGCTTTTCGCGTCATTGAAACGCGACTTTGGCACAAAAGTCGCATACCGCATGGCCGACCCCACACAGGGATCGGGTCGGGTTTCATGAAACCTGACTTTGCCAAAAGTCGGCGACTTCTGAAAATGACCGACCCGTTTCGCTCAACCCTACTGATTTGTACTCTTTGTCTGACCATTAGACTCAGGTAGTTGGGTTGGTTTCACTTTACACATACTGGTCTTGTTACCCTGTGGCAACCTTTTCTTTTTTGTTATGACAATAAATTTGTTGAACTCTATTTTGCATCATATCAAGCCACACAGTCCGTTTTAGTAGCACCTCCATTATTTCAACCTGAGTGCACACCATTATTCTCCTCTATAGACTCAGGATGATAAACAGAGGAAAAGGACAAATCAATCACCAATTTACTGCAGAAAGCCCTCCAAAATCTATAGAGAATTGTACACCCCTATCAGATATAATATTAAGAGGAATCCCATGCAATTGTACCACATGACTAATACACAGTTTGGAGAGAGTTTCAGCATTGAGTAAACCAGACAATGGGACAAAGTGGGCTTGTTTTCTGAAGCGATCGACTACCACCCAAATAGCAGTCATCCCCCCCCAGACCGCAGTAAATCTGAAATGAAATCTATGGACAAATCAGTCCACGGTGTTTCCGGAATTGGCAAAGGAACTAATTTCCCGGCTGGTCGGCAATGCTGTACTTTGGCACTTACACAATTTTCACAAGGAGACACAAAATCTCTAATATCCCTATCCATAACGGACCCCGTGTAGTGCTGTGACCCCTGGTACTTCTTGTCCTGACGGTTTCTGACTCGGCTCGTCTGACCACTCTTTCTCCACTTGGTGGCAATTGTGATGCTGCTCAGTGGTGTTACGCTGTGTGTGCAACCTCTCTCCTCTCACCAGCATCACCTGGTGGAGATTGCACTATACTGCACTGCAGCAGATTGTCTATAAGCATTCTAAGGCTAAGTTCACATTTGCATGTGACTGGTCTGCGTATGGCTGCGTAGTTCCTCCCTTAAGCTCTGCCTATGCTCCACCTACTTCGGCATGCATCCTGCATCATCATGCATCCCTATCTTTAACATGGGTACACAGGGACATGCTTTGTATGCGGATGCGTGCAGATGCGGCATTTTGACGTGCCCGCTGACAGCTCGGGAACACAACTTTTTGTATTCCCATGTGGTCAAAATGCTGCAGCCGCATGCATCCGGATGCAACACATGTCCCTATGTACCCAATGTGAAAGATAGGTACACAGGATGAAGCAGGCGGAAGTAGGTGAAGCATAGGCGGAGATTAAGGGAGGAACTATGCAGCGATACGCAGACCATCCACATGCAAGTGTGCACTCTCCTGAACCCTCAGTCAGGCTCTCAGATACATTCTCTGGGGAAAAGGAGGGGTTCCGTACATTCAAGGAGAGTTGCAAGCTATTGTTCTCTCTTAGACCCCGATCTTCTTGAGATGAGAGTCAGTGGGTTGGCTAACTAATTTCTTAAAGTGGGAGGGACCTCAGGCGTGAACTTTCTCTTTACCTTCTTATGCCCCTGAATGAGGGTCTATGGACAGATACTTTGCGGCCTAATGACTAGTGTTGAGCATTCCGATACCGCAAGTATCGGGTATCGGCCGATATTTGCGGTATCGGAATTCCGATACCGAGTTCCGATATTTACCGCATATCGGATACCGGAATCGGAAGTTCCCAGAATTCAAACTGCACAAATTCAGCCAATGAGGAATGATTACAAGTGTGGGCACATCCTGTTCAGCATGGTGGGCATGTAACTACTGGCAAGGCTGTGATTGGCTGTTGAAATGATGTCATGATGCACCATAAAAAATGCTGCCGCCATTTTGGGCTCACTCTGCTGTGAATTCAGTTAGGGACAGGACGCTGTGTTCTGACTGAGGGCCAGCGATTTGCTTCATTGTGCTTTTCCCAGGCTAATTTAGCAACCGCTGTGTGTTCACCTTGCTTTTGCCTTGCAGAGCTGTTTTCACAGTGTTCTGCAAGGTCTTTGTGTGTGTGTGTGTGTGTGTGCAGCACACTCTGTAGTCTGTGTGCAGCCACAGCCAGTTGCATTCAGCTCAGGGTGGTTCACACTGCCTCATACTGTTCTATCCATTGTCCTTTTTTGCTAATAGTGCAGCCTGCTGCACATTTTTTCAAAAATTTCCTATTAGTGGCTTTCCACCCGTATCCAGCTAAATAGTGGAAAAACACTACATAGGATAACATAAAGGAGGTTTTTGGGCCTTGCAGCGCCATTTACGGCTGTCTGCATGGTCTCCGTGTGAGTGCAGCTCGCCCTGTAGTCTGTGTGCAGCCACAGCTGGTTGTATTCAGCTCAGGGTGCGTCACTGCCTCATACCGTAAAATACATTGTCCTTTTTTGCTAATAGTGCAGCCTGCTGCACATTTTTTCAAAAATTTTCTATTAGTGGCTTTCCACCCGTATCCAGCTAAATTGTGGAAAAACACTAAATAGGATAACATAGAGGAGGTTTTTTGGGCCTTGCAGTGCCGTTTACAGCTGTCTGCACGGTCTCCGTGTGAGTGCAGCTTGCCCTGTAGTCTGTGTGCAGCCACAGCCGGTTGTATTCAGCTCTGGGTGCGTTACTAACTCATACCTTAAAATACATTGTCCTTTTTTGCTAATAGTGCAGCCTGCTGCACATTTTTTCAAAAATTTCCTATTAGTGGCTTTTCACCCGTATCCAGCTAAATTGTGGAAAAACACTACAAATGATAACATAGAGGAGGTTTTTGGGCCTTGCAGCGCAGTTTGCGGCTGTCTGCACGGTGTCTGTGTGAGTGCAGCTCGCCCTGTAGTCTGTGTGCAGCCACAGCCGGTTGTATTCAGCTCAGGGTGCGTTACTGACTCATACCGTAAAATACATTGTCCTTTTTTGCTAATAGAGCAGCCTGCTGCACATTTTTTCAAAAATTTCCTATTAGTGGCTTTCCACCCGTATCCAGCTAAATTGTGGAAAAACACTACATAGGATAACATAGAGGAGGTTTTTTGGGCCTTGCAGCGCCGTTTACGGCTGTCTGCACGGTCTCCGTGTGAGTGAAACTCGCTCTGTAGTCCAATCTGCCCCCCCCAAAAAAATAAATAAAGTTCACCAAACACACCACTTTACAGTTGTGTAGGCCACATTAGCTCATAATAAAGTCTAGTCCACACTTTAGAAAATTAGGGTTTCTTATACCTGTTAGGAGGAGCTGTTCAGGAATAAGCACACTAAGCCCTTAGTACTTTTCTGCTTATCTTTATCTGTCAACCAAGATGAAGAGGGCAGGGAGTAAGGCCCGTGGGCGTGGGCACGGAGCAGGGAGAGGACGTGGTGATTCTGTGCCTGCTGCGGGCACCGGTGACTCATCATCACCCAGTTTCAGCAGGGAACAGTAATTCATGCGCAGCTTTGTAGGAGAGAGCCGTACACCACTGCTGCATGAAGATCAAATTGAAGCCGTTGTCAGATGGATAACAGCTAACGCATCGACTTCAATTAGTGCCACATCCTCTCAGGCACAGAGCACTGGAGAGCAGCCATCTGTCTCTTCGCCACCTGCCAAATTGCCCAGGCAGTCAGAGAGCCCAGGACAGGAGCAGTCTCTACTTCTGTTCTCTGAATCGCTTGGCTTGGAAACAGGGGGCCAGCCAAGCAGCATTGGAGAAATGGAAGAAGAGGCAGTGTGCAGTGATGCCCAACAGCTTTGTCTCTCTGACTCTGAAGAGGCGGGTGGGCCAGTGCTTCCGGTCACCACACCGCAGTACGCATCTGATGATAAGACTCAAGTGCCACTTTCTGGTGCATACTGTGCTGCCGAGACTACCCAGGAGGAGCAGTTGGTGGCAGAGGGTAGTGTAGATGATGAGGTCCTTGAACCATCGTGGCGTGAGGTACAGGAAGGTGGTGGGAGCAGCTCTGAGGAAGATATTCCCCAAAAGGGCCAAAGAGGGAGAAGGAGGGGGAAGACTGCGGAGCCTGTAGCCTCCACTTAGGCACCCGTTAGGAGCATGTCTCTTCCAAAAGCTAAAAAGGGCGCTCCCAAGACTTGCAGTGCCTGGTCCTTTTTTGACACAGTTGCAGATGACATTTGTTTTGTCAAATGCAAGCTGTGTAATCAGAAAGTCAAAAGAGGGAAAAGTGTCAGCAACCTCAATACCACAAATATGTGGAAACATGTGCGGAACAGGCACGCGGTGGAGTTACAAAAACACACTGAAGACCTAGGCCAACCAACAGCGGCAGCTACCACCCTTCAGCTCGTGTTGCCTCTTCCTCCAGCTCACACACAGCTGGTTCGGTGTCATGATCCCAATGGCAGGGGATCACAAAAGGACAAGCACAAAAACAAAACAAGCTCTAGGGTGATGGAACCTGAGCTGACCGCGATCCTGAACCTAAACACACAACTAGCAGTAGCCGGGGAACGTGCCTACGATGATTCCTAGACGTCTCGCGCCAGCCGAAGGATTAACTTCCCCTATTAGAAGAAACACAGACCTCACTTGCCTCCAGAGAAACACCCCACAGAAATAGCAGCCCCCCACATGTAATAACGGTGAAATGAGAGGAAAGCACATACGTAGTTATGAAAATAGAATCAGCAAAAATGAGGCCCGCTAAAGCTAGATAGCAGAGGATACAAAAGTGAACTGCGCGGTCAGCGAAAAACCCTTCAAAAAACCATCCTGAAATTACTTGAACTCATGTGCCAACTCATGGAACATGAGGAGTAATTTCAGCCCACTAGAGCAACCAGCAGCAAGGAATCACATATCTGCAAGCTGGACTAAGACAAAAATAAAGCAAAACGTGGAACAGGAAAATCAAAACTTAGCTTGTCCTGAAGATAACAGACGCAGGGAGCAGAGGTAAAAAGACACGCTGATTACATTGATAGCCGGCGAGGAAATGACAAAAAAGCCAGGTTAAATAGGAAACTCCCATAACCTGATGGAACATGTGGACACCAGAGACCGCAGAGAACACAAGTCACCCAGTACCATCAGTAACCACCAAAGGGAGCCCAAAAACAGAACTCACAACAGTACCCCCCCCTTGAGGAGTGGTCACCGAACCCTCACGAGAACCACCAGGGCGACCAGGATGAGCCCTATGAAAAGCACGGACCAAATCGGCAGCATGAACATCAGAGGCAATCACCCAAGAATTATCCTCCTGACCATAACCCTTCCACTTGACCAAATACTGGAGTTTCCGTCTGGAAACACGAGAATCCAAGATCTTCTCCACAACATACTCCAATTCACCCTCCACCAGCACCGGAGCAGGAGGCTCAAGCGAAGGAACAACAGGTACCTCATACTTCCGCAACAACGACCGATGGAACACATTATGAATAGCAAACGATGCCGGGAGATCCAAACGAAACGACACAGGGTTAAGAATTTCCAAGATCCTATAGGGACCGATGAACCGAGGCTTGAACTTAGGAGAAGAGACCTTCATAGGAACAAAACGAGAAGACAACCACACCAAGTCCCCAACAAGAAGTCGAGGACCCACGCGGTGACGGCGATTAGCAAACTGCTTAGCCCTCTCCTGGGACAACTTCAAATTGTCCACCACATGACTCCAAATCCGATGCAACCTATCCACCACCATGTCCACTCCAGGACAATCAGAAGGCTCCACCTGACCAGAGGAAAAACGAGGATGAAACCCCGAATTACAAAAGAAAGGAGAAACCAAGGTAGCAGAACTAGCCCGATTATTAAGGGCAAACTCGGCAAGCGGCAAAAAGGAAACCCAGTCATCTTGATCAGCAGAAACAAAACACCTTAAATAAGTTTCTAAAGTCTGATTAGTTCGTTCCGTCTGGCCATTCGTCTGAGGATGGAATGCAGACGAAAAGGACAAATCAATGCCCATCTTAGCACAGAACGTCCGCCAAAATCTAGACACAAACTGGGATCCCCTGTCAGAAACGATGTTCTCCGGAATGCCATGCAAACGGACCACGTTTTGAAAAAACAGAGGGACCAACTCAGAGGAGGAAGGTAACTTAGGCAAGGGTACCAGATGAACCATCTTAGAAAAGCGGTCACACACAACCCATATGACGGACATTTTTTGAGAGACAGGGAGATCCGAAATAAAGTCCATGGAAATGTGCGTCCAAGGCCTCTTCGGGATAGGCAAAGGTGACAACAATCCACTGGCCCGAGAACAGCAAGGCTTAGCCCGAGCGCAAACTCCACAAGACTGCACGGAAGAACGCACATCCCTCAACAAGGAAGGCCACCAAAAAGACCTGGCCACCAAGTCTCTAGTACCAAATATTCCAGGATGACCTGCCAACACAGAAGAATGGACCTCGGAGATGACTCTACTGGTCCAATTATCCGGAACAAACAGTCTTTCCGGCGGACAACGATCAGGTTTATCCGCCTGAAACTCCTGCAAAGCACGTCGCAAGTCTGGGGAGACAGCCGACAAAATCACCCCATCCCTAAGGATACCAGTGGGCTCAGAATTTCCAGGGGAGTCAGGCACAAAACTCCTAGAAAGAGCATCCGCCTTCACATTCTTTGAACCTGGCAGGTATGAAACCACAAAATTGAAACGGGAGAAAAACAGTGACCAACGAGCCTATCTAGGATTCAGACGCTTGGCAGACTCAAGGTACATCAGATTTTTGTGATCAGTCAAGACCACCACACGATGTCTAGCACCCTCAAGCCAATGACGCCACTCCTCAAATGCCCACTTCATGGCCAAAAGCTCCCGATTACCAACATCATAATTCCGTTCAGTGGGCGAAAATTTTCTAGAAAAGAACGCACATGGCTTCATCACTGAGCCATCGGAGCTTCTCTGTGACAAAACCGCCCCCGCTCCGATCTCGGAAGCATCAACCTCAACCTGAAAAGGAAGCGACGTATCTGGCTGACGCAACACAGGAGCAGAAGAAAACCGGTGCTTAAGTTCCTGAAAGGCCTCCACAGCCGCAGGAGACCAATCAGTAACATCAGCACCCTTCTTAGTCAAATCCGTCAAAGGCTTAACAACACTAGAAAAATTAGTTATGAAGCGACGATAAAAATTAGCAAAGCCCAAAAACTTCTGTAGACTCTTAAGAGATGTAGGCTGCATCCAGTCACAAATAGCCTGAACCTTGACGGGATCCATCTCAATAGTAGAAGGGGAAAAAATATACCCCAAAAAAGAAATCTTCTGGACTCCAAAGAGACATTTAGAACCCTTTACAAACAAAGAATTGGCCCGCAGGACCTGAAACACCTTCCTGACCTGCTGAACATGAGACTCCCAGTCATCAGAAAAAACAAAAACATCATCCAAATACACGATAATAAATTTATCCAGATATTCACGGAAAATATCGTGCATAAAAGACTGGAAGACAGAAGGAGCATTAGAAAGTCCAAAAGGCATCACCAAATACTCGAAATGGCCCTCAGGCGTATTAAATGCGGTTTTCCACTCATCACCCTGCCTTATCCGCACAAGATTATACGCACCCCGAAGATCAATCTTAGTGAACCATTTAGCCCCCTTAATGCGAGCGAACAAATCAGTCAACAATGGCAAAGGATACTGATATTTGACTGTAATCTTATTCAAAAGACGATAATCTATGCAAGGCCTCAAGGAACCATCTTTTTTGGCCACGAAAAAAAAACCTGCTCCCAAAGGGGACGAAGATGGACGGATATGTCCCTTTTCCAAAGACTCCTTAACATCATTCCGCATAGCAGTATGCTCTGGCACTGACAGATTGAACAAACGACCTTTAGGGAATTTACTGCAAATCTATAGCACAATCACAATCCCTGTGAGGAGGAAGCGAACTGAGCTTAGGCTCCTCAAAAACCTCCCGATAATCAGACAAAAATACCGGAACCTCAGAAGGAGTAGATGAAGCGATAGAAATCGGAGATGCATCATCATGAACCCCCTGACATCCCCAGCTTAACACAGACATTGTTTTCCAGTCCAGGACTGGGTTATGAGTTTGTAACCATGGCAGACCAAGCACTAAGACATCATGTAAATTATACAGTACCAGGAAGCGAATCACCTCCTGATGAACGGGAGTTATACGCATGGTCACTTGTGTCCAGTACTGAGGTTTATTCATAGCCAAAGGTGTAGAGTCAATTCCTTTCAAAGGAATAGGAACTTCCAGAGGTTCCAGACTAAACCCACAGCGATTGGCAAATGACCAATCCATAAGACTCAGGGCAGCGCCTGAATCCACATAGGCATCGACGGAAATGGATGATAATGAACAAATCAGAGTCACAGACAGAATGAACTTAGACTGTAAAGTACCAATGGCAACAGACTTATCAACCTTTTTTGTGCGTTTAGAGCATGCTGATATAACATGAGCTGAATCACCACAATAAAAACACAATCCATTTTTCCGCCTATAATTTTGCCGTTCACTTCTGGACTGAATTCTATCACATTGCATTATGTCAGGTGCCTGTTCAGAAGACACCGCCAAATGGTGCACAGGTTTGCGCTCCCGTAAACGCCGATCAATCTGAATAGCCATAGTCATGGACTCATTCAGACCTGTAGGCGCCGGGAACCCCACCATAACATCTTTAATGGCCTCAGAAAGGCCATCTCTGAATTTTGCAGCCAGAGCGCACTCATTCCACTGAGTAAGCACCGACCATTTCCGAAATTTCTGACAATATATTTCTGCTTCATCTTGCCCCTGAGAGAGAGCCAATAAAGCTTTTTCAGCCTGAATCTCTAGGTTAGTTTCCTCATAGAGCAAACCCAATGCCAGAAAAAACGCATCCACATTGAGCAACGCAGGATCCCCTGGTGCCAATGCAAATGCCCAATTCTGAGGGTCACCCCGCAGGAAAGATATAACAATCTTGACCTGCTGAGCAGGGTCTCCAGAGGAATGAGATTTCAAGGAAAGAAACAACTTGCAATTGTTCCTAAAATTCAGAAAACTAGATCTATCTCCAGAAAAAAACTCTGGGATAGAAATTCTAGGTTCAGACATAGGCGTATGTACAACAAAATCTTGTATATTTTGAACCTTAGCAGCAAGATTATTCAGGCTGGAAGCCAAACTCTGGACGTCCATGATAAACAGCTGAGGTCAGAGCCATTCAAGGATTAAGAGGAGGAAAGAAGCAGCCAAGCTGCAATTAAGGCTAGGCAGCAAACACTGAGGAGGGGAAAAAAAAAAAAAAAAAAAACTTCCTCAGACTACTTTGCCTCCTACTTCAGCCAAAACGATGACCAATTTTTTTTTGGCCGGCTATACTGTCATGATCCCAATGGCAGGGGATCACAAAAGGACAAGCACAAAAACAAAACAAGCTCTAGGGTGATGGAACCTGAGCTGACCGCGATCCTGAACCTAAACACACAACTAGCAGTAGCCGGGGAACGTGCCTACGATGATTCCTAGACGTCTCGCGCCAGCCGAAAGATTAACTTCCCCTATTAGAAGAAACACAGACCTCACTTGCCTCCAGAGAAACACCCCACAGAAATAGCAGCCCCCACATGTAATAACGGTGAAATGAGAGGAAAGCACATACGTAGTTATGAAAATAGAATCAGCAAAAATGAGGCCCGCTAAAGCTAGATAGCAGAGGATACAAAAGTGAACTGCGCGGTCAGCGAAAAACCCTTCAAAAAACCATCCTGAAATTACTTGAACTCATGTGCCAACTCATGGAACATGAGGAGTAATTTCAGCCCACTAGAGCAACCAGCAGCAAGGAATCACATATCTGCAAGCTGGACTAAGACAAAAATAAAGCAAAACGTGGAACAGGAAAATCAAAACTTAGCTTGTCCTGAAGATAACAGACGCAGGGAGCAGAGGTAAAAAGACACGCTGATTACATTGATAGCCGGCGAGGAAATGACAAAAAAGCCAGGTTAAATAGGAAACTCCCATAACCTGATGGAACAGGTGGACACCAGAGACCGCAGAGAACACAAGTCACCCAGTACCATCAGTAACCACCAGAGGGAGCCCAAAAACAGTACTCACAACAGTTCGGCTTCCTCCCAGGATCGCCATGGAAGAACCTCTGGCACTGTTCTCCAGAGACCCACTGTAAATCCACCCACAGCACCACGTTCCCAGTCATCCTCACACGCCCAGTCTACAGCCATCGGTAGTACAGGCATGGGAGAAAAGGCAGCCATTCTCGGCAAACCACCCCTGAGCACAGGCTCTGAATGCAGGCATTGCCAAACTTCTGTCACTGGAAATGCTCTCATTCAGGCTGGTGGAGACTGACAGCTTCCGTGACTTGATGGCATTGGCAGTCCCACAGTACAATGTCCCCAGCCGCTTTTATTTCAGCAGGCAAGCCGTCCCTGCCCTGCACAAGCATGTGGAGGGACACATAAATCACGCGCTACTGAACGCCGTCAGTAGCAAGGTCCACCTCACCACCGATGCGTGGACCAGTCAACATGGACAGGGGCGATACCTTTCCCTCACTGCCCATTGGGTTAATGTTGTTGAGCCGGGCACAGATCGTGCGTGTGGCGCAGGACGTGTTCTGCCCACTCCAAGGATTGCAGGAATCCAGTCTGTATGCATTGACTCCTCCTCATACACAAGTTCCTCAGAAACATCGCTGCAGGAGCCGTCACAGTCCACCTCCACATGGACCCGTGAACGTTTACCTGTTACGACCGACATGAGCACAGCCGTGGCCAAACGTCAACAGGCCGTACTGAAATTAGTTTCTTTGGGGAATCGAAGCAACACAGCGCAGGAGCTCTGGAATGCCATCAAGCAGGAGAGCGATGTGTGGTTTGTGCCAGCCAATCTCCAGCCAGGCATGGTAGTGTGTGACAATGGCTGAAATCTGGTGGCAGCTTTGGCCCTTGGCAACCTCAGTCACATCCCATGTCTGGCACATGTGCTCAATTTGGTTGTGCAGAGTTTTCTGAGGGACTGTCCGGATCTTGATGTACTCCTGCACAAGGTCCGCCTAGAGTGTGCTCACTTGCGGCGTTCCAGCACGGCAAGATCGCTCATTGCAGCTCTGCAGCGCCGATTCCGCCTTCCATAACATCGCATCATATGTGACCTACCTACCAGGTGGAATTCCACGTTACATATGTTGGAGCGGTTGTGTGAGCAGCAGCAAGCAGTAATGGAGTACCAGCTGCATCAGGCGCAAAGAAGTTGCAATCCACGCCGTTCAGACTTCACATCCACAGAGTGGGCCACTATGAAGGACGTCTGCCAGGTTTTGCGTCCCTTCGATTATTCCACGCGGATGGCGAGTGAAGATGATGCACTGGTCAGCATGACTGTCCCCCTTATCTGCCTGTTTCAACAAACACTGCAAGCGCTAAGGGATGATGTTGTGGAAGAGGTGGAGGATGAGGAGTCACCATTTCCATCAGCTTCTGGACAGTCAGCGCCACGTGGTTCCTCACAAAGGCATAGGCAGGGGACACTTTGTGAGGAGGATGAGGAGGAGTCAATGGAGGAGGAAGACATCCGTCCAGAGGAGGAAGTTACACAATTGTCCAGTAGTCAGTGTGTACAGCGAGGGTGGGGTGATGAAGAGCGGGCAGAGATCACGCCTCAAGCAGGGGACAGCGTTTCTTGGCCAGTTGGCAGTCTGCAGCACATGGTTGATTTCATGCTGCAGTGCCTGAGAAACGACCACCGTATCGCCCACATTCTCAACATGGCTGATTATTGGGTGTCCACCCTCCTCAATCCTCGCTACCGGGACAACGTACAAAACCTCATTACACCGTTGACCCGGGAGCATAAAATGCGGGAGTACCAAGACACACTGGTGAATTCCATCATCTTCTCCAGTCCAACTGAGAGCAGTGCTGCTAGTGCTTTACAAAGCAGCTCAGTGCGTGGAGGCAGTGGAGGAGACTCTGCACAAAGAGGGAGCAGAAGCAGTGCCTCTGCCCAAGGCAAGACCAGTATGGCCCAACTGTGGCACAGTTTTGTGTGCCCGCCCCAAATGTCTACACCATCACCGGCGGCTCCAGTCAGCAGGAGGCAACGGTTCCGTCTAGGGTTGAGCGAAACGGGTCGTTCATTTTCAAAAGTCGCCGACTTTTGGCAAAGTCGGGTATCATGAAACCCGATCCGACCCCTGTGCGGGGTCGGCCATGCGGTACGCGACTTTCGCGCCAAAGTCTCGTTTCAATGATGCGAAAAGCGCCATTTCTCAGCCAATGAAGGTAAACGCAGAGTGTGGGCAGCGTGATGACATAGGCCCTGGTCCCCACCATCTTAGAGAAGGGCATTGCAGTGATTGGCTTGCTGTCTGCGGCGTCACAGGGGCTATAAAGGGGTGTTCCCGCCGACCGCCATGTTACTGCTGCTGATCTGAGCTTAGGGAGAGGTTGCTGCCGCTTCATCAGAAGCAGGGATAGCGTTAGGCAGGGTCCATTAACCACCAAACCGCTTGTGCTGTAGCGATTTCCACTGCCCAACACCACCTTCGGTGTGCAGGGACAGTGGAAGCTACATTTTTTTTTTTTCCCCTCAGCGCTGTAGCTCATTGGGCTGCCCTAGAAGGCTCCCTGATAGCTGCATTGCTGTGTGTACGCCGCTGTGCAAACCAACTGCTTTTTTCAAAGCATAAATCCTCTTGTTCCTTCCTTTCTGCACAGCTATCTTTTTTGTTTGTCCACACTTTTTATTTAATTTGTGCATCAGTCCACTCCTTATTGCTGCATGCCATACCTATGCTGAGATTACTGCAGGGAGATAGTAATTGTTGGACACTCCCTGTTTTTTTTTTTTTTTTTTTTTTGTGGGAGATTAAGATTGACATTTCTGCTAGAGTGCCATCCCTGTGTGTGCCATCTCTCACTCAGTGGGCCATAGAAAGCCTATTTATTTTTTTGCTTGATTTGGGTTATAAAATCTACCTGAAAAAATCACTACATCAATCAGTGGGAGAAAAATATTGGCTTCAGGGCTTGTGTGCCACTCTTGACTCCTGTGTGTGCCATCTCTCAGTCAGTGGGCCATAGAAAGCCTATTTATTTTTTTGCTTGATTTGGGTTCTAAAATCTACCTGAAAAAATCACTACATCAATCAGTGGGAGAAAAATATTGGCCTCAGGGCTTGTGTGCCACTCCTGACTCCTGTGTGCATCATCACTCACTCAGTGGGCCATTTAAAGCCCTTTTTTTTTTTTTTTTGCTTTATTTGGGTTCTAAATTCTACCTGAAAAAATCAATAAATCAATCAGTGGGAGATTAATATTGGCCTTTGGGCTTGTGTGCCAGTCCTAAGCGTGCCATCTCTCTCTCTCAGATAGTGGGCCATAGAAAGCCTATTTATTATTTTTTTTATTGGGTTTATAAATTTTCCCTGGAACAAAAAAAAAAAAGTGGGAGATTAATATTGGCCTCTGGGCTTGTGTGCCAGTCCTGAGCGTGCCATCTCTCTCACAAATAGTGGGCCATAGAAAGCCTATTTATTTTTTGCTTGATTTGGGTTCTAAAATCTACCTGAAAAAATCACTACATCAATCAGTGGGAGAAAAATATTGGCCTCAGGGCTTGTGTGCCACTCCTGACTCCTGTGTGCATCATCACTCACTCAGTGGGCCATAGAAAGCCCATTTTTTTTTTTTTTTTGCTTTATTTGGGTTCTAAATTCTACCTGAAAAAATCAATAAATCAATCAGTGGGAGATTAATATTGGCCTTTGGGCTTGTGTGCCAGTCCTAAGCGTGCCATCTCTCTCTCTCAGATAGTGGGCCATAGAAAGCCTATTTATTATTTTTTTTATTGGGTTTATAAATTTTCCCTGGAACAAAAAAAAAAAAAGTGGGAGATCAATAATGGCCTCTGGGCTTGTGTGCCAGTCCTGAGCGTGCCATCTCTCTCACAAATAGTGGGCCATAGAAAGCCTATTTATTTTTATTTTTTTGGTTTTATAAATTCTCCCTGAAAAAAAAAAGGGAGATTAATATTGGCCTTTGGGCTTGTGTGCCAGTCCTAAGCGTGCCATCTCTCTCTCTCAGATAGAGGGCCATAGAAAGCCTATTTATTTATTTTTTTATTGGGTTTATAAATTTTCCATGAAAAAAAAATAAAAAGTGGGAGATTAATATTGGCCTCTGGGCTTGTGTGCCAGTCCTGAGCGTGCCATCTCTCTCTCAAATAGTGGGCCATAGAAAGCCTATTTATGTTTTTGGTTGATTTGGGTTCTAAATTCTACCTGAAAAAATCAATAAATCAATCAGTGGGAGATAAATATTGGCCTCTGGGCTTGTGTGCCACTCCTGACTCCTGTGTGCGTCATCTCTCACTCAGTAGGCCATAGAAAGCCTTTTTTTTTATTTGTTTTCTAAATTCTCCCTGAAAAAATCATTTTATTCTATAATTTTTTTTTCCTAAAGTCTCCCTGAAAAAAACAAAAAAAACAAATCAGTGGGAGATTAATATTGCCCTTTCTGCTTGTGTGCCAGTCTTGACTCCTGGGTGTGCCATCTCTCTCTCTCTCTCTCCAATTGTGGGCCATAGAAAGCCTATTATTTTTTTAGCTTGATTTGGGTTCCAAAATCTACCTGAAAAAATCACTACATCAATCAGTGGGAGATAAATATTGGCCTCTAGGCTTGTGTGCCACTCCTGACTCCTGTGTGCGTCATCTCTCACTCAGTGGGCCATAGAAAGCCTTTTTTTGTTTTATTTGTTTTCTAAATTCTCCCTGAAAAAATCATTTTATTTTATTTGGTTTCTAAATTCTTCCTGAAAAAAATCATTTTATTCTATTATTTCTTTTTCCAAAAGTCTCCCTGAAAAAAAAAAAACAAATCAGTGGGAGATTAATATTGCCCTTTCTGCTTGTGTGCCAGTCTTGACTCCTGGGTGTGCCATCTCTCTCTCTCTTTCCAATTGTGGGCCATAGAAAGCCTATTATGTTTTTAGCTTGATTTGGGTTCCAAAATCTACCTGAAAAAATCACTACATCAATCAGTGGGAGATAAATATTGGCCTCTGGGCTTGTGTGCCACTCCTGACTCCTGTGTGCGTCATCTCTCACTCAGTGGGCCATAGAAAGCCTTTTTTTGTTTTATTTGTTTTCTAAATTCTCCCTGAAAAAATCATTTTATTTTATTTGGTTTCTAAATTCTTCCTGAAAAAATCATTTTGTTCTATTATTTTTTTTTCCTAAAGTCTCCCTGAAAAAAAAACAAAACAAATCAGTGGGAGATTAATATTGCCCTTTCTGCTTGTGTGCCAGTCTTGACTCCTGGGTGTGCCATCTCTCTCTCTGTCTCCAATTGTGGGCCATAGAAAGCCTATTATTTTTTTAGCTTGATTTGGGTTCCAAAATCTACCTGAAAAAAACACTACATCAATCAGTGGGAGATAAATATTGGCCTCTGGGCTTGTGTGCCACTCCTGACTCCTGTGTGCGTCATCTCTCACTCAGTGGGCCATAGAAAGCCTTTTTTTGTTTTATTTGTTTTCTAAATTCTCCCTGAAAAAATCATTTTATTCTATTATTTTTTTTTCCTAAAGTCTCCCTGAAAAAAACAAAAACAAAAACAAATCAGTGGGAGATTAATATTTACATTTGTGCTTCAGTGACAGTCCTGCGTGTGTGGCATCTCTCTCATTTGTTGCCACCAACAACAGAGTGTGTAACATTGTGCCTGATTTTCGTTGTGGTCTCACTCATCTGTAAAGGGGTAGCTAAATCATACTGAAGTTGTAGCTCACCGTGTAAGTTGTGTGACAGCAACAAATACCGTTAGTTTGTTTACGTTTTTAAAACAATGAGGAAGTCTGGTGGAAGAGGTCGTGGCCAGGGGCGTTCATTGTCAGCTGGTAATGAGGGTAGTGGTAGTGGTGGAGCATCAGCTGGTCGTGGGAAAAAAAATATTGCACCTAAGTCTGGAGCTGTGGAGCCAGGTTCGTCATCTGGCTACACAAGGCCTCGAACGCTCCCTTTTCTGGGAGTAGGAAAACCGCTTTTAAAGCCGGAGCAGCAAGAGCAAGTTTTGGCTTATCTTGCTGACTCAGCCTCTAGCTCTTTTGCCTCCTCTCGTGAAACTGATATATGTCAAAGCAGCGCGTCGTTAGTGGATGTTCACGGTCAGGGACAAGTCGCTTCCTTGTCCTCTTCAGCAAAAACAACAACAGAGAAGAATGCAGCAGGCGACACAACGGGTTACTCCATGGAGCTCTTTACACATACCGTCCCTGGCTTAGAAAGTGAAGCAGTTAACAGTCCATGCCCATTACAAGTTGAATCTGACATGGAGTGCCCTGATGCACAGCCACAGCCAGACTACTATGCTGGTCCTTTGACTCAGACCACAACATTGCCCTCGCAGGGTAATGGTCAAGAATCAGACCCTGATGAGACTATGTTGCCCCATCACGAACGCTATACCACCGACCGACACGGTGACACAGACGAAGTTGCACACGAGCTACAAGAAGAGGTAATAGATGACTCAGTTCTTGACCCCGATTGGCAGCCATTGGGGGAACAGGGTGCAGGCGGCAGCAGTTCTGAAGCGGAGGAGGAGGGGCCGCAGCAGGCATCAACATCGCAACAGGTTCCATCTGCCGGGCCCGTATCTTGCCCAAAACGCGTGGCAAAGCCAAAACCTGTTGGAGGACAGCGTGGCCATCCGGTTAAAGCTCAGTCTGCAATGCCTGAAAAGGTATCCGATGCTAGAAAGAGTGCAGTCTGGCATTTTTTTAAACAACATCCAATTGATCAGCGCAAAGTCATCTGTCAAAAATGTTCAACTACCTTAAGCAGAGGACAGAATCTGAAAAGTCTCAATACAAGTTGCATGCATAGACATTTAACCACCATGCATTTGCAAGCCTGGACTAACTACCAAACGTCCCTTAAGGTTGTAGCACCCTCGGCCAATGAAGCTAGTCAGCAACGCAACATCCCTTCCGGCAGTGTAGGGCCACCATTTTCCGCTCCACCTGCAGTATCTGTGCAGGTTTCTTTGCCAGGCCAAAGCAGTCAGGGTCAGGGAATCACCAGTTTCGTAGTAGGAAACACTGCATCTAGGGCACCGGTGGCAACAATACCATCTCCCACCGTCTCTCAGTCTGCCATGTCCACCGGCACCCCCGCTAGTTCCACGATCTCCAGCTCTCCAGTCCAGCTCACCCTACATGAGACTATGGTTAGAAAAAGGAAGTACTTAGCCTCGCATCCGCGTACACAGGGTTTGAACGCCCACATAGCTAGACTAATCTCGTTAGAGATGATGCCCTACCAGTTAGTTGAAAGCGAAGCTTTCAAAGCCCTGATGGACTAGGCTGTACCACGCTACGAGCTACCCAGTCGACACTTTTTTTCCAGAAAAGCCATCCCAGCCCTCCACCAGCATGTTAAAGAGCGCATCGTCCATGCACTCAGGCAATCTGTGAGCACAAAGGTGCACCTGACAACAGATGCATGGACCAGTAGGCATGGCCAGGGACGTTACGTGTCCATCACGGCACACTGGGTGAATGTTGTGGATGCAGGGTCCACAGGGGACAGCAAGTTTGGGACAGTTCTGCCTAGCCCACGGTCTAGGCAACAGTTGGCTGTAGCCGTTCGCACCCCCTCCTCCTCCTCTTCGTCCTCCTGCAGAAGCGAGAGCTCGTCCACAGACCGCAGTCGCACAACCACTCCATCCGCAGCTGCCACTGTTGCACACCAGGTCTCCCATTATGGGGCAGCTACTGGCAAACGTCAGCAGGCTGTATTGGCTATGAAGTGTTTGGTCGACAACAGACACACCGCGGAAGTTCTGTCCGAGTTCTTCCAGAAAGAAACGCAGTCGTGGCTGGGCACTGTAGATCTTGAGGCAGGCAAGGTAGTGAGTGATAACGGAAGGAATTTCATGGCTGCCATCTCCCTTTCCCAACTGAAACACATTCCTTGCCTGGCTCACACCTTAAACCTGGTGGTGCAGTGCTTCCTGAAAAGTTATCCGGGGTTATCCGACCTGCTCCTCAAAGTGCGTGGACTTTGCTCACATATCCGCCGTTCGCCCGTACACTCCAGCCGTATGCAGACCTATCAGCGTTCTTTGAACCTTCCCCAGCATCGCCTAATCATAGACGTTGCAACAAGGTGGAACTCAACACTGCACATGCTTCAGAGACTGTGCGAACAGAGGCGGGCTGTTATGTTTTTGTGGGAGGATACACATACACGGGCAGGCAGTAGGATGGCAGACATGGAGTTGTCAGGTGTGCAGTGGTCGAAGATTCAAGACATGTGTCAAGTCCTTCAGTGTTTTGAGGAATGCACACGGCTGGTTAGTGCAGACAACGCCATAATAAGCATGAGCATCCCCCTAATGCATCTGCTGATGCAAAGTTTGACGCACATAAAGGATCAGGCGTCTGCAGCTGAGGAAGAGGAAAGCCTTGATGACAGTCAGCCATTGTCTGGCCAGGGCAGTGTACAGGACGAGTTAGCGGGCGAAGAGGAGGAGGAGGACGAGGAGGATGATGGGGATGATTATATTTTTAATGAGGAAGCTTTTCCGGGGCCACTGGAAATTGGTGGCGCGGCAAGGCCGGGTTCTGGTTTTTGGAGGGACACAAGTGACGTAGATTTGCCTGAAACTGCCCCTCAACCAAGCACAACCGCAGATTTGAGAACTGGAACTTTGGCCCACATGGCGGATTATGCCTTACGTATCCTCAAAAGGGACACACGCATAACTAAAATGATGAACGATGACGATTACTGGTTGGCCTGCCTCCTTGATCCTCGCTATAAAGGCAAATTGCAAAATATAATGCCACATGAGAACTTGGAACTAATATTAGCAACCAAACAATCAACTCTTGTTGACCGTTTGCTTCTGGCATTCCCTGCACACAGCGCCCGTGATCGTTCTCACACGAGCTGCAGGGGCCAGCAGACCAGAGGAGTTAGAGGGGCAGAAATCAGAAGTGGCGTTGGCCAGAGGGGTTTTCTGACCAGGTTGTGGAGTGATTTTGCTATGACCGCAGACAGGACAGGGACTGCAGCATCAATTCAAAGTGACAGGAGACAACATTTGTCCAGTATGGTTACAAACTATTTTTCATCCCTTATTGATGTTCTCCCTCAACCGTCATTCCCATTTGATTACTGGGCATCAAAATTAGACACCTGGCCAGAATTGGCAGAATATGCATTGCAGGAGCTTGCTTGCCCGGCAGCTAGTGTCCTATCAGAAAGAGTATTCAGTGCTGCAGGTTCAATACTAACAGAAAAAAGGACTCGTCTGGCTACCCAAAATGTAGATGATCTAACCTTCATTAAAATGAACCACAACTGGATTTCGAAATCTTTTGCCCCACCTTGCCCGGCCGACACCTAGCTTTCCTATGAAAAGGTCTTGCCTGTGGACTATTCTGAATGCCTTTTCCAATCTCGTAATTTTCTGCACCTGATTGTCCAGCATACGACATGTTTACACCTCACTAAATGGCCAAACTCCCCACACGGGGCCGTGGTATCGACACTTGGCGACAGCACCCGTGAGAGTGCTGTTTGTCTGAAGAGGTGTGTGTGCCCGCTTTTGGTCGACGGCACTGCCACTGGGTCCCTCCTAGTACAATAAAGTGTCTCTGGCGGTGGTGGTGCGCACCCAACGTCAGACACACCGTTGTAATATGAGGGGCCCTGGGCCTGTACCGCCGGCCACAAGACAGTTCCCCCCCCCAGCTCAAACAGTGCTCTACCACTTGCAAAATTATCTCACAGCTCCACCAATGTTTAGTCTATGCGCTGACATCCTTCAATGCCTGCCACTGACAATACCATTGTATTGACATTTTTGTTATGTTAGGCCTTTGAAGCCTGTCTGCGGTCACTCCTTCCACTAGACCTCCACTGACCACACCACAGCTGCCCGTGTACCCCTGGAACCAATTTAAAATTGCCTACAGCCATGTGTTATTATTTTAGGCCTTCGATGCCTGTCTGCGGTCACTCCTTCCACTAGGCCTCCACTGACCACACCACTGCTGCCCGTGTACCCCTGGAACCAATTTAAAATTGCCTACAGCCATGTGTTATTATTTTAGGCCTTCGATGCCTGTCTGCGGTCACTCCTTCCACTAGGCCTCCACTGACCACACCACTGCTGCCCGTGTACCCCTGGAACCAATTTAAAATTGCCTACAGCCTGCCCAATTTTTTTATTTTAGGCCTTCGATGCCTGTCTGCGGTCACTCCTTCCACTAGGCCTCCACTGACCACACCACTGCTGCCCGTGTACCCCTGGAACCAATTTAAAATTGCCTACAGCCATGTGTTATTATTTTAGGCCTTCGATGCCTGTCTGCGGTCACTCCTTCCACTAGGCCTCCACTGACCACACCACTGCTGCCCGTGTACCCCTGGAACCAATTTAAAATTGCCTACAGCCAGCCCAATTTTTTTATTTTAGGCCTTCGATGCCTGTCTGCGGTCCGTTCTTTCTACTACTACTACACTGACCAGGCCACTGCTGCCCGTGTACCCCTGGAACCAATTTAAAATTGCCTACAGCCATGTGTTATTATTTTAGGCCTTCGATGCCTGTATGCGGTCACTCCTTCCACTAGGCCTCCACTGACCACACCACTGCTGCCCGTGGACCCCTGGAACCTATTTTTAATTGCATAGAGCATCCTTTTTTTAATAGTAGGCGTACAAAGTCTGTCTGCGGTCCACTATTGAAATTGTCCTCCACTGCCCAGAGCACTGCTGCTTGTGTACCCCTGTAACTTTTTTAAGCTGCAGTGAGCCACATTTTTGGGTTAAGTCCTACTACCTGTGTCTGTCTGCGCCACTCAATTCAGCTGTGTTCCTTTGAAAAAAGCTGAGCGTCAATAGTCTTGTTTTCAGCCTCTAGGAATTTTAAAACTGCATTGGGGGTACAACTTTGGTAGGGCCTACTAACGGTGTCTGCCTCCCCAAGGTGTGCCCCAGGTTTCCTCGCCATTGCTTCGATCTTAATGCTCTCGTTTAGTAGTTGTTGGAAACTACACTGCATTAGGCCTACAAATTGGGTATGGGGTGTAGAGAGATGGTGTGTTCCACTCCAAGGTGTTCTCCAGGTTGCCTTTCCTGAGCTTCGATTTTCCGGCTCTCGTTTAGTAGTTCTTGGAAACTACACTGCATTAGGCCTACAAATTGGGTATGGGGTGTAGAGAGATGGTGTGTTCCACTCCAAGGTGTTCTCCAGGTTGCCTTTCCTGAGCTTCGATCTTCCGGCTCTCGTTTAGTAGTTGTTGGAAACTACGCTGCATTAGGCCTACAAATTGGGTATGGGGTGTAGAGAGATGGTGTGTTCCACTCCAAGGTGTTCTCCAGGTTGCCTTTCCTGAGCTTCGATCTTCCGGCTCTCGTTTAGTAGTTGTTGGAAACTACGCTGCATTAGGCCTACAAATTGGGTATGGGGTGTAGAGAGATGGTGTGTTACACTCCAAGGTGTTCTCCAGGTTGCCTTTCCTGAACTTCTATCTTCAGGCTCTCATTAAATTGTGGTTAAATGGAACAACTGCATTTGGCGTACTAGTTGGTTTGGGGCCTACTATCGGTGTCTGCCACTCCTTGCTGTTCTCCTGGTTTCCTGTCCTGAAATTCCATTTTCAGGCTCTCGTTAAGTAGTTGTTAATGTTAGACTGCATTTGGCCTACTAATTGGGTTGGGGCCTACTATCGGTGTCTGCCACTCCTTGCTGTTCTCCTCAACTGAACAAAGCTGGGCCGCCTGTTTACTACGGTTGCCAATTTTGAACTGCATGTCGACTACTTACTGATTTGGGCCTACTCTCTGTGTCAGCCTCTCATTCCAGTTGTCCTCCACTGCAATGCCCCCTGGTTAGTCCTGTGTTACCAATTTTGAACTGCATTTAGCCCACTTTATTCTTTGGGCCTATATCTGTGTTTCCTCCTCATCCTGCCCATTGCCCAGCCAGTGATAGATGAGTCAGCTGGTACATTGACCCATAACGCAAAATTCCCCGTGCACGCTACACAGCAAGATTGTGACCCTGCTGAAAGTCAGGTTCCTCTTCCCGCATACCATACCACCTTACACGGGGACAAAGAGGAAGGTGCAGATGAAAGTGCAGGTTCCTTCATCAGGTGGGGGGAGGAATACTAGTTGGCGACGTCACTGGCACAGGGCCTCTCATAGTACGCAAAAGTGTTGCTGCCGGTGGGAGGCGCCCCCGCCGTGCAAACACACCGCTGTACTTTGAGGGGCCCTGTGCCAGTGCCAATGCCAACGAGTGGGCCCCCCCTGCTTGCTCAGGATCACAGCACTTGCAAAGTTGAAATACTTACCTCTCCCTGCTCCACTGCCGTGACGTGGTCCAGATTTACTGGGCCCACTAATTACTTGAACCAGCCCTACCCCCCACAACTTTAGCCAAATGACCCCCAATTTCAAATGCCTTCCAATTATTATAAGGTAAATTACGATTGACAAGCTTCTTTAACAAGAATGGATGTTTTGCCATTAAAATGGGCAGTGTAGGTGTTTTCCTGGCCTCCACTCACTGCCGACTATGCTCCCCCATTGACTTGCATTGGGTTTCGTGTTTCGGGCGATACCCGACTTTTCGCGATAATCGGCCGATTCCACTCGACTCGACTTCTAAGATAGTCGGGTTTCGCGAAACACGGCTCGACTCCAAAAAGGTCAAGGTCGCTCAACCCTAGTTCCGTCAGATGGTGACAGACTACATGTCTTGCCCTCTTACTGCACTCCCAGATGGCTCTTCCCCTTTCAAGTTTTGGGTCTCTAAGCTGGATACATGGCCAGAGCTAAGCCAGTATGCATTGGAGGTGCTGGCTTGCCCTGCGGCTAGTGTCTTATCGGAACGCGTCTTCAGTGCCGCAGGTGGTGTACTAACAGACCGTCGCATGCGACTATCCTCCGATAATGTTGACCGGCTTACTTTTCTGAAAATGAACCAGGCCTGGATCTCGCAGGAATTTGCCACTCCTCTTCCTGATTAAATAATTGGGTGTCTACAGTATCTAGGTCTCCTGTTGTGTTCATCTTTCTACCACCTGAACTGTAATTCCTGGGCTCCAACACCGCCAGTTGAGGCTCAGAAGTGCTGTCTGCACAGTCAAAACATACGACCCAGTGTTATTGGGTTTCAGTAACGTCAGCTGATCCCCAGCTGTGTAGCCGGCAATGTGTCCTGTGACCGCCACGCTGACAAAACTGAAATTTAAGGGAACCTGCCCCCCCCAGGCGTTTGTTACTGAAAGAGCCACCTTGTGCAACAGTAATGCTGCACAAGGAAAAGGTAGCTCTTTTAGTTTAGCTCCTTGCACACGCAGAACTTAACACTTATAAAATGTGTCCACTGATACCGTAAAACCGTCCCGGATGTGGGAGTTTCCTTCGTAATGGGACGCAGCAGAGCCGTCATTCCTACCCCCTTGGTGCCATGCGCCGCCTCCTCACCGTTGTTTGAATCTGTCCCGGAGCCAGCACTGTTATGTTATTCCTTGGCCATGCACGCTTAGCTCTGCCCGTCTTCTGACATCATTTGGTGTCAGGCTGGCTGTGCTTGTGCGGCCGCGCTGGCCGACAAACCACCTCGCAGTCTCTTCTGATTTAATCACACTGCGTGCCTGGGATCCATGGGCATGCACAGTGCATATCTTCACCTCAGGCTCTCACTCATCTCCCTCCACCTTCTTCAGACTGTGCGCCGTCAGTCTGAAGAAGCCGGAATGAGGAGAGTGAGAGGTGAGGATATGCACTGCGCATGCCCATGGATCCCAGGCCCGCAGTGGGATTACATTAGACGACACTGTGAAGTGGGATCTCAGGCAGCGTGGCCGCACTGGCGCTGCCAGCCTGACACCTAAATGATGTCAGAAGATGGCCAGCGCTAAGTGTGCGTGGCCAAGGGATAACATAGCTCCGGGACAGATTCAAACAACGGTGAGCAGGCGGCGCACGGCACCATGGGGGTAGGAATGACGGCTGTGCTGCATCCCATTACGAAGGAAAGTCCCACCTCCGGGACGGTCTCACGGTATCAGGGGACACATTTTATAAGTGTTTAGTTCTGGGTTTGCAAGGAGCATAATTAAAAGAGCCACCTTTAACTTTTGCATCCAGTGCTGCACAAGATGGCTCTTTCAGCTACAAACGCCTTGGGGGGGTTAAAGGTTCCCTTTCAACTTGCTCCAATCATGCTTCGGCCTACACTGTAATCCTCTGCTCCTCCTGCTGTCCCTGGGCTTCAATACTTCTAGTTGCTGCCCGGAAGTGCTGTTTGCACAGTCAACAGTCGCTCCTCTGTTATTGGGGTTCAGCAATGCCAGCTGCTCCCCTGCTGTGTTGCGGCAATACCTAAAGCCTGCCCCTCCTGCTGTCCCTGGGCTTCAACACCGCTAGTTGCTGCCCGGAAGTGCTGTCTGCACAGTCAACAGTCGCTCCTCTGTTATTGGGGTTCAGCAACGCCAGCTGCTCCCCTGCTGTGTTGCGGCAATACTTCCAGCCTGCTCCTCCTGCTGTCCCTGGGCTTCAACACCGCTAGTTGCCTCCCGGAAGTGCTGTCTGCACAGTCAACAGTCGCTCCTCTGTTATTGGGGTTCAGCAACACCAGCTGCTCCCCTGCTGTGTTGCGGCAATACCTCCAGCCTGCCCCTCCTGCTGTCCCTGGGCTTCAACACCGCTAGTTGCTGCCCGGAAGTGCTTTCTGCACAGTCAACAGTCGCTCCTCTGTTATTGGGGTTCAGCAACGCCAGCTGCTCCCCAGCTGTGTAGCCGGCAACGTGTCCTGGTACCGCCACGCTGACACAACAACTGAAATTAAAGGGAACCTGCCCCCCCTAGGCATTTGTTACTGAAAGTGCCACCTTGTGCAGCAGTAATGCTGAACAAGGAAAAGGTAGGTCTTTTAGTTTAGCTCCTTGCACATGAAGAACTTAACACCTGGTTATGGGGGACTTTAACTACCCGGATATTAACTGGGAAACAGAAACCTGTGAAACCCATAAAGGCAACAGGTTTCTGCTAATAACCAAGAAAAATTATCTTTCACAATTGGTGCGGAATCCAACCAGAGGAGCAGCACTTTTAGACCTAATACTATCTAATAGACCTGACAGAATAACAAATCTGCAGGTGGTCGGGCATCTAGGAAATAGCGACCACAATATTGTACAGTTTCACCTGTCTTTCACTAGGGGGACTTGTCAGGGAGTCACAAAAACACTGAACTTTAGGAAGGCAAAGTTTGAACAGCTTAGAGATGCCCTTAATCTGGTAGACTGGGACAATATCCTCAGAAATAAGAATACAGATAATAAATGGGAAATGTTTAAGAACATCCTAAATAGGCAGTGTAAGCGGTTTATACCTTGTGGGAATAAAAGGACTAGAAATAGGAAAAACCCAATGTGTCTAAACAAAGAAGTAAGACAGGCAATTAACAGTAAAAAGAAAGCATTTGCACTACTAAAGCAGGATGGCACCATTGAAGCTCTAAAAAACTATAGGGAGAAAAATACTTTATCTAAAAAACTAATTAAAGCTGCCAAAAAGGAAACAGAGAAGCACATTGCTAAGGAGAGTAAAACTAATCCCAAACTGTTCTTCAACTATATCAATAGTAAAAGAATAAAAACTGAAAATGTAGGCCCCTTAACCCCTCTGTGACCTTAGACGTACTATCCCGTCGAGGTGCCCTGGGCTTATCTGACCCTGGACGGGATAGTACGTCATAGCCGATCGGCCGCGCTCACGGGGGGAGCGCGGCCGATCGCGGCCGGGTGTCAGCTGCTTATCGCAGCTGACATCCGGCACTATGTGCCAGGAGCGGTCACGGACCGCCCCCGGCACATTAACCCCTGGCACACCGCGATCAAAGATGATCGCGATGTGCCGGCGGTACAGGGAAGCACCGCGCAGGGAGGGGGCTCCCTGCGGGCTTCCCTGAGCCCCCCGCAGCAACGCGATGTGATCGCGTTGCTGCGAGGGTCTCCTCACCTCCCTCCCTGCTCGAGCCCCGGATCCAAGATGGCCGCGGATCCGGGTCCTGCAGGGAGGGAGGTGGCTTCACAGAGCCTGCTCAGAGCAGGCACTGTGAAGCAGCCTGCACTCCTATCAGATCAGTGATCTGACAGAGTGCTGTGCACACTGTCAGATCACTGATCTGTGATGTCCCCCCCTGGGACAAAGTAAAAAAGTAAAAAAAAAAATTTCCAAATGTGTAAAAAAAATAAAAAAAAATATTCCAAAATAATGAAAAAAAAAAAAAAATATTATTCCCATAAATACATTTCTTCATCTAAATAAAAAAAAAAAACCAATAAAAGTACACATATTTAGTATCGCCGCGTCCGTAACGGCCCGACCTATAAAACTGGCCCACTAGTTAACCCCTTCAGTAAACACCGTAAGAAAAAAAAAAAAAAAACGAGGCAAAAAACAACGCTTTATTATCATACCGCCGAACAAAAAGTGGAATAACACGCGATCAAAAGGACAGATATAAATAACCATGGTACCGCTGAAAGCGTCATATAGTCCCGCAAAAAAAGAGCCGCCATACAGCATCATCAGCAAAAAAATAAAAAAGTTATAGTCCTGAGAATAAAGCGATGCAAAAATAATTATTTTTTCTGTAAAATAGTTTTTATCGTATAAAAGCACCAAACCATAAAAAAATGATATAAATGAGGTATCGCTGTAATCGTACTGACCCGAAGAATAAAACTGATTTATCAATTTTACCAAACGCGGAACGGTATAAACGCCTCCCCCAATAGAAATTCATGAATAGCTGGCTTTTGGTCATTCTTCCTCACAAAAATCGGAATAAAAAGCGATAAAAAAATGTCACGTGCCCAAAAATGTTTTCAATAAAAACGTCAACTCGTCCCGCAAAAAACAAGACCTCACATGACTCTGTGGACCAAAATATGGAAAAATTATAGCTCTCAAAATGTGGTATTGCAAAAAATATTTTTTGCAATAAAAAGGGTCTTTCAGTGTGTGACGGCTGCCAATCATAAAAATCCGCTAAAAAACTCGCTATAAAAGTAAATCAAACCCCCCTTCATCACCCCCTTAGTTAGGGAAAAATAAAAAAAAATGTATTTATTTCCATTTTCCCATTAGGGCTAGGGTTAGGGCTAGGGTTAGGGCTAGGGCTAGGGTTAGGGCTAGGGTTAGGGCTAGGGTTAGGGTTAGGGTTAGGGCTAGGGTTAGGGCTAGGGTTAGGGCTAGGGTTAGGGCTAGGGTTAGGGCTAGGGCTAGGGTTAGGGCTAGGGTTAGGGCTAGGGTTAGGGCTAGGGTTAGGGCTAGGGTTAGGGTTAGGGCTAGGGTTAGGGCTAGGATTAGGGTTAGGGTTAGGGTTGGGGCTACAGTTAGGGTTGGGGCTAAAGTTAGGGTTAGGGTTTAGATTACATTTACAGTTGGGAATAGGGTTGGGATTAGGGTTAGGGGTGTGTCAGGGTTAGAGGTGTGGTTAGGGTTACCGTTGGAATTAGGGTTAGGGGTGTGTTTAGATTAGGGTTTCAGTTATAATTGGGGGGTTTCCACTGTTTCGGCACATCAGGGGCTCTCCAAACACGACATGGCGTCCGATCTCAATTCCAGCCAATTCTGCGTTGAAAAAGTAAAACAGTGCTCCTTCCCTTCCGAGCTCTCCTGTGTGCCCAAACAGGGGTTTACCCCAACATATGGGGTATCAGCGTACTCAGGACAAATTGGACAACAACTTTTGTGGACCAATTTCTCCTGTTACCCTTGGGAAAATACAAAACTGGGGGCTAAAAAATAATTTTTGTGGGAAAACAAAAAGATTTTTTATTTTCACGGCTCTGCGTTATAAACTGTAGTGAAACACTTGGGGGTTCAAAGTTCTCACAACACATCTAGATAAGTTCATTGAGGGGTCTAGTTTCCAATATGGGGTCACTTGTGGGGGGTTTCTACTGTTTAGGTACATTAGGGGCTCTGCAAACGCAATGTGACGCCTGCAGACCAATCCATCTAAGTCTGCATTCCAAATGATGCTCCTTCCCTTCCGAGCCCTCCCATGCGCCCAAACGGTGGTTCCCCCCCACATATCGGGTATCAGCGTACTCAGGACAAATTGGACAACAACTTTTGTGGACCAATTTCTCCTGTTACCCTTGGGAAAATACAAAACTGGGGGCTAAAAAATAATTTTTGTGGGAAAACAAAAAGATTTTTTATTTTCACGGCTCTGCGTTATAAACTGTAGTGAAACACTTGGGGGTTCAAAGTTCTCACAACACATCTAGATAAGTTCATTGAGGGGTCTAGTTTCCAATATGGGGTCACTTGTGGGGGGTTTCTACTGTTTAGGTACATTAGGGGCTCTGCAAACGCAATGTGACGCCTGCAGACCAATCCATCTAAGTCTGCATTCCAAATGATGCTCCTTCCCTTCCGAGCCCTCCCATGCGCCCAAACGGTGGTTCCCCCCCACATATCGGGTATCAGCGTACTCAGGACAAATTGGACAACAACATTTAGGGTCCAATTTCTCCTGCTAACCTTGGAAAAATACAAAACTGGGGGCTAAAATATAATTTTTGTGGAAAAAAAAATATTTTTTATTTGCATGGCTCTGCGTTATAAACTGTAGTGAAATACTTGGGGGTTCAAAGCTCTCACAACACATCAAGATGAGTTCCTTAGGGGGTCTACTTTCCAAAATGGTGTCACTTGTGGGGGGTTTCTACTGTTTAGGTACATTAGGGGCTCTGCAAACGCAATGTGACGCCTGCAGACCATTCCATCTAAGTCTGCATTCCAAATGGCGCTCCTTCCCTTCCGAACCCTCCCATGCGCCCAAACGGTGGTTCCCCCCCACATATGGGGTATCAGCGTACTCAGGACAAATTGGACAACAACTTTTGTGGTCCAATTTCTCCTCTTACCCTAGGGAAAATACAAAACTGGGGGCTAAAAAATAATTTTTGTGGGAAAAAAATTTTGTTTTATTTTTATGGCTCTGCATTATAAACTTCTGTGAAGCCCTTGGTGGGTCAAAGTGCTCACCACACATCCAGATAAGTTCCTTAGGGGGTCTACTTTCCAAAATGGTGTCACTTGTGGGGGGTTTCAATGTTTAGGCACATCAGTGGCTCTCCAAACGCAACATGGCGTCCCATCTCAATTCCTGTCAATTTTGCATTGAAAAGTCAAACGGCGCTCCTTCCCTTCCGAGCTCTCCCATGCGCCCAAACAGTGGTTTACTGCCACATATGGGGTATCAGCGTACTCGGGACAAATTGGACAACAACTTTTGAGGTCCAATTTCTTCTCTTACCCTTGGAAAAATAAAAAATTGGGGGCAAAAATATAATTTTTGTGAAAAAATATGATTTTTTATTTTTACGGTTCTGCATTATAAACTTCTGTGAAGCACTTGGTGGGTCAAAGTGCTCACCACACCTCTAGATAAGTTCCTTAGGGGGTCTACTTTCCAAAATGGTGTCACTTGTGGGGGGTTTCAATGTTTAGGCACATCAGTGGCTCTCCAAACGCAACATGGCGTCCCATCTCAATTCCTGTCAATTTTGCATTGAAAAGTCAAACGGCGCTCCTTCCCTTCCGAGCTCTCCCATGCGCCCAAACAGTGGTTTACTGCCACATATGGGGTATCAGCGTACTCGGGACAAATTGGACAACAACTTTTGAGGTCCAATTTCTTCTCTTACCCTTGGAAAAATAAAAAATTGGGGGCAAAAATATAATTTTTGTGAAAAAATATGATTTTTTATTTTTACGGTTCTGCATTATAAACTTCTGTGAAGCACTTGGTGGGTCAAAGTGCTCACCACACCTCTAGATAAGTTCCTTAGGGGGTCTACTTTCCAAAATGGTGTCACTTGTGGGGGGTTTCAATGTTTAGGCACATCAGTGGCTCTCCAAACGCAACATGGCGTCCCATCTCAATTTCTGTCAATTTTGCATTGAAAAGTCAAACTGCGCTCCTTCCCTTCCGAGCTCTCCCATGCGCCCAAACAGTGGTTTACTGCCACATATGGGGTATCAGCGTACTCAGGACAAATTGGACAACAACTTTTGAGGTCCAATTTCTTCTCTTACCCTTGGAAAAATAAAAAATTGGGGGCAAAAATATAATTTTTGTGAAAAAATATGATTTTTTATTTTTACGGTTCTGCATTATAAACTTCTGTGAAGCACTTGGTGGGTCAAAGTGCTCACCACACATCCAGATAAGTTCCTTAGGGGGTCTACTTTCCAAAATGGTGTCACTTGTGGGGGGTTTCAATGTTTAGGCACATCAGTGGCTCTCCAAACGCAACATGGCGTCCCATCTCAATTCCTGTCAAGTTTGCATTGAAAAGTCAAATAGCGCTCCTTCCCTTCCGAGCTCTCCCATGCGCCCAAACAGTGGTTTACTGCCACATATGGGGTATCAGCGTACTCAGGACAAATTGGACAACAACTTTTTGGGTCCAATTTCTCCTGTTACCCTTGGTAAAATAAAACAAATTGGAGCTGAAGTAAATTTTTTGTGTAAAAAAGTTAAATGTTCATTTTTATTTAAACATTCCAAAAATTCCTATTAAACACCTGAAGGGTTAATAAACTTCTTGAATGTGGTTTTGAGCACCTTGAGGGGTGCAGTTTTTAGAATGGTGTCACACTTGGGCATTTTCTATCATATAGACCCCTCAAAATGACTTCAAATGAGACGTGGTCCCTAAAAAAAAATGGTGTTGTAAAAATGAGAAATTGCTGGTCAACTTTTAACCCTTATAACTCCCTAACAAAAAAAAAAATTGGTTCCAAAATTATGCTGATGTAAAGGAGACATGTGGGAAATGTTACTTATTAAGTATTTTGTGTGACATATCTCTGTGATTTAATTGCATAAAAATTCAAAGTTTGAAAATTGCGAAATTTTCAAAATTTTCGCCAAATTTCCATTTTTTTCACAAATAAACGCAGGTACTATCAAAGAAATTTTACCACTATCATGAAGTACAATATGTCACGAGAAAACAATGTCAGAATCACCAGGATCCGTTGAAGCGTTTCGGAGTTATAACCTCATAAAGGGACAGTGGTCAGAATTGTAAAAATTGGCCCGGTCATTAACGTGCAAACCACCCTTGGGGGTAAAGGGGTTAAAAAATAGTGAGGAAAGAATGGTTGTAGATGACGAGGAAAAAGCTAACATATTAAACACCTTCTTCTCCACGGTATTCACGGTGGAAAATGAAATGCTAGGTGAAATCCCAAGAAACAATGAAAACCCTATATTAAGGGTCACCAATCTAACCCAAGAAGAGGTGCGAAACCGGCTAAATAAGATTAAAATAGATAAATCTCCGGGTCCGGATGGCATACACCCACGAGTACTAAGAGAACTAAGTAATGTAATACATAAACCATTATTTCTTATTTTTAGGGACTCTATAGAGACAGGGTCTGTTCCGCAGGATTGGCGCATAGCAAATGTGGTGCCAATATTCAAAAAGGGCTCTAAAAGTGAACCTGGAAATTATAGGCCAGTAAGTCTAACCTCTATTGTTGGTAAAATATTTGAAGGGTTTCTGAGGGATGTTATTCTGGATTATCTCAATGAGAATAACTGTTTAACTCCATATCAGCATGGGTTTATGAGAAATCGCTCCTGTCAAACCAATCTAATCAGTTTTTATGAAGAGGTAAGCTATAGGCTGGACCACGGTGAGTCATTGGACGTGGTATATCTCGATTTTTCCAAAGCGTTTGATACCGTGCCGCACAAGAGGTTGGTACACAAAATGAGAATGCATGGTCTGGGGGAAATTGTGTGTAAATGGGTTAGTAACTGGCTTAGTGATAGAAAGCAGAGGGTGGTTATAAATGGTATAGTCTCTAACTGGGTCGCTGTGACCAGTGGGGTACCGCAGGGGTCAGTATTGGGACCTGTTCTCTTCAACATATTCATTAATGATCTGGTAGAAGGTTTACACAGTAAAATATCGATATTTGCAGATGATACAAAACTATGTAAAGCAGTTAATACAAGAGAAGATAGTATTCTGCTACAGATGGATCTGGATAAGTTGGAAACTTGGGCTGAAAGGTGGCAGATGAGGTTTAACAATGATAAATGTAAGGTTATACACATGGGAAGAAGGAATCAATGTCACCATTACACACTGAATGGGAAACCACTGGGTAAATCTGACAGGGAGAAGGACTTGGGGATCCTAGTTAATGATAAACTTACCTGGAGCAGCCAGTGCCAGGCAGCAGCTGCCAAGGCAAACAGGATCATGGGGTGCATTAAAAGAGGTCTGGATACACATGATGAGAGCATTATACTGCCTCTGTACAAATCCCTAGTTAGACCGCACATGGAGTACTGTGTCCAGTTTTGGGCAGCGGTGCTCAGGAAGGATATAATGGAACTAGAGAGAGTACAAAGGAGGGCAACAAAATTAATAAAGGGGATGGGAGAACTACAATACCCAGATAGATTAGCGAAATTAGGATTATTTAGTCTAGAAAAAAGACGACTGAGGGGCGATCTAATAACCATGTATAAGTATATAAGGGGACAATACAAATATCTCGCTGAGGATCTGTTTATACCAAGGAAGGTGACGGGCACAAGGGGGCATTCTTTGCGTCTGGAGGAGAGAAGGTTTTTCCACCAACATAGAAGAGGATTCTTTACTGTTAGGGCAGTGAGAATCTGGAATTGCTTGCCTGAGGAGGTGGTGATGGCGAACTCAGTCGAGGGGTTCAAGAGAGGCCTGGATGTCTTCCTGGAGCAGAACAATATTGTATCATACAATTAGGTTCTGTAGAAGGACGTAGATCTGGGGATTTATTATGATGGAATATAGGCTGAACTGGATGGACAAATGTCTTTTTTCGGCCTCACTAACTATGTTACTATGTTACTATGTTACTATGTGTCCACTGATACCGTAAAACCGTCCCTGAGGTGGGATTTTCCTTCGTGGTAGGGCGCAGCACCGACGTTATTCCTACCCCCCTTGGCGGCATGCGGCGCATCCTCAGCATTGTTGGAATCTGTCACCGAGCCGTCGCTGTTATGCTCATCCTCGGTCATGCGCAGTTAGCGCTGCCCGTCTTTTGACATCACTTGGTGTCAGGCGGGCTGTGCCTGTGCGGTCGCGCTGCCCGTGATCCCACCTCGCTGTGTCATCTAATGTAATCCCACTGCGGGCCTGGGATCCATGGGCATGCGCAGTGCATATCTTCGCCTCACACTTCCCTCCTTCCGGCTTCTTCAGAATGTGCGGCGTCAGCTGATCCCTAATAGCATGCTACAGCCGTGATGCCGCAAAGTCTGAAGAAGCCGGAAGGAGGGTAGTGTGAGGCGAGGATATGCACTGCACATGCCCTTGGATCCCAGGCCTGCAGTGGGATTACATTAGACTACACAGCGAGGTGGGATCATGGGCAGCGCTACCGCACAGGCACAGCCCGCCTGACACCAAGTGATGTCAAAAGACGGGCAGCGCTAACTGCGCATGACCGAGGTTGAGCATAACAGCGGTCGGCTCAGTGACAGAATTCAACAACGCTGAGGATGCGCTGCACGCCACCAAGGGGGTAGGAGTAACGTCGGTGCTATGCCTCACCACGAAGGAAAGTCCCACATCCGGGCCGATTTCACGGTATCAGGGGACACATTTTATAAGTGTTTAGTTCCGCGTTTGCAAGGAGGATAATTAAAAGAGCCACCTTTTCCTTTTGCAGCATTTGTGATGCACAATTTGGTACTTTCAGCAACAAACGCCTGGGGGGGTTAAAGGTTCCCTTTCAACTTGCTCAAAGAAGGCTTCGGCCTACACTCTGCTCCTCCTGCAGACCCTGGGCTCTAACACCGCCAGTTGGTTCCCAGAAGTGCTAGCTGCACAGAGAAAAACACCAGCCAATGTGTCAGTGGGGTTCAGCAACGCCAGATGTTCCCCTGCTGTGTAGACGGCAATGTGTTCTGTAAACGCCACGCAAACACAACAGACCTAAAACTGCCTCCAGTGCAGGCTTCGGCCTACACTCTGCTCCTCTGCTCCTCCTGCTGACCCTGGGCTCTAACACCGCCAGTTGGTGCCCGGAAGTGCTAGCTGCACAGAGAAAAACACCAGCCAATGTGTCAGTGGGGTTCAGCAACGCCAGCTGTTCCCCTTCTGTGTAGCCGGCATCGTGTCCTGCAAACGCCACGCAGACACAACAGACCTAAAACTGCCTCCAGTGCAGGCATCGGCCTACACTCTGCTCCTCTGCTCCTCCTGCTGACCCTGGGCTCTAACACCACCAGTTGGTGCCCGGAAGTGCTAGCTGCACAGAGAAAAACACCAGCCAATGTGTCAGTGGAGTTCAGCAACACCAGCTGTTCCCCTGCTGTGTAGCCGGCAACGTGTCCTGCAAAGGCCACGCAAACACAAGAGACCTAAAATTGCCTCCAGTGCAGGCTTCGGCCTACAATTTGCTCCTCTGCTCCTCCTGCTGACCCTGGGCTCTAACACCGCCGGTTGGTGCCTGGAAGTGCTAGCTGCACAGAGAAAAACACCCACCTATGTGTCAGTGGGGTTCAGCAACGCCAGCTGTTCCCCTGCTGTGTAGCCGGCAACATGTCCTGCAAACGCCACGCAGACACAAAGCTGCCGCCAGTGCAGGCTTCGGCCTACACTCTGCTCCTCTGCTCCTCCTGCTGACCCTGGACACTAACACCACCAGTTGGTGCCCGGAAGTGCAAGCTGCACAGAGAAAAGCACCCGCCAATGTGTCAGTGGGGTTCAGCAACGCCAGCTGTTCCCCTGCTGTGTAGCCGGCAACATGTCCTGCAAAGGCCACGCAGACACAAGAGACCTAAAACTGCCTCCAGTGCAGGCTTCGGCCTACACTTTGCTCCTCTGCTCCTCCTGCTGACCCTGGGCTCTAACACCGCCGGTTGGTGCCTGGAAGTGCTAGCTGCACAGAGAAAAACACCCACCTATGTGTCAGTGGGATTCAGCAACGCCAGCTGTTCCCCTGCTGTGTAGCCTGCAACATGTCCTGCAAACGTAACGCAGACACAAACTGCCGCCAGTGCAGGCTTCGGCCTACACTCTTCTCCTCTGCTCCTCCTGCTGACCCTGGGCACTAACACCACCAGTTGGTGCCCGGAAGTGCTAGCTGCACAGAGAAAAACACCAGCCAATGTGTCAGTGGGGTTCAGCAACGCCAGCTGTTCCCCTTCTGTGTAGCCGGCATCGTGTCCTGCAAACGCCACGCAGACACAACAGACCTAAAACTGCCTCCAGTGCAGGCTTCGGCCTACACTCTGCTCCTCTGCTCCTCCTGCTGACCCTGGGCTCTAACACCACCAGTTGGTGCCCGGAAGTGCTAGCTGCACAGAGAAAAACACCAGCCAATGTGTCAGTGGAGTTCAGCAACACCAGCTGTTCCCCTGCTGTGTAGCCGGCAACGTGTCCTGCAAAGGCCACGCAAACACAAGAGACCTAAAATTGCCTCCAGTGCAGGCTTCGGCCTACAATTTGCTCCTCTGCTCCTCCTGCTGACCCTGGGCTCTAACACCGCCGGTTGGTGCCTGGAAGTGCTAGCTGCACAGAGAAAAACACCCACCTATGTGTCAGTGGGGTTCAGCAACGCCAGCTGTTCCCCTGCTGTGTAGCCGGCAACATGTCCTGCAAACGCCACGCAGACACAAAGCTGCCGCCAGTGCAGGCTTCGGCCTACACTCTGCTCCTCTGCTCCTCCTGCTGACCCTGGACACTAACACCACCAGTTGGTGCCCGGAAGTGCAAGCTGCACAGAGAAAAGCACCCGCCAATGTGTCAGTGGGGTTCAGCAACGCCAGCTGTTCCCCTGCTGTGTAGCCGGCAACATGTCCTGCAAAGGCCACGCAGACACAAGAGACCTAAAACTGCCTCCAGTGCAGGCTTCGGCCTACACTTTGCTCCTCTGCTCCTCCTGCTGACCCTGGGCTCTAACACTGCCGGTTGGTGCCTGGAAGTGCTAGCTGCACAGAGAAAAACACCCACCTATGTGTCAGTGGGGTTCAGCAACGCCAGCTGTTCCCCTGCTGTGTAGCCTGCAACATGTCCTGCAAACGTAACGCAGACACAAAGCTGCCGCCAGTGCAGGCTTCGGCCTACACTCTTCTCCTCTGCTCCTCCTGCTGACCCTGGGCACTAACACCACCAGTTGGTGCCCGGAAGTGCTAGCTGCACAGAGAAAAACACCAGCCAATGTTTCAGTGGGGTTCAGCTACGCCAGATGTTCCCCTGCTGTGTAGACGGCAACGTGTCCTGTAAACGCCACGCAAACACAACAGACCTAAAACTGCCTCCAGTGCAGGCTTCGGCCTACACTTTGCTCCTCTGCTCCTCCTGCTTACCCTGAGCTCTAACACCGCCGGTTGGTGCCTGGAAGTGCTAGCTGCACAGAGAAAAACACCAGCCAATGTGTCAGTGGGGTTCAGCAACGCCAGCTGTTCCCCTTCTGTGTAGCCGGCATCGTGTCCTGCAAACGCCACGCAGACACAACAGACCTAAAACTGCCTCCAGTGCAGGCTTCGGCCTACACTCTGCTCCTCTGCTCCTCCTGCTGACCCTGGGCTCTAACACCGCCAGTTGGTGCCCGGAAGTGCTAGCTGCACAGAGAAAAACACCAGCCAATGTGTCAGTGGGGTTCAGCAACGCCAGCTGTTCCCCTGCTGTGTAGCCGGCAACGTGTCCTACAAATGCCACGCAGACACTAGAGACCTAAAACTGCCTCCAGTGCAGGCTTCGGCCTACACTTTTCTCCTCTGCTCCTCCTGCTGACCCTGGGCTCTAACACCGTCGGTTGGTGCCTGGAAGTGCTAGCTGCACAGAGAAAAACACCCACCAATTTGTCAGTGGGGTTCAGCAACGCCAGCTGTTCCCCTGCTGTGTAGACGGCAACGTGTCCTGTAAACACCACGCAAACACAACAGACCTAAAACTGCCTCCAGTGCAGGCTTCGGCCTACACTTTGCTCCTCTGCTCCTCCTGCTGACCCTGGGCTCTAACACCGCCGGTTGGTGCCTGGAAGTGCTAGCTGCACAGAGAAAAACACCAGCCAATGTGTCAGTGGGGTTCTGCGACGCCAGCTGTTCCCCCTCTGTGTAGTCGGCATCGTGTCCTGCAAACGCCACGCAGACACAACAGACGTAAAACTGCCTCCAGTGCAGGCTTCGGCCTACACTTTGCTCCTCTGCTCCTCCTGCTGACCCTGGGCTCTAACACCGCCAGTTGGTGCCCGGAAGTGCTAGCTGCACAGAGAAAAACACCAGCCAATGTGTCAGTGGGGTTCAGCAATGCCAGCTGTTCCCCTGCTGTGTAGACGGCAACGTGTCCCGTAAGTGCCACGCAAACACAACAGACCTAAAACTGCCTCCAGTGCAGGCTTCAGCCTACACTTTGCTCCTCTGCTTCTCCTGCTGACCCTGGGCTCTAACACCGCCGGTTGGTGCCTGGAAGTGCTAGCTGCACAGAGAAAAACACCCACCTATGTGTCAGTGGGGTTCAGCAACGCCAGCTGTTCCCCTGCTGTGTAGCCGGCAACATGTCCTGCAAACGCCACGCAGACACAAAGCTGCCGCCAGTGCAGGCTTCGGCCTACACTCTGCTCCTCTGCTCCTCCTGCTGACCCTGGACACTAACACCACCAGTTGGTGCCCGGAAGTGCAAGCTGCACAGAGAAAAGCACCCGCCAATGTGTCAGTGGGGTTCAGCAACGCCAGCTGTTCCCCTGCTGTGTAGCCGGCAACATGTCCTGCAAAGGCCACGCAGACACAAGAGACCTAAAACTGCCTCCAGTGCAGGCTTCGGCCTACACTTTGCTCCTCTGCTCCTCCTGCTGACCCTGGGCTCTAACACTGCCGGTTGGTGCCTGGAAGTGCTAGCTGCACAGAGAAAAACACCCACCTATGTGTCAGTGGGGTTCAGCAACGCCAGCTGTTCCCCTGCTGTGTAGCCTGCAACATGTCCTGCAAACGTAACGCAGACACAAAGCTGCCGCCAGTGCAGGCTTCGGCCTACACTCTTCTCCTCTGCTCCTCCTGCTGACCCTGGGCACTAACACCACCAGTTGGTGCCCGGAAGTGCTAGCTGCACAGAGAAAAACACCAGCCAATGTTTCAGTGGGGTTCAGCTACGCCAGATGTTCCCCTGCTGTGTAGACGGCAACGTGTCCTGTAAACGCCACGCAAACACAACAGACCTAAAACTGCCTCCAGTGCAGGCTTCGGCCTACACTTTGCTCCTCTGCTCCTCCTGCTTACCCTGAGCTCTAACACCGCCGGTTGGTGCCTGGAAGTGCTAGCTGCACAGAGAAAAACACCAGCCAATGTGTCAGTGGGGTTCAGCAACGCCAGCTGTTCCCCTTCTGTGTAGCCGGCATCGTGTCCTGCAAACGCCACGCAGACACAACAGACCTAAAACTGCCTCCAGTGCAGGCTTCGGCCTACACTCTGCTCCTCTGCTCCTCCTGCTGACCCTGGGCTCTAACACCGCCAGTTGGTGCCCGGAAGTGCTAGCTGCACAGAGAAAAACACCAGCCAATGTGTCAGTGGGGTTCAGCAACGCCAGCTGTTCCCCTGCTGTGTAGCCGGCAACGTGTCCTACAAAGGCCACGCAGACACTAGAGACCTAAAACTGCCTCCAGTGCAGGCTTCGGCCTACACTTTTCTCCTCTGCTCCTCCTGCTGACCCTGGGCTCTAACACCGCCGGTTGGTGCCTGGAAGTGCTAGCTGCACAGAGAAAAACACCCACCAATGTGTCAGTGGGGTTCAGCAACACCAGCTGTTCTCCTGCTGTGTAGCCGGCAACATGTCCTGCAAACGCCACGCAGACACAAAGCTGCCGCCAGTGCAGGCTTCGGCCTACACTCTGCACCTCTGCTCCTCCTGCTGACCCTGGGCACTAACACCACCAGTTGGTGCCCGGAAGTGCTAGCTGCACAGAGAAAAACACCCGCCAATGTGTCAGTGGGGTTCAGCAACGCCAGCTGTTCCCCTGCTGTGTAGCCGGCAACGTGTCCTGCAAACGCCACGCAGACACAACAGACCTAAAACTGCCTCCAGTGCAGGCTTCGGCCTACACTCTGCTCCTCTGCTCCTCCTGCTGACCCTGGGCTCTAACACCACCAGTTGGTGCCCGGAAGTGCTAGCTGCACAGAGAAAAACACCAGCCAATGTGTCAGTGGGGTTCAGCAACGCCACCTGTTCCCCTGCTGTGTAGCCGGCAATGTGTCCTGCAAACTACGCAGACACAACAACTGAAGTTAAAAGGCACTTGTCCACCCCCCAGGCATTTGTATGTATAACAGCCACCTTGTACAGCAGTAATGCTGCATTTGTACAAGGTGGCTCATTAAGTTATTCTCCTTGCACACGTCGAACTCAACACGTATACAATGTGTCCCTTGGGACCATTAAACCATCCCTGAGGTGTGACTTTCCTTTGTAATGACTCGCAGCAACCCCCTTGGTAGCGCTGCCCGTCTTCTGACATCGCTGGTTGGCTGGCTGCGCCTCTGCGGCCGCCCTGCCCGACACAACGCCTCTCGGTGTCTTATTTATTTTGACTGCGATGGTGTGATTGATGGGCATGAGCAGTGCAAATTTTCGACTGTCACTCATCTCCTTCTGCCTTCTTCAGACTGTGCGGCTTCATGGCCGTGGCATGCGATAAGGGATCAGCTGACGCCGCACAGTCAGAAGCAGGTGTAAGGACATGAGTGAGAGGCGAACATATTTACTGTGCAAGGCCATGAATCCCAGCCTTGCAGTGTGAATAAATGAAAAGACACTGCGGGGCTGGGATTCATGGGCATCGCAAACCGCACTGGACGACATCAAATGATGTCAGAAGACGGGCATCGCTAACAGCGCATGGTCAAGGGATAACACAACAGCGCAGACTCCTGTACAGCAAAAAGCGACGCTCACGAGGCTGCACCCAGCACCATGGTGGGATTTTTGACAGCTGAGCTGCGTCTCATTAAGAAGGAAACTCCCGCCTCCAAGACAGTTTGACTGTATAAGGGGCTAACTTTTACACGTGTTTCATTCAGCGTGTGCAAGGAACAAAATTAAAAGAGCAACCTTTGACTTGTGCAGCATTATTGCGGCACAAGGTGGCTCTTCTAGTTTGTAACACCTGAGTGGGGGGTTTAAAGGTTCCCTTTAAAATTGGTTCAATTAGGCTTCGGCCTACACTCTGCTCCTCCTGCAGACCCTGGGCTCTAACACCGCCAGTTGGTGCCCGGAAGTGCTAGCTGCACAGAGAAAAACACCAGCCAATGTGTCAGTGGGGTTCAGCAACGCCAGCTGTTCCCCTGCTGTGTAGCTGGCAACATGTCCTGCAAATGCCACACAGACACAAAGCTGCCGCAAGTGCATGCTTCGGCCTACACTCTGCTCCTCTGCTTTTCCTGCTGACCCTGAGCTCTAACACTGCCAGTTGGTGCCCGGAAGTGCTAGCTGCACAGAGAAAAACATTCACCAATGTGTCAGTGGGGTTCAGAAACGTCAGCTGTTCCCCTGCTGTGTAGCCGGCATCGTGTCCTGCAAATGCCACGCATACACAACAACTGAAATTAAAAGGAACCTGCCCCCCCCGGCATTTGTATGTATAACAGCGACCTTGTACAGCAGTAATGTTTCATTTGTACAAGGTGGCTCATTAAGTTATTCTCCTTGCACACGTCGAACTCAACATGTATACAATGTGTCACCTGAGACCATTAAACCGTCCCTGAGGTGTGACTTTCCTTTGTAATGACACGCAGCAACCCCCTTGGTAGCGCTGCCCATCTTCTGACATCGTTGGTTGGCTGGCTGCGCCTCTTCGGCCGCTCTGCCCAACACAATGCCTCTCGGTGTCTTATTTATTTTGGACTGCGAGGGTGTGATTGATGGGCATGAGCAGTGCATATTTTCGACTATCACTCATCTCCTTCCGCCTTCTTCAGACTGTGCGGCTTCATGGCCATGGCATGCGATAAGGGATCAGCTGACACCGCACAGTGAGAAGCAGGTGTAAGGACATGAGTGAGAGGCGAACATATTTACTGCGCAAGGCCATGAATCCCAGCCCCGCAGTGTGAATAAATGAAAAGGCACTGCGGGGCTAGGATTCATGGGCATCGTGAACCGCACCGGCCGACATCAAATGATATCAGAAGACGGGCAGCGCTAACAGCACATGGCCAAGAGATAACACAACAGCGCAGACTCCTGTACAGCAAAAAGCAACGCTCAGGAGGCCGAGCCCAGCACCAAGGTGGGATTTTTGACAGCTGCGCTGCGTCTCATTAAGAAGGAAACTCCCGCCTCCAACACAGTTTGACTGTATAAGGGGCTAACTTTTATACGTGTTTCATTCAGCGTGTGCAAGGAACAGAATTAAAAGAGCAACCTTTGACTTGTGCAGCATTACTGCTGCACAAGGTGGCTATTCTAGTTTGTAACACCTGAGTGGGGGGTTTAAAGGTTCCCTTTAAAATTGGTTCAATTAAGCTTCAGCCTACACTCTGCTCCTCCTGCAGACCCTGGGCTCTAACACCGCCAGTTGGTGCCCGGAAGTGCTGGCTGCACAGAGAAAAACACCCGCCAATGTGTTAGTGGGGTTCAGCAACGCCAGCTGTTCCCCTGCTGTGTAGCAGGCAACGTGTCTTGCAAACGCCACGCAGACACAAAGCTGCCTCCAGTGCAGGCTTCGGCCTACACTCTGCTGACCCTTTGCTCCAACACCACTAGTTGGGGCTCTAGGAAGACAATCTTGAATAGGTCCCCATCTTGGTTCCAGTACCGTCAGCTGGTTCCGGGTAGAGACTTTGGGTTAGGTGCCTCCTTCTGGGTATCCGAGTTCCACCAACGTCAGGTGGTCCTTGGTAGTGCTTTAAGGCACGTGTACCTCCTGCTTAGCAACAGGGTTCCAGTATCGTCAGCAGGTCCTCGGTAGTTCCGTTGGCTCTTGGACCTTCGGCTACCCATCCGGGTTCCAGTACCATCAGCAGGTTCTCGGCAGTGTCTTTTGCTCTTGTACCTTCTGCTCCCCATCCTGGTTCCAGTACCGTCAGCTGGTTCCGGGCAGAGCCTTTGGCTTAGGTGCCTCCTTCTGGGTATCCGAGTTCCACCAATGTCAGGTGGTCCTTGGTAGTGCTTTCTGGCACGGGTACCTCCTGCTTAGTAACCGGGTTCCAGTAACGTCAGCTGGTCCTCGGTAGTTCGGTTGGCTCTTGGACCTTCGGGTAGCCATCCGAGTTCCAGTTCCATCAGCTGGTTCTCGCCATTTCCTCAGCCTTCTTGTACCTTCTGCTACATTTCCAAGTTCAAGACCCTAAAGACGACGACCCGGAAGACCACCCCTAAGATGACGACGACACCAGAGACGACAACCACTGAGATGACGACGACCCTGGAGACGATGACCCTGAAGACCACCCCGATGACGACGACGACCCCGGAGATGACAACCCTGGAGATGACGACATGGAAGACCGAGAAGCAGAAGAACAAGAGGCTGCAGAACAAAGAGCAGAAGAACATTAAGCATAACACTAAATATCAGAGCAAAAGATATTATCTAAATTATATGCAGAAGAAGACTAAGCAGTGTATGGGGGTGAGTCCGTTCCTCCTCGTAGTGCCCCTGGATAAAGCCTGATGCTGCAGGCCAAACTGAACATGGACAAATGTAACTCTTTTGTGACAGGCAGAACGGAAGGTGTAATCTTCAAACTTTTATAGATAACAACTACAGGAATGCCTGTCACAAATAAGAATATGATGAAGAAGTAGAATATGAAGAAGAATAATAGTTGAATAAAAAGAATATGAAGAATGTAACAAAAAATAATAATAGGTAGAAGATGAAGAAGAAGATGAATACAGTGAAGAAGAAGTTGATGTCAAAGATGCTGATGATGATGAAGAAGACAGTGTGGGAGAGGTAAAAAAAAGGTTAAGGGCGTGGAAGTAGTGAAACATCAATATCTGACAAAATAAAAAAAATCTTAACATAGTCAATATCTTTGTAACTCCGAACATAGTAACATAGTAACATAGTAACATAGTTAGTAAGGCCGAAAAAAGACATTTGTCCATCCAGTTCAGCCTATATTCCATCATAATAACGTCTTTAAAAAAATAAAATTCTTGCTATTCTATTTGATTGGGCTAAACCTCTATGCCTTTAATGTCTCTGCCACCTCCCCCAATACATCCTACATTATTCTTAGTTGTTTTCCTTCATGTAGAATGAACCTACAAGGAAAGAAAGGGTTTATTTTAATTCCGATATTTTCGTCCCATTGACTTGCATTGGTATCGGGTATCGGTATCGGCGATATCCGATATTTATTGAATATCGGCCGATCCAATCCGATACCGATACTTTCCGATATCGGAAGGTATCGCTCAACACTACTAATGACTTATTTTTGACAAGCCTGACTGGGTCAGAGTGGCAGAGGAAACAATCATGAGTCTTTTTCAGGGGAAGCTCTCGACTGAATGGTATTGCTCCGATATCCGGTGAGGTGTCCTGGGATGACTCTGCGCTGAGATGTCAGTTCAGGAGAGGACTACCAGATCACGTAAAGGAAGCTCTGGTTCTCCATCCACCACTCAGCTCTTTGGAGGAGGCTATGACTCAGGTTTTCCATATGGATCTGATGCTAAGGAAGAGAGGTGTTACATAGCGATAGGTTCCGTTTCTGCTAATCCTGCTTTTTTGCCACTTTCTGAACTCATGGAGGTGGGGGGCCACCAACCTCAAGGAGAAGGAGAGGAGACGGCAACATGTAGGAAAGCTGTGTTTTTACTGTAGAGATCCCGGACATTGGAAAAAGAACTGCCCCTCCTGCCCACAGACTAACAAATGGCTGAGTCTAGGTGATTGTCCTGGAGGTCACCGAGACTCTCAGGTACTTTTTTCTTAATTTCCTAAAGTACTGCTGGAAGTGGAACTTAGTTGTGGGAGTTGCTCCATGCCCACTTCTGCTTTTGTGGACTGCGGGTCGTCTATGAACTTTATTGACTCTAACTTGGTGACCAAGTGTAAGTTAGGGACAGTTAGGCTGGAGACTTCTATTTATATTGTTGCCATTGACAAAACACCACTGGCTTAGAACATTATCTTGTATCAAAGGAGCTTCTCCATGAAATGGGTTCCTTGCACTATGAACGTATTTCTTGTTTTGTTCTGGACAATCTGCCTGAGGGACTTGACTTGGTTTTCCCTTGGTTACAGTTACATAATAACACTGACATTTTCCACTGCCGGGTCTTCATCCTCAACAATCCAATTCTCCGATGCAGGTTCTTCAGGCTCAACACTGTAATTCACTGCATCGGTAAACAGTAAGAGAGTACCAAATTGCTAATAATGGGAAATTCGGTTTCATGTGGCGGTCCTGTACGTGCGTTTAAAGCAGGTGAGTGCAACTTTGGCGCTGGACAGGCCTTGCATTCATTGTATAGGCAAACAGTATGGGAGTACGAAATTACTAACTATAATGGGAACTTTGGTTGCATGTGGCCACCCTGTATGTGTGTTCATAGGGTTATTGGGGTGAGTGTAACTTTGGGGCTGGGCAGACCTTGCATTCAATGCATAGGCAAAAAGTATGGGAGTATCAAATTACTAATAATGTGAACTTTGGTTGCATGTGTCAATCCTGTATGTCTCATCAAAGGGTTATTGGGGTGCGTCCAAATTTTTGGCAGCCCTGCCACTCACTGCATAAGCAACAACATGATAGAAGACCCACAGTTTAATAATGGGAACACAAAACATAGCCGGCTGATGGCTCTCTAAGAATAGTGAGAGCTGATTGCTGGCCCTTTAAGAATAGTAAAGGCCGACTGATGTCCCTGTAAAAATAGGCTCTGTGACTTTCAAAGTCCCTCCTTCATAAATGAAACAAGATGTGCCCGATGATGAGTCACACACCACATGGCCAGATAAAGTTGTACAATGTTAAAATGATATTTCCCAGTGAATGCATTTGTCTTGGTTGAAAGCAGTGCTAAAGTTCAAAAACACATAAAAAAACGCAATGTGTGAACATAACCCAAGTGGTGGAGGAAAATTTTAACTTGGTTGAAAGCAAAGCTAAAGTTGAAAAACGCATCAAAAATGCTACGTGTGAACATAGCCCAAGTGGTGGAGGCACATTTTTGTTTGTAGTTATTTATTTTTCCTTATATACAAATCATTATTCTGGAAAGGTTGTTCCTTAACATATTTCCCAGGAAAATCCATTTTGATTTCATTTTTGTGTTTTATCCTGTAAAAGTGGTGTAAGACTCTGACAACATTGCTCAAAGCTGTGACCTGGGAGTCAGACATGCTTACAGGGGCGATACCCATGATGTTCCCGTGTCAGTTGAACACTCTTTCCATCATTGTCAGACATTTTTAGACTCTCTAAAAAACCCGTGGAGTGGCCACAGCAAAAACGCTCGAGTTTCCCATAGATTTACATTGGGCTCGTTGCTCAGGTCAACCACCCTAGCATTTCACTATGCTCGATCCGAACAACGAGCACCCGAGCATTTTAGTGCTCGCCCATCACTAGTGAGCATCTAAGAGTTTATATTATGCTATGAATTCATTGTGAATGATTCATTTGATATCTATAAGGAGGCCAGTACTGACGTCCAATTGTCTGTTTGATTTAGTCTCTGCCATAATTATGGTGGTTTTCCTAAATGATTTCCCATGTTATATTGAACTTTAACCTTCTTGTCGCTCATTTCCATGTCTCTGTATATAAACTTTGATCTTTTTGAATGGCTTTTATATATGAATGTAACTTATATGATAGAGTTTCTAATACATTTGATATTTTACACTTCTGTTTGATGTCCTATGGTTGCCCCAATACTCCTAGTGTTTTAATGTATGTAGGCATACTCCACCACTCTGATCAGTTTTCACTGTCTTTATAAAGCGATAACACCGTATGAGGTTTTCTGGATATGTTCTCAGCCTGGTCATGTAATTTGTGCTTTATGAATACTGTTTTAGTCTGTATCCCATATATTAGTGCCTGTCGGGTAGTGCTCTCTTCTCTACCACTCACAGTTCATAGTAACATAGTAACATAGTAAGGCCGAAAAAAGACATTTGTCCATCCAGTTCAGCCTATATTCCATCATAATAAATCCCCAGATCTATGTCCTTCTACAGAACCTAATTGTATGATACAATATTGTTCTGCTCCAGGAAGACATCCAGGCCTCTCTTGAACCCCTCGACTGAGTTCGCCATCACCACCTCCTCAGGCAAGCAATTCCAGATTCTCACTGCCCTAACAGTAAAGAATCCTCTTCTATGTTGGTGGAAAAACCTTCTCTCCTCCAGACGCAAAGAATGCCCCCTTGTGCCCGTCACCTTCCTTGGTATAAACAGATCCTCAGCGAGATATTTGTATTGTCCCCTTATATACTTATACATGGTTATTAGATCGCCCCTCAGTCGTCTTTTTTCTAGACTAAATAATCCTAATTTCGCTAATCTATCTGGGTATTGTAGTTCTCCCATCCCCTTTATTAATTTTGTTGCCCTCCTTTGTACTCTCTCTAGTTCCATTATATCCTTCCTGAGCACCGGTGCCCAAAACTGGACACAGTACTCCATGTGCGGTCTAACTAGGGATTTGTACAGAGGCAGTATAATGCTCTCATCATGTGTATCCAGACCTCTTTTAATGCACCCCATGATCCTGTTTGCCTTGGCAGCTGCTGCCTGGCACTGGCTGCTCCAGGTAATTTTATCATTAACTAGGATCCCCAAGTCCTTCTCCCTGTCAGATTTACCCAGTGGTTTCCCGTTCAGTGTGGAATGGTGATATTGATTCCTTCTTCCCATGTGTACAACCTTACATTTATCATTGTTAAACCTCATCTACATGTAGAAGGCAATGTGATTGGCCAACCATAAAACTGAGCATTTCCTCCTTCTTAGTGAGTTTGATAAATCTCTGAATTCTGCTAACATTTATCTAGATAGGTCTATCAGTTCATTCAATTTTGTCCCCTTTCACCAGTGATTGAAGATGTGCTCTTTAGCATCATTCATTATTTTACTCTTATGATGACTTTTAATAATACGAGGTTATCAGTACTTTATCCCTGGAATACCCCTTTAACTTTTCTCACTTACCCTGTATTTATAGTTGTTGTTTGTTGAAGTATTGTATTTCCCATGATTATCGAGAACTGTCTTCATGTCATGTAAAGCCTGAGCCATTAGTAAGACTGCGATGTACACTTGATAAGATGTTGGGTCTTCAGGAAAATTAAAAGAGTGTCCAAATTTTAGATTTAATGAGCAGTTCCTGAAAGGAGAGTGATAAAATTCTGGAAAAAGCAAGTTTTTTAATTTATTTCTTGAAAAGCATGCAAAACCAGTCATCCAAATATCTTCCAACAACATATCATAAGACCGATCTGAATATTGTATTTTAGACAAATACGTCTGCATGCCGGGAATATTGTGTGGAGGAAGTGAGAAGCCTAAACTGCAATTAAAAGGGACATCATTTACCTCTAAGAAAAAAAGTTCTTCAACTAACGACCATGAAAGTGAGAGTATAAAGGTTTGGTTACTTAGAGTGTGAGCTACATTGTAAAAAAACTTGACATAAGTCATGCTATAGGTGCCGGTAATAATAACAACATCGGTAGGAAAACTGTGAAATTCTGGAGAAATAATATTATAATTTTGTAAAGATACTAGAATGCTGAATGCAACACAAATTTGATGATGTAAGAATTTTGCAGTTAAATATTGCAGCTCCCGGCGTCCACTATCATCATCTGATGTGATAATTCCAACCCAGTTCCAATTAAATTTTTCCAGTAATTTGACTAATGCTGCGTATTGTAAATTATCATCGGGGACTGTTCGAAAGAGGTTTGGGTAAAGCCTTCGGTCACTGAGAAGTGATTCCGATGCCCCATAACTGATCTAGGATGAGCAAAATGATAAACAGGTAAATCTTCATTATTTCAAATATTCTTCATATAGAGAATTTTTACATCAATGTAGGGTTAAGCGAAATGGGTCGGCCAGATTCAGAAGTCGCCGACTTTTGGCAAAGTCGGGTTTCATGAAACCCGACCCGACCCCTGTGTGGGGTCGGCCATGAGGTCGGCGATCTTCTGATCTGGTATCGGAATTCTGATACCGATTCCCGATATGTTTAAGATATCGGGAATCGGTATCGGAATTCATATTAATGTGTAAAATAAAGAATCAAAATAAAAAATATTGAAATACTTACCCTCGGACGCGCCCTGGTTGTAACCGTGAGCCTTCCTTCCTAAGAATGAGCGCCTGAAGGGCCTTCGATGACGTCGCGGCTTGTGATTGGTCGCGTGAGCGGTCACATGGGCGTCACGCGACCAATCTCAAGCCGCGACGTCATCTAAGGTCCTTCAAGCGCTGATTCTTAGGAAGGAAGGCTGCGGGTTAGAACCAGGGCGCGTCCGAGGGTGAGTATATACCTATTAGGAATATACTCACCCTCGGATGCGCCCTGGTTCTAACCCGCAGCCTTCCTTCCTAAGAATCAGCGCTTGAAGGACCTTAGATGACGTCGCGGCTTGTGATTGGTCGCGTGACGCCCATGTGACCGCTCACGCGACCAATCACAAGCCGCGACGTCATCGAAGGCCCTTCAGGCGCTCATTCTTTGGAAGGAAAGCTCCCAGTTACAACCAGGGCACGTCCGAGGGTAAGTATTTCAATATTTTTTATTTTGATTCTTTATTTTACACATTAATATGGATCCCAGGGCCCGAAGGAGAGTTTCCTCTCCTTCAGACCCTGGGAACCATTAGAAACCCAATGCACTGCATTGGGTTTCGTGTTTCGGCCGACCCCGACCCCGACTTTTCTATAGGATCGGCCGATTTCACTCGACCCGACTTTTGAAAAAGTCGGGTTTTGTGAAATAGGACCCAATCCTATAAAAACAAAAGTCGCTCAACCCTACATCAATGTAACAGATAAACAAGCAAAATAAAAATGATGACTAGTGATGAGCAAGCGTTAAAATGCTCAAGTACTCGAATCAAGCAGGTCTGATGCTCTCAAAGGCTTGACTCGAGTAACAAATATAATGGAAGTTGATACGAAACTCAAGCATTTATCCAGAAGACCCTAACAGGATTGCTGGATGGGGGGCAGGAAAATCGATTAAATGGATGGAAACAGGGCTAAGATGGAATGGGAACAGCATGGGGAAGACCCTTGGATGCATCTCTGACTCCCAGTTTGCTGCTGGGAGCAATATTGTAGCAGTATTACTCCACTACTACAGACTAACAATAAACATACAAAACTAAAGATAAAACGGATTTTACACTAAAAATGTTAGGAAACATTCTTTCCTTTATAATGACTTGTATATAAGGTAAAATTAAAAAAGAAAATAAATAATGCCTCCTCCAACTCTAAATAGCTGGGAAATGTCTCACCGTATTCGTTTCTGCCTATTACTACAGTAGATGACATAATAGATTGGGAAATAAAACTGCACTCACCGGTAGTCACTGGATCTGGATGGAGAGATCACATGGGGGCAGGCTGGGACATCACATGGGGCAAAATGGAAAGCATAGTCTTACTGTAGGGGCTAACAAAAGGATACTATTACTGCAGCGATGTATTTTATTTTGGAAGATACGGTTTTCAATGGGGGTGCTAGTTGTGTGCAGGGTGACACTATGTCGCCTTTTTCTCTTCATCTGGTGTAGTGTAGAGACTGGGAAAAATTAAGTAGTTGCTCTGCAAGCAGTGCTCTAGATAACTGTGTTATTTTCTGCAGAGATGAGTCCTGGCTGGAAGAAGTAATGGTGGTCTGTACTGGATGAAGGACTTGAACTAGAGTTATCACTAATGAGTCAGGGTATTTCCTATAGACTTACACTATACACTGTATATTATATACAGAGTTCTTGTGTACAATGTTACTGATGATCTCTGTATTACCTAGACACTATATACAGAGCTCATGGGTTTAATGTGATTAGTGATTACTGTATTACCTGCACACTGACACATGTGGTCTTATTCAGTCACTATGTGGTGGTAAAATGTGATCTGGTCATGGTGTTGTGGTAGTTGACCTTTTGTATGTGGTATTGTTGGTCATTTTAAAAATTGAAACATAAATAAAAATATACAGGTGAATCTCACAAAATTAGAATATCTTCAAAAAGTTAATTTATTTCCGTTCTTCAATATAAAAAGTGAAACTCATATATTAAAAAAAGAAACATTACACACAGAGTGAGCTATTTCATGTGTTTTTTTGTTAATATTGATGATTATGGCTTACAGCCGAAGAAAATCCAAAAGTCATTATCCCAGTACATTAGAATACTTTATAACACCAGCTTGAAAAAATGAAAATTCGAAATGTTGGCCTATTGAAATGTATGTTCAGTAAATGCACTCAATACTTGGTCAGGCTCCTTTTGCATCAATTACTGCATCAATGCGGCGTGGCATGTACGTGATCAGTCAGTGGCTCCTCTGTGATGTTATGGGAGCCCAGGTTGCTTTGATAGCAGCAATCAGCTCGTCTGCATTGTGGGGTTTCATGTCTCTCATCTTCCTCTTTACAATACCCCATGTATTCCGAGAAAGAGGTTTGCGTAAGCAGGCGCACACGCGACGCCCATGGCAGTACCGTGCCTCTGCAAATAGAACCGATGATTAAAAGTAAAAAAAATATGATTCAAAATAAAATGTAATAACTCAAGTATGAGATTGGACAGGGGTCCATCCAGACTGCTCATCTCCAGAAAATAAAGGACCGCTCATATACCATTATCATGCCCAATGCACGTGTAAAGAGACTCTATGTCGGCAGTGACAAGGAGCATGTCAGGTTCCAATTAAATACCATCAACCCTCATCAGAACGCCCGCTTATGCAAACATCTTTCTCGGTTACTGGGAAAGGGAGGTTGTCCATGATGAGTGGGCATGCGCCGCTGACCCTGTGCAGTGCTGGCTCCGCTATATAGACAACCTGTTTATTATTTTGCAGGGATCGGTTGTGGAACTGGATCAATTCATGACTAGTCTTAACCAGAGCCCATATGGTATTAAGTTGGTTCATGAATGGCAAAAAGACTGTATTGATTTTCTGGATACTGCATTTTCTGTGGACGAGCGGGGGTCTGTTCAGACTGACGTTCATAGTAAGGAATCTTCTATGAACTCAGCATTGCATTCATTTTCGGCACATACCTACTCCACTATTAACCCCTTAAGCCCCGAGGGTGGTTTGCACGTTAATGACCGGGCCAATTTTTACAATTCTGACCACTTTCCCTTTATGAGGTTATAACTCTGGAACGCTTAAACGGATCCTGGTGATTCTGAGATTGTTTTCTCGTGACATATTGTACTTCATGGTAGTGGTAAAATTTATTCGATATAGCTTGCGTTTATTTGTGAAAAAAACGGAAATTTGGCGAAAATTTAGAAAATTTCGCAATTTTCCAACTTTAAATTTTTATGCCCTTAAATCACAGAGATATGTCATGCAAAATACTTAATAAGTAACATTTCCCACATGTCTAATTTACATCAGCACAATTTTGGAACCAAAATTTTTTTTTGTTAGGGAGTTATAAGGGTTAAAAGTTGACCAGCAATTTCTCATTTTTACAACACCATTTTTTTTTTAGGGACCACATCTCATTTGAAGTCATTTTGAGGGGTCTATATGATAGAAAATACCCAAGTGTGACACCATTCTAAAAACTGCACCCCTCAAGGTGCTCAAAACCACATTCAAGAAGTTTATTAACCCTTCAGGGGATTCACAGGAATTTTTGGAATGTATAAATAAAAATGAATATTTAACTTTTTTTCACACAAAATTTATTTCAGCTCCAATTTGTTTTATTTCACCAAGGGTAACAGGATAAAATGGATGCCAAACGTTGTTGTACAATCTGTCCTGAGTACGCTGATACCCCATATGTGGGGGTAAACCACTGTTTGGGCGCATGGCAGAGCTCGGAATGAAAGGAGCGCCATTTGACTTTTCAATGCAAAATTGACAGGAATTGAGATGGGACGCCATGTTGCGTTTGGAAAGCCCCTCATGTGCCTAAACATTGAAACCCCCCACAAGTGACACCATTTTGGAAAGTAGACACCCTAAGGAACTTATCTAGATGTGTGGTGACCACTTTGACCCACCAATTGCTTCACAGAAGTTTATAATGCAGAGCCGTAAAAATAAAAAATCATATTTTTTCACAAAAATGATTTTTTCGCCCCCAATTTTTTATTTTCCCAAGAGTAAGAGAAGAAATTGGACCTCAAAAATTGTTGTCCAATTTGTCCTGAGTACGCTGATACCCCATATATGGGTGTAAACCATTGTTTGGGTGTATGGCAGAGCTCGGAAGGGAAGGAGCACCATTTTACTTTTCAATGCAAAATTTACTGGAATTGAGATGGGATGCCATGTTGCGTTTGGAGAGCCCCTGATATGCCTAAACATTGAAACCCCCCACAAGTGACCCCATTTTGGAAATAGACCACCTAAGGAACTTATCTAGATGTGTGGTGAGCACTTTGACCCAACAAGTGCTTCACAGAAGTTTATAATGCAGAGCCGTAAAAATAAAAAAATCATATTTTTTCACAAAAATGATCTTTTCGCCCCCAATTTTTTATTTTCCCAAGGGTAAGAGAAGAAATTAGACCACAAAAGTTGTTGTGCAATTTGTCCTGAGTGCGACGGTACCCCATATGTGGGGGTAAACCACTGTTTGGGCGCATGACAGAGCTCGGAAGGAAAGGAGCGTTATTTGACTTTTCAATGCAAAATTGACTGGAATTGAGATGGGACGCCATGTTGCGTTTGGAGAGCCCCTGATGTGCCTAAACATTGGAACCCCTCACAAGTGACACCATTTTGGAAAGTAGACCCCCTAAGGAACTTATCTAGATGTGTGGTGATCACTTTGACCTAACAAGTGCTTCACAGAAGTTTATAATGCAGAGCCGTAAAAATAAAAAATCTTATTTTTTCACAAAAATGATCTTTTCGCCCCCAATTTTTTATTTTCCCAAGGGTAAGAGAAGAATTTAGACCACAAAAGTTGTTGTGCAATTTGTCCTGGGTGCGACGATACCCCATATGTGGGGGTAAACCACTTTTTGGGCGCATAGCAGAGCTCGGAAGGGAAGGAGCACCATTTGACTTTTCAATGCAAAATTGACTGGAATTAAGATGGGACGCCATGTTGGTTTGGAGAGCCCCTGATGTGCCTAAACATTAAAAACCCCCACAAGTGACACCATTTTGGAAACTAGACCCCCTAAGGAACTTATATAGATGTGTTTTGAGAGCTTTGAACCCCCAAGTGTTTCACTACAGTTTATAACGCAGAGCCGTGAAAATAATTTTTTTTTTTTCGCAAAAATTATTTTTTAGCCCCCAGTTTTGTATTTTCACAAGAGTAACAGAATAAATTGGACCCAAAAAGTTGTTGTCCTACTTGTCCTGAGTACGCTGATATCCCATATGTTGGGGTAAACCCCTGTTTGGGCGCACGGGAGAGCTCGGAAGTGAAGGAGCACTGTTTTACTTTTTCAATGCAGAATTGGCTGGAATTGAGATCGGACGCCATGTCGCGTTTGGAGAGCCCCTGATGTGCCTAAACAGTGGAAACCCCCCAATTATAACTGAAACCCTAATCCAAACGCACCCCTAACCCTAATCCCAACTGTAACCCTAACCACACACCTAACCCTGACACACCCCTAATTCTAATCCCAGCCCTAATCCCAACCGTAAATGTAATCCAAACCCTAACCCTAGCCCTAACCCTAGCCCTAACCCTAGCCCTAACCCTAACCCTAGCCCTAACCCTAACCCTAGCCCTAACCCTAATGGGAAAATGGAAATAAATAAATTTTTTTTATTTTTATTATTTTTCCCTAAGGCTAGGTTCACATTGCGTTAGGGAAATCCATTTAGCGCTAGCGGATTACGCTAACGCAATGTCTTTTTAGGTGTCGCGTTTAGTGGTCGCGTTAATGTCCCTGCTCTGGAAGATCGGGGATCGGACCTCGGGCACGCCGCGGACGCTGCAAGCAGCGTCCAAGGCGCGCCACAAAAGAACGGCACCTTGCTAGCGCGAACCGAAAATGGCATGCTCTAGCGATGCGCTACACCCGAAAATTACATTGCTGTCAATGGGTGTGCTAACGGACCCGTTGCACGGCGTTAATTGTGACATTTTCGCCGTGCAACGCTGTCCGTTAGCGTTAACCCATTAACGCAATGTGAACCTAGCCTAACTAAGGGGGTGATGAAGGGGGGTTTGATTTACTTTTATAGCGTTTTTTATATCGGATTTTTATGATTGGCAGCCGTCACACACTAAAAGACGCTTTTTATAGCAAAAAAGTTTTTGCGTCTCCACATTTTGAGACCTATAATTTTTCCATATTTTGGTCCACAGAGTCATGTGAGGTCTTGTTTTTTGCGGGACGAGTTGACGTTTTTATTGGTAACATTTTCGGACATGTGACAGTTTTTGATCGCTTTTTATTCCGATTTTTTGTGAGGCAGAATGACCAAAAACCAGGTATTCATGAATTTCTTTTGGGGCGTTTATACCGTTCCGCGTTTGGTAAAATTGATGAAGCAGTTTTATTCTTCGGGTCAGTACGATTACAGCGATACCTCATTTATATCATTTTTTTATGTTTTGGTGCTTTTATACGATAAAAACTATTTTATAGAAAAAATAATTATTTTGGCATCGCTTTATTCTGAGGACTATAACTTTTTTATTTTTTTGGTTATGATGATATATGGCAGCTCTTTTTTTGCGGGACAAGATGTCGTTTTCAGAGGTACCATGCTTATTTATATCCGTCTTTTTGATCGCGTGTTATTCCACTTTTTGTTCAGTGTTATGATAATAAAGCGTTGTTTTTTGGCTCGTTTTTTTTTTTTTTCTTACGGTGTTCACTGAAGGGGTTAACTAGTGGGCCAGTTTTATAGGTTGGGTCGTCACGGACGCGGCGATACTAAATATGTGTACTTTTATTGTTTTTTTTTTTTTTTTTTTTAGATAAAGGAATGTATTTATGGGAATAATATTTTTTTTTTTTCTTCTTTATTTAGGAATTTTTTTTATTTTTTTTTTTTACACGTGTGGAAATTTTTTTTTTTACTTTTTCATTTTGTCCCAGGGGGGGACATCACAGATCACTGATCTGACAGTGTGCACAGCACTCTGTCAAATCGGTGATCTGACATACAGCCGGGCAGGATTAGAGCTGCAGCTGCAGCCTGATCCTGACCCGGAAGTACTCCCTGCAGGACCCGGATGCAGCCCCACGGCCATTTTGGATCCGGGGCCTGCAGGGAGAAGAAGCTCGGTACACGGTGAGTACATCACCGTGTATCGATCGTCTCAGGGAAGCACGCAGGGAGCCCCCTCCCTGCGCGATGCTTCCCTGCACCGCCGGCACACCGCGATCATCTTTGATCGCGGTGTGCCGGGGGTTAATGTGCCGGGAGCGGACCGTGACCGCTCCTGGCACATAGTGCCGGATGTCAGCTGCGATAGGCAGCTGACACCCGGCCGCGATCGGCCGTGCTCCCCCCGTGAGCGCGGCCGATCGCATATGACGTACTATCCCGTCACTGGGAATTAAGTCCCAGGTCACCTGGATGGGATAGTACGTCATATGGGATTAAGGGGTTAAGGCTGTTCCTATAGGCCAATTTTTGAGGGTGAAACGTACCTGCTCAACTGTGGATAAGTTTGAACGGCAGGCCAAAGATCTCAGGGATCGGTTTGCAGATAGGGGCTATAGCCACAGAACCATCAAGAACGGTTACCACAGGATTAAACCCACATGAGATATTGCTCAGACCTTCAAAAAAGAATAAACAAGAAGATGGTAAAATAAGATTTAACTCCACTTTAATTGTAAATGGGACACTATGCGTATGATCCTGAACAAGCATTGGTCGGTGTTAAAAACTGATCCTCTGCTTGGTAAGGCAATCTCTGATACTCCATTTATGACAGCCAAGAGAGGCAAAAATCTCAAAGATCATTTGGTAAGGAGCCACTATGTGGCTACACAAAAAAACAGCAAACAAAAATGGGAGTGTTTCCCCTGTGGTAACTGTTTGTAATCAGAAGAACATTCAAAGGGGTGTTTCTTCACTCATTACATTACGTGTAGTATATCCATTCTCATTTATTATGCTCAGTGTCTGTGAGGGAAAATCTATGTCGACCTCACTTCGAGGGAGTTACCTATCAGGACAAGGGAGCATGTTCGAGATATTACTGCGGCGGAAAAGGTGGATGATCCTTCACAGCTGAAAACGAACCCAAACCACTTCAGACCATATCATAATTCTGATCCTCGTGGGTTTCACATTAGGAGTATTGCTAGGGTTCATGGTGGCAGTAGAGGAAGGAATCTCAAGCAAATTCTTGCACAAGTTGAAGCCAGGTGGATTGTGGATTTGGGCACTATGTCCCCCAAAGGACTCAATGAAAAACTGAGCTTCGCTTGCTTTCTATAGTTTTCCCTAGCATTTTAACCTTATTTTGTGTGTGTCTCTGTAATTATTTTAAGTTTTCTTTCCTATTTATTTTAGTAGTTATTCCATACTCACCCTCCCTAATGTGATCCCATATTCACTACCTGGATGAGGCGTATTGACATAGTTACCAGGACTTGAATATTCCTCAATGATGCAATGAGATATGAGAGATATCATATAAGGTCAATATGAATAGAATTCTTAGGCTAAGTTCACATTAGCGTTTCTGTGCGCAGTGTATCATCTGCATGCACAAACACATGACAAAACGCATGAAAAAGCATGCTTGCACCTGCGCATCATCTTGCACACGACGCAAACAAAAATGCTGCATGTCCATGCGTTTTTCCATGCATTTGCATTTTTTATGCGCATGTTGGAGGCAGTGACATCATTTTCTGGACATGCGCAGTCTAAAGTACGCATGTGTATCGAATGCATTCGTACACATGTCATTGCGTACCAATGCTTTCCCATAGACAGTAATGTGGTTTTTTTTATGCAATCATCCGCAATAGGATTGAGCGACTTTACATTTTTTGAGGTCGAGTCGGGTTTCGCGAAACCCGACTTTCTCAAAAGTCGGGTCGAGTGAAATCGGCCGATCTTATTGAAAAGTCAGGGTCGGGGATCGGCCGAAACACGAAACCCAATGGGATTTTTTTTTTTTTAGATTTACTTCAGCGCGATATAGCAGAAAAGCCGGTGTTAGGGGTCGAGTTCCTGCCTCTGCACAGGGGAAATCTCGATCCGTCTCCGCTGCGGTCTCCCATTCTTCTCCAGCCGCAGTGGAGTCTGCTCAGCAGGGACGTCAATCCCAGCATCTCGCTCAGTCTGACTCTATGCGAAGAGTTACTGCTGCTTTTCCTGCTTCTGCCATTGAAGCCAGTGCTGGGCAGCAGCGAGTGGACGTTTCTGGATCTAAGTCCTGCTTTTCTCTGTCTGAGCATGCCCAGGGCAGGATCTCCCGTTGGAGATCGAGGGTCACATGCTCAGGTATTGCAGCTCATCCCATTGGTCCTCCAGGAAGGTCCTGAAAGGGCAAAACTTCGGTAGCAGCTTCCTGTGCTGCAACTATATAAACTGCGCATGACCGCACAGCCATGCGCTAGTATTGTCTTGCTAATATGTGTGTGTGTTGTGAGTGAAAGTCGCTCTTTAAATAACCCTCCCTATTGGATGACTGTTCGCAGAAGGTGTATGTTTGCTATCTAGCGCCCGACTTATCCAACAGCACGTAACACACATTACAGCTACCAGTTGCTGTGTCCGCCAGTACGGCGCCGTGCGCTTTCTCTGCGCTTTCCTGACCCAAGCCTGGGTGGTTAGTGGCGTCCATCAGTGCGGCACCGCACGCACTCTTGTGCCTTTATAAATTATTATTTATGTTTCTCTGACACCCATGTTGCGGTGTCGAGCGCATGAGGTCTTCTGAACTCAAATCCTCTGTGTCGGGTTTGAGATTAGAGACTCCTTGCTTGCGCTCTATGTGCGGTACCGCGGTCCTGTGACGCAACAGGGTCGCTTTCTTCACACAGGGTGAAGTTAACCTATGTGTGTATTCTTATAGTACCACCATAGAGTCCATCTTTACTAGCAGCAGGGTTTTTACCTGCACGGTGGACCTCGGACTGCGAACGCACCTAGTCCATATCATCTTATACTTGGTGCGTTCCGCCAGTCCTTAACATAATACTAGCGCCAAGGTCTGGCTAGTAAATGATGGACGAACAGCGTTTACAGCGGTACATCCAGCAGCTGGAGGGAAGGTTGGCGGCTCTTGAGCGTTCAACCTCAGCTGTGGATGTTACTGCTGTCGCTGTTCAGGCTGCAAGTGTGGCTGCAGCTACCTTGTCCACTGCCGCCCCTGTACCGACGCTATCTCGCCTCCCGCTACCAGAGAAATTTTCTGGTGAGAATAAGTCCTGTAGGGGTTTCGTGAGTCAGTGCTCAATACATCTCGAGCTTCTGGCTTCTCGTTTCCCTACAGAGCGGGCTAAGGTGGGCTTTATCGTATCTTTATTGTCGGACAGGGCGTTGCAGTGGGCTATGCCGCTGTTAGAGCGTGGCGATCATGTGGTGCAGAGTTCTCCGTTATTCCTGAGCACTGTGAAACAGGTCTTTTTAGGACCTCGTGTCACCCATGATACGGCGCTCTAACTGTTGGCATTGACTCAGGGCTCGTCCTTGGTCAGTTATTTTGCCGTCCACTTCCGCACCCTAGCATCTGAGCTGGAGTGGTCGGATAAGGCCCTTATTCCTATATTTTGGAGGGGGCTGGCTGACCACGTTAAGGATGCCCTGGCCACCAGGGAGATTCCCGCCACACTGGAAGAATTAATAACAGTGTCTACTCGTATTGACCTCCGTTTTCACGAGGGGAGGTTAGAGCGAGCCCAGTGTAGGCAGAGGTTTCGGCTGGCTCCCACCTTCGCCAAACCTTTGGAGTCTCCAGTCCAGGCTCCTGAGTCCCTTGAACCTATGGTAGTGTCTCGAGCGGGATCTAAGTCCCGGACCGCTCGTGCACTCCAGGTTTGCCATGTTTGCCAACAGTCAGGACATCTTGCCACCAGATGTCACCAGCGGTCAGGGAAACGTCAGCGTCTAGTGGTAGTAGGTGGAGGTGCACTAGACACGGCGACGTTTGCCTCCATATTGTCCTTTAAGGGGACAATAACTTTAGGCTCGTCCTCCCACTCGGTAGAGCTCTGCGTGGATTCTGGGGCGGAGGGCAATTTTATGTCTTCTGCCTTCGCCCAACGTCACGCAATACCCCTGGTTATGCTACCTCAACCAGTAACGGTACGAGTGGTGAATGGGTCGACATTCCCCGCACAGATAACACATCAGACCATCCCTTTTACTCTGTCCATGTCACCATCCCATCAGGAGATTATATCTCTGCTCATCATTCCAGAGGGAATTGATGAGGTCCTGTTGGGGATTCCTTGGCTACGGTACCACTCTCCTCACATCGAGTGGTCCTCTGGCAGAATTCTTGGATGGGGTGAATCTTGTGGGGGTAGGTGTTACCGAGAGTGCGTTCAGGTTGCTTCTACAGAGGTACCCGCAGATCTTTCCTCTCTCCCCAAGCAATATTGGTCTTATGCGGACGTGTTCTCCAAAAAGGCGGCGGAGACCCTTCCGCCCCATCGCCCATATGACTGTCCTATCGATCTCTTGCCTGGTGCTGAGCCTCCCCGGGGTCGAGTTTATCCACTATCTCTCCCGGAGACGGAGGCAATGTCTCAGTACATTCAAGAGAATCTGGCAAGAGGGTTCATCAGGAAGTCAGTGTCACCTGCTGGGGCAGGGTTCTTTTTCGTGCAGAAGAAGAATGGGGAACTACGTCCATGCATAGACTACAGGGGTCTTAACGCTATCACCGTTAAGAACAAGTATCCTTTGCCCTTGATATCCGAGCTCTTTGATAGGCTTCGGGGAGCTAGAGTGTTTACTAAATTAGATCTGCGGGGTGCTTATAACCTGATTCGCATCCGTGAGGGGGACGAATGGAAAACGGCGTTTAACACCAGAGATGGGCACTATGAGTATCTGGTGATGCCCTTCGGGCTCTGTAATGCCCCAGCCGTTTTCCAAGACTTTGTCAACGACATCTTCCGGGATATGCTTTCCACCTCAGTTGTAGTCTATCTGGATGATATTCTCATCTTTTCTCCAGATATTGACTCCCACTGGAGAGATGTTGGCAGAGTCTTCGACCTCCTACGGGTAAACTCTCTTTATGCAAAGTTGGAGAAGTGTGTTTGAGCAGGAGCCTTTGCCTTTCCTGGGCTATATCATCTCCGCCCAGGGATTGGCTATGGATCCTGCCAAACTACAGGCGGTCATGGACTGGCAAGAGCCCCATTCTCTTAAGGCGGTGCAGCGCTTTATGGGGTTCATTAATTATTATCGCCAGTTCATTCCCCACTTCTCAACTCTGGTAGCTCCCTTGGTAGCCCTCACCAAGAAGGGAGCGAATCCCAAATTGTGGTCGGAAGAGGTCTCCAAGGCCTTCACTTCTGTAAAGTCTCATTTTGCTAGCTCTCCCATCTTACTTCGCCCCGATGTGGATAAACGATTCTTAATGGAGGTGGATGCCTCATCCGTTGGTGCTGGAGCAGTCCTCTATCAAAAGGACGCTCAAGGTCGGAACCATCCATGCTTCTTCTTCTCTAAGACCTTCACACCAGCGGAGAGAAATTACTCCATCGGGGATAGGGAGTTGCTAGCAATGAAGTTGGCCTTTTCGGAGTGGAGACATCTTCTGGAAGGTGCACGGTTTCCCTTCCAGGTCTTCACGGACCACAAAAATTTGGTGTATTTACACACAGCCCAGCGGCTGAATTCTCGTCAGGCCAGATGGTCCTTATTTTTCTCCCGGTTCCATTTTACTCTCCACTATCTCGCCGGGGAGAAGAATATTCGTGCTGACGCTCTCTCTCGCTCCCTTGTGTCAACTGAGGAGGAGGAAGAGGAGCCTCGGCTTATTGTCCCTTCAGAGAGCCTGAGAACCGTAGCGCCGGTTTCGCTAGAGTCTGTGCCTCCGGGCAAGACTTTTGTGCCCATTAATTTGCGACCGGAGGTTCTCTCTTGGGCTCATTCGTCCAGGGTGGGTGGACACTTTGGGACAAAGAGGACATCTGAACTATTGGCGAGGACGTACTGGTGGCCACATATGGTCCGGGATGTCAGAGATTATATTCAGGCGTGTGTCTCCTGCGCTAAAAATAAATCTCCTCGTCAAAGGCCAGCTGGGTTACTCTATCCCTTGCCGGTGGCAGATAGGCCCTGGGAGATGGTCGGGATGGACTTTGTCGTGGGTTTACCCAAGTCTCGCGGCTGTACCATCATTTGGGTCATCACCGATCATTTCTCTAAAATGGTGCATTTGGTGCCGCTACCACGGTTACCTTCTGCACGGGCTTTGGCAGCGTTGTTCATTAAACACAACTTCCGCCTACATGGTATGCCTGACAAAATTGTCAGTGACCGGGGTCCCCAGTTTGCGTCTCGGTTCTGGAGAGAGCTTTGTCGTCTTCTCTGTATTGAGTTGAATCTCTCTTCCGCTTATCATCCCGAGACGAATGGGTTGGTAGAGAGGGCCAACCAGACCTTGGTCACATACCTGCGACATTTTATTTCAGCCAGGCAGGATGACTGGGCATCCTTGCTATCATGGGCAGAGTTTGCACTGAACAACGCCGTAGCCGACTCCACTGGACAAACGCATTCCTCCTCAACTATGGTCAGCATCCACGGGTACCTGTGCCTATGCCCATGTCTTCCGCCTACTTCAGGGTGGCAGACTGGGCTGTGGAGGCACGGGATATTTGGGACCGCACTCAGGATGCCATTCGGGCCTCTAAGGAGAGAATGAGGTCCTCCGCCGTTGCTTATCGGCGCCCCGCTCCGACCTTCGCTCCTGGCGACTTTGTGTGGCTCTCCGCCCGTAACATCAGGCTGCGAGTTGAGTCCACTAAATTTGCTCCTTGCTACTTGGGCTCCTTCAAAGTCCTCAAACAGGTTAATCCTGTGGTCTATCGTTTGACCCTTCCGCCACGCCTGGGTATCACCGACACCTTTCATGTGTCCCTCTTGAAACCCGTGTATATGTCCCGGTTTTCCGAGTCATCTGCTGGGACATCGGGTTAGTCTACGGACGATTATGAGGTGAACGCTATTTTGGGGTGCAAGGTGGTACATGGCAAAAAATTTTATTTGGTGGAATGGAAGGGTTATGGCCCCGAGGACAGGTCCTGGGAGCCTGTTGAGCACATTCGGGCCCCACAGCTTATTGCTGCCTTCGAACGTAGCGAGGCCCAAGGAGGGGGGGCCCTAGGAGGGGGGTAATGTTAGGAGTCAAGTTCCTGCCTCTGCACAGGGGGAATCTCGATCCGTCTCTGCTGCGGTCTCCCATTCTTCTCCAGCCACAGTGGAGTCTGCTCAGCAGGGACGTCGATCCCAGCGTCTCGCTCATTCTGACTCTGTGCGAAGAGTTACTGCTGCTTTTCCTGCTTCTGCCATTGAAGCTAGTGCTGTGCAGCGGCGAGTGGGCGTTTCTGGATCTAAGTCCTGCTTTTCTCTGTCTGAGCATGCCCAGGGCAGGATCTCCCATTGGAGATCGAGGGTCACATGCTCAGGTATTGCAGCTCATCCCATTGGTCCTCCAGGAAGGTCCTGAAAGGGCAAAACTTCGGTAGCAGCTTCCTGTGCTGCAACTATATAAACTGCGCATGAACGCACGGCCATGCGCTAGTATTGTCTTGCTAATATGTGTGTGTGTTGTGAGTGAAAGTCGCTCTTTAAATAACCCTCCCTATTGGATGACTGTTCGCGGAAGGTGTATGTTTGCTATCTAGCGCCCGACTTATCCAACAGCACGTAACACACATTACAGCTACCAGTTGCTGTGTCCGCCAGTACGGCGCCGTGCGCTTTCTCTGCGCTTTCCTGACCCAAGCCTGGGTGGTTAGTGGCGTCCGTCAGTGCGGCACCGCACGCACTCTTGTGCCTTTATAAATTATTATTTATGTTTCTCTGACACCCCAGTTGCGGTGTCGAGCGCATGAGGTCTTCTGAACTCAAATCCTCTGTGTCGGGTTTGAGATTAGAGACTCCTTGCTTGCGTTCTATGTGCGGTACCGCGGTCCTGTGACGCAACAGGGTCGCTTTCTTCACACACCCATGTGTGTATTCTTATAGTACCGCCATATAGTCCATCTTTACTAGCAGCAGGGTTTTTTACCTGCACGGTGGACCTCGGACTGCGAACGCACCTAGTCCATATCATCTTATACTTGGTGCGTTCCGCCAGTCCTTTACAGCCGGTAATTCAATTGCCGGCTTTTCATTTCTCCTGCCTAAACCCGACATGATATGAGACATGGTTTACATACAGTAAACCATGTCATATCCCCCTTTTTTTGCATATTACACACTACTAATGTTAATAGTGTGTATGTGCAAAATTACGGCGCTCTAGCTATTAAATTTAAGGGTTAAATCGCGGAAAAAATTGGTGTGGGCTCCCGCGCAATTTTCCCCGCCAGAGTGGTAAAGCCAGTGACTGAGGACAGATATTAATAGCCTGGAGAGCGCCCATGGTTATTGCCCCCCTCCCCCCCCGGCTAAAAACATCTGCCCCCAGCTACCCCAGAAAAGGCACATCTGGAAGATGAACCTATTCTGGCACTTGGCCACTCTCTTCCCATTCCCGTGTAGCGGTGGGATATGGGGTAATGAAGGGTTAATGTCACCTTGCTATTGTAAGGTGACATTAAGCCAGATTAATAATGGAGAGGCGTCAACTCTGACACCTACCCATTATTAATCCAATTGTATGATAGGGTTAAAAAAACACACACACATTATTAAAAAGTATTTTAATGAAATAAACACACAGGTTGTTTTAATATTTTATTGCTCTCTCAATCCACCTGAAGAGCAACGCTCTGTAACAAAGGAAAAATAAAAAAACAACAATATACATACCTTCCGTTGATCTGTAACGTCCCACGATGTAAATCCATCTAAAGGGGTTAAAATATTTTACAGGCAGGAGCTCTGCTATAATGCAGCTGTGCTTGTGCCTGCAAAACCTCGGGGAATTAAGGTAATGTAGGTCATTGACCTATAGTTACCTTCAGTCGCGGTGATGCGCCCTCTGCTGGATGTCCTCATATGAACACGAGCCTGGGAGCTTTCCAGGAAATAATAATAATTTATCTCCAAATAAATACATTTGTGTTGAGCTTTTAAAATAGTGCAGTAGTTCATTTAAAATGGGCAAGGCAATTGGCAAGGGATGGGGAAGTGGACATGATGCTGATAGTGCATGCAGAGGAAGAGGCCGCGGCCAAGCTCAAAGTGGGCCACAACAAAGACCCACATCTTCTCGCTCGACCTTCCTGTCCCGACTTTTAGGGGACTGCAGCACACCAAAATTGAAGCCAGAGCAGTGTGATATCATTGTTGGTTGGATTGCGGTTAATGCTTCCAGTCACTTAGCCACCACCACCACCACCACCATGTCTACAATATGGTCAAGTCTAAGTAGCCGTGAGGGTAGGCAGGATATTCTTCACCCTGATCCTCCTTCCTCCCACCATGCGAAGTGCCCTGTAAGAACTGATCCCACACTTGGACACTCCTAAGAGCTGTTCAGTTTTCTCTTTCAAGATTCCAGACACTCGGCCTGTCACCTTTAAGTGGGGCCAGAAGAGATCGCATGTAGCAAAGCCCAAAGCTTTCAACAGCCACGGTCACATGAAGGTGATAGTGGGAAAGTGTTAGACTCCAGTCCACTGCCTCTCACCTAGCCAAATCAGTTCTCATGCTTCGCACTGACGAGGGCCAACAGCCCGAAACACTGTGCCTGCAAATTGAGATACTGATGTGGCTTTAATCCTAAGTCATATTGCATGACTCGTTAAAGGGTTGATTGTGACTTGCAGGATCGCTACTTCGAACAGGTGGCGCTATAGAGTTTAAGTCCTCTTTTTCTCAGAAGAGGCAATTTGCAAAGATCGTACATTGCAAGATGGTGGATGTTAAACAAGGCATGTTTCCAAAAGATTATTTTCACATGTCAGAAAAGTGCATTCTTCCTCTACCAAATCCATTTCTCAATGTTCAAATAAAAAAATCTCATATAAAATCACACAGAGTTAAGGACAACTGACTGCAAGGAAAAAAGGAAAGAATATGTATCTCTTCTACCAAAACTTGATGTACAATAACAAATTGTATCTACCAAAACTTGCTAACACTTCAGAGTTGTGGCTGATAAAAATATCACCAATCAGTGCAAAATCAAGTGAAGCAGATTACTTTAAATGCTTGCTTGCAAGACTGAAAAGTTTACTAATGTGACACAAAATGAAATCTTTTTTTAGCTAAGCTTTTGAGAACACCCATCAATGCAGTCTGGAGGACTTTCTTGGTTTTCAAATGGTAATGGAATCCCGACAATATGTTGAGAGCAGAATGCACTACATTGAAGGACGATCAACTTTTTTATTTTTTAATAGTATGATGGTTCCCTCTTTGCAGAATTATTTACAGGAGAATTTGGCAATTTTATTTGCCAATTTTTTTAACATTAAAGTTCAGATAGGGCTTTAAAGAAGGCTAATACTTGCAATACGATGCAATTTTATTTCAAAGTACTGTACAAAATTCAAGGAATAGTATGATTGAATAGCATGAGTGCGCACACTTTTTTATATGTTAACATACAAAGGTTAAGTACATATTTGGATTATATACATATATATCATGATTAAGTATATATAAATATTAATTGCATACAGTATACTTTCATGATCACCAAGAGGCTTTTAAACATCATCTGTCTGGAATAACAGACAGAGAAGCAACACCAAGACAGAGAACCCTTGTGATATTCAATACACTGCATGGACGTCCCCAATTATGCAGGTATGAGCACACTGTACATGTACAGGTACCCCAGTTTTTGCATCTGTCGTAGTCATGTTTCTCTGGTCTTATATAGTGATTTACACTATTTAGCAACTCTAGTTTCACCCAGCCCTTCAAGTGGCCAGTAGGGTTGAGCGAAACGGGTCGGCAATTTTCAGAAGTCGCCGACTTTTGGCAAAGTCGGGTTTCATGAAACCCGACCCCTGTGTGGGGTCGGCCATGAAGTCGGCGATCTTCTGAATCTGGAATCGGAATTCCGATACCGATTCCCGATATGTTTAAGATATTGGGAATTGGTATCGGAATTCAGATTTAAGTGTAAAATAAAGAATAAAAATAAAAAATATCGCTATACTCACTCTCGGACGCGCCCTGGTACTAACCGGTAACCTTCCTTCCTTCGAATCAGCGCTTCCAGGACCTTGCGGTGACGTCACGGTGACGTCACGGCTTCTGATTGGTCACACGAGCGGTCACATGGGCGGTCGCGCGACCAATCACAAGCCGCGACGTCACCGCAAGGTCCTGGAAGCGCTGATTTGAAGGAAGGAAGGTTCCCGATTAGTACCAGGGCGCGTCCGAGGGTGAGTATAGCGATATTTTTTATTTTAATTCTTTATTTTACACTTAAATATGGATCGCAGGGCCTGAAGGAGAGTTTCCTCTCCTCCAGACCCTGGGAACCATTGGAAACCCAATGCACTGCATTGGGTTTCGAGTTTCGGCTGACCCCGACCCCGACTTTTTTATAGGATCGGACGATTTCACTCGACCCGACTTTTGAAAAAGTCGGGTTTCGTGAAACCCGACCCGATCCTATAAAAGTAAAAGTCGCTCAACACTAGTGGCCAGCTTTCAAGTTCAGATGAAACTGAGATATCATGGCGTCATCAGACGAGGGGCCATAAACCCTTAGAATATAAAAGCCACAACGATTTAGATAAAATCACCACAGGCAGAGGTTCAGCAAACCTAAAGCCCCCATCACACAAAGCGAGATCGCTAGCGAGATCACTGCTGAGTCACAAGTTTTGTGACGCAACAGCGACCTCAGTAGTGATCTCGCTATGTGTGACACGTAGCAGCGACCAGGCCCCTGCTGTGAGATCACTGGTCGTGTCGGAATGGCCTGGACCTTTTTTTGATCGTTGAGGTCCCGCTGGGTAGCACACATCGCTGTGTTTGCCACCTTACCAATGACCTCGTTGACATGACATCCCTCATTGAGGTCTGAATCGATTCGTCATGAAATAGCTGCTATGTGACATCGTTGTACAGGTCGCCGCATCGCTGCTGCGTCATTGGGGAGATCTCACTGTTTGACATCTCACCAGCGACCACATAGCGACGCAGCAACGATCCCTGACAGGTCATATCGTTGTCGGGATCGCTTTAGCGTCGCTAAGTGTGACGGGTCCTTAACTGTTTTACAATGACGATCAACAAACATATAGAAGCTTAGAACTGTTTGTGAAGTGAATAAACAAACATTTCTCAAGATTGTGTCACTATGAGCATTGTCTGTCAATCTGTAAATGTTTTACAAGAAATGCAGCTATGTAATTGTCTGAATGCATTCAGTATATTTCAATCTGGATTCAAAATTGCCATTTGTATCTTCGCACTACACTACTAACAGCAATCATATCTATATTCAACCTTTCTACAAAAACTTAAGCTTAATCCATTGAGTAATCTGGATAATCCTGACAATCTTCTTGACCAGTATCTATAGGTAAGTAATGTTAAAACTAGCTGCTACTATGTATTCTGGAAATAAAAGTAAGAACTGCAAGAATGTGAACATGTTCTAAAAACTAACTCTGCAAATCCTAATTTTCTATAACTGTTCCATTCGGCTGTGAAGGTGGAGGAAGGCCTCATTGAAAACTAGTCCCAAGGAGCGGGTCTCCTAGACTTGTATTGCCCATACGTGTATGGGCTAACAAACATTTCCCCATGGGAGGTACATTTTTTAAAATATAATTTGGGCATCATAGACACCTTTGCAAAATCTTGGACTGCCTGTAGCGGCACAGGAGACGTTAAGCCCGGTGATCTAGTGATGGAGAATGAGGAGACATTGCTGAGGCCTCACTTAAAACTAGGCACAATGTAAAGGAGTGTGTCTCCTGCACTTGTAATGCCAATACAAGCAATACATGGACTGACAAACATTTCCACAAGGGGGATACAATTTTTTAAAATATACTGTGGGCATCATAGACACCCTTGCCAAAACACAGACTGCCTGTAGCGGCACAGAAGACGTTAAGACTGGTGATCTAGTGGTGGAGAATGAGGAGACATAAAGATAAATCATAATGAAATAAAATAAATAAAGGATGTGAAGCCACCGATGAATGTAAATAACAAAAGGGAGGGGCGAGCACAGGTTCATAGATTTGAAGCCAGAATTTGTCCAACCAGATCTGTTTGTCCCTAGCAACAGCTCAGAGACCGGGCTATAAATGAAAATGTAATATAAAAGTCTTTGAATTATTTTCTGTTATAGAGGTATACACTACTTCATTAAAGGACTGTCCAGAGATGGGTAAAATGGGAAATATAAGAGTAAATTGGAATAATAGACGTACATCTCATTTTTATGACATTTCTTCCTGTGGGAGTAACATTTGTTTTGGTTTCCAATCAGTAATGGGCATCATAAAAACACCCTTGCACAAAAAATTGTGAATCTGTTCACCTTGGTGTTCTACTGGATGTGGATGATGAGTATGAGGATAAGGAGGAGGCTAACAACAAACTGACCAAATCTGTAAGCGTACTCATGCGTGGTTGTGAAAAGGTGCATGAGAATACAGCTCCCCAGAAAACAGAATGTATTAGAGGTTATGTTTAGTTGTTTTCATTTGGTGGTGTACAGAAGTCTTGCCCAATCCAGCCATTGTTCATTTTTATAAGAGTCAGCCTGTCATCATTTTCAGTGGATAGGCGGATACGCTTATCTGTTAAAATCCCGCTTAAACAGAGGGCTAGCAGCAGAGCAGGCCAAGACCTCCAAGCCATAGAGAGCTAGTTTATGCCACGTGTCAAGCTTGGTTACCCAATAATTAAAAGGCACAGAGGAATCCCGAAGGGCGTTTGTACGATCTGCTGGGTATTTCCTCAGCATCTTCCCAAACATTGCACTTCTGGTGACAGCACCCCTTGCCTCTGTGCCGCCACGATGGGAGGGTCTGATAAAACTGTCCCAGAACTTTTCCATTGTTCCCCTGCCTGAGCTGGATTGTACTTCTGCCTCTCTCCCTTGGACTCCTTGGTTGTTCAACAAACTCTGACGTCTGCTGCCAGCGTTCTCACATGGGAATTTTCTAAGTAATTCCACTACAAGGGCCCTCTGGTACTAGAACATTTTAATACACCGCTTTGGCAGAAGAGATTGAAAGTTCCGTTTGTAGCGTGGGTCTAGAAGTGTCACCAACCAGTAATGAGTGTCATCAAAAAATTTTATAATGCGAGGGTCACGTGAAACGCAGCGCAACATAGTTAGCCATGCATGCCACACTGCTAACGGGCATGACTTCCGTGTCCTCACCAACAGGATGACTGACCATGCTGTCATTCTCATCCTCCTCCTCCTTCCTACCCTTAGGCCATCCCCGCTGAACAGATGGTATGACAGCTGTGCTTGTAGTGCCATCTATAGCCCATGGATGTAGCTGCTGTTCTTCCTCCTCCTCCTCCTCATTACCTTCCAATCCACGCTGGGAAGACATGAGGCTGGGCTGAGTGTAATCCCACTGTAAGGTTCCTTGATCCATGTCCTCGTGCTCTGCCTGCAATGCATTCTCTTTAATTGTGAACAGAGAGGTTTTCAGAATGTTGAGAAGCGGGATGGTGATGCTAATTATGGCATCATTGCCGCTCACCATCTTGGTGCAGTCCTCAAAGTTTTGGATGATGGCACATATGTCTGACATTCATGTCCACTCCTGAGGTCTTATTTGTGGAGTCAGAAAAGAATATTGACTCCCCTGTTGATGTTGGTAGTCAACAACTGCCCTCTTCTGCTAACAAATCCTTTCCAACATATGCAGTGTAGAGGTCCAACGAGTGGGGACATCACACACCAGTCGGTTAGACAGAAGCTGCAAACGCTGCTGAAGCACGGCAAGGGTGGCTGAAGCTATAGCTGACTTTCTTAAATGGGCAGACAGATGACATTCTTTCACTTGCAGATCTGGCAGCTTTGGGTAGCTTTTCAGAAAATGTTGAACCACAAGGTTAAACACATGGGCAAGGTAAGGTACATGTGTGAGTTCACCTTGCCTGAGAGCTGCCACCAGGTTCCAGCCATTGTCACACACGACCATGCCTGACTGTAGGTTCAGAGGTGTCATCCAAATATCTGACTGCTCTTTCAGCGCTGTCCACAGCCCTTATGCATTGTGTGGTTTGTCACCTATGGAGATTAGCTTCAACACAGCCTGTTGCCGCTTGGCAGAGGCAGTGCTGCAGTGCTTCTAGCTTCTGACTGATGTGCTGATTTCAGAGATGGAGGCTGAAGAGGAGGAGGAGGAGGTGCAGGAGCTGTAGACTGTGGGGGAAACTCTGATTGACGTAGGGTACACAATCTTCGGCATAAGGAGGATGTGTTCCATCCCAAGGTCTTAATGGGTCCCGGCTTCAACTGTTAACCCAGTGTGCCATCAGTGAGATGTACCATCCCTAGCCAAACAACTCGTCCACCTCAGCATTGTTGAGGGCATGAGTAATGTTGTGGGACACATGCTGGTGTAATGCCGGTATGGCACACAGGGAGAAATAGTGGCGACTGGGGACCTAGTACCTTGGGACGACCGCCGCTATCAGGTTCCGTCTCAATTAGCCTTTAAAGCAACATTTCGAGAGCAAGCAGAAGAGAAATGTTAGAAATTAGGAGTGTGGCCTGTGGGGCGTTGGCTGTGTATTTCCGCTTGTGTTCCAATGACTGGGGTATAGACAACTGAAGGCTGTGCTGGGACAAGGACGTAGACGGTCTTGATGATGGTGCTGCTTGACTTTGGGCAACAACAGGTGCAGGGCTAGAGGCATCTTCACATGCACGGTGGACTGGGGATTGGCTTCTATGCAAAACAGTGGAAGAAGCAGTGGTGTCACCTGCAGACAGTGTTCCTGGAGCCTGGAGTTTGGCCCACAAAGTTAGTTGCTGCCATGTGCCTGATCATGCTGGTGGTGGTCTGGCTGGTAGTTTTGCTACACCTGCTGATGTGGGCATGGCAGGTGCTGCAAATGGCCTGTTTGGGGTTATCCGCAGAGTCTAAAAAATTACCTGACTCGGGAAGATCTTACAGTTGGAATGGCAACTTCCCTCATGTTGGTGTTACGGTGAACCGATGCACAACTTCTATCTGTGGCCACCACACTTCTTCCTGCCTTTTGGGGTGATATGCCTCCTTCCCCATGTGTGCTGCTGCCCTCCCTCTGCATGTCCTCCTGCCAATTTTGGTCAGTCACTATGTCATCCACCACCTTGTCTTCCACATCCGCACCCTGCTTCTTCTCCTGACTTTCTGGCAATTGTGTCATCATTAGAGTTGAGCGACCTTGACCTTTTTAGAGTCGAGCCGGGTTTCGCGAAACCCGACTATCTCAAAAGTCGGGTCGAGTGAAATCGGCCGATTATGACGTAAAGTCGGGATCGACCGAAACACGAAACCCAATGCAAGTCAATGGGGCAGCATAGTCGGCAGTGAGTGGGGGCCAGGAAAACACCTAGAGTGCCCATTTTAATGTCAAAACCATCCATTCTTCTTAATGAAGCTTGTCAAGCGTAATTTAGCTTATAATAATTGGAAGGCATTTGAAATTGGGGGTCATTTGGCTAACGTTGTGGTGGGTAGGGCTGGTTCAAGTAATTAGTGGGCCCAGGAAATCTGGACCACGTCACGGCAGTGGAGCAGGGAGAGGTAAGTATTTCAACTTTGCAAGTGCTGTGAACCTGAGCAAGCAGGGGGGGCCCACTCGTTGGCATTGGCACTGGCACAGGGCCCCTCAAAGTACAGCGGTGTGTTTGCACGGCGGGGGCGCCTCCCACCGGCAGCGACACTTTTGCGTACTATGAGAGGCCCTGTGCCAGTGACGTCGCCAACTAGTATTCCTCCCCCCACCTGATGAAGGAACCTGCACTTTCATCTGCACCTTCCTCTTTGTCCCCGTGTAAGGTGGTATGGTATGCGGGAAGAGCAACCTGACTTTTAGCAGGGTCACAATGTTGTTGTGTAGCGTGCATGGGGAATTTTGCGTTATGGGTCAATGTACCAGCAGACTCATCTATCACTGGCTGGGCAATGGGCAGGATGAGGAGGAAACACAGATATAGGCCCAAATAATAAAGTGGGCTAAATGCAGTTCAAAATTGGTAACACAGGAATAACCAGGGGGCATTGCAGTGGAGGACAACTGGAATGAGAGGCTGACACAGAGAGTAGGCCCAAATCAGTAAGTAGTCGAAATGCAGTTCAAAATTGGCAACCGTAGTAAACAGGCGGCACAGCTTTGTTCAGTGGAGGAGAACAGCAAGGAGTGGCAGACACCGATAGTAGGCCCCAACCCATCTAGTAGGCCAAATGCAGTCTAACATTAACAACTACTTAACGAGCGCCTGAAAACGGAATTTCAGGACAGGAAACCAGGAGAACAGCAAGGAGCGGCAGACACTGTTAGTAGGCCCCAAACCAACTAGTACGCCAAATGCAGTTGTTCCATTTAACCACAATTTAACGAGAGCCTGAAGATAGAAGCTCAGGAAAGGCAACCTGGAGAACACCTTGGAGTGGAACACACCATCTCTCTCCACCCCATACCCATTTTGTAGGCCTAATGCTGTGTAGTTTTCTACAACTACTAAACGAGAGTCGGAAGACCGAAGCAATGGCAAGCCAACCTGGGGAACACCTTGGAGTGTAACACACCATCTCTCTCCACCTGATACCCATTTTGTAGGCCTAATGCAGTGTAGTTTTCTACAACTACTAAACGAGAGTCGGAAGATCGAAGCAATGGCGAGGAAACCTGGAGAACACCTTGGAGTGTAACACACCATCTCTCTCCACCCCATACCCATTTTGTAGGCCTAATGCAGCCTACTTTCCGACAACTACTAAACGAGAGCATGAAGATCGAAGCTCAGGAAAGGCAACCTGGGGAACACCTTGGAGTGTAACACACCCTCTCTCTACACCATGGAATGGCTGATTCTTAGGAAGGAAGGCTGTCGGAAAGAAACAGGGCGTGTCCGAGGGTGATTATATTCTTATTAGGTATATACTCACCCTCGGACGCGCCCTGCTTCTTTATTTGTAATGAATGTTTATTTGCAATGTGGTTTTGACTTACTCTATTTTTTGGTAAATAATGATTTTATTATTTTCATTGTTTTGCATCTTCTTGGCAATAATATAAAGAAGACGCGACAGGACAACACTCGGTGGATGCCATATCTGTGTTTTAAATTGAAAAAAACTTTCAGTTAACTTCTTGCAGGAGAAAGTTATTGTAGCTGGTGGCCATTTTTAGTACTGTACCAGATTTTGTTGTATGTGTTTGTTTTTAATGTTAAAATGTCTGCATTTGATATCTCTCCAGTATTTTCTTTTTTATAAGCAAAATACTTATTTTTATATTTTCTGATGTTGGTTCAAGGGGTACACGGGCAGCAGTAGACAGGTCAGTGGAGGCCTAGTGGAAAGAGGGACCGCAGACAGGCTTCGAAGCCCTAACATAATAAATTGGGCTGGCTGTAGGCAATTTAAAATTGGTTCCAGGGGAACCCGGGCAGCAGTAGACAGGTCAGTGGAGGCCTAGTGGAAGGAGGGACCGCAGACAGGCTTCGAAGCCCTAACATAATAAATTGGGCTGGCTGTAGGCAATTTAAAATTGGTTCCAGGGGAACCCGGGCAGCAGTAGACAGGTCAGTGGAGGCCTAGTGGAAGGAGGGACCGCAGACAGGCTTCGAAGCCCTAACATAATAAATTGGGCTGGCTGTAGGCAATTTAAAATTGGTTCCAGGGGAACCCGGGCAGCAGTAGACAGGTCAGTGGAGGCCTAGTGGAAGGAGGGACCGCAGACAGGCTTCGAAGCCCTAACATAATAAATTGGGCTGGCTGTAGGCAATTTAAAATTGGTTCCAGGGGAACCCGGGCAGCAGTAGACAGGTCAGTGGAGGCCTAGTGGAAGGAGGGACCGCAGACAGGCTTCGAAGCCCTAACATAATAAATTGGCCTGGCTGTAGGCAATTTACAATTGGTTCCAGGGGAACACGGGCGGCAGTAGACAGGTCAGTGGAGGCCTAGTGGAAGGAGGGACCGCAGACAGGCTTCGAAGCCCTAACATAATAAATTGGGCTGGCTGTAGGCAATTTAAAATTGGTTCCAGGGGAACCCGGGCAGCAGTAGACAGGTCAGTGGAGGCCTAGTGGAAGGAGGGACCGCAGACAGGCTTCGAAGCCCTAACATAACAAATTGGGCTGGCTGTAGGCAATTTAAAATTGGTTCCAGGGGAACCCGGGCAGCAGTAGACAGGTCAGTGGAGGCCTAGTGGAAGGAGGGACCGCAGACAGGCTTCGAAGCCCTAACATAATAAATTGGGCTGGCTGTAGGCAATTTAAAATTGGTTCCAGGGGAACACAGGCAGCAGTGGCCTGGTCAGTGTAGTAGTAGTGGAAAAACGGGCCGCAGACAGGCTTCGAAGGCCTAACATAACAAAAATTGGGATGTAGGCAAGGATGTCAGCGCATAGACTAAACATTGGTGGAGCTGTGAGAGAAAATTTTGCAAGTGGTAGAGCACTGTTTGACCTGGGGGGGGGGACTGTCTTGTGGCCGGCGGTACAGGCCCAGGGCCCCTCATATTACAACGGTGTGTCTGACGTTGGGTGCGCACCACCACCGCCAGACACTTTATTGTACTATGAGGGACCTAGTGGCAGTGCCGTCGACCAAAAGCGGGCACACCCACCTCTTCAGACAAACAGTACTCTCACGGGTGCTGGCGCCAAGTGGCGATACCACGGCCCCGTGTGGGGACTTTGGCCATTTAGGGAGGTGTTAACATGTCGGATGCTGGACAATCAGGTGCTGCAAATTACGAGATTGGAAAAGTCGTTCAGAATAGTCCACAGGCAAGACCTTTACATAGGAAAGCTAGGTGTCAGCCGGGCAAGGTGGGGCAAAAGATTTCGAAATCCAGTTGTGGTTCATTTTAATGAAGTTTAGATCATCTACATTTTGGGTAGCCAGACGAGTCCTTTTTTCTGTTAGTATTGAACCTGCAGCACTGAATACTCTTTCTGATAGGACACTAGCTGCCGGGCAAGCAAGCTCCTGCAATGCATATTCTGCCAATTCTGGCCAGGTGTCTAATTTTGATGCCCAGTAATCAAATGAGAATGACGGTTGAGGGAGAACGTCGATAAGGGATGAAAAATAGTTAGTAACCATACTGGACAAATGTTGTCTCCTGTCACTTTGAATTGATGCTGCAGTACCTGTCCTGTCTGCGGTCATAGCAAAATCACTCCACAACCTGGTCAGAAAACCCCTCTGGACAACGCCACTTCTGATTTCTGCCCCTCTAACTCCTCTGGTCTGCTGGCCCCTGCAGCTCGTGTGAGAACGATCACGGGCGCTGTGTGCAGGGAATGCCAGAAGCAAACGGTCAACAAGAGTTGATTGTTTGGTTGCTAATATTAGTTCCAAGTTCTCATGTGGCATTATATTTTGCAATTTGCCTTTATAGCGAGGATCAAGGAGGCAGGCCAACCAGTAATCGTCATTGTTCATCATTTTTGTTATGCGTGTGTCCCTTTTGAGGATACGTAAGGCATAATGCGCCATGTGGGCCAAAGTTCCAGTTCTCAAATCTGTGGTTGTGCTTGGTTGAGGGGCAGTTTCAGGCAAATCCACGTCACTTGTGTCCCTCCAAAAACCAGAACCCGGCCTTGCCGCGCCAACAATTTCCACTGGCCCCGAAAAAGCTTCCTCATTAAAAATATAATCATCCCCATCATCCTCCTCGTCCTCCTCCTCCTCTTCGCCCGCTACCTCGTCCTGTACACTGCCCTGGCCAGACAATGGCTGACTGTCATCAAGGCTTTCCTCTTCCTCAGCTGCAGACGCCTGATCCTTTATGTGCGTCAAACTTTGCATCAGCAGACGCATTAGGGGGATGCTCATGCTTATTATGGCGTTGTCTGCACTAACCAGCCGTGTGCATTCCTCAAAACACTGAAGGACTTGACACATGTCTTGAATCTTCGACCACTGCACACCTGACAACTCCATGTCTGCCATCCTACTGCCTGCCCGTGTATGTGTATCCTCCCACAAAAACATAACAGCCCGCCTCTGTTCACACAGTCTCTGAAGCATGTGCAGTGTTGAGTTCCACCTTGTTGCAACGTCTATGATTAGGCGATGCTGGGGAAGGTTCAAAGAACGCTGATAGGTCTGCATACGGCTGGAGTGTACGGGCGAACGGCGGATATGTGAGCAAAGTCCACGCACTTTGAGGAGCAGGTCGGATAACCCCGAATAACTTTTCAGGAAGCACTGCACCACCAGGTTTAAGGTGTGAGCCAGGCAAGGAATGTGTTTCAGTTGGGAAATGGAGATGGCAGCCATGAAATTCCTTCCGTTATCACTCACTACCTTGCCTGCCTCAAGATCTACAGTGCCCAGCCACGACTGCGTTTCTTTCTGCAAGAACTCGGACAGAACTTCAGCGGTGTGTCTGTTGTCGCCCAAACACTTCATAGCCAATACAGCCTGCTGACATTTGCCAGTAGCTGCCCCATAATGGGAGACCTGGTGTGCAACAGTGGCAGCTGCGGATGGAGTGGTTGTGCGACTGCGGTCTGTGGACGAGGTCTCGCTTCTGCAGGAGGACGAGGAGGAGGAGGGGGTGCGAATGGCTACAGCCAACTGTTTCCTAGACCGTAGGCTAGGCAGAACTGTCCCAAACTTGCTGTCCCCTGTGGACCCTGCATCCACCACATTTACCCAGTGTGCCGTGATGGACACGTAACGTCCCTGGCCATGCCTACTGGTCCATGCATCTGTTGTCAGGTGCACCTTTGTGCTCACAGATTGCCTGAGTGCATGGACGATGTGCTCTTTAACATGCTGGTGGAGGGCTGGGATGGCTTTTCTGGAAAAAAAGTGTCGACTGGGTAGCTCATAGCGTGGTACAGCGTAGTCCATCAGGGCTTTGAAAGCTTCGCTTTCAAATAACCGGTAGGGCATCATCTCTAACGAGATTAGTCTAGCTATGTGGGCGTTCAAACCCTGTGTACGCGGATGCGAGGCTAAGTACTTCCTTTTTCTAACCATAGTCTCATGTAGGGTGAGCTGGACTGGAGAGCTGGAGATCGTGGAACTAGCGGGGGTGCCGGTGGACATGGCAGACTGAGAGACGGTGGGAGATGGTATTGTTGCCGCCGGTGCCCTAGATGCAGTGTTTCCTACTACGAAACTGGTGATTCTCTGACCCTGACTTCTTTGGCCTGGCAAAGAAACCTGCACAGATACTGCAGGTGGTGCAGAAAATGGTGGCCCTACACTGCCGGAAGGGATGTTGCGTTGATGACTAGCTTCATTGGCCGAGGGTGCTACAACCTTAAGGGACGTTTGGTAGTTAGTCCAAGCTTGCAAATGCATGGTGGTTAAATGTCTATGCATGCAACTTGTATTGAGACTTTTCAGATTCTGCCCTCTGCTTAAGGTAGTTGAACATTTTTGACAGATGACTTTGGCATTTTTTTAAACAACATCCAATTGATCAGCGCAGACTGCACTCTTTCTAGCATCGGATACCTTTTCAGGCATTGCAGACTGAGCTTTAACCGGATGGCCACGCTGTCCTCCAACAGGTTTTGACTTTGCCACGCGTTTTGGGCAAGATACGGGCCCGGCAGATGGAACCTGTTGCGATGTTGATGCCTGCTGCGGCCCCTCCTCCTCCGCTTCAGAACTGCTGCCGCCTGCACCCTGTTCCCCCAATGGCTGCCAATCGGGGTCAAGAACTGGGTCATCTATTACCTCTTCTTGTAGCTTGTGTGCAACTTCGTCTGTGTCACCTTGTCGGTCGGTGGTATAGCGTTCGTGATGGGGCAACATAGTCTCATCAGGGTCTGATTCTTGATCAGCACCCTGCGAGGGCAATGTTGTGGTCTGAGTCAAAGGACCAGCATAGTAGTCTGGCTGTGGCTGTGCATCAGTGCACTCCATGTCAGATTCAACTTGTAATGGGCATGGACTGTTAACTGCTTCACTTTCTAAGCCAGGGACGGTATGTGTAAAGAGCTCCATGGAGTAACCCGTTGTGTCGCCTGCTGCATTCTTCTCTGTTGTTGTTTTTGCTGAAGAGGACAAGGAAGCGACTTGTCCCTGACCGTGAACATCCACTAACGACGCGCTGCTTTTACCAGTTTCACGAGAGGAGGCAAAAGAGCTAGAGGCTGAGTCAGCAAGATAAGCCAAAACTTGCTCTTGCTGCTCCGGCTTTAAAAGCGGTTTTCCTACTCCCAGAAAAGGGAGCGTTCGAGGCCTTGTGTAGCCAGACGACGAACCTGGCTCCACAGCTCCAGACTTAGGTGCAATATTTTTTTTCCTACGACCACCTGATGCTCCACCACTACCACTACCCTCATTACCAGCTGACAATGAACGCCCCCGGCCACGACCTTTTCCACCAGACTTCCTCATTGTTTTAAAAACGTTACCAAACTAACGGTATTTGTTGCAGTCACACAACTTACACGGTGAGCTATAACTTCAGTATGATTTAGCTACCCCTTTACAGGTGGGTGAGACCACAACGAAAATCAGGCACAATGTTACACACTCTGTTGTTGGTGGCAACAAATGAGAGAGATGCCACACACGCAGGACTGTCACTGAAGCGCAAATGTAAATATTAATCTCCCACTGATTTGTGTTTTTTTTTTTTAAAAAGGACACTTTAGAAAAAAAAAAAAAAAAAAAATGATTTTTTAAGGAAGAATTTATAAACCAAATAAAATGAAATGATTTTTTCAGGGAGAATTTAGAAAACAAATAAAACATAAAATAGGCTTTCTAGGGCCCACTGAGTGAGAGAGGACGCACACAGGAGTCAGGAGTGGCACACAAGCCCAGAGGCCAATATTTATCTCCCACTGATTGATTTAGTGATTTTTTCAGGTAGATTTTGGAACCCAAATCAAGCAAAAAAATTAATAGGCTTTCTATGGCCCACAATTGGAGAGAGAGAGAGATGGCACACCCAGGAGTCAAGACTGGCACACAAGCAGAAAGGGCAATATTAATCTCCCACTGATTTGATTTTTTTTTTTTTTCAGGGAGACTTTAAAAAAAAAATACAAAGAAATGAATTTTTCAGGAAGAATTTAGAAACAAAATAAAATAAAATGATTGTTTCAGGGAGAATTTAGAAAAAACAAAAAATAGGCTTTGTAGGGCCCACTGAGTGAGAGAGGACGCACACAGGAGTCAGGAGTGGCACACAAGCCCAGAGGCCAATATTTATCTCCCACTGATTGATTTAGTGATTTTTTTAAGGTAGATTTTGGAACCCAAATCAAGCAAAAAAATTAATAGGCTTTCTATGGCCCACAATTGGAGAGAGAGAGATGGCACACCCAGGAGTCAAGACTGGCACACAAGCAGAAAGGGCAATATTAATCTCTCACTGATTTTTTTTTTTTTTTTTTTCAGGGAGACTTTAGAAAAAAAAATACAAAAAAAATGATTTTTTTCAGGAATAATTTAGAAACCAAATAAAATAAAATGATTTTTTCAGGGAGAATTTAGAAAACAAATAAAACAAAAAATAGGCTTTCTAGGGCCCACTGAGTGAGAGAGGACGCACACAGGAGTCAGGAGTGGCACACAAGCCCAGAGGCCAATATTTATCTCCCACTGATTGATTTAGTGATTTTTTCAGGTAGATTTTGGAACCCAAATCAAGCAAAAAAATTAATAGGCTTTCTATGGCCCACAATTGGAGAGAGAGAGAGATGGCACACCCAGGAGTCAAGACTGGCACACAAGCAGAAAGGGCAATATTAATCAACCACTGATTTGATTTTTTTTTTTTTTTCAGGGAGACTTTAGAAAAAAAAAATACAAAAAAAATGATTTTTTTCAGGAATAATTTAGAAACCAAATAAAATAAAATGATTTTTTCAGGGAGAATTTAGAAAACAAATAAAACAAAAAATAGGCTTTCTAGGGCCCACTGAGTGAGAGATGACGCACACAGGAGTCAGGAGTGGCACACAAGCCCAGAGGCCAATATTTATCTCCCACTGATTGATTTAGTGATTTTTTCAGGTAGATTTTGGAACCCAAATCAAGCAAAAAAATAAATAGGCTTTCTATGGCCCACAATTGGAGAGAGAGAGAGAGATGGCACACCCAGGAGTCAAGACTGGCACACAAGCAGAAAGGGCAATATTAATCTCCCACTGATTTGTTTTTTTTTTTTTTCAGGGAGACTTTAGAAAAAAAAAATACAAAAAAAATGATTTTTTTCAGGAATAATTTAGAAACCAAATAAAATAAAATGATTTTTTCAGGGAGAATTTAGAAAACAAATAAAACAAAAAATAGGCTTTCTAGGGCCCACTGAGTGAGAGAGGACGCACACAGGAGTCAGGAGTGGCACACAAGCCCAGAGGCCAATATTTATCTCCCACTGATTGATTAAGTGATTTTTTCAGGTAGATTTTGGAACCCAAATCAAGCAAAAAAATTAATAGGCTTTCTATGGTCCACAATTGGAGAGAGAGAGATGGCACACCCAGGAGTCAAGACTGGCACACAAGCAGAAAGGGCAATATTAATCTCCCACTGATTTGTTTTTTTTTTTTTCAGGGAGACTTTAGAAAAAAAAAATACAAAAAAAATGATTTTTTTCAGGAATAATTTAGAAACCAAATAAAATAAAATGATTTTTTCAGGGAGAATTTAGAAAACAAATAAAACAAACAATAGGCTTTCTAGGGCCCACTGAGTGAGAGAGGACGCACACAGGAGTCAGGAGTGGCACACAAGCCCAGAGGCCAATATTTATCTCCCACTGATTGATTTAGTGATTTTTTCAGGTAGATTTTGGAACCCAAATCAAGCAAAAAAATTAATAGGCTTTCTATGGCCCACAATTGGAGAGAGAGAGATGGCACACCCAGGAGTCAAGACTGGCACACAAGCAGAAAGGGCAATATTAATCTCCCACTGATTTTTTTTTTTTTTTTTCAGGGAGACTTTAGAAAAAAAAATACAAAAAAAATGATTTTTTTCAGGAAGAATTTAGAAACAAAATAAAATAAAATGATTTTTTCAGGGAGAATTTAGAAAACAAATAAAACAAAAAATAGGCTTTCTAGGGCCCACTGAGTGAGAGAGGACGCACACAGGAGTCAGGAGTGGCACACAAGCCCAGAGGCCAATATTTATCTCCCACTGATTGATTAAGTGATTTTTTCAGGTAGATTTTGGAACCCAAATCAAGCAAAAAAATTAATAGGCTTTCTATGGCCCACAATTGGAGAGAGAGAGAGTTGGCACACCCAGGAGTCAAGACTGGCACACAAGCAGAAAGGGCAATATTAATCTCCCACTGATTTGATTTTTTTTTTTTTTTCAGGGAGACTTTAGAAAAAAAAATACAAAGAAATGAATTTTTCAGGAAGAATTAGGAAACAAAATAAAATAAAATGATTGTTTCAGGGAGAATTTAGAAAAAAAAAAAATAGGCTTTGTAGGGCCCACTGAGTGAGAGAGGACGCACACAGGAGTCAGGAGTGGCACACAAGCCCAGAGGCCAATATTTATCTCCCACTGATTGATTTAGTGATTTTTTCAGGTAGATTTTGGAACCCAAACCAAGCAAAAAAATTAATAGGCTTTCTATGGCCCACAATTGGAGAGAGAGAGATGGCACACCCAGGAGTCAAGACTGGCACACAAGCAGAAAGGGCAATATTAATCTCCCACTGATTTGTTTTTTTTGTTTTTTTCAGGGAGACTTTAGAAAAAAAAATACAAAAAAAATGATTTTTTTCAGGAATAATTTAGAAACCAAATAAAATAAAATGATTTTTTCAGGGAGAATTTAGAAAACAAATAAAACAAAAAATAGGCTTTCTAGGGCCCACTGAGTGAGAGAGGACGCACACAGGAGTCAGGAGTGGCACACAAGCCCAGAGGCCAATATTTATCTCCCACTGATTGATTTAGTGATTTTTTCAGGTAGATTTTGGAACCCAAATCAAGCAAAAAAATTAATAGGCTTTCTATGGCCCACAATTGGAGAGAGAGAGAGATGGCACACCCAGGAGTCAAGACTGGCACACAAGCAGAAAGGGCAATATTAATCTCCCACTGATTTGATTTTTTTTTTTTTTTCAGGGAGACTTTAGAAAAAAAAAATACAAAAAAAATGATTTTTTTCAGGAATAATTTAGAAACCAAATAAAATAAAATGATTTTTTCAGGGAGAATTTAGAAAACAAATAAAACAAAAAATAGGCTTTCTAGGGCCCACTGAGTGAGAGAGGACGCACACAGGAGTCAGGAGTGGCACACAAGCCCAGAGGCCAATATTTATCTCCCACTGATTGATTAAGTGATTTTTTCAGGTAGATTTTGGAACCCAAATCAAGCAAAAAAATTAATAGGCTTTCTATGGCCCACAATTGGAGAGAGAGAGATGGCACACCCAGGAGTCAAGACTGGCACACAAGCAGAAAGGGCAATATTAATCTCCCACTGATTTGTTTTTTTTTTTTTTTCAGGGAGACTTTAGAAAAAAAAAATACAAAAAAAATTATTTTTTTCAGGAATAATTTAGAAACCAAATAAAATAAAATGATTTTTTCAGGGAGAATTTAGAAAACAAATAAAACAAAAAATAGGCTTTCTAGGGCCCACTGAGTGAGAGAGGACGCACACAGGAGTCAGGAGTGGCACACAAGCCCAGAGGCCAATATTTATCTCCCACTGATTGATTAAGTGATTTTTTCAGGTAGATTTTGGAACCCAAATCAAGCAAAAAAATTAATAGGCTTTCTATGGCCCACAATTGGAGAGAGAGAGATGGCACACCCAGGAGTCAAGACTGGCACACAAGCAGAAAGGGCAATATTAATCTCCCACTGATTTGTTTTTTGTTTTTTTTCAGGGAGACTTTAGAAAAAAAAAATACAAAAAAAATGATTTTTTTCAGGAATAATTTAGAAACCAAAAATATAAATAAAATGATTTTTTCAGGGAGAATTTAGAAAACAAATAAAACAAACAATAGGCTTTCTAGGGCCCACTGAGTGAGAGAGGACGCACACAGGAGTCAGGAGTGGCACACAAGCCCAGAGGCCAATATTTATCTCCCACTGATTGATTAAGTGATTTTTTCAGGTGGATTTTGGAACCCAAATCAAGCAAAAAAATTAATAGGCTTTCTATGGCCCACAATTGGAGAGAGAGAGATGGCACACCCAGGAGTCAAGACTGGCACACAAGCAGAAAGGGCAATATTAATCTCCCACTGATTTGTTTTTTTTTTTTTTTCAGGGAGACTTTAGAAAAAAAAAATACAAAAAAAATGATTTTTTTCGGGAATAATTTAGAAACCAAATAAAATAAAATGATTTTTTCAGGGAGAATTTAGAAAACAAATAAAACAAAAAATAGGCTTTCTAGGGCCCACTGAGTGAGAGAGGACGCACACAGGAGTCAGGAGTGGCACACAAGCCCAGAGGCCAATATTTATCTCCCACTGATTGATTAAGTGATTTTTTCAGGTAGATTTTGGAACCCAAATCAAGCAAAAAAATTAATAGGCTTTCTATGGCCCACAATTGGAGAGAGAGAGATGGCACACCCAGGAGTCAAGACTGGCACACAAGCAGAAAGGGCAATATTAATCTCCCACTGATTTGTTTTTTGTTTTTTTTCAGGGAGACTTTAGAAAAAAAAAATACAAAAAAAATGATTTTTTTCAGGAATAATTTAGAAACCAAAAATATAAATAAAATGATTTTTTCAGGGAGAATTTAGAAAACAAATAAAACAAACAATAGGCTTTCTAGGGCCCACAATTGGAGAGAGAGAGAGTTGGCACACCCAGGAGTCAAGACTGGCACACAAGCAGAAAGGGCAATATTAATCTCCCACTGATTTGATTTTTTTTTTTTTTTCAGGGAGACTTTAGAAAAAAAAATACAAAGAAATGAATTTTTCAGGAAGAATTTGGAAACAAAATAAAATAAAATGATTGTTTCAGGGAGAATTTAGAAAAAAAAAATAGGCTTTGTAGGGCCCACTGAGTGAGAGAGGACGCACACAGGAGTCAGGAGTGGCACACAAGCCCAGAGGCCAATATTTATCTCCCACTGATTGATTTAGTGATTTTTTCAGGTAGATTTTGGAACCCAAACCAAGCAAAAAAATTAATAGGCTTTCTATGGCCCACAATTGGAGAGAGAGAGATGGCACACCCAGGAGTCAAGACTGGCACACAAGCAGAAAGGGCAATATTAATCTCCCACTGATTTGTTTTTTTTGTTTTTTTCAGGGAGACTTTAGAAAAAAAAATACAAAAAAAATGATTTTTTTCAGGAATAATTTAGAAACCAAATAAAATAAAATGATTTTTTCAGGGAGAATTTAGAAAACAAATAAAACAAAAAATAGGCTTTCTAGGGCCCACTGAGTGAGAGAGGACGCACACAGGAGTCAGGAGTGGCACACAAGCCCAGAGGCCAATATTTATCTCCCACTGATTGATTTAGTGATTTTTTCAGGTAGATTTTGGAACCCAAATCAAGCAAAAAAATTAATAGGCTTTCTATGGCCCACAATTGGAGAGAGAGAGAGATGGCACACCCAGGAGTCAAGACTGGCACACAAGCAGAAAGGGCAATATTAATCTCCCACTGATTTGATTTTTTTTTTTTTTTCAGGGAGACTTTAGAAAAAAAAAATACAAAAAAAATGGTTTTTTTCAGGAATAATTTAGAAACCAAATAAAATAAAATGATTTTTTCAGGGAGAATTTAGAAAACAAATAAAACAAAAAATAGGCTTTCTAGGGCCCACTGAGTGAGAGAGGACGCACACAGGAGTCAGGAGTGGCACACAAGCCCAGAGGCCAATATTTATCTCCCACTGATTGATTAAGTGATTTTTTCAGGTAGATTTTGGAACCCAAATCAAGCAAAAAAATTAATAGGCTTTCTATGGCCCACAATTGGAGAGAGAGAGAGTTGGCACACCCAGGAGTCAAGACTGGCACACAAGCAGAAAGGGCAATATTAATCTCCCACTGATTTGATTTTTTTTTTTTTTTCAGGGAGACTTTAGAAAAAAAAATACAAAGAAATGAATTTTTCAGGAAGAATTTGGAAACAAAATAAAATAAAATGATTGTTTCAGGGAGAATTTAGAAAAAAAAAAAATAGGCTTTGTAGGGCCCACTGAGTGAGAGAGGACGCACACAGGAGTCAGGAGTGGCACACAAGCCCAGAGGCCAATATTTATCTCCCACTGATTGATTTAGTGATTTTTTCAGGTAGATTTTGGAACCCAAACCAAGCAAAAAAATTAATAGGCTTTCTATGGCCCACAATTGGAGAGAGAGAGATGGCACACCCAGGAGTCAAGACTGGCACACAAGCAGAAAGGGCAATATTAATCTCCCACTGATTTGTTTTTTTTGTTTTTTTCAGGGAGACTTTAGAAAAAAAAATACAAAAAAAATGATTTTTTTCAGGAATAATTTAGAAACCAAATAAAATAAAATGATTTTTTCAGGGAGAATTTAGAAAACAAATAAAACAAAAAATAGGCTTTCTAGGGCCCACTGAGTGAGAGAGGACGCACACAGGAGTCAGGAGTGGCACACAAGCCCAGAGGCCAATATTTATCTCCCACTGATTGATTAAGTGATTTTTTCAGGTAGATTTTGGAACCCAAATCAAGCAAAAAAATTAATAGGCTTTCTATGGCCCACAATTGGAGAGAGAGAGAGTTGGCACACGCAGGAGTCAAGACTGGCACACAAGCAGAAAGGGCAATATTAATCTCCCACTGATTTGATTTTTTTTTTTTTTTCAGGGAGACTTTAGAAAAAAAAATACAAAGAAATGAATTTTTCAGGAAGAATTTGGAAACAAAATAAAATAAAATGATTGTTTCAGGGAGAATTTAGAAAAAAAAAAAATAGGCTTTGTAGGGCCCACTGAGTGAGAGAGGACGCACACAGGAGTCAGGAGTGGCACACAAGCCCAGAGGCCAATATTTATCTCCCACTGATTGATTTAGTGATTTTTTCAGGTAGATTTTGGAACCCAAACCAAGCAAAAAAATTAATAGGCTTTCTATGGCCCACAATTGGAGAGAGAGAGATGGCACACCCAGGAGTCAAGACTGGCACACAAGCAGAAAGGGCAATATTAATCTCCCACTGATTTGTTTTTTTTGTTTTTTTCAGGGAGACTTTAGAAAAAAAAATACAAAAAAAATGATTTTTTTCAGGAATAATTTAGAAACCAAATAAAATAAAATGATTTTTTCAGGGAGAATTTAGAAAACAAATAAAACAAAAAATAGGCTTTCTAGGGCCCACTGAGTGAGAGAGGACGCACACAGGAGTCAGGAGTGGCACACAAGCCCAGAGGCCAATATTTATCTCCCACTGATTGATTTAGTGATTTTTTCAGGTAGATTTTGGAACCCAAATCAAGCAAAAAAATTAATAGGCTTTCTATGGCCCACAATTGGAGAGAGAGAGAGATGGCACACCCAGGAGTCAAGACTGGCACACAAGCAGAAAGGGCAATATTAATCTCCCACTGATTTGATTTTTATTTTTTTTTCAGGGAGACTTTAGAAAAAAAAAATACAAAAAAAATGATTTTTTTCAGGAATAATTTAGAAACCAAATAAAATAAAATGATTTTTTCAGGGAGAATTTAGAAAACAAATAAAACAAAAAATAGGCTTTCTAGGGCCCACTGAGTGAGAGAGGACGCACACAGGAGTCAGGAGTGGCACACAAGCCCAGAGGCCAATATTTATCTCCCACTGATTGATTAAGTGATTTTTTCAGGTAGATTTTGGAACCCAAATCAAGCAAAAAAATTAATAGGCTTTCTATGGCCCACAATTGGAGAGAGAGAGATGGCACACCCAGGAGTCAAGACTGGCACACAAGCAGAAAGGGCAATATTAATCTCCCACTGATTTGTTTTTTTTTTTTTTCAGGGAGACTTTAGAAAAAAAAAATACAAAAAAAAATGATTTTTTTCAGGAATAATTTAGAAACCAAATAAAATAAAATGATTTTTTCAGGGAGAATTTAGAAAACAAATAAAACAAAAAATAGGCTTTCTAGGGCCCACTGAGTGAGAGAGGACGCACACAGGAGTCAGGAGTGGCACACAAGCCCAGAGGCCAATATTTATCTCCCACTGATTGATTAAGTGATTTTTTCAGGTAGATTTTGGAACCCAAATCAAGCAAAAAAATTAATAGGCTTTCTATGGCCCACAATTGGAGAGAGAGAGATGGCACACCCAGGAGTCAAGACTGGCACACAAGCAGAAAGGGCAATATTAATCTCCCACTGATTTGTTTTTTGTTTTTTTTCAGGGAGACTTTAGAAAAAAAAAATACAAAAAAAATGATTTTTTTCAGGAATAATTTAGAAACCAAAAATATAAATAAAATGATTTTTTCAGGGAGAATTTAGAAAACAAATAAAACAAACAATAGGCTTTCTAGGGCCCACTGAGTGAGAGAGGACGCACACAGGAGTCAGGAGTGGCACACAAGCCCAGAGGCCAATATTTATCTCCCACTGATTGATTAAGTGATTTTTTCAGGTAGATTTTGGAACCCAAATCAAGCAAAAAAATTAATAGGCTTTCTATGGCCCACAATTGGAGAGAGAGAGATGGCACACCCAGGAGTCAAGACTGGCACACAAGCAGAAAGGGCAATATTAATCTCCCACTGATTTGTTTTTTTTGTTTTTTTCAGGGAGACTTTAGAAAAAAAAAATACAAAAAAAATGATTTTTTTCAGGAATAATTTAGAAACCAAATAAAATAAAATGATTTTTTCAGGGAGAATTTAGAAAACAAATAAAACAAAAAATAGGCTTTCTAGGGCCCACTGAGTGAGAGAGGACGCACACAGGAGTCAGGAGTGGCACACAAGCCCAGAGGCCAATATTTATCTCCCACTGATTGATTAAGTGATTTTTTCAGGTAGATTTTGGAACCCAAATCAAGCAAAAAAATTAATAGGCTTTCTATGGCCCACAATTGGAGAGAGAGAGATGGCACACCCAGGAGTCAAGACTGGCACACAAGCAGAAAGGGCAATATTAATCTCCCACTGATTTGTTTTTTGTTTTTTTTCAGGGAGACTTTAGAAAAAAAAAATACAAAAAAAATGATTTTTTTCAGGAATAATTTAGAAACCAAAAATATAAATAAAATGATTTTTTCAGGGAGAATTTAGAAAACAAATAAAACAAACAATAGGCTTTCTAGGGCCCACTGAGTGAGAGAGGACGCACACAGGAGTCAGGAGTGGCACACAAGCCCAGAGGCCAATATTTATCTCCCACTGATTGATTAAGTGATTTTTTCAGGTAGATTTTGGAACCCAAATCATGCAAAAAAATTAATAGGCTTTCTATGGCCCACAATTGGAGAGAGAGAGATGGCACACCCAGGAGTCAAGACTGGCACACAAGCAGAAAGGGCAATATTAATCTCCCACTGATTTTTTTTTTTTTTTTTTTTCAGGGAGACTTTAGAAAAAAAAAATACAAAAAAAATGATTTTTTTCAGGAATAATTTAGAAACCAAATAAAATAAAATGATTTTTTCAGGGAGAATTTAGAAAACAAATAAAACAAAAAATAGGCTTTCTAGGGCCCACTGAGTGAGAGAGGACGCACACAGGAGTCAGGAGTGGCACACAAGCCCAGAGGCCAATATTTATCTCCCACTGATTGATTTAGTGATTTTTTCAGGTAGATTTTGGAACCCAAATCAAGCAAAAAAATTAATAGGCTTTCTATGGCCCACAATTGGAGAGAGAGAGAGATGGCACACCCAGGAGTCAAGACTGGCACACAAGCAGAAAGGGCAATATTAATCTCCCACTGATTTGATTTTTTTTTTTTTTCAGGGAGACTTTAGAAAAAAAAAATACAAAAAAAATAATTTTTTTCAGGAATAATTTAGAAACCAAATAAAATAAAATGATTTTTTCAGGGAGAATTTAGAAAACAAATAAAACAAAAAATAGGCTTTCTAGGGCCCACTGAGTGAGAGAGGACGCACACAGGAGTCAGGAGTGGCACACAAGCCCAGAGGCCAATATTTATCTCCCACTGATTGATTAAGTGATTTTTTCAGGTAGATTTTGGAACCCAAATCAAGCAAAAAAATTAATAGGCTTTCTATGGCCCACAATTGGAGAGAGAGAGATGGCACACCCAGGAGTCAAGACTGGCACACAAGCAGAAAGGGCAATATTAATCTCCCACTGATTTGTTTTTTTTTTTTTTTCAGGGAGACTTTAGAAAAAAAAAATACAAAAAAAATGATTTTTTTCGGGAATAATTTAGAAACCAAATAAAATAAAATGATTTTTTCAGGGAGAATTTAGAAAACAAATAAAACAAAAAATAGGCTTTCTAGGGCCCACTGAGTGAGAGAGGACGCACACAGGAGTCAGGAGTGGCACACAAGCCCAGAGGCCAATATTTATCTCCCACTGATTGATTAAGTGATTTTTTCAGGTAGATTTTGGAACCCAAATCAAGCAAAAAAATTAATAGGCTTTCTATGGCCCACAATTGGAGAGAGAGAGATGGCACACCCAGGAGTCAAGACTGGCACACAAGCAGAAAGGGCAATATTAATCTCCCACTGATTTGTTTTTTGTTTTTTTTCAGGGAGACTTTAGAAAAAAAAAATACAAAAAAAATGATTTTTTTCAGGAATAATTTAGAAACCAAAAATATAAATAAAATGATTTTTTCAGGGAGAATTTAGAAAACAAATAAAACAAACAATAGGCTTTCTAGGGCCCACTGAGTGAGAGAGGACGCACACAGGAGTCAGGAGTGGCACACAAGCCCAGAGGCCAATATTTATCTCCCACTGATTGATTTAGTGATTTTTTCAGGTAGATTTTGGAACCCAAATCAAGCAAAAAAATTAATAGGCTTTCTATGGCCCACAATTGGAGAGAGAGAGATGGCACACCCAGGAGTCAAGACTGGCACACAAGCAGAAAGGGCAATATTAATCTCCCACTGATTTTTTTTTTTTTTTTTTTCAGGGAGACTTTAGAAAAAAAAATACAAAAAAAATGATTTTTTTCAGGAAGAATTTAGAAACAAAATAAAATAAAATGATTTTTTCAGGGAGAATTTAGAAAACAAATAAAACAAAAAATAGGCTTTCTAGGGCCCACTGAGTGAGAGAGGACGCACACAGGAGACAGGAGTGGCACACAAGCCCAGAGGCCAATATTTATCTCCCACTGATTGATTTAGTGATTTTTTCAGGTAGATTTTGGAACCCAAATCAAGCAAAAAAATTAATAGGCTTTCTATGGCCCACAATTGGAGAGAGAGAGATGGCACACCCAGGAGTCAAGACTGGCACACAAGCAGAAAGGGCAATATTAATCTCCCACTGATTTGTTTTTTTTGTTTTTTTCAGGGAGACTTTAGAAAAAAAAATACAAAAAAAATGATTTTTTTCAGGAATAATTTAGAAACCAAATAAAATAAAATGATTTTTTCAGGGAGAATTTAGAAAACAAATAAAACAAAAAATAGGCTTTCTAGGGCCCACTGAGTGAGAGAGGACGCACACAGGAGTCAGGAGTGGCACACAAGCCCAGAGGCCAATATTTATCTCCCACTGATTGATTAAGTGATTTTTTCAGGTAGATTTTGGAACCCAAATCAAGCAAAAAAATTAATAGGCTTTCTATGGCCCACAATTGGAGAGAGAGAGAGATGGCACACCCAGGAGTCAAGACTGGCACACAAGCAGAAAGGGCAATATTAATCTCCCACTGATTTGATTTTTTTTTTTTTCAGGGAGACTTTAGAAAAAAAAAATACAAAAAAAATGATTTTTTTCAGGAATAATTTAGAAACCAAAAATATAAATAAAATGATTTTTTCAGGGAGAATTTAGAAAACAAATAAAACAAACAATAGGCTTTCTAGGGCCCACTGAGTGAGAGAGGACGCACACAGGAGTCAGGAGTGGCACACAAGCCCAGAGGCCAATATTTATCTCCCACTGATTGATTTAGTGATTTTTTCAGGTAGATTTTGGAACCCAAATCAAGCAAAAAAATTAATAGGCTTTCTATGGCCCACAATTGGAGAGAGAGAGATGGCACACCCAGGAGTCAAGACTGGCACACAAGCAGAAAGGGCAATATTAATCTCCCACTGATTTTTTTTTTTTTTTTTCAGGGAGACTTTAGAAAAAAAAATACAAAAAAAATGATTTTTTTCATGAAGAATTTAGAAACAAAATAAAATAAAATGATTTTTTCAGGGAGAATTTAGAAAACAAATAAAACAAAAAATAGGCTTTCTAGGGCCCACTGAGTGAGAGAGGACGCACACAGGAGTCAGGAGTGGCACACAAGCCCAGAGGCCAATATTTATCTCCCACTGATTGATTTAGTGATTTTTTCAGGTAGATTTTGGAACCCAAATCAAGCAAAAAAATTAATAGGCTTTCTATGGCCCACAATTGGAGAGAGAGAGAGATGGCACACCCAGGAGTCAAGACTGGCACACAAGCAGAAAGGGCAATATTAATCTCCCACCGATTTGATTTTTTTTTTTTTTTCAGGGAGACTTTAGAAAAAAAAAATACAAAAAAAATGATTTTTTTCGGGAATAATTTAGAAACCAAATAAAATAAAATGATTTTTTCAGGGAGAATTTAGAAAACAAATAAAACAAAAAATAGGCTTTCTAGGGCCCACTGAGTGAGAGAGGACGCACACAGGAGTCAGGAGTGGCACACAAGCCCAGAGGCCAATATTTATCTCCCACTGATTGATTAAGTGATTTTTTCAGGTAGATTTTGGAACCCAAATCAAGCAAAAAAATTAATAGGCTTTCTATGGCCCACAATTGGAGAGAGAGAGATGGCACACCCAGGAGTCAAGACTGGCACACAAGCAGAAAGGGCAATATTAATCTCCCACTGATTTGTTTTTTGTTTTTTTTCAGGGAGACTTTAGAAAAAAAAAATACAAAAAAAATGATTTTTTTCAGGAATAATTTAGAAACCAAAAATATAAATAAAATGATTTTTTCAGGGAGAATTTAGAAAACAAATAAAACAAACAATAGGCTTTCTAGGGCCCACTGAGTGAGAGAGGACGCACACAGGAGTCAGGAGTGGCACACAAGCCCAGAGGCCAATATTTATCTCCCACTGATTGATTTAGTGATTTTTTCAGGTAGATTTTGGAACCCAAATCAAGCAAAAAAATTAATAGGCTTTCTATGGCCCACAATTGGAGAGAGAGAGATGGCACACCCAGGAGTCAAGACTGGCACACAAGCAGAAAGGGCAATATTAATCTCCCACTGATTTTTTTTTTTTTTTTTTTCAGGGAGACTTTAGAAAAAAAAATACAAAAAAAATGATTTTTTTCAGGAAGAATTTAGAAACAAAATAAAATAAAATGATTTTTTCAGGGAGAATTTAGAAAACAAATAAAACAAAAAATAGGCTTTCTAGGGCCCACTGAGTGAGAGAGGACGCACACAGGAGACAGGAGTGGCACACAAGCCCAGAGGCCAATATTTATCTCCCACTGATTGATTTAGTGATTTTTTCAGGTAGATTTTGGAACCCAAATCAAGCAAAAAAATTAATAGGCTTTCTATGGCCCACAATTGGAGAGAGAGAGATGGCACACCCAGGAGTCAAGACTGGCACACAAGCAGAAAGGGCAATATTAATCTCCCACTGATTTGTTTTTTTTGTTTTTTTCAGGGAGACTTTAGAAAAAAAAATACAAAAAAAATGATTTTTTTCAGGAATAATTTAGAAACCAAATAAAATAAAATGATTTTTTCAGGGAGAATTTAGAAAACAAATAAAACAAAAAATAGGCTTTCTAGGGCCCACTGAGTGAGAGAGGACGCACACAGGAGTCAGGAGTGGCACACAAGCCCAGAGGCCAATATTTATCTCCCACTGATTGATTAAGTGATTTTTTCAGGTAGATTTTGGAACCCAAATCAAGCAAAAAAATTAATAGGCTTTCTATGGCCCACAATTGGAGAGAGAGAGAGATGGCACACCCAGGAGTCAAGACTGGCACACAAGCAGAAAGGGCAATATTAATCTCCCACTGATTTGATTTTTTTTTTTTTCAGGGAGACTTTAGAAAAAAAAAATACAAAAAAAATGATTTTTTTCAGGAATAATTTAGAAACCAAAAATATAAATAAAATGATTTTTTCAGGGAGAATTTAGAAAACAAATAAAACAAACAATAGGCTTTCTAGGGCCCACTGAGTGAGAGAGGACGCACACAGGAGTCAGGAGTGGCACACAAGCCCAGAGGCCAATATTTATCTCCCACTGATTGATTTAGTGATTTTTTCAGGTAGATTTTGGAACCCAAATCAAGCAAAAAAATTAATAGGCTTTCTATGGCCCACAATTGGAGAGAGAGAGATGGCACACCCAGGAGTCAAGACTGGCACACAAGCAGAAAGGGCAATATTAATCTCCCACTGATTTTTTTTTTTTTTTTTCAGGGAGACTTTAGAAAAAAAAATACAAAAAAAATGATTTTTTTCATGAAGAATTTAGAAACAAAATAAAATAAAATGATTTTTTCAGGGAGAATTTAGAAAACAAATAAAACAAAAAATAGGCTTTCTAGGGCCCACTGAGTGAGAGAGGACGCACACAGGAGTCAGGAGTGGCACACAAGCCCAGAGGCCAATATTTATCTCCCACTGATTGATTTAGTGATTTTTTCAGGTAGATTTTGGAACCCAAATCAAGCAAAAAAATTAATAGGCTTTCTATGGCCCACAATTGGAGAGAGAGAGAGATGGCACACCCAGGAGTCAAGACTGGCACACAAGCAGAAAGGGCAATATTAATCTCCCACCGATTTGATTTTTTTTTTTTTTTCAGGGAGACTTTAGAAAAAAAAAATACAAAAAAAATAATTTTTTTCAGGAATAATTTAGAAACCAAATAAAATAAAATGATTTTTTCAGGGAGAATTTAGAAAACAAATAAAACAAAAAATAGGCTTTCTAGGGCCCACTGAGTGAGAGAGGACGCACACAGGAGTCAGGAGTGGCACACAAGCCCAGAGCCAATATTTATCTCCCACTGATTGATTAAGTGATTTTTTCAGGTAGATTTTGGAACCCAAATCAAGCAAAAAAATTAATAGGCTTTCTATGGCCCACAATTGGAGAGAGAGAGATGGCACACCCAGGAGTCAAGACTAGCACACAAGCAGAAAGGGCAATATTAATCTCCCACTGATTTTTTTTTTTTTTTTTTTCAGGGAGACTTTAGAAAAAAAAATACAAAAAAAATGATTTTTTTCAGGAAGAATTTAGAAACAAAATAAAATAAAATGATTTTTTCAGGGAGAATTTAGAAAACAAATAAAACAAAAAATAGGCTTTCTAGGGCCCACTGAGTGAGAGAGGACGCACACAGGAGTCAGGAGTGGCACACAAGCCCAGAGGCCAATATTTATCTCCCACTGATTGATTTAGTGATTTTTTCAGGTAGATTTTGGAACCCAAATCAAGCAAAAAAATTAATAGGCTTTCTATGGCCCACAATTGGAGAGAGAGAGATGGCACACCCAGGAGTCAAGACTGGCACACAAGCAGAAAGGGCAATATTAATCTCCCACCGATTTGATTTGTTTTTTTTTTTCAGGGAGACTTTAGAAAAAAAAAATACAAAAAAAATAATTTTTTTCAGGAATAATTTAGAAACCAAATAAAATAAAATGATTTTTTCAGGGAGAATTTAGAAAACAAATAAAACAAAAAATAGGCTTTCTAGGGCCCACTGAGTGAGAGAGGACGCACACAGGAGTCAGGAGTGGCACACAAGCCCAGAGGCCAATATTTATCTCCCACTGATTGATTAAGTGATTTTTTCAGGTAGATTTTGGAACCCAAATCAAGCAAAAAAATTAATAGGCTTTCTATGGCCCACAATTGGAGAGAGAGAGATGGCACACCCAGGAGTCAAGACTGGCACACAAGCAGAAAGGGCAATATTAATCTCCCACTGATTTGTTTTTTTTTTTTTTTCAGGGAGACTTTAGAAAAAAAAAATACAAAAAAAATGATTTTTTTCAGGAATAATTTAGAAACCAAATAAAATAAAATGATTTTTTCAGGGAGAATTTAGAAAACAAATAAAACAAAAAATAGGCTTTCTAGGGCCCACTGAGTGAGAGAGGACGCACACAGGAGTCAGGAGTGGCACACAAGCCCAGAGGCCAATATTTATCTCCCACTGATTGATTAAGTGATTTTTTCAGGTAGATTTTGGAACCCAAATCAAGCAAAAAAATTAATAGGCTTTCTATGGCCCACAATTGGAGAGAGAGAGATGGCACACCCAGGAGTCAAGACTGGCACACAAGCAGAAAGGGCAATATTAATCTCCCACTGATTTTTTTTTTTTTTTTTTTTCAGGGAGACTTTAGAAAAAAAAATACAAAAAAAATGATTTTTTTCAGGAAGAATTTAGAAACAAAATAAAATAAAATGATTTTTTCAGGGAGAATTTAGAAAACAAATAAAACAAAAAATAGGCTTTCTAGGGCCCACTGAGTGAGAGAGGACGCACACAGGAGTCAGGAGTGGCACACAAGCCCAGAGGCCAATATTTATCTCCAACTGATTGATTTAGTGATTTTTTCAGGTAGATTTTGGAACCCAAATCAAGCAAAAAAATTAATAGGCTTTCTATGGCCCACAATTGGAGAGAGAGAGAGATGGCACACCCAGGAGTCAAGACTGGCACACAAGCAGAAAGGGCAATATTAATCTCCCACCGATTTGATTTTTTTTTTTTTTTCAGGGAGACTTTAGAAAAAAAAATACAAAGAAATGAATTTTTCAGGAAGAATTTAGAAACAAAATAAAATAAAATGATTGTTTCAGGGAGAATTTAGAAAAAAAAAATAGGCTTTGTAGGGCCCACTGAGTGAGAGAGGACGCACACAGGAGTCAGGAGTGGCACACAAGCCCAGAGGCCAATATTTATCTCCCACTGATTGATTTAGTGATTTTTTCAGGTAGATTTTGGAACCCAAATCAAGCAAAAAAATTAATAGGCTTTCTATGGCCCACAATTGGAGAGAGAGAGATGGCACACCCAGGAGTCAAGACTGGCACACAAGCAGAAAGGGCAATATTAATCTCCCACTGATTTGTTTTTTTTGTTTTTTTCAGGGAGACTTTAGAAAAAAAAATACAAAAAAAATGATTTTTTTCAGGAATAATTTAGAAACCAAATAAAATAAAATGATTTTTTCAGGGAGAATTTAGAAAACAAATAAAACAAAAAATAGGCTTTCTAGGGCCCACTGAGTGAGAGAGGACGCACACAGGAGTCAGGAGTGGCACACAAGCCCAGAGGCCAATATTTATCTCCCACTGATTGATTAAGTGATTTTTTCAGGTAGATTTTGGAACCCAAATCAAGCAAAAAAATTAATAGGCTTTCTATGGCCCACAATTGGAGAGAGAGAGATGGCACACCCAGGAGTCAAGACTGGCACACAAGCAGAAAGGGCAATATTAATCTCCCACTGATTTGTTTTTTTTTTTTTTTCAGGGAGACTTTAGAAAAAAAAAATACAAAAAAAATGATTTTTTTCAGGAATAATTTAGAAACCAAAAATATAAATAAAATGATTTCTTCAGGGAGAATTTAGAAAACAAATAAAACAAACAATAGGCTTTCTAGGGCCCACTGAGTGAGAGAGGACGCACACAGGAGTCAGGAGTGGCACACAAGCCCAGAGGCCAATATTTATCTCCCACTGATTGATTTAGTGATTTTTTCAGGTAGATTTTGGAACCCAAATCAAGCAAAAAAATTAATAGGCTTTCTATGGCCCACAATTGGAGAGAGAGAGATGGCACACCCAGGAGTCAAGACTGGCACACAAGCAGAAAGGGCAATATTAATCTCCCACTGATTTTTTTTTTTTTTTTTTTTCAGGGAGACTTTAGAAAAAAAAATACAAAAAAAATGATTTTTTTCAGGAAGAATTTAGAAACAAAATAAAATAAAATGATTTTTTCAGGGAGAATTTAGAAAACAAATAAAACAAAAAATAGGCTTTCTAGGGCCCACTGAGTGAGAGAGGACGCACACAGGAGTCAGGAGTGGCACACAAGCCCAGAGGCCAATATTTATCTCCCACTGATTGATTAAGTGATTTTTTCAGGTAGATTTTGGAACCCAAATCAAGCAAAAAAATTAATAGGCTTTCTATGGCCCACAATTGGAGAGAGAGAGATGGCACACCCAGGAGTCAAGACTGGCACACAAGCAGAAAGGGCAATATTAATCTCCCACTGATTTGTTTTTTTTTTTTTTTCAGGGAGACTTTAGAAAAAAAAAATACAAAAAAAATGATTTTTTTCAGGAATAATTTAGAAACCAAAAATATAAATAAAATGATTTCTTCAGGGAGAATTTAGAAAACAAATAAAACAAACAATAGGCTTTCTAGGGCCCACTGAGTGAGAGAGGACGCACACAGGAGTCAGGAGTGGCACACAAGCCCAGAGGCCAATATTTATCTCCCACTGATTGATTTAGTGATTTTTTCAGGTAGATTTTGGAACCCAAATCAAGCAAAAAAATTAATAGGCTTTCTATGGCCCACAATTGGAGAGAGAGAGATGGCACACCCAGGAGTCAAGACTGGCACACAAGCAGAAAGGGCAATATTAATCTCCCACTGATTTTTTTTTTTTTTTTTTTTCAGGGAGACTTTAGAAAAAAAAATACAAAAAAAATGATTTTTTTCAGGAAGAATTTAGAAACAAAATAAAATAAAATGATTTTTTCAGGGAGAATTTAGAAAACAAATAAAACAAAAAATAGGCTTTCTAGGGCCCACTGAGTGAGAGAGGACGCACACAGGAGTCAGGAGTGGCACACAAGCCCAGAGGCCAATATTTATCTCCAACTGATTGATTTAGTGATTTTTTCAGGTAGATTTTGGAACCCAAATCAAGCAAAAAAATTAATAGGCTTTCTATGGCCCACAATTGGAGAGAGAGAGAGATGGCACACCCAGGAGTCAAGACTGGCACACAAGCAGAAAGGGCAATATTAATCTCCCACCGATTTGATTTTTTTTTTTTTTCAGGGAGACTTTAGAAAAAAAAATACAAAGAAATGAATTTTTCAGGAAGAATTTAGAAACAAAATAAAATAAAATGATTGTTTCAGGGAGAATTTAGAAAAAAAAAATAGGCTTTGTAGGGCCCACTGAGTGAGAGAGGACGCACACAGGAGTCAGGAGTGGCACACAAGCCCAGAGGCCAATATTTATCTCCCACTGATTGATTTAGTGATTTTTTCAGGTAGATTTTGGAACCCAAATCAAGCAAAAAAATTAATAGGCTTTCTATGGCCCACAATTGGAGAGAGAGAGATGGCACACCCAGGAGTCAAGACTGGCACACAAGCAGAAAGGGCAATATTAATCTCCCACTGATTTGTTTTTTTTGTTTTTTTCAGGGAGACTTTAGAAAAAAAAATACAAAAAAAATGATTTTTTTCAGGAATAATTTAGAAACCAAATAAAATAAAATGATTTTTTCAGGGAGAATTTAGAAAACAAATAAAACAAAAAATAGGCTTTCTAGGGCCCACTGAGTGAGAGAGGACGCACACAGGAGTCAGGAGTGGCACACAAGCCCAGAGGCCAATATTTATCTCCCACTGATTGATTAAGTGATTTTTTCAGGTAGATTTTGGAACCCAAATCAAGCAAAAAAATTAATAGGCTTTCTATGGCCCACAATTGGAGAGAGAGAGAGATGGCACACCCAGGAGTCAAGACTGGCACACAAGCAGAAATGGCAATATTAATCTCCCACTGATTTGATTTTTTTTTTTTTTCAGGGAGACTTTAGAAAAAAAAAATACAAAAAAAATGATTTTTTTCAGGAATAATTTAGAAACCAAAAATATAAATAAAATGATTTTTTCAGGGAGAATTTAGAAAACAAATAAAACAAACAATAGGCTTTCTAGGGCCCACTGAGTGAGAGAGGACGCACACAGGAGTCAGGAGTGGCACACAAGCCCAGAGGCCAATATTTATCTCCCACTGATTGATTTAGTGATTTTTTCAGGTAGATTTTGGAACCCAAATCAAGCAAAAAAATTAATAGGCTTTCTATGGCCCACAATTGGAGAGAGAGAGATGGCACACCCAGGAGTCAAGACTGGCACACAAGCAGAAAGGGCAATATTAATCTCCCACTGATTTTTTTTTTTTTTTTTTTCAGGGAGACTTTAGAAAAAAAAATACAAAAAAAATGATTTTTTTCAGGAAGAATTTAGAAACAAAATAAAATAAAATGATTTTTTCAGGGAGAATTTATAAAACAAATAAAACAAAAAATAGGCTTTCTATGGCCCACTGAGTGAGAGATGACGCACACAGGAGTCAGGAGTGGCACACAAGCCCAGAGGCCAATATTTATCTCCCACTGATTGATTTATTGATTTTTTCAGGTAGAATTTAGAACCCAAATCAACCAAAAAAATAAATAGGCTTTCTATGGCCCACTATTTGTGAGAGAGATGGCACGCTCAGGACTGGCACACAAGCCCAGAGGCCAATATTAATCTCCCACTTTTTTTTTTTTTTCCAGGGAAAATTTATAAACCCAATAAAAAAAATAATAAATAGGCTTTCTATGGCCCACTATCTGAGAGAGAGAGATGGCACGCTTAGGACTGGCACACAAGCCCAAAGGCCAATATTAATCTCCCACTGATTGATTTATTGATTTTTTCAGGTAGATTTTGGAACCCAAATCAAGCAAAAAAATAAATAGGCTTTCTATGGCCCACTGAGTGAGAGATAAAACAGACAGGGATGGCACTCTAGCAGAAATGCCAATCTTAATCTCCCACAAAAAAAAAAAAAAAAAAAGGAACTGTCCTTCAATTACTATCTCCCTGCAGTAATCTCAGCCAGGTATGGCAGGCAGCAATAAGGAGTGGACTGATGCACAAATTAAATAAAAAGTGTGGACAAACAAACAAGATAGCTGTGCAGAAAGGAAGGAACAAGAGGATTTGTGCTTTGAAAAAAGCAGTTGGTTTGCACATCGGCGTACACACAGCAATGCAGCTATCAGGGAGCCTTCTAGGGCAGCTACAGCGCTGAGGGGAGAAAAAAATAATGTAGCTTCCACTGTCCCTGCACACCGAAGGTGGTGTTGGGCAGTGGAAATCGCTACAGCACAAGCGGTTTGGTGGTTAATGGACCCTGCCTAACGCTATCCCTGCTTCTGACGAAGCGGCAGCAACCTCTCCCTAGGCTCAGATCAGCAGCAGTAACATGGTGGTCGGCGGGAACGCCTCTTTATAGCCCCTGTGATGCCGCGGACAGCAAGCCAATCACTGCAATGCCCTTCTCTAAGATGGTGGGGACCAGGACCTATGTCATCACGCTGCCCACACTCTGCGTTTACCTTCATTGGCTGAGAAATGGCGCTTTTCGCGTCATTGAAACGCGACTTTGGCGCGAAAGTCGCGTACCGCATGGCCGACCCCGCACAGGGGTCGGATCGGGTTTCATGAAACCCGACTTTGTTAAAAGTCGGCGACTTTTGAAAATGTTCGACCCGTTTCGCTCAACCCTAGTCATCATCGTCCACCTCTTGTGACACCTTCCTTCCATTGCCTTCATGTGACCGTGGCTGTTCAAAGCTTTGGGCATCGCTAGAAGCAATCTCATCTGGCGCCACTTCAAGTTGACTGGCCTAGAGTCTGGAATCTTGAAAGGGAAAACTGAACAGCTCTTCGGAGTGTCCAAGTATGGGATCAGTTGTCTCAGGGCACTTGGCATGGTGGAAGAAAGGAGGATTAGGGTGAGGAATATCCGGTCCACACTCATGGCTACTCAGACTTGACCGTGTTTAAGACATGGTGGTAGTGGTGGTGGCTAAGTGACTGGAAGCATTATCCGCTTTCCAACCGACAACTGTTTCACACTGCTCTGGCTTCAATAGTGGTGTGCTGCGGTCCCCTTGAAAATAGGACTGGAAGGTTGAGAGAGAAGATGTGGGTCTTTGTTGTGGCCCACTTTCAGTTTGGCCACATCATCTTCATATGCATCCACCATCAGCATCATGTCCACTTACCTTTCCCTTGCACCTTGCCTTTCCCACCTTAAATGGACTACTGCACTATTTCAAAAGCTCAACACAAATGTATTTATTTGGAGCTAAATTATATCTGATCAGTATGCCTGCAAAGCTACGATTTTTCAAACACAGAAACACCAGGCCTCAGCCTAACGTAACAAACTGTATTCTTTTTTTTTTTCCGTTTTGGTGAATTAAAAAAAGAAAAAAGAAAAAAGAGTAGCGCAAGGCTAGCACACAGAACTATGCTACGTATGCCTATGGAAACACAATTTTTCAAACACAGAAACAACAGGCCTCAGACTGACATAACAGACTGTATTAAATATAATTTTGGTGAATTAAAAAAAAACAAATAATAAAAGGAAAGAGTTGAACAAGGCTAGGACACAGATCTATGCCACGTATGCCTGCGAAACTACGATTTTTTCACTGCAGACATAGCTGGCCTCAGCCTTACATAACAGACTGTATTCATTTTTTTTGCTTTTTGGTAAATTTAATTAAACAAAAGCAGAACAATATTGTATCATACAATTATTAGGTTCTGTAGAAGGACGTAGATCTGGGTATTTATTATGATGGAATATAGGCTGAACTGGATGGACAAATGTCTTTTTTCGGCCTTACTTACTAACTAACTAACTAACTAACTAAAAAAAAAGAGTAGAACAAGGCTAGCACACAGAACTATGCTATATGTACCTGCGGAAATATGATTTTTCAAACACAGAAACACCACGACTCAGCCTGACAATGACTGTATAAATTATTTTTTGGTTTTTGGTGACTTTTAGAAAATTAAAAAAATTTGAACAAGGCTAGCACATAGTATAGTTCTATGTGTGCTTGCGAAAATACGATTTTTCAAACACAGATACACCAGGACTCATCCTGACAGAGACTGTATAAATTATTTTTTGGTTTTTGGTGAATTTTAGAAAAAAAAATTTCCACAAGGCTAACACACAGAACTATGCTACGTATGCCTGCACAGCTGCAATTTTTCAACCACTGATACACCAGCCATCTGCCTCAGATAACAGACTGATCTAAATGGGGCCTTGATTTTTGGTGGCACAACTAAATTGTGCCAAAAGTTGGCTATGGCACAAAAAAAAGATTTTTTGGTGCCCTACATCTGGTGTCTGGGACAAAAAAAAATGGTAGATTTGCACGTTCTTAGTTCTCAATAACCTGGCTGTAGTAGCAGCGTGAACGAGCAAATTAGTGTTAAAATAAGGGGGGCTATGGATTGCTTTAGAATAAAAGGAGGAGGTATAAGGTGAAGAAAAAACAAAACAGCCACAGAAAAAAGCAGCTAGATATATATTAAATAAGCAGCTGCAGACAGTAATGGAGCTTTTACATGTATACAGTGAGAGCTATGTACTCACATACAGTGCCTACAGGCCTTACACGGATGTGGATATGTGCACATAGACTCCCCTGCCTACCTAGCGCTGCCATCTTGGGACCCCCGAATTAGCCCTAAAAAGGAGTGTTGGTTTCTCAGGAGTTGCGGACTGAAAAGTTGCAGACCTTCACTAACAATTAAAAGGACGATTCTGACCCTATCTCATCAGCAGTTCTCCCTACACTCGCTATGTCCGGAGCAGAATGCGGCGAGCAGGGTGGCGCCAGGTCTCTTATAGACCAGATGACGCTGTGCGGCCAGCCAATCACTGTAATACCACAACAAAGATGGCTGCGGCATTACAGTGCATGGCTGATAACCCATGCACTGTCATTGGCGCTCCAAAGAGTGCCAGATTTGCAGGGCGGAGACTTGAGCTCCTGCCGAATAATCCCGGAAATACTCAGTGCTCACCGAGTACACCGAGCATAGTGATACTTGGGCGAGTAACGAGTAGTGGTGAGCACGTTCGCTCATCACTAGTTTTTATACCTTAAAAGGACAACCGGGGGGAATCGCAGTAAAATTAATTGGGTCTCCCATAGACTTACATTGGGCTCGTTGATCGAGTCGAGCACCCGAGTATTCCAATTTGCTCGACCCGAGCAATGAGCACCTGAGCATTTTAGTGCTTGCTCAATAGGCACAAGCCAGGCGCACCGCTATATATACTAATACAAAGAACTGGGGGGTACAATGTCAGTAGTAATAAATAATTCTAGCCAAACCTGAGAAAAGCACTACTGCAATTATTCACACCACCCAAATAATAAAGATCACGATACTGAAATAATAGAAGAATAATAGTTTTATTGGCACACCTTAAACACCTCAAACAGATTAAAACATAATTAAAATCTAAAAAATAGAAACCATATATCACTCAGGCAAATATAACAACAGTTATATAATCAAATACCTGTACTAAACCTATTGGCTCATAAGGTGATGTTAATTCAACTCTAGATAGAAAAAGACATGGGTAACCCCATGTAGTAAAGAGCAGAACCCCATATGTAGAAAAGAGGTGTGAATAACCTGCCCAAAACAATAGCCATGAGGCAAAGCAAAGTAATGAGGTTTAGAGGTAGAAAGGGGTTAAATTACCCAGTGAGGCACATATAAAGGGAGGTGAATCCCCAGAATATAGAACCTGGTGAGAAGGACAATGTCCCATGCGTATCGCCCCAGCAAGCAGGGCTTTGTCAGGGAAGGTGTTCACCCCTCTTTTCTACATATGGGGTTCAGTTCTTTACTACATGGGGTTACCCATGTCTTTTTCTATTGTAAGGAGGTGGAACACAAGAAGAGTCCGGGGACGGTTACCTTCTCTGCTCTGTGCCTGGAACCATTGAGCTGTGATACAGGTTCTCCGGGGGGCAGACTTGGAGACTGGGACAGGAAGGAAGCCGGGCAGAGAGCGGGAAAGGCACGCGCACCAGGAGCAGAGCAGCATGAGCAGCAGTCAGGGCAGGACGCAGCTGCGCTCCGGGGAGGAGAGAGAACTCCAGGTCAGAGGACAAATACAGGGAGATTGCCCAGAAAGACTGCATCTTGTGAGTACATGAAAGCGGACTCTGCTGTGACTGGAGAGGGGCGCCTTGAGACCCGTGCAGAGACCTTGGTCCACGCATTGACTGTGACCCCCAGGTAGCCACGGTATCAGTGCAGAGACTGTGACCCCTGGTTCCCACGGTATCAGTGCAGAGCCCCTGAGTCCTGTTAAGAGACTTAACAGTGGACTGAGCATCGTTTTCCCCGGGATAGGCTGTGCTGTAATAGTTAAAGAATCAGAGCCTGTGCATATCACATTAGCTCCCGAAACCCCAGGCAGCGGATTCCTAGAGACCACTCAGCCCACGAACAACAGAGGGACGACAAGTGCCGCTGTTTCTCGGCGCCTACGTTGGAGAAGACGACCCTTCAAGCAAGTCCTCATCACTGATAAGTGTTCCTTTTCTCAGATAAACCCGCTTAATTCTGGTTCACTGTTTCACTCCCATATTTTGCACCGTTATCTTTTCAGTTCATATTCGACTGTTTTCTCCCTGCGAGAAGAATATTGTCCCTGTTAATAAATCCCCCCCAACAGTTGGTCTGTCTTTTCCGTGGTGACATACTCAACCCTGAACTCTATTACACTATCTGTATTTACATCACCTCATGAGCCAATAGGTATAGTACAGGTATTTGATGATATAACTGGGTACTTTACATTGTGTGCTACACAATCATGGAGAACAGATAAAAGAGAACAGTTTGAGGACTTGAGAACCAAAATTGTTGAAAAATATCAACAATCTCAAGGTTGGAAGTCCATCTCCAGAGATTTTGATGTTACTTTGTCCACAATGTGCAACATTGGGGTAGATCATTGGCGCAACACGAGAGTAGTCTTGGGAACAGGAGTGCGAGGTACGCATTAGAGCAGAGGTTAGTCAAAATTCACTTGCAGCGCGTAATGAATGGGTAGTCCGATAAATAGAAATGAGGGAGAAGATGTAGGGGAGGGCAACACTGTGGAGATCAGGGCCAGACTGGGACTAAAATTCAGCCCTGACATTTGAAGTTACACAGGCCCACTTGTCACATGGTGACTGTATAATATCTTTGTACACTTGTAGGCAGGGCCGGTTTAAGGCAAAGTGGGGCCCTAGGCAAAGTTTAAAATGAGGCCCCAAATGCTAACATATTGCACATCACACAAAAGCATTTTGGTTATATTTACAAGCACTGAGTTCAGGCCGCCAAATGAGTTTGATCAACAATACTGAAGTTGTTCAACACTTGTTTCCCGGCCTCTTTCCACCAGCTGAGAAATAATGATGGGACAGAACGATCACTAACAGATCACCATACAGTATCATGTTATCAGCAGCACATCTGCAGTTTACGCTGGCGATGCGCTGCTGAGAACAATGATTTTTGTTCCAGCAAAAACAATCTGAATATGCAGCATTTTACTTGTTTAGTAAAATACACCCCATAGTCATCCATATATTATAATGTGCACCACAGTCCTCCATATAGTATAATACACTTCCTATAGTCCTCCATATATTAAAATACACTGCTCAGTCCTCCATATAGCATAATACACTCCTCATAGTCCTCCATATAGCATAATACACTCCTCATAGTGCTCCATATAGTAGTCATCCATGTAGTACAATTCACTTCCCATAGTATAATGCACCCCATAGTTATTCATATATTATATCATATTCCCCATAATCCTTGATACAGTATAATGCAGCCCACATATAGTATAATGCAGCCACCACCCTACAGAATATAATGCAGCCATGCCAGAGTATAATGCAGCCACCCCAGAGTATAATGCAGCCACCCCATAGAATATAATACAGTCCACCTCCCCATAATATATAATGTAGCCCCCATAGAATATAATGCAGCCCCCCATAGTATAATACAGCCTCCCCCATAGAATATATACTATTGTGGGGGTATATTATAACAGCCACATAAATATATAACACGGCCTCCCCTATAGAATATAATATACCCCCCATAGTATATAGCACAACCAGCATAGCAGATAACACAGCCCACGTAGCAGTATACAGCACAGCCCACATATTAGTATACAGCACTGCCCACATAGTAGTATACAGCACTGTCCGCATAGTAGTATACAGCAGAGCCCACATAGTAGTATATAGTACAGCCCACATAGTAGTATACAGCAGAGCCCACACAGTAGTGTATAGCACAGCCCACATAGTATACAGCAGAGCCCACATAGTAGTGTATAGCACAGCCCACACAGTAGTATACAGAAGAGCCCACATAGTAGTGTATAGCACAGCCCACATAGCTGTATACAGCAGAGTCCACATAGTACTGTATAGCACTGCCCGCATAGCAGTATACAGCAGAGCCCACATAGTAGTGTATAGCACAGCCCACATATCAGTATACAGCAGGGCCCACATAGTAGTGTATAGCACAGCCCACACAGTAGTATACAGCACAGCCCACACAGTAGTATATAGCAAAGCCCACATAGCAATATACAGCAGAGACTGTTGAGGGAGGATCTAAAGTGATCCTTCATGGTTGACTCAGTGATTTCCAGATTAATCTACAGGGCGTTGCCGGCAACTGAAAATGACCAGACGGAGACGCGTGCCTCTGTGGGGGATCGAGCAGATCTCTGGGCCCCCGTTTATTGTGTATGAGTTTTCATAGTCATAGAAATTATACTTCAACCAATCAGCATAAGAACACGCTCACAGTTCTTAACCTATAAGAATACAGGAAAAATTTAACCCATGAGGATACAGGAAAAATGGAAACTACAGATATGGTCGTGTCTTTTTGGCACAAAAAAGATATTAACAGATGCCTCAGTCTTGTATAGCGATACACCCACGAGTCTCTTATCTGGCTCGAGTTAGTACACTCAAGGTCTTTATACCAATTATAAATTATAGCCTAGTTGAATAACAAAATGTTATCTTCGTGAGAAACAGGACAGAGTTACTTCATAGCAGCTGTAACCTTCTACCTAAGTAAATAACAGAATTTATCTTTAACGAACAAGAAAATGGAGTCAAAGCACAAAATGGAGAATCTAGCACAAAATGGAGAATCTTTCATAATTTGTTCCTTCACATTCCCCCTAGATAAATTTTGTTAATTAATGTCCAGCATCAGAGGTACTATCCCAAGCTATAAGCTCGAGGGGTACTGGTCTTCACATGACTGGTACCATGTTACCAGCCATGGCTGTTGCGGCGTACTCGTACCCCCTGTATAATAGAATTTACGAATAACAATTGTTGATGATGGTGGTGGGGATCTTTTGAAGATAGCCATGCGCTTAGCTTCAACATCTTCATCAGGTAACTTTGTGAAATCTGTGTAGAGAAGAGCAGGGGTGGCAACGCTTTTGGTTTCATCATTAGTTGTCTTAGTGCAGAATTTCCTAATACATACAGAAATACACCAAAGAACAAGTTTTAGTATTACATACATGACAAGGATAAAGGCAGCGATGTGTAAGAAGGTGTCTGCCCACCAACTGTCCCTATTACGGTCTTTGTCTTTATCATATTGATCTCTGAGTCTTTGAATATCCTCTAACTTTAACTTCATAGTACTATTGGGATCTATATAGTGACAGCAAGCGGGTCCAATAACCTGACACATACCACCCTGTGCTGCTGTTAAGTAGTCCAGTACTACAGTATGTTGATTAATAACTATGATAAGTTGGTTTTGGACAGCAACAGTAGTATTAAGTATATCCAATATATCTCAAATTTGATCATCTGGATAATCTGTGGCCCTAAGCAATTTATCCCACATTTGTGTAATCATAGGGTAAATGAAAATAGAACTGACAATTTTATTGGCTATACCCATCTGTACTATTAATCTTTCATGATATTGTACAAACTTATTATTCAAGGATATTGGAGAATTTATACTGTCCCATGCGGTTATCAATATTATTAAATGGAAATACAAAAAACTATAACATTATGTCCCCTTATTTACTACTAGTCTGTTTGACCAGCTTGCACTGCGATACGTGGATCCACGTCGGCCTTCCTTCCAGCTTTACTGACATAGGAGTAATGAGGAGGACTTGGTAGGGACCGTCATACAAGGGTTCTAGTCCATATTTTCTGACATGCCTTTTCACGCCCATAAAACCACCAGGCTTCAAATTGTGACAAGTATCGGTTTCTGCTGAATCTGGAAGGGAAGAATAAACTAAAACATGGGTGTTAGCAACATTTTTACTAAGCTGAATAACATATTGAACAGCACGATCAGTTTCTTCTGATAACTACTGAGGCTTGAAATTTGCAACTGAGGGCCTAGCACCAAACAGTATCTCATATGGGGACAGGCCATGTTTTGCAATAGGGGCAGTACAAATGTGGTACAGTACAATGGGTAGGAGCTCTGGCCATGGAGCCGTAGTCTCCTGCATCATTTTGGTCAATTGTCCCTTCAGTGTGCCGTTCAGCCTCTTAACTTTCCCACTAGATTGTGGATGGTACGGAGTATGGAGGGCTACAGTGGATCCAAGCATTGTCAGAACCTCCAGATACACATGAGAAGAAAAGGCCGGGCCTTGGTCACTTTCATCAACTTCTGGAACACCATATCTGCATATAACTTCCATCACCAGTTTCTTTGCTGTGGTTTTTGCAGTCATGTTGGTAATGGTAACGGGGAATGCTTCTGGCCAACTGGAGAACATTTCGACAACCACCAGACAATATTCATACCTTCCAGACTTAGGCAACGTGATGTGGTCCACCTGGAGCCTTTGGAAAGGATAGTCGGGCTTAGCAAGGTGCTTTGGGGGTACACGTTGAAGTTGACCGGGATTGCAGGTCTGACAGATATTACATGCACGGTTGAGTGCTGTCAGGACTGTAGAAATACCTGGAGCCCAGTAGAATTTTTGTACCAGGGCAAGGGCCTGGTTTTTTTTTTCCTCGATGTGTGGGCCCATGTGCCCACGTGGCAATAGCAGGGTACATCCACTTAGGGATACACACAAGTTGGTCCTTTTTCCAGAGACCATTGTCCATACATGCACCATCAGCTTTCCACTGCTTCATTTCTTCCTTTGGAGACATTCTCTGCATCGTCATTAAGCGGTCTCGCGGGGTCCGGCAGAAAACCTCAGTCTGGCATAGATCATCAGGTTCCTGTAGAGTCAGTGTTTCTTGTAACTGTTTACGCTGAGAGCGTGTGGTCACCATAGTTGGTATGGGCGGTTCAACGGGTAGGAGAGCAGCAGCTTTTGCTTGCATATCCGCAAAGGCATTACCAACAGTCTGTGGACTGTTCCATAGTACCGTGCTCCTTAACTTTGATAATGGCCTCCTGAATAGGTAATTTGATTGAGTCCATAAGTTTTTTAACAGCTTCAGCATTTTTCACTGGAGTCCCGGCAGTAGTAATAACCGTCGATTGGCCCATAGAGCCCCAAAAATCATTAGCAATACCAAATGCATACTGTGAGTCCATGTATATATTAGCCCGCCTGTCTTTGGCCAGAACACATGCAGTAGACAGAGCCTGAAGTTCTACTTCTTGTGCTGACAGTGAGGGAGGAAGTGCAGCTCTGGGCAATACAGTGTCTTCCGTAGTAACAGTGTATCCGGTGTGGAATCTGCCAAAATCATCAGCATATCTTGAACCATCTTTCAGGGCATTGTAGAGAGGTTGCATTATGCGGGATGCGTCCGGTATTCACTGACAACAATAAGTACATAGTCCAAGAAAACGCTGGAGTGCAGTCTCATCTTTTGGGAAAGGAAGGGAGCTGACGGCTATTTTTCTTTTTCTTCTGTGAGGTGTCTGGCACCCTGAAGGAGACAGTGACCCAAAAATATCACTTGACCAAGGCAGAACTGAAGTTTCGAGGCCGAAACCCGACAGTTCAGATCTGCCAGATACTTGAGGAGGCTAACAGTGGCAACAATGGCTTCCTGCTCTGTTCGTGCACACAACAAAAGATTACCCACATACTGAAGCAGCGTGACATAAGGATATTCTAACTGCCAGGGTAAAAGACATTGGCCCATATTTTTTGCAAACTGATTGGGACTGTTTTGGGCCACTTGTGGCATAACTGTCCACGTCAATTGTCGTCCCTGATAAATGAATGCAAACAGAAACTGGCAATCTGGGTGTAATGGAATGCTGAAGAAGGCATTGGCGAGGTCAATGACTGTGAACCAAGCAGCATCCTGAGGTATCTGGGACAAAAGAGTATGTGGATTAGGCACCGGAGTTTCCAGAACAGTGGCTGCATTAACTGCCCATAGCTCTTGTACCAGCTGGTACACAGGGGGTTGGCCGGGTGGGGTCATTTTCTTAACGGGAAAAGAGGGCGTGTTACATGGGGAAACACAGGGTACCAGTTCTCCATTATCGAGTAACGTTTGTATTTGCCCCTTGGGGCCCCGCTCCTGATCATGTTTCAAAGGGTACTGATGGACTTTGGGAAAAGGGGCACCAGATTTGAGAAACTCTTTTACTGATTCTACAGGCATTATTGTGGGTGGATCTGGGCATATCAGGGCCATCATAACCGTGGAAAGGGCATGTAAGATACACATCGTATTATGTTCATCTGCATAGGGGTTATATAACGTAAATACCATTTGACCATCATCTTGGAATTATATTCTGGAGCGGAACTGTGATAATTATGAGATTACGAACTGAGCAGTAACTTCAGGGAGAGGCCCCCAGGGATGGGTTTTGTGAGAGTATATTTATTGGGTCTGCCATCTACTCTAATTAAAACAAGCTCTTGATCTGAGAATTAACATGGCGAGGGCTTGGGAGGGAGATTCCCAGTCATAGGGTTAAAAAGGGATATTGGAGTATGGGACTGGATTTGTGTAAGGTGGGAAGAGGTCAGGAGCTGGAGTCTGGGCCACTGATAAGGAATGGAGCTGCGTCCTTGCAGCTGTTGGAGGGGGGGGGCTGAGATTGGAGCAGATATCGCTGCAGCTACTGATTTAACCCTTGATCTCTCTGTTGATGCAGAGCGGGTTAAGTTCTTCTGAAAACTTAGTACTACTTTTTTTTCAATGCATCGTCCAGAATGGAAGTCTCAATATCGGATCTGACTGACATTATTGCCTCTTTCAATTCAGATTTAAGGCCGGACATCAAACTGCCACAAAAAGGTGTGAATGGGCTTTATTATACAGTGAAAACCCCAAATCTTTAAATACTACCATAAGACGCCAATAGAACTTCTCGGCAGTCTCCCCCTTGTCCTGTGTGACATTTGTGAGGGAGGTAGCTTGGTCCGCTAGTCTATCTTGTGCCCAAACCTTTAAAGCATTACAGAAATCAACATCACTCTCATAGGTTCCCCCGTTCACATTATACATTATGCCACCCTCAATAATTGGAAAATACCCCTCTCCAGCCTTCACATGGAGTAAGTGTAACAGATCTCTCCGGGGAGTGGAATAAATCTCTCAATTCGCTGCTATTTGTCTATAGAAGGCCATGGGGGATGTTTCTGAATCGGGTAACTAAAGTAGGAGGGGGTGGATAGTCATTAAAACTAGCAATACTAGGCATAGTAGGGACTGGTGCTGGCGGTGGCTGATAATAAGTGCCGTCAGCGTTTAGCAAGGGAAAGGTGGGGGATACAACTCCGGGTCTTCTTGCTTCACAATTGTAACAGACCTGTCTCCACTGAGAATTAGTAACTCTGCTTACATCACAAATCCACCCGGCAGGATCATAGGGTGGGGGCGCACTGAGTTTTGGCAACCCAGTATATATTGGAGCTTTGGGGTTAAGGGGCACAGAGCTTACAGTCGGGAGAACAGGCTTGATTTCCTGGGGAGGGACCTTATCATCTAGCAGGGAGACCCCTTGTTCCAGATCATCATTTTTAATTGTTTGTCTTTCTGACACATTATTCTCAATCGCTTTCTCAATACCTTCCTGCACCACAAAACATCCGGACTTTATCATAGGAGTAGACAAATTTCCTTTTTTCAACGTAACAAAAACAAATCCGAATTCACCTCCTCTGTTAATCCCCAATTTGCTATATATCAACCATTCAACTTGAAGCAGATGAATCTTTTACCAATCTTTCAATTACACTGATAACCAAACAATCTCTTACAAGTTTCCTTCTAAAACTAGGCACAATATTTTACCTTAAACTTACAATATTTCTTTCTAATTCAATACAATATTGTTGTTTTAAACAAAACACAAATCTCCCAGCATATACTACACAAGGATATAAAATTCAGAGAGCATGCAGCTTTGTGCCCCCTCCATACCAGAGACACAGAACAGATAAGAACATCACAGCATTCCTCAACACAGAAAGAAGAAAACAATAACGCAGCTGTTTGACTCCCCCCTCCCATTGGGTATCTTAAAAATCTACACACAGTAACGGAATACAGCAGTTCTCAGACTTAATTAATTTCTACAATACCTTCATCACACAATTCATATGCCAGAACACCTTAGAAAAACCAATGATTGAGAATATTTTCCTCATCTTTGGGCTAACAATATCAGATTCATCACACAAATTCAAAGTCTTCTCTTACTTCCATGGAAACATGATTCTCCTTTAGAGCTAAATATCCTTACTTTGTCGTGCATAGTACCAGAGCGGCCGTATATAGTCTATTTCACTGGGTCTACCTGTCCCCCGCTGGGTCAACCCATAAACGCGGTACTCAGTGAAAGGAGGAGGGTGTCTTAGACTTCCCTCCGGACACCTCTGGATATATATGTACTGTATACTTCAATATATTCCTGAGTTACGCATCCTTGTTATGTTTGCTAATGACAGGTGTTATGAAGGCAATCCAGAAACACAGTGTGCTTAGCGATCAGAGCGCACACAGTGATCTGACAAATACCCAAAAATACAAGAACGAGCTCTGAGACGTGGAAACTCTGTAGACTGCACACCTGATCCTATCCTAAACACAACTAAAAGCGGCTGTGGATTGCGCCTAACAACTACCTAGGCAACTCGGCACAGCCTAAGAAACTAGCTAGCCTGAAGATAGAAAAATAGGCCTGACTTGCCCCAGAGAAATTCCCCAAAGGAAAAGGCAGCCCCCCACATATAATGACTGTGAGTAAGATGAAAAGACAAAACGTAGGGATGAAATAGATTCAGCAAAGTGGGGCCCGATATTCTAGGACAGAGCGAGGACAGTAAAGCGAACTTTGCAGTCTACAAAAAACCCTAAAGCAAAACCACGCAAAGGGGGCAAAAAAAACCCACCGTGCCGAACTAACGGCACGGCGGTACACCCTTTGCGTCTCAGAGCTTCCTGCAAAAACAAAGACAGGCTGGACAGAAAAAAAGCAACAAAAAAGCAAAAGGCACTTAGCTATACAGAGCAGCAGGTCACAGGAACAATCAGGAGAAGCTCAGATCCAACACTGAAACATTGACAAGGAGCAAGGATAGCAGCATCAGGCGGAGTTAAGTAATGAAGCAGTTAACGAGCTCACCAGAACACCTGAGGGAGGAAGCTCAGAAGCTGCAGTACCACTTGTGACCACAGGAGTGAATTCAGCCACAGAATTCACAACAGTACCCCCCCCTTGAGGAGGGGTCACCGAACCCTCACCAGAACCCCCAGGCCGACCAGGATGAGCCGCATGAAAGGCACGAACAAGATCGGAAGCATGAACATCAGAGGCAAAAACCCAGGAATTATCTTCCTGAGCATAACCCTTCCATTTAACCAGATACTGGAGTTTCCGTCTAGAAACACGAGAATCCAAAATCTTCTCCACAATATACTCCAATTCCCCCTCCACCAAAACCGGGGCAGGAGGCTCAACAGATGGAACCATAGGTGCCACGTATCTCCGCAACAACGACCTATGGAATACATTATGTATGGAAAAGGAGTCTGGGAGGGTCAAACGAAAAGACACAGGATTGAGAACCTCAGAAATCCTATATGGACCAATAAAACGAGGTTTAAATTTAGGAGAGGAAACCTTCATAGGAATATGACGAGAAGATAACCAAACCAGATCCCCAACACGAAGTCGGGGACCCACACGGCGTCTGCGATTAGCGAAAAGTTGAGCTTTCTCCTGGGACAAGATCAAATTGTCCACTACCTGAGTCCAGATCTGCTGCAACCTATCCACCACAGAATCCACACCAGGACAGTCCGAAGACTCAAGCTGTCCTGAAGAGAAACGAGGATGGAACCCAGAATTGCAAAAAAATGGAGAAACCAAGGTAGCCGAGCTGGCCCGATTATTAAGGGCGAACTCAGCCAACGGCAAAAAGGACACCCAATCATCCTGGTCTGCAGAAACAAAACATCTCAGATATGTTTCCAAGATCTGATTGGTTCGTTCGGTCTGGCCATTAGTCTGAGGATGGAAAGCCGAGGAAAAGGATAGGTCAATGCCCATCCTACCACAAAAGGCTCGCCAAAACCTTGAAACAAACTGGGAACCTCTGTCAGAAACAATATTCTCAGGAATGCCATGCAACCGAACCACATGCTGAAAGAACAAAGGTACCAAATCAGAGGAGGAAGGCAATTTAGCCAAGGGCACCAGATGGACCATTTTAGAAAAGCGATCACAGACCACCCAAATGACTGACATCTTTTGAGAAACGGGAAGGTCAGAAATGAAATCCATCGAAATATGTGTCCAAGGCCTCTTTGGGACCGGCAAGGGCAAAAGCAACCCACTGGCACGAGAACAGCAGGGCTTAGCCCTAGCACAAATCCCACAGGACTGCACAAAAGTACGTACATCCCGTGACAGAGATGGCCACCAGAAGGATCTAGCCACTAACTCTCTGGTACCAAAGATTCCAGGATGACCAGCCAACACCGAACAATGAAGTTCAGAGATAAGTTTATTAGTCCACCTATCAGGGACGAACAGTTTCTCTGCTGGACAACGATCAGATTTATTCGCCTGAAATTTTTGCAGCACCCGCCGCAAATCAGGGGAGATGGCAGACACAATGACTCCTTCCTTGAGGATACCCACTGGCTCAGATAAACCCGGAGAGTCGGGCACAAAACTCCTAGACAGAGCATCCGCCTTCACATTTTTAGAGCCCGAAAGGTACGAAATCACAAAGTCGAAGCGGGCAAAAAATAACGACCAACGGGCCTGTCTAGGATTCAAGTGCTTGGCAGACTCGAGATAAGTCAAGTTCTTATGATCAGTCAATAGTCAATACCACCACGCGATGCTTAGCTCCTTCAAGCCAATGACGCCACTCCTCGAATGCCCACTTCATGGCCAGCAACTCTCGATTGCCCACATCATAATTACGCTCAGCGGGCAAAAACTTCCTGGAAAAGAAAGCACATGGTTTCATCACTGAGCAATCAGAACCTCTCTGTGACAAAACCGCCCCTGCTCCAATCTCAGAAGCAACAACCTCGACCTGGAACGGAAGAGAAACATCTGGCTGACACAACACAGGGGCAGAACAAAAACGACGCTTCAACTCCTGAAAAGCTTCCACAGCAGCAGAAGACCAATTAACCAAATCAGCACCCTTCTTGGTCAAATCGGTCAATGGTTTGGCAATGCTAGAAAAATTACAGATGAAACGACGATAAAAATTAGCAAAGCCCAGGAACTTTTGCAGACTTTTCAGAGATGTCGGCTGAATCCAATCCTGGATGGCTTGGACCTTAACTGGATCCATCTCGATAGTAGAAGGGGTAAAGATGAACCCCAAAAATGAAACTTTCTGCACACCGAAGAGACACTTTGATCCCTTCACAAACAAAGAGTTAGCACGCAGGACCTGAAAAACCATTCTGACCTGCTTCACATGAGACTCCCAATCATCTGAGAAGATCAAAATGTCATCCAAGTAAACAATCAGGAATTTATCCAGATACTCACGGAAGATGTCATGCATAAAAGACTGAAACACAGATGGAGCATTGGCAAGTCCGAACGGCATCACTAGATACTCAAAATGACCCTCGGGCGTATTGAATGCAGTTTTCCATTCATCTCCTTGCCTGATTCTCACCAGATTATACGCACCACGAAGATCTATCTTAGTGAACCAACTAGCCCCCTTAATCCGAGCAAACAAGTCAGATAACAATGGCAAGGGATACTGAAATTTAACAGTGATCTTATTAAGAAGGCGGTAATCAATACACGGTCTCAGCGAACCATCCTTCTTGGCTACAAAGAAGAACCCTGCTCCCAGTGGTGATGACGATGGGCGAATATGTCCCTTCTCCAGGGATTCCTTCACATAACTGCGCATAGCGGCGTGTTCGGGTACGGCTAAATTAAATAATCGACCTTTAGGGAATTTACTACCAGGAATCAAATTGATAGCACAATCACAATCCCTATGCGGAGGTAGAGCATCGGACTTGGGCTCTTCAAATACATCCTGATAATCAGACAAGAACTCTGGGACCTCAGAAGGGGTGGATGACGAAATCGACAAAAATGGAACATCACCATGTACCCCCTGACAACCCCAGCTGGATACCGACATGGAATTCCAATCCAATACTGGATTATGGGTTTGTAGCCATGGCAACCCCAACACGACCACATCATGCAGATTATGCAACACCAGAAAGCGAATAACTTCCTGATGTGCAGGAGCCATGCACATGGTCAGCTGGGCCCAGTATTGAGGTTTATTCTTGGCCAAAGGTGTAGCATCAATTCCTCTCAATGGAATAGGACACCGCAAAGGCTCCAAGAAAAACCCACAACGTTTAGCATAATCCAAATCCATCAGATTCAGGGCAGCGCCCGAATCCACAAACGCCATGACAGAAAACGACGACAAAGAGCATATCAAGGTAATGGACAGAAGGAATTTGGACTGTACAGTACCAATGACGGCAGACCTAGCGGACCGCTTAGTGCGCTTAGGACAATCAGAAATAGCATGAGTGGAATCACCACAGTAGAAACACAGACCATTCAGACGTCTGTATTCCTGCCGTTCAACTCTAGTCATAGTCCTATCGCACTGCATAGGCTCAGGTTTAACCTCAGGCAGTACCGCCAAATGGTGCACAGATTTACGCTCGCGCAAGCGTCGACCGATCTGAATGGCCAAAGACAAAGACTCATTCAAACCAGCAGGCATAGGAAATCCCACCATGACATCCTTAAGAGCCTCAGAGAGACCCTTTCTGAACAAAGCTGCCAGCGCAGATTCATTCCACTGAGTGAGTACTGACCATTTCCTAAATTTCTGACAATATACTTCTATATCATCCTGACCCTGGCACAAAGCCAGCAAATTTTTCTCAGCCTGATCCACTGAATTAGGCTCATCGTACAGCAATCCGAGCGCCAGGAAAAACGCATCGACACTACTCAATGCAGGGTCTCCTGGCGCAAGAGAAAATGCCCAGTCTTGAGGGTCGCCGCGCAAAAAAGAAATAATAATCAAAACCTGTTGAATAGGATTACCAGAAGAATGAGGTTTCAAGGCCAGAAATAGCTTACAATTATTTTTGAAACTTAGAAACTTAGTTCTATCTCCAAAAAACAAATCAGGAATAGGAATTCTTGGTTCTAACATAGATTTCTGATCAATAGTATCTTGAATTTTTTGTACATTTATAACGAGATTATCCATTGAAGAGCACAGAGCCTGAATATCCATGTCCACACCTGTGTCCAGAATCACCCAAATGTCTAGGGGAAAAAAAAAAGTGAACACAGAGCAGAAAAAAAAAAAAAAAATGATGTCAGAACTTTTTCTTTCCCTCTATTGAGAATCATTAGTTTGGGCTCCTTGTACTGTTATGTTTGCTAATGACAGGTGTTATGAAGGCAATCCAGAAACACAGTGTGCTTAGCGATCAGAGCGCACACAGTGATTTGACAAATACCCAAAAATACAAGAACGAGCTCTGAGACGTGGAAACTCTGTAGACTGCACACCTGATCCTATCCTAAACACAACTAAAAGCGGCTGTGGATTGCGCCTAACAACTACCTAGGCAACTCGGCACAGCCTAAGAAACTAGATAGCCTGAAGATAGAAAAATAGGCCTGACTTGCCCCAGAGAAATTCCCCAAAGGAAAAGGCAGCCCCCCACATATAATGACTGTGAGTAAGATGAAAAGACAAAACGTAGGGATGAAATAGATTCAGCAAAGTGGGGCCCGATATTCTAGGACAGAGCGAGGACAGTAAAGCGAACTTTGCAGTCTACAAAAAACCCTAAAGCAAAACCACGCAAAGGGGGCAAAAAAAACCCACCGTGCCGAACTAACGGCACGGCGGTACACCCTTTGCGTCTCAGAGCTTCCAGCAAAAACAAAGACAGGCTGGACAGAAAAAAAGCAACAAAAAAGCAAAAGGCACTTAGCTATACAGAGCAGCAGGTCACAGGAACAATCAGGAGAAGCTCAGATCCAACACTGAAACATTGACAAGGAGCAAGGATAGCAGCATCAGGTGGAGTTAAGTAATGAAGCAGTTAACGAGCTCACCAGAACACCTGAGGGAGGAAGCTCAGAAGCTGCAGTACCACTTGTGACCACAGGAGTGAATTCAGCCACAGAATTCACAACACATCCTACCCAATCTTCGATCACCTCACCGCGCCTGATTCTAACAATGATCAGGAATTCAGGATATTTTGACTATAAAGAGAATTACATCACTGGTCAATCCGGGGTGTCCGTCCCTTATGAGGTACGGTTCGAGCACTGGGCTCCCAACGGAACTACACCTCTATATGATTCCACCCAAAAATCACCCCACCATCGGGGACAAACCTCAGATCCTCTTTGCAGCACAAACACAGGAAAACCACATCAAACGGTCAGTCTGGACAGTATAACTGCCAACTTACCGTGGTTGTTGTGGGGAATGATCAGTGGTTTACTAAATTAACAAATACTCCAAGGGAAAATAGCAACGTTTAACAACTAGAAAAAAACCCCCATAAAAAGATATATACTTTATTAAATAACCAAAAAATAGAAGAAGTAAGTATAAAAACCTACAAAAAGCCCCTATCAAATATATATAGTCCTAAAAAGCTAGGACAAAGATCCCCTACAGATAACCTTCATACACACTAGTAGAAAACAGATAGACTAATAAATGTGTAATGCAATCTGTGATTTATTTAAAGAATCTACCAGGGTGACTGATATAGGTGAAAAATATCCCTACAAGCTACACAGGATATAATAAATACCTACACGCTGATCCTGCCTAGATGCGGAGGTTGGCACCCTAAGAAACAACGAGAATGGCGCCCCCGCTCGTACGATGACTCACCCTGAACTCCTATCTACTCCCTATAAGGGATAGGAATAGAAACAGAAGGCCAGATGGCTGTAATTAACTTGTATAGATATGTGATCAAAAAAATACAGACCCTCCCCTCAAATGTGATGTGAGGTCAAGGGATAGAGCTATATATATATATATCAAGCGCACATACTATATACAAAAAACCAAATAAATCTACCAGTGGTTATGATACACAATACATAGCAAATGCTACAATATCAGATATACATTGAATATTCAGGACTGATAGAAACAATACATATAAACCATATAGATACATAAAACCGCGCTACCACATACATCCAGATACATAGCACCCAGATATTTCCAACAGTGTGAACAATGTGGCTGATGCACAACACAGCAATGAAAAAAATGATATACTCATCTGCTGCACTAAATAGGGCAGCCCTATCTTTTCAATTCATCACTGCCATGTACATATCTGGTCTCTCCTGATGAACCCAGTTCTGTTTGGGGGAAACGCGTCGAGAGGTGTTTTGGAGATGTTATCTGTGCGGTTATCATTTGGCTGGCCACTACATCTGGACTGATCTTCAGTTGTGGACTATTTAGTGCAGCAGATGAGTATATCATTTTTTTCATTGCTGTGTTGTGCATCAGCCACATTGTTCACACTGTTGGAAATATCTGGGTGCTATGTATCTGGATGTATGTGGTAGCGCGGTTTTATGTATCTATATGGTTTATATGTATTGTTTCTATCAGTCCTGAATATTCAATGTATATCTGATATTGTAGCATTTGCTATGTATTGTGTATCATAACCACTGGTAGATTTATTTGGTTTTTTGTATATAGTATGTGCGCTTGATATATATATATATATAGCTCTATCCCTTGACCTCACATCACATTTGAGGGGAGGGTCTGTATTTTTTTGATCACATATCTATACAAGTTAATTACAGCCATCTGGCCTTCTGTTTCTATTCCTATCCCTTATAGGGAGTAGATAGGAGTTCAGGGTGAGTCATCGTACGAGCGGGGGCGCCATTCTCGTTGTTTCTTAGGGTGCCAACCTCCGCATCTAGGCAGGATCAGCGTGTAGGTATTTATTATATCCTGTGTAGCTTGTAGGGATATTTTTCACCTATATCAGTCACCCTGGTAGATTCTTTAAATATATCACAGATTGCATTACACATTTATTAGTCTATCTGTTTTCTACTAGTGTGTATGAAGGTTATCTGTAGGGGATCTTTGTCCTCGCTTTTTAGGACTATATATATTTGATAGGGGCTTTTTGTAGGTTTTTAGACTTACTTCTTCTATTTTTTGGTTATTTAATAAAGTATATATCTTTTTATGGGGGTTTTTTTCTAGTTGTTAAACGGGGAATGATCAGTCCCAATTTTCCAGTGCCTGTGTCCGCTCCGAGGGTCTTTTGTCTTGTTGTCCTCCGGGGGGCAGAGGCGTTCCTGTTTGGGGCCCCACGTTACGGGCGCCAAGCTGTTACGGGAGGATCTAAAGTGATCCTTCACGGTTGACTCAGTGATTTCCAGATTAATCTACAGGGCGTTGCCGGCAACTGAAAATGACCAGCCGGAGACGCGTGCCTCTGTGTGGGGGATCGAGCAGATCTCTGGGCCCCCGTTTATTGTGTATGAGTTTTCATAGTCATAGAAATTATACTTCAACCAATCAGCATAAGAACACACTCACAGTTCTTAACCTATAAGAATACAGGAAAAACTTAACCCATGAGGATACAGGAAAAATGGAAACTACAGATATGGTCGTGTCTTTTTGGCGTAAAAAAGATATTAACCGATGCCTCAGTCTTGTATAGCGATACACCCTCGAGTCTCTTATCTGGCTCGAGTTAGAACACTCAAGGTCTTTATACCAATTATAAATCATAGCCTAGTTGAATAACAAAATGTTATCTTCGTGAGAAACAGGACAGAGTTACTTCATAGCAGCTGTAACCATCTACCTAAGTAAATAACAGAATTTATCTTTAACGAACAAGAAAATGGAGTCAAAGCACAAAATGGAGAATCTAGCACAAAATGGAGAATCTTTCATAATTTGTTCCTTCACAAGACCACATAGTAGTGTATAGCACAGCCCACATAGCAGTATACAGCAGAGCCCACATAGTAGTGTATAGCAGAGCCCACCTAGCAGTATACAGCAGAGCCCACATAGCAGTATACAGCAGAGCCCACATAGTAGTATACAGCAGAGCCCACATCTCGCCTTTCCCCTAGAATGGCCCCACAGTCCAGTAAAAAAAAGCACTCATCACCTCCCCTCGTGCCTGCGGTGCTCCCTGCTCCTGTCTCGGCGGGTGACGCTGCACTGCCTTAGACACAGTGAGTGCGCGCGCACCCGCAGTCTCAGAGGCAGAGCGAGGAATGATGGGAGAGGGAGCATCAGGTGATGCTCTCTCCTCCATCATTGCATTCAACTGTACCGGCGTCATAGACGCCAGTATAGTTGAATGCGGCAGCGGCAGCGCTGGGGAAGGGGAAGCATGAGTCGGCGCGCAGCGGCCCACTACTGACACCGGCCCTTCTGGCATTTGCCAGAAATGCCTGATGGCCAGTCTAACCGTGTGGAGACCTTTGTGGGTGAGCAGAATCAGTTTGAATTGGATCCTATAATGAATTGGCAGCCAGTGCAATGACTGATGAATAGTGTTGAGTAGGGTTGAGCGAAACGGGTCGGCAATTTTCAGAAGTCGCCGACTTTTGGCAAAGTCGGGTTTCATGAAACCCGACCCGACCCCTGTGTGGGGTTGGCCATGAAGTCGGCGATCTTCTGAATCTGGAATCGGAATTCCGATACTGATTCCTGATATGTTTAAGATATCGGGAATTGGTATTGGAATTCAGATTTAAGTGTAAAATAAAGAATAAAAATAAAAAATATCGCTATACTTACCCTCGGACGCGCCCTGGTACTAACCGGGAACCTTCCTTCGAAACAGCGCTTCCAGGACCTTGCGGTGACGGCTTGTGATTGGTCGCGCGACCGCCCATGTGACCGCTCGCGCGACCAATCAGAAGCCGTGACGTCACCGCAAGGTCCTGCAAGCGCTGATTCTTAGGAAGGAAGGCTGCTGGAAAAAAGTAGGGCGCGTCCGAGGGTGAGTATAACAATATTTTTTATTTTAATTCTTTATTTTACACTTAAATATGGATCGCAGAGTTTCCTCTCCTTCAGACCCTGGGAACCATTGGAAACCCAATGCACTGCATTGGGTTTCGAGTTTCGGCCGACTCCGACCCCGACTTTTTTATAGGATCGGCCGATTTCACTCGACCCGACTTTTGAAAAAGTCGGGTTTCGTGAAACCCGACCCGATCCTATAAAAGTAAAAGTCGCTCAACACTAGTGTTGAGCATTCCGATACCGCAAGTATCGGGTATCGGCTGATATTTGCAGTATCGGAATTCCGATACCGAGTTCCGATACTTTCAGTACATCGGAAACCGGAATTGGAAATTCCCATCATGCAAACTCCTGGTTTTATTTAAAACAGCCAATGAGGAATGATTTGAAGTGTGGGCACATCCTGCTCTGCATGGTGGGCATGTAACTACTGGCATGGCTGTGATTGGCTGCTGAAATGATGTCACAACGCCCTCTAAAAGTCGCTGCCACCATTTTGGGCTCACTCTGCTGTGAATTCAGTTAGGGACAGGACGCTGTGTTCTGACTGAGGGCCAGTTTAGAGATAGTGATTTGCTTCATTGTGATTAACCCAGGCTAATTTAGCAACCGCTGTGTTCACCTTGCTTTTGCCTTGCAGCGCTGTTCACAGCAGTCTGCAAGGTCTGCGTGTGAGTGCAGCTCGCTCTGTTGTCTGTCCACAGCCACAGCTGGTTGTGGTCAGCTAAGGGGGCTTCACTGCCTCATACTGCTAAGTCCATTGTCCATTTTTGCATTTAGTGCAGCCTGCTGCACATTTTTTCAAATATATCCTATTTCAGTGGCTTTCCATCTGTATCCTGCTAGATTGTGGAAAAACACTATATAGGATTAGATAGAGGAGCTTTTCTTGGCCTTACAGCGCCGTTCTCAGCTGTCTGCATGGTCTGCAGTTCCAGGCACTAACTGTGTATCTGGCAAAACCTCTAATCTGCTCCTCCTGATGTCCCTGTGCTCTAACACCGCCAGTTGGTGCCTGGAAGTGCTGTCCGCACAGTCAACAGTCGCTCCTCTGTTATTGGGGTTCAGTAATGTCAGCTGTTCCCCATCTGTGTGTGCGGCAATACCTCATATCTGCTCCTCCTGCTGTTTCTGGGCTCTATCACCGCCAGTTGGTGCCTGGAAGTGCTAGCTGCACAGTCAACACTTGCTGCCATGTTATTGGGTTTCAGTAACGTCAGCTGATTCCCAGCTGTGTATCTGGCAAAACCTCTAATCAGCTCCTCCTGCTGTCCCTGGGCCCTAGCACCGCCAGTTGGTGCCTGGAAGTGCTGTCCGCACAGTCAACAGTCGCTCCTCTGTTATTGGGGTTCAGTAACGTCAGTTGTTCCCCAGCTGTGTGTGCGGTGTCACGATATTGTATGAAATATCATATAAGTTTATTTTCTCTTGTTAGTCAGGCTGTGGGCTAAAAAAAAACCCTTCTCTCTGTGGCTCTCTTTGTCTCTTGGTGTTGGAATGTATGGGGGAAGAGGATTTTATTGCCTCTAGCTCTGAGAGCAAAGGAATTTACGACTACGCTCAAATCTCCTCTAGCAGAGAACTGTTTAGAAGTGTCTAGAAGTTTCAAGAAATCCACGAGAGTCCTTTGTTCTGTTTTTGTAAGATATTAGGCAAACCAATTAAGATAGGAACAGGAAAATGCATATTCTTAATCTCCCTCGGTGGATCTATCCATCACTCTAAACATAAGCTTCTAACCCCATCAGGTAAAAACATGGGGATTTCTCTGTAATGACGCATCACACATAGGACATATTTGATCTCATTAGAATGCCCATGTTAAGACGAGATGAATGCTGGGTTTGTTATGACCATGACATGTTCTGTAGCGGAGTTACAACCATTAGAGAAAATAGTCTAAATTTAGTTTAAACTGAGGAGGTGGAGGGACGGAGTAATACAACCCCTTTCAGTGATGTCCCAGGCTTCAGCTATAAGTTTGTTGGCCAGACTCCAGCAGTCAGTCTGCTGTTGGAAGAACATGTGAGTCTGATCTGAAGAGCTGTACCTCATGCATTGGGACTTTTGGGAGCTCCGCCCGCCAGCATGGTTTTTGCCTGAACTGATATGAACTGAGAACATGTGAGTTGTACCTTTTCTTATTTAATCCCTGTTTATTTTATAATTATCTTGTACATATTTTCAATTGTCTCATATTGTAACATCTTTATATAACCATTTATAAACACTGCCTGAAACTTTTGATGGGGTATATTATTTAATAATAGTTCGTTCTTCCTGTTCTAAACGTACCCTAAGTCTCCTGAAGGGAATTATGCTACTGTTTTGGGTTAGCTCCGGACCCGTTTAATCGAAGCTGGTGGCAACGTACCGTGTGCAGGCTTTTGGGTGTTGTTGTAGCGACTGCGGCATTGATAATTATTGTTCCTGCCTGAGTGGGAGTAGTTTATCGCATGCCCAATAGCCAGTACATAGCAGGCAGCCTTTCTGGCGACTTATTACTTAGAATAAGCCCCTGCTGTAAACTAAGAGGTCAATAGCCTTGTGTGTGTTTTTCATCACATTGTGGAGTGGAGGGATAACTAAGATAAGCCCCCCTGCACATGTGATAGCCGTCTGTTGGCCTAAAGTCACCCCGACCCGTGACGTAGGGGTGACGTCACAGTGTGAATCCTGACAAATTGGTAGCAAGGTGGTGGGATATATTAGAGCATTGGTGATTTGGTTTGAGCAATCATTCCTCTCACTAAAAACTTGGAAAGTTCTTGCGAGGACTCTGTGCAAATAAGTTTGGAGAACGAACTCAGTGTTTATTAGTCTTGAGACAATTGTGTACTGGTAATTATCCCCTCCCTTTCTCTTTGTTTTTCTGTCCTATCTTTTATTTGGCAACCATGGTTGTGCTGGGAGAAACCTTCTATGAGCAGCAGACCAGAGACACCCTTATTGCCTTATGCAAGTCACAGCACATTGACTTTGCAGGCAAAAACAAAGCCCAACTCGTCGCAGATCTGGTGCAATGAGAAGCCGCTCTAGACCACTCTCAGAGCTCAGAGGCCGCAGAAGCCAGCACAAGCGAACATGGTGCTGCAGCAGAGGTCCAACCATTGAATACGGGCCCAACTAGCAACCAGGGCGAATTGGACCCCCACCTGCAGGCGGCCTTGAAAGAATTCCCCACTGACGACCATGAGGGACGTCGGCAGCTGATTCAGCAATACCAGTAGGAGGCTGAGGCCCTGGCCGAGCGAGAGGCCCACCGAGCCGAGCGGCAAGCGGAGCGGGAGTACCAGCTGCAGATGGCCCATCTGCAAATGCAGGGCCCGTCCCAGTCCAGCCGTGAGCCCAACAGCACTCAGACCTTGAAGCCCCGGCCCGAGCACTTTCCTGTGATGGAAAAGGATGGGGACTTGGACACGTTTGAGAAAGCCTGCAGACGGTCCTGGCTGCCTACAGACCAATGGGCATGATACCTGACACCAGGGCTGAGAGGCAAAGCTCTGGAGGCGTTTGCTGCCCTCCCTCAAGAACAAGATGGAGACTATGAGGCCATCAAGCAGGCCCTGATAGCAAAGTACCAGCTTACACCTAAGGTGTACCGTAGAAAGTTCCGGACCCTCCAACCTGGCCCACACGACAGCTACAGTGATGTGGTGCATGGACTGGGGACCCACTTTGACCAGTGGACCCAAGGACTGTCAGTGACCACCTTTGCACAGCTGCGAGACCTGATGATCAAAGACCAGTTCTTACATCTTTGCCCAGCTGAGGTGCGACAGTTCGTGAAGGACAGAGAACCCAAAGACGTGACGAAAGCAGCGCAGATTGCCGATGCCTATGAGGCCAACCGTAGATCAGAAGCGCGGAAGCCAGTCACCACCAGCTGGAGAGGGGGTAAGCCTGCACCCAACGCCAGTACCCCTGCCAGCCAACACACCAGAGGTCCTGCCCCCGTGGCCAACAACACCAGACCTACCACCGAACCTCGCCAGTGTTACTACTGCAAGCGGCCTGGTCATATCAGTACCTTCTGTCTAGACAAGCAGAAGAACCCCCCAGCCAAGGCCCCAGGGCCTAATGCAGCAGTTCTTTTGGTGGGTGGTGTGGTTGGGAGGGTGTGTGACAACGTACAGCACGTCACTGTGGGAGGCCATGTTGCTACAGGCCTCAAGGACACCGGGGCTGAACGAACCCTCATCCGACCCGAACTGGCAGCCCCTGAAGAAATCATTCTGGGGAAAACCCTAACTGTTACTGGGATTGGGGGCATCAGCTGTCCCTTACCGATGGCCCGGGTTTATCTTGATTGGGGTGCCGGGAGCGGGGTGAAGGAAGTGGGGCTGTCTGATAATTTGCCCACTGATGTTTTGTTGGGGACTTATTTGGGGAGGATGGTTGCATACCACGTTCCTGACACCCCTCCCCAATCTGCTAATAAGGGTAACATTAACCCTGATGATGATGATGATGATGATGGGAAATCGCATGTGTTACCTGACCATGCTTTATCTTGTAATGATGCATCTAATAACCATTTTTTCCCTAGGATTGATGGTGAAAATGTTGTACTTGTGCCAACTGAACCTGATAATGATTTTTCTGTGAAGGTTAATGTGTCCATAGGTACAGACGTGCCCAGCCACGTCGCTCTGCGGAGTGAGACAGCTGAGGAACCCCTAACAGGGGCAAGTGTCGGTGCTACAGTAAATGGGGAGATGCATGGGAACCGTGAGGAAGGTGATGCCATGAAAGTGACCAATGCCACAGAGGAAGGTAACTGGCCCATAAGTAGCACTGCCCCTGGAGTGTTGGGGGTGGATGGGGAGGTAGAGCCCATAGCAGTGCCGGCTGATGGGTCTGTAGAAACCCCCAGGGAGACAGCCTACATAGCTGCTGTCACCCGCAGTCAGAGTGCCCGGAACGCAGATAGCTGTCGGCCTTCCGGACCCTCCTCAGTCATCAATGTGACTGAACCAGAGGTGGACCCAGAGCAGGTCCAAGAGGGTTCCCGTGGGGAAGGGACCCTGACATCGCTTCTGGCTTCCCCTAGCCAAGAGTTTCAGGCCGCTCTGCGCACAGATACGAGCCTAGAGAGTTTGAGACAACTCGCCGAGACGCTCACCTCCGAGACTGATAAGGAGAGGGTGTTCTGGGAATGAGGAAGGTTATACCGGGAGACAGTACCCGGAGAATCGCAAAAGGAGTGGTTGAGGGAAAGACAGCTTGTCGTCCCGCAGCAATTCCAGGGTGAGTTGTTACGGATTGCCCATGAGATCCCGCTAGCTGGACACTTGGGGATCAGCAAAACTAAGGCCCTGCTGTCTCAACACTTCTATTGGCCTAAGATGGGGACAGATGTGTCAAACTACTGCCGCTCCTGTATCACTTGTCAAAGAGTGGGGAAGGCGGGGCCTGCTCTTAAGGCTCCCCTGATCCCTTTACCAGTGATAGTGGAGCCTTTCCAGAGAATCGCGGTGGACATTGTGGGCCCACTGGCCGTCTCCAGCAGCTCTGGAAAGCAATACATCCTTACTGTGGTAGACTATGCTACCCGGTACCCAGAGGCAGTAGCTCTGTCGTCAACTAGGGCAGATAAGTGTTATGGCTGGCAATCAGGCAACACAGCGTGCAGTAATCAGCGCACATACAGAGATCTGGCAATAACCAAAAACAATAGGACGAGCTCTGAGACGTGGAATCTCTGTAGACTGCAGTACCTGATCTATCCTCACACAACTATAAGCAGCAGTGGATTGCGCCTAACAACTACCTATGCAACTCGGCACTGCCTGAGGAGCTGACTAGCCTGAAGATAGAAATACAAGCCTGACTTACCTCAGAGAAATACCCCAAAGGAATAGGCAGCCCCCCACATATAATGACTGTTAGCAAGATGAAAAGACAAACGTAGGAATGAAATAGATTCAGCAAAGTGAGGCCCGATATTCTAGACAGAGCGAGGATAGCAAAGAGAACTATGCAGTCTACAAAAAACCCTAAAACGAAAACCACGCAAAGGGGCAAAAAGACCCACCGTGCCGAACTAACAGCACGGCGGTGCACCCCTCTGCTTCTCAGAGCTTCCAGCAAAAGACAATAGCAAGCTGGACAGAAAAAAACAGAAAACAAACTAGAAGCACTTATCTAGCAGAGCAGCAGGCCCAAGGAAAGATGCAGTAGCTCAGATCCAACACTGGAACATTGACAAGGAGCAAGGAAGACAGACTCAGGTGGAGCTAAATAGCAAGGCAGCCAACGAGCTCACCAAAACACCTGAGGGAGGAAGCCCAGAGACTGCAATACCACTTGTGACCACAGAAGTGAACTCAGCCACAGAATTCACAACAGTACCCTCCCCTTGAGGAGGGGTCACCGAACCCTCACCAGAACCCCCAGGCCGACCAGGATGAGCCACATGAAAGGCACGAACAAGATCTGGGGCATGGACATCAGAGGCAAAAACCCAGGAATTATCTTCCTGAGCATAACCCTTCCATTTGACCAGATACTGGAGTTTCCGTCTAGAGACACGAGAATCCAAAATCTTCTCCACAATATACTCCAATTCCCCCTCCACCAAAACAGGGGCAGGAGGCTCCTCAGATGGAACCATAGGTGCCACGTATCTCCTCAACAACGACCTATGGAATACATTATGTATGGAAAAGGAGTCTGGGAGGGTCAGACGAAAAGACACCGGATTGAGAATCTCAGAAATCCTATACGGACCAATAAAACGAGGTTTAAATTTAGGAGAGGAAACCTTCATAGGAATATGACGAGAAGATAACCAAACCAAATCCCCAACACGAAGTCGGGGTCCCACACGGCGTCTGCGATTAGCGAAAAGCTGAGCCTTCTCCTGGGACAAAGTCAAATTGTCCACTACCTGAGTCCAGATCTGCTGCAACCTGTCCACCACAGAATCCACACCAGGACAGTCCGAAGACTCAACCTGTCCTGAAGAGAAACGAGGATGGAACCCAGAATTGCAGAAAAATGGAGAGACCAAGGTAGCCGAGCTGGCCCGATTATTAAGGTCGAACTCAGCCAACGGCAAAAATGACACCCAATCATCCTGGTCAGCGGAAACAAAACATCTCAGATATGTTTCCAAGGTCTGATTGGTTCGTTCGGTCTGGCCATTAGTCTGAGGATGGAAGGCCGAGGAGAAAGATAGGTCAATGCCCATCCTACCACAAAAGGCTCGCCAGAACCTCGAGACAAACTGGGAACCTCTGTCAGAAACAATATTCTCAGGAATGCCATGTAAACGAACCACATGCTGGAAGAACAAAGGCACCAAATCAGAGGAGGAAGGCAATTTAACCAAGGGCACCAGATGGACCATTTTAGAAAAGCGATCACAGACCACCCAAATGACCGACATTTTTTGAGAAACGGGAAGGTCAGAAATGAAATCCATCGAAATATGTGTCCAAGGCCTCTTCGGGACCGGCAAGGGCAAAAGCAACCCACTGGCATGTGAACAGCAGGGCTTAGCCCTAGCACAAATTCCACAGGACTGCACAAAAGCACGCACATCCCGTGACAGAGATGGCCACCAGAAGGATCTAGCAACCAACTCCCTGGTACCAAAGATTCCTGGATGACCGGCCAGCACCGAACAATGAAGTTCAGAGATAACTTTACTAGTCCACCTATCAGGGACGAACAGTTTCTCGGCCGGACAACGATCAGGTTTATTAGCCTGAAATTTCTGCAACACTCTCCGCAAATCAGGGGAGATGGCAGACACAATGACTCCTTCCTTGAGGATACTCGCCGGCTCAGATAACCCCGGAGAGTCGGGCACAAAACTCCTAGACAGAGCATCCGCCTTCACATTTTTAGAGCCCGGAAGGTATGAAATCACAAAATCAAAACGAGCAAAAAATAACGACCAACGGGCCTGTCTAGGATTCAAGCGCTTGGCAGACTCGAGATAAGTCAAGTTCTTATGATCAGTCAATACCACCACGCGATGCTTAGCACCCTCAAGCCAATGACGCCACTCCTCGAATGCCCACTTCATGGCCAGCAACTCTCGGTTGCCCACATCATAATTACGCTCAGCAGCAGAAAATTTCCTGGAAAAGAAAGCACATGGTTTGAACACTGAGCAACCAGAACCTCTCTGTGACAAAACCGCCCCTGCACCAATCTCAGAAGCATCAACCTCGACCTGGAACGGAAGAGAAACATCAGGTTGACACAACACAGGGGCACAGCAAAAACGACGCTTCAACTCCTGAAAAGCTTCCACGGCAGCAGAAGACCAATTAACCAAATCAGCACCCTTCTTGGTCAAATCGGTCAATGGTCTGGCAATGCTAGAAAAATTACAGATGAAGCGACGATAAAAATTAGCAAAGCCCAGGAATTTCTGCAGACTTTTTAGAGATGTCAGCTGAGTCCAATCCTGGATGGCCTGAACCTTAACCGGATCCATCTCGATAGTAGAAGGGGAAAAGATGAACCCCAAAAATGAAACTTTCTGCACACCGAAGAGACACTTTGATCCCTTCACGAACAAGGAATTAGCACGCAGTACCTGGAAAACCATTCTGACTTGCTTCACATGAGACTCCCAATCATCTGAGAAGATCAAAATGTCATCCAAGTAAACAATCAAGAATTTATCCAGATACTCACGGAAAATGTCATGCATAAAAGACTGAAAAACAGATGGAGCATTGGCAAGTCCGAACGGCATCACCAGATACTCAAAATGACCCTCGGGCGTATTAAATGCCGTTTTCCATTCATCTCCCTGCCTGATTCTCACCAGATTATACGCACCACGAAGATCAATCTTAGTAAACCAACTAGCCCCCTTAATCCGAGCAAACAAGTCAGAAATCAATGGCAAGGGATACTGAAACTTAACAGTGATCTTATTAAGAAGGCGGTAATCAATACACGGTCTTAGCGAACCATCCTTCTTGGCTACAAAAAAGAACCCTGCTCCCAATGGTGACGACGATGGGCGAATATGTCCCTTCTCCAGGGACTCCTTCACATAACTGCGCATAGCGGTGTGTTCAGGTACGGACAAATTAAATAAACGACCCTTAGGGAATTTACTACCAGGAATCAAATCGATAGCACAATCACAATTCCTATGCGGAGGTAGGGCATCAGACTTGGACTCTTCAAATACATCCTGAAAGTCCGACAAGAACTCTGGGATGTCAGAAGGAATGGATGACGAAATAGACAAAAATGGAACATCACCATGTACTCCCTGACAACCCCAGCTGGTTACCGACATAGAGTTCCAATCCAATACTGGATTATGGGTTTGTAGCCATGGCAACCCCAACACGACCACATCATGCAAATTATGCAGTACCAGAAAGCGAATAACTTCCTGATGTGCAGGAGCCATGCACATGGTCAGCTGGGCCCAGTACTGAGGCTTATTCTTGGCCAAAGGTGTAGCATCAATTCCTCTCAACGGAATAGGACACCGCAAAGGCTCCAAGAAAAATCCACAACGTTTAGCATAATCCAAATCCATCAGATTCAGGGCAGCGCCTGAATCCACAAACGCCATGACAGAATACGATGACAAAGAGCACATTAAGGTAATGGACAAAAGGAATTTGGACTGTACAGTACCAATAACGGCAGAGCTATCGAACCGCCTAGTGCGTTTAGGACAATTAGAAATAGCATGAGTAGAATCACCACAATAGAAACACAGTCTGTTCAGACGTCTGTGTTCTTGCCGTTCTACTTTAGTCATAGTCCTGTCGCACTGCATAGGCTCAGGTTTACTCTCAGGCAGTACCGCCAGATGGTGCACAGATTTACGCTCGCGCAAGCGACGACCGATCTGAATGGCCAAGGACATAGACTCATTCAAACCAGCAGGCATAGGAAATCCCACCATTACATCCTTAAGAGCTTCAGAGAGACCCTTTCTGAACAAAGCCGCTAGTGCAGATTCATTCCACAGAGTGAGTACTGACCATTTCCTAAATTTCTGACAATATACTTCTACATCATCCTGACCCTGGCATAAAGCCAGCAGATTTTTCTCAGCCTGATCCACTGAATTAGGCTCATCGTAAAGCAATCCCAGCGCCTGGAAAAATGCATAAACATTACTCAATGCAGAATCTCCTGGTGCAAGAAAAAACGCCCAGTCCTGTGGGTCGCCGCGCAAAAAAGAAATAATAATCAAAACCTGTTGAATAGGATTACCAGAAGAATGAGGTTTCAAGGCCAAAAATAGCTTACAATTATTTCTGAAGCTCAGGAACTTAGTTCTGTCACCAAAAAACAAATCAGGAATCGGAATTCTTGGTTCTAGCATCGATTTCTGATCAATAGTATCTTGAATCTTTTGTACATTTACAACGAGATTATCCATTGAGGAGCACAGAGCCTGAATATCCATGTCCACAGCTGTGTCCTGAAGCACTCTAATGTCTAGGGGAAAAAAAAGACTGAAGACAGAGCTAAGAAAAAAAAATGATGTCAGGATTTCTTTTTTCCCTCTATTGGGAATCATTGGTGTGGCTCCTTGTACTGTTATGGCTGGCAATCAGGCAACACAGCGTGCAGTAATCAGCGCACATACAGAGATCTGGCAATAACCAAAAACAATAGGACGAGCTCTGAGACGTGGAATCTCTGTAGACTGCAGTACCTGATCTATCCTCACACAACTATAAGCAGCAGTGGATTGCGCCTAACAGCTACCTATGCAACTCGGCACTGCCTGAGGAGCTGACTAGCCTGAAGATAGAAATACAAGCCTGACTTACCTCAGAGAAATACCCCAAAGGAATAGGCAGCCCCCCACATATAATGACTGTTAGCAAGATGAAAAGACAAACGTAGGAATGAAATAGATTCAGCAAAGTGAGGCCCGATATTCTAGACAGAGCGAGGATAGCAAAGAGAACTATGCAGTCTACAAAAAACCCTAAAACGAAAACCACGCAAAGGGGCAAAAAGACCCACCGTGCCGAACTAACAGCACGGCGGTGCACCCCTCTGCTTCTCAGAGCTTCCAGCAAAAGACAATAGCAAGCTGGACAGAAAAAAACAGAAAACAAACTAGAAGCACTTATCTAGCAGAGCAGCAGGCCCAAGGAAAGATGCAGTAGCTCAGATCCAACACTGGAACATTGACAAGGAGCAAGGAAGACAGACTCAGGTGGAGCTAAATAGCAAGGCAGCCAACGAGCTCACCAAAACACCTGAGGGAGGAAGCCCAGAGACTGCAATACCACTTGTGACCACAGAAGTGAACTCAGCCACAGAATTCACAACAGATAAGGTGGCAGATGCCTTGTTGGCCATCTTTTCATGTGTAGGATTTCCCAGGGAAATGCTTACTGATCAAGGGACCCAATTTATGTCTCGCCTAATGGAGGCTCTCTGTAAGCGAATGCAGGTGAAGCACCTGGTATCGAGTGCGTATCACCCACAGACCAATGGCTTGTGTGAACGCTTCAATGGTACCCTCAAACAGATGCTACGCATGCTGGTTGAGACCCAAGGGCGCGACTAGGAGCGGTACCTCCCACACCTGCTATTCGCTTACCGAGAGGTTCCGCAGGCCTCGACGGGGTTCTCCCCTTTTGAGCTCCTGTACGGCAGGCGAGTCCGGGTCCCCTTGGGCTGGTAAGAGAATCCTGGGAAGAGGAGCTGAACCCTTCTGAAGTGTCCATAGTGGAGTATGCCTTGCGCTTCCGTGACAAGATGCAGACCTTGACGCAGTTGGTGCATGACAACATGAAGCAGGCTCAGGCTGACCAGAAGCACTGGTACGACCAGAATGCCCGGGAGCGGACCTACCACATGGGTCAAAAGGTGTGGGTGCTGGTCCCCGTACCAAAGGATAAGCTTCAGGCAGCCTGGGAGGGCCCATACGTCATCCACCAACAGCTCAACCCGGTCACATACGTGGTCACGCTTGACCACGCTTGGGGTAGGCGAAAGGCCTTTCACATCAACATGATGAAGGCTCATCACGAACGTGAACCTTTCGTCCTACCGGTCTGCAGCTTACCCGAGGACGGAGAGGAAGACACCCTCCTGGACATGCTGGCCCAAGCCAAGGACGGTGGGTCCATCGAGGACGTGGAGGTAAGCGCCTCATTAACTGAACCCCAGCGGTTGCAGTTGCAAACCACACTGGAACCCTTCCGGGTCGTGTTCTCCAACCGACCTGGGAGGACTGAGTTAGCAGTCCACGAGGTGGACACCGGGAATCACGCCCCACTACGGCGAACACCCTATCAAATCTCTGACCAGATGCAGCAGATTATGCGCCAAGAGATCAATGAGATGTTACAGCTGGGGGTGATTCAACGGTCAAAGAGCGCGTGGGCCTCACCTGTAGTTCTCGTGCCAAAGAAAGACCGGATCACCTGGTTCTGCATGGACTACAGGGGGCTCAATGCCATCACAGCCTCTGACGCGCACCCAATGCCACGCATCGAGGAGCTGCTTGAGAGGTTAGCTGGCGCAAAATACCTGACAATAATGGATCTGAGTAGAGGATACTGGCAGATTCCCCTGAGCCCCGAGGCGCAGGAGAAGTCTGCCTTTATCACACCCTTTGGACTGTACGAGTCCACGGTCATGCCCTTCGGCATGAAGAATGCTCCTGCCACTTTCCAGCGGATGGTCAACTTCCTGCTTCAGGGACTGGAGAAGTACGCCGTGGCATATTTGGATGACATTGCCATCTTCAGTCCCTCCTGGAAGGAACACCTGCAGCATCTCGAGGAGGTGCTCAGACGAATTCACCAAGCAGGACTGACTATCAAGCCGGGAAAGTGCCAGATGGGCATGAGGGAGGTCCACTACCTGGGTCACCGGGTAGGCTGAGGCACCCTAAAGCCAGAGCCTGACAAAGTGGGAGTGATCGTGAACTGGCCCACTCCCGGGACCAAGAGACAGGTAATGTCCTTCCTGGGCACTGCAGGGTACTATAGGCGCTTCGTACAGCACTATAGTAGCCTGGCAAAACCCTTGACGAACCTCACCAGGAAGAAGCTACCCCACATCGTCAACTGGACCGATGGCTGTGAGGGGGCCTTCCAGGCATTGAAAACAGCACTGTGCAACGCCCCTGTGTTGAAAGCAGTAAACAGCAGTCGACCGTTCTTGGTGCAGACTGATGCCAGCGAGTTTGGCCTTGGTGCTGTGCTCAGCCAGGTTGACTCCGAGGACCAAGAGCACCCTGTGTTATACCTGAGCCGGAAACTTTTGCCGAGTGAAGTGGCCTACTCCACCATCGAGAAGGAGTGCCTGGCCATAGTCTGGGCCCTGCAGCGCTTGCAGCCCTACTTGTACGGTCGCCCCTTCACTGTGGTGACCGACCACGACCCTCTGCGCTGGCTAGACGCCATTTGTGGAACCAACGGCAAGTTGCTACGCTGGAGCCTTGCCCTTCATCAGTTTGACTTCACCATTGAACACAAAATGGGCAGGGAGCATGGGAATGCAGATGGACTGTCCCGCCAGGGTGAACCTACTGAGGTGCGCATGGAGGCATACCGAGGGGTTCTGCCTCCATAGCACACACCAAAAGGGAAGATGTCACGATATTGTATGAAATATCATATAAGGTTAGTTTCTCTTGTTAACCAGGCTGTGGGCTAAAAAAACCCTTCTCTCTATGGCTCTCTTTGCCTCTTTGTGTTGGAATGTATGGGGAAAGAGGATTTTATTGCCTCTAGCTCTGAGAGCAAAGGAATTTATGACTAGGCTCAAATCTCCTCTAGCAGAGAACTGTTTAGAAGTGTCTAGAAGTTTCCAGAAATCCATGAGATTCCTTTGTTCTGTTTTTGTAAGATATTAGGCAAACCAATTAAGATAGGAACAGGAATATGCATATTCTTAATCTCCCTCGTGGATCTATCCATCACTCTAAACATGAGCTTCTAACGCCATCAGTTAAAAACATAGGGATTTCTCTGTAATGACGTATCACACATAGGACATATTTGATCTCATTAGAATGCCCATGTTAAGACGAGATGAATGCTAAGTTTGTTATGACCATGACATGTTCTGTAGTGGAGTTACTAGCATTAGCGAAAATAGTCTAAAGTTAGTTTAAACTGAGGAGGTAGGAGGGACGGAGTAATCCAACCCCTTTCTGTGATGTCCCAGGCTGCAGCTATAAGTTTGCTGGCCAGACTCCAGTAGTCAGTCTGCTGTTGGAAGAACATGTAAGTCTGATCTGAAGAGCTGTACCTCATGCATTGGGACTTTTGGGAGCTCCACCCGCCAGCATGGTTTTTGCCTGAACTGATATGAACTGAGAACATGCGAGTTGTACCTTTTCTTATTTAATCCCTGTTTATTTTATAATTATCTTGTACATATATTCAATTGTCTCATATTGTAACATCTTTATATAACCGTTTATAAACACTGCCTGAAACTTTTGATGGGGTATATTATTTAATAATAGTTCGTTCTTGCTGTTCTAAACGTACCCTAAGTCTCCTGAAGGGAATTACGCTACTGTTTTGGGTTAGCTTCGGACCCGTTTAATCGAAGCTGGTGGCAGCGTACCGTGTGCAGGCTTTTGGGTGTTGTTGTAGCGACTGCGGCATTGATAATTATTGTTCCTGCCTGAGCGGGAGTAGTTTATCGCATCGCTGCAGCGTGCCCAATAGCCAGTACATAGTAGGCAGCCTTTCTGGTGACTAATTACCCCAGGTGCAGTACCTAATCTGACCTGAGAGTAAGTGGGGCGCCAGAGAGCTGCAAGTTTTAAGTTGAACTGTAAGCGGGATATACATAAATCCCTGCAGTTCGTGGTATATTGAAGTGCAGAGGGATACCTAGAATAAGCCCCTGCTGTAAACTAAGAGGTCAATAGCCTTGTGTGTGTTTTTCATCACATTGTGGAGTGGAGGGATAACTAAGATAAGCCCCCCTGCACATGTGATAGCCGTCTGTTGGCCTAACGTCACCCCGGCCCGTGACGTAGGGGTGACGGTCACGGTGTGAATCGTGGCATGCGGCAATACCTCTAATCTGCTCCTCCTGCTGTCCCTGGGCTCTAACACCGCCAGTTGGTGCCTGGTAGTGCTGTCCGCACAGTCAACAGTCGCTCCTCTGTTATTGAGGTTCAGTAACGTCAGCTGTTCCCCTGCTGTGTGTGCGGCAATACCTCATATCTACTCCTCCTGCTGTCCCTGGGCTCTTACACCGCCAGTTGGTGCCTGGAAGTGCTGTCCGCACAGTCAACAGTCGCTCCTCTGTTATTGGGGTTCAGTAACGTCAGCTGTTCCCCAGCTGTGTATGTGGCAATACCTCATATCTGCTCCGCCTGCTGTCCTTGGGCTCTATCACCGCTAGTTGGTGCCTGGAAGTGCTTGCTGCACAGTCAACACTTGCTGCTGTGTTATTGGGTTTCAGTAACGTCAGCTAAGTCCCAGCTGTGTATCTGGCAAAACCTCTAATCTGCTCCTTCTGCTGTCCCTGGGCTCTAACACAGCCAGTTGGTGCCTGGAAGTGCTGTCCGCACAGTCAACAGTCGCTCCTCTGTTTTTTCGGGTTCAGTAACGTCAGCTGTTCCCCAGCTGTGTGTGCGGCAATACCTTATATCTGCTCCTCCTGCTGTCCCTAGGCTCTAACACCGCCAGTTGGTGCCTGGAAGTGCTGTCCGCACAGTCAACAGTCGCTCCCCTGTTATTGGGGTTCAGTAACATCAGCTGTTCCCCAGCTGTGTGTGCATAAATACCTCATATCTGCTCCTCCTGCTGTCCCTGGGCTCCAACACTGCCAGTTGGTACTTGAAAGTGCTGTTCGCACAGTCAACACTTGCTGCCGTGTTATTGGGTTTCAGTAATGTCAGCTAGTTTCCAGCTGTGTATCTGGCAAAACCTCTAATCGGCTCCTCCTGCTGTCCCTGGGCTCTAACACCGCCAGTTGGTGCCTGGAAGTGCTGTCCGCACAGTCAACAGTTGCTCCTCTGTTATTGGGTTCAGTAACGTCAGCTGTGTGTGCGGCAATACCTCATATCTGCTCCTCCTGCTGTCCCTGGTGTTGTGAATTCCGCTCTTGGGCTCCCTCCGGTGGTTGTAAGTGGCACTTTTGTGAGTTCTGCTCTTGGGCTCCCTCTTGTGGTTTCAAGTGGTATGGCTGCTCCTTGGATTTAGCTGTCAGCAGCTGCTGCCACTGATTGTCTTTTCTGCTCGGCTATTTATGTCGGGCTCTTTCCTTCAGCTAGTGCCACTTGTAAATGGTTCCTGGTTGGATTCACATCTCTTTGGATTTCCCTGTTATCCTGACCAGTTCAGCAAAGCTAAGTTCTTGCTTGCTCTTTGCTGTCCACAGATTGTGGACTTATCCGTTCTGTGCTTTCTATGTTTTGTCCAGCTTATGAGTATGAATTAATTCTGTCTTGCTGTAAGCTCTGGGAAGCAGATTTACCCTCCACACCTTTAGTCAGGTGTGGAGATTTTTGTAAACTCTGCGTGGATTTTTGTAGTGTTTAATACTGACCGCACAGTATTCCATCCTGTCCTATCTATCTAGCTAGACTGGCCTCCTGTGCTCATCCTAGTTTCATTCTGTGTATGTCTTTTCCCTCTCCACTCACAGTCATTATTTGTAGGGGGCTAATCTATCTTTTGGGGATTTTCTCTGAGGCAAGATAGCTTTCCTGCTTCTATCTTTAGGGGTAGTTAGCTCTTAGGCTGTGACGAGGTGCCGAGAGTTAGGAGCATCCCACGGCTACTTGTAGTGTTGTGTTGAGCTTAGGGACTGCGGTCAGTACAGATACCACTTCCTTCAGAGCTCGATCCATGTTGCTCCTAAACCACCACATCATAACACCCTGGGTTCTAACACTGCCAGTTGGTGCCTGGAAGTGCTGGCTACAAAGTCAATACTTGCTGCCGAGTTATTGGGTTTCAGTAATGTCAGCTGATTCCCAGCTGTGTATCTTGGCAAAACGTCTAATCTGCTCCTCCTGCTGTCCCTGGGCTCTAACACCGCCAGTTGGTGCCTGGAAGTGCTGTCCGCACAGTCAACAGTCGCTCCTCTGTTATTGGGGTTCAGTAACGTCAGCTGTTCCCCAGCTGTGTGTGTGGCAATACTTCATATGTGCTCCTCCTGCTGTCCCTGGGCTCTATCACCGCCAGTTGGTGCCTGGAAATGCTGACTGCACAGTCAGCATTTGCTGCCGTGTTATTGGGTTTCAGTAACGTCAGCTAATTCCCAGCTGTGTATCTGGCAAAACCTCTAATCTGCTCCTCCTGGTGTCCCTGGGCTCTAACACCGCCAGTTGGTGCCTTGAAGTGCTGTCCGCACAGTCAACAGTCGCTCCTCTGTTATTGGGGTTGAGTAACGTCAGCTGTTCCCCAGCTGTGTGTGCGGCAATACCTCAAATCTGCTCCTCCTGCTGTCCCTGGGCTCTAACACCGCCAGTTGGTGCCTGGAAGTGCTGGCTGCACAGTCAACACTTGCTGCCGTGTTATTGGGTTTCAGTAACGTCAGCTGATTCCCAGCTGTGTATCTGGCAAAACCTCTAATCTGCTCCTCCTGCTGTCCCTGGGCTCTAACACCACAAGTTGGTGCCTGGAAGTGCTGTCCGCACAGTCAACAGTCGCTCCTCTGTTATTGGGGTTCAGTAACATCAGCTGTTCCCCTGCTGTGTGTGCGGCAACATGTCCAGCAAAAGCCACGCTGGCACAATAACAGACATCAACCTACCTCCAGTGCAGGCTTCGGCCTACACTCTGCTCCTCCTGGATTCCCTGGGCTTCAACACTGTCAGTTGTGCCCCGGAAGTGCTGGCTGCACAGAAAAAAACAATAGCTCATGTGTCAGTGGAGTTTAGTAACGCCAGCTGTTCCCCTGCTGTGTAGCCAGCAACGTGTCCAGTAAAAGCCACGCTGGCACAATAAAGGACATTCAAATGCCTCCAGTGCAGGCTTCGGCCTACACTCTGCTCCTGTTGGATTCCCTGGCCTTCAACACTGTCAGTTGTTGCCCGGAAGTGATGTCTGCACAGAAAAAAACCACTAACTCATGTTTTAGTGGGGTTCAGCAACGCCAGCTGTTCCCCGGCAATGTGTCCGGCAAAAGCCACGCTGGCACAATAACAGACATTCAAATGCCTCCAGTGCAGGCTTAGGCCTACATTCTGCTCCTCCTAGATTCCCTGGGCTTCAACACTGTCAGTTGTTGCCTGGAAGTGCTGGCTGCACAGAAAAAAACACTCGCTCATGTGTCAGTGGGGTTCAGTAACGTCAGCTGTTCCCCTGCTGTGTAGCCGGCAATGTGTCCAGCAAAAGCCATGCTGGCACTACAACAGCAATTAAAGGGAACTGGTCCCCCCCAGGCGTTTGTAACTGAAAGAGCCATCTTGTGCAGCACTAATGCTGCACAAGTAATAGGTGGCTCTTTTAGTTATGCTCCTTGCAGACGCTGCACTTAACCCTTATAAAATATGTGTCCCCTCATACCTTGAAACCGTCCCGGAGTTGGGACTTTCCTTCGCAATGAGACGCAGCACGGCCAGCATTCATGCCCCCATGTCGCCGAGCGCCGCCTCCTCAGCGTTGTTTGAATCTGTCCCGGAGCCTGCGCTGTTATGTTTAACATTGGGCATGCGCTGTTAGCACTGCCCTTCTTCTGACATCATTTGATGTCAGGCTGACTGCACCTGTGTGAACGCGCTGTACGAGATCCCGCCCCGCAGTGTCCTCTGATTTTGTCACACTGCGGGCCTGGGATTCATGGGCATGCTCAGTGCATATCTTCACCTCCTACTCATCTGCTTCCGCCTTCCTCAGACTGTGCGGCGTCACGGCCGTGGCATGTGATTCTGGATCAGCTGATGCCGCACACTCATAAGACGGCAGATGGAGAGGAGTGAGAGGCAAAGATATGCACTGCGCATGGCCATGAATCCCAGGCCCACAGTGTGACAAAATCAAAAGACACTGCGGGCCGTGATCTCTGACACCAAATGATGTCAGAAGACAGGCAGCGCTAACAGCGCATGGCCAAGGTTTAACATAACAGTGCGGGCTCCGTGACAGATTCAAACAACACTGTTGAGGCTGTGCCCAGCACCAAGGGAGCCTGAAAGCCGGCTGTGCTGCATCTCATTATGAAGGAAAGTCCCACATCCGGGATGGTTTCTTGGTATCAGGGTAAACATTTTATAAGTGTTTAGTTCTGCGTGTGTGAGGAGCATAACTAAAAGAGCCACCTTTTCCTTGTGCAGTGTTGGGGCTGTATGTTATGATGCGTGTTGTGGCTGGCAATCAGGCAACACAGCGTGCAGTAATCAGCGCACATACAGAGATCTGGCAATAACCAAAAACAATAGGACGAGCTCTGAGACGTGGAATCTCTGTAGACTGCAGTACCTGATCTATCCTCACACAACTATAAGCAGCAGTGGATTGCGCCTAACAACTACCTATGCAACTCGGCACTGCCTGAGGAGCTGACTAGCCTGAAGATAGAAATACAAGCCTGACTTACCTCAGAGAAATACCCCAAAGGAATAGGCAGCCCCCCACATATAATGACTGTTAGCAAGATGAAAAGACAAACGTAGGAATGAAATAGATTCAGCAAAGTGAGGCCCGATATTCTAGACAGAGCGAGGATAGCAAAGAGAACTATGCAGTCTACAAAAAACCCTAAAACGAAAACCACGCAAAGGGGCAAAAAGACCCACCGTGCCGAACTAACAGCACGGCGGTGCACCCCTCTGCTTCTCAGAGCTTCCAGCAAAAGACAATAGCAAGCTGGACAGAAAAAAACAGAAAACAAACTAGAAGCACTTATCTAGCAGAGCAGCAGGCCCAAGGAAAGATGCAGTAGCTCAGATCCAACACTGGAACATTGACAAGGAGCAAGGAAGACAGACTCAGGTGGAGCTAAATAGCAAGGCAGCCAACGAGCTCACCAAAACACCTGAGGGAGGAAGCCCAGAGACTGCAATACCACTTGTGACCACAGAAGTGAACTCAGCCACAGAATTCACAACAGTACCCCCCCCCTTGAGGAGGGGTCACCGAACCCTCACCAGAACCCCCAGGCCGACCAGGATGAGCCACATGAAAGGCACGAACAAGATCTGGGGCATGGACATCAGAGGCAAAAACCCAGGAATTATCTTCCTGAGCATAACCCTTCCATTTGACCAGATACTGGAGTTTCCGTCTAGAGACACGAGAATCCAAAATCTTCTCCACAATATACTCCAATTCCCCCTCCACCAAAACAGGGGCAGGAGGCTCCACAGATGGAACCATAGGTGCCACGTATCTCCTCAACAACGACCTATGGAATACATTATGTATGGAAAAGGAGTCTGGGAGGGTCAGACGAAAAGACACCGGATTGAGAATCTCAGAAATCCTATACGGACCAATAAAACGAGGTTTAAATTTAGGAGAGGAAACCTTCATAGGAATATGACGAGAAGATAACCAAACCAAATCCCCAACACGAAGTCGGGGTCCCACACGGCGTCTGCGATTAGCGAAAAGCTGAGCCTTCTCCTGGGACAAGGTCAAATTGTCCACTACCTGAGTCCAGATCTGCTGCAACCTGTCCACCACAGAATCCACACCAGGACAGTCCGAAGACTCAAGCTGTCCTGAAGAGAAACGAGGATGGAACCCAGAATTGCAGAAAAATGGAGAGACCAAGGTAGCCGAGCTGGCCCGATTATTAAGGGCGAACTCAGCCAACGGCAAAAATGACACCCAATCATCCTGGTCAGCGGAAACAAAACATCTCAGATATGTTTCCAAGGTCTGATTGGTTCGTTCGGTCTGGCCATTAGTCTGAGGATGGAAGGCCGAGGAGAAAGATAGGTCAATGCCCATCCTACCACAAAAGGCTCGCCAGAACCTCGAGACAAACTGGGAACCTCTGTCAGAAACAATATTCTCAGGAATGCCATGTAAACGAACCACATGCTGGAAGAACAAAGGCACCAAATCAGAGGAGGAAGGCAATTTAACCAAGGGCACCAGATGGACCATTTTAGAAAAGCGATCACAGACCACCCAAATGACCGACATTTTTTGAGAAACGGGAAGGTCAGAAATGAAATCCATCGAAATATGTGTCCAAGGCCTCTTCGGGACCGGCAAGGGCAAAAGCAACCCACTGGCACGTGAACAGCAGGGCTTAGCCCTAGCACAAATTCCACAGGACTGCACAAAAGCACGCACATCCCGTGACAGAGATGGCCACCAGAAGGATCTAGCAACCAACTCCCTGGTACCAAAGATTCCTGGATGACCGGCCAGCACCGAACAATGAAGTTCAGAGATAACTTTACTAGTCCACCTATCAGGGACGAACAGTTTCTCTGCTGGACAACGATCAGGTTTATTAGCCTGAAATTTCTGCAACACTCTCCGCAAATCAGGGGAGATGGCAGACACAATGAGTCCTTCCTTGAGGATACTCGCCGGCTCAGATAACCCCGGAGAGTCGGGCACAAAACTCCTAGACAGAGCATCCGCCTTCACATTTTTAGAGCCCGGAAGGTATGAAATCACAAAATCAAAACGAGCAAAAAATAACGACCAACAGGCCTGTCTAGGATTCAAGCGCTTGGCAGACTCGAGATAAGTCAAGTTCTTATGATCAGTCAATACCACCACGCGATGCTTAGCACCCTCAAGCCAATGACGCCACTCCTCGAATGCCCACTTCATGGCCAGCAACTCTCGGTTGCCCACATCATAATTACGCTCAGCAGCAGAAAATTTCCTGGAAAAGAAAGCACATGGTTTGAACACTGAGCAACCAGAACCTCTCTGTGACAAAACCGCCCCTGCACCAATCTCAGAAGCATCAACCTCGACCTGGAACGGAAGAGAAACATCAGGTTGACACAACACAGGGGCACAGCAAAAACGATGCTTCAACTCCTGAAAAGCTTCCACGGCAGCAGAAGACCAATTAACCAAATCAGCACCCTTCTTGGTCAAATCGGTCAATGGTCTGGCAATGCTAGAAAAATTACAGATGAAGCGACGATAAAAATTAGCAAAGCCCAGGAATTTCTGCAGACTTTTTAGAGATGTCGGCTGAGTCCAATCCTGGATGGCCTGAACCTTAACCGGATCCATCTCGATAGTAGAAGGGGAAAAGATGAACCCCAAAAATGAAACTTTCTGCACACCGAAGAGACACTTTGATCCCTTCACGAACAAGGAATTAGCACGCAGTACCTGGAAAACCATTCTGACTTGCTTCACATGAGACTCCCAATCATCTGAGAAGATCAAAATGTCATCCAAGTAAACAATCAAGAATTTATCCAGATACTCACGGAAAATGTCATGCATAAAAGACTGAAAAACAGATGGAGCATTGGCAAGTCCGAACGGCATCACCAGATACTCAAAATGACCCTCGGGCGTATTAAATGCCGTTTTCCATTCATCTCCCTGCCTGATTCTCACCAGATTATATGCACCACGAAGATCAATCTTAGTAAACCAACTAGCCCCTTTAATCCGAGCAAACAAGTCAGAAATCAATGGCAAGGGATACTGAAACTTAACAGTGATCTTATTAAGAAGGCGGTAATCAATACACGGTCTTAGCGAACCATCCTTCTTGGCTACAAAAAAGAACCCTGCTCCCAATGGTGACGACGATGGGCGAATATGTCCCTTCTCCAGGGACTCCTTCACATAACTGCGCATAGCGGTGTGTTCAGGTACGGACAAATTAAATAAACGACCCTTAGGGAATTTACTACCAGGAATCAAATCGATAGCACAATCACAATTCCTATGCGGAGGTAGGGCATCAGACTTGGACTCTTCAAATACATCCTGAAAGTCCGACAAGAACTCTGGGATGTCAGAAGGAATGGATGACGAAATAGACAAAAATGGAACATCACCATGTACTCCCTGACAACCCCAGCTGGTTATCGACATAGAGTTCCAATCCAATACTGGATTATGGGTTTGTAGCCATGGCAACCCCAACACGACCACATCATGCAAATTATGCAGTACCAGAAAGCGAATAACTTCCTGATGTGCAGGAGCCATGCACATGGTCAGCTGGGCCCAGTACTGAGGCTTATTCTTGGCCAAAGGTGTAGCATCAATTCCTCTCAACGGAATAGGACACCGCAAAGGCTCCAAGAAAAATCCACAACGTTTAGCATAATCCAAATCCATCAGATTCAGGGCAGCGCCTGAATCCACAAACGCCATGACAGAATACGATGACAAAGAGCACATTAAGGTAATGGACAAAAGGAATTTGGACTGTACAGTACCAATAACGGCAGAGCTATCGAACCGCCTAGTGCGTTTAGGACAATTAGAAATAGCATGAGTAGAATCACCACAATAGAAACACAGTCTGTTCAGACGTCTGTGTTCTTGCCGTTCTACTTTAGTCATAGTCCTGTCGCACTGCATAGGCTCAGGTTTACTCTCAGGCAGTACCGCCAGATGGTGCACAGATTTACGCTCGCGCAAGCGACGACCGATCTGAATGGCCAAGGACATAGACTCATTCAAACCAGCAGGCATAGGAAATCCCACCATTACATCCTTAAGAGCTTCAGAGAGACCCTTTCTGAACAAAGCCGCTAGTGCAGATTCATTCCACAGAGTGAGTACTGACCATTTCCTAAATTTCTGACAATATACTTCTACATCATCCTGACCCTGGCATAAAGCCAGCAGATTTATCTCAGCCTGATCCACTGAATTAGGCTCATCGTAAAGCAATCCGAGCGCCAGGAAAAATGCATCAACATTACTCAATGCAGAATCTCCTGGTGCAAGAGAAAACGCCCAGTCCTGTGGGTCGCCGCGCAAAAAAGAAATAATAATCAAAACCTGTTGAATAGGATTACCAGAAGAATGAGGTTTCAAGGCCAAAAATAGCTTACAATTATTTCTGAAGCTCAGGAACTTAGTTCTGTCACCAAAAAACAAATCAGGAATCGGAATTCTTGGTTCTAGCATCGATTTCTGATCAATAGTATCTTGAATCTTTTGTACATTTACAACGAGATTATCCATTGAGGAGCACAGAGCCTGAATATCCATGTCCACAGCTGTGTCCTGAAGCACTCTAATGTCTAGGGGAAAAAAAAGACTGAAGACAGAGCTAAGAAAAAAAAATGATGTCAGGATTTCTTTTTTCCCTCTATTGGGAATCATTGGTGAGGCTCCTTGTACTGTTGTGGCTGGCAATCAGGCAACACAGCGTGCAGTAATCAGCGCACATACAGAGATCTGGCAATAACCAAAAACAATAGGACGAGCTCTGAGACGTGGAATCTCTGTAGACTGCAGTACCTGATCTATCCTCACACAACTATAAGCAGCAGTGGATTGCGCCTAACAACTACCTATGCAACTCGGCACTGCCTGAGGAGCTGACTAGCCTGAAGATAGAAATACAAGCCTGACTTACCTCAGAGAAATACCCCAAAGGAATAGGCAGCCCCCCACATATAATGACTGTTAGCAAGATGAAAAGACAAACGTAGGAATGAAATAGATTCAGCAAAGTGAGGCCCGATATTCTAGACAGAGCGAGGATAGCAAAGAGAACTATGCAGTCTACAAAAAACCCTAAAACGAAAACCACGCAAAGGGGCAAAAAGACCCACTGTGCCGAACTAACAGCACGGCGGTGCACCCCTCTGCTTCTCAGAGCTTCCAGCAAAAGACAATAGCAAGCTGGACAGAAAAAAACAGAAAACAAACTAGAAGCACTTATCTAGCAGAGCAGCAGGCCCAAGGAAAGATGCAGTAGCTCAGATCCAACACTGGAACATTGACAAGGAGCAAGGAAGACAGACTCAGGTGGAGCTAAATAGCAAGGCAGCCAACGAGCTCACCAAAACACCTGAGGGAGGAAGCCCAGAGACTGCAATACCACTTGTGACCACAGAAGTGAACTCAGCCACAGAATTCACAACAGATGCGGTGGTTTAGGAGCAACATGGAACGAGCTCTGAAGGAAGTGGTAACTGTACTGACCGCAGTCCCTTAGCTCAACACAACACTAGAAGTAGCCGTGGGATGCTCCTAACTCTCGGCACCTCGTCACAGCCTAAGAGCTAACTACCCCTAAAGATAGAAGCAGGAAAACTATCTTGCCTCAGAGAAAATCCCCAAAGGATAGATTAGCCCCCCACAAATAATGACTGTGAGTGGAGAGGGAAAAGACATACAAAGAATGAAACCAGGATGAGCACAGGAGGCCAGTCTAGCTAGATAGATAGGACAGGATGGAATACTGTGCGGTCAGTGTAAAACACTACAAAAATCCACGCAGAGTTTACAAAAAATCTCCACACCTGACTAAAGGTGTGAAGGGTAAATCTGCTTCCCAGAGCTTCCAGCAAGACAGAATCAATTCATACTGATAAGCTGGACAAACATAGAAAGCACAGAACGGATAAGTCCACAATCTGTGGACAGAAAAGAGCAAGCAAGAACTTGGCTTTGCTGAACTGGTCAGGATAACAGGGAAATCCAAAGAGATGTGAATCCAACCAGGAACCATTTACAAGTGGCACTGGCTGAAGGAAAGAGCCAGGCATAAATAGCCGAGCAGAAAAGACGATCAGTGGAAACAGCTGCTGACAGCTAACTCCAGGGAGCAGTCATACTACTTGAAACTATAAGAGGGAGCCCAAGAGCAGAACTCACAAAAGTGCCACTTACAACCACCGGAGGGAGCCCAAGAGCGGAATTCACAACAGTACCCCCCCTTGAGGAGGGGTCACCGAACCCTCACCAGAGCCCCCAGGCCGATCAGGACGAGCCAAGTGAAAAGCACGAACCAAATCGGTGGCATGGACATCGGAGGCAACAACCCAAGAATTATCCTCCTGGCCATAACCCTTCCACTTGAAAAGATACTGAAGCCTCCGCCTCGAAAAACGAGAATCCAAAATCTTCTCAACCTCATATTCCAACTCTCCCTCAACCAACACCGGGGCAGGAGGGTCAACCGAGGGAACAACGGGCATCACATATCTCCGCAACAAAGATCTATGGAAAACATTATGAATGGCAAAAGAGGCTGGAAGAGCCAAACGAAAAGACACCGGATTAATAATTTCAGAAATCTTATAAGGACCAATAAACCGAGGCTTAAACTTAGGGGAAGAAACCTTCATAGGAACATGACGAGAAGACAACCAAACCAAATTCCCCACACGAAGCCGGGGACCAACACACCGACGGCGGTTAGCAAAACGTTGAGCCCTTTCCTGAGACAACGTCAAATTGTCCACCACATGAGTCCAAATCTGCTGCAGCCTGTCCACCACAGAATCAACACCAGGACAATCAGAAGGCTCAACCTGCCCAGAAGAAAAACGAGGATGAAAACCAAAATTACAAAAGAAAGGTGAAACCAAAGTAGCCGAACTAGCCCGATTATTAAGGGCAAACTCGGCCAACGGCAAGAAAGACACCCAATCATCCTGATCAGCAGACACAAAGCATCTCAAATAGGTCTCCAAGGTCTGATTAGTTCGCTCAGTTTGGCCATTATTCTGAGGATGAAACGCCGAAGAAAAAGACAAATCAATGCCCATCCTAGCACAAAAGGCCTGCCAAAATCTAGAGACAAACTGAGAACCTCTGTCAGACACAATATTCTCAGGAATGCCATGCAAACGAACCACATGCTGAAAAAACAATGGAACCAGATCTGAGGGGGAAGGCAACTTAGGCAAAGGTACCAGACGGACCATTTTAGAGAACCGGTCACAAACAACCCAGATAACAGACATCTTCTGGGAAACAGGAAGATCCAAAATAAAATCCATGGAAATATATATCCAGGGCCTCTCAGGGACCGGCAAAGGCAAAAGCAACCCACTAGCGCGGGAACAGCAAGGCTTGGCTCGGGCGCAAGTCCCACAGGACTGCACAAAAGCACGGACATCGCGCGACAAGGAAGGCCACCAAAAGGACCTAGCAACCAAATCTCTGGTACCAAAAATCCCAGGATGACCAGCCAACACTGAACAATGAACCTCAGAAATCACCTTACTTGTCCATCAATCAGGAACAAACAGCTTCCCCACAGGACAGCGGTCAGGCCTATCAGCCTGAAATTCCTGAGGCACCCGCCGCAAATCAGGGGAGATGGCAGAAAGAATCACCCCTTCCTTAAGAATGCCAACCGGCTCAAGGACTCCAGGAGAATCAGGTGAAAAACTCCTACAGAGGGCATCAGCCTTAACATTCTTAGATCCCGGAAGATACGAGACCACAAAATCAAAACGGGAGAAAAACAGGGACCATCGAGCCTGTCTAGGAATCAGCCGCTTGGCCGACTCGAGGTAAATCAGATTCTTATGATCGGTCAGGACCACAACGCGGTGCTTAGCTCCCTCAAGCCAATGTCGCCATTCCTCAAACGCCCACTTCATAGCCAACAACTCCCGATTGCCGACATCATAATTGCGTTCTGCAGGCGAAAACTTTCTGAAAAAAAAAGCACACAGTTTCATCAAAGAACCATCAGACTCCCTCTGAGACAAAACGGCACCTGCCCCAATCTCAGAAGCGTCGATCTCAACCTGAAAAGGAAGAGAAACATCCGGCTGACGCAACACAGGGGCAGAAGTAAATTGGCGTTTAAGCTCCTGAAAGGCCTCAACAGCCGCAGAGGACCAATTCATCACATCAGCGCCTTTCTTCGTCAAATCAGTAAGGGGCTTAACCACACTCGAAAAGTTGGCAATGAAACGGCGATAGAAATTAGCAAAGCCCAAAAATTTTTGAAGGCCCTTCACAGATGTGGGTTGAAGCCAGTCATGAATAGCTTGGACCTTAAAAGGATCCATTTCTATAGACGAGGGAGAAAAAATAAAACCCAAAAAAGAGACCTTCTGAACTCCGAATAGGCACTTAGACCCCTTCACAAACAAAGCATTATCACGAAGGATCTGGAACACCATCCTGACCTGCTTCACATGAGACTCCCAATCATCGGAAAAAATCAAAATATCATCCAAATATACGACCATGAATTTATCAAGATAATTGCGGAAAATATCATGCATGAAAGACTGGAACACAGATGGAGCATTAGAGAGCCCGAATGGCATCACAAGCTATTCAAAATGGCCTTCAGGCGTATTAAATGCAGTTTTCCATTCGTCACCCTGTTTAATACGAACAAGATTATATGCCCGTCAGAGGTCAATCTTAGTAAACCAACTAGCCCCCTTAATCTGAGCAAACAAATCAGTAAGCTAAGGCAAGGGGTATTGGAATTTGACCGTGATCTTATTAAGAAGACGATAATCAATACAGGCTCTCAAGGAGCCATGCTTCTTAGCAACAAAAAAAAAACCCGCTCCCAATGGTGACGAACAGTGCCGAATATGCCCCTTCTCCAAAGACTCCTTAACATAACTCCGCATGGCGGCATGCTCTGGCACAGACAGATTGAAAAGTCGGCCCTTAGGGAACTTGCAACCAGGAATCAAGTTAATAGCACAATCACAGTCCCTGTGCGGTGGAAGGGAACTGGACATGGGCTCATCAAATACATCCTGGAAATCCGACAAAAACTCAGGGACCTCAGAAGAGGGGGAAGAGGAAATTGACATCAAAGGAACGTCACTATGTACCCCTTGACAACCCCAACTAGTCACAGACATAGTTTTCCAATCCAGCACCAGATTATGTTCCTGTAACCATGGAAAACCCAGTACAACAACATCATACAGGTTATGCAACACCAGAAAACGGCAATCTTCCTGATGTGCTGGAGCTATGTACATAGTCATCTGCATCCAGTACTGAGGTTTATCCTTGGCCAAGGGTGTAGCATCAATACCCCTCAAAGGAATAGGGCTCTGCAAAGGCTGCAAGGAAAAACCACAGCGCCTGGCGAATTCTAAGTCCATTAAGTTCAGGGCTGCGCCTGAATCCACAAATGCCATGACAGAAAAGGACGACAATGAGCAAATCAGGGTCACAGATAAGAGAAATTTAGGCTGTATAGTACTAATGGTAACAGACCTAGCAACTCTCTTAGTACGCTTAGGGCAATCAGAGATAACATGAGCAGAATCACCACAGTAAAAACACAGCCTATTCTGACGTCTGAATTCCTGCCGTTCTGTTCTAGTCAAAATCCTGTCACATTGCATAGATTCGGGACTCTGCTCAGAGGACACTGCCATATGGTGCACAGCTTTGCGCTCGCGCAGACGCCGATCAATCTGAATGGCTAGAGACATAGATTCGCTCAAACCGGCAGGCGTAGGAAAGCCCACCATAACATCTTTAAGGGCTTCAGAAAGACCTTTTCTGAAAATAGCAGCCAGAGCCTCCTCATTCTATTTAGTGAGCACAGACCATTTTCTAAATTTCTTGCAGTATAATTCTGCCGCTTCCTGACCTTGACACAGGGCCAATAGGGTTTTTTCTGCATGATCCACAGAATTAGGTTCGTCATACAATAATCCGAGCGCTTGAAAAAATGCGTCTACATTCAATAATGCCAGATCCCCTGTTTCAAGAGAAAAAGCCCAGTCTTGAGTGTCACCACGCAGCAAGGATATGATGATTTTTACTTGCTTAATGGGATCACCAGAAGAACGGGTTTCAAAGCAAAAAACAATTTGCAGTTATTTTTAAAGTTCAAATACTTGGATCTGTCCCCAAAAAACAAATCAGGAGTAGGAATTCTAGGCTCTAAAGCCAGAGTTTGGACAACATAATCTTGGATACTCTGTACTCTTGCAGCAAGTTGATCCACACGAGAAAACAAACCCTGAACATCCATGCCAGAGCATATATCCTGAACCACCCAGATATCAAGAGGAAAAAAGAGACAAACCAGAGCACAGAAAAAAAATGGTTCAGAACTTTCTTTTCCTTCTTTTGAGATGCATTTAATTCATTGGTGGCCACTTGTACTGTTATGATGCGGTGGTTTAGGAGCAACATGGAACGAGCTCTGAAGGAAGTGGTAACTGTACTGACCGCAGTCCCTTAGCTCAACACAACACTAGAAGTAGCCGTGGGATGCTCCTAACTCTCCCTAGGCACCTTGTCACAGCCTAAGAGCTAACTACCCCTAAAGATAGAAGCAGGAAAACTATCTTGCCTCAGAGAAAATCCCCAAAGGATAGATTAGCCCCCCACAAATAATGACTGTGTGTGGAGAGGGAAAAGACATACACAGAATGAAACCAGGATGAGCACAGGAGGCCAGTCTAGCTAGATAGATAGGACAGGATGGAATACTGTGCTGTCAGTATAAAACACTACAAAAATCCACGCAGAGTTTACAAAAAATCTCCACACCTGACTAAAGGTGTGGAGGGTAAATCTGCTTCCCAGAGCTTCCAGCATGACAGAATCAATTCATACTGATAAGCTGGACAAACATAGAAAGCACAGAATGGATAAGTCCACAATCTGTCGACAGAAAAGAGCAAGCAAGAACTTAGCTTTGTTGAACTGGTCAGGATAACAGGGAAATCCAAAGAGATGTGAATCCAACCAGGAACCATTTACAAGTGGCACTGGCTGAAGGAAAGAGCCAGGTATAAATAGCCGAGCAAAAAAGACGATCAGTGGAAACAGCTGCTGACTGCTAACTCCAAGGAGCAGTCATACCTGTTGTGAATTCTGTGGCTGAATTCACTCCTGTGGTCACAAGTGGTACTGCAGCTTCTGAGCTTCCTCCCTCAGGTGTTCTGGTGAGCTCGTTAACTGCTTCATTACTTAACTCCACCTGATGCTGCTATCCTTGCTCCTTGTCAATGTTTCAGTGTTGGATCTGAGCTTCTCCTGATTGTTCCTGTGACCTGCTGCTCTGTATAGCTAAGTGCTTTTTGCTTTTTGTTGCTTTTCTTCTGTCCAGCTTGTCTTTTGTTTTGCTGGAAGCTCTGAGACGCAAAGGGTGTACCGCCGTGCCGTTAGTTTGGCACGGTGGGTTTTTTTTGCCCCCTTTGCGTGGTTTTGCTTTAGGGTTTTTTGTAGACTGCAAAGTTCGCTTTACTATCCTCGCTCTGTCCTAGAATATCGGGCCCCACTTTGCTGAATCTATTTCATCCCTACGTTTTGTCTTTTCATCTTACTCACAGTCATTATATGTGGGGGGCTGCCTTTTCCTTTGGGGAATTTCTCTGGGGCAAGTCAGGCCTATTTTTCTATCTTCAGGCTAGCTAGTTTCTTAGGCTGTGCCGAGTTGCCTAGGTAGTTGTTAGGCGCAATCCACAGCCGCTTTTAGTTGTGTTTAGGATAGGATCAGGTGTGCAGTCTACAGAGTTTCCACGTCTCAGAGCTCGTTCTTGTATTTTTGGGTATTTGTCAGATCACTGTGTGCGCTCTGATCGCTAAGCACACTGTGTTTCTGGATTGCCTTCATAACACCTGTCATTAGCAAACATAACAGTACAAGGAGCCCAAACTAATGATTCTCAATAGAGGGAAAGAAAAAGTTCTGACATCATTTTTTTTTTTTTTTCTGCTCTGTGTTCACTTTTTTTTTTTTTCCCCCTAGACATTTGGGTGATTCTGGACACAGGTGTGGACATGGATATTCAGGGTCTGTGCTCTTCAATGGATAATCTCATTATAAATGTACAAAAAATTCAAGATACTATTGATCAGAAATCTATGTTAGAACCAAGAATTCCTATTCCTGATTTGTTTTTTGGAGATAGAACTAAGTTTCTAAGTTTCAAAAATAATTGTAAGCTATTTCTGGCCTTGAAACCTCATTCTTCTGGTAATCCTATTCAACAGGTTTTGATTATTATTTCTTTTTTGCGCGGCGACCCTCAAGACTGGGCATTTTCTCTTGCGCCAGGAGACCCTGCATTGAGTAGTGTCGATGCGTTTTTCCTGGCGCTCGGATTGCTGTACGATGAGCCTAATTCAGTGGATCAGGCTGAGAAAAATTTGCTGGCTTTGTGCCAGGGTCAGGATGATATAGAAGTATATTGTCAGAAATTTAGGAAATGGTCAGTACTCACTCAGTGGAATGAATCTGCGCTGGCAGCTTTGTTCAGAAAGGGTCTCTCTGAGGCTCTTAAGGATGTCATGGTGGGATTTCCTATGCCTGCTGGTTTGAATGAGTCTTTGTCTTTGGCCATTCAGATCGGTCGACGCTTGCGCGAGCGTAAATCTGTGCACCATTTGGCGGTACTGCCTGAGGTTAAACCTGAGCCTATGCAGTGCGATAGGACTATGACTAGAGTTGAACGGCAGGAATACAGACGTCTGAATGGTCTGTGTTTCTACTGTGGTGATTCCACTCATGCTATTTCTGATTGTCCTAAGCGCACTAAGCGGTCCGCTAGGTCTGCCGTCATTGGTACTGTACAGTCCAAATTCCTTCTGTCCATTACCTTGATATGCTCTTTGTCGTCGTTTTCTGTCATGGCGTTTGTGGATTCGGGCGCTGCCCTGAATCTGATGGATTTGGATTATGCTAAACATTGTGGGTTTTTCTTGGAGCCTTTGCGGTGTCCTATTCCATTGAGAGGAATTGATGCTACACCTTTGGCCAAGAATAAACCTCAATACTGGGCCCAGCTGACCATGTGCATGGCTCCTGCACATCAGGAAGTTATTCGCTTTCTGGTGTTGCATAATCTGCATGATGTGGTCATGTTGGGGTTGCCATGGCTACAAACCCATAATCCAGTATTGGATTGGAATTCCATGTCGGTATCCAGCTGGGGTTGTCAGGGGGTACATGGTGATGTTCCATTTTTGTCGATTTCGTCATCCACCCCTTCTGAGGTCCCAGAGTTCTTGTCTGATTATCAGGATGTATTTGAAGAGCCCAAGTCCGATGCTCTACCTCCGCATAGGGATTGTGATTGTGCTATCAATTTGATTCCTGGTAGTAAATTCCCTAAAGGTCGATTATTTAATTTATCCGTGCCCGAACACGCCGCTATGCGCAGTTATGTGAAGAATCCCTGGAGAAGGGACATATTCGCCCATCGTCATCACCACTGGGAGCAGGGTTCTTCTTTGTAGCCAAGAAGGATGGTTCGCTGAGACCGTGTATTGATTACCACCTTCTTAATAAGATCACTGTTAAATTTCAGTATCCCTTGCCATTGTTATCTGACTTGTTTGCTCGGATTAAGGGGGCTAGTTGGTTCACTAAGATAGATCTTCGTGGTGCGTATAATCTGGTGAGAATCAGGCAAGGAGATGAATGGAAAACTGCATTCAATACGCCCGAGGGTCATTTTGAGTATCTAGTGATGCCGTTCGGACTTGCCAATGCTCCATCTGTGTTTCAGTCTTTTATGCATGACATCTAACATAGTAACATAGTAACATAGTTAGTAAGGCCGAAAAAAGACATTTGTCCATCCAGTTCAGCCTATATTCCATCATAATAAATACCCAGATCTACGTCCTTCTACAGAACCTAATAATTGTATGATACAATATTGTTCTGCTCCAGGAAGACATCCAGGCCTCTCTTGAACCCCTCGACTGAGTTCGCCATCACCACCTCCTCAGGCAAGCAATTCCAGATTCTCACTGCCCTAACAGTAAAGAATCCTCTTCTATGTTGGTGGAAAAACCTTCTCTCCTCCAGACGCAAAGAATGCCCCCTTGTGCCCGTCACCTTCCTTGGTATAAACAGATCCTCAGCGAGATATTTGTATTGTCCCCTTATGTACTTATTCATGGTTATTAGATCGCCCCTCAGTCGTCTTTTTTCTAGACTAAATAATCCTAATTTCGCTAATCTATCTGGGTATTGTAGTTCTCCCATCCCCTTTATTAATTTTGTTGCCCTCCTTTGTACTCTCTCTAGTTCCATTATATCCTTCCTGAGCACCGGTGCCCAAAACTGGACACAGTACTCCATGTGCGGTCTAACTAGGGATTTGTACAGAGGCAGTATAATGCTCTCATCATGTGTATCCAGACCTCTTTTAATGCACCCCATGATCCTGTTTGCCTTGGCAGCTGCTGCCTGGCACTGGCTGCTCCAGGTAAGTTTATCATTAACTAGGATCCCCAAGTCCTTCTCCCTGTCAGATTTACCCAGTGGTTTCCCGTTCAGTGTGTAATGGTGATATTAATTCCCTCTTCCCATGTGTATAACCTTACATTTATCATTGTTAAACCTCATCTGCCACCTTTCAGCCCAAGTTTCCAACTTATCCAGATCCATCTGTAGCAGAATACTATCTTCTCTTGTATTAACTGCTTTACATAGTTTTGTATCATCTGCAAATATTGATATTTTACTGTGTAAACCTTCTACCAGATCATTAATGAATATGTTGAAGAGAACAGGTCCCAATACTGACCCCTGCGGTCCCCACTGGTCACAGCGACCCAGTTAGAGACTATACCATTTATAACCACCCTCTGCTTTCTATCACTAAGCCAGTTACTAACCCATTTACACACATTTTCCCCCAGACCAAGCATTCTCATTTTGTGTACCAACCTCTTGTGCGGCACGGTATCAAACGCTTTGGAAAAATCGAGATATACCACGTCCAATGACTCACCGTGGTCCAGCCTATAGCTTACCTCTTCATAAAAACTGATTAGATTGGTTTGACAGGAGCGATTTCTCATAAACCCATGCTGATATGGAGTTAAACAGTTATTCTCATTGAGATAATCCAGAATAACATCCTTCAGAAACCCTTCAAATATTTTACCAACAATAGAGGTTAGACTTACTGGCCTATAATTTCCAGGTTCACTTTTAGAGCCCTTTTTGAATATTGGCACCACATTTGCTATGCGCCAGTCCTGCGGAACAGACCCTGTCGCTATAGAGTCACTAAAAATAAGAAATAATGGTTTATCTATTACATTACTTAGTTCTCTTAGTACTCGTGGGTGTATGCCATCCGGACCCGGAGATTTATCTATTTTAATCTTATTTAGCCGGTTTCGCACCTCTTCTTGGGTTAGATTGGTGACCCTTCTTCCGTGAGTATCTGGATAAATTCCTGATTGTTTACTTGGATGACATTTTGATCTTCTCAGATGATTGGGAGTCTCATGTGAAGCAGGTCAGAATGGTTTTTCAGGTCCTGCGTGCTAACTCTTTGTTTGTGAAGGGATCAAAGTGTCTCTTCGGTGTGCAGAAAGTTTCATTTTTGGGGTTCATCTTTACCCCTTCTACTATCGAGATGGATCCAGTTAAGGTCCAAGCCATCCAGGATTGGATTTAGCCGACATCTCTGAAAAGTCTGCAAAAGTTCCTGGGCTTTGCTAATTTTTATCGTCGCTTCATCTGTAATTTTTCTAGCATTGCCAAACCATTGACCGATTTGACCAAGAAGGGTGCTGATTTGGTTAATTGGTCTTCTGCTGCTGTGGAAGCTTTTCAGGAGTTGAAGCGTCGTTTTTGTTCTGCCCCTGTGTTGTGTCAGCCAGATGTTTCTCTTCCGTTCCAGGTCGAGGTTGATGCTTCTGAGATTGGAGCAGGGGCGGTTTTGTCACAGAGAGGTTCTGATTGCTCAGTGATGAAACCATGTGCTTTCTTTTCCAGGAAGTTTTCGCCCGCTGAGCGTAATTATGATGTGGGCAATCGAGAGTTGCTGGCCAAGAAGTGGGCATTCGAGGAGTGGCGTCATTGGCTTGAAGGAGCTAAGCATCGCGTGGTGGTATTGACTGATCATAAGAACTTGACTTATCTCGAGTCTGCCAAGCGCTTGAATCCTAGACAGGCCCGTTGGTCGTTATTTTTTGCCCGCTTCGACTTTGTGATTTCGTACCTTCCGGGCTCTAAAAATGTGAAGGCGGATGCTCTGTCTAGGAGTTTTGTGCCCGACTCTCCGGGTTTATCTGAGCCAGCGGGTATCCTCAAGGAAGGAGTCATTGTGTCTGCCATCTCCCCTGATTTGCGGCGGGTGCTGCAAAAATTTCAGGTGAATAAACCTGATCGTTGTCCAGCAGAGAAACTGTTCGTCCCTGATAGGTGGACTAATAAACTTATCTCTGAACTTCATTGTTCGGTGTTGGCTGGTCATCCTGGAATCTTTGGTACCAGAGAGTGTTAGGGGTCGAGTTCCCGCTTCTGCACTGGGGGAATCTCGAGCCACTTCCGCTGCGGTCTCCCATTCTTGTCCAGTCGCAGTGGAGCCTGCTCAGCAAGGACGTCGGTCCCAGCGTCTTGCTCATTCTCACTCTGTTCAGAGAGTTAGTGCTGCTTCTCCAGTCTCTGCCATTAAAGTCAGTACTGGTCAGCAGCGAGCGGACTTCTCTGGGACTAAGTCCTTGTCTGCATGTACTGAGCATGCCCAGCGTAAGGTCTCTCGTTGGAGATCGAGGGTCATGTGCTCAGGCTCTGCAGCACATTCCATTGGTCCTCTTGGCAGGTCCTAGAAGGGCAAAAGTGCTGTGGCCACTTCCTGTGCTGCTCCTATATAAACTGCGCATGACCGCACGGCCATGCGCTAGTATTGTCTTGTTATTATGTGTGTGTGTAGATGGATGTATGTCGAAGGATGAAAGCTCCTAAATATCCCTCCCTAGTGTTGTTGACTGTTCGCGGATGATGGTAGCTATCTAGCGCCCGACTTGCCATCTACACGAAACACACATCTCAGCGTCCTATAGCTGTGCCTGCCAGTACGGCGCCGTGCGCTTGCCTTGCGCTTTCCATACCCGAGTCTGGGTGGTTAGTGGCGTCCGTTAGTGCGGCATCGCTCGCACTCTTGTGCACATCTTTGTCCTAAGGTTCTCTACACACCCAGTTGCGGTGTTACGCCAGCAAGGGTCTAATCGGGCTTCAATCCCTTCTGGGGTTAAGTCCGCTGACCACTTGCTCGCGCTCTAGTGCGGTACTGCGGTCCTGTGAGTTAACAGGATCGCTTTCTTCACGCTGGGTGAGGTTTAACCCACGCGTGTATACTTTAGTGTACCGCCATATTGTCTGCCAATTACTAGCAGCAGGTCTCCACCTGCACGGTGGACCCCGGACTGCGAACGCACCTTTATCATCTGTCTTGGTGCGTTCCGCCAGTCCTAACAGAATACTAGCGCCAGGGTCTGGCTAGTAAAATGGCGGACGACCAGCGTTTACAGCGGTACATCCAGCAGCTGGAGGGAAGGTTGGCGGCTCTTGAGCGTACAACCTCAGCTGTGGATGTCACTGCTGTAGCTGTGCAGGCTGCAAGTGTAGCCGCAGCCAGTTTGTCCACTGCCACCCCTGCTCCGACTTTATCCCGTCTCCCACTACCTGACAAGTTTGCTGGAGAGAGCAAACATTGTCGTGGATTCGTGAGCCAGTGCTCTATCCATCTCGAGCTCCTGGCTGCACGTTTTCCTACAGAGCGGGCTAAGGTGGGATTTATTGTCTCACTGTTGTCGGGCAGGGCGTTGGAGTGGGCTACGCCGCTGTGGGAGCGTGATGATCATGTGGTGCAGAGTGCTCCGTTGTTTCTGGGCACGCTGAAAGAGGTCTTTCTAGGACCTCAACTCACCCATGATACAGCGCTCCAACTACTGGCAATAACTCAGGGTGAGTCCTTGGTCAGCCATTTTTCCGTCCGATTCCGTACTTTAGCTTCCGAGCTGGAGTGGTCGGATAAAGCCCTTATCCCCATATTCTGGAGGGGCCTGGCTGACCATGTTAAGGACGCTCTGGCCACTAGGGAGATTCCTGCCACACTGGAGGAGTTAATATCTATTTCTACTCGTATAGACCTCCGTTTTAATGAGCGAGGTTGGAACGAGCCCAGTGTAGGCAGAGGTTTCGGCTGGCTCCTACCTTCGCCAAACCTTTGAAATCTCCAGTCCAGGCATCTGAGTCACATGAGACCTTGGAGGTGACACGAGCGGGATCCAAGTCTCAGTCCGCTCGTGCACATAAGGTTCATCATGTTTGCCAGCAGTCAGGACGTCTTGCCTCCAAGAGTCCTCAGCGGTCGGGGAAACGTCAGCGTCTAGTGGCAGTTGGAGGAGGTACACTAGACACGGCGACGTTTGCCTCAAAGTTGTCCTTCAAGGGGACAATTACCATAGGCCCATCCACTCTCACGGTCGAGCTATGCTTGGATTCTGGGGCAGAGGGTAACTTTATGTCCTCCGCCTTTGCCCAGCGTCACGCAATACCCTTGGTGATGCTCGCCCAGCCAGTGACCGTTCGAGTGGTAAATGGGTCAACACTACCTTCACAGATTACTCACCAAACCATTCCTTTCACCCTATCTGTGTCTCCATCACATCAGGAGATAATCTCCCTATTAGTCATTCCTGAGGGAATTGATGAGGTCCTGTTGGGGATGCCATGGCTTCGCTACCATTCTCCTCATATTGAGTGGTCCTCTGGGAGAATTTTGGGATGGAGTAAATCCTGTGAGGGTAGATGTCAGAGGGAGTGCGTTCAGGTTGCTACTACACAGGTACCCGCAGATCTTTCCTCTCTCCCCAAGCACTATTGGTCCCATGCAGACGTGTTCTCCAAAAGAGCTGCGGAGACCCTTCCGCCTCACCGCCCCTATGACTGTCCTATTGACCTCTTGCCTGGTGCTGAGCCTCCCCGGGGTCGAGTCTACCCGTTATCTCTCCCGGAGACGGAGGCAATGTCCCAGTATATTCAGGAGAATCTGGCAAGAGGATTCATTAGGAAGTCAGTGTCACCGGCAGGGGCTGGGTTCTTCTTCGTACAGAAGAAGACTGGAGACTTACGTCCATGCATAGACTACAGGGGTCTTAACGCCATTACCGTTAAGAACAAGTACCCATTACCCCTGATATCTGAGCTCTTTGATAGGCTACGGGGAGCAAAGGTATTCACAAAGTTAGATCTGCGGGGTGCTTACAACCTGATTCGCATCCGTGAGGGGGATGAATGGAAGACGGCCTTTAACACCAGGGATGGGCACTATGAATATCTAGTGATGCCCTTTGGGCTCTGTAATGCCCCAGCCGTTTTCCAAGACTTTGTGAACGACATCTTTCGGGATATGCTCACCACCTCGGTTGTAGTCTATCTGGATGACATTCTCATCTACTCTCCAGATATAGACTCCCATCGGAGAGATGTTCGCAAAGTCTTCGACCTCTTACGGGCAAACTCCCTCTACGCTAAGTTGGAGAAGTGTGTGTTTGAGCAGGAGTCCTTGCCTTTCCTTGGTTATATCATTTCTGCCCAGGGTTTGGCTATGGATCCTGCCAAGCTACAGGCTGTAATGGACTGGCAGGAACCCCATTCTCTTAAAGCGGTGCAGCGCTTTATGGGGTTCATTAATTATTATCGCCAGTTCATTCCACACTTCTCAACTTTGGTAGCTCCCTTGGTCGCCCTCACCAAGAAGGGAGCAAATCCCAAGTTGTGGTCAGAGGAGGTCTCCAAGGCCTTTCTCTCGATTAAGTCACACTTCGCTAGCGCTCCCATCCTACATCGCCCCGATGTAGATAAACCATTCATCTTGGAGGTGGATGCCTCATCCGTTGGTGCTGGAGCAGTCCTTTTCCAAAAGGATGCTCAAGGTCGGAAGCATCCTTGCTTCTTCTTCTCCAAGACCTTCACGCCAGCGGAGAGGAATTATTCCATCGGGGACAGGGAGTTGCTAGCCATGAAGTTGGCTTTTTCAGAGTGGAGACACCTCTTGGAGGGAGCTCGCTTTCCCTTCCAAGTCTTCACTGACCACAAGAACTTGGTGTATATACAGACGGCCCAGCGGCTGAATTCTCGCCAGGCTAGATGGTCCCTGTTCTTCTCCCGGTTCCATTTTACTCTCCATTTTCTCTCCGGGGAGAAGAACGTTCGTGCCGACGCTCTCTCCCGCTCCGTAGTGTCATCTGAGGAGGAGGAGGAGGAGCCTCGGCTTATTGTCCCTTCTGAGAGCCTGAGAACTGTAGCTCCGGTTTCGCTAGAGTCTGTGCCCCCGGGCAAGACTTTCGTGCCAGCTAATTTGCGACCGGAGGTTCTCTCTTGGGCTCACTCCTCCAGAGTGGGGGGGCATTTTGGGACCAAGAGGACATCAGAGCTTTTGGCGAGAACATACTGGTGGCCGCATATGGCCCGAGATGTCAGGGACTACATTCAGGCGTGCGTTTCTTGCGCCCAGAATCGGTCTCCTCGGCAACGGCCTGCTGGGTTGCTTTACCCTCTACTGGTGGCAGACAGGCCCTGGGAGATGGTCGGGATGGACTTTGTGGTGGGTCTACCCAAGTCGCGTGGCTGCTCCATTATTTGGGTTGTCACTGACCATTTCTCTAAGATGGTGCATTTGGTGCCGCTTCCTCGGTTACCCTCTGCACGGGCCTTGGCGGTGTTGTTCGTTAAACACGTTTTCCATTTGCATGGTATGCCTGATAAAATTGTCAGCGATCGGGGTCCCCAGTTCGCATCTCGGTTTTGGAGAGAGCTCTGCCGTTTACTCAGCATAGAGTTAAACCTCTCCTCTGCTTACCATCCCGAGACGAATGGGTTGGTGGAGAGAACCAACCAGACTCTGGTGACATATTTGCGACATTTCGTCTCTGCTAGGCAGGATGACTGGGCATCTTTGCTACCTTGGGCGGAATTTGCCCTGAACAACGCCGTAGCCGATTCCACTGGTCAAACTCCTTTTCTCCTTAATTACGGCCAGCATCCGCGTGTCCCTGTGCCCATGCCCGTGTCCTCCACCGATTCTAGGGTGGCAGACTGGGCGGTGGAGGCACGTGACATCTGGGACCGCACACAGGATGCTATCCGGGCCTCCAAGGAGAGAATGAGGGTTTCGGCTGATACACACCGGCGCCCCGCTCCGGTCTTTGCTCCTGGCGACTTAGTGTGGCTCTCCGCCCGTAACATCAGGCTGCGAGTTGAGTCCACTAAGTTTGCTCCTCGCTACATTGGCCCGTTTAAAGTTCTGGAACAGGTCAACCCTGTGGTTTACCGTTTGGCCATTCCTCCACGCCTTGGTATCACCGATACCTTTCACGTTTCCCTCTTAAAGCCCGTTCGTTTGTCTCGGTTTTCTGAGTCATCTGCTGGGACATCGGGTTCATCCACGGATGAATTTGAGGTGAATGCTATTGTGGGAAGCAAGGTGGTACGTGGCAAAAAAATTTATTTGGTGGATTGGAAGGGTCATGGTCCAGAGGATAGAACCTGGGAGCCTGTGGAGCACATTCGGGCTCCACAGCTCATTGCTGCCTTTGAACGTAGCGAGGCCCAAGGAGGGAGGGGCCCTAGGAGGGGGGGTAATGTTAGGGGTCGAGTTCCTGCTTCTGCACTGGGGGAATCTCGAGCCACTTCCGCTGCGGTCTCCCATTCTTGTCCAGCCGCAGTGGAGCCTGCTCAGCAAGGACGTCGGTCCCAGCGTCTTGCTCATTCTCACTCTGTTCAGAGAGTTAGTGCTGCTTCTCCAGTCTCTGCCATTAAAGTCAGTACTGGTCAGCAGCGAGCGGACTTCTCTGGGACTAAGTCCTTGTCTGCATGTACTGAGCATGCCCAGCGTAAGGTCTCTCGTTGGAGATCGAGGGTCATGTGCTCAGGCTCTGCAGCACATTCCATTGGTCCTCTTGGCAGGTCCTAGAAGGGCAAAAGTGCTGTGGCCACTTCCTGTGCTGCTCCTATATAAACTGCGCATGACCGCACGGCCATGCGCTAGTATTGTCTTGTTATTATGTGTGTGTGTAGATGGATGTATGTCGAAGGATGAAAGCTCCTAAATATCCCTCCCTAGTGTTGTTGACTGTTCGCGGATGATGGTAGCTATCTAGCGCCCGACTTGCCATCTACACGAAACACACATCTCAGCATCCTATAGCTGTGCCTGCCAGTACGGCGCCGTGCGCTTGCCTTGCGCTTTCCATACCCTAGTCTGGGTGGTTAGTGGCGTCCATTAGTGCGGCATCGCTCGCACTCTTGTGCACATCTTTGTCCTAAGGTTCTCTACACACCCAGTTGCGGTGTTACGCCAGCAAGGGTCTAATCGGGCTTCAATCCCTTCTGGGGTTAAGTCCGCTGACCACTTGCTCGCGCTCTAGTGCGGTACTGCGGTCCTGTGAGTTAACAGGATCGCTTTCTTCACGCTGGGTGAGGTTTAACCCACGCGTGTATACTTTAGTGTACCGCCATATTGTCTGCCAATTACTAGCAGCAGGTCTCCACCTGCACGGTGGACCCCGGACTGCGAACGCACCTTTATCATCTGTCTTGGTGCGTTCCGCCAGTCCTAACAGAGAGTTAGTGGCTAGATCCTTCTGGTGGCCATCTCTGTCACGGGATGTACGTACTTTTGTGCAGTCCTGTGGGATTTGTGCTAGGGCTAAGCCCTGCTGTTCTCGTGCCAGTGGGTTGCTTTTGCCCTTGCCGGTCCCAAAGAGGCCTTGGACACATATTTCGATGGATTTCATTTCTGACCTTCCCGTTTCTCAAAAGATGTCAGTCATTTGGGTGGTCTGTGATCGCTTTTCTAAAATGGTCCATCTGGTGCCCTTGGCTAAATTGCCTTCCTCCTCTGATTTGGTACCTTTGTTCTTTCAGCATGTGGTTCGGTTGCATGGCATTCCTGAGAATATTGTTTCTGACAGAGGTTCCCAGTTTGTTTCAAGGTTCTGGCGAGCCTTTTGTGGTAGGATGGGCATTGACCTATCCTTTTCCTCGGCTTTCCATCCTCAGACTAATGGCCAGACCGAACGAACCAATCAGACCTTGGAAACATATCTGAGATGTTTTGTTTCTGCTGACCAGGATGATTGGGTGTCCTTTTTGCCGTTGGCTGAGTTCGCCCTTAATAATCGGGCCAGCTCGGCTACCTTGGTTTCTCCATTTTTTTGCAATTCTGGGTTCCATCCTCGTTTCTCTTCAGGACAGGTTGAGTCTTCGGACTGTCCTGGTGTGGATTCTGTGGTGGATAGGTTGCAGCAGATCTGGACTCAGGTAGTGGACAATTTGATCTTGTCCCAGGAGAAAGCTCAACTTTTCGCTAATCGCAGACGCCGTGTGGGTCCCCGACTTCGTGTTGGGGATCTGGTTTGGTTATCTTCTCGTCATATTCCTATGAAGGTTTCCTCTCCTAAATTTAAACCTCGTTTTATTGGTCCGTATAGGATTTCTGAGGTTCTCAATCCTGTGTCTTTTCGTTTGACCCTCCCAGACTCCTTTTCCATACATAATGTATTCCATAGGTCGTTGTTGCGGAGATACGTGGCACCTATGGTTCCATCTGTTGAGCCTCCTGCCCCGGTTTTGGTGGAGGGGGAATTGGAGTATATTGTGGAGAAGATTTTGGATTCTCGTGTTTCTAGACGGAAACTCCAGTATCTGGTTAAATGGAAGGGTTATGCTCAGGAAGATAATTCCTGGGTTTTTGCCTCTGATGTTCATGCTTCGATCTTGTTCGTGCCTTTCATGCGGCTCATCCTGGTCGGCCTGGGGGCTCTGGTGAGGGTTCGGTGACCCCTCCTCAAGGGGGGGGTACTGTTGTGAATTCTTTGGCTGAATTCACTCCTGTGGTCACAAGTGGTACTGCAGCTTCTGAGCTTCCTCCCTCAGGTGTTCTGGTGAGCTCGTTAACTGCTTCATTACTTAACTCCGCCTGATGCTGCTATCCTTGCTCCTTGTCAATGTTTCAGTGTTGGATCTGAGCTTCTCCTGATTGTTCCTGTGACCTGCTGCTCTGTATAGCTAAGTGCTTTTTGCTTTTTGTTGCTTTTTTTCTGTCCAGCTTGTCTTTTGTTTTGCTGGAAGCTCTGAGACGCAAAGGGTGTACCGCCGTGCCGTTAGTTCGGCACGGTGGGTTTTTTTTGCCCCCTTTGCGTGGTTTTGCTTTAGGGTTTTTTGTAGACTGCAAAGTTCGCTTTACTATCCTCGCTCTGTCCTAGAATATCGGGCCCCACTTTGCTGAATCTATTTCATCCCTACGTTTTGTCTTTTCATCTCACTCACAGTCATTATATGTGGGGGGCTACCTTTTCCTTTGGGGAATTTCTCTGGGGCAAGTCAGGCCTATTTTTCTATCTTCAGGCTAGCTAGTTTCTTAGGCTGTGCCGAGTTGCCTAGGTAGTTGTTAGGCGCAATCCACAGCCGCTTTTAGTTGTGTTTAGGATAGGATCAGGTGTGCAGTCTACAGAGTTTCCACGTCTCAGAGCTCGTTCTTGTATTTTTGGGTATTTGTCAGATCACTGTGTGCGCTCTGATCGCTAAGCACACTGTGTTTCTGGATTGCCTTCATAACACCTGTCATTAGCAAACATAACACATACCACTTGAAACCACAAGAGGGAGCCCAAGAGCAGAACTCACAAAAGTGCCACTTACATCCACCGGAGGGAGCCCAAAAGCGGAATTCACAACAGCTGTACAAGGTAGGTTTCAAAGTTGCTAATGTCAGGGGGATTAAAGGTTCCCTTTCAACTTGCCCCAATTAGGCCTCAGCCTACACTATGTCATGTAATGCCTGGGCTCCAACACCGCCAGTTGCTGCTCAGGGGTCCCCCAGGTTCCAGCAACGTCAGCTGGTTCTGGGTATCCAAGTTCCACCAATGTCAGGTGGTCCCTGGTATTGCTAAGTGGCACGGGTACCTCCTGTTTAGTAACCGGGTTCCAGCACCGTCAGCTGGTCCTCGGTCGTGCCATTGGCTCTTGCACCTTGGGCAATGCATCTGGGTTCCAGTACCGTCAGCTGGTGCTCGGCAGTGTCTTTGGCACAGGTACTCCCTCCTGCCCAGCCTGGTTCCAGCACCGTCAGCTGCTTCTGGGTAGTGTCAAGGTCACTTAGACTCCGAAACGTTGTCCTGTTGTGTTGCGGTCGGGTTAGCCGACTCCATGGTGCCTGCAGTTTAGGTGCTTAATATGTGGGCTGCGGGAAGTGGTATTCAAGGCTGGTTCTGTAGTGCCAATTAGGACAAGCTCCCCCTGTAGGACTGTTTGCTTTCGGTAACTGCAGCTGGATCGCGGCCTACCTATTTTTTCTTTTACTGTGGACCTTCTGCCGCCTGAGATCCAGCACCGTTAGCTGCTTCTTGGCAACTCAATCTTATCTAGGTCCCCCTGGTTCCAGCACCATCAGCTGTTTCCGGGCAGAGCCTTTGGCTTAGGTGCCTCCTTCTGGGTATCCGAGTTCCACCAACATCAGGTGGTCCTTGGCAGTGCTTTGTGGCATGGGTACCTCCTGCTTAGTATCCAGGTTTCAGCACCGTTAGCTGGTCCTCGGTCATGCCATTGGCTCTTCTACCTTCGAGTAGCCATCCGGGTTCCAGGACCGTCAGCTGGTTATCGGCAGTGTCTTTTGCGCTTTTACCTTCTGCTCCCCATCCGGGTTCCAGCACCGTCAGCTGCTTCCGGGCAGAGCCTTTGGCTTAGGTGCCTCCTTCTGGGTATCCGAGTTCCACCAACGTCAGGCGGTCCTTGGTAGTGCTTTGTAGCACGGGTACCTCCTGCTTAGTAACCGGGTTCCAGTACCGTCAGCTGGTCCTCTGTCGTGCCATTGGCCTTGCACCTTGGGCAACGCATCTGGGTTCCAGAACCGTCAGCTGGTTCTCGGCAGTGTCTTTGGCACGGGTACTCCCTCCTGCCCAGCCTGATTCCAGCACCGTCAGCTGTTTCCGGGTGGTGTCAAGGTCACTTAGACTCCAAAACGTTGTCCTATCGTGTTGTGGTCGGGTTAGCCGACTCCATGGTGCCTGCAGTTTAGGTGCTTCCTTTCTGGGCTGTGGGAAGTGGCAATCGAGGCTGGTTCTGTAGTGCCAATAAGACAAGCTCCCCCTGTAGGACTGTTGGTTTTCGGTAACTGCGGCCAGCTCGCGGCCTACCTATTTTTTCTTTTACTGTGGACCTTCTGATGCCTGAGTTCCAGCACCGGTAGCAGGTTCTTGGCAACACAATCTTGAGTATGTCCCCCTGGTTCCAGCACCGTCAGCTGGTTCCGGGCAGAGCCTTTGGCTTAGGTGCCTCCTTCTGGGTATCCGAGTTCCACCAACGTCAGGTGGTCCTTGGTAGTGCTTTGTGGAACGGGTACCTCCTGCTTAGTAACCGGGTTCCAGCACCGTCAGCTGGTCCTCCGTCATGCCATTGGCTCTTCTACCTTCGGGTAGCCATCCGGGTTCCAGTACCGTCAGCTGGTTCTCGGCAGTGTCTTTTGCTCTTTTACCTTCTGCTCCCCATCCGGGTTCCAGTACAGTCAGCTGGTTTTCGGCAGTGTTTTTGGTACGGGTACTCCCTCCAGCCCAGCCTGGTTCCAGCACCGTCAGCTGTTTCCGGGTAGTGTCAAGGTCACTTAGACTCCAAAACGTTGTCCTGTCATGTTGCGGTCAGGTTAGCCGACTCCATGGTGCCTGCAGTTTAGGTGCTTCCTATGTGGGCTGCGGGAAGTGGGAATCGAGGCTGGTTCTGTAGTGCCAATAGGACAAGCTCCCCCTGTAGGACTGTTGGTTTTCGATAACTGCTGCCGGCTCGCGGCCTACCTATTTTTTCTTTTACTGTGGACCTGCTGCTGCCTGAGTTCCAGCACAGTTAGCAGGTTCTTGGCAACACAATCTTGAGTAGGTCCCCCTGGTTCCAGCACCGTCAGCTGTTTCCGGGCAGAGCCTTTGGCTTAGGTGCCTCCTTCTGGGTATCCGAGTTCCACCAATGTCAGGCGGTCCTTGGTAGTGCTTTGTGGCACGGGTACCTCCTGCTTAGTAAACGGGTTCCAGTACCACCAGCTGGTCCTCGGTTGTGCCATTGGCTCTTGCACCTTCGGGTAGCCATCCGAGTTCCAGTACCGTCAGCTGGTTCGCTGCAGTTCCTCGGCCTTCTTGTACCTCCTGCTACAGTTCCAAATTCAAGACCCTAAGCATGACAACCCTGAAGACCGAGAAGCAAAAGAGCAAGAAGCTGCAGAAAAAAAAGCAGAACATTAAGCATAAGACTAAAAATCAGAGCAAAAGATATTATCTAAATTATAAGCAGAAGAGGACTAAGCAGTGTATGGGGGTGAGTCCATTCCTCCTCGTGGTGCCCCTGGAAAATACCTGTTGCTGCAGGCCAAACTGAACGCGGACAAATCCTGTTTTAAATCTTTTGTGACAGGCAGAACGGAAGGTGTAATCTTCAAACTTTGACAGATAACAACTACAGGAATGCCTGTTTGTCACACTTAAGATTTTGATGAAGAAGAGGAATATGAAGGAGATGATGAAGTTGAATATGAAGAAGAAGAAGAGTTGAATGAGAAGAATATGAGGAATTTTTAAAAAAAAGAATAATAGGAAGAAGGTGAAGAAGAAGATGAATAAGGTGGAGAAGTTGATGAAAAAGATGCTGCTGCTGAGGATGATGAAGAAAGTGTGGTAGAAGTAAAAAAAAAAGGTGCATTGCATGGAAGTAGAGAAACATAAATATTTGACAAAATCTAAAAAATCTAAACATAGTCAAAATCTTTGTAACTCCGAACGTCTTAAAAAATTTATAATTCCTGCTATTCCATTTGAATGGGCTAAACCTCTATGCCTTTAATGTCTCCTCCACCTACTACGATACATTCTATGTTATTTTTAGTTGTTTTCCTTCATGTGGAATTACCTACAAGGAAAGAAAGGGTTTATTTTAATTCCGATATTTTGGTCCCATTGACTTGCATTGGTATCGGGTATCGGTATCGGCGATATCCAATATTTTTACGATATCGGCCGATCCAATCTGATACCGATACTTTCGAATATCGGAAGGTATCGCTCACCACTACTGATGAAGAGTAGATGCGTCCAATTTCCAATTAATTCTAGAGAGGAGTTTGTTCGTATGGACTCAGGGCTGGTGTATATCCACTAGAACTCCGGCACCTCTGGAGAGGAATTGTTTGAGTGCTGTTACTGTTGCTTCCTGCTCCGTTGGTGAGCTTCAATCCTCTGTGAAGTTAATAGGGATCGTTTCTAGCATCATATCTTTAATTGCTGAGTGAGAATGGCAGCGCTCTATTTCTGAGCATCTGTTTCGTTACTGTGGGCAAGTGACAATATTTCATGTGTTGCTCACTGAGTGATTTTTAACTCGGTGAGAGCAAGCAATTGCTCACTACATTCTCCAGCATTGTTCACATTAGCTGCAGTTTTACATCTCTGCATGGTGGACCCCGGGTTGTGATTGCACTTCCTCATCAAATCTATTTAGCGCAATCCACCAACCCTAACAGTATAGTAGCATCAGGGTCTGGCAAGAAATTGTGGATGAGCAGCTACTACAGTGGTACATCCAGCAGCTGGAGGGCACGTTGTCCATTCTAGAGCGGACAACTTCAGCAGTGGAAGTTACCGCAGTTCCGGCTCGAGCAGCCAAGGAGGTCGCTACCATGGTCGCTGCTACACCTGTCCTGTCTTGCCCATGTGTTCTGCCCCCCGATAAGTTCTCGGGTGATAGTAAGGCTTGAGTGTGCTATTCAGTTGGAGCTCCTGGTCTCACATTTGCCATCTGAATGGGCCAAAGTGGGATTTGTAATATCTCTATTGAAAGGCAGGGCGTTGGAGTGGGCTATGCCGCTGTGGGAGCATAATGATCAGCTGATTCATGGTGTTTCTACTTTTCTGGATGCCCTGAAATGGGTCTTTCTGGGTCCTCAAGTGACTCATGACACCATGCTCCAACTCCGGGCTTTGCCTCAGGGCTCTTTCATGGTCAGCCAGTTCACCATCCAGTTTCGGACCTTAACAACTGAGCTTGAGTGGTTGGATAAGGTCCTTATCCCTATATTTTAGGGTGGCCCAGCTGACCATGCAAAAGATGCCCAGGCCTCTAGGGATCTACCCCAAGAAATTAGGACTATCCACAACTTGCACAGTTTTAGGCACTCCCTCAAAACACATCTGTTTAGAGTGAACTATCACGTTCAGTAATTAAAGTCATTTTATGTGTGTGTGTGTGTGTGTGTGTGTAGCCCATGCACTATCTGATAATAATCCTCCTTCAAACTCCACCGCATCCAACAGCTCCACAAATACTAGCTGGTGACCAGCTCATGCAGCCTTTATCTATCCCCCACTCCCTCAAGATGGCTGGACCATCATTGTAAATACACATCTGTACTTTGTGTCTCCCCCAACTCATTGTAGATTGTAAGCTTTCACTAGTAGGGTCGTCTTATTTTTCTTAAATTATTGTATTATCATGAATGTTGTAAGTGGCTGTCCCAGCTTTATTCTGCAATTCTGCAATTTATTCTGCCCCAATAACATTAGGGTTAAACCACCAAGGTGAATGTCTACTTATTTCTCTACATTTCAGTTCACTCGTTGTGTATGTCCTATTCTAATGTATAATGTTCTTCTGTCAACAAACTGTCATGTCAACTATGTAATTCCTTTATGATTTTTATGATTTAAGTTGTGCTGCTGTGATACCATAATTTCCCACGGGATCAATAAAGTGTATCGTATCGTAGACAGTGGCATCAGTCAAACATCCCTTTGGCGGATATTAGCTACTCACAAATGGCACCCATACAAAATCCAGCTGTTGCAGCATCTCAATGAGGATGACTCAGATCAGGGCCAGTTGAATGGCCACCAAGGTCCCCTGATCTGACCCCATTAGACTTTTATCTCTGGGGTCATCTGAAGGCTATTGTCTATGCTATGAAGATACGAGATGTGCAGTATCTGAAACAAGGGATACTGGAAGCCTGTGCTAGCATTTCTTCTGCGGTGTTGCCATCAGTGTGTCAAGAGTTGGAGAAGAGGGTTGAAATGACAATCCAACACAATGGGCAGCACTTTGACCGCATTTTATAAGTGGTCATAAACTTGTAAATAACTCATGAAAGAATAAAGTTCCATTAAAACCAAGCAAACCATTATTTTTCTTGTGAAATTTTCAATAAGTTTGATGTGTCACATGACCCTCTTCCCATAGGAAAAAATGAAGTTGGATCCAAAATGGCCAACTTCAAAATGGCCGCCATGATCACCACCCATCTTGAAAAGTTTTCCCCCTCCCATATACTAATGTGCCATAAACAGGAAGTTGATATCACTAACCATTCCCATTTTATTTAGGTGTATTCATATAAATGGCAAACCCTTTACTTGTACAGATACTGACTGGTAACTGATTCATGCAGCATTCTTAGAACACCCTATTTATTTTATTGATTGGTGGACCATACAATATAAACAATCTTTCCATTTTCTGTTCGTGTCTCCCTTTTGTCCTCAGAAGTTGTAAGCTTGTGGGCAGGGCCCTCACTCAGCTTGATATCTGTTAAATTATGTGTTTACTTTGTTATGTTTTTGTTGTCTATAAGAGCATCTTCTAAAAATGTAAAGTGCTGTGAAATATGTTGGCAACAGGGTTGAGCGAAACGGGTCGGCCATTTTCAGAAGTCGCCGACTTTTGGCAAAGTCGGGTTTCATGAAATCCGACCCGACCCCTGTGTGGGGTCGGCCATGAAGTCGGCGATCTTCTGAATCTGGTATCGGAATTCCGATCCCGAGTTCTGATATGTTTGCAATATCGGAAATCGGTATCGGAATCCATATTTAAGTGTAATCCAAAACAAAAAGAAAAAAAGTCGGGCTGCACAGCCTCTCTCCTTCCGGCAGAACAACAGCGGTGATTAATAGCATACAGCCTTCAGCGCAGGGGGTGCTCGCATGGAAGACAACTGCATGCATATGACAAGGAACAGAAAAATGCAGCAGCACTCAACCTGCTGTGGTCCAAATGCTTTATTCAAGACATGAAGAGTTACAGCTTCACGGTCCGAGGGAGTGCAGATGAGCGGGAGGTGAGCAGGGAACGACGACGGCCGTTTCGGGCTGATCCAAGCGCTTCTACGGGTCATATTTAAGTGTAAAATAAAGAATTAAAATAAAAAATATTGCTATACTTACCCTCTGACGCGCCCTGGTACTAACCGGCAGCCTTTCTTCCTTCGAATCAGCGCTTACTGATAGGAATAGGAACAATATAGGAATATACTCACCCTCGGACGCGCCCTGCTTCTTTCCGGCAGCCCTCCTTCCTAAGAATCAGCGCTTGCAGGACCTTGCGGTGACGTCGCGGCTTGTGATTGGTCACGCAAGCGGTCACATGGGCGGTCGCGCGACCAATCACAAGCCGCGACGTCACCGCAAGGTCCTGCAAGCGCTGATTCGAAGGAAGGAAGGTTCCCAGTTAGTACCAGGGCACGTCCGAGGGTGAGTATAGCGATATTTTTTATTTTAATTCTTTATTTTACACTTAAATATGGATCGCAGGGCCTGAAGGAGAGTTTCCTCTCCTTCAGACCCTGGGAATCATTGGAAACCCAATGCACTGCATTGGGTTTCGAGTTTCGGCCGACCCCGACTCCGACTTTTTTATAGGATCGGCCGATTTCTCTCGACCCGACTTTTAAAAAAGTCGGGTTTCTTGAAACCCGACCCGATCCTATAAAAGTAAAAGTCGCTCAACCCTAGTTGGCACAATACAAATAAAAAATATATATATTATTACCTGGGAATAGCCATGTAAGCCTAAGAGTTGGGCCATTGCACGAGTCGTTTCAGACTGTAAATCTCCAATAAAACCAATGACTGCATCCTTCTCCATACATGAATAGTTTGGGGCTATTGCTGTGTGTCCAGATAGTATCTGCAGAACATCTTTTATAACTTTATTTACGTTTCCACAAGAGTCATATATGTGATATCCCAGAGTCATATTAGGCAGGATATCTGAACGATTATTGATTTCTTCAATAGCAAAAAAAAAAGCTGCGAGATGTTTATATTTTCTTGGATTAGCCCTAAAAGAACATAAAGGATATTTGTCTGTCTTCCAAGATTATCAAGAAAACTGTAAAATAACAAGACATTTTGACTAAAGACATTGAAACATTAGATAAACCCATTTCTTTTTATTTTTTACTCATCTGATGAGAATAATGGTTGTAGCTATATGGGATAAGAACTTGTCATTATTTGTGAACCACAAAACTGCTAGGAACCAGAAATTTCCTCTGCCTATATAGCTTCATTGTATGGTTGGAAGAGTAGGATTGTGATTATTACAGATTTTCTCTGAGGCTTAATATCTTTAAGTTATGCCTCAGATAATACTGTATATATAGTTTCAGGTTGACAAGTTGGTTTGTCAACATTTAGTCAAAATCGGGGAACTAGTCACAAAAACTTGTCACTTTACCACACATGACCAGTTCAGAAGTTTATTAGTCTAGGACACTGAAAGTTTCCATTTATAGGACCATCATTGACGAGGCATCAACCACTAAGATGAACTAAGAAATTGAGTCAGGGTGTGTGCAAAAGCAGATGACTCAACTCCTCATCTTTCTCTGTATTCTTTCGAAAGGGAAAGAAAAACGCAAAGAAAACTGTCTCAGGAAAGAGAAACTTTTATATTAAATCCTTCATGAAGAGAGGTATTGTTAGGGCTGGCAGAACCCACCAAATAATATAAAGGAAGAAATATGGTGCATTCGCAGCCCGGGGTCCACCGTGCAGAGATGACACCTGCTACTCGGTAATGGCGGACTATATGGTGGTATAATGTGAACACACACGGGCTAACTTCACCGGGTGTGTAGGAGGTGAACCCTGTTGCGTCACAGGGCTGTAATAGCGCAAAGTGAATGCTAGTATTTTGGTCACAGGACCCTGCCCAAAGGACACAGCGTTAGGGTCCCTCTAGACCCACTAGTGTTTGGCGCCACAACTGCGGTGCCAAAACAAAAACTAAATAAAGATTTACTGCAATATGTGCATACAGCGCCGCTCTGGCGGATGCCACTCACCACCCTAACTAGGGCCTGGAAAGGGTGAACGCTGCTGAGACGACGCAGTATATAAAGCACGGATGATTGACCTCGTGGAGACCAAAACATCCAACACCGCGGAGACACCATCACGTGTTTCTCAATGCAGTGCTCCAGAACACTGCCCCCAAATATGCAAATGCATGTAGAGGAGCTGCGGAGACACCATCACGTGTTTCTCAACACAGGCAGTGAATAGCCAGGCCTTTCCCCGGGAAGGAACAACCAAGGGAAGGGCAGCATCCAATAAAGGAAAACATCCAATAAAGGAAAACCACCTACGCCAAGCATGGTATCCATCCACAGACAGCTGTTTCGGGGTTTTTGCCCCTCATCAGTTTGGAGTAGGAAACCGGCTATTAAGAGCAGTGCCTAGTAGAAAGTCTATAAAGGCATAGATGATTGACCTCGTGGAGACCAAAACATCCAACACTGCGGAGACACCATTACGTGTTTCTCAACGCAGTGATCCAGAACACTGCCCGCAAATATGCAAATGCATGTAGAGGAGCTGCGGAGACACCATCACGTGTTTCTCAACACAGGCAGTAAATAGCCAGGTCTTTTCCCGGAAAGGAACAACCAAGGGAAGGGCAGCATCCAATAAAGAAAAACATCCAATAAAGGAAAACCACCTAGGCCAAGCATGGTATCCATCCACAGACAGCTGTTTCTGGGTTTTTGCCCTCCTCAGTGTGGAGTAGGAAACTGGCTATCAGGAGCAGTGCCTAGTAGAAAGTCTATAAAGGCACGGATGATTGACCTCGTGGAGACCAAAACATCCAACACCGCAGAGACACCATCACGTGTTTCTCAACGCAGTGATCCAGAACACTGCCCCCAAATATGCAAATGCATGTAGAGGAGCTGCGGAGACACCATCACGTGTTTCTCAACACAGGCAGTGAATAGCCAGGCATTTCCCTGGGAAGGAACAACCAAGGGAAGGGCAGCATCCAATAAAGGCAAACATCATGCTTGGCATAGGTGGTTTTCCTTTTTTTGGATGTTTTCCTTTATTGGATGCTGCCCTTCCCTTGCTTGTTCCTCCCCGGGGAAAGGCCTGGCTATTCACTGCATGTGTTGAGAAACACGTGATGGTGTGTCTGCAGCTCCTCTACATGCATTTGCATATTTGCGGGCAGTGATCTGGATCACTGCGTTGAGAAACACGTGATGGTGTCTCTGCGGTTTTGGATGTTTTGGTCTCCACAAGGTCAATCATCCGTGCCTTTATAGACTTTCTACAAGGCACTGCTCCTGATAGCCAGTTTCCTACTCCACACTGATGAGGGGCAAAAACCCCGAAACAGCTCTCTGTGGATGGATACCATGCTTGGCATAGGTGGTTTTCCTTTATTGGATGTTTTCCTTTATTGGATGCTGCCCTTCCCTTGGTTGTTCCTTCCCGGGGAAAGGCCTGGCTATTCACTGCCTGTGTTGAAAAACACGTGATGGTGTCTCCGCAGCTCCTCTACATGCATTTGCATATTTGGGGCAGTGTTCTGGATCACTGCGTTGAGAAAACTGAGATGACGCAGTATGTCATGCCTTGTGCAGGATGGCACAGATTGGCGCTATTAAGCTCCAAACCACATACAACAACGCTAGGGAAGGAGATCATAAGAAGCTTTCCCCAGACTGCATACACTCATTCACACATACACAATATAGATTTATACTAGCGCATGGCCGAGCGGCCATGTGAACCTTTTATAGCGGCAGCCTTCCAGGACCTTCCCAGTGGTCCAGTCAAGACCGGCTCAGGACCTGGGCATTTGACCTGTCCCACGGGCATGCTCAGTTGAGAAAAAGCAGGACTTAGTCCCTGGAACGTCTGCTCACCGCTGAACAATGCTGGTTACAAAGGCTGATCCAGGAGCAGCAGCTGTAACGAGACGCACAGCATCAGCTTGAGCCAGGTGTTGGGACCGACGTCTCTGAGGAGCAGGCTCCACTGCAGCTGGGGAAAAATGGGAGACCGCAGCGGAGATGGTTCAAGATTCCCCCTATGCAGCGGCGGGAACTCAACACCTAACAGGTATATTTACAAAACTCAACACATGAATTTTCATCCAAAATTTCCATTTATTTACATAAGGAGTAGTGTTGAGCATTCCGATACTGCAAGTATCGGGTATCGGCCGATATATGCTGTATCGGAATTCCGATACCGAGATCCAATATTTTTGTGATATCGGAAATCGGTATCGGAGTGTGCGGTGCGTATGGTTCCAAGGGTCTGGAGGAGAGGATACTCTCCTTCAGGCCCTGGGATCCATATTAATGTAAAAAATAAAGAATAAAAATAAAAAATATGGCTATACTCACCCCTCCGAAGAACCCTGGCAGTCACCGCTGCGAGCGTCCGCCTCCGTTCCTGAGAATGTAGTGAGTGAAGGACCTTCGATGACGTCGCGGTCAGGTGAGCGGTCACGTGAGCGGTCAGGTGACTGGTCACCTGACCGCAATGTCATCGAAGGTCCTTCACTCTCTGCAATTCTCAGGAACGGAGGCGGACGCTTGCAGCGGTGACAGCCAGGGTTCTTCGGAGGGGTGAGTATAGCCATATTTTTTTTTTTATTCTTTATTTTTTACATTATTATGGATCCCAGGGCCTGAAGGAGAGTTTCCTCTCCTTCAGAACCTGGGAACCATCGAGGAATACCTTCGGATATTTGTGTCCCATTGACTTGTATTGGTATCGGAACTCGGTATCGGCGAGATCCGATATTTTGCCGGTATCGGCCGATACCATCCGATACCGATACTTTCAAATATCGGAAGTTATCGCTCAACACTAATGAGGAGCATACAGGACATATTATACAGGAGACAAATGTGCAGGACCAGCTAACAGCATCATGTCCTCAAACACTTTCTCAAAGCTTTTATATTAAGCAAAGGAAATGTAAATTGTATTGCCCTTCAACTTGGTAATAACTAGTGTTGAGCGACTTTTTCTTTTTTAGGGTCGAGTCGGGTTTTGCGAACCCGACTATCTCAAAAGTCGAGTCGAGTGAAAATGGCCAATTATCGCGAAAAGTCGGGGATCAGCCGAAATGCGAAACCCAATGCAAGTCAATGGGGGAGCATAGTCGGCAGTGAGTGGAGGCCAGGAAAACACCTACAGTGCCCATTTTAATGGCAAAAACATCCATTCTTGGTACTGAAGCTTGTCAATCTTAATTTACCTTATAATAATAGTTAGGCATTGACCATTGGGGGTCATTTGGCTAAAGTTGCGGGAGTATGGCTGGGTCAAGTATGTAGTGGGCCCAGGAAACGTTGACCACGTCACAGGAGTGGAGCAGGGAGAGGTAAGTTTTTCAACTTTGCAAGTGCTGTGATCCTGAGCAAGCAGGGGTGGCCCACTTGTTCACATTGGCACTGGCACAGGGCCCCTCAAAGTACGGTGGTATGTTTGCACGGTGGGGGCGCCTCCCACCGGCAGCGACACTTTTGCATACTATAAGGGGCCCTGTGCCAGTGACGTTGCCAACGAGTATCCCCCTACCTGATGAAGGAACCTGCACTTTCATCTGCACATTCCTCTTTGTCCCCGTGTAAGGTGGTATAGTATGCGGGAAGGGGAACCTCACTTTCAGCAGGGTCAGAATCTGGCTGTGTAGCGTGCAAGGGGAATGTAGCGATCTGGGTCAATGTACCAGCAGAGTCATCTAGCACTGGCTGGGCAGTGGGCAGGATGATGAGGAAACACAGATATAGTCCCAAATACAAAAGTAGGCTAAAAGCAGTTCAAAATTGGTAACAGGACTAAACAGGCGGCATTGCTTTGTTCAGTGGAGGACAACTGTAATGAGAGGCTGACACAGTGAGTAGGCCCAAATCAGTAAGTAGTCTAAATGCAGTTCAAAATTGGTAACAGTAATAAACAGGCGGCACTGCTTTGTTCAGTGGAGGAGAACAGCAAGGAGCCGCAGACACCCTTAGTAGGCCCCAAGCAAACTAGTAGGCCAAATGCAGTGTTACATTAAAAAATACTTAATGAGAGCATGAAGATCGAATTTCAGGACAGGAAACCAGGAGAACAGCAAGGAGCGGCAGACACCATTAGTAGGCCCCAATCAAACTAGTAGCCCCACTGCATTTGTTCTATTTAACAACTATTTAACAAGAGCCTGAAGATAGAAGCTCAGGAAAGGCAACCAGGAGAACACCTTGGAGCGGCAGACACTGTTAGTAGGCCCCAACCAAACTAGTAGCCCCACTGCAGTTTTAAAATTCCGATAGGCTGAAAACCTGACAATTGCAGGTCATTTTTTTTAAGAGGACAGCTGTATTGAGTGGCACAGACAGACACTGCTAGTAGGCCTTACACCACAAAGTTGGCTCGATGCAGGTTTAAAAAAGGTTACATAGGTACACAGGCAGCATTGGTGTGGTCAGTGGAGGACTATTGGAATGAGGGACCACAGACAGACTTAGTAAGCCTAAAAAAAAAAAGTAGGCTCTATGCACTTTAAATTAGGTTCCAGGGGTACACAGGCAGCATTGGTGTGGTCAGCGGAGGACTATTGGAAGGAGGGACCGCAGACAGACTTAGTAGGCCTAAAATAAAAAAGTAGGCTCTATGCACTTTTAATTAGGTTCCAGGGGTACACAGGCAGCATTGGTGTGGTCAGTGGAGGACTATTGGAAGGAGGGACCGCAGACAGACTTAGTAGGCCTAAAATAACAAAAGGAGGCTCAATGCAGTTTCAATTATCTTGCAGGGGTACACAGGCAGCATTGGTGTGGTCAGCGGAGGACAATTGGAAGGAGGGACCGCAGACAGACTTAGTAGGACTAAAATAAAAAAGGTGGCTCTATGCACTTTTAAATAGGATCCAAGGGTACACAGGCAGCATTGGTGTGGTCAGTGGAGGACTATTGGAAGGAGGAACCGCAGACAGACTTAGTGGGCCTAACGTAAAAAAGGTGTCTCTATACACTTTTAAATAGGATCCAAGGGTACACAGGCAGCATTGGTGTGGTCAGTGGAGGACTATTGGAAGGAGGGACCGCAGACAGACTTAGTAGGCCTAACATAAAAAAGGTGGCTCTATGCACTTTTAAATAGGATCCAGGGGTACACAGGCAGCATTGGTGTGGTCAGTGGAGGACTATTGGAAGGAGGGACCGCAGACACACTTAGTAGGCCTAAAATAACAATGGAGGCTCAATGCAGTTTCAATTATCTTGCAGGGGTACACAGGCAGCATTGGTGTGGTCAGTGGAGGACTATTGGAAGGAGGGACCGCAGACAGACTAAGTTGTTATGGACCTGGTGGTTAGGAGCACCCGGAATGACCTGATGGTTAAACTAACACAGGACAAGCTCTGGGAAGTGGGAGCTCTGCTGACTGCAACCCCTAATCCTATCACACACACTAGAAATAGCCGTGGAGCGTACCTAACTCTGCCTAGACGCCTCTTCACAGCCTAAGAGCTAACTAGCCCTAGAGATAGAAAATTAAGTCTACCTTGCCTCAGAGAAATTCCCCAAAGGAAAAGGCAGCCCCCCACATATATTGACTGTGAGTTAAGATGAAAGTCACAAACACAGAAATGAAACAGGTTTTAGCAAAGGAGGCCAGACTTACTAAACAGACTGAGGATAGGAAAGGTATTTTTGCGGTCAGCACAAAAACTACAAAAAGACCACGCAGAGTGTGCAAAAAGACCCCCGCACCGACTCACGGTGCGGAGGTGCCACTCTGCATCCCAGAGCTTCCAGCTAGCAAGGCAAAATCATGATAGCAAGCTGGACAAGAAAACAATGAACAAATAATTAACTAGCAGAGACTTAGCTTCTGCTGGAGTAGACAGGTCACCAGAAAGATCCAAGAGCGAACTGAACCAGTACAAGAACATTGACAGCTGGCATGGAGTAACGATCTGAGTGGAGTTAAATAGAGCAGCCAGCCAAAGAATAAACTAAGTCACCTGTGGAAGGAACCTCAGAACCAGCAGCTCCACTCACAGCCACCAGAGGGAGTCCATGGACAGAACTCGCCGAAGTACCATTCATGACCACAGGAGGGAGTTCGATAACAGAATTCACAACAGTACCCGCCCTTGAGGAGGGGTCACCGAACCCTCACAAGAGCCCCCAGGCCGATCAGGATGAGCCAAATGAAAGGCACAAACTAGATAGGCAGCATGAACATCAGAGGCAAACACCCAGGAATTATCTTCCTGACCATAACCCTTTCAATTGACAAGGTACTGGAGTTTCCGTCTCGAAATACGAGAATCTAAAATCTCCACCACAAACTCCAACTCCCCCTCGACCAACACCGGGGCAGGAGGATCAACGGAGGGAACCATAGGCGCCACGTATCTCCGCAATAACGACCTGTGGAACACATTATGGATGGCAAAAGAAGCTGGAAGGGCCAAACGAAATGACACAGGATTGAGAACTTCAGAAATCCTATACGGACCAATGAAACGAGGCTTAAACTTAGGAGAGGAAACCTTCATAGGAACATACCGAGACGACAACCAAACCAAATCCCCAACACGAAGTCGGGGACCAACACAGCGCCGGCGGTTAGCGAAACGTTGAGCCTTCTCCTGGGACAATGTCAAATTGTCCACCACATGAGTCCAAATCTGCTGCAACCTGTCCACCACAGAATCCACACCAGGACAGTCCGAAGGCTCAACCTGCCCTGAAGAGAAACGCAGATAGAAACCAGAATTACAGAAAAAAGGCGAAACCAAAGTAGCCGAGCTGGTCCGATTATTAAGGGCGAACTCAGCCAAAGGCAAGAAGGACACACAATCATCCTGATCAGCAGAAACAAAGCATCTCAGATATGTTTCCAAAGTCTGATTAGTTCGTTCGGTTTGGCCATTTGTCTGAGGATGGAAAGACGAAGAAAAAGACAAATCAATGCCCATCTTAGCACAAAAGGATCGCCAAAACCTCGAAATTAACTGGGAACCTCTGTTCGAGACGATGTTCTCCGGAATGCCATGCAAACGAACCACATGCTGAAAAAATAATGGCACCAAATCAGAGGAGGAAGGCAATTTAGACAAGGGTACGAAATGGACCATCTTAGAGAAGCGATCACAAACCACCCAAATGACCGACATCCTTTGAGAGACAGGGAGATCTGAAATAAAATCCATGGAAATATGCGTCCAGGGCCTCTTCGGGACCGGCAAGGGCAAAAGCAACCCACTGGCACGAGAACAGCAGGGCTTAGCCCAAGCACAAGTCCCACAGGACTGCACAAAAGAACGCACATCCCGTGACAAAGAAGGCCACCAAAAGGATCTAGCCACCAAATCTCTGGTACCAAAGATTCCAGGATGACCAGCCAACACCGAACAATGAACCTCAGAGATAACTCTACTAGTCCATCTATCAGGGACAAACAGTTTCTCCGCTGGACAACGGTCAGTAGAGTTGAGCGACCTTGACCTTTTTAGAGTCGAGCCGGGTTTCGCGAAACCCGACTATCTCAAAAGTCGGGTCGAGTGAAATCGGCCGATTATGACGTAAAGTCGGGATCGACTGAAACACGAAACCCAATGCAAGTCAATGGGGCAGCATAGTCGGCAGTGAGTGGGGGCCAGGAAAACACCTAGAGTGCCCATTTTAATGTCAAAACCATCCATTCTTCTTAATGAAGCTTGTCAAGCGTAATTTACCTTATAATAATTGGAAGGCATTTGAAATTGGGGGTCATTTGGCTAAAGTTGTGGTGGGTAGGGCTGGTTCAAGTAATTAGTGGGCCCAGGAAATCTGGACCACGTCACGGCAGTGGAGCAGGGAGAGGTAAGTATTTCAACTTTGCAAGTGCTGTGAACCTGAGCAAGCAGGGGGGGCCCACTCGTTGGCATTGGCACTGGCACAGGGCCCCTCAAAGTACAGCGGTGTGTTTGCACGGCGGGGGCGCCTCCCACCGGCAGCAACACTTTTGCGTACTATGAGAGGCCCTGTGCCAGTGACGTCGCCAACTAGTATTCCTCCCCCCCACCTGATGAAGGAACCTGCACTTTCATCTGCACCTTCCTCTTTGTCCCCGTGTAAGGTGGTATGGTATGCGGGAAGAGCAACCTGACTTTCAGCAGGGTCACAATGTTGTTGTGTAGCGTGCACGGGGAATGTTGCGTTATGGGTCAATGTACCAGCAGACTCATCTATCACTGGCTGGGCAATGGGCAGGATGAGGAGGAAACACAGATATAGGCCCAAAGAATAAAGTTGGCTAAATGCAGTTCAAAATTGGTAACACAGGAATAACCAGGGGGCATTGCAGTGGAGGACAACTGGAATGAGAGGCTGACACAGAGAGTAGGCCCAAATCAGTAAGTAGTCGAAATGCAGTTCAAAATTGGCAACCGTAGTAAACAGGCGGCACAGCTTTGTTCATTGGAGGAGAACAGCAAGGAGTGGCAGACACCGATAGTAGGCCCCAACCCAACTAGTAGGCAAAATGCAGTCTAACATTAACAACTACTTAACGAGCGCCTGAAAACAGAATTTCAGGACAGGAAACCAGGAGAACAGCAAGGAGTGGCAGACACCGATAGTAGGCCCCAAACCAACTAGTACGCCAAATGCAGTTGTTCCGTTTAACCACAATTTAATGAGAGCCTGAAGATAGAAGTTCAGGAAAGGCAACCTGGAGAACACCTTGGAGTGGAACACACCCTCTCTCTACACCCCATACCCAATTTGTAGGCCTAATGCAGTGTAGTTTCCAAGAACTACTAAACGAGAGCCGGAAGATCGAAGCTCAGGAAAGGCAACCTGGAGAACACCTTGGAGTGGAACACACCATCTCTCTACACCCAATACCCAATTTGTAGGCCTAATGCAGTGTAGTTTCCAACAACTACTAAACGAGAGCATGAAGATCGAAGCATTGGCGAGGAAACCTGGGGAACACCTTGGAGTGGAACACACCATCTCTCTACACCCCATACCCAATTTGTAGGCCTAATGCAGCGTAGTTTCCAAGAACTACTAAACGAGAGCCGGAAGATCGAAGCTCAGGAAAGGCAACCTGGAAAACACCTTGGAGTGGAACACACCATCTCTCTACACCCCATACCCAATTTGTAGGCCTAATGCAGCGTAGTTTCCAACAACTACTAAACGAGAGCATGATGATCGAAGCATTGGCGAGGAAACCTGGGGAACACCTTGGAGTGGAACACACCATCTCTCTACAGTGGAACACACATCTCTCTACACCCCATACCCAATTTGTAGGCCTAATGCAGCGTAGTTTCCAACAACTACTAAACGAGAGCCGGAAGATCGAAGCTCAGGAAAGGCAACCTGGGGAACACCTTGGAGTGGAACACACCATCTCTCTACACCCCATACCCAATTTGTAGGCCCAATGCAGCGTAGTTTCCAACAACTACTAAACGAGAGCCGGAAGATCGAAGCTCAGGAAAGGCAACCTGGGGAACACGTTGGAGTGTAACAAACCCTCTCTCTACACCACGGAAGGGCTGATTCTTAGGAAGGAAGGCTGTCGGAAAGAAGCAGGGCGCGTCCGAGGGTGATTATATTCTTATTAGGTATATACTCACCCTCGGACGCGCCCTGCTTCTTTATTTGTAATGAATGTTTATTTGCAATGTGGTTTTGACTTACTCTATTTTTTTGGTAAATAATGATTTTATTATTTTCATTGTTTTGCATCTTCTTGGCAATAATATAAAGAAGACGCGACAGGACAACACTCGGTGGATGCCATATCTGTGTTTAAAATTGAAAAAACCTTTCAGTTAACTACTTGCAGGAGAAAGTTATTGTAGCTGGTGGCCATTTTTAGTACTGTACCAGATTTTTGTTGTATGTGTTTGTTTTTAATGTTAAAATGTCTGCATTTGATATCTCTCCAGTATTTTCTTTTTTATAAGCAAAATACTTATTTTTATATTTTCTGATGTTGGTTCCAGGGGTACACGGGCAGCAGTGGTGTGGTCAGTGGAGGCCTAGTGGAAGGAGTGACCGCAGACAGGCATCGAAGGCCTAAAATAATAACACATGGCTGTAGGCAATTTTAAATTGGTTCCAGGGGTACACGGGCAGCAGTGGTGTGGTCAGTGGAGGCCTAGTGGAAGGAGTGACCACAGACAGGCATCGAAGGCCTAAAATAATAACACATGGCTGTAGGCAATTTTAAATTGGTTCCAGGGGTACACGGGCAGCAGTGCCCTGGTCAGTGTAGTAGTAGTTGAAAGAATGGACCGCAGACAGGCATCGAAGGCCTAAAATAAAAAAATTGGGCTGGCTGTAGGCAATTTTAAATTGGTTCCAGGGGTACACGGGCAGCAGTGGTGTGGTCAGTGGAGGCCAAGTGGAAGGAGTCAACGCAGACAGGCATCGAAGGCCTAAAATAATAACACATGGCTGTAGGCAATTTTAAATTGGTTCCAGGGGTACACGGGCAGCAGTGCCCTGGTCACTGTAGTAGTAGTTGAAAGAATGGACCGCAGACAGGCATCGAAGGCCTAAAATAAAAAAATTGGGCTGGCTGTAGGCAATTTTAAATTGGTTCCAGGGGTACACGGGCAGCAGTGCCCTGGTCAGTGTAGTAGTAGTTGAAAGAATGGACCGCAGACAGGCATCGAAGGCCTAAAATAAAAAAATTGGGCTGGCTGTAGGCAATTTTAAATTGGTTCCAGGGGTACACGGGCAGCAGTGGTGTGGTCAGTGGAGGCCTAGTGGAAGGAGTGACCGCAGACAGGCATCGAAGGCCTAAAATAATAACACATGGCTGTAGGCAATTTTAAATTGGTTCCAGGGGTACACAGGCAGCAGTGCCCTGGTCAGTGTAGTAGTAGTTGAAAGAATGGACCGCAGACGGGCTGGCTGTAGGCAATTTTAAATTGGTTCCAGGGGTACACGGGCAGCAGTGCCCTGGTCAGTGTAGTAGTAGTTGAAAGAATGGACCGCAGACAGGCATCGAAGGCCGAAAATAAAAAAATTGGGCTGGCTGTAGGCAATTTTAAATTGGTTCCAGGGGTACACGGGCAGCAGTGGTGTGGTCAGTGGAGGCCTAGTGGAAGGAGTCACCGCAGACAGGCATCGAAGGCCTAAAATAATAACACATGGCTGTAGGCAATTTTAAATTGGTTCCAGGGGTACACGGGCAGCAGTGCCCTGGTCAGTGTAGTAGTAGTTGAAAGAATGGACCGCAGACAGGCATCAAAGGCCTAAAATAAAAAAATTGGGCTGGCTGTAGGCAATTTTAAATTGGTTCCAGGGGTACACGGGCAGCAGTGGTGTGGTCAGTGGAGGCCTAGTGGAAGGAGTGACCGCAGACAGGCATCGAAGGCCTAAAATAATAACACATGGCTGTAGGCAATTTTAAATTGGTTCCAGGGGTACACGGGCAGCAGTGGTGTGGTCAGTGGAGGCCTAGTGGAAGGAGTGACCACAGACAGGCATCGAAGGCCTAAAATAATAACACATGGCTGTAGGCAATTTTAAATTGGTTCCAGGGGTACACGGGCAGCAGTGCCCTGGTCAGTGTAGTAGTAGTTGAAAGAATGGACCGCAGACAGGCATCGAAGGCCTAAAATAAAAAAATTGGGCTGGCTGTAGGCAATTTTAAATTGGTTCCAGGGGTACACGGGCAGCAGTGGTGTGGTCAGTGGAGGCCTAGTGGAAGGAGTCACCGCAGACAGGCATCGAAGGCCTAAAATAATAACACATGGCTGTAGGCAATTTTAAATTGGTTCCAGGGGTACACGGGCAGCAGTGCCCTGGTCAGTGTAGTAGTAGTTGAAAGAATGGACCGCAGACAGGCATCGAAGGCCTAAAATAAAAAAATTGGGCTGGCTGTAGGCAATTTTAAATTGGTTCCAGGGGTACACGGGCAGCAGTGGTGTGGTCAGTGGAGGCCTAGTGGAAGGAGTGACCGCAGACAGGCATCGAAGGCCTAAAATAATAACACATGGCTGTAGGCAATTTTAAATTGGTTCCAGGGGTACACGGGCAGCAGTGGTGTGGTCAGTGGAGGCCTAGTGGAAGGAGTGACCACAGACAGGCATCGAAGGCCTAAAATAATAACACATGGCTGTAGGCAATTTTAAATTGGTTCCAGGGGTACACGGGCAGCAGTGCCCTGGTCAGTGTAGTAGTTGAAAGAATGGACCGCAGACAGGCATCGAAGGCCTAAAATAAAAAAATTGGGCTGGCTGTAGGCAATTTTAAATTGGTTCCAGGGGTACACGGGCAGCAGTGGTGTGGTCAGTGGAGGCCTAGTGGAAGGAGTGACCGCAGACAGGCATCGAAGGCCAATAACACATGGCTGTAGGCAATTTTAAATTGGTTCCAGGGGTACACGGGCAGCAGTGGTGTGGTCAGTGGAGGCCTAGTGGAAGGAGTGACCACAAACAGGCATCGAAGGCCTAAAATAAAAAAATTGGGCTGGCTGTAGGCAATTTTAAATTGGTTCCAGGGGTACACTGGCAGCAGTGGTGTGGTCAGTGGAGGCCTAGTGGAAGGAGTGACCGCAGACAGGCATCGAAGGCCTAAAATAATAACACATGGCTGTAGGCAATTTTAAATTGGTTCCAGGGGTACACGGGCAGCAGTGGTGTGGTCAGTGGAGGCCTAGTGGAAGGAGTGACCGCAGACAGGCATCGAAGGCCTAAAATAAAAAAATTGGGCTGGCTGTAGGCAATTTTAAATTGGTTCCAGGGGTACACGGGCAGCAGTGGTGTGGTCAGTGGAGGCCTAGTGGAAGGAGTGACCGCAGACAGGCATCGAAGGCCTAAAATAATAACACATGGCTGTAGGCAGTTTTAAATTGGTTCCAGGGGTACACGGGCAGCAGTGGTGTGGTCAGTGGAGGCCTAGTGGAAGGAGTGACCGCAGACAGGCATCGAAGGCCTAAAATAATAACACATGGCTGTAGGCAATTTTAAATTGGTTCCAGGGGCACACGGGCAGCAGTGCCCTGGTAAGTGTAGTAGTAGTTGAAAGAATGGACCGCAGACAGGCATCGAAGGCCTAAAATAAAAAAATTGGGCTGGCTGTAGGCAATTTTAAATTGGTTCCAGGGGTACACGGGCAGCAGTGGTGTGGTCAGTGGAGGCCTAGTGGAAGGAGTGACCACAGACAGGCATCGAAGGCCTAACATAACAAAAATGTCAATACAATGGTATTGTCAGTGGCAGGCATTGAAGGATGTCAGCGCATAGACTAAACATTGGTGGAGCTGTGAGATAATTTTGCAAGTGGTAGAGCACTGTTTGAGCTGGGGTGGGGGGAAACTGTCTTGTGGCCGGCGGGACAGGCCCAGGGCCCCTCATATTACAACGGTGTGTCTGACGTTGGGTGCGCACCACCACCGCCAGAGACACTTTATTGTACTAGGAGGGACCCAGTGGCAGTGCCGTCGACCAAAAGCGGGCTCACCCACCTCTTCAGACAAACTGCACTCTCACGGGTGCTGTCGCCAAGTGTCGATACCACGGCCCCGTGTGGGGAGTTTGGCCATTTAGTGAGGTGTAAACATGTCGTATGCTGGACAATCAGGTGCAGAAAATTACGAGATTGGAAAAGGCATTCAGAATAGTCCACAGGCAAGACCTTTTCATAGGAAAGCTAGGTGTCAGCCCGGCAAGGTGGGGCAAAAGATTTCGAAATCCAGTTGTGGTTCATTTTAATGAAGGTTAGATCATCTACATTTTGGGTAGCCAGACGAGTCCTTTTTTCTGTTAGTATTGAACCTGCAGCACTGAATACTCTTTCTGATAGGACACTAGCTGCCGGGCAAGCAAGCTCCTGCAATGCATATTCTGCCAATTCTGGCCAGGTGTCTAATTTTGATGCCCAGTAATCAAATGGGAATGACGGTTGAGGGAGAACATCGATAAGGGATGAAAAATAGTTTGTAACCATACTGGACAAATGTTGTCTCCTGTCACTTTGAATTGATGCTGCAGTACCTGTCCTGTCTGCGGTCATAGCAAAATCACTCCACAACCTGGTCAGAAAACCCCTCTGGCCAATGCCACTTCTGATTTCTGCCCCTCTAACTCCTCTGGTCTGCTGGCCCCTGCAGCTCGTGTGAGAACGATCACGGGCGCTGTGTGCAGGGAATGCCAGAAGCAAACGGTCAACAAGAGTTGATTGTTTGGTTGCTAATATTAGTTCCAAGTTCTCATGTGGCATTATATTTTGCAATTTGCCTTTATAGCGAGGATCAAGGAGGCAGGCCAACCAGTAATCGTCATCATTCATCATTTTAGTTATGCGTGTGTCCCTTTTGAGGATACGTAAGGCATAATCCGCCATGTGGGCCAAAGTTCCAGTTCTCAAATCTGCGGTTGTGCTTGGTTGAGGGGCAGTTTCAGGCAAATCCACGTCACTTGTGTCCCTCAAAAAACCAGAACCCGGCCTTGCCGCGCCACCAATTTCCAGTGGCCCCGGAAAAGCTTCCTCATTAAAAATATAATCATCCCCATCATCCTCCTCGTCCTCCTCCTCCTCTTCGCCCGCTACCTCGTCCTGTACACTGCCCTGGCCAGACAATGGCTGACTGTCATCAAGGCTTTCCTCTTCCTCAGCTGCAGACGCCTGATCCTTTATGTGCGTCAAACTTTGCATCAGCAGACGCATTAGGGGGATGCTCATGCTTATTATGGCGTTGTCTGCACTAACCAGCCGTGTGCATTCCTCAAAACACTGAAGGACTTGACACATGTCTTGAATCTTCGACCACTGCACACCTGACAACTCCATGTCTGCCATCCTACTGCCTGCCCGTGTATGTGTATCCTCCCACAAAAACATAACAGCCCGCCTCTGTTCACACAGTCTCTGAAGCATGTGCAGTGTTGAGTTCCACCTTGTTGCAACGTCTATGATTAGGCGATGCTGGGGAAGGTTCAAAGAACGCTGATAGGTCTGCATACGGCTGGAGTGTACGGGCGAACGGCGGATATGTGAGCAAAGTCCACGCACTTTGAGGAGCAGGTCGGATAACCCCGGATAACTTTTCAGGAAGCACTGAACCACCAGGTTTAAGGTGTGAGCCAGGCAAGGAATGTGTTTCAGTTGGGAAAGGGAGATGGCAGCCATGAAATTCCTTCCGTTATCACTCACTACCTTGCCTGCCTCAAGATCTACAGTGCCCAGCCACGACTGCGTTTCTTTCTGCAAGAACTCGGACAGAACTTCCGCGGTGTGTCTGTTGTTGCCCAAACACTTCATAGCCAATACAGCCTGCTGACGTTTGCCAGTAGCTGCCCCATAATGGGAGACCTGGTGTGCAACAGTGGCAGCTGCGGATGGAGTGGTTGTGCGACTGCGGTCTGTGGACGAGCTCTCGCTTCTGCAGGAGGACGAAGAGGAGGAGGAGGGGGTGCGAACGGCTACAGCCAATTGTTTCCTAGACCGTGGGCTAGGCAGAACTGTCCCAAACTTGCTGTCCCCTGTGGACCCTGCATCCACCACATTTACCCAGTGTGCCGTGATGGACACGTAACGTCCCTGGCCATGCCTACTGGTCCATGCATCTGTTGTCAGGTGCACCTTTGTGCTCACAGATTGCCTGAGTGCATGGACGATGCGCTCTTTAACATGCTGGTGGAGGGCTGGGATGGCTTTTCTGGAAAAAAAGTGTCGACTGGGTAGCTCGTAGCGTGGTACAGCGTAGTCCATCAGGGCTTTGAAAGCTTCGCTTTCAACTAACCGGTAGGGCATCATCTCTAACGAGATTAGTCTAGCTATGTGTGCGTTCAAACCCTGTGTACGCGGATGCGAGGCTAAGTACTTCCTTTTTCTAACCATAGTCTCATGTAGGGTGAGCTGGACTGGAGAGCTGGAGATCGTGGAACTAGCGGGGGTGCCGGTGGACATGGCAGACTGAGAGACGGTGGGAGATGGTATTGTTGCCACCAGTGCCCTAGATGCAGTGTTTCCTACTACGAAACTGGTGATTCCCTGACCCTGACGGCTTTGGCCTGGCAAAGAAACCTGCACAGATACTGCAGGTGGTGCGGAAAATGGTGGCCCTACACTGCCGGAAGGGATGTTGCGTTGCTGACTAGCTTCATTGGCCGAGGGTGCTACAACCTTAAGGGACGTTTGGTAGTTAGTCCAGGCTTGCAAATGCATGGTGGTTAAATGTCTATGCATGCAACTTGTATTGAGACTTTTCAGATTCTGTCCTCTGCTTAAGGTAGTTGAACATTTTTGACAGATGACTTTGCGCTGATCAATTGAATGTTGTTTAAAAAAATGCCAGACTGCACTCTTTCTAGCATCGGATACCTTTTCAGGCATTGCAGACTGAGCTTTAACCGGATGGCCACGCTGTCCTCCAACAGGTTTTAGCTTTGCCACGCGTTTTGGGCAAGATACGGGCCCGGCAGATGGAACCTGTTGCGATGTTGATGCCTGCTGCGGCCCCTCCTCCTCCGCTTCAGAACTGCTGCCGCCTGCACCCTGTTCCCCCAATGGCTGCCAATCGGGGTCAAGAACTGGGTCATCTATTACCTCTTCTTGTAGCTCGTGTGCAACTTCGTCTGTGTCACCGTGTCGGTCGGTGGTATAGCGTTCGTGATGGGGCAACATAGTCTCATCAGGGTCTGATTCTTGATCAGCACCCTGCGAGGGCAATGTTGTGGTCTGAGTCAAAGGACCAGCATAGTAGTCTGGCTGTGGCTGTGCATCAGTGCACTCCATGTCAGATTCAACTTGTAATGGGCATGGACTGTTAACTGCTTCACTTTCTAAGCCAGGGATGGTATGTGTAAAGAGCTCCATGGAGTAACCCATTGTGTCGCCTGCTGCATTCTTCTCTGTTGTTGTTTTTGCTGAAGAGGACAAGGAAGCGACTTGTCCCTGACCGTGAACATCCACTAACGACGCGCTGCTTTGACATTTACCAGTTTCACGAGAGGAGGCAAAAGAGCTAGAGGCTGAGTCAGCAAGATAAGCCAAAACTTGCTCTTGCTGCTCCGGCTTTAAAAGCGGTTTTCCTACTCCCAGAAAAGGGAGCGTTCGAGGCCTTGTGTAGCCAGACGACGAACCTGGCTCCACAGCTCCAGACTTAGGTGCAATATTTTTTTTCCCACGACCAGCTGATGCTCCACCACTACCACTACCCTCATTACCAGCTGACAATGAACGCCCCCGGCCACGACCTCTTCCACCATACTTCCTCATTGTTTTAAAAACGTAAACAAACTAACGGTATTTGTTGCTGTCACACAAATTACACGGTGAGCTATAACTTCAGTATGATTTAGCTACCCCTTTACAGGTGAGTGAGACCACAAAGAAAATCAGGCACAATGTTACACACTCTGTTGTTGGTGGCAACAAATGAGAGAGATGCCACACACGCAGGACTGTCACTGAAGCACAAATGTAAATATTAATCTCCCACTGATTTGATTTTTTTTTTTTTTTTCAGGGAGACTTTAGGAAAAAAAAAATAGAATAAAATGATTTTTTCAGGAAGAATTTAGAAACCAAAGAAAATAAAATGATTTTTTCAGGGAGAATTTAGAAAACAAATAAAACAAAAAAAGTCTTTCTATGGCCCACTGAGTGAGAGATGACGCACACAGGAGTCAGGAGTGGCACACAAGCCCAGAGGCCAATATTTATCTCCCACTGATTGATGTAGTGATTTTTTCAGGTAGATTTTGGAACCCAAATCAAGCTAAAAAAATTATAGGCTTTCTATGGCCCACAATTGGAGAGAGAGAGAGAGAGAGAGATGGCACACCCAGGAGTCAAGACTGGCACACAAGCAGAAAGGGCAATATTAATCTCCCACTGATTTGTTTTTGTTTTTTTTTCAGGGAGACTTTAGGAAAAAAACTAATAGAATAAAATGATTTTTTCAGGAAGAATTTAGAAACCAAATAAAATAAAATGATTTTTTCAGGGAGAATTTAGAAAACAAATAAAACAAAAAAAGGCTTTCTATGGCCCACTGAGTGAGAGATGACGCACACAGGAGTCAGGAGTGGCACACAAGCCCAGAGGCCAATATTTATCTCCCACTGATTGATGTAGTGATTTTTTCAGGTAGATTTTGGAACCCAAATCAAGCTAAAAAAATAATAGGCTTTCTATGGCCCACAATTGGAGAGAGAGAGAGAGATGGCACACCCAGGAGTCAAGACTGGCACACAAGCAGAAAGGGCAATATTAATCTCCCACTGATTTGTTTTTGTTTGTTTTTTCAGGGAGACTTTAGAAAAAAAAATAATAGAATAAAATGATTTTTTCAGGAAGAATTTAGAAACCAAATAAAATAAAATGATTTTTTCAGGGAGAATTTAGAAAAAAAATAAAACAAAAAAAGGCTTTCTATGGCCCACTGAGTGAGAGATGACGCACACAGGAGTCAGGAGTGGCACACAAGCCCAGAGGCCAATATTTATCTCCCACTGATTGATGTAGTGATTTTTTCAGGTAGATTTTGGAACCCAAATCAAGCTAAAAAAATAATAGGCTTTCTATGGCCCACAATTGGAGAGAGAGAGAGAGATGGCACACCCAGGAGTCAAGACTGGCACACAAGCAGAAAGGGCAATATTAATCTCCCACTGATTTGTTGTTGTTTTTTTTTTCAGGGAGACATTAGGAAAAAAACTAATAGAATAAAATGATTTTTTCAGGAAGAATTTAGAAACCAAATAAAATAAAATGATTTTTTCAGGGAGAATTTAGAAAACAAATAAAACAAAAAAAGGCTTTCTATGGCCCACTGAGTGAGAGATGACGCACACAGGAGTCAGGAGTGGCACACAAGCCCAGAGGCCAATATTTATCTCCCACTGATTGATGTAGTGATTTTTTTAGGTAGATTTTGGAACCCAAATCAAGCTAAAAAAATAATAGGCTTTCTATGGCCCACAATTGGAGAGAGAGAGAGAGATGGCACACCCAGGAGTCAAGACTGGCACACAAGCAGAAAGGGCAATATTAATCTCCCACTGATTTGTTGTTTTTTTTTTTTTCAGGGAGACTTTAGGAAAAAAAAATAATAGGATAAAATGATTTTTTCAGGAAGAATTTAGAAACCAAATAAAATAAAATGATTTTTTCAGGGAGAATTTAGAAAACACATAAAACAAAAAAAGGCTTTCTATGGCCCACTGAGTGAGAGATGACGCACACAGGAGTCAGGAGTGGCACACAAGCCCAGGGGCCAATATTTATCTCCCACTTTTTTTTTTTTGTTCCAGGGAAAATTTATAAACCCAATAAAAAAAATAATAAATAGGCTTTCTATGGCCCACTATCTGAGAGAGAGAGAGATGGCACGCTTAGGACTGGCACACAAGCCCAAAGGCCAATATTAATCTCCCTTTTTTTTTCAGGGAGAATTTATAAAACCAAAAAAAAAAAAATAAATAGGCTTTCTATGGCCCACTATTTGTGAGAGAGATGGCACGCTCAGGACTGGCACACAAGCCCAGAGGCCAATATTAATCTCCCACTTTTTTTTTTTTTGTTCCAGGGAAAATTTATAAACCCAATAAAAAAAATAATAAATAGGCTTTCTATGGCCCACTATCTGAGAGAGAGAGATGGCACGCTTAGGACTGGCACACAAGCCCAAAGGCCAATATTAATCTCCCACTGATTGATTTATTGATTTTTTCAGGTAGAATTTAGAACCCAAATAAAGCAAAAAAAAAAAAATGGGCTTTCTATGGCCCACTGAGTGAGTGATGATGCACACAGGAGTCAGGAGTGGCACACAAGCCCTGAGGCCAATATTTTTCTCCCACTGATTGATGTAGTGATTTTTTCAGGTAGATTTTAGAACCCAAATCAAGCAAAAAAATAAATAGGCTTTCTATGGCCCACTATTTGTGAGAGAGATGGCACGCTCAGGACTGGCACACAAGCCCAGAGGCCAATATTAATCTCCCACTTTTTTTTTTTTTTCCAGGGAAAATTTATAAACCCAATAAAAAAAATAAATAAATAAATAGGCTTTCTATGGCCCACTATCTGAGAGAGAGAGATGGCACGCTTAGGACTGGCACACAAGCCCAAAGGCCAATATTAATCTCCCACTGATTGATTTATTGATTTTTTCAGGTAGAATTTAGAACCCAAATAAAGCAAAAAAAAAAAAAAATGGGCTTTCTATGGCCCACTGAGTGAGTGATGATGCACACAGGAGTCAGGAGTGGCACACAAGCCCTGAGGCCAATATTTTTCTCCCACTGATTGATGTAGTGATTTTTTCAGGTAGATTTTATAACCCAAATCAAGCAAAAAAATAAATAGGCTTTCTATGGCCCACTGAGTGAGAGATGACACAGACAGGGATGGCACTCTAGCAGAAATGTCAATCTTAATCTCCCACAAAAAAAAAAAAAAACAGGGAGTGTCCTTCAATTACTATCTCCCTGCAGTAATCTCAGCCAGGTATGGCAGGCAGCAATAAGGAGTGGACTGATGCACAAATTAAATAAAAAGTGTGTACAAACCAAAAAGATAGCTGTGCAGAAAGGAAGGAACAAGAGGATTTGTGCTTTGAAAAAAGCAGTTGGTTTGCACATCGGCGTACACACAGCAATGCAGCTATCAGGGAGCCTTCTAGGGCAGCCCAATGAGCTACAGCGCTGAGGGGGAAAAAAAAAAAAAATGTAGCTTCCACTGTCCCTGCACACCGAAGGTGGTGTGGGCAGTGGAAATCGCTACAGCACAAGCAGTTTGGTGTTTAATGGACCCTGCCTAACGCTATCCCTGCTTCTGACGAAGCGGCAGCAACCTCTCCCTAAGCTCAGATCAGCAGCAGTAACATGGCGGTCGGCGGGAACTCCCCTTTATAGCCCCTGTGACGCCGCAGACAGCAAGCCAATCACTGCAATGCCCTTCTCTAAGATGGTGGGGACCAGGACCTATGTCATCACGCTGCCCACACTCTGCGTTTACCTTCATTGGCTGAGAAATGGCGCTTTTCGCGTCATTGAAACGCGACTTTGGCGCGAAAGTCGCGTACCGCATGGCCGACCCCGCACAGGGGTCGGATCGGGTTTCATGAAACCCGACTTTGCCAAAAGTCGGCGACTTTTGAAAATGAACGACCCGTTTCGCTCAACCCTAACGGTCAGGTCTATCAGCCTGAAACTTCTGCAGCATCCGCCGTAAATCAGGGGAGATGGCAGACAAAATTACCCCTTCTTTGAGAATACCCGCCGGCTCAGGAACACCCGGAGAGTCAGGCACAAAACTTCTTGAAAGGGCATCAGCCTTCACATTCTTAGAGCCCGGAAGGTACGAAACCACAAAATCAAAACGGGAAAAAAACATCGACCATCGAGCCTGTCTAGGATTCAACCATTTGGTAGACTCGAGATAAGTCAAATTCTTGTGATCCGTCAAGACCACCACGCGATGCTTGGCTCCTTCAAGCCAATGTCGCCACTCCTTGAATGCCCACTTCATGGCCAACAACTCTCGATTGCCAACATCATAATTGCGCTCAGCAGGCGAGAACTTTCTAAACTTCTGACAATATACCTTCGCTTCATCCTGACCCTGACACAAAGCCAGCAAGATTTTCTCTGCCTGATCCACTGAATTTGGTTCATCATAAAGCAATCCAAGCGCCAGAAAAAACGCATCTACATCACGCAATGCAGGATCTCCTGGCGCAAGGGAAAATGCCCAGTCTTGAGGGTCACCACGCAACAAAGAAATAATGATCTTTACTTGTTGAACTGGGTCACCAGAGGAACAGGGTTTCCAAGCAAGAAACAGTTTACAATTATTTTTGAAATTCAGGAACTTAGATCTATCCCCAGAAAACAAATCAGGAATTGGAATTCTAGGCTCTAACATCGGATTCTGAACCACAAAATCTTGAATGTTTTGTACCCTTGCAGTGAGATGATCCACACAAGAGGACAGACCTTGAATGTCCATATCTACACCTGTGTCCTGAACCACCCAGAGGTTAAGGGGAAAAGAAAGACAAAACACACTGCAGAGAAAAAAAAATGGTCTCAGAACTTCTCTTATCCCTCTATTGAGATGCATGAACACTTTGGCCCAGCTGTACTGTTATGGACCTGGTGGTTAGGAGCCCCCGGAACGACCTGATGGTTAAACTAACACAGGACAAGCTCTGGGAAGTGGGAGCTCTGCTGACCGCAATCCCTAATCCTATCACACACACTAGAAATAGCCGTGGGCGTACCTAACTCTGCCTAGACACCTCTTCACAGCCTAAGAGCTAACTAGCCCTAGAGATAGAAAATTAAGCCTACCTTGCCTCAGAGAAATTCCCCAAAGGAAAAGCCAGCCCCCCACATATATTGACTGTGAGTTAAGATGAAAGTCACAAACACAGAAATGAAACAGGTTTCAGCAAAGGAGGCCAGACTTACTAAACAGACTGAGGATAGGAAAGGTATCTTTGCGGTCAGCACAAAAACTACAAAAAGACCACGCAGAGTGTGCAAAAAGACCCCCGCACCGACTCACGGTGCGGAGGTGCCACTCTGCATCCCAGAGCTTCCAGCTAGCAAGGCAAAATCATGATAGCAAGCTGGACAAGAAAACAATGAACAAATAATTAACTAGCAGGGACTTAGCTTCTGCTGGAGTAGACAGGTCACCAGAAAGATCCAAGAGCGAACTGAACCAGTGCAAGAACATTGACAGCTGGCATGGAGTAACGATCTGAGTGGAGTTAAATAGAGCAGCCAGCCAAAGAATAAACTAAGTCACCTGTGGAAGGAACCTCAGAACCAGCAGCTCCACTCACAGCCACCAGAGGGAGTCCATGGACAGAACTCGCCGAAGTACCATTCATGACCACAGGAGGGAGTTCGATAACAGAATTCACAACAGTACTTCCCCCTTGAGGAGGGGTCACCGAACCCTCACCAGAGCCCCCAGGCCGATCAGGATGAGCCAAATGAAAGGCACGAACTAGATCGGCAGCATGAACATCAGAGGCAAAAACCCAGGAATTATCTTCCTGACCATAACCCTTCCAATTGACCAAGTACTGGAGTTTCTGTCTCGAAATACGAGAATCTAAAATCTTCTCCACCACATACTCCAACTCCCCCTCGACCAACACCGGGGCAGGAGGATCAACGGAGGGAACCATAGGCGCCACGTATCTCCGCAATAACGACCTGTGGAACACATTATGGATGGCAAAAGAAGCTGGAAGGGCCAAACGAAATGACACAGGATTGAGAACTTCAGAAATCCTATACGGACCAATGAAACGAGGCTTAAACTTAGGAGAGGAAACCTTCATAGGAACATACTGAGATGACAACCAAACCAAATCCCCAACACGAAGTCGGGGACCAACACAGCGCCGGCGGTTAGCGAAACGTTGAGCCTTCTCCTGGGATAATGTCAAATTGTCCACCACATGAGTCCAAATCTGCTGCAACCTGTCCACCACAGAATCCACACCAGGACAGTCCGAAGGCTCAACCTGCCCTGAAGAGAAACGAGGATGGAAACCAAAATTACAGAAAAAAGGCGAAACCAAAGTAGTAGTAGTAGAAACCGAAGTACCATTCATGACCACAGGAGGGAGTTTGATAACAGAATTCACAACACTTAGTAGGCCTAAAAGTACAAAAGGAGGCTCAATGCAGTTTCAATTATCTTGCAGGGGTACACAGGCAGCAGCTGCCAAGGCAAACAGGATCATGGGGTGCATTAAAAGAGGTCTGGATACACATGATGAGAGCATTATACTGCCTCTGTACAAATCCCTAGTTAGACCGCACATGGAGTACTGTGTCCAGTTTTGGGCACCGGTGCTCAGGAAGGATATAATGGAACTAGAGAGAGTACAAAGGAGGGCAACAAAATTAATAAAGGGGATGGGAGAACTACAATACCCAGATAGATTAGCGAAATTAGGATTATTTAGTCTAGAAAAAAGACGACTGAGGGGCGATCTAATAACCATGTATAAGTATATAAGGGGACAATACAAATATCTCGCTGAGGATCTGTTTATACCAAGGAAGGTGACGGGCACAAGGGGGCATTCTTTGCGTCTGGAGGAGAGAAGGTTTTTCCACCAACATAGAAGAGGATTCTTTACTGTTAGGGCAGTGAGAATCTGGAATTGCTTGCCTGAGGAGGTGGTGATGGCGAACTCAGTCGAGGGGTTCAAGAGAGGCCTGGATGTCTTCCTGGAGCAGAACAATATTGTATCATACAATTATTAGGTTCTGTAGAAGGACGTAGATCTGGGGATTTATTATGATGGAATATAGGCTGAACTGGATGGACAAATGTCTTTTTTCGGCCTTACTAACTATGTTACTATGTTACTATGTTACATTGGTGTGGTCAGCGGAGCACTATTGGAAGGAGGGACCGCAGACAGACTTAGTAGGACTAAAATAAAAAAAGGTGGCTCTATGCACTTTTAAATAGGATCTAGGGGTACACAGGCAGCATTGGTGTGGTCAGTGGAGGACTATTTGAAGGAGGGTTCCCAGACAGACTTAGTAGGCATAACATAAAAAAGGTGGCTCTATGCACTTTTAACACTAGAACTACTGATGGAGTCATTTTGACTCCTTTCGTTTTTTATTTCTCTTCTGTGACTACATTTTTCAGAATTCCGGCTTGAAACTCGGTGACTTTTCCTCAAATATGATGTGAAAAAAGATTTTGTGAAAATAAATAATTCTGGTCAAAAATTTGCGCGTTTTTTTCAAAATTTACCAAGAACTACTGAAGGGAGTCATTTTGACTCCCTACTATATTTTGAGGTCCTTTTGTCACTAAATGTTGCTATAAAGTTTTGTGCATAATTTTTTCACTCTGTCTTATTTACCCTGATGTTCATATAGATGTAGTTCAATTTACATGTCAACTTTTCACATTTTCCTTGTGTTTTACCTGCTTGTATTACTGTGTAATGCTGAACAAAATAGCTTGTTTACTCTAGGCTCTTATCTTATGCTAATGAAGGGTGGTGTTTTTCTAAGGTCCTAGCAGGAGACAGTATTCTGGATAGTAACTTTACTTTCAGTTCAGCTGAAGAGACAACGAGAACAGACGCAGACATACGAGCTCTGAAGACTCATACAGGTATGAATTGTTATGAAATAGTTTAGCTGTCTGTCAACTGATTCAGCCCACCTACTTTTGAAGGTGGCAGAACAGTTATTATTTCTTTTAGTTTTCATTTAATTTCTATTTTTCAGCAGGGAACTATATAGAATTATGGAATTTGTGAGGAATATGGAGAGAAGACGTTTGATAAAGCCTCAGGATATTCTGGCTACTTTGCAATCCATACCGGAGGATGAATCGGAATCCGAATTGCAGGAACATGTATTTGATTCTGACAGTGATGAAGATTTCATTCCTCAGAACATATCAAGTGAATCTGAAGACTCAGAAGGAACAAATCCAGAAGGTAAGTAGTTATGTGTATTTATTTGTTCTTCCACACACTGAGTTAGGGCCTGTGCACACTAGCAGAATTCTGGCTGAATAGCCATCTGGATATTCTTGCCGCAATACAGGCCGTACCTGCCCGCTCATGCCTGAAGCTCCGCTCCGAACCCCGGGCTGGAGCCGCTGTCAGGGACAGAGCAGCGCTTGCTTACGTGCGAGCATGGCTCCGTCCCAGACAGCGGCTCCAGCCCAGGGTTCGGAGCGGAGCTTCAGGTATGAAACTCCGCTCTGTACCTGAGCGGGCAGGTACGGGCCGGATTGTGGTGAGAATATCCGGTCGGATATTCCGCCGCTAATCCAGCCAGTGTGCACGGACCCTTACAAAACAAAAATTCTAAATATTCATCAACTTTTTTCCAGATATTCCAAGCACATCAACTGGGGATCGGGCTCATGCAGTTATGTTGCCTTTTGACCATCCTCCTGGTCGTGGACAGAAAAAATCAGCAAAACGTCCCAGAAATGAAAGAACAACAGATAACGATGGCGGCGAAGGTAATGCAACAACAAACACCAGAGAAGGCGAATCTGAAGGAATACTAGTTTCAGCGGATGGTATTCAATGGAAAACCTGTTGAAATTGGACAACACTTGCCTGGTAGGCGTGACAGCCAAAATATTCTTCGAGAAGCACCTGGCCCTACAGGATACGCCAGAAGAAATATCATTATCGATAGTCCTTTGAGCGCATGGCGTTTATTTTTTGATTCATATATATTGACACATATAAAGAACTGTACGCTTGCAGAAGCATGCAGGAACAATAATTTACAGTTTACTCTATCTGGTGAGGAGCTAGATGCATTCATTGCGATATTCTATGCTCGTGGAATATCTGGCACGAACCGTTACTCGATTAGCAGTATTTGGTGTAATGACTGGGGAATACCGTTTTGCAAAGCGACAATGTCTAGGGACCGCTTTGTTGAAATTATGAGGTTTCTCAGATATGATGAGAAATCTACTCGATCGGAGAGACTGCAAACGGACAAGTTTGCTCTATTTTCTACTGTGTGGGACAGGTTTATTGAAAATTGTATTGCGTGTTACAAACCTGGCCCATACATAACGGTGGATGAGCAACTTTTCCCAAGCAAAACTAGGTGTCCATTCACGCAGTACATGCCTTCCAAACCAGATAAATATGGCCACAAATATTGGCTAGCTGTTGATAAGGAGAGCAAATATCTGGCAAATGGCTTCCCTTATCTAGGCAAAGATGACACACGCCGTGCTGAGGACCGTTTAGCTGACCATGTGGTAATGAAGTTATTGGACCCGTTTTTGAAAAAAGGTCGCAATGTTACAACCGATAATTATTTTACTTCATTAAAATTAGCTAAACAGCTAAAAAGCAAAGGAACAACCATCGTGGGAACACTGAATAAGATAAGGCGAGAAGTGCCTAAAGAAATAAAATCCATGAAAGAGGAATTGTACAACACTAAAGTGTTTAGAAATGAAGACAATTTTACACTTACAGTATATTAAGGAAAGCCCAACAAAAATGTTGTCATTTTGAGTTCCGTCCATCCAGATATTGTTGTTGCGTCTGATTCCGCTAAAAAAACTCCAGAAACGGTAAAGTTTTACAATGAAACAAAATATGGAGTAGATGTAGTGGATCAGATGGCACGAAAATATACCACACGAACATCCACAAGGAGATGGCCTGTTCATGCATTTGAAAATGCCTTAGACTTTGCGGGTATAAATGCATGTATAATATTCAAGGAGATTACCCACCAAAAAATGTCACGCAAGGCATTTTTGCCAACGCTTGTGAGAGAGTTGAGTGGTCCTTATGTCACAGATAGGGAAAAGGGTTCCACGTGACAAAATTTTGCCAGATCAAAGAAAAGTGCAAGAAAAATAGATCTGTCGGCAATTGTAAGACTTGTGGTAAGTCTTTGTTTGGGCAATGTACTGCCATAAATCAAAGGCAATGCCTAAAATGCGAAACACCAAATGTTTAGAAGGTGAATTCTGCGCCATATTTTCATTTTTATGCTCCTCCACCTACATTTTCTCTGCTTTTTGTTCTTCAGTTGTTGTTTATATGTGTGCACTTGAATAAAAAAAAATGTTTGAAAAACGTCTATTATAATTATTGTTATTTTCTGTAGAAAAATAAGAAAAGCAAAAAAAAAAACAATCAAAAGCATTACTGTTGGATCTCACAATAATAATACATTACAAAAAATATAATTATTAATAAATAACCACAAATGAAACTCTAAAAATAAACGAAAACAAGCAAGGAGTCAAAATGACTCCTTTCAGTAGTTCTAGGCGGGGTCACGAGTCCAGTAGTCCTAGTGTTAAATAGGATCCAGGGGTACACAGGCAGCATTGGTGTGGTCAGCGGAGGACTATTGGAAGGAGGGACCGCAGTCAGACTTAGTAGGCCTAAAATAACAAAAGGAGGCTCAATGCATTTTCAATTATCTTGCAGGGGTAAACAGGCAGCATTGGTGTGGTCAGCGGAGGACTATTGGAAGGAGGGACCGCAGACAGACTTAGTAGGACTAACATAAAAAAGGTGGCTCTATGCACTTTTAAATAGGATCTAGAGGTATACAGGCAGCATTGGTGTGGTCAGTGGAGGACTATTGGAAGGAGGGACGGCAGACAGACTTAGTAGGCCTAACATAAAAAAGGTGGCTCTATGCACTTTTAAATAGGATCCAGGGGTACACAGGCAGCATTGGTGTGGTCAGTGGAGGACTATTGGAAGGAGGGACGGCAGACAGACTTAGTAGGCCTAACATAAAAAAGGTGGCTCTATGCACTTTTAAATAGGATCCAGGGGTACACAGGCAGCATTGGTGTGGTCAGTGGAGGACTATTGGAAGGAGGGACCGCAGACAGACTTAGTAGGCCTAAAATAAAAATAAGTAGGCTCTATGCACTTTTAATTAGGTTCCAGGGGTACACAGGCAGCATTGGTGTGGTCAGTGGAGGACTATTAGAAGAAGGAACCGCAGGCAGACTTAGTAGGCCTAAAATAAAAAAGGTGGCTCTATGCACTTTTAAATAGGATCCAGGGGTACACAGGCATCATTGGTGTGGTCAGCGGAGGACAATTGGTAGGAGTGTCTGACTCAGTTAGTACTCCAAAATAATACATAGATGTTAATGTATCGCAAAAAAACAAAAAAAATGGTGGCATACTTAGGTACAGGGGTCGGCTCCTCTGCTGACTTTCAGACCTAGTATTTGGTGCAAAGTATTTACTGGTGTAAGTGTAGGACAGGGCCACTGAATATTTTAAGTAGCATCATACATGTCAACAAATTGGTATTGTCAGTGCCAGGCGTTGAAGGATTTCACCGCATAGACTAAACAGCGGTGGAGCACTGACAGATAATTTTGCAAGTGGTAGAGCATAGTTTGAGCTGGGGGGTGGGGGAACTCTCTCGTGCCTGGCGGTACTGGCCCAAGGCCCCTCATGTTACAATGGTGTGTCTGACGTTGGGTGCGCGCCACCACCGCCAGAGACACTTCATTGTACTACCAGAGGGACCTGGTGCCAGTGCCGTCAACCAAAAGTGGGCACACCCACCTCTTCAGACAAACGGCACTCTCACGGGTGCTTTCGCCAAGTGGCGAGACCACGGCCACGTGGGCGGAGTCAGCCCATTTAGGGAGGTGTAAACATGTTGTATGCTGGACATACAGCAGCTGCAAATGGAGAAATTGGAACACTCAGTAAGAGCAGTCTAAAAGCAAGACCTTTTTAAAGGAAAGCTAGATGTTAGCCGGGAAAAGGTGGGGCAAAATAATTAGAAATCCATGAGTGGTTCATTTTAATGAATGTTAGATCATCAACATTTTGGGTAGCAAGACGGGTCCTTTTTTCGGTCAGTATTGAACCTGCAACACTGAATACTCTTTCTGATAGCACACTAGCTGCTGGACAAGCGAGCTCCTGCACTGCATATTCGGACAATTCAGGCCAGGTGTCTATTTTGGATACCCAGTAATCAAATGGGAATGACGGATGAGGGAGAACATCGATAGGGGAGGAAAAATATCTAGTAACCATACTGGACAAATGTTGTCTCCTGTCACTTTGCATTGGTGCTGCAGTACCTTTCCTGTCTGTGGTCATTGTGAAATCACTCCACAACCTGATCAGAAAACACTTCTGCCCAACGCCACTTCTGATTTGTGCACCTCTAACACCTATGCCCTGTTGCCCCCTGCAGCTCGTGTGAGAACCATCACCGACGCTGTGTGCTGGGAATGCCTGAATCAAACGGTCAACAAGAGTTGCTTGTTTGGTTGCCAATATTTGTTCAAGGTTCTCATGTGGCATGATGTTTTGCAGTTTCCCCTTACAGCGTGGGTCCAGGAGGCAGGCCAACCAGTAATCGTCATCGGTCATCATTTTTATAATGCGGGGGAACCATGTGGGTTCCAGTTGTCAATTCACTGCTTGTGCTGGGTTGAGGAGCACTTTCGGGCAAATCAACGTCACTTGCCTCCATCAAAAACCTTGAACCTGGCCTTGCAATGACACCAGTTTCTATTGCCCCCTGAGAAGCTTCCTCATCCAAAAAAAACTCATCCCCATCATCCTCCTCGTCCTCCTCCTCTTCGCCCGCCACCTCATCCAGTAGACTTCCCTGACCAGACAATGGCTGACTCATCAAGGCTTCCCTCGTCCTCGGCTGCAGACGCCTGCTCCTTTATGTGCGTCAAACTTTGCATCAGCAGACGCATTAGGGGGATGCTCATGCTTATTATGGCATTGTCTGCACTAACCAGCCATGTGCATTCCTCAAAACACTGAAGGACTTGACAGAGGTCTTGTAGCTTCGAACACTGCACACCTGACAACTCCATGTCTGCCATCCAACTGCCTGCCCGTGTATGTGTATCCCCCCACAAATACATAACAGCACGCCTCTGTTCGCACAGTCTCTGAAGCAAGTGCAGTGTGGAGTTCCACCTTGTTGCAACGTCGATGATTAGGTGATGCTGGGGAAGGTTCAAAGTTCGCTGATGGTTCTGCATACGACTGAAGTGTACGGGCGAACTGTGGATGTGCGAGCAAAGTCTGTGCACCTTCAGGAGCAGGTCGGGTAACCCCGGATAACTTTTCAGGAAGCACTGCACCACCAGGTTTAAGGTGTGAGCCAGGCAAGGAATGTGTTTCAGTTGTGAAAGGGCTATGGCAGCCATAAAATTCCTTCCGTTATCACTCACTACCTTGCCTGCCTCAAGATGTACACTGCCCAGCCATGACTGATTTTCTTGCTGCAAGAACTTGGACAGAACTTCCGCGTTGTGTCTGTTGTCGCCCAAACATTTCATTGCCAATACAGCCTGCTGACGCTTGCCACTAGCTGTTCCATAATGGGACACCTCGTGTGCAACAGTGGCAGCTGCGGATGAAGTGGTCGTGCGACTGCGGTCTGTGGACGAGCTGTCGCTTCTGCTGGAGGACGAGGAGGAGGGGTGGCGAACGCCTACAGCCAAATGTTTCCTAGACCGTGGGCTAGGCAGAACTTTCCCAATATTGCTGTCCCTTGTGGACTCTGCATCCACCACATTAAACCACTGTGCCATGATGGACACGTAACGCCCCTGGCCATGCCTACTGGTCCATGCATCTGTTGTCAGGTGCACCTTTCTACTCACAGATTGCCTGAGTGCATGGACAATGCGGTCTTTTACATGCTGGTGGAGGACTGGGATGGCTTTTCTCGAAAAGAAGTGTTGACTGGGTAGCTCGTAGCATGGTACAGCAAAGTCCATCAGGTCTTTGAAAGCTTCGCTTTCAACTAACTGGTAGGGCATCATTTCTAATGAGATTAGTCTAGCAATGTGGGCGTTCAATCCCTGTGTACGTGGATGAGAGAATGAGTACTTCCTTTTCCTAACGAGAGTCTCTTGTAGGGTGAGCTGGACTGGAGAGCTGCATATGGTGGTACTAGCGGGGGTGCCGGTGGACATGGCAGACTGAGAGAGGGTTGGTGATGGTATTCTTGCTGTTGGCCTACATACAGTGTTTCCTACCAAGAACCTGGTGATTCCCTGACTGCTTTGGCCTTGGGACAAAACCTCCACATTTGCTGCAGGTGGTGTGGTAAACGTTGGGCTTACAGTGAGGGAAGGGATGTAGCGTTGCTGACTAGCTTCTTTGTGAGAGGGTGCAACAACGTTAAGGGACGTTTGGTAGTTAGTCCAGGCTTGCAAGTGCATGGTGTTTAAATGTCTACCATGCAACTTGTATTTAGATTTTTTGGATGTTGGTTAAAAAAATGCCAGACTGCACTCTTCCTACTATCGGATACCTTTTCAGGCATTGCACACTGAGCTACTTTAACCGGATGGCCACGCTGTCCTACAACTGGTTTCGGTTTTGCCACACGTTTTTGGCCAGATATGGGCCTGCCAGATGGAACCTGTTGCGATGTTGATGCCTGCTGCAACTCCTCCTCCTCCGCTTCAGAGCTACTGCCGGCTGCACCCTGTTCCCCCAATAGCTGCCAATCGGGGTCAACAACTGGGTCGTCTATGACCTCCTCTTCTATGTCCTGTGCACCTTCCTCTGTGTCACCGTGTAAGCCGGTGCTATAGCATTCGGGAGGGGGCACCATAGTCTCATCTGGGTCAGATTCTGGATCAGTACACTGCGAGGGCAATGTTGTGATCTGAGTCAAAGGAACAGCATAAGAATCTGGCTGTGGCTGTGCATCTGTGCACTCCATGTCCGATTCATCTTGTAATGGGCATGGCCTGTTAACAATTTCCCTTTCTAACCCAGGAACGGTATGTGTAAAGAGCTCCATGGAGTAACCTGTTGTGTCACCTGACGCATCCTTCTCTGTTGTTCTGGGTGAAGAACACAAAGATGCGACTTGTCCCTGATCGGGAACATCCACTGACGACGCGCTGCTTTTACATTTTGCACTTTCCGAAGAGGAGGCAAAAGAGCTAGAAGCAGAGGCAGCAAGGAAAGCCAAATTTTGTTCCTGCTGCTCCGGCTTTAAAAGCGGTTTTCCTACTTCCAGAAAAGGGAGCGTTCGAGGCCTTGTGTAGCCAGACGATGACGGTGGCTGAAAAACTCGAGACTTAGGTGCTACATTGGATTTCCCACGACCACCTGATGCTCCACCACCACTACCATCATTACCAGCTGGCAATGACCGCCCACGGCCACGACCTCTTCCACCAGACTTCCTCATTCTTGGAAATATGTAACCAAACTAACAAACGGTATTTGGTACTGTAAAACTAGTTACAAGGTGGACGCAAAATTGTTGTGAATTTAAATCTCCCTATATAGGTGTGTGAGACTGCAGGGAAAATCAGGCCCACTGTATTATAGTACACAGTTTCAGTGGCAGACAGTGGCTGACAGATATGCCACTAACAGGACTGACGCAGATGCACAGATTTGCCAATATTAATCTCCCCTTCTTTTTTGGGGGGGGATGGGAGACTATTGAATCAATCTGGCCCACAGTTTTACAGTAGTGATTCAGTGGCACAAAATGACAGACCGATACCACAGACTGGACTGGCACAGACGCACAGATTTGCCAATATTAATCTCCCCCTTTTTTTTTTGGGATGGGAGACTAGTGATTCAATCTGGCCCACAGTTTTACAGTAGTGTTTCAGTGGCACAAAATGACAGACAGATACCACAGACTGGACTGGCACAGATGCACAGATTTGCCAATATTAATCTCCCATTTTTTTGGGGGGGGATGGGAGAATAGTGAATAAATCTGGCCCACAGTTTTACAGTAGTGTTTCAGTGGCACAAAATGACAGACAGATACCACAGACAGGACTGGCACAGATGCACAGATTTGCCAATATTAATCTCCCTCTTCTTTTTTGGGGGGATGGGAGACTAGTGAATCAATCTGGCCCACAGTTTTACAGTAGTGTTTCAGTGGCACAAAATGACAGACCGATACCACAGACTGGACTTGCACAGATGCACAGATTTGCCAATATTAATCTCCCCTTCTTTTTTGGGGGGGGATGGGAGACTAGTGATTCAATCTGGCCCACAGTTTTACAGTAGTGTTTCAGTGGCACAAAATGACAGACCGATACCACAGACTGGACTGGCACAGATGCACAGATTTGCCAATATTAATCTCCCTTTTTTTTGGATGGGAGACTAGTGATTCAATCTGGCCCACAGTTTTACAGTAGTGTTTCGTGGCACAAAATGACAGACCGATACCACAGACTGGACTGGCACAGATGCACAGATTTGCCAATATTAATCTCCCCTTCTTTTTTTTGGGATGGGAGACTAGTAAATCAATCTGGCCCACAGTTTTACAGTATTGTTTCAGTGGAACAAAATGACAGACCGATACCACAGACTGGACTGGCACAGATGCACAGATTTGCCAATATTAATCTCCCCTTTTTTTTTTTTTTGGATGGGAGACTAGTGATTCAACCTGGCCCACAGTTTTACAGTAGTGTTTCAGTGGCACAAAATGACAGACCGATACCACAGACTGGACTGGCACAGATGCACAGATTTGCCAATATTAATCTCCCTTTTTTTTGGATGGGAGACTAGTGATTCAATCTGGCCCACAGTTTTACAGTAGTGTTTCGTGGCACAAAATGACAGACCGATACCACAGACTGGACTGGCACAGATGCACAGATTTGCCAATATTAATCTCCCCTTCTTTTTTTTGGGATGGGAGACTAGTAAATCAATCTGGCCCACAGTTTTACAGTATTGTTTCAGTGGAACAAAATGACAGACCGATACCACAGACTGGACTGGCACAGATGCACAGATTTGCCAATATTAATCTCCCCTTTTTTTTTTTTTTGGATGGGAGACTAGTGATTCAACCTGGCCCACAGTTTTACAGTAGTGTTTCAGTGGCACAAAATGACAGATACCACAGACTGGACTGGCACAGATGCACAGATTTGCCAATATTAATCTCCCATTTTTTGGGGGGGGGATGGGAGAATAGTGAATAAATCTGGCCCACAGTTTTACAGTAGTGCTTCAGTGGCACAAAATGACAGACAGATACCACAGACAGGACTGGCACAGATGCACAGATTTGCCAATATTAATCTCCCCCTTCTTTTTGGGGGGGATGGGAGACTAGTGAATCAATCTGGCCCACAGTTTTACAGTAGTGTTTCGGTGGCACAAAATGACAGACCAATACCACAGACTGGACTGGCACAGATGCACAGATTTGCCAATATTAATCTCCCCTTCTTTTTTTTGGGGGGATGGGAGACTAGTGATTCAATCTGGCCCACAGTTTTACAGTAGTGCTTCAGTGGCACAAAATGACAGACCGATACCACAGACTGGACTGGCACAGATGCACAGATTTGCCAATATTAATCTCCCTTTTTTTTGGATGGGAGACTAGTGATTCAATCTGGCCCACAGTTTTACAGTAGTGTTTCGTGGCACAAAATGACAGACCGATACCACAGACTGGACTGGCACAGATGCACAGATTTGCCAATATTAATCTCCCCTTCTTTTTTTTTGGGATGGGAGACTAGTGAATAAATCTGGCCCACAGTTTTACAGTAGTGTTTCAGTGGCACAAAATGAGAGACAGATACCACAGACTGGACTGGCACAGAGGCACTGATTGACAATATTAATCTCCCTTTTTAGGTGTGGGAGAGTGCAGAAAAATACAGGCCCACTGTTTCACACTACACAGTTTCAGGGGCAGAAAGTGGCTTGAAGATATAGAAAAAAAAAAGGGACTATACTACAATTACTATCTCCCTACAGTAATCTCAGAAAAGTATGGCAGGCAGCAAGAAAAAGGACTGCTGCACACTAAAGTGTGGACAAACAAACAAGATAGCTGTGCAGAAAGGAAGGAGCAACAGGATTTGTGCTTTGAAAAAAGCAGTTGGTTTGCACAGCGGCGTACACACAGCAATGCAGCTATCAGGGAGCCTTCTAGGGCAGCCCAATGAGCTACAGCGCTGAGAGAAAAAAATGTAGCTTCCACTGTCCCTGCAAACAAAAGGTGGTGTTGGACAGTGGAAATCGCTACAGCACAGGCGGTTTGGGGGTTAATGGACCCTGCCTAACACTATCCCTGCTTCTGACGAAGCGGCAGCAACCTCTCCCTATGCTCAGATCAGCAGCAGTAAGATGGCGGTCGGCGGGAACTCCCCTTTATAGCCCCTGTGACGCCGCAGACAGCAAGCCAATCACTGCAATGCCCTTCTCTAAGATGGTGGGGACGGAGAACTATGTCATCACGCTGCCCACACTCTGCGTCCTCCTTCATTGGCTGAGAAATGGCGCTGAACGCGTCATATGAAACGCGACTTTGGCGCGAAGGTCGCGTACCGCATGGCCGACCCCACACAGGGATCGGGTCGGGTTTCATGAAACCCGACTTTGGCAAAAGTCGGCGACTTATGAAAATGGCCGACCCGTTTCGCTCAACCCTAGTAATAACCAAAAAAGTACTGATGATAGTGTCTTAGTGTTCATTTGCTTTTCTGTAACTGAAACCATGTGGGGCAAGCATGATACTGTAACAAACTGAGCTTGACAAAGCATATTTTTCCCTAGGCACCAAAGTCATTATATCTAATCATTTATTACATATGTGATTGGAAGAAACTTCAAATAATATCCAGGAATACAAAAACATATGATAATTTTTATTTTTTTTCGCAGGGGCTGAGACATCAGAAAGTGGTTTAAATACACTCAAACCCTATTAGTGGGGTTGTCTCACTTTTATAAATGGGTGAAATTGCAAAGTGGTCATAAAAAACAAGAAGTTACTTCTTATTAAAAATCCTGCTCCTGACGAGATGAAAGCCGGGAGGCCGGGGAGCAGTGAGCTCCTGAAGAGAGAAGATGGGACAAACCCTATAACAAAAATATTGTAAATCTATAAATGCCATGGCAGCAGTTTAGCAATACGATAATAACTCAGACATGGTGAGAAATGAATCAGCTCACTCTGCAAACATTTATTTTGCCAGTTTTCTGCATTGAAAAAATTGAAATAAACTGACACATACAAGCCTGAGGCCATAAAGAAGCTTCAGTACTCCAACAGATGACTGGGATACATGTGCCAGCGTATGTATATTTCTATGTGCATGATCTCATCTCCTCTATAGGTGGTCTACGACAGCTGCACACCACGTATAACCGCAATATGGCTGTATTCATGAGGCCTTACCCTGACTGTCCGTGGCAAACGTTAGTATAATTTGTACTCACCCTGTACACATGCGGTTAAAGGTCTCGCTTCCTACCCAGTTCCATAGGGACACCCAGGAGTGTACAGTGAAGATCCCTCCTAAGATGAAGTCTCCATCCTGAGAATATTTGTACTCAAAGGTATAAGGGCTCATTACAAGATCACATTGAGCTGCAGGATCCTGAGTCTCAGAAATGCAGAAGATCAAACAAAAAAACAATATTCTTAAAATTTCCCCAAAATTGTAACCTAGATTGATGGACATGATCTTGTGCAGTATCATTGCTTTCAATGTATCATATGTATCCGGACAGGACTGCACCATGGAGAAACATCCAGCTCTAGATCCAGGGATCTGACAGGGGAGCTTTATATCTACAGTCTGTGAAGTCACCACTGGGATATAAGCAGATTGTAAACTTGTCTAGTCACTAGAAAAAAATATGCAAAATTAGAAAAGTCACAACCACCTGGGATGACACAGAATGGGACGAAGACTTGAGATTACAAGATTTTAAGAAAGATGATTATTCTCATATTAGTAAAATTACTGCAGGGTTTGAACAGAAAACAATGTGCCGACAGAAATATGACGGGATTTTTTTAAGCCTACATATTGACCCACGAAGAATAGGACTCTAGACTGTTGACACACACAATGTTCAGGTTTGTTTTCTTAATTTCCTCTTCTTCCAGGCATCATATTTTTTCAATTTTCTATTGACCATTCAATTTATCATGTAAAATGATGGAAAAAGGAGGCTTTAACCCTGCAATAGTTTGTTTACTGATTTTATATATTGAAATACTTTAGTATAGTGAAAGTCATAGTCTCCTACATGCATAATGATTAACATGAGCGCCAAGATCGTGTTGACCTACAGAATAGCTGAAACTACCTGGATGCAATCTCAAAGGAGGTTAAATGGATGCAAAACCTGAGGAGTCAGAGAATGGGTGGTGAAACCTCATAGTGTTAGTGCCAAAGCCAGAGGAGGAATGGTGATTCTGCAAGGACTACTAAAAACTCAAGGAAGTCTCTAAGTTTGACAACTACAAGTGCCCCATGTAAATGAGCTTATTGAAAGGCCAGGGCCAGCTCAGTAAATCATCACCATAGAGCTCAGGAAAGGATACTGGAAGATTCCCCTTTCCAAAGAGGCCAAGGAAAAGATGGCCTTCTCAACATCACAGCATTTTATCAATATGTCAAGATGCCTTTTGGGTTACATGGGTCTCCTGCAACTTTACAGAGAGCCATAGGCAGGGTCCCTCACAAAAAGTATGCTGCTCCCTATTTGGATGACATTGTCATATTCAGTGGCGATTAGCTGAGTCATTTGAGTAAACTCCAGGCACTCCAAGCAGCCTAAGGAAAGCCAGTTTTACAAATAATCCCCCCAAAATTCATGGGGATAGAGGAAGCCAAATTTTCTGGCTGCATTGTGGGCTGGGGTGAGATCGAACCACTGGTAAACAAGATGGAGGTGATACGGAACTGGACACATCACCTCCCAAAACAAATTTCAGAATAATGGTCTGACGCCTCTCACACCTCCAAACCAGATCTCCACTTTACACTGACGAGGGGCAGTACCCCGAAACATAGTGTCTGCAAATTGAGATTCTGGTTTAGCTACTATCCTAAGTCATGTGACAAGGCTCGTTAAAGGGTCAACATTGACTTGTAGGATTGCTAGCTTACAATAGGTGGCATTAGAGTTCTAGCTCTTTTCCTCTCTTAAGAGACAATTTGCATAATTAGCATATTACCCAGAGGAGCATTGCTTAGCATGTCGATCTCCGCAAGGAGAAACGATACTTCTTGGCTAAAGAACTTTCCTAGGAAATGTATGCAATTACAGGAGATATGTCCCTGATTTTGGCATTATGTCAGTGACTCTATCCGATCTCCTAAAGGACACAAAATCATTTACGGCTAAGTGGTTGCCAAAGGCTGAGGAGGCATTTCAGAAACTATAATGAGCCTTATGTAAACAGCCATTGTTGGTAGAACCAGACGTCTCCAAAGAGTTCATAATTCAGACATGTGTATCTGATGTTGCGCTCAAGGCTGTCATGTTCCAGGAAAACAATGAGGAGAAACATGTGAAAATATAGTTGAGTAGAAAGCTTTCCCCATGCGAGAAAAGCTTTTCAATTGTAGAGAAAGTATGTCTGACAATCAAATTAGCATTCAAGGATTTGAGATATTACCTGTTGGGCCGGAAATTCAAACTCGTGTAAAATCATGCATTGTTATGGTGGATGTGGCAAGAAAGTGAAACGATACAAGTGTAATTTGCTGGGGTTTGGGTCTGTGGGATTGCAATTTTCATGTGGAGCATAGGTCTGGTAAGATACATGGTTTGTAAGAAAGCATGAGGTAAGGTCCTGGATGAAAGATTTATGTCTAATGTTGAGCATTCCGATACCGCAAGTATCGGGTATCGGCCGATATTCGCGGTATCGGGAATCTCGATACCGAGTTCCGATACTTTCAGTGTATCGGAAACCGGAATCGGAAATTCACATCATGCAAACTCCCGTTTTTTTATGAATCAGCCAATAAGGAATGATTTGAAGTGTGGGCACATCCTGTTCTGCATGGTGGGCATGTAACTACTGGCATGGCTGTGATTGGCTGCTGAAATGATGTCACGACGCCCTTTAAAAGTCACCGCCGCCATTTTGTGCTCACTCTGCTGTGAATTCAGTTAGGGACAGGACGCTGTGTTCTGACTGAGGGCCAGTTTAGAGATTGCAATTTGCTTAATTGTGCTTAATCCAGGCTAAATTAGCAACCACTGTGTGTTCACCTTGCTTTTGCCTTGCAGCGCTGTTCACAGCTGTCTGCAAGGTCTGTGTAAGTGCAGCTCACTCTGTAGTCTGTCCGCAGCCACAGCCGGTTGTGTTCAGCTCAGAGTGCGTCACTGCCTCATACTGCTGAATCCATTGTCCTAAATTGCAATTAGTGCAGCCTGCTGCACCTTTTTTCAATAATATCCTATTAGTGTCTTTCCATACGTATCACGCTAGATTGTGGAAAAACACTATATAGAAAACACTATATAGGATTAGATAGAGGAGCTTTTCTTGGCCTTGCAGTGCCAGTTCCTCAGAATCATTGCTGCAGGAGCCGTCACGGTCTACCTCCACCTTGACCCATGAACGCTTACCTGTTACAACTGATATGAGCACAGCTGTGGCCAAACGTTAACAGGCCATACTTAAATTAATTTCTTTGGGGAATTGAAGCCACACAGCGCAGGAGCTCTGGAATGCCATCAATTCTGAGAGCGACAAGTGGTTTGCACCAGCGAATCTCCAGACAGGCATGGTAGTAACATAGTAACATAGTAACATAGTTAGTAAGGCCGAAAAAAGACATTTGTCCATCCAGTTCAGCCTATATTCCATCATAATAAATCCCCAGATCTACGTCCTTCTACAGAACCTAATAATTGTATGATACAATATTGTTCTGCTCCAGGAAGACATCCAGGCCTCTCTTGAACCCCTCGACTGAGTTCGCCATCACCACCTCCTCAGGCAAGCAATTCCAGATTCTCACTGCCCTAACAGTAAAGAATCCTCTTCTATGTTGGTGGAAAAACCTTCTCTCCTCCAGACGCAAAGAATGCCCCCTTGTGCCCGTCACCTTCCTTGGTATAAACAGATCCTCAGCGAGATATTTGTATTGTCCCCTTATATACTTATACATGGTTATTAGATCGCCCCTCAGTCGTCTTTTTTCTAGACTAAATAATCCTAATTTCGCTAATCTATCTGGGTATTGTAGTTCTCCCATCCCCTTTATTAATTTTGTTGCCCTCCTTTGTACTCTCTCTAGTTCCATTATATCCTTCCTGAGCACCGGTGCCCAAAACTGGACACAGTACTCCATGTGCGGTCTAACTAGGGATTTGTACAGAGGCAGTATAATGCTCTCATCATATGTATCCAGACCTCTTTTAATGCACCCCATGATCCTGTTTGCCTTGGCAGCTGCTGCCTGGCACTGGCTGCTCCAGGTAAGTTTATCATTAACTAGGATCCCCAAGTCCTTCTCCCTGTCAGATTTACCCAGTGGTTTCCCGTTCAGTGTGTAATGGTGATATTGATTCCCTCTTCCCATGTGTATAACCTTACATTTATCATTGTTAAACCTCATCTGCCACCTTTCAGCCCAAGTTTCCAACTTATCCAGATCCATCTGTAGCAGAATACTATCTTCTCTTGTATTAACTGCTTTACATAGTTTTGTATCATCTGCAAATATCGATATTTTACTGTGTAAACCTTCTACCAGATCATTAATGAATATGTTGAAGAGAACAGGTCCCAATACTGACCCCTGCGGTACCCCACTGGTCACAGCGACCCAGTTAGAGACTATACCATTTATAACCACCCTCTGCTTTCTATCACTAAGCCAGTTACTAACCCATTTACACACATTTTCCCCCAGACCAAGCATTCTCATTTTGTGTACCAACCTCTTGTGCGGCACGGTATCAAACGCTTTGGAAAAATCGAGATATACCACGTCCAATGACTCACCGTGGTCCAGCCTATAGCTTACCTCTTCATAAAAACTGATTAGATTGGTTTGACAGGAGCGATTTCTCATAAACCCATGCTGATATGGAGTTAAACAGTTATTCTCATTGAGATAATCCAGAATAACATCCCTCAGAAACCCTTCAAATATTTTACCAACAATAGAGGTTAGACTTACTGGCCTATAATTTCCAGGTTCACTTTTAGAGCCCTTTTTGAATATTGGCACCACATTTGCTATGCGCCAGTCGTGCGGAACAGACCCTGTCGCTATAGAGTCACTAAAAATAAGAAATAATGGTTTATCTATTACATTACTTAGTTCTCTTAGTACTCGTGGGTGTATGCCATCCGGACCCGGAGATTTATCTATTTTAATCTTATTTAGCCGGTTTCGCACCTCTTCTTGGGTTAGATTGGTGACCCTTAATATAGGGTTTTCATTGTTTCTTGGGATTTCACCTAGCATTTCATTTTCCACCGTGAATACCGTGGAGAAGAAGGTGTTTAATATGTTAGCTTTTTCCTCATCATCTACAACCATTCTTTCCTCACTATTTTTTAAGGGGCCTACATTTTCAGTTTTTATTCTTTTACTATTGATATAGTTGAAGAACAGTTTGGGATTAGTTTTACTCTCCTTAGCAATGTGCTTCTCTGTTTCCTTTTTGGCAGCTTTAATTAGTTTTTTAGATAAAGTATTTTTCTCCCTATAGTTTTTTAGAGCTTCAATGGTGCCATCCTGCTTTAGTAGTGCAAATGCTTTCTTTTTACTGTTAATTGCCTGTCTTACTTCTTTGTTTAGCCACATTGGGTTTTTCCTATTTCTAGTCCTTTTATTCCCACAAGGTATAAACCGCTTACACTGCCTATTTAGGATGTTCTTAAACATTTCCCATTTATTATCTGTATTCTTATTTCTGAGGATATTGTCCCAGTCTACCAGATTAAGGGCATCTCTAAGCTGTTCAAACTTTGCCTTCCTAAAGTTCAATGTTTTTGTGACTCCCTGACAAGTCCCCCTAGTGAAAGACAGGTGAAACTGTACAATATTGTGGTCGCTATTTCCTAGATGCCCAACCACCTGCAGATTTGTTATTCTGTCAGGTCTATTAGATAGTATTAGGTCTAAAAGTGCTGCTCCTCTGGTTGGATTCTGCACCAATTGTGAAAGATAATTTTTCTTGGTTATTAGCAGAAACCTGTTGCCTTTATGGGTTTCACAGGTTTCTGTTTCCCAGTTAATATCCGGGTATTTAAAGTCCCCCATAACCAGGACCTCATTATGGGTTGCAGCTTCATCTATCTGCTTTAGAAGTAGACTTTCCATGCTTTCTGTTATATTTGGGGGTTTGTAACAGACCCCAATGAGAATTTTGTTACCATTTTTCCCTCCATGAATTTCAACCCATATGGACTCGACATCCTCATTCCCTTCGCTAATATCCTCCCTTAAAGTGGACTTTAGACAAGACTTTACATAGAGACAAACCCCTCCTCCTCTCCGATTTTTACGATCCTTTCTAAACAGACTGTAACCCTGTAAGTTAACTGCCCAGTCATAGCTTTCATCTAACCATGTCTCGGTTATTCCCACTATGTCAAAGTTACCTGTAGATATTTCTGCTTCTAGTTCTTCCATCTTGTTTGTCAGGCTTCTGGCGTTTGCGAGCATGCAGTTTAGAGGATTTTGTTTTGTTCCAATCTCCTCACTGTGGATTGTTTTAGAAATGTTCTTACCTCCCTTCTGAGTATGTTTTCCTGGGTCGTCTTTGTTCGAGTCTAATGTTTTTCTTCCCGTCCCCTCTTCTTCTAGTTTAACGCCCTCCTGATGAGTGTGTGACAATGGCCGAAATCTGGTGGCAGCTCTGGCCCTTGGCAACCTCACTCACATCCCATGTCTGGCACATGTGCTCAATTTGGTTGTGCAGAGTTTTCTGAGGGACTATCCGGATCTTGATGCACTGCTGCACAAGGTCCGCCTTGAGTGTGCTCACTTGCGGCGTTCCAGCATGGCCAGATCGTGCATTGCAAGTCTGCAGTGCCGATTCCGTATTCCGGAACATCGCATCTTATGTGACCTCCCCACCAGGTGGAATTCCACGTTACATATGTTGGAGCGGTTGTGTGAGCAGCAGCCAGCAGTAATGGAGTACCAGCTGCATCAGGTGCAAAAAAGTCGCAGTGCACGCCGTTCAGACTTCACAACCACTGAGTGGGCCACTATGAAGGACATCTGCCAGGTTTTGCGGGCCGTTGATGAATCCACGCGGATGGCGAGTGCAGATGATGCACTAGTCAGTATGACTGTCCCCCTTATCTGCCTGCTTGAAAGAACCCTGCAAGCGCTAAGGGATGAGGTGGTGGAAGAGGTTGAGGATGAGGAGTCAGAAATGCCATCGGCTTCTGGACAGTCTGCGCGACGTGGTTCCTCACAAAGGAATAGGCAGGGGACCTTTGGTGAGGAGAATGAGGAGGAGTCAATGGAGGAGGAAGACATCTTTCCAGAGGAGGGAATTACACAAATCTCCAGTAGTCAGTATGTAGAGCGAGGGTGGGGTGATGCAGAGCAGGCAGACATCACGCCTCAAGCAGGGGGCAGCGTTTCTTGGCCAGTTGGCAGTCTGCAGCACATGGTTGATTTCATGCTGCAGTTCCCGAGAAACGACTGCCGCATCGCCCACATTCTTACCACGGCTGATTATTGGGTGTACACCCTCCTCGACCCGCGCTACAGGGACAATTTGCAAACCCTCATACCACCGTTGCAGCGGGAGCGTAAAATGCGGCTGTACCAAGACACACTGGTGCAGTTCATCATCTTCTCCAGTCCAATTGAGAGAAGTGCTGCACCTGCTACTGCTAGTGCTTTACAAAGCAGCTCTGTGCGTAGAAGCAGAGGAGGAATCTCTGCACAAAGAGGTAGCAGAAGCAGTGGCCCAGCACAAGCCAAGACCAGTCTGTTCCAACAGTGGCAAAGTTTTGTGTGCCCACCACAAATGTCTACACCATCACTGACGGTGATGGATCCAGTCAGCAGGAGGCCACATTTCCATCAGATGGTGAGAGACTACATGTCTTGCACTCTCAGCGTACTCCCAGACAGTTCTTCCCCCTTCAAGTTTTGGGTCTCTAAGCTGGATACATGGCCAGAGCTTAGCCTGTATGCATTGGAGGTGCTGGCTTGCCCTGCTGCCAGTTTATTATCGGAACGCGTCTTTAGTGCTGCAGGTGGTGTACTAGCAGACCATCGCATGCGACTATCATCCGATAACGTTGACAGGCTTACTTTATTGAAAATGAACAAGGCCTGGATCTCACAGGAATTTGTCACTCCTCTTACCGATTAAATAATTGGTTGCCAACAGTATCCAGGTCTCCAGCTGTGTTCATGTTTCAACCACCTGAACTTTAATCCCTGGGCTCCAACACCGCCAGTTGCTGCCCAGAAGTGCCGGCTGCAAAGACAACACATGACACAGTGTTATTGGGTTTCAGTAACGTCCGCTGATCCCCTGCTGTGTATCCGGCAACGTATCCAGCGATCTCCATGCTGGCACTACAACAGCAATTAAAGCGAACCTGTCCCCCCCCCAGGCATCTGTAACTGAAAGAACCACCTTGTGTAGCACAAATGCTGCACAAGGAACAGGTGGCTCCTTTAGTTGCACTCGCTGCACTTAACACTTATAAAATATGTGTCCCCTCATACCGTGAAACCATCCCGTAGGTGGGACTTTCCTTTGCTATGAGACGTAGCACAGCCGGCATTCATACCCCCATGGTGCCGAGCGCCTCCTCCTCAGCGTTGTTTGCATCTGTCCCAGAGCCTGCCACGGCAGTGATGCCGCACACTCTGAAGAAGGCAGATGGAGAGTAGTGAGAGGCGAAGATTTGGACTGCGCATGCCCAGGAATCCCAGCCCTGCAGTGGGACTAAATCAAAAGACACTGCGAGGCGGTTTGTCGGGCGGTGCGGCCGCACAGGCATAGTTACCATGACACCAAATGATGTTAGAAGACGGGCAGCGCTAACTGCGCATGGCCACGGTTTAACATAACAGCGCGGGCTCCATGACAGATTCAAGCAACACTGATGAGGCGGCGCCCGGCGCCATGGGGGTGTGAATGCCGGCTGTGCTGCGTCTCATCACGACGGAAAGTACCACCTGTGGGACGGTATCACGGTATCAGGGGACACATTTTATAAGTGTTTAGTTCACCGTGTGCAAGGAGCATAATTAACAGAACCATCTTGTCCTTGTGCACCATTAGTTCTGCACAAGTTGGCTCTTTCAGTTGCCAACGCATGGGGGGGTTAAAGGTTCACTTTAAACTAGATCCAATTAGGCCTCGGCCTACACTCTGCTCCTCCTGCTGTACCTGGGCTCTAACACCGCTAGTTGGTGCCTGGAAGTGCTGTTTGCACAGAGCCAAATACCTCGCCAATGTGTTAGTGGGGTTCAGTAACGCCAGCTGCTCCCCTACTGTGTATCCGGCAACGTGTCATGCGACCGCCACGCTGGCACAAAAACAGAAATTCAAATGCCTCCAGTGCAGGCTTCGGCCTACACACTGCTCCACCTGCTGTCCCTGGGCTCCAACAACGCTGGTTGGTGCCCGAAAGTGCTGTTTGCACAGAGCCAAACACCTCGCCAATGTTTTAGTGGGGTTCAGTAATGCCAGCTGCTCCCCTGCTGTGTATCCGGCAGCGTTTCCTGCGACCGCCACGCTGGCACAATAACAGACATTCAAATGCCTCCAGTGCAGGCTTCGGCCTACACAATGTTCCACCTGCTGTCCCTGGGCTCCAACACCGCTGGTTGGTGCCCGGAAGTGCTGTTTGCACAAAGCCAAACACCTCGCCAATGTGTTAGTGGGGTTCAGTAACGCCAGCTGCTCCCCGGCAGTGTATTTGGCAATGTGTCATTCGACCACCACGCTGACACAATAACAGACATTCAAATGCCTCCAGTGCATGCTTCGGCCTACACACTGCTCCTCCTGCTGTCCCTGGGCTCCAACACCACTGGTTGCTGCCCGGAAGTGCTGTTTGCACAGAGCCAAACACCTCGCCAATGTGTTAGTGGGGTTCAGTAACGCCAGCTGCTCCCCTGCTGTGTATCCGGCAAAGTGTCATGTGACCGCTACCCTGGCACAATAACAGGCATTCAAATGCCTCCAGTGCAGGCTTCGGCCTACACACTGCTCCTCCTGCTGTCCCTGGGCTCCAACACCGCAGGTTGGTGCCCGGAAGTGCTGTTTGCTCAGAGCCAAACACCTCGCCAATGTATTAGTTGGGTTCAGTAATGCCAGCTGCTGCCCTGCTGTGTATCCGGCAACGTGTCATACGACCGCCACGCTGGCACAATAACAGCAAATAAAGGGAACCTGTCCTCCCCTCTCAGGCGTTTGTAACTCTAAGAGCCACCTTGAGCAGCAGTAATGCTGCACAAGGAACAGGTCGGTCTTTTAGTTATGCTCCTTGCAGATGCTGCACTTAACACTTATAAAATATGTGTCCCCTCGTAACGTGAAACCGTCCCGGAGGTGGGACTTTCCTTCGCAATGAGACGCAGCACAGCCTGCATTCATACCCCTTTGGCGCCAGGTGCCACCTCCTCAGCGTTGTTTGAATCTGCCACAGAGCCCGCGCTGTTGTGTTAAACCTTGGCCATGCGCAGTTAGCGCTGCACCTCTTCTGACATCTTTTGGTGTCAGGATGACTGCGCCTGTGCGGCCGCGCAGCCAGAGATCCCGCCACGCAGTGTCTTCTCATTTACTCACAGTGCTTTGCTGGTATTTATGGGAATGCGCTGTACATATCTTCGCATCTTTATCATCTCCTTCCGCCTTCCTCTGACTGTGCGGAGTCACGGCCGTGGCATGTGATTTGGGATCAGCTGACGCCGCACACTCTGAGGAAGGTGTAAGAAGATACGTGAGTTGCAAAGACAGGCACTGCGCAAGGCCATGAATCCCAGGTTCACAGTGTCTTCTGATTTACTCACACTGCGGGGCTGGGATTCATGGGAATGCGCTTTGCATATGTTTGCCAATCGCCTCTTTATCATCTCCTTCCTCCTTCCTCTGACTGTGCGGCATCACAGCCATGGCGTGTGATTAGGGATCAGCTGACGCCACACACTCTGAAGAAGGCGGATGTAGAGGAGTGAGAGGCAAAGATATGCACTGCGCATGCCCATGAATCCCAGCCCCACAGTGTGACTAAATCAGAAGCCACTGCGTGGCGGGATCTCGGGCTGCGCATCCGCACAGGCGCAGTCATCCTGACACCAAATGATGTCAGAAGATGGGTAGCGCTAACTGCGCATGGCCAAGGTTTAACACAACAGCGCGAGCTCTGTAACAGATTCAAACAACGCTGAGGAGGCGGCGTCTGGCGCCAAAGGGGTATGAATGACGGCTTTGCTGCGTGTCATTACGAAGGAAAGTCCCACCTCCGCGACGGTTTCACGGTGTCAGGGGACACGTTTTATAAGTGTTTAATTCGGTGTGTGCAAGGAGCATAATTTAAAAGAGCCACCTTTTCCTTGTGCAGCGTTAGTGCTGCACAAGGTGGTTCTTTCAGTTACTAACGCCTGGGGGGTTAAAGATTCCCTTTCATCTTGCTCCAATTAGGCCTCAGCCTACACTCTGTTTGTGATGCAATCCCTGGGCTCCAACACCGGCAGTTGCTGCTCAAAAGTCTCTTTGGCACGGGTACTCCCTCCTGCCCAGCCTGGTTCCAGCACCGTCAGCTGTTTCCGGGTAGTGTCAAGGTCACTTAGACTCCAATACGTTAGCCGACTCCACGGTGCCTCCAGTTTAGGAGCTTCCTATGTGGGCTGCGGGAAGTGGCAATCAAGGCTGCTTCTGTAGTGCCAATAGGACAATCTCCCCCTGTAGGACTGTTGGTGTTCGGTAACTGTGGCAGCCTCGCGGCCTAGCTATTATTTCTTTTCCTGTAGACCTTTTGCTCCACATCCTGGTTCCAGCACCGTCAGCTTGTTCCGGGCAGAGCCTTTGGCTTAGGTGCCTCCTTCTAGGTATCAGAGTTCCGCCAACGTCAGGCAGTCCTTGGTAGTGCTTTGTGGCATGGGAACCTCCTGCTTTGTAACCAGGATCCAGCAGCGTCAACTGGTCCTCGGTCGTGCCATTGGCTCTTGCATACTTGGGCAACGCATCCGGGTTCCAGCACCGTCAGCTGGTCCTCGGTCATGCCATTGGCTCTTCTACCTTCGGGTAGCCATCTGGGTTCCAGTACCATCAGCCGGTTCTTGGCAGTGTCTTTTCATCTTGTACCTTCTGCTCCCCATCCTGGTTCCAGTACCGTCAGATGGTTCCAGGCAGAGCCTTTGGCTTAGGTGCCTCCTTCTGGGTACTTGAGTTCCGCCAACATCAGGTGGTCCTTGATAGTGTTTTGTGGCACAGGTACCTCCTGCTTAGTAACCGGGTTCCAGCACCGTCACCTGGTCCTCGGTCATGCCATTGGCTCTTTTACCTTCTGCTCCCCATCCTGGTTCCAGCACCATCAGCTGGTTTCGGGCAGAGACTTTGGCTTAGGTGCCTCCTTCTGGGTATCTGAGTTCCACCAACGTCAGGTGGTCCTTGGTAGTGCTTTCAGGCACGGGTACCTCCATGCCATTGGCACTTCTACCTTCGGTTAGCCATTGGGGTTCCAGTACCGTCAGCTGGTTCTCGGCAGTTTCTCGGTCTTCTTGAACCTCCTGCTACAGTTCCAAGTTCAAGAGCCTAAGCATGTCGACCCTGAAGACTGAAAAGCAAAAGAAAAAGAAGCTGCAGAACAAAAAGCAAAACATTAAGCATAAGACTAAAAATCAGAGCAAAATATATTATATAAATTATAAGCAGAAGAAGACTAAGCAGTGTATGGGGGTGAGTCCGTTCCTCCTCATGGTGCCCTGGATAAAACCTGCTGCTGCAGGCCAAACTGAACGCGGACAAATCCTGTTTTAAATCTTTTGTGACAGACAGAACGGAAGGTGTAATCTTCAAACTTTGATAGATAACAACTACAGGAATGCCTGTCACACATAAGATTTTGATGAAGAAGAGGAATATGAAGGAGATTATGAAGTTGAATATGAAGAAGAGGAAGAGTTGAATGAGAAGAATATGAAGATTTTTTAAAAAATGAATAATAGGAAGAAGGTGAAGAAGATGAATAAGGTGGAGAAGAATTTGATGAAAAAGATGCTGCTGCTGAGGATGATGAAGAAGAAAGTGTGGTAAAAGTACAAAAATGATGCAGACCATGGAAGTAGAGAAACATAAATATCTGACTAAATCTAACAAATCTAAATATAGTCAAAATCTTTGTCTTAAAAAATGTATAATTCCTGCTATTCCATTTGAATGGGCTAAACCTCTATGCCTTTAATGTCCCCTCCACCTCCTCCGATACATTCAACGTTATTCTTAGTTGTTTTGCTTCATGTGGAATTAGGCTACAAGGAAATAAAGGGTTTATTTTAATTCTGATATTTTGCTCCCATTGACTTGCATTGGTATCGGGTATCGGTATCGGCGAGATCCGATATTTTGCCGGTATCGGCCGATCCAATCCGATAGCGATACTTTCGAATATCGGAAGGTATCGCTCAACACTATTTATGTCACCAAGGTGGTTGACCTCGATAATGCAGTCTGTACCAGAAACATTAGGTTACTAAAATGATTTTAAAATGACTGGATTTTGAGTCTGGGTTTTAGGAGCAACCAAAAGCCTGGGTTGGAAAAGTCTGCGTCTTACCAGCTTATAAACAGCAGCTAGATTAGCTAAGCAGAGCGGAGTTATTAAGAAGTGCAGGAGCTGAATAAAGGTGTGTTTGTTTGGTAAACACGATAAAGCTGCTTGAGCTGTACTGCCTGCAAAACTAAGATTGATGGGGATGCTCCATTTACTTTGTTTTATTGTGCCTGAAGAAAGGACTGTTTATACTAATTATTTGAAATGAAGAAAATATGCTTGTGTTTTGGAGTTGTAATGATAATAATGGACAATAAACTTTAAGCTAATTTGATGTAAAAACACTGTGCCTATGTGTATCCAACATCTAACAAAGAGCTGAAGCCATACACTATGCTGGATATTTCATGTTACTATGATAATATCATATTTATTCTGCAATATGATTTTAATCATTTTGCAATAAAAAATGTGTATAAATGTAACATTAGTGCACATTGTGACACTAGTGCATCTTTAGGTTATGTAAACCTTAGTATGCTATAAGTAATATAGTCTGTTGTATGATAACTAGTGTTGAGCGATACCTTCCGATATCGGAAAGTATCGGTATCGGATTGGATCGGTTGATATTCAAAAAATATCGGATATCGCCGATACCGATACCCGATCCCAATGCAAGTCAAAGGGACCAAAATATCGGAATTAAAATAAACCCTTTCTTTCCTTGTAGGTTCATTCTACATGAAGGAAAACAACTAAGAATAATGTAGGATGTATTTGGTGAGGTGGCTGAGACATTAAAGGCATAGAGGTTTAGCCCAATCAAATAGAATAGCATGATTTTTTTTTTTTTAAAGACGTTCGGAGTGACAAAGATATTGACTATGTAAATTTTTTTTTATTTTGTCCGATATTGATGTTTCACGATTCCACGCCCTTCCCCTTCTTTTTTTTTACTTTTCCCACACTTTCAACTTCATCATCATCAGCATCTTTGACATCAACTTCTTCTTCACCTTATTCATCTTCTTCTTCATCTTCTACCTATTATTTTTTTGGATTACATGCTTCATATTCATTTTATTCAACTATTATTATTCTTCCTTTTCTACTTCTTCATCATATCCTCATTTGTGACAGGCATTGCCGTAGTTGTTATCTATAAAAGTTTGAAGATTACACCTTCCATTCTGCCTGTCACAAAAGTTACATTTGTCCGCGATCAGTTTAGCCTGCAGCATCAGGCTTTATCCAGGGGCACCACGAGGAGGAACAGACTCACCCTCATACACTGCTTAGTCTTCTTCTGCATATAATTTAGATAATATCTTTTGCTCTGATATTAAGTGTTATGCTTAATGTTCTTCTGCTCTTTGCTCTGCAGTCTTTTGTTCTTCTGCTTCTCGGTCTTCCATGTCGTCGTCTCCAGGGTCGTCGTCTCCGTCGTCGTCGTCTCCGCCGTCGTCGTCGTCATCTTAGGGGTGGTCTTCTGGGTCATCGTCTTTAGGGTCTTGAACTTGGAAATGTAGCAGAAGGTACAAGAAGGCTGAGAAAATGCCGAGAACCAGCTGATGGAACTGGAACTCGGATGGCTACCCGAAGGTCAAAGAGCCAATGGAACTACCGAGGACCAGCTGACGTTACTGGAACCCTGTTACTAAGCAGGAGGTACCCGTGCTAAAAAGCACTACCAAGTACCGCCTGACGTTGGCGGAACTCAGATACCCAGAAGGAGGCACCTAAGCCAAAGGCTCTGCCCGGAACCAGGTAATGTTACTGGAACCAGGATGGGGAGCAGAAGGTACAAGAGCAAAAGACACTGCCGCGAACCAGCTGACGGTACTGGAACCCGGATGGGTAGCCGAAGGTCCAAGAACCAATGGAACTACCGAGGACCAGCTGACGTTACTGGAACCCGGTTACTAAGCAGGAGGTACCCGTGCTAAAAAGCACAACCAAGGACCACCTGACGTTGGTGGAACTCGGATACCCAGAAGGAGGCACCTAAGCCAAAGGCTCTGCCCGGAACCAGCTGACGGTACTGGAACCAGGATGGGGAGCAGAAGGAACAAGAGCAAAAGACACTGCCGAGAACCAGCTGACGGTACTGGAACCCGGATGCGTTGGCCAACTGTGCAAGAGCCAATGGCACGACCGAGGACCAGCTGACGGTGCTGGAACCCGGTTACTAAGCTGTAGGTGCCCGCGCTTAAAAGCACTACCAAGGACCGCCTGGCGTTGGCGGAACTCGGATACCCAGGAGGAGGCACCTAAGCCAAAGGCTCGGCCCCGAACCAGCTGACGGTGCTGGAACCAGGTGGTGGATCAGAAGGTCCACAGGAGAGGAGAGAACAGCTAGGCCGCGAGGCAGCCGCAGTTACCGAACCCCAACAGTCCTACAGGGGGAGCTTGGCCTACTGGCACTACAGAACCAGCCTTGACTGCCAATTCACGCAGCCCACATAGGAAGCTCCTAAACTGGAGGTGTGATAGAAATATGTATATCATGTAGATCTCACTTGCATGTATACTCCTTTAAATCATATATATATATATTCCTTTAAATCACATAAACTAATATAAGCCAGACAGACTGTTCGGTGTTTTCCACCCAAAAAGCAGAAGAACTCCAGATGTATTAAGTGCTGATGAGTTGTCTCAACTTTGTCCCAGATGCAGAGAGCTACATTTTAGTTGCATAATCAGCAGTCATATGCGCATTAATCACAATATTCCATATATATCAGATAACCAATAACTGAATAGTATGTTAATTAACTAACTGCCTTGACCACTCCTTTCTATATGTTATTATAAAAACTATGTATCAGGAAATAAATCTCGAGTCTTTGATTGAATGTCAAGCTGTCACCACGTGTCAGACTCATTCTTTAAGGGCTCAGAAATAATAATTGGGAGTGGCCGCAGCACACACGGGTAGATTTATCCAACCCAAATTTCCATAACAAGTGGTGCCCCCGCGAGGCCGGACGAAGATATCACAGGAGGGGATCCGGCTGACCGCACAGACGAGGGTGCGGGCCACGGCCTTGGCCCACGGGACGGAGACTGCAGCTCCATCAGAGTAAGGTAAGAAAATTCTATCATCTTACCTGAATGTCCCCTGTGCCCAGTCCGGGTCTGTACCTTTAGCCGGTCAGGTGTGGTCACCACCACATTCCCATGTAGTGTAAAAAGTCCGAGCCTGAGCCTAAACCCTGGGATATAAGTCAAGGTGTCTGCTGTGTGCCGTGTATATGTTCTGTGTTTGTGTAACATCCGGGAGAAGCAAGGAACAGTGACTGTTTGTGGTTGCTGGGTAACAGACCGCAGGAGGTCAAATCGCTCGATAAGTTATTGCAGGATTCCCATGCATAGGAGGGACAGTTAGTCCCGGGCAGTTGGTCCCAGGCTCCAGGCACAGGTAGTGATAACTTAGAGGGCTACTGCAGATTCCCGTAGTGCCGACTATCTAGTTAGATAGGTTGGACCGGGGTGGTAGAAATCCCACCTGTTGTGTTTCTCACTCAGGTGGCCCGGGCATAGGTGTGCTCAGTGCGATTGGCAGTAGTCTGTTTCCCAGCGCTTCCTGCACGTGTCACAAAATAATAAAGAGGGTGTCGAATCTCCTGGATGTCAATGTTCTTTGTCTGTTAATGTCATTTATTGTTGCTTAACTGCGTAGAATTGAAAAAGAAGTTTTTTTTCTTCTCTCTCCCCGTCTGTTCTCTATTTAGAACTTCCCCTCCTCCATGCAGTTAGGAGAAATATATGCATTGTAAATCACACGGTCACCACCGTTTTTTTTTTGTCTTTTTTTCCCCTCTTCTTTTTGTTGCTAAGTTTTCTGTTTTTGCATATATATGACATTTATTTGAAGAGGTGAAACTAAATGATATCTATCATTTTTGATGTGACATACATGATTTTTGGTATAACAGCAGCTGCTGATAAAAAAGGGGAAGTGTGTCTCTGACTGCATTTGAGCGCAGAGTACGGAGAAAAAGAAAAAAGAGGGGGGGGGAGAGGAGAAGCCGTTTTAATTTTATTTTATTTTCTGTTGTTTTGTTGCATTTTTTAAGTTTTTAGACTTTTAAGTTTTCCAAAGTTTCTTTTCTTTTCTGCCTCTTCATTTTTTTGTTTAAAAGGGGTTTTATTTATTTATTTTTTATTCCTTCTCTGTGAAAATCCTGAGTTTTGGATCGTGTACCCAGTTTTTTATGGTTCTTTTATGTTTTGATTTCAACATCTTGCATCAATTTTTTGAAAGCTCCCTTTTTCTTCTACTTTTCGTGTTTTTATATACTTACCTACTTGAGATTTTTTATTGTTGTGTTTTTTTATTTCTCTTTTTGCAATGGGGAATAATTTGGCCAAGCAACAGGAGAGCCTTTTGCTTCCTGATGAGAAAACGGCTCCTCAAATAGTAGCAGAGCATGAAGGTGTCAGATATGTGAAGAATTACAGGCAGCTCATGAAAGTATGTGAAATCCATAAGGGAGGCAGACTTAGAGCTGCAGAGTGGCATGATGTCTTAAAAAGAAAGAAAGGAAAGCTAGTTGATACTAACTTGCTGCCCACTGCAACAGCATGGTATAAGGTGGCTACAGACTTACAACGCTTAGGGAGCACCGAAAGATATGTGAAGGAGTCAGGAAGTGATTTTTATGTGTACAAAGTAGGGAAAGGTACATCCGAAAAGAGAACAAGAGAAAGCTATAGCCTTAAAATAGTAAACATACTTTATTTCAATCAATAATTACATAAGAAAAAAACAATATAGCGAAAATAAAATTTAAAAAGATATGTGTGGATCCAAAGTGCAACAGATATAATCGATCCAGACTCAAAAATACAGGCAGTGTCAGGGGTCATCAAATATAGCGTATATAAGGTGCAAATTGCAGCCTAACCCCTCGTAAAAGCTACACGCGAAACGCGCGTTGAGGAATCGCTCCACGGCTCACAGGTAATTTGTCTATGCCACTGTGCCTTATCTTTCAGGGTCACTCTTGATGGTTGCTTGAATAGGACCTGTGCACCTCTCTAAGAGCCTAGCTAGGCCGCATAGTATACTAATAGCATTTTCATGTAGGTGTAGTCCTTTAGTTCCTACTCTCACAGCTTGCATTTGCTGCCCAGACTTTCTTGCACTAAAGCACACTAGCACTTTGCATCATCAGAAATATCCCTACATTTTAGGCTGCAATTTGCACCTTATATACGCTATATTTGATGACCCCTGACACTGCCTGTTTTTTGAGTCTGGATCGATTATATCTGTTGCACTTTGGATCCACACATATCTTTTTAAATTTTATTTTCGCTATATTGTTTTTTCTTATTTAATTATTGATTGAAATAAAGTATGTTTACTATTTTAAGGCTATAGCTTTCTCTTGTTCTCTTTTCGGATGTATTTATCTATTGCAAAAGCTGCCTTCCCTAGGCATGTATTTTTTCTGAGGTTAAAGTAGGGAAAGGTGTTAAACCATCAGCACCTCCCCCATATGGGGATGAAAAATATTGGGTGTGTGCAGTCTGCACCCAGCAGAATCCATTGTACAGGGAGACTTGCTCAGCATGTTGTGCGCCCCGCCCAAACTTGGTACAGGGAGATGGCACTGTTACTCTGACAATGCTGGCACGGGCTGCATCAAAGAAGAAGGAATTCTCTTCTTGTCTTTCTCCACCATCTTTTTCCTCTCAGTCTTCTGCACTGCCCTCTCCTCCTCCTCTTTCTTCTCCACCTCTTTCTCCTCCTCTTTCTCTTCCTCACCCTTCTCATTATTCCGCACCTCCTCCTCCTCTTTCTTCTCCACCTCTTTCTCCTCCTCTTTCTCTTCCTCACCCTTCTCATTATTCCGCACCTCCTCCTCCTCTTTCTTCTCCACCTCTTTCTCCTCCTCTTTCTCTTCCTCACCCTTCTCATTATTCCGCACCTCCTCCTCCTACACCACACCCTCCTTCTTCTTCTTCACCTCCTCCTCCTACACCACACCCACCTCTCTCTGAAGCACTCTCCCCCTCCTCTAAATCACCCATCTTTTCCTTACTCTGTGTCACACTCTCCTTCTCCTGATCTGCTGCCTGTCAGGCAGGTGCCGAGTCCAGGCAGTGTGGTGTCTCTGTATCCAGTGCTCACAGCACAAGGCACATTCTATGTTCCCAATACAGCCCAGCCTCTGACAGTCATGGTATCGGGGGAGGAGGGTGGAGATCCTGCAGTAGAAGGCACCCCCCAGGCCGCAGCAGGCTTCCCCCAGGCAAACCCAGCAGCAGGCAGCTCAGGTCCGGGGACAGGGGGGGGAGACAGGCATCACCATCAGATGGTGATCAGTATCCCCGGTCAGAGCAGCCAACATTCACACCACAATGGAACTATAATCCTCCACAGCCTCAGCAGGGTGGAGACACATCCTCTCACAAAAAGACAATATCCAAGACCGCTTATCAGTCACTGCATGACCCCAGTGCACTCTATCACAACTATTCCTCTGATGAGGATGAAGAGTGTTATGTTTGCTAATGACTAGTGTTGAGCATTCCGATACCGCAAGTATCCGGTATCGGCCGATACTTGCGGTATCGGAATTCCGATACCGAGATCCGATACTTTTGTGGTATCGGGTATCGGTATCGGATACATAGAGATGTGTAAAATAAAGAATTAAAATAAAAAATATTGATATATTTACCTCTCCGGCGGCCCCTGGACTCAGCGCGGCTTCGTTGTTCAAAATCAGCGCTTTTAGGACCTGAGAATCACGTCCCGGCTTCTGATTGGTCGCGGGCCGCCCATGTGACCGCCACGCGACCAATCACAAGCCGCGACGTCACCGCAAGCTATTAGCGTGCTCATTTTTGAAAAATGAGCGCGTTAATGACTTTCAAAGACGTAGCGGCTTGTGATTGGTCGCGTGGCCGCGACCAATCACAAGCCGCGACGTCACCGCAAGCTATTAACGCGCTCATTTTTAAAAATGAGCGCGTTAATGGCTTTCAAAGACGTAGCGGCTTGTGATTGGTCGCGTGGCCGCGACCAATCACAAGCCGCTACGTCTTTGAAAGTCATTAACGCGCTCATTTTTAAAAATGAGCGCGTTAATAGCTTGCGGTGACATCGCGGCTTGTGATTGGTCGCGTGGCCGCGACCAATCACAAGCCGCTACGTCTTTGAAAGTCATTAACGCGCTCATTTTTCAAAAATGAGCACGCTAATAGCTTGCAGTGACATCGCGGCTTGTGATTGGTCGCGTGTCGGTCACATGGGCGGCCCGCGACCAATCAGAAGCCGGGACGTGATTCTCAGGTCCTAAAAGCGCTGATTTTGAACAAAGAAGCCTGCCGGTTACCCGCGCTGAGTTCAGGGGCCGCTGGAGAGGTAAATATATCAATATTTTTTATTTTAATTCTTTATTTTACACATCCCTATGGATCCCAGGGCCTGAAGGAGAGTTTCCTCTCCTTCAGACCCTGGGAACCATGAGAATACCTTCCGATACTTGATGTCCCATTGACTTGTATTGGTATCGGATATCGGTATCGGCGATATCCGATATTTTTCGGGTATCGGCCGATACTATCCGATACCGATACTTTCAAGTATCGGACGGTATCGCTCAACACTACTAATGACAGGTGTTATGAAGGCAATCCAGAAACACAGTGTGCTTAGCGATCAGAGCGCACACAGTGATCTGACAAATACCCAAAAATACAAGAACGAGCTCTGAGACGTGGAAACTCTGTAGACTGCACACCTGATCCTATCCTAAACACAACTAAAAGCGGCTGTGGATTGCGCCTAACAACTACCTAGGCAACTCGGCACAGCCTAAGAAACTAGCTAGCCTGAAGATAGAAAAATAGGCCTGACTTGCCCCAGAGAAATTCCCCAAAGGAAAAGGCAGCCCCCCACATATAATGACTGTGAATAAGATGAAAAGACAAAACGTAGGGATGAAATAGATTCAGCAAAGTGGGACCCTAAAGCAAAACCACGCAAAGGGGGCAAAAAAAACCCACCGTGCCGAACTAACGGCACGGCGGTACACCCTTTGCGTCTCAGAGCTTCCAGCAAAACAAAAGACAAGCTGGACAGAAAAAAAGCAACAAAAAAGCAAAAAGCACTTAGCTATACAGAGCAGCAGGTCACAGGAACAATCAGGAGAAGCTCAGATCCAACACTGAAACATTGACAAGGAGCAAGGATAGCAGCATCAGGCGGAGTTAATTAATGAAGCAGTTAACGAGCTCACCAGAACACCTGAGGGAGGAAGCTCAGAAGCTGCATTACCACTTGTGACCACAGGAGTGAATTCAGCCACAGAATTCACAACAGTACCCCCCCCTTGAGGATGGGTCACCGAACCCTCACCAGAGCCCCCAGGCCGACCAGGATGAGCCGCATGAAAGGCACGAACAAGATCGGAAGCATGAACATCAGAGGCAAAAACCCAGGAATTATCTTCCTGAGCATAACCCTTCCATTTAACCAGATACTGGAGTTTCCGTCTAGAAACACGAGAATCCAAAATCTTCTCCACAATATACTCCAATTCCCCCTCCACCAAAACCGGGGCAGGAGGCTCAACAGATGGAACCATAGGTGCCACGTATCTCCGCAACAACGACCTATGGAATACATTATGTATGGAAAAGGAGTCTGGGAGGGTCAAACGAAAAGACACAGGATTGAGAACCTCAGAAATCCTATACGGACCAATAAAACGAGGTTTAAATTTAGGAGAGGAAACCTTCATAGGAATATGACGAGAAGACAACCAAACCAGATCCCCAACACGAAGTCGGGGACCCACACGGCGTCTGCGATTAGCGAAAAGTTGAGCTTTCTCCTGGGACAAGATCAAATTGTCCACTACCTGAGTCCAGATCTGCTGCAAACTATCCACCACAGAATGCACACCAGGACAGTCCGAAGACTCAACCTGTCCTGAAGAGAAACGAGGATGGAACCCAGAATTGCAAAAAAATGGAGAATCCAAGGTAGCCGAGCTGGCCCGATTATTAAGGGCGAACTCAGCCAACGGCAAAAAGGACACCCAATCATCCTGGTCTGCAGAAACAAAACATCTCAGATATGTTTCCAAGGTCTGATTGGTTCGTTCGGTCTGGCCATTAGTCTGAGGATGGAAAGCTGAGGAAAAGGATAGGTCAATGCCCATCCTACCACAAAAGGCTCGCCAAAACCTTGAAACAAACTGGGAACCTCTGTCAGAAACAATATTCTCAGGAATGCCATGCAACCGAACCACATGCTGAAAGAACAAAGGTACCAAATCAGAGGAGGAAGGCAATTTAGCCAAGGGCACCAGATGGACCATTTTAGAAAAGCGATCACAGACCACCCAAATGACTGACATCTTTTGAGAAACGGGAAGGTCAGAAATGAAATCCATCGAAATATGTGTCCAAGGCCTCTTTGGGACCGGCAAGGGCAATAGCAACCCACTGGCACGAGAACAGCAGGGCTTAGCCCTAGCACAAATCCCACAGGACTGCACAAAAGTACGTACATCCCGTGACAGAGATGGCCACCAGAAGGATCTAGCCACTAACTCTCTGGTACCAAAGATTCCAGGATGACCAGCCAACACCGAACAATGAAGTTCAGAGATAAGTTTATTAGTCCACCTATCAGGGACGAACAGTTTCTCTGCTGGACAACGATCAGGTTTATTCGCCTGAAATTTTTGCAGCACCCGCCGCAAATCAGGGGAGATGGCAGACACAATGACTCCTTCCTTGAGGATACCCGCCGGCTCAGATAAACCCGGAGAGTCGGGCACAAAACTCCTAGACAGAGCCTTCACATTTTTAGAGCCCGGAAGGTACGAAATCACAAAGTCGAAGCGGGCAAAAAATAACGACCAACGGGCCTGTCTAGGGTTCAAGCGCTTGGCAGACTCGAGATAAGTCAAGTTCTTATGATCAGTCAATACCACCACGCGATGCTTAGCTCCTTCAAGCCAATGACGCCACTCCTCGAATGCCCACTTCATGGCCAGCAACTCTCGATTGCCCACATCATAATTACGCTCAGCGGGCGAAAACTTCCTGGAAAAGAAAGCACATGGTTTCATCACTGAGCAATCAGAACCTCTCTGTGACAAAACCGCCCCTGCTCCAATCTCAGAAGCATCAACCTCGACCTGGAACGGAAGAGAAACATCTGGCTGACACAACACAGGGGCAGAACAAAAACGACGCTTCAACTCCTGAAAAGCTTCCACAGCAGCAGAAGACCAATTAACCAAATCAGCACCCTTCTTGGTCAAATCGGTCAATGGTTTGGCAATGCTAGAAAAATTACAGATGAAGCGACGATAAAAACTAGCAAAGCCCAGGAACTTTTGCAGACTTTTCAGAGATGTCGGCTGAATCCAATCCTGGATGGCTTGGACCTTAACTGGATCCATCTCGATAGTAGAAGGGGTAAAGATGAACCCCAAAAATGAAACTTTCTGCACACCGAAGAGACACTTTGATCCCTTCACAAACAAAGAGTTAGCACGCAGGACCTGAAAAACCATTCTGACCTGCTTCACATGAGACTCCCAATCATCTGAGAAGATCAAAATGTCATCCAAGTAAACAATCAGGAAAGTATACAGATACTCACGGAAGATGTCATGCATAAAAGACTGAAACACAGATGGAGCATTGGCAAGTCCGAACGGCATCACTAGATACTCAAAATGACCCTCGGGCATATTGAATGCAGTTTTCCATTCATCTCCTTGCCTGATTCTCACCAGATTATACGCACCACGAAGATCTATCTTAGTGAACCAACTAGCCCCCTTAATCCGAGCAAACAAGTCAGATAACAATGGCAAGGGATACTGAAATTTAACAGTGATCTTATTAAGAAGGCGGTAATCAATACACGGTCTCAGCGAACCATCCTTCTTGGCTACAAAGAAGAACCCTGCTCCCAGTGGTGATGACGATGGGCGAATATGTCCCTTCTCCAGGGATTCCTTCACATAACTGCGCATAGCGGCGTGTTCGGGCACGGATAAATTAAATAATCGACCTTTAGGGAATTTACTACCAGGAATCAAATTGATAGCACAATCACAATCCCTATGCGGAGGTAGAGCATCGGACTTGGGCTCTTCAAATACATCCTGATAATCAGACAAGAACTCTGGGACCTCAGAAGGGGTGGATGACGAAATCGACAAAAATGGAACATCACCATGTACCCCCTGACAACCCCAGCTGGATACCGACATGGAATTCCAATCCAATACTGGATTATGGGTTTGTAGCCATGGCAACCCCAACACGACCACATCATGCAGATTATGCAACACCAGAAAGCGAATAACTTCCTGATGTGCAGGCGCCATGCACATGGTCAGCTGGGCCCAGTATTGAGGTTTATTCTTGGCCAAAGGTGTAGCATCAATTCCTCTCAATGGAATAGGACACCGCAAAGGCTCCAAGAAAAACCCACAACGTTTAGCATAATCCAAATCCATCAGATTCAGGGCAGCGCCCGAATCCACAAACGCCATGACAGAAAACGACGACAAAGAGCATATCAAGGTAATGGACAGAAGGAATTTGGACTGTACAGTACCAATGACGGCAGACCTAGCAGACCGCTTAGTGCGCTTAGGACAATCAGAAATAGCATGAGTGGAATCACCACAGTAGAAACACAGACCATTCAGACGTCTGTATTCCTGCCGTTCAACTCTAGTCATAGTCCTATCGCACTGCATAGGCTCAGGTTTAACCTCAGGCAGTACCGCCAAATGGTGCACAGATTTACGCTCGCGCAAGCGTCGACCGATCTGAATGGCCAAAGACAAAGACTCATTCAAACCAGCAGGCATAGGAAATCCCACCATGACATCCTTAAGAGCCTCAGAGAGACCCTTTCTGAACAAAGCTGCCAGCGCAGATTCATTCCACTGAGTGAGTACTGACCATTTCCTAAATTTCTGACAATATACTTCTATATCATCCTGACCCTGGCACAAAGCCAGCAAATTTTTCTCAGCCTGATCCACTGAATTAGGCTCATCGTACAGCAATCCGAGCGCCAGGAAAAACGCATCGACACTACTCAATGCAGGGTCTCCTGGCGCAAGAGAAAATGCCCAGTCTTGAGGGTCGCCGCTCAAAAAAGAAATAATAATCAAAACCTGTTGAATAGGATTACCAGAAGAATGAGGTTTCAAGGCCAGAAATAGCTTACAATTATTTTTGAAACTTAGAAACTTAGTTCTATCTCCAAAAAACAAATCAGGAATAGGAATTCTTGGTTCTAACATAGATTTCTGATCAATAGTATCTTGAATTTTTTGTACATTTATAACGAGATTATCCATTGAAGAGCACAGACCCTGAATATCCATGTCCACACCTGTGTCCAGAATCACCCAAATGTCTAGGGGAAAAAAAAAAGTGAACACAGAGCTGAGAAAAAAAAAAAAAAAAAAAATGATGTCAGAACTTTTTCTTTCCCTCTATTGAGAATCATTAGTTTTGGCTCCTTGTACTGTTATGTTTGCTAATGACAGGTGTTATGAAGGCAATCCAGAAACACAGTGTGCTTAGCGATCAGAGCGCACACAGTGATCTGACAAATACCCAAAAATACAAGAACGAGCTCTGAGACGTGGAAACTCTGTAGACTGCACACCTGATCCTATCCTAAACACAACTAAAAGCGGCTGTGGATTGCGCCTAACAACTACCTAGGCAACTCGGCACAGCCTAAGAAACTAGCTAGCCTGAAGATAGAAAAATAGGCCTGACTTGCCCCAGAGAAATTCCCCAAAGGAAAAGGCAGCCCCCCACATATAATGACTGTGAGTAAGATGAAAAGACAAAACGTAGGGATGAAATAGATTCAGCAAAGTGGGGCCCGATATTCTAGGACAGAGCGAGGACAGTAAAGCGAACTTTGCAGTCTACAAAAAACCCTAAAGCAAAACCACGCAAAGGGGGCAAAAAAAACCCACCGTGCCGAACTAACGGCACGGCGGTACACCCTTTGCGTCTCAGAGCTTCCAGCAAAACAAAAGACAAGCTGGACAGAAAAAAAGCAACAAAAAAGCAAAAAGCACTTAGCTATACAGAGCAGCAGGTCACAGGAACAATCAGGAGAAGCTCAGATCCAACACTGAAACATTGACAAGGAGCAAGGATAGCAGCATCAGGCGGAGTTAAGTAATGAAGCAGTTAACGAGCTCACCAGAACACCTGAGGGAGGAAGCTCAGAAGCTGCATTACCACTTGTGACCACAGGAGTGAATTCAGCCACAGAATTCACAACAGAAGAGGGGACTTCATACATGCTACCCAGTACTAGAAAGAAAAACCCACGGGCACCTAGGAGACAGGGGCAGATAGAAGCACCACCATTACACTATGTGCACTTCACCCCAAGTCAGGTGACCAGTATCCTCAACAATCTTCCAGATCCAGAGATGCACCCCATGCCATTCTACAGAAGAATGCAGCAGAACCAGCGCACATATGCAGCCACCTGGAATGATCTGTGGGCAGTGATGGAGATAAAGGCAGGTGATGCCTTCTGGCCAATCATAAAAGAACACTTCAAGCTTTCAGCAGATTTAGACGTACATGCCTGGGAGTCAGGGCCGAAGCTGATTGAACAACTCAGAGAGTGGGCCAAAGGCAGGCTGGCCGGACAGGCCCTCAGCTTACATGACATGAGTCAGGAGAAGACAGAGTCTGTGGAGAAGTTCCATGGCAGAGTAATGCAGGTTTTCCAGGACCTGGGCTTCACCATTCATGATCAGATACACAGGCAGATGTTGGCACAGGCCTTTGTGCATGGACTCAGAGAACCAATCAAGAAGCCACTGATAGTGGCTAGGCCCGAGTACAGGTCAATAGCAATGGACACCCTGCTCACCGTAGCCAAAGGGATCGAGTCCCAACCAGGCGTGCGGAAGACAACACCCCTTATGGCGGCCATAGACTCTGAAGAGCCACCGCAATACCAAGACAGAAGGAACATCAGATGTTTCAACTGCGGCAAATTGGGTCATTACCAGAGCCGGTGCAGAGCTCCATCACAACCCAAGACCCTGCCCAGAGGAGCAAGCCGAGGAGCAGACAAGGTGGACAGTGAAGCGCCCCATCCATAGGACAGGGGCAAGCCAGGTCTGCAAGACACCACGCTCCTGACATGCAAAACCCCTTCAGCAGGACCAACCCCTCAAATTACCCTGAAAGTGGATGGCGTTGTCAGGTCTTTTCTTGTGGACACTGGTGCAGCCAGAAGTGTGATGAGACATGTGGAACTCCCTGACCCTACCTGCCTATCAGAATCCTCTGTGTCTTGCGTAGGCATCGATGGTCAAGTCAGAAATTCTCAGCTTACAAAGCCTCTGAGCGTGTGCACTCAGCCAGGACACTCTATCCTATCCCAGTTTGTGGTGTCAAGAACCTGCCCACTCAACCTACTGGGGGCAGACCTTCTACAGAAACTAAAAGCAACCATAGTGTTCCAGGAAGATGGGACCGTGACCCTTTCTTCACCTCTGACCCAGGAAGAGTCAATCATGCTGGCAGCCCTACAGGAACCTCAAACAACCCATGAGGGCCTACCCAAGGAGGTACTGGACGTAGTACCAGAAAGTCTATGGTCTAAGGGACCCCAAGATGTGGGAAAACTTCAAGTTGCCCCGGTGCAGGTATCACTCAAGCCAGGTACTCCATATCCTCGTAAGGCCCAGTTGTTATGAAAGGTAATTCAGTACCACAATGGACATAGAGGTCAGCGCACATACAGTGACCTGGCAATAACCCAAAAAACAAGAACGAGCTCTGAGACGTGGGAACTCTGTTGACCGCAATCCCTAATCCTCTCCAACCACACTAAAGACAGCCGTGGATTGCGCCTAACGCTGCCTATGCAACTCGGCACGGCCTGAGAAACTAGCTAGCCTGAAGATAGAAAATAAGCCTACCTTGCCTCAGAGAAATCCCCCAAAGGAAAAGGTAGCCCCCACATATAATGACTGTGAGTTAAGATGAAAAGACAAACGTAGAGATGAAATAGATTTAGCAAAGTGAGGCCCAACTTTCTGAACAGAGCGAGGATAGGAAAGGTAACTTTGCGGTCAACACAAAACCCTACAAAAACCACGCAAAGGGGGCAAAAAGACCCTCCGTACCGAACTAACGGCACGGAGGTACACCCTCTGCGTCCCAGAGCTTCCAGCAAGCAGAAAAAAACAAATTGACAAGCTGGACAGAAAAAAAACAGCAAACAAATAGCAAAGAGGAACTTAGCTATGCAGAGCAGCAGGCCACAGGAACGATCCAGGAGGAAACAGGTCCAATACTAGAACATTGACTGGAAGCCAGGATCAAAGCACTAGGTGGAGTTAAATAGAGAAGCACCTAACGACTTCACCACATCACCTGAGGAAGGAAACTCAGAAGCCGCAGTACCACTTTCCTCCACCAACGGAAGCTCACAGAGAGAACCAGCCGAAGTACCACTTGTGACCACAGGAGGGAGCTCTGCCACAGAATTCACAACACCCAGTATCCCTTGTCCATCGCACAGAGTCAAGCCGTCTCAACCAATTGAAGGTGTTCCTGGAAATAGGGGTCGTTGTCCCCTGCACCTCTCCTTGCAATACCCCGCTTTTCCCTGTCAAGAAAAAGACTGTAAAAGGAGAGCCAGCCAAGTTCAGAATGGTACATGACCTAAGAGCGGTGAATGACGCTACAGTATTTGAAACTCCAATTGTGCCAAATCCACACACCCTGCTCTCAAATGTGCCTTCCACAGCAACAGTGTTCACGGTGATTGACGTGGCAAATGCTTTCTTCAGTGTTCCCCTTCATCTAGACGACCAGTTCCTGCTTGCCTTCACGCATCAGGGGGCACAGTACACATGGGCGGTGATGCCCCAGGGGGCCCAGAACAGCCCCTCGCAATTCACCAAAGCAATGTCCACAGTTCTCGCCAACTGGATCACAGAACATGCAGAAGTGACCCTGCTACAATATGTGGACGATCTACTCCTTTGTGCAGTTGACTTTGACACGTGTAAAGCACATTCCGTGTCTCTCCTACTCTACCTGGCGAAACAACACTGCAAGGTCTCAAAGAACAAAGTCCAGTGGTGTCTGAAGCGAGTTACGTTCCTTGGGCACTGCATTGCTCACCAGACTAAACACCTGACAGATGAACGGAAGACCACTGTGGAGAAGATGACTCCTCCATCAACTCCAAAGGCGCTACAGGCCTTCCTTGGTCTAGTTTCGTATTGCAGAGCCTGGATCCCTGATGCTTCAGTCCTAATACAACCTCTGTATGACTGCATTAACGTAACCCCGTTCCTGCTAACAGATGTGGCCTGCAGTTCGTTCAAGAAGCTAAAAGACTCAGTAGTCTCAGCGCCAGCACTAGGCCTACCTGACTACGAGAAGCCATTCCGTCTCTACCTGATGGAGAAAGAAGGCCATGTGTTATGAAAGGCAATTCAGAATCACAATGGACATGGAGGTCAGAGCACATACAGTGAACTGACAATAACCCAAAATAATAGAACGAGCTCTGAGACGTGGGAACTCTGCAGACCGCAATCCTTATGCCTATCAAACCACACTAAAGGTAGCCGTGGAGCGCTCCTGACCAGAACCTAGGCGCCTCGTCACAGCCTGAGAAACTAGCTAATCCTGAAGATAGAAAAATAAGCCTACCTTGCCTCAGAGAAATTCCCCAAAGGAAAAGGCAGCCCCCCACATATAATGACTGTGAGTAAGATGAAAACACAAACATAGAGATGAAACAGATTTAGCAAAGTGAGGCCCGACTAGCTGAACAGAACGAGGATAGGGAAGATAACTTTGCGGTCAGCACAAAAACCTATAAAAAACCACGCAGAGGGAACCAAAAAGACCCTCCGCACTGACTAACGGTACGGAGGTGGTCCCTCTGCGTCTCAGAGCTTCCAGCAGGCGAGAAAAACCAATAAAGCAAGCTGGACAGAAAAATAGCAACAAAATAACATAAGCAAAACTTAGCTTTGCAGAGCAGCAGGCCACAGGAATGATCCAGGGAAAAAACAAGTCCCACACTGAAACATTGACAGGAAGCATAGATCAAAGCATCAGGTGGAGTTAAGTAGAGAAGAAGCTAATGAGCTCACCAGATCACCTGAGGGAGGAAACTCAGAAGCTGCAGTACCACTTTCCTCCACAAACGGAAGATCCCAGAGAGAATCAGCCGAAGTACCACTTGTGACCACAGGAGTGAACTCTGCCACAGAATTCACAACAGCCATGCTACTGGAGTCCTGACACAGACTCACGGGGGAAGACAGAGACCTCTAGGCTATTTTTCAGCTCTCCTGGATCCAGTTGCAAGGGGAGCCCCTTCCTGCATGAGAGCAGTATTTGCAGCACACGCCCTCCTGGACAAAACAGCTGACATCATTCTTGGACATCCACTGGAAATCCTGGCTCCACATGACATCTCAGCAATTCTCAATCAAACCCAGCCAAAACATCTCTCCACAGCAAGACATCTTCGTCTACAGTGCTCCCTACTACTGCCTGACAACGTCACCATCTCCAGATGTACAGTCCTCAATCCAGCCACTCAACTCCCACTCCCAAGGGGGGATACAGATATGGACCCTCCAGATCAAAATCTGCATGATACCTTCCACAAGGATCTGGATTTGCTCCAACCAGATGATCATGATTGCTTCAGCATCATGCAACAGGAAACAGCAGGACTACCCAATGTGGCAGAAGAGCCACTGGCCAACCCAGAGTTGATCCTCTATGTAGATGGCTCCAGATTTGCAGATGATGAAGGAAGATTTCACACGGGATGTGCAGTGACCAGCAATCAAGAAATCCTGTGGTCCAGGAGTCTGCCACCTAGCCTGTCAGCCCAGGAAGCAGAACTGATAGCGCTCACAAAGGCTTGCCAGATTGCAGAAGGCAAAACTGCGAACATTTACACCGATTCAAGGTATTTGCATGGCATAGCACACGACTTCGGACCCATCTGGGCTGCAAGAGACTTCATCACAGCAAGCGGAACAACTGTAAAGCATCATGGAGCTATTAAAGACCTACTGAGCGCACTCCAACTCCCAAAAATGGTGGCAGTACTGAAGGTCAAAGCACATGGAAAACTGAACACAGTAGAGGCACGGGGCAACAACATGGCAGATATGGCAGCCAAAGAAGCCGCCAAAGGAAGACAGTATGAAGAAATGGGAGAGGTCATAGAGCCGGACGGCTACTACGTGGCAACTGAGGACAAGACACCAGATGAGATGACGTCTTGGGATCTGTTCAAGAAGTTGCAAGAACAAGCCCCAAAGGAGAAGAAGGAGAATTGGATGCGGAAGGGTGCAACACATCAAGAAGGAAGAGTATACTCAATGGACTACAAACCCTGTTTACCCCGAAGCATGTACCCTATGGTGGTCCAGTGGGCACATGGGCCCACGCACAGATCAAAGACACAGATGAATGATCTGATTGGTGCTTACTGGTTCGCTCCAGGGATCTCCACCCTAACAGCCAAGTTCACTAGCAGCTGTCTGACCTGCGGCAAATGCAACCCTGGAAGAATGGAGAAAGTTCCCACACATCATCTCGCCAGACAGCTGTACCCCTTCCAGAGGATCCAGATAGACCACATCCAGATGCCGCCAAGTGGAGGATTCGAATATGCCCTTGTGGTCGTGGACGTATTTTCAGGATGGCCAGAAGCTTTCCCAGTGAGGAATCAGTCAGCAAAGACTACTGCAAAGAAGCTACTCTCAGAGATCGTGTGCAGATACGGGGTCCCAGAAGTGATAGAGAGTGATCAGGGGCCCGCATTCACAGCAAACCTCACAAGGGAGATCTGGTCAGCAGTAGGGTCAGACTTAGGCCTACACACTCCCTACCACCCCCAGAGTAGCGGGAAAGTGGAAAGACTGAATGGGACACTCAAAAACAGGATGTTAAAAGTTACCCAAGAGACACGCAAACCATGGCATGAAACACTCCCCATCGCACTGTTTAGTGTCAGGCACACTCCCCGGGGCCCAGAAAAGTTGTCACCTCATGAGATTCTGTTTGGGTCCAGCCCTCGGTTAGGGGTATTCTTCCCTCAGCAGTTGACAATGCAATATGATACTTTGTCTGCTTACGTAATTGAACTCACCAAGAAACTTGCTAACATCCATTCTCGAGTTTTCTCTTCATTACCAGATCCAGGATCGGTACCCGGTTCACACTCCCTGAAACCAGGAGACTGGTTGTTGGTGAAGAAGTTTGTGAGGAGAACGCTCGACCCCAGATTTGATGGTCCCTTCCAAGTGCTGCTGACGACACCAACCTCTGTGAAACTAGAGGGAAGGCCCACTTGGATCCACGCATCGCACTGCAAGAAGGCTCCCGTACCAGAAGATGCGCCTAAGCCAGAATGATCCTGATGATGGAAAAGACAGTCAAGGAAACAACAAACCTGATGCCGCATCTCCTCCTGGACGAACCTATCCGAATTCAGATTCACCCACCTGATGGCTCCTCCAATCCTTATGATGACGACGAATATGTGGAACTGATCGCACAGAGTCGCCAATATGAGACCATGCATGTTTCTACCCCCGTTTAGGGACAGATCTCCTGATCGCTCATTGCGAAAGACTGTACGGTGTAGGGCGTAGACACTAGGTTTGCGTCGGATCGCCGGCAGCACAAAAGAGTTGCAGCGCTTTGGGACAGGAGGCTAGGCTTAGGGCAAGTGATATCTAAGGGGGGCTTGTGATAGAAATATGTATATCATGTAGATCTCACTTGCATGTATACTCCTTTAAATCATATATATATTCCTTTAAATCACATAAACTAATATAAGCCAGACAGACTGTTCGGTGTTTTCCACCCAAAAAGCAGAAGAACTCCATATGTATTAAGTGCTGATGAGTTGTCTCAACTTTGTCCCAGATGCAGAGAGCTACATTTTATTTGCATAATCAGCAGTCATATGCGCATTAATCACAATATTCCATATATATCAGATAACCAATAACTGAATTGTATGTTAATTAACTAACCGCCTTGACCACTCCTTTCTATATGTTATTATAAAAACTATGTATCAGGAAATAAATCTCGAGTCTTTGATTGAATGTAAAGCTGTCACCACGTGTCAGACTCATTCTTTAAGGGCTCAGAAATAATAATTGGGAGCGGCTGCAGCACACACGGGTAGATTTATCCAACCCAAATTTCCATAACAGAGGCACCCTGGAGTTGGCTAACCCGACCGCAACACGACGGGGCAAGCATAGGTGTCTCAGTGAGCTTGACACTACCCGGAAACAGCTGACGGTGCTGGGACCAGGCTGGGCACGAGGGAGTACCCGTGACAAAAACACTGCCGAGAACCAGCTGGCGGTGCTGGAACCCGGATGCGTTGCCCCAGTGTGCAAGAGCCAATGGCACGACCGAGGACCAACTGGCGGTGCTGGAACCCGGTTACTAAGCTGTAGGTGCCCACGCTTAAAAGCACTACCAAGGACCGCCTGGCGTTGGCAGAACTCGGATACCCAGGAGGAGGCACCAAAGCCAAAGGCTCTGCCCGGAACCAGCTGACGGTGCTGGAACCAGGATGTGGACCAGAAGGCCCACAGGAGAGGAGAGAACAGCTAGGCCGTGAGGCAGCCGCAGTTACTGAACACCAACAGTCCTACAGGGGGAGCTTGGCCTACTGGCACTACAGAACCAGCCTTGACTACCAATTCACGCAGCCCACATAGGAAGCTCCTAAACTGGAGGCACCCTGGAGTTTTGAGTAGGGATCTATATGTTTTTGGGTTTTGCTGCTATTATATTATATCCTGATGTGCGTACTGATAATTGATTTTATATTTGATGTAATGTTGTCACTTGAATTTTGTAAATAAAAACTAATTTTATGATTAAATTCCTGATGTGGTGTTAATCTCTGGTGAAGTCTATGGTCATGGTGTTTGGGCTGTCTTAGAACCAGCCTTGACTGCCAATTCACGCAGCCCACATAGGAAGCTCCTAAACTGGAGGCACCCTGGAGTTGGCTAACCCGACCGCAACACGACGGGGCAAGCATAGGCGTCTCAGTGAGCTTGACACTACCCGGAACCAGCTGACGGTGCTGGAACCAGGATGCGTTGCCCATTAAAGATTGTCTTCCTACAGCCCCAACTAGCGGTGTTGGAGCAAAGGGTAAGCAGGGGGAGCAGAGTGTAGGCCGAAGCCTAGTTGAACCAATTTCAAAGGAAACCTTTAACCCCCCCTCAGGTGTTACAAAGTACAAGAGCCACACCTTGTGCAGCATTAATGCTGCACAAGTCAAAGGTTGCTCTGTGAATTTTGCAACTTGCACACGCTGAATAAAACACGTACACTATTTAGCCCATTATACTGTCAAACAGTAGTGGAGGCGTGACTTTTTAAGGAGACGCAACACAGGTGTCCCAAATAACGCCTTGGTGCTGGGCGCAGCTTCCTGAGCGTTGTTATTTGCTGTACAGGAGTCTGCGCTCTTGTGTTGTCCCTTGGCAATGCCCTGTTAGCGCTGCCCGTCTTATGACCTCATTTCATGTTGGCCGCTGCGGTTAACGATGGCCATGAATCCCAGACCCACAGTGCCTTTTCATAAAGTCACACTGTGGTGCTGGGATTCGTGGCCTTGAGCAGTAAATATTTTCGCCGCTCACACACGTCCTTACACCTGTTTCAGACTGGGCGGCCTCTGCTGATCCCTTCTCGCATACCGTGGCCATGAGGCCGCACAGTCTGAAGAAGGCGGAAGGAGATGAGTGACGACAGGCGAACATATGCACTGCTCGTGCCCATAAACCACACCCTCGCTGTCAAAATAAATAAGACACCGAGGGGCGTTGTTTCGAGCAGGGCGGACGCACAGGTGCAGCCAGCAAACCAATGATGTCAAAAGACGGGCAGCGCTACCAAGGGTGGTGCTGCGTATCATTAGAAAGGAAAGTCACAACTCAGGGACAGTGGAATGGTCTCAATGAGACACATTTTGTACGTGTTGAGTTCGACGTGGGCAAGGAGAAAAAGTCAGCCACCTTGTTCCTGTTTCCACCTTGTACAAATGCAGCATTACTGCTGTACAAGGTGGCTGTTATACATAGAAACACCTTGGGGTGGGTGGCAGGGTCCCTTTAATTTCAGTTCAGGTGCCTGCGTGGCGTTTGCAGGTCACGTTGCTGGCTACACAGCAGGGGAACAGCTGGCGGTGCTGAACCCCACTGACACATTGGCTGGTGTTTTTATCTCTGTGCAGCTAGCAGTTCCGGGCAAAAACTGGCGGTGTTAGAGCCCAGGGTCAGCAGGAGGAGGAAAGGAGCAGAGTGTAGGCTGAAGCCTGCACTGGTGGCAGCTTTTGTTCGGTTGTGCCAGCGTGGCTTGTGCTGGACACGTTGCCGACTACACAGCAGGGGAACAGCTGGCGGTGCTGAACCCCACTAACACATTGGCTGGTGTTTTTCTCTGTGCATCTAGCACTTCCAGGCTACAACTGGCGGTGTTATAGCCCAGGGGCAGCAGGAGGAGGAGAGGAGCAGAGTGTAGGCCGAAGCCTGCACTGGTGGCAGCTTTTGTTCAATTGTGCCAGCGTGGCTTGTGCTGGACACGTTGCCGACTACACAGCAGAAGAACAGCTGGCGGTGCTGAACCCCTCTAACACATTGGCTGGTGTTTTTCTCTGTGCAGCCAGCACTTCCGGGCACCAACTGGCGGTGTTAGAGCCCAGGGTCAGCAGGAGGAGGAGAGGAGCAGAGTGTAGGCCGAAGTCTAGTAGAACCAATTTCAAAGGTAACCTTTAACCCCCCCTCAGGTGTTGCAAGGTACAAGAGCCACACCTTGTGCAGCATTAATGCTGCACAAGTAAAAGGTTGCTCTATTAATTTTGCTCCTTGCACACGCTGAATAAAACGTGTACACTATTTAGCCCATTATACTGTCAAACAGTAGTGGAGACGTGACTTGTCTTTTTAAGGAGACGCAGCACAGGTGTCAAAATTTACACCTAGGTGCTGGGCGCAGATTCCTGAGCGTTTTTATTTGCTGTACAGGAGTCTGCGCTCTTGTTATCCCTTGGCCATACGCTGTGAGCGCTGCCTGTCTTCTGACCTCATTTTATGTTGGTCGGTGCGGTTAGCGCTGGCCATGAAACTCAGACCCGCAGTGTCTTTTCTTTAAGTCACACTACGGGGCTGGGATTCGTGGCCTTGCGCAGTAATTTTTTTCGCCTGTCACTCATGTCCTTACACCTGCTTCAGACTGGGCGGCCTCAGCTGATCCCTTCTTGCATGCCGCGGCCATGAGGCCGCACAGTCTGAAGAAGGCGGAAGGAGATGAGTAAAGACAGGCGAAGATATGCACTGCTCGTGCCCATCAATCACACCCTCGCAGTCAAAATAAGTAAGACAACGAGGAGCATTGTTTCAGGCAGGGCGGACGCACAGGCGCAACAAGCCAACCAATGATGTCAGAAGACGGGAATCGCTACCAAGGGGGGTGCTGCGTATCATTAGAAAGGAAAGTCACACCTCAGGGACATTGTAATGGTCTGTAATGAGACACATTTTGTACGTGTTACATTCAACGTGGGCAAGGAGAAAAAGTCAGCCACCTTGTACAAATGCAGCAGTACTGCTGTACAAGGTGGCTGTTATACATAGAAACACCTTGGGGTGGGTGGCAGGGTCCCTTTAATTTCAGTTCATGTGCCTGCGTGGCGTTTGCAGGTCACGTTGCCGGCTACACAGCAGGGGAACAGCTGGCGGTGCTGAACCCCACTGACATATTGGCGGGTGTTTTTCTCTGTGCAGCTAGCACTTCCGGGCAAAAACTAGCGGTGTTAGAGCCCAGGGTCAGCAGGCGGAGGAGAGGAGCAGAGTGTAGGCCGAAGCCTGCACTGGTGGCAGCTTTTGGTCTGTTGTGCCAGCGTGGCTTGTGCTGGACACGATGCCGGCTACACAGCAGGGGAACAGCTGGCGGTGCTGAACCCCACTAACACATTGGCTGGTGTTTTTCTCTGTGCAGCTAGCAGTTCCGGGCAAAAACTGGCGGTGTTAGAGCCCAGGGTCAGCAGGAGGAGGAGAGGAGCAGAGTGTAGGCCGAAGCCTAGTTGATCCAATTTCAAAGGTTACCTTTAAACCCCCCCTCAGGTGTTACAAAGTACAAGAGCCACACCTTGTGCAGCATTAATGCTGCACAAGTAAAAGGTTGCTCTATGAATTTTTCAACTTGCACACGCAGAATGAAACACGTAAACAATTCCGCCCATTCTACAGTCAAACTGTAGTGGAGGCGTGACTTTTTAAGGAGACGCAGCACAGGTGTCAAAATTTACACCTAGGTGCTGGGCGCATCCTCCTGAGTGTTGATATTTGCTGTACAGGAGTCTGCGCTCTTACGTTATCCCTTGGCAATGCCCTGTAAGCACTGCCCGTCTTATGACCTCATTTCATGTAGGCCGGTGCGGTTAGCGATGGCCATGAATCCCAGACACACAGTGTGTTTTCAAAAAATCACACTGCGGGAATGGGATTCATGGCCTTGTGCAGTAAATATGCTCGCTGCTCACACATGTCCTTACACCTGCTTCAGACTGGGTGGCCTCAGCTTATCTCTTATCGCATGCCTTGGCCATGAGGCCGCCCAGTCTGAAGAAGGCGGAAGGAGATTAGTGAAGACAGGCGAACATATGCACTGCACATGCCCATCAATCACACCCTCGCTGTCAAAATAAGTAAGACACCGTTGGGCGTTGTGTCGAGCAGGGCAGACGCACAGGCGCAGCCAGTCAACCAATGATGTCAGAAGACGGGAAGCGCTACCAAGGGGGGTGCTGCGTATCATTAGAAAGAAAAGTCACACCTCAGGGACAGTGGAATGCTCTCAATGAGACACATTTTGTACGTGTTGAGTTCCACGTGGGCAAGTAGAAAAATTCAGCCACCTTGTACAAATGCAGCATTACTGCTGTACAAGGTGGCTGTTATACATAGAAACACCTGGTGGTGGGGGGCAGGCTCCCTTCAATTTCAGTTCATGTGCCTGCGTGGCGTTTGCAGGTCATGTTGCCGGCTACACAGCAGGGGAACAGCTGGCGGTGCTGAACCCCACTGACACAATGGCGGGTGATTTTCTCTGTGCAGCCAGCACTTCCGGGCAAAAACTAGTGGTGTTAGAGCCCAGGGTCAGCAGGAGGAGGAGAGGAGCAGAGTGTAGGCCGAAGCCTGCACTGGTGGCAGCTTTTGTTCAATTGTGCCAGCGTGGCTTGTGCTGGACACGTTGCCGACTACACAGTAGGGGAACAGCTGGCGGTGCTGAACCCCACTAACACATTGGCTGGTGTTTTTCTCTGTGCAGCCAGCACTTCCGGGCAAAAACTAGCGGTGTTAGAGCCCAGGGTCAGCAGGAGGAGGAGAGGAGCAGAGTGTAGGCCAAGCCTAGTTGAACCAATTTCAAAGGTAACCTTTAACTCCCCCTCAGGTGTTACAAAGTACAAGAGCCACAGCTTGTGCAGCATTAATGCTGCACAAGTCAAAGGTTGCTCTATTAATTTGTCTACTTGCACACGCTGAATGAAACAAGTACACAATTTAGCCCATTATACAGTCAAACTGTAGTGGAGGCGTGATTTGTCTTTTTAAGGAGACGCAGCACAGGTGTCCCAAATAACACCTTGGTGCATGGGCGCAGCTTCCTGAGCGTTGTTATTTGCTGTACAGGAGTCTGCGCTCTTGTTATCCCTTGGCCATGCGCTGTTAGTGCTGCCTGTCTTCTGACCTCATTTCATGTCGGACGTTGCGGTTAGCGATGGCCATGAATCCCAGGCCCACAGTGTGTTTTCAAAAATTCACACTGCGTGGCTGGGATTCGTAGCCTTGTGCAGTAAATATGTTTGCTGCTCACACATGTTCTTACACCTGCTTCAGACTGGGCAGCCTCATCTGATCCCTTATCGCATGCCGCGGCCATGAGGCCGCCCAGTCTGAAGAAGGCGGAAGGAGATGAGTGAACACAGGCAAACATTTGCACTGCACATGCCCATCAATCACACCCTCGCTGTCAAAATAAATAAGACACCGATAGGCGTTGTTTCGAGCAGGGCAGACGCACAGGCGCAGCCAGCTAACCAATGATGTCAAGAGATGGGCAGCGCTACCAAGGGGGGTGCTGCGTATCATTAGAAAGAAAAGTCACACCTCAGGGACAGTGGAATGCTCTCAATGAGACACATTTTGTACGTGTTGAGTTCCACGTGGGCAAGTAGAAAAAGTCAGCCACCTTGTACAAATGCAGCATTACTGCTGTACAAGGTGGCTGTTATACATAGAAACACCTGGGGGTGGGGGGCAGGCTCCCTTCAATTTCAGTTCATGTGCCTGCGTGGCGTTTGCAGGTCACGTTGCCGGCTACACAGCAGGGGAACAGCTGGCGGTGCTGAACCCCACTGACACAATGGCGGGTGTTTTTCTCTGTGCAGCCAGCACTTCCGGGCAAAAACTAGTGGTGTTAGAGCCCAGGGTCAGCAGGAGGAGGAGAGGAGCAGAGTGTAGGCCGAAGCCTGCACTGGTGGCAGCTTTTGTTCAATTGTGCCAGCGTGGCTTGTGCTGGACACGTTGCCGACTACACAGCAGGGGAACAGCTGGCGGTGCTGAACCCCACTAACACTTTGGCTGGTGTTTTTCTCTGTGCAGCCAGCACTTCCGGGCAAAAACTAGCGGTTTTAGAGCCCAGGGTCAGCAGGAGGAGGAGAGGAGCAGAGTGTAGGCCGAAGCCTGCACTAGTGGCAGCTTTTGGTCTGTTGTGCCAGCGTGGCTTGTGCTGGACACGATGCCAGCTGCACAGCAGGGGAACAGCTGGCGGTGATGAACCCCACTGACACAATGGCGGGTGTTTTTCTCTGTGCAGTCAGCACCTCCGGGCCCCAACTGGCGGAGTTAGAGCCCAGGGTCTGCAGGAGGAGCAGAGTGTAGGCCGAAACCTAATTGAACCAATGTCAAAGGTAACCTTTAACCCACCCTCAGGTGTTACAAAGTTGAAGAGCCACACCTTGTGCAGCAGGAATGCTCCACAAGTTAAAGGTTGCTCTTTAAGCTTAGCTCATTGCACATGCAGAATGAAAGACCTACACAATTTAGCCCATTGTACAGTAGAACTGTATTGGAGGCGTGACTTGTCTTTTTAAGGAGACGCAGCACAGGTGCACATAAATAACGCCTTGGTGCTGGGCGCAGCCTCCTGAGCATTGTTATTTGCTGTACAGGAGTCTGCGCTCTTGTTATCCCTTGGCCATGCGCTGTTAGTGCTGCCTGTCTTCTGACCTCATTTCATGTCAGACGTTGCGGTTAGCGATGGCCATGAATCCCAGGCCCACAGTGTGTTTTCAAAAATTCACACTGCGTGGCTGGGATTCGTGGCCTTGTGCAATAAATATGTTTGCCGCTCACACATGTCCTTACCCCTGCTTCAGACTGGGCGGCCTCATCTGATCCCTTATCGCATGCCGCGGCCATGAGGCCGCCCAGTCTGAAGAAGGTGGAAGGAGATGAGTGAACACAGGCGAACATATGCACTGCAGATGCCCATCAATCACACCCTCGCAGCCAAAATATATGAGACAACGAGGGGGGGTTGTGTCGGGCAGGGCGGATGCACAGGCACAGGCAGCCAACCAATGATGTCAGAAGACGGGCAGCACTACCATGGGGGGAGCTGCATGTCATTAAAAAGGAAAGTCAAACCTCAGGGACATTGTAATGGTCTGTAATGAGACACATTTTGTACGTGTTACATTCAACGTGGGCAAGGAGAAAAAGTAAGCCACCTTGTACAAATGCAGCAGTACTGCTGTACAAGGTGACTGTTATACATAGAAACACCTTGGGGTGGGTGGCAGGGTCCCTTTAATTTCAGTTCAGGTGCCTGCGTGGCGTTTGCAGGTCACGTTGCCGGCTACACAGCAGGGGAACAGCTGACGGTGCTGAACCCCACTAACACATTGGCTGGTGTTTTTCTCTGTGCAGCTAGCACGTCTGGGCAAAAACTGGCGGTGTTAGAGCCCAGGGTCAGCAGGAGGAGGAGAGGAGCAGAGTGTAGGCCGAAGCCTGCACTGGTGGCAGCTTTTGGTCTGTTGTGCCAGCGTGGCTTGTGCTGGACACCATGCCGGCTACACAGCAGGGGAACAGCTGGCGATGCTGAACCCCACTAACACATTGGCAGGTGTTTTTCTCTGTGCAGCTTGCACTTCCAGGCTACAACTGGCGGTGTTATAGCCCAGGGGCAGCAGGAGGAGGAGAGGAGCAGAGTGTAGGCCGAAGCCTGCACTGGTGGCAGCTTTTGGTCTGTTGTGCCAGCAGGGCTTGTGCTGGACACGATGCCAGTTATCAGTTATCCCTTGGCCATGCCCAATTTGCGCTGCCTGTCTTCTGACATAATTTGGTGTCAGGCTGTCAGTGCCTGTGCGTCCACGCTGTTCCAGATCTCACCTCGCAGTGTCGTCTAATGTAATCCCACTGCGGGCCTTGGATCCATGGGCATGCACAGTGCATACCCTCGCCTCTCACTCCCTCTTCTTCAGACTGTGCAGCGTCACGGCCGTGGCATGCTATTAGGGATCAGCTGAAAGCGCACAGTCTAAAGAAGGCGGAGGGAGATGGGCGAGAGCCCGAGGTGAAGATATGCACTGCGCATGCCCATGGATCCCAGGCTCGCAGTGTGATTCAATCAGAAGAAACTGCGAGGCGGGTTCTCGGGCAGCGCGGGCTGTTGTGAATTCTGTGGCTGAGTTCACTTCTGTGGTCACAAGTGGTATTGCAGTCTCTGGGCTTCCTCCCTCAGGTGTTTTGGTGAGCTCGTTGGCTGCCTTGCTATTTAGCTCCACCTGAGTCTGTCTTCCTTGCTCCTTGTCAATGTTCCAGTGTTGGATCTGAGCTACTGCATCTTTCCTTGGGCCTGCTGCTCTGCTAGATAAGTGCTTCTAGTTTGTTTTCTGTTTTTTCTGTCCAGCTTGCTATTAACTTTTGCTGGAAGCTCTGAGAAGCAAAGGGGTGCACCGCCGTGCTGTTAGTTCGGCACGGTGGGTCTTTTGCCCCTTTGCGTGGTTTTCGTTTTAGGGTTTTTGTAGACTGCATAGTTCTCTTTGCTATCCTCGCTCTGTCTAGAATATCGGGCCTCACTTTGCTGAATCTATTTCATTCCTACGTTTGTCTTTTCATCTTGCTAACAGTCATTATATGTGGGGGGCTGCCTATTCCTTTGGGGTATTTCTCTGAGGTAAGTCAGGCTTGTATTTCTATCTTCAGGCTAGTCAGCTCCTCAGGCAGTGCCGAGTTGCATAGGTAGTGATAGGCGCAATCCACTGCTGCTTATAGTTGTGTGAGGATAGATCAGGTACTGCAGTCTACAGAGATTCCACGTCTCAGAGCTCGTCCTATTGTTTTTGGTTATTGCCAGATCTCTGTATGTGCGCTGATTACTGCACGCTGTGTTGCCTGATTGCCAGCCATAACAGTACAAGGAGCCCCACCAATGATTCCCAATAGAGGGAAAAAAGAAATCCTGACATCATTTTTTTTTCTTAGCTCTGTCTTCAGTCTTTTTTTTCCCCTAGACATTAGAGTGCTTCAGGACACAGCTGTGGACATGGATATTCAGGCTCTGTGCTCCTCAATGGATAATCTCGTTGTAAATGTACAAAAGATTCAAGATACTATTGATCAGAAATCGATGCTAGAACCAAGAATTCCGATTCCTGATTTGTTTTTTGGTGACAGAACTAAGTTCCTGAGCTTCAGAAATAATTGTAAGCTATTTTTGGCCTTGAAACCTCATTCTTCTGGTAATCCTATTCAACAGGTTTTGATTATTATTTCTTTTTTGCGCGGCGACCCACAGGACTGGGCGTTTTCTCTTGCACCAGGAGATTCTGCATTGAGTAATGTTGATGCATTTTTCCAGGCGCTGGGATTGCTTTACGATGAGCCTAATTCAGTGGATCAGGCTGAGAAAAATCTGCTGGCTTTATGCCAGGGTCAGGATGATGTAGAAGTATATTGTCAGAAATTTAGGAAGTGGTCAGTACTCACTCTGTGGAATGAATCTGCACTAGCGGCTTTGTTCAGAAAGGGTCTCTCTGAAGCTCTTAAGGATGTAATGGTGGGATTTCCTATGCCTGCTGGTTTGAATGAGTCTATGTCCTTGGCCATTCAGATCGGTCGTCGCTTGCGCGAGCGTAAATCTGTGCACCATCTGGCGGTATGGTCTGAGAGTAAACCTGAGCCTATGCAGTGCGACAGGACTATGACTAAAGTAGAACGGCAAGAACACAGACGTCTGAACAGACTGTGTTTCTATTGTGGTGATTCTACTCATGCTATTTCTAATTGTCCTAAACGCACTAGGCGGTTCGATAGCTCTGCCGTTATTGGTACTGTACAGTCCAAATTCCTTTTGTCCATTACCTTGATATGCTCTTTGTCATCGTATTCTGTCATGGCGTTTGTGGATTCAGGCGCTGCCCTGAATCTGATGGATTTGGATTATGCTAAACGTTGTGGATTTTTCTTGGAGCCTTTGCGGTGTCCTATTCCGTTGAGAGGAATTGATGCTACACCTTTGGCCAAGAATAAACCTCAGTACTGGGCCCAGCTGACCATGTGCATGGCTCCTGCACATCAGGAAGTTATTCGCTTTCTGGTACTGCATAATTTGCATGATGTGGTCGTGTTGGGGTTGCCATGGCTACAAACCCATAATCCAGTATTGGATTGGAACTCTATGTCGGTAACCAGCTGGGGTTGTCAGGGAGTACATGGTGATGTTCCATTTTTGTCTATTTCGTCATCCATTCCTTCTGACATCCCAGAGTTCTTGTCGGACTTTCAGGATGTATTTGAAGAGTCCAAGTCTGATGCCCTACCTCCGCATAGGAATTGTGATTGTGCTATCGATTTGATTCCTGGTAGTAAATTCCCTAAGGGTCGTTTATTTAATTTGTCCGTACCTGAGCACACCGCTATGCGCAGTTATGTGAAGGAGTCCCTGGAGAAGGGACATATTCGCCCATCGTCGTCACCATTGGGAGCAGGGTTCTTTTTTGTAGCCAAGAAGGATGGTTCGCTAAGACCGTGTATTGATTACCGCCTTCTTAATAAGATCACTGTTAAGTTTCAGTATCCCTTGCCATTGATTTCTGACTTGTTTGCTCGGATTAAGGGGGCTAGTTGGTTTACTAAGATTGATCTTCGTGGTGCGTATAATCTGGTGAGAATCAGGCAGGGAGATGAATGGAAAACGGCATTTAATACGCCCGAGGGTCATTTTGAGTATCTGGTGATGCCGTTCGGACTTGCCAATGCTCCATCTGTTTTTCAGTCTTTTATGCATGACATTTTCCGTGAGTATCTGGATAAATTCTTGATTGTTTACTTGGATGACATTTTGATCTTCTCAGATGATTGGGAGTCTCATGTGAAGCAAGTCAGAATGGTTTTCCAGGTACTGCGTGCTAATTCCTTGTTCGTGAAGGGATCAAAGTGTCTCTTCGGTGTGCAGAAAGTTTCATTTTTGGGGTTCATCTTTTCCCCTTCTACTATCGAGATGGATCCGGTTAAGGTTCAGGCCATCCAGGATTGGACTCAGCCGACATCTCTAAAAAGTCTGCAGAAATTCCTGGGCTTTGCTAATTTTTATCGTCGCTTCATCTGTAATTTTTCTAGCATTGCCAGACCATTGACCGATTTGACCAAGAAGGGTGCTGATTTGGTTAATTGGTCTTCTGCTGCCGTGGAAGCTTTTCAGGAGTTGAAGCATCGTTTTTGCTGTGCCCCTGTGTTGTGTCAACCTGATGTTTCTCTTCCGTTCCAGGTCGAGGTTGATGCTTCTGAGATTGGTGCAGGGGCGGTTTTGTCACAGAGAGGTTCTGGTTGCTCAGTGTTCAAACCATGTGCTTTCTTTTCCAGGAAATTTTCTGCTGCTGAGCGTAATTATGATGTGGGCAACCGAGAGTTGCTGGCCATGAAGTGGGCATTCGAGGAGTGGCGTCATTGGCTTGAGGGTGCTAAGCATCGCGTGGTGGTATTGACTGATCATAAGAACCTTACTTATCTTGAGTCTGCCAAGCGCTTGAATCCTAGCCAGGCCGTTGGTCGTTATTTTTTGCTCGTTTTGATTTTGTGATTTCATACCTTCCGGGCTCTAAAAATGTGAAGGCAGATGCTCTGTCTAGGAGTTTTGTGCCCGACTCTCCGGGGTTATCTGAGCCGGCGAGTATCCTCAAGGAAGGAGTCATTGTGTCTGCCATCTCCCCTGATTTGCGGAGAGTGTTGCAGAAATTTCAGGCTAATAAACCTGATCGTTGTCCGGCCGAGAAACTGTTCGTCCCTGATAGGTGGACTAGTAAAGTTATCTCTGAACTTCATTGTTCGGTGCTGGCCGGTCATCCAGGAATCTTTGGTACCAGGGAGTTGGTTGCTAGATCCTTCTGGTGGCCATCTCTGTCACGGGATGTGCGTGCTTTTGTGCAGTCCTGTGGAATTTGTGCTAGGGCTAAGCCCTGCTGTTCACGTGCCAGTGGGTTGCTTTTGCCCTTGCCGGTCCCGAAGAGGCCTTGGACACATATTTCGATGGATTTCATTTCTGACCTTCCCGTTTCTCAAAAAATGTCGGTCATTTGGGTGGTCTGTGATCGCTTTTCTAAAATGGTCCATCTGGTGCCCTTGGTTAAATTGCCTTCCTCCTCTGATTTGGTGCCTTTGTTCTTCCAGCATGTGGTTCGTTTACATGGCATTCCTGAGAATATTGTTTCTGACAGAGGTTCCCAGTTTGTCTCGAGGTTCTGGCGAGCCTTTTGTGGTAGGATGGGCATTGACCTATCTTTCTCCTCGGCCTTCCATCCTCAGACTAATGGCCAGACCGAACGAACCAATCAGACCTTGGAAACATATCTGAGATGTTTTGTTTCCGCTGACCAGGATGATTGGGTGTCATTTTTGCCGTTGGCTGAGTTCGCCCTTAATAATCGGGCCAGCTCGGCTACCTTGGTCTCTCCATTTTTCTGCAATTCTGGGTTCCATCCTCGTTTCTCTTCAGGACAGGTTGAGTCTTCGGACTGTCCTGGTGTGGATTCTGTGGTGGACAGGTTGCAGCAGATCTGGACTCAGGTAGTGGACAATTTGACCTTGTCCCAGGAGAAGGCTCAGCTTTTCGCTAATCGCAGACGCCGTGTGGGACCCCGACTTCGTGTTGGGGATCTGGTTTGGTTATCTTCTCGTCATATTCCTATGAAGGTTTCCTCTCCTAAATTTAAACCTCGTTTTATTGGTCCGTATAGGATTTCTGAGATTCTCAATCCGGTGTCTTTTCGTCTGACCCTCCCAGACTCCTTTTCCATACATAATGTATTCCATAGGTCGTTTTTGAGGAGATACGTGGCACCTATGGTTCCATCTGTGGAGCCTCCTGCCCCTGTTTTGGTGGAGGGGGAATTGGAGTATATTGTGGAGAAGATTTTGGATTCTCGCGTCTCTAGACGGAAACTCCAGTATCTGGTCAAATGGAAGGGTTATGCTCAGGAAGATAATTCCTGGGTTTTTGCCTCTGATGTCCATGCCCCAGATCTTGTTCGTGCCTTTCATGTGGCTCATCCTGGTCGGCCTGGGGGTTCTGGTGAGGGTTCGGTGACCCCTCCTCAAGGGGGGGGTACTGTTGTGAATTCTGTGGCTGAGTTCACTTCTGTGGTCACAAGTGGTATTGCAGTCTCTGGGCTTCCTCCCTCAGGTGTTTTGGTGAGCTCGTTGGCTGCCTTGCTATTTAGCTCCACCTGAGTCTGTCTTCCTTGCTCCTTGTCAATGTTCCAGTGTTGGATCTGAGCTACTGCATCTTTCCTTGGGCCTGCTGCTCTGCTAGATAAGTGCTTCTAGTTTGTTTTCTGTTTTTTCTGTCCAACTTGCTATTAACTTTTGCTGGAAGCTCTGAGAAGCAAAGGGGTGCACCGCCGTGCTGTTAGTTCGGCACGGTGGGTCTTTTGCCCCTTTGCGTGGTTTTCGTTTTAGGGTTTTTTGTAGACTGCATAGTTCTCTTTGCTATCCTCGCTCTGTCTAGAATATCGGGCCTCACTTTGCTGAATCTATTTCATTCCTACGTTTGTCTTTTCATCTTGCTAACAGTCATTATATGTGGGGGGCTGCCTATTCCTTTGGGGTATTTCTCTGAGGTAAGTCAGGCTTGTATTTCTATCTTCAGGCTAGTCAGCTCCTCAGGCAGTGCCGAGTTGCATAGGTAGTGATAGGCGCAATCCACTGCTGCTTATAGTTGTGTGAGGATAGATCAGGTACTGCAGTCTACAGAGATTCCACGTCTCAGAGCTCGTCCTATTGTTTTTGGTTATTGCCAGATCTCTGTATGTGCGCTGATTACTGCACGCTGTGTTGCCTGATTGCCAGCCATAACAGCGGGCACACAGGCGCAGCCATCCTGACACCAAATTATGTCAGAAGACAGGCAGCGCAAACTGGCCATGGCCAAGGGATAACAGAACAGCGCAGGCTCCGTGACAGCTTAAAACAACGCTGAGGAGGCAGCGCATGGCACCAAGGGGGTAGGAATGACGGCTGTGCTGCGTCACATTATGAAGGAAAGTCCCAGCTCCGGGACGGTATAACGGTATGAGTGAACACATTTTATAAGTGTTAAGTTCTGCGTGTGCAAGAAGCTAAACTAAAAGAGCTACCTTTTCCTTGTGCAACATTACTGCTGCACAAGATGGCTCTTTCAGTAACAAATGCCGAGGGGGGGGGACAGGTTCCCTTACATTTAGGTTGTTGTGCCAGCATGGCGGTCGCAGGACACATTGCCGGCTACACAGCTGGGGATCAGCTGACGTTACTGAAACCCAATAACACTGGGTCGTATGTTTTGACTGTGCAGCCTGCACTTCTGAGCCGCAACTGGTGGTGTTGGAGCCCAGGAATAGCAGTTCAGGTGGTAGAAAGATGAACACATCAGGAGACCTGGATGACACACAATTACTTAATCAGGCAGAGGAGTGGCAAATTCCTGCGAGATCCAGGCCTGGTTCATTTTCAGGAAAGTAAGCCGGGCAACGTTATCGGAGGATAGTCGCATGCGATGGTCTGTTAGTACACCACCTGCGGCACTAAAGACGCGTTCCGACAAGACACTAGCCGCAGGGCAAGCCAGCACCTCCAATGCATACTGGCTTAGCTCTGGCCATGTATCCAGCTTAGAGACCCAAAACTTGAACGGGGAAGAGCTGTCTGGGAGTACAGTAAGAGGGCAAGCCATGTAGTCTGTCACCATCTGACGGAACCGTTGCCTCCTGCTGACTGGAGTCGCCAGTGATGGTGTAGACATTTGGGGCGGGCACACAAAAGTTTGCCACAGTTGTGCCATACTGGGCTTGCCTTGGGCAGAGGCACTGCTTCTGTTCCCTCTTTGTGCAGAGCCTCCTCCACTGCCTCGACGCACTGAACTGCTTTGTAAAGCACTAGCAGCACTCCTCTCAGTTGGACTGGAGAAGATGATGGAATTCATCAGTGTGTCGTGGTACTCCCGCATTTTACGCTCCCGTGTCAACGCCGGGATGAGGTTTTGGACATTGTCACGGTAGCGAGGATCGAGGAGGGCGTACACCCAATAATCAGTCGTCTCTCAGGCACTGCAACATGAAATCAACCATGTGCTGCAGACTGCCAACTGGCCCAGAAATGCTGTCCCCTGCTTGAGACATGATCTCTGCCCGCTCTTCATCACCCCACCCTCGCTGTACACACTGACCACTGGACAATGGTGTAACTCCCTCCTCTGGATGTAGCTCTTCCTCGTCTATTGACTCCTCCTCATCCTCCTCACAAAGGGTCCCCTGCCGACCCCTTTGTGAGGAACCACGTGGCGCTGACTGTCCAGAAGCTGATGGAAAAGGTGACTCCTCATCCTCCACCTCTTCCACATCTTCCCTTATCCCTTGCAGGGTTTCTTGAAGCAGGCAGATAAGGGGGACAGTCATGCTGACTAGTGCATCATCTGCACTTGCCATCCGCGTGGAATAATCGAAAGGACGCAAAACCTGGCAGACGTCCTTCATAGTGGCCCACTCTGTGGTTGTGAAGTCTGATCGGCGCTGACTGCGACTTCTTTGCGCCTGATGCAGCTGGTACTCCATTACTGCTTGCTGCTGCTCACACAACCGCTCCAACATATGTAGCGTGGAATTCCACCTGGTAGGTAGGTCACATATGATGCGATGTTCAGGAAGGCGAAACCGACGCTGCAGAGCAGCAATGCGGGATCTTGCCAAGCTGGAACACCGCAAGTGAGCACACTCTAGGCGGGCCTTGTGCAGAAGTGCATCAAGATCCGGATAGGCCCTCAGAAAACTCTGCACAACCAAATTGAGCACATGTGCCAGATATGGGATGTGAGTGAGGTTGCCAAGGGCTAAAGCTGCCACCAGATTTCGGCCATTGTCACACACTACCATGCCTGGCTGGAGATTCGCTGGCACAAACCACACATCGCTCTCCTGCTTTAGGGCATTCCAAAGCTGGCTTCGATTCCCCAAAGAAAGACGGCCTGCTGACGTTTGGCCACGGCTGTGCTCATGTCAGTCGTAACAGGTAAACGTTCACGGGTCCATGTGGAGGTGGACTGTGACGGATCCTGCAGCGATGAATCTGAGGAACTTGTGTAAGAGGAGGAGTCAATGCGTACAGACTGGATTCCTGCAATCCTTGGAGTGGGCAGGACACGTCCTGCGCCACTCGCACGGTCTGTACCCGGCTCAACAACATTAACCCAATGGGCAGTGACGGAAAAGTATCGCCCCTGTCCATGTTGACTGGTCCACGCATCGGTGGTGAGGTGGACCTTGCTACTGACGGCGTTCAGTAGCGCGTGTTTTATTTGTCCCTCCACATGCTTGTGCAGGGCAGGGACGGCTTGCCTGCTGAAGTAAAAGCGGCTGGGCACCTTGTACTGTGGGACTGCCAATGCCATCAAGTCACGGAAGCTGTCAGTCTCCACCAGCCTGAATGAGAGCATTTCCAGTGACAGAAGTTTGGCAATGCCTGCATTCAGAGCCTGTGCTCGGGGGTGGTTTGCCGAGAATGCCCGCCTTTTCTCCCATGCCTGTACTACCGATGGCTGTAGACTAGGCTGGGAGTGTGAGGATGACTGGGAACGTGGTGCTGTGGGTGGAATTACACTAGGTCTCTGGACAACAGTGCCAGAGGTTCTTCCATGGCGATCCAATGAGGAAGCCGAACCAGCTGTGCGTGAGCTGGAGGAAGAGGCAACACGAGCTGAAGAGGTAACATAGTAACATAGTAACATAGTTAGTAAGGCCGAAAAAAGACATTTGTCCATCCAGTTCAGCCTATATTCCATCATAATAAATCCCCAGATCTACGTCCTTCTACAGAACCTAATAATTGTATGATACAATATTGTTCTGCTCCAGGAAGACATCCAAGCCTCTCTTGAACCCCTCGACTGAGTTCGCCATCACCACCTCCTCAGGCAAGCAATTCCAGATTCTCACTGCCCTAACAGTAAAGAATCCTCTTCTATGTTGGTGGAAAAACCTTCTCTCCTCCAGACGCAAAGAATGCCCCCTTGTGCCCGTCACCTTCCTTGGTATAAACAGATCCTCAGCGAGATATTTGTATTGTCCCCTTATATACTTATACATGGTTATTAGATCGCCCCTCAGTCGTCTTTTTTCTAGACTAAATAATCCTAATTTCGCTAATCTATCTGGGTATTGTAGTTCTCCCATCCCCTTTATTAATTTTGTTGCCCTCCTTTGTACTCTCTCTAGTTCCATTATATCCTTCCTGAGCACCGGTGCCCAAAACTGGACACAGTACTCCATGTGCGGTCTAACTAGGGATTTGTACAGAGGCAGTATAATGCTCTCATCATGTGTATCCAGACCTCTTTTAATGCACCCCATGATCCTGTTTGCCTTGGCAGCTGCTGCCTGGCACTGGCTGCTCCAGGTAAGTTTATCATTAACTAGGATCCCCAAGTCCTTCTCCCTGTCAGATTTACCCAGTGGTTTCCCGTTCAGTGTGTAATGGTGATATTGATTCCCTCTTCCCATGTGTATAACCTTACATTTATCATTGTTAAACCTCATCTGCCACCTTTCAGCCCAAGTTTCCAACTTATCCAGATCCATCTGTAGCAGAATACTATCTTCTCTTGTATTAACTGCTTTACATAGTTTTGTATCATCTGCAAATATCGATATTTTACTGTGTAAACCTTCTACCAGATCATTAATGAATATGTTGAAGAGAACAGGTCCCAATACTGACCCCTGCGGTACCCCACTGGTCACAGCGACCCAGTTAGAGACTATACCATTTATAACCACCCTCTGCTTTCTATCACTAAGCCAGTTACTAACCCATTTACACACATTTTCCCCCAGACCAAGCATTCTCATTTTGTGTACCAACCTCTTGTGCGGCACGGTATCAAACGCTTTGGAAAAATCGAGATATACCACGTCCAATGACTCACCGTGGTCCAGTCTATAGCTTACCTCTTCATAAAAACTGATTAGATTGGTTTGACAGGAGCGATTTCTCATAAACCCATGCTGATATGGAGTTAAACAGTTATTCTCATTGAGATAATCCAGAATAACATCCCTCAGAAACCCTTCAAATATTTTACCAACAATAGAGGTTAGACTTACTGGCCTATAATTTCCAGGTTCACTTTTAGAGCCCTTTTTGAATATTGGCACCACATTTGCTATGCGCCAGTCCTGCGGAACAGACCCTGTCGCTATAGAGTCCCTAAAAATAAGAAATAATGGTTTATCTATTACATTACTTAGTTCTCTTAGTACTCGTGGGTGTATGCCATCCGGACCCGGAGATTTATCTATTTTAATCTTATTTAGCCGGTTTCGCACCTCTTCTTGGGTTAGATTGGTGACCCTTAATATAGGGTTTTCATTGTTTCTTGGGATTTCACCTAGCATTTCATTTTCCACCGTGAATACCGTGGAGAAGAAGGTGTTTAATATGTTAGCTTTTTCCTCGTCATCTACAACCATTCTTTCCTCACTATTTTTTAACGGGCCTACATTTTCAGTTTTTATTCTTTTACTATTGATATAGTTGAAGAACAGTTTGGGATTAGTTTTACTCTCCTTAGCAATGTGCTTCTCTGTTTCCTTTTTGGCAGCTTTAATTAGTTTTTTAGATAAAGTATTTTTCTCCCTATAGTTTTTTAGAGCTTCAATGGTGCCATCCTGCTTTAGTAGTGCAAATGCTTTCTTTTTACTGTTAATTGCCTGTCTTACTTCTTCGTTTAGCCACATTGGGTTTTTCCTATTTCTAGTCCTTTTATTCCCACAAGGTATAAACCGCTTACACTGCCTATTTAGGATGTTCTTAAACATTTCCCATTTATTATCTGTATTCTCATTTCTGAGGATATTGTCCCAGTCTACCAGATTAAGGGCATCTCTAAGCTGTTCAAACTTTGCCTTCCTAAAGTTCAATGTTTTTGTGACTCCCTGACAAGTCCCCCTAGTGAAAGACAGGTGAAACTGCACAATATTGTGGTCGCTATTTCCTAAATGCCCAACCACCTGCAGATTTGTTATTCTGTCAGGTCTATTAGATAGTATTAGGTCTAAAAGTGCTGCTCCTCTGGTTGGATTCTGCACCAATTGTGAAAGATAATTTTTCTTGGTTATTAGCAGAAACCTGTTGCCTTTATGGGTTTCACAGGTTTCTGTTTCCCAGTTAATATCCGGGTAGTTAAAGTCCCCCATAACCAGGACCTTATTATGGGTTGCAGCTTCATCTATCTGCTTTAGAAGTAGACTTTCCATGCTTTCTGTTATATTTGGGGGTTTGTAACAGACCCCGATGAGAATTTTGTTACCATTTTTCCCTCCATGAATTTCAACCCATATGGACTCGACATCCTCATTCCCTTCGCTAATATCCTCCCTTAAAGTGGACTTTAGACAAGACTTTACATAGAGACAAACCCCTCCTCCTCTCCGATTTTTACGATCCTTTCTAAACAGACTGTAACCCTGTAAGTTAACTGCCCAGTCATAGCTTTCATCTAACCATGTCTCGGTTATTCCCACTATGTCAAAGTTACCTGTAGATATTTCTGCTTCTAGTTCTTCCATCTTGTTTGTCAGGCTTCTGGCGTTTGCGAGCATGCAATTTAGAGGATTTTTTTTTGTTCCAATCTCCTCACTGTGGATTGTTTTAGAAATGTTCTTACCTCCCTTCTGAGTATGTTTTCCTGGGTTGTCTTTGTTCGAGTCTAATGTTTTTCTTCCCGTCCCCTCTTCTTCTAGTGGTAGCTGCCGCTGTTGGTTGGCCTAGGTCTTCAGTGTGTTTTTGTAACTCCACCGCGTGCCTGGTCCGCACATGTTTCCACATATTTGTGGTATTGAGGTTGCTGACACTTTTCCCTCTTTAGACTTTCTGATGACACAGCTTGCATTTGACAAAACAAATGTCATCTGCAACTGTGTCAAAAAAGGACCAGGCACTGCAAGTCTTGGGAGCGCCCTTTTTGGCTTGTGGAAGAAACAGGCTCCTAACGGGTGCCAAAGTGGAGGCTACAGGCTCCGCAGTCTTCCCCCTCCCTCTCCCTCTTTGGCCCGTTTGGGGAATCTCTTCCTCAGAGCTGCTCCCACCACCTTCCTGTTCCTCACGCCACGATGGGTCAAGGACCTCATCATCTCCACTACCCTCTGCCACCAACTGCTCCTCCTGGGTAGTCTCGGCAGCACAGTACGCAGCAGAAAGCGGCACCTGAGTTTCATCATCAGATGCGTACTGTGCTGTGGTCACCGGAGGCACTAGCCCACCTGCCTCTTCAGAGTCAGAGAGACAAAGGTGTTGGGCATCACTGCACACTGCCTCTTCTTCCATTTTTCCAATGCTGCTTGGCTGGCCCCCTGTTTCCAAGCCAAGAGATTCAGAGAATAGAAGTAGAGACGGCTCCTGTCCTGGGCTCTCTGACTGCCTGGCCAATTTGGCAGGTGGTGAAGAGACAGATGGCTGCTCTCCAGTGGTCTGTGCCTGAGAGGATGTGGCACTAATTGAAGTCGATGCATTTGCTGCCATCCATCCGACAACGGCTTCAATTTGATCTTCACGCATCAGCGGTGCACGGCGCTCTCCGACAAAGCTGCGCATGAAGGACTGTTCCCTGCTGAAACTGAGTGACGACGAGTCACCGGTGCCCGCAGCAGGCACAGAATCACCACGTCCTCTCCCTGCTCCTCTCCCTGCTCCGCGCCCACGCCCACGCCCCTTACTCCCTGCCCTCTTCATCTTGGTTGACAGATAAAGATAAGCAGAAAAGTACTAAGGCCTTAGTGTGCTTATTCCTGAAATGCTCCTCCTAACAGGTGTAAGAAACACTAATGTTGTAAAGTGTGGACTAGACTTTATTATTGATAAAATGTGGCCTACACAAGTGTTAAGTTGTGTTTGGTGAACTTTACTTTTTTTTTTGTGCAGATCGGGCTACAGAGTGAGTTTAACTCACACGGGGACCGTGCAGACAGCCGTAAACGGCGCTGCAAGGCCCAAAAACCCTCCTCTAGGTTATCTTATGTAGTGTTTTTCCACTATTTAGCTGGAGACTGGTGGAAAGACACTAATAGGAATTTTTAAAAAATTTTTTAAACAGGCTGCACTAGTTGAAAAAAAGGACAAGTTATTTAACGGTATGAGGCAGTGACAAACCCTGAGCTGAATACAACCGGCTGTGGCTGCACACAGACTACAGGGCGAGCTGCGCTCACACGGAGACCGTGCAGACAGCCGTAAACGGCACTGCAAGGCCCAAAAACCCTCCTCTAGGTTATCCTATGTAGTATTTTTCCATTATTTTGCTGGAGATGGGTGGAAAGACACTAATAGGAAATTTTTTCCAAAATTTTCAACAGGCTGCACTAGTTGAAAAAAAAGGACAAGTTATTTAACGGTATGAGGCAGTGACAAACCCTGAGCTGAATACAACCGGCTGTGGCTGCACACAGACTACAGGGCGAGCTGCGCTCACACGGAGACCGTGCAGACAGCCGTAAACGGAGCTGCAAGGCCAAAAAAACCCCCTCTAGGTTATCCTATGTAGTGTTTTTCCACTATTTGGCTGGAGACGGGTGGAAAGACACTAATAGGAAATTTTAGAAAAAATGTGCAGCAGGCTGCACTATGAGCAAAAAAGGACAATGGATAGAACTGTATGAGGCAGTGTGAACCCCCCCTGAGCTGAATACAACCTGGTATATGGCTGCACACAGACTACAGAGTGAGCTGCGCACACACACACACACAGAGACCTTGCAGAACGCTGTTAAAACAGCGCTGCAAGGCAAGAGCAAGGTGAACTGAACAGTGAACACAGCGTTTGCTAATTTAGCCTTGGAAAAGCAAAATAAAGCAATTAGCTATCTCAACTGGCCCTCAGTTAGAACACAGTGTCCTGTCCCTAACTGAAATCACAGCAGAGTGAGCGCAAAATGGCGGCAGCGTTTTTTATAGTGCAGAGTGACATCATTTCAGCAGCCAATCACAGCCTTGCCAGTACTTACATGCCCGCCATGCTAAACAGGATGTGCCCACACTTCCATTCATTCCTCATTGGCTGCTGCGTGCAGCTTAAATTCTGGGAACTTCGGATTCCGGTATCCGATACGCGGGAAGTATCGGAATTCGGTATCGGAATTCCGATACCGCAAATATCGGCCGATACCCGATACTTGCGGCATCGGAATGCTCAACTCTAATGATAACTAGTGTTGAGCATTCCGATACTACAATATCGGGTATCGGCCGATATTCGTGGTATCGGAATTCCGATACTGAGTTCCAATACTTTTAGTATATTGAATACCGGAATCGGAGGTTTCCATAATGCAATGACCCAGTTTGATTTTATTCAGCCAGTGAGGATCCTAAGAAGTGTGGGCACATCCTGTTAGCGCATGTTAGGCATGTAACTACTGGCATGGCTGTGATTGGCTGCTGAAATGACGTCATGATGCACTATAAAAGCTGCCGCCATTTTGGGTTCACTCTGCTGTGAATTCAGTTAGGGATAGGACGCTGCTGTTCTGACGGAGAGTGTGACCTAGCGATTTGCTATATTGTGTTTTACCCAGGCTACTTTATCAACCGCTCTCTGAACCCTGCTTATACAGGTACTATACAGATGATCAGGTTTTAAATACATCAGATAGGGATTATATACATTAGATAGGACTGCTCTATAAGGGTATACCTTGACGATTGGTGGAGCAGCTTAGTATACATTTTTTTGCAAAAAAACGTATCAACTAAATACCCTGTTTTTTCCATCTTTTGACAAGCACTTGCTTATTACTGTGATTTTTTTTACAACAGAGTATTTTTGACCTTACTGTGCTTTTTTGTGTTATCAAGTTTTTTGGTGGTGTGTGAACAGGTTCTTACAGACTTGTTCAATGTGCAAGTAGCCCATGTGTTTTTGGTTCTGTAATTGGTCTCTTGTTTCTACAAGACTGGGGAGTCCACCACTCCTCTGTGGGTCATTTGCATGTAAGCTGTTCCCTCCTAAAGTCCACATGCATATTCTTTCTCTGAACCCTGCTTATACAGGTACTATACAGATGATCAGGTTTTAAATACATCAGATAGGGATTATATACATTAGATAGGACTGCTCTATAAGGGTATACCTTGACGATTGGTGGAGCAGCTTAGTATACATTTTTTTGCAAAAAAACGTATCAACTAAATACCCTGTTTTTTCCATCTTTTGATAAGCACTTGCTTATTACTGTGATTTTTTCACAACAGAGTATTTTTGACCTTACTGTGCTTTTTTGTGTTCTCTTGTTCAATGTGCAAGTAGCCCATGTGGTTTTGGTTCTACTTTATCAACCGCTGTAGCTTTCTTTTGCCTTGCAGCGCTGTTCACGGCTGTCTGCTTGGTCTCTGAGTGTGAGTGCAGCTCACGCTGTAGTGGGTTCTGCAGCCGGCACCTCCGGTAGTAGCTTGCTCAGTGTGCGTCATTGCCTCAAACATTGTCCTTTTTTTTCATCAGTGCTGCTCATTTGTCCTGATTTCTCCTATTAGTGTGTTTCTATCCATATCCAGCTGGATTGCAAGCACTATATAGGATTTTTTTACAACAGAGTATTTTTGACCTTACTGTGCTTTTTTGTGTTCTCTTGTTCAATGTGCAAGTAGCCCATGTGGTTTTGGTTCTACTTTATCAACCACTGTAGCTTTCTTTTGCCTTGCAGCGCTGTTCACGGCTGTCTGCTTGGTCTCTGAGTGTGAGTGCAGCTCACGCTGTAGTGGGTTCTGCAGCCGGCCACCTCCGGTTGTAGCCTGCTCATTGTGAGTCATTGCCTCAAACATTGTCCTTTTTTTCATCAGTGCTGCTCATTTGTCCTGATTTCTCCTATTAGTGTGTTTCCATCCATATCAGCTAGATTGCAAGCACTACATAGGAGTAGATAGAGGAACCTTTCGGCAGCCATGCAGCGCTAGTGCACAGTTCTCTGCACTGTTCACAGCTGTCTGCGAGGTCTCTGTGTGTGAGTACAGCTCACACTGTAGTGTGTTCTGCAGCCAGCCACCTCCGGTTGTAGTCCGCTTAGCGTGCGTCACTGCCTCATACATTGTCCTTTTTTTCATTAGTGCTGCTTATTTGTCCTGACTTCTCCTATTAGTGTGTTGCCATCCAGCTAGATTACTTGCAAACACTATATAGGAGTAGATAGAGGAGCCTTTCAGCAGCCTTGTGCCCTGCAGCCCCAGCCAGATAAGTATTTCCCTATTTTTTGGTGCCTCATCTATTGCAATGTAGGTTACCTTCCTGCATTGTAATAGCTACAAATAGTTTGTGATGCCATCGGTTTTACATCTTTGGGCACATCCAGTGTCTTTTTGTGAAAAAATAAAACGTTAATAAAGTTCACCAAACACTCCACTTTACAGTTGTGTAGGCCACATTAGCTCATATTAAAGTCTAGTCCACACTTTATAAAATTAGTGTTTCTTATACCTGTTAGCAGATGTTCAGGAATAAGAACAGTAAGCCCTTAGTACTTTTCTGCCTATCTTTATCAGCCTACCAAGATGAAGAAGGCAGGGAGTAAGGCACGTGGTTGTGGGCGTGGAGTTTCTGCAGGGAGAGGACGTGGGGATTCTGTGCCTGCTGCAAGCACCAGTGTCTCAGCATCCCCCAGTTTTACCAGGGAACAGTCCTTTATGCGCAACTTTGTAGGAGCTCACCGTACCCCACTGCTGCGGGAGGAACAAATTGTAAGATGGATGGCAGCTAATGCATTGACTTCAATTAGTTCCACATCCTCTCAGGTCCAGAGCACTGAAGAGCACCCATCTGTCTCTTCTCCACCTGCCAAACTGCCCAGGCAGTCAGAGAGCCCTGGACAGGAGCCACCTCTACTTCTGTTGTCTGAATCTCTTGGCTTGGAAAGAGGGGGCCAGCCAAGCAGCATTCAAGAATCTGAAGAAGAGGTAGCATGTAGTGATGCGCAACAGCTTTGTCTCTCTGAATCAGAAGAGGCGGCTAAGCCAGTGCCTAAGGTCAGCACACCTCAGTACGCATCTGATAATGAGACTCAGGTGCCACTTTCTGGTGCATACTGTGCTGTCAAGACTACCCAGGAGAAGCAGTTGTTTGAAGAGGGTAGTGTAGATGATGAGGTCCTTGACCCATCATGGTGTGACGTACAGGAAGGTGGTGGGAGCAGCTTTGAGGAAGAGATTCCCCGAACGGCCCAAAAAGGAGGGAGAAGGAGGGGGCAGACTCGGTTGCCTGTAGCCTCCACTTTGACACCCACTAGGAGCATGTATCTTCCAAAACCCAAAACGGGCGCTCCCAAGACTTGCAGTGCCTGGTCCTTTTTGACAGTTGCAGATGTCGTTTGCTTTGCAAGCTGTGTAATCAGAAAGTGAAAAGAGGGAAAAGTGTCATCAACCTCAATACCACGAATGTGTGGAAACATGTGCGGACCAAGCACGTGGTTTAGTTACAAAGACATGCTGAAGACATAGGCCAACCTACAGTGCCACCTATCACCTCTTCAGCTGGTGTTATAGCCTCTTCCTCCAGCTCACACACAGCTGATTCGGCTTCCTCACAGGATCGCCATGGAAGAACATCTGGCACAGTTGTACAGAGACACAGTGTCATTCCACACATAAAACGTGCCCAGACGCTTTTTATTTCAGCAGGAAAGACGTCCTTGCCCTGCAAAAGCATGTGGAGGGAAAAATTAAACATGCACTACTAAACGCCGTCAGAAGCAAGGTCCACCTGACCACCGATTCGTGGACCAGTAACCATGGACAGCGATAATACCTTTCTCTCACTACCCATTGGGTAAATGTTGTGGAGCTGGGTACAGATCTTGAGAGTGGCGCTGTACGTTTTCTGCCAACTCCAATGATTGCAGGAATCTAGTCTGTACACATTGACTCCTCCTCATACTCCAGTTCCTCTGAATCATCGCTGCAGGAGCCATCACTGTCTATCTCCACATGAACCCTTGAACGCTTAAATGATACGACCGATAGGAGCACAGCCATGGCCAAACGTCAACAGGCCATATTGAAATTAATTTATTTGGGGAATTGAAGCCACACAGCGCAGGAGCTCTGGAATGCCATCAAGCAGGAGAGTGACGTGTGGTTTGTGCCAGCGAATTTCCAGCCAGGCATGGTAGTGTGTGACAATGGCCAAAACCTGGTGTCAGTTCTGGGCCTAGGCAACCTCACTCACATCCCATGTCTGGCACATGTGCTCAACTTGGTCACGCAGAGTTTTTTGAGGGACTATCCGGATCTTGATGCACTGCTGCACAAGGTCCGCACAGAGTGCGCTCACTTGCGGCGTTCCAGCCTGGCAAGATCGCGTATTGCAGCTCTGCAGCTCCGATTCTGCCTTCCAGACCATCACATCATATGTGAGCAAGATCACTCATTGCAGCTCTGCAGTGCCGATTCCGCCTTCCAGAACATTGCATCATATGTGACCTACCCACCAGGTGGAATTCAACGTTACATATGTTGGAGAGGTTGTGTGAGCAGCAGGCATCAGTACTGGAGTACCAGCTTCATCAGGCCGTTCACACTTCACCACCACTGAGTGGCCTCAATGAAGGACATCTGCCACGCTTTGAGTGCCTTCGATGATTCCACTTGGATGGCGAGTGCATACGATGCACTAGTCAGCATGACTATACCCCTTATCTGCCTGCTTGAAAAAACCCTGCAAGCACTAAGGGAGGAGGTTGTGGAAGAGGTGGAAGGTGAGGAGTCACAGTTCTGGACAGTCTGCGCAACGTGGTTCCTCACAAACGCCTAGGCAGGGGACACTTTGTGAGGAGGATGAGGAGGAGTCAATGGAGGATGAAGGCATCTGTCCAGAGGAGGGAGGTACACAATGCTCTAGTAGTCAGTATGTAGAGCGAGGGTGGGGTGATGCACAGCAGGCAGAGATGACGCCTCAAGCAGGGGACAGCGTTTCTTGGCCAGTTGTCAGTCTGCAGCACATGGTTGATTTCATGCTGCAGTGCCTGAGAAACGACAGCCGCATTGCCCACATTTTCAACAAAGCTATTACTGGGACAACTTACAAAGCCTCATAACACCGTTGAACTGGGAGCATAAAATGTGGAAGTACCAAGACACTGGTGCATTCCATCATGTTCTCTATTCTACCAGAGAGCAGTGCTGCTAGTGTTTTACAAAGCAGCTCAGTGCGTCGAGGCAGTGGAGGAAGCTCTGCACAAAGAGGGAGCAGAAGCAGCGCCTCAGCACAAAGCAAGACCAGTATGGCCCAAATGTGGCAAAGTTTTGTGTCCCCGCGACAAATGTCTACACCATCACAGACGTCTCCAGTCAGCAGGAGGAAACATTTCCACCAGATTGTGACAGACTACATGTCTTGCCCTCTCAGTGTTTTCCCAGATGGCTCTCCCCCCTTCAAGTTTTGGGTCTCTAAGCTGGGTACATGGCCAGAACTTAGCCAGTTTGCATTGGAGGTGTTGGCTTGCCCTTCTGCTAGTGTATTATCGGACTGCGTCTTTAGTGTCGCAGGTGGTGTACTAACAGAACGTCGCATGCGACTATCCTCCGATAACGTTGACTGGCTTACTTTTCTGAAAATAAACAAGGCCTGGATCTCGCAGGAATTTGCCAGTCCTCTTCCAGATTAAATAATTGGTTGGCAACAGTATCCAGGTCTCCAGCTTCATGTTTCTGCCACCTGAACTGCAATCCCTGGGCTCCAACACCACCAGTTGCTGCTCAGAAGTGTCGTCTGTACAGTCAACACATGCTGCCATGTTATTGGGGTTCAATAACGGCAGCTGATCCCCTGCTGTGTATCCGGCAATGTCTCCCTCTCTGTCCACATTCACACTACAACTGATATTAAATTTGGTCCAATTAGGCCTCTGGCTACACTCAGTTTCTAGTATTTACCCTGGGCTCCAACACCATCAGTTACTGCTCAGAAGTGCCGTCTGCATAGTCAACACATGCTCCAGTGTTATTGGGGTTCAGTAACGTCAGCTGATTCCCTGCTGTGTCCGGAAATTTTTGCTGCTTTTTTCACATTCACACTGCAGATTTTAAACTTGCTCCAATTAGGCCTCTGGCTACACTCAGTTTCTCGTATTTACCCTGGGCTCCAACATCGCCAGTTACTGCTCAGAAGTGTTGTCTGCACAGTCAACACATGCTGCTGTGTTATTGGGGTTCAATAACGTCAGTTGATCCCCTGCTGTGTGTCTGGCAATGTCTCCCTCTCTGTCCACATTCACACTACAACTGATATTAAATTTTCTCCAATTAAGCATCTGGCTACACTCAGTTTCTAGTATTTACCCTGGGCTCCAACACCGCCAGTTGCTCCACGGAAGTGCGGTCTGCACAGTCAACACATGCTCCAGTGTTATTGGGGTTCAGTCACGTCAACTGATCTTTGCTGTGTGTCCGGCAATTTCTCCTGCTCTGTCCACATTCACACTGCTGCAGATTTTAAACTTGCTCCAATTAGGCCTCTGGCTACACTCAGTTTCTAGTATTTACCCTGGGCTCCAACACCATCAGTTACTGCTCAGAAGTGCCGTCTGCATAGTCAACACATGCTGCCGTGTTATTGGGGTTCGGTAACATCAGCTGATCCCCTGCTGTGTGTCCGGCAATGTCTCTCTCTCTGTCCACATTCACACTACAACTGATATTAAACTTGTTTCAATTAGGCCCCTGGCTACACTCAGTTTCTAGTATTTACTCTGGGCTCCAACACCGCCAGTTGCTGCTCAGAAGTGTCTTTGGCATGAGTACTCCCTCCTGCCCAGCCTGGTTCCAGTACCTTCAGCTGATTCCGGGTAGTATCAACGTCACTTTGCCTCCAATACGTTGTTCTGTTGGGTTGGGGTCGGGTTAGCCGACTCTATGGTGCCTGCAGTTTAGGTGCTTCCTATGTGGGCTGCGGGATCTGGCAATGAAGGATGGTTCCGTAGTGCCAATAGGACAAGCACCCCCTGTAGGACTGTGGGTTTTGGTAACTCCAGCCGGATCGCGGCCTTGCAACTGTTTTTTTCATGTGTACCTTCTGTGTTGTGAAAAGAAAACCGAGAAAACAATGGACACAAGAGCTCAAAGTAACAAGATAAACAACTTTATTAAGAACAAATAAGGACTAACAACAATAAATATATGCAAAATACCATATGTAAGACACAAAAGATGCAATAGATAAAAATAGAGGCGAACCTAGTACCACGCACTGATATAAAAGTGCACTCCAGGGCAAGTCATTAGTAGCTATAAGGTCAGAAGGCCATACAAATGTAGTCGAGATGACAAAATAGTAAAGAATAGTAGGCTATAAGACCTAAAAATAAGTAAACGTGACAGCTACATAAGTAGTGATAAATGACAAAGCTCCAAATTACTAGCCAGGCAGCAGGAGGAACATGCATATGTATAGACTACTATATGGGAAGATCCCCTAAAAGCACAGTGCACAAAAGTAAATCCCACAGGATATAAAAGTCTATATAATCCAACAAATATGGCGTGTGAGTCTATAAACTCCTAAAGTAATAATCTATCAGGTACCACATGTAATCCTGGGAAGTCCCATGCAAAGGGAGAAGACTAAGCCAGTATGGGGTTAAGGCATATACCAACCTGCTGCTATCATGCGTGGAAGAGGGAGCCCCGACGCGCGTTTCGCAATAGTTGCTTCCTCTGTGTTGTGAATTCAGCTTTTGGGCTCCCTTCGGTGGTTGTAGAGGGTAATGCAGTTGTGCCTGAACTGCAGGAGTGGACAGGTGTATCTACTAATTGCAAAACTGACTGGGGTATATAGCTTTGCTGGATCCTTTAGTCAGTGCCAGTTGTCCATTGTTCTTGAAGGATTCACTTCCCTGCTGGTCTCTCCAGTTTGCTGTGTTTTTCTACAAAGATAAGTCCTGGCTTTGTTTTTTCTGTCCACCTGCAGTGGACCTTATAGTTCTGTGCATTTTCATGTTTTTGTCTTGTCCAGCTTGGTCTGTGAAGGATTTTTTTCAGCCTAGCTATTTCTCTGGAGATGCAGATATACCCCCCATGTCTTTAGTCAGATGTGGTGATCCGTATTTTCTGTGGTGGATATTTTCTAGTGTTTTTATACTGACCGCATAGTACTCTGTTCTATTCTTTCTTTTTAGCTAGTATGGCCTCCTATGCTAAAATCTGATTTCATATCTGCGTATGTTATTTCCCTCTCCTCTCACAGTCAATATTTGTGGGGGGCTATCTATCCTTTGGGGATTTTCTCTGAGGCAAGATAGGTTTCCTGTTTCTGTCTTTAGGGGTAGTTAGATCTTAGGCTGTGCCGAGGGGTCTAGGGAGTGTTAGGTCCCCGCCACGGCTACTTCTAGTTGCGCTGCTAGGTTCAGGGTTTGCGGTCAGTACAGGGACCACCTTATCCAGAGTACGTCTCATGCTGCTCCAAGGCCACAAGATCATAACAGTACAACTGGCCAACAATGAGTTAATTGCATCTCAGAAGAAGGGTGGAAAGATTTTGAGCCATTGTTTTTTCCTTAGCCTGTTTGGGCTGTTCCTCCCTCTTTACCTCTGGGTGGCTACGGAGTCTATTATTAACATGAATGTTCAGGAGTTAGTTTCTCGGGTGGATCAGCTTGCTGCTAGGGTACAGGGTATTTCAAATTTCATTGTTCAGACTCCTGCCTTAGAACCGAAGATTCCTACTCCTGATTTGTTTTTTGGTGACAGGTCCAAATTTTTGAGTTTAAAAAACAACTGTAAACTGTTTTTTGCATTGAAACCTAGATCCTCCGGTGATTCCATTCAACAGGTTAAAATCATAATCTCACTGCTGCGTGGTGATCCACAGGATTGGGCATTTTCCCACTCCTGATTTATTCTTTGGTGACAGATCCAAATTTTTGAGTTTCAAAAATAACTGTAAACTGTTTTTTGCATTAAGACCCCGGTCTTCTGGTGATCCTATTCAGCAGGTTAAAATCATCATATCTCTGCTGCGTGGTGACCCACAGGATTGAGCATTTTCCCTGGAATCTGGCAATCCTGCTTTGCTTAATGTTGATTCGTTCTTTCAGGCATTGGGGTTGTTGTATAATGAGCCTAATTCTGTGGATCAGGCTGAGAAAATCTTGTTAGCCCTGTGTCAAGGTCAAGAAGCGGCAGAATTGTATTGCCAGAAATTTAGAAAATGGTCTGTGCTGACTAAATGGAATGAGGATGCCTTGGCGGCAATTTTCAGAAAGGGTAATTCTGAATCCGTTAAAGATGTTACGGTGGGGTTCCCCACGCCTGCTGGTCTGAGTTATTTTATGTCTCTGGCCATTCAGATTGATCGGCGCTTGCGCGAGTGCAGAATTGTGCACACTGTGGCGTTGTCCTCTGAGCAGAGCTCTGAGCCTATGCAGTGTGATAGGATTTTGTCTAGAGCTGAACGTCAAACATTCAGGCGTCAGAATAGGTTGTGTTTTTACTGCGGCGATTCTGCTCATGTTATTTCTGATTGCCCTAAGCGTACTAAGAGAATCGCTAGTTCTGTTGCCATCAGTACTATACAACCTAAATTTCTGTTATCTGTGACCTTGATCTGCTCATTGTCATCGTTTTCTGTCATGGCATTTGTGGACTCAGGCGCCGCTCTGAACTTAATGGACTTAGAATTTGCCAGACGTTGTGGTTTTCCCTTGCAGCATTTGCAGAACCCTATTCCTTTGAGGGGCATTGATGCTACACCGTTGGCTAAAAATAAATCTCAGTTTTGGACACAGCTGACCATGCGCATGGCGCCAGCCCATTAGGAAGATTGTCGTTTTCTGGTGTTGCATAATTTGCATGATGATATTGTGCTGGGTTTTCCATGGTTGCAGCTACATAATCCGGTGTTAGATTGGAAATCCATGTCTGTAACTGGTTGGGGTTGTCAGGGGGTTCATGATCAGGTTCCTTTGATGTCGATCTCCTCTTCCCCCTCTTCTGAAGATCCTGAGTTTTTGTCTTACTTCCAGGATGTATTCGATAAGCCCAAATCCAGTTCCCTTCCACCGCATAGGGACTGTGATTGTGCTATTGATTTGATTCCAGGTTGTAAGTTCCCTAAGGGCCGACTTTTCAACCTGTCTGTGCCTGAATATACCGCCATGCGGAGCTATATTAAGGAGTCTTTGGAGAAGGGGCATATTCGGCCATCTTCTTCACCGTTGGGAGCGGGGTTCTTTTTTGTTGCCAAGAAGGATGGCTCCTTGAGACCCTGAATTGATTATCGCCTCTTGAATAAGATCACGGTTAAATTTCAATACCCCTTGCCTTTGCTTACTGATTTGTTTGCTAGGATTAAGGGGTCTAGCTGGTTTACTAAGATTGACCTTCGAGGGGCATATAATCTTATTCGTATCAAGCAGGGTGACGAATGGAAAACTGCATTTAATACGCCCGAAGGCCATTTTGAATACCTTGTGATGCCATTCGGACTCTCTAATGCCCCATCTGTGTTCCAATACTTCATGCATGATATCTTTTGGAGTTATCTTGATAAATTCATGGTAGTATATATAGGATCTGTCAGCTCTCCAGTGTGGTGTAATATATAGAGGATCTGTCAGCTCTCCTGTGTGGTGTAGTATATAGAGGATCTGTCAGCTCTCCTGTGGTGTGGTGTGGTGTAGTATATAGAGGATCTGTCAGCTCTCCTGTGTGGTGTAGTATATAGAGGATCTGTCAGCTCTCCTGTGTGGTGTAGTATATAGAGGATCTGTCAGCTCTCCTGTGTGGTCTAGTATATAGAGGATCTGTCATCTCTCCTGTGTGGTGTAGTACATAGAGGATCTGTCAGCTCTCCTGTGTGGTGTAGTATATAGAGGATCTGTCAGCTCTCCTGAGTGGTGTAGTATATAGAGGATTTGTCAGCTCTCCAGTGTGGTGTAGTATATAGAGGATCTGTCAGTTCTCCCGTGTGGTGTAGTATATAGAGGATCTGTCAGTTCTCCCGTGTGGTGTAGTATATAGAGGATCTGTCAGCTCTCCTGTGTGTGGTAGCATATAGAGGATCTGTCAGCTCTCCTGTGTGGTGTAGTATATAAAGGATCTGTCAGCTCTCCCGTGTGGTGTAGTATATAGAGGATTTGTCAGCTCTCCAGTGTGGTGTAGTATATAGAGGATCTGTCAGTTCTCCCGTGTGGTGTAGTATATAGAGGATCTGTCAGCTCTCCTGTGTGTGGTAGCATATAGAGGATCTGTCAGCTATCTTGTGTGGTGCAGTATATAGAGGATCTGTCAGCTCTCCTGTGTGGTGTAGTATATAAAGGATCTGTCAGCTCTCCTGTGTGGTGCAGTATATGGAGGATCTGTCAGTTCTCCTGTGTGGTGTAGTATATAGAGGATCTGTCAGCTCTCCTGTGTGGTGTAGCATATAGAGAATCTGTCAGCTCTCCTTTGTGGTGTAGTATATAACGGATCTGTCAGCTCTCCTGTGTGGTGTAGCATATAGAGAATCTGTCAGCTCTCCTGTGTGGTGTAGTATATAGAGGATCTGTCAGCTCTCCTGTGTGGTGTAGTATATAGAGGATCTGTCGGCTCTCCTGTGTGGTGTAGTATGTAGAGGATCTGACAGCTCTCGTGTGTGGTGTAGTATATAGAGGATCTGACAGCTCTCCTGTGTGGTGTAGAATATAGAAAATCTGTCAGCTCTCGTGTGTGGTGTATTACATAGAGGATCTGTCAGCTTTCCTGTGTGGTCTAGTATATAGAGGATATGTCAGCTCTCCTGTGTGGTGTAGTATATAGGGGATCTGTCAGCTCTCCTGTGTGGTGTAGAATATAGGGGATCTGTCAGCTCTCCTGTGTGGTGTAGTATATAGAGGATCTGTCAGCTCTCGTGTGTGGTGTGATGTATAGTATCTATCCTGTGTGGTATTTTTAAACTGCATGGTGGGCCCCAAGAATGATTTTTCTCTGGTGGGCCCAAGGTACTCCAGTCCGACGCTGGTGGTAATACAGTTGTCCCTGGATTGCAGTCCTGGTCAGGTGTACCTGCTGATTGCAGTTCTGACTGGGGTATTTAGGTTTGCAGGATTCATTAGTCCTTGCCAGTTGTCCATGGTTGTTGGGAGGTTTTAGACCTCTGTCTGGTTCCTCCTGCCTTGCTGCCAAATCAGCAAAGATAAGTGTCTGGTTTTGTTTCTGTGGCACACATGCTGTGTGCTTGATAATTCAGTGCTATTCATTTGTTTTTTCTTGTCCAGCTTAGATTGTGTCAGTATTTTCTCAGTCTTGTTGGATTCTCAGGAGTTGCAGATATACGTTCCACGTCTTTAGTTAGATGGTGGAATTTTTTGTATTATCTGCTGTGGATATTTTTGGAAGGGTTTTAATACTGACCGTTTAGTATTCTGTCCTATCCTTTCCTTTTTAGCTAGAGTGGCCTCTTGTGCTAAATCCTGTTTTCTGCCTGCGTGTGTCTTTCCTCTCCTTCTCACAGTCAATATTTCTGGGGGGCTGCCTATCCTTTGGGGTTCTGCTCTGAGGCAAGGTAGAATTCCTATTTCCATCTATAGGGGTATTTTGTCCTCCGGCTGTGTCGAGGTGTCTAGGGTTTGTTAGGCACACCCCACGGCTACTTCTGGTTGCAGTGTCAGTTCAGGATTTGCGGTCAGTACAGGTTCCACCTACTCCAGAGAAAGTTTCATGCGGCTCCAAGGTCACCGGATCATAACAGTACAACTGGCCAATAATGAGTTAAATGCATCTCAGAAGAAGGGAAGAAGGGTGTTGAGCCATTTTTTTTCTGCAGTCTGCTTTGTCTTTTCTTCCCTGTTTTTCTCTGGGTGGCTGAGGAGTCTTGTGCTAGCATGGATGTTCAGGAATTAGTTTCACGTGTAGACCAGCTTGCTGCTAGGGTACAGGGTATTTTTGATTATATTGTTCAGACTCCTGTTTTAGAGCTGAAGATTCCTACTCCTGATTTGTTTTTTGGTGACAGGTCCAAATTTTTGAGTTTTAAAAACAACTGTAAACTGTTTTTTTGCTCTGAGACCTCGATCCTCCGATGATTCCATTCAGCAGGTTAAAATCGTCATCTCCCTGCTGCGTGGCGATCCACAGGATTGGGCATTTTCCCTGGAATCTGGGAATACGGCTTTGCTTAATGTAGACTCCTTTTTTCAGGCTTTAGGATTATTATATGATGAACTGAATTCTGTGGATCAAGCGGAGAAGACCTTGTTGGCCCTGTCTCAGGGTCAAGAGGCGGCAGAATTGTATTGTCAGAAATTTAGAAAATGGTCTGTGTTGACTAAGTGAAATGATGATGCTTTGGCGACAATTTTCAGAAAGTGTCTTTCTGAATCCGTTAAAGATGTTATGGTGGGGTTTCCCACGCCTTTCGGTCTGAATGATTCTACGTCTCTGGCCAATCAGATTGACCGGCGCTTGCGGGAGCGCAGAACTGTGCACGCTGTGGCGTTGTCCTCAGAGCAGATTCCTGAGCCAATGCAGTGTGATAGGATTCTGTCTAGAACGGAACGACAAGGATTCAGACGTCAGAATAGGTTGTGTTATTATTGTGGCGACGCTTCTCATGTCATTTCAGTCTGCCCTAAGCGGACAAAGAGGATCGCTAGTTCATTTACCATCAGTACTGTACAACCTACATTTCTGTTATCTGTGTCCTTGATCTGCTCATTGTCATCATTTTCTGTCATGGCGTTTGTGGATTCAGGCGCCGCCTTGAACTTAATGGACTTTGAGTTTGCCAGGCGTTGTGGTTTTCCCTTGCAGCCTTTGCAGAACCCTATTCCTTTAAGAGGCATTGGTGCTACACCTTTGGCTAAAAATAAGCCCCAGTTTTGGACACAGGTGACCATGCGCATGGCGCCAACCCATCAGGAAGATTGTCGATTTCTGGTGTTGCATAATTTGCATGATGCTATCGTGCTGGTCTTTCCGTGGTTGCAGGTACATAATCCTGTGTTGGATTGGAAGTCTATGTCTGTGACTAGTTGGGGTTGTCAGGGGGTTCATAATGATGTTCCTTTGATGTCAATCTCCTCTTCTTCCTCTTCTGAAATTCCAGAGTTTTTGTCTGATTTTTAGGATGTATTCGATGAGCCCAAGTCCATTTCCCTTCCACCGCACAGGGACTTGATTCCAGGCTGTAAGTTTCCTAAAGGCTTACTTTTCAACCTGTCTGTGCCTGAACATACCGCCATGCAGAGTTATGTTAAAGAGTCTTTGGAGAAAGGGCATATTCGGCCATCTTCTTCACCTTTGGGAGCGGGATTTTTTTTTGTTGCTAAGAAGGATAGCTCCTTGAGACCCTGTATTGATTATCGTCTCTTGGATAAGATCACGGTCAAGTTTCAATACCCTTTACCTTTGCATTCCGATTTATTTGCTAGGATTAAGGGGGCTAGTTGGTTTACAAAGATTGACCTTCGGGGGGCATATAATCTTATTCGTATTAAGCAGGGTGATGAATGGAAAACTGCTTTTAATACGCCCGAAGGCCATTTTGAATACCTTGTGATGCCATTCGGGCTCACTAATGCTCCATCTGTTTTTCAGTCCTTCATGCATAATATCTTCCGGACTTATATTGATAAATTCTTGATTGTATATCTGGACGATATTTTGATTTTTTCCAATGATTGGGAGTCTCATGTGGAACAGGTCAGGTTGGTATTTCAGATCCTTCATGACAATGCTTTGTTTGTGAAGGGGTCTAAGTGTCTCTTTGGGGTGCCGAAGGTTTCTTTTTTGGGCTTCATTTTTTCTCCCTCATCTATGGAGATGGATCCGGTTAAGGTTCAGGCCATTCATGATTGGATTCAACCCACATCCGTGAATAGCCTTCAGAAATTTTTGGGTTTTGCAAATTTTTATAGCCATTTCGTTGCTAACTTCTCCAGCGTGGTTAAACCCTTGACCGATTTGACGAAGAAAGGCGCTGATGTGGCGAATTGGTCCTCTGCGGCTGTCTCTGCCTTTCAGGAGCTTAAACGCCGATTTACTTCTGCTCCGGTGTTGCGCCAACTGGATGTTTCTCTTCCGTTTCAGGTTGAGATTGACACTTCTGAGATTGGGGCAGGTGCCGTTTTGTCTCAGAGGGATCTTGTTGGTTCCTTGATGAAACTGTGTGCCTTCTTTTCCCGTAAGTTTTCGCCTGCTGAACGCAATTATGATGTCGGCAATCGGGAGTTGTTGGCTATGAAGTGGGCGTTTGAGGAGTGGCGACATTGGCTTGAGGGAGCTAAGCACAGTATTGTGGTCTTGACCGATCATAAGAATCTGATTTACCTCGAGTCGGCCAAACGGCTGAATCCTAGACAGGCTCAATGGTCCTTGTTTTTTTCCCATTTTGATTTCATGGTCTTGTGTCTTCCGGGTTCTAAGAATATTAAGGCTGATGCCCTCTCTAGGAGTTTTTTGCCTGATTCTCCTGAGGTCTTTGAACCGGTCGGCATTCTGAAAGAAGGGGTGGTCCTTTCTGCCATTTCCCCTGATTTCCGACGGGTTCTTCAGGAATTTCAGACTGACAGACCTGACCGCTGTCCAATGGGGAAACTGTTTGTTCCTGACATATGGACTAGTAGAGTGATTTCTGAGGTTCACTGTTCTGTGTTGGCTGGTCATACTGGTATTTTTGGTACCAGAGATTTGGTTGGTAAGTCCTTTTGGTGGCCTTCTTTGTCACGTGATGTGCGTTCTTTTGTGCAGTCCTGTGGGACTTGTGCGCGGGCCAAGCCTTGTTGTTCCCGTGCTAGTGGGTTGCTTTTGCCATTGCCAGTCCCTGAGAGGCCCTGGATGCATATTTTTATGGATTTTATTTCGGATCTTCCGGTTTCACAGAAGATGTCTGTTATCTGGGTTGATTGTGACCTGTTCTCTAAGATTGTTCATTTGGTGCCTTTGCCTAAATTGCCTTCCTCTTCAGATTTGATTCCGTTGTTTTTTCAGCATGTGGTTCGTTTGCATGGTATTCCGGAGAATATTGTGTCCGACAGAGGTTCCCAGTTTGTTTCTAGGCTTTGGCGGGCCTTTTGTGATAGGCTGGGCATTGATTTGTCTTTTTCTTCTGCATTTCATCCTCAGAAAAATGGCCAGACCGAGCGAACTAATCAGACTTTGGAGACTTATTTGAGATGCTTTGTGTCTGCTGATCAGGATGATTGGGTGGCCTTCTTGCCATTGGCCGAGTTTGTCCTTAATAATCGAGCTAGTTCGGCTACTTTGTTTTCGCCTTTCTTTTGTAATTTTGGCTTTCATCCTCGTTTTTCTTCTGGGCAGGTTGTGCCTTCGGACTGTCCTGGTGTGGATTCTGTGGTTGACAGGTTGCATTATTGGTCCTTATAAGATTTCTGAGATTATTAATCCGGTGTCTTTTCGTTTGGCGCTTCCGGCCTCTTTTGCTATCCATAATGTCTACCATAGATCTTTATTGCGGAAATATGTGGTGCCCGTTGTTCCCTCTGTTGATCCTCCGGCCCATATGTTGGTTGATGGAGAGTTGGAGAATGTGGTTGAGAATATTGTGGATTCTTGTTTTTCGAGGCGGAGGCTTCAGTACCTTGTCAAATGGAAGGGTTATGGCCAGGAGTATAATTCTTGGGTTTTTGCCTCTGATGTCCATGCTGCTGATTTGGCCCGTGCCTTTCATCTGGCTCATCCTGATCGTCCTGGGGGCCCTGGTGATGGTTCGGTGACCCCTCCTCAAGGGGGGGTACTGTTGTGAATTCTGATTTTGGGTTCCCTCCAGTGATTGTAGGTGGGAATGCAGTTGTCCCTGAGTCACAGTCCTGGCCAGGTGTATCTGCTGATTGCAGTTCTGACTGGGATATTTAGGTGTGCAGGATTCATTAGTCCTTGCCAGTTGTCCATGGTTCTGGGAGGTTTTAGATCTTTGTCTGGTTCCTCCAGCCTTGCTGCCATTTCAGCAAAGTTAAGTGTCTGTTTTTTGTTTCTGTGGCACACATGCTGTGTGCTTAATATTTATGTGCTATTCATTTGTTTTCTCTTGTGCAGCTGAGATTGAGTCAGTGTTTTTCTCTGTCTTGCTGGATTCTCTGGAGTTGCAGATATACGCTCCACATCGTTAGTTAGATGGTGGAGTTTTTTGTATTTTCTGCTGTGGATATTTTTGGAAGGGTTTTAATACTGACCGCTTAGTATTCTATCCTATCCTTTCCTATTTTAACTAGAGTGTCCTCTTTTGCTAAATCCTGTTTCCTGCCTGCGTGTGTCTTTCCTCTCCTTCTCACAGTCAATATTTGTGGGGGGCTGCCTATCCTTTGGGGTTCTGCTCTGAGGCAAGGTAGTATTCCTATTTTCATCTATAGGGGTATTTAGTCCTCCGGCTGTGTCGAGGTGTCTAGGATTTGTTAGGCACACCCCACGGCTACTTCTACTTGCGGTGATAAGTTCAGGATTTGCGGTCAGTATAGTTTCCACCAACTCCAGAGAAAGTTCCATGCGGCTCCAAGGTCACCGGTTCATAACAGTTGGGCCTACTAACGGTGTCTGCCGCTGCTTGTTGTTCTCCTCCACTGAACAAAGCAGTGCTGCCTGTTTACTCCTGTTACTAATTTTTAACTGCATTTGGCCCACTTTATTACTTGGGCCTACTAGCTGTGTCTTCCACTCATTACAGTTGTCCTCCACTGAACAAAGCAATGTCGCCTGTTTAGTCCTGTTACCACATTTGAACTGCATTTAGCCTCCTTTATTATTTGGGCCTACCAACTGTATTTCCTTCTCATCCTGCCCATTGCCCAGCCACTGCTAGATGAGTCTGCTGGTACACTAACCCATACCACTACATTCCCCTTGCACTCTACACAGCCAGAATCTGACCCTGCTGAAAGTCAGGTTCCCCTTCCCGCATACTATACCACCTTACACAGGGACAAAGAAGAAGGTGCAGATGAAAGTGCAGGTCCCTTCATCAGGTGGGGGGCATACTCGTTGGCAACATCACTGGCACAGGGCCCCGCATAGTACGCAAAAGTGTCTCTGCCGGTGGGAGGTGCCCCCGCTGTCAAACACAACGCCGCACTTTGAGGGACCCTTTGCCAGTGCCAATGCGAACGAGTGCCCCTTCCCCCCCGCTTGCTCAGGATCACAGCACTTGCAAATTTGAAATACTTACCGTATTTTTCGGACTATAAGACGCACCGGACTATAAGGCGCACCCAGGTTTTAGAGGTGGAAAATAGGGAAAAAAAATATTTGAAGCTAAAAAATGTGGTAAAATATTTAATACCATAAATGACATACTATTATATGTGGTGTTATTATATATAATAGTATGTTATTATGTTGGAAGCTGCGGGACCAGTGTGGTGTCTGTAAAGTACTATATGAAGACGCTGGAGGGTGAGTATAAGAATGGGGGCACAGGGCTTATATTTAAAGCACCACTCCAGCACTGCAAAATAACACTGGAGTGCTGCTTTAAAATCCCATGGGAGAACTATAACTCCCAGCATGTCCTGCAGATCCTATGACATGCTGGGAGTTATAGTTCACCAAAGGAGTGGCAGAGTGCTTTATTGTGTTTTGTAAAGACTAACCTCTTAAATGTGGCAGCCAGCCACACTGTGGTGAGGTTAAAGCTGGAGCGACAGAGCAGTCCCTCTTTCCTTTCCACAGCACAGGTTATGAGGAAGCTGCAGATTCTAGTGGAGACTGGAGAGCCTGAAGGACCTGTGATGATGTCAAGAAGAGGGAGGGCTCTGACCTGCCATGTGATGCTCCAGCCCGCCCACTCCTGACATCATCACAGGTCCTCCTGCACAGAACTCAGCGTCCAGCCCAGGCATGGCAGGCAGGTATGCAGCCATCTCCTCTCTCCCTTGGCCCCTGCTGCTGCCTCCTCTCCCCCAGACACACAGACCTGCCCAGCTGCTGCAGGAATCAGTGCTGGAGAAGCCATGTGTGTCCCTGCTGAAGCATTTGCTGCTCCCGGCTCACCGCTTAGCTGATAGGTGGGCGGGGAGCCGCTAATGAATATTCACTGCACTTAATCATCGGGAGCACATGGTTTCTCCAGCGCTGATTCTGGGCAGCGGGGACATCCTGAAGTGGGATAACAGTGCGATCCCACTAACTGCTGCCCCCCTCCCCACATGCTACATCCGTACCATAAGACGCACCCACACTTTCCTCCCAAATTTGGAGGAAAAAAGTGCGTCTTATGGTCGGAAAAATACGGTACCTCTCCCTGCTCCATTGCCATGACGTAGTCTGCGTTTCCTGGGCCCACAAAAAACTTGAACCAGCCCTACACCCCCACAACTTTAGCCAAATGACCCCCAGTTTTCAATGTCTAACTATTATTACAGGAAAGAAATATATCTTGGTACCGTGTTAGCCAGTAGATAGAAAAATATTTAGAATTGAGAGTCCTCAGTGGTTGATACCTTTTAATGGCTAACTGAAAAGATGGTGCCAAATTTTTACATAGGAAAAAAATGTCGCTGTCCATTTGTGCACGTTTCTTCAGAAGTGGTTTTAGTTCCATAAAGATGCGGTACATTCTGGTATCCTCCATTTTGATACGTGCACAAATGGACAGCGACATTTTTTTCCTATCTAAAAATTTGTCACCATCTTTTCAGTTAGCCATTACAAGGTATCAACCACTGAGGGCTCTCAATTCTAAATATTTTTCTAACTATTATTATAAATTAAATTAAGATTGACAAGCTTCAGTAATACGAATTGATGTTTTGGGCATTAAAATGGGCACTGTAGGTGTTTTCCTGTCCTCCACTCACTGCTGACTTTGATTCCCCATTGACTTGCATTGGGTTTCGTGTTTCGGTCGCCCCCCCCCCCCCCCCTCCCGACTTTTCGCAATAATTGGCCGATTTCACCCGACCCGACTATTGAGAAAGTCGGCTTTCGCGAAACCCGACTCGTTCCTGAAAAGTAAAAGTCGCTCAACTCTACTATGTACCTATTGTCGTCAGTGGATACCGGACGCATCCCGCATAATGCAACCTCTCTACATAGCCCTGAAAGATGGTATAATGAACTATAAGGAAAGATCACCGGTTTGTATGGAAAGCCTTTATCATGCCTTCTCTGAAATAAAGCGGCTTATTGCTTCCGCCCCTGCCTTTGGCATCCCGGACTTTACTAGACCGTTCCATTTGCATGTGTCTGAGAATGAAGGAGACGCAGCAGCAGGGGCGGATTATCAGAGGGTCAATATGGGCGGTAGCCCAGGGCCCAGTGGTCTGGGGGGGCCCTGGGCTACCGCACAGATTGACCCTCTGATAATCATCTGTGAATGCCGGCGGCCGCCTCCAATTGGAGGCTGGCGGCTGATGTCAGCCGCAGGCGCACACGTCGCTGGCGTCTGACGTCATTGTCAGTCGCCGGCGAGTGTGCTCTGTTGGAGGGAGCTCATCGCTGGAGCGCGGACAGGTGAGGAGACTTTGGTTTTTTTTTTTATAACGGTGGACACACTGAAGGCAATGCTGGAGGACACTGGGGCAATGCTGGAGGACACTGGGGCAGATTGCTGGAGGACACTGGGGCAGATTGCTGGAGGACACTGGGGCAGATTGCTGGAGGACACTGGGGCAATGCTGGAGGACACTGGGGCAGATGGCTGGAGGACACTGGGGCAGATGGCTGGAGGACACTGGGGCAGATGGCTGGAGGACACTGGAGCAGATGGCTGGAGGACACTGGGGCAGATGGCTGGAGGACACTGGGGCAATGCTGGAGGACACTGGGGCAATGCTGGAGGACACTGGGGAAATGCTGGAGGAAACTGAGGCAGATTGCTGGAGACACTGGGGCAATGCTGGAGGACACTGGGGCAGATTGCTGGAGGACACTTGGGCAGATTGCTGGAGGACACTGGGGCAATGCTGGAGGACACTGGGGCAATGCTGGAGGACACTGGGTCAGATTGCTGGAGGACACTGGGGCAATGCTGGAGGACACTGGGGCAATGCTGGAGGACACTGGGGCAATGCTGGAGGACACTGGGGCAGATTGCTGGAGACACTGGGGCAGATTGCTGGAGGACACTGGGGCAGATTGCTGGAGGACACTGGGGCAGATTGCTGGAGGACACTGGGGCAATGCTGGAGGACACTGGGGCAATGCTGGAGGACACTGGGGCAATTTTCGAGGACACTGGGGCAATGCTGGAGGACACTGAGGCAGATTGCTGGAGGACACTGAGGCAGATTGCTGGAGGGCACTGAGGCAATGCTGGAGACACTGGGGCAGATTGCTGGAGACACTGGGGCAGATTGCTGGAGACACTGGGGCAGATTGCTGGAGACACTGGGGCAGATTGCTGGAGACACAGGGGCAATGCTGGAGACACTGGGGGAAATGCTGGACATACTGGGGGAAATGCTGGACATACTGGGGCAGATTGCTGGACACACTGGTGGTAATATTCTGGACACACTGTCTGGGGGCAATGCTGGACGCACTGGGGCCGATTGCTGGACACACTGTCTGGGGTCAATATGCTGGACACACTGGGGCAATATGCTGGACATACTGGGGCAAATTGCTGGACACACTGGGGGTAATATGCTGGACACACTGGGGCAGATTGCTGGACACACTGGGGCAGATTGCTGGACATACTGTCTGGGGGCAATGCTGGACACACTGGGGGCAATATACTGGAGACACTGGGGCAGATTGCTGGACACTGGGGCAATATGCTGGACATACTGGGGGAGATTGCTGGACACACTGGGGGCAGGACTGGAGGCATGGGCAGAATGTAGACATGGGGCATGATTGGACACACGGGGCAGAATGAAAGACATGGGGCAGGATTGGATCATGGGGCCGGAATCAGATGGATACGATGGAGACATATGGGGCAGGATGTGGAGATCATATGGGGTAGAATGGATACTCATGAGGGCAGGATGCGAGAACATATGGCTGGAGCCAGGAATGAGACACACGGGGCCAGGATGTGGAATATTATTACCATAGGGGCTAATTAAGGGATATTATTACTGCAGTGATGTATTTATTTTATTTTTTGAGTATACTGTTTTAAATGGGGGTCGGTCCTGTTACTGTGCAGAGTGACACTATATCGCCTTTTTTTCTTAATGTGGTGTAATGTAGAAGTTGTGAAAAATTAAGTAATGTGTTCTGCAAGCGGAGCTCGAGATAACTGTGTTATTTCCTGCAGAAACGAGTCCTGGCTGGAAGAAATGATGGCGGTCTGTGCTGGATGAAAGATGAAGGATTTCACCTAGAGACGTCACTGGTGAGTCAGTGTTACCTATACACTGACACTATACACTGTATACTATATAGAGGTCCTGTGTATAATACCACCAGTGATCTCTGTATTACCTCTACACAGACACTGCATACTAAGTACAGATCTCCTGTAAATACTGGCACTTATGGTGATAGTATTGTGATGTTGTTTTTTACTGATCAGTATTGTAGTATTCAGTCACTATGTGGTGGTAATATGTGGTCTGGAAATGGTTTTGTGGTATTTGTCCCTTGTATGTGATATTTGGTCACCAAGTGGTGGTAATATGTGGTCTTGACATGGTGCGGTGGTATTTGTTCCTTGTATGTGATATTATTTGATCACTGTGGTTTTAATTTGTGGTCTGGTCATGGTGCGGTGGTATTTGTTCCTTGTATGTGATATTATTCGATCACTGTGGTTGTAATTTGTGGTCTGGTCATGGTGCGGTGGTATTTGTTCCTTGTATGTGATATTATTGGTCAAAATATACCTAAATTGTATTGCAGATTCTAACAAATATTTAATAGTTTACAGTAGAGTAGGGCCCGGCCATTTTTGTGGAATAATCTGGTTCGGGTATATCATGACCCCCGTCACATGACCCCCGTCACATGACCCCCGTCACATGACCGGGGGGGGGGGCCCACAGTGTCTGAACAGCCCGGGGCCCTGGCTACCCTTAATCCACCCCTGCGCAGCAGGGGTACTCACACAGTCGCATGGTAATAGGCAACGTCTAGTGGGCTATTATTCGGCCGCCTCGACCCCACGGCCCGATCATCACCAAGTTGCATGAGGGCAGTTCACGCCACTCACTCGTTGCTTGACAAGACTGCAGACATAATTCTTGGACGCACATTTTTGCCCCGCATGATATTGCGGCAATACTGACACTCCAACAGCCAAGATATTTAACTGTACAACGACACTTGCGGCTGCAGTGTTTACTCCTGCCTGACTACGTCAAGTTGCATCACTGTACTACAATCAACCCCGCTACTTTCCAGCCGGTCCCCAAGAAGGATGGCAGTGATGAGGATTATCTCCAACATGACTGTTCCAAACTCCTGACTGAAGGGACAGCTACTCCATCAAATGTCAGCGAAAAATGCACTTCCAAATCCTGAGCTGGTGTTGTACACAGATGGTTCAAGATATGCTGATGAGTTTGGCAGATTCCACACCGGATTCGATGTTACTACGGAAGACACTGTAGTGCACTCCCTCCCTCACAGTCAGCACATGAAGCAGAACTTCAGGCCCTGTCTACTGCATGTGTTCTGGCCAAAGACAGGCGGGCTAACATATACACGGACTCACAGTATGCATTTGGTATTGCTCATGATTTCCGAGCCCTATGGGCCAATCGAGGATTTATTACTACCGCCGGCACTCCAGTGAAGAATGCTGAAACTGTTAAAACCCTCAAGGAGTCAATCAAATTACCTACTCAGGCTGCTATTATCAAAGTTAAGGCGCAGGGTCGTAGGAAAAGTCCACAGACTGTTGGTAACGCCTTTGCGGATATGCAAGCAAAGGCTGCTGCTCTCCTACCCGTTAAACCACCCTTACCAACTATGGTGACCACACACTCTCAGCGTATTTAGTTAGAAAAACACTGACTCTACAGGAACCTGATGATCTACGACAGACTGAGGTTTTCTGTCGAACCCCGCGAGACCACTTAATGACGATGCAGAGAATGTCCCCAAAGGAAGAAGTGAAGCAGTGGAAGGCTGATGGAGCACGTATGGACAATGGTCTCTGGAAGAAGGACCAACTTGTTTGTCTTCCTAAGCGGATGTTCCCTGCAATTGCCATGTGGGCACATGGGCCCACACATCGAGGAAAAAACCAGGCCCTAGCCCTGGTACAAAAATTCTACCGGGCTCCAGGTATTTCTACAGTCCTGACAGCACTCAAACTTGCATGTAACATCTGTCAGACCTGCAATCACGGTCAACTTCAACGTTTACCCTGAAACACCTTGCTAAGCCCAACTATCCTTTCCAAAGGCTCCAGGTGGATCACATCATGTTGCCTAAGTCTGGAAGGTATGAATATTGTCTGGTGGTTGTCGACATGTACTCCAGTTGGCCGGAAGCATTCCCCATTACCAACATGACTGCAAAAACTACAGCGAAGAAACTGGTGATGGAAGTCATATGCAGATATGGTGTCCCAGAAGTTGCTGAAAGTGACCAAGGTCCAGCTTTTTCTTCTCATGTATATCAGGAGATTCTGACAATGCTTGGATCCACGATAGCTCTCCATATTCCGTACCATCCACAATCCAGTGGGAAAGTTGAGAGGCTGAACGGCACACTTAAGGGACAATTGACCAAAATGATGCAGGAGACTACGGCTCCATGGCCAGAGCTCCTACCCATTGTACTGTACCACATTCGCACTACCCCTATTGCAAAAATGGCCTATCCCCATATTAGATATTGTTTGGTGCTAGGCCCCACTTGCAAATTTCCAGCCTCAGCAGTTATCAGGGGAAACTGACCGTACTGTTCAGTATGTTATTCAGCTTAGTAAAAAATCTTGCTAACACCCATGCTCTAGTTTTTTTCTTCCCTTACAGATTCAGCAGAAACCGATATTTGTCGCAACCTGAAGTATGGTGATTTTGTGGTCGTGAAAAGGCATGTCAGAAAGCACAGACTAGAACCTGTTATGATTAGGTGACCTTGGAGCAGCATGAAAACCTTCACTGGAGTAGGTGGTAACTATACTGACCGCAAACCCTGATCTTATCACCGCAACTAGAAGTAGCTGTGGGGTGTACCTAAAAAAACCTAGACACCTCGACACAGCTGGAGGACTAAATACCCCTAAAGATGGAAATAGTAAAACTATCTTGCCTCAGAGTAGACCCCCAAAGGATAGTCAGCCCCCCACAAATAATGACTGTGAGATGGAGAGGAAAAGACACATGCAGGCAGAAAACAGGCTTAGCAAAGGAGGCCACTTCTAGCTAAATAGAAAAGGACAGGATAGGATACTAAGTGGTCAGCATAAAAATACTACAAAAATATCCACAGCAGAAAATACAAAACTCCACCACCTAACTAAAGATGTGGAGAGTATATCTGCAACTCCAGAGATTCCAACCAGACTGAGAAAAACAACTGACACAGTCTAAGCTGGACAAATAGAAACAAAAGATCAGCACTGAAAATAAGCACACTGCATGTGTGCTTCAGAAAAAGAAACAGACACTTATCTTTTCTGAACTGGCAGATAAGCAGGAGAGGCCAGGCAGAGATCCAACACTTCCAAAGAAACATTGACAACTGGCCAGGACTAATGAGTCCTGCAAAGCTAAATAGCCCAGTCGGAATAGCAATTAGCGGATACACCTGTCCAAGACTGCAGCCCAGAGACAACTGCATTACCATCTACAACCACCGGAGGTAGCCCAAAAGCAGAATTCACAATAGTACCCCCCCTTGAGGAGGGGTCATTGAACCCTCACCAGAGCCCTCAGGCCGATCAGGATGAGCCAGATGAAAGGCATGAACCAAATCAGCGGCATGGATATCAGAGGCAAAAACCCAAGAATTATCCTCCTGGCCATAACCCTTCCATTTGACAAGAAACTGAAGCTTCCGCCTCGAAAAACGGGAATCCAAAATCTTCTCAATAACATATTCCAACTCCCCATCAACCAACACAGGGGCCGCTGGATCAACAGAGGGAACAACGGGTTCCACATATTTCCGCAATAAAGATCTATGGAAGACATTATGGATAGCAAAAGAGGCCGGAAGCGCCAGACGAAAAGACACCGGATTAATAATCTCAGAAATCCTAAAAGGACTAATAGACTGGGGCTTAAACTTAGGAGAAGAAACCTTCATAGGAACATGACGGGAAGACAACCAAACCAGATCCCCAACCCGAAGCCGGAACCAACACACCGACGACGGTTAACAAAACGTTGAGCCTCCTCCTGAGACAACATCAAATTGTCCATCACATGAGCCCAAATCTGCTGCAACCTGTCAACCACAGAATCCACACCAGGACAGTCAGAAGGCTCAACCTGCCCAGAAGAAAAACGAGGATGAAAACCAATATTACAAAAGAAAGGCGAAACCAAAGTAGCCGAACTAGCCCGATTATTAAGGGCAAACTCGGCCAATGGCAAAAAAGCCACCCAATCATCCTGATCAGCAGACACAAAGCATCTCAAATAAGACTCCAAAGTCTGATTAGTTCGCTCGGTCTGGCCGTTTGTCTGAGGATTAGTGTTGAGCTATACCTTCCGATATCGGAAAGTATCGGTATCGGATTGGATCGGCCGATATTCAAAAAATATCGGATATCGCCGATACCGATACCCGATCCCAATGCAAGTCAATGGGACCAAAATATCGGAATTAAAATAAACCCTTTCTTGCCTTGTAGGTTCATTCTACATGAAGGAAAACAACTAAGAATAATGCCGGATGTATTTGGGGAGGTGGCGGAGACATTAAAGTCATAGAGGTTTATCCCAATCAAATAGAATAGCATGTTTTTTGTTTTTTTTTAAGACGTTCGGAGTGACAAAGATATTGACTATGTAAATTTTTTTTTTTATTTTGTCAGATATTGATGTTTCACTATTCCACGCCCTTCCCCTTCTTTTTTTTCTTTTTTTTTTTTTCTTTTCCCACACTTTCATCTTCATCATCATCAGCATCTTTGACATCAACTTCTTCTTCACCTTATTCATCTTCTTCTTCATCCTTTACCTTTTTTTTTTTTTTTATTACATTCTTCATATTCATTTTATTCAACTATTATTATTCTTCCTATTCTACATATTCTTTTTATTCCACTGTTATTATTCTTCCTATTCTACTTCTTCATCATATTCTCATTTGTGAAAGGCATTCCCGTAGTTGTTATCTATAAAAGTTGGAAGATTACACCTTCCGTTCTGCCAGTCACAAAAGTTACATTTGTCCGCGTTCAGTTTGGCCTACAGCATCAGGCTTTATCCAGGGGCACCACGAGGAGGAACGGACTCACCCCCATACACTGCTTAGTCTTCTTCTGCATATAATTTAGATAATATCTTTTGCTCTGATATTAAGTCTTATGCTTAATGTTCTTCTGCTCTTTGTTCTGCAGCCTCTTGTTCTTCTGCTTCTCGGTCTTCCATGTCGTTGTCTCCAGGGTCGTCGTCTCCAGTGTCGTCATCTCCGCCGTCGTCGTCTCAGCCGTCGTCGTCTCCGCCGTCGTTGTCTCCGCTGTCGTCGTCTCCGCCGTCGTCGTCGTCGTCATCGGGGTGGTCTTCCGTGTCGTCGTCGTCGGCATCGGGGTGGTCTTCCGGGTCGTCGACTTTAGGGTCTTCAACTTGGAAATGTAGCAGAAGGTACAAGAAGGCTGAGAAAATGCCAAGAACCAGCTGATGGAACTGGAACTCGGATGGCTACCCGAAGGTTCAAGAGCCTATGGAACTACCGAGGACCAGCTGACGTTACTGGAACCCGGTTACTAAGCAGGAGGTACCCGTGCTAAAAAGCACTACCAAGGACCGCCTGACGTTGGCGGAACTCGGATACCCAGAAGGAGGCACCTAAGCCAAAGGCTCTGCCCGGAACCAGCTGACGGTACTGGAACCAGGATGGGGAGCAGAAGGTACAAGAGCAAAAGACACTGCCGAGAACCAGCTGACGGTGCTGGAACCAGGTGGTGGACCTGAAGGCCCACAGGAGAGGAGAGAACAGCTAGGCCGCGAGGCAGCCTCAGTTACCGAACCCCAACAGTCCTACAGGGGGAGCTGGGCCTACTGGCACTACAGAACCAGCCTTGACTACCAGTTCACGCAGCCCACATAGGAAGCTCCTAAACTGGAGGCACCCTGGAGTTGGCTAACCCGACCGCACCACGACGAGGCAAGCATAGGCGTCTCAGTGAACTTGACACAACCCGGAAACAGCTGACGGTGCTGAAACCAGGCTTGGCACGAGGGAGTACCTGTGACAAGAACACTGCCGAGAACCAGCTGGCGGTGCTGGAACCCAGATGCGTTGCCCCAGTGTGCAAGAGCCAATGGCACGACCGAGGACCAGCTGGCGGTGCTGGAACCCGGTTACTAAGCTGTAGGTGCCCGCGCTTAAAAGCACTACCAAGGACTGCCTGACGTTGGCGGAACTCGGATACCCAGGAGGAGGCACCTAAGCCAAAGGCTCGGCCCGGAACCAGCTGACGGTGCTGGAACCAGGTGGTGGACCCGAAGGCCCACAGGAGAGGAGAGAACAGCTAGGCCGCGAGGCAGCCGCAGTTACCGAACCCCAACAGTCCTACAGGGGGAGCTGGGCCTACTGGCACTACAGAACTAGCCTTGACTACCAGTTCACGCAGCCCACATAGGAAGCTCCTAAACTGGAGGCACCATGGAGTTGGCTAACCCGACCGCACCACGACGGGGCAAGCATAGGCATCTCAGTGAGCTTGACACAACCCGGAAACAGCTGACGGTGCTGAAACCAGGCTTGGCACGAGGGAGTACCTGTGTCAAGAACACTGCCGAGAACCAGCTGGCGTTGCTGGAACCCAGATGCGTTGCCCCAGTGTGCAAGAGCCAATGGCACGACCGAGGACCAGCTGGCGGTGCTGGAACCCGGTTACTAAGCTGTAGGTGCCCGCGCTTAAAAGCACTACCAAGGACCGCCTGACGTTGGCGGAACTCGGATACCCAGGAAGAGACACCTAAGCCAAAGGCTCGGCCTGGAACCAGCTGACGGTGCTGGAACCAGGTGGTGGACCCGAAAGCCCACAGGAGAGGAGAGAACAGCTAGGCCGCGAGGCAGCCGCAGTTACCGAACCCCAACAGTCCTACAGGGGGAGCTGGGCCTACTGGCACTACAGAACCAGCCTTGACTACCAGTTCACGCAGCCCACATAGGAAGCTCCTAAACTGGAGGCACCCTGGAGTTGGCTAACCCGACCGCACCACGACGGGGCAAGCATAGGCGTCTCAGTGAGTTTGACACAACCCGGAAACAGCTGACAGTGCTGAAACCAGGCTTGGCACGAGGGAATACCTGTGACAAGAACACTGCCGAGAACCAGCTGGCGGTGCTGGAACCCAGATGCGTTGCCCCAGTGTGCAAGAGCCAATGGCACGACCGAGGACCAGCTGGCGGTGCTGGAACCCGGTTACTAAGCTGTAGGTGCCCGTGCTTAAAAGCACTACCAAGGACCGCCTGACGTTGGCGGAACTCGGATACCCAGGAGGAGGCACCTAAGCCAAAGGCTCAGCCCGGAACCAGCTGACGGTGCTGGAACCAGGTGGTGGACCCGAAGGCCCACAGGAGAGGAGAGAACAGCTAGGCCGCGAGGCAGCCGCAGTTACCGAACCCCAACAGTCCTACAGGGGGAGCTGGGCCTACTGGCACTACAGAACCAGCCTTGACTACCAGTTCACGCAGCCCACATAGGAAGCTCCTAAACTGGAGGCACCATGGAGTTGGCTAACCCGACCGCACCACGACGGGGCAAGCATAGGCGTCTCAGTGAGCTTGACACAACCCGGAAACAGCTGACGGTGCTGAAACCAGGCTTGGCACGAGGGAGTACCTGTGTCAAGAACACTGCCGAGAACCAGCTGGCGGTGCTGGAACCCAGATGCGTTGCCTATTAAAGATTGTCTTCCTAGAGCCCCAACTAGCGGTGCTGGAGCAAAGGGTAAGCAGGGGGAGCAGAGTGTAGGCCGAAGCCTGCACTGGAGGCAGCTTTGTGTCAGCATTGCGTTTGCAGGACACGGCTACACAGTGTGGGAACAGCTGGCGTTGCTGAACCCCACTAACACAATGGCGGGTGTTTTTCTCTGTGCAGCTAGCACTTGCGGGCAAAAACTAGCGATGTTAGAGCCCGTGGTGAAGCGGGAGGAGGAGGAGGAGAGGAGCAGAGTGTAGGCCGAAGCCTAGTTGAACCAATTTCAAAGGAAACCTTTAACCCCCCCTCAGGTGTTACAAAGTACAAGAGACACACCTTGTGCAGTATTAATGCTGCACAAGTGAAAGGTTGCTCTATTAATTTGTCTACTTGCACACGCTGAATGAAAGACGTACACAATTTTGCCCATTCTACAGTCAAACTGTAGTGGATGCGTGACTTGGCTTTTTAAGGAGACGCAGCACAGGTGTCCCAAATAACGCCTTGGTGCTTGGCGCAGCTTCCTGAGCGTTGTTATTTGCTGTACAGGAGTCAGCACTCTTGTGTTATCCCTTGGCAATGCCCTGTTAGAGCTGCCCGTCTTATGACCTCATTTCATGTTGGCCGGTGCGGTTAACGATGGCCATAAATCCCAGACCCACAGTGCCTTTTCCTAAAGTCACACTGCGGTGCTGGGATTCGTGGCCTTGTGCAGTAAATATGTTCGCCGCTCACACATGTCCTTACACCTGCTTCAGACTGGGCGGCCTCAGCTGATCCCTTATCGCATGCCGCGGCCATGAGGCCGCACAGTCAGAAGAAGGCGGAAGGAGGGGAGTGAAGACAGGGGAACATATGCACTGCACATGCCCATCAATCACACCCTCGCTGTCCAAAAAAATAAGACACCGAGGGGCGTTGTTTCGAGCAGGGCAGACGCACAGGCGCAGCCAGCTAACCAATGATGTCAAAAGACGGGCAGCGCTAACAAGGGTGGTGCTGCGTATCATTAGAAAGGAAAGTCACACCTCAGGGACAGTGGAATGGTCTCAATGAGACACATTTTGTACGTGTTGAGTTCCACGTGGGCAAGGAGAAAAAGTCAGCCACCTTGTACAAATGCAGCAGTACTGCTGTACAAGGTGGCTGTTTTACATAGAAACACCTGGGGGTGGGGGGCAGGCTCCCTTCAATTTCAGTTCATGTGCCTGCGTGGCGTTTGCAGGTCACGTTGCAAGCTACACAGCAGGGGAACAGCTGGCGTTGCTGAACCCCACTGACACATTGACTGGTGTTTTTCTCTGTGCAGCTCGCATGTCCGGGCAAAAACTGGCGGTGTTAGAGCCCAGGGTCAGCAGGAGGAGGAGAGGAGCAGAGTGTAGGCCGAAGCCTGCACTGGTGGCAGCTTTTGGTCAGTTGTGCCAGCGTGGCTTGTGCTGGACACGATGCCGGCTACACAGCGGGGGAACAGCTGGCGGTGCTGAACCCCACTGACACAATTGTGGGTGTTTTTCTCTGTGCAGCTAGCATGTCCGGGCAGAAACTGGCGGTGTTTGAGCCCAGGGTCAGCAGGAGGAGGAGAGGAGCAGAGTGTAGGCCGAAGCCTGCACTGGTGGCAGCTTTTGGTCAGTTGTGCCAGCGTGGCTTGTGCTGGACACGATGCCGACTACACAGCAGGGGAACAGCTGGCAGTGCTGAACCCCACTAACACATTGACTGGTGTTTTTCTCTGTGCAGCTAGCAGTTCCGGGCAAAAGCTAGCGGTGTTTGAGCCCAGGGTCAGCAGGAGAGGAGCAGAGTGTAGGCCGAAGCCTAGTTGAACCAATTTCAAAGGTTACCTTTAACCCCCCCTCAGGTGTTGCAAGGTACAAGAGCCACACCTTGTGCAGCATTAATGCTGCCCAAGTAAAAGGTTGCTCTATTTAATTTGCTCCTTGCACACGCTGAATAAAACACGTACACTATTTAGCCCACTATACTGTCAAACAGTAGTGGAGGCGTGACTTGTCTTTTTAAGGAGATGCAGCACAGGTGTCAAAATTTACACCTAGCTGCTGGGCGCAGATTCCTGAGCGTTGTTATTTGCTGTACAGGAGTCTGCGCTATTGTGATCCCTTGGCCATGCGCTGTGAGCGCTTCCTGTCTTCTGACCTCATTTCATGTCGGCCGTTGCGGTTAGCGATGGACATGAATCCCAGACCCACAGTGTGTTTTCAAAAAATCACACTGCGTGGCTGGGATTCATGGCCTTGTGCAGTAAATAGGTTTGCCGCTCACACATGTCCTTACACCTGCTTCAGACTGGGCGGCCTCAGCTGATCCCTTATCGCCTACCACGGCCAGGAGGCCGCACAGTCTGAAGAAGGCGGAAGGAGATGAGTTAAGACAGGCGAACATATGCACTGCTCGTGCCCATAAACCACACCCTCGCTGACAAAATAAATATGACAACGAGGGGCGTTGTTTATAGCAGGGCGGATGCACAGGCGCAGCCAGCTAACCATGATGACAAAAGACGGGAAACGCTACCAAGGGGGGTGCTGCGTATCATTAGAAAGGAAAGTCACACCTCAGGGACAGTGGAATGGTCTCAATGAGACACATTTTGTACGTGTTGAGTTCAACGTGGGCAAGGAGAAAAAGTCAGCCACCTTGTACAAATGCAGCAGTACTGCTGTACTAGGTGGCTGTTATACATAGAAACACCTGGGGGGGTGGGGCCAGGTTCCCTTTAATTTCAGTTCATGTGCCTGCGTGGCGTTTGCAGGTCACGTTGCCGGCTACACAGCAGGGGAACAGCTGGCGTTGCTGAACCCCACTAACACATTGGCTGGTGTTTTTCTCTGTGCAGCTAGCACTTCCGGGCAAAAACTAGCGGTGTTTGAGCCCAGGGTCAGCAGGAGGAGGAGAGGAGCAGAGTGTAGGCCGAAGCCTGCACTGGTGGCAGCTTTTGTTCTGTTGTGCCAGCGTGGCTTGTGCTGGACACGTTGCCGACTACACAGCAGGGGAACAGCTGGCGGTGCTGAACCCCACTGACACATCACCTAGTGTTTTTTCTGTGTAGACAACACTTCCAGGTGGCAACTGACAGTGTTGAAACCCAGGGAATCAAAGAGGAGCAGAGTGTAGGCCGAAGCCTGCAGTGGAGCAAGTTGAAAGGGAACCTTTAACCCCCCCCCCCCGGGCATTTGTTGCTGAAAGAGCCATCTTGTACAGCAGTAATACTGCACATGGAAAATGGTGGCTCCGAAAATTATGCTCCTTGCAAACGCTGAAGTACACACTCATATAATGTGTCCCCTCACACCGTCAAACCATCCTGGAAGTGGGACTTTCCTTTGTAATGTGACACAGCACAGCCGTCATTCCAACCCCCTTGGTGCCGGGCGCCACCTCCTCAACGTTGTTTGGTTCTGTCACGGAGCCCGCGCTGTAATGTTATCCCTTGGCCATGCACAGTTAGCGGTGGCCGTCTTCTGACATCATGTAGGTGTCAGGCTGGCAGTGCCTGTGCGTCCAAGCTGCCCGAGATCAAACCTTGCAGTGTCATCTAATGTAGTACCACTGCGGGCCAGGGATCCATGGGCATGCGCAGTGCATATCATCGCCTCTCACTCACCTCCTTCCTGCTTCTTCAGACTGTGCGGCGTCACGGCCGTGGCATGCTATTAGGGATCAGCTGACGCCGCCTAGTCTGAAGAAGCGTGAAGAAGGGGAGTGAGAGGCTAGTAGATGCACTGCGCATGGCCATGGATACCAGGCCCACTGTGGGATCACATTAGACGACACTGCGAGGTGTGATTTCGGGCAGCGTGGACGCACAGGCGCAGCCAGGACGACAACAAATGATGTCAGAGGACGGGCAGCGCAAACTGTGCATGGCCAAGGGATAACATAACAGCGCAGGGTCCATGACGGAATCAAACAACGCTAAGGAGGCAGCGCACGGTGCCAAGGGGGTAGCAATGAAGGCTGTGCTGCGTCACATTACAAAGGAAAGTCCCACCTCCGGGACGGTTGGACGGTGTGAGGGGACACATTACATGAGTGTGTAGTTCAGCGTGCTGCACATGGTGGCTCTTTCAGTAACAAACGCCTGGGGGGGGGGGGACAGGTCCCCTTACATTTTAGTTGTGCCAGCGTGGCGGTCGCATGACACGTTGCCGGATACACAGCTGGGGATCAGCTGACGTTACTGAACCCCAATAACAGAGGAGCGACTGTTGACTGTGCACACAGCACTTCCAGGCACCAACTGGCGGTGTTAGAGCCCAGGGACAGCAGGAGGAGCAGATTGGAGGTATTGCCGCACACACAGCTGGGGATCAGCTGACGTTACTGAACCCCAAAAACAGAGGAGCGACTGTTGACTGTGCACACATCACTTCCAGGCACCAACTGGCGGTGTTAGAGCCCAGGGACAGCAGGAGGAGCAGATTGGAGGTATTGCCGCACACACAGCTGGGGATCAGCTGACGTTACTGAACCCCAATAACAGAGGAGCGACTGTTGACTGTGCACACAGCACTTCCAGGCACCAACTGGCGGTGTTAGAGCCCAGGGACAGCAGGAGGAGCAGAGGAACAGAGTGTAGGCCGAAGCCTGATTGTAGCAAGTTGAAAGGGAACCTTTAACCCCCCCCCAAGACGTTTGTAGCTGAAAGAGCCATCTTGTGCATCACTAACGATGCAAAAGGAATTTAATTATGCTCCTTGCAAACACCGAAGTAAACACTAAAAATGTGTCCCCTTATACCGTTAAACCGTCCCGGAGGTGCGAATTTCCTCCGTAATGGGACACAGCACAGCTGACATTCCTATCCCCTTGGTGCCGTGCGCTGCCTCCTCAGCGTTGTTTTAAGCTGTCACGGAGCCTGCGCTGTTCTGTTAGCCCTTGGCCATGCCCAATTAGCGCTGCCTGTCTTCTGACATAATTTGGTGTCAGGCTGTTACTGCCTGTGCGTCCACGCTGCTCAAGATCCCACCTCGCAGTCTCGTCCAACGTAATCCCACTGCGGGCCTTGGAACCATGGACATGCACAGTGCATATCCTCGACTCTCACTCCCCTCCTTCCCTCTTCTTCACACTGTGCGGTGTCACGGCCGTGGCATGCTATTAGGGATCAGCTGACGGCGCACAGTCTAAAGAAGGCGGAGGGAAATGAGCGAGAGCCCGAGGGGAAGATATGCACTGCGCATGGCCATGGATCCCAGGCCCGCAGTGTGACTCAATCAGAAGACACAGCGAGGCGGGATCTCGGGCAGCGCGGCCGCACAGGCGCAGCCAGCCTGACACCAAATTATGTCAGAAGACAGGCAGCGCAAATAGGGCATGCCCAAGGGATAACAGAACAGCGCAGGCTCCGTGACAGCTTAAAACAACGTTGAGGAGGCAGCGCATGGCACCAAGGGGGTAGGAATGACGGCTGTGCTGCGTCACATTGCGAAGGAAAGTCCCAGCTCCGGGACAGTATAACGGTATCAGTGAACACATTTTATAAGTGTTAAGTTCTGCGTGTGCAAGGAGCTAAAAAAAAAGAGCTACCTTTTCCTTGTGCAGCATTACTGCTGCACAAGATGGCTCTTTCAGTAACAAACGACGGGACAGTTGTGTCGCTCCCTCCTCTGGACGGAGCTCTTCCTCCTCCATTGACTCCTCTTCATCCTCCTCACAAATTGGCCCCTGCGTACCCCTTTGTGAGGAACCACGTGGCGCTGACTCTCCAGAAGCTGATGGAAAAGGTGACTCCTCATCTTCCACCTCTTCCACAACATCATCCCTTAACCCTTGCAAAGTTTGCTGAAGCAGGCAGATAAGGGGGACAGTCATGCTGACTAGTGCATCATCTGCACTTGCCATCCGCGTGGAATAATCAAAAGGACGCAAAACCTGGCAGACGTCCTTCATAGTGGCCCACTCTGTGATTGTGAAGTCTGATCTGCGCTGACTGCGACTTCTTTGTGCCTGATGCAGCTGGTACTCCATAACTGCTTGCTGCTGCTCACACAAACGCTCCAACATATGTAACGTGGAATTCAACCGGGTAGGTAGGTCACATATGATGCGGTGTTCCGGAAGGTGGAATCGGCGCTGCAGAGCAGCAATGCGGGATCTGGCCAAGCTGGAACGCCGCAAGTGAGCACACTCTAGGCGGACCTTGTGCAGCAGGGCATCAAGATCCGGATAGTCCCTCAGAAAACTCTGCACAACCAAATTGAGCACATCTGCCAGACATGGGATGTGAGTGAGGTTGCCAAGGGCCAAAGCTGCCACCAGATTTCGGCCATTGTCACACACTACCATGCCTGGCTGGAGATTCGCTGGCAGTAACCACACATCGCTCTCCTGCTTGATGGCATTCCAGAGCTCCTGCGCTGTGTGGCTTCAATGCCCCAATGAAACTAGTTTCAAGACGGCCTGCTGACGTTTGGCCACGGCTGTGCTCATGTCGGTCATAGGTAAACGTTCACGGGTCCATGTGGAGGTGGACTGTGACGGATCCTGCAGAGAGGAATCTGAGGAACTGGTGTAAGAGGAGGAGTCGATGCGTACAGACTGGATTCCTGCAATCCTTGGAGTGGGCAGGACACGTCCTGCGCCACTCGCACGATCTGTACCTGGCTCAACAACATTAACCCAATGGGCAGTGAGGGAAACATATCGCCCCTGTCCATGCTGACTGGTCCACGCATCGGTGGTGAGGTGGACCTTGCTACTGACGGCGTTCAGTAGCGCATGTTTTATGTTTGCCTCAACATGCCTGTGCAGGGCAGGGACAGCCTGCCTGCTGAAGTAAAAGCGGCTGGGCACCTTGTACTGTGGGACTGCCAATGCCATCAAGTCACGGAAGCTGTCAGTCTCCACCAGCCTGAACGAGAGCATTTCCAGGGACAACAGTTTGGCAATGCCTGCATTCAGAGCCTGTGCTCGGGGGTGGTTGGCCGAGAATGCCCGCCTTTTCTCCCATGCCTGTACTACCGATGGCTGTAGAGTAGACTGGGAGTGTGAGGATGACTGGGAAGGTGGTGCTGTGGGTGGAAATACACTAGGTCTCTGGACAACAGTGGAGGAAGAGGCAACACGAGATGAAGAGGTGGTAGCTGCCGCTGTTGGTTGGCCTACGTCTTCACTGTGTTTCTGTAACTCCACCGCGTGCCTGGTCCGCACATGTTTCCACATATTTGTGGTATTGAGGTTGCTGACACTTTTACCTCTTTTTACTTTCTGATGACACAGCTTGCATTTGACAAAACAAATGTCATCTGCAACTGTGTCAAAAAAGGACCAGGCACTGCAAGTCTTGGGAGCGCCCTTTTTGGCTTTGGAAAGAGACAGGCTCCTAACGGGTGCCAAAGTGGAGGCTACAGGCTCCGCAGTCTTCCCCCTCCCTCTCCCTCTTTGGCCCGTAAGGGGAAGCTCTTCCTCAGAGCTGCTCCCACCACCTTCCTGTTCCTCACGCCACGATGGGTCAAGGACCTCATCATCTCCACTACCCTCTGCCACCAACTGCTCCTCCTGGGTAGTCTCGGCAGCACAGTACGCATCAGAAAGCGGCACCTGAGTTTCATCATCAGATGCGTACTGCGCTGTGGTCACCGGAGGCACTGGCCCACCTGCCTCTTCAGAGTCAGAGAGAAAAAGCTGTTGGGCATCACTGCACACTGCCTCTTCTTCCATTTCTCCAATGCTGCTTGGCTGGCCCCCTGTTTCCAAGCCAAGAGATTCAGAGAACAGAAGTAGAGACGGCTCCTGTCCTGGGCTCTCTGACTGCCTGGCCAATTTGGCAGGTGGTGAAGAGACAGATGGCTGCTCTCCAGTGCTCTGTGCCTGAGAGGATGTGGCACTAACTGAATTCGATGCCGAGGCGTTAGCTGCCATCCACCCGACAACGGCTTCAATTTGGTCTTCATGCAGCAGCGGTGCACGGCGCTCTCCGACAAAGCTGCGCATGAAGGACTGTTCCCTGCTGAAACTGAGTGACGACGAGTCACCGGCGCCCGCAGCAGGCACAGAATCACCACGTCCTCTCCCTGCTCCTCTCCCTGCTCCGCGCCCACGCCCACGTGCCTTACTCCCTGCCCTCTTCATCTTGGTTGACAGATAAAGATAAGCAGAAAAGTACTAAGGCCTTAGCGTGCTTATTCCTGAAATGCTCCTCCTAACAGGTGTAAGAAACACTAATGTTGTAAAGTGTGGACTAAACTTTATTATTTTTCAAATGTGGCCTACACAAGTGTTAAGTTGTGTTTGGTGAACTTAACTTTTTTTTTGGTGCAGATCGGGCTACAGAGCTAGTTTAAATCACACGGAGACCGTGCAGACAGCCGTAAACGGCGCTGCAAGGCCAAAAAACCCTCCTCTAGGTTATCCTATGTAGTGTTTTTCCACTATTTAGCTGGAGACGGGTGGAAAGACACTAATAGGAATTTTTTTTTAAAAATTTTAAACAGGCTGCACTATTTGAAAAAAAGGAAATTGTTTTTCAAGGTATGAGGCAGTAACGCACCCTGAGCTGAATCCAACCGGCTATAGCTGCACACAGACTACAGGGCGAGCTGCGCTCACACAGAGACCGTGCAGACAGCCGTAAACGGCGCTGCAAGGCCAAAAAACCCTCCTCTAGGTTATCCTATGTAGTATTTTTCCACTATTTAGCTGGAGACGGGTGGAAAGACACTAATAGGATTTTTTTTTTTTTTAATTTTAAACAGGCTGCACTATTTGAAAAAAAAGGAAATTGTTTTTCAAGGTATGAGGCAGTAACGCACCCTGAGCTGAATCCAACCGGCTAGAGCTGCACACAGACTACAGGGCGAGCTGCGCTCACACAGAGACCGTGCAGACAGCCGTAAACGGCGCTGCTAGGCCCAATAAACCCCCTCTAGGTTATCCTATGTAGTGTTTTTCCACAATTTAGCTGGAGACGGGTGGAAAAACACTAATAGGGAATTTTTTTTTAAATTTTTAAACAGGCTGCACTATTTGAAAGAAAGGAAAATTTTTCTCAAGGTATGAGGCAGTAACGAACCCTGAGCTGAATCCTACCGGCTATGGCTGCACACAGACTACAGGGCGAGCTGGGCTCACACGGAGACCGTGCAGACAGCCGTAAACGGCGCTGCAAGGCCCAAAAACCCCCCTCTAGGTTATCCTATGTAGTGTTTTTCCACAATTTAGCTGGAGACGGGTGGAAAAACACTAATAGGAAATTTGAGAAAAAATGTGCAGCAGGCTGCACTATGAGCAAAAAAGGACAACTGTGTGAGGCAGTGTGAACCCCCCCTGAGCTGAATACAACCGGGTATATGGCTGCACACAGACTACAGAGTGAGCTGCACACACACACACACACACACACACAGAGACCTTGCAGAACGCTGTTAAAACAGCGCTGCAAGGCAAGAGCAAGGTGAACAGTGAAGAACACACAGCGTTTTGCTAAATTAGCCTTTGGAAAGGAAAATAAAGCAATTAGCTAGCTCAACTGGCCCTCAGTTAGAACACAGTGTCCTGTCCCTAACTGAAATCACAGCAGAGTGAGCGCAAAATGGCGGCAGCGTTTTTTATAGTGCAGAGTGACATCATTTCAGCAGCCAATCACAGCCTTGCCAGTACTTACATGCCCACCATGCTAAACAGGATGTGCCCACACTTCCAATCATTCCTCATTGGCTGCTGCGTGCAGTTTGAATTCTGGGAACTTCCGATTCCGGTATCCGATACGCGGGAAGTATCGGAATTCGGTATCGGAATTCCGATACCGCAAATATCGGCCGATACCCGATACTTGCGGTATCGGAATGCTCAACACTACTGAGGATGAAATGCAGAAAAAAAAGACAAATCAATGCCCAGCTTGGCACAAAAGGCCCGTCAAAACCTAGAAACAAACTGGGAACCTCTGTCGGACACAATATTCTCCGGAATACCATGCAAACAGACCACATGCTGAAAAAACAACGGAACCAAATCAGAAGAAGGTAATTTAGGCAAAGGCACCAAATGAACCATCTTAGAGAATCGGTCACAAACAACCCAGATAACCGACATCCTCTGGGAAACAGGAAGATCGGAAATAAAATCCATAGAAATATGCGTCCAGGGTCTTTCAGGGACCGGCAAAGGCAAAAGCAACCCACTAGCACGGGAGCAACAAGGCTAGGTCCGCGCACAAGTCCCACAGGTCTGCACAAAAGAACGCACATCACGTGACAAAGAAGGCCACCAAAAGGACCTACCAACCAAGTCTCTGGTACCAAAAATGCCAGGATGACCAGCCAACACGGAACAGTGAACCTCAGAAATCACTCTACTAGTCCATATGTCAGGAAAAAACAGTTTCCCCACATGACAACGGTCAGGTTTGTCAGCCTGAAATTCCTGAAGAACCCGTCGTAAATCAGGAGAAATGGCAGAAAGGACCACCCCTTCTTTCAGAATACTGACCGGTTCCAAGACCTCAGGAGAATCAGGCAAAAAACTCCTAGAGAGGGCATCAGCCTTAATATTCTTAGAACCCGGAAGGTACGAGACCACGAAATCAAAATGAGAAAAAAACAAGGATAATCGAGCCTGTCTAGGATTCAACTGTTTGGCAGACTCGAGGTAAATCAGATTCTTATGATCGGTCAAGACCACAATACGGTGCTTAGCACCCTCAAGCCATTGTCACCACTCCTCAAATGCCCACTTCCTAGCCAACAACTCCCGATTGCCGACATCAAAATTGCGTTCAGCAGGCGAAAACTTACGGGAAAAGAAGGCACACGGTTTAATTAAGGAACCAACAGGATCCCTCTGAGACAAAACAGCCCCTGCCCCAATCTCAGAAGCGTCAACCTCAACCTGAAACGGAAGAGAAACATCCGTTTGACGCAAGACTGGAGCAGAAGTAAAACGACGTTTAAGTTCCTGAAAGGCAGAGACAGCCGCAGGGGACCAATTCGCCACATCAGCGCCCTTCTTCGTCAAATCAGTCAAGGGTTTAACCATGCTGGAAAAATTAGCAATGAAACGGCGATAAAAATTAGCAAAACCCAAAAATTTCTGAAGGCTCTTCACGGATGTGGGCTGAATCCAATCATGAATGGCCTGAACCTTAACTGGATCCATCTCTATAGACGAGGGAGAAAAAATAAAGCCCAAAAAGGAGACCTTTTGCACCCCAAAAAGACACTTAGACCCTGTCACAAACAAGGCATTGTCACGAAGGATCTGAAATACCATCCTGACCTGCTGCACATGAGACTCCCAATCATCGGAAAAAATCTAAATATCGTCCAAATATACAATCAAGAATTTATCAAGATAATTCCGGAAGATATCATGCATGAAGGACTGAAAAACAGATGGAGCATTAGAGAGTACGAATGGCATCACAAGGTATTCAAAATGGCCTTCGGGCGTGTTAAACGCAGTTTTCCATTCATCACCCTGCTTAGTACGAACAAGATTATAAAGCCCCCCGGAGGTCAATCTTAGTAAACCAACTAGCTCCCTTAATCCTAGCAAACAAATCGGAAAGCAAAGGTAACGGGTATTGAAACTTGACCGTAATCTTATTCAAGAGGCGATAATAAATACAGGGTTTTAACGAACCATCTTTTTTAGCAACAAAAAAGAACCCCGCTACCAATGGTGAAGAAGATGGCTAAATATGCCATTTCTCCAAAGACTCCTTAATATAGCTCCGCATGGCGGCATGTTCAGGTACAGACAGGTTGAAAAGTTGGCCCTTAAGAAACTTACAGCCTGGAATCAAGTCAATAGCACAATCGCAGTCCCTGTGCGGTGGAAGGAAACTGGACTTGGGCTCAACGAATACATCCTGAAAATCAGACAAAAACTCCGGAATTTCAGAAGAGGAAGAAGGGGCGATAGACATCAGAGAAACATCATTATGAACCCCCTGACAACCCCAACTAGTCACAGACATGGACTTCCAATCCAAAACAGGATTATGTACCTGTAACCATGGAAATCCCAGCACAATAGCATCATGCAAATTATGCAACACCAGAAATCGACAATCTTCCTGATGGGCTGGTGCCATGCACATGGTCACCTGTGTCCAAAACTGGGGCTTATTTTTAGCCAAGGGTGTAGCATCAATGCCCCTTAAAGGAATAGGGTTCTGCAAAGGCTGCAAGGGAAAACCACAATGCCTAGCAAAGTTAAAGTCCATTAAGTTCAAGGCAGCGCCTGAATCCACAAACGCCATGACAGAAAGTGATGACAATGAACAGATCAAGGACACAGATAACAGAAATTTAGGTTGTACAATACTGATGGTAAATGAACTGGCGATCCTCTTTGTCCGCTTAGGGCACACAGAAATTACATGGGAAGCTGTTATGACCTGGTGGTTAGGACAATAATGGACCTGGTGGTTAAGAGCACACGGAATGACCTGATAGTTACAAATAATATAGGACGAGCTCTGAGACGTGGGAACTCTGCTGACCGCAATCCCTAATCCTATCACACACACTAGAAATAGCCGTGGATTGCTCCTAACACTCCCTATGCAACTCGACACAGCCTAAGGAACTAGCTAGCCCTGAAGATAGAAAAATAAGCCTACCTTGCCTCAGAGTAATTCCCCAAAGGAAAAGGCAGCCCCCCACATAAAGATGAAAATACAAACACAGAGATGAAATAGATTTAGCAAAGTGGGGCCCGACTTACTGAACAGACTGAGGATAGGAAAGGTAACTTTGCGGTCAGCACAAAAAACTACAAAAAGACCACGCAGAGGGCGCAAAAGACCCTCCGCACCGACTCACGGTGCGGAGGCACTCCCTCTGCGTCCCAGAGCTTCCAGCAAGCAAGACAAAAATCAAAATAGCAAGCTGGACAGAAAAATAGCAAACTAAAGAAAAACAAGCAGGAACTTAGCTTCTGCTGGGAAGACAGGTCACAGGAGTGAACTAGACCAATACTGGAACATTGACAGGTGGCATGGAGCAATGATCTAAGTGGAGTTAAATAGAGCAGCCAGCTAACGAATTAACCTCGTCACCTGTGGAAGGAAACTCAGAAGCCGCAGCCCCACTCACAACCAACAGAGGAAGCCCATGGACAGAACCAGCCGAAGTACCATTCATGACCACAGGAGGGAGCTTGACAACAGAATTCACAACAGTACCCCCCCTTGAGGAGGGGTCACCGAACCCTCACCAGAGCCCCCAGGCCGACCAGGACGAGCCAAATGAAAGGCTCGAACCAGATCGGCAGCATGAACATCGGAGGCAAAGACCCAGAAATTATCCCAGGAATTATCTTCCTGACCATAACCCTTCCACTTGACCAGGTACTGGAGTTTCCGTCTCGAAATACGAGAATCCAAAATCTTCTCCACCACGTACTCCAACTCCCCCTCAACCAACACCGGGGCAGGAGGATCAACGAATGGAACCACAGGCGCCACGTATCTCCGCAACAACGACCTATGGAATACATTATGGATGGCAAAAGAAGCTGGAAGGGTCAAACGAAACAACACAGGATTGAGAACCTCAGAAATCTTATACGGACCAATGAAACGAGGCTTAAACTTAGGAGAGGAAACCTTCATAGGAACATAACGAGACAACAACCAAACCAAATCCCCAACACGAAGTCGGGGACCCACACAGCGCCGGCGGTTAGCGAAACGTTGAGCCTTCTCCTGGGACAATGTTAAATTGTCCACCACATGAGTCCAAATCTGCTGCAACCTATCCACCACAGTATCTACACCAGGACAGTCCGAAGACTCAACCTGCCCTGAAGAGAAACGAGGATGGAAACCAGAATTGCAGAAAAACGGCGAAACCAAAGTAGCCGAGCTGGCCCGATTATTAAGGGCGAACTCAGCCAAAGGCAAGAAGGACACCCAATCATCCTGATCAGCAGAAACAAAGCATCTCAGATATGTTTCCAAAGTCTGATTAGTTCGTTCGGTTTGGCCATTTGTCTGAGGATGGAAAGCCAAGGAAAAAGACAAATCAATGCCCATCCTAGCACAAAAGGCTCGCCAAAACCTCGAAACAAACTGGGAACCTCTGTCCGAAACGATGTTCTCTGGAATGCCATGTAAACGAACCACATGCTGGAAAAACAATGGCACCAAATCAGAGGAGGAAGGCAATTTAGACAAGGGTACCAAATGGACCATCTTAGAGAAGCGATCACAAACCACCCAAATGACCGACATCTTTTGAGAGACAGGGAGATCCGAAATAAAATCCATAGAGATATGCGTCCAGGGCCTCTTCGGGACCGGCAAGGGCAAAAGCAACCCACTGGCACGAGAACAGCAGGGCTTAGCCCGAGCACAAGTCCCACAGGACTGCACAAAATAACGCACATCCCGCGACAAAGACGGCCACCAAAAGGATCTAGCCACCAAATCTCTGGTACCAAAGATTCCAGGATGACCAGCCAACACCGAACAATGAACCTCAGAGATAACTCTACTAGTCCATTTATCAGGGACAAACAGTTTCTCCGCTGGGCAACGGTCAGGTCTATCAGCCTGAAATTTTTGCAGCACCTGCCACAAATCAGGGGAGATGGCAGACAAAATTACCCCCTCTTTGAGAATACCCGCCAGCTCAGGAACACCCGGAGAGTCGGGCACAAAACTCCTTGACAGGGCATCAGCCTTCACATTCTTAGAGCCTGGAAGGTACGAAACCACAAAATCAAAGCGGGAGAAAAATAGCGACCAACGAGCCTGTCTAGGATTCAACCGTTTGGCAGACTCGAGATAAGTCAAATTCTTGTGATCCGTCAAGACCACCACGCGATGCTTGGCTCCTTCAAGCCACTGACGCCACTCCTCGAATGCCCACTTCATGGCCAACAACTCTCGATTGCCAACATCATAATTGCGCTCAGCAGGCGAAAACTTTCTAGAAAAGAAGGCACATGGTTTCATCACCGAGCCATCAGAACTTCTTTACGACAAAACAGCCCCTGCTCCAATCTCAGAAGCATCAACCTCGACCTGAAACGGGAGCGAAACATCTGGCTGGCACAACACTGGGGCAGAAGAAAAACGACGCTTCAACTCCTGAAAAGCTTCCACAGCCGCAGAAGACCAATTGACCACATCAGCACCCTTCTTGGTCAAATCAGTCAACGGTTTAGCAACACTAGAAAAATTACTGATGAAGCGACGATAAAAATTAGCAAAGCCCAGAAACTTTTGCAGACTCTTCACAGATGTCGGCTGAGTCCAATCAATAAATGGCATGGACTTTAACAGGGTCCATCTCGATAGTAGAAGGGGAAAAAATGAAACCCAAAAATGAAACCTTCTGAACTCCAAAGAGACACTTTGACCCCTTCACAAACAAAGAATTCGCACGAAGGACCTGGAACACCATTCTGACCTGCTTCACGTGAGACTCCCAATCATCCGAAAAGACCAAAATATCATCCAAATATACAATCAGGAATTTATCCAGGTACTCTCGGAAGATGTCATGCATAAAGCACTGAAATACTGATGGAGCATTGGAAAGCCCGAATGGCATAACCAGGTACTCAAAATGGCCCTCGGGCGTATTAAATGCTGTTTTCCATTCATCGCCCTGTTTAATACGCACAAGATTATACGCACCACGAAGATCTATCTTGGTGAACCAACAAGCCCCCTTAATCCGAGCAAATAAATCAGACAGCAGCGGCACAGGATACTGAAATTTGACTGTGATCTTATTAAGAAAGCGGTAATCAATATAAGGTCTCAAAGAACCATCCTTCTTGGCCACAAAAAAGAAACCTGCTCCCAATGGTGACGACGACGGGCGAATATGACCCTTCTCCAAGGATTCCTTTACATAACTCCGCATAGCGGCGTGCTCTGGCACAGATAAATTGAACAGTCGGCCCTTAGGAAACTTACTACCAGGAATCAAATTGATAGCACAATCGCAATCCCTATGAGGAGGTAGGGCACTGGATTTGGGCTCATCAAATACATCCCGGTAATCCGACAAAAACTCCGGGACTTCAGAAGGGGTGGATGACGAAATAGACAAAAATGGAACATCACCATGTACCCCCTGACAACCCCAGCTGGACACAGACATTGATTTCCAATCCAATACTGGATTATGGACCTGTAGCCATGGCAACCCCAAAACGACCACATCATGCAGATTATGCAACACCAAAAAGCGAATATCCTCCTGATGTGCAGGAACCATGCACATGGTCAATTGGGTCCAGTACTGAGGCTTATTCTTGGCCAAAGGCGTAGAATCAATTCCTCTCAAAGGAATAGGATGCTGCAAGGGCTCCAAGAAAAAACCACAGCGCCTAGCAAACTCCAAGTCCATCAAATTCAGGGCAGCGCCTGAATCCACAAATGCCATAACAGAATAGGATGACAAAGAGCAAATCAGAGTAACGGACAAAAGAAATTTCGACTGTACCGTACCAATGGTGGCAGACCTAGCGAAACGCTTAGTGCGCTTAGGACAATCGGAGATATCATGAGTGGAATCACCACAGTAAAAACACAGCCCATTCCGACGTCTGTGTTCTTGCCGTTCAGCTCTGGTCAAAGTCCTGTCACATTGCATAGGCTCAGGTCTATGCTCAGATAATACCGCCAAATGGTGCACAGCTTTACGCTCACGCAAGCGTCGATCGATCTGAATGGCCAAAGACATTGACTCATTCAGACCAGCAGGCATGGGAAATCCCACCATGACATCCTTAAGGGCTTCAGAGAGACCCTTTCTGAAAATTGCTGCCAGGGCACATTCATTCCACTGAGTGCGTACAGACCACTTCCTAAACTTCTGACAATATATCTCTACCTCATCCTGACCCCGATACAGAACCAGCAAGATTTTCTCTGCCTGATCCACTGAATTTGGTTCATCATAAAGCAATCCGAGCGCCAGAAAAAACGCATCAACATCACGCAATGCCGGAATCTCTTGGCGCAAGGGAAAATGCCCAGTCTTGAGGGTCGCCACGTAAGAAATAAATAATGATTTTCACTTGTTGAACAGGGTCACCTGAGGAGCGAGGTTTCAAAGCAAGAAACAATTTACAATTATTTTTGAAATTCAGAAACTTAGATCTATCCCCAAAAAACAAATCAGGAATAGGAATCCTAGGCTCTAACATCGGATTCTGAACCACAAAATCTTGAATGTTTTGTACCCTTGCAGTGAGATTATTCATACAAGAGGACAGACCTTGAATGTCCATATCTACACCTGTATCCTGAACCACCCAGAGGTAAAGGGGAAAAGAGAGACAAAACACACTGCAAAGAAAAAAAAATGGTCTCAGAACTTCTCTTATCCCTCTATTGAGATGCATTAGTACTTTGGGCCACCTGTACTGTTATGACCTGGTGGTTAGGACAATAATGGACCTGGTGGTTAAGAGCACACGGAATAACCTGATAGTTACAAATAATATAGGACGAGCTCTGAGACGTGAGAACTCTGCTGACCGCAATCCCTAATCCTATCACACACACTAGAAATAGCCGTGGATTGCTCCTAACGCTCCCTATGCAACTCGACAAAGCCTAAGGAACTAGCTAGCCCTGAAGATAGAAAAATAAGCCTACCTTGCCTCAGAGAAATTCCCCAAAAGAAAAGGCAGCCCCCCACATATAATGACGGTGAGTAAAGACGAAAATACAAACACAGAGATGAAATAGATTTAGCAAAGTGAGGCCCGACTTACTGAACAGACTGAGGATAGGAAAGGTAACTTTGCGGTCAGCACAAAAAACTACAAAAAGACCACGCAGAGGGCACAAAAGACAATCCGCACCGACTCACGGTGCGGAGGCGCTCCCTCTGCGTCCCAGAGCTTCCAGCAAGCAAGACAAAAATCAAAATAGCAAGCTGGACAGAAAAATAGCAAACAAGAGAAAAACAAGCAGGAACTTAGCTTCTGCTGGGAAGACAGGTCACAGGAGTGAACTAGACCAATACTGGAACATTGACAGGTGGCATGGAGCAATGATCTAAGTGGAGTTAAATAGAGCAGCCAGCTAAAGAATTAACCTCGTCAACTGTGGAAGGAAACTCAGAAGCCGCAGCCCCACTCACAACCAACAGAGGAAGCCCATGGACAGAACCAGCCGAAGTACCATTCATGACCACAGGAGGGAGCTTGACAACAGAATTCACAACAGTACCCCCCCCTTGAGGAGGGGTCACCGAACCCTCACCAGAGCCCCCAGGCCGACCAGGACGAGCCAAATGAAAGGCTCGAACCAGATCGGCAGCATGAACATCGGAGGCAAAGACCCAGAAATTATCCCAGGAATTATCTTCCTGACCATAACCCTTCCACTTGACCAGGTACTGGAGTTTCCGTCTCGAAATACGAGAATCCAAAATCTTCTCCACCACGTACTCCAACTCCCCCTCAACCAACACCGGGGCAGGAGGATCAACGAATGGAACCACAGGCGCCACGTATCTCCGCAACAACGACCTATGGAATACATTATGGATGGCAAAAGAAGCTGGAAGGGTCAAACGAAACAACACAGGATTGAGAACCTCAGAAATCTTATACGGACCAATGAAACGAGGCTTAAACTTAGGAGAGGAAACCTTCATAGGAACATAACGAGACAACAACCAAACCAAATCCCCAACACGAAGTCGGGGACCCACACAGCGCCGGCGGTTAGCGAAACGTTGAGCCTTCTCCTGGGACAATGTTAAATTGTCCACCACATGAGTCCAAATCTGCTGCAACCTATCCACCACAGTATCTACACCAGGACTGTCCGAAGACTCAACCTGCCCTGAAGAGAAACGAGGATGGAAACCAGAATTGCAGAAAAACGGCGAAACCAAAGTAGCCGAGCTGGCCCGATTATTAAGGGTGAACTCAGCCAAAGGCAAAAAGGACACCCAATCATCCTGATCAGCAGAAACAAAGCATCTCAGATATGTTTCCAAAGTCTGATTAGTTCGTTCGGTTTGGCCATTTGTCTGAGGATGGAAAGCCGAGGAAAAAGACAAATCAATGCCCATCCTAGCACAAAAGGCTCGCCAAAACCTCGAAACAAACTGGGAACCTCTGTCCGAAACGATGTTCTCTGGAATGCCATGTAAATGAACCACATGCTGGAAAAACAATGGCACCAAATCAGAGGAGGAAGGCAATTTAGACAAGGGTACCAAATGGACCATCTTAGAGAAGCGATCACAAACCACCCAAATGACCGACATCTTTTGAGAGACAGTGAGATCCGAAATAAAATCCATAGAGATATGCGTCCAGGGCCTCTTCGGGACCGGCAAGGGCAAAAGCAACCCACTGGCACGAGAACAGGAGGGCTTAGCCCGAGCACAAGTCCCACAGGACTGCACAGAAGAACGCACATCCCGCGACAAAGACGGCCACCAAAAGGATCTAGCCACCAAATCTCTGGTACCAAAGATTCCAGGATGACCAGCCAACACCGAACAATGAACCTCAGAGATAACTCTACTAGTCCATTTATCAGGGACAAACAGTTTCTCCGCTGGGCAACGGTCAGGTCTATCAGCCTGAAATTTTTGCAGCACCTGCCACAAATCAGGGGAGATGGCAGACAAAATTACCCCCTCTTTGAGAATACCCGCCGGCTCAGGAACACCCGGAGAGTCGGGCACAAAACTCCTTGACAGGGCATCAGCCTTCACATTCTTAGAGCCTGGAAGGTACGAAACCACAAAATCAAAGCGGGAGAAAAATAGCGACCAACGAGCCTGTCTAGGATCCAACCGTTTGGCAGACTCGAGATAAGTCAAATTCTTGTGATCCGTCAAGACCACCATGCGATGCTTGGCTCCTTCAAGCCACTGACGCCACTCCTCGAATGCCCACTTCATGGCCAACAACTCTCGATTGCCAACATCATAATTGCGCTCAGCAGGCGAAAACTTTCTAGAAAAGAAGGCACATGGTTTCATCACTGAGCCATCAGAACTTCTTTGCGACAAAACAGCCCCTGCTCCAATCTCAGAAGCATCAACCTCGACCTGAAACGGGAGCGAAACACCTGGCTGGCACAACACTGGGGCAGAAGAAAAACGACGCTTCAATTCCTGAAAAGCTTCCACAGCCGCAGAAGACCAATTGACCACATCAGCACCCTTCTTGGTCAAATCAGTCAACGGTTTAGCAACACTAGAAAAATTACTGATGAAGCGACGATAAAAATTAGCAAAGCCCAGGAACTTTTGCAGACTCTTCACAGATGTCGGCTGAGTCCAATCATAAATGGCCTGGACTTTAACAGGGTCCATCTCGATAGTAGAAGGGGAAAAAATGAAATCCAAAAATGAAACCTTCTGAACTCCAAAGAGACACTTTGACCCCTTCACAAACAAAGAATTCGCACGAAGGACCTGGAACACCATTCTGACCTGCTTCACGTGAGACTCCCAATCATCCGAAAAGACCAAAATATCATCCAAATATACAATCAGGAATTTATCCAGGTACTCTCGGAAGATGTCATGCATAAAGGACTGAAATACTGATGGAGCATTGGAAAGCCCGAATGGCATAACCAGGTACTCAAAATGGCCCTCGGGCGTATTAAATGCTGTTTTCCATTCATCGCCCTGTTTAATACGCACAAGATTATACGCACCACGAAGATCTATCTTGGTGAACCAACAAGCCCCCTTAATCCGAGCAAATAAATCAGACAGCAGCGGCAAAGGATACTGAAATTTGACTGTGATCTTATTAAGAAGGCGGTAATCAATATAAGGTCTCAAAGAACCATCCTTCTTGGCCACAAAAAAGAAACCTGCTCCCAATGGTGACGACGACGGGCGAATATGACCCTTCTCCAAGGATTCCTTTACATAACTCCGCATAGCGGCGTGCTCTGGCACAGATAAATTGAACAGTCGGCCCTTAGGAAACTTACTACCAGGAATCAAATTGATAGCACAATCGCAATCCCTATGAGGAGGTAGGGCACTGGATTTGGGCTCATCAAATACATCCCGGTAATCCGACAAAAACTCCGGGACTTCAGAAGGGGTGGATGACGAAATAGACAAAAATGGAACATCACCATGTACCCCCTGACAACCCCAGCTGGACACAGACATTGATTTCCAATCCAATACTGGATTATGGACCTGTAGCCATGGCAACCCCAAAACGACCACATCATGCAGATTATGCAACACCAAAAAGCGAATATCCTCCTGATGTGCAGGAACCATGCACATGGTCAATTGGGTCCAGTACTGAGGCTTATTCTTGGCCAAAAGCGTAGCATCAATTCCTCTCAAAGGAATAGGATGCTGCAAGGGCTCCAAGAAAAAACCACAGCGCCTAGCAAACTCCAAGTCCATCAAATTCAGGGCAGCGCCTGAATCCACAAATGCCATAACAGAATAGGATGACAAAGAGCAAATCAGAGTAACGGACAAAAGAAATTTCGACTGTACCGTACCAATGGTGGCAGACCTAGCGAAACGCTTAGTGCGCTTAGGACAATCGGAGATAGCATGAGTGGAATCACCACAGTAAAAACACAGCCCATTCCGACGTCTGTGTTCTTGCCGTTCAGCTCTGGTCAAAGTCCTGTCACATTGCATAGGCTCAGGTCTATGCTCAGATAATACTGCCAAATGGTGCACAGCTTTACGCTCACGCAAGCGTCGATCGATCTGAATGGCCAAAGACATTGACTCATTCAGACCAGCAGGCATGGGAAATCCCACCATGACATCCTTAAGGGCTTCAGAGAGACCCTTTCTGAAAATTGCTGCCAGGGCACATTCATTCCACTGAGTGAGTACAGACCACTTCCTAAACTTCTGACAATATATCTCTACCTCATCCTGACCCCGATACAGAACCAGCAAGATTTTCACTGCCTGATCCACTGAATTTGGTTCATCATAAAGCAATCCGAGCACCAGAAAAAACGCATCAACATCACGCAATGCCGGAATCTCTTGGCGCAAGGGAAAATGCCCAGTCTTGAGGGTCGCCACGTAAGAAATAAATAATGATTTTCACTTGTTGAACAGGGTCACCTGAGGAACGAGGTTTCAAAGCAAGAAACAATTTACAATTATTTTTGAAATTCAGAAACTTAGATCTATCCCCAAAAAACAAATCAGGAATAGGAATCCTAGGCTCTAACATCAGATTCTGAACCACAAAATCTTGAATGTTTTGTACCCTTGCAGTGAGATTATTCATACAAGAAGACAGACCTTGAATGTCCATATCTACACCTGTATCCTGAACCACCCAGAGGTAAAGGGGAAAAGAGAGACAAAACACACTGCAAAGAAAAAAAAATGGTCTCAGAACTTCTCTTATCCCTCTATTGAGATGCATTAGTACTTTGGGCCACCTGTACTGTTATGACCTGGTGGTTAGGACAATAATGGACCTGGTGGTTAAGAGCACACGGAATAACCTCATAGTTACAAATAATATAGGACGAGCTCTGAGACGTGAGAACTCTGCTGACCGCAATCCCTAATCCTATCACATACACTAGAAATAGCCGTGGATTGCTCCTAACGCTCCCTATGCAACTCGACACAGCCTAAGGAACTAGCTAGCCCTGAAGATAGAAAAATAAAGCCTACCTTGCCTCAGAGAAATTCCCCAAAAGAAAAGGCAGCCCCCCACATATAATGACGGTGAGTAAAGACGAAAATACAAACACAGAGATGAAATAGATTTAGCAAAGTGAGGCCCGACTTACTGAACAGACTGAGGATAGGAAAGGTAACTTTGCGGTCAGCACAAAAAACTACAAAAAGACCACGCAGAGGGCGCAAAAGACAATCCGCACCGACTCACGGTGCGGAGGCGCTCCCTCTGCGTCCCAGAGCTTCCAGCAAGCAAGACAAAAATCAAAATAGAAAGCTGGACAGAAAAATAGCAAACAAGAGAAAAACAAGCAGGAACTTAGCTTCTGCTGGGAAGACAGGTCACAAGAACGATCCAGGAGTGAACTAGATCAATACTGGAACATTGACAGGTGGAATGGAGCAATGATCTAAGTGGAGTTAAATAGAGCAGCCAGCTAACGAATTAACCTCGTCACCTGTGGAAGGAAACTCAGAAGCCGCAGCCCCACTCACAACCAACAGAGGAAGCCCATGGACAGTACCAGCCGAAGTACCATTCATGACCACAGGAGGGAGCTTGACAACAGAATTCACAACAGGAAGCGTCGCCACTCGCCACAATAATAACACAACCTATTGAGACTTCTGAAACCTTGTCATTCTGTTTTAGACAGAATCCTATCACACTGCATAGGCTCAGGAATTTGCTCTGAGGATAAAGCCATAGCGCGCACAGTTCTGCGCTCCCGCAAGCGCCGGTCAATCTGAATGGCCAGAGACATAGAATCACTCAGATTGGAGGGTGTCATGATTCCAATGGCAGGGAATCACAAAAGGACAAGCACCAACGAGCTCTAGGGTGATGGAACCTGAGCTGACCGCGACCCTAAACCTGAACACACAAATAACAATAGCCGGGGAACGTGCCTACGTTGATCCTAGACGTCTCGCACCAGCCGAAGATCTAACTTCCCCTATTAGAAGAAACACAGACCTCTCTTGCCTCCAGAGAAATTCCCCACAGAAATAACAGCCCCCCACATATAATGACGGTGAAATGAGAGGAAGGCACATACACAGTATGAAAACAGATTCAGCAAAATGAGGCCCGCTAAAACTAGATAGCAGAGGATACAAAAGTAAACTGCGCGGTCAGCAAAAAACCCTTCAAAAAACCATCCTGTAATTACTTGAACTCATGTTCCAACTCATGGAACATGAGGAGCAATTACAGCCCACTAGAGCAACCAGCAGCAAAGAAACAATTACATGCAAGCTGGACAAGACAAAAATAAAGCAAAACGTGGAACAAGAAAATCAAAAACTTAGCTTGTCCTGAAGATTACTGAAGCCAGAAGCTGAGGTAACAAAACACTCTGATAACCTTGATAACCGGCGGGGAAATGACAAGAAAGCCCGGTTAAATAGGAAACTCCCAAATCCTAATAGAACAGGTGGACACCAGAGACAGCAGAACACAAATCACCCAGTACCATCAGTAACCACCAGAGGGAGCCCAAAAACAGAACTCACAACAGGAGGGTGTGGGAAACCCCACCATAACATCTTTAACAGATTCAGAAAGACCCTTTCTGAAAATTGCCGCCAAAGCATCATTATTCCATTTAGTCAACACAGACCATTTTCTGAACTTCTGACAATACAATTCAGCCGCCTTTTGCCCCTGAGACAGGGCCAACAAGGTCTTCTCAGCTTGATCCACCGAATTAGGTTAATCATACAGTAATCCTAACGCCTTAAAGAAGGAGTCTACAATAAGCAAAGCAGGATCCCCAGATTCCAGGGAAAATGCCCAATCCTGTGGATCACCACGCAGCAGGGAGATTATGATTTTAACCTGTTGAATGGAATCACCGGAGGATCTAGGTTTCAATGCAAAAAACAGTTTACAGTTGTTTTTTAAACTCAAAAATTTGGACCGGTCACCAAAAAACAAATCAGGAGTAGGAATCTTCGGTTCTAAAGCCGGAGTCTGAACAATGTAATCAGAAATACCCTGTACCCTAGCAGCAAGCTGGTCTACACGAGAAACTAATTCCTGAACATTCATGCTAGCACAAGGCTCTTCAGCCACCCAGAGATTAAGAGGGAGGAGAAAACAAAGTAAACTGAAGAAAAAAAAAATTGCTCAAGACCTTTCCTCCCTTCTTCTGAGATGCATTTAACTGATTGTGGGCGAGTTGTACTATTATGATTAGGTGACCTTGGAGCAGCATGAAAACCTTCACTGGAGTAGGTGGTAACTTATACTGACTGCAAACCCTGATCTTATCAATGCAACTAGAAGTAGCCATGGGGTGTACCTAACAAAACCTAGACACCTCAACACAGCCAGAGGACTAAATACCCCTAAAGATGGAAATAGGAAAACTATCTTGCCTCAGAGTAGACCCCCAAAGGATAGTCAGCCCCCCACAAATAATGACTGTGAGTTGGAGAGGAAAAGACACACGCAGGCAGAAAACAGGCTTAGCAAAGGAGGCCACTTCTAGCTAAATAGAAAAGGACAGGATAGGATGCTAAGCGGTCAGTATAAAAATACTACAAAAATATCCACAGCAGAAAATACAAAACTCCACCACCTAACTAAAGATGTGGAGAGTATATCTGCAACTCCAGAGATTCCAACCAGACTGAGAAAACAACTGACACAGTCTAAGCTGGACAAATAGAAACAAAAGATCAGCACTGAAAATAAGCACACTGCATGTGTGCTTCAGAAAAAGAAACAGACACTTATCTTTGCTGAACTGGCAGATAAGCAGGAGAGGCCAGGCAGAGATCCAACATTTCCAAAGAAACATTGACAACTGGCCAGGACTAATGAGTCCTGCAAAGCTAAATAGCCCAGTCAGAATAGCAATTAGCGGATACACCTGTCCAAGACTGCAGCCCAGAGACAACTGCATTACCATCTACAACCACCGGAGGGAGCCCAAAAGCAGAATTCACAACAAGAACCCTTGTATCACAGTCCCTATGAGGTCCTCCTCATCACCGCTACATCAGTAAAGCTGGAAGGAAGGCCGACTTGGACCCATGTATCGCACTGCAAGCTGGTTAAACTGACTAGTGGCAGATAAAGGGGACATAATGTTTTGGTTTGTTTTCTTCAGGGAGACCACATGTAGTACAGATGGGTATAGCCAATAAAATTGTCAGTTCTATTTTCATTTACCCTATGATTACACAAATGTGGGATAAATTGGTTAGGGCCACAGACAGCAACAGTAGTATTAAGTATATCCAATATATCCCAAATTTGATCATCTGATCAAATTTGGGATATATTGGATATACCTAATACTACTGTTGCTGTCCAAAACCAACTTATCATAGTCACTAGTCAACATACTGTAGTACTGGATTACTTAACAGCAGCACAGGGTGGTATGTGTCAGGTTATTAGACCCACTTGCTGTCATAGTACAGATCCCAATAGTACTCTAAAGTTAAAGTTAGAAGACATTTAAAGACTCAGAGATCAATATAATAAAGACAATGATCGTAATAAGGACAGTTGGTGGGCAGACACCTTCTCCTTTCTTAATCCAGCCAATTGGTTTAAGAGACTTGGGGACTGGATTGCTGGAATCTTGCAAAGTTAAATTGTTACACATCACTGCCTTTATCCTTGTCATGTATGCAATACTAAAACTTGTTCTTTGGTGTATCTCTGTATGTATTAGGAAATTCAGCACTAGGACAGCTAATGATGATAACAAAAGCTTTGCCATCCCTGCTCTGCTCTACACCGATTTCACAAAGTTATCTGATGAATATGTTGAAGCCAAGCGCATGGCTATCTTCATAAGATCCCCACCACTGTTATCAATACAGGGGGATGGGTATGCCGCAATAGCCATGGCTGGTAACATGGCACCAGTCATGTGAAGACCGTACCCTCGAGCTTATAGCTTGGGATAGTACCTCTGATGCTGGACATTAATTAACAAAATTTATCTAGGGGGGAATGTGAAGGAACAAATTAAGAAAGATTCTCCATTTTGAGCTTTTGACTCCATTTTCTTTATTGCTTAAAGATAAATTCTGATATTTAATTAGGTAAAAGGTTATAGCTGTCATGAAGTAACTTTATCTTGTTGTTCACAAGTCTACTATTCAACTAGGCTATAGTTCATGATCTGCTGCAAGGCCAGAGTGTTCTAACTTCAACCAGATAAGGGACTCGGGGTGTATCGCTATACAAGACTCTGAGGCACATGTTGGTATGCTTTTTCTATGCCAAGAAGACATGACCATATATGTAGTTTCCAGTTTTCTGTATCCTCATAGGTTAAGTTTTTCCTGCATTCTTATAGGTTAAGTGCTGAAAGTGTGTTCTTATGCTGATTGGTTAAAGAATAACTTCTATGATTATAAAAAGTGATACACAATAAACGGGGGTAAGAGATCTGCTCGATCCTCCCAGTGACACACTTCTCTGTCTGGTCATTTTCAGTTGCCGACAACGCCCTGCTAATTAATTTGAAAATCACTAGGTCAACCATGAAGGGTCACTTTTAGTGTTGAGGGATACCGTCCGATATTTTAAAGTATCGGTATCGGATGGTATCGGCCGATATCCGAAAAATATCGGATATCGCCAATACCGATATCCGATACCAATACAAGTCAATGGGACACAAATATCGGAAGGTATTCCTCTATGGTTCCCAGGGTCTGAAGGAGAGAAAACTCTCCTTCAGGCCCTGGGATCCATATTCATGTGTAAAATAATGAATAAAAATAAAAAATATTGATATACTTACCCTCGGACGTGCCCTGGTTGTCACCGCTGCAACCGCCATGATTCCCTTCCTAAGAATGAGCGCGTTAAGGACCTTCGATGATGTCGCAGCTTGTGATTGGTCGCGGTAGCGTCTTGTGACCGCTCACACGACCAATCACAAGCCGCGACGTTATCGAAGGTCCTTAACGCGCTCATTCTTAGGAATGAGCGCGTTAATGGCATTTGATGACATCGCGGCTTGTGATTGGTCGCGTGAGCGGTCACATGACGCTACCACGACCAATCACAAGCCGCGATGTCATCGAAGGTCATTAACGCGCTCATTCTTAGGAAGGGAAGCATGGCGGTTGCAGCCGTGACAACCAGGGCACGTCCGAGGGTAAGTATATCAATATTTTTTATTTTTATTCTTTATTTTAAACATGAATCTTAATCCCGATACCGATTCCCGACATCACAAAAATATCGGAACTCGGTATCGGAATTCCGATATCGCAAATATCGGCCAATACCCGATACTTGCGGTATCGGAATGCTCAACACTAGTCACTTTAGATCCTCCCTCAACAATGCCACAATCAGGGACATATATCCTGTAATTGCATACATTTCCCAGGAAAGTTCTTTATCCAAGAAGTAACATTTCTCATTGCAGAGATCAACATGCTAAGCATGTCGAGATGAGTAGACTTAAAGCCGCAATGCTCCTCTGGGTAATATGCTAATTATGCAAATTGTCTCTTAAGAGAGGAAAAGAGCTAGAACTCTAGTGCCACCTATTGGAAGGTAGCAATCCTACAAGTCAATGTTGACCCTTTAACGAGCCTTGTCACATGACTTAGGATAATAGCAAAACCAGAATCTCAATTTGAAGACACTGTGTTTCGGGGTACTGCCCCTCGTCAGTGCAAAGCGGAGATCTGGTTTGGCTGTGTGAGAGGCGTCAGACCGTTATTCTGAAATTTGTTTTGGGAGGTGATGTGTCCAGTTCCGTATCATCTCCATCTTGTTTACTAGTGGTTCGATCTCACCCCAGCCTACAATGCAGCCAGAGAATTTGGCTTCCTATATCCCCATGAATTTTTGGGGCTTTATTTGTAAAACTGGCTTTCCTTAGGCTGCTTGGAGTGCCTGGAGTTTACTCAAATGACTCAGCTAATCGCCGCTGAATATGACAATGTCATCCAAATAGGGAGCAGCATACTTTTTGTGAGGGATCCTGTCCATGGCTCTCTGCAAAGTGGCAAGAGACCCATGTAACCCAAAAGGCATCTTGACATATTGATAAACTGCTGTGATGTTGAGAAGGCCATCTTTTCCTTGGCCTCTTTGAAAAGGGGAATCTTCCAGTATCCTTTCCTGAGCTCTATGGTGATGATTTACTGAGCTGGCCCTGGCCTTTCAATAAGCTCATTTACATGGGGCACTTGTAGTTGTCAAACTTAGAGACTTCCTTGAGTTTTTAGTAGTCATTGCAGAATCGCCATTCCTCCTCTGGCTTTGGCACTAACACTATGAGGTTTCACCACCCATTCTCTGACTCCTCAGGTTTTGCATCCATTTAACCTCCTTTGAGATTGCATCCAGGTAGCTTCAGCTATTCTGTAGGTCAACACGATCTTGGCGCTCATGTTAATCATTATGCATGTAGGAGACTATGGCTTTCAGTATACTAACGTATTTCAATATATAAAATCAGTAAACAAACTATTGCAGGGTTAAAGCCTCCTTTTTCCATCACTTTACATGATAAATTGAATGATCAATAAAAAATTGAAAAACTATGATGCCTGGAAGAAGAGGAAATTAAGAAAACAAACCTGAACATTGTGTGTGTCAACAGTCTAGAGTCCTATTCTTCATGGGTCAATATGTAGGCTTAAAAAAATCCCGTCATATTTCTGTCGGCACATTGTTTTCTGTTCAAACCCCGTAGTAATTTTAATAAAATGAGAATAATCATCTTTTTTTAAAATCTTGTAATCTCAAGGCTTCGTTCCATTCTGTGTCATCCCAGGTGGTTGTGACTTTTCTAATTTTGCATATTTTTTTCTAGTGACTAGACAAGTTTACAATCTGCTTATAGCTCAGTGGTGACTTCACAGACTGTAGATATAAAGCTCCCCTGTCAGATCCCTGGATCTAGAGCTGGATGTTTCTCTATGGTGCAGTCCTGTCCGGATACATATGATACATTGAAATCAATGATACTGCACAAGATCATGTTCATCAATCTAGGTTACAATTTTGGGGAAATTTTAAGAATATTGTTTTTTTGTTTGACCTTCTGCATTTCTGAGACACAGGATCCTGCAGCTCAATGTGATCTTGTAATGAGCCCTTATACCTTTGAGTACAAATATTCTCAGGATGGAGACTTCATCTTAGGAGGGATCTTCACTGTACACTCCTGGGTGTCCCTATGGAACTGGGTAGGAAGCGAGACCTTTAACCGCATGTGTACAGGGTGAGTACAAATTATACTAACGTTTGCCACGGACAGTCAGGGTAAGGCCTCATGAATACAGCCATATTGCGGTTATACGTGGTGTGCAGCTGTCGTAGACCACCTATAGAGGAGATGAGATCATGCACATAGAAATATACATACGCTGGCACATGTATCCCAGTCATCTGTTGGAGTACTGAAGCTTCTTTATGGCCTCAGGCTTGTATGTGTCAGTTTATTTTACTTTTTCCAATGTAGAAAACTGGCAAAATAAATGTTTGCAGAGTGAGCTGATTCATTTCTCACCATGTCTGAGTTATTATCGTATTGCTAAACTGCTGCCATGGCATTTATAGATTTACAATATTTTTGTTATAGGGTTTGTCCCATCTTCTCTCTTATGGAGCTCACTGCTCCCCGGCCTCCCGGCTTTCATCTTGTCAGGAGCAGGATTTTTAATAAGAAGTAACTTCTTGTTTTTTATGTTTAAGTAAATAAGGCAGCACACTGCAGCGCTAAAACATGCAAACTTGAAAACACGAAATTTGAACTGCATTACTGCACTAGAAATATGAAAAATGAGAGCGTTTAGCGCATAAAAATGGCCAATTTTATGTGTACCTGGTAGCCCCTTTACGGCATCTCTCTTATACCAGGTCCTACGCTTGCCTTACCTCGCTGAGAATAAACGTCCCCATCTGAATGGGTGCATGTGAAACCTCTTCTTAGACTAAAATTCTCTCTGTGGAGGGGTATTGGACCTGCTGTAATTAAAACACCTGAAGCTAGGAGGCGGGGAGTGCACGATCAGAAGGCTAAAGAATACATTTCAAAAACCTGACCTGCACATCCAAACATAGACTCAGTGTGAACAGGTGCAGCACCTGTTCACACTGAGTTCTTGTTTTTATGACCACTTTGCAATTTCACCCATTTATAAAAGTGAGACAACCCCACTAATAGGGTTTGAGTGTATTTAAACTACTTTTTGATGTCTCAGCCCCTGCGAAAAAAATAAAAAATATCATATGTTTTTGTATTCCTGGATATTATTTGAAGTTTCTTCCAATCACATATGTAATAAATGATTAGATATAATGACTTTGGTGCCTAGGGAAAAATATGCTTTGTCAAGCTCAGTTTCTTACAGTATCATGCTTGCCCCACATGGTTTCAGTTACAGAAAAGCAAATGAACACTAAGACACTATCATCAGTACTTTTTTGGTTATTACCAAGCTGAAGGGCAATAAAATTTACATTTCCTTTGCTTAATATAAAAGCTTTGAGAAAGTGTTTGAGGACGTGATGCTGTTAGCTGGTCCTGCACATTTGTCTCCTGTATAATATGTCCTGTATGCTCCTTATGCGAATAAATGGAAATTTTGGATGCAAATTCATGTGTTGAGTTTTGCAGATATACCTGTTAGGTGTCGAGTTCCCGCCGCTGCACAGGAGGAATCTTGAACCATCTCCGCTGCGGTCTCCCATTCTTCCCCAGCCGCAGTGGAGCCTGCTCAGTGGAGACGTTGGTCCCAGCGTCTGGCTCAAGCTGATGCTGTGTGTCTGGTTACAGATGCCACTCCTGGTTCAGCCTTTGTGACCAGCATTGATCAGCGGCGAGCAGACATTCCAGGGACTAAGTCCTGCTTTTTCTCAACTGAGCATGCCCGTGGGATGCGTCAAATGCCCAAGTCCTGAGCCGACCCTGACTGGACCACTGGGAAGGTCCTGGAAGGCTGCCGCTATAAAAGGTTTGCATGGCCATGCGCTAGTATAAATCTATATTGTGTATGTGTGTATGCAGTCTGGTAAAAGCTTCTAATGATCTCCTTCCATAGCGTTGTTGTTTGTGGTTTGGGTGTTAGAACTACTGGTATAGTCATTTTGACTACTTGCACTTTTTATTTCTCTTCTGTGACTACATTTTTCGGAATTCCGGCTTGAGACTCGGTGACTTTTCCTCAAATAGAATGTGAAAAAAGATTTTGTGACAATAAATAATTTTGCTGAAAAAATTGTGCGTTTTTTCTCAAAATTTAACTACTAAAGGTAGTCATTTTGATTACCTACTATACTTTGCTGTCCTTTTGTCACTAAATGTTGCTGTAAAGTTTTGTGCATAATTTTTTCACTGTATCTTATTTACCCTGATGTTCATATAGATGTAGTTCAATTCATATGTTACCTGGTTCTATTACTGTGTAATGCTGAACTGAAAAAGAGCTTGTTTGTAATACTTAGGCTCTTTTATGCTAAAGAAGGGTGTTGTTTTTCTCTGGTCCTAGCAGTAGACAGTAGTCTGGATAGTAAGTTTACTTTCAGTTCAGCTGAAGAGACAAAGAGAACACATGCAGACATAAGAGCTCAGAAAACTCATACAAGTATATAGCAGATACATTTTATTGTCATATTATTCGATTATTTTGTACTGTATAGGGTGAAGCAGCAATTTTTTTGGGGGAAAAACTATATTTGCATACAGCTTGATGTTATTAGTTATAGTTTACAGCTAGAAAGAATATTTTTTTTATCTGCAAATGGGCAATATGCATGAATGTATAGTGGTAGCGGACAGAACAGCAGGGACATGTTACTGGTGATTCTCATTGTATGCTGTGTTATATGAATATCTACTGTATATATCTCCAGTACTGCTATTTTCTGTTGTAGTTTTACAATGATCCTAGCAATAAAAGTTGTAAAGGACCCTCTGCATCTACCTCAATGAATTGTTAGGAAAGAGTTTAGCTGTCTGTCAACTGATTCAGCCCACCTACGTTTGAAGGTCGCAGAAAAGTTATTATTTCTTTTAGTTTTCATAAACTAAAAAATCAGAAAAATCAGAAAAAAAACCATTCCAAAGCATTACTGTTGGATCTCACAATAGTAATACATTAAAAAATATATACTTATTAATAAATAACCACAAATGAAACTCTAAAAATAAACGAAAACAAGTCAGTAGTCAAAATGACTACATTCAGTAGTTCTAGGCAGGGTCACAAGTCCAGTAGTCCTAGTGTTAACAGCACCAATCTGTGCCATCCTGCACAAGGCATGAGCATACTGCGTCATCTCAGCAGTGTCTGCCAGTGTGGCGTCGTGAGCAACTACTGCTCTTTCCAGGACCTAGTTAGGGTGTTTAGTGGCGTCCACCAGAGCGGTGCTGTATGCACATAGTGCGGTAAATCTTTATTTTTTTTTGGCACCGCATTTCTTCCTTTATATTATTTGGTGGGTTCTGCCAGCCCAAACAATACCTCTCTTCATGAAGGATTTAATATAAATGTTTCTCTTTCCTGAGGCAGTTTTCTTTGTGTCTTTCTTTCCCTTTCGAAAGAATACAAAGAAAGATGAGAAGTTGAGTCATCTGCGTTTGCACACACCCTGACTCAATTTTTCAGTTCACTTTAGGCCGGCGTCACACTCAGCGTATAAAAATACGGTCCGTAATTTACGGCCGTAATACACAGAAAAGTCCCCAAAATAGTGGTCCCTATCTCATCCGTAGGCAGGGTGTGTCAGCGTATTTTGCGCATGGAATCCTCCGTATGTAATCCGTATGGCATCCGTACTGCGAGATTTTCTAGCGGGCTCGCAAAACCAACATACGGACATACAAAGGATCCATATGTTAAAAAATCATAAAAACATATATACTGTCTATATATATATATATATATATATATATATATATATATATATATATATATATATATATATATATATATATATATGTCAGTGAGACACATATATATACAGTGGGGCAAAAAAGTATTTAGTCAGTCAGCAATAGTGCAAGTTCCACCACTTAAAAAGATGAGAGGCGTCTGTAATTTACATCATAGGTAGACCTCAACTATGGGAGACAAACTGAGAAAAAAAAATCCAGAAAATCACATTGTCTGTTTTTTTAACATTTTATTTGCATATTAAGGTGGAAAATAAGTATTTGGTCAGAAACAAAATTTCATCTCAATACTTTGTAATATATCCTTTGTTGGCAATGACAGAGGTCAAACGTTTTCTGTAAGTCTTCACAAGGTTGCCACACACTGTTGTTGGTATGTTGGCCCATTCCTCCATGCACATCTCCTCTAGAACAGTGATGTTTTTGGCTTTTCGCTTGGCAACACGGACTTTCAACTCCCTCCAAAGGTTTTCTATAGGGTTGAGATCTGGAGACTGGCTAGGCCACTCCAGGACCTTGAAATGCTTCTTACGAAGCCACTCCTTCGTTGCCCTGGCGGTGTGCTTTGGATCATTGTCATGTTGAAAGACCCAGCCACGTTTCATCTTCAATGCCCTTGCTGATGGAAGGAGGTTTGCACTCAAAATCTCACGATACATGGCCCCATTCATTCTTTCATGTACCCGGATCAGGCGTCCTGGCCCCTTTGCAGAGAAACAGCCCCAAAGCATGATGTTTCCACCACCATGCTTTACAGTGGGTATGGTGTTTGATGGATGCAACTCAGTATTCTTTTTCCTCCAAACACGACAAGTTGTGTTTCTACCAAACAGTTCCAGTTTGGTTTCATCAGACCATAGGACATTCTCCCAAAACTCCTCTGGATCATCCAAATGCTCTCTAGCAAACTTCAGACGGGCCCAGACATGTACTGGCTTAAGCAGTGGGACACGTTTGGCACTGCAGGATCTGAGTCCATGGTGGCGTAGTGTGTTACTTATGGTAGGCCTTGTTACATTGGTCCCAGCTCTCTGCAGTTCATTCACTAGGTCCCCCCGCGTGGTTCTGGGATTTTTGCTCACCGTTCTTGTGATCATTCTGACCCCACGGGGTGGGATTTTGCGTGGAGCCCCAGATCGAGGGAGATTATTAGTGGTCTTGTATGTCTTCCATTTTCTAATTATTGCTCCCACTGTTGATTTCTTTCACTCCAAGCTGGTTGGCTATTGCAGATTCAGTCTTCCCAGCCTGGTGCAGGGCTACAATTTTGTTTCGGGTGTCCTTTGACAGCTCTTTAGTCTTCACCATAGTGGAGTTTGGAGTCAGACTGTTTGAGGGTGTGCACAGGTGTCTTTTTATACTGAAAACAAGTTTAAACAGGTGCCATTACTACAGGTAATGAGTGGAGGAAAGAGGAGACTCTTAAAGAAGAAGTTACAGGTCTGTGAGAGCCAGAAATCTTGATTGTTTGTTTCTGACCAAATACTTATTTTCCACCATAATATGCAAAAAAAAAATTATAAAAAAACAGACAATGTGATTTTCTGGATTTTTTTTTCTCAGTTTGTATCCCATAGTTGAGGTCTACCTATGATGTAAATTACAGATGCCTCTCATCTTTTTAAGTGGTGGAACTTGCACTATTGCTGACTGACTAAATACTTTTTTGCCCCACTGTATATATATATATATATATATATATATATATATATATGTATATATATATTAATATTTCATCCAGCGCGAGATAGCTTAAAAGCTGGTAATTCAATTACCGGCTTTTGCTATCTCCTTCCTAAACCCGACATGATATGAGACATGGTTTACATACAGTAAACTATCTCATATCCCCATTTTTTTTGCATATTCCGTACTACTAATGTTAGTAGTGTGTATCTGCAAAATTTGGGCTGTCTAGCTATTAAATTAAAGGGTTAAATGGCGGAAAAAAATGGTGTGAGCTCCCGCGCAATTTTCTTTGCCAGAATGGTAAAGCCAGTGACTGAGGGCAGATATTAATAGCCTGGAGAGGGCCCATGGTTATTGCCCCCCCCCCCCCCCCCTGGCTAAAAACACCTGCCCCCAGCCACCCCAGAAAAGGCACATCTGGAAGATGTGCCTATTCTGGCACTTGGCCACTCTCTTCCCATTCCCGTGTAGCGGTGGAATATGGGGTAATGAAGGGTTAATGTTGCCTTGCTATTGTAAGGTGACATTAAGCCAGATTAATAATGGAGAGGCGTCAATTATGACACCTATTCATTATTAATCCAATAGCATGAAATGGTTAAAAAAACACACACACAATATTGCAAAGTATTTTAATGAAATAAACACACAAGTTGTTGTAACATTTTATTCCACTCTCAATCCACTTGAAGACCCTCGACCTGTAACAAATTAAAAATAATAAACCAACAATATCTCATACCTTCCGTCGATATGTCCCACGATGTAAATCCATCTGAAGGGGCTAAATTATTTTACATGCAGGAGCTCTGCTATAATGCAGCTGTGCTCGTGCCTGTAAAACCTCGGGGAATGAATGGAAAGTAGGTCAATGACCTGTAGTTACCTTCATTCGTGGTGATGCGCCCTCTGCTGGATGTCCTCATATGACCTCGAGGCTGGGAAAATATTCAGAAAAGTTCCCACGCTCGAGGCCATATGAGGATATCCAGCAGAGGGCGCATCACCGCGAATGAAGGTAACTACAGGTCATTGACCTACTTTCCATTCATTCGCTGGGGTTTTACAGGCACGAGCACAGCTGCATTATAGCAGAGCTCCTGCCTGTAAAATTATTTAACCCCTTCAGATGGATTTACATCGTGGGACATATCGACGGAAGGTATGAGATATTGTTGGTTTACACAACACAACAACCTGTGTGTTTATTTCATTAAAATACTTTGCAATATTGTGTGTGTGTGTGTGTGTTTTTAACCATTTCATACAATTGGATTAATAATGATAGGTGTCATAATTGACGCTTCTCCATTATTAATCTGGCTTAATGTCACCTTACAATAGAAAGGTGACATTAACCCTTCATTACCCCATATCCCACCACTACACGGGAATGGGAAGAGAATGGCCAAATGCCAGAATAGGCGCATCTTCCAGATGTGTCTTTTCTGGGGTGGCTGGGGGCAGATGTTTTTAGCCAGGGGGGGGCAATAACCATGGACCCTCTCCAGGCTATTAATATCTGCCCTCAGTCACTGGCTTTACCACTCTGGCGGAGAAAATTGCGCGGGAGCCCACACCAATTTTTTCCACCATTTAACCCTTTAATTTAATAGCTAGACAGCCCAAATTTTGCACATACACACTACTAACATTAGTAGTGTGGAATATGCAAAAAAATGGGGATATGAGATGGTTTACTGTATGTAAACCATGTCTCATATCATGTCAGGTTTAGGAAGGAGATAGCAAAAGCCGGCAATTGAATTACCGGCTTTTAAGCTATATTGCGCTGGATGAAAGATGAAATATTAACATATATATATATATATATATATATATATATATATATATATATATATATGTGTGTGTGTGTGTCCCAATGACATATATATATATATATATATATATATATATACTGTATATATATATATATCTATAATATAACGCTGGGAGCGTCACTCTGTCCGAAGCCTTTATGGACTGCGCAAGCGCAAGCGCCGACGCAGTCTGGGCCTCACAGAGTGACACTCCCAGGAGATCGCGGTATGCGTAAACACTGAACGCACACCGCGATCTCCACCGGAGAGTCAGGGACCGCCAGGAGGGAAAGTATATTCACCTGTCCCCCGTTCCAGCGCTGCGTGCGGCTCCATCTCCCGGGTCCTCTGCTGTGACGTTCTCAGTTCAGAGGACGCGATGACGTGCTTAATGCGCGCCGGCACCGCCCTCTGACTGAACAGTCACAGCCAGAGGAGCTGGAAGATGGCGGCGCGCAGCGCTGGAATGGGACAGACAGGTGAATATAGCAAATGCTGGGGGCCTGAGCTAGCGGTGACTCCGGCACCTGACCCCCACAGCGCGCCGGTGTCCCCGCCTGCTCAGGCCCCCAGCACTCGGCGCCCAGCGACAATAGGTGAGTATGGTAGTTTTTTTTTTTATATATGGCAGCAGCATACGGGGCATATATAATGGAGCATCTTATGAGTGGCATATAATACAATGGTGGCGCAGGATGGGAGCAGCACATGACAGAACGGGCGCAGGATGGCAGCAGCACATGACAGAACGGGCGCAGGATGGTAGCAGCACATGACAGAACAGGGGCACAAGATGGGAGCAGCACATGACAGAACGGGGGCACAGGATGGCAGCAGCACATGACAGGATGGGGATGCAGGATGGGAGCAGCACATGACAGAACTGGCGCAGGATGGTAGCAGCACATGACAGAATGGGGGCAGCACATGACAGAACTGGCGCAGGATGGCAGCAGCACATGACAGAATGGGGGCGCAGGATGGGGGCAGCACATGACAGAACGGGCACAGGATGGCAGCAGCACATGACAGGATGGGGATGCAGGATGGGAGCAGCACATGACAGAACTGGCGCAGGATGGTAGCAGCACATGACAGAATGGGGGCAGCACATGACAGAACGGGCGCAGGATGGCAGCAGCACATGACAGAATGGGGGCGCAGGATGGGGGCAGCACATGACAGAATGGGCGCAGAATGGTAGCAGCACATGACAGAACGGGGGCGCAGGATGGCAGCAGCACATGACAGAATGGGGGCGCAAGATGGGAGCAGCACATGACAGAACAGGGGCGCAGGATGGGAGCAGCACATGACAGAATGGGGGCGCAAGATAGGAGCAGCACATGACAGAACAGGGGCGCAGGATGGGAGCAGCACATGACAGAACGGGGGCGCAGGATGAGAGCAGCACATGACAGGATGGGAGCAGCAAATGACAGAATGGACGCAGGATGGGAGCAGCACATGACAACAGGGGCGCAGGATGGGAGCAGCACATAACAGAACAGGGGCGCAGGATGGGAGCAGCACATGACAGAACGGGGGCACACGATGGCAGCAGCACATGACAAAACGGGCGCAGGATGGGAGCAGCACATGACAGAACGGGGGCGCAGGATGGCAGCAGCAAATGACAAAACGGGCACAGGATTGGAGCAGCACATGACAGAACGGGGGCGCAGGATGGCAGCAGCACATGACAGAATGGGCGCAGGATGGGAGCAGCACATGACAGAACGGGGGTGCAGGATGGGAGCAGCACATGACAGAACAGGGGCGCAGGATGGGAGCAGCACTTGAAAGAACGTGGGCATAGGATGGGAGCAGCACATGACAGAACGGGGGCACAGGATGGGAGCAGCACATGACAGGATGGGAGCAGCAAATGACAGAATGGAGGCGCAGGATGGGTGCAGAACATGTCAGAATGGAGGCGCAGGATGAGTGCAGCACATGACAGAATGGGGGCGCAGGATGGGTGCAACACATGACAGAATGGGGGCGCAAGATGGGTGCAGAACATGTCAGAATGGAGGCGCAGGATGGGTGCAGAAAATGTCAGAATGGGGGCACAGGATGGGAGCAGGCCATGTCACAATGGGGGCGCAGGATGGAAGCAGCACATGACAGAATGGGGGCGCTGGATGGGTGCAACACATGAAAGAATGGGAGTGCAAGATGGGTGCAACACATGGCAGGATGGGGGCGCAGGATGGATGCAGCACATGACAGGATGGGGTCGCAGGATGGAGCAGCACATGTCAGAATGGGGGTGCAGGATGGGAGCAGCACATGACAGGATGGGGACGCAGGATGAAGCAGCACATGACAGGATGGGGGTGCAGGATGGAGCAGCACATGACAGGATGGGGGTGCAGGATGGGTGCAGCACATGTCAGGATGGGGACGCAGGATGGAGCAGCTCATGACAGGATGGGAATGCAGGATGGAGCAGCACATGTCAGAATGGGGACGCAGGATGGAGCAGCTCATAACAGGATGGGGACGCAGGATGGAGCAGCACATACCAGGATGGAGACCATGTACCAATATAGATGCTAGCCACCCGGGCGTAGAACGGGTTCAATAGCTAGTATATATATATATTGTAGGGATTTCACTCACTCAGCTGCGACGGCTGACACTCAGGAGACGTGTTCCTTTAGAGTTCACTGGGTTTATTGCTTCATAAACCATGTGGCAAACAACAGAAAACAAATAGCCTTTGGTTCAGGTAAAGAAAAACAAGTGTCCAGTTCATCCGGCTCAGTCCTGAAGCCGTAACACACTCAGGAGGGTTTCACCTCCACACATACCTACCTGTGTTAAGCATTAGGCTTTCTTTTATATGTCTAACCACACCCAGAACCCATCACATGACCAGACATGTGGTTGTGACATCACCACAGGTCCTGAAACACATATAGGTAGCCATGGTTACATCACAGCAACAAGCCATCTATAAGACACATATCTCCCATCGATTAGACATCCTTTAGCCACGCTACATACCTCCCCCCTCTGCCTAAAGCCGTGGGGCTTGGCACTTTCTCCCACTAGACAAGGGATTCTTGACAGGGCATCAGCATTACCGTGCAGCTTTCCGGCCCTATGTTCCACATGGAAACAGAAGTCCTGCAGGGCTAAGAACCAACGGGTGACCCTAGCATTTCTACCCTTCGTTTCCCTCATCCACCTAAGTGGGGCATGGTCGGATATCAGTCTAAATTTACGTCCCAGCAAATAGTACCGTAATGTGTCGACTGCCCATTTTATGGCCAAGCACTCCTTTTCAACGACTGAGTAGTTCTTTTCAGACGAGGACAGCTTCCTACTCAGATAGAGAACAGGATGCTCCTCTCCATGTAGTTCTTGGGAAAGGACTGCTCCCACCCCAACATCTGAGGCATCTGTCTGAAGAATAAACTCTTTCTTGAAGTTTGGGGCAATCAGAACGGGTTGCTTACATAAAGCCTCTTTCATTTCTTGGAAGGCTGAATCTGTTTCTTCGGACCACTTAACCATTACTGATTTTGTCCCTTTTAGCAGGTCAGTCAGAGGCGCCGCCATTGTGGCGAAGTTTGGGATGAACCTCCTGTAATATCCCACGATTCCCAGGAAGGCTTTAACTTGCTTCTTGGAAACTGGTTTTGGCCATGTTTGAATTGCCTCCACTTTACTGATTTGGGGTTTTATTTCTCCATGACCCACTATGTATCCAAGGTACTAAGCTTCTTCTTTACCCAATGCACACTTCTTCGGGTTTATTGTAAATCCGGCCTCTCTTATAGCATCAAACACCGCTTGGACTTTCTCCAGATGACTCTCCCAGTCCGGGCTAAAGATGACGATATCATCTAGGTACGCAGCAGCGTATGCCTTGTGGGGTGCAAGGACTCTATCCACAGCCCTTTGGAAGGTGGCCGGAGCTCCCTGTAGGCCAAATGGCATCCGGACATACTGGAAGCATCCATCTGGTGTAGAAAACGCCGTCTTCTCCTTGGCTTCCTGTGCCATGGGGATCTGCCAATACCCCTTCGTCAAATCCAAGGTGGTTATGTACCTGGCGGGCCCAAGCCTTTCGATGAGCTCATCAACTCGGGGCATGGGATATGCGTCGAACTTGGAGACCTCATTCAACTTCCTATAGTCGTTGCAAAATCTCCACTCCCCATCAGGTTTTGGGACCAGGACAATTGGGCTCGACCAACCGCTCTTGGATTCCTCAATGACTCCAAGCTTCAACATACGCTCCACTTCCTTGGAGACTATTTCTCGACGGGCCTCAGGAATTCTATAGGGCTTCACGTTCACATGGGGCTCTGTCAGGACCTCATGCTCTATGACCTTCGTGTACCCAGGCAACTCGGAAAACAGGTCCCTGTTTTTCTGGAGTAACTCCCGGCATTGCTGTTTCTGGGACTCCGATAGCGTCTCCGCTATAGTAACCGCTCCAACCTCATCTTCTGGGTTGCTTAACAACGATGGAGTTACTGTCGGCTCTCTATCTTGCCACGGCTTGATAAGGTTGACATGGTATACTTGGAATGGTTTCCGTCTTCCTGGTTGGTGAATTTTATAGTTTACTTCACCAAGTTTCTCGACAACCTCATATGGCCCTTGCCATTTGGCCAAGAACTTGCTTTCCACTGTCGGAACTAACACAAGAACTCGGTCTCCCGGATTGAATTGCCTCACTCTTGCAGACCGGTTGTAGACCCTGGCCTGAGCTTCTTGTGCTTGGAGAAGGTGTTCTTTCACGATAGGCATCACCTTTGCAATCCTCTGCTGCATCAGGGCCACATGCTCAATGACGCTTCTGTGGGGCGTGACTTCGGCTTCCCAGGTTTCCTTGGCTATATCCAGGAGTCCTCGTGGATGTCGGCCATACAGAAGCTCAAACGGTGAGAAACCTGTGGAGGCCTGTGGAACTTCACGAATGGAAAACATCAAATAGGGTAAGAGACAATCCCAGTCTCTACCGTCTTTCTCTATAGCTTTTCTCAGCATGCTCTTCAGTGTCTTGTTAAATCTCTCAACAAGGCCATCTGACTGGGGATGGTACACCTGGGAGATTTTCAGGGCTTTGCATAGTTCCCTCATCACCTTGCTCATGAAAGGAGTCCCCTGGTCAGTCAGGATCTCCTTCGGCAGACCTGTCCGGGAAAAGACATGGACCAACTCGCGAGCTATACTCTTTGAAGAAGAATTTCTCAAGGGAATTGCTTCAGGATAGCGTGTGGCGTAGTCCAGGATGACTAATATATACTGATGGCCCCGGGCTGATTTAACTAAGGGACCGACCAAGTCCATGGCAATTCTCTCGAATGGCACCTCAATAATGGGCAGTGGCACAAGGGGGTTCCGGAAATGAGGAGTAGGAGCAGTTAGCTGACATGTAGGGCAGGACTTGCAATAGTTCACTATTTCCCGGTGGCACCCAGGCCAATAGAACCTCTGCACAACCCGTTCCTGCGTTTTTTCCACCCCTAGGTGTCCACCCAAGATGTGTGAATGGGCCATGTCCAACACCTTCCGTCTATATGGACCCGGCACTACCAACTGCTCTACCAACTCCTCCCTTATTTCCGTGACCCGGTACAACAACTCCCTGCTCATTAGAAAATGGGGAAATCTTGTGTCTGCCCCCGGCTCCTGTACCACCCCGTCAATAACTGTGACATTATTAAAGGCTTCCCTCAGAGTGGGGTCCCTATGTTGGGCAGTCCCAAAATTTTCACCGGATACCTCTAACTCCAGAATGTCAGATGCAGGGGACTCTTCCTCCTCATCTCCAGCCAGGACACAAAAAGGAAACCTGTCTGACTCTGGGTGTGGCACCACCCTTCCCGGGTTCACTGGTTCCCTACTCTTGCTAGGGAGCTCAGAACCTTTCCCCCACAAATCCCAAAACAAACAGAAATCCCGGCCAATAATTATAGGGTGCAACAAGTCCTGAACGACGCCGACTATGTGGGACTCCGTGCCACATGTCGTTTCAATGTTCACACTGGCCACAGGGTAGTCCTTTGCATCACCATGTATGCACCGCACTCCGACCTTCTTTCCCGGGAGCAGGTGGAGAGGAAAAGTGGCCCTCACCAGGGTCACTAGGCTCCCCGAGTCTAACAGTGCCGTTACTGCTTGACCGTTCACCTTCACGGGACATGCTTGAGGTCCCTCGTTGGGCGGAGAGTTCACACTGCAAGCTGGATACGCATAGTATGAACAACGGCGTCCCATGCTGCAGTCCATCTGCTCAGTGGTTTGGGAACAACGGGCAGCTATATGTCCTGGCTTGTGGCACCTCCAACAAATAATATCACCCGTGGGGACCTTGGGCACCACTTCCCCCGCCCTTTGTGACCTTGGACGCACCACCCCTTTTTGGGACTCAGCTGCCTTCTGGGATCCCCAGTACGGCATGGGCTGCCTCCCGAAGGAGCCTTCCAACCCTTGGTATCTCTCAACCAGTCCGATCAGCTCGTCGGCATTCTGGGGATCACCCTGGGCAACCCAAGACTGTATAGGCCTCGGGAGGGAATGGACAAACCGATCCATCATCACCCGTTCTACCATCTGTGCAGGCGCAGAGGACTCTGGCTGCAGCCATTTCTGGACCAGGTGCAACAGATCAAACATTTGGGAACGAGGTGGTTTGTCCCGGTGATAGCCCCAGGAGTGAACTCGCTGTACCCTGACAGTCAGTGTCACCCCCAAACATGCGAGAATCTCGGCTTTCAATTTGTGATACTCTTTGGCATCCTGCAAGGTCAAATCATAGTACGCCTTCTGGGGTTCTCCCGTCAGGTATGGCGCAAGTACCTCTGCCCACTGCTCTGGCGGAAGTTTTTCCCTCTCAGCGACCCTCTCAAACACCGTCAGGAAGGCCTCAACATCATCCCTGGGAGTCATTTTCTGCAATGCGCGTCTTACCGTTTTCCGGACGTGGGTGTCATCAGCCAAACCTGGGGTTGGGGCGCTCGCCTTTCCCTGGATGGCAGTTGCCAGAAGCTGCATCTGCTGCTGATGCTCCTGCTGGCTCTGCTGCATCTGCTGCTGGCTCTGCTGCATCTGCTGCCGTTGCACCTGCTGACTCTTCCGTTGCTCCTGCTGGCTCTGTTGTATCTGCTGCATCAACAGCCTGTTGGTCTCTTGCTGCCTTTTCTCCTGCTGTGACTGCATCTGGACCAATTGTTTCAGCAGGTCCTCCATTTTCTCCGGCAATGCTTGCTGGCTTGCAACAGCCTTGACCCAGGACATTCAAAATAAACTCACGTCTCCGCTGGGAACGCTGCTCGCACGTCTACCACCAATTGTAGGGATTTCACTCACTCAGTTGCGACGGCTGACACTCAGGAGACGTGTTCCTTTAAAGTTCACTGGGTTTATTGCTTCATAAACCATGTGGCAAACAACAGAAAACAAATAGCCTTTGGTTCAGGTAAAGAAAAACAAGTGTCCAGTTCATCCGGCTCAGTCCTGAAGCCGTAACACACTCAGGAGGGTTTCACCTCCACACATACCTACCTGTGTTAAGCATTAGGCTTTCTTTTATATGTCTAACCACACCCAGAACCCATCACATGACCAGACATGTGGTTGTGACATCACCACAGGTCCTGAAACACATATAGGTAGCCATGGTTACATCACAGCAACAAGCCATCTATAAGACACATATCTCCCATCGATTAGACATCCTTTAGCCACGCTACAATATATATACCTATTCTATGTGTACACATTTATTCTACCTATTCTATTGTAAGCTGTCAGTGTGATTTTACTGTACACTACACTGAATTGCCGGCTTTTCTCTCTAACATCGCTGCGTATTTCTCGCAAGCCACACTGTCACCGTGTCACCATGTGTAATCCGTATTTTTCTGGCCCCAATAGACTTTTATTGGGGTATTTTTTGCGCAATACGGTGACAAATGCAGCATGCTGCGATTTTCTACGGCCGTAGAAGACCGTATAATACGGATCAGTAAAATACGACTGATAGGAGCTGGGGCATAGAGAAGCATTGTACCATATGCAATCCGTATTTTCAGCACCTCTCTTATGTTCGTAAAACACGGTAGTGTGACGCCGGCCTAAGTGGTTGATGCCTCCATCAATGATAGATAAATGGAAACTTTCAGAGTCCTAGACTAATAAACTTCTGAACTGGTCACGTGTGGTAAACTGACAAGTTTCTGTGGCTTGTTCCCCGATTTTGACTAAATGTTGAAAAACCAACATGGAAACCTGAAACTATATATATATATATTATCTGAGGCATAACTTAAAGATATTAAGCCTCAGAAATCTTTAATAATCACAATCCTACTCTTCCAACCATACAATGAAGCTATATAGGCAGAGGAAATTTCTGTTCCTACCAGTTTTGTGGTCCACAAATAATCACAAGTTCTTATCCCATATAGCTACAACCATTATTCTCATCAGCTGAGTAAACAATAAAAAGAAATGGGTTTATCTGATGTATCAATGTTTCAATGTCTTTAGTAGTGTTGAGCATTCCGATACTGCAAATATCGGGTACATACTACATACATACATACATACAGTTAGGGCCAGAAATATTTGGACAGTGACACAAGTTTTGTTATTTTAGCTGTTTACAAAAACATGTTCAGAAATACAATTATATATATAATATGGGCTGAAAGTGCACACTCCCAGCTGCAATATGATAGTTTCCACATCCAAATCGGAGAAAGGGTTTAGGAATCATAGCTCTGTAATGCATAGCGTCCTCTTTTTCAAGGGACCAAAAGTAATTGGACAATGGACTCTAAGGGCTGCAATTAACTCTGAAGGCGTCTCCCTCGTTAACCTGTAATCAATGAAGTAGTTAAAAGGTCAGGGGTGGATTCCAGGTGTGTGGTTTTGCATTTGGAAGCTGTTGCTGTGAGCAGACAACATGCGGTCAAAGGAACTCTCAATTGAGGTGAAGCAGAACATCCTGAGGCTGAAAAAAAAGAAAAAATCCATCAGAGAGATAGCAGACATGCTTGGAGTAGCAAAATCAACAGTTGGGTACATTCTGAGAAAAAAGGAATTGACTGGTGAGCTTGGGAACTCAAAAAGGCCTGGGCGTCCACGGATGACAACAGTGGTGGATGATCGCCGCATACTTAATTTGGTGAAGAAGAACCCGTTCACAACATCAACTGAAGTCCAGAACTCTCACAGTGAAGTAGGTGTATCTGTCTCTAAGTCAACAGTAAAGAGAAGACTCCATGACAGTAAATACAAAGGGTTCACATCTAGATGCAAACCATTCATCAATACCAAAAATAGACAGGCCAGAGTTAAATTTGCAGAAAAACACCTCAAGAAGCCAGCTCAGTTCTGGAAAAGTATTCTATGGACAGATGAGACAAAGATCAACCTGTACCAGAATGATGGGAAGAAAAAAGTTTGGAGAAGAAAGGGAACGGCACATGATCCAAGGCACACCACATCCTCTGTAAAACATGGTGGAGGCAACGTGATGGCATGGGCATGCATGGCTTTCAATGGCACTGGGTCACTTGTGTTTATTGATGACATAAGAGCAGACAAGAGTAGCCGGATGAATTCTGAAGTGGACCGGGATATACTTTCAGCCCAGATTCAGCCAAATGCTGCAAAGTTGATTGGACGGCGCTTCATAGTACAGATGGACAATGACCCCAAGCATACATCCAAAGCTACCCAGGAGTTCATGAGTGCCAAAAAGTGGAACATTCTGCAATGGCCAAGTCAATCTCCAGATCTAAACCCAATTGAGCATGCATTTCACTTGCTCAAATCCAGACTTAAGACGGAAAGACCCACAAACAAGCAAGACCTGAAGGCTGCGGCTGTAAAGGCCTGGCAAAGCATTAAGAAGGAGGAAACCCAGCATTTGGTGATGTCCATGGGTTCCAGACTTAAGGCAGTGATTGCCTCCAAAGGATTTGCAACAAAATATTGAAAATAAAAATATTTTGTTTGGGTTATGTTTATTTGTCCAATTACTTTTGACCTCCTAAAATGTGGAGTGTTTGTAAAGAAATGTGTACAATTCCTACATTTTCTATCAGATATTTTTGTTCAACCCTTCAAATTAAACGTTACAATCTGCACTTGAATTCTGTTGTAGAGGTTTCATTTCAAATCCAATGTGGTGGCATGCAGAGCCCAACTCGCGAAAATTGTGTCACTGTCCAAATATTTCTGGCCCTAACTGTACATACTACATACATACATACTACATACATACATACTACATACAAGCATACTACACACGTACTATATACAGTAAATTTATACATTAAATACATGACATACATATAGACATACAGTACATTAAACATAGATTACATACTCACCATTACTTGTCATTTTGATCCCCAAAGCCAGTGTCAACCTGTAAAAAATCTGAAAAAAACAAACAACCAATATACTCCCTGTCCGCAGAAATCCACGAGTGTCCCACGACGATCTCCCGTGGAGAGCAGCAGCATCAGCAGATGTGACTGCTCTCCAGGGGCTCCAGAAACACAATGACGGGAGGAAGGTATTCCTCCGCCGCTGTAAAAAAATAGTCCCTAGTCTGACTTATGGCATTACTGGGTGAGAAATTTTCCCACGCAGCAATTGCCCGCATGTCAATAGGTGAAACTTCCGCAGCATCGGTAGGGGCCCGGTGAGCAGATTAGACGGGGCCCGATGCGGGCCCCCTCTGCCCAACCGTCCCATAAGCCAGTCAGGGCAGTAATCCCCTGATGGCAGCGGGCAATCTGAGCAGTAGCCCAGGGCCCCCCCAAACCACTGGGCCTTGCGCTACCACCCAGATTGACCCTATTATAATCCGCCCCTGCGACTACTACTGTGCTATCATTGGCTAATGTGTCAATCACTGTCAGTGTAGCAGGAATCGTCCAATGGGACTTGGAGTCCCATCGGACGATGCCTTCACAAACGCACAGAGCCCCAGCATGCCGCATAGACCCCCGTCACGCCGCACAGAGACCCCGCATGCCTCCTAGAGCCCGGTTAGCCCACATACAGCCCCGGCACGCCGCATAGAGCCCATGCAGCCCACATAGATCCCCAGCATGCTGCATAGAGCCCCAACACACCGCATAGAGCCCGGGCAGCCCACATACAGCCCCGGCAGGCCCACATAGAGCCCGGGCAGCCCGCGTAGAGCCCCGCTAGGCCCGCACAGAGCCCCGGTAGGCACGTACAAATCCCTGGCATGCCCGCACAGACCCCGCCCGCACACACAGACACTCACAGTGTCCGCCCACGGGCCGCCCACTCTCTTCCCCCATCCGCAACAGCATATCGAAGGACAGAAAGGGCTTATTTATGTTCCGATATTTGTGTCCCATTGACTTGCATTGGTATTGGGTATCGGTATCGGCGATATCCGATATTTTTTGGATATCGGCAGATACAATCCGATACCGATACTTCTGGATATCGGAAGGTATTGCTCAACACTAGTCTTTAGTCAAAATGTCTTGTTATTTTAGTGTTTTCTTGATAATCTTGGAAGACAGACAAATATCCTTCATGTTCTTTTAGGGCTAATCCAAGAAAATATGTACATCTCGCAGCTTTTTTTTTTGCTATTGAAGAAATTAATAATCGTTCAGATATCCTGCCTAATATGACTCTGGGATATCACATATATGACTCTTGTGGAAACGCAAATAAAGTTATAAAAGATGTTCTGCAGATACTATCTGGACACACAGCAATAGCCCCAAACTATTCATGTATGGAGAAGGATGCCGTCATTGGTTTTATTGGAGATTTACAGTCTGAAACGACTCGTGCAATGGCCCAGCTCTTAGGCTTACATGGCTATTCCCAGGTAATAATATTTTTTTTTATTTCTATTGTGCCAACATATTTCACAGCACTTTACATTTTCAGAAGATGCTCTTATAGACAACAAAAACATAACAAAGTAAGCACATAATTTAACAGATATCAAGCTGAGTGAGGGCCCTGCCCACAAGTTACAACCTCTGAAGACAAAAGGGAGACACGAACAGAAAATGGAAAGATTGTTTATATTGTATGGTCCACCAATCAATATAATAAATAGGGTGTTCTAAGAATGCTGCATGAATCAGTTACCAGTCAGTATCTGTACAAGTACAGGGTTTGCCATTTATATGAATACACCTAAATAAAATTGGGAATGGTTAGTGATATCAACTTCCTGTTTATGGCACATTAGTATATGGGAGGGGGGAAACTTTTCAAGATGGGTAGTGACCATGGCGGCCATTTTGGATCCAACTTCATTTTTTCCTATGGGAAGAGGGTCATGTGACCCATCAAACATATTGAAAATTTCACAAGAAAAATAATGGTTTGCTTGGTTTTAATGTAACTTTATTCTTTCATGAGTTATTTACAAGTTTATGACCACTTATAAAATGTGTTCAAAGTGCTGCCCATTGTGTTGGATTGTCAATTCAACCCTCTTCTCCAACTCTTGACACACTGATAGCAACACCACAAAAGAAATGCTAGCACAGGCTTCCAGTATCCCTTGTTTCAGATGCTGCACATCTCGTATCTTCGTAGCATAGACAATTGCCTTAAGATGACCCCAGGGATAAAAGTCTAATGGGGTCAGATCAGGGGACCTTGGTGGCCATTCAACTGGCCCTGATCTGGGTCATCCTCATTGAGATGCTGCAACAGCTGGATTTTGTAAGGGTGCCATTTGGAGTAGCTAATATCCGCCAAAGGGATATTTGACTGATGCCACTGTCCAGTGACATGCGACGAGTGCTATGCTGTGGGCTCTTGCAGAATGAAGCTGGGACAGCCACTTATGTTTCTTCATTAGTGACAGTTTTCTTGCGTCCACATTTTTGCAAATTCAACACAACCTGCTTCACGAAATTTGGCAAGCAGTTTGCTAACTGTAGCATGGAAGATGGGTGGTCTCATAGGGTGTATTGCATTGAAATCTGCTGAAATGACCCAGGTACTGCATTCACTAGACATCAACACAATTTATATCCACTCCTTACGTGTTAACCTCTGTGACGTGTTAATAGCTGTAAACAAAGAGAAACTTGTAAATAATTCATAAAAGAATAAACTTACGTTAAAATCAAGCACACCATTGTTTTTCTTGTGAAATTCTCATTAAGTTTGATGTGTTACATGACCCTCCTCCCATTGAAAAAAATAAAGTTGGACCCAAAATGGCTGACTGCATAATGGCGGCCATGGTCACTCACCACCCATCTTGAAAAGTTGTCATAAGTAACAACGTTCAAGATAATACAATAATTTAAGGAAAATAAGACAACCCTACTCTTGAGAGCATACAATCTACAATGAGTTGGGGGAGACACAAAGTACAGATGTGTATTTACAATGATGGTCCAGACATCTTGAGGTAGTGGGGGATAGATAAAGGCTGCATGAGCTGGTCTCCAGCTAGTTTTGTAGAGCTGTTGGGTGGGGTTGCATTTGAAGGAGTATTATTATCAGATTGTGCATGGGCTACACACACACTTAGGCCGGCGTCACACTGGCGTTTTAAACGGCCGAGTGCAATGCGATAAAAAATCGAATTGCACTCAGACCAATGTAAAACTATGGGGCAGCTCCCAGCAGCCGACTCTTTGTCGGCCGTTTTCCTCAGTCCGAAACAATCGCAGCATGCGAGCAGGAGCCGAGTGTCATTAGCATATCACATCCAATGATCTCGCATCAGATGCAATACACCAGTGTGATGCTGGCCTTACACATAAAATGACTGATTAGGGAACGTGATAGATCTCTCTAAACAGATGTGTTTTGAGGGAGCACCTATAACTGTGCAAGTTGTGGATAGTCCTAATTTTTGGGGGTAGATCATTCCAGATGATTGGCGCTACACGAGAGTAGTCTTGGGTATGTGAGTGGGAGGTACGCATTAGTCAAAATTCACTTGCAGAGCGTAATGAATGGGGAGTCCGATAAATAGAAATGAGGGAGAAGATGTAGGGGAGGGCAACAATGTGGAGATCTTTGAGGTTGAGCAGATGCAGTTTGAATTGGATCCTATAATGAATTGGCAGCCAGTGCAATGACTGGTGAAGAGTGGATGCGCCCAATTACCGATTAATTCTGGAGAGCAGTTTGTTCATATGGATTCAGGGCTGGTGTATAGCCACTAGAATTCCGGCACCTCTGGAGAGGAATTGTTTGAGTGCAGTTACTGTTGCTACCTGCTCTGTTGGTGAGCTTCGATCCTCTGTGAAGTTAACAGGGATCGTGTCTAGTGTCATATCTTTAATTGCTGAGTTAGAATGGCAGCGCTCTGTTTCTGAGTATCTGTTCCGTTACTGTGTGCAAGTGACAATATTTCATGTGCTGCTCACTGAGTGATTTTTAACTCGGTGAGAGCAAGCAATTGCTCACTACATTCTCCACCATTGTTCACATTAGCTGCAGTTTTATATCTCTGCATGGTGGACCCCGGGTTGTGATTGCACTTCCTCATCAAATCTATTTAGCGCAATCCACCAACCCTAACAGTATAGTAGCATCAGGGTCTGGCAAGAAATGGTGGATGAACAGCTACTACAGTGGTACATCCAGCAGCTGGAGGGCAGGTAGTCCATTCTTGAGCGGACAACTTCAGCAGTGGAAGTTACCGCAGTTGCGTCTCAAGCAGCCACGGAGGTCGCTACCATGGTTGCTGCTACAACACCTGTCCTGTCTTTCCCACGTGTTCCACCCCGATAAGTTCTCGGCTGATAGTAAGGCTTGCAGGAGATTTGTGAACCAGTGCACTATTCAGTTGGAGCTCCTGGTCTCACATTTTCCATCTGAATGGGCTAAAGTGGGATTCGGAATATCTCTATTGACAGGCAGGGCGTTGAAGTGGGCTATGCCGCTGTGGGAGCATAATGATCAGCTGATTCAGGGTGTTTTCTGGATGCCCTGAAACAGGTCTTTCTGGGTCCTCAAGTGACTCACGACACCGCGCTTCAACTCCTGGCTTTGTATCAGGGCTCTTCCATGGTCAGCCATTTCGCCATCTAGTTTAGGACCTTAACAACTGAGCTTGAGTGGTTGGATAAGGTCCTTATCCCTGTATTTTAGGGTGGCCCAGCTGACCATGTAAAAGATGCACAGGCCTCTCGGGAGATACCTACCACACTGGAGGACCTAATTTTGGTGTCCACTCGCGTCGATCTTCGGCATGCCAAACGAAGATTGGAGCAAGCTCAGTGCAGGCAAAGGATTCGGTAAGCCACTAATTTTTCCAATCCTTTGCAATTTCTGGCTCAGAGTTGTGAGTCTGTGGAGTCCATTGGCGTAGCTCGGACGAAATCTAAATCATGTCCTGTGCTTCCCCCCCCCCCACTGACCTGTTTTGATTGCAAGCAGGCTGAACACTACGTCAATAAGTGTCCCAGGAGTCTTCAAGAATTTCATTAACAACATCTTTCGGGAGCTGCTATCCACTTCTCCAGTAGTGTATCTGGATGACATTCTTATCCACTCCCCTGACCTTGACACTCACCGAAAAGATGTCTGTACGCGTCAATTCCCTTTATGCCAAAGTGGAAAAGTGCGCATTTGAGCAGGAGTCCCTACCGTTTCTAGGGTATATTATTTCTGCCCAGTATTTGGCAATGGACCCTGCGAAGCTAGAATCGGTGATGAACTGACAGGAACCACATTCCCTTAATGTGGTGCAGCGCTTCATGGGATTTATCAACAATTACGCCAGTTCATTCCCCACTTTTCTACCCTAGCAGCTTCTTTAGTAGCCCTGATTAAGAAGGAAGCTAATCCTAGTCCGAGCAGGTTTCTAAGGCCTTTACTCCCCTAAAGTCCCACTTCACTAGGGTGCTTGTGCTACATCATCCCGATGTGGATAAGCCCTATATCCTCGAAGTGGATGTCCCTTCCGTTGGTGCAGGGGGAGTCCTGTACCAGAAGGATGCTCAAGGTCTGAAACATCTCTGTTTCTTTTTCTCTAAGACCTTCTCATCGGCGGAGAGGAGTTATTGGCCATGAAATTGGCCTTTTCGGATTGGAGACATCTTCTTGAGGGGTCTCGGCTCCCTTTGAAGGTCTTCACGGATCACAAGAATCTGCTATATTTGGACAGCTCAGTGGCTGAATTCTCGCCAAGTCAGGTGGTCCTTATTCTTCTCCAGATTCAACTTCACTATCTATTTTCTTGCTGTGGAGAATTTACGTGCTGATGCCTTGTCACATTCCACAGTCTCATTCGAAGAGGGGGATGAGCCACAGCTAATCGTCCCTTTGGAGAGTCTCCGAATGGTGGCGCCGCTGTTGCTAGAGCAGGTTCCTCCCGTCAAATCCTAAATCCAATTCTAACACCACACTGGGTTGCTTGCACTGTGAGATGTTTTAATAGACAATATGAGCCAGGGCAATTCTCCTGATGGGCATCAGGTGGGTGTACAAGGAGCTATGGCCATTTTTCACATTGAGGCAACTGTGCGCTGAGTCATTGATAATGCTGCTATTAATTGTGAATCAAACCAGAATGCTGAGGAAGTAATGTCATCAGAGGGTGATAGTGGTGATTTTGGGGTAAAATAGCAGAGCCAATGTACAGCCAAAAGATCTTTTAGGAGAAGATCTGCTTTTATTGAAAACATCTTGGAAGCAGATTACTTTGGGACAGTTGTAGAAGTGACTAAAAGATCTAGTGGTGGAAGTAGTTATGGCAATTCATAGAGGCGGACATCTCCGATGTTGCAATTATTTTCTATGTTGCTGCAAGATTAATCTGGTGCAGTGTGCAGGTTGAGCTCTTTAAGTAAGTTGTGCACTCCCTGACAGAAGTTATGTCGCTTATCAAAGATATGTAAATAAAAGCTTATGACCTGACGTTAAATTCATACATTAGTTGTCTGAATTATTCTTTTGAAAGTTGAAACCCTCCAAAATGTTGTTTAGGTTAAGAAAGTAAATTGTCATCAATGCAGAAATATTGATCATTTAATGGACACAGAATGGTCAGTTTTTGGCAAGACAAAAGTTTTTCACCCACAGAAAATAATGTGATATTCAAACAAATAATTAACTTAAAATAAAAATATATGCTGTATAACATTGGTGAATGAAGTTGTGGTGCTATTAGAGTCGTATTTAATGTTTTGTGTGACTTCCATGAGCTTGAAGGACTGCATCCATGCGGTTCAACAAGGATTCATACAATTTATTAATTAAGTCATTAGGAATAGCAAAGAATGCAGTCTTACATGCCTCCAAGAGTTCATCTAGATTCTTAGGTTTTGTCTTCCAAGCTTCCTCTTTCATCCTACCCCAAACATGCTCAATATATACTTATATATTTATATAGAGTACCTTGGGACGGCGGCCACCATCAGGTTGCGGAAAGCTTCCGTCTCAATTAGCCTTTAAAGCAACATTTCGAGAGCAAGCAGAAGAGAAATGTTAGAAATTAGGACTGTGGCCTGTGGGTGTTGACTGTGTATTTCCGCATGTGTTCCAATGACTGGGGTATAGACAACTGTGCTGGGACAAGGATGTGGATGGTCTTGATGATGGTGCTGCTTAACTGTGTGCAGCAACAGGTGCAGGGCTAGAGGCATCTTCCCAAGCACGGTGGACTGATGATTGGCTTCTACGCAAAACAGTGAAAGATGCAGTGGTGTCACCTGCAGACAGTGTTCCTGGAGCCTGTGGTTTGGCCCACAAAGAAGAGTGCTTTGCTGCCATGTGCCTGATTATGCTGGTGGTGGTCTGGCTGGTAGTTCTGCTACACTTGTTGATGCGGGCATGGCAGGTGCTGAAAATGGCTTTATTGGGGATATCCGCAGAGTCTTTAAAGAATTACCAGACTTGAGAAGATCTAACAGTTGGAATGGCAACTTCCCTCATGTTGGTGTTACAGTGAACTGCTGCACAACTTCTATCTGTGGCCACCACACTGCTTCTTCCTGCCGCTTGGAGTAATATGCCTCCTTTCCCATGTGTGCTGCTGTCCTCCCTCTGCATGTCCTCTTGCCAATTTGGGTCAGTCACTATGTCATTCACCACCTTGTCTTCCACATCCACACCCTGCTTCTCCTCCTGACTTTCTGGCAATTGTGTCTCAACATCGTCCACCTTTTGTGACACTTTCCTACCATCGCCTTCATGTGACCGTGGCTGTTCAAAGCTTGGGGCAGCTCTACATGCGATCTCTTCTGGCCCCACTTCAAGTTGACAGGCTGAGAGTCTGGAATCTTGAAAGGGAAAACTGAACAGCGCTTCAGAGTGTCCAAGTGTGGGATCAGTTGTCTAAGGGCACTTTGCATGGTGGAAGGAAGGAGGATCAAGGTGAAGAATATCCGGTCCACACTCATGGCTTCTCAAAATTGACCGTGTTTAAGACATGGTGTTGGTGGTGGCTAAGTGACTTGAAGCATTATCCACTATCCAACCAACAACTGTTTCACACTGCTCTGGCTTCAATAGTGGTGTGCTGCGGTCCCCTAGAAAATAGGACAGGAAGGTCTTTGTTGTGGCCACTGCTTGGCCACGTCCTCTTCCTATGCATACACCATCAGCATCATATCCACTTCCCTTTCCCTTGCACCTTGCCTTTCCCATCTTAAATGGACTACTGCACTATTTCAAAAGCTCAGCACAAATGTATTTATTTAAAGCTAAATTATATCTGATCAGTATGCCTGCAAAGCTACAATTTTTCAAACACAGAAACACAGGCCTCAGCCTGACGTAACAGACTGTATTCAATGTTTTTTTGCTTTTTGGTGAATATAAAAAAGAAAAAAGAGTAGCACAAGGCAAGCACACAGAACTATGCTACGTATGCCTGTGGAAATACGATTTTTCAAACACAGAAACAACAGGCCTCAGACTGACATAACAGACTGTATTAAATATGTTTTTGGTGAATTAAAAAAAAAAAAAATAAATAAAAAAAGGAAAGAGTTGAACAAGGCTAGCACACAGATCTATGCCACTTATGCCTGCGAAACTATGATTTTTCCACCACAGATATAGATGGCCTCAGCATTACATAACAGACTGTATTATTTTTTTTTTGCTTTTTGGTGAAGTTAAATAAACACAAAAAAGAGTAGAACAAGGCTAGCACACAGAACTATGCTATGTATGCCTGCGAAAATACGATTTTTCAAACACAGATACACCAGGGCTTATCCTGACATAGACTGTATAAATTATTTTTTGGTTTTTGGGTGAATTTTAGTAAAAAAAATTTCAACAAGGCTAGCACACAGAACTATGCTACGTATGCCTGCAAAGCTGCAATTTTTCCACCACTGATACACCAGCCATCTCCCTCAGATAACAGACTGATCTAAATGGAGCCAACTAAATTGTGTCAACAAGTTGGCTATGGCACAAAAAAAGAAAATCATTTTGGGTGCATTCACATCTGGTGTCTGGGACGAAAAAAAATGGAAGATTTGCACGTTCTTAGATTTCAATAACCTGGCTATAGTAGGTAGTGTCAACGAGCAAATAAATGTTAAAATAAGAGGGCTATGGATTGTTTTAAGAATAAAAGGAGCAGGTATTAGGTGAAGAAAAAACAAAAAAGCCACAGAAAAATACAGCTAGATATATATTAAATAAACAGCAGCAGACAGTAATGGAGCTTTTACAGTCATGGCCAAAAGTATTGATACCCCTGCAATTCTGTCAGATAATACTCAGTTTCTTCCTGAAAATGATCGCAATCACAAATTATTTGGTATTATTAACTTCATTTAATTTGTCTTAAATGAAAAAACACAAAAGAGAATGAAGCAAAAAGCAAAGCATTGATCATTTCACACAAAACTCCAAAAATGGGCCAGACAAAAGTATTGGCACCCTCAGCCTAATACTTGGTTGCAAAACCTTTAGCCAAAATAACTGCGACCAACCGCTTCCGGTAATCATCAATGAGTTTCTTACAATGCTCTGCTGGAATTTTAGACCATTGTTCTTTGGCAAACTGCTTCAGGTCCCTGATATTTGAAGGGTGCCTTCTCCAAACTGCCATTTTTAGATCTCTCAACAGGTGATCTATGGGATTCCGGTCTGGACTCATTGCTGGCCACCTTAGAAGTCTCCAGTGCTTTCTCTCAAACCATTTTCTAGTGCTTTTTGAAGTGTGTTTTGGGTCATTGTCCTGCTGGAAGACCCATGACCTCTGAGGGAGACCCAGCTTTCTCACACTGGGCCCTACATTACGCTGCAAAATTTGTTGGTAGTCTTCAGACTTCATAATGCCATGCACACAGTCAAGCAGTCCAGTGCCAGAGGCAGCAAGCAACCACAAAACATCAGGGAACCTCCGCCATGTTTGACTGTAGGGAATGTGTTCTTTTCTTGGAATGCCTCTTTTTTTCTCCTGTAAACATTATGTTGATGCCTTTGCCCAGAAAGCTCTACTTTTGTCTCATCTGACCAGAGAACATTCTTCCAAAACGTTTTAGGCTTTTACAGGTAAGTTTTGGCAAACTCCAGCCTGGCTTTTTTATGTCTCGGGGTAAGAAGTGGTGTCTTCCCGGGTCTCCTACCATACAGTCCCTTTTCATTCAGACGCCGACGGATAGTACGGGTTGACACTTTTGTACCCTCGGACCGCAGGGCAGTTTGATCTTGTTCGGATGTTAGTCGAAGTTCTTTATCCAACATCCGCACAATCTTGCGTTGAAATCTCTTGTCAATTTTTCTTTTCCGTCCACATCTAGGGAGGTTAGCCACAGTGCCATGGGCTTTACACTTCTTGATGACACTGCGCACGGTAGACACAGGAACATTCAGGTCTTTGGAGATGGACTTGTAGCCTTGAGATTGCTCATGCTTCCCCACAATTTGGTTTCTCAAGTCCTCAGACAGTTCTTTGGTCTTCTTTCTTTTCTTCATGCTCAATGTGGTACACACAAGGACACAGGACAGAGGTTGAGTCAACTTTAATCCATGTCAACTGGCTGCAAGTGTGATTTAGTTATTGCCAACACCTGTTAGGTGCCACCGGTAAGTTACAGGTGCTGTTAATTACACTAATTAGAGAAGCATCACATGATTTTTCGAACAGTGCCAATACTTTTGTCCACCCCCTTTTTATGTTTGGTGTGGAATTATATACAATTTGGCTTTAGGACAAATCTTTTTGTGTTTTTTTCATTTAAGACAAATTAAATGAAGATAATAATAACAAAGAATTTGTGTTTGCAATCATTTTCAGGAAGAAACTAAGTATTATCTGACAGAATTGTAGGGGTGTCAATACTTTTGGCCATGACTGTATATGTATACAGTGAGAGATATGTACTCACATACAGTGCCTGCAGGCCTTACACGGATGTGGATATGTGCACATAGACTCCCCTGCACTGCAATCTGGGGACCCCCGAATTAGCCCTGAAAAGGACTGTTAGTTTTTCAGGAGCTGTGGACTGAGCAGTTGCAGACCTACACTATTAAAAGGACGATTCTGACCCTATCTCGGCAGCAGCTCTCCCTACACTCGCTAAGTCCAGAGCAGAATGCGGCGGAAAGGGCGGCGCCAGGTCTCTTATAGACCTGAAGACACTGTGCGGCCAGCCAATCACTGTAATACCACAACAAAGATGACTGTGGCATTACAGTGCCTGGCTGATAATCCATGCACTGTCATTGGTGCTCTAAAGAGTGCCAGATTTGCAGGCGGAGACTTGAGCTGCCGCCGAATAATCCTGGAAGAACTTGGTGATCGCCGAGTACACCGAGCATAGTGATACACGGGTGAGTACCGAGCATGTTCGCTCATCACTAGTTTTTATACCTCAAAAGCACCCTCAGAGGGAATCGCTGTAATAATACTCGGGTTTCCCATAGACTTACATTGAGCTCGTTGCTCGGGTGAGTACCCGAGTATTCCAATTTGCTCGACCCGAGCAACGAGCACCTGAGCAAGCCCCTCTTCCACTGCAGCAGAACTGTAAAAGGCCTGGTCACCTCAAGTCCCTGTGTCAACTGTAGGATTCTGTCTCGAAATGGCCTCCATGGTCGAATCAATGCCCAGAAGCCAGCACTAAACAAAAGGCAAATAAAAAACCGTGTGGCATTTGCAAAGTCCCACAGCTGCTAAACAGATGGACGCTAGAAAAGTGGCAGAAGGTGGATTTCTCTGAAGAATCTTCAGTAGAATTACACCACAGCCGCCGCAAATACTGCAGGAGACCTACTGGAGCCCGTATGGAGCCAAAATACACACAGAAAACAGTTAAATTTGGTGGTGGAAGGATCATGGTCTGGGGTTACATTCAGTAAGGGGGTGTGCGAAAAATATATATAGTATAGTATATAGTATGGTATATATAAATATAAATGTTGTTATATTTGTCTGAGTGATATATGGTTTCTGCTGTTTGGATTTTAATTATGTTTTAATCTTTTTGAGGTGTTTTATGGTCTGCCAATAAAACTATTATTCTTCTATTATTTCAGTATCGTGATCATTATTATTTGGGTGGTGTGAATTAGGGTTGAGCGAAACAGATTGGCAAAGTCGGGTTTCGTGAAACCCAACCCGATCCCACTGTGGTCGGCGATGAGGTCGGCGATCTGCGCGCCAAAGTCGCGTTTCATATGACGCTTTAAGCGCCATTTCTCAGCCAATGAAGGAGCACGCAGGAGCATCCACCATCTTAGAGAAGGGCATGGCAGTGATTGGCTTGTTGTCTGCGGCGTCACAGGGGCTATAAAGGGGCGTGCACGCCGACCACCAGCTTACTGCTGCCGATCTGAGCATAGGGAGAGGTTGCTGCAGCTTCATCAGAAGAAGAGATAGCGTTAGGGAGGGAAGATTAACCCCGAAACTGCTTGTGCTGTAGCAATTTCCACTGTCCAACACCACCTTTTCTTTGCAAGGACAGTGGAGTGTATTTTTTTGTGCATCAGTTCTGTAGCTTATTAGGCTGCCTTATAAGGCTCCCTGATAGCTGCATTGCTGTTTGTACGCCGCTGTGGAAACCAACTGCTTTTTTCAAAGCACAAATCCTGTTGCTCCTTTCTGCACAGCTATCTTGTTTCTTTGTCCACGCTCTTTTGTGTGCAGCAGTCCTTTTTATTACTGCCATACTTGTCCTTTGATCATTGTAGGGAGATTTAAATTGTACTACAGTCCTTGTATTTTTTTATATATCTGGCAGCCACGTTGTGCCACTGACATTGTGTAGTGTAATACACTGGGCCTGTTTTTTGCTGCATTCTCCCCCCCAAAAAAAAGATAGTTTTAAATTGCCAAAAAGTTTCTATACATCAGTTCTGTTTGTCGTATATTTGGCAGCCACGTTCTGCCACTTACATTGAGTGGTGTAATACACAGGGCCTGTTTTTTTGCTGCATTCTCCCCTCAAAAAAGGGAGATTTAAATTGCCCACAAGTTTCTATATGTCAGTTCTGTTTGACGTATATCTGCCACTGACATTGTGTAGCGTAATACACTGGGCCTGTTTTTTGCTGCATTCTCCCCCCCACAAAAAAGGGAGAGATAAATTGCCAAAAAGTTTCTATACGTCAGTTCTGTTGGTAGTATATCTGGCAGCCACGTGTTAGGTGTTGAGTTCCCACCTCTGCACAGGGGGAATCTCGAACCATCTCTGCTGCGGTCTCCCATTCTTCTCCAGCAACGGTGGAGTCTGCTCAGCGGAGACGTCGTTCCCAGCATCTTGCTCAGTCTCACTCCGTGCATAGGGTTACTGCTGCTTTTCTTGCTTCTGCCATTGAAGCCAGTGCTGAGCAGCGGCGAGCAGACGCTTTTGGGATCTAAGTCCTGCTTTTTTCCTTCTGAGCATGCCCAGGGTGACATCTCCCATCGGAGATTGAGGGTCACATGCTCAGATGCTGCAGCGGTTCCCATTGGTCCTTTTTGGAAGGTCCTAACATAGTAACATAGTAACATAGTAACATAGTAACATAGTTAGTAAGGCCGAAAAAAGACATTTGTCCATCCAGTTCAGCCTATATTCCATCATAATAAATACCCAGATCTACGTCCTTCTACAGAACCTAATAATTGTATGATACAATATTGTTCTGCTCCAGGAAGACATCCAGGCCTCTCTTGAACCCCTCGACTGAGTTCGCCATCACCACCTCCTCAGGCAAGCAATTCCAGATTCTCACTGCCCTAACAGTAAAGAATCCTCTTCTATGTTGGTGGAAAAACCTTCTCTCCTCCAGACGCAAAGAATGCCCCCTTGTGCCCGTCACCTTCCTTGGTATAAACAGATCCTCAGCGAGATATTTGTATTGTCCCCTTATATACTTATACATGGTTATTAGATCGCCCCTCAGTCGTCTTTTTTCTAGACTAAATAATCCTAATTTCGCTAATCTATCTGGGTATTGTAGTTCTCCCATCCCCTTTATTAATTTTGTTGCCCTCCTTTGTACTCTCTCTAGTTCCATTATATCCTTCCTGAGCACCGGTGCCCAAAACTGGACACAGTACTCCATGTGCGGTCTAACTAGGGATTTGTACAGAGGCAGTATAATGCTCTCATCATGTGTATCCAGACCTCTTTTAATGCACCCCATGATCCTGTTTGCCTTGGCAGCTGCTGCCTGGCACTGGCTGCTCCAGGTAAGTTTATCATTAACTAGGATCCCCAAGTCCTTCTCCCTGTCAGATTTACCCAGTGGTTTCCCGTTCAGTGTGTAATGGTGATATTGATTCCCTCTTCCCATGTGTATAACCTTACATTTATCATTGTTAAACCTCATCTGCCACCTTTCAGCCCAAGTTTCCAACTTATCCAGATCCATCTGTAGCAGAATACTATCTTCTCTTGTATTAACTGCTTTACATAGTTTTGTATCATCTGCAAATATCGATATTTTACTGTGTAAACCTTCTACCAGATCATTAATGAATATGTTGAAGAGAACAGTCCCAATACTGACCCCTGCGGTACCCCACTGGTCACAGCGACCCAGTTAGAGACTATACCATTTATAACCACCCTCTGCTTTCTATCACTAAGCCAGTTACTAACCCATTTACACACATTTTCCCCCAGACCAAGCATTCTCATTTTGTGTACCAACCTCTTGTGCGGCACGGTATCAAACGCTTTGGAAAAATCGAGATATACCACGTCCAATGACTCACCGTGGTCCAGCCTATAGCTTACCTCTTCATAAAAACTGATTAGATTGGTTTGACAGGAGCGATTTCTCATAAACCCATGCTGATATGGAGTTAAACAGTTATTCTCATTGAGATAATCCAGAATAACATCCCTCAGAAACCCTTCAAATATTTTACCAACAATAGAGGTTAGACTTACTGGCCTATAATTTCCAGGTTCACTTTTAGAGCCCTTTTTGAATATTGGCACCACATTTGCTATGCGCCAGTCCTGCGGAACAGACCCTGTCGCTATAGAGTCACTAAAAATAAGAAATAATGGTTTATCTATTACATTACTTAGTTCTCTTAGTACTCGTGGGTGTATGCCATCCGGACCCGGAGATTTATCTATTTTAATCTTATTTAGCCGGTTTCGCACCTCTTCTTGGGTTAGATTGGTGACCCTTAATATAGGGTTTTCATTGTTTCTTGGGATTTCACCTAGCATTTCATTTTCCACCGTGAATACCGTGGAGAAGAAGGTGTTTAATATGTTAGCTTTTTCCTCGTCATCTACAACCATTCTTTCCTCACTATTTTTTAAGGGGCCTACATTTTCAGTTTTTATTCTTTTACTATTGATATAGTTGAAGAACAGTTTGGGATTAGTTTTACTCTCCTTAGCAATGTGCTTCTCTGTTTCCTTTTTGGCAGCTTTAATTAGTTTTTTAGATAAAGTATTTTTCTCCCTATAGTTTTTTAGAGCTTCAATGGTGCCATCCTGCTTTAGTAGTGCAAATGCTTTCTTTTTACTGTTAATTGCCTGTCTTACTTCTTTGTTTAGCCACATTGGGTTTTTCCTATTTCTAGTCCTTTTATTCCCACAAGGTATAAACCGCTTACACTGCCTATTTAGGATGTTCTTAAACATTTCCCATTTATTATCTGTATTCTTATTTCTGAGGATATTGTCCCAGTCTACCAGATTAAGGGCATCTCTAAGCTGTTCAAACTTTGCCTTCCTAAAGTTCAATGTTTTTGTGACTCCCTGACAAGTCCCCCTAGTGAAAGACAGGTGAAACTGCACAATATTGTGGTCGCTATTTCCTAAATGCCCGACCACCTGCAGATTTGTTATTCTGTCAGGTCTATTAGATAGTATTAGGTCTAAAAGTGCTGCTCCTCTGGTTGGATTCTGCACCAATTGTGAAAGATAATTTTTCTTGGTTATTAGCAGAAACCTGTTGCCTTTATGGGTTTCACAGGTTTCTGTTTCCCAGTTAATATCCGGGTAGTTAAAGTCCCCCATAACCAGGACCTCATTATGGGTTGCAGCTTCATCTATCTGCTTTAGAAGTAGACTTTCCATGCTTTCTGTTATATTTGGGGGTTTGTAACAGACCCCAATGAGAATTTTGTTACCATTTTTCCCTCCATGAATTTCAACCCATATGGACTCGACATCCTCATTCCCTTCGCTAATATCCTCCCTTAAAGTGGACTTTAGACAAGACTTTACATAGAGACAAACCCCTCCTCCTCTCCGATTTTTACGATCCTTTCTAAACAGACTGTAACCCTGTAAGTTAACTGCCCAGTCATAGCTTTCATCTAACCATGTCTCGGTTATTCCCACTATGTCAAAGTTACCTGTAGATATTTCTGCTTCTAGTTCTTCCATCTTGTTTGTCAGGCTTCTGGCGTTTGCGAGCATGCAGTTTAGAGGATTTTGTTTTGTTCCAATCTCCTCACTGTGGATTGTTTTAGAAATGTTCTTACTTCCCTTCAGAGTATGTTTTCCTGGGTCGTCTTTGTTCGAGTCTAATGTTTTTCTTCCCGTCCCCTCTTCTTCTAGTTTAACGCCCTCCTGATGAGTGTAGCGAGTCTTCTGGCGAATGTGTGTTTCCCAGGTTTGTTGAGGTGTAGTCCGTCTCTGGCGAGGAGTCCATCATACCAGTAATTCACACCGTGGTCCAGGAATCCAAATCCTTGTTGTCTGCACCATCGTCTTAGCCAGTTGTTTGCATCAAGGATCCTGTTCCATCTCCTGGTGCCATGCCCGTCTACTGGAAGGATAGAAGAAAAAACTACCTGTGCATCCAGTTCCTTTACTTTCTTCCCCAACTCTTCAAAGTCCTTGCAGATTGTCGGTAGGTCCTTCCTTGCCGTGTCATTGGTGCCAACATGTATCAGAAGAAATGGGTGGACGTCCTTGGAGCTGAAGAGCTTTGGTATCCTATCGGTCACATCCTTGATCATCGCACCTGGAAGGCAGCATACTTCTCTTGCAGTTATGTCCGGTCTGCAGATGGCTGCTTCTGTGCCTCTCAGTAGTGAGTCTCCCACCACCACCACTCTTCGTTGCTTCTTGGCTGTACTTTTTGCTGTCACTTGTTGCTGTGTGCCCTTTTCTTTTTTGCTTGCTGGTATTGCTTCATTCTTAGGTGTGCCATCTTCATCCTCTACAAAGATTTGATATCGGTTCTTCAGTTGTGTGGTTGGTGATTTCTCCATGGTCTTCTTGCTTCTTTTGGTCACATGCTTCCACTCATCTGCTTTTGGAGGTTCTCTGACACTTTTTTCACCTTCTGTGACCAGTAGAGATGCTTCTGTTCTGTCTAGAAAGTCTTCATTCTCTTTGATGAGTTTCAAAGTTGCTATTCTTTCTTCCAGACCCCGCACCTTTTCTTCTAAAAGGGCCACTAGTCTACACTTCTGACAGGTGAAATTGGATTCTTCTTCTGGTCGATCCGTGAACATGTAGCACATGCTGCAGCTCACCATGTAGGTTGTCACATCTGCCATGTTGCTCCTAGATCCTGCTGACTTGCTGTGTGTTTTCCTTCTTGTGTAATCTACTCAGCCAAGCTCTCTTGCAATAATGTCCTACAGGCAAAAATTACGGCGCGCGGTTTGGTGATGCTTTCGAAGCAGCTGGTCCCGGCTGTACCCAACGATCTTCTAGCTTAGGGAGACTTCGCTTCTCCCAGAAGGCACCTGGAATATGCAAATTAGCCTCCTGAAGCTTGAATCCCTGGTTTGGTGATGCTTTCGAAGCAGCTGGTCCCGGCTGTACCCAACGATCTTCTAGCTTAGGGAGACTTCGCTTCTCCCAGAAGGCACCTGGAATATGCAAATTAGCCTCCTGAAGCTTGAATCCCTGGTTTGGTGATGCTTTCGAAGCAGCTGGTCCCGGCTGTACCCAACGATCTTCTAGCTTAGGGAGACTTCGCTTCTCCCAGAAGGCACCTGGAATATGCAAATTAGCCTCCTGAATCTTGAATCCCTGGTTTGGTGATGCTTTCGAAGCAGCTGGTCCCGGCTGTACCCAACGATCTTCTAGCTTAGGGAGACTTCGCTTCTCCCAGAAGGCACCTGGAATATGCAAATTAGCCTCCTGAAGCTTGAATCCCTGGTTTGGTGATGCTTTCGAAGCAGCTGGTCCCGGCTGTACCCAACGATCTTCTAGCTTAGGGAGACTTCGCTTCTCCCAGAAGGCACCTGGAATATGCAAATTAGCCTCCTGAAGCTTGAATCCCTGGTTTGGTGATGCTTTCGAAGCAGCTGGTCCCGGCTGTACCCAACGATCTTCTAGCTTAGGGAGACTTCGCTTCTCCCAGAAGGCACCTGGAATATGCAAATTAGCCTCCTGAAGCTTGAATCCCTGGTTTGGTGATGCTTTCGAAGCAGCTGGTCCCGGCTGTACCCAACGATCTTCTAGCTTAGGGAGACTTCGCTTCTCCCAGAAGGCACCTGGAATATGCAAATTAGCCTCCTGAAGCTTGAATCCCTGGTTTGGTGATGCTTTCGAAGCAGCTGGTCCCGGCTGTACCCAATGATCTTCTAGCTTAGGGAGACTTCGCTTCTCCCAGAAGGCACCTGGAATATGCAAATTAGCCTCCTGAAGCTTGAATCCCTGGTTTGGTGATGCTTTCGAAGCAGCTGGTCCCGGCTGTACCCAACGATCTTCTAGCTTAGGGAGACTTCGCTTCTCCCAGAAGGCACCTGGAATATGCAAATTAGCCTCCTGAAGCTTGAATCCCTGGTTTGGTGATGCTTTCGAAGCAGCTGGTCCCGGCTGTACCCAACGATCTTCTAGCTTAGGGAGACTTCGCTTCTCCCAGAAGGCACCTGGAATATGCAAATTAGCCTCCTGAAGCTTGAATCCCTGGTTTGGTGATGCTTTCGAAGCAGCTGGTCCCGGCTGTACCCAACGATCTTCTAGCTTAGGGAGACTTCGCTTCTCCCAGAAGGCACCTGGAATATGCAAATTAGCCTCCTGAAGCTTGAATCCCTGGTTTGGTGATGCCTTCGAAGCAGCTGGTCCCGGCTGTACCCAACGATCTTCTAGCTTAGGGAGACTTCGCTTCTCCCAGAAGGCACCTGGAATATGCAAATTAGCCTCCTGAAGCTTGAATCCCTGGTTTGGTGATGCTTTCGAAGCAGCTGGTCCCGGCTGTACCCAACGATCTTCTAGCTTAGGGAGACTTCGCTTCTCCCAGAAGGCACCTGGAATATGCAAATTAGCCTCCTGAAGCTTGAATCCCTGGTTTGGTGATGCTTTCGAAGCAGCTGGTCCCGGCTGTACCCAACGATCTTCTAGCTTAGGGAGACTTCGCTTCTCCCAGAAGGCACCTGGAATATGCAAATTAGCCTCCTGAAGCTTGAATCCCTGGTTTGGTGATGCTTTCGAAGCAGCTGGTCCCGGCTGTACCCAACGATCTTCTAGCTTAGGGAGACTTCGCTTCTCCCAGAAGGCACCTGGAATATGCAAATTAGCCTCCTGAAGCTTGAATCCCTGGTTTGGTGATGCTTTCGAAGCAGCTGGTCCCGGCTGTACCCAACGATCTTCTAGCTTAGGGAGACTTCGCTTCTCCCAGAAGGCACCTGGAATATGCAAATTAGCCTCCTGAAGCTTGAATCCCTGGTTTGGTGATGCTTTCGAAGCAGCTGGTCCCGGCTGTACCCAACGATCTTCTAGCTTAGGGAGACTTCGCTTCTCCCAGAAGGCACCTGGAATATGCAAATTAGCCTCCTGAAGCTTGAATCCCTGGTTTGGTGATGCTTTCGAAGCAGCTGGTCCCGGCTGTACCCAACGATCTTCTAGCTTAGGGAGACTTCGCTTCTCCCAGAAGGCACCTGGAATATGCAAATTAGCCTCCTGAAGCTTGAATCCCTGGTTTGGTGATGCTTTCGAAGCAGCTGGTCCCGGCTGTACCCAACGATCTTCTAGCTTAGGGAGACTTCGCTTCTCCCAGAAGGCACCTGGAATATGCAAATTAGCCTCCTGAAGCTTGAATCCCTGGTTTGGTGATGCTTTCGAAGCAGCTGGTCCCGGCTGTACCCAACGATCTTCTAGCTTAGGGAGACTTCGCTTCTCCCAGAAGGCACCTGGAATATGCAAATTAGCCTCCTGAAGCTTGAATCCCTGGTTTGGTGATGCTTTCGAAGCAGCTGGTCCCGGCTGTACCCAACGATCTTCTAGCTTAGGGAGACTTCGCTTCTCCCAGAAGGCACCTGGAATATGCAAATTAGCCTCCTGAAGCTTGAATCCCTGGTTTGGTGATGCTTTCGAAGCAGCTGGTCCCGGCTGTACCCAACGATCTTCTAGCTTAGGGAGACTTCGCTTCTCCCAGAAGGCACCTGGAATATGCAAATTAGCCTCCTGAAGCTTGAATCCCTGGTTTGGTGATGCTTTCGAAGCAGCTGGTCCCGGCTGTACCCAACGATCTTCTAGCTTAGGGAGACTTCGCTTCTCCCAGAAGGCACCTGGAATATGCAAATTAGCCTCCTGAAGCTTGAATCCCTGGTTTGGTGATGCTTTCGAAGCAGCTGGTCCCGGCTGTACCCAACGATCTTCTAGCTTAGGGAGACTTCGCTTCTCCCAGAAGGCACCTGGAATATGCAAATTAGCCTCCTGAAGCTTGAATCCCTGGTTTGGTGATGCTTTCGAAGCAGCTGGTCCCGGCTGTACCCAACGATCTTCTAGCTTAGGGAGACTTCGCTTCTCCCAGAAGGCACCTGGAATATGCAAATTAGCCTCCTGAAGCTTGAATCCCTGGTTTGGTGATGCTTTCGAAGCAGCTGGTCCCGGCTGTACCCAACGATCTTCTAGCTTAGGGAGACTTCGCTTCTCCCAGAAGGCACCTGGAATATGCAAATTAGCCTCCTGAAGCTTGAATCCCTGGTTTGGTGATGCTTTCGAAGCAGCTGGTCCCGGCTGTACCCAACGATCTTCTAGCTTAGGGAGACTTCGCTTCTCCCAGAAGGCACCTGGAATATGCAAATTAGCCTCCTGAAGCTTGAATCCCTGGTTTGGTGATGCTTTCGAAGCAGCTGGTCCCGGCTGTACCCAACGATCTTCTAGCTTAGGGAGACTTCGCTTCTCCCAGAAGGCACCTGGAATATGCAAATTAGCCTCCTGAAGCTTGAATCCCTGGTTTGGTGATGCTTTCGAAGCAGCTGGTCCCGGCTGTACCCAACGATCTTCTAGCTTAGGGAGACTTCGCTTCTCCCAGAAGGCACCTGGAATATGCAAATTAGCCTCCTGAAGCTTGAATCCCTGGTTTGGTGATGCTTTCGAAGCAGCTGGTCCCGGCTGTACCCAACGATCTTCTAGCTTAGGGAGACTTCGCTTCTCCCAGAAGGCACCTGGAATATGCAAATTAGCCTCCTGAAGCTTGAATCCCTGGTTTGGTGATGCTTTCGAAGCAGCTGGTCCCGGCTGTACCCAACGATCTTCTAGCTTAGGGAGACTTCGCTTCTCCCAGAAGGCACCTGGAATATGCAAATTAGCCTCCTGAAGCTTGAATCCCTGGTTTGGTGATGCTTTCGAAGCAGCTGGTCCCGGCTGTACCCAACGATCTTCTAGCTTAGGGAGACTTCGCTTCTCCCAGAAGGCACCTGGAATATGCAAATTAGCCTCCTGAAGCTTGAATCCCTGGTTTGGTGATGCTTTCGAAGCAGCTGGTCCCGGCTGTACCCAACGATCTTCTAGCTTAGGGAGACTTCGCTTCTCCCAGAAGGCACCTGGAATATGCAAATTAGCCTCCTGAAGCTTGAATCCCTGGTTTGGTGATGCTTTCGAAGCAGCTGGTCCCGGCTGTACCCAACGATCTTCTAGCTTAGGGAGACTTCGCTTCTCCCAGAAGGCACCTGGAATATGCAAATTAGCCTCCTGAAGCTTGAATCCCTGGTTTGGTGATGCTTTCGAAGCAGCTGGTCCCGGCTGTACCCAACGATCTTCTAGCTTAGGGAGACTTCGCTTCTCCCAGAAGGCACCTGGAATATGCAAATTAGCCTCCTGAAGCTTGAATCCCTGGTTTGGTGATGCTTTCGAAGCAGCTGGTCCCGGCTGTACCCAACGATCTTCTAGCTTAGGGAGACTTCGCTTCTCCCAGAAGGCACCTGGAATATGCAAATTAGCCTCCTGAAGCTTGAATCCCTGGTTTGGTGATGCTTTCGAAGCAGCTGGTCCCGGCTGTACCCAACGATCTTCTAGCTTAGGGAGACTTCGCTTCTCCCAGAAGGCACCTGGAATATGCAAATTAGCCTCCTGAAGCTTGAATCCCTGGTTTGGTGATGCTTTCGAAGCAGCTGGTCCCGGCTGTACCCAACGATCTTCTAGCTTAGGGAGACTTCGCTTCTCCCAGAAGGCACCTGGAATATGCAAATTAGCCTCCTGAAGCTTGAATCCCTGGTTTGGAAGGTCCTGAACGTGCTGCAGCTATATAAGCTGCGCATGACTGCACGGCCATGCGCTAGTGTACATTTGTAAACGTGTGTGTGTTGTGAGTGAAAGTCATTCATTAAAATCCCCTCCCTATTGGATGACTGTTCGTGGAAGGTGGGTGATTGCTATCTAGCGCCCGACTTGCTACCAGCACGTTACACACCATACAGCATCTAATTGCTGTGACCGCCAGTGCGGCGCTGTGCACTTTCACAGCGCTTTCCTGACCCAAGCCTGGGTGGTTAGTGGCGTCCGCCAGTGCGGCATCACATGCACTCTCATGCATCTTTTATTATTACTTTGGTTACGCTGACACCCCATTAGCGGTGTCAAGCGCAAGTAGTCTAGTCGGACTCGGATCCCAATTCTTGGGACTGAGCTTGGTGACTCCTTGCTTGCGCTCTTGTGTGCGGTACCGCGGCCCTGTGACTTAACAGGGTTCGCTTCCTTCACACAGGGTGAAGTTAACCCGTGTGTGTATTCACATTGTACCGCCATATAGTCCGTCATTACTTGGCAGCAGGTTCCATCTCTGCACGGTGGCCCCCGGGCTGCGAATGCACCTTAATCTATCTTATTATTTGGTGCGTTCCGCTAGCCCTTACATTACACTAGCGCCAGGGTCTGGCTAGTAATGACGGATATACAGCAATCATTGCGGTATATCCAGCAGCTGGAGGGTAGGTTGGCGGCTCTCGAGAGCTCAACCTCAGCTGTGGATGTTACCGCAGTTGCTGTACAGGCTGCTAGCGTGGCTGCAGCAACCTTGTCCACTGCCACCCCTGTTCCGACATTATCTCGCCTCCCGCTGCCAGAAAAAGTTTCTGGAGATAGCAAATCTTGTAGGGGATTCGTGAGTCAGTGCTCTATTCACCTCGAGATCCTGGCTGCACGTTTTCCCACAGAGCGGGCTAAGGTGGGAGTTATTGTCTCTCTCTTGTCGGACAGGGCGTTGGAATGGGCTACGCCGCTGTGGGAGCCTGGCAATCATGTGGTGCAGAGTGCTCCGCTGTTTCTGAACACTCTGAAACAGGTCTTTTTAGGACCTCAAGTCACCCATGATACTGCGCTCCAACTGCTGACATTTACTCAGGGTGAGTCCTTGGTAAGCCATTTTGCCATCCACTTCCGCACTTTAGCTTCTGAGCTGGAGTGGTCGGATAAAGCCCTTATCCCCATATTTTGGAAGAGGCTGGCTGATCACGTGAAGGATGCTCTGGCCACTAGGGAGATTCCTGCCACACTGGAGGAGTTAATAACTGTCTCTACTCATAATGACCTCCGTTTTAACGAGCGGAGGTTAGAATGAGCCCAGTGTAGGCAGAGGTTTTGGCTGGCTCCTACCTTCGCCAAACCTCTGGAATCTCCGGTCCTGCTTCCTGAGTCACATGAGGCCATGGAAATGTCACGAGCGGGATCTAAGTCCCGGACTGCTTGTGCACTCAAGGTCTGTCATGTTTGCCAGCAGTCAGGACATCTTGCCACCAGATGTCCCTAGCGGTCGAGGAAACGTCAGAGTCTAGTGGTAGTGGGTGGAGGTGCACTTGACACGGCGACGTTTGCCTCCAAATTGTCCTTTAAGGGGACAATTATTATAGGCTCATCCTCCCACTCGGTAGAGCTCTGCGTGGATTCTGGGGCGGAGGGCAATTTTATGCCTTCTGCCTTCACTGTTGTGAATTCTGCTTTTGGACTCCCTCCGGTGGTTGTAGGTGGTAATGCAGTTGTCCCTGGCTGCAGTCTTGGACAGGTGTATCTACTGATTGCAATTCTGACTGGGGTATTTAGGTTTGCAGGACTCATTGGTCCTTGCCAGTTGTCAATGTTTCTTGGGAAGTGCTGGATCTTTGTCTGGCTTCTCCTGCTTAGCTGCCAATTCTGCAAAGATAAGTGTCTGTTTCTTTTTCTGTGGCACACAAGCTGTGTGCTTATATTCTGTGCTATTCATTTGTTTTCTCTTGTCCAGCTTAGACTGTGTCAGTGTTTTCTCAGTCTTGTTGGATTCTCTGGAGTTTCAGATATACGCTCCACATCTTTAGTTAGATGGTGGAGTTTTTGTATTTTCTGCTGTGGATATTTTTGGAAGGATTTTAATACTGACCGCTTAGTATCCTGTCCTATCCTCTCCTATTTTTAGCTAGAGTGGCCTCTTTTGCTAAATCCTGTTTCCTGCCTGCATGTGTCTTTTCCTCTACTACTCACAGTCAATATTTGTGGGGGGCTGCCTATCCTTCGGGGTTATGCTCTGAGGCAAGATAGTATTCCTATTTCCATCTATAGGGGTATTTAGTCCTCCGGCTGTGTCGAGGTGTCTAGGATTTGTTAGGCACACCCCACGGCTACTTCTAGTTGCGATGTTAAGATCAGGATTTGCGGTCAGTATAGTTACCACTAGTGTTGAGCATTCCGATACCGCAAGTATCGGGTATCGGCCGATATTTGCGGTATCGGAATTCCGATACCGAGATCCGATATTTTTGTGATATCGGGTATCGGTATCGAATCAATAGGGATGTGGAAAATAAAGAATTAAAATAAAAAATATTGATATGCTCACCTCTCCGGCGGCCCCTGGACTTCACGCTGCTATCCGGGAGGCTTCTTTGTTTAAAAAGCGCGCCTTTCGGACCTGTGAATGACGTCCCGGCTTCTGATTGGTCGCGTGCCGCCCATGTGACCGGCACGCGACCAATCAGAGGCCGCGACGTCATTCGCAGGTCCTCAATTCCTAGAATTAGCAGTTTTGTGAATGAGAATGATGTCGCGGCTTCTGATTGGCCGCGTGCCGGTCACATGGGGAGTTTTTGTCTGATTTTCAGGATGTATTCGATGAGCCCAAGTCCAGTTTCCTTCCACCGCACAGGGACTGCGATTGTGCTATTGATTTGATTCCAGGCTGTAAGTTTCCTAAGGGTCGAATTTTCAACCTGTCTATGCCTGAACATACCGACATGCGGAGCTATATTAAGGAGTCTTTGGAGAAAGGGCATATTCGACTATCTTCTTCACCGTTGGGAGCGGGGTTCTTTTTTGTTGCTAAAAAGATGGTTCCTTGAGACCCTGTATTGATTATCACCTCTTGAATAAAATCACGGTCAAGTTTCAATACCCTTTATCTTTGCTTACCGATTTGTTTGCTCGGATTGAGGGAGCTAGTTGGTTTACGAAGATTGACCTTCGGGGGGCATAAAATCTTGTTCGTATTAAGCAGGGTGATGAATGGAAAACTGCGTTTAACACGCCCGAAGGCCATTTTGAATACCTTGTGATGCCATTCGGGCTCTCTAATGCTCCATCTATTTTTCAGTCCTTCATGCATGATATCTTCCGGACTTATCTTTATAAATTCTTGATTGTATATTTGGACGATATTTTGATTTTTTCCGATGATTGGGAGTCTCATGTGCAGCAGGTCAGGATGGTATTTCAGATCCTTCATGACACTGCTTTCTTTGTGAAAGGGTCTAAGTGTCTTTTTGGGGTGCAGAAGGTTTCTTTTTTGGGCTTTATTTTTTCTCCCTCGTCTATAGAGATGGATCCGGTTAAGGTTCAGGCCATTCATGATTGGATTCAGCCCACATCCGTGAAGAGCCTTCAGAAATTTTTGGGTTTTGCAAATTTTTATCGCTGTTTCATTGCTAATTTTTCCAGCGTGGTTAAACTCTTGACCGATTTGACGAAGAAAGGCGCTGATGTGGCGAATTGGTCCTCTGCGGCTGTCTCTGCCTTTCAGGAGCTTAAACGTCGATTTACTTCTGCTCCGGTGTTGCGCCAACCGGATGTTTCTCTTCCGTTTCAGGTTGAGATTGACGCTTCTGAGATTGGGGCAGGGGCTGTTTTGTCTCAGAGGGATCCTGTTGGTTCCTTAATGAAACCGTGTGCCTTCTTTTCCCGTAAGTTTTCGCCTGCTGAATGCAATTATGATGTCGGCAATCGGGAGTTGTTGGCTATGAAGTGGGCATTTGAGGAGTGGCGACACTGGCTTGAGGGAGCTAAGCACCGTATTGTGGTCTTGACCGATCATAAGAATTTGATTTACCTCGAGTCTGCCAAACAGCTGAATCCTAGACAGGCTCGATGGTCCTTGTTTTTTTCCCGTTTTGATTTCGTGGTCTCGTACCTTCCGGGTTCTAAGAATATTAAGGCTGATGCCCTCTCTAGGAGTTTTTTGCCTGTTTCTCCTGAGTTCTTAGAACCGGTCGGTATTTTGAAAGAAGGGGTGGTCCTTTCTGCCATTTCCCATGATTTACGACGGTTCTTCAGGAATTTCAGGCTGACAAACCTGACCGCCGTCCTGTGGGGAAACTGTTTGTTCCTGACAGATAGACTAGTAGAGTGATTTCTGAGGTTCACTGTTCCGTGTTGGCTGGTCATCCTGGCATTTTTGGTACCAGAGACTTGGTTGGTAGGTCCTTTTGGTGGCCTTCTTTGTCGCATGATGTGCGTTCTTTTGTGCAGTCCTGTGGGACTTGTGCGCGGGCCAAGCCTTGTTGCTCCCGTGCTGGTGGGTTGCTTTTGCCATTGCCGGTCCCTGAGAGTCCCTGGACGCATATTTCTATGGATTTTATTTCCGATCTTCCTGTTTCCCAGAAGATATCTGTTATCTGGGTTGTTTGTGACCGATTCTCTAAGATGGTTCATTTGGTGCCTTTGCCTAAATTGCCTTCCTCTTCGGATTTGGTTCCGTTGTTTTTTCAGCATGTGGTCCGTTTGCATGGTATTCCGGAGAATAATGTGTCCGACAGAGGTTCCCAGTTTGTTTCTAGGTTTTGGCGGGCCTTTTGTGCTAGGCTGGGCATTGATTTGTCTTTTTCTTCTGCATTTCATCCTCAGACAAATGGCCAGACCGAGCGAACTAATCAGACTTTGGAGACTTATTTGAGATGCTTTTTGTCTGCTGATCAAGATGATTGGGTGGCTTTCTTGCCGTTGGCCGAGTTTGCCCTTAATAATCGGGCTAGTTCAGCTACTTTGGTTTCGCCTTTCTTTTGTAATTTTGGTTTTCATCCTCGTTTTTCTTCTGGGCAGGTTGAGCCTTCTGACTGTCCTGGTGTGGATTCTGTGGTTGACAGGTTGCAGCAGATTTGGGCTCATGTGGTGGACAATTTGGTGTTGTCTCAGGAGGAGGCTCAACGTTTTGCATACCATCGTCTGTGTGTTGGTTCCTGGCTTCGGGTTGGGGATCTGGTCTGGTTGTCTTCCCGTCATGTTCCTATGAAGGTTTCTTCTCCTAAGTTTAAGCCTCGGTTTATTGGTCCTTATAGGATTTCTGAGATTATTAATCCGGTGTCTTTTCGTCTGGCGCTTCCGGCCTCTTTTGCTATCCATAATGTCTTCCATAGATCTTTATTGCGGAAATATGTGGGGCCCGTTGTTCCCTCTGTTGATCCTCCGGCTCCTCTGTTGGTTGATGGGGAGTTGGAATATGTTGTTGAGAAGATTTTGGATTCCCGTTTTTCGAGGCGGAAGCTTCAGAACCTTGTCAAATGGAAGGGTTATGGCCAGGAGGATAATTCTTGGGTATTTGCCTCTGATGTCCATGCCACTGATTTGGTTCGTACGTTTCATCTGGCTCATCCTGATCGACCTGGGGGCTCTGGTGAGGGTTCGGTGACCCCTCCTCAAGGGGGGTACTGTTGTGAATTCTGCTTTTGGGCTCCCTCCGGTGGTTGTAGGTGGTAATGCATTTTTCCCTGGCTGCAGTCTTGGACAGGTTTATCTACTGATTGCAATTCTGACTGGGGTATTTAGGTTTGCAGGACTCATTGGTCCTTGCCAGTTGTCAATGTTTCTTGGGAAGTGTTGGATCTTTGTCTGGCTTCTCCTGCTTAGCTGCCAATTCAGCAAAGATAAGTGTCTGTTTCCTTTTCTGTGGCACACAAGCTTTGTGCTTATATTCTGTGCTATTCATTTGTTTTCTCTTGTCCAGCTTAGACTGTGTCAGTGTTTTCTCAGTCTTGTTGGATTCTCTGGAGTTGCAGATATACGCTCCACATCTTTAGTTAGATGGTGGAGTTTTTGTATTTTCTGCTGTGGATATTTTTGGAAGGATTTTAATACTGACCGCTTAGCATCCTGTCCTATCCTCTCCTATTTTTAGCTAGAGTGGCCTCTTTTGCTAAATCCTGTTTCCTGCCTGCGTGTGTCTTTTCCTCTACTACTCACAGTCAATATTTGTGGGGGGCTGCCTATCCTTTGGGGTTCTGCTCTGAGGCAAGATAGTATTCCTATTTCCATCTATAGGGGTATTTAGTCCTCCGGCTGTGTCGAGGTGTCTAGGATTTGTTAGGCACACCCCACGGCTACTTCTAGTTGCGATGTTAAGATCAGGATTTGCAGTCAGTATAGCTACCACCTACTCCAGTGAAAGTTTTCATGCTGCTCCAAGGTCACCTGATCATAACACTTCGCCCAACGTCACGCAATACCCCTGTTTATGCTAGCTCAACCAGTAATGGTACGAGTGGTGAATGGGTCGACACTGCCCTCACAGATAACACATCAGACCATCCCTTTTACTCTGTCCATGTCACCATCCCATCAGGAGATTATATCTCTGCTCATCATTCCTGAGGGAATTGATGAGGTCCTGTTGGGAATACCTTGGCTACAGTACCACTCTCCTCATATCGAGTGGTCCTCAGGCAGAATTCTGGGATGGGGTGAATCTTGTGGGGGTAGGTGTCAGAGGGAGTGCGTTCAGGTTGCTACTACAGAGGTACCCTCAGATCTTTCCTCTCTCCCCAAGCAATACTGGTCTTATGCAGACGTGTTCTCCAAAAAGGCGGCGGAGACCCTTCCGCCCCATTGCCCCTATGACTGTCCTACTGATCTCTTGCCTGGTGCTGATCCTCTCCGGGGTCGAGTCTATCCGTTATCTCTCCCGGAGATGGAGGCAATGTCACAGTACATCCAGGAAAATCTGGCAAGAGGATTCATTAGGAAGTCAGTGTCACCTGCTGGGGCAGGTTTCTTCTTCGTGCAGAAGAAGAATGGGGAATTGCGTCCATGCATAGACTACAGGGGTCTTAACGTCATCACCGTTAAGAATAAGTATCCTTTGCCCTTGATATCTGAGCTCTTCGATAGGCTTCAGGGAGCAAGGGAATTTACTAAATTAGATCTGCGGGGTGCTTACAACCTGATTCGCATCCGTGAGGGGGACGAATGGAAGACGGCTTTTAACACCAGGGATGGGCACTATGAATATCTGGTGATGCCCTTCGGGCTCTGTAATGCCCCAGCCATCTTCCAAGACTTTGTTAATGACATCTTCCGGGATATGCTCTCCACCTCGGTCATAGTCTATCTAGATGATATTCTCATCTACTCTCCCGATATTGACTCCCACCGGAGAGATGTTTGCAAAGTCTTTGACCTCCTACGGCAAACTCCCTCTATGCAAAGTTGGAGAAGTTAATGTTTGAGCAGGAGTCCTTACCTTTCATGGGCTATATCATCTCCGCCCAGGGATTGGCTATGGATCCTGCCAAACTACAGGCTGTGATGGACTGGCAGGAACCCCAATCACTTAAAGCGGTGCAGCGCTTTATGGGGTTCATTAACTACTATCGTCAGTTCATCCCACACTTCTCAACTTTGGTAGCTCCCTTGGTTGCCCTCACCAATAAGGGAGCAAATCCCAAGTTGTGGTCAGAGGAGGTCTCCAAGACCTTTCTCTCGATTAAGTCACACTTCGCTAGTGCTCCCATCCTACATCGCCCCAATGTAGATAAGCCATTTGTCATGGAGGTGGATGCCTCTTCCATTGGTGCTGGAGCAGTCCATTTCCAAAAGGATGCTCAAGGTCGGAAGCATCCTTGCTTCTTCTTCTCCAAGATCTTCACACCTGCGGAAAGGAATTATTCCATCGGGGACAGGGAGTTGCTAGCCATGAAGTTAGCTTTTTCAGAGTGGAGACACCTCTTGGAGGGTGACAAAGGAAAAGAGAGCACAAGAGTAAAGATAGAAAGGGGCGCACCAATGTATAATGTCACAATACCCATCAAGGGGTGCAATACTTAGTCTACATATAGAACATGACAAAGGAGCTCGCTTTCCCTTCCAATTGTTCACTGACCACAAGAATTTGGTGTACCTGCAGACAGCCCAGCAGTTAAATTCTCGCCAGGCCAGATGGTCCTTGATCTTCTCCCGGTTTCATTTCACCCTCCATTTTCTTTCTGGGCAGAAGAACATTCGGGCCGACGCTCTCTCTCGCTCCGTTGTGTCATCTGTGGAGGAGGAAGAGGAGCTTCGGCTTAATGTCCCCACCAAGAGCTTGAGAACTGTGGCCCCGGTTTCGCTAGAGTCTGTGCCCCCAGGTAAGACTTTTGTACCATCCAGTTTGCGACCGGTGGTTCTCTCTTGGGCACACTCGTCCAGGGTGGGTGCACATTTTGGTTCCAAAAGAACATCTGAGTTACTGGTGAGGACATACTGTTGGCCGCATATGGCTCGTGATGTCACAGAATATGTTCGGGCATGTGTCTCTTGCACCAAGAACAAGTCCCCTCGGCAACGGCCAGCAGGTTTGCTCTACCCTCTGCCGGTGGCGGACAGGCCCTGGGAGATGGTCGGGATGGACTTTGTAGTGGGCTTACCCAAGTCTCGTAACTGCACCATTATCTGGGTGATCATCGACCATTTTTCCAAAATGGTGCACTGGGTGCCTCTTCCACGGCTACCTTCTGCACGGGCTCTGGCTGTGTTGTTCATCAAACACAGCTTTCGCCTACACGGTATGCCAGACAAAATTGTTAGTGACCGGGGTCCCCAATTTGCGTCTCGATTCTGGAGAGAGCTTTGTCGTTTACTCAGTATTCAGTTGAATCTCTCTTCGGCATATCATTCCGAGACGAATGGGTTGGTAGAGAAGGCTGTTGTGAATTCTGCTTTTGGGCTCCCTCCGGGGGTTGTAGGTGGTAATGCAGTTGTCCCAGGGCTGCAGTCATGGTCAGGTGTATCTGCTGATTGCATTTCTGACTGGGGTATTTAGGTTTGCAGGATTCATTAGTTCTTGCCAGTTGTTAACGGTTCTTGGGAAGTGTTGGACCTCTGTCTGGTTTCTCCTGCTTAGCTGCCAATTCAGCAAAGATAAGTGTCTGTTTCTTTTTCTATGGCACACATGCTGTGTGCTGGATTTTTGACTTTATTTCTGCTCTGTGTGTAGGATTCTCTGGAGTTGCAGATATACGTTCCACGTCTTTAGTTAGATGGAGGAATTTTTTGTATAATCTGCTGTGGATATTTTTGGAAGGGTTTTATACTGACCGCACAGTATTCTGTCCTATCCTTTCCTATTTTAGCTAGAGTGGCCTCTTTTGCTATATCCTGTTTTCTGCCTACGTGTGTCTTTCCTCTCCTACTCACAGTCAATATTCGTGGGGGGCTGCCTATCCTTTGGGGTTCTGCTCTGAGGCAAGATAGTATTCCTATTTCCATCTATAGGGGTTTAGTCCTCCGGCTGTGACGAGGTGTCTAGGATTTGTTAGGCACACCTCACGGCTAATTCTAGTTGCAGTGTCAGATCAGGATTTGCGGTCAGTACAGTTACCACCTACTCCAGTGAAAGTTATTCATGCAGCTCCAAGGTCACCGGATCATAACAGAGGGCCAACCAGACCTTGGTCACATATTTACGACATTTTGTCTCTGCCAGGCAGGATGACTGGGCATCCTTGCTACCGTGGGCAGAGTTTGCACTTAACAACGCCGTAGCCGACTCCACCGGTCAGACTCCATTCCTCCTAAATTACGGCCAGCATCTGCAAGTCCCTGTGCCCATGCCTGTGTCTTCCGCCGATTCCAGGGTGGCAGACTGGGCTGTGGAGGCACGGGACATTTGGGACCGCACTCAGGATGCCATTCGGGCCTCCAAGGAGAGAATGAGGTCCTCCGCCGATGCTCATCAGCTCCCCGCTCTGACCTTTGCTCCTGGTGACTTAGTGTGGCTCTCCGCCCGTAACATCAGGCTGCGTGTTGAGTCCACTAAGTTTGCACCTCGCTACTTGGGTCCGTTAAAGGTCCTCGAACAAGTTAACCCTGTGGTCTACCGTCTGGCCCTTCCTCCCTGCTTGGGTATCACCGACACCTTTCATGTGTCCCTCTTGAAACCCATATACATGTCCCGGTTTTCCGAGTCATCTGTCGGGACATCGGGTTCGTCTAGGGACGATTACGCGGTGAATGCTATTTTGGGGTGCAAGGTGGTACATGGCAAAAAATTCTATTTGGTGGATTGGAAGGGTTATGGCCAAGAGGACAGGTCCTGGGAGCCTGCTGAACAAATTCAAGCTCCACAGCTTATTGCTGCCTTTGAGCGTAGCGAGGTCAAAGGAGGGAGGGCCCTAGGAGGGAAGATAATGTTAGGTGTCGAGTTCCCACCTCTGCACAGGGGGAATCTCGAACCATCTCTGCTGCGGTCTCCCATTCTTCTCCAGCCGCAGTGGAGTCTGCTCAGCGGAGACGTCGTTACCAGCGTCTTGCTCAGTCTCACTCTGTGCATAGCATTACTGCTGCTTTGACTGCTTCTGCCATTGAAGCCAGTGCTGGGCAGCGGCGAGCAGACGCTTTTGGGATCTAAGTCCTGCTTTTTCCCTTCTGAGCATGCCCAGGGTGAGATCTCCCATTGGAGATCGAGGGTCACATGCTCAGATGCTGCAGCGGTTCCCATTGGTCCTTTATTGGAAGGTCCTGAACGTGCTGCAGCTATATAAGCTGCGCATGACCGCACGGCCATGCGCTAGTGTACATTTGTAAACGTGTGTGTGTTGTGAGTGAAAGTCGTTCATTAAAATCCCCTCCCTATTGGATGACTGTTCACGGAAGGTGGGTGATTGCTATCTAACGCCCGACTTGCAACCAGCACGTTACACACCATACAGTGTCTAATTGCTGTGACCGCCAGTGCGGCGCCGTGTCCAAGCATGGGTGGTTAGTGGCATCCGCCAGTGCGGCACCGCATGCACTCTCATGCATCTTTTATTATTACTTTGGTTACGCTGACACCTCATTAGCGGTGTCGAGCGCAAGTAGTCTAGTCGGACTCGGATCCCAAGTCTTGGGACTGAGCTTGGTGACTCCTTGCTTGCGCTCTTGTGTGCGGTACCGCGGCCCTTTGACTTAACAGGGTTCGCTTCCTTCACACAGGGTGAATTTAACCCGTGTGTGTATTCACATGTACCGCCATATATTCCGTCATTACTTGGCAGCAGGATCCATCTCTGCACGGTGGACCCCGGGCTGCGAACGCACCTCAATCTTTCTTATTATTTGGTGCGTTCCGCTAGCCCTAACAAAGTGGATCTACTTCACAGTTCTGTTAGTTAGTCGTACACCTTCCAGCCACGTTCTGCCACTTACATTGCGTAGTGTAATGCACTGGGCCTTAGTTTTGTTGCAGTCTCCCCCAAATAAAAGGGAGATTTAAATTGGCACTAAGTGGATCTACGTCAGTTCTGTTAGTTTGTCGTACATCTTCCAGCCACGTTCTGCCACTTACATTGTGTAGTGTAATACACTGGGCCTGAGTTTTGTTGCAGTCTGCCCAAATAAAAGGGAGATTTAAATTGGCACTAAGTGGATCTACGTCACAGTTCTGTTAGTTTATCGTACATATTCCAGCCACGTTCTGCCACTTACATTGTGTAGTGTAATACACGGGGCCTGAGTTTTGTTGCAGTCTCCCCCAAATAAAAGGGAGATTTAAATTGGCACTAAGTGGATCTACGTCACAGTTCTGTTAGTTTGTCGTATATTTTCCAGTCACGTTCTGCCACTTACATTGTGTTAGGGCTAGTGGAACGCACCAAATAATAAGATAGGTAGACTAAGGTGCGTTCGCAGCCCGGGGTCCACCGTGCAGAGATGGAACCTGCTGCCAAGTAATGACGAACTATATGGCGGTACAATGTGAATACACATGGGTTAACTTCACTCTGTGTGAAGGAAGCGAACCCTGTTAAGTCACAGGGCTGCGGTACCGCACACAGGAGCACAAGCAAGGAGTCTCCGAGCTCAGTCCAAAGACTTGGGATCTGAGTCTGTGTAGACTACTTGCGGTCGACACCGCAACTAGGGTGTCAGCATAACCAAAATAATAACAAAGGAATGCATGAGAATGCATGCGGTGCCGCATTGGCAGACGCCACTAACCACCCAGGCTTGGGTCAGGAAAGCGCTGTGAAAGCGCACGGCGCAGCACTGGCGGACACAGCAACTAGATGCTGTATTAGTGTGTAACGTGCTGTTGGGTAGGTCGGGCGCTAGATAGCAATCATACACCTTCCGCGAACAGTCATCCAATAGGGAGGGTTATTTAAAGAACGACTTTCACTCACAACACACACACGTTTACAAATGTACACTAGCGCATGGCCGTGCGGCCATGCGAGCCTTAAATAGCTGCAGCACGTATAGGACCTTTCAAAGAAGGACCAATGGAATTGCTGCAGTACCTGAGCATGTGACCCTAGATCTCCACTGAGAGATCTTGCCCTGGGCATGCTCAGTGTGCAAAGCAGAACTTAGTCCTTGTACCTACAGGACCTTCCGTGAGAAGGAACAATGGAAGTCGCTGCAGTACCTGAGCATGTGACCCTAGATCTCCACTGAGAGATCTTGCCCTGGGCATGCTCAGTGTGTGCAAAGTAGGACTCGCCACTGCCCAGCACTGGCTTCAATGGCAGAAGCTGGAAAAGCAGCAGTAACCCTATGCACAGAGTGAGACTGAGCAAGACGCTGGGACCGACGTCTCCGCTGAGCAGACTCCACTGCAGCTGGAGAAGAATGGGAGACCGCAGCAGAGATGGTTCGAGATTCCCCCTGTGCATAGGTGGGAACTCGACACCAAACATTACAACCCTCCTAGGGCCTCCCCTCCCTGGACCCCGCTATGCCCAAAAGGCAGCAATGAGCTGTGGAGCTCAAATGTGTTCAGCAGGCTCCCAGGACCTGGCCTCTGGGCCATAACCCTTCCAATCCACCAAATAGAATTTTTTGCCACGTACCACCTTGCACCCCAAAATAGCGTTCACCTCGCAATCGTCCGTAGACCCGATGTTCCGGCAGATGACTCGGAAAACCGGAACATGTATACGGGTTTCAAGAGGGACACATGAAAGGTGTCGGTGATACCCAGGCGTGGAGGAAGGGCCAGACGGTAGACCACAGGGTTAACCTGTTCAAGGACCTTGAAGGGACCCAAGTAGCGAGGTGCAAACTTAGTGGACTCAACACGCAGCCTGATGTTATGGGTGGAGAGCCACACTAAGTCGCCAGGAGCAAAGATCGGAGGAGCGGGGCGCCGATGAGCATCGGCGGAGGACCTCATTCTCTCCTTGGAGGCCCGAATGGCATTCTGAGTGCGGTCCCAAATGTCTCGTGCCTCCACTGCCCAGTCTGCCACCCTGGAGTCAGCAGAAGACACGGGCATGGGCACAAGGACACGCGGATGCTGGCCGTAATTTAGGAGGAATGGAGTCTGACCGGTGGAGTTGGCTACGGCGTTGTTAAGCACAAACTCTGCCCATGGTAGCAAGGATGCCCAGTCATCCTGCCTGGCAGAAACAAAATGTCGTAAATATGTGACCAGGGTCTGGTTGGCCCTCTCTACCAACCCATTCGTCTCGGGATGATATGCCGAAGAGAGATTCAACTCAATACTGAGTAGACGATAAAGCTCTCTCCAGAATCGAGGCGCAAACTAGGGACCCCGGTCGCTAACAATTTTGTCTGGCATACCGTGTAGGCGAAAGATATGCTTGATGAACAACACAGCCAGAACCCGTGCAGAAGGTAGCCGTGGAAGAGGCACCAAGTGCACCATTTTGGAAGAATGGTCGGTGATCACCCAGATAATGGTGCAGTTATGAGACTTGGGTAAGCCCACCACAAAATCCATCCCGACCATTTCCCAGGGCCTGTTCGCCACCGGCATGGGGTAAAGCAACCCAGCTGGCCATTGCCGAGGAGACTTGTTCTTGGTGCAGGAAACACATGCCCGAACATAGTCTGCGACATCACGAGCCATATGCAGCCACCAGTACATCCTCGCCAAGAGCTCAGATGTCCTCTTGGTCCCAAAGTGTCCACCCACCATGGACGAGTGAACCCAAGACAGAACCTGAGGTCACAAATAAATGGAACGAAAGCCTTGCCTGGGGGCACAGACTCTAGCGAAACCAGAGCCACCGTTCTCAGGCTCTCTGAAGGGACAATAAGCCGAGGCTCCTCCTCCTCCACAGATGACACAACGGAGCGAGAGAGAGCGTCGGCCCGAATGTTCCTCTCCCCAGAAAGAAAATGGACAGTGAAATGAAACCGGGAGAAGAACAAGGACCATCTGGTCTGGCGAGAATTTAACCGCTGGGCTGTCTGCAGGTACACCAAATTTTTATGATCTGTGAAGACTTGGAAGGGAAAACGAGCTCACTCCAAGAGGTGTCTCCACTCCGAGAAAGCCAACTTCATGGCTAGCAACTCCCTGTCCCTGATGGAATAATTCCTCTCTGCTGGTGAGAAGGTCTTAGAAAAGAAGAAGCAAGGATGCTTCCGACCTTGAGCATCCTTTTGGAAGAGGACTGCTCCAGCACCAACAGATGAGGCATCCACCTCCATGATAAATGATGATCTACATCGGGGCGATGTAGGATGGGAGCGTCAGCGAAGTGTGACTTTATAGAGTTAAATGCCTTGGAGACCTCCTCAGACCACAATTTGGGATTTGCCCCCTTCTTGGTGAGGGCAACCAAGGGAGCTACCAAAGTTGAGAAGTGCGGAATGAACTGGCGATAACAATTAATTAACCCCATAAAGCGCTGCACCGCTTTAAGAGAATGGGGTTCCTGCCAGTCCATCACAGCCTGTAGTTTTGCAGGATCCATAGCCAATCCCTGGGCGGAGATGATATATCCTAGGAATGGTAAGGACTCCTGCTTGAACATACACTTCTCCAACTTGGCGTAGAGGGAGTTTGCCCATAGGGGGTCGAAGACTTTGCAAACATCTCTCCGGTGGGAGTCAATATCTGGAGAGTAGATGAGAATATCATCCAGATAGACTACGACCGAGGTGGAGTGCATATCCTGGAAGATGTCGTTCACAAAGTCTTGGAAAACGGCTGGGGCATTACAGAGCCCGAAGGGCATCACCAGATATTCATAGTGCCCGTCCCTGGTGTTAAAAGCCGTCTTCCATTCGTCCCCCTCACGGATGCGAATCAGGTTGTAAGCACCCCGCAGATCTAATTTAGTAAATACCCTTGCTCCCCAAAGCCTATCAAAGAGCTCAGATATCAAGGGCAAAGGATACTTATTCTCAACGGTGATGGCGTTAAGACCCCTGTAGTCTATGCATGGACGCAATTCCCCATTCTTCTTCTGCACGAAGAAGAACCCTGCCCCAGCAGGTGACACTGACTTCCTAATGAATCCTATTGCCAGATTCTCCTGGATGTACTGTGACATTGCCTCCGTCTCCAGGAGGGATAACGGATGAACTTGACCCCGGGGAGGCTCAGAACCAGGCAAGAAATCAATAGGACAGTCATAGGGGCGATGGGGCGGAAGGGTCTCCGCCACCTTTTTGGAGAACACGTCTGCATAAAATCAATATTGCTTGGGGAGAGAGGAAAGATCTGCGGGTACCTCTGTAGTAGCAACCTGAACGCACTCCCTCTGACACCTACCCCCACAAGATTCACCACATCCCAGAATTCTGCCTGAGGACCACTCGATATGAGGAGAGTGGTACCACAGCCAAGGTATTCCCAACAGGACCTCATCAATTCCCTCAGGAATGACGATCAACGTCACAGTTCTGTTAGTTTGTTGTACATCTTCCAGCCACATTCTGCCACTTACATTGTGTAGTGTAGTACACGGGGCCTGAGTTTTGTTGCAGTCACCCCCAAATAATAGGGAGATTTATATTGGCACTAAGTGGACCTACGTCACAGTTCTGTTAGTTTGTCGTATATTTTCCAGCCACGTTCTGCCACTTACATTGTTTAGTGTAATACCCTGGGCCTGAGTTTTGTTACAGTCTCCCCCAAATAAAAGGGAGAATTAAATTGGCACTAAGTGTATCTACGTCACAGTTCTGTTAGTTTGTCTTTCATCTTCCAGCCACGTTCTGCCACTAACATTGTGTAGTGTAATACCCTGGGCCGGAGTTTTGTTGCAGTCTCCCCCAAATAACAGGGAGATTTAAATTGGCACTAAGTGGATCTACGTCACAGTTCTGTGAGTTTGTCGTACATCTTTTAACCACATTCTGCCACTTACATTGTGTAGTGTAATACCCTGGGCCAGAGTTTTTTGCGGTCTCCCCCAAATAATAGGGAGATTTAAATTGGCACTAAGTGGATCTACGTCACAGTTCTGTTAGTTTGTCGTACATCTTCCAGCCACGTGCTGCCACTTACAATGTGTAGTGTAATACACTACGCCTGAGTTTTGTTGCAGTCTCCCCCCCCAAAAAAAGGGAGATTAAAATTCTCCTCAAGTTTATATACACCTTCTAACTTGTTTCACAGTACCATATAATGGTTGTTATTTTGGTTAGATTTTTCCAAAAATGAGGAAGTCTGGTGGAATAGGCCGTGGGCGGGCGTTGTCAGCTGGTACTGATTGTGGTGGTGGTGGAGCATCTGGTGGTAGTGGAAAAAGCAAAATAGCACCAAAGGCTCGAGGTGTTGAGCCAGCGTCATCATCTGGCTATACAAGGCCTCGAAGGCTCAATTATCTGCGAGTAGGAAAACAGCTTTTAAAGCCGGTTCAGCAGGAAAAAGTTTTGGCTTACCTTCCTGACTCAGCCTCTAGCTCTTTTGCCTCCTCTTCAGAAGGTTCAAAATCTAAAAGCAGCGAGTCGTCAGTGGATGCTCCCGGTCAGGAACATGTCGCTTCCTTGTGTCCTTCACCCAAACCAAAAGTGAAGGATGCAGCAGGCAAAACTACAGTTTACTTCATGGAGCTCTTTACACATATCGTGCCTGGGTTAGAGAGGGAAATTGTTAAAAACCCATTACAAGATGAATCGGACATGGAGTGCACAGATGCACAGCCACAGCTAGATTATGATGCTGATACATTGACTCAGATCACTACATTGCCCTCGCAGTGTACTGAGCCAGAATCTGACCCCAATGAGACTATTGTGCCCTATCACAAACGCTATAGGACCTTACACGTTGACACAGAGGAAGGTGCACATGAAATTGAAGAGGAGGTGATAGATGACCCAGTTGTTGACCCAGATTGGCAGCCATTGGGGGAAGAGGGTGATTCTGCCAGTAGCTCCGAAGTGGAGGAGGATGATCTGCAGCAGCCATCTATATTGCAAAAGCTTTCATCTGGCAGGCCCGTATCTGGCCAAAAATGTTTGCCAAATCCAAAATCAGTTTTAGGACACCGTGGCCATCCGGTGAAAGTAGCACAGCGTGCAATGCCTGAAAAGGTAATCCATAGTAGGAAGAGTGCAGTATGGGCATTTTTTAACCAAGATCCGAATGATCAGTGCAAAGTTATCTCTAAGAAGTGCTTAAAGACCTTTAGCAGAGGGTAGAATCTCCAAAGTTTAAATACAACGTGCATGCTTAGACATTTAACCATCATGCACTTGCAAGCCTGGACTAACTACCAAACATCTAGTACCGTTGGTGCACCTGCTCAGAATGAAGGTAGTCAGCAATGCTACATTGCTTCCCTCACTGTAAGCCTACTGGTTAGGACACCACCAGCAACAAATGTGGAGGTATCGTCGCAAGGCCAAAGCAGTCAGGGAATCACAAGGTTCTTGGTAGGAAACACTGTATGTAGGCCAACATCAAGAATACCATCACCAACCCTCTCTCAATCTGCCATGTCTACCACCCCCAGGGCTAGTACCACCATATGCAGCTCTCCAGTCCAGCTCACCCTAAAAGAGACTCTAACAAGGAAAAGAAAGTACTCATCGTTTCATCCGCACACACAGGGTTTGAACGCCCACATTGCTAGACTAATCTAGCGAGGCTTTCAAAGCCATGATGGCCTATGCAGTACCATGCTATAACCTACCCAGTCGACACTTCTTTGCGAGAAAAGCCATCCCAGCCCTTCACCAGTATGTCAAAGACCGCATTGTCCATGCACTGAGGCAATCAGTCAGTAGAAAGGTGCACCTCGCAACAGATGCATGGACCAGTAGGCATGGCCAGGGATGTTACGTGTCCATCACGGCACACTGGGTAATGTGGTGGATGCATGGTCCACAGGGGACAGCCATAGTGCAACAGTTCTGCCTAGCCCATGGTCTAGGAAACAGTTGGCTGTAGCCGTTCGCCACCCCTCTTCCTCCTTCTCCTCCAGAAGTAAAACCTCGTCCACAGAGCGCAGTCGCACCACCACTCCATCCGCAGCTGCCAGTGTTGCACCCGAGGTGTCCCATTATGGAACAGCTTGTGGTAAGCGTCAGCAGGCTGTGCTACAAATGAAGTGTTTGGGCGACAAAAAGACACACCGCGGAAGTACTGGCCGAGTACTTGCAGTAAGAAACTCAGCCATGGCTGGGCAGTGTATATCTTGAGGCAGGCAAGGTAGTCAGTGATAACGGAAAGAATTTTATGGCTGCCATAGCCCTTTCAGAACTGAAACACATTCCTTGCCTGGCTCACACATTGAACCTGGTGGTGCAGTGCTTCCTGAAAAATTAGGTGCGAAGACTTTGCTCGTACATCCACCGGTCGCCCGTACACTACAGCCGTATGCAGAACCATCAGCGATCGCTGAATCTTCCCCAGCACCACCTAATAATCGACATTGCAACAAGGTGGAACTCCACACTGCACATGCTTCAGAGGCTGTGCGAACAGAGGCGTGCTGTCATTTATTTGTGGGAGGATACACATACACGGGCAGGCAGTTGGATGGCAGACATGGAGTTGTCAGGTGTGCAGTGGTCGAAGCTCCAAGACCTCTGTCAAGTCCTTCAGTGTTTTGAGAAATGCACATGGCTGGTAAGGGCAGACGACGCCATCATAAGCATGAGCATCCCAGTAATGCGTCTGCTGATGTAAAGTTTGATGCACATCAAGGAGCAGGCGAAGAGAAGGGAAGCCTTGAAGACATTCAGCCATTATCTGGTCAGGGAACTCTCCTGGATGAGGCGGCGGATGAAGAGGAGGAGTAGGAGGAAGAGGATGATGGGGATGAATATTTATGGGAGGAGGATGCTTTTCAGGGGCAATAGAAACTGGTGGCATTCCAAGGTCAGGTACAGAGTTTTTGCGGGACACAAGTAAAGTTGATTTGCAAGAAAGTGCTCCTCAACCCAGCACAAGCAGTGAATTGACACCTGGAACATTGGCCCACATGGCAGAGTATGCCTTGGTATCCTAAATATGGACCCCCGCACTATCAAAATGATGACCGATGACGATTACTGGTTGGCCTGCCTCCTGGATCCACGATACAAAGGAAAATTTCAAAATATCATGCCACATGAGAACCTGGAGCAAATACAGTTAGGGCCAGAAATATTTGGACAGTGACACAAGTTTTGTTATTTTAGCTGTTTACAAAAACATGTTCAGAAATACAATTATATATATAATATGGGCTGAAAGTGCACACTCCCAGCTGCAATATGATAGTTTCCACATCCAAATCGGAGAAAGGGTTTAGGAATCATAGCTCTGTAATGCATAGCGTCCTCTTTTTCAAGGGACCAAAAGTAATTGGACAATGGACTCTAAGGGCTGCAATTAACTCTGAAGGCGTCTCCCTCTTTAACCTGTAATCAATGAAGTAGTTAAAAGGTCAGGGGTGGATTCCAGGTGTGTGGTTTTGCATTTGGAAGCAGTTGCTGTGAGCAGACAACATGCGGTCAAAGGAACTCTCAATTGAGGTGAAGCAGAACATCCTGAGGCTGAAAAAAAAGAAAAAAACCATCAGAGAGATAGCAGACATGCTTGGAGTAGCAAAATCAACAGTTGGGTACATTCTGAGAAAAAAGGAATTGACTGGTGAGCTTGGGAACTCAAAAAGGCCTGGGCGTCCACGGATGACAACAGTGGTGGATGATCGCCGCATACTTAATTTGGTGAAGAAGAACCCATTCACAACATCAACTGAAGTCCAGAACACTCTCAGTGAAGTAGGTGTATCTGTCTCTAAGTCAACAGTAAAGAGAAGACTCCATGACAGTAAATACAAAGGGTTCACATCTAGATGCAAACCATTCATCAATACCAAAAATAGACAGGCCAGAGTTAAATTTGCAGAAAAACACCTCAAGAAGCCAGCTCAGTTCTGGAAAAGTATTCTATGGACAGATGAGACAAAGATCAACCTGTACCAGAATGATGGGAAGAAAAAAGTTTGGAGAAGAAAGGGAACGGCACATGATCCAAGGCACACCACATCCTCTGTAAAACATGGTGGAGGCAACGTGATGGCATGGGCATGCATGGCTTTCAATGGCACTGGCTCACTTGTGTTTATTGATGACATAAGAGCAGACAAGAGTAGCCGGATGAATTCTGAAGTGTACCGGGATATACTTTCAGCCCAGATTCAGCCAAATGCTGCAAAGTTGATTGGACGGCGCTTCATAGTACAGATGGACAATGACCCCAAGCATACAGCCAAAGCTACCCAGGAGTTCATGAGTGCCAAAAAGTGGAACATTCTGCAATGGCCAAGTCAATCTCCAGATCTAAACCCAATTGAGCATGCATTTCACTTGCTCAAATCCAGACTTAAGACGGAAAGACCCACAAACAAGCAAGACCTGAAGGCTGCGGCTGTAAAGGCCTGGCAAAGCATTAAGAAGTAGGAAACCCAGCATTTGGTGATGTCCATGGGTTCCAGACTTAAGGCAGTGATTGCCTCCAAAGGATTTGCAACAAAATATTGAAAATAAAAATCTTTTGTTTGGGTTATGTTTATTTGTCCAATTACTTTTGACCTCCTAAAATGTGGAGTGTTTGTAAAGAAATGTGTACAATTCCTACATTTTCTATCAGATATTTTTGTTCAACCCTTCAAATTAAACGTTACAATCTGCACTTGAATTCTGTTGTAGAGGTTTCATTTCAAATCCAATGTGGTGGCATGCAGAGCCCAACTCGCGAAAATTGTGTTTCTGTCCAAATATTTCTGGCCCTAACTGTATTGGCTACCAAACAAGAAACTCTTATAGACCGTTTGGATAAGGCATTCCCAGCACACAGAGGCGGTGATGCTTCTCACACGAGCTGTAGGGGGCAACATGGCAGAGGTGTTAGAGGTGCACAAATCCGAAGTGGCATTGGACAGAGGGGATTTATGACCAGGTTGTGGAGTGATTTCACAATGACCGCAGACACGACAGGTACTGCTGCATCAATTGAAAGTGACAGGAGAAAGCATTTGTCCAGTGTGGTTACCAACTATTTTTCCTCCCTTATCGATGTTCTCCCTCACAGGTCATTCCCCTTTGATTAGTGGGCATCTAAAATAGACACCTGGCCTGAATTGGCAGAATATGCATTACAGGAGCTCGCTTGCCCAGCTGCTAGTGTGCTATCAGAAAGAGTCTTCAGTGCTGCTGGTTCAATACTGACCAAAAAAAGGACATGTCTGGCTACCCGAAATGTTGAGGATCTAATCTTCATTAAAATGAACCAATCATGGATTTCAAATTATTTTGCCCCACCTTCCCCTGCTGACACGTAGCTTGCCTTAAAAATGTCTTGCTTTTGGCCTCCTTTTACTGACTGTTCCAATTCCTCCATTTGCAGCTGCTGAATGTCCACCGTAGGCTGACTCCCCTCACAGGGCCGTGTTCACCACTTGACGCAAGCACCCGTGTGAGTGCCGTTTGCCTGGACAGGTGGGTGTGCCCACTCTTGGGCGACGGCACTGGCACAGGGTCCCTCATAGTACAATGAAGTGTCTCTGATGGTGGTGGTGCACAACCAACATCAGACACACCGTCATAATATGAGGGGCCCTGTGCCTGTACCACAACCCATGAGAGAGTGTTCCCTGTTGTGAATTCCGCTCTTGGGCTCCCTCCAGTGGTTGTAAGTGGCACTTTTGTGAGTTCTGCTCTTGGGCTCCCTCTTGTGGTTTCAAGTGGTATGGCTGCTCCTTGGAGTTAGCTGTCATCAGCTGCCTCCACTTATCGTCTCTTCTGCTCGGCTATTTAGGCCTGGCTGTTCCTTCAGCCAGTGCCACTTGTAAATGGTTCCTGGTTGGATTCACATCTCTTTGGATTTCCCTGTTATCCTGACCAGTTCAGCAAAGCTAAGTTTTTGCTTGCGCTTTTCTGTTCACAGATTGTGAACTTATCCGTTCAGTGCTTTCTATGTTTGTCCAGCGTTATCAGTATGAATTAATTCTGTCTTGCTGGAAGCTCTGGGAAGCAGATTTACCCTCCACACCTTTAGTCAGGTGTGGATATTTTTTTGTAAACTCTGCATGGATTTTTGTAGTGTTTTATACTGACCGCACAGTATTCCATCCTGTCCTATCTATCAAGCTAGACTGGCCTCCTGTGCTCATCCTGGTTTCATTCTGTGTATGTCTTTTTCCTCTCCACTCACAGTCATTATTTGTGGGGGGCTTATCTATCCTTTGGGGATTTTCTCTGCGGCAAGATAGTTTTACTGCTTCTGTCTTTAGGGGTAGTTAGCTCTTAGGCTGTGACGAGATGCCTAGGGAGAGTTAGGAGCATTCCACGGCTACTTCTAGTGTTGTGTTGAGCTTAGGGACTGCGGTCAGTACATTACCACTTCCTTAAGAGCTCGTTCCATGTTGCTCCTAGACCACCGCATCATAACAGTACAAGTGGCCATAAATGAATTAAATGCATCTCAAAAGAAGGATAAGAAAGTTCTGAACCATTTTTTTTCTGTGCTCTGGTTTGTATTTTTTTCCCTCTTGATATCTGGGTGGTTCAGGATATATGCTTTGGCATGGATGTTCAGGGTTTGTTTTCTCATGTGGATCAACTTGCTGCAAGAGTACAGAGTATCCAGGACTATGTTGTCCAGACTCCGGCTTTAGAGCCTAGAATTCCTACTCCTGATTTTTTTTTTGGGGACAGATCCAAGTTTTTGAACTTTAAAAATAACTGCAGATTGTTTTTTGCTTTGAAACCCCGTTCTTCTGGTGATCCCATTCAGCAAGTAAAAATCATCATATCCTTGCTGTATGGTGACCCTCAAGACTGGGCTTTTTCTCTTGAAACAGGGGATCCGGCATTATTGAATGTTGATGCATTTTTTCAAGCGCTCGGATTATTGTAAGATGAACCTAATTCTGTGGATCATGCAGAAAAAACCCTGTTGGCCTTGTGTCAAGGTCAGGAAACGGCAGAGTTATACTGCCAGAAATTTAGAAAATGGTCTGTGCTCACTAAATGGAATGAAGAGGCTCTGGCTGCTATTTTCAGAAAAGGTCTTTCTGAAGCCCTTAAAGATGATATGGTGGGCTTTCCTACGCCTGCCGGTTTGAGCGAATCTATGTCTCTAGCCATTCAGATCGATCGGCGTCTGCGCGAGCGCAAAGCTGTGCACCATATGGCAGTATCCTCTGAGCAGAGTCCAGAACCTATGCAATGTGATAGGATTTTGACTAAAACAGAACGGCAGGAATTCAGACGTCAGAATAGGCTGTGTTTTTACTGTGGTGATTCTGCTCATGTTATCTCTGATTGCCCTAAGCGTACTAAGAGAGTCGCTAGGTCTGTTACCATTAGTACTATAGAGCCTAAATTTCTCTTATCTGTGACCCTGATTTGCTCATTGTCGTCCTTTTCTGTCATAGGATTTGTGGATTCAGGCGCTGCCCTGAACTTAATGGACTTAGAATTCGCCAGGCGCTGTGGTTTTTCCTTGCAGCCTTTGCAGAGCCCTATTCCTTTGAGGGGTATTGATGCTACACCCTTGGCCAAGGATAAACCTCAGTACTGGACACAGATGACTATGTACATGGCTCCAGCACATCAGGAAGATTGCCGTTTTCTGGTGTTGCATAACCTGCATGATGTTGTTGTACTGGGTTTTCCATGGTTACAGGAACATAATCCGGTGCTGGATTGGAAAACTATGTCGGTTGTCAAGGGGTACATAGTGACGTTCCTTTGATGTCAATTTCCTCTTCCCCCTCTTCTGAGGTCCCTGAGTTTTAGTCGGATTTCCAGGATGTATTTGATGAGCCCAAGTCCAGTTCCCTTCCTCCGCACAGGGACTGTGATTGTGCTATTAACTTGATTCCTGGTTGCAATTTCCCTAAGGGCCGAATTTTCAATCTGTCTGTGCCAGAGCATGCCGCCATGCGGAGTTATGTTAAGGAGTCTTTGGAGAAGGGGCATATTCGGCCCTCTTCGTCACCATTGGGAGCGGGTTTCTTTTTTGTTGCTAAGAAGGATGGCTCCTTGAGACCCTGTATTGATTATCGTCTTCTTAATAGGATCATGGTCAAATTCCAATACGCCTTGCCTTTGCTTACTGATTTGTTTGCTCAGATTAAGGGGGCTAGTTGGTTTACTAAGATTGACCTCCGAGGGGCATATAATCTTGTTCGTATTAAACAGGGTGACGAATGGAAAACTGCATTTAATACGCCCCAAGGCCATTTTGAATATCTTGTGATGCCATTTGGGCTCTCTAAAGCTCCATCTGTGTTCCGTCTTTCATGCATGATATTTTCCGCAATTAACTTGATAAATTCATGGTCGTATATTTGGATGATATTTTGATATTTTCCGATGATTGGGAGTCTCATGTGAAGCAGGTCAGGATGGTCTTCCAGATCCTTCATGATAATGCTTTGTTTGTGAAGGGGTCTAAGTGCCTATTCGGAGTTCAGAAGGTCTCTTTTTTGGGTTTTATTTTTTCTCCCTCGTCTATAGAAATGGATCCTGTTAAGGTCCAAGCTATTTATGACTGGATCCAACCCACATCTGTGAAGGGCCTTCAAAAATTTTTGGGCTTTGCTAATTTCTATCGCCGTTTCATTGCCAACTTTTCCAGTGTGGTTAAGCCCCTTACTGATTTGACGAAGAAAGGCGCTGATGTGACTAATTGGTCCTCTGAGGCTGTTGAGGCCTTTCAGGAGCTTAAACGCCGATTTACTTCTGCCCCTGTGTTGCGTCAGCCGGATGTTTCTCTTCCTTTTCAGGTTGAGGTCGACGCTTCTGAGATTGGGGCAGGGGCCGTTTTGTCTCAGAGCGAGTCTGATGGTTCTTTGATGAAACCGTGTGCTTTTTTTTCCAGAAAGTTTTCGCCTGCGGAACGCAATTATGATGTCGGCAATCGGGAGTTGTTGGCTATGAAGTGCGCATTTGAGGAGTGGCGACATTGGCTTGAGGGAGCTAAACACCGCGTTGTGGTCCTGACCGATCATAAGAATCTGATTTACCTCGAGTCGGCCAAGCGGCTGAATCCTAGACAGGCTCGATGGTCCCTATTTTTCTCCCGTTTTGATTTTGTGGTCTCGTATCTTCCAGGATCTAAGAATGTTAAGGCTGATGCCCTCTCTAGGAGTTTTTTGCCTGATTCTCCTGGAGTCCTTGAGCCGGTTGGCATTCTTAAGGAGGGGGTGATTCTTTCTGCTATCTCCCCTGATTTTCGGTGGGTGCTTCAGGAATTTCAGGCTGATAGGCCTGACCGCTATCCAGTGGGGAAGCTGTTTGTTCCTGATAGATGGACAAGTAAGGTTATTTCTGAGGTTCATTGTTCAGTGTTGGCTGGTCATCCTGGGATTTTTGGTACCAGAGATTTGGTTGCTAGGTCCTTTTGGTGGCCTTCCTTGTGGCGCGATGTGCGTGCTTTTGTGCAGTCCTGTGGGACTTGCGCCCGGGCCAAGCCGTGCTGTTCCCGCTCTAGTGGGTTGCTTTTGCCTTTGCCGGTCCCTGAGAGGCCCTGGACGCATATTTCCATGGATTTTATTTCGGATCTTCCTGTTTCCCAGAAGATGTCTGTTATCTGGGTTGTTTGTGACCGGTTCTCTAAAATGGTCCATCTGGTACCTTTGCCTAAGTTGCCTTCCTCCTCAGATCTGGTTCCATTATTTTTTCAGCATGTGGTTCGTTTGCATGGCATTCCGGAGAATATTGTCTCTGACAGAGGTTCTCAGTTTGTCTCTAGATTTTGGCGGGCCTTTTGAGCTAGGATGGGCATTGATTTGTCTTTTTCTTCGGCGTTTCATCCTCAGACTAATGGCCAAACTGAGCGAACTAATCAGACCTTGGAGACCTATTTGAGATGCTTTGTGTCTGCTGATCAGGATGATTGGGTGTCTTTCTTGCCGTTGGCCGAGTTTGCCCTTAATAATCGGACTAGTTCGGCTTCTTTGGTTTCACCTTTCTTTTGTAATTTTGGTTTTCATCCTCGTTTTTCTTCTGGGCAGGTTGAGCCTTCTGATTGTCCTGGTGTTGATTCTGTGGTGGAAAGGCTGCAGCAGATTTGGACTCATGTGGTGGACAATTTGACGTTGTCTCAGGAAAGGGCTCAACGTTTTGCTAACCGCCGTCGATGTGTTGGTCCCCGGCTTCGTGTGGGGGATTTAGTTTGGTTGTCTTCTCGTCATGTTCCTATGAAGGTTTCTTCTCCTAAGTTTAAGCCTCGGTTTATTGGTCCTTATAAAATTTCTGAAATTATTAATCCAGTGTCTTTTTGTTTGGCTCTTCCAGCCTCTTTTGCCATTCATAATGTTTTCCATAGATCATTGTTGCAGAGATATGTGGTGCCCGTTGTTCCCTTGGTTGACCCTCCTGCCCCGGTGTTGGTTGAGGGAGAGTTGGAATATGAGGTTGAGAAGATTTTGGATTCTCGTTTTTCGAGGCGGAGGCTTCAGTATCTTGTCAAGTGGAAGGGTTATGGCCAGGAGGATAATTCTTGGGTTGTTGCCTCCGATGTCCATGCCACCGATTTGGTTTGTGCTTTTCATTTGGCTCGTCCTGATCGGCCTGGGGGCTCTGGTGAGGGTTCGATGACCCCTCCTCAAGGGGGGGGTACTGTTGTGAATTCCGCTCTTGAGCTACCTCCGGTGGTTGTAAGTGGCACTTTTGTGAGTTCTGCTCTTGGGCTCCCTCTTGTGGTTTCAAGTGGTATGGCTGCTCCTTGGAGTTAGCTGTCATCAGCTGCCTCCACTTATCGTCTCTTCTGCTCGGCTATTTAGTGCCACTTATAAATGTTTCCTGGTTGGATTCACATCTCTTTGGATTTCCCTGTTATCCTGACCAGTTCAGCAAAGCTAACTTTTTGGTTGTGCTTTTCTGTTCACAGATTGTGGACTTATACGTTCAGTGCTTTCTATGTTTGTCCAGCGTTATCAGTATGAATTAATTCTGTCTTGCTGGAAGCTCTAGGAAGCATATTTACCCTCCACACCTTTAGTCAGGTGTGGAGATTTTTTTTGTAAACTCTGCGTGGATTTTTGTAGTGTTTTATACTGACCGCACAGTATTCCATCCTGTCCTATCTATCAAGCTAGACTGGCCTCCTGTGCTCATCCTGGTTTCATTCTGTGTATGTCTTTTTCCTCTCCACTCACAGTCATTATTTGTGGGGGGCTTATCTATCCTTTGGGGATTTTCTCTGAGGCAAGATAGTTTTCCTGCTTTTGTCTTTAGGGGTAGTTAGCTCTTAGGCTGTGACGAGATGCCTAGGGAGAGTTAGGAGCATTCCACAGCTACTTCTAGTGTTGTGTTGAGCTTAGGGACTGCGGTCAGTACAGTTACCACTTCCTTAAGAGCTCGTTCCATGTTTCTCCTAGACCACCGCATCATTACAGTTCCCCCTCAGCTCGAACAGTGCTCTAGCACTTGCAAAACTTACCTCTCCCTGCTCCATCACTGCGTAGTCTGTGCTGTTAAATCCTACAATGGCACTGCCAATACAAATTTGTTGAAATGATAGATGATAGTAAAAATATACAGGGCCCTGGCCTCCATTTAGACCAGTTAATACTTTGTACCACTGTCTACTACTCAGCAGAGGAGCCCACCCCTGTACCTAGCGATGCCACCAGTTTATTTATGAACATTTTTTGGGCTGACATTTAGCCCACTTTATTATTTTGGCTTACTAACTGTGTCAGCCACTCATTACAGTTGTCCACCACTGAACAAAGTAATTCCGCCTGTATACTCCTCTTACCTATTTTGAACTGCATTTAGCCTACTTTTTTATATTAGGCCTACTAAGTCTGTCCGGGCCACTTATTACAGTTGTCCTCCACTAAACAAAGCAATGCCGCCTGTATACTTCTGTAACCAATTTTGAACTGCATTTAGCCTACTTACTTACTTGGGCCTAGTAACTGTGTGAGCCTCTCATAACAGTTGCCCTCCTCCGCTGAACAAAGCTATGCCGCCTGTGTACTCCTGTTATCAATTTTGAACTGCATTTAGCCTAATTTTTTTATTTTAAGCCTACTAAGTCTGGGTAAGCCTCTCATAACAGGTGTCCTCCTCCGCTGAACAAAGCTATGCAGCCTGTGTACTCCTGTTATCAATTTTGAACTGCATTTAGCCTAATTTTTTTATTTTAAGCCTACTAAGTCTGTGTCAGCCTCTCATAACAGTTGTCCTCCTCCACTAAAGAAAGCTGAGCCTGACTTTTCATCCTGTCTTGGATATTAAACTGCATTTGGCCTACTTGTTTGGTTGGGCCTACTAACGGTGTCTGCCGCTCCTTGCTTTTCTCCTCCACTGAACAAAGCTGAGCCTCAATTTTCATCCTGCTTCGGATATTAAACTGCATTTGGCCTACTTGTTTGGTTGGGCCTACTAACGGTGTCTGCCGCTCCTTGCTTTTCTCCTCCACTGAACAAAGCTGAGCCTCAATTTTCATCCTGTTTCGGATATTAAACTGCATTTGGCCTACTTGTTTGGTTGGGCCTACTAACGGTGTCTGCCGCTCCTTGCTTTTCTCCTCCACTGAACAAAGCTGAGCCTCAATTTTCATCCTGTTTCAGATATTAAACTGCAAATGGCCTACTTGTTTGGTTGGGCCTACTAGAGGTGTCTGCCGATCCTTGCTTTTCTCCTAAACTGAAAAAAGCTGAGCCTCAATTTTCCTCCTGTTTCGAATATTAAACTGCATTTGGCCTACTTGTTTGGTTGGGCCTACTGACGGTGTCTGCCACTGCTTGTTGTTCTCCTCCACTGAACAAAGCAGTGCCGCCTGTTTACTCCTGTTTCCAATTTTGAACTGCATTTGGCCCACTTTATTAATTGGGTTCTACTAACTGTGTCTGCCATTCATTACAGTTGTCCTCCACTGAACAAAGCAATGCCGCCTGTTTAGTCCTGTTACCACATTTGAACTGCATTTAGCCTACTTTATCATTTGGGCCTACTAACTGTGTTTCCTTCTCATCCTGCCCATTGCCCAGCCACTGCTAGATGAGTCTGCTGGTACATTGACCCAGATTACTACATTCCCCTTGCACTCTACACAGCCAGAATCTGACCCTGCTGAAAGTCAGGTTCCCCTTCCTGCATACTATACCACCTTACACGGGGACAAAGAGGAAGGTGCAGATGAAAGTGCAGGTTCCTTCATCAGGTGGGGGGGCATACTCGTTGGCGACATCACTGGCACAGGTCCCCTCATAGTACGCAAAAGTGTCTCTGCCGGTGGGAGGCGCCTCCACCGTCAAACACTCCGCCGTATTTTGAGGGGCCCTGTGTCAGTGCCAATGCAAATGAGTGGGCCCCCCCTGCTTGCTCAGGATCGCAGCACTTGCAAAGTTTAAATACTTACCTCTCCCTGCTCCACCGCCGTGACGTAGTCTGCGTTTCCTGGGCCCACAAAAAACTTGAACCAGCCCTACCCCCCCCCCCACAACTTTAGCCAAATGACCCCAAATTTTGAATGACTAACTATTATTATAAGGTGAATTAAGATTGACAAGCTTAAGTAACAAGAATTAATGTTTTTGGCATTAAAATGGGCACTGTAGGTGTTTTCCTGTCCTCCACTCACTGCCAACTTTGATTCCCCATTGCCTTGCATTGGGTTACGTGTTTCGGCCGATCCCCGACTTTTTGCAATAATTGGCCGATTTCACCCGACCCGACTTTTGACAAAGTCGGGTTTCGCGAAACCCGACTCGATCCTAAAAAGTAAAAGTCGCTCAACTCTAGTGGCATGTGATTAGGGATCAGCTGAAGCTGCAGAGTCTGAAGCAGGCGTAAGGACATGAGTGAGTGGCGAAGATATTTACTGTGCAAGGCCATGAATCCCAGCCCCACAGTGTGAATAAATCAGAAGACTGTGCGGTGCTGGGATTCATGGGCATGCGCGGTGCATATCATTCCCTCTCACTCATCTCCTTCCGCCTTCTTCAGACTGTGCGGCTTCACGGCCGTGGCATGTGATTAGGGATCAGCTGACGCCGCACAGTCTGAAGCAGGCGTAAGGAAATGAGTGAGAGGCAAAGATATTTACTGTGCAAGGCCATGAATCCCAGCCCCGCAATGTGAATAAATCAGAATACTCTGCGGGGCTGGGATTCATGGGAAGAGCGACCTCACAGGCTGACATCAAATGATGTCAGAAGACGGGCAGCGCTAACAGCGCATGGCCAAGGGATAACATAACAGCGCAGACTCCGGAAAACAATAAAGCAACGCTCAGGAGGCTGCGCCCAGTGCCAAGGGGGTATTTTTGACAGCTGTGCTACGTCTCATTAAGAAGGAAAGTCCCACCTCCGAGACGGTTTCACGGTATGAGGGGCAAAAATTTGTTAAGCGTGTGCAAGGAGCAAAATTAAAAGAGCCACCTTTTCCTTGTGCAGCATTACTGCTGCACAAGGTGGCTCTTCTAGTTACTTACGTCTGGGGGGGCTAAAGGTTCCCTTTCAATTTACTTCAATTAGGCTTTGGCCTACATTCTGCTCCTCCTGTCTGACCCTGGGCTCCAACACCGCTGGTTGCTGCCCGGAAGTGCTGTTTGCACAGAGAGAAACACTCGCTCCTGTGTTAGTGGGGTTCAGTAACGTCAGCTGCTCCCTTGCTGTGTATCCGGCAATGTGTCCTGCGACCGCCACGCTGACACTCCAACACATGTTAAACTGCCTCGAGTGCAGGCTTCGGCCTACACTCTGTTCCTCCTGCTGACCCTGGGCTCCAACACGGCTGGTTGCTGCCTGAAAGTGCTGTTTGCACAGAGAAAAACACTCGCTCCTGTGTTAGTGGGGTTCAGTAATGCCAGCTGCTCCACTGCTGTGTATCCGGTAATGTGTCCTGCGACCGCCACGCTGACACTCCAACACATGTTAAAATGTCTCGAGTGCAGGCTTCAGCCTACACTCTGCTCCTCCTGCTGTTTGCACAGAGAAAAACACTTGCTCCTGGGTAAGTGGGGTTTAGTAACGCCAGCTGCTCCCCTGCTGTGTATCCGGCAATGTGTTCTGCGACCGCCATGCTGACACTCCAACAGATGTCAAACTGCCTTGAGTGCAGGCTTCGGCCTACATTCTGCTTCTTCTGCTGACCCAGGGCTCCAACACCGCTGGTTGTTGCCTGGAAGAGCTGTTTGCACAGAGAAAAAAAAAAGCTCCTGTGTAAGTGGGGTTCAGTAATGCCAGCTGCTCCCCTGCTGTGTATCCGGCAATGTGTCCTGCGACCGCCACGCTGACATGCCAACAGATGTTAAACTGGCTCAAGTGCAGGCTTCGGCCTACACTCTGCTCCTCCTGCTGACCCAGGGCGCCAACACCGCTGGTTGCTGCCTGGAAATGCTGTTTGTACAGACATAAACACTCGCTCCTGTGTAAGTGGGGTTCAGTAATGCCAGCTGCTCCCCTGCTGGGTATCTGGCAATGTGTCCTGCGACAGCCATGCTGACACTCCAACAGATGTTAAACTGGCTCGAGTGCAGGCTGTGGCCTACACTCTGCTCCTCTTGCTGACCCAGGGCTCCAACACCGCTGGTTGCTGCCTGAAAGTGCTGTTTGCACAGAGAAAAACACTCGCTCCTGTGTTAGTGGGGTTCAGTAATGCCAGCTGCTCCCCTGCTGTGTATCCGGCAATGTGTCCTGCGACCGTCACGCTGACACTCCAACACATGTCAAACTGCCTTGAGTGCAGGCTTTGGCCTACACTCTGCTCCTCCTGCTGACCCTGGGCCTCAACACCGCCAGTTGCTGCCGGAAGTGCTGTCTGCACAGAGAAAAACACTCGCTCCTGTGTTAGTGGGGTTCATTAAAGCCAGCTGCACCCCTGCTGTGTTGCGGCAATAACTCTAGCCTGCTCTCCCTGGGCTCCAACAGCGCTGTTTGCTGCTCAGAAGTGTCTTTGGCACAGGTACTCCTTCCTGCCCAGCCCAGTTACAGCACGCCAGCTGTTTCTGAGTAGTGTCAATGTCACATGGCCTCCAATACGTTGTCCTGTCGGGTTGAGATCGGGTTAGCCGACTCCATGGTGCCTGCAGTTTAGGTGCTTCCGATGTGGACTGGCAATCAAGGCAGGTTCGGTAGTGCCAATAGGATAAGCTACCCCTGTAAGACTGAGGATTTTCGGTAACTATGGCCGGATCGCGGCCTAGCTACTTAGGTGCCTCCTTCTGGGTATCCGAGTACCACCAACGTCAGGTGGTCCTTGGTAGTGCTTTCTGGCACGGGTACCTCCTGCTTAGTAACTGGGTTCCAGTACCGTCGGCTGGTCCTCGGTAGTTCCATTGACTCTTGTACCTTCGGCTAGCCATCCGGGTTCCAGTACCATCAGCTGGTTCTCGGCAGGGTCTTTTGCTCTTGTACCTTCTGCTCCCCATCCTGGGTCCAGTACCGTCAGCTGGTTCCGGGCAGAGCCTTTGGCTTAGGTGCCTCCTTCTGGGTATTCGAGTTCCACCAACGTCAGGTGGTCCTTGGTAGTGCTTTCTGGCACGGGTACCTCCTGCTTAGTAACCGGGTTCCAGTAACGTCAGCTGGTCCTCGGTAGTTCCATTGGCTCTTGTACCTTCGGCTAGCCATCCGGGTTCGATTACCGTCTGCTGGTTCTCGGCAGTGTCTTTTGTTATTGTACCTTCTGCTACATTTCCAAGTTCAAGACCCTAAAGATGACGACCCTGAAGACCGAGAAGCAAATGAACAAGAAGCTGCAGAACAAAAAGCTGAAGAACATTAAGCATAAGACAAAAAATCTGTGCAAAAGATATTATCTAAATTATAAGCAGAAGAAGACTAATAAGTGTATGGGGGTGAGTCCGTTCCTCCTCGTGGTGCCCCTGGATAAAGCCTGCTACTGCAGGCTAAACTAAACGCGGACAAATCCTGTTGTAACTCTTTTGTGACAGGCAGAACGAAATTTGTAATCTTCAAACTTTTATAGATAACAACTACAGGAATGTCTGTCACAAATAAGAATATCATGAAGAAGTAGAACATGAAGAATAATAGTTGAATAAAAAGAATATGAAGAATGTAACAAAAAAGAATAATAGGTAGAAGATGATGAAGAAGGTGAATAAGGTGAAGAAGAAGTTCATGTAAAAGATGCTGCTGCTGAGGATGATGAAGAAGAAAGTGTCAGAGAAGTAAAAAAGAAGGTGAAGAACATGGATGTACTGAAACATCAATATCTGACCAAAAAAAAAAAAAACTTAACATAGTCAATATCTTTGTAACTCTGAACGTCTTAAAAAAATAAATAATTGCTGCTATTCCTTTTTATTGGGCTAAACCTCTATGACTTTAATGTCTCCTCCACCTCCCCCAATACATCCTACATTATTTTTAGTTGTTTTCCTTCATGTAGAATTAACCTACAAGGAAAGAATGGGTTTATTTTAATTCCGATATTTTGGTCCCATTGACTTGCATTGGTATCGGGTATCGGTATCGGCGATATCCGATATTTTTTGAATATCCGCCGATCCAATCCAATACCGATGCTTTTGGATATCGGAAGGTATCACTCGACACTAGTGTTGAGCGATACCTTCCGATATTGGAAAGTATCGGTATCGGATTGGATCGGCTGATATTCAAAAAATATCGGATATCGCCGATACCGATACCCGATCCCAATACAAGTCAATGGGACCAAAATATCGGAATTAAAATAAACCCTTTCTTTCCTTGTAGGTTTATTCTACATGAAGGAAAACAACTAAGAATAATGCATGATGTATTTGGGGAGGTGGCGGAGACATTAAAGGCATAGAGGTTTAGCCCAATCAAATAGAATAGCAGGACTTTTAAATTTTTTTTAAGACGTTCGGAGGTACAAAGATATTGACTATGTAAAGTTTTTTTTTATTTTGTCAGATATTGATGTTTCACTATTCCACGCCCTTCCCCTTCTTTTTTTTTTACTTTTCCCACACTTTCATCTTCATCATCATCATCATCTTTGACATCAACTTCTTCTTCACCTTATTCATCTTCTTCTTCATCTTTTACATTTTTTTTTATTACATTCTTCATATTCATTTTCTTCAACTATTATTATTCTTCCTATTCTACTTCTTCATCATATTCTCATTTGTGACAGGCATTCCCGTAGTTGTTATCTATAAAAGTTTGAAGATTACACCTTCCGTTCTGCCTGTCACAAAAGTTACATTTGTCCGCGTTCAGTTTGGCTTGCAGCATCAGGCTTTATCCAGGGGCACCACGAGGAGGAACGGACTCACCCCCATACACAGCTTAGTCTTCTTCTGCATATAATTTAGATAATATCTTTTGCTCTGATATTAAGTGTTATGCTTAATGTTCTTCTGCTCTTTGTTCTGTAGCCTCTTGTTCTTCTGCTTCTCGGTCTTCCATGTCGTGGTCTCCAGGGTCTTCGTCTCCAGGGTCGTCGTCTCCGCCGTCGTCGTCTCTGCCGTCGTCGTCGTCGTCATCGGGGTGGTCTTCAGGGTCGTTATCTTCAGGGTCGTCGTCATCTCAGTGGTTGTCGAATCTGGTGTCGTCGTCATCTTAGGGGTGGTCTTCCGGGTCGTCGTCTTTAGGGTCTTGAACTTGGAAATGTAGCAGAAGGTACAAGAAGGCTGAGAAAATGCCGAGAACCAACTGATGGAACTGGAACTCGGATGGCTACCCGAAGTTCAAAGAGCCAATGGAGCTACCGAGGACCAGCTGACGTTACTGGAACCCGGTTACTAAGCAGGAGGTACCCGTGCTAAAATGCACTACCAAGGACTGCCTGACGTTGGCGGAACTCGGATACCCAGAAGGAGGCACCTAAGCCAAAGGCTGACCAGCTGACGTTACTGGAACCAGGATGGGGAGCAGAAGGTACAAGAGCAAAAGACACTGCCGAGAACCAGCTGACGGTACTGGAACCCGGATGCGTTGGCCAACTGTGCAAGAGCCAATGGCACGACCGAGGACCAACTGACGGTGCTGGGACCCGGTTACAAAGCTGTAGGTACCCGCGCTTAAAAGCACTACCAAGGACCGCCTGGCGTTGGCAGAACTCGGATAACCAGAAGGAGGCACCTAAGCCAAAGGCTCTGCCCGGAACCAGCTGACGGTGCTGGAACCAGGATGTGGACCAAAAGGTCCACAGGAGAAGAGAGAACAGCTAGGCCGCGAGGCTGCTGCAGTTACCGAACACCAACAGTCCTACAGGGGGAGCTTGGCCTACTGGCACTACAGAACCAGCCATGATTGTCAATTTCCGCAGCCCACATAGGAAGCTCCTAAACTGGAGGCACCATGGAGTTGGCTAACCCGACCGCAACTCGACGGGGCAACGCATAGGCGTCTAAGTGACCTTGATACTACCCGGAACCAGCTGACGGTGCTGGAGCCAGGCTGGGCACGGGGGAGTACCCGTGACAAAGACACTGCCGAGAACCAGCTGATGGTACTGGAACCCGTATGCGTTGGCCAACTGTGCAAGAGCAAATGGCACGACCGAGGACCAGCTGACGGTGCTGGAACCCGGTTACAAAGCTGTAGGTACCCGCGCTTAAAAGCACTACCAAGGACCGCCTGGCGTTGGCGGAACTCGGATACCCAGAAGGAGGCACCTAAGCCAAAGGCTCTGCCCGGAACCAGCTGACGGTGCTGGAACCAGGATGTGGACCAGAAGGTCCACAGGAGAGGAGAGAACAGCCAGGCCGCGAGGCTGCCGCAGTTACCGAACACCAACAGTCCTACAGGGGGAGCTTGGCCTACTGGCACTACAGAACCAGCCTTGATTGCCAATTCCCGCAGCCCACATAGGAAGCACCTAAACTGGAGGCACCATGGAGTTGGCTAACCCGACTGCAACACGACGGGGCAACGCATAGGCGTCTAAGTGACCTTGACACTACCCGGAACCAGCTGACGGTGCTGGAGCCAGGCTGGGCACGAGGGAGTACCCGTGACAAAGACACTGCCGAGAACCAGCTGATGGTAATGGAACCCGGATGCGTTGCCCAAGTGTGCAAGAGCCAATGGCACGACCGAGAACCAGCTGACGGTGCTGGAACCCGGTTACTAAGCTGTAGGTACCCGCGCTTAAAAGCACTACCAAGGACCGCCTGGCGTTGGCGGAACTCGGATACCCAGAAGGAGGCACCTAAGCCAAAGGCTCTGCCCGGAACCAGCTGATGGTGCTGGAACCAGGATGGGGACCAGAAGGTCCACAGGGGAGTAGAGAACAGCTAGGCCGCGAGGCTGCCGCAGTTACCGAACACCAACAGTCCTACAGGGGGAGCTTGGCCTACTGGCACTACAGAACCAGCCTTGATTGCCAATTCCCGCAGCCCACATAGGAAGCACCTAAACTGGAGGCACCATGGAGTTGGCTAACCCGACCGCAACACGACGGGGCAACGCATAGGCGTCTAAGTGACCTTGACACTACCCGGAACCAGCTGATGGTGCTGGAGCCAGGCTGGGCACGAGGGTGTACCCGTGACAAAGAAACTGCCGAGAACCAGCTGACGGTACTGGAACCGGGATGCGTTGCCCAAGTGTGCAAGAGCCAATGGCACGACCGAGGACCAGCTGACGGTGCTGGAACCCGGTTACTAAGCTGTAGGTACCCGCGCTTAAAAGCACTACCAAGGACCGCCTGGCGTTGGCGGAACTCGGATACCCAGAAGGAGGCACCTAAGCCAAAGGCTCTGCCCGGAACCAGCTGATGGTGCTGGAACCAGGATGTGGACCAGAAGGTCCACAGGGGAGTAGAGAACAGCTAGGCCGCGAGGCTGCCGCAGTTACCGAACACCAACAGTCCTACAGGGGGAGCTTGGCCTACTGGCACTACAGAACCAGCCTTGATTGCCAATTCCCGCAGCCCACATAGGAAGCACCTAAACTGGAGGCACCATGGAGTTGGCTAACCCGACCGCAACACGACGGGGCAACGCATAGGCATCTAAGTGACCTTGACACTACCCGGAACCAGCTGACGGTGCTGGAGCCAGGCTGGGCACGAGGGAGTACCCGTGACAAAGGCACTGCCAAGAACCAGCTGACGGTGCTGGAACTCGGATGCGTTGCCTATTCAAGATTGTCTTCCTAGAGCCCCAACTAGCGGTGTTGGAGCAAAGGGTAAGCAGGGGGAGCAGAGTGTAGGCCGAAACCTGCACTGGTGGCAGCTTTAGGTCTGTTGTGTCTGCGTGGCGTTTGCAGGACACGTTGCCGACTACACAACAGGGTAACAGCTGGCGGTGCTGAACCCCACTGACACAATGGCGGGTGTTTTTCTCTGTGCAGCCAGCACTTCAGGGCCCCAACTGGCGTAGATAGAGCCCAGGTTCTACAGGAGGAGCAGAGTGTAGGCCGAAGCCTAGTAGAACCAATTTCAAAGGTAACCTTTAACCCTCCCTCAGGTGTTAAAATGTAGAAGAGCCACACCTTGTGCTGCAGTAATGCTCCACAAGTGAAAGGTTGCTCTTTAAATTTTGCTCATTGCACACGCTGAATGAAAGACGTACACAATTTTGTCCATTGTACAGTAAAACTGTATTGGAGGCGTGACTTGTCTTTTTAAGACAAAATAACGCCTTGGTGCTGGGAGCAGCCTCCTGAGCATTGTTATTTGCTGTACAGGAGTCTGCGCTCTTGTTATCCCTTGGTCATGCGCTGTGAGCGCTGTCTTCTCACCTCATTTCATGTCGGCCGGTGCGGTTAGCGATGGCCATGAATCCCAGACCCGCAGTGTCTTTTCATAAAGTCACACTGCAGGGCTGGGATTCATGGCCTTGCGAAGTAAATATGTTTGCCGCCCACTCATGTCCTTACACCTGCTTCAGACTGGGCGGCCTCAGCTGATCCCTTATCGCATGCCGCGGCCATGAGGCCGCACAGTCTGAAGAAGGCGGAAGGAGGGGAGTGAAGACAGGCGAAGATATGCACTGCTCGTGCCCATCAATCACACCCTCGCAGTCAAAATAAGTAAGACAACGAGGGGCGTTGTGTCAGGCAGGGCGGACGCACAGGCACAGGCAGCCAACATACGATGTCAGAAGACGGCCAATGTTACCAAGGGGGGTGCTGCGTGTCATTAAAAAGGAAAGTCACACCTCAGGGACACTGTAATGGTCTCTAATGAGACACATTTTGTACGTGTTTGTTGAGTTCGACGTGGGCAAGGAGAAAAAGTCAGCCACCTTGTACAAATGCAGCATTACTGCTGTACAAGGTGGCTGTTATACATAGAAACCCCTGGGGGGGAGGGTCCCTTTAATTTCAGTTCAGGTGCCTGCGTGGCGTTTGCAGGACACGTTGCCGGCTACACAGCAGGGGAAAAGCTGGCGGTGCTGAACCCCACTAACACATTGGCTGGTGTTTTTCTCTGTGCAGCTAGCACATCTGGGCAAAAACTGGCGGTGTTAGAGCCCAGGGTCAGCAGGAGGAGGAGAGGAGCAGAGTGTAGGCCGAAGCCTGCACTGGTGGCAGCTTTTGTTCTGTTGTGCCAACGTGGCTTGTGCTGGACATGTTGCCGACTACACAGCAGGGGAACAGCTGGCGGTGCTGAACCCCACTAACACATTGACTGGTGTTTTTCTCTGTGCAGCTAGCACGTCCGGGCAAAAACTGGCGGTGTTAGAGCCCAGGGTCAGCAGGAGGAGGAGAGGAGCAGAGTGTAGGCCGAAGCCTGCACTGGTGGCAGCTTTTGTTCTGTTGTGCCAGCATGTCTTGTGCTGGACACGTTGCCGACTACACTGCAGGGGAACAGCTGGCGGTGCTGAACCCCACTAACACATTGGCTGGTGTTTTTCTCTGTGCAGCTAGCACTTCCTGGCAAAAACTGGCGGTGTTAGAGCCCAGGGTCAGCAGGATGAGGAGAGGAGCAGAGTGTAGGCCGAAGCCTAATTGAACCAATTTCAAAGGTAACCTTTAACCCACCCTCAGGTGTTACAATGTAGAAGAGCCACACCTTGTGCAGCAGTAATGCTCCACAAGTGAAAGGTTGCTCTTTAAATTTTGCTCATTGCACACGCTGAATGAAGGACGTACACAATTTTGTCCATTATACAGTAAAACTGTATTGGAGGCGTGACTTGTCTTTATAAGGAGAGGCAGCACAGGTGTCCAAAAATAATGCCTTGGTGCTGGGCGCAGCCTCCTGAGCGTTGTTATTTGCTGTACAGGAGTCTGCGCTCTTGTTAGCCCTTGGCCATGCCCTGTTGATATTGTCCAACTTATGACCTCAATTCATGTTGGCTGGTGCGGTTAACGATGGCCATGAATCCAAGACCCACAGTGTCTTTTCATAAAGTCACAGTGCGGGGCTGGGATTCGTGGTCTTGTGCAGTAAATATGTTCGGCGCTCACACATGTCCTTACACCTGCTTCAGACTGGGCGGCCTCCGCTCAGTCTGAAGAAGGCGGAAGGAGGGGAGTGAAGACAGGTGAAAATATGCACTGCTCGTGCCCATCAATCACACCCTCGCAGTCAAAATAAGTAAGACAACGAGGGGCGTTGTGTCAGGCAGGGCGGACGCACAGGCACAGGCAGCCAACCAACGATGTCAGAAGACGGCCAACGTTACCAAGGGGGGTGCTGCGTGTCATTAAAAAGGAAAGTCACACCTTAGGGACACTGTAATGGTCTCTAATGAGACACATTTTGTACGTGTTTGTTGAGTTCGATGTGGGCAAGGAGAAAAAGTCAGCCACCTTGTACAAATGCAGCATTACTGCTGTACAATGTGGCTGTTATACATAAAAACCCCTGGGGGGGGGAGGGGGGCAGGGTCCCTTTAATTTCAGTTCAGGTGCCTGCGTGGCGTTTGCAGGACACGTTGCCGGCTACACAGCAGGGGAACAGCTGGCGGTGCTGAACCCCACTAACACATTCGCTGGTGTTTTTCTCTGTGCAGCTAGCACATCCGGGCAAAAACTGGTGGTGTTAGAGCCCAGGGTCAGCAGGAGGAGGAGAGGAGCATAGTGTAGGCCGAAGCCTGCACTGGTGGCAGCTTTTGTTCTGTTGTGCCAGCGTGGCTTGTGCTGGACACGTTGCCGACTACACAGCAGGGGAACAGCTGGTGTTGCGGAACCCCACTGACACATCAGCGAGTGTTTTTTCTGTGTAGACAGCACTTCCAGGTGACAACTGACAGTGTTGAAACCCAGGGAATCAAAGAGGAGCAGACTGTAGGCCGAAGCCTGCACTGGTGGCAGCTTTTGGTCTGTTGTGCCAGCGTGGCTTGTGCTGGACACGTTGCCGTCTACACAGCAGGGGAACAGCTGGCATTGCTGAACCCCACTGACACAATGGCGGGTGTTTTTCTCTGTGCAGCCAGCACTTCCGGGCCCCAACTGGCATAGTTAGAGCCCAGGGTCTGCAGGAGGAGCAGAGTGTAGGCCTAAGCCTAGTAGAACCAATTTCAAAGGTAACCTTTAACCCCCCTCAGGTGTTGCAAAGTACAAGAGCCACACCTTGTGCAGCATTAATGCTGCACAAGTCAAAGGTTGCTCTATGAATTTTTCTACTTGCACACGCTGAATGAAACACATACACAATTTTGCCCATTATACAGTCAAACTGTATTGGAGGCGTGACTGACTTGCCTTTTTAAGGAGACGCAGCAGAGGTGTCAAAGTTTACACCTAGGTGATGGGCGTAGACTCATAAGCGTCGTTATTTGCTGTACAGGAGTCTGCGCTCTTGTGTTATCCCTTGGCAATGCCCTGTTAGCGCTGCCCGTCTAATGACCTCATTTCATGTTGACCGTTGCGGTTAGCGATGCCCATGAATCCCAGACCCGCAGTGTCTTTTAAAAAACTCACACTGCGGGCCTTGGATTCATGGCCTTTTACAGTAAATATGTTCGCCGCTCGCACATGTCCTTACACCTGCTTCAGACTGGGCGGCCTGCGCTGATCCCTTATCGCATGCCGCGGCCATGAGGCCGCACAGTCTGAAGAAGGCGGAAGGAGATGAGTGAAGACAGACGAACATATGCACTGCACATGCCCAACAATCACACCCTCGCAGTCAAAATAAGTAAGACAACGAGGGGCGTTGTGTCGGGCAGTCCGGACGCACAGGCACAGCCAACCAACCAATGATGTCAGAAGACGGGCTGCGCTACCAAGGGGGGTGCTGCGTGTCATTAAAAAGGAAAGTCACACCTCAGGGACACTGTAATGGTCTCTAATTAGACACATTTTGCATGTGTTTGTTGAGTTCGACGTGGGCAAGGAGAAAATGTCAGCCACCTTGTACAAATGCAGCATTACTGCTGTACAAGGTGGCTGTTATACATAGAAACACCTGGGGGGGGGGCAGGTTCCCTTTAATTTCAGTTCAGGTACCTGCATGGCGTTTGCAGGACACGTTGCCGGCTACACAGCAGGGAAACAGCTGGTGCTGAACCCCACTGACACATTGGCGGGTGTTTTTCTCTGTGCAGCTAGCACTTCCGGGCAACAACTGGCGGTGTTAGAGCCCAGGGTCAGCAGGAGGAGGAGAGGAGCAGAGTGTAGGCCGAAGCCTGCACTGGTGGCAGCTTTAGGTCTGTTGTGACTGCGTGGCGTTTGCAGGACACGTTGCCGGCTACACAGCCGGGGAACAGCTGGCGGTGCTGAAACCCACTGACACATCAGCGAGTGTTTTTTCTGTGTAGACAACACTTCCAGGTGACAAATAACAGTGTTGAAACCCAGGACATCAAAGAGGAGCAAAGTGTAGGCCAAAGCCTGCACTGGAGGCAGGAAAATGTATGTTATTGTGCCAGCGTGGCTTGTGCTGGACACGTTGCCGGCTACACAGCAGAGGAACAGCTGGCGTTGCTGAACCCCACTGACACATTGGCGGGTGTTTTTCTCTGTGCAGCTAGCACTTCCGGGCAACAACTGGTGGTGTTAGAGCCCAGGGTCTGCAGTAGGAGCAGAGTGTAAGCCGAAGCCTGCAGTGGAGCAAGTTGAAAGGGAACCTTTAACCCCCCTCAGGCATTTGTTGCTGAAAGAGCCATCTTGTACAGCAGTAATACTGCAAATGGAAAATGGTGGCTCTTTAAATTATGCTCCTTGCAAACGCTGAAGTACACACTCATATAATGTGTCCCCTCACACCGTTAAAACGTCCCGGAGGTGGGACTTTCATTTGTTATGTGACACAGCACAGCCGTCATTCCAACCCCCTTGGTGCAGTGCGCCACCTCCTCAACGTTGTTTGATTCTGTCACGGAGCCTGCGCTGTAATGTTATCCCTTGGCCATGCACAGTTAGCGGTGCTCGTCTTCTGACATCATTTAGGTGTCAGGCTGACAGTGCCTGTGTGTCCAAGCTGCCCGAGATCCAACCTCGCAGTGTCATCTAATGTAATCCCACTGCGGGCCTGGGAACCATGAGCATGCACAGTGCATATCATCGCCTCTCACTCCCCTCCTTCCTGCTTCTTCAGACTGTGCGGCGTCACGGCCGTGGCATGCTATTAGGGATCAGCTGACGCCGCCTAGTCTGAAGAAGCGTGAAGAAGGGGAGTGAGAGGCTAGTATATGCACTGCGCATGGCCATGGATACCAGGCCCACTGTGGGATCACATTAGACGACACTGCGAGGTGGGATTTCGGGCAGCGTGGACGCACAGGCGCAGCCAGGACGACAACAAATGATGTCAGAGGACGGGCAGCGCAAACTGTGCATGGCCAAGGGAGAACATAACAGTGCAGGGTCCGTGACAGAATCAAACAACGCTAAGGAGGTGGCGCACGGAGCGAAGGGGGTAGGAATGATGGCTGTGCTGCGTCACATTACAAAAGAAAGTCCCACCTCCGGGACGGTTTGACGGTGTGAGGGGACATATTACATGAGTGTGTAGTTCAGCGTTTCCAAGGAGCATAATTTAAAGAGCGACCTTTTCCTTGTGCAGTATTAGTGCTGTACAAGGTGGCTCTTTAAGTAACAAACGCCTAGGGGGGGGACAGGTTCCCTTACATTTTTGTTGTGCCAGCGTGGCGGTCGCATGACACGTTGCCGGATACACAGCTGGGGATCAGCTGACGTTACTGAACCCCAATAACAGGGGACCAACTGTTGACTGTGCAGACAGCACTTCCAGGCACAAACTGGCTTTGTTAGAGCCCAGGGACAGCAGGAGGAGCAGATTGGAGGTATTGCCGCACACACAGCTGGGGATCAGCTGACTTTACTAAACCCCAATAACAGAGGAGCGACTGTTGACTGTGCAGACAGCACTTCCAAGCACCAACTGGCGGTGTTAGAGCCCAGGGACAGCAGGAGGAGCAGATTGAAGGTATTGCCGCACACACAGCTGGGTATCAGCTGACGTTACTAAACCCCAATAACAGAGGAGTGACTGTTGACTGTGCGGACAGCACTTCCAGGCACCAACTGGCGGTGTTAGAGCCCAGGGACAGCACGAGTAGCAGAGGAACAGAGTGTAGGCTGAAGCCTGATTGGAACAAGTTGAAAGGGAACCTTTAACCCCCCCCCCACCAAGAAGTTTGTAGCTGAAAGAGCCATCTTGTGCAGCACTAAGGATGCAAAAGGAAAAGGTTGCTCCTTGCAAACACAGAAGTAAACACTTAAAATGTGTCCGCTGATACCGTAAAACCGTCCCGGAGTTGGGAATTTCCTTCGTAATGGGACGCAGCACAGCTGTCATTCCTATCCCCTTGGTGCCGTGCGCTGCCTCATCAGCGTTGTTTTAGTCTGTCACGGAGCCTGCGCTGTTATGTTATCCCTTGGCCATGCACACTTAGCGGTGCCCGTCTTCTGACATCATTTAGGTGTCAGGCTGTCAGTGCCTGTGCGTCCACGCTGCACGAGATCCAACCTCGCAGTGTCGTCTAATGTTATCCCACTGCAGGCCTTGGATCCATGGGCATGCACAGTGCATATCCTCGACTCTCACTCCCCTCCTTCCCTCCTCTTCAGACTGTGCGGCGTCACGGCCGTGGCATGCTATTAGGGATCAGCTGACAGCGCACAATCTGAAGAAGGCGGAGGGAGATGAGCGAGAGCCTGAGGGGAAGATATGCACTGCGTATGCCCATGGATCCCAGGCCCGCAGTGTGATTCAATCAGAAGACACTCCGAGGCGGGATCTCGGGCAGCGCAGCTGCACAGGCGCAGCCAGCCTGACACCAAATTATGTCAGAAGACAGGCAGCGCAAATTGGGCATGGCCAAGGGATAACAGAACAGCGCAGGGTCCGTGACAGCTTAAAACAACGCTGAGGAGGCAGCGCATGGCACCAAAGGGGTAGGAATGACGGCTGTGCTGCGTCACATTACGAAGGAAAGTCCCAGCTCCGGGACGGTATAACGGTATCAGTGAACACATTTTATAAGTGTTAAAGGGACACTGTCACCTGAATTTGGAGGGAACAATCTTCAGCCATGGAGGCGGGGTTTTTGTGTTTTTGATTCACTCTTTCCTTACCCGCTGGCTGCATGCTGGCTGCAATATTGGATTTAAGTTCATTCTCTGTCCTCCGTAGTACATGCCTGCACAAGGTGCAATCTTGCCTTGCGCAGGCGTGTACTATGGAGGACAGAGAATGAACTTCAATCCAATATTGCAGCCAGCATGCAGCCAGCGGGTAAGGAAAGGGTGAATCAAACACACAAAAACCCTGCCTCCATGGCTGAAGATTGTTCCCTCCAAATTCAGGTGACAGTGTCCCTTTAAGTTCTGCGAGTGCAAGGAGCTAAACTAAAAGAGCTACCTTTTCCTTGTGCAGCATTACTGCTGCACAAGGTGGCTCTTTCAGTAACAAACGCCGGGGGGGAGGGGGGGACAGGTTCCCTTACATTTAGGTTGTTGTGCCAGCATGGCGGTCACAGGACACATTGCCGGCTACACAGCTGGGGATCAGCTGACGTTACTGAAACCCAATAACACTGGGTCGTATGTTTTGACTGTGCAGCCTGCACTTCTAAGCCGCAACTGGCGGTGTTGGAGCCCAGGAATAGCAGTTCAGGTGGTAGAAAGATGAACACATCAGGAGACCTGGATGACACCCAATTACTTAATCAGGCAGAGGAGTGGCAAATTCCTGTGAGATCCAGGCCTGGTTCATTTTCAGAAAAGTAAGCCGGTCAACGTTATCGGAGGATAGTCGCATGCGACGGTCTGTTAGTACACCACCTGCGGCACTAAAGACACGTTCCGATAAGACACTAGCCGCAGGGCAAGCCAGCACCTCCAATGCATACTGGCTTAGCTCTGGCCATGTATCCAGCTTCGAGACCCAAAACTTGAATGGGGAAGAGCCGTCTGGGAGTACAGTAAGAGGGCAAGACATGTAGTCTGTCACCATCTGACGGAACCGTTGCCTCCTGCTGACTGGAGCCGCCAGTGATGGTGTAGACACTTGGGGCGGGCACACAAAAGTTTGCCACAGTTGTGCCATACTGGTCTTGCCTTGGGCAGAGGCACTGCTTCTGCTCCCTCTTTGTGCAGAGCCTCCTCCACTGCCTCGACGCACTGAGCTGCTTTGTAAAGCACTAGCAGCACTCCTCTCAGTTGGACTGGAGAAGATGATGGAATTCACCAGTGTGTCGTGGTACTCCTGCATTTTACGCTCCCGGGTCAACGCTGGGATGAGGTTTTGGACGTTGTCCCGGTAGCAAGTATCGAGGAGGGTGAACACCCAATAATCAGGCATGTTGAGAATGTGGTCGATGCGGCGGTCGTTTCTCAGGCACTGCAGCATGAAATCAACCATGTGCTGCAGACTGCCAACTGGCCCAGAAACGCTGTCCCCTGCTTGAGACATGATCTCTGCCCGCTCGTCATCACCCCACCCTCGCTGTACACACTGACCACTGGACAATTGTGTCGCTCCCTCCTCTGGACGGAGCTCTTCCTCCTCCATTGACTCCTCCTCATCCTCCTCACAAAGTGGCCCCTGCCTACCCCTTTGTGAGGAACCACGTGGCGCTGACTCTCCAGAAGCTAATGGAAAAGGTGACTCCTCATCCTCCACCTCTTCCACAACATCATCCCTTAACGCTTGCAGTGTTTGTTGAAGCAGGCAGATAAGGGGGACAGTCATGCTGACTAGTGCATCATCTGCACTTGCCATCCGCGTGGAATAATCAAAAGGACGCAAAACCTGGCAGACGTCCTTCATAGTGGCCCACTCTGTGATTGTGAAGTCTGATCGGCGCTGACTGCGACTTCTTTGCGCCTGATGCAGCTGGTACTCCATAACTGCTTGCTGCTGCTCACACAACCGCTCCAACATATGTAACGTGGAATTCCACCGGGTAGGTAGGTCACATATGATGCGGTGTTCCGGAAGGTGGAACCAAATTGAGCACATGTGCCAGACATGGGATGTGAGTGTGGTTGCCAATGGCCAAAGCTGCCACCAGATTTCGGCCATTGTCACACACTACCATGCCTGGCTGGAGATTCGCTGGCACAAACCACACATCGCTCTCCTGGTTGATGGCATTCCAGAGCGCCTGCGCTGTGTGGCTTTGATTCCCCAAAGAAACTAGTTTCAAGACGGCCTGTTGACGTTTGGCCACGGCTGTGCTCATGTCGGTCGTAACAGGTAAACGTTCACGGGTCCATGTGGAGGTGGACTGTGACGGCTCCTGCAGCGATGATTCTGAGGAACTTGTGTATGAGGAGGAGTCAATGCATACAGACTGGATTCCTGCAATCCTTGGAGTGGTCAGGACACGTCCTGCGCCACTCGCACGATCCGTACCTGGCTCAACAACATTAACCCAATGGGCAGTGAGGGAAAGGTATCGCCCCTGTCCATGTTGATTGGTCCACGCATCGGTGGTGAGGTGGACCTTGCTACTGACGGCGTTCAGTAGCGCGTGTTTTATGTGTCCCTCCACATGCTTGTGCAGGGCAGGGACAGCTTGCCTGCTGAAGTAAAAGCGGCTGGGCACCTTGTACTGTGGGACTGCCAATGCCATCAAGTCATGGCAGCTGTCAGTCTCCACCAGCCTGAATGAGAGCATTTCCAGTGACAGAAGTTTGGCAATGCCTGCATTCAGAGCCTGTGCTCGGGGGTGGTTGGCCGAGAATGCCCGCCTTTTCTCCCATGCCTGTACTACCGATGGCTGTAGACTAGGCTGGGAGTGTAAGGATGACTGGGAATGTGGTGCTGTGGGTGGAATTACACTAGGTCTCTGGACAACAGTGCCAGAGGTTCTTCCATGGTGATCCTGGGAGGAAGCCGAACCAGCTGTGCGTGAGCTGGAGGAAGAGGCAACACGAGCTGAAGAGGTGGTAGCTGCCGCTGTTGGTTGGCCTAGGTCTTCAGTGTGTTTTTGTAACTCCACCGCGTGCCTGGTCCGCACATGTTTCCACATATTTGTGGTATTGAGGTTGCTGACACTTTTACCTCTTTTGACTTTCTGATGACACAGCTTGCATTTGACAAAACAAATGTCATCTGCAACTGTGTCAAAAAAGGACCAGGCACTGCAAGTCTTGGGAGAGCCCTTTTTGGCTTTTGGAAGAGACAGGCTCCTAACGGGTGCCAAAGTGGAGGCTACAGGCTCCGCAGTCTTCCCCCTCCCTCTCCTTCTTTGGCCCGTTAGGGGAATCTCTTCCTCAGAGCTGCTCCCACCACCTTCCTGTTCCTCACGCCACGATGGGTCAAGGACCTCATCATCTCCACTACCCTCTGCCACCAACTGCTCCTCCTGGGTAGTCTCGGCAGCACAGTACGCACCAGAAAGCGGCACCTGAGTTTCATCATCAGATGCGTACTGTGCTGTGGTCACTGCAGGCACTGGCCCACTCGCCTCTTCAGAGTCAGAGAAACAAAGCTGTTGGGCATCACTGCACACTGCCTCTTCTTCCATTTCTCCAATGCTGCTTGGCTGGCCCCCTGTTTCCAAGCCAAGAGATTCAGAGAACAGAAGTAGAGACGGCTCCTGTCCTGGGCTCTCTGACTGCCTGGCCAATTTGGCAGGTGGCGAAGAGACAGATGGCTGCTTTCCAGTGGTCTGTGCCTGAGAGGATGTGGCACTAATTGAAGTCAATGCCGATGCGTTACCTGCCATCCATCCGACAACGACTTCAATTTGATCTTCCCGCAGCAGCGGTGCACGGCGCTCTCCGACAAAGCTGTGCATGAAGGACTGTTCCCTGCTGAAACTGAGTGATGATGAGTCACCGGTGCCGGCAGCAGGCACAGAATCACCACGTCCTCTCCCTGCTCCTCTCCCTGCTCCGCGTCCACGCCCACGTGCCTTACTCCCTGCCCTCTTCATCTTGGTTGACATATAAAGATAAGCAGAAAAGTACTAAGGCCTTAGTGTGCTTATTCCTGAAATGCTCCTCCTAACAGGTGTAAGAAACACTAATGTTGTAAAGTGTGGACTAGACTTTATTATTGATAAAATGTGGCCTACACAAGTGTTAAGTGGTGTTTGGTGAACTTTACTTTTTTTTTTTCTGCAGATCGGGCTACAGAGCGACTTTAACTCACACGGGGACCGTGCAGAAAGCCGTAAACGGCGCTGCAAGGTCCAAAAACCCTCTTCTAGGTTATCCTATGTAGTGTTTTTCCACAATTTAGCTGGAGACGGGTGGAAAGACACTAATAGGAAATTTTAGAAAAAATTTGCAGCAGGCTGCACTATTTGCAAAAAAAGGACAAGTTATTTAACAGTATGAGGCAGTGACGCACCCTGAGCTGAATACAACCGGCTGTGGCTGCACACAGACTACAGGGCGAGCTGCGCTCACACGGAGACCGTGCAGACAGCCGTAAACGGCGCTGCAAGGCCCAAAAACCTCCTCTATGTTATCCTATGTAGTGATTTTTCACAATTTAGCTGGAGACGGGTGGAAAGACACTAATAGGAAATTTTAGAAAAAATGTGCAGACGGCTGCACTATGAGCAAAAAAGGACAATGGATAGAACAGTATGAGGCAGTGTGAACCCCCCCTGAGCTGAATACAACCGGGTATATGGCTGCATACAGACTACAGAGTGAGCTGCACACACACACACACACTGAGAGAGACCTTGCAGAACGCTGTTAAAACAGCGCTACAAGGCAAGAGCAAGGTGAACACACAGCATTTGCTAAGGCTACGTTCACATTAGCGTCGTGCGCCGCTGCGTCGGCGACGCAACGCACAACGCATGCAAAAACGCACCAAAACACACGCAAAAACGCTGCGTTTTGCGACGCATGCGTCGTTTTTTGCCGAAATTTGGACGCAAGAAAAATGCAACTTGTTGCGTTTTCTTGGTCCGAAGCTTGCGGCAAAAAAGACGCATGCGTCGCACAACGCAACAAACAAAAACGCATGCGTCCCCCATGTTAAATATAGGAGCGCATGACGCATGTGTCGCCGCTGCGTCGCCCGACGCAAACCTGGCGCAAACTAGCATAACGCTAGTGTGAACGTAGCCTAAATTAGCCTGGGAAAAGCGCAATGAAGCAATTCGCTATCTCAACTGGCCGTCAGTTAGAACACAGCGTCCTGTCCCTAACTGAAATCACAGCAGAGTGAGCGCAAAATGGCGGCAGCGTTTTTTATAGTGCAGAGTGACATCATTTCAGCAGCCGATCACAGCCTTGCCAGTAGTTACATGCCCACCATGCTAAACAGGATGTGCCCACACTTCCATTCATTCCTCATTGGCTGCTGCGTGCAGTTTTGAATTCTGGGAACTTCCGATTCCGGTATCTGATACACGGGAAGTATCGGAATTCGGTATCGGAATTCCGATACCGCAAATATCGGCCGATACCCGATACTTGCGGTATCGGAATGCTCAACACTACTCGACACTAATTGTCAGCCATGCACTGTAATGCCGCAGCCATCTTTGTTGTGGTACTACAGTGATTGACTGGCCGCACAGCGTCATCAGGTCTATAAGAGACCTGGCGCTGCCCTGCTCGCCGCATTCTGCTCCGGACTTAGAGAGTGTAGGGAGAACTGCTGATGAGATAGGGTGAGAATCGTCCTATTAAGCCCGACGTCACACTAGAGAGTTTTACGGACGTATGAGAGCTGCAAAAACAACACATTGCACACGGACCAATGACTCTCTATGGGGCAGCTCCCATCAGCCATATATTTCTCGGCCGTATTTTACTGGCGTAGAAAATCACAGCTCGCTGCATTTGTCTGCCAATGAAAGTCTATGGGTGCGAGAAAAATACAGATTACACACGGACCATCAGTGTGACTTGCGAGAAATACGCACCGGTGTGCTATAGAAATGCCAGCAATTCAGTGCGGTGTACAGTAAAATCACAGGTTAGACAGGTTAGAATAGAATAGATCAAATAAATGTCTACACATAGTATAGGTAGATATATATATATATATATATCAGTGAGACACACATATATATATACAGTGGGGCAAAAAAGTATTTAGTCAGTCAGCAATAGTGCAAGTTCCACCACTTAAAAAGATGAGAGGCGTCTGTAATTTACATCATAGGTAGACCTCAACTATGGGAGACAAACTGAGAAAAAAAAATCCAGAAAATCACATTGTCTGTTTTTTTAACATTTTATTTGCATATTATGGTGGAAAATAAGTATTTGGTCAGAAACAAACAATCAAGATTTCTGGCTCTCACAGACCTGTAACTTCTTCTTTAAGAGTCTCCTCTTTCCTCCACTCATTACCTGTAGTAATGGCACCTGTTTAAACTTGTTATCAGTATAAAAAGACACCTGTGCACACCCTCAAACAGTCTGACTCCAAACTCCACTATGGTGAAGACCAAAGAGCTGTCAAAGGACACCAGAAACAAAATTGTAGCCCTGCACCAGGCTGGGAAGACTGAATCTGCAATAGTTAACCAGCTTGGAGTGAAGAAATCAACAGTGGCAGCAATAATTAGAAAATGGAAGACATACAAGACCACTGATAATCTCCCTCGATCTGGGGCTCCACGCAAAATCCCACCCCGTGGGGTCAGAATGATCACAAGAACGGTGAGCAAAAATCCCAGAACCACGCGGGGGGACCTAGTGAATGAACTGCAGAGAGCTGGGACCAATGTAACAGGGCCTACCATAAGTAACACACTACGCCACCATGGACTCAGATCCTGCAGTGCCAGACGTGTCCCACTGCTTAAGCCAGTACATGTCCGGGCCCGTCTGAAGTTTGCTAGAGAGCATTTGGATGATCCACAGGAGTTTTGGGAGAATGTTCTATGGTCTGATGAAGCCAAACTGGAACTGTTTGGTAGAAACACAACTTGTCGTGTTTGGAGGAAAAAGAATACTGAGTTGCATCCATCAAACACCATACCTACTGTAAAGCATGGTGGTGGAAACATCATGCTTTGGGGCTGTTTCTCTGCAAAGGGGCCAGGACGACTGATCCGGGTACATGAAAGAATGAATGGGGCCATGTATCGTGAGATTTTGAGTGCAAACCTCCTTCCATCAGCAAGGGCATTGAAGATGAAACGTGGCTGGGTCTTTCAACATGACAATGATCCAAAGCACACCGCCAGGGCAAGGAAGGAGTGGCTTCGTAAGAAGCATTTCAAGGTCCTTGAGTGGCCTAGCCAGTCTCCAGATCTCAACCCTATAGAAAACCTTTGGAGGGAGTTGAAAGTCCGTGTTGCCAAGCGAAAAGCCAAAAACATCACTGCTCTAGAGGAGATCTGCATGGAGGAATGGGCCAGCATACCAACAACAGTGTGTGGCAACCTTGTGAAGACTTACAGAAAACGTTTGACCTGTCATTGCCAACAAAGGATATATTACAAAGTATTGAGATGAAATTTTGTTTCTGACCAAATACTTATTTTCCACCATAATATGCAAATAAAATGTTAAAAAAACAGACAATGTGATTTTCTGGATTTTTTTTTCTCAGTTTGTCTCCCATAGTTGAGGTCTACCTATGATGTAAATTACAGACGCCTCTCATCTTTTTAAGTGGTGGAACTTGCACTATTGCTGACTGACTAAATACTTTTTTGCCCCACTGTATATATATATATATATATTTATATTTCATACAGCGTTAGATAGCAGAAAAGCCGCTAATTCAATTTGCTATCTCCTTCCCAAACCCGACAGGATATGAGACATGGTTACATACAGTAAATCATTTAATTTCCCTTTTTTTTTACATATTCCTCACTACTAATGTTAGAAGTGTCTGTGTACAAAATTTGGTGACTCTAGCTGTAAATCATGGAAAAAATTGGCGTGGGCTCCCGCACAATTTTCTCCGCCAGAGTGGTAAAAGCAGTGACTGAGGGCAGATATTAATAGCCTTTAGAGGGACCATGGTTATATGACCCCTTCCCCCTGGCTAAAAACACCTGCCCCCAGCCACCCCAGAAAAGGCACATCTGTAAGATGCGCCTATCCTGGCACTGAGCCTCTCTCTTCCCATTCCCCTGTAGCGGTGGGATATGGGGTAATGAAGGGTTAATGTCACCTTTCTATTATAAGGTAACATTAAGCCTGGTTAATAATGGAGAAGTGTCAATAAGACACCTATCCATTATTAATCCAATAGTAGTAAATGGTTAATAAAACACACACACATTAGGAAAAAAGTATTTTATTGAAATAAATACACAAGGTGTTGTAATATTTTATTATACTCTCAATCCAAATGACGACCCTCGTTCTGTAAAAAAGGAAAAATAAAAAAGTAACAATATCCCATACCTTTCCGGCAACCAGTCACGTCCCGCACTGTAAATCCATCTGAAGGGGTTAAATAATTTTACAACCAGGAGCTCTGCTAATCCAGCCGCCCCTGCCTGTAAAAACTGGGGAATGAATGAAAAGTAGGGGAACATAGCTGCTTAGACTTGCGGTGCTGCGCCCCTTGCTGGCATTACCTCATATGAACTTGAGCGTGGGAATTTTTGAGAATATTTTCTCACTGTCGGGTTTGATAAGGAGATAGCAAAAGCCGGCAATTGAATTACTGTCTTTTATGCTATCTAGCACTCTATGAAATATAAATATAAAGATATATATGTATATATATATATATATATATGTCTCTTGTATGTATATATGTATAGATTGTATATATGTTTTCACGGATATTTGAGCCCATGGATCCATTCTATGCCCGTTTTGCAAGCCGGCGAGAAAATCTCGCTGTACGGATGCCATACGGATTACATATGGAGGTTTACATGCGCAAAATACGTTAGTGAAGGTCTGCAACTTTTCAGTCCGCAACTCCTGAGAAACTAACAGTCCTTTTAAGGGCTAATTTGGGGGTCAACAGATTGCAGCGCTAGGTAGGCAGGGAAGTCTATGTGCACATATCCACATCCGTGCAAGGCCTGTAGGCACTGTATGTGAGTACATAGCTCTCACTGTATACATGTAAAAGCTCCATTACTGTCTGCAGCTGCTTATTTAATATATATCTAGCTGCAGTTTTCTGTGGCTTTTTTGTTTCTTCTTCACCTGATACCTGCTCCTTTTATTCTAAAGCAAAGCCCCCTTATTTCAACATTTATTTGCTTTTTCACGCTGCCTACTACAGCCAGGTTATTGAAATCTAAGACACCAGATGTGAATGCGCCAAAAAATCTTTTTTTTGTGTCTCATAGCCATCTTGTTGACACAATTTAGTTGTGCCACGAAAAATCAAGGCCCCATTTGGATCAGTCTGTAATCTGAGGGAGATGGCTGGTGTATCAGTGGTGGAAAAATTGTAGCTTTGCAGGCATACGTAGCATAGTTCTGTGTGCTAGCCTGGTTGACATTTTTTTTGTAAAATTCACCAAAAAACAAAAAATAATTTATACAGTCTCTGTCAGGCTGAGTTCTAGTGTATCTGTTTTTGAAAAATCATATTTACGCAAGCACACAAAGCATAGTTCTATGTACTAGCCTTGTTAAAAAAAATTTTTCTCTAAAATTCACCCCCCAAAAAAAATATTTATATAGTCTATGTCAGGATGAGTCCTGATGTATCTGTGTTTGAAAAATAGTATTTTCGCAGGAATACGTAGCACAGTTCTGTGTGCTAGCCTTTTTCTACTCTTTTTTTTGTTTATTTAACTTCACCAAAAAGCATAAAAAAATTAATACAGTCTGTTATGTAAGGCTGAGGCCAGCTATATCTGTGGTGGAAAGATCGTAGTTTCGCAGGCATACGTGGCATAGATCTGTGTGCTAGCCTTGTTCAACTCTTTCCTTTTTTTATTTGTTTTTGTTTTTTTTTAATTCACCAAAAACATATTTAATACAGTCTGTTATGTCAGTCTGAGGCCTGTTGTTTCTGTGTTTGAAAAATCGTATTTCCACAGGCATACGTAGCATAGTTCTGTGTGCTAGCCTTGCTCTACTCTTTTTTCATTTTTAAATTCACCAAAAAGCAAAAAAAAACATTGAATACAGTCTGTTACGCCAGGCTGAGGCCTGTGTTTCTGTGTTTGAAAAATTGTAGCTTTGCAGGCATACTGATCAGATATAATTTAGCTCCAAATAAATACATTTGTGCTGAGCTTTTGAAATAGTGCAGTAGTCCATTTAAGATGAGCAAGTCAAGGGGCAAGTGATGGGGAAGTGGACGGGATACTGAGGATGGATGCATAGGAAGAGGACATGGCCAAGCTGAAAGTGGGCCACAACAAAGACCCACATCTTCTCGCTCGACCTTCCTGTCCTATATTCTAGGGGACTGCAGCGCACCACTATTGAAGCCAGAGCAATGTGAAACAGTTGTTGGTTGGATAGCAGATAATGCTTCCAGTCACTTAGCCACCACAACCAGCATGTCCTAAACACGGTCAAGTCTGAGTAGCCGTAAGTGTGGACCGGATATTCCTCACCCTGATCCTCCTTCCTCCCACCATGCGAAGTGCCCTGAGACAACTGATCCCACAATTGGACACTCCAAAGAGCTGTTCAGTTTTCCCTTTCAAGATTCCAGACTCTCGGTGAGTCAACTTGAAGTGGGGCAAGGTGAGATCGCACGTAGCGATGCCCAAAGCTTTGACCAGCCGCCGTCACACGAAGGCGATGGTAAGAAAGTGTCAAAAGAAGTGGACGATGATGAGACACAATTGCCAGAAAGTCAGGAGGTGAAGCGGGGTGTGGATGTGGAAGACAAGGTGGTGGAAGACATAGTGACTGATCCAAACTGGCAGGAGGACATGCAGAGGGAGGACAGCAGCACACTTGGGGAAGGAGGCATATCACCCCAAGAGGCAGTAAGAAGCAGTGTGGTGGCCACAGATAGAAGTTGTGCCTCAGTTCACCGTAACACCAACATGAGGGAAGTTGCCATTCCAACTGTGAGATCTTCCCAAGTCTGGTAATTTTTTAAAGACTCTGCGGATAACCCCAAACAGGCCATTTTCAGCACCTGCCATGCCCGCATCAGCAGGTGTTGCAAAACTACCAGCCAGACCACCACCAGTGTGATCAGGCACATGGCAGCAAAGCGCCCAACTTTGTTCGCCAAACCGCAGGCTCCAGGAACACTGTCTGCAGGTGACACCACTGATTCTTCCACTGTTTTGCATAGAAGCCAATCCCCAGTCCACCGTGCATGTGAAAATGCCTCTAGCCCTGCACCTGTTGTTGCCCACAGTCAAGCAGAACCATCATCAAGACCGTCCTCGTCCTTGTCCCAGCACAGCCTTCAGTTGTCTATACCCCAGTCATTGGAGCGCAAGAGGAAATACACAGCCAATGCCACACAGGCCACAGTCCTAATTTCTAACATTTCTCTTTTGCTTGCTCTCGAAATATTGCTTTAAAGCTAAATGAGGTGGAAGCTTTCCGCAACCTGATGGCGGCGGCCGTCCCAAGATACTAGGTCCCAAGTCGCCACTATTTCTACCTGTGTGCCATACCGGCATTACACCAGCATATGTCCCACAACATTACTCGTGCCCTCAATAATGCTGTTACTGGGAAAGTCCACTTTACCATGGACAGGTGGACAAGTGCTTGTGGCCAGGGATGGTACATCTCACTGAAGGCACACTGGGTTAACATAATGAAGCCAAGACCCAGTCAGACCTTTGGATGGAACACATCCTCCCCATGCTGAGGATTGCGTGCCCTACGTCAATCAGGGTTGCCTCCACAGTCTACAGCTCCTGGACCTCCTCCTCCTCCTCTTCAGCCTCCATCTCTGAAATCAACACATCAGTCAGAAGCTAGAAGCATTGCAGCACTGCCTCAGCCACGAGGCACCAGGCTGTGTTGAAGCTAATCTGCATAGGTGACAAACCACACAATGCAGAAGGGCTGTGGTCAGCGCTGAAAGAGTAGTCAGATATTTGGATGACCCGCTGAACCTACAGCCAGGCATATTCGTGTGTGACAATGACCGGAACCTGGTGGTGGCTCTGAGGCAAGGTGAGCTCACACATGTACCTTGCCTGGCCCGTGTGCTTAACCTGGTGGTTCAACATTTTCTGAAAAGTTACCCAAAGCTGCCAGATATACAAGTGAAAGAATATCGTCTGTCTGCCCATTTAAGAAATTCAGCCACACCTTCAGCCACCCTTGCCGTGCTTCAGCAGAATTTGCAGCTTCTGGCTCACTGACTGGTGTGTGATGTCCCTACACGTTGGACCTCTACACTGCATATGTTGGAAAGGATTTGTTAGCAGAAGAGGGTAGTTTTTGACTACCAACATGAACAAGGCGTCAATATTCAGTTCAGACTCCACACATAAGACCTCAGGAGTGGACATGGATGTCAGTCATATGTACCATCCTCCAAGACTTTGAGGACTGCACCAAAATGGTGAGCGGCAATGATGCCATAATTAGCATCACCATCCCACTTCTCAACATTCTGAAAACCTCTCTGCTCACAATTAAAGAGGATACATTGCAGGCAGAGCACGAGGACATGGATCAAGGAACCATACAGGGGGATTACACTCAGCCGAGCCTCATGTCTTCCCAATGTGGATTGGAAGGCAATGAGGAGGAAGAACAGGAGCTACTTTCATGGGCTATAGATGGCACTACAAGCACAGCTGTCATACCATCTGTTCAGCGGGGATGGCTTGAGGTTATGGAGGAGGAGGAGGATGAGGAGAATGACAGCATGGTCAGTCATCCTGTTGGTGAGGACATGGAAGTCTTGCCTCTTAGCAGTCTGGCACGCTGGCTGACTTTATGTTGCGCTGCGTTTCATGTGACCATCGTATTATAAAATTTTTTGGTGACACTCATTACTGGTTGGTGACACTTCTAGACCCATGCAACAAGAGGAACTTTCAATCTCTTCTGCCTGAGAGGTGTATTAAAATGTTGCAGTACCAGAGGGCCCATGTAGCGGAATTACTTAGAAAATTCCCATGTGAGAATGCTGGCAGCAGACGTCAGAGTTTGTTGTACAACCAAGGAGTCCAAGGGAGAGATACAGAAGTACAATCCAGCACAGGCAGGGGAACAATGGAAAAGTTCTGGGATGGTTTTCTCAGACCCTCCCATAGTGTTGGCACAGAGGAAAGGGGTGCTGTCACCAGAAGTGCAATGTTTGGGAAGATGCTAGGGAGTACCTAGCAGATTGTACAAACGTCCTCCGGCATTCCTCTGTGCCTTTTAATTATTGGATATCCAATTATTGGGGTGCTGTGATGGCACTAGTTTATTTTTAAAAAAGGTACCTCCCTTTTGGTGAAACCACAACCTTGTTGGCAAAGACTTCATAACATTTGTGTACCTTAAAGAGCTCACTTGAAAAGCTCCTTTTTGTGTTGCCTGGTTGCTAACATTGGACACAATTCACTTCATATAAATTTAATAAAGCAATGCTGTTAGTTTGGCTCAGTAGTTCATTATAAATATTTCTTTGTCCACTATGTTTGTTTCTCTCCTTGAGAGCCATAACTTTGGCTGCATCAGATAGTAAGAGTTCAATACAAAATAGTGATGACTGAATGCTTGTTGATGCAGAGGACTTAATCAATTTTGGTTGAGATAACTTGTATGAGGGATACTGCATGTTCCTTCTTTCTTTCTAGGTTAATAAACAGGAATAATAATCAATGCTCTTTTTATCTATAAAGTAATTGTTTGAACGGATGTTAGATCATTTATTGTGTCTCCAATATTTACTACACAGCCGAATGGAACAGTTATGGAAAATTGAGCTTCGTCACAGTTAGTTTTTAGGTCATCTTCGCATTCTTGCAGTTCTTACTTTTATTTCCAGAATACATAGTAGCAGCTAGTTTTAATATTACTTACCTATAGATACTGGTCAAGAAGATTGTCAGGATTATCCAGATTACTTAATGGGTTAAGCTTCAGTTTTAGTAGAAAGGCTGAATATAGATATGATTGCTGTTAATAGTGTAGTGCGAATATACAAATGTCGATTTTGAATCAAAATTGAAATATACCGAATGCATTCAGACAATTTACAGATGTGACAGACAATGCTCATAGTGACACAATCTTGAGAAATGTTTGTTTATTAAATTCACAAACAGTTCTAAGCTTATATAAGTTTGTTGTTTGTCATTGTAAAACATTAAGGTTTGCTAAACCTCTGCCAGTGGTGATTTTATCTAAATCCTTGTGCCTTTTATATTCTAAGGGTTTATGGCCCCTCGTCTGATAACTCCATGATATCTCAGTTTCATCCAACCTTGAAAGCTGGCCACTTGAAGGGCTGAGTGAAACTAGTTACTAAATAGTGTAAATTACTATATAAGACCAGAGAAACATGACTAAGACAGATGCAAAAAACTGGGGTACCTGTACATGTGCAGTGTGCACATACCTGCATAATTGGGGACGTCCACGCAGTGTATTGAATATCACAGGGGTTCTGTGTCTTGGTGTTGCTTCTCTGATATTCCAGACGGATGATGTTTAAAAGCCTCTTGGTGATGGTATAAGTATAATGTATGCAGTTAATCTTTATATATACTTAATCATGATATATATTTAATTGAAATATGTACTTAACCTTTGAATGTTAACATATGCTATTCAATCATACTATTCCTTGAATTTTGTACTTTGAAATAAAATTGCATCACATTGCAAGTATTAGACTTCTTTAAAGCCCTATCTGAAGAACATTAGTGTTAAAAAAAAAAATGGCAATTAAAATTGCCAAATTCTCCTGTAAATAATTCTGCAAAGAGGGAACCATCATACCATTAAAAAATAAAAAAAAGTTGATCGTCCTTCCATGTAGTGCATCCTGCTCTCAACATATTGTTGGGATTCCATTACCATTTGTAAACCCAGAAAGGGTTTTACAGCTTGAGGTTTCAAGATACACAATGTTTTTTTTTTTTTTTTTTTCAAATTAACAGTCTCCAGTCTCCAATCACGTCCTTCAGACTGCATTGATGGGTATTCTCAAAAGCTTAACTGAAAACAGAGTTCATTTTGTGTCACATTAGTAAACTTTACTTTAAATCCTTGCAAGACTGTAATCTGCTTCACTCGCTTTTGGACTGATTGGTGATATTTTTATCAGCCACAACTCTGAAGTGTTAGCAAGTTTTGGTAGAAGAGATACAGATGCTTTTCTTTTTTTTCCTTGCAGTCAGTTCTCCTTAACTCTGTGTGATTTTATATGTGCTTTTTTTATTTGAACATTGAGAAATGGATTTGGTAGAGGAAGAACTTTTCTGACATGTGAAAATAATCTTTTGGAACCATGACTTGTTTAACGTCCACCATCTTGCAATGTACGATCTTTGCCTACAGTTTAACAAATCGCTAAGTGCTTTTCTTTTCCATCAGAAGACGATTTCAAGGAAGCAACATTATTTTCTTTATCTTATACAATAACAGTTGAAAAAAAATATCATGATCTTCAAGTGTTTCTGTGGAGGAAACGTACACTTTGCATCGAGATGTAATAAATTTTTTTGTCGCGGAAATGCCAATTACTTTGATATGTTGGAAATCTTGCACTGAAGCCCCATTAATAATCACTTGGGTAGATTAATTTAGACATTTTATGTCTATCATTGGCGACTTCTGGATGTACAAAAGAAATATTGTGAAGTGGATTTCCATGGGTCCATCCAGTATGTGGGTTCCAAGGCGTAATGGGGTGCATATGACTGCAGCAGGGCAGACATTGCTGCCAATGTGTAAAATAAAGGAGTACGGGAGTATAAAATGCATATTATGAAGTGGATTTTCAGGGGCCCATCCAGTATGTGGGTTCAAAGACTTATTGGGGTCCATATGAATTGGTAGCAGGGCACGCCTTGAATTCAATGCAACATTTGAGGAGGCCCTCCTGGACATCTTATGACAGGGGTATTGTGGTGCGTCACAATTCTTGGCAGCCCATCCACTCACAGCCTAGGCTACAACAGTTTAGAAAACCCACTGTTTCATAATGGCTAGTGTTGAGCATTCCGATACTGCAAGTATCGGGTATCGGCCGATATTTGCTGTATCAGAATTCCGATACCGAGTTCCGATATTTTTGTGATATCGGAAATCGGTATCGGAGTGTGCGGTGCGTATGGTTCCCAGGGTCTGGAGGAGAGGAAACTCTCCTTCAGGCCCTGGGATCCATATTAATGTAAAAAATAAAGAATAAAAATAAAAAATATGGCTATACTCACCTCTCCGAAGAACCCTGGCTGTCACCGCTGTGAGCGTCCGCCTCCGTTCCTGAGAATGTAGTGAGTGAAGGACCTTCGATGACTTCACGGTCAGGTGAGCGGTCACGTGAGCGGTAAGGTGACCGGTCACCTGATCGCGACGTCATCGAAGGTCCTTCACTCACAGCACTCTTAAGGACGGAGGTGGACGCTCGCAGCGGTGACAGCCAGGGTTCTTCGGAGGGGTGAGTTTAGCCATATTTTTTATTTTTATTCTTTAATTTTTACATTAATATGGATCCCAGGGCCTGAAGGAGAGTTTCCTCTCCTTCAGACTCTGGGAACCATCGAGGAATACCTTCCGATTTTTGTGTCCCATTGACTTGTATTGGTATCGGAACTCGGTATCGGCGAGATCCGATATTTTGCCGGTATCGGCCGATAGCATCCGATACCGATACTTGCAAATATCAGAAGGTATCGCTCAATACTAATAATGGCCCTTTAAGAACATTAATGCCACCTGATGCACCAGTGAAAATAGGCTCTGTGACTAAGAGTCCCTCCTTCATAAATAAACCAAGATGGGTCCTCTTATGTCTTACACACCACATGGCCAGCTAGGGGGGTTAAATGTTACAATGACATTTCCCAGTGAATGCATTTGCAGTGGTTGAAAGCAATGTTAAAGTTGAAAAAAAAAATCAAAAATGCTGCGTCTGAACTAATCCCAAAAGGGGAGGGACTTTCGGTCTGGGGCTAATTATTTGGCCTTACAGGCAAGTCATTAACCTGCAAAGGATGGACCTTAACATATTTCCCAGCAAAATCTGTTTTGGTTTTGCTTTAGTCTGCTTTTTGTTGCCCCGGTAAAAATGGCACGAATCTCGGAAAAAATTGTTTACAGCTGTTAACTAGGGGTCAGGAATGCTTCCAGGGTCAATCCCCATGATGTTCCTGTGTCAATTGAAAAGTGTTTCCACCATTTTCAGATGTTTTTAGACCTTAAAAGGACTCCCGGGGGGATCACAGTAATAATTCTCTGGTCTCCAATAGACTTACATTGGGCTCATTGCCTGGGTCAAGTACCCGAGTATTCCAATCTGCTCGACCCGAACAACGAGCACCCGAGGATTTTAGTGCTCACTCATCACTAATAAGAATAAATGTGATAAATATAGGTGCATCTTATTTTGATGACAGTTTCCCCTGGGGGAGTTTATTTTGGCTTCTAATTAGTAATGGGCATCAGAAAAACACCATTGCACAAAAATTGAGTGACATTTGCATCACAGAAAATGTTCACCCCGGTGTTGTACTGGTTGTGTATGATGATTATGAGGATAAGCAGGAGGATAACAGCAAACAGACCAAATCAGGAAGCAGATACCCAGGTGTGGTTGGGGAGAGATGCATGACCAGTTGGGTTGTGCGAAATGGATCGGACATTTTCATAAATCGCCGACTTTTGACATAGTCGGGTTTCGTGAAACCCGACCCTATCCCACTGTGGGATCGGCCATGAGGTTGGCGATCTGCACGCCAAAGTCGCGTTTCATATGATGCTTTAAGCGCCATTTCTCAGCCAATGAAGGTGCACGCAGGGTGTGGGCAGCGTGATGACATAGGTCTTGGTCCCCACCATCTTAGAGAAGGGCATGGCAGTGATTGACTTGCTTTCTGCGGCGTCACAGGGGCTATAAAGGGGCGTGCACGCCGACCGCCATCTTACTTCTGCCGATCTGAGCATAGGGAGAGGTTGCTGCAGCTTCATCAGAAGCAGGGATAGCGTTAGGCAGGGTACATTCACCCCCAAACCGCGTAGCTGTAGCGATTTCCACTGTCCAACACCACCTTTTCTTTGCAGGGACAGTGTTTTTTTTTTGGTACATCAGCTCTGTAGCTTATTAGGCTGCCTTATAAGGCTCCCTGATAGCTGCATTGCTGTGTGTACGCCGCTGTGCAAACCAACTGCTTTTTTCAACGCAAAAATCTTGTTGCTTCTTTCTGCACAGTTCTCTTGTTTCTTTGTCCACACTCATTTTGTTTGCAGCAGTCCTTTTTATTGCAGCCATACTTGTCCTTTGATAATTGTAGGGAGACTGAAATTCTACTACAGTCCTTGTACTTTTTTGATATACAGTGGGGCAAAAAAGTATTTAGTCAGTCAGCAATAGTGCAAGTTCCACCACTTAAAAAGATGAGAGGCGTCTGTAATTTACATCATAGGTAGACCTCAACTATGGGAGACAAACTGAGAAAAAAAAATCCAGAAAATCACATTGTCTGTTTTTTTAACAATTTATTTGCATATTATGGTGGAAAATAAGTATTTGGTCAGAAACAAACAATCAAGATTTCTGGCTCTCACAGACCTGTAACTTCTTCTTTAAGAGTCTCCTCTTTCCTCCACTCATTACCTGTAGTAATGGCACCTGTTTAAACTTGTTATCAGTATAAAAAGACACCTGTGCACACCCTCAAACAGTCTGACTCCAAACTCCACTATGGTGAAGACCAAAGAGCTGTCAAAGGACACCAGAAACAAAATTGTAGCCCTGCACCAGGCTGGGAAGACTGAATCTGCAATAGCCAACCAGCTTGGAGTGAAGAAATCAACAGTGGGAGCAATAATTAGAAAATGGAAGACATACAAGACCACTGATAATCTCCCTCGATCTGGGGCTCCACGCAAAATCCCACCCCGTGGGGTCAGAATGATCACAAGAACGGTGAGCAAAAATCCCAGAACCACGCGGGGGGACCTAGTGAATGAACTGCAGAGAGCTGGGACCAATGTAACAAGGCCTACCATCAGTAACACACTACGCCACCATGGACTCAGATCCTGCAGTGCCAGACGTGTCCCACTGCTTAAGCCAGTACATGTCCGGGCCCGTCTGAAGTTTGCTAGAGAGCATTTGGATGATCCAGAGGAGTTTTGGGAGAATGTCCTATGGTCTGATGAAACCAAACTGGAACTGTTTGGTAGAAACACAACTTGTCGTGTTTGGAGGAAAAAGAATACTGAGTTGCATCCATCAAACACCATACCTACTGTAAAGCATGGTGGTGGAAACATCATGCTTTGGGGCTGTTTCTCTGCAAAGGGGCCAGGACGACTGATCCGGGTACATGAAAGAATGAATGGGGCCATGTATCGTGAGATTTTGAGTGCAAACCTCCTTCCATCAGCAAGGGTATTGAAGATGAAACGTGGATGGGTCTTTCAACATGACAATGATCCAAAGCACACCGCCAGGGCAACGAAGGAGTGGCTTCGTAAGAAGCATTTCAAGGTCCTGGAGTGGCCTAGCCAGTCTCCAGATCTCAACCCTATAGAAAACCTTTGGAGGGAGTTGAAAGTCCGTGTTGCCAAGCGAAAAGCCAAAAACATCACTGCTCTAGAGGAGATCTGCATGGAGGAATGGGCCAACATACCAACAACAGTGTGTTGTGAACCTTGTGAAGACTTACAGAAAACGTTTGACCTCTGTCATTGCCAACAAAGGATATATTACAAAGTATTGAGATGAAATTTTGTTTCTGACCAAATACTTATTTTCCACCATAATATGCAAATAAAATGTTAAAAAAACAGACAATGTGATTTTCTGGATTTTTTTTTCTCCGTTTGTCTCCCATAGTTGAGGTCTACCTATGATGTAAATTACAGACGCCTCTCATCTTTTTAAGTGGTGGAACTTGCACTATTGCTGACTGACTAAATACTTTTTTGCCCCACTGTATCTGGCAGCCACGCTCTGCCTTGTATATTGTGTGTTGTCATACACTGTCTTAGGACTGGCGGAACACACCAAGTATAAGATGAAATATTAATAGGTGCGTTCGCAGTCCGTGGTCCAACGTGCAGTTGAAAACCTGCTGCTAGTAAATGGCAGCGCAATATGGCGGTGGAAGCGAAGCCTGTAAAGCCACAGGTCCGCAATACCGCACTAAAGAGTGCAAGCAAGCAGTCAGCGAACTCAATCCCAAGACTCAGGGTTGAAGTCCGTACAGACTACTTGCGCACAACACCGCAACTGGGTGTGTTAGGTAACTGATAGTTAGAGCACCGAAGTCCGAACTGTGCCATGCTGGCAGACACCACTAAGCACCCAGACGTGGGTCAGGAAGCGCACTACTGGCACGTGGCGCCGCACTGGCAGTCACAGCAATAGACGCTGATTCATGTGTGACACGTTGAGTGGTTAGTCAGGCGCTAGATAGCAGCCATACACCTTACGCAAACAGTCATACAATAGGGTAGGGGTATTTAATGAATGACTTGCATTCACAACAAACACACGTATACAATTGCACACTAGCGCATGGCCGTGCGGTCATGCGAAGCTTATATAGCTGCAGTACGTTCAGGACCTTCCAATAAAGGACCAATGGGCAGCTGCCACAGAAGTTAGCCCCTTCAGGACCTTCCAGGAGGACCAATGGGAACTGCTGCAGCATCTGAGCATGTGACCCTCGATTTCCAACGGGAGATCTCATCCTGGGCATGCTCAGAAGGGAAAAAGCAGGACTTAGTCTCAAAAGCGTCCACTCGCTGCTGCCCAGGAGAAGAATGGGAGACCGCAGCAGAAACGGCCCGAGATTCCCCCTGTGCAGAAGAGGGAACTCGACCCCTAACACACGGGGCCTGTTTTTTCCTGCAGTCTCCCACAAAAATAAAGGCTGCTTTAAATTGCCACTAAGTGGATTAATGTGAGTTCTGTTTGGCGTATATCTGCCACCCACGTTCTGCTTTGTACAGTGTGTGTAGTTTAACACACAGAGCTTGTTGTTACCTGCAGTCTCCCACAAAAACAAAAAAAGCCTGTTTTAAATTGCCACTAAGTGGATTAACGTGAGTTCTGTTTGGTGTATATCTGCCACCCACATTCTGCTTTGTACAGTGTGTGTAGTTTAACACACAGGGCCTGTTTTTACCTGCAGTCTCCCACCCAAAAAAAGAAAAAAAAGCTGCTTTACATTGCCACTAAGTGGATTAACATGAGTTCTGTATGGCATATATCTGCCAGCAACGTTCTGCCTTGTCCATTGTGTGGTCTAATACCCAGGGCCTGTTATTTCCTGCAGTCTCTCCCCAACAAAAAAAAGGGAGCTTTAAATTGCCACTAAGTGGATCTACGTGAGTTCTGTTTGGCGTATATCTGCTAGCCACGTTCTGCCTTGTCCATTGTGTTGTGTAATACACAGGGCCTGTTTTTTACTGCTGTCTTCCCACCAAAACAAGGGAGATATAAATTCTCCAATAGTTAATATACACCGTCTACCTTGTTTAACAGTAGCATATAACGGTTGTTATTTTGGTAACATTTCAGCAAAAATGAGGAAGTCTGGTGAAAGAGGCCGTAGGCGGTCGTTGCCAACTGGTAATGATGGTAGGGGTGATAGTGGAGCATCTGGTGGTACTGGGAAAAGCAAGATAGCACCAAAGGTTCGAGGTGTAGAGGCAGCGTCATCGTCTGGCTACATAAGGCCTCAAGGAGTAGGAAAACAGCTTTTAAAGCCGGAGCAGCAGGAACAAGTTTTGGCTTTCTTTGCTAACTCAGCCTCTAGTTCTTTCGCCTCCTCTTCAGAAGGTTCGAAATCTAAAAGCAGCGATGTCCGGAAAAAGTTGCTTCCTTGTGTCCTTCACCCAAAACAAAATTGAAGGATGCGGCAGGCAACACTACACTATACGCCATGGAGCTCTTTACACATACTGTGCCTGGGTTAGAGAGGGAAATAGTAAAAAGCCCATTACAGGAAGAATCGGACATGGAGTGCACAGATGCACAGCCACAGCTTGATTATTATGCTGTTCCATTGACTCAGATCACAACTTTGCTCTCGCAGTGTACTGAGCCCGAATCTGACCGTGATGAGACTATGGTGCCCCGTCCCAAACGCTATTGCACCTTACACGGTGACACAAAGCACGGTGCTCATGAAATTGAAGGGGAGATGATAGATGTCCCAGTTGTTGACCCTGATTGGCAGCCATTGGGGGAAGAGGGTGCCGCAGCCTGTAGCTCAGAAGCAGAGGAGGATGATCTGCAGCAGCCATCTACATCGCAAAAGTTGTCATCTGGCAGGCCTGCAACAGGCCCAAAATGTGTGTCAAAAACCACAACAGGTGTAGGACAGCATTGCAATCCGGTGGCAGTAGCACTGCGTGCAAAGACTGAAAAGGTATTCCATAGTAGGACCAGTTCAGTGTGGCAATTTTTTTAACCAAGATCCGTATGATCAGTCCAAAGTAATATGTAAGAAATGCTCCAAGACCTTTAGCAGAGGGAAGAATGTTCAAAATTTAAAAACAACGTGCATGTGTAGACATCTAACCAGCAGGCACTTGGAAGCATGGACTAACTACCAAGCGTCCTGTACCATTGGTGCACCTGCTCATATTGAAGCTAGTCAGCAACACAACATTGCTTCTCTAACTGGAAACCCACCGGTTATGACATCACCAGTAGCAAATGCGGAGGTATTGTCGCAAGGCCAAAGCAGTCAGGGAATCTCAAGGTTCTTGGTTGGAAACACTGTAGGTAGGCCCACAACTAAAATACGATCACCAAGCCTCTCTCAATCTGCCATGTCCATCACCACCCACGCTAGTTCCACCATATGTAGCTCTCCAGTCCAGCTCAGCCTAAAAGAGACTCTCGATAGGAAAAGAAAGTACTCTTCCTCTCATCCGCGTACACAGGGTTTGAACGGCTACATAGCTCGACTAATCTCGTTAGAGATGATGCCCTACCGTTTGGTTGAAAGCGAAGCTTTCAAAGCCCTGATGGCCTACGCAGTACCACGCTATGACTTATCCAGTTGACACTTCTTTGTGAGAAAAGCCATCCCAGCACTACACCAACATGTCAAAGACAAGCTCAGTATGTCAGGCCTCACTTTGCTAAATCTATTTCATCTCTGTGTTTGTAATTTTCATCTTAACTCACAGTCAATATATGTGGGGGGCTGCCTGTTCCTTTGGGGAATTTCTCTGAGGCAAGGTAGGCTTTATTTTTCTATCTTTAGGGCTAGCTAGTTCTTAGGCTGTGACGAGTTGCATAGGGAGCGTTAGGAGCAATCCATGGCAATTTCTAGTGTGTGTGATAGGATTAGGGATTGCGGTCAGCAGAGTTCCCACGTCTCAGAGCTTGTCCTGTATTATTAGTAACTATCAGGTCATTCCGTGTGCTCTTAACCACCAGGTCCATTATTGTCCTCACCACCAGGTCATAACAGTGGTCTTGCTTGTTTCAGGGGGGAGAGTTGTAATGTGTGGCGCGGACAGACAGACAGACAGAGGCCTAACATAAAAAAGGTGGCAAAATGCAGTTCAAAACTGATAGCAGGACTAACCCGGATAGCTAGACAGAAGTACAATCCAGCTCAGACAGGGGAACAATGGCAAAGTTCTGGAACAGTTTTCTCAGACCCTCCCATCGTACCAGCACAGAGGCAAGGGGTGCTGTCACAAGAAGTGCAATGTTTGGGAAGATGCTGAGGGAGTACCTTGCAGATCGTATAAACGTCTTCCGTGATTCCTCTGTGCTTTTTATTTATTGGGTATCCAAGCTGTACACTTGGGATGAACTGGCTCTATATGCCTTGGAGGTCTTGGCCTACCCTGCTGCTAGTGACAGAGGATAGGAAAGGTAACTTTGCGGTCAGCACAAAAATCTACAAAAAGACCAAGCAGAGGGCGCAAAAAGACCCTCCGCACTGACTCACGGTGCGGAGGCGCTCCATCTGCGTCCCAGAGCTTACAGCAACCAAGACAACAATCAAAATAGCAAGCTGGACAGAAAAATAGCAAACCAGAGAAAAACAAGCAGGAACTTAGCTTCTGCAGGGAAGACAGGTCACAAGAACGATCCAGGAGCGAACGAGACCAATACTGGAACATTGACAGGTGGCATGGAGCAAAGATCTAGGTGGAGTTAAATAGAGCAGCCAGCTAACGAATTAACCTCGTCACCTGTGGAAGGAACCTCAGAAGCCGCAGCCCCACTCACAACCACCAGAGGAAGCCCATGGACAGAACCAGCCGAAGTACCATTCATGACCACAGGAGGGAGCTTAACAACAGAATTCACAACAGTACCCCCCCTTGAGGAGGGGTCACCGAACCCTCACCAGAGCCCCCAGGCCGACCAGGACGAGCCAAATGAAAGGCACGAACCAGATCGTCAGCATGAACATCAGAGGCAAAGACCCAGGAATTATCTTCCTGACCATAACCCTTCCACTTGACCAGGTACTTGAGTTTCCGTCTCGAAAAACGAGAATCCAAAATCTTCTCCACCACATACTCCAACTCCCCCTCAACTAACACCGGGACAGGAGGATCAACGGATGGAACCACAGGCGCCACGTATCTCCGCAACAACGACCTATGGAATACATTATGGATGGCAAAAGAAGCTGGAAGGGTCAAACGAAATGACACAGGATTGAGAACCTCAGAAATCTTATACGGACCAATGAAACGAGGCTTAAACTTAGGAGAGGAAACCTTCATAGGAACATAACGAGACGACAACCAAACCAAATCCCCAACACGAAGTTGGGGACCCACACAGCGCCGGCGGTTAGCGAAACGTTGAGCCTTCTCCTGGGACAATGTCAAATTGTCCACCACATGAGTCCAAATCTGCTGCAACCTATCCACCACAGTATCTACACCAGGGCAGTCCGAAGACTCAACCTGCCCTGAAGAGAAACGAGGATGGAAACCAGAATTGCAGAAAAACGGCGAAACCAAAGTAGCCGAGCTGGCCCGAAAATTACGGGCGAACTCAGCCAAAGGCAAAAAGGACACCCAATCATCCTGATCAGCAGAAACAAAGCATCTCAGATATGTTTCCAAAGTCTGATTAGTACGTTCGGTTTGGCCATTTGTCTGAGGATGGAAAGCCGAGGAAAAAGACAAATCAATGCCCATCCTAGCACAAAAGGATCGCCAAAACCTCAAAACAAACTGGGAACCTCTTTCAGAAACGATGTTCTCTGGAATGCCATGTAAACGAACCACATGCTGGAAAAACAACGGCACCAAATCAGAGGAGGAAGGCAATTTAGACAAGGGTACCAAATGGACCATCTTAGAGAAGCGATCACAAACCACCCAAATGACCGACATCTTTTGAGAGACAGGGAGATCAGAAATAAAATCCATAGAAATATGCGTCCAGGGCCTCTTCAGGACCGGTAAGGGCAAAAGCAACCCACTGGCACGAGAACAGCAGGGCTTAGCTCGAGCACAAGTCCCACAGGACTGCACAAAAGAACGCACATCCCGCGACAAAGACGGCCACCAAAAGGATCTAGCCACCAAATCTCTGGTACCAAAGATTCCAGGATGACCAGCCAACATTGAACAATGAACCTCAGAGATAACTCTACTAGTCCATTTATCAGGGACAAACAGTTTCTCCGCTGGGCAACGGTCAGGTCTATCAGCCTGAAATTTTTGCAGCACTCGTCGCAAATCAGGTGAGATGGCAGACAAAATTACCTCCTCTTTGAGAATACCCGCCGGCTCAGGAACACCCGGAGAGTCGGGCACAAAACTCCTTGACAGGGCATCAGCCTTCACATTCTTAGAGCCCGGAAGGTACGAAACCACAAAATCAAAATGGGAGAAAAATAGCGACCAACGAGCTTGTCTAGGATTCAACCGTTTGGCAGACTCGAGATAAGTCAAATTCTTGTGATCCGTCAAGACCACCACGCGATGCTTGGCTCCTTCAAGCCAATGACGCCACTCCTCGAATGCCCACTTCATGGCCAACAACTCTCGATTGCCAACATCATAATTACGCTCAGCAGGCGAAAACTTTCTAGAAAAGAAGGCACATGGTTTCATCACCGAGCCATCAGAACTTCTTTGTGACAAAACAGCTCCTGCACCAATCTCAGAAGCATCAACCTCGACCTGAAACGGGAGCGAAACATCTGGCTGGCACAACACAGGGGCAGAAGAAAAACGACGCTTCAACTCCTGAAAAGCCGCTACAGCCGCAGAGGACCAATTGACCACATCAGCCCCTTTCTTGGTCAAATCAGTCAACGGTTTAGCAACACTAGAAAAATTACTGATGAAGCGACGATAAAAATTAGCAAAGCCCAGGAACTTTTGCAGACTCTTCACAGATGTCGGCTGAGTCCAATCATAAATGGCCTGGACTTTAACAGGGTCCATCTCGATAGTAGAAGGGGAAAAAATGAAACCCAAAAATGAAACCTTCTGAACTCCAAAGAGACACTTAGACCCCTTCACAAACAAAGAATTAGCACGAAGGACCTGGAACACCATTCTGACCTGCTTTACGTGAGACTCCCAATCATCAGTAACGGACAGAGATGCCAAGGGCCCACCAGTAAGATTGACTTCGGGGGGGGGGGGCACTCTTTACCTGCATGCAAATATTACATTTCCTCTCATTCACAAATTTACCTATCCTTCTATATAATAGTAAACTGGGAAGTTTAGTTAATGAGGGATGATATGCTGCTTTTTCTACACAGAGTAAATTAAGTAAATTAAGCCAAGTATTGCTCATACAGTGGGGTTGGGAGCCCATATCTATACAAAGGCCCAACAGGGATTCCCCTGTTCCCCTATGGGCCAGTCTGAGCCTGTGCATGACAATACACCTCCATAAAAAGGACAATGTGTTAGAGGTTATGTTTCCCTGTTTTCACTTGGTGGTGTACAGAAGTTTTCCCAATCCAGCCCTTGTTCATTTTTATAGGAGTCAGCCTTTCAGCAGTTGGCAGACGGATGCGCTTATCTGTTATAATTCCACCAGCGGCACTAAAAACACGCTCTGACAGAACACTAGCAGCAGGGTAGGCCAAGACCTCCAAGGCATATAGAGCCAGTTCATCCCAAGTGTACAGCTTGGATACCCAATAAATAAAAAGCACAGAGGAATCACGGAAGACGTTTATACGATCTGCAAGGTACTCCCTCAGCATCTTCCCAAACATTGCACTTCTTGTGACAGCACCCCTTGCCTCTGTGCTGGTACGATGGGAGGGTCTGAGAAAACTGTTCCAGAACTTTGCCATTGTTCCCCTGTCTGAGCTGGATTGTACTTCTGTCTCTCTTGCTTTGACTCCTTGGTTGTACAACAAACTGATGTCTGCTGCCATCATTCTCACCTGGGAATTTTCTAAGTAATTCCACTACAAGGGCCTTCTGATACTGCAACATTTTAATACACCACTCTACCTCTGGCACAAAAGATTGAAAGTTCTCCTTGTAGCGTGGGTCTAGTAGTGTCCACAGCCAGTAATAAGTGTCACCAAAAATGTTTATAATGTGAGGGTTACGTGAAACGCAAAGCAACATAAAATCAGCCATGCGTGCCAGACTGCTAGCAGGCAAGACTTCCGTGTCCTCACTAACAGGATGACTGACCATGCTGTCCTCCTCATTCTCATACTCCTCCTATCTGTCTTCAGGCCATTTCTGCTAAGTAGACGGTATGACAGCTGTGCTTGTAATACTGTCTATAGCGCATGAAAGTAGCTCCTGTTCTTCCTCCTCATTGCCTACCGATCCACATTGGGAAGACATGAGGCTGGGCTGAGTGTAATCCCCCTGTATGGTTCCTTGATCCATGTCCTCGTGCTCTACCTGCAATGCATCCTCTTTAATTGTGAGCAGAGAGGTTTTCAGAATGCTGAGAAGTGTTATGGTGATGCTAATTATGGTGTCATCGCTGCTCACCATCTTAGTGCAGTCCTCAAAGCTTTGTAGGATGGTACATATGTCTGACATCCATGTCCACTCCTGAGGTCTTTTGTGTGGAGTCTGAACTGAATATCGACAGCCTTGTTGATGTTGTTAGTGAACAACTGCCCTCTTCTGCTCACAAATCCTTTCTAACATATGCAGTGTAGACTTGCAATGTGTGGGGACATCACTCACCTGTTGGTGAGCCGGAAACTGCAAACGCTGTTGAAGCATGGCAAGGGCGGCTGAAGTTGTTGCTGACTTTCTAAAATGGGCAGACAGATGGCATACTTTCACTAGCAGATCCAAGAGCTCCGGGTAGCTTTTCAGAAAAAGTTGAACCACAAGGTTAAACACATGGGCCAGGCAAGGTACATGTGTGAGCTCACCTTGCCTCAGAGTCGCCACCAGGTTCCAGCCATTGTGACACACGACCATGCCTGGCTGTAGGTTCACTGGTGTCATCCAAATATCTGACTTCTCTTTTAGTGCTATCCACAACTCTTCTGAAATGTGTGGTTTCTCACCTATGCTGATTAGCTTCAGCACAGCCTGTTGATGATTGGCTGAGGCAGTGCTGCAGTCTTCCCGCATCTGACTGATGTGTTGATTTCAGAGACAGAGGCTAAAAAGGAGGAGGAGGAGGAAGTGTAGGAGCTGTACACTGTGGGGGCAACCCTGATTGACGTAGGGCCTGCAATCCTCGGCGTGGGGAGGATGTGTTATACACCAGGTTTCGAATATGTCCCAGCTTCCACTGTATTAACCCAGTGTGCCATCAGTGAGATGTACCATCCTTGCCCTCAAGCACTTGTCCACGTATCCATAGTTAGGTGGACTGTTACTACAGCATTGTTGAGGGCTTGGGTAATGTTGTGGAACACATGCTGGTGTAATGCCGGTATAGCACACCGGGAGAAATTATGGCGACTGAGGATGGAGTACCTTTTGGGATGGTCTCCACCATCTGGTTGCGGAAAGCTTCCATCTCTATGAGCCTAAAAGGCAACATTTTGAATGCAAGCAGAAGAGAAATATTAGAATGTAGTACTGTGGCCTGTGGATCGTTGGCTGGATATTTCTTCTTGTGTTCTAATGACTGGGGTATAGACCACTGAAGGCTGTGCTGGGACAAGGACGTCCTCGCTCTGCATGTCCTCCTGTCAGGTTGGGTCAGTCACTATGTCATCCACCACCTCGTCTTCCACATCCGTACCCTGCTCCTCCTCCTGACTTTAAGGGCAATCTTGTCTCATCATCGTCCACCTCTTGTGACACTTTCCCACCATCGCCTTCATGTGACCCTGGCTGTTCAAAGCTTTGGGCTTCGCTAGATGCTATCTCATCTGGCTCCACTTCAAGTTGAACGGCCGAGAGTCCGGAATCTTGGAAGGGAAAAATGAACAGATTTTTTGGTTCACTCATATCTGATGCCTGGGACAAAAAAAATATTGTTAGATTTGCACACTCTTCGATTATAGTAACCTGGCTGTATTCTGCACCGTGGCCAAACATATAAATGCAGAAATAAGGGGGCATGGATTGCCTTAGAATAAAATTAGCAGGTATAAGGTGAAGAAAAAAAATGACACAGAAAACTTTGCTTTCTCAAGGGGAGTGTGTCTGCCCATCCTTAACCCCTTTCTGACATTAGACGTACTATCCCTTCGAGGTGGGCTGGGCCCCCATGACCACCGACGGGATAGTACGTCATACGCGATCGGCCGCGCTCACGAGGGGAGCACGGCGGATCGCGGCCAGGTGTCAGCTGCCTATTGCAGCTGACATCCGGCACTATGTGCCATGAGCGGTCACGGACCGCTCCCGGCACATTAACCCCCGGCACACCACGATCAAACATGAGCGCGATGTGCCGGCGGTACAGGGAAGCTTCCCGTAGGGAGGGGGCTCCCTGCGGGCTTCCTTGAGCCCCCCGCAGCAACACGATGTGATCATGTTGCTGCGAGGGTCTCACTACCTCCCTCCCTGCTCCAGGCCCGGATCCAAGATGGCCGCGGCATCCGAGTCCTGCAGGGAGGGAGGTGGCTTCACAGAGCCTGCTCAGAGCAGGCACTGTGAAGCCTGCACTGTTCTAAGTCAGATCGGTGATCTGACAGAGTGCTGTGCAAACTGTCAGATCACCGATCTGTAATGTCCTCCCCTGGGGCAAAGTAAAAAAGTTTTAAAAAAAAATTCCAAATGTGTAAAAAAAAATAAAAAAAAATATTCTTAAATAATGAAAAGAAAAATATTATTCCCATAAATACATTCCTTTATCTAAATAAAAATAAAAATAATAAAAGTACACATATTTAGTATCGCCGCATCCATAACGGCCTGAACTATAAAACTGGCCCACTAGTTAACCCCTTCAGTAAACACCGTAAGAAAAAAAAAAAACGAGGCAAAAAACAACGCTTTATTATCATACCGCCGAACAAAAAGTGGAATAACACGCGATCAAAAAGACGGATAAAAATAACTATGGTACCGCTGAAAGCGTCATCTTGTCCTGCAAAAAACAAGCTGCTATACAGCATCATCAGCAAAAAAGTTATAGTCCTGAGAATAAAGCGATGCAAAAATAATTATTTTTTCTATAAAATAGTTTTTATCGTATAAAAGCGCCAAAACATAAAAAAATGATATAAATGAGGTATCGCTGTAATCGTACTGACCCGAAGAATAAAACTGCTTCATTAATTTTACCAAACGCGGAATGGTATAAACGCCTCCCCCAAAAGAAATTCATGAATAGCTGGTTTTTGGTCATTCTGCTTCACAAAAATCGGAATAAAAAGCGATCAAAAAATGTCACGTGCCCGAAAATGTTACCAATAAAAATGTCAACTCGTCCCGCAAAAAACAAGACCTCACATGACTCTGTGAACCAAAATATGGAAAAATTATAGCTCTCAAAATGTGGTAATTCAAAAACAATTTTTTGCAATAAAAAGCGTCTTTCAGTGTGTGACGGCTGCCAATCATAAAAATCCGCTAAAAAACCCGCTATAAAAGTAAATCAAACCCCCCTTCATCACCCCCTTAGTTAGGGAAAAATTAAAAAAGTATATTTATTTCCATTTTCCCATTAGGGCTAGGGTTAGGGCTAGGGTTAGGGCTAGGGTTAGGACTAGGGTTAGGGCTAGGGTTAGGGCTAGGGTTAGGGCTAAGGTTATGGCTAGGGTTAGGGTTAGGGCTAGGGTTAGGGTTAGGGTTAGGGCTAGGGCTAGGGTTAGGGTTAGGGCTAGGGTTAGGGTTAGGGCTAGGGTTAGGGCTAGGGTTAGGGCTAAGGTTAAGGCTACAGTTAGGGTTGGGGCTAAAGTTAGGGTTAGGGTTGGGGCTAAAGTTATGGTTACGGTTTAGATTACATTTACAGTTGGGAATAGGGTTGGGATTAGGGTCAGGGGTGTGTCAGGGTTAGAGGTGTGGTTAGGGTTACTGTTGGGATTATAATTAAAGGTGTGTTTGGATTAGGGTTTCAGTTATAATTGGGGGGCTTCCACTGTTTAGGCACATCAGGGGCTCTCCAAACGCGACATGGCGTCCAATCTCAATTCCAGCCAATTCTGCGTTGAAAAAGTAAACCAGTGCTTCTTCCCTTCCGAGCTCTCCTGTGTGCCCAAACAGGGGTTTACCCTCACATATGCAGTATCAGTGTACTCAGGACAAATAGGACAACAACTTTTGGGGTCCAATTTCTCCTGTTACCCTTGGGAAAATACAAAACTGGGGGCTAAAAAATAATTTTTGTGGGAAAAAAAAAAGATTTTTTATTTTCATGGCTCTGCGTTATAAACTGTAGTGAAACACTTGGGGGTTCAAAGTTCTCACAACACATCTAGATAAGTTCCCTGGGGGGTCTAGTTTCCAATATGGGGTCACTTGTGGGGGGTTTCTACTGTTTAGGTACATTAGGGGCCCTGCAAACGCAATGTGACGCCTGCAGACCATTCCATCTAAGTCTGCATTCCAAATGGCACTCCTTCCCTTCCGAGCCCTCCCATGCGCCCAAACGGTGGTTCCCCCCACATATGTGGTATCAGCATACTCAGGACAAATTGGACAACAACTTTTGGGGTCTAATTTCTCCTCTTACCCTCGGGAAAATACAAAACTGGGGGCTAAAAAATTATTTTTGGGGGAAAGATTTTTTTTTTTTTCACGGCTCTGCGTTACAAACTGTAGTGAAACACTTGGGGGCTCAAAGCTCTCACAACATATCTATATGAGTTCCGTAGGGGGTCTAGTTTCCAAAATGGTGTCACTTGTGGGGGTTTCTATTGTTTAGGTACATTAGGGGCTCTGCAAACGCAATGTGACACCTGCAGACCATTCCATCTAAGTCTGCATTCCAAATGGAGCTCCTTCCCTTTCGAGCCCTCCCATGCATCCAAACAGTGGTTCCCCCCACATATGGGGTATCAGCGCACTCAGGATAAATTGGACAACACATTTTTGGGTCCAATTTCTCCTGTTACCCTCGGGAAAATACAAAACTGGGGGCTAAAAAATAATTTTTGTGGGAAAAAATTTTTGTTTTATTTTTACAGCTCTGCATTATAAACTTCTGTGAAGCCCTTGGTGGGTCAAAGCGCTCACCACACATCTAGATAAGTTCCTTAGGGGGTCTACTTTCCAAAATGGTGTCACTTGTGGGGGTTTCAATGTTTAGGCACATCAGGGGCTCTCCAAACGCAAAATGCATCCCATCTCAATTCCTGTCAATTTTGCATTGAAAAGTCAAACGGCGCTCCTTCCCTTCCGAGCTCTGTCATGTGCCCAAACAGTGGTTTACCCCCACATATGGGGTATCAGCGTACTCAGGACAAATTGTACAACAACTTTTGGGGTCCAATTTCTTCTCTTACCCTTGGAAAAATAAAAAATTGGGGGTGAAAAGATAATTTTTGTGAAAAAATATGATTTTTTATTTTTACGGTTCTGCATTATAAACTTCTGTGAAGCACTTGGTGGGTAAAAGTGCTCACCACACCTCTAGATAAGTTCCTTAGGGGGTCTACTTTCCAAAATGGTGTCACTTGTGGGGGGTTTCAATGTTTAGGCACATCAGGGGCTCTCCAAACGCAACATGGTGTCCCATCTCGATTCCAGTCAATTTTGCATTGAAAAGTCAAATGGCGCTCCTTCGCTTCCGAGCTCTGTCGTGCGCCCAAACAGTGGATTACCCCCACATATAGGGTATCGGTGTACTCAGGACAAATTGTACAATAACGTTTGGGGTCCATTTTCTCATGTTACCCTTGGTAAAATAAAACAAATTGGATCTGAAGTAAATTTTTTGTGAAAAAAATTTAAATGTTCATTTTTATTTAAACATTCCAAAAATTCCTGTGAAGCACCAGAAGGGTTAATAAACTTCTTGAATATGGTTTTGAGCACCTTGAGGGGTGCAGTGTTTAGAATGGTGTCACACTTGGGTATTTTCTATCATATGGACCCCTCAAAATGACTTCAAGGGAACCTGTCACCCCGTTTTTTCAGATTGATATAAAAATACTGTTAAATAGGACCTGCGCTGTGCGTTACAATAGTGTTTGTAATGTACCCTGATTCCCCACCTATGCTGCGCAATACATTACCAAAGTCGCCGTTTTCGCCTGTCAATCAGGCTGGTCAGGTCAGGTGGGCGTGGTGACATCGCTCTTTTCTTCCCCAGCTTTCCGTTGGTGGCGTAGTGGTGTGTGCATGTCCAAGTTCCGAATCCACTGCGCGCACGTGAAGAAACAGCGCGCGATCTGCGCTATTACCCCGGTCATCGGTGGGGGCGACCATCTTCCAGGGGCCGCGCGTGCGCAGATGGAGTGTTCTGCTGCACGGGGCTTCAGGAAAATGGCCGCGGGATGCCGCGCGTGCGCAGATGGAGATCGCGGCGGCCATTTTCCTGAAGCCAAGATGCAAACTCGGCTTTGGGAAAATGGCCACCGCGATCTCCATCTGAGCACGCGCGGCATCCCGTGGCCATTTTCCTGAAGCCCCGTGCAGCAGAACACTCCATCTGCGCACGCGCGGCCCCTGGAAGATGGTCGCCCCCACCAATGACCGGGGTAATAGCGCAGATCGCGCGCTGTTTCTTCACGTGCGCGCAGTGGATGCGGAACTTGGACATGCGCACACCACTACGCCACCAACGGAAAGCTGGGGAAGAAAAGAGCGATGTCACCACGCCCACCTGACCTGACCAGCCTGATTGACAGGCGAAAATGGCGACTTTGGTAATGTATTTCGCAGCATAGGTGGGGAATCAGGGTACACTACATACACTATTGTAACGCACAGCGCAGGCCCTATTTAACAGTATTTTTATCTCAATCTGAAAACACGGGGTGACAGGTTCCCTTTCAAATGAGATGTGGTCCCTAAAAAAAAATGGTGTTGTAAAAATGAGAAATTGCTGGTCAACTTTTAACCCTTATAACTCCCTAACAAAACAAAATTTTGGTTCCAAAATTGTGCTGATGTAAAGTAGGCATGTGGGAAATGTTACTTATTAAGTATTTTGTGTGACATATATCTGTGATTTAATTGCATAAAAATTCAAATTTGGAAAATTGCGAAATTTTCATAATTTTCGCCAAATTTCCGTTTTTTTTCACAAATAAACGCAGGTAGTATCAAAGAATTTTTACCACTATCATGAAGTACAGTATGTCACGAGAAAACATTGTCAGAATCACTGGGATCCGTTGAAGCGTTCCAGAGTTATAACCTCATAAAGGGACAGTGGTCAGAATTGTAAAAATTGGCCCGGTCATTAACGTGCAAACCACCCTTGGGGGTAAAGGGGTTAATGGCACCCATATATGCCACTCAGAGTTTGTGAAATGTGAATCTGAACGCAACGCATGTCAAAACCGCCTGTACATCACAGCTGCATTGTATTTGGGCACTCGATTCCGGCTAGCGTATGGAGGAAAACCATCCATGATGTCATAAACAGTTGCCAGTAGTGTTGAGCATTCCGATACCGCAAGTATCGGGTATCGGCCGATATTTGCGGTATCGGAATTCCGATACTGAATTCCGATACTTCCCGCGTATCGGATACCGGAATCGGAAGTTCCCAGAATTCAAATTGAACGCAGCAGCCAATGAGGAATGAATGAAAGTGTGGGCACATCCTGTTTAGCATGGTGGGCATGTAAGTACTGGCAAGGCTTGGATTGGCTGCTGAAATGATGTCACTCTGCACTATAAAAAAGCGCTGCCGCCATTTTGCGCTCACTCTGCTGTGATTTCAGTTAGGGACAGGACGCTGTGTTCTAACTGAGGGCCAGTTGAGCTAGCTAATTGCTTTATTTTCCTTTCCAAAGGCTAATTTAGCAAAACGCTGTGTGTTCTTCACTGTTCACCTTGCTCTTGCCTTGCAGCGCTGTTTTAACAGCGTTCTGCAAGGTCTCTGTGTGTGTGTGTGTGTGTGCAGCTCACTCTGTAGTCTGTGTGCAGCCATATACCCGGTTGTATTCAGCTCAGGGGGGGTTCACACTGCCTCACACAGTTGTTCTTTTTTGCTCTTAGTGCAGCCTGCTGCACATTTTTTCTCAAATTTCCTATTAGTGTTTTTCCACCAGTCTCCAGCTCTATTGTGGAAAAACACTACATAGGATAACCTAGAGGGGGGTTTTTGGGTCTTGCAGCGCCGTTTACGGCTGTCTGCACGGTCTCCGTGTGAGCCCAGCTCGCCCTGTAGTCTGTGTGCAGCCATAGCCGGTTGGATTCAGCTCAGGGTTCGTTACTGGCTCATACCTTGAGAAAAATTTTCCTTTTTTTCAAATAGTGCAGCCTGTTTAAAATTTGAAAAAAAAAATTCCTATTAGTGTCTTTCCACTCGTATCCAGCTAAATAGTGGAAAAACACTATATAGGATAACCTAGAGGAGGGTTTTTTGGCCTTGCAGCGCCGTTTACGGCTGTCTGCACGGTCTCCGTGTGAGCCCAGCTCGCCCTGTAGTCTGTGTGCAGCCATAGCCGGTTGGATTCAGCTCAGGGTTCGTTACTGGCTCATACCTTGAGAAAAATTTTCCTTTTTTTCAAATAGTGCAGCCTGTTTAAAATTTGAAAAAAAAAAAAATTCCTATTAGTGTCTTTCCACCAGTCTCCAGCTCAATTGTGGAAAAACACTACATAGGATAACCTAGAGGTTTTTTTGGGGGCCTTGCAGCGCCGTTTACGGCTGTCTGCACGGTCTCTGTGTGAGCGCAGCTCGCCCTGTAGTCTGTGTGCAGCCATAGCCGGTTGGATTCAGCTCAGGGTGCGTTACTGCCTCATACCTTGAAAAACAATTTCCTTTTTTTCAAATAGTGCAGCCAGTTTAAAATTTGAAAAAAAAAATTCCTATTAGTGTCTTTCCACTTGTATCCAGCTAAATAGTGGAAAAACACTATATAGGATAACCTAGAGGAGGGTTTCTTGGCCTTGCAGCGCCGTTTACGGCTGTCTGCACGGTCTCCGTGTGATTTAAACTAGCTCTGTAGCCCGATCTGCACCAAAAAAAAGGTTAAGTTCACCAAACACAACTTACACTTGTGTAGGCCACATTTGAAAAATAATAAAGTTTAGTCCACAATTTACAACATTAGTGTTTCTTACACCTGTTAGGAGGAGCATTACAGGAATAAGCACACTAAGGCCTTAGTACTTTTCTGCTTATCTTTATCTGTCAACCAAGATGAAGAGGGCAGGGAGTAAGGCACGTGGGCGTGGGCGCGGAGCAGGGAGAGGAGCAGGGAGAGGACGTGGTGATTCTGTGCCTGCTGCGGGCGCCGGTGACTCGTCGTCACTCAGTTTCAGCAGGGAACAGTCCTTCATGCGCAGCTTTGTCGGAGAGCGCCGTGCACCGCTGCTGCGTGAAGACCAAATTGAAGCCGTTGTCGGGTGGATGGCAGCTAACGCCTCGGCATCGACTTCAGTTAGTGCCACATCCTCTCAGGCACAGAGCACTGGAGAGCAGCCATCTGTCTCTTCACCACCTGCCAAATTGGCCAGGCAGTCAGAGAGCCCAGGACAGGAGCCGTCTCTACTTCTGTTCTCTGAATCTCTTGGCTTGGAAACAGGGGGCCAGCCAAGCAGCATTGGAGAAATGGAAGAAGAGGCAGTGTGCAGTGATGCCCAACACCTTTTTCTCTCTGACTCTGAAGAGGCAGGTGGGCCAGTGCCTCCGGTGACCACAGCGCAGTACGCATCTGATGATGAAACTCAGGTGCCGCTTTCTCGTGCGTACTGTGCTGCTGAGACTACCCAGGAGGAGAAGTTGGTGGCAGAGGGTAGTGGAGATGATGAGGTCCTTGACCCATCGTGGCGTGAGGAACAGGAAGGTGGTGGGAGCAGCTCAGAGGAAGAGCTTCCTCTTACGGGCCAAAGAGGGAGAGGGAGGGGGAAGACTGCGGAGCCTGTAGCCTCCACTTTGGCACCCGTTAGGAGCCTGTCTCTTTCCAAAGCCAAAAAGGGCGCTCCCAAGACTTGCAGTGCCTGGTCCTTTTTTGACACAGTTGCAGATGACATTTGTTTTGTCAAATGCAAGCTGTGTCATCATAAAGTAAAAAGAGGGAAAAATGTCAGCAACCTCAATACCACAAATATGTGGAAACATGTGCGGACCAGGCACGCGGTGGAGTTACAGAAACACACTGAAGATGTAGGCCAACCAACAGCGGCAGCTACCACCTCTTCAGCTCGTGTTGCCTCTTCCTCCAGCTCACGCACAGCTGGTTTGGCTTCCTCCCAGAGACCTTGTGTAATTCCACCCACAGCACCACCTTCCCAGTCATCCTCACACTCCCAGTCTACTCTACAGCCATCGGTAGTACAGGCATGGGAGAAAAGGCGGGCATTCTCGGCCAACCACCCCCGAGCACAGGCTCTGAATGCAGGCATTGCCAAACTGTTGTCCCTGGAAATGCTCTCGTTCAGGCTGGTGGAGACTGACAGCTTCCGTGACTTGATGGCATTGGCAGTCCCACAGTACAAGGTGCCCAGCCGCTTTTACTTCAGCAGGCAGGCTGTCCCTGCCCTGCACAGGCATGTTGAGGCAAACATAAAACATGCGCTACTGAACGCCGTCAGTAGCAAGGTCCACCTCACCACCGATGCGTGGACCAGTCAGCATGGACAGGGGCGATATGTTTCCCTCACTGCCCATTGGGTTAATGTTGTTGAGCCAGGTACAGATCGTGCGAGTGGCGCAGGACGTGTCCTGCCCACTCCAAGGATTGCAGGAATCCAGTCTGTACGCATCGACTCCTCCTCTTACACCAGTTCCTCTGATTCCTCTCTGCAGGATCCGTCACAGTCCACCCCCACATGGACCCGTGAACGTTTACCTATGACCGACATGAGCACAGCCGTGGCCAAACGTCAGCAGGCCGTCTTGAAACTAGTTTCATTGGGGCATCGAAGCCACACAGCGCAGGAGCTCTGGAATGCCATAAAGCAGGAGAGCGATGTGTGGTTACTGCCAGCGAATCTCCAGCCAGGCATGGTAGTGTGTGACAATGGCCGAAATCTGGTGGCAGCTTTGGCCCTTGGCAACCTCACTCACATCCCATGTCTGGCACATGTGCTCAATTTGGTTGTGCAGAGTTTTCTGAGGGACTATCCGGATCTTGATGCCCTGCTGCACAAGGTCCGCCTAGAGTGTGCTCACTTGCGGCGTTCCAGCTTGGCCAGATCCCGCATTGCTGCTCTGCAGCGCCGATTCCGCCTTCCGGAACACCGCATCATATGTGACCTACCTACCCGGTGGAATTCCACGTTACATATGTTGGAGCGGTTGTGTGAGCAGCAGCAAGCAGTTATGGAGTACCAGCTGCATCAGGCGCAAAGAAGTCGCAGTCAGCGCCGATCAGACTTCACAACCACAGAGTGGGCCATTATGAAGGACGTCTGCCAGGTTTTGCGTCCTTTTGATTATTCCACGCGGATGGCAAGTGCAGATGATGCACTAGTCAGCATGACTGTCCCCCTTATCTGCCTGCTTCAGCAAACTTTGCAAGGGTTAAGGGATGATGTGGTGGAAGAGGTGGAGGATGAGGAGTCACCTTTTCCATCAGCTTCTGGAGAGTCAGCGCCACGTGGTTCCTCACAAAGGGGTACGCAGGGGCCAATTTGTGAGGAGGATGAGGAGGAGTCAATGGAGGAGGAAGAGCTCCGTCCAGAGGAGGGAGCGACACAATTGTCCAGTGGTCAGTGTGTACAGCGAGGGTGGGGTGATGACGAGCGGGCAGAGATCATGTCTCAAGCAGGGGACAGCGTTTCTGGGCCGGTTGGCACTCTGCAGCACATGGTGGATTTCATGCTGCAGTGCCTGAGAAACGACCGCCGCATCGACCACATTCTCAACATGCCTGATTATTGGGTGTTCACCCTCCTCGATCCTCGCTACCGGGACAACGTCCAAAACCTCATCCCTGCGTTGACCCGGGAGCGTAAATTGCGGGAGTACCACGACACACTGGTGAATTCCATCATCTTCTCCTGTCCAACTGAGAGGAGTGCTGCTAGTGCTTTACAAAGCAGCTCAGTGCGTCGAGGCAGTGGGGGAGGCTCTGCCCAAAGAGGGAGCAGAAGCAGTGCCTCTGCCCAAGGCAAGCCCAGTATGGCACAACTCTGGCACACTTTTGTGTGCCCGCCCCAAATGTCTACACCATCACCGGCGGCTCCAGTCAGCAGGAGGCAACGGTTCCGTCAGATGGTGACAGACTACATGGCTTGCCCTCTTACTGTACTCCCAGACGGCTCTTCCCCGTTCAAGTTTTGGGTCTCTAAGCTGGATACATGGCCAGAGCTAAGCCAGTATGCATTGGAGGTGCTGGCTTGCCCTGCGGCTAGTGTCTTATCGGAACGTGTCTTTAGTGCCGCAGGTGGTGTACTAACAGACCGTCGCATGCGACTATCCTCCGATAACGTTGACCGGCTTACTTTCCTGAAAATGAACCAGGCCTGGATCTCGCAGGAATTTGCCACTCCTCTGCCTGATTAAGTAATTGGGTGTCATCCAGGTCTCCTGCTGTGTTCATCTTTCTACCAACTGAACTGCTATTCCTGGGCTCCAACACCGCCAGTTGCGGCTCAGAAGTGCAGGCTGCACAGTAAAAACATACGACCCAGTGTTATTGGGTTTCAGTAACGTCAGCTGATCCCCAGCTGTGTAGCCGGCAATGTGTCCTGCGACCGCCACGCTGGCACAACAACCTAAATGTAAGGGAACCTCTCCCCCCCCCCCCCCCCGTCGTTTGTTACTGAAAGAGCCATCTTGTGCAGCAGTAATGCTGCGCAAGGAAAAGGTAGCTCTTTTTTTTTAGCTCTTTGCACACGCAGAACTTAACACTTATAAAATGTGTTCACTGATACCGTTATACCGTCCCGGAGCTGGGACTTTCCTTCGTAATGTGACGCAGCACAGCCGTCATTCCTACCCCCTTGGTGCCATGCGCTGCCTCCTCAGCGTTGTTTTAAGCTGTCACGGAGCCTGCGCTGTTCTGTTATCCCTTGGGCATGCCCTATTTGCGCTGCCTGTCTTCTGACATAATTTGGTGTCAGGCTGGCTGCGCCTGTGCGGCCGCGGTGCCCGAGATCCCGCCTCGCAGTGTCTTCTGATTGAGTCACACTGCGGGCCTGGGATCCATGGGCATGCGCAGTGCATATCTTCCCCTCGGGCTCTCGCTCATTTCCCTCCGCCTTCTTTAGACTGTGCGCCGTCAGCTGATCCCTAGCATGCCACGGCCGTGACACCGCACAGTCTGAAGAAGAGGGAAGGAGGGGAGTGAGAGTCGAGGTTATGCACTGTGCATGCCCATGGTTCCAAGGCCCGCAGTGGGATTACGTTAGATGAGACTGCGAGGTGGGATCTGGAGCAGCGTGGACGCACAGGCACTGACAGCCTGACACCAAATTATGTCAGAAGACAGGCAGCGCTAATTGGGCATGGCCAAGGGCTAACAGAACAGCGCAGGCTCCGTGGCAGCTTAAAACAACGCTGAGGAGGCAGCGCACGGCATCAAGGGGATAGGAATGACAGCTGTGCTGTGTCCCATTACGAAGGAAATTCGCACCTCCGGAACGGTTTAACGGTATAAAGGGACACATTTTTAGTGTTTACTTCGGTGTTTGCAAGGAGCATAATTAAAAGAGCAACCTTTTCCTTTTGCATCCTTAGTGCTGCACAACATGGCTCTTTCAGCTACAAACGTCTTGGGGGGGGGGGTTAAAGGTTTCCTTTCAACTTGCTCCAATCAGGCTTCGGCCTACACTCTGTTCCTCTGCTCCTCCTGCTGTCCCTGGGCTCTAACACCGCCAGTTGGTGCCTGGAAGTGCTGTGTGCACAGTCAACAGTCGCTCCTCTGTTATTGGGGTTCAGTAACGTCAGCTGATCCCCAGCTGTGTGTGCGGCAATACCTCCAATCTGCTCCTCCTGCTGTCCCTGGGCTCTAACACCGCCAGTTGGTGCCTGGAAGTGCTGTGTGCACAGTCAACAGTCGCTCCTCTGTTATTGGGGTTCAGTAACGTCAGCTGATCCCCAGCTGTGTGTGCGGCAATACCTCCAATCTGCTCCTCCTGCTGTCCCTGGGCTCTAACACCGCCAGTTGGTGCCTGGAAGTGCTGTGTGCACAGTCAACAGTCGCTCCTCTGTTATTGGGGTTCAGTAACGTCAGCTGATCCCCAGCTGTGTATCCGGCAACGTGTCATGCGACCGCCACGCTGGCACAACTAAAATGTAAGGGGACCTGTCCCCCCCCCCCCCCTAGGCGTTTGTTACTGAAAGAGCCACCATGTGCAGCACTAATACTGCACAAGGGAAAGGTCGCTCTTGAAATTATGCTCCTTGCAAACGCTGAACTACACACTCATGTAATGTGTCCCCTCACACCGTCCAACCGTCCCGGAGGTGGGACTTTCCTTTGTAATGTGACGCAGCACAGCCGTCATTGCTACCCCCTTGGCACCGTGCGCTGCCTCCTTAGCGTTGTTTGATTCCGTCATGGACCCTGCGCTGTTATGTTATCCCTTGGCCATGCACAGTTTGCGCTGCCCGTCCTCTGACATCATTTGTTGTCGTCCTGGCTGCGCCTGTGCGTCCACGCTGCCCGAAATCACACCTCGCAGTGTCGTCTAATGTGATCCCACAGTGGGCCTGGTATCCATGGCCATGCGCAGTGCATATACTAGCCTCTCACTCCCCTTCTTCACGCTTCTTCAGACTAGGCGGCGTCAGCTGATCCCTAATAGCATGCCACGGCCGTGACGCCGCACAGTCTGAAGAAGCAGGAAGGAGGTGAGTGAGAGGCGATGATATGCACTGCGCATGCCCATGGATCCCTGGCCCGCAGTGGGACTACATTAGATGACACTGCAAGGTTGGATCTCGGGCAGCTTGGACGCACAGGCACTGCCAGCCTGACACCTACATGATGTCAGAAGACGGGCACCGCTAACTGTGCATGGCCAAGGGATAACATTACAGTGCGGGCTCCGTGACAGAACCAAACAACGTTGAGGAGGTGGTGCCCGGCACCAAGGGGGTTGGAATGACGGCTGTGCTGTGTCACATTACAAAGGAAAGTCCCACTTCCGGGATGGTTTGACGGTGTGAGGGGACACATTATATGAGTGTGTACTTCAGCGTTTGCAAGGAGCATAATTTTCGGAGCCACCATTTTCCATGTGCAGTATTACTGCTGTACAAGATGGCTCTTTCAGCAACAAATGCCTGGGGGGGGGGGGTTAAAGGTTCCCTTTCAACTTGCTCCACTGCAGGCTTCGGCCTACACTCTGCTCCTCTTTGATTCCCTGGGTTTCAACACTGTCAGTTGCCACCTGGAAGTGTTGTCTACACAGAAAAAAACACTAGGTGATGTGTCAGTGGGGTTCAGCACCGCCAGCTGTTCCCCTGCTGTGTAGTCGGCAACGTGTCCAGCACAAGCCACGCTGGCACAACAGAACAAAAGCTGCCACCAGTGCAGGCTTCGGCCTACACTCTGCTCCTCTCCTCCTCCTGCTGACCCTGGGCTCAAACACCGCTAGTTTTTGCCCGGAAGTGCTAGCTGCACAGAGAAAAACACCAGCCAATGTGTTAGTGGGGTTCAGCAACGCCAGCTGTTCCCCTGCTGTGTAGCCGGCAACGTGACCTGCAAACGCCATGCAGGCACAGGAACTGAAATTAAAAGGGAACCTGGCCCCACCCCCCCAGGTGTTTCTATGTATAACAGCCACCTAGTACAGCAGTACTGCTGCATTTGTACAAGGTGGCTGACTTTTTCTCCTTGCCCACGTGGAACTCAACACGTACAAAATGTGTCTCATTGAGACCATTCCACTGTCCCTGAGGTGTGACTTTCCTTTGTAATGATACGCAGCACCCCCCTTGGTAGCGTTTCCCGTCTTTTGTCATCATGGTTAGCTGGCTGCGCCTGTGCATCCGCCCTGCTAGAAACAACGCCCCTCGTTGTCATATTTATTTTGTCAGCGAGGGTGTGGTTTATGGGCACGAGCAGTGCATATGTTCGCCTGTCTTAACTCATCTCCTTCCGCCTTCTTCAGACTGTGCGGCCTCCTGGCCGTGGTAGGCGATAAGGGATCAGCTGAGGCCGCCCAGTCTGGAGCAGGTGTAAGGACATGTGTAAGCGGCAAACCTATTTACTGCACAAGGCCACGAATCCCAGCCACGCAGTGTGATTTTTTGAAAACACACTGTGGGTCTGGGATTCATGTCCATCGCTAACCGCAACGGCCGACATGAAATGAGGTCAGAAGACAGGAAGCGCTCACAGCGCATGGCCAAGGGATCACAATAGCGCAGACTCCTGTACAGCAAATAACAACGCTCAGGAATCTGCGCCCAGTACCTAGGTGCAAATTTTGACACCTGTGCTGCGTCTCGTTAAAAAGACAAGTCACGCCTCCACAACTGTTTGACAGTATAATGGGCTAAATAGTGTACGTGTTTTAGTCAGCGTGTGCAAGGAGCAAAACAAATAGAGCAACCTTTTACTTGTGCAGCATTAATGCTGCACAAGGTGTGGCTCTTGTACCTTGCAACACCTGAGGGGGGGTTAAAGGTAACCTTTGAAATTGGTTCAACTAGGCTTCGGCCTACACTCTGCTCCTCTACTCCTCCTGCTGACCCTGGGCTCAAACACTGCTAGTTTTTGCCCGGAAATGCTAGCTGCACAGAGAAAAACACCAGCCAATGTGTTAGTGGGGTTCAGCACCGCCAGCTGTTCCCCTGCTGTGTAGTCGGCAACGTGTCCAGCACAAGCCACGCTGGCACAACAGAACAAAAGCTGCCACCAGTGCAGGCTTCGGCCTACACTTTGCTCCTCTCCTCCTCCTGCTGACCCTGGGCTCAAACAACGCCAGTTTCTGCCCGGACATGCTAGCTGCACAGAGAAAAACACCAGCCAATGTGTTAGTGGGGTTCAGCACCGCCTGCTGTTCCCCCGCTGTGTAGCCGGCATCGTGTCCAGCACAAGCCACGCTGGCACAACCGACCAAAAGCTGCCACCAGTGCAGGCTTCGGCCTACACTTTGCTCCTCTCCTCCTCCTCCTGCTGACCCTGGGCTCTAACACCGCTAGTTTTTGCCCGGACATGCAATCTGCACAGAGAAAAACACCAGTCAATGTGTCAGTGGGGTTCAGCAACGCCAGCTGTTCCCCTGCTGTGTAGCTTGCAACGTGACCTGCAAACGCCACGCAGGCACATGAACTGAAATTGAAGGGAGCCTGCCCCCCACCCCCCCAGGTGTTTCTATGTATAACAGCCACCTTGTACAGCAGTACTGCTGCATTTGTACAAGGTGGCTGACTTTTTCTCCTTGCACACGTGGAACTCAACAAGTACAAAATGTGTCTCATTACAGACCATTACAATGTCCCTGAGGTGTGACTTTCCTTTTTAATGACACGCAGCACCCCCATTGTTAGCGCTGCCCGTCTCCTGACATCATTGGTTGGCTGGCTGTGCCTGTGCGTCCCCCCTGCCCGACACAACGCCCCCCGTTGTCTCATATATTTTGACTGCGAGGGTGTGATTGATGGGCACGAGCAGTGCATATGTTCCCCTGTTTTCACTCCCCTCCTTCCGCCTTCTTCTGACTGTGCGGCCTCATGGCCGCGGCATGCGATAAGGGATCAGCTGAGGCCGCCCAGTCTGAAGCAGGTGTAAGGACATGTGTGAGCGGCGAACATATTTACTGCACAAGGCCACGAATCCCAGCACCGCAGTGTGACTTTAGGAAAAGCCACTGTGGGTCTGGGATTTATGGCCATCGTTAACCGCACCGGCCAACATGAAATGAGGTCATGAGACGGCCTGCACTAACAGGGTATTGCCAAGGGATAACACAAGAGCGCAGTTTCCTGTACTGCAAATAACAACGGTAAGGAATCTGCGCACAGCACCTAGGTGTAAATTTGTACACCTGTGCTGCGTCTCCTTAAAAAGACTAGTAGTCACGCCTCCACTACTGTTTGACAGTATAATGGGCTAAATAGTGTACGTGTTTAATTCAGCGTGTGCAAGGAGCAAAATTAAATAGAGCAACCTTTGACTTGTGCATCATTAATGCTGTTCAAGGTGTGGCTCTTGTACCTTGCAACACCTGAGGGGGGGGTTAAAGGTAACCTTTGAAATTGGTTCAACTAGGCTTCGGCCTACACTCTGCTCCTCTACTCCTCCTGCTGACCCTGGGCTCAAACACCGCTAGTTTTTGCCCGGAAATGCTAGCTGCACAGAGAAAAACACCAGCCAATGTGTTAGTGGGGTTCAGCACCGCCAGCTGTTCCCCTGCTGTGTAGTCGGCAACGTGTCCAGCACAAGCCACGCTGGCACAACAGAACAAAAGCTGCCACCAGTGCAGGCTTCGGCCTACACTTTGCTCCTCTCCTCCTCCTGCTGACCCTGGGCTCAAACAACGCCAGTTTCTGCCCGGACATGCTAGCTGCACAGAGAAAAACACCAGCCAATGTGTTAGTGGGGTTCAGCACCGCCAGCTGTTCCCCCGCTGTGTAGCCGGCATCGTGTCCAGCACAAGCCACGCTGGCACAACCGACCAAAAGCTGCCACCAGTGCAGGCTTCGTCCTACACTTTGCTCCTCTCCTCCTCCTCCTGCTGACCCTGGGCTCTAACACCGCTAGTTTTTGCCCGGACATGCAATCTGCACAGAGAAAAACACCAGTCAATGTGTCAGTGGGGTTCAGCAACGCCAGCTGTTCCCCTGCTGTGTAGCTTGCAACGTGACCTGCAAACGCCACGCAGGCACATGAACTGAAATTGAAGGGAGCCTGCCCCCCACCCCCCCAGGTGTTTCTATGTATAACAGCCACCTTGTACAGCAGTACTGCTGCATTTGTACAAGGTGGCTGACTTTTTCTCCTTGCACACGTGGAACTCAACAAGTACAAAATGTGTCTCATTACAGACCATTACAATGTCCCTGAGGTGTGACTTTCCTTTTTAATGACACGCAGCACCCCCATTGTTAGCGCTGCCCGTCTCCTGACATCATTGGTTGGCTGGCTGTGCCTGTGCGTCCCCCCTGCCCGACACAACGCCCCCCGTTGTCTCATATATTTTGACTGCGAGGGTGTGATTGATGGGCACGAGCAGTGCATATGTTCCCCTGTTTTCACTCCCCTCCTTCCGCCTTCTTCTGACTGTGCGGCCTCATGGCCGCGGCATGCGATAAGGGATCAGCTGAGGCCGCCCAGTCTGAAGCAGGTGTAAGGACATGTGTGAGCGGCGAACATATTTACTGCACAAGGCCACGAATCCCAGCACCGCAGTGTGACTTTAGGAAAAGCCACTGTGGGTCTGGGATTTATGGCCATCGTTAACCGCACCGGCCAACATGAAATGAGGTCATGAGACGGCCTGCACTAACAGGGTATTGCCAAGGGATAACACAAGAGCGCAGTTTCCTGTACTGCAAATAACAACGGTAAGGAATCTGCGCACAGCACCTAGGTGTAAATTTGTACACCTGTGCTGCGTCTCCTTAAAAAGACTAGTAGTCACGCCTCCACTACTGTTTGACAGTATAATGGGCTAAATAGTGTACGTGTTTAATTCAGCGTGTGCAAGGAGCAAAATTAAATAGAGCAACCTTTGACTTGTGCATCAATAATGCTGTTCAAGGTGTGGCTCTTGTACCTTGCAACACCTGAGGGGGGGGTTAAAGGTAACCTTTGAAATTGGTTCAACTAGGCTTTGGCCAACACTCTGCTCCTCTACTCCTCCTGCTGACCCTGGGCTCAAACACCGCTAGTTTTTGCCCGGAAATGCTAGCTGCACAGAGAAAAACGCCAGCCAATGTGTTAGTGGGGTTCAGCAACGCCAGCTGTTCCCCTGCTGTGTAGTCGGCAACGTGTCCAGCACAAGCCACGCTGGCACAACAGAACAAAAGCTGCCACCAGTGCAGGCTTCGGCCTACACTTTGCTCCTCTCCTCCTCCTGCTGACCCTGGGCTCAAACAACGCCAGTTTCTGCCCGGACATGCTAGCTGCACAGAGAAAAACACCAGCCAATGTGTTAGTGGGGTTCAGCACCGCCAGCTGTTCCCCTGCTGTGCAGCTTGCAACGTGACCTGCAAACGCCACGCAGGCACATGAACTGAAATTGAAGGGAGCCTGGCCCCCACCCCCAGGTGTTTCTATGTATAACAGCCACCTTGTACAGCAGTACTGCTGCATTTGTACAAGGTGGCTGATGTTTTCTCCTTGCCCACGTGGAACTCAACACGTACAAAATGTGCCTCTTTGAGACCATTCCACTGTCCCTGAGGTGTGACTTTCCTTTCTAATGATACGCAGCACCCCCCTTGGTAGCGCTTCCCGTCTTCTGACATCATTGGTTGGCTACTTGCGCCTGTTCGTCCGCCCTGCCTGAATAAAATGCTCCTCGTTGTCTTAATTATTTTGACTGCGAGGGTGTGATTGATGGGCACGAGCAGTGCATATCTTCGCCTGTCTTAACTCATCTCCTTCCGCCTTCTTCAGACTGTGCAGCCTCATGGCCGCGGCATGCGAGAAGGGATCAGCAGAGGCCGCCCAGTTTGAAGCAGGTGTAAGGACGTGTGTGAGCGGCCAAAATATTTACTGCTCAAGGCCACGAATCCCAGCACCGCAGTGTGGCTTTATGAAAAGACACTGTGGGTCTGGGATTTATGGCCATCGTTAACCGCACCGGCCAACATGAAATGAGGTCATAAGATGGGCAGCGCTAACAGGGCATTGCCAAGGGATAACACAAGAGCGCAGACTCCTGTACAGCAAATAACAACGCTCAGGAAGCTGCGCCAAGCACCAAGGCGTTATTTTGGACACCTGTGCTGCGTCTCATCAAAAAACCAAGTCACGCATCCACTACAGTTTGACTGTAGAATGGGGTAAATTGTGTATGTCTTTCATTCAGCGTGTGCAAGTAGACAAATTAATAGAGCAACCTTTCACTTGTGCAGCATTAATACTGCACAAGGTGTGTCTCTTGTACTTTGTAACACCTGAGGGGGGGGTTAAAGGTTTCCTTTGAAATTGGTTCAACTAGGCTTCGGCCTACACTCTGCTCCTCTCCTCCTCCTCCTGCTTCAACACGGGCTCTAACATCGCTAGTTTTTGCCCGCAAGTGCTAGCTGCACAGATAAAAACACACGCCATTGTGTTAGTGGGGTTCAGCAACGCCAGCTGTTCCCCCAGTGTGTAGCCGGCAAAGTGTCCTGCAAACGCAACGCAGACACAAAGCTGCCTCCAGTGCAGGCTTCGGACTACACTCATCTCCCCCTGCTTACCCTTTGCTCCAACACCGCTAGTTGGGGCTCTAGGAAGACAATCTTTAATAGGCAAGGCAACGCATCCGGGTTCCAGCACCGCCAGCTGGTTCTCGGCAGTGTTCTTGTCACAGGTACTCCCTCGTGCCAAGCCTGGTTTCAGCACCGTCAGCTGTTTCCGGGTTGTGTCAACTTCACTGAGACGCCTATGCTTGCCCCGTCGTGGGGCGGTCGAGTTAGCCAACTCCAGGGTGCCTCCAGTTTAGGAGCTTCCTATGTGGGCTGCGTGAACTGGTAGTCAAGGCTGGTTCTGTAGTGCCAGTAGGCCCAGCTCCCCCTGTAGGACTGTTGGGGTTCGGTAACTGCGGCTGCCTCGCGGCCTAGCTGTTCTCTCCTCTCCTGTGGGCCTTGGGGTCCACCACCTGGTTCCAGCACCGTCAGCTGGTTCCGGGCCGAGCCTTTGGCTTAGGTGCCTCCTCCTGGGTATCCGAGTTCCGCCAACGCCAGGCGGTCCTTGGTAGTGCTTTTAAGCGCGGGCACCTACAGCTTAGTAACCGGGTTCCAGCACCGTCAGCTGGTCCTCGGTCGTGCCATTGGCTCTTGCACACTGGGGCAACGCATCCGGGTTCCAGCACCGCCAGCTGGTTCTCGGCAGTGTTCTTGTCACAGGTACTCCCTCGTGCCAAGCCTGGTTTCAGCACCGTCAGCTGTTTCCGGGTTGTGTCAACTTCACTGAGACGCCTATGCTTGCCCCGTCGTGGGGCGGTCGAGTTAGCCAACTCCAGGGTGCCTCCAGTTTAGGAGCTTCCTATGTGGGCTGCGTGAACTGGTAGTCAAGGCTGGTTCTGTAGTGCCAGTAGGCCCAGCTCCCCCTGTAGGACTGTTGGGGTTCGGTAACTGCGGCTGCCTCGCGGCCTAGCTGTTCTCTCCTCTCCTGTGGGCCTTCAGGTCCACCACCTGGTTCCAGCACCGTCAGCTGGTTCCGGGCCGAGCCTTTGGCTTAGGTGCCTCCTCCTGGGTATCCGAGTTCCGCCAACGCCAGGCGGTCCTTGGTAGTGCTTTTAAGCGCGGGCACCTACAGCTTAGTAACCGGGTTCCAGCACCGTCAGCTGGTCCTCGGTCGTGCCATTGGCTCTTGCACACTGGGGCAACGCATCCGGGTTCCAGCACCGCCAGCTGGTTCTCGGCAGTGTTCTTGTCACAGGTACTCCCTCGTGCCAAGCCTGGTTTCAGCACCGTCAGCTGTTTCCGGGTTGTGTCAACTTCACTGAGACGCCTATGCTTGCCCCGTCGTGGGGCGGTCGAGTTAGCCAACTCCAGGGTGCCTCCAGTTTAGGAGCTTCCTATGTGGGCTGCGTGAACTGGTAGTCAAGGCTGGTTCTGTAGTGCCAGTAGGCCCAGCTCCCCCTGTAGGACTGTTGGGGTTCGGTAACTGCGGCTGCCTCGCGGCCTAGCTGTTCTCTCCTCTCCTGTGGGCCTTGGGGTCCACCACCTGGTTCCAGCACCGTCAGCTGGTTCCGGGCCGAGCCTTTGGCTTAGGTGCCTCCTCCTGGGTATCCGAGTTCCGCCAACGCCAGGCGGTCCTTGGTAGTGCTTTTAAGCGCGGGCACCTACAGCTTAGTAACCGGGTTCCAGCACCGTCAGCTGGTCCTCGGTCGTGCCATTGGCTCTTGCACACTGGGGCAACGCATCCGGGTTCCAGCACCGCCAGCTGGTTCTCGGCAGTGTTCTTGTCACAGGTACTCCCTCGTGCCAAGCCTGGTTTCAGCACCGTCAGCTGTTTCCGGGTTGTGTCAACTTCACTGAGACGCCTATGCTTGCCCCGTCGTGGGGCGGTCGAGTTAGCCAACTCCAGGGTGCCTCCAGTTTAGGAGCTTCCTATGTGGGCTGCGTGAACTGGTAGTCAAGGCTGGTTCTGTAGTGCCAGTAGGCCCAGCTCCCCCTGTAGGACTGTTGGGGTTCGGTAACTGCGGCTGCCTCGCGGCCTAGCTGTTCTCTCCTCTCCTGTGGGCCTTGGGGTCCACCACCTGGTTCCAGCACCGTCAGCTGGTTCCGGGCCGAGCCTTTGGCTTAGGTGCCTCCTCCTGGGTATCCGAGTTCCGCCAACGCCAGGCGGTCCTTGGTAGTGCTTTTAAGCGCGGGCACCTACAGCTTAGTAACCGGGTTCCAGCACCGTCAGCTGGTCCTCGGTCGTGCCATTGGCTCTTGCACACTGGGGCAACGCATCCGGGTTCCAGCACCGCCAGCTGGTTCTCGGCAGTGTTCTTGTCACAGGTACTCCCTCGTGCCAAGCCTGGTTTCAGCACCGTCAGCTGTTTCCGGGTTGTGTCAACTTCACTGAGACGCCTATGCTTGCCCCGTCGTGGGGCGGTCGAGTTAGCCAACTCCAGGGTGCCTCCAGTTTAGGAGCTTCCTATGTGGGCTGCGTGAACTGGTAGTCAAGACTGGTTCTGTAGTGCCAGTAGGCCCAGCTCCCCCTGTAGGACTGTTGGGGTTCGGTAACTGCGGCTGCCTCGCGGCCTAGCTGTTCTCTCCTCTCCTGTGGGCCTTCGGGTCCACCACCTGGTTCCAGCACCGTCAGCTGGTTCCGGGCCGAGCCTTTGGCTTAGGTGCCTCCTCCTGGGTATCCGAGTTCCGCCAACGCCAGGCGGTCCTTGGTAGTGCTTTTAAGCGCGGGCACCTACAGCTTAGTGACCGGGTTCCAGCACCGTCAGCTGGTCCTCGGTCGTGCCATTGGCTCTTGCACACTGGGGCAACGCATCCGGGTTCCAGCACCGCCAGCTGGTTCTCGGCAGTGTTCTTGTCACAGGTACTCCCTCGTGCCAAGCCTGGTTTCAGCACCGTCAGCTGTTTCCGGGTTGTGTCAACTTCACTGAGACGCCTATGCTTGCCCCGTCGTGGGGCGGTCGAGTTAGCCAACTCCAGGGTGCCTCCAGTTTAGGAGCTTCCTATGTGGGCTGCGTGAACTGGTAGTCAAGGCTGGTTCTGTAGTGCCAGTAGGCCCAGCTCCCCCTGTAGGACTGTTGGGGTTCGGTAACTGCGGCTGCCTCGCGGCCTAGCTGTTCTCTCCTCTCCTGTGGGCCTTGGGGTCCACCACCTGGTTCCAGCACCGTCAGCTGGTTCCGGGCCGAGCCTTTGGCTTAGGTGCCTCCTCCTGGGTATCCGAGTTCCGCCAACGCCAGGCGGTCCTTGGTAGTGCTTTTAAGCGCGGGCACCTACAGCTTAGTAACCGGGTTCCAGCACCGTCAGCTGGTCCTCGGTCGTGCCATTGGCTCTTGCACACTGGGGCAACGCATCCGGGTTCCAGCACCGCCAGCTGGTTCTCGGCAGTGTTCTTGTCACAGGTACTCCCTCGTGCCAAGCCTGGTTTCAGCACCGTCAGCTGTTTCCGGGTTGTGTCAACTTCACTGAGACGCCTATGCTTGCCCCATCGTGGGGCGGTCGAGTTAGCCAACTCCAGGGTGCCTCCAGTTTAGGAGCTTCCTATGTGGGCTGCGTGAACTGGTAGTCAAGGCTGGTTCTGTAGTGCCAGTAGGCCCAGCTCCCCCTGTAGGACTGTTGGGGTTCGGTAACTGCGGCTGCCTCGCGGCCTAGCTGTTCTCTCCTCTCCTGTGGGCCTTGGGGTCCACCACCTGGTTCCAGCACCGTCAGCTGGTTCCGGGCCGAGCCTTTGGCTTAGGTGCCTCCTCCTGGGTATCCGAGTTCCGCCAACGCCAGGCGGTCCTTGGTAGTGCTTTTAAGCGCGGGCACCTACAGCTTAGTAACCGGGTTCCAGCACCGTCAGCTGGTCCTCGGTCGTGCCATTGGCTCTTGCACACTGGGGCAACGCATCCGGGTTCCAGCACCGCCAGCTGGTTCTCGGCAGTGTTCTTGTCACAGGTACTCCCTCGTGCCAAGCCTGGTTTCAGCACCGTCAGCTGTTTCCGGGTTGTGTCAACTTCACTGAGACGCCTATGCTTGCCCCGTCGTGGGGCGGTCGAGTTAGCCAACTCCAGGGTGCCTCCAGTTTAGGAGCTTCCTATGTGGGCTGCGTGAACTGGTAGTCAAGGCTGGTTCTGTAGTGCCAGTAGGCCCAGCTCCCCCTGTAGGACTGTTGGGGTTCGGTAACTGCGGCTGCCTCGCGGCCTAGCTGTTCTCTCCTCTCCTGTGGGCCTTCGGGTCCACCACCTGGTTCCAGCACCGTCAGCTGGTTCCGGGCCGAGCCTTTGGCTTAGGTGCCTCCTCCTGGGTATCCGAGTTCCGCCAACGCCAGGCGGTCCTTGGTAGTGCTTTTAAGCGCGGGCACCTACAGCTTAGTGACCGGGTTCCAGCACCGTCAGCTGGTCCTCGGTCGTGCCATTGGCTCTTGCACACTGGGGCAACGCATCCGGGTTCCAGCACCGCCAGCTGGTTCTCGGCAGTGTTCTTGTCACAGGTACTCCCTCGTGCCAAGCCTGGTTTCAGCACCGTCAGCTGTTTCCGGGTTGTGTCAACTTCACTGAGACGCCTATGCTTGCCCCGTCGTGGGGCGGTCGAGTTAGCCAACTCCAGGGTGCCTCCAGTTTAGGAGCTTCCTATGTGGGCTGCGTGAACTGGTAGTCAAGGCTGGTTCTGTAGTGCCAGTAGGCCCAGCTCCCCCTGTAGGACTGTTGGGGTTCGGTAACTGCGGCTGCCTCGCGGCCTAGCTGTTCTCTCCTCTCCTGTGGGCCTTCGGGTCCACCACCTGGTTCCAGCACCGTCAGCTGGTTCTCGGCAGTGTCTTTTGCTCTTGTACCTTCTGCTCCCCATCCTGGTTCCAGTACCGTCAGCTGGTTCCGGGCAGAGCCTTTGGCTTAGGTGCCTCCTTCTGGGTATCCAAGTTCCACCAATGTCAGGTGGTCCTTGGTAGTGCTTTCAGGCACGGGTACCTCCTGCTTAGTAACCGGGTTCCAGTAACGTCAGCTGGTCCTTGGTAGTTCCATTGGCTCTTGGACATTCGGCTACCCATCCGGGTTCCAGTACCGTCAGCTGGTTCTCGGCAGTGTCTTTTGCTCTTGTACCTTCTGCTCCCCATCCTGGTTCCAGTAACGTCATCTGGTTCCGGGCAGAGCCTTTGGCTTAGGTGCCTCCTTCTGGGTATCCGAGTTCCGCCAACGTCAGGCGGTCCTTGGTAGTGCTTTTTAGCACGGGTACCTCCTGCTTAGTAACCGGGTTCCAGTAACGTCAGCTGGTCCTCGGTAGTTCCATAGGCTCTTGAACCTTCGGGTAGCCATCCGAGTTCCAGTTCCATCAGCTGGTTCTTGGCATTTTCTCAGCCTTCTTGTACCTTCTGCTACATTTCCAAGTTGAAGACCCTAACGTCGACAACCCGGAAGACCACCCCGATGACGACGACCCGGAAGACCACCCCGATGACGACGACGACGGCGGAGACGACGACGGCTGAGACGACGACGGCGGAGATGACGACACTGGAGACGAAGACCCTGGAGACGACAACATGGAAGACCGAGAAGCAGAAGAACAAGAGGCTGCAGAACAAAGAGCAGAAGAACATTAAGCATAAGACTTAATATCAGAGCAAAAGATATTATCTAAATTATATGCAGAAGAAGACTAAGCAGTGTATGGGGGTGAGTCCGTTCCTCCTCGTGGTGCCCCTGGATAAAGCCTGATGCTGCAGGCCAAACTGAACGCGGACAAATGTAACTTTTGTGACTGGCAGAACGGAAGGTGTAATCTTCCAACTTTTATAGATAACAACTACGGGAATGCCTGTCACAAATGAGAATATGATGAAGAAGTAGAATAGGAAGAATAATAACAGTGGAATAAAAAGAATATGTAGAATAGGAAGAATAATAATAGTTGAAGAAAATGAATATGAAGAATGTAATAAAAAAAAAAAATAGGTAGAAGATGAAGAAGAAGATGAATAAGGTGAAGAAGTTGATGTCAAGGATGCTGATGATGATGAAGATGAAAGTGTGGGAAAAGAAAAAAAAAAAAAGAAAAAAAAGAAGGGGAAGGGCGTGGAATAGTGAAACATCAATATCTGACAAAATAAAAAAAAATTTACATACTCAATATCTTTTTCAATCCGAACGTCTTTAAAAAAAAAAAAAAAACATGCTATTCTATTTGATTGGACTAATCCTCATTGCCTTTAATGTCTCCGCCACCTCCCCCATACATCCTACATTATTCTTAGTTGTTTTCCTTCAGGTAGAATGAACCTACAAGGAAAGAAAGGGTTTATTTTAATTCCGATATTTTGGTCCCATTGACTTGCATTGGGATCGGGTATCGGTATCGGCGATATCCGATATTTTTTGAATATCGGCCGATCCAAACCGATACCGATACTTTCCGATATCGGAAGGTATCGCTCAACACTAGTTGCCAGTACTTGTAAGTGGCTATAGTCATACTATGCGCCGACAGGAAGTGCAAGTGTGCACGCACAGTAGAATCACTATTTTTTAGAAGTTCCATGAATGAAGCTATTTTGGGGAATTCACACAGAAGCCACCCATGACATCATAATCACTTGCCAAAGACTGTGAAAAGCCATCGTACTATGCACCGACAGGAAAAGCCAGTGCACTTGTGCAGTGGAGTCACTATTTTTTAGAAGTTCCATGTACGTGGCCATTTTCAAGAAGTCGCACAGAAACTGCCCACAATACCATCTTATAAGTGTGGATATGTCATAATCTTACAATATAGGGATAACATAATCATTAATAATTTACTTCCCAGAGTTGCATACACCCACCACACTATAAGACGGCTAAAGGTGCAGTCCATGTACATAATAAGGTCTCCATAAGGTTCAGCATAAGCGGCCATTTTGGTGCTGTCACATAAAAACTGCTCAGAATGCTGTATCAAAAACATAGATTGCCTTGTGCAGGCATGTACTACGGAGGACAGAGAATTAACTTCAATCCAATATTGCAGCCAGCGGGTAAGGAAAAGGTGAATCAAACACCCGAAAACCCCGCCTCCATGGCTGAAAATTGTTCCCTCCAAATTCAGGTGACAGAGTCCCTTTAAGAAAAAATCTCCATAACCCTGCATAATAATCTTAACTAAAATGGAGAAAAATGGACATAATACTTAAGTAAACAACCCACATATAATCAAAGTGCATAGTGCATCTAAATAAGGTGCAAAGTCGCATAAAAAAGAAATGCCGCAAATCATCAAAAGCACAGTCATATAACATATAAATGCCGCAAGTCAACCAAAGGAGGAACGCACAGTAGCACTAAGCCCGGGTTCACATTAGCGTTTCTGTGCACAGCGTGTGATCCGCATACATCCACATGCGTACATATCTTTAACATTGTGCGTGCAGTGACATGTTTTTGCATGCGTTTTCATGCGGATGAGTACGCATGCGTCGGTTCGTGGTGTGTGGTGGTGTCCGTTGAACGCAACATGTTGCATTTTTCCGACATCAAATATTGCACAATCACCCGCATGCGGACGATTACGGATGATTGCGTTAAAAAAAAACACATTACTGCCTATGGGAAAGCATTGGTGCGCAATGTACGAATGCATTCGATACACATGCGTACTTAGACTGCACATGTCCAGAAAACGATGCCACCGCCTCCAACATGCGCATAAAAAATGCAAATGCATGGCAAAACGCATGCACATGCAGTGTTTTTGTTTGCGTCATGTGCAAGATGATGCGCAGGTGCAAGCATGCTTTTGCATTCGTTTTGTCATGCGTTTGTGCATGCAGATGATACACTGTGCACAGAAATGCTAATATGAACTTAGCCTAAGAATTCCATTTCTTCATTCATATTGACTTTATTCAATATCCTGGTAACTATGTCAATACGTCTCATCCAGGTAGTACATAGCAAGTAATGGTAAACTGACTTAACAGTGAACTAGTCTGAACTGGGGCATAACCAAAAAACTACTTACATAGCAAATAGGCTTTACCATGACATTAGCGAGAGGAAAGTGTTCACACTAGGCAGTTAGGTTAGGGACCCATCCGATCCATGAGATTACCGTGACGTTGGTGGATGGGCTCACACTTTTTGGCCATATTTTGAGCTAAGCATCTCATGTGTTTTTTTCATAGATTTCACAAGCCATTATGCTATTCACATTTTATGTATCGCACATTCCCTTGCTTTAGTACAATTGAGTGCAGTCATTCATCTATTTGTCATCCAGGTAATGAATATGGGATCACATTAGGGAGGGTGAGTATGGAATAACTACTAAAATAAATAGGAAAGAAAACTTATGATAATTACAAAGACACACACAAAATTAGGTTAAAAAGCTAGGGAAAACTATAGAAAGCAAGCAAAGCTCAGTTTTTCATTGAGTCCCTTTGCTTGAGATTCCCTCCTCTAATGCCACCAGGAACCCTAGCAATACTCCTAATGTGAAACCCACGAGGATCAGAATTATGATATGGTCTGAAGTGCTTTGGGTTCATTTTCAGCTGTGAAGGATCATCCACCTCTTCCACCGCAATAATATCTCGGACATGCTCCCTTGTCCTGATAGGTAACTCCCTCGAAGTGAGGTCGACATAGATTTTCCCTCACAGACACTGAGCATAATAAATTAGAATGGATATACTACACGTAATGTAATGAGTGATGGCCTACTCCCAGACACCGTCAGCTGATCGAAATGAAACAGCCCTTTGAATGTTCAAACCATTTTTGTTAGCTGTTACCCAAAAAGTTTTTTGTGTAGCCCCATAGTGGCTCCTTACCAAATGATCTTTGAGATTTTTGCCTCTCTTGGCTGTCATAAATGGAGTATCAGAGATTGCCTTACCAAGCAGAGGATCAGTTTTTAACACCGACCAATGCTTGTTCAGGACCATACGCATAGTGTCCCATTTACAATTAAAGGTGGAGTTAAATCTTATTTTACCATCTTCTTGTTTACTCTTTTTTGAAGGTCTGAGAAATATCTCACGTGGGTTTAACCCTGTGGTAACCGTTCTTGATGGTTCTATTTGCAAACCGATCCCTGAGATTTTTAGCCTGCCGTTCAAACTTATCCACAGTTGAGCAGGTACGTTTCACCCTCAAAAATTGGCCTATAGGAACAGCCTTTATAGCGGAGTAGGTATGTGCCTATAATGAATGCAATACTGAGTTCATAGAAGATTCCTTACTATGAATGTCAGTCTGAATAGACCCCCACTTGTCCACAGAAAATGCAGTATCCAGAAAATCAATACAATCTTTATGCCATTCATGAACCAACTTAATACCATATGTAGGGGCGCCGCTATCATGGGGCAAGTTCAGCCCTTTGTTTCAGGTGGCAGTCCTCACTGAAAGACAGGGGGCGGCAGAGCGGCGGTCAGAACACCTGGTGCCGACTCTCCATATTCCCTGACTTTTGCTGTCACTAGTGCGGTGCCCGCGCCCCTGCTCACAACCCACGGTGTGCAATATCAACCGGTCATCCCTGCAGCCGCAGAGCAGCACACCATAAATTGGCTGCTCTGTGCAAACAGGACCTGTGATGAGGTCACAGGAGGGGAGGAGTCAGTGGTCACATGATCGGGACCTCCATGGATTGCAGGACTCTGCAGTGCTGGTTGCCATGGTAAGTGTGTGTATGAGGTATATGGAGCGGAGCCGTGTGTATGAGGTGTATGGAACGGAGCCGTGTGTGTATTTTTTTTTATATAGCGCTAACATATTCCGCAGTGCTTTACAGTTTGTACGCATTATCATCGCTGTCCCCAATGGGGCTCAGAATCTAAATTCCCTATCAGGATGTCTTTGGAATGTGGGAGGAAACCGGAGTACCCGGAGGAAACACACGCAAACACAGAGAGCACATACAAACTCTTTGAAGATGTTGTCCTGGGTGGGATTAGAACCCATGACTCCAACGCTGCAATGCTAACCACTGCATCACCGTGCTGCCCATAGGTGTATGAGGTGTATGGAGTGGAGCCGTGTCTGTATGAGGTGTATGGAGAGGAGCTGAGTGTGTACGAGGTGTATGGATCGGAGCCGTGTGTATGAGGTGTATGGAGCGGAGCAGTGTGTGTATGAGGTGTACGGAGCCGAGCTGAGTGTGTGCAAAGTGTATGGAGCGGAGCCGTGTGTGTATGAGGTGTATGGAGTGCAGCAGTGTGTGTATGAGGTGTATGGAGCGGAGCCGTGTGTGTATGAGGTGTATGGAGCGGAGTCATGTGTGTATGAGGTGTATGGAGCGGAGCTGAATGTGTACGAGGTGTACGGAGCAGAGCCTTGTGTATATGAGGTGTATGGAGTGGAGCTGAGTGTGTACAAGGTGTATGGAGCGGAGCGGTGTGTGTACGAAGTGTATGGAGCAGAGCCGTCTGTGTATGAGGTGTATGGAGTGGAGCCATGTGTGTATGAGGTGTATGGAGCGGAGCTGAGTGTGTTCGAGGTGTACGGAGCAGAGCCTTGTGTGTATGAGGTGTATGGAGTGGAGCTGAGTGTGTACAAGGTGTATGGAGCGGAGCGGTGTGTGTACGAAGTGTATGGAGCAGAGCCGTGTGTGTATGAGGTGTATGGAGTGGAGCTGAGTGTGTACAAGGTGTATGGAGCGGAGCCATGTGTGTACAAAGTGTATGGAGCAGAGCTGTGTGTGTATGAGGTGTATGGAGCGGAGCCGTGTGTGTATGAGGTGTACAGAGCGGAGCCATGTGTGTATGAGGTGTATGGAGTGGAGCTGAGTGTGTACGAGGTGTATGGAGCGGAGCTGTGTGTGTACGAAGTGTATGGAGTGGAGCTGTGTGTGTACGAAGTGTATGGAGCGGAGCCATATGTGTATGAGGTGTATGGAGTGGAGCCATGGGTGTATGAAGTGTATGGATCAGAGACGTGTGTGTATGAGGTGTACGGAGCAGAGCTGAATGTGTACGAGGTGTACGGAGCAGAGCTGAATGTGCATAAGGTGTACGGAGCGGAGCCGCATGTGTATGAGGTGTACGGAGTGAAGCTGCATGTGTATGAGGTGTGCGGTGCGGAGCCGGGTGTTTATGAGGTGTATCAAGCAGAGCTGGGTGTGTGCGAGGTGTATGGAGGGGAGCCGCATGAGTACGAAGTGGAGCCGTGAGTGCAAGGTGTACGGACGGCAGCCACGTGTGCAGGAATAACTATGTGTGGCCATGATACAGTATGGAGCATCATGTGGGACCATTATACAGTATGGAGCATCATGTGAGGCCATTATACAGTATGGAGTATCATGTGGGCCCATTATACAGTATGGAGCATCATGTGAGGCCATTATACAGTATGGAGCATCATGTGTGGCCATTATACAGTATGGAGCACTGTGTGGCCATTAAACAGTATGGAGCATTAAGCGTGCCCACTATACAGTATGGAACACTGTGTGGCCATTATACAGTATGGAGCATCATGTGGGCCCATTATACAGTATGGAGCATCATGTGAGGCCATTATACAGTATGGAGTATCATGTGGGCCCATTATACAGTATGGAGCATCATGTGAGGCCATTATACAGTATGGAGCATCATGTGTGGCCATTATACAGTATGGAGCACTGTGTGGCCATTAAACAGTATGGAGCATTAAGCGTGCCCACTATACAGTATGGAACACTGTGTGGCCATTATACAGTATGGAGCATCATGTGTGGCCATTATACAGTATGGAGTATTAAGCGTGCCCATTGTACAGTATGGAACACTGTGTGGCCATTATACAGTATGGAGCACTGTGTGGCCATTATACAGTATGGAGCATTAAGCGTGCCCATTGTACAGTATGGAACACTGTGTGGCCATTACACAGTATTGAGCATCATTTGTGGCCATTATACAGTATGGAGCATCATGTGTGGCCATTATACAGTATGGAACATCATGTGTGACCATTATACAGTATGGAGCATTAAGCGTGCCCATTATACAGTATGGAACACTGTGTGGCCATTATACAGTATGGAGCATCACGTTTGGCCATTATACAGTATGAAGCACTGTATAATACTATACATGAGGTATATGGAGTAGAGCCGTGTGTGTATGAGATGTATGGAGCGGAGCCGTGCGTATGAGGTGTATGGAACGGAGCCGTGTTTTTTTTATTTTTTTTATATAGCGCTAACATATTCCGCAGCGCTTTACAGTTTGCACACATTATCATCGCTGTCCCCAATGGGGCTCACAATCTAAATTCCCTATCAGTATGTCTTTGGAATGTGGGAGGAAACCGGAGTACCTGGAGAAAACCCACGCAAACACGAGAGAACATACAAACTCTTTGCAAATGTTGTCCTGGGTGGGATTAGAACCCATGACTCCAGCGCTGCAAGGCTGCAGGGCTAACCACTGCGCCACCTTGCTGCCCATAGGTGTATGAGGTGTATGGAGCGGAGCCGTGTCTGTATGAGGTGTATGAAGCGGAGCTGAGTGTGTACTAGGTGTATGGAGCGGAGCCGTGTGTATGAGGTGCATGGAGCGGAGCCATGTGTGTATGAGGTGTATGGAGCAGAGCCGTGTGTGCATGAGGTGTACGGAGCCGAGCTGAGTGTTTGCAAAGTGTATGGAGCGGAGCCGTGTGTGTATGAGGTGTATGGAGTGGAGCCGTGTGTGTATGAGGTGTATGGAGCGGAGTTGAATGTGTACGAGGTGTACGGAGCAGAGCCGTGTGTGTATGAGGTGTATGGAGTGGAGCTGAGTGTGTACAAGGTGTATGGAGCGGAGCCATGTGTGTACGAAGTGTATGGAGCAGAGCCATGTGTGTTGGAGGTGTATGGAGCGGAGCCGTGTGTGTATGAGGTGTACAGAGCGGAGCCGTGTGTGTATGAGGTGTATGGAGTGGAGCTGAGTGTGTACGAGGTGTATGGAGCGGAGCTGTGTGTGTACGAAGTGTATGGAGCGGAGATGTGTGTGTACGAAGTGTATGGAGCGGAGCCGTGTGTGTATGAGGTGTGTGGAGTGGAGACATGGGTGTATGAAGTGTATGGAGCGGAGACGTGTGTGTATGAGGTGTACGGAGCAGAGCTGAATGTGTACGAGGTGTACGGAGCAGAGCTGTATGTGCATGAGGTGTACGGAGCGGAGCCGCATGTGTATGAGGTGTACGGAGTGAAGCTGCATGTGTATGAGGTGTGCGGTGCGCAGACGGGTGTTTATGAGGTGTATCAAGCAGAGCCGGGTGTGTGCGAGGTGTATGGAGGGGAGCCGCATGAGTACGGAGTGGAGCCGTGAGTGCAAGGTGTACGGACGGCAGCCACGTGTGCAGGAATAACTATGTGTGGCCATGATACAGTATGGAGCATCATGTGGGCCCATTATACAGTATGGAGCATCATGTGAGGCCATTATACAGTATGGAGCATCATGTGTGACCATTATACAGTATGGAGCATTATGCGTGCCCATTGTACAGTATGGAGCACTGTGTGGCCATTATACAGTATGGAGCATCACGTGTGGCCATTATACAGTATGAAGCACTGTGTGGCCATTATACAGTATGGAGCATCATGTCGGGCTCATTATAGAGTATGGAGCATCATGGGGGGCTCATTATACATTATAGAGCATCATGTGTGGCCATTATACAGTATGGAGCATCACGTGTAGCCATTATACAGTATGGAGCACTGTGTGGCTATTATACAGTATGAAGCATCATGTGGGGCTCATTATAGAGTATGGAGCATCATGTGGGGCTCATTATACAGTATGGAGCAATATATGGGGCTCAATATACTGTATGGGGCAATATATGGGGCATGTTATTCTGTATGGGGTGCTGTGCGGTGCCCATAATACTATATGGAGCAATATATGGGGCTCATTATACTGTATGGAGCAATATATGGGGCTCAATATTCTGTAAGGAGCACTGTGGTGCCCAGAATATTGTATGGAGGACTGTACTGTCTGATTTATGACCTATTGTAGAATGTACAATAGTTATCACTCATGTAATGCATGGGGGGACTGTATATGAGACGGGAGCCCTATAGGGGACTGTACTGTATATGTGTTTGGGGGGCCCATTTTGAAGTTCGCTTCAGGCAGCAGTGTGGCTAGGTTCACCCCTGAACATATGGGTTCTGGTTAAGACTAGTCATGAATTGATCCAGTTCAACAACCAATCCCTGCAAAATAATAAACAGGTTGTCTATATAGCGGAGCCAGCACTGCACAGGGTCTGTGGCGCATGCCCCCTCATCACGGGAAACCTCCCTCTCCCAGTAACCGAGAAAGATGTTTGCATAAGCGGGCGTCCTGGTGAGGGTTGATGGTATTTAATTGGAACCTGACATGCTCCTTGTCACTGCCGACATAGAGTCTCTTTATACGTGCATTGGGCATGATGATGTTATATGAGCGGTCCACATTTTCTGGAGATGAGCAGTCTGGATGGACCCCTGTCCAATCTCATACTTGAGTTATTACATTTTATTTTGAATTATAATTTTTTTACTTTTAAGTATCGGTTCTATTTGCAGAGGCACGGTACTGCCATGGGCGTCGCGTGTGCGCCTGCTTACGCAAACCTCTTTCTTAGAATACATCTGGTATTGTAAAGAGGAAAATGAGAAACACAAAACCCCACAATGCAGACAAGCTGATTGCTGCTATCAAAGCAACCTGGGCTTCCATAACATCTCAGTGGAACCACAGGCTGATCGCCTCCATGCCACACCGCATTGATGCAGTAATTGATGCAAAAGGAGCCCGACCAAGTATTGAGTGCATTTACTGAACATACATTTCAATAGGCCAACATTTCGAATTTTCATTTTTTCAAGCTTGTGTTGTATAGTATTCTAATGCACTGGGATAATGACTTTTGGGTTTTCACTGGCTGTAAGCCATAATCATCAATATTAACAAAAAAAGCACTTGAAATAGATCACTCTGTGTGCAATGTTTCTATATAATATATGAGTTTCACTTTTTTTTTTATTGAAGAACGGAAATAAATTAACTTTTTGATAATATTCTAATTTTGTGAGATGCACCTGTATATTTTTTTATTTATTTTTCAATTTTTAAAATGGTCAACAATACCACATACAAAAGGACAAATACCACAACACTATGACCAGATCACATATTACCACCACATAGTGACTGAATAATACCATATGTGCCAGTGTGCAGGTAATACCGTAATCACTAATAACATTAAACACAGGAGCTCTGTATATAGTGTCAAGGTAATACAGAGATCATCAGTAACATTGTACACAAGAACTCTGTATATAATATACAGTGTATAGTGTAAGTCTACAGGAAATACACTGACTCATTAGTGATAACTTTAGTTCAAGTCCTTCATCCAGCACAGACCACCATTACTTCTTCCAGCCAGGACTCATCTTTGCAGAAAATAACACAGTTATCTAGAGCACTGCTTGCAGAGAAAATACTTATTTTTTCCCCAGTTTCTACACTACACCAGATGAAAGAGAAAAAGGCGACATAGTGTCACCCTGCACACAACTAGCACCCCCATTGAAAACAGTATCTTCAAAAACAAAATACATCACTGCAGTAATAGTATCCTTTTGTTAGCCCCTACAGTAAGACTATGTTTTTCATTTTGCCCCATGTGATGTCCCATTCTGCCCCCATGTGATCTCTCCCTCCAGCTCCAGTGACTACCGGTGAGTGCAGTTTTATTTCCCAATCTATTATGTCATCTAGTAATAGGCAGAAACGAATACAGTGAGACATTTCCCAGCTATTTAGAGTTGGAGGAGGCATTATTTTTTGTTTTCTTTTTAAGTTTTACCTTATATACAAGTTATTATAAAGGAAAGAATGTTTCCTAACATTTTTAGTGTAAAGTCCATTTTATCTTTGGTTTTGTATGTTTATTGTTAGTCTGTAGTAGTGGAGTAATACTCTGACAATATTAATCCCTGCTAGTGATGAGCGAATATATTCGTTAATTGAGATTTCTCGAGCATGCTCGGGTGTCCTCCGAGTATTTTTTAGTGCACGGAGATTTAGTTTTTCTTGCCTCAGCTGAATGATCTACATCTGTTAGCCAGCATAAGTACATGTGGGGAATCCCTAGCAACCAGGCAACCCCAGCATGTACTTATGCTGGCTAACAGATGTAAATTATTCAGCTGCGGCAAGAAAAACTAAATCTCCGAGCACTAAAAAAAATACTCAGAGGACACCCGAGCATGCTCGAGAAATCTCAAGTAACGAGTATATTCGCTCATCACTATTGCCAGCAGCAAACTGGGAGTCAGAGATGCATCCAGGGTCTTCCCCATACTGTTCTTATTCATTTGAGTGCTGTTTCCATCCATTTCATTGATTTTTCCTGCCCCCCATCCAGCCATCTTGCTTGGGTCTTAAGTAGTGTTGAGTGATACCGTCCGATACTTGAAAGTATCGGTATCGGATAGTATCGGCCGATACCCGAAAAATATCGGATATCGCCGATACCAATATCCGATACCAATACAAGTCAATGGGACACCAAGTATCGGAAGGTATCCTGATGGTTCCCAGGGTCTGAAGGAGAGGAAACTCTCCTTCAGGCCCTGGGATCCATATTAATGTGTAAATTAAAGAATTAAAATAAAAAATATTGATATATTCACCTCTCCGGCGGCCCCTGGACATCACTCTGGTAACCGGCAGGCTTCTTTGTTTAAAATGCGCGCGTTTAGGACCTGCGAATTACGTCACGGCTTCTGATTGGTCGCGTGGCGGTCACTTGGGCGGCACGCGACCAATCAGAAGCCGTGACGTCATTCGCAGGTCCTAAATTCCTAGAATTAGGAGTTTAGTGAATGAGAATGACGTCGCGGCTTCTGATTGGTCGCGTGGCGGTCACTTGGGCGGCACGCGACCAATCAGAAGCCGTGACGTCATTCGCAGGTCCTAAACGCGCGCATTTTAAACAAAGAAGCCTGCCGGTTACCAGAGTGATGTCCAGGGGCCGCCGGAGAGGTGAATATATCAATATTTTTTATTTGCTAGCCATCTTAGGGAGAGACCCAAGTTGGGCTAAATGTAGCGGGACGAAAGAGACCGAAAAGCCCTCTACTTAAAGGAAATACATAGTGGATGCTTTCCTGAAACGGAAAGTACTTGCAAGCAGCATAATACAAAGAATAGCAGGTTTACCCAGAATCCTTTGCAGTAGGCAGAGCTATGCAAATCATCTCTTTCCACCCCTGTCTAATCCACAGCGCTTGGAACCGCCAAGCGTGCAATGCTGCGGATTAGTTTCTAAATTTACACACAAATTTGTCACGATTCCCAATGACCGCTGTCACCAATGGGTCAGGATTCACACCGTGACCGTCACCCCTACGTCACGGATTGAGGTGACTTTAGGCCAACAGACGGCTATCACATGTGCAGGGGGGCTTATCTTAGTTATCCCTCCACTCCACGATGTGATGAAAAAAACCACACACCAGGCTATTGACCTCTTAGTTTACAGCAGGGGCTTATTCTAGGTATCCCACTGCTTTCAATATACCACAAACTGCAGGGATTTATGTATATCCCGCTTACAGTTCCACTTAACACTTGCAGCTCTCTGGCGCCCCCCTTTCTCTCAGGTCAGATTAGGTACTGCACCCTGGGTAATTAGTCGCCAGAAAGGCTGCCTGCTATGTACTGGCTATTGGGCACGCTGCAGCGACGCGATAACTACTCCCACACAGGCAGGAACAATAATTATTAACCCCGCAGTCGCTTCAGCATCGCTCAACAGTCTGCACACTTTCGCTGCCACCAGCTTCGATTAAACGGGTCCGAAGCTAACCCAACTCAACAGTAACAGTAGCGTATTTCACTTCAGAAGACTGGGTAAGTTTAGAGCATGGATGAACGAACTAATATATAATAGTATATTCCATTGAAATTAATTAGGCAGTGCTTTATGAAAAATATTTTATAAAGAAGTTACAAATGAGACAATTGCAAATATGTACATGGGTAATTATAACATAAAGGGAATAAATGAGAAAAAGCAACACTTACATGTTCAAAGCATGACAGGCAACCAGGCTAGGGCAGTTTCCATATATCCCAGTCCATGGGATGCTGCTGGCTTCAGGAGAGGACAAGAAGTCAGGAAGAAATCTAGCAGAAAGTGACTCCTCAGAGCCTGCCAGACACTTAAAACATTAAGGCTGTGACATCACAGAAAGGCTGGCTTATCCAGACCCTCCTCTCTCTACATTCTGCCTAAACTTTAAACACGTGTCCACAGGTAGGAATTGGTTGGCTGTGTAAATTTAGAAACTAATCCGCAGCATTGCACGCTTGGCGGTTCCAAGCGCTGTGGATTAGACAGGGGTGGAAAGAGATGATTTGCATAGCTCCGCCTACTGCAAAGGATTCTGGGTAAACCTGCTATTCTTTGTATTATGCTGCTTGCAAGTACTTTCCGTTTCAGGAAAGCATCCACTATGTATTTCCTTTAAGTAGAGGGCTTTTCGGTCTCTTTCGTCCCGCTACATTTAGCCCAACTTGGGTCTCTCCCTAAGGTGGCTAGCATGTATGTATTTTTTATTTTAATTCTTTATTTTACACATCCCTATGGATCCGATACCGACACCCGATACCACAAAAGCATCGGATCTCGGTATCGGAATTCCGATACCGCAAGTATCGGCCGATACCCGATACTTGCGGTATCGGAATGCTCAACACTAGTCTTAAGGAAAAATTCTTGAGTTTCGTATTGACTTCCATTATATTTGTTACTCGAGTCAAGCCTTTGAGAGCATCCGACCTGCTTGATTCGAGCACTTGAGCATTTTAACGCTCGCTCATCACTAGTCATCATTTTTATTTTGCTTGTTTATCTGTTACATTGATTACATTCCTGTAAAAAATCTCTGTATGAAGAATACTGTATTTGCAATATATGATGATTTACCTGTCTATCATTTTGCTCATCCTAGATCAGTTATGGGGCATCGGAATCACTTCTCAGTGACCGAAGGCTTTACCCAAACCTCTTTCGAACAGTCCCCGATGATAATTTACAATACGCAGCATTAGTCAAATTACTGGAAAAATTTAATTGGAACTGGGTTGGGATTATCACATCAGATGATGATAGTGGACGCCGGGAGCTGCAATATTTAACTGCAAAATTCTTACATCATCAAATTTGTGTTGCATTCAGCATTCTGGTATCTTTAAAAAATTATGATATTATTCCTCCAGAATTTCACAGTTTTCCTACCGATGTTGTTATTATTACCGGCACCTATAGCATGACTTATGTCAAGTTTTTTCACAATGTAGCTCACACTCTAAGTAACACGACCTTTATACGCTCACGTTCATGGTCGTTAGTTGAAGAACTTTTTTTATTAGAAGTAAATGACGTCCCTTTTAATTGCAGTTTAGGCTTCTCTCTTCCTCCACACAATATTCCTGGCATGCAGACGTATTTGTCTAAAATACAATATTCAGATCGGCCTTATGATATGGTGTTGGAAGATATTTGGATGACTGGTTTTGCATGCTTTTCAAGAAATAAATTTAAAAACTTGCTGTTTCCAAGATTTCATCGCTCTTCTTTCATGAACTGCTCATTAGATAAAAAATTTGGAGACTCTTTTAATTTTCCTGAAGACCCAACATCTTATCAAGTGTACATCGCAGTCTTACTAATGGCTCAGGCTTTACATGACATGAAGACAGTTCTCGATAATCATAGGATATACAATACTGGGAAATGGGAAATGAGCGACAAAAAGGTGAAAGTTCAATATAACATGGGAAATCATTTAGGAAAGCCACCATAATTATAGGAGAGACTAAATCATACAGACAATTGGACGTCAGTACTGGCCTCCTTATAGATATCACATGAAACATTCACAATGAATTCATAGTATAATATAAAGTCTTAGATGCTCACTAGTGATGGGCGAGCACTAAAATGTTCGGGTGCTTGTTGTTCGGATCGAGCATAGTGAAATGCTAGGGTGGTTGACCTGAACAACGAGCCCAATGTAAATCTTTGGGAAACTCGAGCATTTTTGCTGTGGCCACTCCACGGGTTTTTTAGAGGGTTTAAAAACGTCTGACAATGATGGAAAGAGTGTTCAACTGACACGGGAACATCATGGGGATCGCCCCTGTAAGCATGTCTGACTCCCAGGTCACAGCTTTGAGCAATGTTGTCGGAGTCTTACGCCACTTTTACAGACTCACAATAAAACACAAAAATGAAATAAAAAAGGATTTTCCTGGGAAATATGTTAAGGAGCATCCTTTCCAGGATAATGATTTGTATATAAGGCAAAATAAATAACTACAAACAAAAATGTACTGCCACCACTTGGGCTATGTTCACACGTAGCATTTTTGATGCATTTTTCAACTTTAGCTTTGCTTTCAACCAAGACAAATGTATTCACTGGGAAATGAGATTTTACAACTTTATCTGGCCATGTGGTGTGTGACTCGTCATCAGACACATCTTGTTTCATTTATGAAGGAGGGACTTTGAAAGTCACAGAGCCTATTTTTACAGGGACATCAGTCGGCCTTTACTATTCTTAAAGGGCCAGCAATCAGCTCTCACTATTCTTAGAGATCCATCAGCCAGTTTTTTTTTGTTCCCATTATTAACCCCTTAAGCCCCGAGGGTGGTTTGCACGTTAATGACCGGGCGAATTTTTACAATTCTGACCCCTGTCCCTTTTTGAGGCTATAACTCTGGAACGCTTCAACGGATCCCAGTGATTCTGACAGTTTTTTTGTGACACATTGGGCTTCATGATAGTCATAATATTTATTTGATATTACCTGTGTTTATTTGTGAAAAAAATGGAAATCTGGCAAAAATTTGGAAAATTTCGCAATTTTCCAACTTTGAATTTTTATGCCCTTAAATCACAGAGATATGTCAAACAAAATATTTAATATGTAACATTGAAACCCCGTTCCTCAGGTGACCCTGTTCAACAAGTAAAGATCATTATTTCTTTGTTACTTGGTGACCCTCAAGACTGGGCATTTTCCCTTGCGCCAGGAGATCCGGCATTGCGTGATGTTGATGCGTTTTTCCTGGCGCTTGGATTGCTTTATGACGAACCTAATTCAGTGGATCAGGCAGAGAAAATCTTGCTGGCTCTGTGTCAGGGTCAGGATGAAGCGGAGATATATTGTCAGAAGTTTAGAAAGTGGTCTGTGCTCACTCAGTGGAATGAATGTGCCCTGGCAGCAATCTTCAGAAAGGGTCTCTCTGAAGCCCTTAGGGATGTCATGGTGGGATTTCCCATGCCTGCTGGTCTGAATAAATCTATGTCTGTGTCCAGTTGGGATTGCCAGGGGGTACATGGTGATGTTCCATTTTTGTCAATTTCGTCTTCCACTCCTTCTGAAGTTCCAGAGTTTTTGTCGGATTATCGGGATGTATTTGATGAGCCCAAAGCCAGTGCCCTACCTCCTCATAGGGATTGCGATTGTGCAATTAATTTGATTCCTGGTAGTAAGTTTCCTAAGGGCCGATTGTTTAATTTATCGGTGCCAGAACACGCCGCTATGCGGAGTTATATTAAGGAATCCATGGAGAAGGGTCATATTCGCACGTCGTCATCACCGTTGGGAGCAGGATTCTTTTTTGTGGCCAAGAAGGATGGTTCTTTGAGACCTTGTATTGATTAAAGCCCTCTTAATAAAATTACAGTCAAATTTCAGTATCCTTTGCCGTTGCTGTCTGATTTGTTTGTTAGTATTAAAGGGGCTAGTTGGTTCACCAAGATAGATCTTCGAGGGGCGTATAATCTTGTGCGTATTAAACAGGGCGATGAATGGAACACAGCATTTAATACGCCCGAGGGCCATTTTGAGTACCTGATTATGCCATTCGGGCTTTCCAATGCTCCATCAGTATTTCAGTCCTTTATGCATGACATCTTCCGAGAGTACCTGTATAAATTCCTGATTGTGTATTTGGATGATATTTTGGTCTTTTCGGATGATTGGGAGTCTCATGTGAAGCAGGTCAGAAAGGTGTTCCAGGTCCTTCGTGCGAATTCCTTGTTTGTGAAGGGGTCAAAGTGTCTCTTTGGAGTTCAGAAGGTTTCATTTTTGGGGTTCATTTTTTCCCCTTCTACTATCGAGATGGACCCTGTTAAAGTCCAGGCCATTTACGATTGGACTCAGCCGACATCTGTGAAGAGCCTGCAAAAGTTCCTGGGCTTTGCTAATTTTTATCAGCGCTTCATCGCTAATTTTTCTAGTGTTGCTAAACCGTTGACTGATTTGACCAAGAAGGGTGCTGATGTGGTCAATTGGTCTTCTGCAGCTGTAGAGGCTTTTCAGGAGTTGAAGCGTCGTTTTTCTTCTGACCCTGTGTTGTGCCAGCCAGATGTTTCGCTCCCATTTCAGGTTGAGGTTGATGCTTCTGATATTGGAGCAGGGGCTGTTTTGTCGCAAAGAAGTTCTGATGGCTTGGTGATGAAGCCATGTGCTTTCTTTTCTAGAAAGTTTTCGCCTGCTGAGCGCAATTATGATGTTGGTAATCGAGAGTTATTGGCCATGAAGTGGGCATTCGAGGAGTGGCGTCATTGGCTTGAAGGAGCCAAGCATCGCGTGGTGGTCTTGACGGATCACAAGAATTTAACTTATCTAGAGTCTGCCAAACGGTTGAATCCTAGACAGGCTCGTTGGTCGTTATTTTTCTCTCATTTTGGTTTTGTGGTTTCGTACCTTCCAGGCTCTAAGAATGTGAAGGCTGATGCCCTGTCAAGGAGTTTTGTGCCCGACTCTCCAGGTGTTTCTGAGCCGGCGGGTATTCTCAAAGAGGGGGTAATTTTGTCTGCCATCTCCCCTGATTTGCGGCGGGTGCTGCAAAAATTTCAGTCTGATAGACCTGACCGTTGCCCAGCGGAAAAGCTGTTTGTCCCTGATAAATGGACTAGTAGAGTTATCTCTGAGGTTCATTGTTCGGTGTTGGCTGGTCATCCTGGAATCTTTGGTACCAGAGATTTGGTGGCTAGATCCTTTTGGTGGCCTTCTTTGTCACGGGATGTGCGTTCTTTTGTGCAGTCCTGTGGGACTTGTGCTCGGGCTAAGCCCTGCTGTTCTTGTGCCAGTGGGTTGCTTTTGCCCTTGCCGGTCCCGAAGAGGCCCTGGACGCATATCTCTATGGATTTTATTTCGGATCTCCCTGTCTCTCAAAAGATGTCGGTCATTTGGGTGGTTTGTGATCGCTTCTCTAAGATGGTCCATTTGGTACCCTTGTCTAAATTGCCTTCCTCCTCTGATTTGGTGCCATTGTTTTTCCAGCATGTGGTTCGTTTACATGGCATTCCGGAGAACATCGTTTCGGACAGAGGTTCCCAGTTTGTTTCGAGGTTTTGGCGAGCCTTTTGTGCTAGGATGGGCATTGATTTGTCTTTTTCCTCGGCTTTCCATCCTCAGACAAATGGCCAAACCGAACGAACTAATCAGACTTTGGAAACATATCTGAGATGCTTTGTTTCTGCTGATCAGGATGATTGGGTGTCCTTTTTGCCGTTGGCTGAGTTCGCCCATAATAATCGGGCCAGCTCGGCTACTTTGGTTTCGCCGTTTTTCTGCAATTCTGGTTTCCATCCTCGTTTCTCTTCAGGGCAGGTTGAGTCTTCGGACTGTCCTGGTGTAGATACTGTGGTGGATAGGTTGCAGCAGATTTGGACTCATGTGGTGGACAATTTGACATTGTCCCAGGAGAAGGCTCAACGTTTTGCTAACCGCCGATGCTGTGTGGGTCCCCAACTTCGTGTTGGGGATTTGGTTTGGTTGTCGTCTCGTTATGTTCCTATGAAGGTTTCCTCTCCTAAGTTTAAGCCTCGTTTCATTGGTCCGTATAAGATTTCTGAGGTTATCAATCCTGTGTCATTTCGTTTGGCCCTTCCGGCTTCTTTTGCCATCCATAATGTGTTCCATAGGTCGTTGTTGCGGAGATACGTGGCGCCTGTGGTTCCATCCGTTGATCCTCCTGCCCCGGTGTTGGTTGAAGGGGAGTTGGAGTATGTGGTGGAGAAGATTTTGGATTCTCGTATTTCGAGACGGAAACTCCAGTACCTGGTCAAGTGGAAGGGTTATGGTCAGGAAGATAATTCCTGGGTGTTTTTGCCTCTGATGTTCATGCTGCCGATCTGGTTCGTGCCTTTCATTTGGCTCGTCCTGGTCGGCCTGGGGGCTCTGGTGAGGGTTCGGTGACCCCTCCTCAAGGGGTAGTACTGTTGTGAATTCTGTTGTCAAGCTCCCTCCTGTGGTCGTGAATGGTACTTCGGCTGGTTCTGTCCATGGGCTTCCTCTGGTGGTTGTGAGTGGGGCTGCGGCTTCTGAGTTTCCTTCCACAGGTGACGAGGTTAATTCGTTAGCTGGCTGCTCTATTTAACTCCACTTAGATCTTTGCTCCATGCCACCTGTCAATGTTCCAGTATTGGTCTTGTTCACTCCTGGATCGTTCTTGTGACCTGTCTTCCCAGCAGAAGCTAAGTTACTGCTTGTTTTTCTGTTTGCTGTTTTTCTGTCCAGCTTGCTATTTTGATTTTGTCTTGCTTGCTGGAAGCTCTGGGACGCAGAGGGAGCGCCTCCGCACCGTGAGTCGGTGCGGAGGGTCTTTTTGTGCCCTCTGCGTGGTCTTTTTGTAGTTTTTTGTGCTGACCGCAAAGTTGCCTTTCCTATCCTCAGTCTGTTCAGTAAGTCGGGCCTCACTTTGCTAAATCTATTTCATCTCTGTGTTTGTAATTTTCATCTTTGCTCACAGTCATTATATGTGGGGGGCTGCCTTTTCCTTTGGGGAATTTCTCTGAGGCAAGGTAGGCTTATTTTTCTATCTTCAGGGCTAGCTAGTTTCTTAGGCTGTGTCGAGTTGCATAGGGAGCGTTAGGAGCAATCCACGGCTATTTCTAGTGTGTGTGATAGGATTAGGGATTGCGGTCAGCAGAGTTTCCACGTCTCAGAGCTCGTCCTATATGATTAATAACTATCAGGTCATTCAGTGTGCTCTTAAACACCAGGTCCATTATTGTCCTAACCACCAGGTCATAACAACTATTGTGCGCGCCGCCCTCTGCCTGAACAGTCAATGCGGAGAGATGCCGAGACGGGACGCTGAGGAGCTGGGGGCAGCAAGAGAGGTGAGTATGTCATTTCTTTTAATTGCAGCAGCAGCAGCATTCTATATGGCACAGCTTTATATGGAGCGTCTATGGGGCAATAATCAATAGTGCAGAGCATTATATATGGCACAGCTTTATATGGAGCATCTATGGGGCCATAATGAATGGTGCAGAGCGTTATATATGGCACAACTTTATATGGAGCATCTATGGGGCAATAATCAACGGTGCAGAGCATTATATATGGCACAGCTTTATATGGAGCATCTATGGGGCCATAATGAATGGTGCAGAGCGTTATATATGGCACAACTTTATATGGAGCATCTATGGGGCAATAATCAATGGTGCAGAGCATTATATATGGCACAGCTTTATATGGAGCATCTATGGGGCCATAATGAATGGTGCAGAGCATTATATATTGCACATCTTTATATGGAGCATCTATGGGGCCATAATGAACGGTGCACAGCATTATATATGGCACACCTTTATATGGAGCATCTATGGGGCAATAATCAATGGTGCAGAGCATTATATATGGCACAGCTTTATATGGAGCATCTATGGGGCCATAATGAATGGTGCAAAGCATTATATATTGCACATCTTTATATGGAGCATCTATGGGGCCATAATGAACGGTGCAGAGCATTATATATTGCGCATCTTTATATGGAGCATCTATGGGGCCATAATGAATGGTGCAGAGCATTACGGTATATATTGCACATCTTTATATGGAACATCTATGGGGCCATAATGAACGGTGCAGAGCATTATATATTGCACAGCTTTATATGGAGCATCTATGGGGCAATAATGAATGGTTCAGAGCATTATATATGGCACAGCTTTATATGGAGCATCTGTGGGGCAATAATGAAATGTATGGAGCATTCTATATGGCACAGATTAATATGGAGCATCTATGGGGCCATATTGAAATGTATGAAGCATTATATGTGGCACAGCTTTATATGGAGCATCTATGGGGCAATAATGAACGGTGCAGAGCATTATATATGGCACAGCTTTATAGGGAGCATCTAATGGGCAATAATGAAATGTATGGAGCATTCTATATGGTACAGTTTTATATGGAGCATCTATGGGGCCATAATAAACGATATAGAACATCTATTTTTATTTTTGAAATTCACCGGTAGCTGCTGCATTTTCCACCCTAGGCTTATACTTGAGTCAATAAGTTTTCCCAGTTTTCTGTGGCAAAATTAGGGGGGTAGGCTTTTACTCAGGTGGGCTAATACTCGAGGATATACGGTAACTTTTTTGTCACACAAATTTACTTCAGCTCCAATTTGTTTTATTTGCCAAGGGTAACAGGAGAAAATTGACTCCAAAAGTTGTTGTACAATTTGTCCCGAGTACCCCGATACCCAATATATGTGGGTAAACCACGGTTTGGGCGCATGGCAGAGCTCGGAAGGGAAGGAGAGCCATTTGACTTTTCAATGCAAAATTGACTGGAATTGAGATGGGACGCCATGTTGCGTTTGGAGAGCCCCCGATGTGCCTAAACATTGAAACTCCCACAAGTGACACCATTTTGGAAAGTAGACCCATTAAGGAAGTTATCTAGATGTGTTGTGAGAGCTTTGAACCTCCAAGTGTTTCACTACACTTTACAACGCAGAGCCGTGAAAATAAAAAATCAGTTTTTTTCCACAAAAAATAGTTTTTAGCCCCCAGTTTTGTATTGGACCCAAAAGTTGTTGTCCAATTTGTCCTGAGTATGCCAATACCCCTTATTATGGGGGAACCAACGTTTGGGCGCATGGCAGAGCTTGAAGGAGCGCTATTTGGAATGCAGACTTAGATGGATTTGTCTGCAGGCGTCACATTGCATTTGCAGAGCCCCTGATGTACCTAAACATTAGAAACCCCCCACAAGTGACACCATATTGGAAAGTAGACCCCCCAAGGAACTTATCTTGATGTGTTGTGAGAACTTTGAACCCCCAAGTGTTTCACTACAGTTTATAACGCAAAGCCGTGAAAATAAAAAAATATTTTTTTTCTTACAAAAATAAATTTTAGCCCCCCACATTTTTTTTCTCAAGGGTAGCAAGAAAAATTGGACCCCAAATGTTGTTGTCCAATTTTTCCTGAATACGCTGATACCCCATATGTTAGGGTTTACCCCTGTTTGGGCACACGGGAGAGCTCGGAAGGGGAGGAGCGCCGTTTTGCTTTTTCAACGCAGAATAGGCTGGAATTGAGATTGGACGCTATGTCGCGTTTAGAGAGCCCTTGATGTGCTGAAACAGTAGAAGCCCCCATTTCTAACTGAGATCCTAACCCAGCAGTCCCAAATCTTTTTGACCTTGAGAGCCACATTCAGCACTGAGAGAGGGTCGCCAGCCACATTCATCTCTGAGAGGGGGTCACGAGCAACATCTTGTTTATGCCCCCCTCAGTCGTGTCAACCTAAGCCACCATTACGGGGTATAATGATAACCAAAGCTTTTCCACAGAAATCACTCCAAAGCAGTACACTGAGATCCAGGGTTTCCCACAAAGCCCCAATTCAGTATTATCCCATCAAGGACTCCCAACACTCTGTTGCATCCAGCTTCAAGAACCTCCTCTTACAGGTAATATCATCCTCCAGCGTACCATACCTAAAACTTTTCTAAACCCCAGTATATGTGCATCCAGACCTTATCTTCTGTGCTGGGCTTCTCAAATGTTCACAATTTTGAGATGTACTCTTCATACCTGTTTGCTAGACCTGGAGCTAATGCACCAAGCTGGCAGACAGTCGCGAGCCACAATTCCTGGGATCGCGAGCCACATATGGCTCCCAAGCTACATGTTGGGGACCCCTGCCCTAACCAAAACACCCCCCTAACCCTAATCCCAACCGTAACCATAACCCTAACCACACCTCTAAACCGAACATGCCCCTAACTATAATCCCAACCACACCCCTAACAAAAACACACCCCTAATCCCAAACCTAACCACACCCCTAATCCCAACCCTAACCACACCCTTAACTCCAACACACCCTAATCCCAACCATAACCCTAACCACACCCCTAAACCTGACACACCCCTAACCCTAATCTTAACCGTAAATGTAATCCAAATGCTAACCCTAAGTTTAGCCCCAACCCTAACCCTACCTTTAGCCCCAACCCTAACTGTAGCCCTAACCCTAGCCCTAACACTAGCTCCAATCCTAACCCTAGCCTTAACCCTAACCCTAGCTCCAACACTAACCCTAAGCCTAGCCCCAAAACTAGCCCCAACCCTAACCCTAGCCCCAACTCTAACCCCAACCTTAGCCCCAACCCTAACTCTAGCCCCAACCCTAACCCTAACCCTAAGGGGAAAATGAAAATAAATACATTTTTTTAAATGTTATTACTTTTCCCTAACTAAGGGTGTGACAAAGAGGGGCTTGATTTACTTTTATAACGTTTTTTTAGCGGATTTTTATGATTGGCAGCCATCACACACTAAAAGACGCTTTTTATTGCAAAAAATAGTTTTTGCGTCTCCACATTTTGAGAGCTATAATTTTTCCATCTTTTGGTCCACAGAGTCATGTGAGGTCTTGTTTTTGTGGGACGAGTTGATGTTTTTATTGGTAACAGTTTCGGTTACTTGACATTTTTTGATCGCTTTTTATTCAGATTTTTGTGATGCAGAATGACCAAAAACCAGCTATTCATGAACTTCTTTTGGGGGGGCGATTATACTGCTTACCCCTGGACGAAGCTTTCCTTAGCGAAACGCGCATCGGGTGTCGTGGGTCTCTGGCTGGTGGTGTATTTCTAGGTAATTATGTTCCTTCTATTTTGCATATTGTGATCAGGTGTCATATTCCTTAACGCCGCGGCTGATGGTGATCTTGCACCTTTTATATACATATTTTTTATTTTTTATATATTGTGATTTTGCACATTGATGGTTATTGACATATTAAGTTATAATATACATATAATTCCTTTACTTGGTGCATCATCACTTTCGGCTGCCGCATTGGGTGAAATGTTGGTTATATGTACACGGTATAATTATTCGGGTGATATTGATATTTTGAAGGAAACTTTACATTCATTATTACCACTTTCCAGCCATACCTGCGGGTTGTTCCTGAATCTTGATTTTGTTCCCCCTGTTTTATGCATTCTAAATATGCTTTTTTTATCTTTGCTACAAATAAAATTTATATATTTTATTGCTTCCTAGCCTAGTGCTAATTCTTTTTGCTGTTTATGCTCCACGTTTGGTAAAATTGATAAAGTAGTTTTATTCTTCGGGTCAGTACAATTACAGCTATAACTCATATCATTTTTTTTATGTTTTGGCGCTTTTATACGATAACTATTTTATATAAAAAAATAATTATTTTTCCATCGCTTTATTCTGAGGATTATAACTTTTTTATTTTTTCGTTGATGATGTTGAGTGGCGGCTCGTTTTTTGCAAAATAGATGATGTTTTCAGCGGTACTATGGTTATTTATATCCGTTTTTTGATTGCGTGTTATTCCATTGTTTGTTCGGCGGTATGATAATAAAGCGTTGCATTTTTCCTAGTTTTTTTTTTTACGGTGATCACTGAAGGGGTTATCTAGTGGGACAGTTTTATAGGTCGGTTCGTTACAGACGCGGTGATACTAAATATGTGTACTTTTATTGTTTTTTTCCGATAAAGAAGTATATTTATGGGAACAATATATATTTTTTATTTATTTAGGTTTTTTTTTTGCTTTGTTTTTTTACATATGTGAATATTTTTTTTTTACTTTATAACATTGCCCGGGGGTATCATGTTTTAGGGTCAGATCGCTGATCTGACACTTTGCAGAGCACTGTGTCAGATCAGCGTTCTGACAGGCAGGGCTGCAGGCTTTCCATCGCCTGCTCTGAGCAGGCGCTAGTAAGCCATCTCCCTGCAGGACCCTGAAGCAGCCTCACGGCCATATTGGATCCGGGGCCTGCAGGGAGGAGGAGTTAGTAGACCATCGGAGCAATGCAATCACATTGAGTTGCTCTGGGGTTCTCAGGGAAGCACGCAGGGATCCCCCTCCCTGCACAATGCTTCCCTATGCTGTCGGAACACTGTGATCATCTTTGATCTTAGTGTGCTGGGGGTTAATGTGCCGGGAGCGGTCCGTGACCGCTCCTAGCACATAGTGCCGGATGTCAGCTGCAATACTCAGGTGACACTGCCCACGATCTGCCGCTCTCCCCCCGTGAGTGCAGCCGATCGCATATGACGTACTATCCCGCCACTGGGAATTAACCCCTTCCCGACCTTTGACGCCACGTAGGCGTCATGAAAGTCGGTGCCAATCCGACCCATGACGCCTATGTGGCGTCATGGAAAGATCGCGTCCCTGCAGATCGGGTGAAAGGGTTAACTCCCATTTCACCCGATCTGCAGGGACAGGGGGAGTGGTAGTTTAGCCCAGGGGGGGTGGCTTCACCCCCCCGTGGCTACGATCGCTCTGATTGGCTGTTGAAAGTGAAACTGCCAATCAGAGCGATTTGTAATATTTCACCTATTATAACGGGTGAAATATTACAATCCAGCCATGGCCGATGCTGAAATATCATCGGCCATGGCTGGAAATACTAATGTGCCCCCACCCCACCCCACCGATCGCCCCCCCAGCCCTCCGATCTGCCCGGTACACTGCCCCGCTCCCCTCCGCCCTGTGCTCCGCTCCCCCCGTGCTCTTGTCCGCTCACCCCCGTGCTCCAATCACCCCCCCTGCACTCCGATCCACCCCCCCGTGCTCCGTTCCACCCCCCTTGCTCCATTCCACCCCCCGTGCTCCGTTCCACCCTCCCCGTGCTCCGTTCCACCCCTCCCGTGCTCCGATTCACCCCCCCCATGCTCCGATCCCCCCGTGCTCCCCCCCCACCCCATCATACTTACCGATCCTGCCGGGGTCCGTCCGTCTTCTCCTCGGGCGCCGCCATCTTCCAAAATGGCGGGCGCATGCGCAGTGCGCCCGCCGAATCTGCCGGCCGGCAGATTCGTTCCAAAGTGCATTTTGATCACTGAGATATAATCTATCTCAGTGATCAAAATAAAAAAAATAATAAATGACCCCCCCCCCCCCTTTGTCACCCCCATAGGTAGGGACAATAAAAAAATAAAGAATTTTTTTTTTTCCACTAATGTTAGAATAGGGTTAGGGGTAGGGTTAGGGTTAGGGTTAGGGGTAGGGCTAGGGGTAGGGTTAGGGGTAGGGTTAGGGCTAGGGTTAGGGCTAGGGTTAGGGTTAGGGGTAGGGTTAGGGCTAGGGTTAGGGCTAGGGTTTGGGGTAGGGTTAGGGCTAGGGTTAGGGGTAGGGTTAGGGCTAGGGTTAGGGTTAGGGCTAGGGTTAGGGCTAGGGTTAGGGCTAGGGTTAGGGTTTCGGTATGTGCACACGTATTCTGGTCCTCTGCGGATTTTTCCGCTGCGGATTTGATAAATCCGCAGTGCTAAACCGCTGCGGATTTATCGCGGATTTACCGCGTTTTTTCTGCGCATTTCACTGCAGTTTTACAACTGCGATTTTCTATTGGAGCAGTTGTAAAACCGCTGCGGAATCCGCACAAAGAAGTGACATGCTGCGGAATGTAAACCGCTCCGTTTCCGTGCAGTTTTTCCGCAGCATGTGTACAGCGATTTTTGTTTCCCATGGGTTTGCATTGAACTGTAAACTCATGGGAAACTGCTGCGGATCCGCAGTGTTTTCCGCAGCGTGTGCACATACCTTTAGAATTAGGCTATGTGCCCACACTGCGGATTGGCCGCTGCGGATTCGCAGCAGTGTTCCATCAGGTTTACAGTACCATGTAAACCTATGGAAAACCAAATCCGCTGTGCCCATGGTGCGGAAAACACCGCGCTGAAACGCTGCGTTGTATTTTCCGCAGCATGTCAATTCTTTGTGCGGATTCCGCAGCGTTTTACACCTTTTCCTCAATAGGAATCCGCAGGTGAAATCCGCACAAAAAACACTGGAAATCCGCGGAAAATCCGCCGGTAAAACGCAGTGCCTTTTACCCGCGGATTTTTCAAAAATGATGCTGAAAAATCTCACACGAATCCGCAACGTGGGCACATAGCCTTAGGGTTAGGGTTGGAATTAGGGTTGTGGTTAGGGTTATGGCTACAGTTGGGATTAGGGTTAGGGGTGTGGGGGGGTTAGTGCTGGAGGTAGAATTGAGGGGTTTCCACTGTTTAGGCACATCAGGGGTCTCCAAACGCAACATGGCACCACCATTGATTCCAGCCAATCTCGTATTCAAAAAGTCAAATGGTGCTCCCTCAATTCCGAGCCCCGACATGTGCCCAAACAGTGGTTTACTGTTAGGGCTAGCGGAACGCACCAAATAATAAGACAGATAGAGTATGGTGCGTTCGCAGCCCGGGGTCCACCGTGCAGAGATGGAACCTGCTGCCAAGTAATGACGAACTATATGGCGGTACTCATAAGTATACACACGTGGGTTAAACTTCACCCAGCGTGAAGGAAGCGATCCTGTTGCGTCACAGGACCGCGGTACCGCACATTGAGCGCGAGCAAGTAGTCAGCGAACTCAAGCCCAACTAGGATTGAAGTCCGATTAGACCCTTGCTGGCATAACACCGCAACTGGGTGTGTAAAGAAACTAAATAACAATTTTAAGGCACAAGAGTGCATGCGGTGCCGCACTGACAAACGCCACTAACCACCCTGGCTTGGGTAAGGAAAGCACAGAGGAAGTGCACGGCGCCGTACTGGCGGTCACAGCAACTGGACGCTGTAATGTGATTAGTGCTGTAGGCTAAGTCGGGCGCTAGATAGCAACCATACTCCTTCCGCGAACAGGCATTCAATAGGGTAGGGGTATCCAAGGACGACTTGCACTCACAACATACACACATTAACAATTGTACACTAGCGCATGGCCGTGCGGTCATGCGCAGTTTATATAGTTGCAGCACAGGAAGTGGCCACAGAAACTTTGCCCTTCCAAGACCTGCCAAGAGGACCAATGGAATGTGCTGCAGAGCCTGAGCACATGACCCTCGATCTCCAACGGGAGATCTTGCCCTTGGCATGCTCAGTGTGTGCAGACAAGGACTTAGTCCCAGAGAAGTCCGCTCGCTGCTGACCAGCACTGGCTTTAATGGCAGAAGCTGAAGAAGCAGCAGTAACTCTCTGTACAGAGTGAGACTGAGCAAGATGCTGGGACCGACGTCCCTGCTGAGCAGACTCCACTGCGGCTGGATGAGAATGGGAGACCGCAGCGGAGATGGCTCGAGATTCCCCCTGTGCAGAAGCGGGAACTCGAGACCTAACATTTACCCCCACATATGGGGTACCAGCATACTCAGGATAAACTGCGCAACAATTACTGGGGTCCAATTTATCCTGTTACCCTTGTGAAAATAAAAAAATGCTTGCTAAAACATCATTTTTGAGGAAAGAAAAATGATTTTTCATTTTCACGGCTCTGCGTTGTAAACGTCTGTGAAGCACTTGGGGGTTCAAAGTGCTCACCACATATCTAGATAAGTTCCTTGGGGGGTCTAGTTTCTAAAATGGGGTCACTTGTGGGGGGTTTTTACTGTTTAGGAACACCAGGGGCTCTGCAAACGCAACGTGACGCCCGCAGACCATTCCATCAAATTCTGCATTTCAAAAGTCACTACTTCCCTTCTGAGCCCCGACGTGTGCCCAAACAGTGGTTTACCTCCACACATGGGGTATCAGCGTACTCGGGAGAAACTGGACAACAACTTTTGGGGTCCAATTTCTCCTGTAACCCTTGGGAAAATTAAAAAATTCTGGGCTAAATAATTATTTTTGAGGAAAGAAAACGTATTTATTATTTTCACGGCTCTGCATTATAAACTTCTGTGAAGCACTTGGGGGTTCAAAGTGCTCACCACACATCTAGATAAGTTCCTTTCGGGGTCTAGTTTCCAAAATGGGGTCACTTGTGGGGGGTTTCTACTGTTAAGCCACATCAGGGGCTCTGCAAACGCAACGTGACGCCCACAGAGCATTCCATCAAAGTCTGCATTTCAAAACGTCACTACTTCACTTCCGAGCCCCGGCATGTGCCCAAACAGTGGTTTACCCCCACATATGGGGTATCAGCGTACTCAGGAGAAACTGGACAACAACTTTTGGGGTCAAATTTCTCCTGTTACCCTTGGGAAAATAAAAAATTGCAGGCTAAAATATCATTTTTGAGAAAATAATTTTTTTTTTTATTTTCATGGCTCTGCGTTATAAACTTCTGTGAAGCACTTGGGGGTTCAAAGTCCTCACCACACATCTAAATTAGTTCCTTTGGGGGTCTAGTTTCCAAAATGGGGTCATTTCTGGGGGATCTCCAATGTTTAGGCACACAGGGGCTCTACAAACGTGACATGGTGTCCGCTAATGATTGGAGCTAATTTTCCATTTAAAAAGCCAAATGGCGTGCCTTCCTTTCCGAGCTCTGCCGTGCGCCTAAACAGTGGTTTACCCCCACATATGAGGTATCGGCGTACTCGGGAGAAATTGTCCAACAAATTTTATGATCCATTTTATCCTATTGCCCATGTGAAAATGAAAAAATTGAGGCGAAAAGAATTTTTTGTGTGAAAAAAAAAGTACTTTTTCATTTTTACAGATCAATTTGTGAAGCACCTGAGGGTTTAAAGTGCTCACTAGGCTTCTAGATAAGTTCTTTGGGGGGGTCTAGTTTCCAAAATGGGATCACTTGTGGGGGAGCGCCAATGTTTAGGCACACAGGGTCTCTCCAAACGCGACATGGTGTCCGCTAACGATGGAGATAATTTTTCATTCAAAAAGTCAAATGGCGCTCCTTCCCTTCCGAGCCTTACCATGTGCCCAAACAGTGGTTTACCCCCACATATGAGGTATCAGCGTACTCAGGAGAAATTGCCCAACAAATTTACGATCCATTTTATCCTGTTACCCATGTGAAAATGAAAAAATTGAGGCTAAAAGAATTTTTTTGTGAAAAAAAAGTACTTTTTCATTTTTACGGATCAATTTGTGAAGCACCTGGGGGTTCAAAGTGCTCACTATGCATCTAGATAAGTTCCTTGGGGTGTCTAGTTTCCAAAATGGGGTCACTTGTGGGGGAGCTCCAATTTTTAGGCACACGGGGGCTCTCCAAACGTGACATGGTGTCCGCTAAAGAGTGGAGCCAATTTTTTATTCAAAAAGTCAAATGGCGCTCCTTCCCTTCCAAGCCCTGCCGTGCGCCCAAACAGTGGTTTACCCCCACATATGAGGTATCAGCGTACTCAGGACAAATTGGACAACAAACTTCGTGGTTCAGTTTCTCCTTTTACCATTGGTAAAATAAAAAAATTGTTGCTAAAAGATTATTTTTGTGACTAAAAAGTTAAATGTTCATTTTTTCCTTCCATGTTGCTTCTGCTGCTGTGAAGCACCTGAAGGGTTAATAAACTTCTTGAATGTGGTTTTGAGTACCTTGAGGGGTGCAGGTTTTAGAATGGTGTCACTTTTAGGTATTTTCAGCCATATAGACCCCTCAAACTGACTTCAAATGTGAGGTGGTCCCTAAAAAAATGGTTTTGTAAATTTTGTTGTAAAAATGAGAAATCGCTGGTCAAATTTTAACCCTTATAACTTCCTAGCAAAAAAAAATTTTGTTTCAAAAATTGTGCTGATGTAAAGTATACATGTGGGAAATGTTATTTATTAACTATTTTGTGTCACATAACTCTCTAGTTTAACAGAATAAAAATTCAAAATGTGAAAATTGCGAAATTTTCAAAATTTTCGCCAAATTTCCGTTTTTATCACAAATAAACGCAGAATTTATTGACCTAAATTTACTACTAACATGAAGCCCAATATGTCTCGAAAAAACAATCTCAGAACCGCTAGGATCCGTTGAAGCGTTCCTGAGTTATTACCTCATAAAAGGACACTGGTCAGAATTGCAAAAAACGGCAAGGTCTTTAAGGTCAAAATAGGCTGGGTCATGAAAGGGTTAAGTCCCAGGTCACCTCAATGGGATAGTACGTCATATAGGATAAAGGAATTAAACAGTGGGTCTCATATCATGTTGTTGCGTATGTAGTGAGTGGCAGGGCTGCCCAAAATTTGGACGCACCCCAATACCCCTTTCATGAGACGTACAGGATGGCCACATGCAACCAAACGTTACATTATTAGTAAATTGGCACTCCCATACTTTTTGCCTGTGCAATGAATGCAAGGCCTGCCCAGCCCTAAAGTTGCACTCGCCCCAAAAACCCTTTGAACACATGTACAGGACGGCCACATGAAACCAAAGTTCCTATTATTAGTAATTTGGTACTCCCTTACTGTTTACCGATGCAGTGAATTACAGTGTTGAGCCTGAAGAACCTGCATTGGAGAATTGCATTGTTGAGAATGAAGACACAGCAGTGGAGAATGTCAGTGTTATTATGTAACTATAAACAGGGTAACCCCAAATCCAGTCCCGCAGGCAGATTGTCCAGAACAAAACATGAAACACTTTTAAATTTTAAGGAGAAGCTCCTCTGAGACAAACTTGATAACATTCTTAGCCAGTGGTGTTTTGCCAATGGCAACAATATGAATAGGAGTCTCCAGCCTAACTGTCCCTAACTTACACTTGGTCACCGAGTTAGAGTCAATAAAGTCCATGGATGACCCACAGTCCACGAAAGCAGAAGTGGGCATGCAGCAACTCCCACAACTAAGTTCCACTTCCAACAGTACTTTAGAAAATGAAGAAAAAGTTACCTGAGAGTCTGGGTGACCTCCAGGACAATCACCTAGACTCAGCCATTTGTTAGTCAGTGGGCAGGAGGGGCAGTCCTTTTTCCAATGTCCGGGATCTCTGCAGTAAAAACACAGCTTTCCTTCATGTTGCCGTCTCCTCTCCTTCTCCTTGAGGTTGGTGGCCCCCCACCTCCATGAGTTCAGACAGTGGCAAAACAGCAGGATTAGCAGAGAGTAACAGAATCTCTCGCTGCGTAACACCTCTCTCCCTTAGCATCCGATCCATATGGAAAAGCTGAGTCATAGCCTCCTCCAAAGAGCTGGGTGGTGGATGGAGAACCAAAGCATCCTTTACGTGATCTGGCAGTCCTCTCCTGAACTGACATCTCAGCGCAGAGTCATCCCAGGACACCTCAGTGGACCATTGATGGAAATCGGAGCAATACCATTCAGTTGAGAGCTTCCCCTGTAAGAGAATCATGATTGTTTCCTCTGCCACTCTGACCCGGTCAGGCTTGTCAAAAATAAGTTCTAAGGTCTCAAAGAATCTGTCCATAGACACTCATTCAGGGGCATAAGAAGGTAAAGAGAAAGCCCACGACTGAGGTCCCTCCCACATTAAGGAATTCATTATCCCCACCCAATGACTCTCATCTCCAGAAGATCGGGGTCTAAGAGAGAACAACAGCTTGCTCCTCTCCTTGAACATACGGAACCCCTCCTTTTCCCCAGAGAAGGTATCTGGGAGCCTGACTGAAGGTACAGGAGAGTGCAATGAGACATCATTGTTAGGCCAGGTTCACACTTGCATGTGGATGGTCTGCATTTCACTGCATAGTTCCTCCCTTAATCTCCGCCTATGCTTCAACTACTTCCGCCTGCTTCATCCTGTGTACCTATCTTTCACATTGGGAACACAGGGACATGTGTTGTATGCAGATGGGTGCGGCTGCGACATTATGACGTGCCCGCCGACCACACGGGAATGCAAAAAGTTGTGTTCCCGAGCGGTCAGTGGGCACATCAAAATTCCACATCCGCACGCATCCTCATATAAAGCATGTCCCTGTGTACCCATGTTAAAGATAGGGATGCAGGATGATGCATGCCGAAGTAGGCGAAGCATAGGCAGAGCTTAAGGAACTACGCAATCATACGCAGACCAGTCACAAGCAAGTGTGAATGTAGCCTTAGAATGCTTACAGGCAATCTGCAAAGATTTTACTGTGTCAGAAAGTTCCTTCTGCAGGTGGTTATGAGATGAGACCAAGGCTTTCTGCTCCACAGACAGATCCTGCAACATTTGTGTCAAAATGTCCATTTGATCCGGCAAGGTATGGAACGGATCCATAGAAAGCAGAGTGGAGAAAAAAATGCTAAATTCCCTTTAAGCGTATGGTCAGTGATAATGTAATGCTGCTGCAGTGCAGTATAATGCAACCTCCACCAGGTGATGCTGGTGAAAGGAGAGAGGTTGCACAGAGCGGGTGCAGAGAAGAGCGACCAAGGTTATTAGAGGACTGGGGGGTCTGCAATACCAAGATAGGTTATTACACTTGGGGCTATTTAGTTTGGAAAAACGAAGACTAAGGGGTGATCTTATGTTAATGTATAAATATATGAGGGGACAGTACAAAGACCTTTCTGATGATCTTTTTAATCATAGACCTGAAACAGGGACAAGGGGGCATCCTCTGCGTTTGGAGGAAAAAAGGTTTAAGCATAATAAGAGACGTGGATTCCTTACTGTAAGAGCAGTGAGACTATGGAACTCTCTGCGGTATGATGTTGTAATGAGTGATTCATTACTTAAATTTAGGAGGGGACTGGATACCTTTCTGGAAAAGTATTATGTTACAGGGTATATACACTAGCTTCCTTGATAGGGCGTTGATCCAGGGAACTAGTCTGATTGCCGTATGTGGAGTCGGGAAGGAATTTTTTTCCCCAATGTGGAGCTTACTCTTTGCCACATGGGTTTTTTTTTGCCTTCCTCTGGATCAACATGTTAGGGCATGTTAGGTTAGGCTATGGGTTGAACTAGATGGACTTATAGTCTTCCTTCAAGCTTAATAACTATGTAACTATGTAACACACAGCGTAACACCACTTAGCAGCATCACAAGTGCCACCAAGTGGCGAAAGAGTGGTCAGACGAGCCGAGTCAGAAACCATCACGACAAGAAGTACCAGAGGTCACAGCACTACACGGGGTAAAATACAAGCCAGAAGTCAGAGCCAGATGGGAGCAGATATAACCAAGACAAGAGACAGTAAAACACGTCCAGAAGATGAGCCAGGTCGCATACCAAAAGGTCCAAGCGCAGGGAGCGAACACTAAGATAAAGCAAAGTGGCATGAGTGGTAGAGCATAGGGTCCATTCGTCAAACTCAATCTGACAGGTACCCCGCCCCTATCAAAGTGTATCAAAGTGTGTAACCCCTCCCCTCTGCAGTGTGTAGCCACGCCCCCTGTAATACTTTGTTGTGTTATAAGAGTATCACTTAAAATTGATGTATTATCAAACCATTTAATTTGATTTTGATAATGTTGCTATCAATTAAATTACAATTTTGTGGCTGTACAACGCAATGATTTTGATTGTCAGGCTATTATTATCATGTTGTTGTGTAGCACAATGTATTTTATCCTGGTAAATTATGTATTTTTCTATCAAAATTGTGAAATGTCAATGTTTTATAACACACCAGGCTCAGTGCATGAGCATATTATGTATGTGGCCATGTTACAACAACACGCCTGTGCTTTTGCAGCATTATTTGATACTGGGATTCTCATTTTATATGTGTTTTATAAGACAGTTTCTCATTTTCAACATCACGGCTACATTATATGATAATGTAATGCTTAATAGTGTGTGATAGTATAATTCTCAATATTATGAAAAATGACAGTCATTGTATGAGTTTTAAAAGACTTTATTAAAGTATGTATCAGACACAATACATTGCATGCGGATTACAGCATGATATGAGCCTGTGTTTTTACAGCATTATTTGATACTGGGATTCTCATTTTATATGTGTTTTATAACACACCAGGCTTATTGTATGGGTATATTATGTATATGGTCATGTTACAACACCACCAAGTATAAAGCGCGTGTTTTATACATTTGTAAAAAAGCAAAGACACGGAATTGTAAAAGTTTTAAAAATATTTTATTGTAATAAACTAAATACAATTCATTTGATACTGTGATTCTCATTTTTTTTAGTTTTTATAACACATCAGGCTCATTGTATGGAGATATTATGTATATGGCCATGTTACAACACCATCAAGTATAAAGCGCGTTTTATATGTTTGTAAAAAGCAAAGACACGGTGTTGTAAAAGTTTTTAAAGATTTTATTGTAATAAAATAAATACATCTCAAAGACATTTCAATAATATAAAGTTCGTAACAGAATAATATAAAAAAGTATCATTAAATACATCTCAAAGACATTTCAACACTATAAAAATTCATACAGAATGATATAACAAGCATCACAAGAGACCGCGGTCAGGGTCTGTGTTAATTATTATTATTTTTATTATTTATTATTATAGCGCCATTTATTCCATGGCGCTTTACCTGTGAGGAGTAGGGTTGAGCGAAACAGATCGGACAAATTGAAAAATCGCCGACTATCGGCAAAGTCGGGTTTCGTGAAACCCGACCCGATCCTAATGTGGGATCGGCCATGAGGTCGGAGATCAGCATGCCAAAGTCGCATTTTGTATGACATTTTCAGCTCCATTTCTCAGCCAATGAAGGAGGACGTAGAGTTTGGGCAGCGTGATGACATAGGTCTCGGTCCCCACCATCTTAGAGAAGGAAATGACAGTGATTGGCTTGCTGTCTGCGGCGTCACAGGGGCTATAAAGGGGCGTGCACGCCGACCACCAGCTTACTTCTGCCGATCGTAGCATAGGGAGAGGTTGCTGCAGCTTCATCAGAAGAAGGGATATAGTTAGGAAGGGAAGATTAACCCCCAAACCGCTTGTGCTGTAGCGATTTCCACTGTCCAACACCACCTTTTCTTTGCAGGGACAGTGGAGTTTATATTTTTGTGCATCAGCTCTGTAGCTTATTAGGCTGCCTTATAAGGCTCCCTGATAGCTGCATTGCTGTTTGTACGCTGCTGTGCAAACCAAGTGCTTTTTTAAAAGCAAATATCCTGTTGCTCCTTTCTGCACAGTTCTCTTGTTTTTTTGTCCACACTTTTGAGGGCAGCAGTCCTTTTTATTGCAGCAATACTTGTCCTGAGATCATTGTAGAGAGATTGAAATTGTACTACAGTCCTTGTATTTTTTTATATATCTTCCAGCCACGTTCTGACACTTACATTGTGTAGTGTAATACACTGGGCCTGAGTTTTTCTGCAGTCTCCCCACCAAAAAAGGGAGGTTTAAATTGGCACTAAGTGGATCTACGTCAGTTCTTTTTGTCATATATCTTCCAGCCACGTTCTGCCACTTACATCTATATCGCAACAGCTTTCATCTGGCAGGCCCCTATCTGGCTAAAAACGTTTGACAAAACCAAAAACATTTTTAGGACAGTGTGGCCATCTGGTGAAAGCAGCACAGTGTGCAATGCCTGAATAGGTATTCGATAGTAGGAAGAGTGCAGTCTGGGAATTTTTTAACCAAGATCCGAATGATCAGTTCAAAGTTATCTGTAATTAGAAATACCCTGGTTTAGGGAAAGACAAGTGCGGCGCTTCCTCTGAGCGTAATACGTTTTTACCAACAAGTTAAAAACATTTCTTTTATTTGTAGTTATGCTCACCTTCTATCGGTAAGAAATGCACGTTGAGATTCTCAAGGAATCAATTCTTTAGGCAACTCTTCTTCGTATGTTGTATAATCCAATAAGGTGTGCAGCTCACTTTGGAGAACTATGTGTTGATCCTGCTTCAGATCCACATAGGTGGCGATTTCAAAGAGAAAAAAAAAAAAAATTACAAATATATTTTATTTTTTTATTTTGAGAAAATAAATGAGTTTTTTTAACATTTTTCACTTGAAGTGGATGAATTCAAAAAATCCGTAGGTGCTTAGCGCCACATTTACTTGGAGTTTTTTTTTCTCTTTGAAAGTTATCTGTAAGAAATGCTCAAAGACCTATAGCAGAGGGAAGAATCTCCAAAATTTAAATACAACGTGCATGCGTAGACATTTAACCATCATGCACTTGCAAGACTGGACTAACTACCAAACATCCCGTACCGTTGGTGCACCCACTCAGAATGAACGTAGTCAGCAACGCTACATTGCTTCCCTCACTGTAAGCCCACCGCTTAGGACACCACCAGCAGCAAATGTGGAGGTATCGTCGCAAGGCCAAAGCAGTCATTGAATCACAAGGTTCTTGGTAGGAAACACTGTATGTAGGCCAACATCAAGAATACCATCACCAACCCTCTCTCAATCCGCCATGTCCTCCATCACCCCCGCTAGTTCCACCATATGCAGCTCTCCAGTCCAGCTCACCTTACAAGAGACTCTCGTTAGGAAAAGAAAGTACTCATCCTGTCATCCGCGTACACAGGGTTTGAACGCCCACATTGCTAAACTAATCTCGTTAGAGATGATGCCCTACCAGTTGGTTGAAAGCAAAACTTTCAAAGCCCTGATGGCCTATGCAGTACCAAGCTATGACCTACCCAGTCGGCACTTCTTTGCGAGAAAAGCCATCCCAGCCCTCCACCAGCATATCAAAGACCGCATTGTCCATGCACTCAGGCAATCAGTCAGTAGAAAGGTGCACCTCACAACAGATGCATGGACTAGTAGGCATGGCCAGGGACGTTAAATGTCCATCACAGCGCACTGGGTTAATGTGGTGGATGCAGAGTTCACAGGGGACAGCCATAGTGGGACAGTTCTGCCTAGCCCACGGTCTAGGAAACAGTTTGCTGTAGGCGTTCGCCACTCCTCCTCCTTCTTCAGAAACGAAAGCTCGTCCACAGAGCGCAGTCGCACGACCACTCCATCCACAGCTGTCAGTGTTGCACACGAGATGTCCCATTATGGAACAGCTAGTCGTAAGCGTCAGCAGGCTGTGTTGGAAATGAAGTGTTTGGGCGACAACAGACACACCGTGGAAGTACTGTCCGAGTATTTGCAGCAAGAAACTCAGTCATAGCTGGGCAGTGCACATCTTGAGGCAGGCAAAGTAGTCAGTGATAACGGAAGGAATTTTATGGTTGCCACAGCCCTTTCAGAACTGAAACACATACCTTGCCTGGCTCACACCTTGAGCCTGGTGGTACAGTGCTTCCTGAAAAATTATCCGGGGTTACCAGCCCTGCTACTGAAGGTGCGAAGACTTTGATCGCACATCCGCCGGTCGCTCGTACACTCCAGCCGTATGCGGAACCATCAGCGATCGCTAAATCTTCCCCAGCACTGCCTAATAATCATGTATTTGTGGGAGTATACACATACATGGGCAGGCAGTTGGATGGCAGACATGGAGTTGTCTGGTGTGCAGTGGTCGAAGCTACAAGACCTCTGTCCTTCAATATTTTGAGGAATGCACACGGCTGGTAAGAGCAGACGACGCCAACATAAGCATGAGCATCCCACTAATGCGTCTGCTGATGCAAAGTTTGACGCACATTAAGGAGCAGGCGTCTGCGGCCGAGGAGGAGAGAAGCCTTAATTACATTCAGCCATTGTCTGCTCAGGGAACTCTCCTGGACGAGGTGGCAGACAAAGAGGTGGAGAAGGAGGAGGATGGGGATGAAAATTTATGGGAGCGGGATGCTTCTCAGGGGGCAATAGAAACTGGTGGCATTGCAAGGTCAGGTACAGGGTTTTTGCGGGAGACATGTGATGTTGATTTGCAAGAAAGTGCTCCTCAGCCCAGCACAAGCAGTGAATTGCCACCTGGAACATTGGCCCACATGGCTGAGTATGCCTTGCGTATCCTAAAAAGGAACCCCTGCATTATCAAAATGATGACCGATGACGAGTACTGGTTGGCCTGCCTCCTGGATCCACGATATAAAGGGAAATTACAAAATATCATGCCACATAAGAACCTTGAGCAAATATTGGCTACCAAACAAGCAACACTTGTAGACCGTTTGGTTCAGGCATTCCCAGCACAAGGCGGCGGTGATGGTTCTCACACGAGCTGTAGGGGGCAACATGGCAGAGGTGTTAGAGGTGTACAAATCAGAAGTGGTGTTGGACAGAGGGGTTTTATGACAAGGTTGTGGAGTGATTTCGCAATGACCGCATTCACAACAGGTACTGCTGCATCGATTCAAAGTGACAGGTGACTGCATTTGTCCAGTATGGTTACGAACTATTTTTCCTCCCTTATCGATGTTCTCCCTCACATGTCATTCCCCTTTGATCACTGGGCTTCTAAAATAGACACCTGGCCAGAATTGGCAGAATATGCATTACAGGAGCTCGCTTGCCCAGCTGCTAGTGTGCTATCAGAAAGAGTCTTCAGTGCTGCTGGTTCAATACTGACCGAAAAAAGGACTAATCTGGCTACCCAAAATGTTGATGATCTAACATTCATTAAAATGAACCTAACATGGATTTCAAATTATTTTGCCCCACCTTCTCCTGCTGACACGTAGCTTGCCTGAAAAATGCCTTGCTTTTGGCCTCCTCTTACTGACTGCTCCAATTTCTCCATTTGCAGCTGCTGAATGTCCACCATAGGCCATTTTTATCCCTCCCTAAATAGGCTGACTCAACCCACAGGGCCGTGGTCACCACTTGGCGCAAGCACCCGTGCGAGTGCCGCTTGCCTGGACAGGTGGGTGTGCCCACTCTTGGTCGACGGCACTGGCACAGGGTCCCTCATAGTACAATGAAGTGTCTCTGATGGTGGTGGTGCACACCCAACATCAGACACACCATTGTAATATGAGGGGCCCTGGGCCAGTACCGCCGCCCACGAGAGAGTGTTCCCCCCAGCTTGAACAGTGCTCTACCACTTGCAAAGCTTACCTCTCACTGCTCCACCACTGTTTAGTCTGTGCTGTTAAATCCTTCAATGGCACTGCCAATACAAATTTGTTGAAATGATAGATAATAGTAAAAATATACAGGGGCCCTGCCCTCCATTTAGACCAGTTAATACTTTGTGCGATCTACCACTGTCTGCTACTCAGCAGAGGAGCCCGCCCCTGTACCTAGCTATGCCACCTGTTTATTTATGAACATTGTTATGGCAGACATTTAGCCGACTTTACTATTTTGGCATACTAACTGTGTCAGCCACTCCTTCCAGTTGTCCTCCACCGAACAAAGCAATCCCGCCTGTGCACTACTGAACTGCATTTAGCCTACTTTTTTATTTTAGGCCTACTAAGTCTGTCTGCGCCTCTCAATACAGCTGTCCTCCACTGAACAAAGCTATACCGCCTGTTTAGTCCTGATACCAATTATGAACTGCATTTAGCCTACTTTTTTAGTTTGGACCTAGTAACTGTGTCTGCGCCACTCATTACAGTCATACTCCACTGTACAAATCTATGCCGCCTGTTTAGTCCTGTTACCAATTTTGAACTGCTTTTAGCCTACTTTTTTCTTGTGGGCCTACAAACTGTGTCGACGCCACTCATTAAAGTCGTACTCCACTGAACAAAGCAATGCCGCCAGTTTAGTCCTGTTAGCAATTTTAAACAGCATTTAGCCTACTTATTTATTTGGGCATACTGTGTCAGCCTGTCATTACAGTTGTCCTGAGCTGAACAAAGCAATGCCGCCTTTTTAGTCCTGTTACCAATTTGGAACTGCAATTTGCCTACTTACTTCTATGGGACTAGTAACTGTGTCAGCCTGTCATTACAGTTGACCCCCGCTGAACAAAGCAATGCCACCTTTTTAGTCATGTTAGCAATTTGGAACTGCACTTAGCCTACTTACTTTTTTGTGACTACTAACTGTGTCAGCCTGCCATTACAGTTGTCCTCCGATGAACAAAGCAATGCTGCCTGTTTAGTCATGTTAGCTAATTTGAACTGCATTTAGCCTACTAACTTTTTTGGGCCTACTAACTGTGTCTGCCCCTCATTACAGTTGTCCTCCACTGAACAAAGCAATGCCGCCTGTTTAGTCCTGTAAGCTTTTTTAAACTACATTTAGCCTACTTACTTATTTGGGCCTACTAACTGTGTCAGCCTCTCATTACAGTTGTCCTCCACTGAACAAAGCAATGCCGCCTGTTTAGTCCTGTTAGCTTTTTTAAACTACATTTAGCCTACTTACTTATTTGGGCCTACTAACTGTGTCAGCCTCCCATTACAGTTGTCCTCCGCTGAACAAAGCAATGCTGCCTGTTTACTCCTGTTACAGATTTTGAACTGCATTTAGCCTACTTACTTTTTTGGGTCTACTAACTGTGTCTGGCCCTCATTACAGTTGTCCTCCACTGAACAAAGCAATGCCACCTGTTTAGTCCTGTTAGCTACTTTGAACTACATTTAGCCTATTTACTTATTTGGGCCCACTAACTGTATCAGCCTCTCATTACAGTTGTCCTCCACTCAACAAAGCAATGCCGCCTGTTTAGTCCTGTTACCAATTTTGAACTGGATTTAGCCTACTTTCTTATTTGGGCCTATATCTGTGTTTCCTCCTCATCCTGCCCATTGGCCAGCCACTGCTAGATAAGTCTGCTGGTACATTGACCCAGACCACAACATTCCCCTTGCACTCTACACAGCCAGAATCTGACCATGCTGAAAGTCAGGTTCCCCTTCCTGCATACTACACCACCTTACACGGGGACAAAGAGGAAGGTACGACTGAAAGTGCAGGTTCCTTCATCAGGTTGGGGGGCATACTCGTTGGCAATGGCACAGGGCCCCTCATAGTACGCAAAAGTGTCTCTGGCAGTAGGAGGCGCTGCCCGCCGTCAAACATACCGCCGTACTATGAGGGGCCTTGTGCCAGTGCCAACTAGTGGAGCACCCTGCTTGCTCAGGATCACATCACTTGCAAAGTTGAAATACTTACCTCTCCCTGCTCCACCACCGTGACGTATTCTGCACTTCCTGGGCCCACAAAAATCTTGAGCCAGCTCTACCCCCCACAACTTTAGCCAAATGACCCCCTGTTTTCAATGCCTAATTATTATTATAAAGTAAAGTAAAGGGACACTGTCACCTGAATTTGGAGGGAACAATCTTCAGCCATGGAGGCGGGGTTTTGGGGTTTTTGATTCACCCTTTCCTTACCCGCTGGCTGCATGCTGGCTGCAATATTGGATTGAAGTTCATTCTCTGTCACCATAGTACACGCCTGCGCAAGGCAAGATTGCACTGTGCAGGCATGTACTACGGAGGACAGAGAATGAACTTCAATCCAATATTGCAGCCAGCATGCAGCCAGCGGGTAAGCAAAGGGTGAATCAAAAACCCCAAAACCCCGCCTCCATGGCTGAAAATTGTTCCCTCCAAATTCAGGTGACAGTGTCCCTTTAAGATTGACAAGCTTAAGAAATAAGAATTGATGTTTTTGGCATTAAAATGGGCACTGTAGGTGTTTTCCTGTCCTCCACTCACTGCTGACTTTGCTTCCCCATTGACTTGCATTGGGTTTCGTGTTTCAGTCGGCCCCCGACTTTTTGCAATAATTGGCCGATTTCACTCGACCCAACTTTTGACAAAGTTTCGCGAAACCCGACTCGATCCTAAAAAAGTAAACGTCGCTCAACTCCGGTGAGGAGGGGATATATAATAAAAACAGGTACAATAATCTTGAACAATACAAGTCACAACTGGAACAGGAGGAGAGAGGACCCTGCCCACGAGGGCTCACAATCGACAAGGGATGGGTGAGGGTACAGTAGGTAAGGATAGAGCTGGTCATGCAGCGGTTTGGTCGATCGGTGATTACTGCAGGTTGTAGGCTTGCCGGAAGAGGTAGGTCTTCAGGTTCTTTTTGAAGGTTTTAATGGTAGGTGAGAGGTGATATGTTGTGGTAGAGAGTTCCAGAGTTGGGGTGATGCTTGAGAGAAATCTTGTATACGATTGTGGGAAGAGGAGATAAGAGGGGAGTAGAGAAGGAGATCTTGCGAGGATCGGAGGTTGCATGCAGGAAAGTACCGGGAGACGAGGTCACAGATGTATGGAGGAGACAGGTTGTGGATGGCTTTGTATGTCATGGTTAGGCTTTGGAACTGGAGTCTCTGGGAAATGGGGAGCCAGTGAAGGGATTGACAGAGGGGAGAGGCCAGGGAATAGCGGGGGGACAGCTGGATTAGTCAGGCAGCTGAGTTTAGAAAAATTGGAGGGGTGCGAGAGTTTTCAAGGGGAGGCCACAGAGCAGGAGGTTACAGTAGTGGAGGCGGGAGATGATGAGGGCATGGACTAGGGTTTTTGCAGATTCTTGGTTTAGGAATGTACGGATCCGTGAAATACTTTTGATTTGAAGGCGGCAGGAAGTGGAAAGGGCTTGGATATGCAGTTTGAAGGAGAGATCAGTGTCAAGTATTACCCCGAGACAGCGAGCTTATGGGACTGGGGAGAGTGGGCAGCCATTTACTGTAATGGATAGGTTCGTTTGGGGGGGGGGGTCGTGTGAAATGGGGAAAGACAATGAACTCTGGTTTGTCCATGTTAAGTTTTAGAAATCTAGTGGAGAAGAAGGATGAAATAGCGGATAGACATTGAGGGATTCTGGTTAGTAGGGTGGTGATATCTGGTCCAGAGATGTAGATCTGTGTGTCATCAGCATAGAAATGATAATGAAAACCGTGAGATTCTATGAGCTGTCCCAGGCCAAAAGTGTAAATGGAGAAGAGCAGGGGCCCTAGAACTGAACCTTGCGGGACTCCGACAGATAGGGGGTGAGGTGATGAGGTGGTGTGTGAATGGGAGACGCTGAATGTTCGGTCAGTTAGGCACGAAGAGATACAGGATAGGGCCAAGTCTGTGATGCCAAGGGAAGAGAGCGTCTGTAATAATAGGGAATGGTCCACTGTGTCAAAGGCAGAGGACAGGTCCAGGAGGAGGATAGAGTAGTGTTGCTTGCTCTTGGTGGTTAATAGATCATTGGTGACCTTAGTTAGGGCAGTTTCAGTGGAGTGGTGTGACCGGAAGCCTGATTGTAAGTGGTCAAAAAGGGAGCAGGAAGATAGACGGGAGGACAGTTCACGATGGAATTGTTTTTCCATTAGTTTTGAGGCATCCACTAAGTGCATCTGCGTCAGTCCTGTTTGTGGCATATCTGTCAGCCACTGTCTGCCACTGAAGCTGTGTAGTGTAATTCAGTGGGCCTGATTTTCCCAGCTGTCTCCCACACCTATAAAAGGAGATTTTTATTGCCACTAAGTGCATCTGCATCCGTCCTGTTTGTGGCATATCTGTCAGCCACGGTCTGCCACTGAAGCTGTGTAGTGTAATTCAGTGGACCTGATTTTCCCAGGAGTCTCCCACACCTATTAAGGGAGATTTCTATTGCCACTATGTGCATCTGCGTCAGTCCTGTTTGTGGCATATCTGTCAGCCACTGTCTGCCACTGAAGATGTGTAGTGTAATTCAGTGGGCCTGATTTTCCCACCTGTCTCCCACACCTATAAAGGGAGATTTCTATTGCCACTAAGTGCATCTGCGTCAGTCCTGTTTGTGGCATATCTGTCAGCCACTGTCTGCCACTGAAGATGTGTAGTGTAATACAGTGGACCTGATTTTCCCAACAGTCTCCCACACCTATAAAGGGAGATTTCTATTGCCACTAAGTGCATCTGCGTCAGTCGTTTGTGGCATATCTGTCAGCCACTGTCTGCCACTGAAGATGTGTAGTGTAATACAGTGGGCCTGATTTTCCCTGCAGTCTCACACACCTATAAAGGGAGATTGAAATTCACAACAAGTTTACGTACACCTTCTAACTGGTTTTACTGTACCATATAACGTTTGTTACTCTGGTTACATTTTTCCAAGAATGAGGAAGTCTGGTGGAAGAGGTCGTGGCCGTGGGCGGTCATTGCCAGCTGTTAATGATTTTAGTGGTGGTGGAGCATCAGGTGGTCGTGGGAAAAGCAATGTAGCACCAAAGTCTCGAGTTGTTGAGCCAGCGTCATCGTCTGGCTACACAAGGTGTTAAGGACCGGCGGAACGCACCAAGTATAGATAATAAGAAACTAGGTGCGTTCGCAGTCCGAGGTCCACCGTGCAGGTAAAAGACCCTGCTGCTAATAAGACGGACTATATGGCGGTACTAAGTATACACACATGGGTTAACTTCACCCTGCGTGAAGGAAGCGATCCTGTTGCGCGAGCAAGAAGTCAGCGGACTCAACCCCTACACAGGATTGAAGTCCGATTAGACACTTGCTGGCTCAACACCGCAACTGGGTGTGTCAGAGGAACAAAAAAAATAATATAAAGGCACAAGAGTGTGTGCGGTGCCACACTGACGGAAGCCACTAACCACCCAGGCTTGGGTCAGGAAAGCGCAGAGCAAGCACACGGCGCCGTACTGGCGGACACAGCAACTAGTAGCTGTAATGTGTGTTTCGTGCTGTTGGATAAGTCGGGCGCTAGACAGCAAACATACACCTTCCGCGAACAGACATTCAATAGGGAGGGTTATTTAAAGAGCGACTATCACTCACAACACACACACATATTTACAAGACAATACTAGCGCATGGCCGTGCGGTCATGCGCAGTTTATATAGTAGCAGCACAGGAAGCAGCTCCAGAAGTTTTGCCCTTTCAGGACCTGCCAAGAGGACCAATGGGATGTGCTGCAATACCTGAGCATGTGACCCTCGATCTCCAACGGGAGATCCTGCCCTGGGCATGCTCAGACAGAGAAAAGCAGGACTTAGATCCAGAAACGTCCACTCGCCGCTACCCAGCACTGGCTTCAATGGCAGAAGCAGGAAAAGCAGCAGTAACTCTACGCACAGAGTCAGACTGAGCGAGACGCTGGGATCGACGTCCCCGCTGAGCAGACTCCACCGCGGCTGGAGAAGAATGGGAGACCGCAGCGGAGACGGATCGAGATTCCCCCAGTGCAGCAGAGGAAACTCGACTCCTAACATTACCCCCCATCCTAGGGCCCCCCCTCCTTGAGCCTCGCCACGTTCGAAGGCAGCAATGAGCTGCGGGGCCCGAATGTGCTCAACAGGCTCCCAGGACCTGTCCTCGGGGCCATAACCCTTCCAGTCCACCAAATAAAATTTTTTGCCACGTACCACCTTGCACCCCAAAATAGCGTTCACCTCATAATCGTCCGTAGACGAACCCGATGTCCCAGCAGATGACTCGGAAAACCGGGACATATACACAGGCTTCAAGAGGGACACATGAAAGGTGTCGGTGATACCCAGGCGTGGCGGAAGGGCCAAACGATAGACCACAGGATTAACCTGCTTGAGGACCTTGAACGGACCCAAGTAGCGAGGAGCAAATTTAGTGGACTCAACTCACAGCCTGATGTTACGGGCGGAGAGCCACACCAAGTCGCCAGGAGCAAAGGTCGGAGTGGGGCGCCGATGAGCATCGGCGGAGGACCTCATTCTCTCCTTAGAGACCCGAATGGCATCCTGAGTGCGGTCCAAAATATCCCGTGCCTCCACAGCCAAGTCTGCCACCCTGGAGTCGGCGGAAGACACGGGCATAGGCACAGGTACCCGTGTATGCTGACCATAGTTGAGGAGGAATGGGGTTTGTCCAGTGGAGTCGGCTACAGCGTTGTTCAGTGCAAACTCTGCCCATGATAGCAAGGATGCCCAGTCATCCTGCCTGGCTGAAACAAAATGTCGCAGGTATGTAACCAAGGTCTGGTTGGCCCTCTCTACCAACCCATTCGTCTCGGGATGATAAGAGGAAGAGAGGTTCAACTCAATACTGAGAAGACGACAAAGCTCTCTCCAGAACCGAGACGCAAACTGGGGACCCCGGTCACTGACAATTTTGTCAGGCATACCATGTAGGCGGAAGATGTGTTTGATGAACAACGCTGCCAAGGCCCGTGCAGAAGGTAACCGTGATAGCGGCACCAAATGCACCATTTTTGAGAAATGATCGGTGATGACCCAAATGATGGTACAGCTGCGAGACTTGGGTAAACCCACAACAAAGTCCATCCCGACCATCTCCCAGGGCCTATCTGCCACCGGCAAGGGATAGAGCAACCCAGCTAGCCTTTGACGCGGAGATTTATTTTTGGCGCAGGAAACACATGCCAGAATATAATCCCTGACATCCCGGACCATATGCGGCCACCAGTACGTCCTCGCCAGTAGCTCAAATGTCCTCTTTGTCCCAAAGTGTCCACCCACCCTGGACGAATGAGCCCAAGAGAGAACCTCCGGTCGCAAATTAATGGGCACAAAAGTCTTGCCCGGAGGCACAGACTCTAGCGAAACCGGCGCTACGGTTCTCAGGCTCTCGGAAGGGACAATAAGCCGAGGCTCCTCTTCCTCCTCCTCAGTTGACATAAGGGAGCGAGAGAGAGCGTCAGCACGGATATTTTTCTCCCCGGCGAGATAATGAAGGGAAAAGTGGAACCGGGAGAAGAACAGGGACCATCTGGCCTGGCGAGAATTTAGCCGCTGGGCTGTTTATAAATAGACCAAATTTTTGTGGTCCGTGTACACTTGGAAGGGAAACCGCGCACCCTCCAGAAGGTGTCTCCACTCCGAAAAGGCCAACTTCATTGCTAGCAACTCCCTGTCCCCAATGGAGTAGTTTCTCTCCGCTGGCGTGAAGGTCTTAGAGAAAAAGAAGCATGGATGCTTCCGACCTTGAGCATCCTTTTGATAAAGGACTGCTCCAGCACCAACGGATGAGGCATCCACCTCCATTAGGAATGGCTTATCCACGTCGGGACGATGTAAGATGGGAGCGCTAGCAAAGTGGGACTTAATAGAAGTGAAGGCCTTGGAGACCTCTTCCGACCACAATTTGGGATTCGCTCCCTTCTTGGTGAGGGCCACCAAGGGAGCTACCAGAGTTGAGAAGTGGGGAATGAACTGGCGGTAATAGTTTATGAACCTCATAAAGCGCTGCACTGCTTTAAGAGAATGGGGCTCTTGCCAGTCCATCACAGCCTGTAGCTTGGCAGGATCCATAGCCAATCCCTGGGCAGAGATGATATAGCCCAGGAAAGGTAAGGACTCCTGCTCAAACACACACTTCTCCAACTTCGCATAAAGAGAGTTTGCCCGTAGGAGGTCGAAGACTCTGGCAACATCTCTCCGGTGGGAGTCAATATCTGGAGAAAAGATGAGGATATCATCCAGATAGACTACAACCGAGGTGGAAAGCATATCCCGGAAGATGTCGTTGACAAAGTCTTGGAAAACGGCAGGTGCATTACAGAGCCCGAAGGGCATCATCAGATACTCATAGTGCCCATCTCTGGTGTTAAACGCCGTTTTCCATTCGTCCCCCTCACGGATGCGAATCAGGTTATAAGCACCCCGCAGATCTAGTTTAGTAAACACTCTAGCTCCCCGAAGCCTATCGAAAAGCTCAGATATCAAAGGCAAAGGGTACTTGTTCTTAACTGTGATAGCATTAAGACCCCTGTAGTCTATGCATGTACGTAGTTCTCCACTCTTTTTCTGCACGAAAAAGAACCCTGCCCCAGCAGGTGACACTGACTTCCTGATGAACCCTCTTGCCAAATTCTCTTGAATGTACTGAGACATTGCCTCCGTTTCCGGGAGAGATAATGGATAGACTCGACCCCGGGGAGGCTCAGCACCAGGCAAGAGATCAATAGGACAGTCATAGGGGCGATGAGGCGGAAGGGTCTCCGCTGCCTTTTTGGAGAACACGTCTGCATAAGACCAATATTGCTTGGGGAGAGAGGAAAGATCTGCGGGTACCTCTGTAGTAGCAACCTGAATGCACTCTCGATGACACCTGTTCCCACAAGATTCACCCCATCCCAGAATTCTGCCTGAGGACCACTCGATGTGAGGAGAGTGGTACCGTAACCAAGGTATCCCTAAGAGAACCTCATCAATTCCCTCAGGAATGACGAGTAGAGATATAACCTCCTGATGAGATGGTGACATGGACAGAGTAAAAGGGATAGTTTGATGTGTAATCTGTGCAGGCAGTGTTGACCCATTCACCACTCGTACCGTTACTGGTTGAGATAGCATGACCAGAGGAATTGCGTGACGTTGGGCGAAGGCTGAAGACATAAAATTGCCCTCCGCTCCAGAATCCACGCAGAGTTCTACCGAGTGAGAGGATGAGCCCAATGTTATTGTCCCCGTAAAGGACAATTTGGAGGCAAACGTCGCCGTGTCTAGTGCACCTCCACCAACTACCACTAGACGCTGACGTTTCCTCGACCGCTGGAGACATCTGGAGGCAAGATGTCCTGACTGTTGGCAAAGATGACAAATCTGGAGTGCACGAGCGGTCCGGGACTTAGATCCCGCTCGTGACTCTACCACAGGCTCATGGCACTCAGGAGCCTGGACTGGAGATTCCAAAGGTTTGGCGAAGGTGGGAGCCAGCCGAAACCTCTGCCTACACTGGGCTCGTTCTAACCTCCGCTCATGAAAACGGAGATCTATACGAGTGGATAGAGTTATTAATTCCTCCAGTGTGGCGGGAATCTCCCTAGTGGCCAGGGCGTCCTTAACGTGGTCAGCCAGCCCCCTCCAAAATATTGGAATGAGAGCTTTATCCGACCACTCCAGCTCCGATGCTAAGGTGTGGAAGTGGACGGCAAAATGACTGACCAAGGACGAGCCCTGAGTCAATGCCAACAATTGGAGCGCCGTATCATGGGTGACACGAGGTCCTAAAAAGACCTGTTTCAGAGTGCTCAGAAACAACGGAGCACTCTGTACCACATGATCGTTACGCTCCCATAGCGGCGTAGCCCACTGCAACGCCCTGTCTGATAGAAGAGACACTATAAATCCCACCTTAGCCTGCTCTGTAGGGAAACGAGAGGCCAGAAGCTCGAGATGGATAGAGCACTGACTCACGAAACCCCTACAAGACTTTCTGTCACCAGAGAATTTCTCTGGAAGCGGGAGGCGAGTTAGAGTTGGGACAGGAGCGGCAGTGGACAAGGTAGCTGCAGCAACACTAGCAGCCTGAACAGCGACAGCAGTGACATCCACAGCTGAGGTTGAACGCTCAAGAGCCGCCAACCTTCCCTCCAGCTGCTGGATGTACCGCTGTGAACGCTGATCGTCCATCATTTACTAGCCAGACCTTGGCGCTAGTATTATGTTAAGGACCGGCGGAACGCACCAAGTATAGATAATAAGAAACTAGGTGCGTTCGCTGTCCGAGGTCCACCGTGCAGGTAAAAGACCCTGCTGCTAGTAAGACGGCCTATATGGCGGTACTAAGTACACACATGGGTTAACTTCACCCTGCGTGAAGGAAGTGATCCTGTTGCGTCACAGGACCGCAGTACCGCACATAAAGCGCGAGCAAGATGTCAGCGGACTCAACCCCTACACAGGATTGAAGTCCGATTAGACACTTGCTGGCACAACACCGCAACTGGGTGTGTAAGGAAACTAAATAATAATATAAAGGCACAAGAGTGCGTGCGGTGCCGCACAGACGGAAGCCACTAACCACCCAGGCTTGGGTCAGGAAAGCGCAGAGCAAGCGCACGGCGCCGTACTGGCGGACACAGCAACTAGTAGCTGTAATGTGTGTTTCGTGCTGTTGGATAAGTCGGGCGCTAGACAGCAAACATACACCTTCCGCGAACAGACATTCAATAGGGAGGGTTATTTAAAGAGCGACTATCACTCACAACACACACACATATTTACAAGACAATACTAGCGCATGGCCGTGCGGTCATGCCCAGTTTATATAGTAGCAGCACAGGAAGCAGCTCCAGAAGTTTTGCCCTTTCAGGACCTGCCAAGAGGACCAATGGGATGTGCTGCAATACCTGAGCATGTGACCCTCGATCTCCAATGGGAGATCCTGCCCTGGGCATGCTCAGACAGAGAAAAGCAGGACTTAGATCCAGAAACGTCCACTCGCCGCTGCCCAGCACTGGCTTCAATGGCAGAAGCAGGAAAAGCAGCAGTAACTCTACGCACAGAGTCAGACTGAGCGAGACGCTGGGATCGACGTCCCTGCTGAGCAGACTCGACTGCGGCTGGAGAAGAATGGGAGACCGCAGCGGAGACGGATCGAGATTCCCCCAGTGCAGCAGAGGAAACTCGACTCCTAACACAAGGCCTAGAACGCTCCCTTTTCTGGGATTAGGAAAACCGCTTTTAAAGCCGGAGCAGCAGGAACAAATTTTGTCTTTCCTTGCTGACTCTGCCTCTAGCTCTTTCGCCTCCTCTTCGGAAAGTGCAAAATTTAAAAGCAGCGCATCGTCAGTGGATGTTCACGGTCAGGAACAAGTCGCTTCCTTGTGTCCTTCACCCAGAACAACAGAGAAGGATGCGTCAGGCCACACAACAGGTTACTCCATGGAGCTCTTTACACATACCGTGCCTGGGTTAGAAAGGGAAAGTGTTAACAGGCCATGCCCATTACAAGATGAATCGGACATGGAGTGCACAGATGCACAGCCACAGCTAGATTATTATCCTGTTCCATTGACTCAGATCACCACATTGCCCTCGCAGTGTACTGAGCCAGAATCTGACCCTGATGAGACCATGGTGCCCCCAGTAAGCTATAGCACTGGCTTACATGGTGACACAGAGGAATAGGAGGTGATACATGACCCAGTTGTTGACCCCGATTGGCAGCCATTGGGGGAACAGGGTGCTGCTGGCAGTAGCTCTGAAGCGGAGGAGGAGGAGCCGCAGCAGGCATCAACATTGCAACAGCTTTCATCTGGCAGGCCCGTATCTGGCCAAAAACGTGTGGCAAAACCTAAAACAGTTGTAGGACAGCGTGGCCATCCGGTTAAAGTACCTCAGTGTGCAATGCCTGAAAAGGTATCCGATAGTAGGATGAGTGAAGTATGGCATTTTTTTAACCGAGATCCGAATGATCGGTGCAAAGTGATCTGTAAGAAATGCTCAAGGACCATTAGCAGAGGTCATTGATTTGCATAGCTCCGCCTACTGCAAAGGATTCTGGGTAAACCTGCTATTCTTTGTATTATGCTGCTTGCAAGTACTTTCCGTTTCAGGAAAGCATCCACTATGTATTTCCTTTAAGTAGAGGGCTTTTTGGTCTCTTTCGTCCCGCTACATTTAGCCCAACTTGGGTCTCTCCCCAAGGTGGCTAGCATGTATGTATCGCTTGCTCACCAAGCCCCACTCCATACAGCCAACCAATTCCAGCCCTGTGCTGATGAGGGCCTAAAGCCCGAAACACGTGTCCACAGGTAGGCATTGGTTGGCTGTGTAAATTCAGAAACTAATCTGCAGCATTGCACGCTTGGCGGTTCCAACCGCTGTGGATTAGACTGGGGTGGAAAGAGATGATTTGCATAGCTCCGCCTACTGCAAAGGATTCTGGGTAAACCTGCTATTATTTGTATTATGCTGCTTGCAAGTACTTTCCGTTTCAGGAAAGCATCCACTTATAATTATTGAGGATCCAAGCTGGACACGTGGCATGAACTGGCTCTCTACACCTTGGAGGTCTTGGCCTGCCCTGCCGCTAGTTTTATGTCAGAGTGGGTATTTAGTGCCGCTGATAGAATTATAACTGATAAGTGCTTCCGCCTGTCAACTGAAAATGCTGACAGGATGACTCTTATAAAAATGAGCAAGGGCTGGATTGGGCCAGACTTCTATACACCACTGAATGATAGCAGCGAAACATAAGCTCAAATTCAGTGTCTTTTTTGGGGGAACTCTATTCCCATGCACCTCTTTAAACCTACAAATTGGTATACGCTTCCCTTTGGCATATTTGCTGTTGTCGTCCTCCTCCTTCTCCTCATCATCCACTACCTGTAGATCACCATGGTGACCGTGATCCATGATGCAACACCAATGTTATTGTTTTTAAGGTTGTTTATGATGCCTATAAACCAAATTTTTTGACAGTATGCTGCTGTATACCCCCCAGGGGGAAATAGTTGGCAGCCCATACATACACTTACTGCATGAGTATTACAAGTGTAGGAGAAGAGTTCCCTTGTAATGGGAAGAGATGTTTAGTAGGCCATCCACTACGTCTCTTCATCCACCACCACTAGATCACCCGGGTGACCATGGTCCTTGATGCAACACCCACGTTATTGTTTTTAATGGTGCTTATGATGGTTTTAAGCCAAATTTTTTGACAGTTTGTTTCTGCATACCCCCATAGGGGAAAATGTTTCTCAGCCCATACACTTGCTGCTTGGGTATAGGAGACCCGCTCCTTTGTAGTGGGAAGAGAGTTTGAGTATTCTATCATCCACATGTCTTCATCCACCACCACTAGATCACCAGGGAGACTATGATCCATGATGCAACACCCACGCTATTGATTTTAAGGGTGTTTATGATTTCCGAAAACCAAATTTTTTGACAGTATGTCACTGTATACCCCCCAGGGAGAAATGTTTGTCAGCCCAAAATGGTTGGTCAGCTTTAACAATGCAATTCTCCAATTCAGCTTCTTCAGCCTCAACACTAAGTCCACTTTAAGGGAGGATATTAGCGAAGGGAATGAGGATGTCGAGTCCATATGGGTTGAAATTCATGGAGGGAAAAATGGTAACAAAATTCTCATTGGGGTCTGTTACAAACCCCCAAATATAACAGAAAGCATGGAAAGTCTACTTCTAAAGCAGATAGATGAAGCTGCAACCCATAATGAGGTCCTGGTTATGGGGGACTTTAACTACCCGGATATTAACTGGGAAACAGAAACCTGTGAAACCCATAAAGGCAACAGGTTTCTGCTAATAACCAAGAAAAATTATCTTTCACAATTGGTGCAGAATCCAACCAGAGGAGCAGCACTTTTAGACCTAATACTATCTAATAGACCTGACAGAATAACAAATCTGCAGGTGGTTGGGCATTTAGGAAATAGCGACCACAATATTTTGCAATTTCACCTGTCTTTCACTAGGGGGACTTGTCAGGGAGTCACAAAAACATTGAACTTTAGGAAGGCAAAGTTTGAACAGCTTAGAGATGCCCTTAATCTGGTAGACTGGGACAATATCCTCAGAAATGAGAATACAGATAATAAATGGGAAATGTTTAAGAACATCCTAAATAGGCAGTGTAAGCGGTTTATACCTTGTGGGAATAAAAGGACTAGAAATAGGAAAAACCCAATGTGGCTAAACAAAGAAGTAAGACAGGCAATTAACAGTAAAAAGAAAGCATTTGCACTACTAAAGCAGGATGGCACCATTGAAGCTCTAAAAAACTATAGGGAGAAAAATACTTTATCTAAAAAACTAATTAAAGCTGCCAAAAAGGAAACAGAGAAGCACATTGCTAAGGAGAGTAAAACTAATCCCAAACTGTTCTTCAACTATATCAATAGTAAAAGAATGAAAACTGAAAATGTAGGCCCCTTAAAAAATAGTGAGGAAAGAATGGTTGTAGATGACGAGGAAAAAGCTAACATATTAAACACCTTCTTCTCCACGGTATTCACGGTGGAAAATGAAATGCTAGGTGAAATCCCAAGAAACAATGAAAACCCTATATTAAGGGTCACCAATCTAACCCAAGAAGAGGTGCGAAACCGGCTAAATAAGATTTAAATAGATAAATCTCCAGGTCCGGATGGCATACACCCACGAGTACTAAGAGAACTAAGTAATGTAATAGATAAACCATTATTTCTTATTTTTAGTGACTCTATAGCGACAGGGTCTGTTCCGCAGGACTGGCGCATAGCAAATGTGGTGCCAATATTCAAAAAGGGCTCTAAAAGTGAACCTGGAAATTATAGGCCAGTAAGTCTAACCTCTATTGTTGGTAAAATATTTGAAGGGTTTCTGAGGGATGTTATTCTGGATTATCTCAATGAGAATAACTGTTTAACTCCATATCAGCATGGGTTTATGAGAAATCGCTCCTGTCAAACCAATCTAATCAGTTTTTATGAAGAGGTAAGCTATAGACTGGACCACGGTGAGTCATTGGACGTGGTATATCTCGATTTTTCCAAAGCGTTTGATACCGTGCCGCACAAGAGATTGGTACACAAAATGAGAATGCTTGGTCTGGGGGAAAATGTGTGTAAATGGGTTAGTAACTGGCTTAGTGATAGAAAGCAGAGGGTGGTTATAAATGGTATAGTCTCTAACTGGGTCGCTGTGACCAGTGGGGTACCGCAGGGGTCAGTATTGGGACCTGTTCTCTTCAACATATTCATTAATGATCTGGTAGAAGGTTTACACAGTAAAATATCGATATTTGCAGATGATACAAAACTATGTAAAGCAGTTAATACAAGAGAAGATAGTATTCTGCTACAGATGGATCTGGATAAGTTGGAAACTTGGGCTGAAAGGTGGCAGATGAGGTTTAACAATGATAAATGTAAGGTTATACACATGGGAAGAGGGAATCAATATCACCATTACACACTGAACGGGAAACCACTGGGTAAATCTGACAGGGAGAAGGACTTGGGGATCCTAGTTAATGATAAACTTACCTGGAGCAGCCAGTGCCAGGCAGCAGCTGCCAAGGCAAACAGGATCATGGGGTGCATTAAAAGAGGTCTGGATACACATGATGAGAGCATTATACTGCCTCTGTACAAATCCCTAGTTAGACCGCACATGGAGTACTGTGTCCAGTTTTGGGCACCGGTGCTCAGGAAGGATATAATGGAACTAGAGAGAGTACAAAGGAGGGCAACAAAATTAATAAAGGGGATGGGAGAACTACAATACCCAGATAGATTAGCGAAATTAGGATTATTTAGTCTAGAAAAAAGACGACTGAGGGGCGATCTAATAACCATGTATAAGTATATAAGGGGACAATACAAATATCTCGCTGAGGATCTGTTTATACCAAGGAAGGTGACGGGCACAAGGGGGCATTCTTTGCGTCTGGAGGAGAGAAGGTTTTTCCACCAACATAGAAGAGGATTCTTTACTGTTAGGGCAGTGAGAATCTGGAATTGCTTGCCTGAGGAGGTGGTGATGGCGAACTCAGTCGAGGGGTTCAAGAGAGGCCTGGATGTCTTCCTGGAGCAGAACAATATTGTATCATACAATTATTAGGTTCTGTAGAAGCACGTAGATCTGGGGATTTATTATGATGGAATATAGGCTGAACTGGATGGACAAATGTCTTTTTTCGGCCTTACTAACTATGTTACTATGTTACTATGTTAACACTGCCATTGTCCACTGCAGTTTCTTCAGCCTCAACACAGCAATTGTCCACTGCAGGTTCTTCAGGGTCAACACTTAAATGCTCCACTGCCAGGTGTTCATCCTCAACACTGCAATACCAGGTCTTCAGCCTCAACAATGACATTCTCCAATGCAAGTTCTTCAGGCTCATCACTGCAATTCTCCAATGCAGCTTCTTCAGGCTTGACACTGAAATGCGCCTTTTCAGTGTGTTCAGCCTCAACACTACAATGCTCCACTTTCGGGTCTTCATCCTTATCACTGCAATTCTCCACTGCTTGTTCTTCAGTCTCAACATTTAAATGCCCCACTGCTGGGTGCTCATCCTCAACATTTCAATGCTCCAAAGCCAGGTCTTCAGCCTCAACACTTACATTCTCCAATGCAAGTTATTCAGCCTCAACACTGCAATTCTCCACTGCAGGTTTTCCAGCCTCAACACTGACATTCTCCACTGCTGGATCTTCAGGCTCAACATTTAAATGCTCCACTGCCAGATGTTTACCCTCAACATTTCAATGCTCCAATGTCAGGTCTTCAGCCTCAACACTGACACTTTCTAATGCAAGTTCTTTAGCCTCAACACTGAAATTCTCCACTGCTGGGTCTTCATCCTCAACACTGCAATTCTCCAATGCATGTTCTTCATACTCAACACTGAAATGCACCTTTGCCGGGTGTTCAGCCACAACACTGCAATGCTCCACTGCCAGGTCTTCATCTTCATCATTGCAATTCTCCAACGCAGCTTTTTCAGGCTCGACACTGAAATGCTCCTTTTGCCGGGTGTACAGCCTCAACACTGCAATGCTCCACTGCCGGGTCTTTATCCTCATCACTGAAATTCTCCATTGCTGGTTCTTCAGGCTGAACATTTAAATGCCCCACTGCCGGGTGTTCATCCTCAACATTTCAGTGCTCCAATGTCAGGTTTTCAGCCTCAACACTGACATTCTCCAATGCAAGTTCTTTAGCCTCAACACTGACATTCTCCACTGCTTGGTCTTCATCCTCAACACTGCAATGCTCCAATGTATGTTCTTCATGCTCAACGCTGAAATGCTAAGCTGGCAGGTGTTTAGTCTCAACACTGCAATGCTCCAATGCCAGGTCTTCATCATCAATACTGACATTCTCCAAAGCAGGTTCTTCTGGCTCAACAATTCACTTCACGGGCAAACTGTATGGTAGTGTAAAAATCATAATAATGGGAACTTTGATTTCATGTGGCCATCCAGGACGTCTATTTAAAGGGTTATTGGGGTGTGTCCAAATTTTGAGCAGGCCTTGCATTCACTTCATGGGCAAATATTCTGAGAATAAAAAAATCATAATAATGGAAAATTTGGTTTCATGTGGCCATCCAGTACATTGGTTCAAAGGGTTATTGTGGTGCGTGCATCTTTTGGGCAGGCAGGCCTTGCATTCAATGGATAGGCTAGCAGAATGGCAGTAGCAAATTAATAATAATGGGGAGTTTGGGTTTCATGTGGCCATCCAGGACGTCTGTTCAATGGGTTATTGAGGTGTATCCAAATTTGGGGCAGACCTTGCATTCAATGCATAGACAATAACAGTATAGGAGACACAGTGTAATAATGGGAACAACAAAGCATAGCCGGCTGATGGCTCTGTAAGAATAGTGAGGACCAACTGCTGTCCCTTTTAGAGTATTAAAGTCTGCCTGATGGCCGTCCTCTTTTAAAAGTTCCTCCTTCATAAATGAAACAGGATGTGTCTGATGATGTGTCACCCACCACATGGCCAGCTAAGGTGGTAAAATGTTAAAATGATATTTCCCAGTGAATGCATTTGTCTTGGTTGAGAGCAATGCTAAAGATCAAAAACACAGCATGTGTACATAACCCAAGTTGTGGAGGAACTTTTTTTTAGGGGGTTATTTTTTTTTTTTGCCTTACATGCACATCATTACCCTGGAAATTATGTTCCTTAACATATTTCCAAGGAAAATAAATTTTTGTATCTTTTTTGATATGTTTTATTGTGCACCCGGAAAAATGGCCTAAAACTCTGACAACATTGTCAGTGACCTGGGAGTCAGAAATGATTCCAGGGGTCTTCTCCATGATGATCCCATGTCATTTCAGCACTGTTCCCATCAATTTCCGATGGTTTTAGACCCTAAAAACACCCCTGCGGGTTGTGGCAAATATTCTCGAGCTTCCCACAGACTTACATTGGGCTCGTTGCTCGGGTTGAGCACCCAAGCATTCCAAGTTGCTCGAACCAAGCAACGAGCACCCAAGCATTTTAGTGCTCGCCCATCACTAGTTTAGTATTTTAACTGTGATTTTGTTCAATTCTTGGAAATCGAGGCAAGGACGCAGGCAGACAACTTTCTTTTTTACCCAGAAAAATTCAGCAGCTACAGGCGAGGAGGAAGGACTAATATGATCCTTCTGTAAACTTTCGTTAACATATTCTTCCCTGGCAGTCCGTTCAGGCCCTGAACAAATTATAAAGGCGAGCTTTTGGTAATTTGACCTTATGGACAATATTAATAGCACAATCATAAGGACGACGGGAAGGTAGTATCTCCACCTCTTTATTTGAGATCTCATCACCAAAGTTCTTTATACTAGTGGAGCATATTTGTGCCAACATTTCTTTTAACAATTGGGGCTTATTTTTACAATTTCATTCTGACACCAATCAAAAACAGATTTGTGAAGAAGAAGCCATGTAAGCTCCAGTACCAACCTATCAGGTAAATTATCCAAAACAGGAGATGGATTAAGAGTGAAGTGCTTCCACTTGGTGCAAGAAATCCACAGATACCCTTTGGACCAAAATTTGGGCTAACGGTGTCTGTCAATGCAAAATTTGATTGAGTCTTTCAAAACTAACTGTCTCTACCCCTAACTTTCGAAACAATCTTGAATTAATAACATTAGCAGCATGCCCACCGTCAATGAACGCCAATGCTGATAACACCTGGTTTTTGAATGATATCACCTTATTCATCAGTAGTTTATCAGAGGAAGGAAAATGTCCCTGGGGGTCTGAGTGACCTCCTCAGCAATCACCCAGACTCAGATGTTCTACCAATGGTTTGCTTGCCTGAGGACATGTTGGACAATTCTTGAGAAAATGTTCATTGAGACCAGAGTATAGACAGAGTCAAAGATCTTCTCTATTTTTCTTCTCCACACCACAAAAACTGGAAACTCTAACCTTCAGTTCCTCCAAATCAGGTAAATGGACCTCGTCCGGGGACTTATAATGAGCAGCCTTCTATTCACTACATCTCTTATGTATTCTGAAGTCCATTCGTATGGCCTTGGTCATGGCCTCCACCTAAGCTCAAGAGAAATCATGATGGAATGAGTGTTCTTAAAAGGCTTGGAAAGACCTTTGTGGATCTGGCACCTGAGTGCTGCATCATTCCACAGAACTTCAGTAGCCCACTGCTTGAACTCAGTGCAGTAATCCCCTGCAGTTTGTCATAGTTGAAACCTAAAGCATGAAAAAAAGGTATCTACATAAAAACCATTCTGGGGCTTGTGGGGACAAAGAAAATGGCCACGTTTTGAGGATCCCCTCTTAGTAGGGACATAATAATCTTCAACCCCTGGAACAGAGCATGTGACCAGGATCCATACTGACAAAATAGAAAAAACATATGGCAGAGTCATAATCTGGAGCTATGTTACTTCTAAAAGACAATCTGTGATTGCAGAGTCATCAAGGAGTCCGAGGTCAAAACAAGGAGAGTACGTCATAAATAGAGCAAAGATACAAAGGCATAGTCAGGTGACGGTCTGAGGTCAGAATTCCAGGAAGATAATGGAGCAGCGCAAAAGGGTAATACAAATGGGTAGTCAATAGTAAAGTCTAGGATCTGGCAAAAAAGTATCAGAAAGTCAGAATGTTGAGAACAAAGCACAGAGGAACAGGCCACACAGTACTGAGAGCAATGACTGGCTTCTATCTGGGCCAGACAGCTCAGTTAAGAAGCTAAGTACTGCCTGAAACAGGGAACAATAGAAGGGCGGTCAACACCTCACAGACTCAGATTGCACAGTCGAGCTGTCACTCAAAATACCGACAGGTCAGCACGCCCTTACACCAAATTGGGTGCTTCCAAGAAACAGTGAATGGTGGAATCTGTAACCTCAGTGTCATTAGAAAAAAAAAATTGTATTTATTGATTTAATTTGCAAATAATTTTTTCTTTTTTTTTCCAGTTAACGCAGTTCATTAAAAGAGTACACTCAAAAAATTCTCTAAAAGTGGATGTATTGTTTAATGAGAAAGGGGAATTGCTAACACCTTTGCATATTATGAACTGGGCACTCAGAGAAAATAAATCAAATGAACAAATATCTAGCATTCGTGTTGGAATATTTGATAATTTACTTCCAGATCAGCTGAATGTCTCAACAAAGATGATTACATGGAAACAGAACTCGGTGGGTTGGAATATTATGCTGGATAAGTAAGACTGAGTTAATAAAAAATGTGAAGCAAAAAAGATTTAATGATTTCCTCAATACTAGTTTATAGTTTGGAATGCAGTACTGGTTATTACTTTCTATAAAATAATGAGCACATTTTAAGTGAGAGAATTAATGACTAGTGTTGAGCGATACCGTCCGATATTTGAAAGTATCGGTATCGGATTGTATCGGCCGATATCCGAAAAATATCGGGTATCGCCGATACCGATATCCGATATCAATACAAGTCAATGGGACGCAAATATCGGAAGGTATCCTGTAATGGTTCCCAGAGTGTGAAGGAGAGGAAACTCTCCTTCAGGCCCTGGGATCCATATTCATGTAAAAAATAAAGAATAAAAATAAAAAATATCGATATGCTCACTCCTCCGACGGCCCCTGGCTATAAGCGGTGTAACCGGCAGCCTCTGTTCCTAAGAATGCAGGGTGAAGGACCTTCGATGACGTCGCGGCTTATGAATAGTCACATGAACGCTCATGTGACCGCTCACGCGACCAATCACAAGCCACGACGTCATCGCAGGTCCTTAACTCGCTCATTCTTAGGAGGGGAGACTGCCGGTTATAGCGGTTTCAACCAGGGCGCGTCCGAGGGTGCGTATACACCTAATAGGAATATACTCACCCTCGGACGCGCCCTGCTTCTTTCCGGCAGCCTTCCTTCCTAAGAATCAGCGCTTGAAGGACCTTCGGTGACGTCGCGGCTTGTGATTGGTCGCGTGAGCGGTCACATGGGCGGTCGCGCGACCAATCACAAGCCGCGACGTCATCTAAGGTCCTTCACGCGCTGATTCTAAGGAAGGAAGGCTGCCGGTTAGTTCCAGGGCGCGTCAGAGGGTAAGTATAGCAATATTTTTTATTTTAATTCTTTATTTTACACTTAAATATGGATCCCAGGGCCTGAAGGAGAGTTTCCTCTCCTTCAGACCCTGGGAACCATAGTATCCCATTGCACTGCATTGGGTTTCGTGTTTCGGCCGACCCCGACCCTGACTTTTCTATAGGATCGGCCAATTTCACTCGACCCGACTTTTGAGAAAGTATCCTAGTATAAGTTGCTCAACCCTACTCAACACTATTAATGACATAAACATTTTTGTGCTATTCCTAATTATGAGAAAACAATTTACTATATCAACCATAGAAAATTAAAATAATTTGCATCACAAGGTAACAGTGCAAATATGAAATATTGGTGCAGATTATTTAAATTGATACAGAATGTTGGTTCTTCTTTGTCATATTGGTTTATATAACGAATGGAAGATGTTTTTCCATTTGAATGTTATGATTTCGACAAAAAGTCCATGGAATGTTTAAAAAATGTGAAAAGTAGTTGATTTTCTTGCTGACAGCCCCATTAAGTTGTACTTGCTTCAAAGAATACCACATCAATGCCATAAGTTTTAAGGACCAAACTTTTTTCCATTGTTGCATTTAAAGAAACACAACTTCCTAAAGTCATGCTGCTGCAGTGCAGTGCAGCGCAACCACCACCAGGGGGAGCTTGTGAGGGAAGTTAGGCTGCACACACAGAGCAGCAGCACAGGCACCACCAAGTGGTGAGAGAGTGGTCAGACAAGCCGAGACAAAAAAAACAGTCAGAAGCAAAAGTACCAGAAGGTGCAGCAGTACATGTGGTCAGGAACATGCCAGGGGGTTCAGTAATGGTCTAAAGAGGAAGAGACAAAGACAGGAGGCAGAAGCGAGTCCAAATACAAGCCAAGTCAAAAACCAGAGAATCAAACCAACTAACAGGGAAACACTGTGAAAGGACAGAAAGAGGGAGTCAACAGACTCGGGATCACAGCAGGACAAATCAAGATCTTCCAGAGTCAAGTACACATGCCGAAGGCAGAACTATAGCTGACACCGCCAGCAGGATGCATCAGAGCTAAATAGCAGAGGTGTCAAACTTCATTCCTCGAGGGCTGCAAACAGGTCATGCTTTCAGGATTTCCTTGTGTTGCACAGGTGATAATTTATTCACCTGCACAGAATGATTCCAGCACCTTGTGCAATGCTAAGGAAATCTTGAAAACAAGCAAGGTTTGAGGCCCTCGAGGAATGCAGTTTGACACCCCTGTAAATAGCAAGCCTAAACCCAGAGCGAGGCAGAGCAAAGTTAACCCTTGACATGATCCGCCCGGAAAAAGGGCAGACAGGACAAAAACCCCGGAACGGATCATTCATGACACCTAACTTTTCTGCAAATCAGTTTGTAAAATTTTATATATGTACTATATTGATTAGTAAATAATAATAATAATCTCTATATTTATATAGTGCCAACATATTCTGCAGCGCTTTATAGTTTGCACACATTATCATAGCTGTCCCAGATGTGGCTTACAATCTAACTTCACTATCAGTATTCTTTTGAAGTGTGGGAGGAAACTGGAGAAGCTGGAGGAAACCCACGCAGACAAAGGGAGAACATACAAACTCCCTGCAGATGTTGTTCTTGGTGGTATTTGAACACAGGACTCCAGAGCTGCAATGCTAACCACTGAGCCACCATGCTGCCCATTTGTATTTATTTTTATTTTTTATTGGGGACAATTAAAAATGAAAGCAATACATTCATTACTGTTTTGGTTTTTGCCTTTCTGCTTTTTCGTGAATAAAAATAAAATAGCTATCTAAGGCACACTTGCAAATTAAATACATATTTTATGAAAAGTATTTTTCTGCTGCATTATTATAGTAATAATCTTTTTCATTGACATTGCTTAATTAGGCCCCAACTTTTGCATAATGAAATGCAAATTTATTTTTACGAGCATGTCATGTCAGGGTTGGCGGATCGCACTAAATATTAATAAAGATGAAGTGTGATTGCAACCCGGGGTCCACTGTGTGGAGATGTGAAACCGCAGCTAATGAACAATGGCGGAAGAATGCGGCAAGCAATATTGAAGGCACGAGGGGTTAAACATCACCCTGTGTGAAACAGAAAGCAATTACTCAGCTCTGTTAGCTTCGCAGAGGGGCAGAATCAGTATGGCACAGCTAGTAGCCACGCTAGTGGAAAATGGCGCTATGTGAATCCCCCTGTTACTTCACAGGTGAGCGCTACCCTCTCAGGGGCAAGGGAACAGGTAGTGGACAAAGTCACAGCAGATTCACTCATACGAACTCCTCTCCGGAGGTGCCGGAATTCTATAGGCTACACGGCAGCCCTGAGCACACACACAAACTCCTCTCTGGAGAAGCCGGAATACTAAGGCTATACGCTTGATCATAGCAAACGCAAAAAAGTCCACACTACCTTAGTGTTCCACACACGCATGAACATAAATGATCTTAGCGTACCGATGGGCGCGCCAAGGATCCTTTTATAGATTGTGCCAATCAGACAGGACCTTGCTCACAGACCAATCCAAAGCTGGCACACGACTTGAGCAGCTGGCTACCGACCACCAATGAGAGGTCGCCTCATGAGCATGCTCAGTGGGGTGATTTCTGGACTTAGACCCAGAAACATCTGCTCGCTGCCACCTATTGCTCGTTATTATAGCTGTAACTGGAGAGCTAGCAGTAAGTAGACAAACAACTTGAGTCTGAGCAACACGCTGTCACCGACATCTCTGCTGAGCAGGCTCCACTGCGGTTGAAGAATAATGGGAGACCGCAGAGAGAGACAAGGCTTGGGATCCACCTAGTGCAGTAGGAGAAACGCGGCGCCTAACATGTCATTTATTGAATTTTTTACATTTTTTTCAATTTTTGATCTTTCTCTTTTTTTGTTTTTTTTTAACTCACTACTAGAGCTTGTTTATTTTTAATTCACCACTAGAATTGCATTAATAATCCATGTTTCCTGACCCTACTGACCCACTGTATTGCCACATTTTTAAAACTAAAGTTTGAATACGGCTTTAAAGAATGCTAGTGTTTGCAATATAACACAAATCTATTTCAAAGTACAAAATTATAGGAATAGTACGACTGCATACACTTTTGTATAGTTTTGGATATTTCAACATACAAAGGTAAACTACATATTAAGATTAAACACATATAAAGATTAAGCACATATGATCACATCATCACCAAGGAGCTTTAAACGTTATCCTTCTGGATATTAATGGAAAGTTGAGTGGAAAGAAAGAGTGTGGTAGAAAAAGATGCACTAGCAACTAAGATAACCACAGCTTTGAAAGGATTGTTAAGAAATGGCCATTCAAAAATTTGGGGAAGATTCACAAGGAGTGGATTGTTGCTAGGGTTAATGCTTAACCCCTTCACGACATGCGCCGTACATCTACTGCGCATGCCGTGAATGCCCCTTTGATGTGGGCTCCGGCGGTGAGCCCACATCAAAGTTGCGACATGTCAGCTGTTTTGTACAGCTGACATGTGTGCGCAATAGCGGCGGGTGAAATCGCTATTCACCTGCCGCTATTAACCTGTTAAATGCCGCTGTCAAACACAGACAGCGGCATTTAACTACCGCATCCGGCCGGGCGGCCGGAAATGACGTCATCGCCGACCCCCTTCACATGATCGGGGGTCGACGATGCATCAGGAAGGTAACCATAGAGGTCCTTGAGACCTCTATGGTTACTGATGCAGGTCTGCTGTGAGCGCCCCCCTGTGGTCGGCGCTCACAGCACACCTGCATTTCTGCTACATAGCAGCGATCTGATGATCGCTGCTATGTAGCAGAGCCGATCAGGCTATGCCAGCTTCTAGCCTCCCATGGAGGCTATTGAAGCATGGCACAAGTAAAAAAAAAATGTTTTTAAAAATATGAAAAAAATATAAAAAATATAAAAGTTTAAATCACCCCCCTTTTGCCCCATCCTAAATAAAACAATAAAAAAAAAACCAAACCTACACGTATTTGGTATCGCCGTGTTCAGAATCGCCCGATCTATCAATTAAAAAAAAAGCATTAACCTGATCGCTAAACGGCGTAGCGAGAAATAAATCCGAAACGCCAGAATTACCTTTTTTTGGTCGCCGCAACATTGCATTAAAATGCAATAACGGGCAATCAAAAGAACATATCTGCGCAAAAATGGTATCATTAAAAACATCAGCTCGGCACGCAAAAAATAAGCCCTCACCCAACCCCAGATCACGAAAAATGGAGACGCTACGGGTATCGGAAAATGGCACTTTTTTTTTTTTTTTAGCAAAGTTTGGAATTTTTTTTCACCACTTAGATAAAAAATAACCTAGTCATGTTAGGTGTCTATGAACTCGTACTGACCTGGAGAATCATAATGGCAGGTTAGTTTTAGCATTTAGTGAACCTAGCAAAAAAGCCAAACAAAAAACAAGTGTGGGATTGCACTTTTTTTGCAATTTCACCGCACTTGGAATTTGTTTCCCGTTTTCTAGTAAAAGACATGGTAAAGCCAATGGTGTCGTTCAAAAGTACAACTTGTCCCGCAAAAAATAAGCCCTCACATGACCATATTGATGGAAAAATAAAAAAGTTATGGCTCAGGGAAAGAGGGAAGTGAAAAACGAAAACGCAAAAATGAAAAAGGGCTGCGACTTGAAGGGGTTAAAGTGCCACCACACACAGACATATAAAGGACATGCGCTACAACTGCCGCAGTCCTTTTATCAAGCCACTCATGACCAATAAACAATGACAAAAGCGTCTTACCTGGGCCAAGGAGAATAAAAACTGGACTGTTGTTCAGTGGTCCAAGGTGTTGTTTTCAGATGAAGGTAAATTTGGCATTTCATTTGTAAATCAAGGTCCCAGAATCTGGAGGAAAAGTGGAGACACACAATCCAAGCTGCTTGATGTCTAGTTTAAAATTTTCACAGTAAGTGATGGTTTGGGAAGCGATGTCATCTGCTGGTGTAGGTCTACTGTGTTTTATCAAGACCAAAGTCAGCGCAGTCGTCTACCAGTAAATTTTCGAGTACTTCATACTTCCCTCTGCCAAGAAGCTTTTTGGATATGGAAACTTCATTCTCCAGCAAGAATTGACACCGGTCCACACTGCCAAAAATACCAATACCTGGTTTAAAAAGATTAGTATCACTGTGCTTGATTGGCCAGCAAACTCACCTGACCTTAATACCATAGAGAATCTATGGGGTATTGTCAAGAGCAAGATGAGAGACACAAGACTCAACAATGTAGATGCGCTATAAAAGCTACCCGGGCTTCCATGGCACCTCAGCAGCGCCACAGGCTGATCGCCTCCATGCCTCCTGCATTAATGCAGTAATTGATGCAAAAGGAGCCCTGGCCAAGCATTGACTGTATTTACTGAATATTCATTTCAGTAGGCCAACAATTTTGGATTTTAAAATCATTTTTCAAGCTTGTGTTATAAAGTATTCTATTTTACTGAGATAATGACTTTTGGGTTTTCTTTGGATCTAAGCTATAATCATCAGCATTAACAGAAAGGAAAAAACGTGAAATAGATCACTCTGTTTGTAATGACTCTGTATAGTATACTGACTTATTATCATTATTATACAATTATATAGCTCTATTTATTCCATGGCGCTTTACATGTGAAAAGGGGCAAATATAGACAAGCACAGTAAATATGAGCAATACAAGTACAGGAGGAGAGAGGACCCTGCCCACAAGGGCACACAGTCTACAGGGGATTGGTGAGGATACACTAGGAGAGGGTAGAGCTGGTCATGTGGCGGTTCGGCAGACTGAGGATGACTGCAGGCTGTACGCTTGTCGAAAGAGGTGGGTCTTCAGGTTCTCTTTGAAGGTTTCTGTGGTAGGCGAAAGTCTGAGGTTTTGGGGTAGAGCGTTCCAGAGTATGGGGGAAGCATGAGAGACGTCTTGTATGCAGTTGTGGGAAGAAGAGATAAGAGGGGGTAGAGAAGGAGATCTTTTTGAAAAGATCGAAGTTTGTATGTGGGTAAGTACAAGGAGACCATGTCACAGATGTATGGAGGAGTCAGATTGTGAATGGCTCTGTATGTCATAGTAAGGGTTTTGAACTGGAGCCACTGGACAATAGGAAGCCAGTGAAGGGCTTGGCAGAGACGAGAGACTGGGGAATAATGGGGAGACAGGTGGATTAGTTGAGCAGCAGAGTGTAGGATGGATTGGAGTGGTGTCAGAGTGCTGGAGAGGAGGTCAGAGAGTAGGAGGTTGCAGTATTCGAGGCAGGAGATGATAAGGGCTTGCACTAACATTTTTGTGGTTTCATGGTCAAGGAATGCACAGATCCAGGAAATATTTTTGAGTTTGAGTCAGCAAGAGGAGGCAAGGGCTTGGATATGAGTCTTGAAAGAAAGGGCAGAGTCGAGGATCTCCCTGAGGCACAGAGCATGCGGAATTGGGGAAAGTGAGAAGCCATTGACATTGATGGATAGGTTTGATGGAGGTATAGAGTGAGAATGGGGAAAGATGATGAATTCTGTTTTGTCTATGTTCAGTTTTAGAAAGCGAGCAGAAAAGAAAGCTGAAATAGCTGACCGACATTGTGGGATTTTGGTGAGTAAGGAGGTGAGGATGGGTCCAGATACGTAGACCTGCGTGTCGTCAGCATAGAGATGATACTGCAAATCGTGGGATTATATGAGCTGTCCCAGGCCAAAGGTGTAGATGGAGAAGTGTAGGGGCTGAGGTGAGGAGGTGGTGTGGGAGAGGGAGACACTGAATATTCGGTCTGTTAGATATGACGAGATCCAGGATAGGTGTCATGTCGTTCTGTCTGTATCTGGTTTTCAGCATGACAATGCATGTCTTTGCTTTAACCATTTGCTCCTTTCCCACTAATTGAGCTGGGATACTGTTGGCTGTTACCTGTATGGAGCCTGCTCAATTCCCTGCCCTGCTGCATAGCCGTACATGGTGGTTAGGTCTTTGCTCTGCTGCATTACCATTCGCATGTGGGGTCCCTGGTTGCCGCTGTGGAAGCTGTCTGCGGGCTGCGAGGTCCTCTGCAGCTGGTGCATGACTTTCCTCGTGTGTTCAGGCTAGCTGTCGCTGCCAGGTGCTCTAAGCCACAGTTCCTGCACTGATTGTGCTGTAATGGTTTCTGTTTATGCTAAGGGCGTGCACGGCCACACCTCCCCAGCTTTTATCAGGGTTAGTGTAGTGTAGTACTTGCTGAGGGGCAGCTCCTATATAAAGTTCCCCTGCCCTATGGGTGGGGCCTGAGCTACTCACAAAGCTCCTGAACTTTGCTATGTGTGTTTGTGTTCCTGCACCTCTCCTGTCTATGTTTTAATACCAAAGTCCTTGCCTTGATTCCTGTTTTGCTCTGTTTTAGCATCTGTCCTGGAGGTGTTATATTCAGGCCCGAATCCTTGATCCTGTACTTGTCCTGTACCTGACCCTGTCTGAATTGTGTCTGCTGTGTTATGTTCCTGGAATCCCTGTGCATCTGGAGTCTCGCACCCAGTGACTTTGATTCTCCTGTAACTGGTGTTTCTGCTGAGCATTCACTACTCTGTGCTTTGGTTACCATGCGGTGCTAGCTCCTGGCAGGCCCAGCAATCCTGCAGATCTAACATCATCCCGCTTGAGTTCCTTCCTAGGTCCAATGCCTGGAGCCTGATGACCGCAGTCTGCAATCTGATTACCGCTGTCTGGAGCTTGGAGCCTGATGACTGTGGTGGTGCCTGTAGATCGTGTTGGATATCCGGAACAAAACGACTCATGTCTGATGTCTGCCTGTGACCCTGGGTCCAGATGTCCTGATGTCCTGTCTGTACCCTGATGTCTTGCCTACATCCTGTTGACCTTGTGTTCGCTGATGCCCTGATGTCCTTCCTATGTCCTGGTGTCTGTCCTGATGTCCTGTCTGTACTCTGCCCTGATGTCTTACCTATGTCCTGATGACCTCGTGAAGCCTGATGTCCTGCCTGTGTCCTGATGTCCCGCCTATGTGTGCCTCGGAGATCTGTTGGTGCCTTGGGGTCCACTGGGTGGTACCCTTCTGGGAGGTCTGGAATCGGGAGCCTGACATCATTATGTTTTGTTATGTACTGTGTGACTTTACTTTAGTAAACTTTACTTTCTCTATACCTGAATTTGTGCGGTGTAATCAAGACCTGCGTGTCTCTTTCCTTGTTCACATGCTCATCTGCCACAGAACCCCGGTCTCTGCCCTCCCCTAGTTCGGGTAGGCCCGGGTCCACCTCTGCGGTATAAAGGTTCCATATTGCATCCCCGGCGGACGCGCGCCCCACGCCGTCGTGGTTGGTCGTTGTGGGGGCAACTATGGGCTGGGCCACATCAGTGGTTGCAGCTGACAGTGACAATAGGTCTAAGTCTGAGATGCCAAGAGATGAAAGAAGCTCTGTCGCAGGTGGGAGGAGTGGTCCACAGTGTCAAATGCAGAAGATAGGTCCAGGAGAAGGAGAACAGAGTAGTGTCACTTGCTCTTTGTGGTTAGTAGGTCATTGGTGACTTTACTTAGGGCAGTTTCAGTTGAGTGGCAAAAGTAACACATACAAACACCAGAAACAGGTCAAGCATTTTGTAATTACTTGAGACAACAAGATTTAGGATAACATCCCCCATATAGGAGTTTAAAGGTACCGTCACACTTTAGCGATGCTGCAGCGATACTGACAACGATCCGGATCGCTGCAGCGTCGCTGTTTGGTCGCTGGAGAGCTGTCACACAGACCGCTCTCCAGCGACCAACGATCCCGAGGTCCCCGGTAACCAGGGTAAACATCGGGTTACTAAGCGCAGTGCCGCGCTTAGTAACCCGATGTTTACCCTGGTTACCATCGTTAAAGTAAAAAAAACAAACGCTTCATACTTACCTACCGCTGTCTGTCCCCGGCGCTGGGCTTCTCTGCTCTGGCTGTGAGCGGCAGGCAGCCGGAAAGCAGAGCAGTGACGTCACCGCTCTGCTTTCCGGCCGCTGTGCTCACAGCCAGAGCAGAGAAGCCCAGCGCCGGGGACAGACAGCGGTAGGTTAGTATGAAGCGTTTGTTTTTTTTACTTTAACGATGGTAACAAGGGTAAACATCGGGTTACTAAGCGCGGCCCTGCGCTTAGTAACCCGATGTTTACCCTGGTTACCAGCGAAGACATAGCTGAATCGGCGTCACACACGCCGATTCAGCGATGTCAGCGGGACCTCAACGATCAAAAAATGGCCCAGGCCATTCCGACACGACCAGCGATCTCACAGCAGGGGCCTGATCGCTGCTACGTGTCACACATAGCGAGATCGCTACTGAGATCGCTGTTGCGTCACAAAACTTGTGAGTCAGCAGCGATCTCGCTAGCGATCTCGCTATGTGTGACGGGGCCTTAAGTCCTTGAACAGAGGTGGCAAGTTGAAGAATCTAAAACTGGCAACACTTTTGCTCATACTTAATCCAATCTGCTGTCAAACACCTTAACAGCTTTTCTTTCACACAGTCACAATCTCAGCGTCATCTTCAGTGCAGAGCAACCCACAATAACTACCTATCAGAATACACTAATCCAGACAAATATAGTACTGGTTGGATACTATCAAGTACAAATTTTTTTTTTTTTCAATTGAATATTTATTGTAATAAAGTAAGAAAACATAAACAAAAAGACTTAAAATTGGTATTACCATAATTTTGCTGGCCCATAGAATAAAGTAAACACTTTCGTTGTGCAATAATTGAAAAGTGTAAAATACAAAAGGTTAAAAAATCATTGGAGAATTGGTGTTCTATTTCATTTTTTTCCCATAAAAAGTTAATAACATTTTGAAAATAGGCAGTGTGTACCCTGACACGATGTCACTAACTAATTTCACCAACTAGAAATATTCCCCCCCAAAATAAGTGGACATACAGCTACTTTTATATTGAAGAAAAAGTTATGTCTTCTGTAATGTGACAATGAACAAACACATAAAAATTGTAGACATTATGATCAAATTATATATGAAACTTATGGGGTTAAAATAATTGTCAACTCAACGTTATCTGCCAAGGGTTAAATTAGAGGTTCTCATAAACATTAAATGGTGAGCTAAAACTGCTAAGCGTTGGCCAACAAAAAAGTAATACTAATAAATGGAGGCACTTAGAGACCTCTAATTATGTAACATTTACTTAAAAATGAAGAATATCCTTCCATGACTTGGCATCACGGGTTGCCAAGTTTTACCAAAACTTTGGATATCTGTGAAATAACAAAAGATTTATATCACCAATTTAGAGTCAAATTTTTGATTACTGGAATGTTGAATTTTTTTTAATATGAATGTGGAGTGTGATAAATATCTAAGTGGTTTACATTTCTAGATGCCTAAAGGTCGATGCAGTCAACAATGTCTACCTGGAACCAGAAAGATCCTCCGGGAAGGATTTCATATCTGCTGCTATGACTGCATCCCTTGTCCAGAGGGTGAATTTGCAAACAGTTCAGGTGAACTTTTCTTGTTTAATTCATTTTTTTATTATTAAGTTTTACTACACTGTATATTATTTGTAAATAATTAATTGTGAAATTACACAGGTCTGCGATTAAAAAGCTGTTTGATTATTTTCATCTAATTTCCATGTATTTTGGTGTGCTGAAAAGGAAAAAAAAAAATTGAAAAAAATCCTAGATATCAGGATTTGCCACAAAATGCAAAATTCTCTTCAAATTTAGTATATTTTTCTCAATTTTTGTATTTTTCTTATCTTAGGGTTTTGAAAGTCAAAATTACTATTAATTAATTCACATCAATGCATTGAAGATATACAATGGCAAACAAATATAACTGTCGAGGGTGCTCACAGTTGGTGAAAAAAATGTCCTCCACAAAACTTTGGTTTTCCCCATAAAGTTCTTCTACCACCTCTCCACATAAAATTGGGATTGATGAAGCAATTCATAAAATCACTTCCAAAAGATGGAGAATGCTTCAAATACTTGGTCACCAAGTTTCCAGGCCTCTCGGAGGCAAAATTGAAGGAAGGTGTGTTCTTCGGACCAGACATTAGAAGGCTTATAGCTGATCAAGAGTTTATCAATACCATGACGCATCCTCAAAAAGAAGGGTGGTTTGCATTTAAAAAGGTCGTAGAGAAATTTTTAGGCAATAACAATGACCCTTACTACAAAAATATCTTCGGACGAATGCTGAAAGCATTTCAAGCTTTAGGTTGCCTGATGAGTTTGAAAGTGCATTTCCTCCATTCCCACCTTGAAAACTTTCCTGAAAAATTGGGAGCTGTGAGTGAAGAGCAAGGTGAATGATTCCACCAGGACATAAAAGAGATGGAAAGAAGATACCAGGGAAGACGTAGCATTACAATGATGGCAGACGACTGTTGGACACCTCAGAGAGACATTCCAGATGCTACTCACAAGCGTAAATGTTCTAAGAGAAGCCTCACAGGGTAGAAGAACCGATTTTAGTGTGTGTTAGTGAGCTCGTTGCAGTTATAAAATGATTTTCATGAAACATTTGTAATAAAAAATTAATTTTATGAGTCTATTTTCATATTATTTTGAGGTATTGTCTTATTTAACATAGTTACTTAAATTGTCAGAAAACGTGATGTCCTATGACAAAACGAAGGTCATTTTTCGGATTCAGCGCACTTAAAAACAGAAAGACTACGTGGAATAACCAAAACAGCTCTTGAAAAAAAAAATGTTTGCAGACCTGTTATTACACATTTGCTGTAATTTTCTGAAAATAAGAAAAGTTTAACATGTTTTCGAGATAATGAACCGAAATTCATTTTATTAATTAGTAAGGAATATCGAGTAGACTTTTAGAAATATCTTACAGAAACTTACAGAAATGTTCCAGTTATAATAAGCTGCTATCTACTTACACCATTAAAATTACATTTAATGCTTTAGTTATCAAAATCAAACCCACAAAAACTAAAAAATAGAACATCACCTTCTCATTAAATTAAAACCAGCTCCTTAAATAATTAAATTCCTAGAAAAAACTGATGAAACTTGACCATTCACTAGATCACTAAATGAAATTAGGTTCCACATCTAAATAAATTCAGAGCATATACCAGAACCCTAAATTCAGATCTCAACCCCTTTTAAATTATCACCTGTGCAGTACAAGGAAATCCTGAAAACATGACCTGTTAGCAGCCCTCGAGGAATGCAGTTTGACAGCCCTGCCTTAAGGGATAGAGACAGAAGTACAATCCAGCTCAGGCAAGGGAACAATGGCAAAGTTCTGGGACAGTTTTCTTAGACCCTCCCATTGTCCCAGGACAGAGGCAAGGGGTGCTGTCACAAGAAGTGCAATGTTTGGGAAGATGCTGAGGGAGTACCTTGCAGATCATACAAATGTCCTCTGTGATTCTTCTGTGCCTTTTAATAATTGGGTATCCAAGCTGGACACGTGGCATGAACTGACTCTCTACACCTTGGAGGTCCTTGCCTGCCCTGCTGCTAGCGTTCTGTCTGAGCAGGTTTTTATTGCCGCTGGTGGAATTATAACAGATAAGCGCATCCGCCTGTCAACTGAAAATGCTGACAGGCTGACTCTTATAAAAATGAACAAGGGCTGGATTGGGAAAGACTTCTGTACACCACCAAGTGAAAACAGCGAAACATCACCTCTAATACATTCTCTTTTCTGGGAGGTGTATTCTCATGCACCTTTTCACAACCCAACATGGGTATACGCTTCCAGATTTGGTCTGTTTGTTGCTATCTTCCTCCGTATCCTCATTCTCATCATCCACAACCAGTAGAGCACCAGTGTGAACGGATTCCGTGATGCCTAAGTCACAATATTTTGAGGAAAAGGAGTCTATGATGTACATAGTAACTTTTAAAAAAATGTTTCACCCCATGGGGAAATGTTTGTCAGCCCATTCACTTAGTGTATGGACATTACAAGTCTAGGAAACCAGTTCATTTAAATTGGGTTGGAAACTTTGTACATGGTTCATTGGTCACATTTCTTCACCCTATCTCTACCTCTTGTATTAACTGAAAAGTGTATTGTGATGTCCCCATCAGGGTATCATTCAGCTTGTCTGATACAGACTCCTTGGGTAATGTTTGAAAACTTTGCATGTTGTGCAATGGTGAAACTTGTACTCCCAATATCCACCTATTGTAATAACTGCAAAATTTATTGTGAGGTCTCCATCACGGGCTCTTTCAGCGTGTATGATACAGACTACTTGGGGTAATTTTTGAAAACCTTTTGTTCATTGTGCAAAGGTCAAATTTCTATTCTCAACCTCCATATATTCAATTATTATGTATTTTTTAATGTGTTGTCTTTCTCACGGTTTCTTTAAGCGTGTATCTGGAAACCTGATGTTGTTTTTTTTGTTTGGACATGAAGATTTTGGAACATTAATGTATTAATATGCTTCACACAATTCTTCAGGTTTCAGCCTAACACAGAATAATAATGTGAGTAATGAAACATGCTCTATATATGTGCTGCTAGTTCAAAAATCTTCATCATCCATTTATAAAGGGAAATTTGACATAATATCTCTGTTAGCATACGCCATATACTGGTCATATAAGCAGCACCCCAGTAGGTTGGCGGAACTGTGTCTGACGGTGAAACCTCTGGCACTTCCCCTTTGTTACTTCACTCCCACTCTACTGTCCAGGAAGGTGGCGCTGATGCCTCCTGTCCAAAACTTGCAGTTGCACAGACACAACAGTCAGCAACCACATCCAATTAATTATTCCAGTGCAGCGTTCAGTTGTCCCTTGTCATCATATATGTCTATTCTCACATTGTTAGTTAGATATTGCATATGTGATGCTAGTCACTTCTTACCGCCAAGCAATGAGTCAAAGTGGTCAAGTAGTCCAACGTCAGAAGCCAGGAGGGTGCGTTGTAAACAGAATGAAGAGACAAAAGCATAGTCAGGTAATGTTCTGAGGTAAGAGTACTGGGAGGATAACGGATGAGAACTGGAGGGGTTAAAGAGGCCGGTAGGCCAAGGCAAACAGGATCATGGGGTGCATTAAATGAGGTCTGGATACACATGATGAGAGCATTATACTGCCTCTGTACAAATCCCTAGTTAGACCGCACATGGAGTACTGTGTCCAGTTTTGGGCACCGGTGCTCAGGAAGGATATAATGGAACTAGAGAGAGTACAAAGGAGGGCAACAAAATTAATAAAGGGGATGGGAGAACTACAATACCCAGATAGATTAGCGAAATTAGGATTATTTAGTCTAGAAAAAAGACGACTGAGGGGCGATCTAATAACCATGTATAAGTATATAAGGGGACAATACAAATATCTCGCTGAGGATCTGTTTATACCAAGGAAGGTGACGGGCACAAGGGGGCATTCTTTGCGTCTGGAGGAGAGAAGGTTTTTCCACCAACATAGAAGAGGATTCTTTACTGTTAGGGCAGTGAGAATCTGGAATTGCTTGCCTGAGGAGGTGGTGATGGCGAACTCAGTCGAGGGGTTCAAGAGAGGCCTGGATGTCTTCCTGGAGCAGAACAATATTGTATCATACAATTATTAGGTTCTGTAGAAGGACGTAGATCTGGGGATTTATTATGATGGAATATAGGCTGAACTGGATGGACAAATGTCTTTTTTCGGCCTTACTAACTATGTTACTATATGTTACTATGTTACTATGTAGTCAGAGCAACGTCAAAAGTTAAGGCAACAGATCTCACATATAGAACTCAAGGCACAGAGATCACAGCACAAACCTCACAAGATGGATGTACGTCTGGCAGTGGTCTGGGAGAAGCCGCTCAGTTAAGTATGCATGGCGTTTACCCAGGATGATGAACACCTGGAGACTGCTGATGCCTCCCAGTCACAGATTGGCTAGTCGAGCCACTGACAGCTCAGCACGCCACTGAACCAGACTGGATGGCCATGCTCTCTAGCAAGGTACTGACAGCTTCAGCATGCACCTGTACCAGATCGGACGGCTGAGATATCAGTATCTCCATCCCAGACACCCTGTTGGGTGGACCCGTGACAGCATACAAGTTTGTTACAATTTACATTGTCTGGTGCTGGACAAAGACCATTGATGACTTTTCCATGCTCCTAAGTGAGACTTGTGTCTCTTTATTAAACTGTTGCTTCCCTTACATTTCCTAAATTTGGGTCCTTACAAAGAAATGGTGGTGGGGTATTGGCCAGTATATGTATATTTAAGCTTGAGACTGGGTTAATTCTCTCCACAGACCTTTTCAGGCTGCAGCTTTACACATGTTGGAACATGGTCATTGCCACGCTAAGGCCTCTACCTGAGCTCTGTATTTTAAATTTAATTCTAATGTTTTTGTTGTCTGGTAGAATCCTTACAGCAGCTTCACCCGTTATGACAGCGGCTCCATTGGGATTTGGTGGCAAAAATGAACTGTGGATCTTACAAAATGCAGGTTACACGTCACCTTGCTGGCACTCAGCAGATTGTAAGCGAGGGACGCATAATGACATGGTGGTGGACATGGTGGTGGTGGTGGGCGAAGCCCAAAATTTGAAATGGGTGTGTTTGAAATGGCATTGTAAAGGGATGAGGAATATGTGTTCCATGATCTTGCTAACTATTTGACAAGAGGGAGGGCCCTTCCAAATGTAGGAGTGACAGCCCTCACAAATGTTAAAGGAAAAACTAAAGCAATTGACTAGCATTGGATTCATCCTTTGGTACGAATACACGGATATTACAAATTATTTAGACTGATATTCCCGAATCTGAACAGTTCACTATTCCATCATCGCTCCTCTCCAGGTTAGGATCGTGAATATACTTTGGTCTCTCACCTCCAGGAAGTGTCAATATCACAACATTGTCAATGAAAAATATTTATACAGAGCAGTCAGATCTGAAGCTTAAAGGAAACCTGTGTTAGGCATCGGGATTCTCCCACTGCGCGGGATAGATCCAAAGCATTATCTGCTTCTGTGGTCTCCCATTCATGTCCGGCTGCTCCAATTGCTGCTCAGCACAGACGTCGGTCCCAGAGACTTGCTCAGGCTCGTGATATGCAGTATGTATCGTTACTGCTGGTTCTGCAGTCAAGTCTATGGTAGCCAGTGATATACGGGTGCAGCCTTGCACTGCGGAGTCTAAGTCCAGAGATCACCTTACTGAGCATATCCACGATATGGCGGCTTCTCATTGGTGTTAGGACGTTAGCTGCTCTGATGATGTGGCAGTCCTGGATTGGCCCATGGGCGATGTCTCGGCCAACTGGGCATGAGTGTTTGGGATGGAGCCTAGCAGATGAAAGGCTCTCACTGGTGTACGCGGGTGCGATAGTGTCATTTATGTTTGGTGTGTGGGTGGCTACTCTACCACTCTGTTCATGTGCTCGATTAGCACAGTTCAATTACAGAGCAAGCTCAACCCTTATGCTAGACTTCTCAGTGAAAGCAACAGGGTATGGTACCTGGCGTCAAAGCGCTCTCTCTCTTGGCTCAGCATCTGCTTCATTCGTATGTGCGGTTAGCACCATTTAGTTGCAGAGCTAGCCCCAGGGCTGCCACTAGAAATTTCGGGGCCCCATACTGGCAAAATTTTCGGGGCCCCCTTGAGACTCCGCCCAGGCTCCACCCCAGCCCCGCCTCCAGGCTCCACCCCACGAACTGTCCACAGTCCCACCGCTCTCTCTTGGAAAATCTCCACTTCTCACCTATCACACATTAACAGTTCCCATCACCAGATCACACATATAGCCGGCAGCTTTTGTTTTGGCCAAAAGATTTTTTAAGCCGCCACCAGAACACGGTTGACACTTTTGGCCGGGCCCTACTCTGCTGTAACCTACTAAATATTTGTTAAAATATGCAATACAATTTAGGTATATTTTTATTTATTTTTCAATTTTTAAAATGACCTATAATACTACATACAAGGAACAAATACCACAGCACTATGACCAGATGACATATTACCACCACAGTGATCGAATAATATCACATACAAGGAACAAATACCGCTACACCATGACCAGACCGCATATAACCAACAATGACTGAATACTACAATACTGATCAGTAATAAAAAAAAAAACCCACAATACTATCACCATCAGTGCCATTATGCACAGGAGATCTGTAATTAGTAAGCAGTGTCTGTGTACAGGTAATACAGTGATCACTGGTGACATTACACACAGGAGCTCTGTATATAATATATAGGTAATACAGTGATCACTGGTGACATTGTACACAGGACCTCTGTATATAGTATACAGTGTATAGTGTCAGTGTATAGGTAACACTGACTCACCAGTGACGTCTCTAGGTGAAGTCCTTCAAATTTCATCCAGCACAGACCGCCATCACTTCATCCAGCCAGGACTCGTCTCTGCAGGAAATAAAACAGTTATCTCGAGTTCCGCTTGTAGAACACATTACGTAATTTTCCCAACTTCTACATTACACCACATGAAGAAGGCAACATAGTATCACTCTACACAGTAACAGGACCGCCCCCCCATTTAAAACAGTATACTCAAAAAATAAAATAAATACATCACTGCAATAATAATATCCCTTAATTAGCCCCTATGGTAATATTCGCCATCCTAGCCCCCCATGTGTCTCATTCCAGGCTCCAGCCATATGTTCTCCCATCCTGCCCTCATGAGTATCCATTCTGCCCCATATGATCTCCCCATCATGCCCCATCTGTCTCCATCGTATCCATCCTGCCCCATCTGTCTCCATTCTGCCCCATCTGTTTCCAATCCTGCCCCATTTATGTCCAGCACTCTGCCCCATCTGTGTACAGCACTCTGCCCAGCACTCTGCCCCATCTCTGTCCAGCACTCTGCCCCATCTCTGTCCAGCACTCTGCCCCATCTCTGTCCAGCACTCTGCCCCATCTCTGTCCAGCACTCTGCCCCATCTCTGTCCAGCACTCTGCCCCATCTCTGTCCAGCACTCTGCCCCGTGTCCAGCTTTCTGCCCCCCATGTGTCCAGCTTTCTGCCCCCCCCGTGTCCAGCTTTCTGCCCCCTCTGTGTCCAGCTTTACTGCCCCCTCTGTGTCCAGCCTTCTGCCCCCCGTGTCCAGCTTTACTGCCCCCCTGTGTCCAGCGGCCTTCTGCCCCCCCTGTGTCCAGCTTTACTGCCCCCTCTGTGTCCAGCCTTCTGCCCCCCCTGTGTCCAGCTTTACTGCCCCCCCTGTGTCCAGCCTTCTGCCCCCCCTGTGTCCAGCTTTACTGCCCCACTGTGTCCAGCGGCCTTCTGCCCCCCTGTGTCCAGCTTTACTGCCCCCTCTGTGTCCAGCCTTCTGCCCCCCGTGTCCAGCTTTACTGCCCCCCTGTGTCCAGCTTTACTGCCCCCCTGTGTCCTGCGGCCTTCTGCCCCTGTGTCCAGCTTTACTGCCCCCTCTGTGTCCAGCTTTACTGCCCCCTGTGTCCAGCCTTCTGCCCCCCGTGTCCAGCTTTACTGACCCCTGTGTCCAGCGGCCTTCTGCCACCCCTGTGTCCAGCTTTACTGCCCCCCTGTGTCCAGCGGCCTTCTGCCCCCTCTGTGTCCAGCCTTCTGCCCCCCCTGTGTCCAGCTTTACTGCCCCCCTGTGTCCAGCGGCCTTCTGCCCCCTCTGTGTCCAGCTTTACTGCCCCCCTGTGTCCAGCGGCCTTCTGCCCCCTCTGTGTCCAGCTTTACTGCCCCCCTGTATCCAGCGGCCTTCTGCCCCCTCTGTGTCCAGCTTTACTGCCCCCTGTGTCCAGCGGCCTTCTGCCCCCTCTGTGTCCAGCCTTCTGCCCCCCCTGTGTCCAGCTTTACTGCCCCCCTGTGTCCAGCGGCCTTCTGCCCCCCCTGTGTCCAGCTTTACTGCCCCCGTGTCCAGCGGCCTTCTGCCCCCGTGTCCAGCTTTACTGCCCCCTCTGTGTCCAGCTTTACTGCCCCCTGTGTCCAGCTTTACTGCCCCCTCTGTGTCCAGCCTTCTGCCCCCCCTGTGTCCAGCTTTACTGCCCCCCTGTGTCCAGCGGCCTTCTGCCCCCCTTGTGTCCAGCTTTACTGCCCCCCTGTGTCCAGCGGCCTTCTGCCCCCTCTGTGTCCAGCCTTCTGCCCCCCCTGTGTCCAGCTTTACTGCCCCCCTGTGTCCAGCGGCCTTCTGCCCCCTCTGTGTCCAGCTTTACTGCCCCCCTGTGTCCAGCGGCCTTCTGCCCCCTCTGTGTCCAGCCTTCTGCCCCCCCTGTGTCCAGCTTTACTGCCCCCCTGTGTCCAGCGGCCTTCTGCCCCCTCTGTGTCCAGCCTTCTGCTCCCTCTGTGTCCAGCTTTACTGCCCCCCTGTGTCCAGCGGCCTTCTGCCCCCCCTGTGTCCAGCGGCCTTCTGCCCCCCCTGTGTCCAGCGGCCTTCTGCCCCCCCTGTGTCCAGCCTTCTGCCCAAAGCCCCCCCCACCCCCCGATCGCCGCTCTCAATGAAAATAAAAAAAAGTTCTACTTACCTGCCGCGCTCCTCTCTCCACGCAGCTGCACCGTGCACTCGCCGGCGACTGACAATGACGTCAGACGCCGGCGACCTGCACGCTGCGGCTGGCGGCTGTTAACTATTGACGTGCGGGCGCGGGCCCGCACGTCAATAGCGTACAGCTGTAGCGCCGGCCGCCGCTAAGGGCCCGGTTCAGCCTGCGGCTGCCGGTAGGGGCCCGGTGAGCAGGTAAGAGGGGCCGATGCGGGCCCCCTCTGCTCACCGGGCCCCTTACGCCAATCACGGCTGTAGTGCCCTGATGGCGGCCCTGGCTAGCCCAATCATCGAACCATTATCCCTGAGATGTTAACTGGGTATAGCACTTTGCAAACTCATGCCTTACCTCTTGGTGAATTAACTGAGCTGGGTACTCAGTGTTCCTTTCACAATGATTGGCGTTAACTCAGTGTGTTCAAGGTAACTTGCTGTTTAGTTCCGTCATTGTTCACACTAGCAGCAGGGTTCATCTCTGTGTGAGGAATGTGATAATGTGTCCTTAATGTGTTTGTCAAATGTGACAATATGTGATACTGCTACACAAGCAAGTGTATTATCACCCCGTATATGAGAACTGCTACACCTACATTGTACATGTCTGATTATTTGCACATTTACTGTTTGATAAGGAAAGTAAGTACCCCGGGCCGGTCATTAGGTTTAGTGTTAGGGGAGCAGTACCCCAAGTTGGCCACTAAATGGGGGCATTATAGATATAATGTAGGACAAAATAGCAAATGGTTAACCATAGAAGGGGCACGGTGGGATAATTCAGAGAGGTCTTCCTGGTTTAGTTCAGTTCAGACAGGGGTGCCTGTGTAGCTCACAGGGCTGGCTAGCCCAGGGCACCACCATGCCACTGACTCTTTAATTGCGGAACCTTATGCAGAGAACACACTCCCATACTGGGAGATCCCAGATGATGCAGAGGGACAGCACAGAGAATGAACTTCAATCCAATATTGCAGCCAGCGGGCAAGGAAAGGGTGAATCAAACACCAGAAAACCCCGCCCTTATGGCAGAAGATTGTTCCCTCCAAATTCAGGTGACAGGGTCTCTTTAATTCCCAGTGACAGGATATTACGTCCAGCAAGATCAGCTGTGCTCACGGGGGGAGTGTGGGCGATCGCGGCCGGGTGTCTGATGACTATCGCAGCTGACATCCGGCACTATGTGCCAGGATCGGACACGGACCGCCCCTGGCACATTAACCCCGGCACACTGCGATCAAACATGATCGCAGCATTCCAGGGGCATAGGAAAGCATTGCGCAGGGAGGGGGCTCACTGGGGGCTTCCCTGAGACCCTCGGTACAAGGCGATGTGCTCACCTTGTACCGAGCGTGTCCTCCCTGCAGGCCCCGGATCCAAAATGGCTGTGGGGCTGCATGGGGGTCCAGCAGGGAGGTGGCTTACCAGCACCTGCTCAGACCAAGCGCTGGTAAGCCTGCAGCCCTGCATGTCAGATCGCTGATCTGACACAGTGCTGTGCAGTGTCAGATCAGCGATCTGACCTTATAACATGATGCCCACCCCTGGGGCAATGTTATAAAGTAAAATAAAGTATTCACATATGTAAAAAAAAATTTAAAAATTCCTAAATAAAGAAAAAAAAAGATATTGTTCCCATAAATACATTCCTTTATCTAAATAATAACAAAAAAACAATAAAAGTACACATATTTAGTATCACCGCGTCCGTAAAGACCCAGCCTATAAAACTGTCCCACTAGTTAACCTTCAGTGAACACCGTAAAAAAATTAAAAAATAACCGAGGCAAAAAACAACCCTTTATTATCATACCGCCAAACAAAAAGTGGAGTAGCACGCAAGCAAAAAAGACAGATATAAATAACTATGGTACAGCTGAAAGCATCATCTTGTCCCACAAAAAATGAGTACGGTGACAGCATCATCAGTGAAAAATAAAAAAGTTATAGTCCTCAGAATAAAGGGATGCAAAATAATTATTTTTTCTAGAAAATAGCTTCTATCGTATAAAAGCGCCAAAACATAAAAAAAATCTAAATGAGGTATCGCTGTAATCGAACTGACCCAAAGAATAAAACTGCTTTATTCATTTTACCAAACGCGGAACGGTATAAATGCCCCCCCCCCCCCCCCAAAGAAATTCATGAATAGCTGGTTTTTGGTCATACTGCCTCACAAAAATCGGAATAAAAAGCGATCAAAAAATGTCACGTGCCCGAAAATGTTACCTATAAAATTGTCAACTCTTCCCACAAAAAAGAAGACCTCACATGACTCTGTGGACCAAAATATGGAAAAATTATAGCTCTCAAAATGTGGTAACGCAAAAAAAATATTTTTTGCAATAAAAAGCATCTTTAGTGCGTGACAGCTGCCAATCATAAAAATCCGCTAAAAAAAAAACTCTATAAAAGTAAATCAAACGCCCCTTCATCAACCCCTTAGTTAAGGAAAAATAAAAGAAAATTAAAAATGTATTTATTTCCATTTTCTCATTAACATTATTGCTAGGGTTAAGGCTAGGATAAGGGTTAGGGCTAGGGCTAGGGCTAGGGTTAGGGTTGGGGCTAGGGTTGGGGCTAGGGTTGGGGCTAGAGTTGGAGCTAGGGTTAGGGTGGGGGTTAGGGTTAGGGCTAGGGTTAGGGTTAGGGTTTGGATTACATTTACAGTTGGGATTAGGGTTAAGGGGTGTGTCAGGGTTAGGGGTGTGGTTAGGGTTATGGTTATGATTAGGGTTAGGGGTGTGTTGGAGTTAGAGGTGTGGTTAGGGTTGGGGTTAGGGGTGTGTTTGGATTAGGGTTTCAGTTATAATTGGGGGGTTTCCACTGTTTCGGCACATCAGGGGCTCTCCAAATGCGACATTGAGTCCGATCTCAAATCCAGCCAATTCTGCGTTGAAAAAGTAAAACAGTGCTCCTTCCCTTCCGAGCTCTCCCGTGTGCCCAAACAGGGGATTATCCCAATATATGGGGTATCAGCATACTCAGGACAAATTGGACAACAACATCTGGGATCCCATGTTCTCTTGTTACCCTTGGGAAAATAAAAATTGGGGGGGCTAAAAAAACATTTTTGTTGAAAAAAAAAATGATTTTTTATTTTAACGACACTGCGTTATTAACTGTAGTGAAACACTTGGGGGTTCACAGTTCTCACAACACACCTAGATAAGTTCCCTGGGGGGGGTCTAGGTTCCTTATGGGGTCAGTTGTGGGGGGTTTACTTTCCAAAATGGTGGGGGGTTTCAATGTTTAGGCACATCAGGGGCTCTCCAAACGCGACATGGCGTCCCATCTCAATTCCAGCCAATTTTGCATTGAAAAGTCAAATGGCGCTCCTTCCCTTCCGAGCTCTGCCATGCGCCCAAACAGTGGTTTACCCCCAGATATGGGGTATCAGCATACTCAGGACAAATTGTACAATAACTTTTGAGGTCCATTTTCTCCTGTTACCCTTGGTAAAATAAAACAAATTGTAGCTGAAGTAAATTTTTTGTGAAAAAAAGTTAAATGTTCATTTTTTTTTTAAACATTCCAAAAATTCCTGTGAAACATCTTAAGGGTTAATAAACTTCTTGAATATGGTTTTGAGCACCTTGAAGGGTGCAGTTTTTAGAATGGTGTCACACTTGGGTATTTTCTATCATATAGACTCCTCAAAATGACTTCAAATGTGACGTGGTCCCTAAAAAAATGGTGTTGTAAGAATGAGAAATTGCTGGTCACATTTTAACCCTTATAACTCCCTAACAAAAACAAATTTTGTTTCAAAATTTGTGCTGATGTAAAGTAGACATGTGGGAAATGTTATTTATTAACTATTTTGTGAGACATATCTCTGTGGTTTAAGGGCATAAAAATTCAAATTTGGAAAATTGTGAAATTTTCAAAATTTTTGCCAAATTTCCGTTTTTTTCACAAATAAATGCAGGTAATATTGAGGAAATTTTACCAATGTCATGAAGCCCAATATGTCTCGAGAAAACAGTGTCAGAATCACCGGGATCCGTTGAAGCGTTCCAGAGTTATAACCTCATAAATGGACAGTGGTCAGAATTGTAAAAATTGTCCCGGCCGTTAACGTGCAAACCACCCTCGGGGCTTAAGGGGTTAATGTCACACATCGAAAACATAATACTAATTTGTGTTCATTTTATAGAAAGTGAAAATTGCCAAAGATGTCCTGATCATGAATGGCCAAATAAGGAAAAAAACAAATGTGTTTTTAGAGATTATGAGTTTGTGTCATATGAGACTGATGTTCTTGCTTCAGTCTTTTCCATCATCTCCATATTACTCTCTTTTATAACTGTATTGGTGATCGGAATATTCACATTATTTTGGAAATCTCCAATTGTCCGAGCCAATAACCGGAACTTAAGCTTCATCCTACTGATCTCGCTCCTGTTCAGCGTACTCTGTGTGTTTCTTTTCATCGGTTGCCCTTTGGATATCACTTGTATGCTGCGCCAAGTCTTCTTTGGGATTCTCTTCACAGTAGCAGAGTCTTCTATCCTTGCTAAGACCATCATAGTCTGCATAGCCTTCAAGGCCACCAGACCGGGCAGCCCCTGGAGAAAGTGTGTGGGAGTTCGGCTTCCTTACTCAGTAGTGTTGGTTTGTTCTTCTCTTCAGATTGGGAATGCAGTGATCTGGTTGTCAGTTTCTCCTCCATACCAAGAGTTTAATCTGGATTATCCAGGGAAGATCATCATCCAGTGTAATGAAGGTTCTCTCCTGGCCTTTTCCTTTATGCTGGGTTACATGGGGTTCCTGGCAGCTGTGAGTTTTTTTCTGGCTTTCATGGTGAGGACATTACCTGATATCTACAATGAAGCCAAGTACATCACCTTCAGCATGCTGGTGTTCTGCAGTGTGTGGATCTGTGCCATCCCGGCCTATCTGAGCAGTACCGGGAAACACATGGTCACTGTGGAAATATTTGCTATATTGGCTTCAGTGGGAGCCATACTGAGCTGCATATTTTTTCCTAAATGTTATAATATCTTTATGATGGGTGAAAAAGGCAGAAAAAGAAACATAATTCAGAAATAATCTCCGTACAAGTAAATATGGCGTAGACTATGCATTACAAGACAAAGTGGCCAGAATTAAGATTTTGTGGCAATTTATTATTCGACTTTGTTGCATTTATTTAGATTTATATGAAAGTAATGTTAATAATTAGGAACTCGTGTAACAAACAGTAAATTACAGAGAAAAAAAATCATGAAGATGCGCTATCAAATATGTTTTCTTTGGGAAATTATTTGTTAATTTTTGTACATTTCTTTTAAATCTGGTTAAAAACAATTCAAAACTTTTTTATTATATTGCACATCCACAACAAATGATTTTAGTAGTGGGTGTTCAAATTTAAGTGCTCAAATATTCCTGATCTGAAGTTCCAACCACAGCACCTGTCTGACCTGCCCTGCATTCATTCCTTTCTCCTCTTACAAGGACAGACATTCCCCTAGCTTTCTATAAGAGTGCAACATTACAGCTAATGCACTGACATCTCTTTCAATGTAGAGAACACTGCAGGATGTGATATAATGGGTGAAATAAGTCACAGGTCACCAATTTCCTAAGTAAACATATTTCTAAAGGTACTATTGACATGAAATTCTCACAAGCTGTCAGTAATAGAGACAAATAGACAAAGATATAGACTGTATTGCTTTCTAGTGATTACTTTATCTCATCCCAGAGCTGGATTAACAGCTATATTGCTCAGTACTCTTGTATAATGCACTACATGCTGCTTCTGCTTTCTAGTGATTGTTATTTTTCACAGAAGAGATACATTCATAGCTTACCTACTGAGTACTGCTGAATAATGTCCTTTGAGCTGTTGCTTCCTTTTGTTATATTTTAAGTGAGTGTTGAATGCACACCTACACTGCTTAATACTTCTGTACAATGTGCTCTTTGCTACTTCTGAATCTGTTAGGGACAATAAAGCAGTAACCCATCATGTCTATTGTGAATCTCTATTCTCCAAAGGAACTCACTCTGACAATAACTAGTACTTTCAGGAAATAGGAGAAATGAAAGAGGAGGCATTTCATAAGCAAACTCAATATATAACATCACTGCTCCCATTTGCTTCCTACCTCCTGGAGCAGCACATCCACGCTGAACTTTCCTCCCAAATTTCATCTAACTTGCTCTTTGACATTCTACAATCTGGTTTCCGTCCCCATCATTCCATAGACAACCCTATTGCTCGCTGTGTGTTTCGCCATTGTTCTTATTAGCTGCAGTTTTCCATCTCTGCATGATGGACCCCGGGTTGCGATGGCACTATCATAATTTATATTTAGTGCGCTCCGCCAACCCTAACATCTGCTGTTCAGAATCCTGGAGTGTCAATCAGCCATATACTCCTTCTTCTCCTCTCGCTTCCTCAAACTCATTGTGGACAAATCTGAACTCATCATCTTTCCTCCATCTCACAGATCTTCCTTAGCTGATCTATCTATCACAATAAATGACATCACTCTTTCCCCCATACCCAAAGTCCGCTGCCTCGGAGTAACCCTTGACTCTACCCTGTCCTCCAAACTGCACATCCAAACTCTATTCACCTCCTGTCGCCTTCAGCACAAACATTTTCCAGAATCATTTTTTCCTCAACCGTCAATCTAATAAAATGCTTGCGCATGTCCTCATCATCTCCTGCCTTGACTGCTGCAACATCCTCTACTGTGGCCTCCCTGCTAACACCCTTGCACCTCTCCAGTCCATCCTTAACTCTGCTGCCCGACTAATTCATCTCTCTCCTCACTACTCCTCTGCTTCTCCCCTCTGCAGATTTCTTCACTGACTCTTATTCCCTCAGCGTATCCAGTTCAAATTACTAATACTGATCTACAAAGCCATCCACAACCTGTCTCCTACATACATCTCTGAATTAATCTCCTTATATCTTATCTCATGTAATCTCCGGTCCTCCCAAGACCTCCTTCTCTCCTCAACACTTATTCTCTCCTCACCTAATCACCTCCAAGACTTCTCCCGAATATCCCCCATCCTCTGGAATTCTGTGCCCCAACACCGACTATCAACCATATTTGGATCCTTCAGACAGAACCTGAAAACCCACCTCTTCAAGAAAGCTTACGGCCTGCAATGACCCTGCTGCCTCCTCACCACTACCGGAGCTAGCGCCTCATCAACACCGATGATGCTTCAGCCCCCCAACCTTCTGTCTTCTTCCCCACCATCCTGTAGAATGTAAGCACACAAGGGAATGTATCAGTCTGTCATTGTTAGTTTGCTTACTATAAGTGATATCTATAACTCTGTATGCAACCCCTTTCTCATGTACAGCACCATGGAATCATAGTAACATAACATAGTAACATAGTTAGTAAGGCCGACAAAAGACATTTGTCCATCCAGTTCAGCCTATATTCCATCATAATAAATCCCCAGATCTACGTCCTTCTACAGAACCTAATTTATATAGAATCAATGGTTCTATAAAAATAAATAATAATAAATAAAATAATATATATACAGTATATATATAATAATAAAAATAATAGTATAGCCAATAAATGAACGCAAAAAAAAAATAGGAGCTGTCACATCAGTTAAGTGGTTCAGTCTCTGGCATAAACCAAAAAGCATGAGCGTAACATTTCAAACCAATGTTGTTGGTGTTGGTGGCCTTTCTAGTTTGAAGACAGCATTGAAAAATTACTCAAAACTTGAGGAACAGAAAACAATAAAAGGGTACAAAACATTTCATTCCAAAAACAGCAATACATTTTTATGTTAAGTAATGGTTATATAAAGTACAATATAAACCGAAATGAACAGAAATAGAGGCTCCTACAGCATCCAAATGTCCTCTGCCTAGTTAGGATTTCACAATGGATGAAGGATTTATAGCCCAGTCCACATGTGATGTCACAATAATTGCCTTAATATAAAATCTCTGCCAGATATCGATTCCTACAAGACAAAAACTGACTACAATGGAATTAATGGAATAAAAGTACAAAGCTAAAGGCGATTGCAAGGCCATACCAAGTATTTTTGTGGTGATGAAGCCAAGGCTGTTATGCATTTTTTTTCTATTTAATTTTATTAACATTTTCAAAAGTACAAAAAGAGCAAAGTACAACATATATAAAATGAGGTAATAAACTAAATTTTGTCTTCCCAGCCCCTGTTCACACGGAGGGGTGCACCATAACGACACCTCACCACCACCCCTTAATGTGGGCAAACATACACAAATGAATACAAACTGTCACTGAACATACCATTCATTCCTTACACCATGAATAAAAGAACGCACAATAGAGTGTAAAAATTATTATATATCACTTTTTATTGTTGATCTTTATGACTGTTTCCATTCTTAGCTGGATATCAAGTTCCACATTAGACTACGCCAATCCCTCCTAACTCTCCGGTGTAACTCGAATCTGTTTCAATTACTATGTCCTTAAAGATAAACGTAATGAGCATTCTTGAGAAAGAAAGAGAGGGGCAAGATCAGGGGTGCCCAGCCATGGACACCATAACTTTTCAAATTTAAGTGGAGCTCATCTCTTGAGGTGTATTCTAGTGATGAGCGAGCACTAAGCATTTCCAGGATTATCCGGTGGGAGCTCAAGTCACCGCCCGGCATGTTTGGTGCTCTTTAGGGATTGTCTGCCATGCACTGCCTGTCACAGCCATGTTAGTTGTAGCATTACAGTGATTGGCTGGCCACATAGCGTCATCAGCTGGAAAGGATGGCCAGCGACAGCCCCGAAAAATGAAAAATCTGGAGAAGATTTGTATGGAGGAGTGGGCCAAATTAGATGCTGCAGTTTGTGCAAACTTGAATTACAGGAACACTTCTCACCTCGGTAATTGCAAACAAAGGTTTCTGTACCAAATATTAAGTTCTGTTTTTCTATTGTATCAAATACTTATTTCATGTCATAAAATGCAAATGAATTATCTAAAAATCATATATTGTGATTTTCTGGATTTTTTAAAATTTCTGCCTCTCATAGAAAAAGTGTTCTCCCGAAAAAAGGTTACAGAGTTCTTTGTAGATGGGAAAACTTGCAAAATCAACAGAGTATCACATACTTATTTTCACTGTATACAGTACATATTGGACAACAGACTGCACAGCCCCGACCCCTGTCTACAGACTGTATTCGTTCACTCTCCCTGCTTCTATGACTCTTTTTCCCTCCCTAGGCTAAATGCAGAGTGCATGTGATACAAACATCAAAGCAAACCATTAGCCCTTATAAGAGCTGTTAGTATGATGGCTCAGCTTCAGCACCAGCATCAACACTTCAGTCCTCCGATTCATTATACTGTGCTCCCACGATGGGCCTACACAAGCACTCTCTCCCTCCAATATGAACTGTTACATCTTCGCGCCAAAGTCGCGTTTCGTATGACACTTTAAGCGCCATTTCTCATCCAGTGAAGATGGACGCAGAGTGTGGGCAGCGTGATGACATAGGTCTCGGTCCCCACCATCTTAGAGAAGGGCATGACAGTGATTGGCTTGCTTTCTGCGGCATCACAGGGGCTATAAAGGGGCGTTCCCGCCGACCGCCATGTTACTTCTGCCGATCTTAGCATAGGGAGAGGTTGCTGTAGCTTCATCAGAAGAAGGGATATAGTTAGGGAGGGAAGATTAACCCCCAAACTGCTTGTGCTGTAGCGATTTCCACTGTCCAACACCACCTTTTCTTTGCAGGGACAGTGGAGGCTACATTTTTGTGCATCAGCTCTGTAGCTTATTAGGCTGCCTTATAAGGCTCCCTGATAGCTGCATTGCTGTTTGTACGCCGCTGTGCAAACCAACTGAAAAGCAAAAATCCTGTTGCTCCTTTCTGCACAGTTATCTTGTTTATTTGTCCACACTTTTGTGTGCAGCAGTCCTTTTTATTGCTGCCATACTTGTCCTGAGATCATTGTAGGGAGATTGCAATTGTACTACAGTCCTTGTATTTTTTCATATATCTTCCAGCCACATTCTGCCACTTAGATTGTGTTGTTTTATGCACTGGGCCGGAGTTTTAGTTCAGTGTCCCCCCCCCCCCCCCCCCCAAAAAAAAGGGAGTTTCAAATTCTCACAAAGTGGATCTACTGCAGTCCTGTTAGTTTGGTGTATGTCAGCCAGCCCCTTTCAGCCACTTAGATTCCATTGTTTTATACACTGGGCCTGAGTTTTGGGTCAGTCTCCCCCCAAAAAAGGGAGATTCAAATTCTCAATAAGTTTATATACACCTTGTTTTACAGTACCATATAACGGTTGTTATTTTGGTTAGATTTTCCAAAAAATGAGGAAGTCTGGTGGAACAGCCCGTAGGCGGTGGTTGCGAGCTGGTACTGATGGTGGTTGTGGTGGTGCATCTGGTGGTAGTGGCAAAAGCACAATAGCACCTAAGGCTGAAGGTGTTGAGCCAGCGTCATCGTCTGGCTACACAAGGCCTCGAAGGATCCCTTTTCTGGGAGTAGGAAAACGGCTTTTAAAGCCGGAGCAGCAGGAAAAAGTTTTGGCTTTCATTGCTGACTCAGCCTCTAGCTCTTTCACCTCCTTTTGAGAAAGTTCCAAACATAAAAGCAGCGAGTCGTCAGTGGATGCTCCCGGTCAGGAACAAGACGTTTCCTTGTGTCCTTCACCCAAACCAAAAGTGAAAGATGCGTCAGGCGACACTACAGGTTACTCCATGGAGCTCTTTACACATACCGTGCCTGGGTTAGAAAGGGAAATTGTTAACTGCCCATTACAAGATGAATCGGACATGGAGTGCACTGATGCACAGCCACAGCTAGATTATTATGCTGTTCCATTGACTCAGATCACTGCATTGCCCTCGCAGTGTACTGATCCAGAATCTGACCCTGATGAGACTATGGTGCCCCGTCCCGAACGCTATAGCACCTTACACGGTCACACAGAGGAAGGTGCACATGACATTGAAGAGGAGATGATAGATGACCCAGTTGTTGACCCAGATTGGCAGCCATTGGGGGAAGAGGGTGCCGCTGCCAGTAGCTCTGAAGCAGAGGAGGATGATCCACAGCAGCCATCTACATCGCAACAGCTGTAATCTGGCAGGCCCGTATCAGGCCAAAAAGTTTGTCAAAACCAAAAACAGTTTTAGGACAGCGTGGCCATCTGGCGTGCAATGCCTGAAAAGGTATTCCATAGTAGGAAGAGTGCAGTGTGGCAATTTTTTAACAAAGATCTGAAAGATCAGTCAAAAGTTATCTTTAAGAAATGCTCAAAGACCTTTAGCAGAGGGAAGAATCTTCAAAATTTATATACAATGTGCATGCTTAGACATTTAACCAGCATTCATTTGCAAGCCTGGACTAACTACCAAACTTCCCGTACCATTGGTGCACCTGCTCAGAATGAAGGTAGTCAGCAACGCTACATTGCTTCCCTCACTGTAAGCCCACTGGTTAGAACACCACCAGCAGCAAATGTGGAGGTATCGTCGCAAGGCTAAAGCAGTCAGGGAATCACAAGGCTATTGGTAGGAAACACTGTATGTAGGCTAACATCGAGAATACCATCACCAACCCTCTCTCAATCCGCCATGTCCACCACAACCGCTAGTTCCACCATATGCACCTCTCTAGTCCAGCTCACCCTACAAGAGACTCTCGTTAGGAAAAGAAAGTACTCATCCTCTTATCTGCGTACACAGGGTTTGAACGCCCACATTGCTAGACTAATCTCGTTAGAGATGATGCCTGTTGTGAATTCTGTTGTCGGGCTCCCTCCTGTGGTCATGAATGGTACTTCGGCTGGTTCTGTCCATGGACTTCCTCTGGTGGGTGTTTCTGAGTTTCACAGGTGACGAGGTTAATTCATTAGCTGCTGCTCTATTTAACTCCACTTAGATCTTTGCTCCATGCCACCTGTCAATGTTCCAGTATTGGTCTGTTCACTCCTGGATCGTTCTTGTGACCTGTCTTCCCATCAGAAGCTAAGTTCCAGCTTGTATTTCTTTGGTTTGCTATTTTTCTGTCCAGCTTGCTATTTAATTTGTTGTCTTGCTTGCTGGAAGCTCTGGGACGCAGAGGGAGCGCCTCCGCACCGTGAGTCGGTGCGGAGGGTCTTTTTGCGCCCTCTGCGTGGTCTTTTTGTAGGTTTTTGTGCTGACCGCAAAGTAACCTTTCCTATCCTCGGTCTGTTCAGTAAGTCGGGCCTCACTTTGCTAAATCTATTTCATCTCTGTGTTTGTATTTTCATCTTTACTCACAGTCATTATATGTGGGTGGCTGCCTTTTCCTTTGGGGAATTTCTCTGAGGCAAGGTAGGCTTTATTTTTCTATCTTCAGGGCTAGCTAGTTTCATAGGCTGTGCCGAGTTGCATAGGGAGCGTTAGGCGCAATCCACGGCTATTTCTAGTGTGTTTGATAGGTTTAGGGATTGCGGTCAGCAGAGTTCCCACTTCCCAGAGCTCGTCCTTATTATCAGTAACTATCAGGTTATTCCGTGTGCTCTTAACCACCAGGTCCATTATTGTCCTGACCACCAGGTCATAACAGTACAGGTGGCCCAAAGTACTAATGCATCTCAATAGAGGGATAAGAGAAGTTCTGAGACCATTTTTTTTTCTTTGTTTTGTCTCTATTTTCCCCTTTACCTCTGGGTGGTTCAGGACACTGGTGTAAACATGGACATTCACGGTCTGTCCTCTTGGATGGATAATCTCACTACAAGGATACAAAACATTCAAGATTTTGTGGTTCAGAATCCGATGTCAGAGCCTAGGATTCCAATTCCTGATTTGTTTTTTGGTGATAGATCTAAGTTCTTGAATTTCAAAAATAATTGTAAATTGTTTCTTGCCTTGAAACCTCACTCCTCAGGTGACCCTATTCAACAAGTAAAAATCATTATTTCTTTGTTACGTGGTGACCCTCAAGACTGGGCATTTTACCTTGCGCCAGGAGATCCGGCATTGGGTGATGTTGATGCGTTTTTCCTGGCGCTTGGATTGCTTTATGACGAACCTAATTCAGTGGATCAGGCAGAGAAAATCTTGCTGGCTCTGTGTCAGGGTCAGGATGAAGCGGAGATATATTGTCGTAAGTTTAGAAAGTAGTCTGTGCTCACTCAGTGGAATGAATGTGCCCTGGCAGCAATCTTCAGAAAGGGTCTCTCTGAAGCCCTTAAGGATGTCATGGTGGGGTTTCCCATGCCTGCTGGTCTGAATGAGTGTATGTCCTTGGCCATTCAGATCGATCGAGGCTTGCGTGAGCGTAAAGCTGTGCACCATTTGGCGGTACTATCTGAGCATGGGCCTGAGCCTATGCAATGTGATAGGACTTTGACCAGAGCTGAACGGCAAGAACACAGACGTCGGAATGGGCTACGTTTTTACTGTGGTGATTCCACTCATGCTATCTCCGATTGTCCTAAGCGCACTAAGCGGTTCGCTAGGTCTGCCACCATTGGTACGGTACAGTCTAAATTTCTATTGTCTGTTACTCTGATTTGCTCATTGTCATCCTATTCTGTTATGGCATTTGTGGATTCAGGCGCTGCCATGAATTTGATGGACTTGGAGTATGCTAGGCGCTGTGGTTTTTTCTTGGAGCCCTTGCAGTATCCTATTCCATTGAGAGGAATTGATGCTACGCCTTTGGCCAAGAATAAGCCTCAGTATTGGACCCAATTGACCATGTGCATGGCTCCTGCACATCAGGAGAATATCCGCTTTCTGGTGTGGCATAATCTGCATGATGTGGTCGTTTTGGGGTTGCCATGGCTACAGGTTCATAATCCAGTATTGGACTGGAAATCTATGTCTGTGTCCAGCTGGGGTTGCCAGGGGGTACATGGTGATGTTCCATTTTTGTCTATTTCGTCTTCCACTCCTTCTGAAGTTCCAGAGTTTTTGTCGGATTATCGGGATTGTTTTTGATGAGCCCAAAACCAGTGCCCTACCTCCTCATAGGGATTGCGATTGTGCAATTAATTTGATTCCTGGTAGTAAGTTTCCTAAGGGCCGATTGTTCAATTTGTGCCAGAACACGCCGCTATGCGGAGTTATATAAAGGAATCCTTGGAGAAAGGCCATATTCGCCCGTCGTCATCACCGTTAGGAGCAGGGTTCTTTTTTGTGGCCAAGAAGGATGGTTCTTTGAGACCTTGTATTGATTACCGCCTTCTTAATAAAATTACAGTCAAATTTCAGTATCCTTTGCCGTTGCTGTCTGATTTGTTTGCTCGTATTAAAGGGGCTAGTTGGTTCACCAAGATAGATCTTCGAGGGGCGTATAATCTTGTGCGTATTAAACAAGGCGATGAATTGAAAACAGCATTTAATACGCCCGAGGGCCATTTTGAGTACCTGGTTATGCCATTCGGGCTTTCCAATGCTCCATCAGTATTTCAGTCCTTTATGCATGACATCTTCCGAGAGTACCTGGATAAATTCCTGATTGTGTATTTGGATGATATTTTGGTATTTTCGGATGATTGGGAGTCTCATGTGAAGCAGGTCAGAATGGTGTTCCAGGTCCTTCGTGCGAATTCCTTGTTTGTGAAGGGGTCAAAGTGTCTCTTTGGAGTTCAGAAGGTTTCATTTTTGGGGTTCATTTTTTCCCCTTCTACTATCGAGATGGACCCTGTTAAAGTCCAGGCCATTTACGATTGGACTCAGCCGACATCTGTGAAGAGCCTGCAAAAGTTCCTGGGCTTTGCTAATTTTTATCGGCGCTTCATCGCTAATTTTTCTACTGTTGCTAAACCGTTGACTGATTTGACCAAGAAGGGTGCTGATGTGGTCAATTGGTCTTCTGCGGCTGTAGAGGCTTTTCAGGAGTTGAAGCGTCGTTTTTCTTCTGCCCCTGTGTTGTGCCAGCCAGATGTTTTGCTTCCGTTTCAGGTTGAGGTTGATGCTTCTGAGATTGGAGCAGGGGCTGTTTTGTCGCAAAGAAGTTCTGAGGGCTCGGTTATGAAGCCATGTGCTTCCTTTTCTAGAAAGTTTTCGCCTGCTGAGCGTAACTATGATGTTGGTAATCGTGAATTGTTGGCCATGAAGTGGGCATTCGAGGAGTGGCGTCATTGGCTGGAAGGAGCCAAGCATCGCGTGGTGGTCTTGACAGATCACAAGAATTTGAGTTATCTTGAGTCTGCCAAACGGTTAAATCCGAGACAGGCTCGATGGTCATTATTTTTCTCCCGTTTTCTTTTTGTGGTTTCGTACCTTCCGGGCTCTAAGAATGTGAAGGCTGATGCCCTGTCAAGGAGTTTTGTGCCTGACTCTCCGGGTGTTCCTGAGCCGGCGGGTATTCTCAAAGAGGGGGTAATTTTGTCTGCCATCTCTCCTGATTTGCGGCGGGTGCTGCAAAAATTTCAGGCTCATAGACCTGACCTTTGCCCAGCGGAAAAACTGTTTGTCCCTGATAGATGGACTAGTAGAGTTATCTCTGAGATTCATTGTTCAGTGTTGGCTGGGCATCCTGGAATCTTTGGTACCAGAGATTTGGTGGCTAGATCCTTCTGGTGGCCGTCTTTGTCGCGGGATGTGCGTTCTTTTGTGCAGTCCTGTGGGACTTGTGCTCGGGCTAAGCCCTGCTGTTCTCGTGCCAGTGGGTTGCTTTTGCCCTTGCCGGTCCCGAAGAGGCCCTGGACGCATATTTCTATGGATTTTATTTCGGATCTCCCCGTCTCTCAAAAGATGTCGGTCATTTGGGTGGTTTGTGATCGCTTTTCTAAGATGGTCCATTTGGTACCTTTGTCTAAATTGCCTTCCTCCTCTGATTTGGTGCCATTATTTTTCCAGCATGTGGTTCGTTTACATGGTATCCCGGAGAACATCGTTTCTGACAGAGGTTCCCAGTTTGTTTCAAGGTTTTGGCGATTCTTTTGTGCTAGGATGGGCATTGATTTGTCTTTTTCCTCGGCTTTCCATCCTCAGACAAATGGCCAGACCGAACGAACTAATCAAACTTTGGAAACATATCTGAGATGCTTTGTTTCTGCTGATCAGGATGATTGGGTGTCCTTTTTGCCGTTGGCTGAGTTCGCCCTTAATAATCGGGCCAGCTCGGCTACTCTGGTTTCGCCGTTTTTCTGCAATTCTGGTTTCCATCCTCGTTTCTCTTCAGGGCAGGTTGAGTCTTCAGACTGTCCTGGTGTAGATACTGTGGTGGATAGGTTGCAGCAGATTTGGACTCATGTGGTGGACAATTTGACATTGTCCCAGGAGAAGGCTCAACATTTCGCTAACCGCCGGCGCTGTGTGGGTCCCCGACTTTGTGTTGGGGATTTGGTTTGGTTGTCGTCTCGTTATGTTCCTATGAAGGTTTCCTCTCCTAAGTTTAACCCCTTAATGACCGCCAATACGTCTTTTAACTGACCTGAGATATAAGAGAATAGCCTCCCCATACAGGAGACAATCCAGCATCTGTCGGTTGTACACTATAGCTGACAACTTGCTGTACCAGCCACGATCAGTATTTGCACCATCTAAATCTGTTTAACCCCTTAGATGCTGCTGTCAATAGTGACTACATCATTATAAATGGTTAACAGAGTGTGGGGGCTTCTTCTTTGTCACAATTGGTGCCCTCAGATCATGATTTTGTTGTCCTGATGTTTGCCATGGCAATTCATGACCAAATAGTGGCCTTAGAGTCTGACGGCTGTAGTAATCTGTTTAGAAGTTAGAGACATTTAGGTGGTAAAAATACACATTTTCATTTCTGTCATACCACTTTGCATTAATTCCTGTAAAGCACCTGAAGGGTTAATAAACTACCTGACAGCAGTTTTCAATATGTTTAGGGGTGCTGTTTTTAAAATGGTATCACGTTTGTGGGTTTCCCAATATATGGGACCCCTAAAGTCACTTCAAACATGGATAAGTCCCTAAAAAAATAAATTTTGTAAATTTCTTTGAAAAAATGAAAAATTGCTGCTACATTTTTAAACCTCCTAAAATGCTAACAAAATAAAATAACATTTTACAAATGGTGCTGATGTAAAGCAGACATGTGGGAAATGTTATTTATTAATGGTTTGCTGTTGTATGACTATCTGGATTAAAGGGATAATCATTCAAATTTAGAAAATTGCTAATTTTTTAACATTTTTCTCAAATTTTTGATATTTTTTATAAATAAACACAAAAAATGTTGAACAAAATTTACCATTATCATAAAGTATAATGTGTCACGAAAAAACAATCTCAAAATCACTGGGATTTGTTGAAGCGTTGCAGAGTTATTACCACATAAAGTGACACTGGTCAGATTTCAAAAATTTGGCTCGGTCACTAAGGGGTTAAGCCTCGTTTCATTGGTCCATATAAGATTTCGTTTGGCCCTTCCTGCTTCTTTTGCCATCCATAATGTGTTCCATAGGTTGTTATTGCGGAGATACGTGGCGCCTGTGGTTCCATCCGTTGATCCTCCTGCCCCGGTGTTAGTTGAGGGGGAGTTGGAGTATGTGGTGGAGAAGATTTTGGATTCTCGTGTTTCGAGACGGAAACTCCAGTACCTGGTCAAGTGGAAGGGTTATGGTCAGGAAGATAATTCCTGGGTTTTTGCCTCTGATGTTCATGCTGCCGATCTGGTTCGTGCCTTTCATTTGGCTCATCCTGGTCGGCCTGGGGGCTCTGGTGAGGGTTCGGTGACCCCTCCTCAAGGGGGGGTACTGTTGTGAATTCTGTTGTCGGGCTCCCTCCTATGGTCTTGAATGGTACTTCGGCTGGTTCTGTCCATGGACTTCCTCTGGTGGGTGTTTCTGAGTTTCACAGGTGACGAGGTTAATTCGTTAGCTGCTACTCTGTTTAACTCCACTTAGATCTTTGCTCCATGCCACCTGTCAATGTTCCAGTATTGGTCGGTTCACTCCTGGATCGTTCTTGTGACCTGTCTTCCCATCAGAAGCTAAGTTCCAGCTTGTATTTCTTTGGTTTGCTATTTTTCTGTCCAGCTTGCTATTTAATTTGTTGTCTTGCTTGCTGGAAGCTCTGGGACGCAGAGGGAGCGCCTCCGCACCGTGAGTCGGTGCGGAGGGTCTTTTTGCGCCCTCTGCGTGGTCTTTTTGTAGGTTTTTGTGCTGACCGCAAAGTAACCTTTCCTATCCTCGGTCTGTTCAGTAAGTCGGGCCTCACTTTGCTAAATCTATTTCATCTCTGTGTTTGTATTTTCATCTTTACTCACAGTCATTATATGTGGGGGGCTACCTTTTCCTTTGGGGAATTTCTCTGAGGCAAGGTAGGCTTTATTTTTCTATCTTCAGGGCTAGCTAGTTTCTTAGGCTGTGCCGAGTTGCATAGGGAACGTTAGGCGCAATTCACGGCTATTTCTAGTGTGTTTGATAGGTTTAGGGATTGAGGTCAGCAGAGTTCCCACGTCCCAGAGCTCGTCCTTATTATCAGTAACTATCTGGTTATTCCGTGTGCTCTTAACCACCAGGTCCATTGTTGTCCTGACCACCAGGTCATAACAGATGCCCTACCGGTTGGTTGAAAGTTAAGCTTTCAAAGCCCTGATGGCCTACGCAATACCACGCTTTGACTTACCCAGTCGACACTTCTTTGTGAGAAAAGCCATCCCAGCACTATACCAGCATGTCAAAGACCGCATTGTCCATGCACTGAGGCAATCAGTCAGTAGAAAGGTGCACCTCACAACAGATGCATGGACCAGTAGGCATGGCAAGGGATGTTACGTGTCCAACACGGCACACTGGGTTAATGTGGTGGATGCAGGGTCCACAGGGGACAGCCATAGTGGGACAGTTCTGCCTAGCCGACGGTCTAGGAAACAGTTGGCTGTAGGCGTTCGCAACCCCTCCTCCTACTCCTCCTCCTCCAGAAGCGAAAGCTCTTCCATAGAGCGCAGTCATATGACCACTCCATCCGCAGCTGCCAGTGTTGCACACGAGGTGTCCCATTATCGAACAGCTAGTGGTAAGCGTCAGCAGGCTGTGTTAGAAATGAAGTGTTTGGGTGACAACAGACACACCGCGGAAGTACTGGCCGAGTACTTGCACCAAGAAACTCAGTCATGGCTGGGCAGTGTACATCTTGAGGCAGGCAAGGTAGTCAGTGATAACGGAAGGACGTTTATGGCTGCCATAGCCCTTTCAGAACTTAAACACATACCTTGCCTGGCTCACACCTTGAACCTGGTGGTGCAGTGCTTCCTCAAAAATTATCCGGAGTTACCAGCCTTGCTCCTGAAAGCAGTTGGATGGCAGACATGGAGTTGTCTGGTGTGCAGTGGTCGAAACTCCAAGACCTCTGTCAAGTCCTTCAGTGTTTTGAGGAATGCACACGGCTGGTAAGTGCAGACGACGCCATCATAAGCATGAGCATCCCACTAATGCATCTGCTGATGCAAAGTTTGACCCACATTAATGAGCTGACGTCTGCAGCCGAGGAGGAGGGAAGCCTTGATGACAGTCAGCCATTGTCTGCTCAGGGAACTCTCCTGGACGAGGTGGCGGACGAGGAGGAGGAGGAGGAAGATGGGGATGAATATTTATGGGAGGATGCTTCTCAGTGGCAATAGAAACTGGTGGAGTTGCACGGTCAGGTACAGGGACACAAGTCATGTTGATTTGCAAGAATGTGCTCCTCAACCCAGCACAAGCAGTGAATTGACACCTGGAACATTGGCCCACATGGCTGAGTATGCCTTGTGTATCCTAAAAAGGGACCCCCGCATTATCAAAATATTGACCGATGATGATTACTGGTTGGCCTGCCTCCTGGATCCACAATATAAAGGAAAATTACAAAATATCATGCCACATGAGAACCTTGAGCAAATACTGTTTACCAAACAAGCAACTCTTGTAGACCGTTTGGTTCAGGCATTCCCAGCACACAGCGGCGGTGATGGTTCTCACACGAGCCGTAGGGGGCAACATGGCACAGGTGTTAGAGGTGCACAAATCCGAAATGGCATTGGACAGAGGGGTTTTATGACCAGGTTGTGAAGTGATTTCGCAATGACCGCTGACACAACAAGTAGTGCTGCATCGATTCAAAGTGACAGTAGACAGCATTTGTACAGTATGGTTACGAACTACTTTTCCTCCCTTATCGATGTTCTCCCTCACAGGTCATTCCCCTTTGATTACTGGGCATTAGGGTTGAGCGAAACCCGACTATCTCAAAAGTCGAGTCGAGTGGAATCGACCGATTATCGCGAAAAGTCGGGGATCGACAGAAACACGAAACCCAATGCAAGTCAATGGGGGAGCAGAGTCGGCAGTGAGTGGAGGCCAGGAAAACATGTACAGTGCCCATTTTAATGACAAAAAACATACATTCTTGTTCCTGAAGCTTGTCAATCTAAATTTACCTTATAATAATAGTAAGGCATTGGAAATTGGGGGACATTTGGCTAAAGTTGTGGGGGGTAGGGCTGGTTCAAGTATTTAGTGGGCCCAGGAAATCTGGACCACGTCACGGCAGTGGAGCAGGGAGAGGTAAGTATTTCAACTTTGCAAGTGCTGTGATCCTGAGCAAGCAGGGGGGGCCCACTCGTTGGCATTGGCACTGGCACAGAGCCCCTCAAAGTACGGCGGTGTGTTTGCACGGCGGGGGTGCCTCCCACCGGTAGCGACACTTTTGCGTATTATGAGGGGCCCTGTGCCAGTGACGTCGCCAACGAGTATTCCTCCCCCCACCTGATGAAGGAACCTGCACTTTCATCTGCACCTTCCTCTTTGTCCCCGTATAAGGTGGTATGGTATGCGGGAAGGGGAACCTGACTTTCAGCAGGGTCACAATCTTGCTGTGTAGCGTGCACGGGGAATGTTGCGTTATGGGTCAATGTACCAGCAGACTCATCTATCACTGGCTGGGCAATGGCCAGGATGAGGAGGAAACACAGATATAGGCCCAAAGAATAAAGTGGGCTAAATGCAGTTCAAAATTGGTAACAGGACTAACCAGGGGGCATTGCTTTGTTCAGTGGAGAACAACTGTAATGAGAGGCTGACACAGAGAGTAGGCCCAAATCAGTAAGTAGTCTAAATGCAGTTCAAAATTGGCAACAGTAGTAAACAGGCGGCACAGCTTTGTTCAGTGGAGAACAGCAAGGAGCGGCAGACAACAATAGTAGGCCCCAACCCAACTAGTAGGCCAAATGCAGTCTAACATTAACAACAACTTAACGAGAGCCTGAAAATGGAAGTTCAGGACAGGAAACCAGGAGAACAGCAAGGAGCGGCAGACACTGTTAGTAGGCCCCAACCCATCTAGTAGGCCAAATGCAGTTGTTCCATTTAACAACTATTTAACAAGAGCCTGAAGATAGAAGCTCAGGAAAGGCCACCAGGAGAACACCTTGGAGCGGCAGACACTGTTAGTAGGCCCCAACCAAACTAGTAGGCCCACTGCAGTTTTAAAATTCCGATCGGCTGAAAACCTGATAATTGCAGGTCATTTTTTTAAAGAGGACAGCTGTATTGAGTGGCGCAGCCAGACACTACAAGTAGGCCTTACACCACAAAGTTTGCTCGACGCAGGTTTAAAAAAGGTTACATGGGTACACGGTCTGCATTGGTGTGCTCAGTGGAGGACAATTGGAAGGAGGGACCGCAGAAAGACTTAGTAGGCCTAAAATAACAAAATAGGCTCTATGCAGCTTCGATAATGTGGCAACCTGGAGAACATCTTGGAGCGGCCGACACCGTCTCTACAACCCAGACCCAACTTGTAGGCCTAATGCAGTGTTGTTTCAACAATTACTTAACGAGAGGTAGAAGATAGAAGCTATGGAGAGGCAACCTGGAGAACACCTTGGAGCGGCAGACACCGTCTCTACAACCCAGACCCAACTTATAGGCCTAATGCAGTGTTGTTTCAACAACTACTTAACGAGAGCTAGAAGATAGAAGCTATGGAGAGGCAACCTGGAGAACACCTTGGAGCGGCAGACACCGTCTCTACGACCCAGACCCAACTTGTAGGCCTAATGCAGTGTTGTTTCAACAACTACTTAACGAGAGCTAGAAGATAGAAGCTATGGAGAGGCAACCTGGAGAACACCTTGGAGCGGCAGACATCGTCTCTACGACCCAGACCCAACTTGTAGGCCTAATGCAGTGTTGTTTCAACAACTACTTAACGAGAGCTAGAAGATAGAAGCTCTGGAGAGGCAACCTGGAGAACACCTTGGAGCGGCAGACACCGTCTCTACAACCCAGACCCAACTTGTAGGCCTAATGCAGTGTTGTTTCAACAACTACTTAACGAGAGCTAGAAGATAGAAGCTATGGAGAGGTAACCTGGAGAACACCTTGGAGCGGCAGACACCGTCTCTACGGCCCAGACCCAACTTGTAGGCCTAATGCAGTGTTGTTTCAACAACTACATAACGAGAGCTAGAAGATAGAAGCTATGGAGAGGCAACCTGGAGAACACCTTGGAGCGGAAGACTCAGTTTGTAGACCACGACGAAACTTGTGGCCCCAATGCAGTTTTATAATTCTGACAAGCTGAAAATCCGCCTTTTTTTTTTTTTTTTTTTAGAGGAGGACAGCTGTATTAAGTGGCGCAGACAGACACTGCTAGTAGACCTTACACCACAAAGTAGGCTCACTGCAGGATGACAAAAAGTTACATGGGTACACGGTCGGCATTGGTGTGCTCAGTGGAGGACAAATGGAAGGAGGGGCTGCAGACAGACTTAGAAGGCCTAAAATAAAAAAAATTAGGCTCAAAGCAGTTTCAATTATCTTGCAGAGGTACACAGGCAGCATTGGTGTGGTCAGCGGTGGACAATTGGAAGGAGGGACCGCAGACACTTAGTAGGCCTAAAATAAAAAAATTAGGCTCAAAGCAGTTTAAATTATCTTGCAGAGGTACACAGGCAGCATTGGTGTGGTCAGCGGTGGACAATTGGAAGGAGGGACCACAGACACTTAGTAGGCCTAAAATAAAAAAATTAAGCTCAAAACAGTTTGAATTATCTTGCAGAGGTACACAGGCAGCATTGGTGTGGTCAGCGGAGGACAATTGGAAGGAGGGACCGCAGATACTTAGTAGGCCTAAAATAAAAAAATTAGGCTCAAAGCAGTTTGAATTATCTTGCAGAGGTACACAGGCAGCATTGGTGTGGTCAGCAGTGGACAATTGGAAGGAGGGACCGCAGACACTTAGTAGGCCTAAAATAAAAAAATTAGGCTCAAAGCAGTTTGAATTATCTTGCAGAGGTACACAGGCAGCATTGGTGTGGTCAGCGGTGGACAATTGGAAGGAGGGACCGCAGACACTTAGTAGGCCTAATATAAAAAAAATTAGGCTCAAAGCAGTATGAATTATCTTGCAGAGGTACACAGGCAGCATTGGTGTGGTCAGCGGTGGACAATTGGAAGGAGGGACCGCAGACACTTAGTAGGCCTAAAATAAAAAAAAAATTCGGCTCAAAGCAGTTTCAATTATCTTGCAGAGGTACACAGGCAGCATTGGTGTGGTCAGCAGTGGACAATTGGAAGGAGGGACCGCAGACACTTAGTAGGCCTAAAATAAAAAAATTAGGCTCAAAGCAGTTTGAATTATCTTGCAGAGGTACACAGGCAGCATTGGTGTGGTCAGCGGTGGACAATTGGAAGGAGGGACCGCAGACACTTAGTAGGCCTAATATAAAAAAAATTAAGCTCAAAGCAGTTTGAATTATCTTGCAGAGGTACACAGGCAGCATTGGTGTGGTCAGCGGAGGACAATTGGAAGGAGGGACCGCAGACACTTAGTAGGCCTAAAATTAAAAAAATTAGGCTCAAAGCAGTATGAATTATCTTGCAGAGGTACACAGGCAGCATTGGTGTGGTCAGCGGTGGACAATTGGAAGGAGGGACCGCAGACACTTAGTAGGCCTAAAATAAAAAAAAAATTCGGCTCAAAGCAGTTTCAATTATCTTGCAGAGGTACACAGGCAGCATTGGTGTGGTCAGCAGTGATTAATTGGAAGGAGGGACCGCAGTCACTTAGTAGGCCTAAAATAAAAAAATTAGGCTCAAAGCAGTTTGAATTATCTTGCAAAGGTACACAGGCAGCATTGGTGTTGTCAGCGGTGTACAATTGGAAGGAGGGACCGCAGACACTTTGTAGGCCTAAAATAAGAAAAATTAGGCTCAAAGCAGTTTCAATTATCTTGCAGAGGTACACAGGCAGCATTGGTGTGGTCAGCGGAGGACGATTGGAAGGAGTGTCTGACACAGTTAATACTCCCCAAAAATAAATACTGTAGATGTTAATGTTTCGCAAAACAACAAAACAAAAAAACAAAAGGGTGGCATACTTAGGTACAGGGGTGGGCTCCTCTGCTGAGTTTCAAACATAGTAATTTGGGGCTAAGTATTTACTGGTGTCAATATAGGACAGTGACCCTGACTATTTTAACTAGCATCATACATGTCAACAAATTGGTATTGTCAGTGTCAGGCATTGAAGGATGTCAGCGCATAGACTAAACATTAGTGGAGCTGTGAAAGATAATTTTGGAAGTGGTAGAGCACTGTTTGAGTTGGGGGGGAACTCTCTTGTGGCCGGCGGTACAGGCCCAGGGCCCCTCATGTTACAACGGTGTGTCTGACGTTGGGTGCGCACCACCACCACCAGAGACACTTTGTTGTACTATGAGGGACCCAGTTGCAGTGCCGTCGACCAAAAGCGAGCACACCCACCTCTTCAGACAAATGGCACTCTCACGGGTGCTTGCGCCAAGTGGCGCGACCACGACCCCGTGAGGGGAGTTAGCCCATTTAGGGAGGTGTCAACATGTTGTATGCTGGACAAACAGCTGCTGCAAATTAAGAGAAAGGAAGAGTCAGTAAGACGAGTCCACAAGCAAGACCTTGTTATAGGAAAGCTAGGTGTCAGCCGGGAAAGGTGGGGCAAAATAATTCAAAATCCAGGAGTGGTTCATTTTAATGAAGGTTAGATCATCAACATTTTGGGTAGCCAGACGAGTCCTTTTTTCGGTCAATATTGAACCAGCTGCACTGAATACTCTTTCTGATAGCACACTAGCTGCTGGGCAAGCAAGCTCCTGCAATGCATATTCTGCCAATTCAGGCCAGGTGTCTATTTTGGATGCCCAGTAATCAAATGGGAATGACGGTTGAGGGAGAACATCGATAAGGGATGAAAAATAGTTAGTAACCATACTGGACAAATGTTGTCTCCTGTCACTCTGAGTTGATGCTGCAGTACCTGTCCTGTCTGCGGTCATTGCAAAATCACTCCACAACCTGGTCAGAAAACCCCTCTGTCCAATGCCACTTCTGATTTGTGCAACTCTAACACCTCTGCCATGTTGCCCCCTGCAGCTCGTGTGAGAACCATCACCGGCGCTGTGTGCTGGGAATGCCTGAATCAAACGGTCTACAAGAGTTGCTTGTTTGGTTGCTAATATTTGTTCGAGGTTCTCATGTGGCATGATATTTTGCAATTTGCCTTTATAGTGAGGATCAAGGAGGCAGGCCAACCAGGAATCGTCATCGCTCATCATTTTAATAATGCGTGTGTCCCTTTTGAGGATGTTTAAGGCATAATCCGCCATGTGGGCCAAAGTTCCAGTTGTCAAATCTGCGGTTGTGCTGGGTTGAGGGGCAGTTTCAGGCAAATCTACGTCACTTGTCTCCCTAAAAAAAACAGAACCCGGCCTTGCAACGCCACCAGCTGCTATTGGCCCCGGAGAAGCTTCCGCATTCACAAAATACTCATCCCCATCATCCCCCTCGTCCTCTTCTTCTTCGCCCGCTACCTCGTCCTGTAGACTGCCCTGACCAGACAATGGCTGACTGTCATCAAGGCTTCCCTCTTCCTCGGCTGCAGACGCCTGCTCCTTTATGTGTATCAAACTTTGCATCAGCAGATGCATTAGGGGGATGCTCATGCTTATTATGGCGTTGTCTGCACTAACCAGCCTTGTGCATTCCTCAAAACACTGAAGGACTTGACACAGGTGTTGTACCTTCGACCACTGCACACCTGACAACTTCATGTCTGCCATCCAACTGCCTGCCCTTGTATGTGTATCCTCCCACAAATACATAACAGCACGCCTCTGTTCGCACAGTCTCTGAAGCATGTCCAGTGTGGAGTTCCACCTTGTTGCAACGTCGATGATTAGGCGACGCTGGGGAAGGTTCAAAGACCGCTGATGGTTCTGCATACGGCTGGAGTGTACGGGCGAACGGCGGATATGCGAGCAAAGTCTGCGCACTTGGAGGAGCAGGTCGGGTAACCCCGGATAACTTTTCAGGAAGCACTCCACCACCATGTTTAAGGTGTGAGCAATGCAAGGAATGTGTTTCAGTTGTGAAAGGGCTACGGCAGCCATAAAATTCCTTCCGTTATCACTAACTACCTTGCCTGCCTCAAGATGTACAGTGCCCAGCCATGACTGAGTTTCTTTCTGCAAGAACTCGGACAGAACTTCCGCCGTGTGTCTGTTGTCGCCCAAACACTTCATTGCCAATACAGCCTGCTGACGCTTGCCAATAGGTGTCCAATTATGGCACACCTCGTGTGCAACATTGGCAGCTGCGGATGGAGTGGTTGTGCGACTGCGGTCTGTTGACGAGCTCTTGCTTCTGCAGGAGGACGATGAGGAGGAGGAGGGGAGGCGAACGCCTACAGCCAACTGTTTCCTAGACCGTGGGCTAGGCAGAACTGTCCCAATATTGCTGTCCCCTGTGGACCCTGCATCCACCACATTAACCCAGTGAGCCGTGATGGACACGTAACGTCCCTGGCCATGCCTACTGGTCCATGCATCTGTTGTCAGGTGCACCTTTGCACTCACAGATTGCCTGAGTGCATGGACGATGCGGTCTTTAACATGCTGGTGGAGGGCTGGGATGGCTTTTCTCAAAAAGAAGTGTCGACTGGGTAGATCGTAGCGTGGTTCAGCGTAGTCCATCAGTGCTTTGAAAGCTTCGCTTTCAACCAACCGGTAGGGCATCATCTCTAATGAGATTAGTCTAGCAATATGGGCGTTGAAACCCTGTGTACGCAGATGCGAGGATGAGTACTTCCTTTTCCTAACGAGAGTCTCATGTAGGGTGAGCTGGACTGGAGAGCTGCAGATCGTGGAACTAGCGGGGGTGCTGGTGGACATGGCAGACTGAGAGAGGGTTGGAGATGGTATTCTTGCTTGTGCCCTACATGCAGTGTTTCCTACTATGAAACTGGTGATTCCCTGACAGCTTTGGCCTGGCGACGAAATCTGCACATTTGCTGCAGGTGGTGCGGGAAATGGTGGGCTTACAGTGAGGGAAGGGATGTAGCGTTGCTGACTAGCTTCATTGCCCGAGGGTTCTACAACCTTAAGGGACGTTTGGTAGTTAGTCCAGGCTTGCAAATGCATGGTGGTTAAATGTCTACGCATGCAACTTGTATTTAGACTTTTAAGATTCTGACCTCTGCTTAAGGTAGTTGAACATTTTTGACAGATGACTTTGCCCTGATCATTTGGATGTTGTTTAAAAAAATGCCAGACTGCACTCTTTCTACTATCGGATACCTTTTCAGGCATTGCAGACTGAGCCAGATATGGGCGTGGCAGATGGAACCTGTTGCGATGTTGATGCCTTCTGCGGTTCCTCCTCCTCCGCTTCAGAGCTACTGCCGCCTGCACCCTGTTCCCCCAATGGCTGCCAATCTGGGTCAACAACTGGGTCATCTACGACCTCCTCTTCTATCTCGTGTGCAACTTCGTCTGTGTCACCGTGTAAGCCGGTGGTATAGCGTTCGTGACGGGGCACCATAGTCTCATCAGGGTCTGCTTCTTGATCAGTACACCGCCAGGGCAATGTTGTGGTCTGAGTCAAAGGAACAGCATAGTAATCTGGCTGTGGCTGTGCATCTGTGCACTCCATGTCCGATTCAACTTGTAATGGGCATGGCCTGTTAACTATTTCACTTTCTAACCCAGGAACGGTATGTGTAAAGAGCTCCATGGAGTAACCCGTTGTGTCGCCTGACGCATCCTTCTCTGTTCTTCTTGGTGAACAAGACAAGGAAGCGACTTGTCCCTGACCGTGAACATCCACTACCGACGCCCTGCTTTTACATTTAGCAGTTTCAGAAGAGGAGGTGAAAGAGCTAGAGACTGAGTCAGCAAGTAAAGCCAAAACTTGTTCTTGCTGCTCCGGCTTTAAAAGCGGTTTTCCTACTCCCAGAAAAGGGAGCGTTCGAGGCCTTGTGTAGCCAGACGACAAACCTGGCTCAACAACTCGAGACTTAGGTGCTATATTGCTTTTCCCATGACCACCTGATGCTCCACCACCACTACCATCATTACCAGCTGGCAATGACCGCCCACGGCCACGACCTCTTCCACCAGACTTCCTCATTGTTTGAAAAACGTGAACAAACTAATTGTATTTGTTACTGTAAAACCAGTTACAAGGTGAACTCAAACTTCTGTTGGATTTATATATCCCTTTGTAGGTGGGTCAGACTGCAGGGAAAATCATGCCCAATGTATAACAGTACACAGCTTCAGTGGCAGACAGATATGCCACTAACAGGACTGACGCAGATGCAGACACTAACAATTCAAATCTCCCCCTTTTTATTTTTTCTGGGAGAATATTGAAGAAATGTGGCCCACTCTCATACAGTATATGTTCTGTGGCACAAAATTTGAGACAGGTGGCGCACACGCAGGAGTGGCACTGAAGCAGAAATGCCAATCTTAATCTCCAACAATTTTTTTTTTATTCAGAGAGAATTGAAAATAAATCTGACCCAGTATTTTACACTAGGTTTAATGTGGCACACAATTTGAGACAGGTGGCACACACTGTAGTGGCCCTGAAGCAGAAATGCCAATCTTAATCTCCCACAATTATTTTTTTCAGGGATTATTTAAAAGAAATCTGACCCAGTATTACACACTGGGTTTAATGTGGCACACAATTTGAGACAGGTGGCACACACTGGAGTGGCACTGAAGCTGAAATGCCAATCTTAATCTCCCACTATTTTTTTTTCAGGGAGAATTTTAAAGAAATCTGACCCAGTATTACACACTAGGTTTAATGTGACACACAATTTGAGACAGGTGGCACACACTGGAGTGGCACTGAAGCTGAAATGCCAATCTTAATCTCCCACTATTTTTTTTTTTTCAGGGAGAATTTAAAAGAAATCTGGCCCAGTATTACACACTAGGTTTAATGTGGCACACAATTTGAGACAGGTGGCACACACAGGAGTGGCACTGAAGCGGAAATGCCAATCTTATCCTCCCACAATTTTTTTTTTCAGGGAGAATTTAAAAGAAATCTGACCCAGTATTACACACTAGGTTTAATGTGGCACACAATTTGAGACAGGTGGCACACACAGGAGTGGCACTGAAGGAGAAATCCAATCTTAATCTCCCACTATTTTTATTTATGGGAGAATTGGCAAGAAATCAGGTCCACTGTTAGACTGTATGTTTTCTGTGCCAGAAAATGACACACAGATGCCACACACAGGACTGCCACTGATACAGATTTGCCAATTTTAATCTGCAACCTTTTTTTTTTCTTCAGGGAGACTAGTGAATACATCTGGCCCACTGTATTAGAGTCTATTTTCTGTGGCAGAAAGTGGCTTGAAGAGATATAACGAAACAAAAAAACAGGGAGTGTCCTACAATTACTATCTCCCTGCAGTAATCTCAGCCAGGTATGGCAGGCAGCAATAAGGAGTGGACTGATGCACAAATTAAATAAAAAGTGTGGACAAACAAACAAGATAGCTGTGCAGAATGGAAGGAACAACAGGATTTGTGCTTTGAAAAAAGCAGTTGGTTTGCACAGCGGTGTACAAACAGCAATGCAGCTATCAGGGAGCCTTCTAGGGCAGCCCAATGAGCTACAGCGCAGAGGAAAAATAATGTAGCTTCCACTGTCCCTGCACACCGAAGGTGGTGTTGGACAGTGGAAATCGCTACAGCACAAGCGGTTTGAGGGTTAATGGACCCTGCCTAACACTATCCCTGCTTCTGACGAAGCGGCAGCAACCTCTCCCTATGCTCAGATCGGCAGAAGTAAGATGGCGGTCGGCGGGAACGCCCCATTATAGCCCCTGTGACGCCGCAGAAAGCAAGCCAATCACTGCAATGTCCTTCTCTAAGATGGTGGGGACTGAGACTTATGACATCATGCTGCCCACACTCTGCGTCCACCTTCATTGGCTGAGAAATGGCGCTTTTCGCGTCATTGAAACACGACTTTGGCGCGAAAGTCGCGTACCGCATGGCCGACCCCACACAGGGATCGGGTCGGGTTTCATGAAACCCGACTTTGCCAAAAGTCGGCGACTTATGAAAATGACTGACCCGTTTCGCTCAACCCTACTGGGCATCTAAAATAGACACCTGGCCTGAATTGGCAGAATATGCATTACAGGATCTCGCTTGCCCAGCTGCTAGTGTGCTATCAGAAAGGGTCTTCAGTGCTGCTGGTTCAATACTGACCGATAAAAGGACACGTCTGGCTCCCCAAAATGTTGATGATCTAACCTTCATTAAAATGAAGCAATTATGGATTTCAAATTATTTTGCCCCTCCTTCTCCTGCTGTCACGTAGCTTGTCTGAAAAATGTCTTGCTTTTGGCCTCCTCTTACTGACTGCTCCAATTCCTCCATTTGCTGCTGCTGAATGTCCACCATAGGTCATTATTATACGTCACTAAATGGGTTGAATCTCCCCACAGGGCCGTGGTTACCACCTGGCGCAAGCACCCGTGCGAGTGCCATTTGCCTGGACAGGTGAGTGTGCCCACTCTTGGGTGACGGCACTGGCACAGGGTCCCTCATAGTACAATGAAGTGTCTCTGATGGTGGTGGTGCACACCCAACGTCAGACACACTGTTATAATATGAGGGGCCCTGTGCCAGTACCGCCGCCCACGAGAGAGTGTTCCCCCCCCAGCTCGAACAGTGCTCTACCACTTGCAATACTTACCTCTCCCTGCTCCACCACTGTGTAGTCCGTGCTGTTAAATCCTTCAATGGCACTGCCAATACAAATTTGTTGAAATGATAGATGATAGTTAAAATATACAGGGGCCCTGGCCTCCACTTAGACCAGTTAATACTTTGCGCCTACTACCACTGTCTGCTACTCAGCAGAGGAGCCCACCCCAGTACCCAGCTATGCCGCCTGTTTAGTCCTGTTACCAATTAGGAACTGCATTTAGCCTACTTTTTTATTTTGGGCCTACCACCTGTGTCTGTGCCACTCATTACAATTGTCCTCCACTTAACAAAGCTATGCCGCCTATTTAGTCCTGTTACCAATTTTGAACTGAATTATTTTTATTTTGGGCCTGCTAACTGTGTCTGCACCAATTGTGGGCCTGTTACCAATTTTGAACTACATTTAGCTTACTTTTTTATTTTGGGCCTACTAACTGTGTCTGCGCCACTCGTTACAATTGTCCTCCACTGAACAAAGCAATGCCGCCTGTTTAGTCCTTTTACCAATTTTGAACTGCTTTTAGCCTACTTTTTTATTTTGGGCCTATATCTGTGTTTCCTCCTCATCTTGCCCATTGCCCAGCCACTGCTATATGAGTCTGCTGGTACATTGCCCCAGACCGCTACATTCCCCTTGCACTCTACACAGCCAGAATCTGACCCTGCTGAGAGTCAGGTTCCCCTTTCTGCATACTATACCACCTTACACGGGGACAAAGAGGAAGGTGCAGACGAAAGTGCAGGTTCCTTCATCAGGTGGGGGGCATACTCATTGGCGATGTCACTGGCACAGGGCCCCTCATAGTACGCAAAAGTGTCTCTGCTAGTGGGAGGCACCACCCACCATCAAACACACTGCCGTACTATGAGGGGCCCTGTGCCAGTTCCAACTAGTGGGCCCCCCTGCTTGCTCAGGATCTCAGCACTTGCAAAGTTGAAATACTAACCTCTCCCTGCTCCACCGCCGTGACGTATTCCGCGTTTCCTGGGCCCACGAAAATCTTGAGCCAGCCCCACCCCCCCACAACTTTAGCCAAATGACCCCCTGTTTTCAATGCCTAACTATTATTATAAAGTCAATTAAGATGGACAAGCTTAAGAAATAAGAATTGATGTTTTTGGCATTAAAATGGACACTGTAGGTGTTTTCTTGTCCTCCACTCACTGCCGACTTTGATTCCTCATTGACTTGCATTGGGTTTCGTGTTTCGGTCGGCCACCAACTTTTCGCAATATTCGGCCGATTTTACCCGACCTGACTTTTGAGAAAGTCGGGTTTCGCGAAACCCCAACTCGATCCTAAAAATGTAACAGTCGCTCAACTCTACTAGTGACCTTTTAGCCATTAATGATTTTGTGCACTTTAAGAGATCGGATAAAGTAGCTGACATCATGTCAAAATTTGGGACATATCTCCTGTAATTGCATACATTTCTCATGAAAGTTTTGAAATTTGTTTTGAGAAGTGACATGACGAGTTCCGTATCACCTCCACCTTGTTTACTAGTGGTTCGATCTCATCCCAGCCTGCAATGTACCAAAAAATGTGGCTTCCGCTATCCCCATGAATTTTTAGGGGATTATTTATAAAACTAACTTTCCTTAGGCTGCCTGTAGTGCCTGGACTTTACTCAAGTGACTCAGCCAACCGCAGCTGAAGATGACAATGTCATCCAAATAGGCAGCAGCATACATTGTGTGAGTGACCCTGTCCTTGGCTCTCTGCAAAGTGACAGGAGCCACATGTAACCCAAAGGTATTCTGACATATTGATAAAACCCTCTTGTGTTGAGAAGGCCATATTTTGCTTGGCCTCTTTGGAAAGCAGAATCTTTCAGTATCCTTTCATGAGCTCTAGGGTGATAATTTACTGAACTGGCCCTAGCCTTTCAATAAGCTCATTTACATGGGGCATTGGTAGGCATTAGTGATGGGCGAGTGCTAAAATGCTCGAGTGCTCGTTGCTTGGGTCAAATAAATTGGGATACTCTGCTACTCGACCTGAGCAACGAGCCGAATGTAAGTCTATGGGAAACCCGAGCACAGTAAAACATTCAAAAACAAACCCAAAATGGATTTACCTGGGAAATATGTTAAGGAACATCATTTCCAGGGTAATAAATTGTACGTAAGGAAAAACAAAGAACCACCAAAAAATGTATTTCCACCACTTGGGCCATGTTCACACGTAGCATTTTTGATGCTTTTTTCAACTTTAGCATTGCTTTCAACCAATACAAATACATTCACTTGGAAATGTCATTTTACCATTCAGCAGCCTAAGCTGGTCATGTGGTGTGTGACACATCAGAAACATTCTGTTTCATTTATGGAGGGACACAAAGTCACAAAGCCTATTTTTATATGGGGATCAGGCGGCATTAATATTATTAAAGGCCCATTAATCCCATATTAAATATTGGGTCTTCTATACTGTTAATGCCTATACAGTGAGTGGCTGGTCTGCCAAAAATTAGGATGCACCCCTTTAATGATACATACAGGAGGGCTTTCTGAAAAAAATGTTCCCATTATAAAAAGGGGGTCTCCAGCAGTGTTTGCCTATGCAATGAATGCAAGGCCTGCCCTGACCCAAATTCACATGCACAGCAATAATCCTTTGAAACCACGTACTGGATGGCCACAGGGAAACCAAGTTCACATTATTTATTTGGTGCTTCCAAACTGTTTACTTATGCATTGAATGCAAGGACTGCCCAGCACCAAATTTGCATGCACCCCAATAAGCCCTGGAAGAGACATAGAGGTGGGTCTTCTGAAGACAATGTTCCCATTATTAGGAAGTGGGTCTCCCATTGTGTTTGCCTATGCAGTGAATGCAAGGACTGCAAAAAATTAGGAGGCACTCCAATGTCCCTTGTGATGCAGTGGTAGCAGCGTATGCAGTGAGACGGCACTGACCCAAGCAAGTTCAAACAAAACGTTCCTTTAATGTGTTACTTCACACAGTCCATTGGAAACACATAGTACACGGCTTCTTCACCCACACCATTGGAAACACACAGTACACATACTTCTTCACACAGACCATTAGAAAATACATGGCTTTAGTTTGCAGCCCTAAACAGGCCACATTTCCCTTTGTCCTGTTTCCCTGGGCGACTGCATGCTGGTACCAAGTCTCATTACTCACGCCGTGCACCGCACGCTATCCTCTGGATTGCAGCCTAGTAAACATAAGACAGCCAGAGATGCAGGGTGTCAGTCTCTTTCGTTCCTCTTACCCCTGTGTTGATTCACACAGGGAGTGCTGTGCAGACAACTGCTCTGTCTGCTTCCAAGAACAACACTGACTCACCTCCCCCTCTACTACAGGGCTTTTTAATCAGTCACTGCCTCACCATTCTAATCATAGTTACACCTGTGACTGCAATACACCCTTATGGCCTCACTACGCCTCCGCGTGCATTTGTGTAGCACAAACAGTGCCCCCTAGCTGTAACAGGGGTCACTGCCTCACATATCCTCCCGCTGTTTATACCTGTGTGGTTGAACATTTGTTACCCCGTATGGGTGCGAGACAGGGCATCTGCATGCCCATGGGACATCCCCAACCTAGACTACACTAAGAAACCAAAGCAGGGACTGGAACCATCAATAGATGCATGCATCCATCACCTTTGCATTTATCCTCCATACTTCATTATGGGACCACCCACCCTGTTCTCCATTGCAGAAGCCAGGCCCTCTTTTCTGATTAATCGTAGAGAGGCCAGTTTTGGGTGGACTCAACCTTGTTTCTTTTCGGTTCAGTCACCCTGCATGTTATCCCTTCACCTAAGTGCTTGCCTTTGGGCCCTTGCTACCATTTACTCCATACCCTAACCTATGCCCCGGTGACTATATTATGCTGAAATACCGCAGACTGCACCGGCAACTCTGAGCATATGTCTCTAGGGGGAGCCTATCGGGATTACACTCTGTCCTTAGGTTGGTGACCCCTATGGCAGGTATCTCAATATCTTTGGATACTGAACCCAGTACATCCTTTTCCGTGAGAGGGTTGACCCTGGTCTCCCACAGGGACCAAAACAGGGGCAAATCTCTCCCCAACACAGTCCCATATGGAAGGGTCTTTTCCACTCCCACCAAATGCTTAATGTCCCCACAGGATTTGGAAAAAATAACCTCTGCGGTCGGGTACTACCGGATTTCCCCGTGAAAAACCCATCACCTCCACTTTCGGTCCTTTGGGGTTGTCCCTGGCAACAAGCGACCTATGGACCAGATTTACTTAACTACCCATGTCCAGGAGAGCCTCTGATCGGTACCCATTCACAAGTACCTGTCACAATGCTGGTTTGCTGCCGGCTGTGCCCGTAGTGGTGATGCAGACTGGCTGGGCACACATAGACTCCTGACCAGTGTTCCCGCAGTCCATGGGCTTAGGTGTCAACGAACAGTTACTAGTCCCATACCTGGGCTGGGTTTATACCGCTCAATCAATTCTGTCAGCAGCTCCAGGGTGCCTAGGTCCCTCAGCCTGACCCAACTCTGCATGGCGGCTAGCAGAGCCGTCACCATCCGGTCAGCCACGATTCTCTCCATCATCTCATACGGGAAACAAAACTCAGGCTGGAGCCTCTCCTCCACCAATTGCAATAAGTCATTTCCCTGAGACCTGGCAGGCCGAGTCTCTACATTGGACCACCGGTACACCCAATGATCGCCCCTTACCTTTGGGGTCTCTTCAGGACTCTACTGTTCGCCCCTCACTTTAGGGGTCTCCTTTTTAACATGCTGAAGCTCTGCTAGCTTCCACTGCAGCGCCTCCTGGTGCCGCTGCTGATGCAACTGCATTTCCTGCTGCTGCAGAATCTCTTGCTGATTCCTTTGCTGATTGAACTCAACCTGCTCCAAAAGTTCCTGCATTTCTCCAGCAGACTTGCACAACGATCTGCAGGACTCTCTGGGGCATGCCTTATTTCACATGGCCTTCATTCTTTCCACCATATGTGATGCAGCAGTAGCACCATACACAGTGAAACGACAGTGACCCAAGCAAGTTCAAACAAAACGTTCCTTCAATGTGTTACTTCACACAGTCCATTGGAAACACATAGTACACGGCTTCTTCACACAGTCCATTACAAAATACACATTACAGAGCTTTAGTTTGCAGTCATTAAACAGGCCAGACTTCCCTTTGTCCAGTTTCCCTGGGTGATGGCAAGCAGGTACCAAGTCTCTTTACTCATGCCATGCACCACACGCTATCCTCTGGATTACAGCCTGGTAAACATAAGACAGCCAGAGATGCAGGGTGTCAGACTCTTGAGTTCCTCTTGCCCCTGTGTTGCTTCACACAGGGAGTGCTGTGCAGACAACTGCTCTGTCTGCTTCCAAGAACAACACTGACTCACCTCCCCCTCTACTACAGACCATTCTAATCATAGTTACACCTGTGACTGCATTACGCCCTCATGGCCTCACTAAAGCCTCCATGCACATTCTGTAGAGAGCACAAACAGAGCCCCCTGGCTGTAACAGGGGTCACTGCCTCACACCCTTGAAAGACCATGACACTTTTAAGGTCTAAAAATGTCTGAAAATGATGGAAACACTGCTCAAATGACACAGGAACACCATGGCAAATGTTCCTGGAAGGATTTCTGACTCCTAGGTTAAAGCTGTAAACAGCGTTGTCAGAGTTTCACGCCATTTTTACAGATGCACCAAAAAACATACAAAAACGAAAGCAAAATGGATTTTGCTGGGAAATATGTTAAGAAACATCTTTTCCAGGGTAATGAATTATATAAAGCAAAATAACTAACCCCAACCAAAATTGTTCCTCCACCACTTGGGCTATGTTCACATGCAGCGTTTTTGATGCGTTTTTCAACTTTAGCATTGCTTTCAACCAATACAAATGCATTCACTGGGTAATGTCATTGTAACGTTTAACAACCCTAGCTGGCCATGTGTTGCGTGACAATATGTTATTTCACATTATTCACACATCTAATTTTTTTTTTTTTTTTGTCCCTTTATATCATATGATATATCTTATTATACATCACATTTGCACTTATCATCATATATCTAACACTGTACACCACCAGTTTAACATCGCACTCTAAATAAGATTTTCATTTCATTATTCATCACTATTTTTTTTACATGTTTGGTCATTTTTATGACCTCTTATTTTGGTATTTCCACACATGATGTACTTTAGTGTACAACATGTTGACATCTATGGGTATAACATATATTAAAAAAGATACTGCTCCTTTAACAGAGTGCACTTTATCACTTGATCTTTTCATTATTTATCTTAATTTTTGTATACATGTTTAGGTATATTTTTATGACCTCTTATATTGATTTCATTAATATAGTAACATAGTAACATAGTTAGTAAGGCCGAAAAAAGACATTTGTCCATCCAGTTCAGCCTATATTCCATCATAATAAATACCCAGATCTACGTCCTTCTACAGAACCTAATAATTGTATGATACAATATTGTTCTGCTCCAGGAAGACATCCAGGCCTCTCTTGAACCCCTCGACTGAGTTCGCCATCACCACCTCCTCAGGCAAGCAATTCCAGATTCTCACTGCCCTAACAGTAAAGAATCCTCTTCTGTGTTGGTGGAAAAACCTTCTCTCCTCCAGACGCAAAGAATGCCCCCTTGTGCCCGTCACCTTCCTTGGTATAAACAGATCCTCAGCGAGATATTTGTATTGTCCCCTTATATACTTATACATGGTTATTAGATCGCCCCTCAGTCGTCTTTTTTCTAGACTAAATAATCCTAATTTCGCTAATCTATCTGGGTATTGTAGTTCTCCCATCCCCTTTATTAATTTTGTTGCCCTCCTTTGTACTCTCTCTAGTTCCATTATATCCTTCCTGAGCACCGGTGCCCAAAACTGGACACAGTACTCCATGTGCGGTCTAACTAGGGATTTGTACAGAGGCAGTATAATGCTCTCATCATGTGTATCCAGACCTCTTTTAATGCACCCCATGATCCTGTTTGCCTTGGCAGCTGCTGCCTGGCACTGGCTGCTCCAGGTAAGTTTATCATTAACTAGGATCCCCAAGTCCTTCTCCCTGTCAGATTTACCCAGTGGTTTCCCGTTCAGTGTGTAATGGTGATATTGATTCCCTCTTCCCATGTGTATAACCTTACATTTATCATTGTTAAACCTCATCTGCCACCTTTCAGCCCAAGTTTCCAACTTATCCAGATCCATCTGTAGCAGAAAATATCTTATAGACATTTATTATTTTAGTAAATATGGAATAATACACAGCACCTTGTTTAACGCGTAAGATGTATTCCAATATGTAGTATTAGCAATATCGCTAAAATGTTATCATAATGTATTAACATCGGATGTTTCGGCATCATATTTTCATGCATTCCGTCTTTTCTAATTGTGACTTCTTTTTCGTCGGTCTTTATTAGTGTTGAGCGATACCGTCCGATACTTGAAAGTATCGGTATCGGATAGTATCGGCCGATACCCGAAAAATATCGGATATCGCCGATACCGATATCCGATACCAATACAAGTCAATGGGACATCAAGTATCGGAAGGTATCCTGATGGTTCCCAGGGTCTGAAGGAGAGGAAACTCTCCTTCAGGCCCTGGGATCCATAGGGATGTGTAAAATAAAGAATTAAAATAAAAAATATTGATATGCTCACCTCTCCGGCGGCCCCTGGACTTCACGCTGCTATCCGGGAGGCTTCTTTGTTTAAAAAGCGCGCCTTTCGGACCTGTGAATGACGTCCCGGCTTCTGATTGGTCGCGTGCCGCCGATGTGACCGGCACGCGACCAATCAGAGGCCGCGACGTCATTCGCAGGTCCTCAATTCCTAGAATTAGCAGTTTTGTGAATGAGAATGACGTCGCGGCTTCTGATTGGCCGCGTGCCGGTCACATGGGCGGCACGCGACCAATCAGAAGCTGGGACGTCATTCACAGGTCCGAAAGGCGCGCTTTTTAAACAAAGAAGCCTCCCGGATAGCAGCGTGAAGTCCAGGGGCCGCCGGAGAGGTGAGCATATCAATATTTTTTATTTTAATTCTTTATTTTACACATCCCTATTGATTCGATACCGATACCCGATATCACAAAAATATCGGATCTCGGTATCGGAATTCCGATACCGCAAATATCGGCCGATACCCGATACTTGCGGTATCGGAATGCTCAACACTAGTCTTTATGCATCGTTTATTTAATTTACATAGTATGTTAGATAATGGATCAGTACGCGCTTCTTCCGGTATGTGTTCATTATATTCTGATGGCAGTGGATCCTCAAGGTGGTCACCATCTCCCCTCTCCCCATATGGTGTGAGTGGACGAGATGTTGTTCCTCTGGATCCCTGCCTGAGAATTACATTTGAAAACACTGAACGCATTACTGGAGAGGCGCATTATAAAGTGATCCATCTTTCTGACATATATATTTACATAAAGAAAGTTACCGTAATTTGAAGCAAATATACACCTTTTAAGAATATGTTGTAATAATTGATATATCATTATATGTATATTGTCAGAGACATAATCTAGTTTATACAGGGATGCTCTGCATACCTATGTAGTTTAAATACGCTAATAATGTGATAACAGCCATATAGCTCTGTCTAGTATGCATGTTAGCAGCGGATCTTTTTTGTTGTAACGTTTACGCAGTACATATTTGACAGCCACTGTGGGGGATTTGCTTACTGGACGTGAGTCCTTGTTGTGACGCATGCGCCGTTGGTAGACAGCCGCGTCCTCACATTTGCATATTGTCAATTCTGCTGAGTCTCCACCTTTGGTTGCGTTCCCTGCACTTAGTAACAGCCGCGTCATAGTGCAAAGGATTTTTCAATTGGCTGTTGCTTTTCAGCTTCAATATATGCGCAGTATGCGCTTGACAACAATCGCGTCATCAACAAATGATCTGTTTCTATTGGTCGAGTAGTTTACTTGGTGAATGATGTATTCATTAGGTCTCCCCATTAAGTATTTCTATTGGCCAAGCTCGGTATTTATGCACGGTACCTTCGCTAGTTAAGACACACCCCCGGAAGAAGCTGGGCGAAACGCGCGCATCGGGGCGCGAGGTTCTCTATATCCCATCAGCGGTACTTACTAGGCTATAGCGATATACACAGTAAATCATACTCTCTATTTGCTTTTTGATACTTGTATGTGTGTTCATCCATAGGATCTCTACGGAATCCATATTTAGAATATACTCTCGGTGATGAGGTATATACAGTGGGGCAAAAAAGTATTTAATCAGTCAGCAATAGTGCAAGTTCCACCACTTAAAAAGATGAGAGGCGTCTGTAATTTACATCATAGGTAGACCTCAACTATGGGAGACAAACTGAGAAAAAAAAATCCAGAAAATCACATTGTCTGTTTTTTTTAACATTTTATTTGCATATTATGGTGGAAAATAAGTATTTGGTCAGAAACAAAATTTCATCTCAATACTTTGTAATATATCCTTTGTTGGCAATGACAGAGGTCAAACGTTTTCTGTAAGTCTTCACAAGGTTGCCACACACTGTTGTTGGTATGTTGGCCCATTCCTCCATGCAGATCTCCTCTAGAGCAGTGATGTTTTTGGCTTTTCGCTTGGCAACACGGACTTTCAACTCCCTCCAAAGGTTTTCTATAGGGTTGAGATCTGGAGACTGGCTAGGCCACTCCAGGACCTTGAAATGCTTCTTACGAAGCCACTCCTTCGTTGCCCTGGCGGTGTGCTTTGGATCATTGTCATGTTGAAAGACCCAGCCACGTTTCATCTTCAATGCCCTTGCTGATGGAAGGAGGTTTGCACTCAAAATCTCACGATACATGGCCCCATTCATTCTTTCATGTACCCGGATCAGTCGTCCTGGACCCTTTGCAGAGAAACAGCCCCAAAGCATGATGTTTCCACCACCATGCTTTACAGTAGGTATGGTGTTTGATGGATGCAACTCAGTATTCTTTTTCCTCCAAACACGACAAGTTCTGTTTCTACCAAACAGTTCCAGTTTGGTTTCATCAGACCATAGGACATTCTCCCAAAACTCCTCTGGATCATCCAAATGCTCTCTGGCAAACTTCAGACGGGCCCGGACATGTACTGGCTTAAGCAGTGGGACACGTCTGGCACTGCAGGATCTGAGTCCATGGTGGCGTAGTGTGTTACTTATGGTAGGCCTTGTTACATTGGTCCCAGCTCTCTGCAGTTCATTCACTAGGTCCCCCCGCGTGGTTCTGGGATTTTTGCTCACCGTTCTTGTGATCATTCTGACCCCAAGGGGTGGGATTTTGCGCGGAGCCCCAGATCGAGGGAGATTATCAGTGGTCTTGTATGTCTTCCATTTTCTAATTATTGCTCCCACTGTTGATTTCTTCACTCCAAGCTGGTTGGCTATTGCAGATTCAGTCTTCCCAGCCTGGTGCAGGGCTACAATTTTGTTTCTGGTGTCCTTTGACAGCTCTTTGGTCTTCACCATAGTGGAGTTTGGAGTCAGACTGTTTGAGGGTGTGCACAGGTGTCTTTTTATACTGATAACAAGTTTAAACAGGTGCCATTACTACAGGTAATGAGTGGAGGAAAGAGGAGACTCTTAAAGAAGAAGTTACAGGTCTGTGAGAGCCAGAAATCTTGATTGTTTGTTTCTGACCAAATACTTATTTTCCACCATAATATGCAAATAAAATGTTACAAAAACAGACAATGTGATTTTCTGGATTTTTTTTTCTCAGTTTGTCTCCCATAGTTGAGGTCTACCTATGATGTAAATTACAGACGCCTCTCATCTTTTTAAGTGGTGGAACTTGCACTATTGCTGACTGACTAAATACTTTTTTGCCCCACTGTATATATGCAACACAACAGAGAAAGATGTATGCAGAAAAATTGGGATCACCACAGTAATTATATGGATATAAAAGTCATCTTTATTTGGGAACAAAACACAAAACATTAAAAACACTTAAAACCCATGTCAAAACTTGGGGTAATGGGTCCACATAAAAGTCAGGTAAAATACTATCAAAAAAAGCACAACACTAAACAGCCACTATATAGCAGAATATATATAATATATAAGCATAGGTAGATGCTTCATAGCAGTCAAAGATTAATACAAGCAATCCTGATATGAGCATATCCTAATGACAGAGATAAACACACTCTTTAACAGGTAAGAACACATTGGTACGTCCCACATAAGCAGCAACAAATGCTGACACAGAGGGAGAAAGATAGTGTTTATTCCTCCAGATACAGTCCCCCCGTAGCAAAAGGATCTCACCTAGGCTCTCAGAAAAGATTTGACCTATAGTTAGGGTATATCAAACACATGGAGTCTGCTGGGCTGTGTGCGTGCTGAGACCCACGCGTATCGACGCTAAGAAGCGTCTTCCTCAAGGTCAGCAATGTAAGGTGTGCCGTGCTCCCAAGTATAAATGCAGATATAATTAGTTATAACACCTACCAGGTGTGCAGGACATTGGCGGCACCAGAAGAAACTGCCAGCGTGGTGCAGAGTTGTTTGCGCAGGCGTTAATAAATCAACCAGGTGCCCGGGACCAGAGCAGTTCGCGCATGCGCCATACATCTCTGTGGCCTCTTTAATGCAAGTGGCTTACAGACTCTGCCCCCCAGGACGGCACGCCGCCAGGACCATATCTGCGGCCATAATCAACATTGGCAACAGCTATGCGTCCTAGCAACATACACTCCGGTGTCATGCGCGTGCGTACATCAGATGCCCCTGGCCAGGGCGCACTCCACTCATTCAGACAGCCACAGTAAAAAGACTGCTACCAAAAAAGTGATAGCCCCTTCAAAAATAGTAAGAGTTTTTTGCTGCAAGCGCGCTATAAATGCATACCATGGGCATTGCAGGGAGTAGATTTGTATCTTCATTTAGAGTAACGTAACCAAGCAGTAATAACAGTCCCATATCACCCACCCTTAGTTGGAATGCCGCAAAAGCGTGGGGGATACTAGTAAGCCATACAAGATATAACATATATCAAATACCCCCTGTTCTAATTAGAACGCTTACAGTCGCCATACAGCTGTATGAAAACATATTTGAGTGAAGCACTTTGTTTATTCAAAATAAGAAGTGATGGTGCAAAGTCGCACGGTACCCACGGGGGAAGGGGCGTTCCAAAATACATACGTGATGGATACTAATACCAAATTTCAGGATTTTATCCTTTTATTTTATACATCTGTCTATGGGGGAGTTACTTTATCCCAAATGGGGTGGGCTGTTGCCCCTATGGTGGCAGTGTGGCGTTAGGTTGTGGAATTATTTGGCATGTACACTTATCCTATAAGCAACCTAGGGACAACCATTTTAAACCCCTTTACTTTTGAGTATAATAATGTTTACCATCTTGGGGAGTGGCACGATGTTATACATCGGGTGATTAGACGTTTATACATCCTGAAATTTGGTATTAGCATCCATCACGTATGTATGGTGCAGTGGGCCCAAGTAAAGATGGGACCACACAGGTGTGATAATACCAGATAAGACAGCCAGCCTACAATCAGGGAATGGCTGCTTGGCACACCAGTGCAAATAAATAATCTGCAGCAGTGTTCACACAGAGTATGCACAGCAACTGGATCCTAGCCTATTAGTAACGCCATGTGGCGGGCTGACCAGCGCTAACTGTAATGCGTCCCGTGTGAACAGAGGCCACAACTTACAAAGCCATCAGAGCCCAACTGCACCTCAAAAAGTAAAAGTAAAAAAAGTGCACAAGAACATATCAAAATATGTAAGGTATTAGTTAATATTATGGCCACAATACATAAGCTGGCAACCCACGTCAAGGGTCCTCACGCTTGCCAGTCCTAGTCTAACAGCAAAAACTACAACAGGAGGAAAAAAAAAGGAGGAAAAAACCTCCACTATTCTAGAAAAAACACCACAGAAAAACAGGGAAAGGTGCTTACCTGTCTAGGCCTCAAATCAAATGCACTCTCATGGTGCAGTGGGCCCAAGTAAAGATGGCGACTACACAGGTGTGATAATACCAGATAAGACAGCCAGCCTACAATCAGGGAATGGCTGCTTGGCGTTATTACTGTGGCTGTCTGAATGAGTGGAGTGCACCCTGGCCAGGGGCATGTGATGTACGCACGCGCATGACACCGGAGTGTATGTTGCTAGCACGCATAGCTGTTTCCAATGTTGATTATGGCCGCAGATATGGTCCTGGTGGCGTGCCGTCCTGGGGGGCAGAGTCTGTAAGCCACTTGCATTATAGAGGCCACAGAGATGTATGGCGCATGCGCGAACCGCTCTGGTCCCGGGCACCTGGTTGATTTACTAACGCCTGCGCAAACAACTCTGCACCACGCTGGCAGTTTCTTCTGGTGCCGCCAATGTCCTGCACACCTGGTAGGTGTTATAACTAATTATATCTGCATTTATACTTGGGAGCACGGCACACCTTACATTGCTGACCTTGAGGAAGACGCTTCTTAGCGTCGATACGCGTGGGTCTCAGCACGCACACAGCCCAGCAGACTCCATGTGTTTGATATACCCTAACTATAGGTCAAATCTTTTCTGAGAGACTAGGTGAGATCCTTTTTCTACGGGGGGACTGTATCTGGAGGAATAAACACTATCTTTCTCCCTCTGTGTCAGCATTTGTTGCTGCTTATGTGGGACGTACCAATGTGTTCTTACCTGTTAAAGAGTGTGTTTATCTCTGTCATTAGGATATGCTCATATCAGGATTGCTTGTATTAATCTTTGACTGCTATGAAGCATCTACCTATGCTTATATATTATATATATTCTGCTATATAGTGGCTGTTTAGTGTTGTGCTTTTTTTGATGGTATTTTACCTGACATTTATGTGGACCCATTACCCCAAGTTTTGACATGGGTTTTAAGTGTTTTTAATGTTTTGTGTTTTGTTCCCAAATAAAGATGACTTTTATATCCATATAATTACTGTGGTGATCCCAATTTTTCTGCATACATCTTTCTCTGTTGTGTTGCATGTATATATGGTATGCAGTTGGTGATCCCCTTTTCTTATCATAACTGGATGGTGCCCGCTCAGCTAAGTACTGATTACTGAGGTAGATATATATACATTAATGGTAGACTTTTGATATATGTGTCTGTGATCGCCTTACTTCTTTATACAAAGTATACTTATATAAATCAGCACCAGCAATACTTAACAAGGATTATGAGTATCTCTTAAAGGTTTTGTTGTAATAAAATGTTCATATAGTAATCTGTGAAAATACAACAATAGAATCATCTAGCGCTCATGTGTAGCTAATATATTTTTACATCTATAAATTACAGCATTATGCACTTTATTGCTCTTTTTTATCATTGTATGTATTCCAGATGAACTTTTGAACATATATTAACTTTAAAAGTGTATTTTGTGTGTAGATGCTATTTTTTTATAGGATGGTCAGTATATAGAGTAACCTCTGTTTATCCAGTACCTTGCCTCTGAATTTTAACATTATACTGTTTTTGTATGAATTAATAAGAATTTATATTTAAGATAATTTAATTTTTGTTGTCACTTTAATTCTTATTTTTTTGCCCCTAATAGAATATATTTTAAGGTGTGTGCAAAAAAATATATGGTCTTTTTATCTGAAGTGTTGCCCATTTTATGGGTCAATAATTTATTTGTGAGGACTTTTTGTCTTGATCACAATGCAGAAGAGGTGTGGACAGCGCTGAAAGAGCAGTCAGATGTTTGGATGACACCACTGAACCTACAGCCAGGCATGGTCGAGTGTGACAATGGCCGTAACCTGGTGGTGGCACTGAGGCAAGGTGAGCTCACACTGGTACCTTGCTTGGCCAATGTGCTTAACCTCGTGGTTCAAAGTTTTCTGAAAAGCTACCCGGAGCAGAATGATCTGCTAGTGAATGTACGCCATCTGTCTGCCCTTGCCGTACATCAGCAGCGTTTTCAGCTTCCAGCTCACCGACTGGTGTGTGATGTCTCCACGCGCTGGAACTCTACGTTGCATATGTTGGAAAGGATTTGTGAGCAGAAGAGGCCCATTGTTGACTACCAGCATCAACAAGGCCGTCAAATTTTTTGCCAGACTCCACACATAAGACTTCAGGAGTGAACATGGATGTCAGACATATGTAATATCCTCTAAAAGTTTGAGGACTGCACCAAGATGGTGAGCGGCGATGACGCCATAATTAGCATCACAATCCCGCTTCTCAGCATTCTGAAAAACTCTCTGCTCACAATCAAAGAGAATGCATTGCAGGCGGAGCACAAGGACATGGAGCGAGGAAACATACAGAGGGATTACACTCAGCCCAGCCTCATGTCTTCTCAACGTGGAATGGTAGGCAATGAGGAGGAGGAGGAAGAATAGGAGCTATTTTCATGCGCTATAGACGGCACTACAAACACATCTGAATTAGCGTCTGTTGAGCGGGGATGGCCTGTGGACAGGGAGCATGGTCAGTCGTCCTGTTGGGGAGGACACAGAAGTCTTGCCTGTTAGCAGTCTGGCACGCATGGCTGATTTTATGTTGCGCTGCATTTCACATGATCCTCGGATTATTAAAATTTTGGGTGACACTCATTACTGGTTGGTGACACTTCTAGACCCACACTAGAAGGAAAACTTTCAATCTCTTCTGCCTGAGGCAGAGAAGTGTACAAAAATGTTGCAGTACCACAGGGCCCTTGTAGCAGAATTAGTTTGAAAATTCCCATGTGAGAACGCTGGCACCAGACGTCAGAGTTTGTTGTACAACCAAGGACTCCAAGCAAGAGAGACAGAAGTACAATCCAGCTCAGGCAGCGGAACAATGGCCAAGTTCTGGGACAATTTTCCCATCATGGCGGCACAGAGGCAAGTGTTGTGAATTCTGCTTTTGGGCTCCCTCCGGTGGTTGTAGGTGGTAACACAGTTGTCCCTGGGCTGCAGTCCTGGTCAGGTGTATCTGCTGATTGCAATTCTGACTGGGGTATTTAGGTTTGCAGGATTCATTAGTCCTTGCCAGTTGTCAATGGTTTCTGGGAGGTGTTGGAACTTTGTCTGGTTTCTCCTGCTTAGCTGCCAATTCAGCAAAGATAAATGTCTGTTTTTTTTTCTATGGCACACATGCTGTGTGCTGGATTTTTGATTGTATTTCTGCTCTGTGTGTAGGATTCTCTGGAGTTGCAGATATACGTTCCACGTCTTTAGTTAGATGGAGGAATTTTTTGTATAATCTGCTGTGGATATTTTTTGAAGGGTTTTAATACTGACCGCACAGTATTTTGTCCTATCCTTTCCTATTTTAGCTAGAGTGGCCTCTTTTGCTAAATCCTGTTTTCTGCCTGTGTGTGTCTTTCCTCTCCTACTCACAGTCAATATTCGTGGGGGGCTGCCTATCCTTTGGGGTTCTGCTCTGAGGCAAGATAGTATTCCTATTTCCATCTATAGCGGTATTTAGTCCTCCGGCTGTGACGAGGTGTCTAGGGTTTGTTAGGCACACCCCACGGCTACTTCTAGTTGCGATGTTAGATCAGGATTTGCAGTCAGTACAGTTACCACCTACTCCAGTGAAAGTTATTCATGCGGCTCCAAGGTCGCCGGATCATAACAGTACAACTGGCCAATAATGAGTTAAATGCATCTCAGAAGAAGGGAAGAAAGGTGTTGAGTAGTGTTGAGCATTCCGATACCGCAAGTATCGGGTATCGTCCGATATTTGCGGTATCGGAATTCCGATACCGAATTCCGATACTTCCCGCGTATCGGATACCGGAATCGGAAGTTCCCAGAATTCAAACTGCACGCAGCAGCCAATGAGGAATGATTTGAAGTGTGGGCACATCCTGTTTAGCATGGTGGGCATGTAAGTACTGGCAAGGCTTGGATTGGCTGCTGAAATGATGTCACTCTGCACTATAAAAAACGCTGCCGCCATTTTGTGCTCACTCTGCTGTGATTTCAGTTAGGGACAGGACGCTGTGTTCTAACTGAGGGCCAGTCGAGCTAGCTAATTGCTTTATTTTCCTTTCCAAAGGCTAATTTAGCAAAACGCTGTGTGTTCTTCACTGTTCACCTTGCTCTTGCCTTGCAGCGCTGTTTTAACAGCGTTCTGCAAGGTCTCTGTGTGTGTGTGTGTGTGCAGCTCACTCTGTAGTCTGTGTGCAGCCATATACCCGGTTGTATTCAGCTCAGGGGGGGTTCACACTGCCTCACACAGTTGTCCTTTTTTGCTCTTAGTGCAGCCTGCTGCACATTTTTTCTCAAATTTCCTATTAGTGTTTTTCCACCAGTCTCCAGCTCTATTGTGGAAAAACACTACATAGGATAACCTAGAGGGGGGTTTTTGGGCCTTGCAGCGCCGTTTACGGCTGTCTGCACGGTCTCCGTGTGAGCCCAGCTCGCCCTGTAGTCTGTGTGCAGCCATAGCCGGTTGGATTCAGCTCAGGGTTCGTTACTGGCTCATACCTTGAGAAAAATTTTACTTTTTTTCAAATAGTGCAGCCTGTTTAAAATTTGAAAAAAAAAAAATCCTATTAGTGTCTTTCCACTCGTATCCAGCTAAATAGTGGAAAAACACTATATAGGATAACCTAGAGGAGGGTTTTTTGGCCTTGCAGCGCCGTTTACGGCTGTCTGCACGGTCTCCGTGTGAGCCCAGCTCGCCCTGTAGTCTGTGTGCAGCCATAGCCGGTTGGATTCAGCTCAGGGTTCGTTACTGGCTCATACCTAGAGAAAAATTTTACTTTTTTTCAAATAGTGCAGCCTGTTTAAAATTTGAAAAACAAAAATTCCTATTAGTGTCTTTCCACTCGTATCCAGCTAAATAGTGGAAAAACACTATATAGGATAACCTAGAGGAGGGTTTTTTGGCCTTGCAGCGCCGTTTACGGCTGTCTGCACGGTCTCTGTGTGAGCGCAGCTCGCCCTGTAGTCTGTGTGCAGCCATAGCCGGTTGGATTCAGCTCAGGGTTCGTTACTGCCTCATACCTTGAGAAAAATTTTACTTTTTTTCAAATAGTGCAGCCTGTTTAAAATTTGAAAAACAAAAATTCCTATTAGTGTCTTTCCACTCGTATCCAGCTAAATAGTGGAAAAACACTATATAGGATAACCTAGAGGAGGGTTTGTTGGCCTTGCAGCGCCGTTTACGGCTGTCTGCACGGTCTCTGTGTGAGCGCAGCTCGCCCTGTAGTCTGTGTGCAGCCATAGCCGGTTGGATTCAGCTCAGGGTGCGTTACTGCCTCATACCTTGAAAAACAATTTCCTTTTTTTCAAATAGTGCAGCCAGTTTAAAATTTGAAAAAAAAAATTCCTATTAGTGTCTTTCCACTCGTATCCAGCTAAATAGTGGAAAAACACTATATAGGATAACCTAGAGGAGGTTTTTTTGGCCTTGCAGCGCCGTTTACGGCTGTCTGCACGGTCTCCGTGTGAGCCCAGCTCGCCCTGTAGTCTGTGTGCAGCCATAGCCGGTTGGATTCAGCTCAGGGTTCGTTACTGCCTCATACCTTGAGAAAAATTTTACTTTTTTTCAAATAGTGCAGCCTGTTTAAAATTTGAAAAAAAAAATTCCTATTAGTGTCTTTCCACTCGTATCCAGCTAAATAGTGGAAAAACACTATATAGGATAACCTAGAGGAGGGTTTGTTGGCCTTGCAGCGCCGTTTACGGCTGTCTGCACGGTCTCAGTGTGAGCGCAGCTCGCCCTGTAGTCTGTGTGCAGCCATAGCCGGTTGGATTCAGCTCAGGGTGCGTTACTGCCTCATACCTTGAAAAACAATTTCCTTTTTTTCAAATAGTGCAGCCAGTTTAAAATTTGAAAAAAAAAAATCCTATTAGTGTCTTTCCACTCGTATCCAGCTAAATAGTGGAAAAACACTAAATAGGATAACCTAGAGGAGGTTTTTTTGGCCTTGCAGCGCCGTTTACGGCTGTCTGCACGGTCTCCGTGTGAGCCCAGCTCGCCCTGTAGTCTGTGTGCAGCCATAGCCGGTTGGATTCAGCTCAGGGTTCGTTACTGCCTCATACCTTGAGAAAAATTTTACTTTTTTTCAAATAGTGCAGCCTGTTTAAAATTTGAAAAAAAAAAATTCCTATTAGTGTCTTTCCACTCGTATCCAGCTAAATAGTGGAAAAACACCATATAGGATAACCGAGAGGAGGGTTTTTTGGCCTTGCAGCGCCGTTTACGTCTCCGTGTGATTTAAACTAGCTCTGTAGCCCGATCTGCACCAAAAAAAAAGTTAAGTTCACCAAACACAACTTAACACTTGTGTAGGCCACATTTGAAAAATAATAAAGTTTAGTCCACAATTTACAACATTAGTGTTTCTTACACCTGTTAGGAGGAGCATTTCAGGAATAAGCACACTAAGGCCTTAGTACTTTTCTGCTTATCTTTATCTGTCAACCAAGATGAAGAGGGCAGGGAGTAAGGCACGTGGGCGTGGGCGCGGAGCAGGGAGAGGAGCAGGGAGAGGACGTGGTGATTCTGTGCCTGCTGCGGGCGCCGGTGACTCGTCGTCACTCAGTTTCAGCAGGGAACAGTCCTTCATGCGCAGCTTTGTCGGAGAGCGCCGTGCACCGCTGCTACGTGAAGACCAAATTGAAGCCGTTGTCGGGTGGATGGCAGCTAACGCCTCGGCATCGACTTCAGTTAGTGCCACATCCTCTCAGGCACAGAGCACTGGAGAGCAGCCATCTGTCTCTTCACCACCTGCCAAATTGGCCAGGCAGTCAGAGAGCCCAGGACAGGAGCCGTCTCTACTTCTGTTCTCTGAATCTCTTGGCTTGGAAACAGGGGGCCAGCCAAGCAGCATTGGAGAAATGGAAGAAGAGGCAGTGTGCAGTGATGCCCAAAAGCTTTATCTCTCTGACTCTGAAGAGGCAGGTGGGCCAGTGCCTCCGGTGACCACAGCGCAGTACGCATCTGATGATGAAACTCAGGTGCCGCTTTCTGATGCGTACTGTGCTGCCGAGACTACCCAGGAGGAGCAGTTGGTGGCAGAGGGTAGTGGAGATGATGAGGTCCTTGACCCATCGTGGCGTGAGGAACAGGAAGGTGGTGGGAGCAGCTCTGAGGAAGAGCTTCCCCTTACGGGCCAAAGAGGGAGAGAGAGGGGGAAGACTGCGGAGCCTGTAGCCTCCACTTTGGCACCCGTTAGGAGCCTGTCTCTTTCCAAAGCCAAAAAGGGCGCTCCCAAGACTTGCAGTGCCTGGTCCTTTTTTGACAGTTGCAGATGACATTTGTTTTGTCAAATGCAAGCTGTGTCATCAGAAAGTAAAAAGAGGTAAAAGTGTCAGCAACCTCAATACCACAAATATGTGGAAACATGTGCGGAACAGGCACGCGGTGGAGTTACAGAAACACAGTGAAGACGTAGGCCAACCAACAGCGGCAGCTACCACCTCTTCATCTCGTGTTGCCTCTTCCTCCACTGTTGTCCAGAGACCTAGTGTAATTCCACCCACAGCACCACCTTCCCAGTCATCCTCACACTCCCAGTCTACTCTACAGCCATCGGTAGTCCAGGCATGGGAGAAAAGGCGGGCATTCTCGGCCAACCACCCCCGAGCACAGGCTCTGAATGCAGGCATTGCCAAACTGTTGTCCCTGGAAATGCTCTCGTTCAGGCTGGTGGAGACTGACAGCTTCCGTGACTTGATGGCATTGGCAGTCCCACAGTACAAGGTGCCCAGCCGCTTTTACTTCAGCAGGCAGGCTGTCCCTGCCCTGCACACATGTTGAGGCAAACATAAAACATGCGCTACTGAACGCCGTCAGTAGCAAGGTCCACCTCACCACCGATGCGTGGACCAGTCAGCATGGACAGGGGCGATATGTTTCCCTCACTGCCCATTGGGTTAATGTTGTTGAGCCAGGTACAGATCGTGCGAGTGGCGCAGGACGTGTCCTGCCCACTCCAAGGATTGCAGGAATCCAGTCTGTACGCATCGACTCCTCCTCTTACACCAGTTCCTCTGATTCCTCTCTGCAGGATCCGTCACAGTCCACCTCCACATGGACCCGTGAACGTTTACCTATGACCGACATGAGCACAGCCGTGGCCAAACGTCAGCAGGCCGTCTTGAAACTAGTTTCATTGGGGAATCGAAGCCACACAGCGCAGGAGCTCTGGAATGCCATCAAGCAGGAGAGCGATGTGTGGTTACTGCCAGCGAATCTCCAGCCAGGCATGGTAGTGTGTGACAATGGCCGAAATCTGGTGGCAGCTTTGGCCCTTGGCAACCTCACTCACATCCCATGTCTGGCACATGTGCTCAATTTGGTTGTGCAGAGTTTTCTGAGGGACTATCCGGATCTTGATGCCCTGCTGCACAAGGTCCGCCTAGAGTGTGCTCACTTGCGGCGTTCCAGGTTGGCCAGATCCCGCATTGCTGCTCTGCAGCGCCGATTCCGCCTTCCGGAACACCGCATCATATGTGACCTACCTACCCGGTGGAATTCCACGTTACATATGTTGGAGCGGTTGTGTGAGCAGCAGCAAGCAGTTATGGAGTACCAGCTGCATCAGGCGCAAAGAAGTCGCAGTCAGCGCCGATCAGACTTCACAACCACAGAGTGGGCCACTATGAAGGACGTCTGCCAGGTTTTGCGTCCTTTTGATTATTCCACGCGGATGGCAAGTGCAGATGATGCACTAGTCAGCATGACTGTCCCCCTTATCTGCCTGCTTCAGCAAACTTTGCAAGGGTTAAGGGATGATGTGGTGGAAGAGGTGGAGGATGAGAAGTCACCTTTTCCATCAGCTTCTGGAGAGTCAGCGCCACGTGGTTTCTCACAAAGGGGTACGCAGGGGCCAATTTGTGAGGAGGATGAGGAGGAGTCAATGGAGGAGGAAGAGCTCCGTCCAGAGGAGGGAGCGACACAATTGTCCAGTGGTCAGTGTGTACAGCGAGGGTGGGGTGATGACGAGCGGGCAGAGATCATGTCTCAAGCAGGGGACAGCGTTTCTGGGCCAGTTGGCACTCTGCAGCACATGGTGGATTTCATGCTGCAGTGCCTGAGAAACGACCGCCGCATCGACCACATTCTCAACATGCCTGATTATTGGGTGTTCACCCTCCTCGATCCTCGCTACCGGGACAACGTCCAAAACCTCATCCCTGCGTTGACCCGGGAGCGTAAATTGCGGGAGTACCACGACACACTGGTGAATTCCATCATCTTCTCCTGTCCAACTGAGAGGAGTGCTGCTAGTGCTTTACAAAGCAGCTCAGTGCGTCGAGGCAGTGGGGGAGGTTCTGCCCAAAGAGGGAGCAGAAGCAGTGCCTCTGCCCAAGGCAAGCCCAGTATGGCACAACTCTGGCACACTTTTGTGTGCCCGCCCCAAATGTCTACACCATCACCGGCGGCTCCAGTCAGCAGGAGGCAACGGTTCCGTCAGATGGTGACAGACTACATGGCTTGCCCTCTTACTGTACTCCCAGACGGCTCTTCCCCATTCAAGTTTTGGGTCTCTAAGCTGGATACATGGCCAGAGCTAAGCCAGTATGCATTGGAGGTGCTGGCTTGCCCTGCGGCTAGTGTCTTATCGGAACGTGTCTTTAGTGCCGCAGGTGGTGTACTAACAGACCGTCGCATGCGACTATCCTCCGATAACGTTGACCGGCTTACTTTCCTGAAAATGAACCAGGCCTGGATCTCGCAGGAATTTGCCACTCCTCTGCCTGATTAAGTAATTGGGTGTCATCCAGGACTCCTGCTGTGTTCATCTTTCTACCACCTGAACTGCTATTCCTGGGCTCCAACACCGCCAGTTGCGGCTCAGAAGTGCAGGCTGCACAGTAAAAACATACGACCCAGTGTTATTGGGTTTCAGTAACGTCAGCTGATCCCCAGCTGTGTAGCCGGCAATGTGTCCTGCGACCGCCACGCTGGCACAACAACCTAAATGTAAGGGAACCTGTCCCCCCCCCCCCGTCGTTTGTTACTGAAAGAGCCATCTTGTGCAGCAGTAATGCTGCACAAGGAAAAGGTAGCTCTTTTTTTTTAGCTCTTTGCACACGCAGAACTTAACACTTATAAAATGTGTTCACTGATACCGTTATACCGTCCCGGAGCTGGGACTTTCCTTCGTAATGTGACGCAGCACAGCCGTCATTCCTACCCCCTTGGTGCCATGCGCTGCCTCCTCAGCGTTGTTTTAAGCTGTCACGGAGCCTGCGCTGTTCTGTTATCCCTTGGGCATGCCCTATTTGCGCTGCCTGTCTTCTGACATAATTTGGTGTCAGGCTGGCTGCGCCTGTGCGGCCGCGCTGCCCGAGATCCCGCCTCGCAGTGTCTTCTGATTGAGTCACACTGCGGGCCTGGGATCCATGGGCATGCGCAGTGCATATCTTCCCCTCGGGCTCTCGCTCATTTCCCTCCGCCTTCTTTAGACTGTGCGCCGTCAGCTGATCCCTAGCATGCCACGGCCGTGACACCGCACAGTCTGAAGAAGAGGGAAGGAGGGGAGTGAGAGTCGAGGTTATGCACTGTGCATGCCCATGGTTCCAAGGCCCGCAGTGGGATTACGTTAGACGAGACTGCGAGGTGGGATCTGGAGCAGCGTGGACGCACAGGCACTGACAGCCTGACACCAAATTATGTCAGAAGACAGGCAGCGCTAATTGGGCATGGCCAAGGGCTAACAGAACAGCGCAGGCTCCGTGACAGCTTAAAACAACGCTGAGGAGGCAGCGCACGGCATCAAGGGGATAGGAATGACAGCTGTGCTGTGTCCCATTACGAAGGAAATTCGCACCTCCGGAACGGTTTAACGGTATAAAGGGACACATTTTTAGTGTTTACTTCGGTGTTTGCAAGGAGCACAATTAAAAGAGCAACCTTTTCCTTTTGCATCCTTAGTGCTGCACAAGATGGCTCTTTCAGCTACAAACGTCTTGGGGGGGGGGGGGTTAAAGGTTTCCTTTCAACTTGCTCCAATCAGGCTTCGGCCTACACTCTGTTCCTCTGCTCCTCCTGCTGTCCCTGGGCTCTAACACCGCCAGTTGATGCCTGGAAGTGCTGTGTGCACAGTCAACAGTCGCTCCTCTGTTATTGGGGTTCAGTAACGTCAGCTGATCCCCAGCTGTGTGTGCGGCAATACCTCCAATCTGCTCCTCCTGCTGTCCCTGGGCTCTAACACCGCCAGTTGGTGCCTGGAAGTGCTGTGTGCACAGTCAACAGTCGCTCCTCTGTTATTGGGGTTCAGTAACGTCAGCTGATCCCCAGCTGTGTGTGCGGCAATACCTCCAATCTGCTCCTCCTGCTGTCCCTGGGCTCTAACACCGCCAGTTGGTGCCTGGAAGTGCTGTGTGCACAGTCAACAGTCGCTCCTCTGTTATTGGGGTTCAGTAACGTCAGCTGATCCCCAGCTGTGTGTGCGGCAATACCTCCAATCTGCTCCTCCTGCTGTCCCTGGGCTCTAACACCGCCAGTTGGTGCCTGGAAGTGCTGTGTGCACAGTCAACAGTCGCTCCTCTGTTATTGGGGTTCAGTAACGTCAGCTGATCCCCAGCTGTGTATCCGGCAACGTGTCATGCGACCGCCACGCTGGCACAACTAAAATGTAAGGGGACCTGTCCCCCCCCCCCCCTAGGCGTTTGTTACTGAAAGAGCCACCATGTGCAGCACTAATACTGCACAAGGGAAAGGTCGCTCTTGAAATTATGCTCCTTGCAAACGCTGAACTACACACTCATGTAATGTGTCCCCTCACACCGTCCAACAGTCCCGGAGGTGGGACTTTCCTTTGTAATGTGACGCAGCACAGCCGTCATTGCTACCCCCTTGGCACCGTGCGCTGCCTCCTTAGCGTTGTTTGATTCCGTCATGGACCCTGCGCTGTTATGTTATCCCTTGGCCATGCACAGTTTGCGCTGCCCGTCCTCTGACATCATTTGTTGTCGTCCTGGCTGCGCCTGTGCGTCCACGCTGCCCGAAATCACACCTCGCAGTGTCGTCTAATGTGATCCCACAGTGGGCCTGGTATCCATGGCCATGCGCAGTGCATATACTAGCCTCTCACTCCCCTTCTTCACGCTTCTTCAGACTAGGCGGCGTCAGCTGATCCCTAATAGCATGCCACGGCCGTGACGCCGCACAGTCTGAAGAAGCAGGAAGGAGGTGAGTGAGAGGCGATGATATGCACTGCGCATGCCCATGGATCCCTGGCCCGCAGTGGGACTACATTAGATGACACTGCAAGGTTGGATCTTGGGCAGCTTGGACGCACAGGCACTGCCAGCCTGACACCTACATGATGTCAGAAGACGGGCACCGCTAACTGTGCATGGCCAAGGGATAACATTACAGCACGGGCTCCGTGACAGAACCAAACAACGTTGAGGAGGTGGCGCCCGGCACCAAGGGGGTTGGAATGACGGCTGTGCTGTGTCACATTACAAAGGAAAGTCCCACTTCCGGGATGGTTTGACGGTGTGAGGGGACACATTATATGAGTGTGTACTTCAGCGTTTGCAAGGAGCATAATTTTCGGAGCCACCATTTTCCATGTGCAGTATTACTGCTGTACAAGATGGCTCTTTCAGCAACAAATGACTGGGGGGGGTTAAAGGTTCCCTTTCAACTTGCTCCACTGCAGGCTTCGGCCTACACTCTGCTCCTCTTTGATTCCCTGGGTTTCAACACTGTCAGTTGCCACCTGGAAGTGTTGTCTACACAGAAAAAACACTAGGTGATGTGTCAGTGGGGTTCAGCACCGCCAGCTGTTCCCCTGCTGTGTAGTCGGCAACGTGTCCAGCACAAGCCACGCTGGCACAACTGACCAAAAGCTGCCACCAGTGCAGGCTTCGGCCTACACATTGCTCCTCTCCTCCTCCTGCTGACCCTGGGCTCTAACACTGCCAGTTTTTGCCCGGACATGCTAGCTGCACAGAGAAAAACACCAGCCAATGTGTTAGTGGGGTTCAGCACCGCCAGCTGTTCCCCTGCTGTGTAGCTGGCAACGTGTCCTGCAAACGCCACGCAGGCACATGAACTGAAATTGAAGGGAGCCTGCCCCCCACCCCCCCAGGTGTTTCTATGTATAACAGCCACCTTGTACAGCAGTACTGCTGCATTTGTACAAGGTGGCTGACTTTTTCTCCTTGCACACGTGGAACTCAACAAGTACAAAATGTGTCTCACTACAGACCATTACAATGTCCCTGAGGTGTGACTTTCCTTTTTAATGACACGCAGCACCCCCATTGTTAGCGCTGCCCGTCTCCTGACATCATTGGTTGGCTGGCTGTGCCTGTGCGTCCCCCCTGCCCGACACAACGCCCCCCGTTGTCTCATATATTTTGACTGCGAGGGTGTGATTGATGGGCACGAGCAGTGCATATGTTCCCCTGTCTTCACTCCCCTCCTTCCGCCTTCTTCTGACTGTGCGGCCTCATGGCCGCGGCATGCGATAAGGGATCAGCTGAGGCCGCCCAGTCTGAAGCAGGTGTAAGGACATGTGTGAGCGGCGAACATATTTACTGAACAAGGCCACGAATCCCAGCCACGCAGTGTGATTTTTTGAAAACACACTGTGGGTCTGGGATTCATGTCCATCGCTAACCGTAACGGCCGACATTAAATGAGGTCAGAAGACAGGAAGCGCTCACAGCGCATGGCCAAGGGATCCCAATAGCGCAGACTCCTGTACAGCAAATAACAACGCTCAGGAATCTGCGCACAGCAGCTAGGTGTAAATTTTGACACCTGTGCTGCATCTCCTTAAAAAGACTAGTAGTCACGCCTCCACTACTGTTTGACAGTATAATGGGCTAAATAGTGTACGTGTTTTATTCAGCGTGTGCAAGGAGCAAAATTAAATAGAGCAACCTTTGACTTGTGCATCATTAATGCTGTTCAAGGTGTGGCTCTTGTACCTTGCAACACCTGAGGGGGGGGTTAAAGGTAACCTTTGAAATTGGTTCAACTAGGCTTCGGCCTACACTCTGCTCCTCTACTCCTCCTGCTGACCCTGGGCTCAAACACCGCTAGTTTTTGCCCGGAACTGCTAGCTGCACAGAGAAAAACACCAGTCAATGTGTTAGTGGGGTTCAGCAACGCCAGCTGTTCCCCTGCTGTGTAGTCGGCAACGTGTCCAGCACAAGCCACGCTGGCACAACAGAACAAAAGCTGCCACCAGTGCAGGCTTCGGCCTACACTTTGCTCCTCTCCTCCTCCTGCTGACCCTGGGCTCAAACAACGCCAGTTTCTGCCCGGACATGCTAGCTGCACAGAGAAAAACACCAGCCAATGTGTTAGTGGGGTTCAGCACCGCCAGCTGTTCCCCTGCTGTGTAGCTGGCAACGTGTCCTGCAAACGCCACGCAGGCACATGAACTGAAATTGAAGGGAGCCTGCCCCCCACCCCCAGGTGTTTCTCTGTATAACAGCCACCTTGTACAGCAGTACTGCTGCATTTGTACAAGGTGGCTGACTTTTTGTCCTTGCCCACGTGGAACTCAAAACGTACAAAATGTGTCTCATTGAGACCATTCCACTGTCCCTGAGGTGTGACTTTCCTTTCTAATGATACGCAGCACCCCCCTTGGTAGCGCTTCCCGTCTTCTGACATCATTGGTTGGCTTGTTGCGCCTGTGCGTCCGCCCTGCCTGAAACAATGCTCCTCGTTGTCTTATTTTGACTGCGAGGGTGTGATTGATGGGCACGAGCAGTGCATATCTTCACCTGTCTTAACTCATCTCCTTCCGCCTTCTTCAGACTGTGCAGCCTCATGGCCGCGGCATGCGAGAAGGGATCAGCAGAGGCCGCCCAGTCTGAAGCAGGTGTAAGGACGTGTGTGAGCGGCCAAAATATTTACTGCTCAAGGCCACGAATCACAGCACCGCAGTGTGACTTTATGAAAAGGCACTGTGGGTCTGGGATTTATGGCCATCGTTAACCGCACCGGCCAACATGAAATGAGGTCATAAGACGGGCAGCTCTAACAGGGCATTGCCAAGGGATAACACAAGAGCGCAGACTCCTGTACAGCAAATAACAACGCTCAGGAAGCAGCGCCAAGCATCAAGGCGTTATTTGGGACACCCGTGCTGCGTCTCCTTAAAAAGCCAAGTCACGCATCCACTACAGTTTGACTGTAGAATGGGCTAAATTGTGTAATTCTTTCATTCAGCGTGTGCAAGTAGACAAATTAATAGAGCAACCTTTCACTTGTGCAGCATTAATACTGCACAAGGTGTGTCTCTTGTACTTTGTAACACCTGAGGGGGGGTTAAAGGTTTCCTTTGAAATTGGTTCAAATAGGCTTCGGCCTACACTCTGCTCCTCTACTCCTCCTCCTGCTTCAACACGGGCTCTAACATCGCTAGTTTTTGACCGCAAGTGCTAGCTGCACAGAGGAAAACACACGCCATTGTGTTAGTGGGGTTCAGCAACGCCAGCTGTTCCCCCACTGTGTAGCCGGCAAAGTGTCCTGCAAACGCAACGCAGACACAAAGCTGCCTCCAGTGCAGGCTTCGGCCTACACTCTGCTCCCCCTGCTTACCCTTAGCTCCAACACCGCTAGTTGGGGCTCTAGGAAGACAATCTTTAATAGGCAACGCATCTGGGTTCCAGCACCGCCAGCTGGTTCTCGGCAGTGTTCTTGTCACAGGTAGTCCCTCGTGCCAAGCCTGGTTTCAGCACCGTCAGCTGTTTCCGGGTTGTGTCAAGCTCACTGAGACGCCTATGCTTGCCCCGTCGTGGTGCGGTCGGGTTAGCCAACTCCAGGGTGCCTCCAGTTTAGGAGCTTCCTATGTGGGCTGCGTGAACTGGTAGTCAAGGCTGGTTCTGTAGTGCCAGTAGGCCCAGCTCCCCCTGTCGGACTGTTGGGGTTCGGTAACTGCGGCTGCCTCGCGGCCTAGCTGTTCTCTCCTCTCCTGTGGGCCTTGGGGTCCACCACCTGGTTCCAGCACCGTCAGCTGGTTCCGGGCCGAGCCTTTGGCTTAGGTGCCTCCTCCTGGGTATCCGAGTTCCGCCAACGTCAGGCGGTCCTTGGTAGTGCTTTTAAGCGCGGGCACCTACAGCTTAGTAACCGGGTTCCAGCACCGCCAGCTGGTCCTCGGTCGTGCCATTGGCTCTTGCACACTGGGGCAACGCATCTGGGTTCCAGCACCGCCAGCTGGTTCTCGGCAGTGTTCTTGACACAGGTACTCCCTCGTGCCAAGCCTGGTTTCAGCACCGCCAGCTGTTTCCGGGTTGTGTCAAGCTCACTGAGACGCCTATGCTTGCCCCGTCGTGGTGCGGTCGGGTTAGCCAACTCCAGGGTGCCTCCAGTTTAGGAGCTTCCTATGTGGGCTGCGTGAACTGGTAGTCAAGGCTGGTTCTGTAGTGCCAGTAGGCCCAGCTCCCCCTGTCGGACTGTTGGGGTTCGGTAACTGCGGCTGCCTCGCGGCCTAGCTGTTCTCTCCTCTCCTGTGGGCCTTGGGGTCCACCACCTGGTTCCAGCACCGTCAGCTGGTTCCGGGCCGAGCCTTTGGCTTAGGTGCCTCCTCCTGGGTATCCGAGTTCCGCCAACGTCAGGCGGTCCTTGGTAGTGCTTTTAAGCGCGGGCACCTACAGCTTAGTAACCGGGTTCCAGCACCGCCAGCTGGTCCTCGGTCGTGCCATTGGCTCTTGCACACTGGGGCAACGCATCTGGGTTCCAGCACCGCCAGCTGGTTCTCGGCAGTGTTCTTGACACAGGTACTCCCTCGTGCCAAGCCTGGTTTCAGCACCGCCAGCTGTTTCCGGGTTGTGTCAAGCTCACTGAGACGCCTATGCTTGCCCCGTCGTGGTGCGGTCGGGTTAGCCAACTCCAGGGTGCCTCCAGTTTAGGAGCTTCCTATGTGGGCTGCGTGAACTGGTAGTCAAGGCTGGTTCTGTAGTGCCAGTAGGCCCAGCTCCCCCTGTCGGACTGTTGGGGTTCGGTAACTGCGGCTGCCTTGCGGCCTAGCTGTTCTCTCCTCTCCTGTGGGCCTTGGGGTCCACCACCTGGTTCCAGCACCGTCAGCTGGTTCCGGGCCGAGCCTTTGGCTTAGGTGCCTCCTCCTGGGTATCCGAGTTCCGCCAACGTCAGGCGGTCCTTGGTAGTGCTTTTAAGCGTGGGCACCTACAGCTTAGTAACCGGGTTCCAGCACCGCCAGCTGGTCCTCGGTCGTGCCATTGGCTCTTGCACACTGGGGCAACGCATCTGGGTTCCAGCACCGCCAGCTGGTTCTCGGCAGTGGTCTTGACACAGGTACTCCCTCGTGCCAAGCCTGGTTTCAGCACCGCCAGCTGTTTCCGGGTTGTGTCAAGCTCACTGAGACGCCTATGCTTGCCCCGTCGTGGTGCGGTCGGGTTAGCCAACTCCAGGGTGCCTCCAGTTTAGGAGCTTCCTATGTGGGCTGCGTGAACTGGTAGTCAAGGCTGGTTCTGTAGTGCCAGTAGGCCCAGCTCCCCCTGTCGGACTGTTGGGGTTCGGTAACTGCGGCTGCCTCGCGGCCTAGCTGTTCTCTCCTCTCCTGTGGACCTTCAGGTCCACCACCTGGTTCCAGCACCGTCAGCTGGTTCCAGGCCGAGCCTTTGGCTTAGGTGCCTCCTCCTGGGTATCCGAGTTCCGCCAACGTCAGGCGGTCCTTGGTAGTGCTTTTAAGCGCGGGCACCTACAGCTTAGTAACCGGGTTCCAGCACCGCCAGCTGGTGCTCGGTCGTGCCATTGGCTCTTGCACACTGGGGCAACGCATCTGGGTTCCAGCACCGCCAGCTGGTTCTCGGCAGTGTTCTTGTCACAGGTACTCCCTCGTGCCAAGCCTGGTTTCAGCACCGTCAGCTGTTTCCGGGTTGTGTCAAGCTCACTGAGACGCTTATGCTTGCCCCGTCGTGGTGCGGTCGGGTTAGCCATCTCCAGGGTGCCTCCAGTTTAGGAGCTTACTATGTGGGCTGCGTGAACTGGTAGTCAAGGCTGGTTCTGTAGTGCCAGTAGGCCCAGCTCCCCCTGTCGGACTGTTGGGGTTCGGTAACTGCGGCTGCCTCGCGGCCTAGCTGTTCTCTCCTCTCCTGTGGGCCTTGGGGTCCACCACCTGGTTCCAGCACCATCAGCTGGTTCCAGGCCGAGCCTTTGGCTTAGGTGCCTCCTCCTGGGTATCCGAGTTCCGCCAACGTCAGGCGGTCCTTGGTAGTGCTTTTAAGCGCGGGCACCTACAGCTTAGTAACCGGGTTCCAGCACTGCCAGCTGGTCCTCGGTCGTGCCATTGGCTCTTGCACACTGGGGCAACGCATCTGGGTTCCAGCACCGCCAGCTGGTTCTCGGCAGTGTTCTTGACATAGGTACTCCCTCGTGCCAAGCCTGGTTTCAGCACCGCCAGCTGTTTCCGGGTTGTGTCAAGCTCACTGAGACGCCTATGCTTGCCCCGTCGTGGTGCGGTCGGGTTAGCCAACTCCAGGGTGCCTCCAGTTTAGGAGCTTCCTATGTGGGCTGCGTGAACTGGTAGTCAAGGCTGGTTCTGTAGTGCCAGTAGGCCCAGCTCCCCCTGTCGGACTGTTGGGGTTCGGTAACTGCGGCTGCCTCGCGGCCTAGCTGTTCTCTCCTCTCCTGTGGGCCTTGGGGTCCACCACCTGGTTCCAGCACCGTCAGCTGGTTCCGGGCCGAGCCTTTGGCTTAGGTGCCTCCTCCTGGGTATCCGAGTTCCGCCAACGTCAGGCGGTCCTTGGTAGTGCTTTTAAGCGTGGGCACCTACAGCTTAGTAACCGGGTTCCAGCACCGCCAGCTGGTCCTCGGTCGTGCCATTGGCTCTTGCACACTGGGGCAACGCATCTGGGTTCCAGCACCGCCAGCTGGTTCTCGGCAGTGTTCTTGACACAGGTACTCCCTCGTGCCAAGCCTGGTTTCAGCACCGCCAGCTGTTTCCGGGTTGTGTCAAGCTCACTGAGACGCCTATGCTTGCCCCGTCGTGGTGCGGTCGGGTTAGCCAACTCCAGGGTGCCTCCAGTTTAGGAGCTTCCTATGTGGGCTGCGTGAACTGGTAGTCAAGGCTGGTTCTGTAGTGCCAGTAGGCCCAGCTCCCCCTGTCGGACTGTTGGGGTTCGGTAACTGCGGCTGCCTCGCGGCCTAGCTGTTCTCTCCTCTCCTGTGGGCCTTGGGGTCCACCACCTGGTTCCAGCACCGTCAGCTGGTTCCGGGCCGAGCCTTTGGCTTAGGTGCCTCCTCCTGGGTATCCGAGTTCCGCCAACGTCAGGCGGTCCTTGGTAGTGCTTTTAAGCGTGGGCACCTACAGCTTAGTAACCGGGTTCCAGCACCGCCAGCTGGTCCTCGGTCGTGCCATTGGCTCTTGCACACTGGGGCAACGCATCTGGGTTCCAGCACCGCCAGCTGGTTCTCGGCAGTGTTCTTGACACAGGTACTCCCTCGTGCCAAGCCTGGTTTCAGCACCGCCAGCTGTTTCCGGGTTGTGTCAAGCTCACTGAGACGCCTATGCTTGCCCCGTCGTGGTGCGGTCGGGTTAGCCAACTCCAGGGTGCCTCCAGTTTAGGAGCTTCCTATGTGGGCTGCGTGAACTGGTAGTCAAGGCTGGTTCTGTAGTGCCAGTAGGCCCAGCTCCCCCTGTCGGACTGTTGGGGTTCGGTAACTGCGGCTGCCTCGCGGCCTAGCTGTTCTCTCCTCTCCTGTGGACCTTCAGGTCCACCACCTGGTTCCAGCACCGTCAGCTGGTTCCAGGCCGAGCCTTTGGCTTAGGTGCCTCCTCCTGGGTATCCGAGTTCCGCCAACGTCAGGCGGTCCTTGGTAGTGCTTTTAAGCGCGGGCACCTACAGCTTAGTAACCGGGTTCCAGCACCGCCAGTTGGTCCTCGGTCGTGCCATTGGCTCTTGCACACTGGGGCAACGCATCTGGGTTCCAGCACCGCCAGCTGGTTCTCGGCAGTGTTCTTGACACAGGTACTCCCTCGTGCCAAACCTGGTTTCAGCACCGCCAGCTGTTTCCGGGTTGTGTCAAGCTCACTGAGACGCCTATGCTTGCCCCGTCGTGGTGCGGTCGGGTTAGCCAACTCCAGGGTGCCTCCAGTTTAGGAGCTTCCTATGTGGGCTGCGTGAACTGGTAGTCAAGGCTGGTTCTGTAGTGCCAGTAGGCCCAGCTCCCCCTGTAGGACTGTTGGGGTTCGGTAACTGCGGCTGCCTCGCGGCCTAGCTGTTCTCTCCTCTCCTGTGGACCTTCAGGTCCACCACCTGGTTCCAGCACCGTCAGCTGGTTCCAGGCCGAGCCTTTGGCTTAGGTGCCTCCTCCTGGGTATCCGAGTTACGCCAACGTCAGGCAGTCCTTGGTAGTGCTTTTAAGCGCGGGCACCTACAGCTTAGTAACCGGGTTCCAGCACCGCCAGCTGGTCCTCGGTCGTGCCATTGGCTCTTGCACACTGGGGCAACGCATCTGGGTTCCAGCACCGCCAGCTGGTTCTCGGCAGTGTTCTTGTCACAGGTACTCCCTCGTGCCAATCCTGGTTTCAGCACCGCCAGCTGTTTCCGGGTTGTGTCAAGCTCACTGAGACGCCTATGCTTGCCCCGTCGTGGTGCGGTCGGGTTAGCCAACTCCAGGGTGCCTCCAGTTTAGGAGCTTCCTATGTGGGCTGCGTGAACTGGTAGTCAATGCTAGTTCTGTAGTGCCAGTAGGCCCAGCTCCCCCTGTAGGACTGTTGGGGTTCGGTAACTGCGGCTGCCTCGCGGCCTAGCTGTTCTCTCCTCTCCTGTGGACCTTCAGGTCCACCACCTGGTTCCAGCACCGTCAGCTGGTTCTCGGCAGTGTCTTTTGCTCTTGTACCTTCTGCTCCCCATCCTGGTTCCAGTACCGTCAGCTGGTTCCGGGCAGAGCCTTTGGCTTAGGTGCCTCCTTCTGGGTATCCAAGTTCCACCAACGTCAGGTGGTCCTTGGTAGTGCTTTCGGGCACGGGTACCTCCTGCTTAGTAACCGGGTTCCAGTAACGTCAGCTGGTCCTCGGTAGTTCCATTGGCTCTTGGACCTTCGGCTACCCATCCGGGTTCCAGTACCGTCAGCTGGTTCTCGGCAGTGTCTTTTGCTCTTGTACCTTCTGCTCCCCATCCTGGTTCCAGTACCGTCAGCTGGTTCCGGGCAGAGCCTTTGGCTTAGGTGCCTCCTTCTGGGTATCCGAGTTCCGCCAATGTCAGGCGGTCCTTGGTAGTGCTTTTTAGCACGGGTACCTCCTGCTTAGTAACCGGGTTCCAGTAACGTCAGCTGGTCCTCGGTAGTTCCATAGGCTCTTGAACCTTCGGGTAGCCATCCGAGTTCCAGTTCCATCAGCTGGTTCTTGGCATTTTCTCAGCCTTCTTGTACCTTCTGCTACATTTCCAAGTTGAAGACCCTAAAGTCGACGACCCGGAAAACCACCCCGATGACGACGACGATGACGACCCGGAAGACCACCCCGATGACGACGACGACGACGACGGCGGAGACGACGACGGCTGAGACGACGACGGCGGAGAGATGACGACACTGGAGACGACGACCCTGGAGACGACGACATGGAAGACCGAGAAGCAGAAGAACAAGAGGCTGCAGAACAAAGAGCAGAAGAACATTAAGCATAAGACTTAATATCAGAGCAAAAGATATTATCTAAATTATATGCAGAAGAAGACTAAGCAGTGTTTGGGGGTGAGTCCGTTCCTCCTCGTGGTGCCCCTGGATAAAGCCTGATGCTGCAGGCCAAACTGAACGCGGACAAATGTAACTTTTGTGACTGGCAGAACGGAAGGTGTAATCTTCCAACTTTTATAGATAACAACTACGGGAATGCCTGTCACAAATGAGAATATGATGAAGAAGTAGAATAGGAAGAATAATAACAGTGGAATAAAAAGAATATGTAGAATAGGAAGAATAATAATAGTTGAATAAAATGAATATGAAGAATGTAATAAAAAAAAAAAATAGGTAGAAGATGAAGAAGAAGATGAATAAGGTGAAGAAGAAGTTGATGTCAAAGATGCTGATGATGATGAAGATGAAAGTGTGGGAAAAGAAAAAAAAAAAAAGGAAAAAAATGAAGGGGAAGGGCGTGGAATAGTGAAACATCAATATCTGACAAAATAAATAAAAAAATAAACATACTCAATATCTTTTTCACTCCGAACGTCTTAAAAAAAAAAAACATGCTATTCTATTTGATTGGGCTAAACCTCATTGCCTTTAATGTCTCCGCCACCTCCCACAATACATCCTACATTATTCTTAGTTGTTTTCCTTCATGTAGAATGAACCTACAAGGCAAGAAAGGGTTTATTTTAATTCCGATATTTTGGTCCCATTGACTTGCATTGGGATCGGGTATCGGTATCGGCGATATCCGATATTTTTTGAATATCGGCCGATCCTATCCGATACCGATACTTTCCGATATTGGAAGGTATCGCTCAACACTAGTGTTGAGCAATTTTTTTTTCTGCAGTCTACTTTGTCTTTTCTTCCCCCTTTTTCTCTGGGTGGCTGAGGAGTCTTGTGCTAGCATGAATGTTCAGGAATTAGCTTCTCATGTAGACCAGCTTGATGCTAGGGTACAGGGTAATTCTGATTATATTGTTCAGACTCCTGTTTTAGAGCCGAAGATTCCTACTCCTGATTTGTTTTTTTGGTGACAGGTCCACATTTTTTAGTTTTAAAAACAACTGTAAACTGTTTTTTGCTCTGAGACCTCGATCCTCTGGTGATTCCATTCAGCAGGTTAAAATCGTCATCTCCCTGCTGTGTGGCGATCTACAGGATTGGGCATTTTCCCTGGAATCTGGGAATCCAGCTTTGCTTAATGTAGACTCCTTTTTTCAGGCTTTAGGATTATTATATGATGAACCGAATTCTGTGGATCAAGCGGAGAAGACCTTGATGGCCCTGTCTCAGGGTCAAGAGGCGGCAGAATTGTATTGTCAGAAATTTAGAAAATGGTCTGTGTTGACTAACTGGAATGATGATGCTTTGGCGGCAATTTTCAGAAAGGGTCTTTCTGAATCCGTTAAAGATGTTATGGTGGGGTTTCCCACGCCTTTCAGTCTGAGTGATTCTTTGTCTTTGGCCATTCAGATTGATCGGCACTTGCGGGAGCGCAAAACTGTGCGCGCTGTGGCGTTGTCCTCAGAGCAGATTCCTGAGCCAATGCAGTGTGATAGGATTTTGTCTAGAACGGAACGACAAGGATTCAGACATCAGAATAGGTTGTGTTATTATTGTGGCGACGCTTCTCATGTCATTTCAGTCTGCCCTAAGCGGACAAAGAGGATCGCTAGTTCATTTACCATCAGCACTGTACAACTTAAATTTCTGTTATCTGTGTCCTTGATCTGCTCATTGTAATCATTTTCTGTCATGGCGTTTGTGGATTCAGGCGCCGCCTTGAACTTAATGGACTTTGAGTTTGCCAGGCGTTGTGGTTTTCCCTTGCAGCCTTTGCAGAACCCTATTCCTTTAAGGGGCATTGATGCTACACCCTTGGCTAAAAATAAGCCCCAGTTTTGGACACAGGTGACCATGCGCATGGCGCCAGCCCATCAGGAAGATTGTCGATTTCTGGTGTTGCATAATTTGCATGATGCTATCGTGCTGGGTTTTCCGTGGTTGCAGGTACATAATCCTGTGTTGGATTGTAAGTCCATGTCTGTGACTAGTTGGGGTTGTCAGGGGGTTCATAATGATGTTCCTCTGATGTCTATCGCCCCTTCTCCCTCTTCTGAAATTCCGGAGTTTTTGTCTGATTTTCAGGATGTATTCGATAAGCCCAAGTCCAGCTTCCTTCCACCACACAGGGACTGTGATTGTCCGATTGACTTGGTTCCAGGCTGTAAGTTTCCTAAGGGTCAACTTTTCAACCTGTCTGTGCCTGAACATACCGCCATGCGGAGCTATATTAAGGAGTCTTTGGAGAAAGGGCATATTCGGCCATCTTCTTCACCGTTGGGAGCGGGATTATTTTTTGTTTCTAAAAAAGATGGCTCCTTGAGACCCTGTATTGATTATTGCCTCTTGAATAAGATCACGGTCAAGTTTCAATATCCTTTAACTTTGTTTACCGATTTATTTGTTAGGATTAAGGGAGCTAGTTGGATTACAAAGATTGACCTTCGGGGGGCATATAATCTTGTTCGTACTAAGCAGGGTGATGAATGGAAAACTGCGTTTAACATGCCCGAAGGCCATTTTGAATACCTTGTGATGCCATTCGGGCTCACTAATGCTCCATCTGTTTTTCAGTCCTTCATGCATGATATCTTCTGGACTTATATTGATAAGTTCTTGATTGTATATTTGGACGATATTTTGATTTTTTCCGATAATTGGGAGTCTCATGTAGAACAGGTCAGGATGGTATTTCAGATCCTTCGTGACAATGCCCTGTTTGTGAAATGGTCTAAGTGTCTCTTTGGGGTGCAGAAAGTTTCTTTTTTGGGCTTCATTTTTTCTCCCTTGTCTATAGAGATGGATCCGGTTAAGGTTCAGGCCATTCATGATTGGATTCAGCCCACATCCGTGAAGAGCCTTCAGAAATTTTTGGGTTTTGCAAATTTTTATCGCTGTTTCATTGCTAATTTTTCCAGCGTGGTTAAACCCTTGACCGATTTGACGAAGAAAGGCGCTGATGTGGCGAATTGGTCCTCTGCGGCTGTCTCTGCCTTTCAGGAGCTTAAACATCGTTTTACTTCTGCTCCGGTGTTGCGCCAACCGGATGTTTCTCTTCCGTTTCAGGTTGAGGTTGACGCTTCTGAGATTGGGGCAGGGGCCATTTTGTCTCAGAGGGATTCTGTTGGTTCCTTAATGAAACCATGTGCCTTCTTTTCCCGTAAGTTTTCTCTTGCTGAATGCAATTATGATGTCGGCAATCGGGAGTTGTTGGCTATGAAGTGGGCGTTTGAGGAGTGGCGACATTGGCTTGAGGGAGCTAAGCACCGTATTGTGGTCTTGACCGATCATAAGAATTTGATTTACCTCGTGTCTGCCAAATGGCTGAATCCTAGACAGGCTCGATGGTCCTTGTTTTTTTCCCATTTTGATTTTGTGGTCTCGTACCTTCCGGGTTCTAAGAACATTAAGGCTGATGCCCTCTCTAGGAGTTTTTTGCCTGATTCTCCTGAGGTCTTGGAACCGGTCGGTAATCTGAAAGAAGGGGTGGTCCTGTCTGCCATTTCCCCTGATTTACGACGGGTTCTTCAGGAATTTCAGGCTGACAGACCTGACCGCTGTCCTGTGGGGAAACTGTTTGTTCCTGACAGATGGACTAGTAGAGTGATTTCTGAGGTTCACTGTTCCGTGTTGGCTGGTCATCCTGGCATTTTTGGTACCAGAGACTTAGTTGGTAGGTCCTTTTGGTGGCCTTCTTTGTCGCGTGATGTGCGTTCTTTTGTGCAGTCCTGTGGGACTTATGCGCGGGCCAAGCCTAGTTGTTCCCGTGCTAGTGGGTTGCTTTTGCCATTGCCGGTCCCTGAGAGGCCCTGGACGCATATTTCTATGGATTTTATTTCTGATCTTCCGGTTTCCCAGAGGATGTCAGTTATCTGGGTTGTTTGTGACCGGTTCTCTAAGATGGTTCATTTGGTGCCTTTGCCTAAATTGCCTTCCTCTTCGGATTTGGTTCCGTTGTTTTTTCAGCATGTGGTTCGTTTGCATGGTATTCCGGAGAATATTGTGTCCGACAGAGGTTCCCAGTTTGTTTTTAGGTTTAGCGGGCCTTTTGTGCTAAGCTGGGCATTGATTTGTCTTTTTCTTCTGCGTTTCATCCTCAGACAAATGGTCAGACTGAGCAAACTAATCAGACTTTGTAGACTTATTTGAGATGCTTTGTGTCTGCTGATCAGGATGATTGGGTGGCTTTCTTGCCATTGGTCGAGTTTGCCCTTAATAATCGGGCTAGTTCGGCTACTTTGGTTTCGCCTTTCTTTTGTAATTTTGGTTTTCATCCTCGTTTTTCTTCTGGGCAGGTTGAGCCTTCTGACTGTCCTGGTGTGGATTCTGTGGTTGACAGGTTGCAGCAGATTTGGGCTCATGTGGTGGACAATTTGGTGTTGTCTCAGGAGGAGGCTCAACGTTTTGCTAACCGTCGTCGGTGTGTTGGTTCCTGGCTTCGGGTTGGGGATCTGGTCTGGTTGTCTTCCCGTCATGTTCCTGTGAAGGTTTTTTCTCCTAAGTTTAAGCCTTGGTTTATTGGTCCTTACTAGTGTTGAGCATTCCGATACCGCAAGTATCGGGTATCGGCCGATATTTGCGGTATCGGAATTCCGATACTGAATTCCGATACTTCCCGCGTATCGGATACCGGAATCGGAAGTTCCCAGAATTCAAATTGAACGCAGCAGCCAATGAGGAATGAATGAAAGTGTGGGCACATCCTGTTTAGCATGGTGGGCATGTAAGTACTGGCAAGGCTGGGATTGGCTGCTGAAATGATGTCACTCTGCACTATAAAAAAGCGCTGCCGCCATTTTGCGCTCACTCTGCTGTGATTTCAGTTAGGGACAGGACGCTGTGTTCTAACTGAGGGCCAGTTGAGCTTGCTAATTGCTTTATTTTCCTTTCCAAAGGCTAATTTAGCAAAACGCTGTGTGTTCTTCACTGTTCACCTTGCTCTTGCCTTGCAGCGCTGTTTTAACAGCGTTCTGCAAGGTCTCTGTGTGTGTGTGTGTGTGTGCAGCTCACTCTGTAGTCTGTGTGCAGCCATATACCCGGTTGTATTCAGCTCAGGGGGGGTTCACACTGCCTCACACAGTTGTTCTTTTTTGCTCTTAGTGCAGCCTGCTGCACATTTTTTCTCAAATTTCCTATTAGTGTTTTTCCACCAGTCTCCATCTCTATTGTGGAAAAACACTACATAGGATAACCTAGAGGGGGTTTTTTGGGCCTTGCAGCGCCGTTTACGGCTGTCTGCACGGTCTCCGTGTGAGCCCAGCTCGCCCTGTAGTCTGTGTGCAGCCATAGCCGGTTGGATTCAGCTCAGGGTTCGTTACTGGCTCATACCTTGAGAAAAATTTTCCTTTTTTTCAAATAGTGCAGCCTGTTTAAAATTTGAAAAAAAAAATTCCTATTAGTGTCTTTCCACTCGTATCCAGCTAAATAGTGGAAAAACACTATATAGGATAACCTAGAGGAGGGTTTTTTGGCCTTGCAGCGCCGTTTACGGCTGTCTGCACGGTCTCCGTGTGAGCCCAGCTCGCCCTGTAGTCTGTGTGCAGCTATAGCCGGTTGGATTCAGCTCAGGGTTCGTTACTGGCTCATACCTTGCGAAAAATTTTCCTTTTTTTTCAAATAGTGCAGCCTGTTTAAAATTTGACAAAAAAAAATCCTATAAGTGTCTTTCCACTCGTATCCAGCTAAATAGTGGAAAAACACTATATAGGATAACCTAGAGGAGGGTTTTTTGGCCTTGCAGCGCCGTTTACGGCTGTCTGCACGGTCTCCGTGTGAGCACAGCTCGCCCTGTAGTCTGTGTGCAGCCATAGCCGGTTGGATTCAGCTCAGGGTTCGTTACTGGCTCATACCTTGAGAAAAATTTTCCTTTTTTTGAAATAGTGCAGCCTGTTTAAAATTTGAAAAAAAAAAAATTCCTATTAGTGTCTTTCCACCAGTCTCCAGCTCAATTGTGGAAAAACACTACATAGGATAACCTAGAGGGTTTTTTGGGGGCCTTGCAGCGCCGTTTACGGCTGTCTGCACGGTCTCTGTGTGAGCGCAGCTCGCCCTGTAGTCTGTGTGCAGCCATAGCCGGTTGGATTCAGCTCAGGGTGCGTTACTGCCTCATACCTTGAAAAACAATTTCCTTTTTTTCAAATAGTGCAGCCAGTTTAAAATTTGAAAAAAAAAATTCCTATTAGTGTCTTTCCACTTGTATCCAGCTAAATAGTGGAAAAACACTATATAGGATAACCTAGAGGAGGGTTTTTTGGCCTTGCAGCGCCGTTTACGGCTGTCTGCACGGTCTCCGTGTGATTTAAACTAGCTCTGTAGCCCGATCTGCACCAAAAAAAAAGTTAAGTTCACCAAACACAACTTAACACTTGTGTAGGCCACATTTGAAAAATAATAAAGTTTAGTCCACAATTTACAACATTAGTGTTTCTTACACCTGTTAGGAGGAGCATTACAGGAATAAGCACACTAAGGCCTTAGTACTTTTCTGCTTATCTTTATCTGTCAACCAAGATGAAGAGGGCAGGGAGTAAGGCACGTGGGCGTGGGCGCGGAGCAGGGAGAGGAGCAGGGAGAGGACGTGGTGATTCTGTGCCTGCTGCGGGCGCCGGTGACTCGTCGTCACTCAGTTTCAGCAGGGAACAGTCCTTCATGCGCAGCTTTGTCGGAGAGCGCCGTACACCGCTGCTGCGTGAAGACCAAATTGAAGCCGTTGTCGGGTGGATGGCAGCTAACGCCTCGGCATCGACTTCAGTTAGTGCCACATCCTCTCAGGCACAGAGCACTGGAGAGCAGCCATCTGTCTCTTCACCACCTGCCAAATTGGCCAGGCAGTCAGAGAGCCCAGGACAGGAGCCGTCTCTACTTCTGTTCTCTGAATCTCTTGGCTTGGAAACAGGGGGCCAGCCAAGCAGCATTGGAGAAATGGAAGAAGAGGCAGTGTGCAGTGATGCCCAACACCTTTTTCTCTCTGACTCTGAAGAGGCAGGTGGGCCAGTGCCTCCGGTGACCACAGCGCAGTACGCATCTGATGATGAAACTCAGGTGCCGCTTTCTCGTGCGTACTGTGCTGCTGAGACTACCCAGGAGGAGCAGTTGGTGGCAGAGGGTAGTGGAGATGATGAGGTCCTTGACCCATCGTGGCGTGAGGAACAGGAAGGTGGTGGGAGCAGCTCAGAGGAAGAGCTTCCTCTTACGGGCCAAAGAGGGAGAGGGAGGGGGAAGACTGCGGAGCCTGTAGCCTCCACTTTGGCACCCGTTAGGAGCCTGTCTCTTTCCAAAGCCAAAAAGGGCGCTCCCAAGACTTGCAGTGCCTGGTCCTTTTTTGACACAGTTGCAGATGACATTTGTTTTGTCAAATGCAAGCTGTGTCATCATAAAGTAAAAAGAGGGAAAAATGTCAGCAACCTCAATACCACAAATATGTGGAAACATGTGCGGACCAGGCACGCGGTGGAGTTACAGAAACACACTGAAGATGTAGGCCAACCAACAGCGGCAGCTACCACCTCTTCATCTCGTGTTGCCTCTTCCTCCACTGTTGTCCAGAGACCTAGTGTAATTCCACCCACAGCACCACCTTCCCAGTCATCCTCACACTCCCAGTCTACTCTACAGCCATCGGTAGTACAGGCATGGGAGAAAAGGCGGGCATTCTCGGCCAACCACCCCCGAGCACAGGCTCTGAATGCAGGCATTGCCAAACTGTTGTCCCTGGAAATGCTCTCGTTCAGGCTGGTGGAGACTGACAGCTTCCGTGACTTGATGGCATTGGCAGTCCCACAGTACAAGGTGCCCAGCCGCTTTTACTTCAGCAGGCAGGCTGTCCCTGCCCTGCACAGGCATGTTGAGGCAAACATAAAACATGCGCTACTGAACGCCGTCAGTAGCAAGGTCCACCTCACCACCGATGCGTGGACCAGTCAGCATGGACAGGGGCGATATGTTTCCCTCACTGCCCATTGGGTTAATGTTGTTGAGCCAGGTACAGATCGTGCGAGTGGCGCAGGACGTGTCCTGCCCACTCCAAGGATTGCAGGAATCCAGTCTGTACGCATCGACTCCTCCTCTTACACCAGTTCCTCTGATTCCTCTCTGCAGGATCCATCACAGTCCACCCCCACATGGACCCGTGAACGTTTACCTATGACCGACATGAGCACAGCCGTGGCCAAACGTCAGCAGGCCGTCTTGAAACTAGTTTCATTGGGGCATCGAAGCCACACAGCGCAGGAGCTCTGGAATGCCATAAAGCAGGAGAGCGATGTGTGGTTACTGCCAGCGAATCTCCAGCCAGGCATGGTAGTGTGTGACAATGGCCGAAATCTGGTGGCAGCTTTGGCCCTTGGCAACCTCACTCACATCCCATGTCTGGCACATGTGCTCAATTTGGTTGTGCAGAGTTTTCTGAGGGACTATCCGGATCTTGATGCCCTGCTGCACAAGGTCCGCCTAGAGTGTGCTCACTTGCGGCGTTCCAGGTTGGCCAGATCCCGCATTGCTGCTCTGCAGCGCCGATTCCGCCTTCCGGAACACCGCATCATATGTGACCTACCTACCCGGTGGAATTCCACGTTACATATGTTGGAGCGGTTGTGTGAGCAGCAGCAAGCAGTTATGGAGTACCAGCTGCATCAGGCGCAAAGAAGTCGCAGTCAGCGCCGATCAGACTTCACAACCACAGAGTGGGCCACTATGAAGGACGTCTGCCAGGTTTTGCGTCCTTTTGATTATTCCACGCGGATGGCAAGTGCAGATGATGCACTAGTCAGCATGACTGTCCCCCTTATCTGCCTGCTTCAGCAAACTTTGCAAGGGTTAAGGGATGATGTGGTGGAAGAGGTGGAGGATGAGGAGTCACCTTTTCCATCAGCTTCTGGAGAGTCAGCGCCACGTGGTTCCTCACAAAGGGGTACGCAGGGGCCAATTTGTGAGGAGGATGAGGAGGAGTCAATGGAGGAGGAAGAGCTCCGTCCAGAGGAGGGAGCGACACAATTGTCCAGTGGTCAGTGTGTACAGCGAGGGTGGGGTGATGACGAGCGGGCAGAGATCATGTCTCAAGCAGGGGACAGCGTTTCTGGGCCAGTTGGCACTCTGCAGCACATGGTGGATTTCATGCTGCAGTGCCTGAGAAACGACCGCCGCATCGACCACATTCTCAACATGCCTGATTATTGGGTGTTCACCCTCCTCGATCCTCGCTACCGGGACAACGTCCAAAACCTCATCCCTGCGTTGACCCGGGAGCGTAAATTGCGGGAGTACCACAACACACTGGTGAATTCCATCATCTTCTCCTGTCCAACTGAGAGGAGTGCTGCTAGTGCTTTACAAAGCAGCTCAGTGCGTCGAGGCAGTGGGGGAGGCTCTGCCCAAAGAGGGAGCAGAAGCAGTGCCTCTGCCCAAGGCAAGCCCAGTATGGCACAACTCTGGCACACTTTTGTGTGCCCGCCCCAAATGTCTACACCATCACCGGCGGCTCCAGTCAGCAGGAGGCAACGGTTCCGTCAGATGGTGACAGACTACATGGCTTGCCCTCTTACTGTACTCCCAGACGGCTCTTCCCCGTTCAAGTTTTGGGTCTCTAAGCTGGATACATGGCTAAAGCTAAGCCAGTATGCATTGGAGGTGCTGGCTTACCCTGCGGCTAGTGTCTTATCGGAACGTGTCTTTAGTGCCGCAGGTGGTGTACTAACAGACCGTCGCATGCGACTATCCTCCGATAACGTTGACCGGCTTACTTTCCTGAAAATGAACCAGGCCTGGATCTCGCAGGAATTTGCCACTCCTCTGCCTGATTAAGTAATTGGGTGTCATCCAGGTCTCCTGCTGTGTTCATCTTTCTACCACCTGAACTGCTATTCCTGGGCTCCAACACCGCCAGTTGCGGCTCAGAAGTGCAGGCTGCACAGTAAAAACATACGACCCAGTGTTATTGGGTTTCAGTAACGTCAGCTGATCCCCAGCTGTGTAGCCGGCAATGTGTCCTGCGACCGCCACGCTGGCACAACAACCTAAATGTAAGGGAACCTGTCCCCCCCCCCCCGTCGTTTGTTACTGAAAGAGCCATCTTGTGCAGCAGTAATGCTGCACAAGGAAAAGGTAGCTTTTTTTTTTTAGCTCTTTGCACACGCAGAACTTAACACTTATAAAATGTGTTCACTGATACCGTTATACCGTCCCGGAGCTGGGACTTTCCTTCGTAATGTGACGCAGCACAGCCGTCATTCCTACCCCCTTGGTGCCATGCGCTGCCTCCTCAGCGTTGTTTTAAGCTGTCACGGAGCCTGCGCTGTTCTGTTATCCCTTGGGCATGCCCTATTTGCGCTGCCTGTCTTCTGACATAATTTGGTGTCAGGCTGGCTGCGCCTGTGCGGCCGCGGTGCCCGAGATCCCGCCTCGCAGTGTCTTCTGATTGAGTCACACTGCGGGCCTGGGATCCATGGGCATGCGCAGTGCATATCTTCCCCTCGGGCTCTCGCTCATTTCCCTCCGCCTTCTTTAGACTGTGCGCCGTCAGCTGATCCCTAGCATGCCACGGCCGTGACACCGCACAGTCTGAAGAAGAGGGAAGGAGGGGAGTGAGAGTCGAGGTTATGCACTGTGCATGCCCATGGTTCCAAGGCCCGCAGTGGGATTACGTTAGATGAGACTGCGAGGTGGGATCTGGAGCAGCGTGGACGCACAGGCACTGACAGCCTGACACCAAATTATGTCAGAAGACAGGCAGCGCTGATTGGGCATGGCCAAGGGCTAACAGAACAGCGCAGGCTCCGTGACAGCTTAAAACAACGCTGAGGAGGCAGCGCACGGCATCAAGGGGATAGGAATGACAGCTGTGCTGTGTCCCATTACGAAGGAAATTCGCACCTCCGGAATGGTTTAACGGTATAAAGGGACACAGTTTTAGTGTTTACTTCGGTGTTTGCAAGGAGCATAATGAAAAGAGCAACCTTTTCCTTTTGCATCCTTAGTGTTGCACAACATGGCTCTTTCAGCTACAAACGTCTTGGGGGGGGGGTTAAAGGTTTCCTTTCAACTTGCTCCAATCAGGCTTCGGCCTACACTCTGTTCCTCTGCTCCTCCTGCTGTCCCTGGGCTCTAACACCGCCAGTTGGTGCCTGGAAGTGCTGTGTGCACAGTCAACAGTCGCTCCTCTGTTATTGGGGTTCAGTAACGTCAGCTGATCCCCAGCTGTGTGTGCGGCAATACCTCCAATCTGCTCCTCCTGCTGTCCCTGGGCTCTAACACCGCCAGTTGGTGCCTGGAAGTGCTGTGTGCACAGTCAACAGTCGCTCCTCTGTTATTGGGGTTCAGTAACGTCAGCTGATCCCCAGCTGTGTGTGCGGCAATACCTCCAATCTGCTCCTCCTGCTGTCCCTGGGCTCTAACACCGCCAGTTGGTGCCTGGAAGTGCTGTGTGCACAGTCAACAGTCGCTCCTCTGTTATTGGGGTTCAGTAACGTCAGCTGATCCCCAGCTGTGTATCCGGCAACGTGTCATGCGACCGCCACGCTGGCACAACTAAAATGTAAGGGGACCTGTCCCCCCCCCCAGGCGTTTGTTACTGAAAGAGCCACCATGTGCAGCACTAATACTGCACAAGGGAAAGGTCGCTCTTGAAATTATGCTCCTTGCAAACGCTGAACTACACACTCATGTAATGTGTCCCCTCACACCGTCCAACCGTCCCGGAGGTGGGACTTTCCTTTGTAATGTGACGCAGCACAGCCGTCATTGCTACCCCCTTGGCACCGTGCGCTGCCTCCTTAGCGTTGTTTGATTCCGTCATGGACCCTGCGCTGTTATGTTATCCCTTGGCCATGCACAGTTTGCGCTGCCCGTCCTCTGACATCATTTGTTGTCGTCCTGGCTGCGCCTGTGCGTCCACGCTGCCCGAAATCACACCTCGCAGTGTCGTCTAATGTGATCCCACAGTGGGCCTGGTATCCATGGCCATGCGCAGTGCATATACTAGCCTCTCACTCCCCTTCTTCACGCTTCTTCAGACTAGGCGGCGTCAGCTGATCCCTAATAGCATGCCACGGCCGTGACGCCGCACAGTCTGAAGAAGCAGGAAGGAGGTGAGTGAGAGGCGATGATATGCACTGCGCATGCCCATGGATCCCTGGCCCGCAGTGGGACTACATTAGATGACACTGCAAGGTTGGATCTCGGGCAGCTTGGACGCACAGGCACTGCCAGCCTGACACCTACATGATGTCAGAAGACGGGCACCGCTAACTGTGCATGGCCAAGGGATAACATTACAGCGCGGGCTCCGTGACAGAACCAAACAACGTTGAGGAGGTGGCGCCCGGCACCAAGGGGGTTGGAATGACGGCTGTGCTGTGTCACATTACAAAGGAAAGTCCCACTTCCGGGATGGTTTGACGGTGTGAGGGGACACATTATATGAGTGTGTACTTCAGCGTTTGCAAGGAGCATAATTTTCGGAACAACCATTTTCCATGTGCAGTATTACTGCTGTACAAGATGGCTCTTTCAGCAACAAATGCCTGGGGGGGGGGTTAAAGGTTCCCTTTCAACTTGCTCCACTGCAGGCTTCGGCCTACACTCTGCTCCTCTTTGATTCCCTGGGTTTCAACACTGTCAGTTGCCACCTGGAAGTGTTGTCTACACAGAAAAAACACTAGGTGATGTGTCAGTGGGGTTCAGCACCGCCAGCTGTTCCCCTGCTGTGTAGTCGGCAACGTGTCCAGCACAAGCCACGCTGGCACAACAGAACAAAAGCTGCCACCAGTGCAGGCTTCGGCCTACACTCTGCTCCTCTCCTCCTCCTGCTGACCCTGGGCTCAAACACCGCTAGTTTTTGCCCGGAAGTGCTAGCTGCACAGAGAAAAACACCAGCCAATGTGTTAGTGGGGTTCAGCAACGCCAGCTGTTCCCCTGCTGTGTAGCCGGCAACGTGACCTGCAAACGCCATGCAGGCACAGGAACTGAAATTAAAAGGGAACCTGGCCCCACCCCCCCAGGTGTTTCTATGTATAACAGCCACCTAGTACAGCAGTACTGCTGCATTTGTACAAGGTGGCTGACTTTTTCTCCTTGCCCACGTGGAACTCAACACGTACAAAATGTGTCTCATTGAGACCATTCCACTGTCCCTGAGGTGTGACTTTCCTTTGTAATGATACGCAGCACCCCCCTTGGTAGCGTTTCCCGTCTTTTGTCATCATGGTTAGCTGGCTGCGCCTGTGCATCCGCCCTGCTAGAAACAACGCCCCTCGTTGTCATATTTATTTTGTCAGCGAGGGTGTGGTTTATGGGCACGAGCAGTGCATATGTTCGCCTGTCTTAACTCATCTCCTTCCGCCTTCTTCAGACTGTGCGGCCTCCTGGCCGTGGTAGGCGATAAGGGATCAGCTGAGGCCGCCCAGTCTGGAGCAGGTGTAAGGACATGTGTAAGCGGCAAACCTATTTACTGCACAAGGCCACGAATCCCAGCCACGCAGTGTGATTTTTTGAAAACACACTGTGGGTCTGGGATTCATGTCCATCGCTAACCGCAACGGCCGACATGAAATGAGGTCAGAAGACAGGAAGCGCTCACAGCGCATGGCCAAGGGATCACAATAGCGCAGACTCCTGTACAGCAAATAACAACGCTCAGGAATCTGCGCCCAGTACCTAGGTGCAAATTTTGACACCTGTGCTGCGTCTCGTTAAAAAGACAAGTCACGCCTCCACTACTGTTTGACAGTATAATGGGCTAAATAGTGTACGTGTTTTAGTCAGCGTGTGCAAGGAGCAAAACAAATAGAGCAACCTTTTACTTGTGCAGCATTAATGCTGCACAAGGTGTGGCTCTTGTACCTTGCAACACCTGAGGGGGGTTAAAGGTAACCTTTGAAATTGGTTCAACTAGGCTTCGGCCTACACTCTGCTCCTCTACTCCTCCTGCTGACCCTGGGCTCAAACACCGCTAGTTTTTGCCCGGAACTGCTAGCTGCACAGAGAAAAACACCAGCCAATGTGTTAGTGGGGTTCAGCACCGCCAGCTGTTCCCCTGCTGTGTAGTCGGCAACGTGTCCAGCACAAGCCACGCTGGCACAACAGAACAAAAGCTGCCACCAGTGCAGGCTTCGGCCTACACTTTGCTCCTCTCCTCCTCCTGCTGACCCTGGGCTCAAACAACGCCAGTTTCTGCCCGGACATGCTAGCTGCACAGAGAAAAACACCAGCCAATGTGTTAGTGGGGTTCAGCACCGCCAGCTGTTCCCCTGCTGTGTAGCTGGCAACGTTTCCTGCAAACGCCACGCAGGAACATGAACTGAAATTGAAGGGAGCCTGCCCCCCACCCCCCCAGGTGTTTCTATGTATAACAGCCACCTTGTACAGCAGTACTGCTGCATTTGTACAAGGTGGCTGACTTTTTCTCCTTGCACACGTGGAACTCAACAAGTACAAAATGTGTCTCATTACAGACCATTACAATGTCCCTGAGGTGTGACTTTCCTTTTTAATGACACGCAGCACCCCCATTGTTAGCGCTGCCCGTCTCCTGACATCATTGGTTGGCTGGCTGTGCCTGTGCGTCCCCCCTGCCCGACACAACGCCCCCCGTTGTCTCATATATTTTGACTGCGAGGGTGTGATTGATGGGCACGAGCAGTGCATATGTTCCCCTGTTTTCACTCCCCTCCTTCCGCCTTCTTCTGACTGTGCGGCCTCATGGCCGCGGCATGCGATAAGGGATCAGCTGAGGCCGCCCAGTCTGAAGCAGGTGTAAGGACATGTGTGAGCGGCGAACATATTTACTGCACAAGGCCACGAATCCCAGCACCGCAGTGTGACTTTAGGAAAAGCCACTGTGGGTCTGGGATTTATGGCCATCGTTAACCGCACCGGCCAACATGAAATGAGGTCATGAGACGGCCTGCACTAACAGGGTATTGCCAAGGGATAACACAAGAGCGCAGTTTCCTGTACTGCAAATAACAACGGTAAGGAATCTGCGCACAGCACCTAGGTGTAAATTTGTACACCTGTGCTGCGTCTCCTTAAAAAGACTAGTAGTCACGCCTCCACTACTGTTTGACAGTATAATTTATTATTATACATTTTTATTTATAATGGGCTAAATAGTGTACGTGTTTAATTCAGCGTGTGCAAGGAGCAAAATTAAATAGAGCAACCTTTGACTTGTGCATCATTAATGCTGTTCAAGGTGTGGCTCTTGTACCTTGCAACACCTTTGAAATTGGTTCAACTAGGCTTCGGCCTACACTCTGCTCCTCTACTCCTCCTGCTGACCCTGGGCTCAAACACCGCTAGTTTTTGCCCGGAAATGCTAGCTGCACAGAGAAAAACACCAGCCAATGTGTTAGTGGGGTTCAGCAACGCCAGCTGTTCCCCTGCTGTGTAGTCGGCAACGTGTCCAGCACAAGCCACGCTGGCACAACAGAACAAAAGCTGCCACCAGTGCAGGCTTCGGCCTACACTTTGCTCCTCTCCTCCTCCTGCTGACCCTGGGCTCAAACAACGCCAGTTTCTGCCCGGACATGCTAGCTGCACAGAGAAAAACACCAGCCAATGTGTTAGTGGGGTTCAGCACCGCCAGCTGTTCCTCTGCTGTGTAGTCGGCATCGTGTCCAGCACAAGCCACGCTGGCACAACTGACCAAAAGCTGCCACCAGTGCAGGCTTCGGCCTACACTTTGCTCCTCTCCTCCTCCTGCTGACCCTGGGCTCAAACAACGCCAGTTTCTGCCCGGACATGCTAGCTGCACAGAGATAAAAAAAACAGCCAATGTGTTAGTGGGGTTCAGCACCGCCAGCTGTTCCCCTGCTGTGTAGCTGGCAACGTGTCCTGCAAACGCCACGTAGGCACATGAACTGAAATTGAAGGGAGCCTGCCCCCCACCCCCCCAGGTGTTTCTATGTATAACAGCCACCTTGTACAGCAGTACTGCTGCATTTGTACAAGGTGGCTGACTTTTTCTCCTTGCACACGTGGAACTCAACAAGTACAAAATGTGTCTCATTACAGACCATTACAATGTCCCTGAGGTGTGACTTTCCTTTTTAATGACACGCAGCACCCCCATTGTTAGCGCTGCCCGTCTCCTGACATCATTGGTTGGCTGGCTGTGCCTGTGCGTCCCCCCTGCCCGACACAACGCCCCCCGTTGTCTCATATATTTTGACTGCGAGGGTGTGATTGATGGGCACGAGCAGTGCATATGTTCCCCTGTTTTCACTCCCCTCCTTCCGCCTTCTTCTGACTGTGCGGCCTCATGGCCGCGGCATGCGATAAGGGATCAGCTGAGGCCGCCCAGTCTGAAGCAGGTGTAAGGACATGTGTGAGCGGCGAACATATTTACTGCACAAGGCCACGAATCCCAGCACCGCAGTGTGACTTTAGGAAAAGCCACTGTGGGTCTGGGATTTATGGCCATCGTTAACCGCACCGGCCAACATGAAATGAGGTCATGAGACGGCCTGCACTAACAGGGTATTGCCAAGGGATAACACAAGAGCGCAGTTTCCTGTACTGCAAATAACAACGGTAAGGAATCTGCGCACAGCACCTAGGTGTAAATTTGTACACCTGTGCTGCGTCACCTTAAAAAGACTAGTAGTCACGCCTCCACTACTGTTTGACAGTATAATGGGCTAAATAGTGTACGTGTTTAATTCAGCGTGTGCAAGGAGCAAAATTAAATAGAGCAACCTTTGACTTGTGCATCATTAATGCTGTTCAAGGTGTGGCTCTTGTACCTTGCAACACCTGAGGGGGGGGTTAAAGGTAACCTTTGAAATTGGTTCAACTAGGCTTCGGCCTACACTCTGCTCCTCTACTCCTCCTGCTGACCCTGGGCTCAAACACCGCTAGTTTTTGCCCGGAAATGCTAGCTGCACAGAGAAAAACACCAGCCAATGTGTTAGTGGGGTTCAGCACCGCCAGCTGTTCCCCCGCTGTGTAGCCGGCATCGTGTCCAGCACAAGCCACGCTGGCACAACCGACCAAAAGCTGCCACCAGTGCAGGCTTCGGCCTACACTTTGCTCCTCTCCTCCTCCTCCTGCTGACCCTGGGCTCAAACACCGCTAGTTTTTGCCCGGAACTGCTAGCTGCACAGAGAAAAACACCAGCCAATGTGTTAGTGGGGTTCAGCACCGCCAGCTGTTCCCCCGCTGTGTAGCCGGCATCGTGTCCAGCACAAGCCACGCTGGCACAACCGACCAAAAGCTGCCACCAGTGCAGGCTTCGGCCTACACTTTGCTCCTCTCCTCCTCCTCCTGCTGACCCTGGGCTCTAACACCGCTAGTTTTTGCCCGGACATGCAATCTGCACAGAGAAAAACACCAGTCAATGTGTCAGTGGGGTTCAGCAACGCCAGCTGTTCCCCTGCTGTGTAGCTTGCAACGTGACCTGCAAACGCCACGCAGGCACATGAACTGAAATTGAAGGGAGCCTGCCCCCCACCCACAGGTGTTTCTATGTATAACAGCCACCTTGTACAGCAGTACTGCTGCATTTGTACAAGGTGGCTGACTTTTTCTCCTTGCCCACGTGGAACTCAACACGTACAAAATGTGTCTCATTAGAGACCATGACAATGTCCCTGAGGTGTGACTTTCCTTTGTAATGACATGCAGCACCACCCTTGTTAGCGCTGCCCGTCTTTTGACATCATTGGTTAGCTGGCTGCGCCTGTGCATCTCCCCTGCTCGAAACAACGCCCCTCGGTGTCTTATTTTTTTGGACAGCGAGGGTGTGATTGATGGGCATGTGCAGTGCATATGTTTGCCTGTGTTCACTCATCTCCTTCCGCCTTCTTCAGACTGGGTGTCCTCATGGCCGCGGCAGGCGATAAGGGATCAGATGAGGCCGCCCAGTCTGAAGCAGGTGTAAGGACATGTGTGAGCGGCAAACATATTTAGTGCACCAGGGCACGAATCCCAGCACCGCAGTGTGATTTTTTAAAAACACACTGTGGGTCTGGGATTCATGTCCATCGCTAACCGCAACGGCCAACATGAAATGAGGTCATAAGACAGGAAGCGCTCACAGCGCATGGCCAAAGGATCACAAGAGCGCAGACTCCTGTACAGCAACTAACAACGCTCAGGAAGCTTCGCCCATGCAAAAAGGTGTTGTTTTCGACACCTGTGCTGCTTTTCTTTAAAAAGACAAGTCACGCCTCCACTACTGTTTAACAGTATAATGGGCTAAATAGTGTACGTGTTGCATTCAGCTTGTGCAAGTAGACAAATTAATAGAGCAACCTTTTACTTGTGCAGCATTAATGCTGCAGAAGGAGTGGCTCTTGTACTTTGTAACACCTGAGGGGGGGTTAAAGGTAACCTTTGAAATTGGTTCAACTAGGCTTCGGCCTACACTCTGCTCCTCTCCTCCTCCTGCTGACCCTGGGCTCTAACAACGCTAGTTTTTGCCCGGAAATGCTAGCTGCACAGAGAAAAACACCAGCCAATGTGTTAGTGGGGTTCAGCACCGCCAGCTGTTCCCCCGCTGTGTAGCCGGCATCGTGTCCAGCACAAGCCACGCTGGCACAACCGACCAAAAGCTGCCACCAGTGCAGGCTTCGGCCTACACTTTGCTCCTCTCCTCCTCCTCCTGCTGACCCTGGGCTCTAACACCGCTAGTTTTTGCCCGGACATGCAATCTGCACAGAGAAAAACACCAGTCAATGTGTCAGTGGGGTTCAGCAACGCCAGCTGTTCCCCTGCTGTGTAGCTTGCAACGTGACCTGCAAACGCCACGCAGGCACATGAACTGAAATTGAAGGGAGCCTGCCCCCCACCCACAGGTGTTTCTATGTATAACAGCCACCTTGTACAGCAGTACTGCTGCATTTGTACAAGGTGGCTGACTTTTTCTCCTTGCCCACGTGGAACTCAACACGTACAAAATGTGTCTCATTAGAGACCATTACAATGTCCCTGAGGTGTGACTTTCCTTTGTAATGACACGCAGCACCACCCTTGTTAGCGCTGCCCGTCTTTTGACATCATTGGTTAGCTGGCTGCGCCTGTGCATCTCCCCTGCTCGAAACAACGCCCCACGGTGTCTTATTTTTTTGGACAGCGAGGGTGTGATTGATGGGCATGTGCAGTGGATATGTTTGCCTGTGTTCACTCATCTCCTTCCGCCTTCTTCAGACTGGGTGTCCTCATGGCCGCGGCAGGCGATAAGGGATCAGATGAGGCCGCCCAGTCTGAAGCAGGTGTAAGGACATGTGTGAGCGGCAAACATATTTAGTGCACCAGGGCACGAATCCCAGCACCGCAGTGTGATTTTTTTAAAAACACACTGTGGGTCTGGGATTCATGTCCATCGCTAACCGCAACGGCCAACATGAAATGAGGTCATAAGACAGGAAGCGCTCACAGCGCATGGCCAAAGGATCACAAGAGCGCAGACTCCTGTACAGCAACTAACAACGCTCAGGAAGCTGCGCCCATGCAAAAAGGTGTTGTTTTCGACACCTGTGCTGCTTTTCTTTAAAAAGACAAGTCACGCCTCCACTACTGATTAACAGTATAATGGGCTAAATAGTCTACGTGTTGCATTCAGCTTGTGCAAGTAGAAAAATTAATAGAGCAACCTTTTACTTGTGCAGCATTAATGCTGCAGAAGGAGTGGCTCTTGTACTTTTGTAACACCTGAGGGGGGGGTTAAAGGTAACCTTTGAAATTGGTTCAACTAGGCTTCGGCCTACACTCTGCTCCTCTCCTCCTCCTGCTGACCCTGGGCTCTAACAACGCTAGTTTTTGCCCGGAAATGCTAGCTGCACAGAGAAAAACACCAGCCAATGTGTTAGTGGGGTTCAGCACCGCCAGCTGTTCCCCCGCTGTGTAGCCGGCATCGTGTCCAGCACAAGCCACGCTGGCACAACCGACCAAAAGCTGCCACCAGTGCAGGCTTCGGCCTACACTTTGCTCCTCTCCTCCTCCTCCTGCTGACCTTGGGCTCAAACACCGCTAGTTTTTGCCCGGAAATGCTAGCTGCACAGAGAAAAACACCAGCCAATGTGTTAGTGGGGTTCAGCACCGCCAGCTGTTCCCCTGCTGTGCAGCTTGCAACGTGACCTGCAAACACCACGCAGGCACATGAACTGAAATTGAAGGGAGCCTGGCCCCCACCCCCAGGTGTTTCTATGTATAACAGCCACCTTGTACAGCAGTACTGCTGCATTTGTACAAGGTGGCTGATGTTTTCTCCTTGCCCACGTGGAACTCAACACGTACAAAATGTGTCTCTTTGAGACCATTCCACTGTCCCTGAGGTGTGACTTTCCTTTCTAATGATACGCAGCACCCCCCTTGGTAGCGCTTCCCGTCTTCTGACATCATTGGTTGGCTACTTGCGCCTGATCGTCCGCCCTGCCTGAATAAAATGCTCCTCGTTGTCTTAATTATTTTGACTGCGAGGGTGTGATTGATGGGCACGAGCAGTGCATATCTTCGCCTGTCTTAACTCATCTCCTTCCGCCTTCTTCAGACTGTGCAGCCTCATGGCCGCGGCATGCGAGAAGGGATCAGCAGAGGCCGCCCAGTCTGATGCAGGTGTAAGGACGTGTGTGAGCGGCCAAAATATTTACTGCTCAAGGCCACGAATCCCAGCACCGCAGTGTGGCTTTATGAAAAGACACTGTGGGTCTGGGATTTATGGCCATCGTTAACCGCACCGGCCAACATGAAATGATGTCATAAGATGGGCAGCGCTAACAGGGCATTGCCAAGGGATAACACAAGAGCGCAGACTCCTGTACAGCAAATAACAACGCTCAGGAAGCTGCGCCAAGCACCAAGGCGTTATTTTGGACACCTGTGCTGCGTCTCATCAAAAAACCAAGTCACGCATCCACTACAGTTTGACTGTAGAATGGGGTAAATTGTGTATGTCTTTCATTCAGCGTGTGCAAGTAGACAAATTAATAGAGCAACCTTTCACTTGTGCAGCATTAATACTGCACAAGGTGTGTCTCTTGTACTTTGTAACACCTGAGGGGGGGGTTAAAGGTTTCCTTTGAAATTGGTTCAACTAGGCTTCGGCCTACACTCTGCTCCTCTCCTCCTCCTCCTGCTTCAACACGGGCTCTAACATCGCTAGTTTTTGCCCGCAAGTGCTAGCTGCACAGAGAAAAACACACGCCATTGTGTTAGTGGGGTTCAGCAACGCCAGCTGTTCCCCCAGTGTGTAGCCGGCAAAGTGTCCTGCAAACGCAACGCAGACACAAAGCTGCCTCCAGTGCAGGCTTCGGCCTACACTCATCTCCCCCTGCTTACCCTTTGCTCTAACACCGCTAGTTGGGGCTCTAGGAAGACAATCTTTAATAGGCAAGGCAACGCATCTGGGTTCCAGCACCGCCAGCTGGTTTTCGGCAGTGTTCTTGTCACAGGTACTCCCTCGTGCCAAGCCTGGTTTCAGCACCGTCAGCTGTTTCCGGGTTGTGTCAACTTCACTGAGACGCCTATGCTTGCCCCGTCGTGGTGCGGTCGAGTTAGCCAACTCCAGGGTGCCTCCAGTTTAGGAGCTTCCTTTGTGGGCTGCGTGAACTGGTAGTCAAGGCTGGTTCTGTAGTGCCAGTAGGCCCAGCTCCCCCTGTAGGACTGTTGGGGTTCGGTAACTGCGGCTGCCTCGCGGCCTAGCTGTTCTCTCCTCTCCTGTGGGCCTTGGGGTCCACCACCTGGTTCCAGCACCGTCAGCTGGTTCCGGGCCGAGCCTTTGGCTTAGGTGCCTCCTCCTGGGTATCCGAGTTCCGCCAACGCCAGGCGGTCCTTGGTAGTGCTTTTAAGCGCGGGCACCTACAGCTTAGTAACCGGGTTCCAGCACCGTCAGCTAGTCCTCGGTCGTGCCATTGGCTCTTGCACACTGGGGCAACGCATCCGGGTTCCAGCACCGCCAGCTGGTTCTCGGCAGTGTTTTTGTCACAGGTACTCCCTCGTGCCAAACCTGGTTTCAGCACCGTCAGCTGTTTCCGGGTTGTGTCAAGCTCACTGAGACACCTATGCTTGCCTCGTCGTGGTGCGGTCGGGTTAGCCAACTCCAGGGTGCCTCCAGTTTAGGAGCTTCCTATGTGGGCTGCGTGAACTGGTAGTCAAGGCTGGTTCTGTAGTGCCAGTAGGCCCAGCTCCCCCTGTCGGACTGTTGGGGTTCGGTAACTGCGGCTGCCTCGCGGCCTAGCTGTTCTCTCCTCTCCTGTGGGCCTTGGGGTCCACCACCTGGTTCCAGCACCGTCAGCTGGTTCTGGGCCGAGCCTTTGGCTTAGGTGCCTCCTCCTGGGTATCCGAGTTCCGCCAACGCCAGGCGGTCCTTGGTAGTGCTTTTAAGCGCGGGCACCTACAGCTTAGTAACCGGGTTCCAGCACCGTCAGCTAGTCCTCGGTCGTGCCATTGGCTCTTGCACACTGGGGCAACGCATCCGGATTCCAGCACCGCCAGCTGGTTCTCGGCAGTGTTTTTGTCACAGGTACTCCCTCGTGCCAAACCTGGTTTCAGCACCGTCAGCTGTTTCCGGGTTGTGTCAAGCTCACTGAGACACCTATGCTTGCCTCGTCGTGGTGCGGTCGGGTTAGCCAACTCCAGGGTGCCTCCAGTTTAGGAGCTTCCTATGTGGGCTGCGTGAACTGGTAGTCAAGGCTGGTTCTGTAGTGCCAGTAGGCCCAGCTCCCCCTGTAGGACTGTTGGGGTTCGGTAACTGCGGCTGCCTCGCGGCCTAGCTGTTCTCTCCTCTCCTGTGGGCCTTGGGGTCCACCACCTGGTTCCAGCACCGTCAGCTGGTTCCGGGCCGAGCCTTTGGCTTAGGTGCCTCCTCCTGGGTATCCGAGTTCCGCCAACGCCAGGCGGTCCTTGGTAGTGCTTTTAAGCGCGGGCACCTACAGCTTAGTAACCGGGTTCCAGCACCGTCAGCTGGTCCTCGGTCGTGCCATTGGCTCTTGCACACTGGGGCAACGCATCCGGGTTCCAGCACCGCCAGCTGGTTCTCGGCAGTGTTCTTGTCACAGGTACTCCCTCGTGCCAAGCCTGGTTTCAGCACCGTCAGCTGTTTCCGGGTTGTGTCAAGCTCACTGAGACACCTATGCTTGCCTCGTCGTGGTGCGGTCGGGTTAGCCAACTCCAGGGTGCCTCCAGTTTAGGAGCTTCCTATGTGGGCTGCGTGAACTGGTAGTCAAGGCTGGTTCTGTAGTGCCAGTAGGCCCAGCTCCCCCTGTAGGACTGTTGGGGTTCGGTAACTGCGGCTGCCTCGCGGCCTAGCTGTTCTCTCCTCTCCTGTGGGCCTTGGGGTTCACCACCTGGTTCCAGCACCGTCAGCTGGTTCCGGGCCGAGCCTTTGGCTTAGGTGCCTCCTCCTGGGTATCCGAGTTCCGCCAACGCCAGGCGGTCCTTGGTAGTGCTTTTAAGCGCGGGCACCTACAGCTTAGTAACCGGGTTCCAGCACCGTCAGCTAGTCCTCGGTCGTGCCATTGGCTCTTGCACACTGGGGCAACGCATCCGGGTTCCAGCACCGCCAGCTGGTTCTCGGCAGTGTTTTTGTCACAGGTACTCCCTCGTGCCAAACCTGGTTTCAGCACCGTCAGCTGTTTCCGGGTTGTGTCAAGCTCACTGAGACACCTATGCTTGCCTCGTCGTGGTGCGGTCGGGTTAGCCAACTCCAGGGTGCCTCCAGTTTAGGAGCTTCCTATGTGGGCTGCGTGAACTGGTAGTCAAGGCTGGTTCTGTAGTGCCAGTAGGCCCAGCTCCCCCTGTAGGACTGTTGGGGTTCGGTAACTGCGGCTGCCTCGCGGCCTAGCTGTTCTCTCCTCTCCTGTGGGCCTTGGGGTCCACCACCTGGTTCCAGCACCGTCAGCTGGTTCCGGGCCGAGCCTTTGGCTTAGGTGCCTCCTCCTGGGTATCCGAGTTCCGCCAACGCCAGGCGGTCCTTGGTAGTGCTTTTAAGCGCGGGCACCTACAGCTTAGTAACCGGGTTCCAGCACCGTCAGCTAGTCCTCGGTCGTGCCATTGGCTCTTGCACACTGGGGCAACGCATCCGGGTTCCAGCACCGCCAGCTGGTTCTCGGCAGTGTTTTTGTCACAGGTACTCCCTCGTGCCAAACCTGGTTTCAGCACCGTCAGCTGTTTCCGGGTTGTGTCAAGCTCACTGAGACACCTATGCTTGCCTCGTCGTGGTGCGGTCGGGTTAGCCAACTCCAGGGTGCCTCCAGTTTAGGAGCTTCCTATGTGGGCTGCGTGAACTGGTAGTCAAGGCTGGTTCTGTAGTGCCAGTAGGCCCAGCTCCCCCTGTAGGACTGTTGGGGTTCGGTAACTGCGGCTGCCTCGCGGCCTAGCTGTTCTCTCCTCTCCTGTGGGCCTTGGGGTCCACCACCTGGTTCCAGCACCGTCAGCTGGTTCCGGGCCGAGCCTTTGGCTTAGGTGCCTCCTCCTGGGTATCCGAGTTCCGCCAACGCCAGGCGGTCCTTGGTAGTGCTTTTAAGCGCGGGCACCTACAGCTTAGTAACCGGGTTCCAGCACCGTCAGCTAGTCCTCGGTCGTGCCATTGGCTCTTGCACACTGGGGCAACGCATCCGGGTTCCAGCACCGCCAGCTGGTTCTCGGCAGTGTTTTTGTCACAGGTACTCCCTCGTGCCAAACCTGGTTTCAGCACCGTCAGCTGTTTCCGGGTTGTGTCAAGCTCACTGAGACACCTATGCTTGCCTCGTCGTGGTGCGGTCGGGTTAGCCAACTCCAGGGTGCCTCCAGTTTAGGAGCTTCCTATGTGGGCTGCGTGAACTGGTAGTCAAGGCTGGTTCTGTAGTGCCAGTAGGCCCAGCTCCCCCTGTAGGACTGTTGGGGTTCGGTAACTGCGGCTGCCTCGCGGCCTAGCTGTTCTCTCCTCTCCTGTGGGCCTTGGGGTCCACCACCTGGTTCCAGCACCGTCAGTTGGTTCCGGGCCGAGCCTTTGGCTTAGGTGCCTCCTCCTGGGTATCCGAGTTCCGCCAACGCCAGGCGGTCCTTGGTAGTGCTTTTAAGCGCGGGCACCTACAGCTTAGTAACCGGGTTCCAGCACCGTCAGCTAGTCCTCGGTCGTGCCATTGGCTCTTGCACACTGGGGCAAAGCATCCGGGTTCCAGCACCGCCAGCTGGTTCTCGGCAGTGTTTTTGTCACAGGTACTCCCTCGTGCCAAACCTGGTTTCAGCACCGTCAGCTGTTTCCGGGTTGTGTCAAGCTCACTGAGACACCTATGCTTGCCTCGTCATGGTGCGGTCGGGTTAGCCAACTCCAGGGTGCCTCCAGTTTAGGAGCTTCCTATGTGGGCTGCGTGAACTGGTAGTCAAGGCTGGTTCTGTAGTGCCAGTAGGCCCAGCTCCCCCTGTAGGACTGTTTGGGTTCGGTAACTGCGGCTGCCTCGCGGCCTAGCTGTTCTCTCCTCTCCTGTGGGCCTTGGGGTCCACCACCTGGTTCCAGCACCGTCAGCTGGTTCCGGGCCGAGCCTTTGGCTTAGGTGCCTCCTCCTGGGTATCCGAGTTCCGCCAACGCCAGGCGGTCCTTGGTAGTGCTTTTAAGCGCGGGCACCTACAGCTTAGTAACCGGGTTCCAGCACCGTCAGCTAGTCCTCAGTCGTGCCATTGGCTCTTGCACACTGGGGCAACGCATCCGGGTTCCAGCACCGCCAGCTGGTTCTCGGCAGTGTTTTTGTCACAGGTACTCCCTCGTGCCAAACCTGGTTTCAGCACCGTCAGCTGTTTCCGGGTTGTGTCAAGCTCACTGAGACACCTATGCTTGCCTCGTCGTGGTGCGGTCGGGTTAGCCAACTCCAGGGTGCCTCCAGTTTAGGAGCTTCCTATGTGGGCTGCGTGAACTGGTAGTCAAGGCTGGTTCTGTAGTGCCAGTAGGCCCAGCTCCCCCTGTAGGACTGTTGGGGTTCGGTAACTGCGGCTGCCTCGCGGCCTAGCTGTTCTCTCCTCTCCTGTGGGCCTTGGGGTCCACCACCTGGTTCCAGCACCGTCAGCTGGTTCCGGGCCGAGCCTTTGGCTTAGGTGCCTCCTCCTGGGTATCCGAGTTCCGCCAACGCCAGGCGGTCCTTGGTAGTGCTTTTAAGCGCGGGCACCTACAGCTTAGTAACCGGGTTCCAGCACCGTCAGCTAGTCCTCGGTCGTGCCATTGGCTCTTGCACACTGGGGCAACGCATCCGGGTTCCAGCACCGCCAGCTGGTTCTCGGCAGTGTTTTTGTCACAGGTACTCCCTCGTGCCAAACCTGGTTTCAGCACCGTCAGCTGTTTCCGGGTTGTGTCAAGCTCACTGAGACACCTATGCTTGCCTCGTCGTGGTGCGGTCGGGTTAGCCAACTCCAGGGTGCCTCCAGTTTAGGAGCTTCCTATGTGGGCTGCGTGAACTGGTAGTCAAGGCTGGTTCTGTAGTGCCAGTAGGCCCAGCTCCCCCTGTAGGACTGTTGGGGTTCGGTAACTGCGGCTGCCTCGCGGCCTAGCTGTTCTCTCCTCTCCTGTGGGCCTTGGGGTCCACCACCTGGTTCCAGCACCGTCAGCTGGTTCCGGGCCGAGCCTTTGGCTTAGGTGCCTCCTCCTGGGTATCCGAGTTCCGCCAACGCCAGGCGGTCCTTGGTAGTGCTTTTAAGCGCGGGCACCTACAGCTTAGTAACCGGGTTCCAGCACCGTCAGCTAGTCCTCGGTCGTGCCATTGGCTCTTGCACACTGGGGCAACGCATCCGGGTTCCAGCACCGCCAGCTGGTTCTCGGCAGTGTTCTTGTCACAGGTACTCCCTCGTGCCAAGCCTGGTTTCAGCACCGTCAGCTGTTTCCGGGTTGTGTCAAGCTCACTGAGACACCTATGCTTGCCTCGTCGTGGTGCGGTCGGGTTAGCCAACTCCAGGGTGCCTCCAGTTTAGGAGCTTCCTATGTGGGCTGCGTGAACTGGTAGTCAAGGCTGGTTCTGTAGTGCCAGTAGGCCCAGCTCCCCCTGTAGGACTGTTGGGGTTCGGTAACTGCGGCTGCCTCGCGGCCTAGCTGTTCTCTCCTCTCCTGTGGGCCTTGGGGTCCACCACCTGGTTCCAGCACCGTCAGCTGGTTCCGGGCCGAGCCTTTGGCTTAGGTGCCTCCTCCTGGGTATCCGAGTTCCGCCAACGCCAGGCGGTCCTTGGTAGTGCTTTTAAGCGCGGGCACCTACAGCTTAGTAACCGGGTTCCAGCACAGTCAGCTGGTCCTCGGTCGTGCCATTGGCTCTTGCACACTGGGGCAACGCATCCGGGTTCCAGCACCGCCAGCTGGTTCTCGGCAGTGTTCTTGTCACAGGTACTCCCTCGTGCCAAGCCTGGTTTCAGCACCGTCAGCTGTTTCCGGTTTGTGTCAACTTCACTGAGACGCCTATGCTTGCCCCGTCGTGGTGCGGTCGAGTTAGCCAACTCCAGGGTGCCTCCAGTTTAGGAGCTTCCTATGTGGGCTGCGTGAACTGGTAGTCAAGGCTGGTTCTGTAGTGCCAGTAGGCCCAGCTCCCCCTGTAGGACTGTTGGGGTTCGGTAACTGCGGCTGCCTCGCGGCCTAGCTGTTCTCTCCTCTCCTGTGGGCCTTCGGGTCCACCACCTGGTTCCAGCACCGTCAGCTGGTTCTCGGCAGTGTCTTTTGCTCTTGTACCTTCTGCTCCCCATCCTGGTTCCAGTACCGTCAGCTGGTTCCGGGCAGAGCCTTTGGCTTAGGTGCCTCCTTCTGGGTATCCAAGTTCCACCAACGTCAGGTGATCCTTGGTAGTGCTTTCAGGCACGGGTACCTCCTGCTTAGTAACCGGGTTCCAGTAACGTCAGCTGGTCCTTGGTAGTTCCATTGGCTCTTGGACCTTCGGCTACCCATCCGGGTTCCAGTACCGTCAGCTGGTTCTCGGCAGTGTCTTTTGCTCTTGTACCTTCTGCTCCCCATCCTGGTTCCAGTAACGTCAGCTGGTTCCGGGCAGAGCCTTTGGCTTAGGTGCCTCCTTCTGGGTATCCGAGTTCCGCCAACGTCAGGCGGTCCTTGGTAGTGCTTTTTAGCACGGGTACCTCCTGCTTAGTAACCGGGTTCCAGTAACGTCAGCTGGTCCTCGGTAGTTCCATAGGCTCTTGAACCTTCGGGTAGCCATCCGAGTTCCAGTTCCATCAGCTGGTTCTTGGCATTTTCTCAGCCTTCTTGTACCTTCTGCTACATTTCCAAGTTGAAGACCCTAACGTCGACGACCCGGAAGACCACCCCGATGACGACGACCCGGAAGACCACCCCGATGACGACGACGGCGGAGACGACGACGGCGGAGACGACGACGGCTGAGACGACGACGGCGGAGATGACGACACTGGAGACGATGACCCTGGAGACGACAACATGGAAGACCGAGAAGCAGAAGAACAAGAGGCTGCAGAAAAAAAGCAGAAGAACATTAAGCATAAGACTTAATATCAGAGCAAAAGATATTATCTAAATTATATGCAGAAGAAGACTAAGCAGTGTATGGGGGTGAGTCCGTTCCTCCTCGTGGTGCCCCTGGATAAAGCCTGATGCTGCAGGCCAAACTGAACGCGGACAAATGTAACTTTTGTGACTGGCAGAACGGAAGGTGTAATCTTCCAACTTTTATAGATAACAACTACGGGAATGCCTGTCACAAATGAGAATATGATGAAGAAGTAGAATAGGAAGAATAATAACAGTGGAATAAAAAGAATATGTAGAATAGGAAGAATAATAATAGTTGAAGAAAATGAATATGAAGAATGTAATAAAAAAAAAAATATAGGTAGAAGATGAAGAAGAAGATGAATAAGGTGAAGAAGTTGATGTCAAAGATGCTGATGATGATGAAGATGAAAGTGTGGGAAAAGGAAAAAAAAGAAGGGGAAGGTCGTGGAATAGTGAAACATCAATATCTGACAAAATAAAAAAAATTTACATAGTCAATATCTTTTTCAATCTGAACGTCTTTAAAAAAAAAAAAAATCATGCTATTCTATTTGATTGGACTAATCCTCATTGCCTTTAATGTCTCCGCCACCTCCCCCATACATCCTACATTATTCTTAGTTGTTTTCCTTCATGTAGAATGAACCTACAAGGAAAGAAAGGGTTTATTTTAATTCCGATATTTTGGTCCCATTGACTTGCATTGGGATCGGGTATCGGTATCGGCGATATCCGATATTTTTTGAATATCGGCCGATCCAAACCGATACCGATACTTTCCGATATCGGAAGGTATCGCTCAACACTAGTCCTTACAGGATTTCTGAGATTATTAATCCGTTGTCTTTTCAACTTGCGTTTCCGGCCTCTTTTGCGATCCATAATGTCTTCCATAGATCTTTATTGCGGAAATATGTGGAGCCCGTTATTCCCTCTGTTGATCCTCCGGCCCCTGTGTTGGTTGATGGGGAGTTGGAATATGTTGTTGAGAAGATTTTGGATTCCCATTTTTCGAGGCGGAGGCTTCAGTACCTTGTCAAATGGAAGGGTTATGGCCAGGAGGATAATTCTTGGGTTTTTGCCTCTGATGTCCATGACGCTGATTTGGTTTGTGCCTTTCATCTGGCTCATCCTCATCGGCCTGGGGACTCTGGTGAGTGTTCGGTGACCCCTCCTCAAGGGGGGGTACTGTTGTGAATTCTGCTTTTGGGCTCCCTCCGGTGGTTGTAGGTGGTAATGCAGTTGTCCCTGGGCTGCAGTCCTGGTCAGGTGTATCTGCTGATTGCAATTCTGACTGGGGTATTTAGGTGTGCAGGATTCATTAGTCCTTGCCAGTTGTCAATGGTTTCTGGGAGGTGTTGGACCTCTGTCTGGTTTCTCCTGCTTAGCTGCCAATTCAGCAAAGATAAGTGTCTGTTTTGTTTTCTATGGCACACATGCTGTGTGCTGGATTTTTGATTGTATTTCTGCTCTGTGTGTAGGATTCTCTGGAGTTGCAGATATACTTTCCACGTCTTTAGTTAGATGGAGGAATTTTTTGTATAATCTGCTGTGGATATTTTTTGAAGGATTTTAATACTGACCGCACAGTATTCTGTCCTATCCTTTCCTATTTTAGCTAGAGTGGCCTCTTTTGCTAAATCCTGTTTTCTGCCTGTGTGTGTCTTTCCTCTCCTACTCACAGTCAATATTCGTGGGGGACTGCCTATCCTTTGGGGTTCTGCTCTGAGGCAAGATATTATTCCTATTTCCATCTATAGGGGTATTTAGTCCTCCGGCTGTGACGAGGTGTCTAGGGTTTGTTAGGCACACCCCACTGCTACTTCTAGTTGCAGTGTTAGATCAGGATTTGCGGGCAGTACAGTCACCACCTACTCCAGTGAAAGTTATTCATGCAGCTCCAAGGTCACCGGATCATAACAGGCAAGGAGTGCTGTCACAAGAAGTGCAATAATTGAGAAGATGGTGAGGGAGTACCTTGCAGATCATACAAACGTCCTCCGTGATTATTCTATGCCTTTTAATTATTGGTTATCCAAGCTGGACACGTGGCATGAACTGGCTCTCTGCGCCTTGGAGGTCCTGGCCTGCCCTGTTGCTAGCATTCTGTTAGAGAGGGTTTTTAGTGCCGCTGGTGGAATTAAAACAGATAAGCACATCCGCCTGTCAACTGAAAATGCTGACAGGCTGACTCTTATCAAAATGAACAAGGCCTGGATTGAGAAAGACTTCTGTACACCACCAAGTGAAACCAGCAAAACATAACCTCAAATACATTCTCTGTTTTGGGGAGGTGTATTCTCATGCACCTCTACACAACCACACATGGGTATACGCTTCCAGATTTGGTCTGTTTGTTTTTATTCTCCTACTTATCCTAATCCTCCTCATCCAGAACAACTATATCACCAGGGTGAACGTGGTCTGTACAGTGCATTATGGCCAAGGGTGCTGTGATGGCACTCTTTTATTTTTGAAAAAAAGTACAACACATTGGGGAATTGGACATGACATTTCTTTGGGCCTACTTCTTAACTCTTTTCTTTAAAAAAAACAAAATTTTACATTGGGGGATTGGGCACTAGATTACATTTGGCCGACTTCTTAACTCCGTCTCCTGCAATCTGTCCTGTACCTGCCAGTAGATCACCAGGGTGAACGTGGTCTGTACGGTGCATTTTGTCCAAGGGTGCTGTGATGGCATTCTTATTTTTGAAGAAATGAAAACACATTGGGGAATTGGGCATGGCATTTCTTTGGACCTAGTTCTTAATTCGGTCTCCTGCAATCTGTCCTGTACGTGCCTCACGATCACCAGGGTGAACGTGCTCAGTACTGTTATAGGCAGGTGATTTTGGGGCATGGGGGATGTAAAGGCACTATTTCATTTTGTAAAAGCAGGACCACACATTGGAGAATTGGGCATTACATTACATTGGGCCTAATTCTTAAGTCTGTCTCCTGCAACGTGTCCTTTAACTGCCACTAGATGACCAGTGTGACCGTGGTCTGTATGGCGCATTTAGGTCTAGGGGGCTGTGATGGCACTATTTTAATCGGTACAAAAAGGACCCCACATTGGGGAATTGGGCATAGCATTCCATTGGGCCTACTTCTTAACTCTGACTCCTCCGATGTCTCTTGTTTAACTGCCACTAGATCACCAGGGTGAACGTGATTTGTACTGTTATAGGCTGGCAAAGTTTGGTCAAGGGGGCTGTAATGGCACTAGTCTATTTTTACAAAAGGTACCCCCCATTGGTGAAACCACATCCTTCTTGGAAAACACTTCATAACATTTGTGTACCTTAAAGAGCTCACATGAAAAGCTCCTTTTTGTGTTGCCTGGTTGCTAACATTGGACACAATACACTTCATATAAATTTGATAAAGCAATGCTGTTACTTTGCCTCAGTAGTTCATTAAAAATATAGCATTGTCAACTATATTTGTTTCTCTCCTTGCGAGCCTTAACCTTATATGCCTCAAATGTGCAAATGGAGAATATACAAATGGCGATTTGTAAACAAGATTGAAATACTGTAAACCGAATGTATTCAGAAAATCACAAAGCTGCATTTCTTGTAAAACATTTAGAGATGTGACAGACAATGTTCATAGTGACACAATCTTGATAAATGTTTGTTTATTCACTTCACAAACAGTTCTAAGACTCTATATGTTTGCTGTTTGTCATTGTAAAACATTAAGGTTTACTGAAACAATGGCAGTGGTGGTTTGATCAAAATCCTTGTGGCATTTATTTTTTAGAGGTTTATGGCCCCTCGTCTGATGACTCCATGATATCTCAGTTTCATCCAACCTTGAAAAGTGGCCACTTGAAGGTGTGGGTGAAACTAGAGTTACTACATAGTGTTATTCACTATAAAAGATCAGAGAAATATGACTAAGACAGATGCCAAAACTGCGGTACCTGTACATGTACAGTGTGCTGATATTTGCATAATTCAGGACACCCATGCAGTGTAGGTAGTCTCCCAGGGGATCTCTGTCTTGGTGTTGCTTCTTTGATATTCCAGATGGATGATGTTTAAAACCCTCTTGGTGATGATCTAACTATACTGTGGTAGTTAATCTTCATAAATACATAATATCACATTTATTTAATTCTTTTGTGTATTTATTAACCTGTGTATGTTAACACATACAAAAATGTACGCACTCACAATATTCAATCATACTATTCCTTGAATTTTGTAGTTTGCAATAAAATTGCCTTGTATTGCAACTAGTATTTTTTTATTTTTATTAAAGCCATATCAGATCCTTAGTGTTAAAAACATGTCAAATAAAATTGCAAAATTCTCCTGTAAATAATTGTGCAAAGAGGGAACCATCATACCATTAAAAAATACGAGTGAATTTTCCTGGGCCCATCCAGTATGTTGGTTCCAAGGCCTAATGGGGTGACTATGCAGCAGAGCTCGCCTTCCTGCCAATGTATAAAACCAAGGAGTATAGAGCACAAAATGCATATTGTGAAGTGGATTTTCATGGGCACATCCACTATGTCGGTTCTAAGGCTTATTGGGGTGCATATGAATTGGTAGCAGGGCAGGCCTTGCATTCAATGCAACATTTTTTTCAGGAAGCCCTCCTGGACATCTTATTAATGGGGTATTGTGGTGAGTCATAATTCTTGGCAGCCCATCCACTCACAGCATAGGCTACAACAGCTTAGGAGACCCACTGTTTCACAATGGCCCTTTAACTTAAGAAGATTAATGCCGCCTGATGCACCAGTTAAAATAGGCTCCGTGACTTTAAGAGTCCCTCCTTCGTAAATGAAACAAGATGGGTCTGCTTATGTGTCACACACCACATGTCCAGCTAGGGGTGTTAAATGTTACAATGACATTTCACAGTGAATGCATTTGTAGTGGTTGAAAGCAATGTTAAAGTTGAAAAGTTATTTAAAAACGCAGCGTCTGAACTAACCCTAAGTGGGAGAGGAAATTTTCGGTCTGGGGTTAAATATTTAACCTTACAGGCAAGTCATTAACCGATAAAGTATGTACCTTGACACTGATCTCTCCTTCAAACCACATATCCAAACCCTTTCCACTTCCTGCCGCCTCCAACTCAAAAAAATTTCACGGATCCGTACATTCCTAAACCAAGAATCTGCAAAAACCCTAGTCCATGCCCTCATCATCTCCCGCCTCGACTACTGTAATCTCCTTCTCTGTGGCCTCCCCTCAAACACTCTTGCACCCCTCCAATCTATTGTAAACTCTGCTGCCCGACTAATCCACCTGTCCCCCCGCTATTCCCCTGCCTCTCCCCTCTGTCAATCCCTTCACGAGCTCCCCATTGCCAAGAGACTCCAGTACAAAAGCCTAACCATGACATACAAAGCCATCCACAACCTGTCTCCTCCATACATCTGTGACCTTGTCTCCCGGTACTTTCCTGCACACAACCTCCGATCCTCACAAGATCTCCTTCTCTACTCCCCTTTTATCTCCTCTTCCCACAATCGTATACAAGATTTCTCTCGCGCATCCCCCCTACTCTGGAACTCTCTACCACAACATATCAGACTCTCGCCTACCATCGAAACCTTCAAAAAGAACCTGAAGACCCACCTCTTCTGACAAGCCTACAACCTGCAGTAACCACCGATTGACCAAATCGCTGCACGACCAGCTCTACCCTCACCTACTGTATCCTCACGCATCCCTTGTAGATTGTGAGCCCACGCGGGCACGGTCCTCTCTCCTCCTGGACCAGTTGTGACTTGTATTGTTCAAGATTATTGTACATGTTTTATTACGTACTAGATTGTGGCCCGATTCTAACGCATCGGGTATTCTAGAATATACATGTCCCCGTAGTATATGGACAATGATGATTCCAGAATTTGCGGCAGACTGTGCTCGTCGCTGATTGGTCGAGGCAACCTTTATGACATCATCGTCGCCATGGCAACCATTATGACATCTACGTCGATACTGTGCCCGTTGCTGACTCAGAAACGTGGGATTTCTACGTCCTTTATGACATCATCGTCGCTGTGCCCGTCGCTGATTGGTCGAGGCCTGGCGGCCTCAACCAATCAGAGACGTGGGATTTCTACGTAGATGCTGTGCCCGTCGCTGATTGGTCGAGGCCTGGCGGCCTCGACCAATCAGAGACGTGGGATTTCCAGGACAGACAGACAGACAGAAAGACACACAGACAGACGGAAAAACCCTTAGGCAATTATATATATAGATACCGCTCCTCACATGTAAAGCACCATGGAACAAATGGCGCTATAATAATAAATAATAATAATACCTTGACATATTTCCAAGCAAAACCCATTTTGGTTTTGTTTTCAAGTGTTTTTTGTGGCACCGGGAAAAATGGCATTAATCTGTAAAAAAATGTTTAAGTCTGTGAACTAGGAGTCAGGAATGCTTCCAGGGGGATCCCCATGAGGTCCCTGTGTCATTTGAGCAGTGCTTCCATCATTTTCAGATGTTTTTAGACCTTAAAGAGGAGGATGGGGGATCGTGTTAAAAATACTCTGGTCTCCGATAAACTTACATTGGGCTCGTTGTTCTGGCTGAGTACCCGAGTATTCCAGTTTGCTCGACCTGAGCAACGAGCACCGGAGCATTTTAGTGCTCGCCCATCACTAGTCTTCAGTAGGGTTGAGCGAAGCGGATTGGAAAAATTCAAAAATCGCCGACTTTCGGCAAAGTCGGGTTTCATAAAACCCGACCCGATCGTAGTGTGGGATTGGCCATGAGGTCGCCGATCTGCACGCAAAAGTCGCTTTTTGTATGAAGCATTCACCGCCATTTTTTAGCCAATGAAGGAGGACCCAGAGTATGGGCAGCGTGATGACATAGGTCTCGATCCCTACCTACTTAAAGAAGGGCATTACAGTGATTTGCTTGCTTTCTGCGGCATCACAGGGGCTATAAAGGGGCGTGCACGCCGACCGCCATCTTACTTCTGCCGATCTTAGCATAGGGAGAGGTTGCTGCAGCTTCATCAGAAGAAGGGATATAGTTAGAAAGGGAAGATTAACCCCCAAACCGCTTGTGCTGTAACGATTTCCACTGTCCAACACCACCATTTGTTTGCAGGGACAGTGAAGTTAATATTTTTGTGCATTAGCTCTGTAGCTTATTAGGCTGCCTTATAAGGCTCCCTGATAGCTGCATTACTGTTTGTACGCCGCTGTGCAAACCAACTGCTTTTTTATAAGCAAAAATCCTGTTGCTCCTTTCTGCACAGTTATCTTATCTATTTGTCCACACTTTTGTGTGCAGCAGTCCTTTTTATTGCTGCCATACTTGTCCTGAGATCATTGTAGGGAGATTGAAATTGTACTACAGTCCTTGTATTTTTTCATATATCTTCCAGCCACTTTCTGCCACTTAGATTGCGTTGTTTTATACACTGGGCCTGAGTTTTGGTTCAGTCTCCCCCCAAAAAATTAAGATTCAAATTCTCACAAAGTGGATCTACTGCAGTCCTGTTAGTTTGTCGCATGTCAGCCAGGCACTTTCTGCCAATTAGATTGCGTTGTTATATATACTGGGCCTGAGTTTTGGTTCAGTTTCCCCCAAAAAAAGGGAGATTTAAATTCTCAACAAGTTTATATACACCTTCTACCTTGTTTTACAATACCATATAATGGTTGTTATTTTGGTTAGATTTTCCAAAAAATAAGGAAGTCTGGTGGAAGAGCCCATGGGCGGTGGTTGCCAGCTGGTACTGATGGTGGTGGTGCATCTGGTGGTAGTGGCAAAAGCAGAATAGCGCCTAAGGCTGGAGGTGTTGAGCCAGCGTCATTGTCTGGCGACACAAGGCCTCGAACGCTCCCTTTTCTGGAAGTAGAAAAACATCTTTTAAACCGGAGCAGCCAGAAAAAGTTTTGGCTTTCCTTGCTGACTCAGCCTCTAGCTCTTCTCCAATTCCTCCATTTGCAGCTGCTGAATGTCCACCATAGGCCATTTTTATACCTCCCTAAATGAGCTGACTCCCCCCACAGGGCCGTGGTCACCACCTGGCCCAAGTACCTGTGCGAGTGCCGTTTGCCTGGACAGGTGGGTGGGCGCACTGGCACAGGATCCCTCATTGTACATTGAAGTGTCTCTGATGGTGGTGGTGCACAACCAACGTCAGACACACCATCGTAATATGAGGGGCCCTGTGCCAGTACCGCCGCCCACGAGAGAGTGTTCCCCCCAGCTCGAACAGTGCTCTACCACTTGCAATACTTACCTCTCCCTGCTCCACCACTGTGTAGTCCGTGCTGTTAAATCCTTCAATGGCACTGCCAATACAAATTTGTTGAAATGATAGATGATAGTTAAAATATACAGGGGCCCTGGCCTCAATTTAGACCAGTTAATACTTTGCGCCTACTACCACTGTCTGCTACTCAACAGAGGAGCCTACCCCTGTACCTAGCTATGCCACCTGTTTATTTATGAACTATTTTTTGGCAGACATTTAGCCCATATTATTATTTGGGCCTACTAACTGTGTCCGCCACTCATTACAGTTTTCCTCCACTGAACAAAGCAATGCCGCCTGTTTTGTTACCAATTTTGAACTGCATTTAGCCTACTTTATTATTTGGGCCTATATCTGTGTTTCCTCCTCATCCTGCCCATTGCCCAGCCAGTGATAGATGAGTCTGCTGGTACATTGACCCAGACCACTACATTCCCCTTGCACTCTACACAGCCAGAATCTGACCCTGCTGAAAGTCAGGTTCCCCTTCCCGCATACTATACCACCTTACACGGGGACAAAGAGGAAGGTGCAGCAGAAAGTGCAGGTTCCTTCATCAGGTGGGGGGGCATACTGGTTGGCAACGTCAATGGTACAGAGTCCCTCATAGTACGCAAAAATGTCTCTGCCAGTGGGAGGCGCCACCTGCCGTCAAACACACCGCCGTACTATGAGGGACCCTGTGCCAGTGCCAATAAGTGGGCCCCCCCCTGCTTGCTCAGGATCACAGCACTTGCAAAGTTGAAATACTTACCTCTCCCTGCTCCACCGCCGTGACGTATTCCGCGTTTCCTGGGCCCAGGAAAATTTCGAGCCAGCCCTACCCCCCCACAACTTTAGCCAAATGACCCCCAGTTTTCAATGCCTAACTATTATTATAAAGTAAATTAAGATCGACAAGCTTGAGTAATAAGAATTGATGTTTTTGGCATTAAAATGGGCACTGTAGGTGTTATCCTGTCCTCCACTCACTGCCGACTTTGATTCCCCATTGACTTACATTGGGTTTCGTGTTTCAGTCGGTCCCCAACTTTTCGCAATAATCGGCCGATTTCACCCGACTTTTGACAAAGTCGGGTTTCGCGAAACCCGACTCGATCTGAAAAAAGTAAAAGTCGCTGAAATCTAGTCTTCAGTAGAAATGAGAGGGGAGGGAGAGGCTGCAAGGGGATGGAGTAGAGAATTGAAAGTGTTGAAAAGCTGTTTAGGGTTGTGAGACAGAGGGGATATCAGAGATGAGAAGTTTGTTTTGCAGCAGTGAGCGTGGACATGAAGCTGTCGATGTACTGCTTGTATGCAGTGAAGTGGTCGGCAGAGCGGGATTGCTTCCATCTCTGCCCAGCGATCCAGGAAGCGTCTCAGTTCTTTGGTCAGGCTGGTCGGCCAGGGCTGCCTGTTGAGTGTACGAATTTTGCTATGCATGAGGGGCTGCCGAATCGAGTGTTGCTGTTATTGTGGTGTTTTAAAAAGTGGCAGCAGCATCTGTGTCATGAAGGGAGGCTATGTCTGTAAGAGTGAGAAGGGACTCAGAGAGTGATTGTAAGTTGAGGTGTTTGAGATTTCTGCGAGGGTGAGTGAGTTTGTGGAGTGGGGGTTGCACACTAGGAAAGGAGAGGGAAGAGAATGTCAGTATGTTGTGGTCAGACAGGGGAGGGGTGAGTTAATGAGATTAGTAAGGGAGCAGAGGCAGGTGAAGATGAGGTCCAGCATGTGGCCATCTTTGTGAATGGCCTCAGAGGACCATTGAGTGAGGCCAAAGGAGGCAGTCAGTGATAAAAGTTTAGAGGCAGTTTATTTAACCTGACGATTCCCGAGAGGGAGGCATTAAAGGAATACCTACAGACTAGTTTAGCTGCAGGTCATATAGGACCCTCTACATCCTTTGTGGCTGTAGGATTCTTTTTTGTCAAAAAGAAGCATGGGGGCCATAGGTCGTGTCTGTATTTTTGGGAGATTAATAAGATTGCTGTGTGCAATCCTTACCCATTGCTGTTGATTCTGGATTTGTTTAACCAACTAACTGGAGTGAAGTGTTTCTCTAAGATTGACCTTCGTGGGGCATATAATTTGCTGTGGGTGAAGGAGGGCGATGAATGGAACACAGCCTTTAATACCCCGGAGGGTCATTTTGAGTGTCTGGTGATGCCTTTTGTCCTTACTAATGCAACTGCGTTTTTTCAAAATTTCATTAATGACATTCTGAGGTCATTGATCGGTAGGAGTGTTATTGTTTATTTGGATGATATTTTGATCTATTCACCTGATTTGGAGTTGCATTGGCAAAGAGTACGCAAAGTTCCACAGATTTTGAGCAAAAACTCACTCTTTGCTAAATTGGAAAAGTGTGAGTTTTCTGGGGTACCTTGTCTCCAGTGATGGGTTTGAGATGGACCCGGTGAAGGTTCAGGCAGTACTGGAGTGGCCTAGGCCTGAATGTATGAAGTCGGCTCAGAGATTTTTAGGGTTTGCTTTTTATTACAGAAAATTCAAACATAATTTTTCTGTGATCGCTAAACCTATAATTGATCTCACCAAGAAGGGTTCCAATACTGTCCAATGATCATCTGAGGCTGTTAAGGCTTTTGAGCATCTCAAGGAGAGGGTTAGCTCTGCTCATGTTTTGATCCAGACAGATGGGACCAAGCCATTTCTGGTAGAGGTTGATGCCTCTTCAGTATAGTTGGGGGCAGTTCTGTCCCAGGAGGGAGAGGATGGGGTGCATCCCTGTGCTTTCTTTTCTAAAAAAATTTCAGAGACTGAGTTCTACTATGATGTTGGGAACAGAGAGTTGCTGGCTATTAAACTCGCATTTGAGCATTGGCGACATTTTTTGGAGGGGACTACACATCCAATACAGGTTTTTGCTGATCATAAGAATCTGATACATCTGGATGCTGCTAAATGTTTAAATGCCCGTCAAGCTGCATAGGCACTGTTTTTTGCCTGGTTTCATTTCTCCGTAACATATACAGTATATACCTGGGACGAAGAATGTTAAAGCGGATGCTTTTTCTCGTAGTTTCTCTCCAGCAGTTAATAATGAGAAGGAGGAATGTATTTTGCAGAGAGGGGTGGTGGTGGCAGCATTGGGTTCTGAGTTGCAGAGTAGCATCCTAGAGACCCAGAATGCTTCACCAACTAACACTCCGCATGGTAAATTATTTGTGCCTAGAGCATGCGGAGAGCTTTGCTTGCTGAATGTCATGATTCTCAGTTGGCTGGTCATCCAGGGATTTCGGAAACTAGAAAGTCGATCGGTCGAAGTTTCTGGTGGCCAGCGTGGCAAAGAGAAATCATCAAGTGGGTGCATCAGTGTACTGTGTGCGCTAGATCGAAGGCCTCACATTCCCTAGTAGCAGAATTCCTGTGCCCTTTGGAGGTTCTTAGTTCGCCATCGTCACATCTTGCTATGGATTTTACCACCAAACTGCCGGTCTCTGAGGGTTTTCCTGTCACTTGGTTTGTTGTGCACGGGTTTAGTAAGATGTGTCATCTGGTCTCGTTCAATAAATGACCCTGCGCCAAGACTCTAGCTAAGGCATTTGTGCTAGAGATTGTCAGGCTTCATGGAGTTCCCACTGACATTGTCTCCGATAGATGACCACAGTTTGTGGCTTGCTTTAGATGTGCTTTTTGTGACAGATTAAAGGTTTGTTTGTCATTTTTATCAGGTTATCATCTGGAGTCCAATGGACAGACCAAAAGGAAGAACCAGGACGTCGAGCAGTTTTTGAGATGTTTTGTAGCAGACAATCAGGAGATGTGGTCGGAATAAATACCACTTGCTGAGTTTCCTCTTAATAATCATACGTATTCCTCAGCTGGGTGTTCTCCTTTTTTTTGCTGTACAGGAAGGCATCCATCTTTCGGTCCATTTTCAAAGATTGGGGCAGTGGTGCCAGAAGAGGAGAGATTTTCTGGATTTTTTCATTGGATCCCACCAATCTTTACCTTCCTGTGGTGAACTGCTCAATTTATTGTGGACATTTATGGACATCATCATCATATATATAGACTTTAGTTCATCTCTGTATACTGTTAAGCTTCAACATCCACGGTTGGAAGACACCGAACTCTGTATTTCTATAACTTTTGGCTGTTTATTGTAATGTACTCTATTATGTATGGCAATTATATATGATATAGGGTATTTATGTATTCTGTTTTCCTCTTCTTTTATATCATGTAGATTACTATGTTAATGCATCATGGCATAACGCTCTCTTTATGGGGTAATATATGGATTTATTTAAATCTACATATGATAGCTATGCTTGTTTAACTTTTATGATCTAGTCTCTACTTGCTACTAATTATACCCATAATCTAACATCTATGCCAGTATTAGATATTTCGTAACATGCTAGAGTGATACCACATACATACTAGGTGTACTGACCCAGTTATCTGCATTTGTGATTCTGATTAAGCAAGTATCGCACCTATCAGCCACAGTACGCATGCGCGCCATGGTCCCGGCTTGCCCGACGGCTTGCGGCATCTCTCTCTGTTCCAGTGGTGGTCATGTGATATGACATCACACGACACATGACTCTGCTGCCGAGCGTCCTGTCACCATGAGAGCGCGTGCGTCACAGGAAGTGGCCGTGATTCTCTGGATAGAGTACATTGGCTGATTCTATACAATGCCGCCTTTGCAGCGGTAAGTTTCTTTACATCCTTGGACATCTGTCCATTAGTAAATGGTGATTTGATTGGTTCTTGGGGCTCTTTATACTCGCACTTCCCCTTCTTTCCCTACCCCTTGAGTAAGGCTACACCGCCAAAACGCGTCGGGAAGGACGCTCGTGGACATATTCCTGGCATATCACGGGTAATGATATCAGCTGTTGCAGCTGGCCCCTTTTTATTTTTTGATATGCACTTTATGAGCTAGGTTGTTGAATAGTTTAGGCTATATAGGAAATGTGCAATATATATGTGATTACACTTTATATAAATATATTTATCCCTGAGAGCCCATATTATGGATACATTTGATGTCCTGTGAGCATCCTAACTTTTGGCATGTGCCAGTGGTTGTAACCCCTTCTTTTCCTGTTTTGTCATCTGCACATGGTCAATTAATAAATGCAATGTTGATTATTTAAATTATATTTGGGAGTATCCTGTCGTGGTTTTTTCATGTTGACTATGGTCTTTGCGACTTTTTCCCTAATTATGTCCATACAAATATAGTATCACAATATATGTACATTTGATCCAGTCGATATAGTTACTGTGATTTCTTTTTTGTTCTCGTGAGGTGTTTTGTCTGCTGTCTGATGTATATACAGGGCCGCCATCAGGGCATTACTACCCTTACATGTGTAAGGGGCCTGGTGAGGAGAGGTAAGCAGGGAGGGCCCGTACTGACCGAGACACACAGTCTGCATGTCTCATACACTTTGGGCCCCACCTCTTTTCCTGCTGGTCTGGAGGCATTATGAGGTGATTGCATTGCTCCTGTCTGATGCAGATGCTGCACAAGGACCTGGGCTTTTGCTCTGTGCAGAGCTCGGTACCGCCTCCAGCAGAGACTCAGCCTCCGTCATCTCTCACCTACTACAGAACATAACAGCAGCAGTGACCGGAGCTCTGCAGGGGGGAAGAGATTGAAACCAGGAAAGGTCAGCAAGTCTGCGATGCTGCCTCCTAGTGGCTCCAGAACTAGGGCTTCTCACTGGGCTGCAGGAGGGACCCCAGGGCCCAACTATTCCTGTGGGAACAAGCTCCCGCACTGCACTATGCTACACTACACTACACTACACTACACTGTCCCTCCATAACACTAGTGTTGTTTAGGAAACTGCTGTGTAGGACAGGCAGGGGTGCTGCTATCATGAGGCAAGTTGAATACTTTGCCTCAGGTGGCAGAACATCCTTAAAGACAGGGAGCAGCAGTCAGAACATGTGGTGCCGACTCTCCCTGTAATCCCTGCTCTGACACTCTCAGACAGTGCAGTGTCACAACAACCTAAAGTGTGGCGTGCCCTGCAGGTGACTGTTACTTACCCGGGCTGAGGTGCAGAGGCAGTGCCCAGTCTCCTGACCTGTTGGGACGCACACATTGCTGGAAGTCGGACTAGTCGCAGAGCAGTAACCGGCAGTAAGTAACTGTAAAAAACATCACTCGCCCCCGCCGCCCCCACATGCTGCTGATGCAAAGCTCTGTCACGGTTCAGATTCCCTCCATCAGACTGTCAGAAGTAGATAAGCTATGTGAACCAGCTGGGGTTTTCAGATCTGAAAGCAGTAAGGAAGTGGGATACTGTAGAGTTGGTGTGTGTTACCCTATGTGGATGAGCTGAGGTTGTCAGATATGGTCCTGCTAAGACTTATTTGTACTGATTTTACTACGTTGGGGGGGGCGCCGTTTTGCAGTTCGCCTCAGGCAGCAGAGAGGCTAGGTTCACCCCGGAGGACAGGGGTGTCAAACTGCATTCCTCGAGGGCCGCAAACAGGTCATGTTTTCAGGATTTCCTTGCATTGCACAGGTGATAATTTAATCACCTGCAGAGAATGATTCCAGCACCTTGTGCAATGCTAAGGAAATCCTGAAAACGCGCATGGTTTGAGGCCCTCGAGGAATGCAGTTTGACAACCCTGGTGTAGGAAGTCTCACTTGCAGTCAGCACCGGGGGAGGGGGTCACAGACACTAGAAGAGGAAGCAGCCGCTCTTATAATAGTCTCCTGCTGTGCTGGGGGTCCTCCTATTGAACTCTGCCCTGGCTGTCTGCTGTCCTGGGATAATGGTGCAGGTGGTGAAGGCCCTGCAGCATAGGTAAGTATATATATACTAGATTGAGGCCCGATTCTAACGCATCGGGTATTCTAGAATATGCATGTCCCCATAGTATATGGACAATGATGATTCCAGAATTTGCGGCAGACTGTGCCCGTCGCTGATTGGTCGAGGCAACCTTTATGACATCTTCGTCGCCATGGCAACCATTATGACATCAACGTCGATACTGTGCCCGTCGCTGAATCAGAAACGTGGGATTTCTACGTCCTTTATGACATCATCGTCGCTGTGCCCGTCGCTGAGATGCGGGATTTCCAGGACAGACCGACAGACAGACAGACAGACAGATGGAAAAACCCTTAGGCAATTATATATATAGATAATAGTATGTGTATATAGTGTATGTAATATATAGTGTGCAGTATATGTATTTTCTTGTTTGTAAATGAGTGTATGGATATACTGGAGATGATCCTTGTATATGTAATAGTGTATCTGCAGTATACAGTGTAGTTAATGTATAGCGTACAGTATATATATGATCCTTGTATCTGTAGTATAGATTGTATGTAATGTATAGTGTACAGTGTGTGTGTGTATGTGTATATATTATAGTTCTATCAGTGTAGAGATGCCATGTCTGCAGAGGAGTGCTGCACTCTGTACCCTAATGCCAGCACACAATGCATGTGTGTATTTTTATGAATTATCACCTATAATGCCTGAGTAGACGTCATATATACACTGTATGTATATATGTGAGCATTTTACAGTGGCAGCAAAATATTTTTTTTTATTGAGCTGTGCATTATTTAAAAAAAAATAAATAAATAAATGCAGCGTGTCAATTCTTCCAGGGTTTTTGCTGCATTTCTTTTACCTTTTTAAATGAATGCAACAAAAACACACATAATGTGCGCGGCATTTTTCCTGCCAACACCATTTTTTTTTTTTTAGCAGAAAACTGGCTTCCAAAAAAGCAGCGTGTGAACATCTTCAGAGCACTGGTGGGATCCAGTATTTCTGCATTCTCATATTTATCATTATGGTCGTTATATAATGGACGCAATAGTCCACGCAGTAAAAACCGCGGTTATTTCACTGTACGTAGGTGTAGAGATGAGCGCGGTCAGCGTCCTCGCTGATTATCTTGTCGGTTTTATGTGGTCGCTGAAGTCTCTTTTTATATTTTCACAAACTATTACATGTGTGACACACAACACCACATCAGAACCTCCGGGGAGAGCGACTGCCGACACCGCGGGAACGGCACCAGCGCGGGAGGTGAGTGTAGACTTTAATATTTTATCGGGGCTGAACATTTATATCAAGAAGGGGTTGTCCTAGTAGAGGACAATCCCTTTAATATATAATGCCTGTGGACCCTTTGTTGTGCAGTTCTTCTGCTGTTACTCCTGGAAATGTGCGCATATTGCCCGGCCTAAGCAGACCTGATGTTACCTATTGGGCGTCAGCTGTTGTACAAAGCAGTTTATTGCGTGCCGTGCAATTCTTAGGCTCTGTGCGCACGTTGCGGATTAGGCTTAGGAATTTCTGGTGCGGATTCTGCCTCTCCTAGCAAAAAACGCACCTGCGGTTCCGCAGCGTTTTTTGTGCGTTTTTGCTTCGGTTTTCTTGCGGATTTGCTGCGTTTTTTACCCCTGCGGTTTTCTATAATGGAATGGGTACAAAAACGCTGCAGATTCACAAAAAAGAAGTGACAATGCTACTTCTTTTAAACCGCAGCGGATTTTCCGCAACGTGTGCACAGCATTTTTATTTTTCTCATTGATTTACATTGTACTGTAAATCAATTGCGGATCTGCAGCGTTTCTGCACCGCAAAAAAACTCTGTGGATCCGCAGAGAATCCGCAACGTGTGCACATACCCTTAGAACTGCAGCTTTCACTTGATGGGTCAAATCAATCAGTCACATTGCAAAATCTGTACCCCAGGCCTAACTGACAACTAGGGGTCACCGTTCCCCTCCTAAATAAGATGCCCCCATACAGTCTGATGCTGTCAGCAGTGATCAGCCAAGGTTAGACTGGATATAGACACAGATGATTGGTATCAACCACTTGTCAGTTTATTCATAGATTTTCAGGAGAAATAACAGAGGAACGACACAATGCAAAAAAAAAAAACTCCATAATGGTTTCCAAGTATCCACTAAAAAAGACAAGTGAAGACGGCAGAAAGGTCCTTGTTACTAGTGATGAGCGAGTATACTCAGTTGCTCGGGTTTTCCAGAGCACGCTCTGGTGATCTCCGAGTATTTGTGACTGCTCGGAGATTTAGTTTTTGTTGGCACAGCTGCATGATTTACAGCTACTAGCCAGCCTGAGTACATGTGGGGGTTTCCTGGTTGCCAGAGAATTCCCACAAGTAATCAAGCTGCCTAGTTGCCGCAAATCATGCAGCTGCGGCAACAAAAACTAAATCTCCGAGCAGTCACAAATACTCGGAGATCACCCGAGCGTGCTCTGGAAAACCGGAGTAACGAGTATATTTGCTCATCACTACTTGTTACTTCTCCCAAGAACTGTCTGATCAGTGCTGTAGACTTATAAAGTCAGAGCGTAATAATCCTCTGCTGACGGCACAGACCTGTTATCTTAGCACAATATGGCCACTTCATGGGGGTAGAATTGGTTATATTAGTGTATACTTATCTCTGACTAAAGTACAGGTGTATGTCGTATGTCTGCATATCTTGACCATGTAATTAGAAAGTTCCCTGTCCCATCAGGGATATTTATGGCATATTGATGGGATATATCCTCTATGTTACATTCATAAAGGTCCCACCAGGATCATTCAGAAATTTTTGGAGTTCCTATAGAAATGAATGGAGAGTGACACATGCGGTGTCACCGTTCCTTTTCTGGAAGCCACCACTGGGTTCCAATTTTTTTCCGTTCAACAGTGGAACATTCGGACATACACTATATGGCAGATCCTTTCAGTTCGTCATTATTACCTTCACTATGTGGTGGTAAAATTTTGTCTGATCATGGTGTGATGCTATTTGTCCCTTGATGTGGTATTATTCGGTCACTATGTGATGGTAATATGTGGACTTGTCATGGTGTGATGGTATTTGTCCCTTGATGTGGTATTATTCGGTCACTATGTGATGGTAATATGTGGACTTGTCATGGTGTGATGGTATTTGTCCCTTGATGTGGTATTATTCGGTCACTATGTGATGGTAATATGTGGACTTGTCATGGTGTGATGGTATTTGTCCCTTGATGTGGTATTATTCAGTCACTATGTGATGGTAATATGTGAACTTGTCATGGTGTGATGGTATTTGTCCCTTGATGTGGTATTATTCGGTCACTATGTGATGGTAATATGTGGACTTGTCATGGTGTGATGGTATTTGTCCCTTGATGTGGTATTATTCGGTCACTATGTGATGGTAATATGTGGACTTGTCATGGTGTGATGGTATTTGTCCCTTGATGTGGTATTATTCGGTCACTATGTGATGGTAATATGTGGACTTGTCATGGTGTGATGGTATTTGTCCCTTGATGTGGTATCATTCGGTCACTATGTGATGGTAATATGTGGACTTGTCATGGTGTGATGGTATTTGTCCCTTGATGTGGTATTATTCGGTCACTATGTGATGGTAATATGTGGACTTGTCATGGTGTGATGGTATTTGTCCCTTGCATATGGTGTTATTTGTCATTTAAAAAAATGTATGTGACTCATTCCCTTGAAGAAAAATAAAAAATGGGCCTAAAAGAGTATTGGATATTTAAGGAAATTTTTAAGAGGTTATAGTAGAGTATTACCATCCCAAAAGAATCTGCCTTGTGGTGGCGCATGAAAAAAATCTTTTGGCCAAAACAAAAGCTGTTGGCTATGAATGTGATATGGTATTCGATGGGAACTGATAATGTGTGATTGGTGAGGACGGGATGCAGAAGTGGAGTTTTTCCAAGAGTGGGTAGTGGGATTGTGGAAGGTTCGATGGGTGGAGGCGGAGCTGGGGTGGAGCCTGAGCGGAATCTCAAGGGGCCCCAAAAATGTTGCCAGTATGGGGCCCTGAAATTCCTGGTGGCAGCCCTGTGTATATACTTCTCAACAAGTTGTTCAGTAAAGAAAAGTTTATCGACCCTGGTGTCCCTCTTTTATCTCAATACCCTCTGGTTGTAGCCTGCCATGGTCTGCAGAGGCATATCACCAAAGTAACAGCAGCACATACCAGGCCAGGATCCCCACTTTCCTGTAGCATGGCGGGGTGCGGATGATGAGCACCTTGTTCACGGCTCCTGCCCCGCCCAATACACAAGTTCTAAAACTCTCTATCACTTGAGTGTGTATACTGATAGTCACAGACTGAGACTTTCACTGCCATTTTCTATGTTCTTCATGGTTGCAGTAGTACACAACATTCTGATCCATTTTTTCCCTACCTGTAACAATGTGACTTCTTTTCCCTAGGCTATAAGGAATGGCTGCTGCTCTTCATGCCCACATCTTTTATAGTGGCTCCTGATTGACTGCATGATGGGGAATCACATGAGCAGCGACTGACATCATATGAGCCCGCGCTCTCTTCTGGAAGGTGTGAAATTATGCAGAGCGATATGTAGATATGTTTTGTTATGCACGCAAATTTGAATCTGAAACTTTGTTAAATGTAAAATTCACAGTGAATCCACTCAATCATCTCTAGTATTCACCTACTCTTAGTATTAGCCGTTGTTACTGTTTATGACCTAGTAGAGCATTAGGTATGTTTCCATGGGGTGCATTGCTTGAGTTTTTGCTGCGGATTGGATGCTGTGTAAAGCCGCAGTGTCCAATCCGCAGCGTCCAGATATTACAGCACAGTGGTGGGGATTTTATGAAATCCCATCCCCACTATGCGTACAAATACGCAGGTGGCAGACCTGCGTAACCGGACATTCGGTGCGTCTCTATAAACTGCAGCATTTCTATTTATCTTGCGGAGATGCTGAAGATAAATAACACAGTATATGTATAGGATGCGGTGATTCCGCATGTGTTCAATGAATACATGCGGAATCACCGAGCATACAAAAGGGGGCAGGGCTTTGGGAGGAGTGGGTTATCCACTGCGTCTAAACGCTGCCAATACGCCCCGTGGACATATACCCAAATATCAGACACTTCTCCCTCTGAACAGGGGAGACAGTCATAGCAGCAGACCTGCTATCCTCCTTTAGAAGCTTTCCTGGGTCCTGGTGGACATCGATCATTACATCGACACTGCGACTTCTGGTAGAGGCAGAAACGGGAAAGAAAAGAAGTTAAAAAAGTGAAATATTTTGCAGATTTTGTGGCACTTTATCGGGACCCAAGGAGTAACGTTTCTTCTTACGGATAGTGACATGTCCAGCATGTCCGAGATGAGGAGAGCTTTAAGCCGCAATGCTCCTCTGGGAAATATGCAAATACTCTTTAGAGAGGATGAGGACTAGAACTCTGGTGCCACCTATAGGAAGTAGAGATCCTAGAAGTCAATGTCAACACTTTAAAAGGACAACCATCACCAGATCATAGGCAAGGCAGGATCCTAAGTGACACCATCTGCCTCACTATTGGGAAGCTTCCATCAGGGGTTCCGTGTGAATCATAAATCTCAGAGATTCAGGATTCATGTGATCCAAGCTTTACTGTGATCTTAGGAAGGCAGAATAAACAAATTAACGACAGTTCAAGAATTATTTTTATTTATTTTTATGCTTTATTCTATGAGTCAGTGAAATTACAGCAATACTAGATATATTGGTATTTACGTTTGACTACTAACACACACTAAAAAGGTTTTTGGGAATAACATATCTTGTGAGTGATAATTTTCCAAGATTTTGCAAACAAAGTCATGCTAGATATTGAGTTTTGCGGATGAATGAAGTTTTTATTGGTACCGTAACATTTTTTATCACTTTCCCTTCAGACTTATGGATTCCCGAATGATCAAAAAGCAGCAATTCATGAGCTGTTTGTGGGTTACTTTTCTGTGCCATTGACTATTAGGTAAAAGTGATGACACAGCTTTATTCTTTGTGTCAGTGCAATTACAGAGATATCACATTTACATCTTTTTTACATATTTTGCATCTCTTACACAATGAAAACAATTTTATACAAAAAGAATCAATTTTCCACCACCATCTTCTGAGAGCTACAGCTTTTTTATTTTTCGGCTAATGGAGCTGTATCGAGGCTTGTTTTCAAACAAAGAAGTTGATATTTGCATAGATTCCATTTTTGTTTACATGCAATTTTTTAATCATGTTTAGATATATGTATATACTGTAGATCATTACAATTTTTTAATAAACTTTTTTTGTACTTTTTACATTCCCTCTGTAGAATTTTAATGTTTATTAATCTGATCGCCAGTCTAATGCACTGCTATGCGGTAGACCTGTGTTATACAGGGAAAAAAAACCTTTTAGACCCTGCATCTGGTTGGTTCTAACAGTCCACCATAGGTGGCAGACCAGGAAGTCATTATTTGACCTCCTTCTGTCATGGCCAATATCCGGTCCACGTGGTCATGTCTCGAGGCTGCCATCAGGTGTGATCCCAACCTTCAAAATGCTGTGATCATTATTTATTGCAGAAATTACAGAGTTAAAAAGCCAAGAGTGGAGCTGGCACTGAGCCTGGCTGTAACAGCCAAAGTTAGGTCCAGCAGGAATTGTGTGGGACAGCTCCTTTGCCTCCATGATTGCTGGCATTACCAGTGCTTTCATGTAAGGGAACACACTACAAAATAATAGAAAATATCAGTATGTTTAATGTTTGGAAGGGGCTACATTTCTTGATTATGATGATTTTCTCATCTTTAAATAAAAAATGTCTTGCCTGTTTCACAATCCAGGTAGCTCCCCTTCTGTCAAACGTCTTGGTTTCAGAATTTCAGTTCCGTAGCCAAATTAGGACATATGAGTATTGTATTGCCCTCCTTGAGTATATAAACACTTTCAATAAGCTGCTGTTACAACAGTATATCACAATTCACAGTCACACTGACTGACTATGCAGGTCCAGCACCTTCCTATCACTTGAATCTTTAGATTTTTATTCACATACTGAGACTATCACTCCCATTTTCATTGTCCTTCACCATTAGAGCAGTAGTACAACACCATCATTTTAGGGATTTTTCTTACCCTATGTTTATTGATCTTTGACCTCGTGTCTCTACCCTGTAAAATCCTTAAATGGAGGTACTTGGCCTGCCCTGATATTTTATAGTCACTGTTATAGACTTCTGGTTTGATCTGATTGACCAAGTGATTCAATGGCCAAGTTTCTCCTCATCTGAAGCCAATCAAACACCTATGGGGAAATCTGAAGAAACAAGTTGACCATCTCTCTCCATCCAGCATGCCGACTCTAGAAGACGTAATTCATAAATTCATAAAGAATGTTAAAACATAATGCTGCAATATGTCACCGACTTGTTCATTCTTAGAAGACTTGGAGTTGTCCTTAAAAATCATTGAGGTCATATAGCATAGTAGATGTATATCAAACCAACAAGTCTTCAATCAATCAGAACGCCCATAAACAAGGGCCAACACTTCCTACTGGACCTACAGGACCTGGACCTCCGGCCCCGAAGTGCACGTGTCGCTGCCCTGCTTCTTTTTTATAAAGAATTCCTTTGCACTAAGCACTTTATTTAATATTGTGATACTGATTACTCTCATTGAAGAATAATTTGCCATTCATTCATTGGTTACTATTTATGGTCATAGTGTTTTATTTGAAAATTGTCTCCCATACTAGTCAGTATTGATCCTTTATTCACCTCCATCTTTCCACTATTTTTCACGCTACTGAACATTTTTGAATCTTGTTTTGTATAAATCAATAAACTGGCGTTTCGACCTCCAGTCAATTTTTTTCTGCGCCTCTTTTTATGGTGCATGAAAAATAAGGTCATATTAGCATACTAGATGTAGTAGTTTATTTTTATGTGGGGTGTATTCATACTGCAACAACTAATTTGAGTAAAGCTGAAGATTTCGTAATGAAAGTTAATTATTAACCTTACTATTATGCTTTGGATTAAAAAAAAATATTCCAGGAAACAAAACGGTCTTGTCAAAATTTGAAAATTGTTCTTGTATTCAGTGAGATATTAATTAAAATCTTATTTTTCAAACGGGGTGTTGTACTTGTACGGAAGCAAACTATATCCTAAGGATCACAAATATTGGCCCAGTTTTTCTTAGAACTTTTTTTTTACTGTGAGTCTAAAAAAAAAATAATAGAAGTCTATGATGAAATAACAGATTTAGGATTATGAAGGTTGGTACAAAGACCACATCTGTAATTATCACATGTGCCGCAACCACTGGTGGAAAGATTTAGGGGCCAACGTATTTGCGCCATGATACTTTAGCCAAAGCTTACATCTCTATGCGCTAAGAAGGTCCTTTCTGTTTTCTGGATCGGCTTCAACTTTTTATCCATTTATAATATTAATCGGTATTTTCTCTAACAGATTACTTGACTGTAATTCACACTATCTTGTGTTGAAAAAGTATTCTTGATTTGTATTATTGAACCTTTACATTTGCATTTCTCATTAATATTATTAGTAATTAAGTGCTGTATTCTGATCTTTGAATCTGCTTTCGTTTTATGGATTATCCAGCTATTCATTTCTAGCTGGCCTCTAGCTATGGATGCAATATCTCATCAATATTTTCACATCCATATTTATCAGCAACACGGCAACCTCACCCCCACAAAGTCAACTACTGGGGAGAGGATGACAGGTTTTGTATGACAGCATTTACCATGCAGTGATGAGTGAATATGCTGGGAAAGCGTCCTATCCGAGCACGCTCGGGTGTTATCAGAGCATCTGGGAGTGCGTATATAATGTCCGAGTCCCTGCAACTGCATGATTTGCTAATGTTAGACAGCATCAACAAATGTGGGGATTCCCTAACAAACAGGCAAACCCCACAAGTTTTCAGGTTGTCTAACAGCACAAATAATGTAGATGCATGGACTCGAACATACTATAAGAGCACTCCGAGATGCTCGGATAACACCTGAGCGTGCTCGGATAAGACATTATCTCAGCACGTTTTTCACCACTAGTGCAGAGTAGAATTTCCAATTAGCGGTATTCTATGTAAATTTCAGATGACCTTAATGTCAAAGGGAACCTGTCACCAGGTTGTTCCCATATAAAGTATTTCTCCTATTTGTGCATATGGAGAAACCTATCAATTAAGTTTTCAGGGAACACATAGTTATTTGTACAGAGGGCAACTGTTATTGTTTTTGATGCCTAAGGATTGAGCGCCACAAAACCGATGTCAGGTTTCTTTAAAAAAAAGACTGTTACCCCATAACGTTAAATGAACCACTTTAAAAGGTATGTAGGAAACTTAGCCCTATTTAAGTCATATCAGTAGTAGAGATTTTAGCAGAGTAGTTTTCATAAAAATCTATTTCTTTTGTATAAATTAAGAGCTTCAGTGCACACCTAGCATTGCAAAATTCTTATCACGGGATTTCCACAGCAGAGAGGAGCCAGAGGATCACAACATCTCATTTATTCTACTCCTGCACTGATTAGAAGAACTACCCCTTCATATTAAGATAGTTAAATTTATTTTGGCAGTGCAGGGGTTAATCTGCTCAGTTGAGAGCTCCTGGAAGCTTTCCTGCATGAAGGCTCTCAGCTGTTCATTGTTAGCCACTCCCATCTCCTGTATAATCTGGGCCATGGCTAGGCCTAGAGCTAGCTTATGCTGCATGGCTGGATGTTGTTGGTGGTTGTGTAGGAGAAGGCGTTTGGAGGGTTTATCTGTGATTGTTGCTCGGTTTTGAGTGTGTGATAATTTCCTTTCTTCTCCTACTTTGGTTTATCCCCATCCTCCACTCCCCAGTACATTAATCTGTTATCTGTATGAGTATATTTCTGTGTTTGGCATTTTTTGTTACCCCTGTTCGTATTACTTTGTTAGTCTGTTTGGTGTATTATGGTACACCACTACTCCTCTCTTCCATGGGTGGGGAAAAATACAGACAGAGGGTGAATTTAGGAGCCAAGGCATGGTACGTGGCCTCAGAATCTTCAGAATCAGAAGTAATCTGGGGAACAGGGCAAGCTACGGCGCCCCTAGCATTAGAGAAGGAGCCCCTGGTCCTGGGACACCCAACAAAAGAATTGTTACAGTTCTCAGTGTATTATTACAGTGCTTCGATTTACATATTGTGCAGTTAATGATATTTTGACTGACAGTATTCATGCAAGCACCACTTAAACTTAATCAGTGACTCTGCACCTCTGCATAGACTCTGCAGGAGCTCAGCCATGCTCATATACTGTAGGCTCCCACCGCTGGCTAATTTCTGTGGCAGCCAGTTGGTGCAGTAATGCAGACAGGAGCCAGCGATGAGAGTCCGCAGTTACTGCATGGGCATGGCTGGGCTCCTGCAAGGTCCACGCAGAGGTGCAAAGCCACTGAGGAAGGTCTCACAGCATCTGCTTGAGTCGTAATGGTGCTCTGAGCCCTTGGTCATGCCAAGGCTGTACTGAACAATAATCATTTACAAAAAAAAGTAAATAACTTTTTAGGCAACTAAGAAGTTTAAAATTTTAATCTAAATATATTTTTAACTATAGAAGTTCATAAATAGTTTCATTAGCATCCTAAGGTGATAGACTTTCTCTAAAACATTTCATAGCCCTTAACTTTGATACCTCTAATGTGAAAGGAATGATCTTAGCAATTTTTACTGATATATATTAGGTTTAATTAATATTATATAGCATTTTGGGAAAAATATGCAGCATAATAATCCTGCACTTGAGGCCAGTATAGCGAATATTTCCATTGCCACCATATACTTCCCTTTGCTGCTAAGATAAGCCGGAATCATGGAAATCCAGACGCTACAGAACACCAGCATGCTAAAGGTGATGTACTTGGCCTCATTAAAATTGTCTGGTAATGTCCTCACCATGAAAGCCAGAACAAAGCTCACAGCTGCCAGGAGCCCCAGATAACCCAACATGGAGTAGAACCAGATATCCGAGCCTTCATTACACTGAATGATGATCCGATCAGTATAAAGAGTCTTGTCATACTCCCGATATGGAGGATGGAGAGAGATCCAGAAAACACAAATAAGAACTTGAACTGAGGAGCAGGTCACCACCACATATTTAGATGTCTTCAGTCCAATCCACCTCCTCCAGACACTGTTGGGTTTTGTGGCTTTGAAAGCAATGCATACTGTGATAGTTTTAGAGAGTATGGAAGATAGAGAAACAGATAATAGTATTCCAAATATAATCTGCCTAAGCATGCAGGTTACATCATCAGGAGGACCAAGAAACAAGAAAATACTCAGGAAGCTCAGAAAGGTGGAGACCAGAAGGATGAAGCTCACGGTCCGATTATTTGCCTTCACAATAGGAGTGTCCCAGTAATTTATAAATATCCCTAATATAAATATAGTTACTACAGATAGTAATATTGATGTGAAGATAAAAATAATCACAATCTCATCCTTCTCATAAGAGAGAAATTCATACTTTTTAGGGACACATTTCACTTTCTTCTCGTCAGGCCACTTGTCATCAGGACATCTGTGACAGATTTCACTGTCTGTGGGAAATAAAACAAGTCTCATTAAGGCACATGTTCTATCTGTTTTTTCCCATGGATACAAAATATACTTATTTTCTCTGGTGCCATATATATGCCAGTGTTTTTTTCATAGACTACATGTCTCTTAAAAAATTCATGGAGATATGTCAATAATTTTCCTGGCATCATGGATGAAAAGGGCCAATACAAGTCTATGGGTTCATGAAAAACAGATACAGCACACAGATGGTATTAGTGTACAGTCTGTGTGGTATATGTGCCTAACATTTATCCATCCATGAAAATCGGATCGCCATGATCGCGCGGCCTCAGGCTGAGCACCGCTGCGAACGCGTGCGAGTGTCAGCTGTATGTGACAGCTGACACCCCGCAGCAATGCCCACGATTGGTGCTAGCACTGATTGCGGGCATTTAATTTAATCCCTCTGATGCTGCTGTCAGTAGTGACAGCGACATGGAGAAGCATCGCACAGGGAGCGGGCTCCCTGCGTACTTCCATCAGGACAACGTGATGCGATCGTGCTGTTCTGATGGTCTCCATGGAGACCCCCAGCTCAGGGTGCTCAGTACACATCTATACAAGGTCCCAAAGGGGTCTAGTTTCCAAAGTGGTGTAATTTGTGGGGGTTTTCCACTGTTTAGGCACATCAGGGGCTCTTCAAACGCGATATGGCAACTGTTCATCATCCCAGCATAGTTTACATACAAAAAGTCAAATGATGTCTCTTCCCTTCCAAGCCCTGCCGAACACGTAAACAGCAGTATTCCCCCATATATGGGGTATCAATGTACTCAGGAGAAATTGCACAACAAATTGTATGGAGCAATTTCTCCTGTTACCATTATGAAAATGCAAAATATGGAGCTAAATATGATTTATTTGGGAAAAATTTGATTTTTTTTAATTTACACGGCTTAACTTTTTAAACTTCTGTAAAACAGTTTTGGGTTCGAGGTGCTCAATACACATCTAGATAAGTTCTATAAGGAGTCTAGTTTCCAAAATTGTGTCACTTGTTAGGGGTTTCCACAGTTTAGGCATTTCAGGGGCTCTCCAAATGCGAAATGGCAAACGCTAATTAGTCCACTATAGCTTACAATCAAAAAGTCAAATGGTGCTCCTTTCCTTCTAAGCCATGTTGTGCACCCAAACAGTAGTTTTCCTCCACATATTGAGTGTCTGCGCACTCTGGAGAAATTGCACAACAAACTGTATGGAGCAATTTCTCTTTTTACCCTTATGATAATGCAAAACTTGGAGCTAAATAAGATTTATCTGGGAAAAATGTGATTTTTTTTATTTTCATGACTTAATGTTAACAACTTCTGTGAATCAACTGTGTGTTTGTTTCACCTGTGTGTTCAGGCTTCTAGCGTGGCTGCAGCAAATTTGTCCACTGCCACCCTTGTACCGACCTTATCCCGCCTCCCACTGCCAGATTAGTTTGACAGTAAGCTGTGTAGGGGATTCGTGAGCCAGTGCGCTATACACCTCGAGCTCCTGGCTGCACGTTTTCCCACAGAGCGGGCAAAGGTGAAATTCATTATATCCCTCCTGTTGGACAGGGAGTTGGAGTGGGCTACGCCGCTGTGGGAGCGCAACGATCATGTGGTGCCAAGTGCTCCGCTGTTTCTGAGCACTCTGAAACAGGTCTTTTTGGGACCTCGGGTAACCTATGATACGGCGCTCCGACTGCTGGCAGGGCTCGTCCATGGTCAGTCATTTTGCCGTCCACTTCCGGACTTTAGCATCAGAGTTGAAATGGCCGCATAAAGCCCTCATCCCTGTATTTTGGAGGGGGCTGGCTGACCATGTGAAGGACGTTTTGGCCACCAGGGAGATTCCCGCCACACTAGAGGAGCTAAAAGCTACAGTACAGACCAAAAGTTTGGACACGGCTTCTCATTTAAAGATTTTTCTGTATTTTCATGACTATGAAAATTGTACATTCGCATTAAAGGCATCAAAACTATGAATTAACACATGTGGAATTATATACTTAACAAAAAAGTGTGAAACAAGTGAAATTATGCCTTATATTCTAGGTTCTTCAAAGTAGCCACCTTTTGCTTTGATGACTGCTTTGCACACTCTTGGCATTCTCTTGATGAGCTTCAAGAGGTAGTCACCGGGAATGGTTTTCACTTCACAGATTTGCCCTGTCAGATTTATTAAGTGGGATTTCTTGCCTCATAAAAGGGGTTGGAACCATCAGTTATGTTGTTCAGAAGTCTGGTGGATACACAGCTGATAGTCCTACTGAATAGACTGTTGGAATTTGTATTATGGCAAGAAAAAAGCAACCAAGAAAAGAAAAGCGAGTGGCCATCATTACTTTAAGAAATGAAGGTCAGTCAGTCCGAAAAATTGGGAAAACTTTGAAAGTGTCCCCAAGTGCAGTGTAAAAAACCATCAAGCGCTACAAAGAAAATGGCTCACATGAGGACCGCCCCATGAAAGGAAGACCAAGAGTCACCTCTGCTTCTGAGGATAAGTTTATCCGAGTCACCAGCCTCAGAAATCGCAGGTTAACAGCAGCACTGATTAGAGACCAGGTCAATGCCACACAGAGTTCTAGCAGCAGACACATCTCTGCAACAACTTTTAAGAGAAGACTTTGTGCAGCAGGCCTTCACGGTAAAATAGCTGCTAGGAAACCACTGCGAAGAACAGGCAACAAGCAGAAGAGGCTTGTTTGGGCTAAAGAACAGAAGGAAAGGACATTAGGCCAGTGGAAATCTGCGCTTTTGTCTGATGAGCCCAAATTTGACATCTTTGGTTCCAACCACCGTGTCTTTGTGCGATGCAGAAAGGGTGAGCGGACAGACTACATGCCTGGTTCCCACCGTGAAGCATGGAGGAGGAGGTGTGATGGTGTGGGGTGCTTTGCTGGTGACACTGTTGGGGAATTTTTCAAAATTGAAGGCATACTGAACCAGTTAGACCTAATATTATCTAATAGACCTGACAGAATAACAAATCTGCAGATGGTCGGGCATCTAGGAAATAGTGACCACAATATTGTACAGTTTCACCTGCCTTTCACTAGGGGGACTTGTCAGGGAGTCACAAAAACACTGAACTTTAGGAAGGCAAAGGTTGACCAGCTTAGAGATGCCCTTAATCTGGTAGACTGGGACAATATCCTCAGAAATAAGAATACAGATAATAAATGGGAAATGTTTAAGAACATCCTAAATAGGCACTGTAAGCGGTTTATACCTTGTGGGAATAAAAGGACTAGAAATAGGAAAAACCCAATATAGTAACATAGTAACATAGTAACATAGTTAGTAAGGCCGAAAAAAGACATTTGTCCATCCAGTTCAGCCTATATTCCATCATAATAAATACCCAGATCTACGTCCTTCTACAGAACCTAATAATTGTATGATACAATATTGTTCTGCTCCAGGAAGACATCCAGGCCTCTCTTGAACCCCTCGACTGAGTTCGCCATCACCACCTCCTCAGGCAAGCAATTCCAGATTCTCACTGCCCTAACAGTAAAGAATCCTCTTCTATGTTGGTGGAAAAACCTTCTCTCCTCCAGACGCAAAGAATGCCCCCTTGTGCCCGTCACCTTCCTTGGTATAAACAGATCCTCAGCGAGATATTTGTATTGTCCCCCAATGTGGCTAAACAAAGAAGTAAGACAGGCAATTAACAGTAAAAAGAAAGCATTTGCACTACTAAAGCAGGATGGCACCATTGAAGCTCTAAAAAACTATAGGGAGAAAAATACTTTATCTAAAAAACTAATTAAAGCTGCCAAAAAGGAAACAGAAAAGCACATTGCTAAGGAGAGTAAAACTAATCCCAAACTGTTCTTCAACTATATCAATAGTAAAAGAATAAAAACTGAAAATGTAGGCCCCTTAAAAAATAGTGAGGAAAGAATGGTTGTAGATGACGAGGAAAAAGCTAACATATTAAACACCTTCTTCTCCACGGTATTCGCGGTGGAAAATGAAATGCTAGGTGAAATCCCAAGAAACAATGAAAACCCTATATTAAGGGTCACCAATCTAACCCAAGAAGAGGTGCGAAACCGGCTAAATAAGATTAAAATAGATAAATCTCCGGGTCCGGATGGCATACACCCACGAGTACCAAGAGAACTAAGTAATGTAATAGATAAACCACTATTTCTTATTTTTAGGGACTCTATAGCGACGGGGTCTGTTCCGCAGGACTGGCGCATAGCAAATGTGGTGCCAATATTCAAAAAGGGCACTAAAAGTGAACCTGGAAATTATAGGCCAGTAAGTCTAACCTCTATTGTTGGTAAAATATTTGAAGGGTTTCTGAGGGATGTTATGCTGGATTATCTCAATGAGAATAACTGTTTAACTCCATATCAGCATGGGTTTATGAGAAATCGCTCCTGTCAAACCAATCTAATCAGTTTTTATGAAGAGGTAAGCTATAGGCTGGACCACGGTGAGTCATTGGACGTGGTATATGTCGATTTTTCCAAAGCGTTTGATACCGTGCCGCACAAGAGGTTGGTATACAAAATGAGAATGCTTGGTCTGGGGGAAAATGTGTGTAAATGGGTTAGTAACTGGCTTAGTGATAGAAAGCAGAGGGTGGTTATAAATGGTATAGTCTCTAACTGGGTCGCTGTGACCAGTGGGATACCGCAGGGGTCGGTATTGGGACCTGTTCTCTTCATCATATTCATTAATGATCTGGTAGAATGTTTACACAGTAAAATATCGATATTTGCAGATGATATAAAACTATGTAAAGCAGTTAATACAAGAGAAGATAGTATTCTGCTACAGATGGATCTGGATAAGTTGGAAACTTGGGCTGAAAGGTGGCAGATGAGGTTTAACAATGATAAATGTAAGGTTATACACATGGGAAGAAGGAATCAATATCACCATTACACACTGAACGGGAAACCACTGGGTAAATCTGACAGGGAGAAGGACTTGGGGATCCTAGTTAATGATAATCTTACCTGGAGCAGCCAGTGCCAGGCAGCAGCTGCCAAGGCAAACAGGATCATGGGGTACATTAAAAGAGGTCTGGATACACATGATGAGAGCATTATACTGCCTCTGTACAAATCCCTAGTTAGACCGCACATGGAGTACTGTGTCCAGTTTTGGGCACCGGTGCTCAGGAAGGATATAATGGAACTAGAGAGAGTACAAAGGAGGGCAACAAAATTAATAAAGGGGATGGGAGAACTACAATACCAAGATAGATTAGCGAAATTAGGATTATTTAGTCTAGAAAAAAGACGACTGAGGGGCGATCTAATAACCATGTATAAGTATATAAGGGGACAATACAAATATCTCGCTGAGGATCTGTTTATACCAAGGAAGGTGACGGGCACAAGGGGGCATTCTTTGCGTCTGGAGGATAGAAGGTTTTTTCACCAACATAGAAGAGGATTCTTTACTGTTAGGGCAGTGAGAATCTGGAATTGCTTGCCTGAGGAGGTGGTGATGGCGAACTCAGTCGAGGGGTTCAAGAGAGGCCTGGATGTCTTCCTGGAACAGAACAATATTATATCATACAATTATTAGGTTCTGTAGAAGGACGTAGATCTGGGGATTTATTATGATGGAATATAGGCTGAACTGGATGGACAAATGTATTTTTTCGGCCTTACTAACTATGAAGAGGAGGCGAAAGAGCTAGAGGCTGAGTCAGCAAGGAAAGCCAAAACTTTTTCCTGCTGCTCCGGCTTTAAAAGCGGTTTTCCTACTCCCAGATAAGGGAGCCTTCGAGGCCTTGTGTAGCCAGACGATGATGCTGGCTCAACACCTCCAGCCGTAGGCGCAATTTTGCTTTTCCCACTACCACCAGATGATCCACCACCACCACCATCAGTACCAGCTGGCAACGACCGCCCACGGCCTCTTCCACCAGACTTTCTCATTTTTGGGATAATCTAACCAAAATAACAACCGTTATATGGTACTGTAAGCAAGGTAGAAGGTGTATATAAACTTGTTGAGAATTTAAATCTCCCTTTTTGGGGGGGAGACTGCACCAAAACTCAGGCCCAGTGTATAAAACAACACAATGTAAGTGATAGAATGTGGCTGGCTGATATATGACAAACTAACAGAACTGACGTATATCTAGTTTTTGACAATGTGAATCTCCCTTTTTCTTGGGGGGGAGACTGCACCAAAACTCAGGCCCAGTGTGTAAAACAAAACAATGTAAGTGGCAGAACGTGGCTGGCTGATATACGACAAACTAAAAGAACTGACGTATATCCAGTTTGTGACAATTTGAATCTCCCTTTTTTGGGGGGGAGACTGCATCAAAACTCAGGCCCAGTGTATAACAAAACAAAATGTAAGTGGCAGAACGTGGCTGACTGATATACGACAAACTAAAAGAACTGATGTATATCCAGTTTGTGACAATTTAAATCTCCCTTTTTTGGGGGGGAGACTGCACCAAAACTCAGGCCCAGTGTATAACACAACACAATGTCAGTGGCAGAACGTGGCTGAAAGATATATGAAAAAATACAAGGACTGTAGTACAATTTCAATCTCCCTACAATGATCTCAGGACAAGTATGGCAGCAATAAAAAGGACTGCTGCACACAAAAGTGTGGACAAATAAACAAGATAACTGTGCAGAAAGGAGCAACAGGATTTTTGCTTTTAAAAAAGCAGTTGGTTTCCACAGCAGCGTGCAAACAGCAATGCTGCTATCAGGGATCCTTATAAGGCAGCCTAATAAGCTACAGAGCTGATGCACAAAAATGTAGCCTCCACTGTCCCTGCAAACAAATGGTGGTGGTGGACAGTGGAAATCGCTACACCACAAGTGGTTTGGGGGTTAATCTTCCCTCCCTAACTATATCCCTTCTCCTGACGAAGCTGCAGCAACCTCTCCCTATGCTAAAATCGTCAGAAGTGCCCTTCTCTAAGATGGTGGGGACCGAGACCTATGTCATCACGCTGCCCACACTCTGCGTCCTCCTTCATTGGCTGAGAAATGGCACGGAACGCGTCATATGAAACGCGACTTTTGGCGCGAAGATCACCGACCGCATGGCCGATCCCACACTAGGATCGGGTCGGGTTTCATGAAACCCGACTTTGCCGAAAGTCGGTGATTTTTGAATTTGTCTCATCCGTTTCGCTCAACCCCAGGTGGCACAACAAAGTATTAATTTAAAGAGGCCAAATAATATTGTACTCTCCACTTTTCAGTTTTTGAATTTCCACAAAATTGTAAAAAAAAATAAAAATTTTGTTCAACTTCACATCTTTATGTTTGAAGCATGATATGTGGGAAAAGGTTGAAAAGTTCCAGGGGGCTGAATACTGGGTCATTGCTTCCTGCATGCTAAACCAGTGTGCCATCAGGGAGATGTACTATCCCTGCCCACAAGCACTTGTCCAAAAGTTCTGTGGTTAGGTGCAGTACAACAGTAACAGCATTGTGGAGGATCTGGGTACTGTTGTGGGACACATCTAGTGTAATGCGGGGACGGCACACCGGGAGAAATAATGGCGGCTGGGGACCGAGTACCTTGTGGTGGTCACCGCCATCAGGTTGCAGTAAGCTTCCATCTCCCATGAGCCTAAAATACAACATTTCGAACACAAGCAGACGAGACATGTACGCATTTAGTACTGTGGCCTGTGTGGCATTCCAAGGACTGGGTTATGGAAAACTGAACGCTGCCCTTGGACAAGGATGTGGATGTGCTTCTTGATGGTGCTAGTTGAGTTTGTGGGCAACTACTGATGCAGAGCAGGAGGCATCTTTGCATGCACCATGGACAGAGGATTGGCTTGCACGCACACCAGCGGAAGAAGCAGTGGTATCACCCCCAGACACAGTTGATGGAGTCTGTTGTTCGGCCAACAAACTTGGGTGCTTTCCTGCCTTGTGCCTGATCATGCCGGTGGTGGTTAAGCTGGTAGTTTTGCTACTCCTGCTGATGCAGACATGGCCGGTGGTGCAAATTGCCTTTTTGAGATTATCGGCAGAGTCTTTAAAAAAACAACAAGACTGTTACGGGGACATTTAGTGTCTTCACCTCCTCACCTCGATCCCTGTCTTTCGGTGTTCCTCAATTCTAAGATCTAGGACTCCCTACTCTTCCCCATCTACACCTTCAGCCTGGAACAGCTCATGGAATGGCATGGTTTGCAATATCATCGGTACACCGATGACACAAATATCGACCTATCTGTACCTGACATCACCTCCTTACTGACCCAAATCACACGTCTTCATGCTATTTCATCCTTCTTTTCTGCTTGTTTTCAAAAAGTAGACATGGACAAAATGGAATACATCATCTTTCAACCATCTCACGCTGAGTAGACATGAGAGCTGTGTATGCATCATTTGTTACCACTTTAGTAAGAGAGGAAGTTTGCCAAAGAGAAAATGATTTTTCAGACATTCCCGGCCTTTTTTGCACATTTTTTGCAGCTGTGATCTTCATCTTCTTGGTGGGGATGTGATAAAGTTCAAAATCGTCATCAATACCATCATCATCCATATCTTGTAAATAGGAAATCTGGTGTTTCCCAGGGTCGTGGTTATCTACGTTTAGTGGCATTCCTTTAACAGTGTTTGTTACTCTACAACAAATAATTTTTGACTGTAACATTTGGATATTATTGGTAATATATATGGGTGAAGATGAAGATGATTGGGCCACGGCTGTGTTTATAGTTACGGATTAGTTTTTCACAAGCATCCATCATCCAACACTCTCTGCTTTCTCAAATTCAGCATGTCATGAATAATAATAATAATAATCTTTATTTATATAGCGCCAACATATTCCGCAGCGCTTTACAGATTAACAGTTTCAAACACAAAAGTCATAAGTAACAACGTTAACAATACAATAATTAAAGCAAAATAAGACGACCCTGCTCGTGAGAGCTTACAATCTACAATGAGGTGGGGGAGATACAAAGTACAGGTGTGTATTTACAATGATGTATTTACAATCATGGTCCAGCCATCTTCAGGGGTTGGGGAATAGATGGGGATAGTGAATGGGCTACACACACACACAAACATAACATAACTTTGATTAGTGAACGTGATAGGCCGCTCTGAACAAATGTGTTTTGAGCGAGCGCCTAAAACTATGCAAATTATGGATGGTCCTAATATCTTGGGGTAGAGCATTCCAGAGGATTGGCGCAGTACGGGAGAAGTCTTGGAGTCGGGAGTGGGAGGTATGGATTAGTGCAGAGGTTAATCGAAAGTCATTTGCAAAGCGCAGCGGTCGATTAGGCCGATAGACAGAAATGAGGGAGGAGATGTAAGGGGGTGCCGCACTGTGGAGAGCTTTGTGGGTGAGAACAAGTACTTTGAATTGTATCCTGTAACGAATGGGCAGCCAGTGTAACGACTGGTGAAGAACGGACGCGTCCGAGTAACGATTAGCCAGATGGACGACCCTGGCTGCTGCATTAAGGATGGACTGGAGAGGGGAAAGTCGAGTGAGGGGGAGGCCAATTAATAGAGCGTTACAGTAGTCCAGGCGGGAGTGGATCAGGGCGACAGTGAGGGTTTTAGCTGTCTCCATGGTGAGAAAAGGGCGGATTCTAGAGATGTTCTTTAGGTGTAAGCGGCACGAGCGGGCAAGAGATTGTATATGGGAGGTGAAGGAGAGATCGGAGTCAAACATAACACCCAGACAGCGCGCCTGCTGCCGGGGTGTTATTATGGTGCCACCCATGGAGAGAGAAATGTCAGATTTAGGGAGGTTAGTAGATGGTGGGAGCAGAAGAAGTTCAGTTTTGGAGAGGTTGAGTTTCAGATAGAGAACGGACATGATGTTGGAGACTGCGGACAGACAGTCAGTGGCGTTCTGTAGTACAGCGGGGGTAAGGTCAGGGGATGACGTGTACAGTTGTGTGTCATCGGCATAAAGATGGTACTGAAAGCCAAATCTGCTGATGGTCTGTCCAATTGGGGCCGTGTAGAGAGAGAACAGAAGGGGGCCAAGGACTGAGCCCTGAGGTACCCCGACAGCGAGAGGAAGAGGAGATAAAGTGGAGCCAGAGAACAGAACACTGAAGGAGCGGTCAGAAAGATAGGAAGAGAACCAGGAGAGAGCAGTGTCCTTAATGCCAAGTGACTGGAGCCTAGAGAGAAGGAGAGGGTGGTCAACAGTGTCAAAGTGCAACATGAACATGTTGCACTTTAGACAGACACGTGCATATTTGGCACAGTATTTTTGACAAGCATTTTTTATGCCGAGTCTCACACGCGCATCTTTTAGACTGATCTTCAGACGGGCATTTAACACATTCTGGTAATTGGTGGTGGGTAAACGACTAATCATTGTAGGCTGTATCCTGGATCTCATACCTCCCATAGCCACCGCTGTTATTAATCATGTACGTTCCCATTCCTGTCATCACCATGGCCTTTTTCCTGATCACTTCATCCAACGATTCATCTGCCATATTTTTACTAAAAACCTGCACCTTCACAACTGCAACTGATTAGGAAAATACTTTACAGTATTGCAAGGTGTTCATGATGCCCGTGAACAATTTTTTTTAAAAAATTACCCACCATGGTGAAATATTTGTCAGCCCATGCACTTAGTGTATGAGCATTACGAGTCTAGGAGATCTGGTCCTTTATAATAGGAATTTTTTTTTTATGAGGCCCTCCTCCATTATTCTTCCGAGGGGGGATTGTGTTGCGTGCAAATTTGGGTCAAGGCGGCCCTTGCATAAAAATGTGAAATATATTTTCCTGTGTCCATCCAGTAACTGGGTTCAGAGGCTTATTGGGGTGCATATAACTTGATAGTAGGGCAGGCCTTGCTTTCAATGCAACTTTTTTCAGGAGGCCCTCCTGTAGCTCTCGTGAAAGGGGTATTGTGGTGCATTGTAATTCTTGGCAGCCCATCCACTCACAGCATAGGCAATAAAAGCTTAGGAGACCCACTGTTTAATAATGGCCCTTTAAGAATATTAATGCCGCCTGATCCCCCTCTAAAAATAGGCTTTGTAACTTTAAGAGTCCCTCCTTCAGAACAAGATGGGTCTCCTTATGTGTCACACAGCACATGGCCAGCTAGGGGTGTTACATGTTACAATGACATTTTCCAGTGAATGCATTTGTATTGGTTGAAAGCAATGCTAAAGTTGAAAAACGCATCAAAAACGCTGCGTGAACATACTCCAAGTGGTAGAGGAACATTTCAGTTTGGGGTTAATTATTTTGCCTTATGTACAAGTCATTACCCTGGAAAAGATGTTCCTTAACATATTTCCCATCAAAATCCATTTTGGTTTCGTTTTTGTATGTTTTTTTGTGCACCTGTGAAAATGGCGTGAAGCTCTGACAACATTGCTTACAGCTGTGATCTAGGAGTCAGAACTGCTTCCAGGGGCGATCCCCGTGATTTTCTCGTGTCATTTCTGTAGTGTATCCATCATTTTCAGACATTTGTAGACCTTGAAGGGACCCCTAGGGGGATTGCGGTAAAAATACTCGGGTTTCCCTTAGACTTACATTGTGCTCGTTGCTTGGGTCAAGTTTCTGAGTATTCCAATCTGCTCGACCCGAGCAACGAGCACCCGAGCATTTTAGTGATAAACTTCTGTGAAGCATCTGGGGGTTCAGGGTGCTCAATACACATCTATATAGGGTCCCAAAGGGGTCTAGTTTCCATAATGGTGTCATTTGTGGGGAGATTCCATGGCTTAACGTTATAAACTTCTGTGAATCACCTGTGGGTTCAAGGTGCTCAATACACATCTAGATAAGTTCATTGAGGTGTCTAGTTTCCAAAATAATGTCACTTGTGGGGGGTTTCCACTGTTTATGCACATCAGGGGCTCTCCAAACATGACATGGTGTCCGCTAATTATGCCAGCACATTTTCCATTCAAAAAGTGATATGGCGCTCCTTCCCTTCCGAGCCCACATGTGGGGTATCAGCATACTTCGGAAAAATTGCACAACAAAATGTATGGTCCATTTTCTCCTGTAACCCTTGCGAAAGTGAAAAAAAATTAGGTCTATGAAAAAAAGTAAATGTTTATTTTTTTCTTCCATATTCCAAAAATTCCTGCGAAGCACCTGAAGGGTTAATACACTTCTTGAATGTGGTTTTGCGCACCTTGACGGGTGCAGTTTTTATAATGGTGGCACTTTTGGGTATTTTCTGTCATGTACACCCCTCAAAGTCACTTCAAATGTGAAGTGGTCCCTAAAAAATGGTTTTGCAAATTTTGCTGTAAAAATGAGAAATCGCTGGTCATCTTTTAACCCTTATAACTCCCTAACAAAACAAAAAAATAATGTTTCCAAAATTGTGCTGATGTAAAGTAGACATGTGGGAAATGTTATTTATTCACTATTTTGTGCGATATGACTCTCTGATTTAAGGGAATAATAATTAAAATTTGAAAATTGCAAAATTTTAAAAGTTTTCCCCAAATTTTTGTTATTTTTACAAATAATCGCAAGCCAAATCAAAGAAATTTTACAACTTTCATAAAGTACAATATGTCACAAGAAAACAGTCTCAGAATCACCGGGATCCATTGAAGCTCCAGAGTTATAACTTCATAAAGTGACAGTGGTCAGAATTGTAAAAATTGGCCCAGTCATTAAGTACCAAATTGGCTTTTTCACTAAGGGGTTAAGCTGATAGACTCCTTTTAAGGTCTTGTTCACACCAGCATATGAATCTAAAGCTCGCTATTCAGTTGTTTATCCAGTAGCAATCAGGCCAATGTTACTCAATGGCCACAGCTGATCCATGATTTTTTTCACTGACACAATCTGCCAATAAAAAATATCACCATATGCTATGATTTCACTGTGAAGTCATAAGACACGCACCCATTCAAGTCTATCAGTGCGTGGAAAACATCGGACTCTACTCTGATTACATCTGAGTCCAGTCCAATTTTCGTAGACTCACAGAGCAGAGAAAAATGGAAAATTTTTGTTCTCCATTTTCCCTCACCTGTGCCATGGTTTGTGCCATGGTCTGAGAGAATCAGATCTCACTATGTTGACGCTCGGACCAAAGTTTGAGCAGAATGTCATTAGCATTATTGGCCCAATTCTCTCGAATGAGAGAATCATATCGATCTGACCGTGGCTGAAGTCTTAGAGGCTAAAAAAATGCGATGCTTTGGAAATGTAGTGTTTCCCGTTCAGCATTTTCTATGATGAAACATTTTATAGGGAAATTCAGGATGAGTTGTAAGGAAAATGTTATTTAGGCCACATTGGATCCAGTTGGATGAACACGTAGGTGGGCTGTGCTGCTGGAGTGAATCAATTCTTCGGAAATGATGATGAGAAAAAAGTTTTTTATTCCCACTGCGTTTCAACGCCATTGTGGCACCCAGGGAGTTCGGGTACCACAGTGGTAATGCCTTCCTCTTGGGGAGGGTGATGCCATGCCTGGAAACAAGGAGGGATCCCTTTGACAAGTGAGGCTATTTTCACACTTGTCCGTCGGTACGGGACCGTCGCAAACCGTTGGCCCGACATACCGATGGAGGGTGTGCTAATTAGCACAATGTGGGCAGCGGATGCAGTTTTACAACACATCCGCTGCCCAGTGTAATGAGCGGGGAGGAGGTGGCGGAGTTTCGGCCGCGCATGCGCCGTCGAAAACATCGGACATGAAGCACAAAAAAAGTTACATGTAACTTTTTTTGTGCCGACGGTCCGCCAAAACACGACAAATCCGTCGCACGACGGATGCGATGTGTGGCAGTCCGTCGCAATGCGTCGCTAACAAAAGTCTATGGAGAAAGAACGCATCCTGCGGGCAACTATGCAGGATGCGTTTTTTCTCCAAAACGATGCATTGCGACGTCCGTCACACAACGCTAGTCTGAAAGTAGCCTAACCTGTACATGCAACATGCTCTGACTCCAGGCCAGAAGGGGGAGTGCTAGACCCGGTTTCAGGGGAGCTTCCCTAGATATATATATAGATTCTGGCTTGGAGGAAAAGTTAGTTTAGTCTGCAGCAGACAGTGAAGGAGGAAGGAGCATAGGAGAAGTGAGGAGCTGGAGGAGAGCTGCGTTTGGGCTCCCTCCATGCTGGAGCGCAGATACCGGACAATGGGAGTCCGAGGCTGTGTGGGACTTCATGCCCCACAGCAGAAACCGGAGGGCAGGAGATTGAAAGTAACTTGCCCACAGCTACACCCTGAGGTTCAGCAACATACAGAGCCCGGAGTCACCCTGGATAAAGACCCCTATAAAACAGCTCACGTTGCCTACCATGCAGGAACAGAGAGTGAGAGAGGACCTTGAAAGAAGCAATAGGCAGCAAGGAACTATTATACAGCACGTAGTGGAGGGCTCCCAATCTGACCTGACAAGCGGAATTCAACTCATTTCCAGGCTGCCTGAACTCCACCGTCACCTGTTGCTGGTCCCCTGGACTGTGGCCTTAATCCACCAGTAAAACAGGTAAAGAGACTGCAATCTTGTGTCCTCTGATTATTTCTGGCACCACACTATCTTTGTGAAATTCACCCAGAGCCCTGGGGACCCAGCTTCACCTATGGGAAGCCATATCATCCTTGCTGCAGTGCCATCACTCCCCAGAGGACCCCTTTAAGCAGCGTCGGTCACCCTTGACCGAATACCACAGGTGGCATCATGAATATTCTTATTTCTATAACCCCTTTAAAGACCTTCCCTTTAATTTGGACTCCTAGGGCCTCAAACCGGGTCGCTGCCACCATGACCTCCCCTTTAATGATGACCGGACCTGGTACCGAGTACCCCTAGGCTCTGGCGTGCGCTCCACCATACCGGCGTCTTCTTCAAATGAAAAAAAAAACCAGAAGCCTTTTTTCTCCTTAACACTTGAGAAGAATGTATTCACCCCAGCAGCGCAGCCCATCTACTTGTCCAGCCAGCTGGATCCAATATCTCGTGGAGGATTTATCCACCAGCCATGGGGCAGCAGCGGCAGCAGTTATCTTTCTTCATGCCTACATTGGAGTCGAGCCTGCCACATCTTCACCAGGTGAGCATAACCAGCACGCTCCTACTTCCTCCATAGGGAATCACTCTATTGTGCTCTCTGTTTACCTCTTCTACATTCACACATTTAGGCCACATTGTCACATTTAGCATTTGATCAGTAATTAACATAATTATTTGTAAGCCAAAAACTAGGAGTGGGTGAAAAGTGAAGCCGTGTTTCTATTATACTTTTCCTTTAAATGTTACACTCCTGGTTTTTCCTTGCAAATACTGATGTAAAATACTGACCTTGTAAATGTTAGGGGTCGAGCCTCTGCACAGGGGGAATCTCGGGCCATCTCCGCTGCAGTCTCCCATTCTTCTCCTGCCGCAATGGAGCCTGCTCAGCGGAGACGTCGATCCCAGCGTCTCGCTCAGTCTGACTCTCTGCTAAGAGTTACTGCTGCATTTCCTGCTTCTGCCATTGAAGTCAGTGCTGGGCAGCGGCGAGCAGACGCTTCTGGGACTAAGTCCTGCTTTTCACGTTCTGAGCATGCCCAGGGTAAGATCTCTCAGTGGAGATCAAGGGTCACATGATCAGATACTGCACCTAGGTCATTGGTCCTTCTTGGAAGGTCCTTGTAGGTGCTAGGACTAAGTCCTGCTTTGCACTCTGAGCATGCCCAGGGCAAGATCTCTCAGTGGAGATCTGGGGTCACATGCTCAGGTACTGCAGCACTCCATTGGTCCTTCTTTGAAAGGTCCTAAACGTGCTGCAACTATTTAAGGCTCGCAAGGCCGCATGGCCATGCGCTACTATCAATTCTAATATGTGCTTTGCGCCAGTGTGGTTATGCATGTATGTGTTCAGGGACCCGGCTGAAATAAGCCCCTAGAATACCGGCACCTCCAGCGAGGAGATTGTGTGAACGTCATTCAGGGACCCGGATGAAATAAGCCCCTAGAATACCGGCTCCTCCGGTGAGGAGATTGCATGTTGCATAACCACTGACTGCTATCAGTTCGGCAGTAAGCTTGTGCTCCTGTGAGGCTAACAGGGCGCAGTGCTTGCCTCTCGCGGCTGCTCTGTGAGGTAACAGAGCTAGTCTATACCGCCAAACAGTGCCACCATTCACTAGCGGCAGGTTCCTCCTGCGAACGCACCATTCATAATAAACATATATTTTTACTTGGTGCGTTCCGCTAGCCCTAACAGTGAATGTGGCTTTACACTGCATGATATTTTTGACTTTTCATGCTCCAAAACACTACTTTCTATGTACTAGCAAAACTGCTAAAGACGTGTGAAGATTTGTCACCCAAATTAGAGTTACTTTTTATATTTTTCTAAATATACCTAGTCAAAATTAAAAAATAGCCCACTCATTTAACATCGTTCTACATATTTTCAAAAGCTGAAAACACAAAAAAAAGCACAGTAAACCCAAAAACACTCTGTGGCAACAAATAAATATGAAAATAAGTGTGAAAAAAGATAATAAAGATAAAAAAAGTGAACATATATATATAAAAAAAGGAAAAAAGTAAAACCTTCAAAAACAAGTGTAATATGGATAAAAAAAAGTGGAAATAAGTGGGAAAATGATAATGAAAACAAAAAAAAATAAAGACATAAAATAAATAAAATAAAAAAATGAGTGAAGAGTGAATAAAAGGGGAGAGGGGGGAAGTGAGACACTGAATAATACTGGTGAAGGTTTGGAGAATACGTGATCGTGAATGGTGTACAATAATATAGAGATGTGGAAATAAATAAATAGAAGTGGTGTGTAAAAAATGGTGACTATAGAGAGCGATAACGTGTACATTTAAAGTGAAAACTGTCTACTTTACATAGAGAACATGTATAAAAGTAGATGATGCAGCTGCGATTATAATCACGCGATCGGAGCTGAGATGGAATTTTTGATGATAGATTAAAGAAAGCTCAATAGACAAAATAAATGATTTAACAGACTATCTGCTAACAATGCAACAATGATGATGGAACATTGAAAAGACAGTTTACAACCTCCCCTGGATCGTGAACATTAGACACAATCAGAAAATGTAAGCGTCACATCTGTTTTCAGCACTGCAAAGTTTGTTAAGTTTCATAGTTTTGGTCTCTGAACCAATTTCACTGTAGAACAGAATCATGCACGTAATTTTCCATGGGTCTTATTATTACTAGGGTTGAGCGAAACGGGTCGGCCAGATTCAGAAGTTGCCGACTGTTAGCAAAGTTGGGTTTCATGAAACCCGACCCGACCCCTGTGTGGGGTCGGCCATGAGGTCGGCGATCTTCTGATCTGGAATCGGAATTCCGATACTGAGTTCCGATATGTTTAAGATATCCAGAATCGGTATCGGAATTCATATTTAAGTGTAAAATAAAGAATAAAAATAAAAAAATATTGATATACTTACCCTCGAACGCGCCCTGGTTCTCGCCGGCAGCCTTCCTTCCTAAGAATGAGCGCCTGAAGGGCCTTCGATGACGTCGCGGCTTGTGATTGGTCGTGTGAGCGGTCACATGGGCAAAGAAAAGAGAAAAGAATGGACTAAACAAGGCCTGCACAACCGTATAATATAGAAGATAAACAACACATTTTATTTAAACACCACAAAAACAACATATAAAAACACTTAAAAATACAAAATGTATATAACACCCTAATACATCCTAATAGAACTGCAGCAAATATACATATATATATAGCCAGGCCTATATATATATTATGTCACATAATAACAGTGATATACATACCACACAACACTGGGAGATCAAAATGATGCTCAGTACCAGGAGAGGTATATATAAAGGCCCCAAATCACCTGTAGGCGATCAAATACCCCGAAGTATAGTGTAAAGAAAAACCTATCTCTCAGCTGGTAATATATAAAATGTCCAAGAAAGGGCATAGAGAGATCCAATCAAAGCTCCCCAGCAGGAGATGAAAAGTGGCATGTGCCAAAAGTATACTCAGCTGAATATGGGATAAAATCCCTGGGAGCCAAAAGGCCACAAAGGCTAAAGTAATGCTGCAGATCCCATGAATGGACGGCAAATGGCAGGGAAAGGGTGTGGGAAGAAGACCCCACGCGTATCGCCGCCGCTGCGGCTTCGTCAGGGGAAGTATGGTAATGTGGTGACAATAGCACATATATATAGGGATCATAATCATGTAAATAACCTACCGGTGTGTCGCATGGACCAGGGAGACGGGGAACGGAAATGGCGTACAACCGCACCAAAAGGAAAGTAAGGCGAAAGTAACGGAGGCCTCCGCAGTACAAATATGGCGCCTGCGCAGACGCGGTTCAGAAAGTGAGCCGCACTGCGCATGCGCCGAGCACCAATAGCCCATAGAGACCCACAGAGACAGAGCGAAAGGACGGAATCAGTCGCCGTGAAATGGATATAGGGGGAGAATACAATGCACAGGGCTGGCAATGTGCCATATCAAAGAAACCTATATGATGAAGAGTACAAAAAATGTTAAACCTGTGGAAACAACATAATTCAAAATACATTATGAGAAAACTACATATGACTAACTCCACGCCATATCCAAAAACCTATACAGTAGAAAGGTAAGAGTGATGTTCAATATATAAACGTAACACCATCCAAATGTATGGCATATATACAATGAAAAATAGCCATTGGAGGGGGACACAAGGAAAAGAGGGGGAGGGGGGGGGGACAAACTGATTGGGAAAATGGGCTTAATAATACAATGGCCATTAATAATAGGAAACCACAACACAATGATGTGGAAACAAGTCCCAAATGATGCCAAGTCATGTACAGGAAAAGTCCGACGATCCATATTTTGGTCCTGATGGTCCAAGTCCATTTAGAAGGGGGGTTTCCAATCCGACTACGGTCATCCACCTATGATGTGTCCAATCAACATATCACTTCCAGGTCATGTGCAGGAGAAGTCCAACGATCCATATTTTAGTCCTGATGGTCCGAGTCCATTTAAAAGAGGGGTTTCCAATCCGACTACGGTCTTCCACCTATGACGTATCCAATCAACAAATCACTTCCAATAGAACAATCGGATTTAAAAACCATCTTCAAAGCATGATAAGAGTAAATCCCAGGCATCCATCAGCCTAAAGCGGAGAGGTGTGGAATGAACACATACCTCTCTCAAAGCCAGGTCCTGAAATACAGGGCTTGGCAGGTCCTAAGGTACAAATAAGGGAGAAGAAGAAAAAAAACCTTAATAACCCTAAAATAATGCATATCAGAACAAAGAAGCAAAAAAGCAAAAATACGATGGTAACAGGGAAGCCCCAAATGGCTAAATTACCCCAGGAAGCCTGTAAAAAGGAGCTCCTCATTCAAACCTGAGGGGGCCACTGTTTGCAGTTTGAATATCCATCTAGATTCAATCTGCAAAAGTAGTTTGCGTTTATCGCCCCCTCTCTCGTTGGGGGTGAGTTTTTGCAGGCCCACTACCTGAAGGTTAGCCGAGGAGCCCCCATGTTTAACTAAAAAATGTTTGGCCACCGGGGTAAGAACCCTATTCTTCCTTAGATCTGATGCTGCTAAATGTACCGTGGAGAGGTGTTTCTGTACCCGTTTCCTAAGTTCCTGGGTAGTCTGCCCAACATACACCATCCTACAAGGACAGGTGAGGGCGTAAATTACATCCCTAGACCTACAATTGATATATGCCCTAAGGGGATGCCTGCTGAGAAGTGTAGGATGCACAAAAAAGTCACGAGTTGGAATCATATGAGGGCAAACATTGCAATCCCCACACGGAAAAGACCCCCTCAGGGTAATACCTCTATTTAGTTTCACAGTTGGTCTCTTAAAGTGACTCCTAGTGAGGAGATCCCTGAGGTTAGGTGCCCGTCTTGCTGTTAGCAGGGGTCTATTGCTTGTGACCTCCGATGTTTGTGCATCTACCCTAAGGATCTGCCAGTGTCTAGACAAGATGTCACTGACCTGTCTCCAATTGTCATTGAAATCAGTGATGAATCTTGTCTGCATCTCCTGGCCTTGCCGCTTGGATGATAAGAGCGACTTCTGATCCTGCCCCCTCGCTCTTTGATAAGCTGTGGAAATGACACGTTTAGGGTAGCCTCTGTGTCTGAAGCGTTCCGAAAGTTCACGTGCCTGAATTAAAAAATCACCATCACGGGTGCAGTTGCGCCGAACGCGCAAAAATTGGCCCGTGGGTACACCCACCTTTGTATGCCATGGGTGGAAGCTGGAAAATTCCAAAAGTGAGTTGGTTGCCGTGGGCTTGCGGAAAAGATCAGTCGCCAGATGCTGTTCGTGTGGAAATACCCGTAGATCCAAGAAGGTGACATCCCTGGCAGAGCAGGAGTATGTAAGAAAAATATTATGCAGATTGGAATTCAAATTATCAAAAAATACAGCACACTCCTCCTTAGTGCCCCTCCAGATGATGAAAACATCATCTATGAAGCGATACCAGGCGTGTACGTGGGCAGTGAAGAGTGGGGAGGAATAAACAATTTTATCCTCCCACCAGCTTAAAAAGATATTAGCATAGGCTGGTGCACATCTCGCGCCCATCGCCACGCCTGATCGCTGCAGATAATGGACCCTGTCAAACAGAAAAAAATTATGATGGAGCACGAATGACATCAAATCAAGGAGAAAAGAATCATGAGCCCTGTCCATGGAGGTCTTTTAATCCAGAAAATAAGCCAATGCCTCTATCCCATCTTTGTGGTCGATGTTTGAATATAGCGATTCCACATCACAAGTAATTAATAAAAAATCGGTAGGAAGTATAACCTGACTACAAATATCAATGAAGTGTGAGGAATCGCGAACAAATGACGGAAGAGATGAGGCAATGGGCTGAAGGAAGAAATCCAGGTACTCACCTGCCCTCTCACACATACTGCCGACGCTGGACACAATGGGTCTGCCGGGAGGATTGAGGCTGTCCTTGTGGATTTTCGGCAACATATAAAATGTAGCCGTTACCGGGTTGGCCACCCACAAATATTGTTTCTCTTGCGGTGAAATGATGGCAAGTTGTAAAGCTCTGTGGAGTAGTTGTTCAAACTTGGAGAGAAAAATAGAGGTGGGGTCAGATGGAAGCTTTTGGTAATACTGTAAATTGTTCAGTTGGCGTTTAGCCTCAGCTTCATAAAGTTGGGTAGACCATAAAACTACATTGCCCCCTTTGTCCGCCTCTTTAATAATAAAGTCCCTGCTGTTCTGTAGGGCCATAAGGGCACGTTTTTCCTCTATACTCAAATTGGAAGGCCCACTTACCCGGATAGGCATAGCCATGATGTCTCGTTTGACCATCTCAAAGAATATTTTTATGGCCGGTACCAAGGAGAACGAAGGGGCTTTGAGAGATTTGTTCCTATATGGAAACTTCCTTCTATTTGGATCAGCTTCATTCTCCTCCAGTAGCTCCAATAGATCTTGAAAAGTCTGGCGATCAACTGTAGAAATTGTTTGAAGGATGTCGGGTCTCCTGTACATAACCTGGAAGGTTAACTTTCTGCAAAACAAATAAAGATCTTTAACAAGGGTAAATTTGTCAGCAGTATGCGTAGGCACAAACGATAAACCCTTTTGGAGTACGGAAAATTCCACAGATGTAAGGACATGATCTGAAAGGTTAATGACCTGCAATGTTGTCAAACTAGATGCAGATTCAGACGTATTTTGCTGGCCAACTCCCATCTCCTCTACTTCCGCCTGGTGGAATACTTGTGGCGATGGGGAGAGGTATGGCCCCTGTGCCGCACGAATCGCTTTGTTACGTGGCTTGTGTTTGCCCCCGCGTCTGGTCCGTGATCGACCTCGCTGCCGGCGGAGGACAAAAAATCACTTGAGCTTTCTTCCCTATATGATGATGTCGGGGCCGATGGAAGGGGATCACTCCTATAGTTCTTAGACCGACGGGCATTGCCCATGTGTTTCCATTTATAGACTAATCCCTGCTCAAAGTCAGCTTTATCCCTCTGGAATTTTTTACCCTTACGCTGCGTTATTTCAATCTCATATTTATCCAGAGTGTCCTTTAGTTTATTCTTGAAGGACGTAACCAAACCAACATCCTGGTTAGCTAACTTTGACTCTAATTCCTTAATCTTGTCTTTAGTTTGTGAAAACAATGCTCTATCATGCTCAAGTAATAAACTGATCAAAATACCTGAGCATCGAGTAAGTCCTTGTTCCCAGAGTAATTTAAAAGACGCAGAGGGCTCCCAAGCCGGAAAAATAGGTATGCGAAGACCCCTTGGTATAAAGCCTGACTTAGTATATTCCTCCAAACTCCTCATATTCCACCATAATCTTATACCTGTCTTGTGGGCCCTGGTCAGGTCAGAACAAAGTGCAGAGAAGTCATTATCAAAATGTGGTTCAGCAGTCCCTGCCGTCTCAAATATCTTAGAGGATTTGGCCAACCACGCCGCCTCCCTAGCCTCCCAATCCATGCTAACCACAACCGATATATAAAGAACAAGAAAATACAAAAATATATAAAATCACAGCACCATCCAGATAGACGTGTGCCACCCTTAGGAAAAGATGCCCTGGGACACAGGGCTAGACTACTGGTACAAATTATAAATTAGGGGTGCACCCTTGCTGTATATTGTAAGATAAATCGGGTGCAGTGCCAAGTCCAATAGTATATATAACCAAAGAAAAGAGAAAAGAATGGACTAAACAAGGCCTGCACAACCGTATAATATAGAAGATAAACAACACATTTTATTTAAACACCACAAAAACAACATATAAAAACACTTAAAAATACAAAATGTATATAACACCCTAATACATCCTAATAGAACTGCAGCAAATATACATATATATATAGCCAGGCCTATATATATATAATGTCACATAATAACAGTGATATACATACCACACAACACTGGGATTGCAATGTTTGCCCTCATATGATTCCAACTCGTGACTTTTTTGTGCATCCTACACTTCTCAGCAGGCATCCCCTTAGGGCATATATCAATTGTAGGTCTAGGGATGTAATTTACGCCCTCACCTGTCCTTGTAGGATGGTGTATGTTGGGCAGACTACCCAGGAACTTAGGAAACGGGTACAGAAACACCTCTCCACGGTACATTTAGCAGCATCAGATCTAAGGAAGAATAGGGTTCTTACCCCGGTGGCCAAACATTTTTTAGTTAAACATGGGGGCTCCTCGGCTAACCTTCAGGTAGTGGGCCTGCAAAAACTCACCCCCAACGAGAGAGGGGGCGATAAACGCAAACTACTTTTGCAGATTGAATCTAGATGGATATTCAAACTGCAAACAGTGGCCCCCTCAGGTTTGAATGAGGAGCTCCTTTTTACAGGCTTCCTGGGGTAATTTAGCCATTTGGGGCTTCCCTGTTACCATCGTATTTTTGCTTTTTTGCTTCTTTGTTCTGATATGCATTATTTTAGGGTTATTAAGGTTTTTTTTCTTCTTCTCCCTTATTTGTACCTTAGGACCTGCCAAGCCCTGTATTTCAGGACCTGGCTTTGAGAGAGGTATGTGTTCATTCCACACCTCTCCGCTTTAGGCTGATGGATGCCTGGGATTTACTCTTATCATGCTTTGAAGATGGTTTTTAAATCCGATTGTTCTATTGGAAGTGATTTGTTGATTGGATACGTCATAGGTGGAAGACCGTAGTCGGATTGGAAACCCCTCTTCTAAATGGACTCGGACCATCAGGACTAAAATATGGATCGTTGGACATCTCCTGCACATGACCTGGAAGTGATATGTTGATTGGACACATCATAGGTGGATGACCGTAGTCGGATTGGAAACCCCCCTTCTAAATGGACTCGGACCATCAGGACCAAAATATGGATCGTCGGACTTTTCCTGTACATGACTTGGCATCATTTGGGACTTGTTTCCACATCATTGTGTTGTGGTTTCCTATTATTAATGGCCATTGTATTATTAAGCCCATTTTCCCAATCAGTTTGTCCCCCCCCCCTCCCCCTCTTTTCCTTGTGTCCCCCTCCAATGGCTATTTTTCATTGTATATATGCCATACATTTGGATGGTGTTACGTTTATATATTGAACATCACTCTTACCTTTCTACTGTATAGGTTTTTGGATATGGCGTGGAGTTAGTCATATGTAGTTTTCTCATAATGTATTTTGAATTATGTTGTTTCCACAGGTTTAACATTTTTTGTACTCTTCATCATATAGGTTTCTTTGATATGGCACATTGCCAGCCCTGTGCATTGTATTCTCCCCCTATATCCATTTCACGGCGACTGATTCCGTCCTTTCGCTCTGTCTCTGTGGGTCTCTATGGGCTATTGGTGCTCGGCGCATGCGCAGTGCGGCTCACTTTCTGAACCGCGTCTGCGCAGGCGCCATATTTGTACTGCGGAGGCCTCCGTTACTTTCGCCTTACTTTCCTTTTGGTGCGGTTGTACGCCATTTCCGTTCCCCGTCTCCCTGGTCCATGCGACACACCGGTAGGTTATTTACATGATTATGATCCCTATATATATGTGCTATTGTCACCACATTACCATACTTCCCCTGACGAAGCCGCAGCGGCGGCGATACGCGTGGGGTCTTCTTCCCACACCCTTTCCCTGCCATTTGCCGTCCATTCATGGGATCTGCAGCATTACTTTAGCCTTTGTGGCCTTTTGGCTCCCAGGGATTTTATCCCATATTCAGCTGAGTATACTTTTGGCACATGCCACTTTTCATCTCCTGCTGGGGAGCTTTGATTGGATCTCTCTATGCCCTTTCTTGGACATTTTATATATTACCAGCTGAGAGATAGGTTTTTCTTTACACTATACTTCGGGGTATTTGATCGCCTACAGGTGATTTGGGGCCTTTATATATACCTCTCCTGGTACTGAGCATCATTTTGATCTCCCAGTGTTGTGTGGTATGTATATCACTGTTATTATGTGACATAATATATATATAGGCCTGGCTATATATATATGTATATTTGCTGCAGTTCTATTAGGATGTATTAGGGTGTTATATACATTTTGTATTTTTAAGTGTTTTTATATGTTGTTTTTGTGGTGTTTAAATAAAATGTGTTGTTTATCTTCTATATTATACGGTTGTGCAGGCCTTGTTTAGTCCATTCTTTTCTCTTTTCTTTGGTTATATATACTATTGGACTTGGCACTGCACCCGATTTATCTTACAATATACAGCAAGGGTGCACCCTTAATTTATAATTTGTACCAGCGGTCACATGGGCGTCACGCGACCAATCACAAGCCGCGACATCATCTAAGGTCCTTCAGGCGCTAATTCTTAGGAAGGAAGCGTCCGAGGGCGCGTCCGAGGGTGAGTATATTCCTAATAGGTATATACTCACCCTCGGACGTGCCCTGGTTCTAACCCACAGCCTTCCTTCCTAAGAATCAGCGCCTGAAGGGCCTTAGATGACGTCGCGGCTTGTGATTGGTCGCGTGACGCCCATGTGACCGCTCACGCGACCAATCACAAGCCGCGACGTCATCGAAGGTCCTTCAGGCGCTCATTCTTAGGAAGGAAGGCTGCCGGCGAGAGCCAGGGCGCGTCCGAGGGTAAGTATATCAATATTTTTTATTTTTATTCTTTATTTTACACTTAAATATAGATCCCAGGGCCTGAAGGAGAGTTTCCTCTCCTTCAGACCCTGGGAACCATTAGAAACCCAATGCACTGCATTGGGTTTCGTGTTTCGGCCGACCCCGACTTTTCTATAGGACCGGCCGATTTCACTCAACCCGACTTTTGAAAAAGTCGGGTTTCGTGAAACCCGACCCGATCCTATAAAAAGAAAAGTCGCTCAACCCTAATTATTACTGCAGCAAAAATTCTGCATCTATCTGTCCCCCACCCATCAAGATTTCACATTATCTATTATATTCTCACCTGGTGTTTGGGATATTTCTCCTTCTGAGCAGGAAACGCAGTCATAGCAGCAGTCTTGGTGCCCAAGCTTAGGAGCTTTCCTGTATCCCGGAGCACATTTTTCGTTACATCGGGAGAGCGGGCGCTAGAAAATGATTTTCATACAATGAATTAATCTTATAAAGGGCAACTTTTGCTGCAAAAAGATGTAGATCCTTATGTAAAACATTTAATAAATAACGACTTCTGAATGACAATTTTCTGTTTCTTATATTCCCTAATTAATAATTATTTTTTTTAAGTTGTGTAAGCTATTATTAATATTAGACCAGTGGAGATGTCACTTTTGGGACATCAGCAGTTTGAATTGATCACAGACAATATTGTGTCTTCATTGACTTTGTCTCAGATCAGACAAAGCTGAGACAAAGTTCCGCTACAGGATGGAAACGCGTCGCTGGACTATCAGTGTTTGATCAGTGCATATATATCCACTGGGGATTATGTTCATCTACATGTTTTAATCGTTGAAGATTAAAATATATTTTTTAAGGAGCTGGAACACTCATCTTTTCTTCTCTTAGACTAGGCAGCTGCCTAGGACCCCTACTCCCTCAGGGGCCCCTAGCCAGTGGCATGCCGCCAATTATGGTACACCACGCGCCCGCTATATGCCGATACAGTTGAAGGCAACAATTGATGCGGAAGAGTCAGATGACACTCCATCCCCCACCATTCCCTTCTGCATCTGACCCAGTGGGAGCGCGATGATGTCACTTCATCGCACACCATGCTCTGTGTTGGGCAGTGCAGCTGCTGAAAAGCTCTGCATAAATACATATCATGAGTGAGAACTGATGGCCATAAAACTGTAGGCCTCATATTCTATGGGGATGATCAATTATACTCTATGAGGGGGCTACATTATAATTGATGAAGGGGGCTGCATTATATTCTAGGGGGGTGCATTATACTTTATGGGAGGACTGCTTTATGTTCTATATGGGGTTGTTTTATATTCAATGGGGGCTGCATTATTTTCAATGGGGTCTGAATCATATTTTATTGGGGGCTATATTATACTATATGGAGCTGCATTATATTCTAGGAGGTGGGTTGCATTATATTCTATGGGGGCTGCATTTTACTCTATGAGGTGGCTGCATTATACTCTGTTGGGTGACTGCATTATACTCTGTGGGGTGGCTGCATTATACTCTATTGATGACTATGGGGTGCAATATACTATATGTACTGTATGGTACCTGCTTTACACTGTATCAAAGACTATGGGAATGCATCATACTATATGAAGAACTACGTGGTGCTTTATGCTATGAGGAGTGCATTGTACTACATTGAGGACTATGGGGAACATATTATACTATATGGAGGACTATGTGGAGTGTATTAAACTATATGGAGGATTATGTAGAATATATTATACTATATGGAGGACTATGCGGAGTGTATTAAACTATATGGAGGATTATGTAGAATATATTAAACTATATGGAGGACTATGAGGAGTGCATTGTACTACATTGAGGACTATGGGGAACATATTATACTATATGGAGGACTATGCAGAGTGTATTAAACTATATAGAGGATTATGTAGAATATATTATACTATATGGAGGACTATGAGGAGTGCATTGTACTACATTGAGGACTATGGGGAACATATTATACTATATGGAGGACTATGCGGAGTGTATTAAACTATATGGAGGATTATGTAGAATATATTATACTATATGGAGGACTATGCGGAGTGTGTTAAACTATATGGAGGATTATGTAGAATATATTATACTATATGGAGGACTATGAGGATGTATTATACTATATGGAGGACTATGGGGTGTATTATACTAAACAAGCAAAATGCTGCTTATTTATTGAGTGATTGGATTGTCTATACCTGAAACAAAATCATTCTTCTCAGCAGCACATCGCCGGTGAAAACTGCAGATATTCTGTTGATTACATAATACTATATGGAGACAGATTGGTCCACTACTGATCATTCTGTACCAATGATTGTTCCTCAGCCGGTAGAACGAGGCCCGGAAACAAAAGTCAAACGACTTCAATATTGTTGATAACACTTGTTTAGTGATCTGAATTCAGCGCATGTAAATGCAACCAAAATGTTTCTGAGTGATGGTGCAATATATTATGATTTGGGGCCCATTTTTAAACTTTCGCCCAGGGCCTCACTTTTCCTAAAACTGGCACTGTTTTCGTAGTTTTGTACACCAGAGCGTCATATATAAGTAAACGTTGTACTGGGTGATGCAGCTTTGTCCTATTCAAGGGAAAAGAGTTGCTAACTTTACTTTTTATTTTTTCTGAACAACTTCCCCAAAAAATCAGACATTATTTTGTACGGACACATTGGAAAACTAAAAAACACATAAAAAAAGAAGACATCTGTATTCTCTACAAACTTTAACCCCTTCATGACCTTGGACGTACCCGACCTAGAATGTATGAGTACAGTACAGACTAAAAGTTTGGACACACCTTCTCATTTAAAGATTTTTCTGTATTTTCATGACTATGAAAATTGTACATTCACACTGAAGGCATCAAAACTATGAATTAACACATGTGGAATTATACACTTAACAAAAAAGTGTGAAACAACTGAAAATATGTCTTATATTGTAGGTTCTTCAAAGTAGCCACCTTTTGCTTTGATTACTGCTTTGCACACTCTTGGCATTCTCTTGATGAGCTTCAAGAGGTAGTCACCAGAAATGGTTTTCACTTCACAGGTGTGCCCTGTCAGGTTTAATAAATGGGATTTCTTGCCTTATAAATGGGGTTGGGACCATCAGTTGTGTTGTGCAGAAGTCTGGTGGATATACAGCTGATAGTCCTACTGAATAGACTGTTAGAATTTGCATTATGGCAACAAAAAAGCAGCTAAGTAAAGAAAAACGAGTGGCCATTATTACTTTAAGAAATGAAGGTTGGTCAGTCCGAAAAATTGGGAAAACTTTGAAAGTATCCCCAAGTGCAGTGGCAAAAACCATCAAGCGCTACAAAGAAACTGGCTCACATGAGAACCGCCCCAGGAAAGGAAGACCAAGAGTCACCTCTGCTTCTGAGGATAAGTTTATCCGAGTCACCAGCCTCAGAAATCGCTGGTTAACAGCAGCTGAGATTAGAGACCAGGTCAATGCCACACAGAGTTCTAGCAGCAGACACATCTCTACAACAACTGTTAAGAGGAGACTTTGTGCAGCAGGCCTTCATGGTAAAATAGCTGCTAGAAAACCACTGCTAAGGACAGACAGCAAGCAGAAGAGACTTGTTTGGGCTAAAGACCACAAGCAATGGACATTTGACCAGTGGAAATCTGTGCTTTGGTCTGATGAGTCCTAATTTGAGATATTTGGTTCCAACCACCGTGTCTTTGTGCGACGCAGAAAAGGTGAACAGATGGACTCTACATGCCTGGTTCCCACCGTGAAGCATGGAGGAGGAGGTGTGATGGTGTGGGGGGGCTTTGCTGGTGACACTGTTGGGGATTTATTCAAAATTGAAGGCATACTGAACCAACATGGCTACCACAGCATCTTGCAGCGGCATGCTATTCCATCCGGTTTGCATTTAGCTGGACCATCATTTATTTTTCAACAGGACAATGACCCCAAACACACCTCCAGGCTGTGTAAGGGCTATTTGACCAAGAAGGAGAGTGATGGGGTGCTACGCCAGATGACCTGGACTCCACAGTCACCAGACCTGAACCCAATCGAGATGGTTTGGATGAGCTGGACCGCAGAGTGAAGGCAAAAGGGCCAACAAGTGCCAAGCATCTCTGGGAACTCCTTCAAGATTGTTGGAAGACCATTCCCGGTGACTACCTCTTGAAGCTCATCAAGAGAATGCCAAGAGTGTGCAAAGCAGTCATCAAAGCAAAATATGGCTACTTTGAATAACCTACAATATAAGACATATTTTCAGTTGCTTCACACTTTTTGTCAAGTATATAATTCCACATGTGTTAATTTATAGTTTTGTTGCCTTCAGTGTGAATGTACAATTTTCATAGTCATGAAAATACAGAAAAATCTTTAAATGAGAAGGTGTGTCCAAACTTTTGGTCTGTACTGTATGTCTTTGCGATCGTACAAGCATAAAAGCTGTGCCCACGCAATCGCTGCCTGAAGGTCAGCTTACAGGATAGCTGAGTTTTTGCTCTCACAGCCAGGAACTGTGCCTGCACTGCCCTTGGCTGTTCAACCTCCTAAATGCCACAATCGATATTGATTGCAACATTTAGGCTGGGAGAGAGAGGGCTCTCTCCCCTGTCCATCGGCGCCCCCGCAATGTCATCGCGAAAGCCTGATTGTCGCAATGGCAACCCGAAGTTAACCAGTTTTAGAAAGCCAGCTACACCATGCTCAAAGAATGGTCTAAGAGGCTTCGCCAGTGCAGCACTGACAGGTATAATGCATTGCACCAGCGAGCAGATTGATAAAAGTTAAAGTCCCAAAGAGGGACTAAGCAAGAAGGTAAAAAAAAAAGTTTTAAAAAACTGTGAAAATATATATAAGCAAATTAGTTAACAATAATAACAATAATAATAATAAATATTATACTCATAAATACTTATTCTTATGCAAAAAATGCACATATTTGGTTTCACTGTGTTCGGAATGACCCAACCAATAAACCAGTTACACTAGTTAACCCCTACAGTGAACATTGTAAAAAAAAGGCGTAAAACTCTGCTTTTTCATCAAACAAAAAGTGGCATAAGACACATCAAACAGAACAAAGTAAATCAAAATGGTATCTCTGAAAATGCCATCTTGTCCAACAAAAAACAAACAGCCATACTGCTCCATTAGTGGAAAAATAAAAAGCAATAGCTCTAAGAACACCGCAATTCAAAAATTATTCTTTTTTCTATAACATACATGTGATTCTCAGAAAATTAGAATATCATTCAAACGTTACATTATTTCAGTTATTAAGTGCAAAAACGTGAAACTCCTGTATTCTATATAGTCATTACACACAGAGTGATCTATTTCACGTGTTTATTCTTGTTAATGTCGATGATTATGGCTTACAGCCAATGAAAACCCAAAAGTCATAACTATTCTGTGATACACTTGTGGTGTCAGTATGATCACTGCACCCTTAGATGCTTTAACCCCTTCACGACATGCCCCGTACTAGTACATAGTGTCTCCCCTGCTCCGGCGGTGAGCCCACATCAAAGTCGCAACAAGTCAGCTGTTATGTACAGCTGACATGTGCGCGCAATAGCCGAGTGGAATCGCAATCCACCTGCCGCCATTAACCAGTTAAATGCTGCTGTCAAACGCTGACAGCGGCATTTAACTATCACTTCCGGCCGCGGGGCTGGAATTGCGCACATCGCCGACGCCCGTCACATGATCGGGGGTCAGCGATGCGTCGGCATAGTAACCAGAAGTCTCCTTGAGACCTCTATGGCTACTGCTGCCGGCTTGCTGTGAGCGCCACCCTGTGGTCGGCGCTCATAGCAAGCCTGCAATTCAGCTACATAGGAGCGATCTGATGATCGCTGCTATGTGGCAGAGCTGATCAGGGTATGCCAGCTTCTAGCTTCCCATGGAGGCTATTGAAGCATGGCAAAAGTTGAAAAATGTTTTAAATAATATGAAAAAAATTAAAAAATATAAAAATTTAAATCACCCCCCTTTCGCCTCATCCAAAATAAAACAATAAAAAAAATCAAACATACACATATTTGGAATCGCCGCGTTCAGAATCGCCTGATCTATCAATAAAAAAAGGATTAACCTGATCGCTAAGCAGCATAGTGAGAAAAAAATTAGAAACGCCAGAATTGCTTTTTTTTGGTCCCCGCAACATTGCATTAAAATGTAATAACGGGCGATCAAAATAACTTATCTACACAAAAGTGGTATAATTAAAAATGTCAGCTCGGCACGCAAAAAATAAGCCCTCACCCGACCCCAGATCCAGAAAAATGGAGACGCTACGGGTATCGGAAAATGGCTCAATGTTTTTTTTTTATTAGCAAAGTTTTGATTTTTTTTCACCACTTAGATAAAAAATAACCTAGTCATGTTTGGCGTCTATGAACTCGTACTGACCTGGAGAATCATAATGGCAGGTCAGTTTTAGCATTTAGTGAACCTCGCAAAAAGCCAATCAAAAAACAAGTGTGAGATTGCACTTTTTTTGCAATTTCACCGCACTTGGAATTTTCTTCCTGTTTTCTAGTACACGAAATGGTAAAACCAATGATGTTGTTCAAAAGTACAACTCTTCCCGCAAAAAATAAGCCCTCACATGGCCATATTGACTGAAAAATATAAAAGTTATGGCTCTGGGAAGGAGGGGAGTAAAAAACAAAAACGCAAAACCGAAAAATGGCCGCGACTTGAAGGGGTTATTTGGGAGCTGTAGTTTGTAGAAAAGGGTCATGACACCCGCAAACCATAACAGTAACATCTGCACTGTAATATGGCACTGAAAAAAAGGATGGACACCACCTCCAAAAATCACACATTGCTCTAATGTCGCTAGGCAAAAATATATATAACCGAACATGAGGTTCTTAGTTTTACACTCTGATCAGTCTGTATGAAGCCCACCGCCACATCACGGCAAACCTCTTAGTGGGTCCCTATTGGGCTTACTCAGCGCACTTTCCATGTCTGTATCTACACAGTGACTAGTAATGAGTGAGTATATTCATTGGTCGGGTTTTCCTGAGCTCGTGTGGTCTCCCAGTATTTGGAGGTGCTTGCAGATTTAGTTTATGTCGACACAGCTGCATAATTTACGGCTGCTAGACAGCCTGAATACTTGTGGGGGTTGCCTGTTTGTTAGAGAATCCCCACATGTATTCAGGCTGTCTAGCAGCTGTAAATCGACATAAACTAAATCCCAGAGCACGCCAACATACTCAGAGACAACCCGAGCATGCTCGGAAAACCCAAGCAACGAGTATACTCGCTCATCACTAGTAGAGATCTCTTTATTTTGGTTTAACCCTTTCATGACATGCACAACCCATGTACAGTGTAAATCGGAAGCTGATGCATTAAACGGGTTCATGAAACAATGCCGCCCCATACTCAACAGGTGATGGGCGTTTATTATGGGTAGAGCCTACTGCTAACAATCGTGGGTGGAGGGATGCTCCTTCTGAGATTTTTAACCTGTTAAATTCCGCCATCAATCTCTGGAAATGGCATTAATGATGAGCCAGCATGCGTGCACATCATTATCTCTGCCCATCGGTGTGCCTTTGACGTGATCGTGGGCCGCCGACTGTTTGTCATGACGTAGCCAGTCCCAACATTGATGAGGTTTAACAAATTTAACAAAAGAAAAGCAAGAAAAGTCCTTATTGATAATAAAAAACACCACTATTTATTAAAATTAGAATTATCATCAAGGTGGGGAAGAGAGGTGCTGTAAACGAGGCTGTAGTAAGGGCTAGGGGGCTGCAAACGTCGGTCTCTCACCCCTGGTTGGCTGTGCTGCACGCACTGTGTCTTTAGTAGTGTGTAAATTGGCACAGTGCACTTTATTTAATGATCCTGGAATTGTGGAGCGTGTAAATTTCTGTGGAATTATGAAATTCTGGACATCTTTCTTGGATTGATAGGCTGATCTCTAGTGATGGCGACATAGACATTTTTTTCAAACAATGTATTTCTTCCACAAAAGAAATGAAACATAAAATAAAATGATATAAACTTATTATCACCTTTGTCAGGCCGACGCAAAGAATTAAGCATTAATAAAAAATGTTTTCTGCAACATGTGAATAGCAGAAAGTATAATCATTAGTGATGAGCGAATATACTCGTTGTTAGGACTGGTGGAGCGCACCAAGTTTAAGATGTAATGGTATTAGGTGCGTTCGTAGTCCGAGGTCCACCGTGCAGGTGAAAACCCTGCTGCTAGTAGAGACGGACGATATGGCGGTACTATGGGTTAACTTCACCCTGTGTGAAGGAAGCAAACCCTGTTGCGTCACAGGGCCGCGGTACCGCACCAAGAGCGCAAGCAAGGAGTCTCAGAACTCAATCCCAAGACTCAGGATTTGAGTTCATAAAGACCTCATGCGCTCGACACCGCTACTGGGGTGTCAGAGAGACAGAAATAATATTATTTAAGATGCACGAGAGTGCATGCGGTGCCGCACTGGCGGACGCCACTAACCACCCAGGCTTGGGTCAGGAAGGCGCAGAGAAAGCACACGGCGCCGCACTGGCGGTCACAGAAATTAGACGCTGTAATGTGTGTAACGTGCTGATGGCTCAGTCGGGCGCTAGATAGCAATCATCCACCTTCCGCGAGCAGTCATACAATAGGGAGGGGATTTTAAAGAACGACTTTCACTCACAACACACACACACACGTTTACAAAAGACAATACTAGCGCATAGCCGTGCGGCCATGCGAGCCTTAAATAGTTGCAGCACGTTTAGGACCTTCAGAGAAGGACCAATGGAGTTGCTGCAGTACCTGATCATGTGACCCTCGATCTCCACTGAGAGATCTTACTCTGGGCATGCTCAGAACGTGAAAAGAAGGACTTAGTCCCAGAAGCGTCTGCTCGCCGCTGCCCAGCACTGACTTCAATGGCAGAAGCAGGAAATGCAGCAGTAACTCTTAGCACAGAGTCAGACTGAGCGAGATGCTGGGATCGACGTCCCCGCTGAGCAGGTTCCACTGCGACCGGAGAAGAATGGGAGACCGAAGCAGAGATGGCCCGAGATTCCCCCTGTGCAGAGGCAGGAACTCGACCCCTAATACTCTTTACTTGAGATTTCCAGAGCACGCTTGGGTGTATTTTTTAGTGCTTAGAAATTTAGTTTTCATCACCACAGCTGAATGATTTACATCTGTTAGCCGGAATAAGTACATGTTGGGGTTGCCTGGTTGCTAGGGAATCCCCACATGTAATCAAGCTGGCTAAGAGGTGTAAATCATTCAGCTGCGGTGAGGAAAACTAAATCTCCGAGCACTAAAAAATACTCGGAGGACACCCGAGCTCGAGAGATTTCGAGTAACGAGTACACTCGCTCATCACTAATAGTCATCAAAAAACAACCGCGCAATAGCCATTTTTTAACATTTTCTCCATAAAGAGTTAATAAATGTAAGGTGATAATTTGTTTGTACCCCAAAATACTGCCAATGACAAGTACAACTCATACTTTACATAATAAGCACTTATACTGCTATGTCCCCCCAGAAAAAAAAAACAATGAAACAAGCAAAAATAAACAATTAAAAAAATAGCTCTGTGTGAAAGTCCTAAAATCGTCACCTCCCTGAATGGTTAAACTTCTGTATGCATCTATCTGTTATCATTCATTTACAGAGTTTCGAAGAAAGGGCCATCCTAATAGGACAGTCTTCTACACGTGATAACCTGTGAGCGTTAGAGGGACTTTCAATAAACATCTAACATGTTATGAACTCAGTGTTCACCTCCTCCGCTACTCCTCATCTTAAGATGCCCCGGGCGTCTTCTACTGTCCGCTGTTCCGAGAGATTGTCTACCGAGCACAAATGTTCTTACAAGAGGAGCCCAACGTAGAGTCTCAGGACATCCTGCTCCATGGACATTTGTTCCCTGCAGCCAATCATCGACAGAGGTGGTATTCAAGTGATTGGATACAATGATCACATGACAATGGCAGAAAGGGAAAGCATGGAAACCAATGGAACACCCAGGAAACAATAGAAAAGAAAGCTGGAAATGATTATTATTATTTATGATACAGGAAAGATATATATCTCTGTACCGTGTAGGCCAGTAGATAGTAAAATATTTATAATTGAGCGTCCTCAGTGGTTGATACCTTTTACATAGTAACATAGTTAGTAAGGCCGAAAAAAGACATTTGTCCATGCAGTTCAGCCTATATTCCATCATAATAAATCCCCAGATCTACGTCCTTCTACAGAACCTAATAATTGTATGATACAATATTGTTCTGCTCCAGGAAGACATCCAGGCCTCTCTTGAACCCCTCGACTGAGTTCGCCAGCACCACCTCCTCAGGCAGCAATTCCAGATTCTCACTGCCCTAACAGTAAAGAATCCTCTTCTATGTTGGTGGAAAAACCTTCTCTCCTCCAGACGCAAAGAATGCCCCCTTGTGCCCGTCACCTTCCTTGGTATAAACAGATCCTCAGCGAGATATTTGTATTGTCCCCTTATATACTTATACATGGTTATTAGATCGCCCCTCAGTCGTCTTTTTTCTAGACTAAATAATCCTAAATTCGCTAATCTCTCTGGGTATTGTAGTTCTCCCATCCCCTTTATTAATTTTGTTGCCCTCTTTTGTACTCTCTCTAGTTCCATTATATCCTTCCTGAGTACCGGTGCCCAAAACTGGACACAGTACTCCATGTGCGGCCTAACTAGGGATTTGTACAGAGGCAGTATAATGCTCTCATCATGTGTATCCAGACCTCTTTTAATGCACCCCATGATCCTGTTTGCCTTGGCAGCTGCTGCCTGGCACTGGCTGCTCCAGGTAAGTTTATCATTAACTAGGATCCCCAAGTCCTTCTCCCTGACAGATTTACCCAGTGGTTTCCCGTTCAGTGTGTAATGGTGATATTGATTCCTTCTTCCCATGTGTATAACCTTACATTTATCATTGTTTTAATGGCTAACTGAAAAGATCGTAACAAATTGCAGCTTTCGAGACTACTCAGGTCTCTTCATCCGGCAAAGTCTTTTCAGTTAGCCATTAACAGGCTTCAACCGCTGAGGACTCTCAATTCTAAATATTTTTCTATTATTCTTTATATAACACAATTTTTATTATTATTATTATTATTGTTATTATATGAAGGGGGAAAATCCTTTAACTCATTTTAGTAAGATATTAGAAAATTACAGGTTTATAATAGAAGCTTTGATAGAATGTAAGAAAATCCAATATGACAAGTGATAGATTTCCCTTCCATAGAAGACACTTACTCTGCCATTTCTCCATATTATGTTACTGTTGACCGGATGGAACTGTTCATCTGCGTAGAAGTAGAGCCCGGTGTCCACAAAATGTATCATGTCACCTTCAATCCACAAATTCAATATTCGTTGTGAAAAGTTTGCGTAGAGAACCCTTTCCTCGTTAAATACAAACCCAGTAGAACAGTAATCCGAGAATTTAATCTTTTTAACAAAATGATTCATCTAAAAAAGAGAAACATGAATAAATACAAGATGCACAAAATATATGACAGAACATCAAAGAACAAAAGATGATTCCTATGGAGGTTAAAAGCAATGTGAACACCTTTCAACATTTTTTTGTATCTGTTTAATACAAAAAATTAATTCAATGTTTAATTACAGCGCCACTCCAGAGGTTTTTTGTTGTTATTTCAGAGCTGGAGTGATGCTTCTAACCTACTTTTCCTGGCATAGTCTTAGGCTATGTTCCCATTTAAGAGCTTCTGGTGAGTTTTTGATGTTGTAGATTATATGCACAATTTCCAGTACTGTAAAAAACACTACAGGTGTTGTCCATGTGTCCTTGTGGGCGTGTGTGTGTGAGTGTGTGTGTGTGTGTGTGTGTGTGTGTGTGTCATTCGTGTGCCATCTATATGCCATCTGTACGACAAGTTCTGGAAGAAAATAAAGAAAATAAATTACCAATGATTGGATATTAAAGGTGTTTAACCCTAGAACGCGTACCTGGGGCCTCGCAGGCTTGCTAGGTTACTTGTTTTCTATTATCTGTAAAACTACATTAGTTAGAATTTTGAAACTCAAGGTAATCCTCAGGTATATAGTTGTTAGTAATATCCAGTTGTTCATATATTTTTATGTTATAGGCGTCTTATATAGCAACGCTTTTTTTGTGACTACCCCAGATTCACGTGCCTGGGGCCTTTGAGGCCTGCTTTGGTTTACATGTACTCCTCAGTCTTTTTGTCTGTACTGTTGTTGGGGAAGAACTTATGACTCAGTCTTTATGACTATTGGTCGATGGCTGTTGCTGGGAAGAGTGTGGATTCTGCCTGACATGGTAATGTGATCCTGGAAGGGAGTTTCCCCTCACAAAGTAACGTGATTATGATGTCAGTACAGGTCCTTTAGTCCTAAATCCTAGTTGCTGGAGAGACTTTGGAGGAAGAAGTCAGCTTTCTTTGGTCTGTAACAAAGAACCTTTCTGAGCTCCAAAACCAGAGGCTTCTACTGCACTTACAAGAAAGTGATCTGTTGAAGGTAAGAGTAGGGGGGCTGTACTTTACCCTAAGGCTACGTTCACACTAGCGTTATGCTAGTGTGCGTCGGGTTAGCGTCGGGCAACGCAGCGGCGACGCACGCGTCATGCGCCCCTATATTTAACATGGGGGACGCATGCGTTTTTGTTTGTTGCGTTGTGCGACGCATGCGTCTTTTTTGCCGCAAACGTCGGACCAAGAAAACGCAACAAGTTGCACTTTTCTTGCGTCCGATTTTTGGCAAAAAATGACGCATGCGTCGCAAAACGCAGCGTTTTTGCGTGCGTTTTGCCGCATTTTTGCGTGCGTTGTGCGTTGCGTCGCCGACGCAGCGGCGCACAACGCTAGTGTGAACGTAGCCTAAGCACACAAACACTAACAAAGTCTTAGCACACACAGTGTATAGTGCACAAGCCTGATTGTAATCTTTATTTTTTACTTTTCATTTTAGTTTACTCACATCTAAGATTACAATGGCACAGTCTACATCAAGGGGATTGACTGTCCAAGAAATTGAGGCGATTATTTTCAATAGTGATGAAGACAATGACATTTCCTTGTCGGATGAAGAGTGTATTCCACCAGCTAATGTATCAACTTCATCGTCCAGCGATTCTCCAGATGATGAAGAAGTAATGGATCCAGCAGAATGTGCAAGTAGAACATCTAAAACAAATGTTTTTTGGAACAGTACTGCTGTGGCTCCTGCACGCACCCCATCACATAACGTTATTAGAGTTCCTCAAGGAGCTGTCGGAATTTCCCAATTCATGTCCAAAAAAGATGTTTTCAGTAAATTTGTTTCAGATGATATTGCAGATGAGGTAGTTTTGTGTACGAATGTGGAAGGTAAACGTATTGCTTCGGAAAAAAAAAAAACTTGGAAAAGTTTAACTAAAGAGGAACTATATGCCTATATTGGCCTTACTCTTCTGGCAGGGTCGACTAAATCATATGATGTGCCAATCAGAGAGTTATTTCTGAACCCATTTGCAGATCCACATTACAAAGCCACTATGTCCGTAGATAGATTTGAGGCTATTCGGAGATGCATTCGTTTTGATGAAAAGAGAACTCGGCCTGTGAGGTTGGCAACCGATAAATTAGCGCCTATTAGCTATATATGGAATCTTTTTATCAAGAACTGTTACAAACTTTACAATTCTAGTGAATATGTGACAGTGGACGAACAACTTCTTGCCTTTAGGGGACGTTGCAAATTTATCCAATATATGCCCAGTAAGCCAGCTAAATACGGCATAAAAATTTTCTGGATGTGCGATTCAGCAACTTATTATGGGATGAATGGCCTTAGGGGAGGTCACCAGGAGGTCAGATCCATTACGGATCCCCTCCTGGTGGACCCCAGCGCTAGTGGGAATGCATCCTTACTTTGCAAATTTAAAATAAACTTTGAAAAGTATTTTTATTTGAGTTATTCCATGTTATTTGCACACAGGCCTAAAAGGCCCCAGGTACGTGAATATGGGGTAGTCACAAAAAAAGCGTTGCTATACGAAATGCCTATAACATAAAAATATACGAACAACTGGAAATTACTAACAACTATATAGCTGAGGAATTCCTAGAGTTTCAAAATTGTAACTACAGTAGTTTTACAGAAAATAATAAAAAAGTAACCTGACAGGCCTGCGAGGCCCCAGGTACGCGTTCTACCAGCCTTAGCCGGGGTCACCAGGAGGTCAGATCCATTACGAAATCTCGTCCAGGCGGACCCCAGAGCTAGTGGGAATGCATGCTTAAGGTACCGTCACACATAGCGACGCTGCAGCGATACCGACAACGATCCGGATCGCTGCAGCGTCGCTGTTTGGTCGCTGGAGAGCTGTCACACAGACAGCTCTCCAGCGACCAACGATCCCGAGGTCCCCGGTAACCAGGGTAAACATTGGGTAACTAAGCGCAGGGCCGCGCTTAGTAACCCGATGTTTACCCTGGTTACCATCCTAAAAAGTAAAAAAACAAACGCTACATACTTACCTTCCGCTGTCTGTCCTCGGCGCTCTGCTTCTCTGGTCTGGCTGTGAGCGCCGGGCAGCCAGAAAGCAGAGGGGTGACGTCACCGCTCTGCTTTCCGGCTGACCGACGCTCACAGCCAGAGCAGGAGGAGTGCAGAGCACAGCGCTGGAGGACAGACAGCGGTAGGTAAGTATGTAGTGTTTGTTTTTTTACTTTTAGGATGGTAACCAGGGTAAACATCGGGTTACTAAGCGCGGCCCTGCGCTTAGTTACCCGATGTTTACCCTGGTTACCAGCGAAGACATCGCTGAATCGGTGTCACACACGCCGATTCAGCGATGTCTACGGGGAGTCCAGCGACGAAATAAAGTTCTGGACTTTCTTCCCCGACCAGCGATCTCCCAGCAGGGGCCTGATCGCTGCTGCCTGTCACACTGGACGATATCGCTAGCGAGGACACTGCAACGTCACGGATCGCTAGCGATATCATCTAGTGTGACAGTACCTTTACTTTCAAATAACTTTGAAAAAAAAATTTTTTTGAGTTATTCCATGTTATTTGAAAACAGGCCTCAAAGGCCCCAGGTACGTAATAGTGTAGATTTCTATGGTCACGCATTCTAGGGTTAAGGATATAGAAGATTGATGTATAATAGATAGATAAATAGATAATAGAGAGATAGATAATAGATTGATAGATAATAAATAGATAGATGATAGAATAGATAGATTATAGAATAGAAAGATAGATAGATAGGTAAATGATAGATAGATAATAGATATATAATAGATAGAGAGATGATAGATGATAGATAGATAATAGATAGATAGATAGATGATAGATAGATAGATAATAGAGAGAGATTATAGAGAGATAAATAGATAGTAGATAAATGATAGATAAATAATAGATAGATGATAAAAAGAATAGATAGTTAGATAGATAATAGATAGATAGATAATAGATAGATAGATGATAGAATAGATAGATGATAGATAGATAATAGATATATAATAGATAGATAATAGATAGATAAATGATAAATAGAAAGATAGATAATAGATATATATAAGACAGATAGATAGATGTACAATAAATAGATAGATAATACTGTAAATAGATAATAGAGAGATAGATAATAGAGAGATAGATAGATAGATAATAGATAGCTAGATAGATAGATAGATGATAGATAGATAGATGATAGATAGAATAAATAGATAGATGCATAATAGATAATAGACAGATGATAGAATAGATAGATAGATAATAGATATATAATGTACAGATAGAACGATGTATAATAAAAAGATAGATAGATGATAGATAGATAGATAATAGAGAGATAGATAGATAACAGATCAATAATAGATAGATAGATAGATAGATAGATAGATAGATAGATAGATAGATAGATAGATAATAGATATAGAGTTGAAACCAGAATTTTATATAAAACTCTTTATAAAAAGACACATCTTCATGTTTTTCTCAATATCTTACATGAAATCAGACTAAACCTTTCCAGTAGGATTGAGCGAAATGGATCGGAAAAATTCAAAAATCGCCGACTTTCGTCAAAGTCGGGTTTCATGAAACCCGACCTGATTCCTGTGTGGGATCGGCCATGAGGTCGGCGATCTTCGCGCCAAAGTCTCGTTTCGTATGACGTTTTCAACCCCATTTCTCAGCCAATGAAGGAGCACGCAGAGTGTGGGCAGCGTGATGACATAGGTCTCAGTCCCCACCATCTTAGAGAAGGGCATTGCAGTGATTGGCTTGGTTTCTGCGGCGTCACAGGGGCTATAAAGGGGCGTTCCCGCCGACCGCCATCTTACTGCTGCTGATCTGAGCATAGGGAGAGGTTGCTGATGCTTCGTCAGAAGCAAGGATAGCGTTAGGCAGGGAACATTAACCCCGAAACTGCTTGTGCTGTAGCGATTTCCACTGTCCAACACCACCTTTGTTTGCAGGGACAGTGGAAGCTACATTTTTTTTTTTCTCAGCGCTGTAGCTCATTGGGCTGCCCTAGAAGACTCCCTGATAGCTGCATTGCTGTGTGTACGCCGCTGTGCAAACCAACTGCTTTTTTCAAAGCAAAAATCCTGTTGCTGCTTTCTGCACAGTTCTTTTGTTGTTTCGGCGCCGCTCCGTCTTCAGCGTCTTCTGCAGTGACGCTCAGGTCAGAGGGCGCGGTGACGTGGTTAGTGAGCACCCTCTGCCTGAACGTCAGTGAAGAAGATGCTGAAGACGGAGCGGCGCCGGAATGAAGTCAGGCGAATATTGAAAGCGTAGGGGGCCTGAGTGACGGAGAGGTGAGTATGCAATTTTTTTTTTTTTTTTATCGCAGCATCAGCAAATGGGGCAAGTGTCTGTATGGAGCATCTTATGGGGCCCATCATAAACTTTTTGGAGCATCTTATGGGGCCATATTCAACGTTTGTGCAGCACTTTATGGCGCAAATATCTTTATGGAGCATCTTATGGGGCCATAATCAACATTTCTGCAGCATTATATTGGGCAAATGTGTTTATGGAGCATCTTATGGGGCCTTTATTAACCTTTATGCAGGATTATATGGGGCATATTTTAATATGGAGCATCTTATGGGGCCCACAATGAACTGTATGGAGCATTATATGGGGCTCCTGATTCAACATGGATATTCAAAAACACTTAACCTACTGATGTCTCAATTAATTTTACTTTTATTGGTATCTATTTTTACTTTTGACATTTACCGGTGGCTGCTGCATTTCCCACCCTAGGCTTATACTCGAGTCATTAAGTTTTCCCAGTTTTTTGTGACAAAATTAGGGGGGTCGGCTTATACTCGGCTCGGCTTATACTCGAGTATATACGGTAAGTCTTTTTTAGGGTACACTCACAAGTAACATATTTGGTGACAACATATGCAACCAATTACTTTACAATGATAATTATGAAGTTGATGACTATATTAAAATGTATCTTTATTCCATTTTTTTTGTGGCTGTAATACTTTACCATGTGGCTGTAATTCTTGATTGTGGAGCCTGTATTGTTCCATTTCAGGTATAGATCCATGTTGTGCAGAGCATGAGCCAGGATATGTACTGCGGTGTACACAGCGATGTAAGAGGAATGATTGCAGTAGAATGCTAGAAGATCAACATGATGCTTTTTATCTGTGCAGTTATTAAGAGGAATTTTAAACCATCTTTGTAATATCTGCATCTTAGGGACATTTGGAAGAGAACAATTACCATAAAACAAGTAGATATCTTCCAGTAGAGGATCATATGGACGAGCAATCAGGTTTACTCCGCTAAGAAATGTCACAAGGCCGGGGACTGGTATGAAATGTGGGAAGAAAATCAAACTACAGTTGGTAGATTTGAAGGATAATATTATCAAAGCAAAGTTAGTAAACCAAGACTCATTGAAGATCAGGGTCATTTTCTGGTTCATGACTGTGTTTAATACACTGAGAAGAGTCGCAGAAAATTGACAATGGATTATGATGACTTCAGATTTTGACTTCTGAATCAATTTTTGCTGCTCCTCAACATTTTTCATGGACAGTTTCATGACAAATTCAGTGCAGATTCCCTGACTGGCCATTTTCTTTCTTAGTTGCCATAATCCCGATTCTTCGCTACCACTATCGTCTTGTGATAAAATTATACCGACAAAGTTCCATTCAAAATGTTTAAGGAGAGATGTAATGGCGTTAGACCACAAATTGTCGGTTTGAAAAATTGTGTAATACGTTTTTAGAAAATCAGTGTTTCTTTTCATTAGGTTAGATGATCCATATCTGATCTAAGGGGTTTAAGAAGATTGTGTGAAATTGTTCAAATTAGCAATAAAATACAACATACTGTAATGAAAATACAGAATGATTAAGGATATATTAATAAAGGAAATGTTTAAACTGAATGATGTAAAGATTATTCTTTCACACTTTTTTTTTATAATTGATCTTCTTTAGTGATGAGCGAACGTGCTCGTCACTGCTCGTTACTCGCCCGACTATCACTATGCTCGGCGTACTCGGCGAGCACTGAGCATTTCCGGGATTATTCGGCAGTAACTGGTGTCTCCACCCAGCAGTTTTGGTGGATTTTAGAGACCCAATCACGGTGCAGGGATTGTCTGCCAGGCCATAAAAAGCCGCAGCCATCTTTGTTGTGGCCGTGCAGTGATTGGCTGAGCCGTGCAGCATCATCCCGAGTATCAGAGACCTGACGCCGCCCTGCTCGCCGCAATCTGTTCCTGTTTCAGCGAGAGTAGGGAGAGCTGCTGCCGAGATTGGGTCAGAATCGTGGTTTTTAGAGTTAGTGAAGGTCTGCAACTCTTACATCCACAACTCCTGAGAAATGAAAGGTCCTTTTTAGGGCTAATTCGTGGGTCCCGATATTGCAGCGCTAGGTAGGCAGGGCACAGCATATCCACATCAGTGCAAGGCCTGCAGGCACTGTATGTGCGTCCATTGCTCCCACTGCATCCTTCCCAACGCTCCATAACTGCCTGCTGCTGCACTTATTTACTGTCTATATACCTTTTTTTCCAAAATTCCTCCCCCCCCAAAAAAAAAAACAGTCTGTTCTGTCAGACTGAGGCCTGTAGAAAAGTAGAAAAGTGATAGTTTGTCAGGCATACGTAGCATAGTTGTGTGTGCTAGCCTTGTGCCCCTTTTTTTTTAGTGTTTTAAATTCACCGAAAAAGGCCTCATATCTGCGTGCTCCAAGTTTGGTCATTGGAGGCCGGTGTACTTATTTTTTTGGCTGTGTGATACTCAAATTCAATACAGCGCTATTTAGCATAAAAAAAATTGAAAGGCCACAGATTTGTCAGTGTGGAATTTCTGTTACAGCTGTCATATATCTCTGTGCTCCATGTTTGGGCATTGGAGGCCAATGTACTTATTTCTTGGCAGTGTGATCCTCAAATTCTATACAGCGCTATTTTGCATCAATTAACTTTAAAAAAAACAACTAGAAATTGAATACAGTCCTATGTCAGGCTGACGCTTGCCTGCTGTTTGGTTTTGAAAAATCGTAGGTTTGCAGGCATACTGATCACATATTATTTCGTAACTAATAAAGACATTTGTGTTGAGCATTTGAAATAGTGCAGTAGTCCATTTAAAATGGTTAAGGCCAGACGCAAGGGACGGGGAAGTGGACGTGATGCTGATGGTGCATACAGAGGACAAGGCCGTGGGCAAGGTGAAAGTGGGCAACAACAAAGACCCACATTTTCTCGCTCGACCTTCCTCTCCCAGTTTCTAGGGGACCGCAGCACACCACTATTGAAGGCAGGGCAGTGTGAACAGTTATTGGTTGGATAGCGGATAATGCTTCCAGTCACTTAGCCACCACCACCACCTTGTCTTCCACATGGTCAAGTCTGAGTAGCCATGATATTCCTCACCCTGGTCCTCCTTCCTCCCACCATGCCAAGTGCCCTGAGACAACTGATCCCACACTTGGACACTCTGAAGAGCTGTTCAGTTTTCCATTTCAAGATTCAGAAATCTCTGCCGTTCAACTTGAAGTGGGGAAAGATGAGATCGCATGTAGAGCTGCCCAAAGCTTTGACCAGCCCCGGTCACATGAAGGCCATGGTGGGAAAGTGTCACAAGAGGTGAACGATGATGAGACACAATTTCCAGAAAGTCAGGAAGGAGGAGCAGGGTGCGGATGTGGAAGACAAGGTGGTGTATTACATAGTGACTGACCAAACCTGGAAGGAGGACATGCATAGCAAGGATAGCAGCACAAATGGGGAAGGAGGCATATCCCCTCAATAGGCAGGAAGAAGCAGTGTGGTGGCCACAGACAGAAGGCTTGCAACCGTTCCCCGTAACACCAACATGAGTGAAGTTGCCATTCCACCTGTGAGATTATCCCGAGTCTGGCTACTTTTTAAAGACTTTGTTGATAACCCCAAACAGGCCATTTGCAGCACCTGCCATGCCCGCATCAGCAGGGGTAGCAAAACAACCAGCCTGACCACCACCAGCATGATCAGGCACATGCAAGCAAAGCACCAAACTTTGTAGGTCAAACCCCAAGCTCCAGGACCACTGCCTGCTGGTCACACCACTGATTCTTCCACTGTTTTGTGTAGAAGCCAATCCCCAGTACACTGTGCATGTGAAGATGCCTCTAGCCCTGCACCTGTTGTGGCCCACAGACAAGCAGCACCATCAGCAAGCCCATCCAAGTCCTTGTCTCAGCACAGCGTTCAGTTGTCTATAACCCAGTCTTTGGAATGCAATCGGAAATACCCAGCCAATGCCCCACAGGCCACAGTCCTCAATTCTAAAATTTCTCTTCTGCTTACGCTAGAAATGCTGTCTTTTAAGCTTGTTGAGATGGAAGCTTTATGCAACCTGATGGCGGCGGCCATCCCAAGGTACTAGGTCCCCAGGCGCTACAATTTCTCCCGGTGTGCCGTACTGGCATTACACCAGCATGTGTCCCACAACATTACCCATGCCCTCAACAATACTGTTACCGGGAAAGTCCACCTAACCATGGACATGTGGACAAGTGCTTCTGGGCAGGGACGGTACATCTCAATGATGGCACACTGGGTTAACATAGTGGAAGCCGGGACCCGGTTGGACCCTGGGATGGAACACATCCTCCCCATGCAGAGGATTGCTGGCCCTATGTCAATCAGGGTTGCCCCCACAGTCTACAGCTCCTGCACCTCCTCCTCCCCTTCATCCTCCATCTTTAAAATCAACATATCAGTCAGAAGCTGGAAGAACTGCAGCACTGCCTCAGCCAAGCTGCAACAGGCTGCCAAGCTAATCTGCATAGGTGACAAACCACGTCACGCACATCCCGTGACAAAGAAGGCCACCAAAAGGATCTAGCCACCAAATCTCTGGTACCAAAGATTCCAGGATAACCAGCCAACACAGAACAATGAATCTCAGAGATAACTCTACTAGTCCATCTATCAGGGACAAACAGTTTCTCCGTAGGACAACGGTCAGGTCTATCAGCCTGAAACTTTTGCAGCACACGCCGCAAATCAGGTTAAATGGCGGACAAAATTACCCCTTCTTTAAGAATACCCGCCGGCTCTGGAACACCCGGAGATTCAGGCACAAAACTCCTTGACAGGGCGTCAGCCTTCACATTCTTAGATCCCGGAAGGTATGAAACCACAAAATCAAAACGGGAGAAAAAGAGTGACCATCGAGCCTGTCTAGGATTGAACCGTTTGGCAGACTCGAGATAAGTCAAATTCTTGTGATCCGTCAAGACCACCACGCGATGTTTAGCTCCTTCAAGCCAATGTCGCCACTCCTCGAATGCCCACTTCATGGCCAACAACTCCCGATTGCCCACATCATAATTGCGCTCAGCAGGCGAGAATTTTCTAGAAAAGAAGGCACAGGGTTTCATCACCGAGCCATCAGAACTTCTTTGTGACAAAACAGCCCCTGCTCCAATTTCAGAAGCATCAACCTCAACCTGAAAAGGGAGCGAAACATCTGGCTGGCACAACACAGGGGCAGAAGCAAAACGACGCTTCAACTCCTGAAAAGCCTCTACAGCCACAGAGGACCAATTGACCACATCAGCACCTTTCTTGGTCAAATCAGTCAATGGTTTAGCAATACTGGAAAAATTAGCGATGAAGCGACGATAAAAATTAGCAAAGCCCAGGAACTTCTGCAAGCTCTTCACAGATGTCGGCTGAGTCCAATCGTAAATGGCCTGAACTTTAACAGGGTCCATCTCGATAGTAGAAGGGGAAAAAATGAAACCCAAAAATGAAACCTTCTGAACTCCAAAGAGACACTTTGACCCCTTCACAAACAAGGAATTCGCACGAAGGACCTGGAACACCATTCTGACCTGCTTCACATGAGACTCCCAATCATCCGAAAAGACCAAAATGTCATCCAAATATACAATCATGAATCTATCCAGGTACTCTCGGAAGATGTCATGCATAAAGGACTGAAACACAGATGGAGCATTAGAAAGCCCGAATGGCATAACCAGGTACTCAAAATGGCCCTCGGGCATATTAAATGCCGTTTTCCATTCATCACCCTGTTTAATTCGCACAAGATTATACGCACCACGAAGATCTATCTTGGTGAACCAACTAGCCCCCTTAATCCGAGCAAATAAATCAGACAGCAGCGGCAAAGGATACTGAAATTTGACTGTGATCTTATTAAGAAGGCGGTAATCAATACAAGGTCTCAAAGAACCATCCTTCTTGGCCACAAAAAAGAACCCTGCTCCTAATGGTGACGACGACGGACGAATATGACCCTTCTCCAAGGATTCCTTTATATAACTCCGCATAGCGGCGTGCTCTGGCACAGATAACTTAAACAGATGGCCCTTAGGAAACTTACTACCAGGAATCAAATTAATAGCACAGTCGCAATCCCTATGAGGAGGTAGGGCACCAGATTTGGGCTCTTCAAATACATTCCGGTAATCTGATAAAATCTCAGGGACTTCAGAAGGAGTGGAAGGCGAAATTGACAGCAATGGAACATCAGCATGTACCCCCTGACAACCCCAGCTGGACACAGACATAGATTTCCAATCCAACACTGGATTATGGACATGTAGCCATGGCAACCCCAAAACGACCACATCATGCAGATTATGCAACACCAAAAAGCGAATATCCTCCTGATGTGCAGGAGCCATGCACATGGTCAATTGAGTCCAGTACTGAGGCTTATTCTTGGCCAAAGGCGTAGCATCAATTCCTCTCAATGGAATTGGACACTGCAAGGGCTCCAAGAAAAAACCACAGCGCCTGGCAAACTCCAAGTCCATCAAATTCAGGGCAGCGCCTGAATCCACAAATGCCATTACAGAATAGGACGACAGAGAGCAAATCAGAGTAACGGACAAAAGAAATTTAGACTGTACCGTACCAATGGTGGCAGACCTAGCGAACCGCTTAGTGCGCTTAGGACAATCGGAGATAGCATGAGTGGATTCACCACAGTAAAAACACAGCCCATCCCGACGTCTGTGTTCTTGCCGTTCAGCTCTTGTCAAAGTCCTATCATACTGCATAGGCTCAGGCCTATGCTCAGAGAATACCGCCAGATGGTGCACAGCTTTGCGCTCACGCATGCGCCGATCGATCTGAATGGCCAAAGACATAGACTCATTCAGACCAGCAGGCGTGGGAAATCCCACCATGACATCCTTAAGGGCTTCAGACAGACCCTTTCTGAAAATTGCCGCCAGGGCACATTCATTCCACTGAGTAAGCACAGACCACTTTCTAAACTTCTGACAGTACACCTCCGCTTCATCCTGACCCTGACACAAAGCCAGCAAGATTTTCTCTGCCTGATCCACTGAATTTGGTTCATCATAAAGCAATCCAAGCGCCAGAAAAAACGCATCAACATCACGCAATGCAGGATCTCTTGGCGCAAGGGAAAATGCCCAGTCTTGAGGGTCTCCACGCAACAAAGAAATAATGATTTTTACCTGTTGAACGGGGTCACCAGAGGAGCGGGGTTTCAAAGCTAGAAACAGTTTACATTATTTTTGAAATTCAAGAACCTAGATCTATCCCCAGAAAATAAGTCAGGAATAGGAATTCTAGGCTCTAACATAGGATTCTGAACCACAAAATCTTGAATGTTTTGTACCCTTTCAGTGAGATGATCCACACAAGAGGACAGACCTTGAATGTCCATATCTACACCTGTGTCCTGAACCACCCAAAGGTCTAGGGGAAAAGAAAGACAAAACACAGTGCAAAGAGAAAAAAAATGGTCTCAGAAGTTCTCTTAACCCTCTATTGAGATGCATTAATATTTTGGGCCAGCTGTACTGTTATGACCTGGTGGTTAGGAGCACCCGGAATGACCTGATAGTTAAACCTCATACAGGACAAACTCTGGGATGTGGGAGCTCTGCTGACCGCAAGCCCTAATCCTATCACACAACTAGAAATAGCCGTGGAGCATACCTAACACGACCTAGACGCCTCTTCACAGCCTAAGAGCTAACTAGCCCTAAAGATAGAAAATAAAGCCTTCCTTGCCTCAGAGAAATTCCCCAAAGGAAAAGGCAGCCCCCCACACATATTGACTGTGAGTTAAGATGAAAGTCACAAACACAGAAATGAAACAGGTTTCAGCAAAGGGAGGCCAGACTTACTAAACAGACTGAGGATAGGAAAGGTATCTTTGCGGTCAGCACAAAAAACTACAAATGACCACGCAGAGTGTGCAAAAAGACCTCCGCACCGACTCACGGTGCGGAGGTGCCACTCTGCATCCCAGAGTTTCCAGCTAGCAAGGCAAAATCATGATAGCCAACTGGACAAGGAAACAATGAACAAATAATTAACTAGCAGGGACTTAGCTTCTGCTGGAGTAGACAAGTCACCAGAAAGATCCAAGAGCGTACTGAACCAGTACAAGAACATTGACAGCTGGCATGGAGTAACGATCTGAGTGGAGTTAAATAGAACAGCCAGCCAAAGAATAAACTACGTCACCTGTGGAAGGAACCTCAGAAGCAGCAGCTCCACTCACAGCCACCAGAGGGAGTCCATGGACAGAACTCACCGAAGTACCATTCATGACCACAGGAGGGAGTTCGAAAACAGAATTCACAACACGTAACTCGGGCGAGTAACGAGTAGTGGTGAGTAGGGTTGAGCGAAACGGATCGGACAAATTGAAAAATCACCGACTTTTGGCAAAGTCGACCCGATCCTAGTGTGGGATCGGCCACGAGGTCGGCGATCCTCGTGCCAAAGTCACGTTTCGTATGACGTTTTCAGTGCCATTTCTCAGCCAATGAAAGAGGACGCAGAGTGTGGGCAGCGTGATGACATAGGTCTTGGTCCCCACCATCTTAGATAAGGGCATGACAGTGATTGGCTTGCTTTCTGCGGCGTCACAGGGGCTATAAAGGGGCGTGCACGCCGACCGCCATCTTACTTCTGCCGATTGCAGCATAGGGAGAGGTTGCTGCAGCTTCACCAGAATAAAGGATATAGTTAGGGAGGGAAGATTAACCCCCAAACTGCTTGTGTTGTTGCGATTTCCACTGTCCAACACCACCTTTTCTTGCAGGGACAGTGGAGTTTATATTTTTGTGCAACAGCTCTGTAGCTTATTAGGCTGCCTTATAAGACTCCCTGATAGCTGCATTGCTGTTTGTACGCCGCTGTGCAAACCAACTGCTTTTTTAAAAGCAAAAATCCTGTTGCTCCTTTCTGCACAGTTCTCTTGATTATTTGTCCACACTTTTGTCTGCAGCAGTCCTTTTTATTGCTGGCTGCCATACTTGTCCTGAGATCATTGTAGGGAGATTGAAATTGTAGTACAGCCCTTGTATTTTTTTATATATCTTCCAGCCACATTCTGCCACTTACATTGTGTTGTGTCATACACTGGGCCTGAGTTTTGGTGCAGTCTCCCCCCCAAAAAGGGAGATTTAAATTGGCACTAAGTGGATCTTCGTCAGTTCTGTTTGTCGTATATCTTCCAGCCATGTTCTGCCACTTACATTGTGTAGTGTTATACACTGGGCCTTAGTTTTGGAGCAGTCTCCCCCCAAAAATGGAGATTTATATTGCCATTAAGTGGATCTACGTCAGTTCTGTTTGTCGTATATCTTCCATCCACGTTCTGCCACTTACATTGCATAGTGTTATACACTGGGCCTGAGTTTTGGTGCAGTTTCCCCCCCAAAAAAGGGAGATTTAACCCCTTTCTGCCATTGGACGTAATATTCCGTCCATGTGGGGTGGGCCTTAATTCCCAAGGACGGAATATTACGTCCAGCGCGATCGGCCGCGCTCACGGGGGGAGCGCCGCCGATCGCGGCTGGGTGTCAGCTGCTTATCGCAGCTGACATCCGGCACTATGTGCCAGGAGCGGTCACGGACCGCCCCCGGCACATTAACCCCCGGCACACCGCGATCAAAGATGATCGCGATGTGCCGGCGGTGCAGGGAAGCATCGCGCAGGGAGGGGGCTCCCTGCGGGCTTCCCTGAGACCCCCGCAGCAACGCGATGTGATCGCGTTGCTCCGGGGGTCTCCTACCTCCCTCCCTGCAGTAAGTCCCGGATCCAAAATGGCCGCGGATCCGGGTCCTGCAGGGAGGGAGGTGGCTTACCAAGTGCCTGCTCAGAGCAGGCACTTGGTAACGCTGCACTGCTCTCAGACAGATCGGTGATCTGTCAGAGTGCTGTGCAAACTGGCAGATCACCGATCTGTATTGTCCCCCCCTGGGGCAAAGTAAAAAAGTAAAAAAAAAAATTTCCAAGTGTGTAAAAAAAAAAAAAAAAATCCTAAATAATGAAAAAAAAAAAAATATTATTCCCATAAATACATTTCTTTATCTAAATAAAAAAAACAAAACAATAAAAGTACACATATTTAGTATCGCCGCGTCCGTAACGACCCCACCTATAAAACTGGCCCACTAGTTAACCCCTTCAGTAAACACCGTAAGAAAAAAAAAAAAAAACCCAGGCAAAAAACAACGCTTTATTATCATACCACCAAACAAAAAGTGGAATAACACGCGATCAAAAAGACAGATATAAATAACCATGGTACCGCTGAAAACGTCATCTTGTCCCGCAAAAAACGAGCCACCATACAGCATCATCAGCAAAAAAATAAAAAAGTTATAGTCCTGAGAATAAAGCGATGCCAAAATAATTATTTTTTCTATAAAATAGTTTTTATCGTATAAAAGCGCCAAAACATAAAAAAATGATATAAATGAGGTGTCGCTGTAATTGTACTGACCCGAAGAATAAAACTGCTTTATCAATTTTACCAAACGCGGAACGGTATAAACGCCTCCCCCAAAAGAAATTCATGAATAGCTGGTTTTTGGTCATTCTGCCTCACAAAAATCGGAATAAAAAGCGATCAAAAAATGTCACGTGCCCGAAAATGTTACCAATAAAAACGTCCACTCGTCCCGCAAAAAACAAGACCTCACATGACTCTGTGGACCAAAATATAGAAAAATTATAGCTCTCAAAATGTGGTAACGCAAAAAATATTTTTTGCAATAAAAAGCGTCTTTCAGTGTGTGACAGCTGCCAATCATAAAAATCCGCTAAAAAACCCGCTATAAAAGTAAATGAAAAAAATGTATTTATTTCCATTTTCCCATTAGGGTTAGGGCTAGGGTTAGGGCTAGGGTTAGGGCTAGGGCTAGGGTTAGGGCTAGGGCTAGGGTTAGGGCTAGGGTTGGGACTAGGGTTAGGGTTAGGGTTGGGGCTTGGGCTAGGGTAAGGGCTAGGGTTGGGACTAGGGTTAGGGTTAGGGTTGGGGCTTGGGCTAGGGTTAGGGTTAGGGCTAGGGTTAGGGTTGGGGCTAGGGTTAGGGCTAGGGTTAGGGTTGGGACTAGGGTTAGGGCTAGGGTTAGGGCTTGGGTTAGGGCTAGGGTTAGGGCTAGGGTTAGGGTTGGGGCTAGGGTTAGGGCTAGGGTTAGGGTTAGGGTAAGGGCTAGGGTTAGGGTTAAGGCTACAGTTAGGGTTGGGGCTAAAGTTAGGGTTAGGGTTTGGATTACATTTGCGATTGGGATTAGGATTAGGGGTGTGTCTGGGTTAGAGGTGTGGTTAGGGTTACCGTTGGGATTAGGGTTAGGGGTGTGTTTGGATTAGGGTTTCAGTTATAATTGGGGGGTTTCCACTGTTTAGGCACATCAGGGGGATCTCCAAACGCGACATGGCGACCGATCTCAATTCTATCCAATTCTGCATTGAAAAAGTAAAACAGTGCTCCTTCCCTTCCGAGCTCTCCCGTGTGCCCAAACAGGAGTTTACCCCAACATATGGGGTATCAGCGTACTCAGGACAAATTGGACAACAACTTTTGGGGTCCAATTTCTCCTGTTACCCTTGGGAAAATACAAAACTGGGGGCTAAAAAATAATTTTTGTGGGAAAAAAAGAGATTTTTTATTTTCACGGCTCTGCGTTATAAACTGTAGTGAAACACTTGGGGGCTCAAAGTTCTCACAACACATCTAGATAAGTTCGTGGGGGGGTCTAGTTTCCAACATGGGGTCACTTGTGGGGGTTCTACTGTTTAGGTATATTAGGGGCTCCGCAAACGCAATGTGACGCCTGCAGACCATTCCATCTAAGTCTGCATTCCAAATGGCGCTCCTTCCCTTCCGAGCCCTCCCATGCGCCCAAACGCTGGTTCACCCCACATATGGGGTATCAACGCACTCAGGACAAATTGGACAACAACTTTTGGGGTCCAATTTCTCCTTTTACCCTCGAGAAAATACAAAACTGGGGGCTAAAAAATAATTTTGAGGGGAAATTTTTTATTTTATTTTCACGGCTCTGCGTTATAAACTGTAGTGAAATACTTGGGGGCTCAAAGTTCTCACAACACATCTAAATAAGTTCCTTAGGGGGTCTAGTTTCCAATATGGGGTCACTTGTGGGGGGTTTCTACTGTTTAGGTACATTAGGGGCTCTGCAAACACAATGTGACGCCTGCAGACCATTCCATCTAAGTCTGTATTCCAAATGGCGCTCCTTCCCTTCCGAGCCCTCCCATGCGCCCAAACGCTGGTTCTCCCCCACATATAGGGTATCAGCGCACTCAGGACAAATTGCACAACAACTTTTGGGGTCCAATTTCTCCTGTTACCCTCAGGAAAATACAAAACTGGGGGCTAAAAAATTATTTTTGTGGGAAAAAAATTTTGTTTTATTTTTACGGCTCTGCATTATAAACTTCTGTGAAGCTCTTATTGGGTCAAAGTGCTCACCACACATCTAGATAAGTTCCTTAGGGGGTCTACTTTTCAAAATGGTGTCACTTGTGGGGGGTTTCAATGTTTAGGTACATCAGTGGCTCTCCAAACGCAACATGGCGTCCAATCTCAATTCCTATCAATTTTGCATTGAAAGGTCAAACGGCGCTCCTTCCTTTCCGAGCTCTCCCATGCGCCCAAACAATGGTTTACCCCCACATATGGGGTATCAGAGTACTCAGGACAAATTGTGCCACAACTTTTGTGGTCCAATTTCTTCTCTTACCATTGGGAAAATAAAAAATTGGGGGCGAAAAGATAATTTTTGTGAAAAAAAAATGATTTTTTATTTTTACGGTTCTGCATTATAAACTTCTGTGAAGCACTTGGTGGGTCAAAGTGCTCACCACACCTCTAGATAAGTTCCTTAGGGGGTCTACTTTCCAAAATGGTGTCACTTGTGGGGGGTTTCAATGTTTAGGCACATCAGTGGCTCTCCAAACGCAACATGGCGTCTCATCTCAATTCCTGTCAATTTTGCATTGAAAGGTCAAACGGCGCTCCTTCCCTTCCGAGCTCTCCCATGCGCCCAAACAATGGTTTACCCCCACATATGGGGTATCAGAGTACTCAGGACAAATTGTGCCACAACTTTTGTGGTCCAATTTCTTCTCTTACCATTGGGAAAATAAAAAATTGGGGGCGAAAAGATAATGTTTGTGAAAAAAAATGATTTTTTATTTTTACGGTTCTGCATTATAAACTTCTGTGAAGCACTTGGTGGGTCAAAGTGCTCACCACACCTCTAGATAAGTTCCTTAGGGGGTCTACTTTCCAAAATGGTGTCACTTGTGGGGGGTTTCAATGTTTAGCCACATCAGTGGCTCTCCAAACGCAACATGGCGTCCCATCTCAATTCCAGTCAATTTTGCATTGAAAAGTCAAATGGCGCTCCTTCCCTTCCGAGCTCTGCCATGTGCACAAACTGTGGTTAACCCCCACATATGGGGTATCAGCGTACTCAGGACAAATTGTACAACAACTTTTGGGGTCCATTTTCTCCTGTTACCCTTGGTAAAATAAAACAAATTGGAGCTGAAGTAAATTTTTTGTGAAAAAAAGTTAAATGTTCATTTTTATTTAAACATTCCAAAAATTCCTGTGAAGCACCTGAAGGGTTAATAAACTTCTTGAATGTGGTTTTGAGCACCTTGAGGGGTGTAGTTTTTAGAATGGTGTCAAACTTGGGTATTTTCTATCATATAGACCCCTCAAAATGACTTAAAATGAGATGTGGTCCCTAAAATAAAATGGTGTTGTAAAAATGAGAAATTGCTGGTCAACTTTTAACCCTTATAACTCCCTAACAAAAAAAAATTTTGGTTCCAAAATTGTGCTGATGTAAAGTAGACATGTGGGAAATGTTACTTATTAAGTATTTTGTGTGACATATCTCTGTGATTTAATTGCATAAAAATTCAAAGTTGGAAAATTGCGAAATTTTCAAAATTTTCGCCAAATTTCCATTTTTTTCACAAATAAACGCAGGTAATATCAAAGAAATTTTACCACTATCATGAAGTACAATATGTCACGAGAAAACAATGTCAGAATCACCGGGATCCGTTGAAGCGTTCCAGAGTTATAACCTCATAAAGGGACAGTGGTCAGAATTGTAAAAATTGACCCGGTCCATAACGTGCAAACCACCCTTGGGGGTAAAGGGGTTAAATTGCAAATAAGTGGATCTAAGTCAGTTCGCTTTGTCATATATCTTCCAGCCACGTTCTGCCACTTAGGTTGTGTTGTTTTACACACTGGGCCTGAGTTTTGGTGCAGTCTCCCCTCCCAAAAAAGGGAGGTTTAAATTCTCAACAAGTTTATATACACCTTCTACCTTGTTTTACAGTACATTCTAATGGTTGTTATTTTGGTTACATTTTCCCAAAAATGAGGAAGTCTGGTGGAAGAGGCCATTGGTGGTCGTTGCCAGCTGGTAATGATGGTGGTGGTGGTGGAGCATCTGGTGGTATTGGGAAAAGCAAAATAGCACCTAAGGCTCAAGGTGTTGAGCCAGCGTCATCGTCTGGCTACACTAGGCCTCGAAGGCTCCCTTATCTGGGAGTAGGAAAACCGCTTTTAAAGCCGGAGCAGTAGGAAAAAGTTTTGGCTTTCCTTGCTGACTCAGCCTCTCGCTCTTTTGCCTCCTCTTCAGAAAGTTCGAAATATAAAAGCAGCGAGTTGTCAGTGGATGCTCCCAGTCAGGAGCAAGTCGTTTCCTTGTGTCCTTCACCCAAAGCAAAACTGAAGGATGCGGCAGGCGACACTACAGTTTACTCCATGGAGCTCTTTACACATGCCGTGCCTGGGTTAGAAATGGAAATTGTTAACAGCCCATTTCAAGATGAATCGGACATGGAGAGCACAGATGCACAGCCACAGCTAGATTATTATGCTGTTCCATTGACTGAGATCACTACATTTCCCTCTCAGTGTACTGGGGGAAGAGGGTGCCTGTTATGATCTGGTGGTTTAGGAGCAACATGGAATGAGCTCTGAAGGAAGTGGTATCTGTACTGACCGCAGTCCCTAAGCTCAACACAACACTAGAAGTAGCCGTGGGATGCTCCTAACTCTCACTAGGCACCTCGTCACAGCCTAAGAGCTAACTACCCCCAAAGATAGAAGCAGGAAAACTATCTTGCCTCAGAGAAAATCCCCAAAGGATAGATTAGCCCCCCACAAATAATGATTGTGAGTGGAGAGGGAAAATACATACACAGAATGAAACCAGGATGAGCACAGGAGGCCAGTCTAGCTAGATAGATAGGACAGGATGGAATACTGTGCGGTTAGTATAAAATACTACAAAAATCCACACAGAGATTACAAAAATCTCCACACCTGACTGAAGGTGTGGAGGGTAAATCTGCTTCCCAGAGCTTCCAGCAACACAGAGATAATTCATACTGATAAGCTGGACAAACATAGAAAGCACAGAACGGATAAGTCCACAATCTGTGGACAGAAATGAGCAAGCAAGAACTTAGCTTTGCTGAACTGGTCAGGATAACAGGGAAATCCAAAGAGATGTGAATCCAACCAGGAACCATTTACAAGTGGCACTGGCTGAAGGAAAGAGCCAGGCATAAATAGCCGAGCAGAAAAGACAATCAGTAGAAGCAGCTGCTAACAGCTAAATCCAAGGAGCAGCCATACCACTTGAAACCACAAGAGGGGGCCCAAGAGCAGAACTCACAAAAGTGCCACTTACAACCACCGGAGGGAGCCCAAGAGCGGAATTCACAACAGTACCCCCCCCCCTTGAGGAGGGGTCAGCGAACCCTCACCAGAGCCCCCAGGCCGATCAGGACGAGCCAAGTGAAAAGCACGAACCAAATCGGTGGCATGGACATCGGAGGCAACAACCCAAGAATTATCCTCCTGGCCATAACCCTTCCACTTGACAAGATACTGAAGCCTCCGCCTCGAAAAACGAGAATCCAAAATCTTCTCAACCTCATATTCCAACTCTCCCTCAACCATCACCGGGGCAGGAGGGTCAACCGAGGGAACAACGGGCACCACATATCTCCGCAACAAAGATCTATGGAAAACATTATGAATGGCAAAAGAGGCAGGAAGAGCCAAACGAAAAGACACCGGATTAATAATTTCAGAAATTTTATAAGGACCAATAAACCGAGGCTTAAACTTAGGGGAAGAAACTTTCATAGGAACATGACGAGAAGACATCCAAACCAAATCCCCCACACGAAGCCGGGGGCCAACACACCGACGTCAAATTGTCCACCACATGAGTCCAAATCTGCTGCAGCCTGTCCACCACAGAATCAACACCAGGACAATCAGAAGGCTCAACCTGCCCAGAAGAAAAACGAGGATGAAAACCAAAATTACAAAAGAAAGGTGAAACCAAAGTAGCCGAACTAGCCCGATTATTAAGGGCAAACTCGGCCAACGGCAAGAAAGACACCCAATCATCCTGATCAGCAGACACAAAGCATCTCAAATAGGTCTCCAAGGTCTGATTAGTTCGCTCAGTTTGGCCATTAGTCTGAGGATGAAACGCCGAAGAAAAAGACAAATCAATGCCCATCCTAGCACAAAAGGCCCGCCAAAACCTAGAGACAAACTGAGAACCTCTGTCAGACACAATATTCTCCGGAATGCCATGCAAACGAACCACATGCTGAAAAAACAATGGAACCAGATCTGAGGAGGAAGGCAATTTAGGCAAAGGTACCAGATGGACCATTTTTGAGAACCGGTCACAAACAACCCAGATAACAGACATCTTTTGGGAAATAGGAAGATCCAAAATAAAATCCATGGAAATATGCGTCCAGGGCCTCTCAGGGACCGGCAAAGGCAAAAGCAACCCACTAGCGCGGTAACAGCAAGGCTTGGCTCGGGCGCAAGTCCCACAGGACTGCACAAAAGCACGGACATCGCGCGACAAGGAAGGCCACCAAAAGGACCTAGCAACCAAATCTCTGGTACCAAAAATCCCAGGATGACCAGCCAACACTGAACAATGAACCTCAGAATTCACCTTACTTGTCCATCCATCAGGAACAAACAGCTTCCCCACAGGACAGCGGTCAGGCCTATCAGCCTGAAATTCCTGAAGCACCCGCCGCAAATCAGGGGAGATGGCAGAAAGAATCACCCCTTCCTTAAGAATGCCAACTGGCTCAAAGACTCCAGGAGAATCAGGCGAAAAACTCCTAGAGAGGGCATCAGCCTTAACATTCTTAGATCCCGGAAGATACGAGACCACAAAATCAAAACGGGAGAAAAACAGGGACCATCGAGCCTGTCTAGGATTCAACCGCTTGGCCGACTCGAGGTAAATCATATTCTTATGATCAGTCAGGACCACAACGCGGTGCTTAGCTCCCTCAAGCCAATGTCGCCACTCCTCAAACGCCCACTTCATAACCAACAACTCCCGATTGCCGACATCATATTTGCGTTCCGCAGGCGAAAACTTTCTGAAAAAAAAAGCACACGGTTTCATCAAAGAACCATCAGATTCCCTCTGAGACAAAACGGCCCCTGCCCCAATCTCAGAAGTGTCGACCTCCACCTGAAAAGGAAGAGAAACATCCGGCTCACGCAACAAAGGGGGCAGAAGTAAATCGGCGTTTAAGCTCCTGATAGGCTTCAACAGCCGCAGAGGACCAATTTGTCACATCAGCGCCTTTCTTCGTCAAATCAGTAAGGGGCTTAACCACACTGGAAAAGTTGGCAATAAAACGGTGATAGAAATTAGCAAAGCCCAAAAATTTTTGAAGGCCCTTCACAGATGTGGGTTGAATCCAGTCATGAATAGCTTGGACATTAACAGGATCCATTTCCATAGACGAGGGAGAAAAAATAAAACCCAAAAAAGAGACCTTCTGAACTCCGAATAGGCACTTAGACCCCTTCACAAATAAAGCATTATCACGAAGGATCTGGAATACCATCCTGACCTGCTTCACATGAGACTCCCAATCATCGGAAAAAATCAAAATATCATCCAAATATACAACCATGAATTTATCAAGATGATTGTGGAAAATATCATGCATGAAGGACTGGAACACAGATGGAGCATTAGAGAGCCCAAATGGCATCACAAGGTATTCAAAATGGCCTTCGGGCGTATTAAATGCAGTTTCCCATTCGTCGCCCTGTTTAATACGAACAAGATTATATGCCCCTCAGAGGTCAATCTTAGTAAACCAACTAGCCCCCTTAATCTGAGCAAACAAATCAGTAAGCAAAGGCAAGGGGTATTGGAATTTGAGCGTGATCTTATTAAGAAGACGATAATCTATACAGGGTCTCAAGGAGCCATCCTTCTTAGCAACAAAAAAGAAACCCGCTACCAATGGTGACGAAGACGGCCGAATATGCCCTTTCTCCAAAGATTCCTTAACATAGCTCCGCATGGCGGCATGCTCTGGCACAGACAGATTGAAAAGTCGGCCTTTAGGGAACTTACAACCTGGAATCAAGTTAATAGCACAATCACAGTCCCTATGTGGATGAAGGGAACTGGACTTGGGCTCATCAAATACATCCTGGAAATCCGACAAAAACCCAGGGACCTCAGAAGAGGGGGAAGAGGAAATTGACATCAAAGGAACGTCAGTATGTACTCCTTGACAACCCCAACTAGTCACAGACATAGTTTTCCAATCCAGCACCGGATTATGTTCCTGTAACCATGGAAAACCCAGTACAACAACATCATGCAGGTTATGCAACACCAGAAAACGGCAATTTTCCTGATGTGCAGGAGCCATGTACATGGTCATCTGCATCCAGTACTGAGGTTTATCCTTGGCCAATAGAGTAGCATCAATGCCCCTCAAAGGAATAGGGCTCTGTAAAGGCTGCAAGGAAAAACCACAGCGCCTGGCGAATTCTAAGTCCATTAGGTTCAGGGCAGCACCTGAATCCACAAATGCCATGACAGGAAAGGACGACAATGAGCAAATCAGGGTCACAGATAAAAGAAATTTAGGCTGTACAGTCCTAATGGTAAAAGACCTAGCGACCCTCCTAGTACATTTAGGGCAATCAGAAATAACATGAGCAGAATCACCACAGTAAAAACACAGCCTATTCTGACGTCTGAATTCCTGCCGTCCTGTTTTAGTCAAAATCCTATCACATTGCATAGATTCAGGACTCTGCTCAGAGGACACTGCCATATGGTGCACAGCTTTGCGCTCGCGCAAACGCCGATCAATCTGAATGGCTAGAGACATAGACTCGCTCAAACCAGTAGGCGTAGGGAAGCCCACCATAACATCTTTAAGGGCTTCAGAAAGACTCTTTCTGAAAATAGCAGCCAGAGTATCCTCATTCCATTTAGTAAGCACAGACCATTTCCTAAATTTCTGGCAGTATAATTCTGCCGCTTCCTGACCTTGACACAAGGCCAACAGGGTTTTTTCTGCATGATCCACAGAGTTAGGTTCATCATACAATAATCCGAGCGCTTGAAAAAATGCGTCTACATTCAGCAATGCCGGATCCCCTGATTCAAGGGAGAATGCCCAGTCCTGAGGGTCACCACGCAGCAAGGATATGATGATTTTTACTTGCTGAATGGGATCGCCAGAAGAACGGGGTTGCAAAGCAAAAAAACAATTTGCAGTTATTTTTAAAGTTCAAAAACTTGGATCTGTCTCCAAAAAACAAATCAGGAGTAGGAATTTTAGGCTCCAAAGCCGGAGTCTGGACAACATAATCTTGCATACTCTGTACTCTTGCAGCAAGTTGATCCACACGAGAAAACAAACCCTGAACATCCATGCCAGAGCACAAATCCTGCACCACCCAAAGGTCAAGAGGAAAAAAAAAGACAAAAAGAGAGCACAGAAAAAAAAATGGCTCAGAATTTTTTCCTTCTTTTTGAGATGCATTTAATTCATTTATGGCCACTTGTACTTTTATGATCTGGTGGTTTAGGAGCAACATGGAACGAGCTCTGAAGGAAGTGGTATCTGTACTGACCGCAGTCCCTAAGCTCAACACAACACTAGAAGTAGCCGTGGGATGCTCCTAACTCTCACTAGGCACCTCGTCACAGCCTAAGAGCTAACTACCCCTAAAGATAGAAGCAGGAAAACTATCTTGCCTCAGAGAAAATCCCCAAAGGATAGATTAGCCCCCCACAAATAATGACTGTGAGTGGAGAGGGAAAAGACATACACACAATGAAACCAGGATGAGCACAGGAGGCCAGTCTAGCTAGATAGATAGGACAGGATGGAATACTGTGCGGTCAGTATAAAACACTACAAAACTCCACGCAGAGATTACAAAAATCTCCACACCTGACTAAAGGTGTGGAGCGTAAATCTGCTTCCCAGAGCTTCCAGCAACAGAGATAATTCATACTGATAAGCTGGACAAACATAGAAAGCACAGAATGGTTAAGTCCACAATCTGTGGACAGAAATGAGCAAGCAAGAACTTAGCTTTGCTGAACTGGTCAGGATAACAGGGAAATCCAAAGAGATGTGAATCCAACCAGGAACCATTTACAAGTGGCACTGGCTGAAGGAAAGAGCCAGGCATAAATAGCCGAGCAGAAAAGACAATCAGTAGAAGCAGCTGCTGACAGCTAAATCCAAGGAGCAGCCATACCACTTGAAACCACAAGAGGGAGCCCAAGAGCAGAACTCACAAAAGTGCCACTTACAACCACCAGAAGGGAGCCCAAGAGCGGAATTCACAACAGGTGCCGCTGCCAGTAGTTTAGAAGCGGAGGAGGATGATCCGCAGCAGCCATCTACATCGCAACAGCTTTCATCTGGCAGGCCCGTATCAGGCAAAAAACGTTTGACAAAACCAAAAACACTTTTAGGACAGTGTGGCCATCCGGTGAAAGTAGCTCAGCATGCAATGCCTGAAAAGGTATTCCATAGTAAGAAGAGTGCAGTGTGGCAATTTTTTAACCAAGATCCGAATGATCAGTGCAAAGTTATCTGTAAGAAATGCTCAATGACCTTTAGCAGAGGAAACAGAAACTCAGGTCCAGAGACCATACTCATAAATTGGTCCTGTCAAGAGTTGACAATCTTACATGGAATATTACCTAGAGATAATTCCCATTATATGAATAACCACAAAGAAATGAAGTATACTACCTCAGATTAATCCATAAAACTATCATTTTATTTCAAATGTTTAAAAAAGAGCAAAGTATAGTTCAGACAATAAAGATATAAATACAGAGATATTTGAATATAAGGAAAGGGTGCACCACAGCACCCACTATCACATCCAAGGAGGGATGGAGGACATAATTTCTAAAAGAAAGTGATAGTCAGTCCCTGTAAACTTATTGTAATCTAAAGTGCCAGTGCTCAATATCCATCAGGGCATTACAGACTTTTGCTGCGGACAAATGTCAGGGAGAACTCCCAAGATCTAGTGACCCATCGTCCCCATATATGCAGCTAAACTTCTATTCCTCATGTAACAATCTTACCCTTCTCCGTCTCCATAGATGATAAAACACGCCCCAACGCGCGTTTCGCCCTCGGCTTCCTCGAAGTTTAGCTGCATATATGGAACCAAAATGTCCACCCTCCCTGGATGAGTGTTCCCAAGAGAGAACCTCCGGTCACAAACTGGATGGTACAAAAGTCTTGCCCGGAGGCACAGACTCTAGAGAAACCGGGGCCACAGTTCTCAGGCTTTCGGTGGGGACAATAGGCCGAGGCTCCTCTTCCTCCTCCACAGATGACACAACGGAGCGAGAGAGAGCTTCGGCACGAATGTTCTTCTCCCCAGAAAGAAAATGGAGGGTGAAATGAAACCGTTAGAAGAACAAGGACCATCTGGCCTGGCGAGAATTTAACCGTTGGGCTGTTTAAAAGGTACACCAAATTTTTATGATCTGTGAAGACTTGGAAGGGAAAACGAGCTCCCTCCAAGAGATGTCTCCACTCCGAGAAAGCCAACATCATGGCTAGCAACTCCCTGTCCCCTCTCTGCTGGTGAGAAGGTCTTAGGGTACCATCACACAGTGGCATTTTGATCGCTACGACGGCACGATTCGTGACGTTCCAGCGATATAGTTACGATCTCGCAGTGTCTGACACGCTACTGCGATCAGGGACCCCGCTGAGAATCGTACGTCGTAGCAGATCGTTTGAAACTTTCTTTCGTCGTCTAGTGTCCCGCTGTGGCGGCATGATCGCATGGTGTAACAAAGGTGTGCACGATATTGTATACGATGTGCGCTGTTATGACCTGGTGGTCAGGACAACAATGGACCTGGTGGTTAAGAGCACACGGAATGACCTGATAGTTACTGATAATAAGGACAAGCTCTGGGACGTGGGAACTCTGCTGACCGCAATCCCTAAACCTATCAAACACACTAGAAATAGCCGTGGATTGCGCCTAACGCTCCCTATGCAACTCGGCACAGCCTAAGAAACTAGCTAGCCCTGAAGATAGAAAAATAAAGCCTACCTTGCCTCAGAGAAATTCCCCAAAGGAAAAGGCAGCCCCCCATATACAATGACTGTGAGTAAAGATGAAAATACAAACACAGAGATGAAATAGATTTAGCAAAGTGAGGCCCGACTTACTGAACAGACCGAGGATAGGAAAGGTTATTTTGCGGTCAGCACAAAAACCTACAAAAAGACCACGCAGAGGGCGCAAAAAGACCCTCCGCACCGACTCACGGTGCGGAGGCGCTCCCTCTGCGTCCCAGAGCTTCCAGCAAGCAAAACAACAAATTAAATAGCAAGCTGGACAGAAAAATAGCAAACCAAAGAAATACAAGCTGGAACTTAGCTTCTGATGGGAAGACAGGTCACAAGAACGATCCAGGAGTGAACTACACCAATACTGGAACATTGACAGGTGGCATGGAGCAAAGATCTAAGTGGAGTTAAAGAGAGCAGCAGCTAACGAATTAACCTCATCACCTGTGAAACTCAGAAACACTCACCATAGGAAGTCCATGGACAGAACCAGCCGAAGTACCATTCATGACCACAGGAGGGAGCCCGACAACAGAATTCACAACAGTACCCCCCCCCTTGAGGAGGGGTCACCAAACCCTCACCAGAGCCCCCAGGCCGACCAGGATGAGCCAAATGAAAGGCACGAACTAGATCGGCAGCATGAACATCAGAGGCAAAAACCCAGGAATTATCTTCCTGACCATAACCCTTCCACTTGACCAGGTACTGGAGTTTCCGTCTCGAAACACGAGAATCCAAAATCTTCTCCACCACATACTCCAACTCCCCCTCAACTAACACCGGGGCAGGAGGATCAACGGATGGAACCACAGGCGCCACGTATCTCCGCAATAACGACCTATGGAACACATTATGGATGGCAAAAGAAGCAGGAAGGGCCAAACGAAAAGACACAGGATTGATAACCTCAGAAACCTAATACGGACCAATGAAACGAGGCTTAAACTTAGGAGAGGAAACCTTCATAGGAACATAACGAGATGACATCCAAACCAAATCCCCAACACGAAGTCGGGGACCCACACAGCGCCGGCGGTTAGCGAAACGTTGAGCCTTCTCCTGGGACAATGTCAAATTGTCCACCACATGAATCCAAATCTGCTGCAACCTATCCACCACAGTATCTACACCAGGACAGTCTGAAGACTCAACCTGCCCTGAAGAGAAACGAGGATGGAAACCAAAATTGCAGAAAAATGGCGAAACCAAAGTAGCCGAGCTGGCCCGATTATTAAGGGCGAACTCAGCCAACAGCAAAAAGGACACCCAATCATCCTGATCAGCAGAAACAAAGCATCTCAGATATGTTTCCAAAGTTTGATTAGTTCGTTCGGTTTGGCCATTTGTCTGAGGATGGAAAGCCGAGGAAAAAGACAAATCAATGCCCATCCTAGCACAAAAGGATCGCCAAAACCTTGAAACAAACTGGGAACCTCTGTCAGAAACGATGTTCTCCGGGATACCATGTAAACGAACCACATGCTGGAAAAACAACGGCACCAAATCAGAGGAGGAAGGCAATTTAGACAAGGGCACCAAATGGACCATCTTAGAGAAGCGATCACAAACCACCCAAATGACCGACATTCTTTGAGAGACGGGGAGATCCGAAATAAAATCCATAGAGATATGTGTCCAAGGCCTCTTCGGGACCGGCAAGGGCAAAAGCAACCCACTGGCACGAGAACAGCAGGGCTTAGCCCGAGCACAAATCCCACAGGACTGCACAAAAGAACGCACATCCCGCGACAGAGACGGCCACCAAAAGGATCTAGCCACCAAATCTCTAGTACCAAAGATTCCAGGATGACCAGCCAACACCGAACAATGAACCTCAGAGATAACTTTATTCGTCCACCTATCAGGGACAAACAGTTTCTCCGCTAGGCAACGGTCAGGTCTATTAACCTGAAATTTTTGCAGCACCCGCCGCAAATCAGGGGAGATGGCAGACAAAATTACCCCCTCTTTGAGAACACCCGCCGGCTCAGACAAACCCGGAGAATCGGGCACAAAACTCCTAGACAGGGCATCCGCCTTCACATTTTTAGAGCCCGGAAGGTACGAAACCACAAAGTCAAAACGGGAGAAAAACAGCGACCAACGAGCCTGTCTAGGATTCAACCGTTTGGCAGACTCGAGATAAGTCAAGTTTTTTGTGATCAGTCAAGACCACCACGCGATGCTTAGCTCCTTCAAGCCAATGACGCCACTCCTCGAATGCCCACTTCATGGCTGGCAACTCTCGATTGCCAACATCATAATTTCGCTCAGCAGGCGAAAATTTCCTGGAAAAGAAGGCGCATGGTTTCATCACCGAGCAATCAGAACTTCTCTGCGACAAAACAGCCCCTGCTCCAATTTCATCAACCTCGACCTGGAACGGAAGCGAAACATCTGGTTGGCACAACACAGGGGCAGAAGAAAAACGACGCTTCAACTCCTGAAAAGCTTCCACAGCAGCAGAAGACCAATTGACCACATCAGCACCCTTCTTGGTTAAATCAGTCAACGGTTTAGCAATGCTAGAAAAATTAGCGATGAAGCGACGATAAAAATTAGCAAAGCCCAGGAACTTCTGCAGACTCTTCAGAGATGTTGGCTGAGTCCAATCATAAATGGCCTGAACTTTAACAGGGTCCATCTCGATAGTAGAAGGAGAAAAAATGAACCCCAAAAATGAAATCTTCTGAACACCAAAGAGACATTTTGACCCCTTCACAAACAAAGAATTAGCACGCAGGACCTGGAACACCATTCTGACCTGCTTCACATGAGACTCCCAATCATCCGAGAAGACCAAAATATCATCCAAGTATACAATCAGGAATTTATCCAGGTACTCTCGGAAGATGTCATGCATAAAGGACTGAAACACTATTGGAGCATTAGAAAGTCCGAATGGCATAACCAGGTACTCAAAATGGCCTTCGGGCGTATTAAATGCTGTTTTCCATTCATCGCCCCGTTTAATACGCACAAGATTATACGCACCACGAAGATCTATCTTGGTGAACCAACTAGCCCCCTTAATCCGAGCAAACAAATCAGACAGCAGCGGCAAGGGTGTACTGAAATTTGACCGTAATTGTATTTAGAAGGCGGTAATCAATACAAGGTCTCAGCGAACCATCCTTTTTGGCCACAAAAGAGAACCCTGCTCCCAATGGCGACGATGACGGGCGAATATGCCCCTTCTCCAAAGACTCCTTCACGTAACTCCGCATAGCGGCGTGCTCAGGTACAGATAAATTAAACAGTCGACTCTTAGGAAACTTACTACCAGGAATCAAATCGATAGCACAATCACAATCCCTATGCGGAGGTAGGGCATTGGACTTGGGCTCATCAAATACATCCCGGTAATCAGTCAAGAACTCTGGAACCTCAGAAGGGGTGGATGACGAAATAGTCAGAAATGGGACATCACCATGTACCCCCTGACAACCCCAGCTGGACACAGACATGGATTTCCAATCTAATACTGGATTATGGACTTGTAGCCATGGCAACCCCAACACGACCACATCATGCAGATTATGCAACACCAGAAAGCGAATATCCTCCTGGTGCGCAGGAGCCATGAACATGGTCAGCTGGGTCCAGTACTGAGGCTTATTCTTGGCCAAAGGCATAGCATCAATTCCTCTCAATGGAATAGGACACTGCAAGGGCTCCAAGAAAAACCCACAACGCCTAGCATACTCCAAGTCCATCAAATTCAGGGCAGCGCCTGAATCCACAAATGCCATGACAGAATACGATGACAAAGAGCAGATCAAAGTAACGGACAAAAGAAATTTCGACTGTACCGTACCAATGGTGGCAGACCTAGCGAACCGCTTAGTGCGCTTAGCACAATCGGAGATAGCATGAGTGGAATCACCACAGTAGAAACACAGCATATTCTGACGTCTGTGTTCTTGCCTTTCAGCTCTGGTCAAAGTCCTATCGCACCGCATAGGCTCAGGTTTAAGCTCAGGTAATACCGCCAAATGGTGCACAGATTTACGCTCGCACAAGCGTCGACCGATCTGAATGGCCAAAGACATAGACTCATTCAGACCAGTAGGCATAGGAAATCCCACCATGACATCCTTAAGGGCTTCAGAGAGACCTTTTCTGAAAATAGCTGCGAGCGCACCTTCATTCCATTGAGTGAGTACGGACCACTTTCTAAATTTCTGACAATATACCTCTATCTCATCCTGACCCTGACACAGAGCCAGCAAGTTTTTCTCTGCCTGATCCACTGAATTAGGTTCATCGTACAGCAATCCGAGCGCCAGGAAAAACGCATCGATATTACATAATGCAGGATCTCCTGACGCAAGAGAAAATGCCCAGTCCTGAGGGTCGCCGCGTAAAAAAGAAATAATGATCCTAACTTGTTGAACTGGATCACCAGAGGAGCGAGGTTTCAAAGCCAGAAATAGTTTACAATTATTTTTGAAACTCAGAAATTTAGTTCTATCTCCAAAAAACAAATCAGGAATAGGAATTCTCGGTTCTAACATAGAATTCTGAACCACAAAGTCTTGAATATTTTGTACTCTTGCCGTGAGCTGATTCACACATGAAGACAGACCTTTAATGTCCATCGCTACACCTGTGTCCTGAACCACCCAAATGTCTAGGGGAAAAAAAAAAGGCAAAACACAGTGCAGAGAAAAAAAAATGGTCTCAGAACTTTTTTTTTCCCTCTATTGAGAATCATTAGTACTTTGGGCCTCCAGTACTGTTATGAAAAGGTAATTCAGTACCACAATGGACATAGAGGTCAGAGCACATACAGTGACCTGACAATAACCCAAAAACATAGAACGAGCTCTGAGACTTGGGAACTCTGCTGACCCCATTCCCTATCCTCTCCAACCACACTAGAGGCAGCCGTGGATTGCGCCTAACGCTCCCTATGCAATTCGGCACAGCCTGAGAAACTAGCTAGCCTGAAGATAGAAAATAAACCTACCTTGCCTCAGAGAAATACCCCAAAGGAAAAGGCAGCCCCCACATATAATGACTGTGAGTTAAGATGAAAAGACAAACGTAGAGATGAAATAGATTTAGCAAAGTGAGGCCCGACTTTCTGAACAGAGCGAGGATAGGAAAGATAACTTTGCGGTCAACACAAAACCCTACAAAAACCACGCAAAGGGGGCAAAAAGACCCTCCGTACCGAACTAACGGCACGGAGGTACACCCTCTGCGTCCCAGAGCTTCCAGCAAGCAGGAAAAAACAAATAGACAAGCTGGACAGAAAAAAACAGCAAACAAAATAGCAAAGAGGAACTTAGCTATGCAGAGCAGCAGGCCACAGGAACGATCCAGGAGGAAACAGGTCCAATACTAGAACATTGACTGGAGGCCAGGATCAAAGCACTAGGTGGAGTTAAATAGAGCAGCACCTAACGACTTCACCACATCACCTGACGAAGGAAACTCAAAAGCCGCAGTACCACTTTCCTCCACCAACGGAAGCTCACAGAGAGAATCAGCCGAAGTACCACTTGTGACCACAGGAGGGAGCTCTGCCACAGAATTCACAACATTATCCATCCAAGAGGACAGACCTTGAATGTCCATGTTTACACCAGTGTCCTGAACCACCCAGAGGTAAAGGGGAAAATAGAGACAAAACACACTGCAAAGAAAAAAAAATCGTCTCAGAACTTCTCTTATCCCTCTATTGAGATGCATTAGTACTTTAGGCCAGCTGTACTATTATGACCTGGTGGTCAGGACAACAATGGACCTGGTGGTTAAGAGCACACGGAATGACCTGATAGTTACTGATAATAAGGAAGAGCTCTGGGACGTGGGAACTCTGCTGACCGCAATCCCTAAACCTATCAAACACACTAGAAATAGCCGTGGATTGCGCCTAACGCTCCCTATGCAACTCGGCACAGCCTAAAAAACTAGCTAGCCCTGAAGATAGAAAAATAAAGCCTACCTAGCCTCAGACAAATTCCCCAAAGGAAAAGGCAGCCCCCCACATACAATGACTGTGAGTAAAGATGAAAATACAAACACAGAGATGAAATAGATTTAGCAAAGTGAGGCCTGACTTACTGAACAGACCGAGGATAGGAAAGGTTACTTTGCGGTCAGCACAAAAACCTACAAAAAGACCACGCAGAGGGCGCAAAAAGACCCTCCGCACAGTCTCACGGTGCGGAGGCGCTATCTCTGCGTCCCAGAGCTTCCAGCAAGCAAGACAACAAATTAAATAGCAAGCTGGACAGAAAAAATAGCAAACCAAAGAAATACAAGCTGGAACTTAGCTTCTGATGGAAAGACAGGTCACAAGAACGTTCGAGGAGTGAACAGACCAATACTGGAACATTGACAGGTGGCATGGAGCAAAGATCTAAGTGGAGTTAAATAGAGCAGCAGCTAACGAATTAACCTCGTCACCTGTGAAACTCAGAAACACTCACCAGAGGAAGTCCATGGACAGAACCAGCCGAAGTACCATTCATGACCACAGGAGGGAGCCCGACAACAGAATTCACCTACAGTACCCCCCCCTTGAGGAGGGGTCACCGAACACTCACCAGAGCCCCCAGGCCGACCAGGATGAGCCAAATGAAAGGCACAAACCAGATCGGCAGCATGAACATCAGAGGCAAAAACCCAGGAATTATCTTCCTGACCATAACCCTTCCACTTGACCAGGTACTGGAGTTTCCGTCTCGAAACACGAGAATCCAAAATCTTCTCCACCACATACTCCAACTCCCCCTCAACTAACACCGGGGCAGGAGGATCAACGGATGGAACCACAGGCGCCACGTATCTACGCAATAACGACCTATGGAACACATTATGGATGGCAAAAGAAGCAGGAAGGGCCAAACGAAATGACACAGGATTGATAACCTCAGAAATCTTATACGGACCAATGAAACGAGGCTTAAACTTGGGAGAGGAAACCTTCATAGGAACATAACGAGATGACAACCAAACCAAATCCCCAACACGAAGTCGGGGACCCACACAGCGCCGGCGGTTAGCGAAACGTTGAGCCTTCTCCTGGGACAATGTCAAATTGTCCACCACATGAGTCCAAATCTGCTGCAACCTATCCACCACAGTATCTACACCAGGTCAGTCTGAAGACTCAACCTGCCCTGAAGTGAAACGAGGATGGAAACCAGAATTGCAGAAAAACGGCGAAACCAAAGTAGCCGAGCTGGCCCGATTATTAAGGGCGAACTTAGCCAATGGCAAAAAGGACATCCAATCATCCTGATCAGCAGAAACAAAGCATCTCAGATATGTTTCCAAAGTTTGATTAGTTCGTTCGGTTTGGCCATTTGTCTGAGGATGGAAAGCCGAGAAAAAAGACAAATCAATGCCTATCCTAGCACAAAAGGATCGCCAAAAACTTGAAACAAACTGGGAACCTCTGTCAGAAACGATGTTCTCCGGGATACCATGTAAACGAACCACATGCTGGAAAAATAATGGCACCAAATCAGAGGAGGAAGGCAATTTAGACAAAGGTACCAAATGGACCATCTTAGAAAAGCGATCACAAACCACCCAAATGACCGACATCTTTTGAGAGACGGGGAGATCCGAAATAAAATCCATAGAAATATGCGTCCAGGGCCTCTTCGGGACCGGCAAGGGCAAAAGCAACCCACTGGCACGAGAACATCAGGGCTTAGCCCGAGCACAAGTCCCACAGGACTGCACAAAAGAACGCACATCCCGCGACAAAGACGGCCACCAGAAGGATCTAGCCACCAAATCTCTGGTACCAAAGATTCCAGGATGCCCAGCCAACACTGAACAATGAATCTCAGAGATAACTCTACTAGTCTCAGAGATAACTCTACTAGTCCATCTATCAGGGACAAACAGTTTCTCCGCTGGGCAATGATCAGGTCTATCAGCCTGAAATTTTTGCAGCACCCGCCGTAAATCAGGGTTGATGGCAGACAAAATTACCCCCTCTTTGAGAATACCCGCCGGCTCAGGAACATCCGGAGAGTCAGGCACAAAACTCCTTGACAGGGCATCAGCCTTCACATTCTTAGAGCCCGGAAGGTACGAAATCACAAAATCAAAACGGGAGAAAAATAGCGACCAACGAGCCTGTCTAGGATTCAACCGTTTGGCAGACTCAAGATAAGTCAAATTCTTGTGATCTGTCAAGACCACCACGCGATGCTTGGCTCCTTCCAGCCAATGACGCCACTCCTCGAATGCCCACTTCATGGCCAACAATTCACGATTACCAACATCATAGTTACGCTCAGCAGGCAAAAACTTTCTAGAAAAGAAGGCACATGGCTTCATCACCGAGCCCTCAGAACTTCTTTGCGACAAAACAGCCCCTGCTCCAATCTCAGAAGCATCAACCTCAACCTGAAATGGAAGCGAAACATCTGGCTGGCAAAACACAGGGGCAGAAGAAAAACGACGCTTCAACTCCTGAAAAGCCTCTACAGCCGCAGAAGACCAATTGACCACATCAGCACCCTTCTTGGTCAAATCAGTCAACGGTTTAGCAACAGTAGAAAAATTAGCGATGAAGCGCCGATAAAAATTAGCAAAGCCCAGGAACTTTTGCAGGCTCTTCACAGATGTCGGCTGAGTCAAATCGTAAATGGCCTGGACTTTAACAGGGTCCATCTCGATAGTAGAAGGGGAAAAAATGAACCCCAAAAATGAAACCTTCTGAACACCAAAGAGACACTTTGACCCCTTCACAAACAAGGAATTCGCACGAAGGACCTGGAACACCATTCTGACCTGCTTCACATGAGACTCCCAATCATCCGAAAAGACCAAAATATCATCCAAATACACAATCAGGAATTTATCCAGGTACTCTCGGAAGATGTCATGCATAAAGGACTGAAATACTGATGGAGCATTGGAAAGCCCGAATGGCATAACCAGGTACTCAAAATGGCCCTCGGGCGTATTAAATGCTGTTTTCCATTCATCGCCTTGTTTAATACGCACAAGATTATACGCCCCTCGAAGATCTATCTTGGTGAACCAACTAGCCCCTATAATACGAGCAAGCAAATCAGACAGCAACGGCAAAGGATACTGAAATTTGACTGTAATTTTATTAAGAAGGCGGTAATCAATACAAGATCTCAAAGAACCATCCTTCTTGGCCACAAAAAAGAACCCTGCTCCTAACGGTGATGACGACGGGCGAATATGGCCTTTCTCCAAGGATTCCTTTATATAACTCCGCATAGCGGCGTGTTCTGGCACAGATAAATTGAACAATCGGCCCTTAGGAAACTTACTACCAGGAATCAAATTAATTGCACAATCGCAATCCCTATGAGGAGGTAGGGGACTGGCTTTGGGCTCATCAAATACATCCCGATAATCCGACAAAAACTCTGGAACTTCAGAAGGAGTGGAAGACGAAATAGACAAAAATGGAACATCACCATGTACCCCCTGGCAACACCAGCTGGACACAGACATAGATTTCCAGTCCAATACTGGATTATGAACCTGTAGCCATGGCAACCCCAAAACGACCACATCATGCAGATTATGCAACACCAGAAAGCGGATATCCTCCTGATGTGCAGGAGCCATGCACATGGTCAATTGGGTCCAATACTGAGGCTTATTCTTGGCCAAAGGCGTAGCATCAATTCCTCTCAATGGAATAGGATACTGCAAGGGCTCCAAGAAAAAACCACAGCGCCTAGCATACTCCAAGTCCATCAAATTCAGGGCAGCGCCTGAATCCACAAATGCCATAACAGAATAGGATGACAAAGAGCAAATCAGAGTAACAGACAATAGAAATTTAGACTGTACCGTACCAATGGTGGCAGACCTAGCGAACCGATTAGTGCGCTTAGGACAATCGGAGATAGCATGAGTGGAATCACCACAGTAAAAACATAGACCATTCCGACGTCTGTGTTCTTGCCGTTCAGTTCTGGTCAAAATCCTATCACATTGCATAGGCTCAGGCCCATGCTCAGATAGTACCACCAAATGGTGCACAGCTTTACGCTCACACAAGCGTCGATCGATCTGAATGGCCAAGGACATAGACTCATTCAGACCAGAAGGCATGGGAAACCCCACCATGACATCCTTAAAGGCTTCAGAGAGACCCTTTCTGAAGATTGCTGCCAGGGCACATTCATTCCACTGAGTGAGCACAGACCACTTTTTTAAACTTCTGACACTATATCTCCGCTTCATCCTGACCTTGACACAGAGCCAGCAAGATTTTCTCTGCCTGATCCACTGAATTAGGTTCATCATAAAGCAATCCAAGTGCCAGGAAAAACGCATCAACATCACGCAATGCCGGATCTCCTGGCGCAAGGAAAAATGCCCAGTCTTGAGGGTCACCACGTAACAAAGAAATAATGATCTTTACTTGTTGAACAGGGTCACCTGAGGAGCGAGGTTTCAAGGCAAGAAACAATTTACAATTATTTTTGAAATTCAAGAACTTAGATCTATCACCAAAAAACAAATCAGGAATTGGAATCCTATGCTCTGACATCGGATTCTGAACCACAAAATCTGGAATGTTTTGTATCCTTGTAGTGAGATTATCCATCCAAGAGGACAGACCTTGAATGTCCATGTTTACACCAGTGTCCTGAACCACCCAGAGGTAAAGGGGAAAATAGAGACAAAACACACTGCAAAGAAAAAAAAATGGTCTCAAAACTTCTCTTATCCCTCTATTGAGATGCATTAGTACTTTGGGCCACCTGTACTGTTATGACCTGGTGGTCAGGACAATAATGGACCTGGTGGTTAAGAGCACACGGAATGACCTGATAGTTACTGATAATAAGGACAAGCTCTGGGACGTGGGAACTCTGCTGACCGCAATCCCTAAACCTATCAAACACACTAGAAATAGCCGTGGATTGCGCCTAACGCTCCCTATGCAACTCGGCACAGCCTAAGAAACTAGCTAGCCCTGAAGATAGAAAAATAAAGCCTACCTTGCCTCAGAGAAATTCCCCAAAGGAAAAGGCAGCCCCCCACATATAATGACTGTGAGTAAAGATGAAAATACAAACACAGAGATGAAATAGATTAAGCAAAGTGAGGCCCGACTTACTGAACAGACCGAGGATAGGAAAGGTTACTTTGCGGTCAGCACAAAAACCTACAATAAGACCACGCAGAGGGCGCAAAAAGACCCTCCGCATCAACTCACGGTGCGGAGGCGCTCCCTCTGCGTCCCAGAGCTTCCAGCAAGCAAGACAACAAATTAAATAGCAAGCTGGACAGAAAAATAGCAAACAAAGAAATACAAGCTGGAACTTAGCTTCTGATGGAAAGACAGGTCACAAGAACGATCCAGGAGTGAACAGACCAATACTGGAACATTGACAGGTGGCATGGAGCAAAGATCTAAGTGGAGTTAAATAGAGCAGCAGCTAACAAATTAACCTCGTCACCTGTGAAACTCAGAAACACCCTCCAGAGGAAGTCCATGGACAGAACCAGCCGAAGTACCATTCATGACCACAGGAGGGAGCCCGACAACAGAATTCACAACAGTGCGCATAGTAACCAACGGCTTCTACATCGCACATACGTCATGAAATTATCGCTCCAGCGTCGTACATTGCAAAGTGTGACAGCAGTCTACGACGCTGGAGCGATGTTGTTACGATGCTGGAGCGTCACGGATCGTGCCGTCGTAGCGATCAAAATGCCACTGTTTGATGGTACCCTTAGAAAAGAAGAAGCAAGGATGCTTCCGACCTTGAGCATCCTTTTGGAAGAGGACTGCTCCAGCACCAACAGATGAGGCATCCACCTCCATGATAAATGGCTTATCTACATCGGGGCGATGTAGGATGGGAGCGCTAGTGAAGTGTGACTTTATGGAGACAAAGGCATTGGCAGTGGCGTAACTACAAAGTGAGGGGCCCCGATGTGAACTTTCAAATGCCCCCCGCGCCAAAATATTTCCCACAGAAATTCACATTTTCAATATTCATTTCACACACTATAGTTTTGTTGCAAAGTTGTATAGTCTGACCAAATACTGCCCTGTAATCGCTGAGAAAAATGATTTTATAACTAACATGTCTCTATACTAATCAGGGCGATGTCTTCGGAAGTGTAGACTCTGGGCGTTCGTGTCCTCCCTCGCTCTAATTCCAAGCGCACTCCCGGGGTTTGAAATCTGTGTGCTGTTTCTTCCTGCTATGACGCTGCAGTGCCTCAATTCCGGACCTGTGCAGTGTGGGAGTGTATTGGGTGTACTTGTTGGCTCTGGAGCATGTGCACTGCACATTCTGATGCTGGCGAGTACACGCAATGCTCCCCCACAGTGCACATGCTGGGCTCTGCACAGCCATGTACCATTCTTCCCGACTCGGAAATTAACAGCCCATACACACACGGCTTCGCTCTGAGAACCGCATACACACACGGCTTCGCTCCGTGAACCCCGTACACACGCGGCTCTGCTCTGTACACCTTGTACACAGACGGCTCTGCTCCATACACCTTGTACACACGCGGCTCTGCTCCTTACACCTTGTACACACGCGGCGCTGCTCCGTACACCTTGTACACACGTGGCTCTGCACCTTACACCTTGTACACACGTGGCTCTGCCCCTTAAACCTTGTACACGTGCAGCTCTGCTCCTTACACCTTGTACACGTGCAGCTCTGCTCCTTACACCTTGTACACATGCGGCGCTGCTCCGTACACCTTGTACACACATGGCTCTGCTGCTTACACCTTGTACACACGCGACGCTGCTCCGTACACCTTGTACACACGTGGCGCTGCTCCGTACACCTTGTACACACATGGCTCTGCTCCTTACACCTTGTACACACGCGGCGCTGCTCCATACACCTTGTACACACGCGGCGCTGCTCCATACACCTTGTACACACGCGGCTCTGACCATTACACCTTGTACACACGTGGCTCCGCTCCTTACACCTTGTACACGTGCAGCTCTGCACCTTACACCTCGTACACACGCAGCGCTGCTCCTTACACCTTGTACACACGCAGCTCTGCACCTTACACCTTGTACACACGTGGCTCTGCTCCTTATACCTTGTACACACGCGGCGCTGCTCCTTACACCTTGTACACACTCAGCTCTGCTCCTTATACCTTGTACACACTTGGCTCTGCTCCTTACACCTTGTACACACTCGGCTCTGCTCCTTACACCTTGTACACACTTGGCTCTGCTCCTTACACCTTGTACACACGTGGCTCTGCCCCTTAAACCTTGTACACGTGCAGCTCTGCTCCTTACACCTTGTACACGTGCAGCTCTGCACCTTACACCTCGTACACACGCAGCGCTGCTCCTTACACCTTGTACACACGCAGCTCTGCACCTTACACCTTGTACACACGTGGCTCTGCTCCTTATACCTTGTACACACGCGGCGCTGCTCCTTACACCTTGTACACACTCAGCTCTGCTCCTTACACCTTGTACACACTTGGCTCTGCTCCTTACACCTTGTACACACTCGGCTCTGCTCCTTACACCTTGTACACACTTGGCTCTGCTCCTTACACCTTGTACACGTGCAGCGCTGCTCCTTACACCTTGCACACACGCGGCGCTGCTCCATACACCTTGTACACACTCGGCTCTGCTCCTTACACCTTGTACACACTTGGCTCTGCTCCTTACACCTTGTACACACTCGGCTCTGCTCCTTACACCTTGTACACACTTGGCTCTGCTCCTTACACCTTGTACACGTGCAGCGCTGCTCCTTACACCTTGCACACACGCGGCGCTGCTCCATACACCTTGTACACACGCGGCTCTGACCCTTACACCTTGTACACACTCGGCTCTGCTCCTTACACCTTGTACACACGTGGCTCCGCTCCTTACACCTGCAGATCTGCTCCGTTCGCCTCACACACAGCTCCGCTTTGTACACTCCATACACACGCTTCTCTGCTCCGTCCGCCCCGTACACACGCGGCTCCGCTCCATACACCTCATAAACACGCAGCACCACTCCATACACCCAATACATACACGACTCCGCTCACCTTTTTCACCCTCGGCTCAGCTTTGTACACCTCATACACACCTGACTCTGCTCCGAACACCTTGTACACATTGCTCCACTACACATACACGGCTCTGCTCTGTACACCTTGTACACAGACGGCTCTGCTACATCCACACTGCAAACCCCTCCTGACCTCACACATAAACATCCCCTCATTCAGCAACATGACAATCAAGCACAGCAGAGTCCTGCATACACTGAGGCCACTGATCATGCGACCCCTGACTCCTCCCCTCCTGTTGACCTCATCACAGGTCCTGTGCGCACAGAACAGGTGTGTGTGTGTGTGTGTGCGCGCACACGCGTGTGTCAGGTGTAAGCAGCACATCAGCACTTTAAAGCCGCTTCACTCACCAGCTGCTGCCTTCCAACTCAACTTCAGTGACAGTCACGCCCAGCCCTTCTGTTAGGTCACATGTCCTTCACGGACACGCCCACTCGCCGCACACTGCTGGAAGTCTGGGAAAGCTGTGGGCGTGGCCAGCAGGCTGCATGACATGTCGGCTTGTTTGCTGGACTGGGCCGACCCTTAACCCCTTTCTGACATGGGACGTACTATCCCGTCGAGGTGGGGTGGGCCCCCATGACCATGGACGGGATAGTACGTCCAGTGCTGTGCACACTGTCAGATCACTGATCTGTGATGTCCCCCCCTGGGACAATGTAAAAAAGTAAAAAAAAAAATTTCAAAATGTGTAAAAAAAAATAAAAAAAAATATTCCTAAATAATGAAAAAAAAATAAAATATTATTCCCCTAAATACATTTCTTTATCTAAATAAAAAAAAAACAATAAAAGTGCACATATTTAGTATCACCGCGTCCGTAACGGCCTGACCTATAAAACTGGCCCACTAGTTAACCCCTTCAGTAAACACCGTAAGAAAAAAAAAAAACGAGGCAAAAAACAACGCTTTATTATCATACCGCCGAACAAAAAGTGGAATAACACGCGATCAAAAAGACAGATATAAATAACCATGGTACCGCTGAAAGCGTCATCTTGTCCCGCAAAAAACGAGCCACCATACAGCATCATCAGCAAAAAAAAAAAAAGTTATAGTCCTGAGAATAAAGCGATGCAAAAATAATTATTTTTTCTATAAAATAGTTTTTATTGTATAAAAGCGCCAAAACATAAAAAAATGATATAAATGAGGTGTCGCTGTAATCGTACTGACCCGAAGAATAAAACTGATTTATCAATTTTACAAAACGCGGAACGGTATAAACGCCTCCCCCAAAAGAAATTCATGAATAGCTGGTTTTTGGTCATTCTGCTTCGCAAAAATCGGAATAAAACGCGATCAAAAAATGTAACGTGCCCGAAAATGTTACCAATAAAAACGACAACTCGTCCCGCAAAAAACAAGACCTCACTTGACTCTGTGAACCAAAATATGGAAAAATTATAGCTCTCAAAATGTGGTAACGCAAAAAATATTGTTTGCAATAAAAAGCGTCTTTCAGTGTGTGACGGCTGCCAATCATAAAAATCCGCTAAATAACCCGCTATAAAAGTAAATCAAACCCCCCTTCATCACCCCCTTAGTTAGGGAAAAATTAAAAAAATGTATTTATTTCCATTTTTCCATTAGGGCTAGGGTTAGGGCTAGGGCTAGCACGGTGGCGCAGTGGTTAGCACCGCAGCCTTGCAGCGCTGGAGTCATGGGTTCTAATCCCACCCATGACAACATCTGCAAAGAGTTTGTATGTTCTCTCCGTGTTTGCGTGGGTTTCCTCCGGGTACTCCGGTTTCCTCCCACATTCCAAAGACATACTGATAGGGAATTTAGATTGTGAGCCCCATTGGGGACAGCGATGATAATGTGTTCAAACTGTAAAGCGCTGCGGAATATGTTAGCGCTATATAAAAATAAAGATTTATTTTATTTTTTTTATTTTAGGGCTAGGGTTAGGGTTTGGGCTAGGGCTAGGGTTAGGGCTAGGGCTAGGGTTAGGGCTAGGGTTAGGGCTAGGGTTAGGGTTAGGGCTAGGGTTAGGGCTAGGGTTAGGGCTAGGGTTAGGGCTATGGTTAGGGCTAGGGTTAAGGCTACAGTTAGGGTTGGGGCTAAAGTTAAGTTTAGGGCTATGGTTAGGGCTAGGGTTACGGCTACAGTTAGGGTTGGGGCTAAAGTTACGGTTAGGGTTTAGATTACATTTACAGTTGGGAATAGGGTTGGGATTAGGGTGAGGTGTGTGTCAGGGTTAGAGGTGTGCTTAGGGTTACTGTTGGGATTAGGGTTAGGGGTGTGTTTGGATTAGGGTTTGTTATAAATGGGGGGTTTCCACTGTTTAGGTATATCAGGGGCTCTCCAAACGCGACATGGCGTCCGATCTCAATTCCAGCCAATTCTGCGTTGAAAAAGTAAAACAGTGCTTCTTTCCTTCTGAGCTCTCCCGTGTGCCCAAACAGGGGTTTACCCCAACATATGGGGTATCAGCGTACTCAGGACAAATTGGACAACAACATTTGGGGTCCAATTTCTCCTGTTACCCTTGGGAAAATACAAAACTGGGGCTAAAAAATAATTTTTGTGGAAAAAAAAAAGATTTTTTATTTTCACGGCTCTGCGTTATAAACTGTAGTGAAACAATTGGGGGTTCAAAGTTCTCACAACACATCTAGATAAGTTCCATGGGGGTCTAGTTTCCAATATGGGGTCACTTGTGGGGGATTTCTACTGTTTAGGTACATTAGGGGCTCTGCAAACGCAATGTGACGCCTGCAGACCATTCCATCTATGTCTGCATTCCAAATGGCACTCCTTCCCTTCCGAGCCCTCCCATGCGCCAAACGGTGGTTCCCCCCAACATATGGGGTATCAGTGTACTCAGGACAAATTGGACAACAACTTTTGGGGTCAAATTTCTCCTCTTACCCTTGGGAAAATACAAAACTGGGGGCTAAAAAATAATTTTGGGGGGAAAGATTTTTTTTTTCAATTTTCACGGCTCTGCGTTACAAACTGTAGTGAAACACTTGGGGGTTCAAAGCTCTCACAACACATCTAGATGAGTTCCTTAGGGGGTCTAGTTTCCAAAATGGTGTCACTTGTGGGGGGTTTCTACTGTTTCGGTACATTAGGGGCTCTGCAAATGCAATGTGACACCTGCAGACCATTCCATCTAAGCCTGCATTCCAAATGGAGCTCCTTCCCTTCCGAGCCCTCCCATGCGCCCAAACAGTGGTTCCCCCCCACATATGGGGTATCAGCGCACTCAGAACAAATTGGACAACAAATTTTGGGGTCCAATTTCTCCTGTTACCCTCGGGAAAATACAAAACTGGGGGCTAAAAAATAATTTTTGTGGGAAAAAATTTTTGTTTTGTTTTTACGGCTCTCCATTATAAACTTCTGTGAAGCCCTTGGTGGGTCAAAGTGCTCACCACACATGTAGATAAGTTCCTTAGGGGGTCTACTTTCCAAAATGGTGTCACTTGTGGGGGGTTTCTACTGTTTAGGTACATTAGGGGCTCTGCAAACGCAATGTGACACCTGCAGACCATTCCATCTAAGTCTGCATTCAAATGGCACTCCTTCCCTTCCGAAGCCTCCCATGCGCCCAAACAGTGGTTCCCCCCACATATGGTGTATCATCGCACTCAGGACAAATTGGGCAACAAATTTTGGGGTCCACTTTCTCCTGTTACCCTCGGGAAAATACAAAACTGGGGGCTAAAAAAATAATTTTTGTGGGAAAAATTTTTGTTTTATTTTTACGGTTCTACATTATAAACTTCTGTGAAGCACTTGGTGGGTCAAAGTGCTCACCACACCTCTAGATAAGTTCCTTAGGGTGTCTACTTTCCAAAATGGTGTCACTTGTGGGGGGTTTCAATGTTTAGGCACATCAGTGGCTCTCCAAACGCAACATGGCGTCCCATCTCAATTCCAGTCAATTTTGCATTGAAAAGTCAAACAGCGCTCCTTCCCTTCCGAGCTCTCCCATCCGCCCAAACAGTGGTTTACCCCCACATATGGGGTATCAGCGTACTCAGGACAAATTTTACAACAACTTTTGGGGTCCAATTTCTTCTCTTGCCCTTGGGAAAATAAAAAATTGGGGGCGGAAAGTTAATTTTTGTGAAAAAATATGATTTTTTATTTTTACGGTTCTACATTATAAACTTCTGTGAAGCACTTGGTGGGTCAAAGTGCTCACCAGACATCTAGATAAGTTCCTTAAGGGGTCTACTTTCCAAAATGGTGTCACTTGTGGGGGGTTTCAATGTTTAGGCACATCAGGGGCTCTCCAAACGAAACATGGCGTCCCATCTCAATTCCAGTCAATTTTGCATTGAAAAGTCAAATGGCGCTCCTTCGCTTCCGAGCTCTGCCATGCGCCCAAACAGTGGTTTACCCCCACATATGGGGTATTGTCGTGCTCAGGACAAATTGTACAACAATGTTTGGGGTCTATTTTCTCCTGTTACCCTTGGTAAAATTAAACAAATTGGAGCTGAATTAAATTTTTTGTGAAAAAAAGTTAAATGTTCATTTTTATTTAAACATTCAAAAAATTCCTGTGAAGCACCAGAAGGGTTAATAAACTTCTTGAATATGGTTTTGAGCACCGTGAGGGGTGTAGTTTTTAGAATGGTGTCACACTTGGGTATTTTCTATCATATAGACCCCTCAAAATGACTTCAAATGAGATGTGGTCCCTAAAAAAAAATGGTGTTGTAGAAATGAGAAATTGCTGGTCAACTTTTAACCCTTATAACTCCCTAACAAAAAAAAATTTTGGTTCCAAAATTGTGCTGATGTAAAGTAGACATGTGGGAAATGTTACTTATTAAGTATTTTGTGTGACATATCTCTGTGATTTAATTGCATAAAAATTCAAAGTTGGAAAATTGCGAAATTTTCATAATTTTCGCCAAATTTCCGTTTTTTTCATAAATAAACGCAGGTACTATCAAAGAATTTTTACCATTGTCATGAAGTACAATATGTCACGAGAAAACAATGTCAGAATCACTGGGATCCGTTGAAGCGTTCCAGAGTTATAACCTCACAAAGGGACAGTGGTCAGAATTGTAAAAATTGGCCCGGTCATTAACGTGCAAACCACCCTTGGGGGTAAAGGGGTTAAACACTCGGGCCCAGTCGCAGCTGCGACCCCTGCGACCGCAGTTGTTATGCCCCTGGGCCTTGGAGACCTCCTCAGACCACAATTTGGGATTTGCCCCCTCTTTGGTGAGGGCAACCAAGGGACCTACCAAAGTTGAGAAGTGTGGAATGAACTGGCGATAATAATTAATGAACCCCATAAAGCACTGCACGGCTTTAAGAGAATGGGGTTCCTGCCAGTCCATCACAGCCTGTAGTTTGGCAGGATCCATAGTCAATCCCTGGGCGGAGATGATATAGCCGAGGAAAGGTAAGGACTCCTGCTCAAACATACACTTCTCCAACTTGGCATAGAGGGAGTTTGCCCGTAGGAGGTCAAAGACTTTGCAAACATCTCTCCGGTGGGAGTCAATATCTGGAGAGTAGATTAGAATATCATCCAGATAGACTATGACCGAGGTGGAAAGCATATCCCGGAAGATGTCATTCACAAAGTCTTGGAAAACGGCTGGGGCATTACAGAGCCCGAAAGGCATCACCAGATAATCCTCTACCTACACTGGGCTCGCTCTAACCTCCGCTCGTTAAAACGGAGGTCAATTCGAGTAGAGACAGTTATTAACTCCTCCAGTGTGGCAGGAATCTCCATAGTGGCCAGAGCGTCCTTAACGTGATCAGCCAGGCCCCTCTAAAATATGGGGATAAGGGCTTTATCCGAACACTCCAGCTCAGAATCTAAAGTACGAAAGTGGACGGAAAAATGGCTGACCAAGGAGTCACCCTGAGTTAGTGCCAGCAGTTGGAGCGCCGTGTCATGGGTGACTTCAGGCTCTAAAATGACCCGTTTCAGAGTGCTCAGGAACAGCGGAGCACTCTGCACCACATGATCGCTACGCTCCCACAGCGGCGTAGCCCATTCCAACGCCCTGTCCGACAAGAGAGACACAATAAATCCCACCTTAGCCCGCTCTGTGGGAAAACGTGCAGCCAGGAGCTTGAGGTGAATAGAGCACTGACTTACGAATCCCCTACAATATTTGCTATCTCCAGAAAATTTTTCTGGCAGCGGGAGGCGAGATAATGTCGGAACAGGGGTGCCAGTGGACAAGGTTGCTGCAGCCACGCTAGCAGCCTGTACAGCAACTGCGGTAACATCTACAGCTGAGGTTCAACTCTCGAGAGCCGCAACCTACCCTCCAGCTACTGGATATACCACAAAGATTGCTGAATGTCCGCCATTTACTAGCCAGACCCTGGTGCTAGTAATATGTTAGAGCTAGCAGAACACACCGAGTAAATAGAGATGTTTTTACTGATATTGGTGCGTTCGCAGCCCGGGGTCCACCGTGCAGGAGTACCTGCTGCTAGCAAACGGCGGCACTATATGGCAGTATGGACTAACTCAGTTAATTCACCGAGTAGCCGTGAAAGAAAAGCACTGTGCCCTGTTAGACTCCACAGAGGCACCAGCTAACTGCCCAAACAGAGAGCAGTCAGTGGTCACGCATGCACACAAAACTCCTCGCCGGAGGTGCCAGCATTCTAGGGGCTTATTTCAGCCAGGTCCCTGAACACATTCAAACACAAACTCCTCGCCGGAGGTGTCAGCATTCTAGGGGCTTATTTCAGCCAGGTCCCTGAACACATTCAAATACAAACTCCTCATCGGAGGTGCCAGCATTCTAGGGGCTTATTTCAGCCGGGTCCTTGAACACACTCTCACGTGACCACACTGGCGCAAAGCACATAACAAAAGACAATACTAGCGCATGGCCGTGCAGCCATGCAAGCCTTATATAGCTGCAGCAAGTAAAAGACCTTCCTAGAAGGACCTATAAGAGACTGCCGTACCTGAGCATGCGACCCTAGATCTCCACTAAGAGATCTTGCCCTGGGCATGCTCAGTATGTGCAAAGCAGGACTTATTCCTAGCACCTACAGGACCTTCCTGAAAGGACCAATGGACTTAGCTGCAGTATCTGACCATGTGACCCTCGATCTCCACTGAGAGATCTTACTCAGGGCATGCTCAGAACGAGAAAAGCAGGACTTAGTCCCAGAAGCGTCTGCACGCCGCTGCCCAGCACTGACTTCAATGGCAGAAGCAGGAAAAGCAGCAGTAACTCTTTGTACAAAGTGAGACTGAGCAAGATGCTGGGACCGACGTCTCCGCTGAGCAGGCTCCACTGTGGTAGGAGAAAAATGGGAGACCGCAGCGGAGATGGCCCAAGATTCCCCATGTGCAGTGGTGGGAACTCGACCCCTAACACATCCACACACAAAAAATGTGTTTCTAAAGTCATACAATACAGCAGATCTCACTTTGAAATTGTTTGGAACATCTAGTCTATTTTATACAGGCCTCATCCACACAAAAATGTCTTCTGTTACTAATGTTCTACCAAAGTAGAGATCTCACTTTGTTTGAAATCGTGTGGAGTGTCTAGTCTATGTTATACTGGTCTCATTTACATCCCCACAAATTTTCTTCTTTTACTAAGGTTATACAGTAGGGTAAATCTCACTTTGAAAATTTTGTAGCATCTAGTCTGTTATACAAGCCTCATCCACACCCCATAAAATTCTTCTTTTACTAACATCATACAGTAGGGTAGATCTCACATTGAAATTGTTTGGAGCATCTAGTCTATTTTATACAGACTTCATTCACACACACACAAAAATATATTTTTTTATGAACGTTTAACAATAGGGGAGATCTCACTTTGAAATTTTTTTGGAGCATCTATTCTATTTTATACCGGCCTCAACCACAAAAAAAAAATTCTTCTGTTACTAACATCATACAGTAGGGGAGATCTCATTTTGAAATTGTTTGGAGCATATCTTCTTTGTCATACAGGGAACATCCACACTTAAACAATTCTTTCTTCTGTGATTAATGTGATTCAGCACACCATATTTTATCTTGTAATTCAGTGCTGCTGAAATTCAGCTGTGTGCAAAGCTGGTGCAGAGTAAAAAATCCTGGTTTGCTGCTAATTCTGTGCTCTTACCACACTATCTTAGCAACATGACTGGGAAAAAGTGAGGTCATGGTGGAAGGGGGATGTTCAAGGTGTTCACACAGTACAGTCCATGGAGGTGACACCCCAATTGCTTTTCCCCGCATCACAACTCTGCAAACGCCCAACTTACTATTGGGAATCACAGATGGGTGAATCTGCAGAGCTGTTCAAATATTCTATGCCATGGGTATCAGAAGTGTACTTAAATACTTTACTGAGTCAAGAGGAGGAAATCATTATCACCGATGCCCAAAATTTTTTTTAGCTTGGATCCTGGGCAGGACAAAGTAGGGTCCAAGCAGCATCCTTACCCTGGTCACCAGACGTTAACCACTGTGGGGGTGGTGATCCCATTGAGACTTGGATATCTGATGCTCACATGGACTATACTGTGCTATCAGGGCAGGAATAGAAGAAGCATAACCGTTACGGCAAGGAATCTGATAACACAGAAGATGTAGATCCTATCTGACATGAACACAGAGGCACACTGCTGACTAGGTCATCTGAAGAGATGGAGGAGGATGAGGAAGATTAGAAGGTTACATTGCGCCATACAGTACAGACACATAGTGATGCAGCCAAGACGAGCAATACATCGTCAAACACAACTGTTACTGAGGCCCGCAGCGTTCACGGGTCTGTAACTTGCAGAGGCGACAAGGGTTGCCTAGCCTAAGCCTTTTAGACACTGCAAAGCATGAGCAAACTCACGTTATCTGACAACTTTAAAAAAAAAATTTAGCAGAGGGAAAAAATTTAATAATTTGACTACTACATGTATGAAAGTTCACATGCGCAATAAACATGTGTTACTCTGGTAATCCCACTGCACTAAAATGCTGTCCAGCAGAACTGAAAAACCATCAGCTTCCCCATCAATCGCATTTTTTTCTTCTCCCCCCCCCCCCCCCTCTGTTACTGTGCAATCTATTGAGATGCAGGTGTCTGGCCACAGAACCTCAGGTTCTTTCCCTGCTCCAGTCCAGCTGATTGAAAGCCTGAAAGCTGTAACAAAAATGGACTTGCCTGGTGTTTTTGACTGATCTGAGAGAACGAGCACACCACAAATTTATAAATCCACCGTAACATCTCCAGATCTCCACCTACACATCCTTAACGGTCCAGTTGTTTGTCCAGTTCACATATTCCGCCTTTTCTCAGCACTGCAGCCAGCCCACGGTCCCTCAATGGTGGTCATGTAAATGATTTTTTCCTCCTACGCATGACAAAGCTGAGAGGTTAAATGCCACCATCTCCTATCTCTTGGCCACAGAAATGCTGCCTTTCCATCTGGTAGATACAGATGTTTTCTGAAAGTTGCTACAGTTCTTGATCAAGGGAAGGCTGTGTCCGATAATGGTGGAAACCTGTTGGCAGCCCAACAAGTCATCAGCATCACTATTCCTGTCATCTACTTGCTGGAGCAGACTTTGAGTAAAATGTGGGAGAAGGTGGTGGTACAATTCCCGTCATCTACTTGCTGGAGCAGACTTTGAGTAGAATGTATATAGCATAATTATAATGTGATTCTTTGGACACAAAAAAGGTATTGTGTACAGAAAAAACATAGAACACATAGAATTTAAACTTAAAAAATAAAGAATTGTAAGATAAAACTTACTTTTGGATGGTTATATAAATTGAAAACTTCTGCCGGTTCAAAATTCTCACAGATAAAGCCAGCAATGTCCCCGTGTTGACTGCAGGAATAGTTGGGGACATCATTTTTTTCACATGATAAAATATTCAGTATTTTATGAAAATATGTGATCTTATCTCCACAAGTATCAAACACAAGATAACCCAGCGTAATATTAGGAAGGAGATTTGGGTTCTGATTCACCTCATCAACAGCAAATATTAAAGTGAGTAGGTCCGTGTAAATCTTTGCATCTGGACTGTGGAAGAATAGACAATATTTAATTCATGTTTTTGCTAAGTTAAAGGCAAGGAAAATGGCAAAGATGTCAATACTGGTTACTGGCCTTGTCAACCAGCTCATTCTCAGTCAAACCTTAAGCCTTTTACTCCCAAGGGTGGTTTGCACGTTAATGACCGGGCCAATTTTTACAATTCTTACCACTGTTCCTTTATGAGGTTATAACTCTGGAATGATTCAACAGATCCTGATGATTCTGACAATTGTTTCTCGTGACTTATTGTATTTCATGATAGTGGTAAAATTTCTTTGATACCACTGTGTCTTTCTGCGATGCAGAAAAGGTGAATGGATGGACTCTACATGCCTAGTTCCCACCGTGAAGCATGGAAGTGGAGGTATGCTGGTGTGGGGGTGCTTTGCTGGTGACAGTGTTGGGGATTTATTCAAAATTGAAGGCATACTGAACCAGCATGGCTACCACAGCATCTTGCAGCGGCATACTATTCCATCCGGTTTGCGTTTAGTTGGACCATCATTTACTTTTCAACAGGACAATGACCCCAAACACACTTCCAGGCTGTGTAAGGGCTATTTGACCAAGAAGGAGAGTGATGGGGTGCTACGCCAGATGACCTGGCCTCCAAAGTCACCAGACCTGAACGAGATGGTTTGGGGTGAGCTGGACCGCAGAGTGAAGGCAAAAGGGCCAACAAGTGCTTAGCATCTCTGGAAACTCCTTTGAGATTGTTGGAAGACCATTCCCGGGGCAACCTCTTGAAGCTCATGAAGAGAATGCCAAGAGTGTGCAAAGCAAAGCAAAAGGTGGCTACTTTCAAGAACCTAGAATATAAGACATAATTTCAGTTGTTTCACACTTTTTTGTTAAGTATATAATTCCACATGTGTTACTTCATAGTTTTGATGCCTTCAGTGTGAATGTACAATTTTCATAGTCATGGAAATACAGAAAAATCTTAAAATGAGAAGGTGTGTCCAAACTTTTAGTCTGTACTGTATGTCACACAAAATACTTAATAAGTAACATTTCCCACATGTCTACTTTACATCAGCACAATCTTGGAACCAAATTTTTTTTTTCTTAGGGAGGGTTAAAAGTTGACAAGCAATTTCTCATTTTTACAACACCATTTTTTTAGGGACCACATCACATTTGAAGTCACTTTGAGGGGTCTATATGATAGAAAATACTCAAGTGTCACACCATTCTAAAGACTGCACATCTCAAGGATCTCAAAACCACATTCAAGAAGTTTATTAACCCTTCAGGTGTTTCACAGGAATTTTTGGAATGTTTTAAAAAAAAGAGCATTTAACTTTTTTTTCCACAGAAAATTTACTTCAGATCAAATTTGTTTTATTTTACCAAGGGTAACAGGAGAAATTGGACACCAACAGTTGTTGCAAAATTTGTCCTGAGTATGCTGATACCCCATATGTGGGGGTAAACGACTGTTTCGGCGCATGGCAGATCTCGGAAAGGAAGGAGCGCCGTTTGACTTTCAATGCAAAATTGACTGGAATTTAGATAGGACGCCATCTCGCGTTTGGAGAGCCCCTGATGTGCCTAAATATTGAAACCCACACAAGTGACACCACTTTGGAAACTAGACCCCCTATGGAACTTATCTATAAGTGTGGTGAACACTTTGACCCACCAAGTGCTTCACAGAAGTTTATAATGTAGAGCCGTAAAAATAAAAAATCATATTTTTTCACAAAAATTATCTTTTCTCCCAAACTTTTTTATTTTCCCAAATGTAACAGAAGAAACTGGACCACAAAAGTTGTTGTGCAATTTGTCCTGAGTACGCTGATACCCCATATGTTGGGGTAAACCACTGTTTGGGCACATGGCAGAGCTCGGAAGGGAAGGAGTGCCGTTTGACTTTTCATTGCAAAATTGATTGGAATTGAGATGGGACGCCATGTCGCGTTTTGAGAGCCCTTGATGTGCCTAAACATTGAAACCCCCCATACATGACACCATTTTGGAAAGTAGACCCCCTAAGGAATTTATCTAGATGTGTTGTGAGAACTTTAAACCCTCAAGTGTTTCACTACAGTTTATAATGCAGAGCTGTGAAAATACTTTTTTTTTCCACAAAAATTATTTTTTAGCCTCCAGTTTTTTATTTTCCCAAGGGTAACAGGAGAAATTGGACCCCAAAAGTTGTTGTACAATTTGTCCTGAGTACACAGATACCCGATATGTGGGGGTAAACCACTGTTTGGGCACATGACAGAGCTCGGAAGCGAAGGAGCGCCATTTGACTTTTCAATGCAAAATTGACTGGAATCGAGATGTTGCGTTTGGAGAGCCCCTGATGTGCCTAAACATTGAAACCCCACACAAGTGACCCCATTTTGGAAAGTAGAACCCTAAGGAACTTATCTAGAGGTGTGGTGAGAACTTTGACCCACCAAGTGCTTCACAGAAGTTTATAATGCAGAACCGTAAAAATAAAAAATCATATTTTTTCACAAAAATTATCTTTTCGCTCCCAATTTTTTATTTTCCCAAGGGTAAGAGAAGAAATTGGACCACAAAAGTTGTTGCAAAATTTGTCCTGAGTACGCTGATACCCCATATGTGGGGGTATAGAACTGTTTGGGCGCATGACAGAGCTCGGAAGGGAAGGAGCGCCGTTTGACTTTTCAATGCAAAATTGACAGGAATTGAGATGGGACGCCATGTTGCGTTTGGAGAGCCACTGATGTGCCTAAACATTGAAACCCCCCACAAGTTACACCATTTTGAAAAGTAGGCCCCCTAAGGAACTTATCTAGATGTGTTTTGAGCGCTTTGACCCACCAAGGGCTTCACAGAAGTTTATAATGCAGAGCCGTAAAAATAAAACAAAAATTTTTCCCACAAAAATTATTTTTTAGCCCCCAGTTTTGTATTTTCCCGAGAGTAACAGGAGAAATTGGACCCCAAAATTTGTTGTCCAATTTGTCCTGAGTGCGATGATACCCCATATGTGGGGGGCAACCACCGTTTGGGCGCATGGGAGGGCTCGGAAGGGAAGGAGCTCCATTTGGAATGCAGACTTAGATGGAATGGTCTGCAGGTGTCACATTGCGTTTGCAGAGCCCCTAATGTACCTAAACAGTAGAAACCCCCACAAGTGACACCATTTTGGAAACTAGACCCCCTAAGGAACTTATCTAGATGTGTTGTGAGAGCTTTGAACCCTCAAGTGTTTCACTACAGTTTATAACGCAGAGCCGTGAAAATAAAAAATCTTTTTTTTTCCCACAAAAATTATTTTTTAGCCCCCAGTTTTGAACTTTCCCAAGGGTAACAGGAGAAATTGGACAGCAAAATTTGTTGTCCTATTTGTCCTGAGTACGCTGATACTGCATATGTTGGGGTAAGCCCCTGTTTGGGCGCACAGGAGAGCTCGGAAGGGAAGCACTGTTTTACTTTTTCAACGCAGAATTGGCTGGAATTGAGATCGGACGCCATGTCGTGTTTGGAGAGCCCCTGATGTGCCTAAACAGTGGAATCCCCCCAATTATAACTGAAACCCTAATTCAAATACACCCCTAACCCTAATCCCAACGGTAACCCTAACCACACCCCTAACCCTGACACACCCCTAACCCTAATCCCAACCCTATTCCCAACTGTAAATGTAATCTAAACCCTAACCGTAACTTTAGCCCAACCCTAAACCTAACTTTAGCCTCAACCCTAACTGTAGCCCTAACCCTAGCCCTAACCCTAGCCGTAACCCTAACTCTAGCCCTAACCCTAGCCCTAACCCTAGTCCTAACCCTAGCCATAACCCTAGCCCTAACCCTAACCCTAGCCCTAACCCTAGCCCTAACCCTAGCCTTAACCCTAACCCTAGCCTTAACCCTAACCCTATCCCCAACTCTAACCCTAGCCCTACCCCTAACTCTAGCCCTAACTCTAGCCCTAACCCTAGCCCTAACCCTAACCCTAGCCCTAACCCTAGCCCTAACCCTAGCCCTAACCCTAGTCCTAACCCTAGCCATAACCCTAGCCCTAACCCTAACCCTAGCCCTAACCCTAGCCCTAACCCTAGCCTTAACCCTAACCCTAGCCTTAACCCTAACCCTATCCCCAACTCTAACCCTAGCCCTAATGGGAAAATGGAAATAAATACATTTTTTAATTTTTCCCTAACTAATGGGGTGATGAAGGGGGGTTTGGTTAACTTTTATAGCGGGTTTTTTTAGCGGATTTTTATGATTGGCAGCCGTCACACACTGAAAGACGCTTTTTATTGCAAAAAATATTTTTTGCGTTACCACATTTTGGTACCATTAATTTTTCCATATTTTGGTCCACAGAGTCATGTGAGATCTTGTTTTTTGCAGGACGAGTTGACGTTTTTATTAGTAACAATTTTAGGCATGTGACATTTTTTGATCGCTTTTTATTCCGATTTTTGTGAGGCAGAATGACCAAAAACCAGCTATTCATGAATTTCTTTTGGGGGAGGCGTTTATACCGTTCCACGTTTGGTAAAATTGATAACGCAGTTTTATTCTTCGGGTCAGTACGATTACAGCGACACCTCATTTATATCATTTTTTTATGTTTTGGCGCTTTTATACGATAAAAACTATTTTATAGTAAAAATAATTATTTTTGCATCGCTTTATTCTCAGGACTATAACTTTTTTATTTTTTGCTGATGATGCTGTATGGCAGCTCGTTTTTTGTGGGACAAGATGACGTTTTCAGCGGTTCCATGGTTATTTATATCTGTCTTTTTGATCGCGTGTTATTCCACTTTTTGTTCGGCGGGATGATAATAAAGCATTGTTTTTTGCCTCGTTTTTTTTTTCTTACGGTGTTTACTGAAGGGCTTAAATAGTGGGCCAGTTTTATAGGTCAGGCCGTTACGGACGCGGCGATACTAAATATGTGTACTTTTATTGTTTTTTTTATTTAAATAAAGAAATGTATTTATGGGAATAATTTTTTTTTTCATTATTTAGGAATATTTTTTTTTACACATTTGGAAATTTTTTTTTTTAACTTTTTTACTTTGTCCCATGGGGGGACATCACAGATGGGTGATGTGACAGTTTGCACAACACTCTGTCAGATCACCGATCTGACTTACAGCACTGCAGGCTTCACAGTACCTGCTCTGGGCAGGCTCTGTGAAGCCACCTCCCTCCCTGCAGGACCCGGATGCCGCGGCCATCTTGGATCCGGGTCTGGAGCAGGGAGGGAGGTAGTGAGACCCTCACAGCAACGCGATCACATCGCGTTGCTGCGGGAGGCTCAGGGAAGCCCGCAGGGAGCCCCCTCCCTGCGCGATGCTTCCCTGTACCGCCGGCACATCGCGATCATGTTTGATCGCGGTGTGCCGGGGGTTAATGTGTCGGGAGCGGTCCATGACCGCTCCTGGCACATAGTGCCAGATGTCAGCTGCGATAGGCAGCTGACCCCCGGCTGCGATCGGCCGCTCTCCCCCCGTGAGCGTGGCTGATCGCGTATGACGTACTATCCCGTCGGTGGTCATAGGGGCCCACCCCACCTCGACGGGATAGTACGTCTGATGTGAGAAAGGGGTTATAAATGAGTGTTTGAACAAAGAGTTTTTCTTTTTTATTAAATTTGTAAAATCTCTACATTTCTGTTTGGTTTTTTTTCAGTCAAGATGGGGTGCAGAGTGTACATCCATGTGGATAAAATGATCTTTTCTTTAATTTGCCAAATAGTTGCAATGAAACCAAGAATGATAAATTTAAAGGGGGCTGAATACTTTCCATACCCATTGAATATATATATATATCAATAGGAGAAAAACTGGAGTAACCAATAAATAAGTAAGAAAGTACAAAATTTATTTCAAAAAATCAAAGAAAAACACATACAATAAAATTGTCAGAGGTAACATACATAGTAACATAGTTAGTAAGGCCGAAAAAAGACATTTGTCCATCCAGTTCAGCCTATATTCCATCATAATAAATACCCAGATCTACGTCCTTCTACAGAACCTAATAATTGTATGATACAATATTGTTCTGCTCCAGGAAGACATCCAGGCCTCTCTTGAACCCCTCGACTGAGTTCGCCATCACCACCTCCTCAGGCAAGCAATTCCAGTACATCTATCTGATTTACATTTCAATGCTTGTCCATGTGCTAGGTAAGTAGAGCCAAAAATAAGGCACAATAAATAAAGCCCAAGTATTGCTGTAGAGCTCCCGCTGCTTCTGTGGATCCCCGCATTGTTACACAATACTTGGGCTTTATTTATTGTGCCTTATTTCTGGCTCTACTTACCTAGCACATGGACAAGCATTGAAATGTAAATCAGATAGATGTACGACCTCTGAACTCCAATGTGCACCTCACTACTGTATGTACTTCCGTGTCCTTGTCCTGATTGACAATTTTATTATATGTGTTTTTCTTTGATTTTTTAAAATACATTTTGTACTTTCTTACTTATTTATTGGTTACTCAAGTTTTTCTCCTATTTATATAGTTACATTACGGAATCAATAAAATATTGTGAATGTGGGTTAATACTACTTAGTATCCCCACCTTTGGCATATTTAATATGCAATGGGGTTTTTTTTCTTCTGTGTCCATTGAATATAATTGTTTCCTGAGGAAGAAGTGAGTGAAACGATTTGAATAAAAACTGCATATTCAATAATTCTTTATAACTGACGTCTTCAATAATCGGCTGCATGGAAATAATCCACAAATTCTCCATATGTTCATTTGATATGCCGCTATAACATCTAATTCTGGCAAGTTACGGGACACTATAATATTTGCTAATGAATAAGAAAGAACTTACATTACACATAAAATTCTTCCATCAAATTCCTGAAAAGACGGAATGAATGGGAACCCGGAGTTGACAGAGAACAATCCTCCAATGACGTAGTCTCCGCTCTGATAATATCTGTGTTCCAGTCCTGTTTTCTGATTCTTCTGCCTGAGTCTACATTGAGATGATGATGATTTCTGTAGTCCATGTCCAGTGATTGAGGCACAGGATACAATGAATATATTAATGCCAATTAAAACTATCAAAGAGTAACAATACATCAGGAACAAATCGTTTTGAACAGAAGCCATGATCATGTTGTCCTCTGCTCACCATGCCACCAATAACCATACAGATCCTGTGCGCTCCTCTTTCATCACCTGATAGCATTGGCACTAGATGCAGGATGTGGGGTTTATATCTACGAGCTGCGATTTAATTTACAACTCTCCTGAAATATCACAGAACTCAGGGATTAAAACATTATATTATTTACCCTTCCCGGTTAAATATAATTGTTAAAATCCAATAAAAATTATTTTGAAAAAAAAAAAAAAAAAAAAAAAACATTATATTATAAGCGGATTCCTAAAAGGATGTAAGATGTATTTGTAGAATTTATTTGTGGATGCATGAATAAAAAAAAAATAATGAATTGAAACGTTCTTTCAGTAAAAGAAATAAAAAATGTAATCACTGAATTAATTTTAGAGTCCTATTTGTATGTGCTTCATGAAATTCGCATATGAGCCTCTTCAAATCTCAAACACATAACATCTCGCTCCATAAATAGAGATGAGCAAACTTGTTCATATAACATTTGCCAATCTCAAAGTCGGCGCGAATGTAGCTTGTTCGGATTCAGGTTCGGATTCCAGAGCATTTTCACCCATAGTCGGCAAAATTTGGGCGCAGTTCGGTTAATGTTTCCTCTAATGCTATTGTTATTACTTTGGCAAGGATAGTAGTGCTGTATACTGAGCAGGGGGATGTGTTTTATGAGGGGATGGGGTGTGTATAGGTAAGAGGAGTGTCAGAGTGTAATTTTTAATTTTTTTTAATTAACTTAATGTGTGTATATTGCGGATGCCAACTAGGGCACAGAAACCATCCACAACATCCTGATACAAGGGCTTCTGTAATTGGCTGCTGAAGTCATATGTTCCTCTATATATAGAAAGCGGACATGTTGTTTTGCTTGTGCCATTTTGGCAGCGTAAGAGCTAAGGGAGGCTACTCTGCTGCAATTTGTCACATAGTCAGATAGGATCCTGTCCTGTGTGAAATTGACCTTCCAACACCTAGTTTTTGCTAACAATATTGTTCAGGCAGGAGTCCACATTTCCTAATCCAAATCATTTAGGCTAATACTATGTTGCAGTCAGGACTCAGGAGGTCATATTTACTAATCAAAATTGTTTGGGCTAATGTTGGAGTGCAGGCACCAGACCCCATTTCCTAATCCAAATAGTTTGGGCTAATACTGTGTTGCAGTCAGGAATAAGGAGATCACATTTACTAATTCAAATTATTTGAGCTAATATTGGGGTGCAAACACCAGGCCCCATTTACTAACCAAAATCATTTGGGCTAATGCTCTATTGCAGTCATGACTCAGGAGGTCATATTTACTAATCAATTGGGCTAATAATGGAATGCAGGCAGCAGTCTCCATAACCATTAGGGCTATTAATTGGGAGTGAGCAGGAGGTCCCATTTCCTAATCAAAATAATTTGGGCTAATACTGTGCTACAGGCAGGACTCAGGAGGTGATATTTTAAAATCCAAGTTGTTTGGATTAATATTAGGGTGTAAGCACCAGGTCCTATTTTCTAATCCTAGTCATTTGGGCTAATACTGGGGTGCAGTCAGGATTCAGGAGCTCTCGTTTCCAAAAACATATCATTTGGGTTAATATTGGGTGAAGGCACTAGGCCCCATTTCCTAATCTAAATAGTTTGGGTTAAAACTGTGTTGCAGTCTGGAATCAGGATGTCTCATTTACTAACTCAAATCATTTGGGCTAACATTGGGGTGCATGCACCAGGCCCCATTTACTAACCAAAATAATTTGGGCTAATACTCTGTTGTAGTCAGCATGCAGGAGGTCACATTTACTAATCAAAATTATTTGGGCTAATATTGGGATGCAGGCACCAGGCTCTTTTAAATAATCAAAACAGTTAGGGCTATTATTGTGGAGTGAGCAGAAGGTCCCATTTCTTAATCAAAATAGTTTGGGCTAATACTGTGTTGCAGCCAGGACTCAGAATGTCATATTTCCAAATCCAAATAGTTTGAGTTAATACTAGGGTATAGGTACCAGGCCCCATTTTCTAATCCAAATCATTTGGGCTAATATAAGGGTGCAGGAAACAGGCCCAATTTCCTAATCCAAACAGTTTGGGCTAATAGTGTTTGGCAGTAAGGACTCAGGAGGTCATATTAACTAATTCAAACTGTTTGTGCTAATATTGGTGTGAAGGCACCAGGCCCCATTTCTGAATCAAAATCATTTGGGTTAATGCTCTGCTGCAGTCAGGATTCAAGAGGTCACATTTACTAATGAAAATCGTTTGGGTTGTCGTTTGGGAGCGAGCAGGAGGCCCCATTTCCTAATCAAAATTGTTTAGGCTAATATTGGGGTGTATTCAGGAGGTTTCATTTCCTAATCAAAATCATTTGGGCTAATAATGTTGTGCAGGCACCAGGCCACATTTTCTAATAAAAATGTTTGTGCCAATACTATCCTGCAGTCAATATTCAGGACTAGGAGATCTCATTTTCTAGTCCAAATCATTTGGGCTAATATTGTTGTGCAGGCACACTATCTCACAAAATAAATACTGATTGTTAATTTAGTGACAGGTAGCTGACATGTCTTGGCCTAGGGTTTTAAAATAGCTGGCAAAAAGAGGGGAAGGGTACATCCAACATGAGTGGGAAGAGGTGATGTCGTGGTGGAAGTGAGAATAGGCTTGGTGTTCGACGTGTATGTGGGTTAGGTGGTAATGTTATTAAAAGTTACTGAACAAACACCAGCTTGTGCTATCCAAATATAACTGACAATATCTGTTACTGAACAGGCTACTGCACTCCTTTTCTTTGGCAGCCGCACAGTTCATCTTATAGGTGTGTACCAGAAAGAACGTGCTTTAGTGGATGGCAAGTGCTATATCAAGTGGCCTCTCCTCTTCTTCCTCCACCTTAACATTACATACAGTGGAATACTCAGAGATAACACCAGAATTACCCTTGTTTTCCCCATGTCACAACTTCCTAACCGTCCAAGTGACTGTAAGGAACCACAGATAGGTGATTCTACAGAGCTATTGACACATTCTACCCTTAAGTATCTGAGGTCTGCTTCAAAGATGCACATAATCCAGAAGACAAAAACATTTGCCCCAATGCCCCAAATTTTTTCCTTTTGGATCTGAAGCCGGATGAAGTACAGTCAGAGTAGAATTGAGACCCTCATTACCAGACGTTAAACCACGGGGGTGAAGGTGTTTCTGATGAGACTAGGATACCTGAAGGGCATTTAGACTGTAATGTGCTGTCAGGGGAGGAAGTGAAGGAGGATGACTCTCAGGCAGAGGAGTAGGAGAACAGAGAGGATGATGACGATGTTGTGTATCCCACTTGGTGTGAATCTACAGGCATGCAGCTGAGGAGCTCAGCAGAGGAGTTGGAGGAGGAAGAAGATGAGGTTACATTCTGGCTTGCCACACAGATTCAGAGTGATATAACCACGACAAGCACTGCATACTCAGGCACAACTCTGGGCATGGCCAGCAGCGATCGCGAGTCTGCAGTTTGCAGGAGCAGAAATGGTTGCCTAGCCTGAGCCTTTTTTGAGACCGAAAAGGTCTCGCATTATCTGCCAACTTTGAAAAAAATATCCCAGTAGAGGCAAAAATTGCAATAATTTGACAACTGAATGCATAAACCGGCACAAGAGCGATCAACATACCTTAGTCTGGGTAACTCACTGCGCTAAAATGTGGACTAGCAGGCCTCTACAAACACCAGTAGTCCCTAGAACTGCATCCGCTGGTTCATCCTCCTCTATCACCATGCCAAGTGTTCTCACACAGATCTCCAGTTGCAGAACCTCCACTTGTTTACACCAACAGTTGGGGTGAGTGACAGCTTGTCAGCTTTTATTGAAATGAAGATACCTGTTTGTTTCACCAAGAATACCACATCTTTCTCAATCCACCATAACATTTCCCCCTGCAACTCACTTGCAGTTTGTCATGTTCACCCTATTCCACTCTCAGTCAGTACAGCAGCCAGCCCTTGGTCCTGCAGTTGTGGTCACATAAAAAAAAAACACTTACATGTCAAAGCTAAGAGCTTGAGCTCCACCATCTACCTTCTGTTGGCCATGAATATGCTGTGTTTATGCCTCGTGGATACAGACGGTATCAAAAAGCTGATGGCTGTCACAGTTCCCCATGCCAGTTGCCCAGTCACCATAACTTCTATAAGAAAGCTCTGTCTGCGCTACACCAGCATGACACAGAGAACATCACTTGTTTCCTGGAAAAAATCTATGTTTGTCAGGGTGCATTTCACCATTTACACCTGGATGAGCTAACAAGGACTAGGACGTTTCATCTTGCTGACTGGAATTGATTGACTCCGGTGGCCTTGCAGGCAGGAAGGCAAGAGGCTGCTCCAGTCTTGGAATCCTCAGGACTTGAGGGACAAACCCCTGTATATAACACTTCCTCCACTGGTTCTCCCTCCTCTACCTACTCTAAGTCCTCCACCTGTGCCCTCAACCTCTCCAATAAAGAGACATTCATTCCAGCAGAGAGGATCCATCCCACCTCCGTACACAGCCAGGGCTCTCAATCAGGCAGTGTTTAAATTAATATGCCTTAGAGATTGCAGTCATGCAGTGGACAACCTCACACACATGCCTTGCATAGCTCACGTCCTCAACCTGGGAAAACAGCTTTTTCTCCTCCGTTATCTGGACCTGGAATTACTGCTGCAGAAAGCACAGCCGCTGTGTGCTAATTTCCACCATTCACACCCTGCAGGTCATTGATTTCTCTGCAAAGGTCTTTTGGACTAACGGCAAACCATTTGATGAGCGATGTGTCATCACGGTGGAATTCTACTACACCAGGGTTTGCCACTTCTGTCACAGGCTTCAGTGCCTGTGACAGAAGTGGCAAACCCTGGTGTAGTATGTCTGTTTGCATAGCCTGGGCCAACACAGTATAGAAGCAGTGCAAATCACGCTTGCGGAGTGGGCACAAATGAAGGACACAGGGGTGGATTAAGGGTAGCCAGGGCCCCGGGCTGTTCAGACACTGTGGGCTCCCCCGGTCATGTGACGAGGGGTCATGTGATACCTGAACCAGATTATTCCAGAAAAATGGCCGGGCCCTACTCTACTGTAACCTATTAAATATTTGTTACAATATGCAATACAATTTAGGTATATTTTGATTTCTTTTTCAATTCTTAAAATGACCAATATCACATACAAGGAACAAATTCCACCGCACCATGACCAGACCACATATAACAACCACAGTTATCAAATAATATCACATACAAGGAACAAATACCGCTACACCATGTCAAGACAACATATTACCACTACTTGGTGACCAAATAGCACATACAAGGGACAAATACCGCAACACCATTTCCAGACCACATATTACCACCACATAGTGACTGAATACTACAATACTGACAGTGATAAAAAAAATAAAAAACAAAATACTATCACCATAACTGCCAGTATTCAAAGGAGATCTGTACTTAGTATGCAGTGTCTGTGTAGAGGTTATACAGCGTTCACTGGTGACATTATGCACAGGAGCTCTGTATATAGTATACAGTGTATAGTGTCAGTGTATAGGTAACACACTGACTCACCAGTGACATCTCTAGGTGAAGTCCTTCATCTTTCATCCAGCACAGACCGCAATCATTTCTTCCAGCCAGGGCTCGTCTCTGCAGGAAATAACACAGTTATCTCAAGGCCCGCTTGCAGAACACATTACTTAATTTTTCCCAATTTCAACATTACACATGAAGAAAAAAAGGCGATATAGTGTCACTCTGCACAGTAACAGGACTGCCCCCCCATTTAAAACAGTATACTCAAAAAATAAAATAAATACATCACTGCAGTAATAATATCCCTTAATTAGCCCCTATGGTAATAATATTCCCCATCCTGGCCCCGTTTAGTTCATTCCTGGCTCCAGCCATATGTTCTTGCATCCTGCCCTCATGAGTATCCATTCTACCCCATATGATTTCCCCATCCTGCCCCATCTATCTCCATCGTATCCATCCTGCCCCATGATCCAATCCTGGACCATGTCTTTCATTCTGCCCGTGTCTTCAATCATGCCCCACATCTACATTCTGCCCATGCCTCCAGTCCCGCCCCCATTGTGTCCAGTAATCTGCCCCAGTGTGTCCAGCATATTACCCCCAGTGTGTCCAGCAATCTGCCCCAGTATGTTAAGCATATTGCCCCAGTGTGTCCAGCATTGCTCCCAGACAGGGTGTTCAACAATCTGCCCCAGTATGTCCAGCATATTGCCCCAGAGTGTCCAGCATTGCCCCCAGACAGTGTTTCCAGCAATCTGCCCCAGTGTGTCCAGCATATTACCCCCAGTGTGTCCAGCATATTACCCCCAGTGTGTCCAGCAATCATCTACCCCAGTGTGTCCTCCAGCATTGCCCCCAGTGTGTCCAGCAATCTGCCCCAGTGTCTCCAGCTTTGCCCCAGTGTCTCCAGCATTGCCCCAGTGTGTCCAGCAATCATCTGCCCCAGTGTGTCCTCCAGCATTGCCCCCAGTGTGTCCAGCAATCTGCTCCAGTGTCTCCAGCATTGCTCCAGTGTCTCCGGCATTGCCCCAGTGTGTCCTCCAGCATTGCCCCCATTGTGTCCAGCAATCTGCTCCAGTGTCTCCAGCTTTGCCCCAGTGTCTCCAGCATTGCCCCAGTGTGTCCAGAAATCATCTGCCCCAGTGTGTCCTCCAGCATTGCCCCAGTGTGTCCAGCAATCATCTGCCCCAGTGTGTCCTCCAGCATTGCCCCCAGTGTGTCCAGCAATCTGCCCTAGTGTCTCCAGCATGGCCCCATTGTGTCCAGCAATCATCTGCCCCAGTGTGTCCTCCAGCATTGCCCCCAGTGTGTCCAGCAATCTGCTCCAGTGTCTCCAGCATTGCTCCAGTGTCTCCGGCATTACTCCAGTGTGTCCAGCAATCATCTGCCCCAGTGTGTCCTCCAGCATTGCCCCCAGTGTGTCCAGTAGGATTGAGCGAAACGGATCGGACAATTTAAAAAATCGCCGACTTTCGGTAAAGTCGGGTTTCATGAAACCCGACCTGATCCCAGTGTGGGATCGGCCATGAGGTCGGCGATCTTCGCGCCAAAGTCAATTTCGTATGATGCTTTTAGCACAATTTTTCAGCCAATGAAGGAGGACGCAGAGTGTGGGCAGTGTGATGACATAGGTCTCGGTCCCCACCGTCTTAGGGAAGGGCATGACAGTTTTTGGCTTGCTTTCTGCGCCGTTACAGGAGCTATAAAGGGGCATGGACGCCGACCGCCATCTTACTTCTGCCGATCGTAGCATAGGGAGAGGTTGCTGCAGCTTCACCAGAAGCAGGGATATCGTTAGGGAGGGAAGATTAACCCCCAAACCACTTGTGTTGTAGCGATTTCCACTGTCCAACACCACCTTTTCTTTGCAGGGACAGTGGAGGCTACATTTTTGTGCATCAGCTCTGCAGCTTACTAGGCTGCCTTATAAGGCTCCCTGATAGCTACATTGCTGTTTGTACGCCGCTGTGCAAAACAACTGCTTTTTTAAAAGCAAAAATCCTATTGCTCCTTTCTGCACAGTTCTCTTGTTTATTTGGAGCGCCCCCAGAAAAAGGGCCACGAGTTCTCGGTACCGGGCTTCCCTGGTTCTGTTCTGAGGCTGTCACGGTGACTAGACCCGGTCCGCGACCCTGCTAAGGGGCATCCAATAAAGGTGGTGCAGTCTGTCAGGGGTTCGTGACGCCACCTGTGGTATTCGGTCAGGGTGACCGACGCTGCTGTGGGGTCCGCTGGGGTAATGGAATGGCAGCTGGATGGTATAATTTCCCACAGGTGAAGTATGTCCCCAGGGCTTCCCAGTAAGGTGGATGGTAATGGTGTAAGGTGCAGTCAATAACGAGGACACAAGGTTGCAGTCTCTTTACCTCTTTACTGAAGACTTCAGGATCCTCAATCCAGAGCACGCTTAACAGGGCTATCTGAGACCGGCCGGTCCGATGGGCACATCCAAAGTTTCCTTCGCAGATAGAAATCGTTGCCTACCACTAGCGCCTGTGTGTTGTAGTCCTACCCTGCTGAGCATTCGGAATAGTCCTCACAACTGCTGTTCTCGTTCGTTCGTTCTCTACAGCTCTTTGGTTCCAGATGTTTCTGGTTTCAACGTCCCCCAGGTATATTATGGCTAGGACGCACCCGTATGATGGGAAGTCCTGGAGGTCTTCCGGGACCCTAGAGACGCCCTACTCCCACTGTTGCCCCCTATGTCTTCGTAAGTGTAGTAAGGTAGACAGCCAACCTATAATTAACTGTCCTGCGGAGTTCGAAGTAAGGCCTAGAGTCAGTTACTCCCGTGGTATTCCGGCCACCGGCTACGCGCCTCAGTAGGATGTTGCCTCAGTCTCACAGCACGACTCCTACCGGTTAAATCCAGTACTCCTGGACTGGGAAGAAGAGCAACAATACATTGCAGCAAAAGACATACAACATTTTACAATGCTTAAAACAGGTAATTTGAATAATGCTTCCCTTTATGGGAGGTGAGAACACTTGAACGTTACAAACAAAAACAAGGTTATATATTTTTAACCCCTTCATGACCCAGCCTATTTTGACCTTAAAGACCTTGCCGTTTTTTGCAATTCTGACCAGTGTCCCTTTATGAGGTAATAACTCAGGAACGCTTCAACGGATCCTAGCGGTTCTGAGATTGTTTTTTCGTGACATATTGGGCTTCATGTTAGTGGTAAATTTAGGTCAATAAATTATGCGTTTATTTGTGATAAAAACGGAAATTTGGTGAAAATTTCACAATTTTCACATTTTGAATTTTTATTCTGTTAAACCAGAGAGTTATGTGACACAAAATAGTTAATAAATAACATTTCCCACATGTTTACTTTACATCAGCACAATTTTGGAAACAACATTTTTTTTTGCTAGGAAGTTATAAGGGTTAAAATTTGACCAGCGATTTCTCATTTTTACAACGAAATTTACAAAACCATTTTTTTTAGGGACCACCTCACATTTGAAGTCAGTTTGAGGGGTCTATATGGCTGAAAATACCCCAAAGTGACACCATTCTAAAAACTGCACCCCTCAAGGTACTCAAAACCACATTCAAGAAGTTTATTAACCCTTCAGGTGCTTCATAGCAGCAGAAGCAACATGGAAGAAAAAAATGAACATTTAACTTTTTAGTCACAAAAATTATCTTTTAGCAACAATTTTTTTATTTTTCCAATGGTAAAAGGAGAAACTAAACCACGTACGTTGTTGTCCAATTTGTCCTGAGTACGCTAACACCTCAAATGTGGGGGTAAACCACTGTTTGGGCGCACGGCAGGGCTTGGAAGGGAAGGAGCGCCATTTGACTTTTTGAATCAAAAATTGGCTCCACTCTTTAGCGGACACCATGTCACGTTTGGAGAGCCACCGTGTGCCTAAAAATTGGAGCTCCCCCACAATGACCCCATTTTGGAAACTAGACGCCCCAGGGAACTTATCTAGATGCATAGTGAGCACTTTGAACCCCCAGGTGCTTCACAAATCGATCCGTAAAAATGAAAAAGTACTTTTTTTTTCACAAAAAAATTCTTTTAGCCTCATTTTTTTCATTTTCACATGGGTAACAGGATAAAATGGATCCTAACATTTGTTGGGCAATTTCTCCTGAGTACACTGATACCTCACATGTGGGGGTAAACCACTGTTTGGGCACATGGTAAGGCTCGGAAGGGAAGGAGCGCCATTTGACTTTTTGAATGAAAAATTATCTCCATCGTTAGCGGACACCATGTCGCGTTTGGAAAGCTCCTGTGTGCCTAAACATTGGCGCTCCCCCACAATGACCCCATTTTGGAAACTAGACGCCCCAGGGAACTTATCTAGATGCATAGTGAGCACTTTGAACCCCCAGGTGCTTCACAAATCGATCCGTAAAAATGAAAAAGTACTTTTTTTTTCACAAAAAAATTCTTTTAGCCTCATTTTTTTCATTTTCACATGGGTAACAGGATAAAATGGATCCTAACATTTGTTGGGCAATTTCTCCTGAGTACACTGATACCTCACATGTGGGGGTAAACCACTGTTTGGGCACATGGTAAGGCTCGGAAGGGAAGGAGCGCCATTTGACTTTTTGAATGAAAAATTATCTCCATCGTTAGCGGACACCATGTCGCGTTTGGAAAGCTCCTGTGTGCCTAAACATTGGCGCTCCCCCACAAGTGACACCATTTTGGAAACTAGACCCCCCAAGGAACTTATTTAGATGCCTAGTGAGCACTTTAAACCCTCAGGTGCTTCACAAATTGATCTGTAAAAATGAAAAAGTACTTTTTTTTCACAAAAAAATTCTTTTCGCCTCAATTTTTTCATTTTCACATGGGCAATAGGATCAAATGGATCATACAATTTGTTGGGCAATTTCTCCCGAGTACGCCGATACCTCATATGTGGGGGTAAACCACTGTTTGGGCACTCGGCAGGGCTCGGAAGGGAAGGCGCGCCATTTGACTTTTTGAATGGAAAATTAGCTCCAATTGTTAGCGGACACCATGTCGCGTTTGGAGAGCCCCTGTGTGCCTAAACATTGGAGCTCCCCCACAAGTGACCACATTTTGGAAACTAGACCCCCCAAGGAACTTATCTAGATGCATATTGAGCACTTTAAACCCCCAGGTGCTTCACAGAAGTTTATAACGCAGAGCCATGAAAATAAAAAATAATTTTTCTTTCCTCAAAAATGATTTTTTAGCCTGGAATTTCCTATTTTGCCAAGGGTAATAGGAGAAATTGGACCCCAATTGTTGTTGTCCAGTTTGTCCTGAGTATGCTGATACCCCATATGTGGGGGTAAACCACTGTTTGGGCGCACGGCAGGGCTCGGAAGGGAAGGCACGCCATTTGGCTTTTTAAATGGAAAATTAGCTCCAATCATTAGCGGACACCATGTCACGTTTGGAGAGCCCCTGTGTGCCTAAACATTGGAGATCCCCCAGAAATGACCCCATTTTGGAAACTAGTCCACCAAAGGAACTAATCTAGATGTGTGGTGAGGACTTTGAACCCCGAAGTGCTTCACAAAAGTTTATAACGCAGAGCCATGAAAATAAAAAATAAAAATTATTTTCTCAAAAATGATCTTTTAGCCTGCAATTTTTTATTTTCCCAAGGGTATCAGGAGAAATTTGACCCCAAAAGTTGTTGTCCAGTTTCTCCTGAGTACGCTGATACCCCATATGTGGGGGTAAACCACTGTTTGGTCACATGTCGGGGCTCGGAAGTGAAGTAGTGACGTTTTGAAATGCAGACTTTGATGGAATGCTCTGTGGGCGTCTACGTTACGTTTGCAGAGCCCCTGATGTGGCTTAACAGTAGAAACCCCCCACAAGTGACCCCATTTTGGAATCTAGACCCCGAAAGAAACTTATCTAGATGTGTGGTGAGCACTTTGAACCCCCAAGTGCTTCACAGAAGTTTATAATGCAGAGCCGTGAAAATAATAAATACGTTTTCTTTCCTCAAAAATAATTATTTAGCCCAGAATTTTTTAATTTTCCCAAGGGTTACAGGAGAAATTGGACCCCAAAAGTTGTTGTCCAGTTTCTCCTGAGTACGCTGATACCCCATATGTGGGGGTAAACCACTGTTTGGGCACATGCCGGGGCTCGGAAATGAAGTAGTGACGTTTTGAAATGCAGACTTTGATGGAATGCTCTGTGGGCGTCACGTTGCGTTTGCAGAGCCCCTGATGTGGCTTAACAGTAGAAACCCCCACAAGTGACCCCATTTTGGAATCTAGACCCCGAAAGGAACTTATTTAGATGCCTAGTGAGCACTTTAAACCCTCAGGTGCTTCACAAATTGATCTGTAAAAATGAAAAAGTACTTTTTTTCACAAAAAAAATTATTTTCGCCTCAATTTTTTCATTTTCACATGGGCAATAGGATAAAATGGATCATAAAATTTGTTGGGCAATTTCTCCCGAGTACGTCGATACCTCATATGTGGGGGTAAACCACTGTTTGGGCACTCGGCAGGGCTCGGAAGGGAAGGCGCGCCATTTGACTTTTTGAATGGAAAATTAGCTCCAATTGTTAGCGGACACTAGAGTTGAGCGACCTTGACCTTTTTAGAGTCGAGCCGGGTTTTGCGAAACCCGACTATGTCCAAAGTCGGGTCGAGTGAAATCGGCCGATTATGACGTAAAGTCGGGATCGACCGAAACACGAAACCCAATGCAAGTCAATGGGGCAGCATAGTCGGCAGTGAGTGGGGGCCAGGAAAACACCTAGAGTGCCCATTTTAATGTCAAAACCATCCATTCTTCTTAATGAAGCTTGTCAAGCGTAATTTACCTTATAATAATTGGAAGGCATTTGAAATTGGGGGTCATTTGGCTAAAGTTGTGGGGGGTAGGGCTGGTTCAAGTAATTAGTGGGCCCAGGAAATCTGGACCACGTCACGGCAGTGGAGCAGGGAGAGGTAAGTATTTCAACTTTGCAAGTGCTGTGAACCTGAGCAAGCAGGGGGGGCCCACTCGTTGGCATTGGCACTGGCACAGGGCCCCTCAAAGTACAGCGGTGTGTTTGCACGGCGGGGGCGCCTCCCACCGGCAGCAACACTTTTGCGTACTATGAGAGGCCCTGTGCCAGTGACGTCGCCAACTAGTATTCCTCCCCCCACCTGATGAAGGAACCTGCACTTTCATCTGCACCTTCCTCTTTGTCCCCGTGTAAGGTGGTATGGTATGCGGGAAGAGCAACCTGACTTTCAGCAGGGTCACAATGTTGTTGTGTAGCGTGCACGGGGAATGTTGCGTTATGGGTCAATGTACCAGCAGACTCATCTATCACTGGCTGGGCAATGGGCACGATGAAGTGGAAACACAGATATAGGCCCAAAGAAGAAAGTGGGCTAAATGCAGTTCAAAATTGGTAACACAGGAATAACCAGGGGGCATTGCAGTGGAGGACAACTGGAATGAGAGGCTGACACAGAGAGTAGGGCCAAATCAGTAAGTAGTCGAAATGCAGTTCAAAATTGGCAACCGTAGTAAACAGGCGGCACAGCTTTGTTCAGTGGAGGAGAACAGCAAGGAGTGGCAGACACCGATAGTAGGCCCCAAACCAACTAGTACGCCAAATGCAGTTGTTCCATTTAACCACAATTTAATGAGAGCCTGAAGATAGAAGCTCAGGAAAGGCAACCTGGGGAACACCTTGGAGTGTAACACACCATCTCTCTCCACCCCATACCCATTTTGTATGGCCTAATGCAGTGTACTTTTCTACAACTACTAAACGAGAGTCGGAAGACCGAAGCAATGGCAAGGAAACCTGGGGAACACCTTAGAGTGTAACACACCCTCTCTCTACACCCCATACCCAATTTGAAGGTCTAATGCAGTGTAGTTTCCAAGAACTACTAAACGAGAGCCGGAAGATCGAAGCTCAGGAAAGGCAACCTGGGGAACACCTTGGAGTGTAACACACCCTCTCGCTACACCCCATACCCAATTTGAAGGCCTAATGCAGCGTAGTTTCCAACAACTACTAAACGAGAGCCGGAAGATCGAAGCTCAGGAAAGGCAACCTGGGGAACACCTTGGAGTGTAACAAACCCTCTCTCTACACCCCATACCCAATTTGTAGGCCTAATGCAGCGTAGTTTCCGACAACTACTAAACGAGAGCCGGAATATCGAAGCTCAGGAAAGGCAACCTGGGGAACACCTTGGAGTGTAACACACCCTCTCTCTACACCCCATACCCAATTTGTAGGCCTAATGCAGCGTAGTTTCCGACAACTACTAAACGAGAGCCGGAATATCGAAGCTCAGGAAAGGCAACCTGGGGAACACCTTGGAGTGTAACACACCCTCTCTCTACACCCCATACCCAATTTGAAGGCCTAATGCAGTGTAGTTTCCAAGAACTACTAAACGAGAGCCGGAAGATCGAAGCTCAGGAAAGGCAACCTGGGGAACACCTTGGAGTGGAACACACCATCTCTCTACACCCCATACCCAATTTGAAGGCCTAATGCAGCGTAGTTTCCAACAACTACTAAACGAGAGCCGGTAGATCGAAGCTCAGGAAAGGCAACCTGGGGAACACCTTGGAGTGTAACACAACGTCTCTCTACACCACGGAAGGGATGATTCTTAGGAAGGAAGGCTGTTGGAAATAAGCATTGCGCGTCCGAGGGTGATTAGATTCTTATTAGGTATATACTCACCCTCGGACGCGCCCTGCTTCTTTATTTGGAATGAATGTTTATTTGCAATGTGGTGTTGACTTTCTCTATTATTTTGGTAATTAATGATTTTATTATTTTCATTATTTTGCATCTTATCGGCAATAATATAAAGAAGACGCGACAGGACAACACTCGGTGGATGCCATATGTGTGTTTTCAATTTAAAAAACCTTTCAGTTAACTACTTGCAGGAGAAAGTAATTGTAGCTGGTGGCCATTTTTAGTACTGTACCAGATTTTAGCTGTTTGTTTGTTTTTAATGTCAAAATGTCTGCATTTGATATCTCACCAGTATTTTCTTTTTTATAAGCAAAATCCTTTTTTTTTTATTTTATGATGTTGGTTCAAGGGGTACACGGGCAGCAGTAGACAGGTCAGTGGAGGCCTAGTGGAAGGAGGGACCGCAGACAGGCTTCGAAGCCCTAACATAATAAATTGGGCTGCCTGTAGGCAATTTAAAATTGGTTCCAGGGGAACACGGGCAGCAGTAGACAGGTCAGTGGAGGCCTAGAGGAAGGAGGGACCGCAGATGCGCCAATGTTTCCCCCATACCAAATTTGTAGGCCTAATGCAGTGTAGTTTCCAACAACTACTAAACGAGAGCCGGAATTTCGAAGCTCAGGAAAGGCAACCTGGGGAACACCTTGGAGTGTAACACACCCTCTCTCTACACCCCATACCCAATTTGAAGGCCTAATGCAGTGTAGTTTCCAACAACTACTAAACGAGAGCCGGAATATCGAAGCTCAGGAAAGGCAACCTGGGGAACACCTTGGAGTGTAACACACCCTCTCTCTACACCCCATACCCAATTTGAAGGCCTAATGCAGTGTAGTTTCCAAGAACTACTAAACGAGAGCCGGAAGATCGAAGCTCAGGAAAGGCAACCTGGGGAACACCTTGGAGTGTAACACAACGTCTCTCTACACGACGGAAGGGCTGATTCTTAGGAAGGAAGGCTGTTGGAAATAAGCATTGCGCGTCCGAGGGTGATTAGATTCTTATTAGGTATATACTCACCCTCGGACGCGCCCTGCTTCTTTATTTGGAATGAATGTTTATTTGCAATGTGGTGTTGACTTTCTCTATTATTTTGGTAATTAATGATTTTATTATTTTCATTATTTTGCATCTTCTCGGCAATAATATAAAGAAGACGCGACAGGACAACACTCGGTGGATGCCATATGTGTGTTTTCAATTTAAAAAAACTTTCAGTTAACTACTTGCAGGAGAAAGTAATTGTAGCTGGTGGCCATTTTTAGTACTGTACCAGATTTTAGTTGTGTGTTTGTTTTTAATGTTAAAATGTCTGCATTTGATATCTCACCAGTATTTTCTTTTTTATAAGCAAAATACTTATTTTTATATTTTCTGATGTTGGTTCCAGGGGTACACGGCCAGCAGTGCCCTGGTCAGTGTAGTAGTAGTTGAAAGAATGGACCGCAGACAGGCATCGAAGGCCTAAAATAAAAACACATGGCTGTAGGCAATTTTAAATTGGTTCCAGGGGTACACGGACAGCAGTGGTGTGGTCAGTGGAGGCCTAGTGGAAGGAGTGACCGCAGACAGGCATCGAAGGCCTAAAATAATAACACATGGCTGTAGGCAATTTTAAATTGGTTCCAGGGGTACACGGGCAGCAGTGACCTGGTCAGTGTAGTAGTAGTTGAAAGAATGGACCGCAGACAGGCATCGAAGGCCTAAAATAAAAAAATTGGGCTGGCTGTAGGCAATTTTAAATTGGTTCCAGGGGTACACGGGCAGCAGTGGTGTGGTCAGTGGAGGCCTAGTGGAAGGAGTGACCGCAGACAGGCATCGAAGGCCTAAAATAATAACACATGGCTGTAGGCAATTTTAAATTGGTTCCAGGGGTACACGGGCAGCAGTGACCTGGTCAGTGTAGTAGTAGTTGAAAGAATGGACCGCAGACAGGCATCGAAGGCCTAAAATAAAAAAATTGGGCTGGCTGTAGGCAATTTTAAATTGGTTCCAGGGGTACACGGACAGCAGTGGTGTGGTCAGTGGAGGCCTAGTGGAAGGAGTGACCGCAGACAGGCATCGAAGGCCTAAAATAATAACACATGGCTGTAGGCAATTTTAAATTGGTTCCAGGGGTACACGGACAGCAGTGGTGTGGTCAGTGGAGGCCTAGTGGAAGGAGTGACCGCAGACAGGCTTCCAAGGCCTAACATAACAAACTTGGGCTGGCTGTAGGCACTTTTAAATTGGTTCCAGGGGTACACGGGCAGCAGTGGTCTGGTCAGTGGAAGTCTAGTGGAAGGAGTGACCGCAGACAGGCTTCCAAGGCCTAACATAACAAACTTGGGCTGGCTGTAGGCACTTTTAAATTGGTTCCAGGGGTACACGGGCAGCAGTGACCTGGTCAGTGTAGTAGTAGTTGAAAGAATGGACCGCAGACAGGCTTCGAAGGCCTAACATAACAAACTTGGGCTGGCTGTAGGCACTTTTAAATTGGTTCCAGGGGTACACGGGCAGCAGTGGTCTGGTCAGTGGAAGTCTAGTGGAAGGAGTGACCGCAGACAGGCTTCCAAGGCCTAACATAACAAACTTGGGCTGGCTGTAGGCACTTTTAAATTGGTTCCAGGGGTACACGGGCAGCAGTGGTCTGGTCAGTGGAAGTCTAGTGGAAGGAGTGACCGCAGACAGGCTTCCAAGGCCTAACATAACAAACTTGGGCTGGCTGTAGGCACTTTTAAATTGGTTCCAGGGGTACACGGGCAGCAGTGACCTGGTCAGTGTAGTAGTAGTTGAAAGAATGGACCGCAGACAGGCTTCGAAGGCCTAACATAACAAACTTGGGCTGGCTGTAGGCACTTTTAAATTGGTTCCAGGGGTACACGGGCAGCAGTGGTCTGGTCAGTGGAAGTCTAGTGGAAGGAGTGACCGCAGACAGGCTTCCAAGGCCTAACATAACAAACTTGGGCTGGCTGTAGGCACTTTTAAATTGGTTCCAGGGGTACACGGGCAGCAGTGGTCTGGTCAGTGGAAGTCTAGTGGAAGGAGTGACCGCAGACAGGCTTCGAAGGCCTAACATAACAAAATTGGGCTGGCTGTAGGCACTTTAAATTGGTTCCAGGGGTACATGGGCAGCAGTGTATGGTCAGTGGAAGTCTAGTGGAAGGAGTGACGGCAGACAGTCTTCGAAGGCCTAACATAACAAAATTGGGCTGACTGTAGGCACTTTTAAATTGGTTCCAGGGTAACACGGCCAGCAGTGCCCTGGTCAGTGTAGTAGTAGTTGAAAGAATGGACCGCAGACAGGCATCAAAGGCCTAAAATAATAACACATGGCTGTAGGCAATTTTAAATTGGTTCCAGGGGTACACGGACAGCAGTGGTGTGGTCAGTGGAGGCCTAGTGGAAGGAGTGACCGCAGACAGGCTTCCAAGGCCTAACATAACAAACTTGGGCTGGCTGTAGGCACTTTTAAATTGGTTCCAGGGGTACACGGGCAGCAGTGGTCTGGTCAGTGGAAGTCTAGTGGAAGGAGTGACCGCAGACAGGCTTCCAAGGCCTAACATAACAAAATTGGGCTGGCTGTAGGCACTTTAAATTGGTTCCAGGGGTACATGGGCAGCAGTGTATGGTCAGTGGAAGTCTAGTGGAAGGAGTGACGGCAGACAGTCTTCGAAGGCCTAACATAACAAAATTGGGCTGACTGTAGGCACTTTTAAATTGGTTCCAGGGTAACACGGCCAGCAGTGGCCTGGTCAGTGTAGTAGTTGTAGAAAGAAGGGACCGCAGACAGGCTTCGAAGGCCTAACATAACAAAAATGTCAAAACAATGGTATTGTCAGTGCCAGGCATTGAAGGATGTCAGCGCCTAGACTACACATTGGTGAAGCTGTGAGAGATAATTTTGCTAGTGGTAGAGCACTGTTTGAGCTGGGGGGGGGAACTGTCTTGTGGCCGGCGTTACAGGCACAGGGCCCCTCATATTACAACGGTGTGTCTGACGTTGGGTGCGCACCACCACCGCCAGAGACACTTTATTGTACTATGAGGGACCCAGTGGCAGTGCCGTCGACCAAAAGCGGCCACACCCACCTCTTCAGACAAACAGCACTCTCAAGGGTCCAAGCGCAAAGTGGCGATAGCACGGCCCCGTGTGGGGAGTTTGGCCATTTCGTGAGGTGGAAACATGTCGTATGCTGGACAATCAGGTGAAGAAAATTACGAGATTGGAAAAGTCATTCAGAATAGTCCACAGGCAAGACCTTTTCATAGGAAAGCTAGGTGTCAGCCGGGCAGGGTGGGGCAAAAGATTTTGAAATCCAGTTGTGGTTCATTTTAATGAAGGTTAGATCATCTACATTTTGGGTAGCCAGACGAGTCCTTTTTTCTGTTAGTATTGAACCTGCAGCACTGAATACTCTTTCTGATAGGACACTAGCTGCCGGGCAAGCAAGCTCCTGCAATGCATATTCTGCCAATTCTGGCCAGGTGTCTAATTTGGATGCCCAGTAATCAAATGGGAATGACGGTTGAGGGAGAACGTCGATAAGGGATGAAAAATAGTTTGTAACCATACTGGACAAATGTTGTCTCCTGTCACTTTGAATTGATGCTGCAGTACCTGTCCTGTCTGCGGTCATAGAAAAATCACTCCACAACCTGGTCAGAAAACCCCTCTGGCCAATGCCACTTCTGATTTCTGCCCCTCTAACACCTCTGGTCTGCTGGCCCCTGGAGCTCGTGTGAGAACGATCACGGGCGCTGTGTGCAGGGAATGCCAGAAGCAAACGGTCAACAAGAGTTGATTGTTTTGTTGCTAATATTAGTTCCAAGTTCTCATGTGGCATAATATTTTGCAATTTGCCTTTATAGCGAGGATCAAGGAGGCAGGCCAACCAGTAATCGTCATCGTTCATCATTTTTGTAATGCGTGTGTCCCTTTTGAGGATACGCAAGGCATAATCCGCCATGTGGGCCAAAGTTCCCGTTGTCAAATCTGCGGTTGTGCTTGGTTGAGGGGCAGTTGCAGGCAAATCTACGTCACTTGTGTCCCTCAAAAAACCAGAACCCGGCCTTGCCACGCCACCAATTTCCCGTGCCCCCGGGAAAGCTTCCTCATTAAAAATATACTCATCCCCATCATCCTCCTCATCCTCCACCTCCTCTTCGCCCGGTACCTCGTCATGTACACTGCCCTGACCAGACAATCGCTGACTGTCATCAAGGCTTTCCTCTTCCTCTGGTGCAGACGCCTGATCCTTTATGTGCGTCAAACTTTGCATCGGCAGACGCATTAGGGGGATGCTCATGCTTATTATGGCGTTGTCTGCACTAACCAGCCGTGTGCATTCCTCAAAACACTGAAGGACTTGACACATGTCTTGAATCTTCGACCACTGCACACCTGACAACTCCATGTCTGCCATCCTACTGCCTGCCCGTGTATGTGTATCCTCCCACAAAAACATAACAGCCCGCCTCTGTTCGCACAGTCTCTGAAGCATGTGCAGTGTTGAGTTCCACCTTGTTGCAACGTCTATGATTAGGCGATGCTGGGGAAGGTTCAAAGAACGCTGATAGGTCTGCATACGGCTGGAGTGTACAGGCGAACGGCGGATATGTGCGCAAAGTCCACGCACTTTGAGGAGCAGGTCGGATAACCCCGGATAACTTTTCAGGAAGCACTGCACCACCAGGTTTAAGGTGTGAGCCAGGCAAGGAATGTGTTTCAGTTGGGAAAGGGAGATGGCAGCCATGAAATTCCTTCCGTTATCAGTCACTACCTTGCCTGCCTCAAGATCTACAGTGCCCAGCCACGACTGCGTTTCTTGCTGCAAGAACTCGGACAGAACTTCCGCGGTGTGTCTATTGTCGCCCAAACACTTCATAGCCAATACAGCCTGCTGACGTATGCCAGTAGCTGCCCCATAATGGGAGACCTGGTGTGCAACAGTGGCAGGTGCGGATGGAGTGTTTGTGCGACTGCGGTCTGTGGACGAGCTCTTGCTTCTGCAGGAGGACGAGGAGGAGGAGGAGGAGGGGGTGCGAACGGCTACAGACAACTGTTTACTAGACCGTGGGCTAGGCAGAACTGTCCCAAACTTGCTGTCCCCTGTGGACCCTGAATCCACCACATTTACCCAGTGTGCCGTGATGGACACGTAACGTCCCTGGCCATGCCTACTGGTCCATGCATCTGTTGTCAGGTGCACCTTTGTGCTCACAGATTGCCTGAGTGCATGGACGATGCGCTCTTTAACATGCTGGTGGAGGGCTGGGATGGCTTTTCTGGAAAAAAAGTGTCGACTGGGTAGCTCGTAGCGTGGTACAGCGTAGTCCATCAGGTCTTTGAAAGCTTCGCTTTCAACTAACCGGTAGGGCATCATCTCTAACGAGATTAGTCTAGCTATGTGGGCGTTCAAACCCTGTGTACGCGGATGCGAGGCTAAGTATTTCCTTTTTCTAACCATAGTCTCATGTAGGGTGAGCTGGACTGGAGAGCTGGAGATCGTGGAACTAGCGGGGGTGCCGGTGGACATGGCAGACTGAGAGACGGTGGGAGATGGTATTGTTGCCGCCGGTGCCCTAGATGCAGTGTTTCCTACTACGAAACTGGTGATTCCCTGACCCTGACTGCTTTGGCCTGGCAAAGATACCTGCACAGATACAGCAGGTGGTGCGCTAAATGGTGGTCCTACACTGCCGGAAGGGATGTTGCGTTGATGACTAGCTTCATTGGCCGAGGGTGCAACAACCTTAAGGGACGTTTGGTAGTTAGTCCAAGCTTTCAAATGCATGGTGGTTAAATGTCTATGCATGCAACTAGTATTGAGACTTTTCAGATTCTGACCTCTGCTTAAGGAAGTAGAACATTTTTGACAGATGACTTTGCGCTGATCAATTGGATGTTGTTTAAAAAAATGCCAGACTGCACTCTTTCTAGCATCGGATACCTTTTCAGGCATTGCAGACTGAGCTTTAACCGGATGGCCACGCTGTCCTCCACCAGGTTTTGGCTTTGCCACGCGTTTTGGGCAAGATACGGGCCCGGCAGATGGAACCTGTGGCGATGTTGATGCCTGCTGCGGCCCCTCCTCCTCCTCTGCTTCAGAACTGCTGCCGCCTGCACCCTGTTCCCCCAATGGCTGCCAATCGGGGTCAAGAACTGGGTCATCTAATAACTCTTCTTGTACCTCCTGCGCAACTTCGTCTGTGTCACCGTGTCGTTCGGTGGTATAGCGTTCGTGATGGGGCAACATAGTCTCATCAGGGTCTGATTCTTGATCAGCACCCTGCGAGGGCAATGTTGTGGTCTGAGTCAAAGGACCAGCATAGTAGTCTGGCTGTGGCTGTGCGTCAGTGCACTCCATGTCAGATTCAATTTGTAATGGGCATGGACTGTTAACTGCTTCACTTTCTAAGCCAGGGACGGTATGTGTAAAGAGCTCCATGGAGTAACCCGTTGTGTCGCCTGCTGCATTCTTCTCTGTTGTTGTTTTTGCTGAAGAGGACAAGGAAGTGACTTGTCCCTGACCGTGAACATCCACTAACGACGCGCTGCTTTTACTTTTACCAGTTTCACGAGATGAGGCAAAAGAGCTAGAGGCTGAGTCAGCAAGATAAGCCAAAACTTGCTCTTGCTGCTCCGGCTTTAAAAGCGGTTTTCCTAATCCCAGAAAAGGGAGCGTTCGAGGCCTTGTGTAGCCGGACGACGAACCTGGCTCCACAGCTCCAGACTTAGGTGCAATATTTTTTCTCCCACGACCACCTGATGCTCCACCACTACCACTACCCTCATTACCAGCTGACAATAAACGCCCCCGGCCACGACCTCTTCCACTAGACTTCCTCATTGTTTTAAAAACGTAACCAAACTAACGTTATTTGTTGCAGTCACACAACTTACACGGTGAGCTATAACTTCAGTATGATTTAGCTACCCCTTTACAGGTTGGTGAGACCACAGCGAAAATCAGGCCCAATGTTACACACTCTTTTTTTGGTGGCTGCAAATTAGAGAGATGCCCCACACGCAGGACTGTCACTGAAGCACAAATGTTAATATTAATGTCACACTATTATTTTTTTTTTATTTTTATTTTTTTCAGGAACACTTTAGAAACCCCCCCAAAAAAAAAAAAAAGATTTTTGCAGGGAGAATTTAGAAAACAAATGTAACAAACTATATGCTTTCTATGGGCCACTGAGTGAGAGATGACGCACACAGGAATCAGGAGTGGCACACAAGCCCAGAGGCCAATATTTTTCTACCAATGATTGATGGAGTTATTTTCTCTGGTAGATTTTGGAACCCAAATCAAGGAAAAAAAATGTAGGCTTTCTATGGACCACAATTGGAGAGAGAGAGAGAGAGAGAGAGAGATGGCACACCCAGGAGTCAAGACTGGCACACAAGCAGAAAGGCCAATATTAATCTCCCACTGTTTTTTTTTTTTTTTTTCAGGGAGACTTTAGAAAAAAAAATAATAAAAAAAATATGATTTTATCAGGAAGAATTTAGAAACCAAATAAAATAAAATGATTTTTTCAGGGAGAATTTATAAAACAAATAAAAACAAAAATAGGCGTTCTATGGCCCACTGACTGAGAGATGACGCACACAGGAGTCAGGAGTGGCACTCAAACCCAGAGGCCAATATTTTTCTACCAATGATTGATGTAGTTATTTTCTCTGGTAGATTTCAGAACCCAAATCAAGGAAAAAAAATATAGGCTTTCTATGGACCACAATTGGAGAGAGAGAGAGAGAGAGAGAGAGAGAGAGAGAGAGAGATGGCACACCCAGGAGTCAAGACTGGCACACAAGCAGAAAGGCCAATATTAATCTCCCACTGTTTTTTTTGGTTGTTTTTTTTTTTTTTTTTTCAGGGAGACTTTAGAAAAAAAAAAAAAAAAAATATGATTTTATCAGGAAGAATTTAGAAACCAAATAAAATAAAATGATTTTTTCTGGGAGAATTTATAAAACAAATAAAACCAAAAATAGGCGTTCTATGGCCCACTGACTGAGAGATGACGCACCCAGGAGTCAAGACTGGCACACAAGCAGAAAGGCCAATATTAATCTCCCACTGTTTTTTTTTTTTTTTTTCAGGGAGACTTTAGAAAAAAAAATAATAAAAAAAATGTGATTTTATCAGGAAGAATTTAGAAACCAAATAAAATAAAATGATTTTTTCAGGGAGAATTTAGAAAACAAATAAAACCAAAAATAGGCGTTCTATGGCCCACTGACTGAGAGATGACGCACCCAGGAGTCAAGACTGGCACACAAGCAGAAAGGCCAATATTAATCTCCCACTGTTTTTTTTTTTTTTTTTCAGGGAGACTTTAGAAAAAAAAATAATAAAAAAAATGTGATTTTATCAGGAAGAATTTAGAAACCAAATAAAATAAAATGATTTTTTCTGGGAGAATTTATAAAACAAATAAAACCAAAAATAGGCGTTCTATGGCCCACTGACTGAGAGATGACGCACCCAGGAGTCAAGACTGGCACACAAGCAGAAAGGCCAATATTAATCTCCCACTGTTTTTTTTTTTTTTTTTCAGGGAGACTTTAGAAAAAAAATAATAAAAAAAATGTGATTTTATCAGGAAGAATTTAGAAACCAAATAAAATAAAATGATTTTTTCTGGGAGAATTTATAAAACAAATAAAACCAAAAATAGGCGTTCTATGGCCCACTGACTGAGAGATGACGCACCCAGGAGTCAAGACTGGCACACAAGCAGAAAGGCCAATATTAATCTCCCACTGTTTTTTTTTTTTTTTTCAGGGAGACTTTAGAAAAAAAAATAATAAAAAAAATGTGATTTTATCAGGAAGAATTTAGAAACCAAATAAAATAAAATGATTTTTTCAGGGAGAATTTAGAAAACAAATAAAACCAAAAATAGGCGTTCTATGGCCCACTGACTGAGAGAGAGAGAGAGAGAGATGGAACGCTTAGTACTGGCACACAAGCCCAAAGGGCAATATTAATCTCCCTTTTTTTTTCCAGGGAGAATTTCTAAAACCCAAAAAAAAAAAAAAATAGGCTTTCTATGGCCCACTATTTGTGAGAGAGATGGGACGCTCAGGACTGGCACAGATGGCACGCTCAGGACTGGCACAGAAGCCCAGAGGCCAATATTAATCTCCCTTTTTTTCTGGTAGAATTTATAAAACCAAAAAAAAATTTAAATAGGCTTTCTATGGCCCACTATTTGTGAGAGAGATGGCACGCTCAGGACTGGCACAGATGGCACGCTCACAACTGGCACACAAGCCCAGAGGCCAATATTAATCTCCCTTTTTTCAGGGAAAATTTATAAAACAAAAAAAAAAAATAAATAGGCTTTCTATGGCCCACTATTTGTGAGAGAGATGGCACGCTCAGGGCTGGCACAGATGGCACGCTCAGGACTGGCACACAAGCCCAGAGGCCAATATTAATCTCCCTTTTTTTCAGGGAGAATTTATAAAACCCCCAAAAAAAATAAAATAGGCTTTCTATGGCCCACTATTTGTGAGAGAGATGGGACGCTCAGGACTGGCACAGATGGCACGCTCAGGACTGGCACAGAAGCCCAGAGGCCAATATTAATCTCCCTTTTTTTCTGGGAGAATTTATAAAACCAAAAAAAAATTTAAATAGGCTTTCTATGGCCCACTATTTGTGAGAGAGATGGCACACTCAGGACTGGCACAGATGGCACGCTCACAACTGGCACACAAGCCCAGAGGCCAATATTAATCTCCCTTTTTTCAGGGAAAATTTATAAAACAAAAAAAAAAATTAAATAGGCTTTCTATGGCCCACTATTTGTGAGAGAGATGGCACGCTCAGGGCTGGCACAGATGGCACGCTCAGGACTGGCACACAAGCCCAGAGGCCAATATTAATCTCCCTTTTTTTCAGGGAGAATTTATAAAACCAAAAAAAAAAATTAATAGGCTTTCTATGGCCCACTATTTGTGAGAGAGATGGCACGCTCAGGGCTGGCACAGATGGCACGCTCAGGACTGGCACACAAGCCCAGAGGCCAATATTAATCTCCCTTTTTTTCAGGGAGAATTTATAAAACCCCAAAAAAAATAAAATAGGCTTTCTATGGCCCACTATTTGTGAGAGAGATGGCACACTCAGGACTGGCACACAAGCCCAAAGGCCAATATTAATCTCCCACTGTATTTTTATCAGGGAGAATTTATACACCCCACAAAAAAAAATACAGAAAAATGAAAAGGCTTTCTATGGCCCACTATGTGAGAGAGATGGCACACACAGGGATGGCACTCTAGCAGAAATGCCAAATTGCCAATCTTAATCTCCCACCAAAAAAAAAAAAAAAAAAAAAACAGGGAATGTCCTACAATTACTATCTCCCTGCCTGCAGTAATCTCAGCCAGGTATGGCAGGCAGCTACTATCTCCCTGCCTGCAGTAATCTCAGCCAGGTATGGCAGGCAGCAATAAGGAGTGGACTGATGCACAAATGAAATAAAAAGTGTGGACAAACAAAAAAGATAGCTGTGCAGAAAGGAAGGAACAAGAGGATTTGTGCTTTGAAAAAAGCAGTTGGTTTGCACAGCGGCGTACACACAGCAATGCAGCTATCAGGGAGCCTTCTAGGGCAGCCCAATGAGCTACAGCGCTGAGGGGAAAAAAAAAAAAAAAAAAAAACTTCCACTGTCCCTGCACACCGAGGGTGGTGTTGGACAGTGCAAATCGCTGCAGCACAAGCGGTTTTGTGGTTAATGGACCCTGCCTAACGCTATCCCTGCTTCTGACAAAGCGGCAGCAACCTCTCCCTAAGCTCAGATCAGCAGCAGTAAGATGGCGGTCGGCGGGAACGCCTCTTTATAGCCCCTGTGACGTCGCAGACAGCAAGCCAATCACTGCAATGCCCTTCTCTAAGATGGTGGGGACCAGGACCTATGTCATCACGCTGCCCACACTCTGCGTTTACCTTCATTGGCTGAGAAATGGCGCTTTTCGCATCATTGAAACGCGACTTTGGCGCGAAAGTCGCGTACCGCATGGCCGACCCCGCACAGGGGTCGGATCGGGTTTCATGAAACCCCGACTTAGCCAAAAGTCGGCGACTTTTGAAAATGTTCGACCCGTTTCGCTCAACCCTAGCGGACACCATGTCGCGTTTGGAGAGCCCCTGTGTGCCTAAACATTGGAGCTCCCCCACAAGTGACCACATTTTGGAAACTAGACCCCCCAAGGAACTTATCTAGATGCATATTGAGCACTTTAAACCCCCAGGTGCTTCACAGAAGTTTATAACGCAGAGCCATGAAAATAAAAGATAATTTTTCTTTCCTCAAAAATGATTTTTTAGCCTGGAATTTCCTATTTTGCCAAGGGTAATAGGAGAAATTGGACCCCAATTGTTGTTGTCCAGTTTGTCCTGAGTACGCTGATACCCCATATGTGGGGGTAAACCACTGTTTAGGCGCACGGCAGGGCTCGGAAGGGAAGGCACGCCATTTGGCTTTTTAAATGGAAAATTAGCTCCAATCATTAGCGGACACAATGTCACGTTTGGAGAGCCCCTGTGTGCCTAAACATTGGAGATCCCCCAGAAATGACCCCATTTTGGAAACTAGTCCACCAAAGGAACTAATCTAGATGTGTGGTGAGGACTTTGAACCCCGAAGTGCTTCACAGAAGTTTATAACGCAGAGCCATGAAAATAAAAAATAAAAATTATTTTCTCAAAAGTGATCTTTTAGCCTGCAATTTTTTATTTTCCCAAGGGTATCAGGAGAAATTTGACCCCAAAAGTTGTTGTCCAGTTTCTCCTGAGTACGCTGATACCCCATATGTGGGGGTAAACCACTGTTTGGTCACATGTCGGGGCTCGGAAGTGAAGTAGTGACGTTTTGAAATGCAGACTTTGATGGAATGCTCTGTGGGCATCACGTTGCGTTTGCAGAGCCCCTGATGTGGCTTAACAGTAGAAACCCCCCACAAGTGACCCCATTTTGGAAACTAGACCCAGAAAGGAACTTATCTAGATGTGTGGTGAGCACTTTAAACCCCCAAGTGCTTCACAGAAGTTTATAATGCAGAGCCGTGAAAATAATAAATACGTTTTCTTTCCTCAAAAATAATTATTTAGCCCAGAATTTTTTAATTTTCCCAAGAATAACAGGAGAAATTTGACCCCAATATTTGTTGTCCAGTTTCTCCTGAGTACGGTGATACCCCATATGTGGGGGTAAACTACTGTTTGGGCACATGCCGGGGCTCGGAATTGAAGTAGTGACGTTTTGAAATGCAGACTTTGATGGAATGCTCTGCGGGCGTCACGTTGCGTTTGCAGAGCCCCTGATGGGGCTAAACAGTAGAAAACCCCCAAAAGTGACCCTATTTTGGAAACTAGATCCCGAAAGGAACTTATCTAGATGTGTGGTGAGCACTTTGAACCCCCAAGTGCTTCACAGAAGTTTATAATGCAGAGCCGTGAAAATAATAAATACGTTTTCTTTCCTCAAAAATAATTATTTCGCCCAGAATTTTTTATTTTCCCAAGGGTTACAGGAGAAATTGGACCCCAAAAGTTGTTGTTCAGTTTCTCCTGAGTACGCTGATACCCCATGTGTGGAGGTAAACCACTGTTTGGGCACTTGCCGGGGCTCGGAAGTGAAGTAGTGACGTTTTGAAATGCAGACTTTGATGGAATGGTCTGCGGGCGTCATGTTGCGTTTGCAGAGCCCCTGGTGTGCCTAAACAGTAGAAACCCCCAACAAGTGACCCCATTTTAGAAACTAGACCCCCCAAGGAACTTATCTAGATATGTGGTGAGCACTTTGAACCCCCAAGTGCTTCACAGACGTTTACAACGCAGAGCCGTGAAAATAAAAAATCATTTTTCTTTCCTCAAAAATAGTAACATAGTAACATAGTTAGTAAGGCCGAAAAAAGACATTTGTCCATCCAGTTCAGCCTATATTCCATCATAATAAATACCCAGATCTACGTCCTTCTACAGAACCTAATAATTGTATGATACAATATTGTTCTGCTCCAGGAAGACATCCAGGCCTCTCTTGAACCCCTCGACTGAGTTCGCCATCACCACCTCCTCAGGCAAGCAATTCCAGATTCTCACTGCCCTAACAGTAAAGAATCCTCTTCTGTGTTGGTGGAAAAACCTTCTCTCCTCCAGACGCAAAGAATGCCCCCTTGTGCCCGTCACCTTCCTTGGTATAAACAGATCCTCAGCGAGATATTTGTATTGTCCCCTTATATACTTATACATGGTTATTAGATCGCCCCTCAGTCGTCTTTTTTCTAGACTAAATAATCCTAATTTCGCTAATCTATCTGGGTATTGTAGTTCTCCCATCCCCTTTATTAATTTTGTTGCCCTCCTTTGTACTCTCTCTAGTTCCATTATATCCTTCCTGAGCACCGGTGCCCAAAACTGGACACAGTACTCCATGTGCGGTCTAACAAGGGATTTGTACAGAGGCAGTATAATGCTCTCATCATGTGTATCCAGACCTCTTTTAATGCACCCCATGATCCTGTTTGCCTTGGCAGCTGCTGCCTGGCACTGGCTGCTCCAGGTAAGTTTATCATTAACTAGGATCCCCAAGTCCTTCTCCCTGTCAGATTTACCCAGTGGTTTCCCGTTCAGTGTGTAATGGTGATATTGATTCCCTCTTCCCATGTGTATAACCTTACATTTATCATTGTTAAACCTCATCTGCCACCTTTCAGCCCAAGTTTCCAACTTATCCAGATCCATCTGTAGCAGAATACTATCTTCTCTTGTATTAACTGCTTTACATAGTTTTGTATCATCTGCAAATATCGATATTTTACTGTGTAAACCTTCTACCAGATCATTAATGAATATGCTGAAGAGAACAGGTCCCAATACTGACCCCTGCGGTACCCCACTGGTCACAGCGACCCAGTTAGAGACTATACCATTTATAACCACCCTCTGCTTTCTATCACTAAGCCAGTTACTAACCCATTTACACACATTTTCCCCCAGACCAAGCATTCTCATTTTGTGTACCAACCTCTTGTGCGGCACGGTATCAAACGCTTTGGAAAAATCGAGATATACCACGTCCAATGACTCACCGTGGTCCAGCCTATAGCTTACCTCTTCATAAAAACTGATTAGATTGGTTTGACAGGAGCGATTTCTCATAAACCCATGCTGATATGGAGTTAAACAGTTATTCTCATTGAGATAATCCAGAATAACATCCCTCAGAAACCCTTCAAATATTTTACCAACAATAGAGGTTAGACTTACTGGCCTATAATTTCCAGGTTCACTTTTAGAGCCCTTTTTGAATATTGGCACCACATTTGCTATGCGCCAGTCCTGCGGAACAGACCCTGTCGCTATAGAGTCACTAAAAATAAGAAATAATGGTTTATCTATTACATTACTTAGTTCTCTTAGTACTCGTGGGTGTATGCCATCCGGACCCGGAGATTTATCTATTTTAATCTTATTTAGCCGATTTCGCACCTCTTCTTGGGTTAGATTGGTGACCCTTAATATAGGGTTTTCATTGTTTCTTGGGATTTCACCTAGCATTTCATTTTCCACCGTGAATACCGTGGAGAAGAAGGTGTTTAATATGTTAGCTTTTTCCTCGTCATCTACAACCATTCTTTCCTCACTATTTTTTAAGGGGCCTACATTTTCAGTTTTTATTCTTTTACTATTGATATAGTTGAAGAACAGTTTGGGATTAGTTTTACTCTCCTTAGCAATGTGCTTCTCTGTTTCCTTTTTGGCAGCTTTAATTAGTTTTTTAGATAAAGTATTTTTCTCCCTATAGTTTTTTAGAGCTTCAATGGTGCCATCCTGCTTTAGTAGTGCAAATGCTTTCTTTTTACTGTTAATTGCCTGTCTTACTTCTTTGTTTAGCCACATTGGGTTTTTCCTATTTCTAGTCCTTTTATTCCCACAAGGTATAAACCGCTTACACTGCCTATTTAGGATGTTCTTAAACATTTCCCATTTATTATCTGTATTCTCATTTCTGAGGATATTGTCCCAGTCTACCAGATTAAGGGCATCTCTAAGCTGGTCAAACTTTGCCTTCCTAAAGTTCAATGTTTTTGTGACTCCCTGACAAGTCCCCCTAGTGAAAGACAGGTGAAACTGCACAATATTGTGGTCGCTATTTCCTAAATGCCCAACCACCTGCAGATTTGTTATTCTGTCAGGTCTATTAGATAGTATTAGGTCTAAAAGTGCTGCTCCTCTGGTTGGATTCTGCACCAATTGTGAAAGATAATTTTTCTTGTTTATTAGCAGAAACCTGTTGCCTTTATGGGTTTCACAGGTTTCTGTTTCCCAGTTAATATCCGGGTAGTTAAAGTCCCCCATAACCAGGACCTCATTATGGGTTGCAGCTTCATCTATCTGCTTTAGAAGTAGACTTTCCATGCTTTCTGTTATATTTGGGGGTTTGTAACAGACCCCAATGAGAATTTTGTTACCATTTTTCCCTCCATGAATTTCAACCCATATGGACTCGACATCCTCATTCCCTTCGCTAATATCCTCCCTTAAAGTGGACTTTAGACAAGACTTTACATAGAGACAAACCCCTCCTCCTCTACGATTTTTACGATCCTTTCTAAACAGACTGTAACCCTGTAAGTTAACTGCCCAGTCATAGCTTTCATCTAACCATGTCTCGGTTATTCCCACTATGTCAAAGTTACCTGTAGATATTTCTGCTTCTAGTTCTTCCATCTTGTTTGTCAGGCTTCTGGCGTTTGCGAGCATGCAGTTTAGAGGATTTTGTTTTGTTCCAATCTCCTCACTGTGGATTGTTTTAGAAATGTTCTTACCTCCCTTCTGAATATGTTTTCCTGGGTCGTCTTTGTTCGAGTCTAATGTTTTTCTTCCCGTCCCCTCTTCTTCTAGTTTAACGCCCTCCTGATGAGTGTAGCGAGTCTTCTGGCGAATGTGTGTTTCCCAGGTTTGTTGAGGTGTAGTCCGTCTCTGGCGAGGAGTCCATCATACCAGTAATTCACACCGTGGTCCAGGAATCCAAATCCTTGTTGTCTGCACCATCGTCTTAGCCAGTTGTTTGCATCAAGGATCCTGTTCCATCTCCTGGTGCCATGCCCGTCTACTGGAAGGATAGAAGAAAAAACTACCTGTGCATCCAGTTCCTTTACTTTCTTCCCCAACTCTTCAAAGTCCTTGCAGATTGTCGGTAGGTCCTTCCTTGCCGTGTCATTGGTGCCAACATGTATCAGAAGAAATGGGTGGACGTCCTTGGAGCTGAAGAGCTTTGGTATCCTATCGGTCACATCCTTGATCATCGCACCTGGAAGGCAGCATACTTCTCTTGCAGTTATGTCCGGTCTGCAGATGGTTGCTTCTGTGCCTCTCAGTAGTGAGTCTCCCACCACCACCACTCTTCGTTGCTTCTTGGCTGTACTTTTTGCTGTCACTTGTTGCTGTGTGCCCTTTTCTTTTTTGCTTGCTGGTATTGCTTCATTCTTAGGTGTGCCATCTTCATCCTCTACAAAGATTTGATATCGGTTCTTCAGTTGTGTGGTTGGTGATTTCTCCATGGTCTTCTTGCTTCTTTTGGTCACATGCTTCCACTCATCTGCTTTTGGAGGTTCTCTGACACTTTTTTCACCTTCTGTGACCAGTAGAGATGCTTCTGTTCTGTCTAGAAAGTCTTCATTCTCTTTGATGAGTTTCAAAGTTGCTATTCTTTCTTCCAGACCCCGCACCTTTTCTTCTAAAAGGGCCACTAGTCTACACTTCTGACAGGTGAAATTGGATTCTTCTTCTGGTCGATCTGTGAACATGTAGCACATGCTGCAGCTCACCATGTAGGTTGTCACATCTGCCATGTTGCTCCTAGATCCTGCTGACTTGCTGTGTGTTTTCCTTCTTGTGTAATCTACTCAGCCAAGCTCTCTTGCAATAATGTCCTACAGGCAAAAATTTGGTGATGCTTTCGAAGCAGCTGGTCCCGGCTGTACCCAACGATCTTCTAGCTTAGGGAGACTTCGCTTCTCCCAGAAGGCACCTGGAATATGCAAATTAGCCTCCTGAAGCTTGAATCCCTGGTTTGGTGATGCTTTCGAAGCAGCTGGTCCCGGCTGTACCCAACGATCTTCTAGCTTAGGGAGACTTCGCTTCTCCCAGAAGGCACCTGGAATATGCAAATTAGCCTCCTGAAGCTTGAATCCCTGGTTTGGTGATGCTTTCGAAGCAGCTGGTCCCGGCTGTACCCAACGATCTTCTAGCTTAGGGAGACTTCGCTTCTCCCAGAAGGCACCTGGAATATGCAAATTAGCCTCCTGAAGCTTGAATCCCTGGTTTGGTGATGCTTTCGAAGCAGCTGGTCCCGGCTGTACCCAACGATCTTCTAGCTTAGGGAGACTTCGCTTCTCCCAGAAGGCACCTGGAATATGCAAATTAGCCTCCTGAAGCTTGAATCCCTGGTTTGGTGATGCTTTCGAAGCAGCTGGTCCCGGCTGTACCCAACGATCTTCTAGCTTAGGGAGACTTCGCTTCTCCCAGAAGGCACCTGGAATATGCAAATTAGCCTCCTGAAGCTTGAATCCCTGGTTTGGTGATGCTTTCGAAGCAGCTGGTCCCGGCTGTACCCAACGATCTTCTAGCTTAGGGAGACTTCGCTTCTCCCAGAAGGCACCTGGAATATGCAAATTAGCCTCCTGAAGCTTGAATCCCTGGTTTGGTGATGCTTTCGAAGCAGCTGGTCCCGGCTGTACCCAACGATCTTCTAGCTTAGGGAGACTTCGCTTCTCCCAGAAGGCACCTGGAATATGCAAATTAGCCTCCTGAAGCTTGAATCCCTGGTTTGGTGATGCTTTCGAAGCAGCTGGTCCCGGCTGTACCCAACGATCTTCTAGCTTAGGGAGACTTCGCTTCTCCCAGAAGGCACCTGGAATATGCAAATTAGCCTCCTGAAGCTTGAATCCCTGGTTTGGTGATGCTTTCGAAGCAGCTGGTCCCGGCTGTACCCAACGATCTTCTAGCTTAGGGAGACTTCGCTTCTCCCAGAAGGCACCTGGAATATGCAAATTAGCCTCCTGAAGCTTGAATCCCTGGTTTGGTGATGCTTTCGAAGCAGCTGGTCCCGGCTGTACCCAACGATCTTCTAGCTTAGGGAGACTTCGCTTCTCCCAGAAGGCACCTGGAATATGCAAATTAGCCTCCTGAAGCTTGAATCCCTGGTTTGGTGATGCTTTCGAAGCAGCTGGTCCCGGCTGTACCCAACGATCTTCTAGCTTAGGGAGACTTCGCTTCTCCCAGAAGGCACCTGGAATATGCAAATTAGCCTCCTGAAGCTTGAATCCCTGGTTTGGTGATGCTTTCGAAGCAGCTGGTCCCGGCTGTACCCAACGATCTTCTAGCTTAGGGAGACTTCGCTTCTCCCAGAAGGCACCTGGAATATGCAAATTAGCCTCCTGAAGCTTGAATCCCTGGTTTGGTGATGCTTTCGAAGCAGCTGGTCCCGGCTGTACCCAACGATCTTCTAGCTTAGGGAGACTTCGCTTCTCCCAGAAGGCACCTGGAATATGCAAATTAGCCTCCTGAAGCTTGAATCCCTGGTTTGGTGATGCTTTCGAAGCAGCTGGTCCCGGCTGTACCCAACGATCTTCTAGCTTAGGGAGACTTCGCTTCTCCCAGAAGGCACCTGGAATATGCAAATTAGCCTCCTGAAGCTTGAATCCCTGGTTTGGTGATGCTTTCGAAGCAGCTGGTCCCGGCTGTACCCAACGATCTTCTAGCTTAGGGAGACTTCGCTTCTCCCAGAAGGCACCTGGAATATGCAAATTAGCCTCCTGAAGCTTGAATCCCTGGTTTGGTGATGCTTTCGAAGCAGCTGGTCCCGGCTGTACCCAACGATCTTCTAGCTTAGGGAGACTTCGCTTCTCCCAGAAGGCACCTGGAATATGCAAATTAGCCTCCTGAAGCTTGAATCCCTGGTTTGGTGATGCTTTCGAAGCAGCTGGTCCCGGCTGTACCCAACGATCTTCTAGCTTAGGGAGACTTCGCTTCTCCCAGAAGGCACCTGGAATATGCAAATTAGCCTCCTGAAGCTTGAATCCCTGGTTTGGTGATGCTTTCGAAGCAGCTGGTCCCGGCTGTACCCAACGATCTTCTAGCTTAGGGAGACTTCGCTTCTCCCAGAAGGCACCTGGAATATGCAAATTAGCCTCCTGAAGCTTGAATCCCTGGTTTGGTGATGCTTTCGAAGCAGCTGGTCCCGGCTGTACCCAACGATCTTCTAGCTTAGGGAGACTTCGCTTCTCCCAGAAGGCACCTGGAATATGCAAATTAGCCTCCTGAAGCTTGAATCCCTGGTTTGGTGATGCTTTCGAAGCAGCTGGTCCCGGCTGTACCCAACGATCTTCTAGCTTAGGGAGACTTCGCTTCTCCCAGAAGGCACCTGGAATATGCAAATTAGCCTCCTGAAGCTTGAATCCCTGGTTTGGTGATGCTTTCGAAGCAGCTGGTCCCGGCTGTACCCAACGATCTTCTAGCTTAGGGAGACTTCGCTTCTCCCAGAAGGCACCTGGAATATGCAAATTAGCCTCCTGAAGCTTGAATCCCTGGTTTGGTGATGCTTTCGAAGCAGCTGGTCCCGGCTGTACCCAACGATCTTCTAGCTTAGGGAGACTTCGCTTCTCCCAGAAGGCACCTGGAATATGCAAATTAGCCTCCTGAAGCTTGAATCCCTGGTTTGGTGATGCTTTCGAAGCAGCTGGTCCCGGCTGTACCCAACGATCTTCTAGCTTAGGGAGACTTCGCTTCTCCCAGAAGGCACCTGGAATATGCAAATTAGCCTCCTGAAGCTTGAATCCCTGGTTTGGTGATGCTTTCGAAGCAGCTGGTCCCGGCTGTACCCAACGATCTTCTAGCTTAGGGAGACTTCGCTTCTCCCAGAAGGCACCTGGAATATGCAAATTAGCCTCCTGAAGCTTGAATCCCTGGTTTGGTGATGCTTTCGAAGCAGCTGGTCCCGGCTGTACCCAACGATCTTCTAGCTTAGGGAGACTTCGCTTCTCCCAGAAGGCACCTGGAATATGCAAATTAGCCTCCTGAAGCTTGAATCCCTGGTTTGGTGATGCTTTCGAAGCAGCTGGTCCCGGCTGTACCCAACGATCTTCTAGCTTAGGGAGACTTCGCTTCTCCCAGAAGGCACCTGGAATATGCAAATTAGCCTCCTGAAGCTTGAATCCCTGGTTTGGTGATGCTTTCGAAGCAGCTGGTCCCGGCTGTACCCAACGATCTTCTAGCTTAGGGAGACTTCGCTTCTCCCAGAAGGCACCTGGAATATGCAAATTAGCCTCCTGAAGCTTGAATCCCTGGTTTGGTGATGCTTTCGAAGCAGCTGGTCCCGGCTGTACCCAACGATCTTCTAGCTTAGGGAGACTTCGCTTCTCCCAGAAGGCACCTGGAATATGCAAATTAGCCTCCTGAAGCTTGAATCCCTGGTTTGGTGATGCTTTCGAAGCAGCTGGTCCCGGCTGTACCCAACGATCTTCTAGCTTAGGGAGACTTCGCTTCTCCCAGAAGGCACCTGGAATATGCAAATTAGCCTCCTGAAGCTTGAATCCCTGGTTTGGTGATGCTTTCGAAGCAGCTGGTCCCGGCTGTACCCAACGATCTTCTAGCTTAGGGAGACTTCGCTTCTCCCAGAAGGCACCTGGAATATGCAAATTAGCCTCCTGAAGCTTGAATCCCTGGTTTGGTGATGCTTTCGAAGCAGCTGGTCCCGGCTGTACCCAACGATCTTCTAGCTTAGGGAGACTTCGCTTCTCCCAGAAGGCACCTGGAATATGCAAATTAGCCTCCTGAAGCTTGAATCCCTGGTTTGGTGATGCTTTCGAAGCAGCTGGTCCCGGCTGTACCCAACGATCTTCTAGCTTAGGGAGACTTCGCTTCTCCCAGAAGGCACCTGGAATATGCAAATTAGCCTCCTGAAGCTTGAATCCCTGGTTTGGTGATGCTTTCGAAGCAGCTGGTCCCGGCTGTACCCAACGATCTTCTAGCTTAGGGAGACTTCGCTTCTCCCAGAAGGCACCTGGAATATGCAAATTAGCCTCCTGAAGCTTGAATCCCTGGTTTGGTGATGCTTTCGAAGCAGCTGGTCCCGGCTGTACCCAACGATCTTCTAGCTTAGGGAGACTTCGCTTCTCCCAGAAGGCACCTGGAATATGCAAATTAGCCTCCTGAAGCTTGAATCCCTGGTTTGGTGATGCTTTCGAAGCAGCTGGTCCCGGCTGTACCCAACGATCTTCTAGCTTAGGGAGACTTCGCTTCTCCCAGAAGGCACCTGGAATATGCAAATTAGCCTCCTGAAGCTTGAATCCCTGGTTTGGTGATGCTTTCGAAGCAGCTGGTCCCGGCTGTACCCAACGATCTTCTAGCTTAGGGAGACTTCGCTTCTCCCAGAAGGCACCTGGAATATGCAAATTAGCCTCCTGAAGCTTGAATCCCTGGTTTGGTGATGCTTTCGAAGCAGCTGGTCCCGGCTGTACCCAACGATCTTCTAGCTTAGGGAGACTTCGCTTCTCCCAGAAGGCACCTGGAATATGCAAATTAGCCTCCTGAAGCTTGAATCCCTGGTTTGGTGATGCTTTCGAAGCAGCTGGTCCCGGCTGTACCCAACGATCTTCTAGCTTAGGGAGACTTCGCTTCTCCCAGAAGGCACCTGGAATATGCAAATTAGCCTCCTGAAGCTTGAATCCCTGGTTTGGTGATGCTTTCGAAGCAGCTGGTCCCGGCTGTACCCAACGATCTTCTAGCTTAGGGAGACTTCGCTTCTCCCAGAAGGCACCTGGAATATGCAAATTAGCCTCCTGAAGCTTGAATCCCTGGTTTGGTGATGCTTTCGAAGCAGCTGGTCCCGGCTGTACCCAACGATCTTCTAGCTTAGGGAGACTTCGCTTCTCCCAGAAGGCACCTGGAATATGCAAATTAGCCTCCTGAAGCTTGAATCCCTGGTTTGGTGATGCTTTCGAAGCAGCTGGTCCCGGCTGTACCCAACGATCTTCTAGCTTAGGGAGACTTCGCTTCTCCCAGAAGGCACCTGGAATATGCAAATTAGCCTCCTGAAGCTTGAATCCCTGGTTTGGTGATGCTTTCGAAGCAGCTGGTCCCGGCTGTACCCAACGATCTTCTAGCTTAGGGAGACTTCGCTTCTCCCAGAAGGCACCTGGAATATGCAAATTAGCCTCCTGAAGCTTGAATCCCTGGTTTGGTGATGCTTTCGAAGCAGCTGGTCCCGGCTGTACCCAACGATCTTCTAGCTTAGGGAGACTTCGCTTCTCCCAGAAGGCACCTGGAATATGCAAATTAGCCTCCTGAAGCTTGAATCCCTGGTTTGGTGATGCTTTCGAAGCAGCTGGTCCCGGCTGTACCCAACGATCTTCTAGCTTAGGGAGACTTCGCTTCTCCCAGAAGGCACCTGGAATATGCAAATTAGCCTCCTGAAGCTTGAATCCCTGGTTTGGTGATGCTTTCGAAGCAGCTGGTCCCGGCTGTACCCAACGATCTTCTAGCTTAGGGAGACTTCGCTTCTCCCAGAAGGCACCTGGAATATGCAAATTAGCCTCCTGAAGCTTGAATCCCTGGTTTGGTGATGCTTTCGAAGCAGCTGGTCCCGGCTGTACCCAACGATCTTCTAGCTTAGGGAGACTTCGCTTCTCCCAGAAGGCACCTGGAATATGCAAATTAGCCTCCTGAAGCTTGAATCCCTGGTTTGGTGATGCTTTCGAAGCAGCTGGTCCCGGCTGTACCCAACGATCTTCTAGCTTAGGGAGACTTCGCTTCTCCCAGAAGGCACCTGGAATATGCAAATTAGCCTCCTGAAGCTTGAATCCCTGGTTTGGTGATGCTTTCGAAGCAGCTGGTCCCGGCTGTACCCAACGATCTTCTAGCTTAGGGAGACTTCGCTTCTCCCAGAAGGCACCTGGAATATGCAAATTAGCCTCCTGAAGCTTGAATCCCTGGTTTGGTGATGCTTTCGAAGCAGCTGGTCCCGGCTGTACCCAACGATCTTCTAGCTTAGGGAGACTTCGCTTCTCCCAGAAGGCACCTGGAATATGCAAATTAGCCTCCTGAAGCTTGAATCCCTGGTTTGGTGATGCTTTCGAAGCAGCTGGTCCCGGCTGTACCCAACGATCTTCTAGCTTAGGGAGACTTCGCTTCTCCCAGAAGGCACCTGGAATATGCAAATTAGCCTCCTGAAGCTTGAATCCCTGGTTTGGTGATGCTTTCGAAGCAGCTGGTCCCGGCTGTACCCAACGATCTTCTAGCTTAGGGAGACTTCGCTTCTCCCAGAAGGCACCTGGAATATGCAAATTAGCCTCCTGAAGCTTGAATCCCTGGTTTGGTGATGCTTTCGAAGCAGCTGGTCCCGGCTGTACCCAACGATCTTCTAGCTTAGGGAGACTTCGCTTCTCCCAGAAGGCACCTGGAATATGCAAATTAGCCTCCTGAAGCTTGAATCCCTGGTTTGGTGATGCTTTCGAAGCAGCTGGTCCCGGCTGTACCCAACGATCTTCTAGCTTAGGGAGACTTCGCTTCTCCCAGAAGGCACCTGGAATATGCAAATTAGCCTCCTGAAGCTTGAATCCCTGGTTTGGTGATGCTTTCGAAGCAGCTGGTCCCGGCTGTACCCAACGATCTTCTAGCTTAGGGAGACTTCGCTTCTCCCAGAAGGCACCTGGAATATGCAAATTAGCCTCCTGAAGCTTGAATCCCTGGTTTGGTGATGCTTTCGAAGCAGCTGGTCCCGGCTGTACCCAACGATCTTCTAGCTTAGGGAGACTTCGCTTCTCCCAGAAGGCACCTGGAATATGCAAATTAGCCTCCTGAAGCTTGAATCCCTGGTTTGGTGATGCTTTCGAAGCAGCTGGTCCCGGCTGTACCCAACGATCTTCTAGCTTAGGGAGACTTCGCTTCTCCCAGAAGGCACCTGGAATATGCAAATTAGCCTCCTGAAGCTTGAATCCCTGGTTTGGTGATGCTTTCGAAGCAGCTGGTCCCGGCTGTACCCAACGATCTTCTAGCTTAGGGAGACTTCGCTTCTCCCAGAAGGCACCTGGAATATGCAAATTAGCCTCCTGAAGCTTGAATCCCTGGTTTGGTGATGCTTTCGAAGCAGCTGGTCCCGGCTGTACCCAACGATCTTCTAGCTTAGGGAGACTTCGCTTCTCCCAGAAGGCACCTGGAATATGCAAATTAGCCTCCTGAAGCTTGAATCCCTGGTTTGGTGATGCTTTCGAAGCAGCTGGTCCCGGCTGTACCCAACGATCTTCTAGCTTAGGGAGACTTCGCTTCTCCCAGAAGGCACCTGGAATATGCAAATTAGCCTCCTGAAGCTTGAATCCCTGGTTTGGTGATGCTTTCGAAGCAGCTGGTCCCGGCTGTACCCAACGATCTTCTAGCTTAGGGAGACTTCGCTTCTCCCAGAAGGCACCTGGAATATGCAAATTAGCCTCCTGAAGCTTGAATCCCTGGTTTGGTGATGCTTTCGAAGCAGCTGGTCCCGGCTGTACCCAACGATCTTCTAGCTTAGGGAGACTTCGCTTCTCCCAGAAGGCACCTGGAATATGCAAATTAGCCTCCTGAAGCTTGAATCCCTGGTTTGGTGATGCTTTCGAAGCAGCTGGTCCCGGCTGTACCCAACGATCTTCTAGCTTAGGGAGACTTCGCTTCTCCCAGAAGGCACCTGGAATATGCAAATTAGCCTCCTGAAGCTTGAATCCCTGGTTTGGTGATGCTTTCGAAGCAGCTGGTCCCGGCTGTACCCAACGATCTTCTAGCTTAGGGAGACTTCGCTTCTCCCAGAAGGCACCTGGAATATGCAAATTAGCCTCCTGAAGCTTGAATCCCTGGTTTGGTGATGCTTTCGAAGCAGCTGGTCCCGGCTGTACCCAACGATCTTCTAGCTTAGGGAGACTTCGCTTCTCCCAGAAGGCACCTGGAATATGCAAATTAGCCTCCTGAAGCTTGAATCCCTGGTTTGGTGATGCTTTCGAAGCAGCTGGTCCCGGCTGTACCCAACGATCTTCTAGCTTAGGGAGACTTCGCTTCTCCCAGAAGGCACCTGGAATATGCAAATTAGCCTCCTGAAGCTTGAATCCCTGGTTTGGTGATGCTTTCGAAGCAGCTGGTCCCGGCTGTACCCAACGATCTTCTAGCTTAGGGAGACTTCGCTTCTCCCAGAAGGCACCTGGAATATGCAAATTAGCCTCCTGAAGCTTGAATCCCTGGTTTGGTGATGCTTTCGAAGCAGCTGGTCCCGGCTGTACCCAACGATCTTCTAGCTTAGGGAGACTTCGCTTCTCCCAGAAGGCACCTGGAATATGCAAATTAGCCTCCTGAAGCTTGAATCCCTGGTTTGGTGATGCTTTCGAAGCAGCTGGTCCCGGCTGTACCCAACGATCTTCTAGCTTAGGGAGACTTCGCTTCTCCCAGAAGGCACCTGGAATATGCAAATTAGCCTCCTGAAGCTTGAATCCCTGGTTTGGTGATGCTTTCGAAGCAGCTGGTCCCGGCTGTACCCAACGATCTTCTAGCTTAGGGAGACTTCGCTTCTCCCAGAAGGCACCTGGAATATGCAAATTAGCCTCCTGAAGCTTGAATCCCTGGTTTGGTGATGCTTTCGAAGCAGCTGGTCCCGGCTGTACCCAACGATCTTCTAGCTTAGGGAGACTTCGCTTCTCCCAGAAGGCACCTGGAATATGCAAATTAGCCTCCTGAAGCTTGAATCCCTGGTTTGGTGATGCTTTCGAAGCAGCTGGTCCCGGCTGTACCCAACGATCTTCTAGCTTAGGGAGACTTCGCTTCTCCCAGAAGGCACCTGGAATATGCAAATTAGCCTCCTGAAGCTTGAATCCCTGGTTTGGTGATGCTTTCGAAGCAGCTGGTCCCGGCTGTACCCAACGATCTTCTAGCTTAGGGAGACTTCGCTTCTCCCAGAAGGCACCTGGAATATGCAAATTAGCCTCCTGAAGCTTGAATCCCTGGTTTGGTGATGCTTTCGAAGCAGCTGGTCCCGGCTGTACCCAACGATCTTCTAGCTTAGGGAGACTTCGCTTCTCCCAGAAGGCACCTGGAATATGCAAATTAGCCTCCTGAAGCTTGAATCCCTGGTTTGGTGATGCTTTCGAAGCAGCTGGTCCCGGCTGTACCCAACGATCTTCTAGCTTAGGGAGACTTCGCTTCTCCCAGAAGGCACCTGGAATATGCAAATTAGCCTCCTGAAGCTTGAATCCCTGGTTTGGTGATGCTTTCGAAGCAGCTGGTCCCGGCTGTACCCAACGATCTTCTAGCTTAGGGAGACTTCGCTTCTCCCAGAAGGCACCTGGAATATGCAAATTAGCCTCCTGAAGCTTGAATCCCTGGTTTGGTGATGCTTTCGAAGCAGCTGGTCCCGGCTGTACCCAACGATCTTCTAGCTTAGGGAGACTTCGCTTCTCCCAGAAGGCACCTGGAATATGCAAATTAGCCTCCTGAAGCTTGAATCCCTGGTTTGGTGATGCTTTCGAAGCAGCTGGTCCCGGCTGTACCCAACGATCTTCTAGCTTAGGGAGACTTCGCTTCTCCCAGAAGGCACCTGGAATATGCAAATTAGCCTCCTGAAGCTTGAATCCCTGGTTTGGTGATGCTTTCGAAGCAGCTGGTCCCGGCTGTACCCAACGATCTTCTAGCTTAGGGAGACTTCGCTTCTCCCAGAAGGCACCTGGAATATGCAAATTAGCCTCCTGAAGCTTGAATCCCTGGTTTGGTGATGCTTTCGAAGCAGCTGGTCCCGGCTGTACCCAACGATCTTCTAGCTTAGGGAGACTTCGCTTCTCCCAGAAGGCACCTGGAATATGCAAATTAGCCTCCTGAAGCTTGAATCCCTGGTTTGGTGATGCTTTCGAAGCAGCTGGTCCCGGCTGTACCCAACGATCTTCTAGCTTAGGGAGACTTCGCTTCTCCAGAAGGCACCTGGAATATGCAAATTAGCCTCCTGAAGCTTGAATCCCTGGTTTGGTGATGCTTTCGAAGCAGCTGGTCCCGGCTGTACCCAACGATCTTCTAGCTTAGGGAGACTTCGCTTCTCCCAGAAGGCACCTGGAATATGCAAATTAGCCTCCTGAAGCTTGAATCCCTGGTTTGGTGATGCTTTCGAAGCAGCTGGTCCCGGCTGTACCCAACGATCTTCTAGCTTAGGGAGACTTCGCTTCTCCCAGAAGGCACCTGGAATATGCAAATTAGCCTCCTGAAGCTTGAATCCCTGGTTTGGTGATGCTTTCGAAGCAGCTGGTCCCGGCTGTACCCAACGATCTTCTAGCTTAGGGAGACTTCGCTTCTCCCAGAAGGCACCTGGAATATGCAAATTAGCCTCCTGAAGCTTGAATCCCTGGTTTGGTGATGCTTTCGAAGCAGCTGGTCCCGGCTGTACCCAACGATCTTCTAGCTTAGGGAGACTTCGCTTCTCCCAGAAGGCACCTGGAATATGCAAATTAGCCTCCTGAAGCTTGAATCCCTGGTTTGGTGATGCTTTCGAAGCAGCTGGTCCCGGCTGTACCCAACGATCTTCTAGCTTAGGGAGACTTCGCTTCTCCCAGAAGGCACCTGGAATATGCAAATTAGCCTCCTGAAGCTTGAATCCCTGGTTTGGTGATGCTTTCGAAGCAGCTGGTCCCGGCTGTACCCAACGATCTTCTAGCTTAGGGAGACTTCGCTTCTCCCAGAAGGCACCTGGAATATGCAAATTAGCCTCCTGAAGCTTGAATCCCTGGTTTGGTGATGCTTTCGAAGCAGCTGGTCCCGGCTGTACCCAACGATCTTCTAGCTTAGGGAGACTTCGCTTCTCCCAGAAGGCACCTGGAATATGCAAATTAGCCTCCTGAAGCTTGAATCCCTGGTTTGGTGATGCTTTCGAAGCAGCTGGTCCCGGCTGTACCCAACGATCTTCTAGCTTAGGGAGACTTCGCTTCTCCCAGAAGGCACCTGGAATATGCAAATTAGCCTCCTGAAGCTTGAATCCCTGGTTTGGTGATGCTTTCGAAGCAGCTGGTCCCGGCTGTACCCAACGATCTTCTAGCTTAGGGAGACTTCGCTTCTCCCAGAAGGCACCTGGAATATGCAAATTAGCCTCCTGAAGCTTGAATCCCTGGTTTGGTGATGCTTTCGAAGCAGCTGGTCCCGGCTGTACCCAACGATCTTCTAGCTTAGGGAGACTTCGCTTCTCCCAGAAGGCACCTGGAATATGCAAATTAGCCTCCTGAAGCTTGAATCCCTGGTTTGGTGATGCTTTCGAAGCAGCTGGTCCCGGCTGTACCCAACGATCTTCTAGCTTAGGGAGACTTCGCTTCTCCCAGAAGGCACCTGGAATATGCAAATTAGCCTCCTGAAGCTTGAATCCCTGGTTTGGTGATGCTTTCGAAGCAGCTGGTCCCGGCTGTACCCAACGATCTTCTAGCTTAGGGAGACTTCGCTTCTCCCAGAAGGCACCTGGAATATGCAAATTAGCCTCCTGAAGCTTGAATCCCTGGTTTGGTGATGCTTTCGAAGCAGCTGGTCCCGGCTGTACCCAACGATCTTCTAGCTTAGGGAGACTTCGCTTCTCCAGAAGGCACCTGGAATATGCAAATTAGCCTCCTGAAGCTTGAATCCCTGGTTTGGTGATGCTTTCGAAGCAGCTGGTCCCGGCTGTACCCAACGATCTTCTAGCTTAGGGAGACTTCGCTTCTCCCAGAAGGCACCTGGAATATGCAAATTAGCCTCCTGAAGCTTGAATCCCTGGTTTGGTGATGCTTCGAAGCAGCTGGTCCCGGCTGTACCCAACGATCTTCTAGCTTAGGGAGACTTCGCTTCTCCCAGAAGGCACCTGGAATATGCAAATTAGCCTCCTGAAGCTTGAATCCCTGGTTTGGTGATGCTTTCGAAGCAGCTGGTCCCGGCTGTACCCAACGATCTTCTAGCTTAGGGAGACTTCGCTTCTCCCAGAAGGCACCTGGAATATGCAAATTAGCCTCCTGAAGCTTGAATCCCTGGTTTGGTGATGCTTTCGAAGCAGCTGGTCCCGGCTGTACCCAACGATCTTCTAGCTTAGGGAGACTTCGCTTCTCCCAGATGGCACCTGGAATATGCAAATTAGCCTCCTGAAGCTTGAATCCCTGGTTTGGTGATGCTTTCGAAGCAGCTGGTCCCGGCTGTACCCAACGATCTTCTAGCTTAGGGAGACTTCGCTTCTCCCAGAAGGCACCTGGAATATGCAAATTAGCCTCCTGAAGCTTGAATCCCTGGTTTGGTGATGCTTTCGAAGCAGCTGGTCCCGGCTGTACCCAACGATCTTCTAGCTTAGGGAGACTTCGCTTCTCCCAGAAGGCACCTGGAATATGCAAATTAGCCTCCTGAAGCTTGAATCCCTGGTTTGGTGATGCTTTCGAAGCAGCTGGTCCCGGCTGTACCCAACGATCTTCTAGCTTAGGGAGACTTCGCTTCTCCCAGAAGGCACCTGGAATATGCAAATTAGCCTCCTGAAGCTTGAATCCCTGGTTTGGTGATGCTTTCGAAGCAGCTGGTCCGGCTGTACCCAACGATCTTCTAGCTTAGGGAGACTTCGCTTCTCCCAGAAGGCACCTGGAATATGCAAATTAGCCTCCTGAAGCTTGAATCCCTGGTTTGGTGATGCTTTCGAAGCAGCTGGTCCCGGCTGTACCCAACGATCTTCTAGCTTAGGGAGACTTCGCTTCTCCCAGAAGGCACCTGGAATATGCAAATTAGCCTCCTGAAGCTTGAATCCCTGGTTTGGTGATGCTTTCGAAGCAGCTGGTCCCGGCTGTACCCAACGATCTTCTAGCTTAGGGAGACTTCGCTTCTCCCAGAAGGCACCTGGAATATGCAAATTAGCCTCCTGAAGCTTGAATCCCTGGTTTGGTGATGCTTTCGAAGCAGCTGGTCCCGGCTGTACCCAACGATCTTCTAGCTTAGGGAGACTTCGCTTCTCCCAGAAGGCACCTGGAATATGCAAATTAGCCTCCTGAAGCTTGAATCCCTGGTTTGGTGATGCTTTCGAAGCAGCTGGTCCCGGCTGTACCCAACGATCTTCTAGCTTAGGGAGACTTCGCTTCTCCCAGAAGGCACCTGGAATATGCAAATTAGCCTCCTGAAGCTTGAATCCCTGGTTTGGTGATGCTTTCGAAGCAGCTGGTCCCGGCTGTACCCAACGATCTTCTAGCTTAGGGAGACTTCGCTTCTCCCAGAAGGCACCTGGAATATGCAAATTAGCCTCCTGAAGCTTGAATCCCTGGTTTGGTGATGCTTTCGAAGCAGCTGGTCCCGGCTGTACCCAACGATCTTCTAGCTTAGGGAGACTTCGCTTCTCCCAGAAGGCACCTGGAATATGCAAATTAGCCTCCTGAAGCTTGAATCCCTGGTTTGGTGATGCTTTCGAAGCAGCTGGTCCCGGCTGTACCCAACGATCTTCTAGCTTAGGGAGACTTCGCTTCTCCCAGAAGGCACCTGGAATATGCAAATTAGCCTCCTGAAGCTTGAATCCCTGGTTTGGTGATGCTTTCGAAGCAGCTGGTCCCGGCTGTACCCAACGATCTTCTAGCTTAGGGAGACTTCGCTTCTCCCAGAAGGCACCTGGAATATGCAAATTAGCCTCCTGAAGCTTGAATCCCTGGTTTGGTGATGCTTTCGAAGCAGCTGGTCCCGGCTGTACCCAACGATCTTCTAGCTTAGGGAGACTTCGCTTCTCCCAGAAGGCACCTGGAATATGCAAATTAGCCTCCTGAAGCTTGAATCCCTGGTTTGGTGATGCTTTCGAAGCAGCTGGTCCCGGCTGTACCCAACGATCTTCTAGCTTAGGGAGACTTCGCTTCTCCCAGAAGGCACCTGGAATATGCAAATTAGCCTCCTGAAGCTTGAATCCCTGGTTTGGTGATGCTTTCGAAGCAGCTGGTCCCGGCTGTACCCAACGATCTTCTAGCTTAGGGAGACTTCGCTTCTCCCAGAAGGCACCTGGAATATGCAAATTAGCCTCCTGAAGCTTGAATCCCTGGTTTGGTGATGCTTTCGAAGCAGCTGGTCCCGGCTGTACCCAACGATCTTCTAGCTTAGGGAGACTTCGCTTCTCCCAGAAGGCACCTGGAATATGCAAATTAGCCTCCTGAAGCTTGAATCCCTGGTTTGGTGATGCTTTCGAAGCAGCTGGTCCCGGCTGTACCCAACGATCTTCTAGCTTAGGGAGACTTCGCTCTCCCAGAAGGCACCTGGAATATGCAAATTAGCCTCCTGAAGCTTGAATCCCTGGTTTGGTGATGCTTTCGAAGCAGCTGGTCCCGGCTGTACCCAACGATCTTCTAGCTTAGGGAGACTTCGCTTCTCCCAGAAGGCACCTGGAATATGCAAATTAGCCTCCTGAAGCTTGAATCCCTGGTTTGGTGATGCTTTCGAAGCAGCTGGTCCCGGCTGTACCCAACGATCTTCTAGCTTAGGGAGACTTCGCTTCTCCCAGAAGGCACCTGGAATATGCAAATTAGCCTCCTGAAGCTTGAATCCCTGGTTTGGTGATGCTTTCGAAGCAGCTGGTCCCGGCTGTACCCAACGATCTTCTAGCTTAGGGAGACTTCGCTTCTCCCAGAAGGCACCTGGAATATGCAAATTAGCCTCCTGAAGCTTGAATCCCTGGTTTGGTGATGCTTTCGAAGCAGCTGGTCCCGGCTGTACCCAACGATCTTCTAGCTTAGGGAGACTTCGCTTCTCCCAGAAGGCACCTGGAATATGCAAATTAGCCTCCTGAAGCTTGAATCCCTGGTTTGGTGATGCTTTCGAAGCAGCTGGTCCCGGCTGTACCCAACGATCTTCTAGCTTAGGGAGACTTCGCTTCTCCCAGAAGGCACCTGGAATATGCAAATTAGCCTCCTGAAGCTTGAATCCCTGGTTTGGTGATGCTTTCGAAGCAGCTGGTCCCGGCTGTACCCAACGATCTTCTAGCTTAGGGAGACTTCGCTTCTCCCAGAAGGCACCTGGAATATGCAAATTAGCCTCCTGAAGCTTGAATCCCTGGTTTGGTGATGCTTTCGAAGCAGCTGGTCCCGGCTGTACCCAACGATCTTCTAGCTTAGGGAGACTTCGCTTCTCCCAGAAGGCACCTGGAATATGCAAATTAGCCTCCTGAAGCTTGAATCCCTGGTTTGGTGATGCTTTCGAAGCAGCTGGTCCCGGCTGTACCCAACGATCTTCTAGCTTAGGGAGACTTCGCTTCTCCCAGAAGGCACCTGGAATATGCAAATTAGCCTCCTGAAGCTTGAATCCCTGGTTTGGTGATGCTTTCGAAGCAGCTGGTCCCGGCTGTACCCAACGATCTTCTAGCTTAGGGAGACTTCGCTTCTCCCAGAAGGCACCTGGAATATGCAAATTAGCCTCCTGAAGCTTGAATCCCTGGTTTGGTGATGCTTTCGAAGCAGCTGGTCCCGGCTGTACCCAACGATCTTCTAGCTTAGGGAGACTTCGCTTCTCCCAGAAGGCACCTGGAATATGCAAATTAGCCTCCTGAAGCTTGAATCCCTGGTTTGGTGATGCTTTCGAAGCAGCTGGTCCCGGCTGTACCCAACGATCTTCTAGCTTAGGGAGACTTCGCTTCTCCCAGAAGGCACCTGGAATATGCAAATTAGCCTCCTGAAGCTTGAATCCCTGGTTTGGTGATGCTTTCGAAGCAGCTGGTCCCGGCTGTACCCAACGATCTTCTAGCTTAGGGAGACTTCGCTTCTCCCAGAAGGCACCTGGAATATGCAAATTAGCCTCCTGAAGCTTGAATCCCTGGTTTGGTGATGCTTTCGAAGCAGCTGGTCCGGCTGTACCCAACGATCTTCTAGCTTAGGGAGACTTCGCTTCTCCCAGAAGGCACCTGGAATATGCAAATTAGCCTCCTGAAGCTTGAATCCCTGGTTTGGTGATGCTTTCGAAGCAGCTGGTCCCGGCTGTACCCAACGATCTTCTAGCTTAGGGAGACTTCGCTTCTCCCAGAAGGCACCTGGAATATGCAAATTAGCCTCCTGAAGCTTGAATCCCTGGTTTGGTGATGCTTTCGAAGCAGCTGGTCCCGGCTGTACCCAACGATCTTCTAGCTTAGGGAGACTTCGCTTCTCCCAGAAGGCACCTGGAATATGCAAATTAGCCTCCTGAAGCTTGAATCCCTGGTTTGGTGATGCTTTCGAAGCAGCTGGTCCCGGCTGTACCCAACGATCTTCTAGCTTAGGGAGACTTCGCTTCTCCCAGAAGGCACCTGGAATATGCAAATTAGCCTCCTGAAGCTTGAATCCCTGGTTTGGTGATGCTTTCGAAGCAGCTGGTCCCGGCTGTACCCAACGATCTTCTAGCTTAGGGAGACTTCGCTTCTCCCAGAAGGCACCTGGAATATGCAAATTAGCCTCCTGAAGCTTGAATCCCTGGTTTGGTGATGCTTTCGAAGCAGCTGGTCCCGGCTGTACCCAACGATCTTCTAGCTTAGGGAGACTTCGCTTCTCCCAGAAGGCACCTGGAATATGCAAATTAGCCTCCTGAAGCTTGAATCCCCTGGTTTGGTGATGCTTTCGAAGCAGCTGGTCCCGGCTGTACCCAACGATCTTCTAGCTTAGGGAGACTTCGCTTCTCCCAGAAGGCACCTGGAATATGCAAATTAGCCTCCTGAAGCTTGAATCCCCGGTTTGGTGATGCTTTCGAAGCAGCTGGTCCCGGCTGTACCCAACGATCTTCTAGCTTAGGGAGACTTCGCTTCTCCCAGAAGGCACCTGGAATATGCAAATTAGCCTCCTGAAGCTTGAATCCCTCGGTTTGGTGATGCTTTCGAAGCAGCTGGTCCCGGCTGTACCCAACGATCTTCTAGCTTAGGGAGACTTCGCTTCTCCAGAAGGCACCTGGAATATGCAAATTAGCCTCCTGAAGCTTGAATCCCCTGGTTTGGTGATGCTTTCGAAGCAGCTGGTCCCGGCTGTACCCAACGATCTTCTAGCTTAGGGAGACTTCGCTTCTCCCAGAAGGCACCTGGAATATGCAAATTAGCCTCCTGAAGCTTGAATCCCCGGTTTGGTGATGCTTTCGAAGCAGCTGGTCCGGCTGTACCCAACGATCTTCTAGCTTAGGGAGACTTCGCTTCTCCCAGAAGGCACCTGGAATATGCAAATTAGCCTCCTGAAGCTTGAATCCCCGGTTGGTGATGCTTTCGAAGCAGCTGGTCCCGGCTGTACCCAACGATCTTCTAGCTTAGGGAGACTTCGCTTCTCCAGAAGGCACCTGGAATATGCAAATTAGCCTCCTGAAGCTTGAATCCCCGGTTTGGTGATGCTTTCGAAGCAGCTGGTCCCGGCTGTACCCAACGATCTTCTAGCTTAGGGAGACTTCGCTTCTCCCAGAAGGCACCTGGAATATGCAAATTAGCCTCCTGAAGCTTGAATCCCCGGTTTGGTGATGCTTTCGAAGCAGCTGGTCCCGGCTGTACCCAACGATCTTCTAGCTTAGGGAGACTTCGCTTCTCCCAGAAGGCACCTGGAATATGCAAATTAGCCTCCTGAAGCTTGAATCCCCGGTTTGGGTGATGCTTTCGAAGCAGCTGGTCCCGGCTGTACCCAACGATCTTCTAGCTTAGGGAGACTTCGCTTCTCCCAGAAGGCACCTGGAATATGCAAATTAGCCTCCTGAAGCTTGAATCCCCGGTTTGGTGATGCTTTCGAAGCAGCTGGTCCCGGCTGTACCCAACGATCTTCTAGCTTAGGGAGACTTCGCTTCTCCCAGAAGGCACCTGGAATATGCAAATTAGCCTCCTGAAGCTTGAATCCCCGGTTTGGTGATGCTTTCGAAGCAGCTGGTCCCGGCTGTACCCAACGATCTTCTAGCTTAGGGAGACTTCGCTTCTCCCAGAAGGCACCTGGAATATGCAAATTAGCCTCCTGAAGCTTGAATCCCCGGTTTGGTGATGCTTTCGAAGCAGCTGGTCCCGGCTGTACCCAACGATCTTCTAGCTTAGGGAGACTTCGCTTCTCCCAGAAGGCACCTGGAATATGCAAATTAGCCTCCTGAAGCTTGAATCCCCGGTTTGGTGATGCTTTCGAAGCAGCTGGTCCGGCTGTACCCAACGATCTTCTAGCTTAGGGAGACTTCGCTTCTCCCAGAAGGCACCTGGAATATGCAAATTAGCCTCCTGAAGCTTGAATCCCCGGTTTGGTGATGCTTTCGAAGCAGCTGGTCCCGGCTGTACCCAACGATCTTCTAGCTTAGGGAGACTTCGCTTCTCCCAGAAGGCACCTGGAATATGCAAATTAGCCTCCTGAAGCTTGAATCCCCGGTTTGGTGATGCTTTCGAAGCAGCTGGTCCCGGCTGTACCCAACGATCTTCTAGCTTAGGGAGACTTCGCTTCTCCCAGAAGGCACCTGGAATATGCAAATTAGCCTCCTGAAGCTTGAATCCCCGGTTTGGTGATGCTTTCGAAGCAGCTGGTCCCGGCTGTACCCAACGATCTTCTAGCTTAGGGAGACTTCGCTTCTCCCAGAAGGCACCTGGAATATGCAAATTAGCCTCCTGAAGCTTGAATCCCCGGTTTGGTGATGCTTTCGAAGCAGCTGGTCCCGGCTGTACCCAACGATCTTCTAGCTTAGGGAGACTTCGCTTCTCCAGAAGGCACCTGGAATATGCAAATTAGCCTCCTGAAGCTTGAATCCCCGGTTTGGTGATGCTTTCGAAGCAGCTGGTCCCGGCTGTACCCAACGATCTTCTAGCTTAGGGAGACTTCGCTTCTCCCAGAAGGCACCTGGAATATGCAAATTAGCCTCCTGAAGCTTGAATCCCCGGTTTGGTGATGCTTTCGAAGCAGCTGGTCCCGGCTGTACCCAACGATCTTCTAGCTTAGGGAGACTTCGCTTCTCCCAGAAGGCACCTGGAATATGCAAATTAGCCTCCTGAAGCTTGAATCCCCGGTTTGGTGATGCTTTCGAAGCAGCTGGTCCCGGCTGTACCCAACGATCTTCTAGCTTAGGGAGACTTCGCTTCTCCCAGAAGGCACCTGGAATATGCAAATTAGCCTCCTGAAGCTTGAATCCCCCGGTTTGGTGATGCTTCGAAGCAGCTGGTCCCGGCTGTACCCAACGATCTTCTAGCTTAGGGAGACTTCGCTTCTCCCAGAAGGCACCTGGAATATGCAAAATTAGCCTCCTGAAGCTTGAATCCCCGGTTTGGTGATGCTTTCGAAGCAGCTTGGTCCGGCTGTGTACCCAACGATCTTCTAGCTTAGGGAGACTTCGCTTCTCCCAGAAGGCACCTGGGAATATGCAAATTAGCCTCCTGAAGCTTGAATCCCCGGTTTGGTGATGCTTTCGAAGCAGCTGGTCCCGGCTGTACCCAACGACTCTTTCAGCTTAGGGAGACTTCGCTTCTCCCAGAAGGCACCTGGAAAATAGCCTCTGACGGAAAAATTAGCCCTCCTGAAGCTTGAATCCCCCGGTTTGGTGATGCTTTCGAA